>NW_027491245.1:0-2522461 GCF_021521415.1 Bidens hawaiensis
TGGGATCGGGGGATCACTAGATTCCGATTGCTCGGAGGAGGATGAAACGGAAACTGTAGACATGATAAAAAGAAAATGTAAAGAAAGGAGAGGAAAGGATACCTGTTTGATCTCCAAAATGTGATTATAATCGAATAAGGGTGATTGCGTTTATAGGCGGGAGGTATTAAATCAGGATAGGTGATATTGCGTTTAACCTATCACGTCTAATCTTATTATATTACAGGCAATTTGAATTTCAAAATGACAGCTGTTATCCACTTACAACCATCATTTTGGGGGCAATTGTTATGGCACATATTTTTGTGCTGAGGATATATTATCCTTATGTGACTTTTGGATCAGTTATCCTTAAGATATGTTCCAGGTTATGCTGGATCATGATCCTCAGTACTTATTGTTCACTAACGGTTGTATTCTTTGAATGGTGTTGCATTTAGCAAGTCTACCCACTAATTTGTAGCTCAATGGAAATAGCACGTGGTCAAAGTGGATGCAACGGTTCAAAAGAGTAGTGGCGGATTTGAAGGGAAGTTAGTTAGCTTATTTTTTATATTTATATTGAGCTTATGATCGGCATAGAAACACACACAGTTTACACATAATTTTTACAACTTACCTGCATAGATTATACTAGCTTCACTCACTCACCTTAAAATTATTGTATTAACCGTTCATAAGCTCCAACCTTGTAACACTTTTTCTTGATTAATATAGTGGTGATCGACAATTGTCATCACCTGGGTTCTTGTGCCAGCGATCCTATTACGATCAAGGGCTTTTCCTCGTAACAAATCTCTGTGTTAGATCTTTATTTCGTTTACACAATTACCATTGTTATACAAGCACTCTACCTCACAAATTCAGATTTGGTTACATTATCCTTAAACCGATTTTTGACCAATATATATATATATATATATATATATATATTATAGAAAATAGTTCAAATAAGAATAAGGAGTTTCCTAGAAATGGTAAGAACCAACAAAATTTTGACATTTGGCATTATAAATGATGGTGAAAGAACAATTATAGGAAACTATGTCAGTTATTGGTAATTTTAAATCTCAAATTGATTAACATGATCCAATGTCTATGATATATTACTAGTCTTCCTAGGAAATTACTTATTTTTATGATAACCCTCCCCTATATATATATATATATACATATATATATATATATATATATACATATATATATATATATATACATATATATATATACATATATATATATATATATATACATATATATATATACATATATATAGACTATATATATATGTATGTATATATATATATATAGGGAGAGGATCATGAGAGAACTCCATTTTATGGAGAGAACTAAAGAACTAATAATGAAGTACTTTTAATTTAATTAAAAAAATATTTTAGTTTTTTTTTCTTTCATCCTTCTTATATGTTGTTATTCTTCATCACAAAAAAAAAAAATAAAAATAATAAAAATAAAAAAAATTAATGAGTAATGCATATATGCAATACACCGACTTTTTTTATAATGCATATGTGCAATAGTGTGCATTTTGATATTTGAAATAACGTTGAATAGCATATATATAGTTTGTTTGTATTGTTTATTTGCAATAGTGTTATATTATATACAAAAATTAAAAAAAATCGATATAGTGCATATGTGCATTAGTGTTGTATTACATATATGCGATAATGTGTTTTGAATATAATTACTAGTGTCGTATTTGCGTATATTTAATAGCGTGTATTGGATAATGCAATTGTGTTATATTATATGAAATAAAACACTATTGTATATATGCAATAGACATTAGTGCACATATGCACTACAGTACTACACCGACAAGTTTTTTTTTAAGTATCAATATCATCTTATTAGAATGAGGAAAGAAAAAAAAATCACAAAATAAATTTTTTTAAAATAGTTAAAAATAATTCTTTACTAGTTCTCTACTTCTCTCTTTAAGAGGAGTTCTCTCTAGATCCCACCCCTATATACATATATATTTATATATGTATATATAGATAGGATCAGGATCATGAGAGAACTTTTTTGAAATTGAGAACTATGAGAACCATTTTGGACCAAAAAATCCCAAAAATAAAAAAAATCATAAAATAAAAAAAACACAAAAATCAAAAGTAAAAAAAACCAGAAATTCTTATTTTATCATCCCGGTTTCATAAAAAAAACTCGGTTTAGCTAAATTATATACACATATGTATAATATATACATATATGTACATTTACATGTTTTTTTTGTACACATGTATATAATTTAAGATAAATGATACTGTACATATGTGTATATTACGTAACTAAAGATTATATAAAATTATACATATGTGTATAATACGAAGTTTTTTAAATTTTTTTAATGAAATCGGAATGAAATATAAGAATTTTGGTTTTTTAACCTTTTTAAAATTTTTATTATTTTTTGTTTTATGATTTTTTTAAAGGTGTTTTAGTGGTAAAAAATGGTTCTCAAAGTTCTCAATTTGCAAAGAGTTCTCTTAGGATTTATATATATATATATATATATATATATGTATATCTATATAGCAAAGTTATAATAAATGGGAATAAATTCATGAGAAGTGTAGGAAACAATATGGACCATTGGATCGAATATAACACATAAGGGTATGATGGTCTATATAGTTTTTTTTCTTTATTTTAGGAATTAAAATCACTAATTATTATCCTTCAAATTTTCAAGCTTCATTTAAATTATATTTATATCAAAGAAAATATAACCATAATTAATTGATTGCATAATATTCTTATTGCGAATTGCATAAATCTTTGTGAACCATGTTAGATTATTTCTACCTAATGTTGTTAATAATGTTGTTATTTGACTAACAAATATCATTTTCACACAATTTGTAATAATCCATAAACTTAATTTTCATTTTTTTCTTTTCTCCCATTTGTGGCTTTTTGTTTTGGATTAGTGGTTTTGCACGTTCAATTTATAACCACCATTCAAAATATGCATATACGTACCTATTGTCAACACAAAAAGGTTTTCTTGACAATGTGTTATAAAATTTTCGATTGAACTTATACATTTTGTAACAAAAATCTCATCCACCACATTTCTGTATAACAAACGAAACCATATAATTAAAATTACCATACATCAAAGGTTCAAATAGTCACCACACATTGTTTTGTTCAACAAACTGGAACAAAAGCCAAATATCTATAAACCATACCAATCTTCCAAACCATCAAACAAAGATATAGAAACAAGTTTATCACATAATACATGTTTCCCAACCACATAGTGTTTTTCCATTCAATCGTTTAAAAATGTTTGTAGGTGCCGTCATTTTTCTAGGTCAAACATATGCCACAAAAGCAGAGTCTTTACAGGTTCATTAAACACAAATAAATATATAGCAGTTTTTTTAAACTTAACACCTAATTAGCAAACTTTACAACTAATTATAAATTGATAATGAATTCCTTTTGTGTTAATTGCTTTTTGACCCTTCTTCCCACCTCCACCAATTCTCAAAATTGTATTATAAGCTATTCTCCAAGCTACACAAATCAACTCAAGCGGTATAAAATAACAAATCATGTTGCTGAACACATCGAGGTATAAAATAACCATTCAAATTGATGAACACGAAATGTATAACACTACCATAAAATTCTGTTACACCTAACACACTAATACACATCAACCGCTCAACAAAAAACACCTAAACTCTGGAATGTGTTTTATTATATTGTCCAAAAATCCCTAACTGTATAAACACTGAATACATAATAACACACCTAAACTAAGGAATGTGTTTTTTTCTTCTGTTAAAATCAAAACAAATTTACTTTGATAAAACAACAAAACATAACTCAAGACACTCACACACACAAAATAACTCCTGACTACCTGTTACACAATCCTAAAACATGAAATAAAAAAACATCCTACAATTATGGTGACTAGCAATTTTGAATACATCACACCAGTTAACAGTCACAGATACTTGAAACATTTAATTAACCAATCAATAAATTTAAAACCCTAGAATTTGGGGGGTTTTCTAAATGACGGTTAAATCAAACACAATAAAAAAGCCCCTTGATCCTTCATCAGCAGGAATACTTTCTACATCATCCGCTTAAATTAAACAAATTAACCAGAAGTTTTCTACACAAAACCCTCCGGTGATTAAATATTGAACGATTTAATAAAAAACACTCCGGTGATTAAGATGAAGAATTATTATGGATGGAACATGGTGGATTAAGTTAGATGAAGAACACACCATGTTCGTGATTACAATGAATTTCTAAAGAATTCGCGATTTACAATGGATGTGAGAGAAAGATTTATGAAATAGTTATGATGACTGCTAAAAAATAGGAGTTGTCATAGATGTGTCTATACGATATGGACTTTTATACCCTTTATCACTTGTATTATGTTATTAAAATAAGACAGAATTATAGAAATTGTCCTTTATGTTTATATCAAATTTCAGTGGTTGTCCTTTATATTTAAAAGTAACATAATTTGTACTTTGCGTTTCCAAATGTTACACCGTTTGTCCTTTAACACTAACCCAGTTAATTTTTCTGGTTAAATCTGATCATGTGACTTGCACATGAGGGCAACTTAGTCATTTTACCCATTTATTAACAAATATTATAATAATTAAAAGAAAATATTTATACATATATTATTTAACCTAACCCACTCCCTTCTCTCCAGTTTGAGTTCATCCAGAACCACCATAGCTTCATCTCCGGCGGGCTACCACGTCTTCTCCGACGAGCCACCAACACTGCCACTGGAGCCCACCACTACAGCTGCCCTACGCACCATTTTTTCTCTCCCCCTCTCTTTCCCCATCGCCGCCACCACCACCACCACCGCAGGTCCGCAACCCTCTCTCTCGTCACCTTAATTTGGACAGTGGAAGGCAATCGTCATTTAATGGAAGTCGATTCATCGAATTCCGGTTAATCAGAACCCTAATCGAAGCTCATTCATCGTCTTCCGGCCTAATCGAGAACCTAATCGGAGTCTATTCATATTATTGTGGCAAATTGCAACCCTAATCGAAGCTCGTTCACTGTGTTTCGGTCTAATCGAAGACATATGGATGCAATCAATAAAGAAAGACGGTGAATCTTGTTTTATGATTTAAAAATGGTGGAGGTTTACAGGTGGATGACGGGAGTTAAGGTTTCACCGTTTCAGGTAAATCGCGGGGTTGAGGGAAATAGCCATGATGTTGAGGGGACTGTCTTCTGGAGGCTCGTCTTCAACCCTAGTTATTACAGATCTTCAATAGTGGCGGTGGTAATGAATGATCTTCTGGTGGCTTCATCTTCAAAAGCGGTGGTAATGGAGGATCTTCCAGTGGATGACGGTCGGAGGTTGGATGGTGGATGGTGTTAGTGGTGAGGAGGTAGTGGGGGTGGATGAACGGAGAAAAAAAGAAAGAGAAAGAAAGAGATTTTTCTTCCATTTATGTATGTATATGTATAAACACATATATTTTTATGTATATTCTTTTAATTATTATAATATTTTTTTTAATAAAAGGGTAAAATGACTAAGTTACCCTCATGTGCAAGTCACATGATCAGATTTAACCAGAAAAATTAACTGGGTTAGGGCTAAAGGAAAAACGGTGTAACATTTGGAAACGTAAAGTACAAATTATGTTACTTTTAAAGATAATGGACAACCCCTGAAATTTGGTGTAAACATAAAGGACAATTTCTGTAATTCTGTCTTAAAATAAAACACACCTAAAATTTAAACAACTTTCCATCTAAACCATTGGATTACCCCATTTAACAAACCAGATTTCTTTGTACACTTCTTAGACACACTTGACTTTTTAGAATAACCTCACCATATATATATATATATATATATATATATATAGTCACCATATTGTTTTATTTGTAAATGGAGGCTTCTTATGCATTTGACTCGATTCACGGGTATGAGTCTCACCAAACCCAAATAGCCATTAAACGGGTTATACCATCTCATTAAAATAAAAATTAATTTCACCAAATATTTGATATGGAAATCCTATAAAATATGGATATATTAAAAATTAGTATCCGATTAAAAAAACATATTATTTATAATTAAGAAACAATTTTATGAAAAAAAAAATAAGCGGTCATGGGTCACACCAAACCTGAATAGGTTTTAAACCGGGTTATAACATCTCATTTATTTGTGAAACACTTTCGTCATCAAGTCCTAAGTATGTTATTAACTTCCTTGAGACAAATAAAATTAAAATTATATATATATATATATATATATATATATATATTGTGAAAGTCCTTTGAGAATATTTTGAAATTAATAACTTTGAGAACAATTTTGGACCACAAAAAACCTCTTCAAAACATATGTAAAAAAAATTATAAAACGAAAAAAACAAAAAACTTTAAAAAGTATAAAAAACCAAATATTTTATTTTTTCTTTCTGATTCGATAAAAAACCCTAATTTACACATATGTATATTTTTATCTAATCTTGATTTACATAATTTAAACATATATACATTATCATTTATCTTAATTGTATATCTTACAATACTATTAAAGCAATACAATGTTATGACATTCAACTAGGGTGTCCACATCAATGTCACATCATTGCCACGTCACATATTTCCTTTCTTATTATTGCCAAATTGATGTACATAGAAATATACATTTTTTCGGCGTCAAATAATCTCTAAAAACTGCAATTTCTATCAAATAACGTAGCATAAAAGAATACTTATCATAATAAAACATAATTTCAAGTGAAACCAAGCCCCAAACAAAGAAACGAGCAAAAGACGAAGAAAAACAGAAGAAAACACAAGAAAAACAAAGAAACACGCCCCCATGCCTGAAGAAACACGCCCCCATGCTTCTGAACACAAGAAAAGACAAAATCTGGAAGCAAAAGCACGGGACCGTGCCTACCAATCACGGGACCGTGGACGAGAACACAGAAAAGACAAAGAAGAATTAGCACATGTCACTAAAAACCGCGGGGTCGTGCCCATCAACCACGGGGTCGTGGCCACCTTTCAGAAAAGACAAAATAAATCTGGCACATGTCATAAAAATACACGGGGGGCGTGCCTACCAACCACGGGGCCGTGCCTCACACTCCAGATTGCCTATAAATAGAGGCTCTTGTGCCATTTGAAGAGTGTGCCTTGAAAAGAGTTCTATCCGGTTTTCACTTATAAAAACACACACTAACACTCTCATTGAAGTTCTAGTGAAGAGTTTGAAGGCTTGGAGGTCATCACCATCAACCATCATTACCATCATTAAGAAGGAAGATTCATCTACAATTGGTTAGATTATTCCAAGTTTAATCATGTATTTGTTATCATCATTCATCTTAATGTTTATCATCATGCTCATTATGAGCTAAACTCCTTTTACCATCTAAAATCTATGAAGAAGCTTTGTTTTACTTGATAATTAATCAAGACATGTGATTTAGTCTAGTAAAGTACATGGTTATATTACAATTATCTTTTGATGAGAAATGTTTCAGCATCTTAAAACACTAATTCAAAGTTGGTGGTTTTCAATTCTATTGGCAATCTTTCATGATCGATTCATGTTCTTGAAATATAGAAATACTTTGATACATTATCGAAATATGGATCCTTATATTGTACTTAGAAATGATGAGATATAAGTTATGATGTATTTCTCTAAACCTTGGTAATCCGAAAATGGCTCTAATTAGGATATCAAATTAGTTAAAGAAATCATATGTTAACGGAATGTGTAATTATAACCTACATAAATCAACCAAGGGGAGGTTGTGTGATGAATTATAACCACCCGAAGTTGTTAGAATTGGTATTTGAGAAATCAAAGTCAATCCTAATCTTTCTACTTTACGAAACTACTTGCCAACTTAAATTGACATCATTGAGATGGTATGGCATTAGGAAAGGGTGGACTTTAAAATGCGCATGTTATTTCCTTAGTGCCAAAGATGCTCACTTAAGGTTCAAGGAGCTATCTATCATATATTACTATGGCAAGTTTATCATATGTCTAAATATTAATTATCAATGTTAAAATGGAGTGGATTCTTGATCTTAGATGGTAACCTTCGCATAATTGAACAACTCGTTTATAATCTTTTGTCTTGGTCACCTATATATATTATATATTAGTATTTACATTTTATAAAAAGTTCAAAATTAACCCCAAAATGATTAAAACCTCCGATTAAAGCAAAACAACGATTTATTATTAGAAACCTTTGTGTCCATGGATCGATACTTGGTTCTTACCAATACTATTCTACATATACGATTGGTACACTTGCTTATTTTGTGTGTGTTTAGTCTTTGTAGAAATCACTTTTATATAAATTTAAAACACGACCATGTGCAAAAGCTACTCATTCCATCTCTATCATATTTAACCGCACGCGCAGCACACATCACAAATCATCTCAAAACTCTTTTTTATTAAATCAAAAATACTTGAAAAAGACCGGATTCGAACCTGGGTGTGAAACCAAGATAAAAGTTTTAAGAGAATCCCATATAGCCATCCCACAAGACTCTAATGATGTCTTGCTCTAGAAAAACAAACATATATACTTTGACATATGGTGTGGTGTACATGTCCTATAAATGAAAAAAACTAAAAATTAATCCTAAAAAGGAAATGAATCCAATATATTAAATGGTTCAATTCAATAAAATAAATACAAAATCTTGAGAAAATAATAAAAAAATGGATATTAACCCAAAAATGGAAAAACCCATATTATATATAAAAATTTGTTTTACACACACACACACACACACATATATATACACATACACACACACTATTATTTATTACGTCATCCGGGTCAATATCCGGTCCGCCCTCCCGGGTCGGTCCGACCTATGACCCGGTAAGGAGTCCAGGTCGACATCCGATCCGGATCTGAAAAAATTGCATACACCATATTTAATCCATAAGATTTTCCAACCCTAATCATTATAATCTCTCTCTCTCTCTCTCTCTCTTTCTTTCGGATTATTACCTCCACCGTATCCTATATTCCGGTAATGTAAATGGGATTAATCGTTTTTCAGTAAGGTTATATTTTAAACTCTAATGGCCAACAATATTACATGATTTTCCGGTAAGGTTATATCTTTTTCCGTTGAGGTTTTATATTTATTTTAATTGTTATATGATTTTTTTATAATCTCTTTAGGTTGTTTATCAAAATCCAAGATTGAATTGATATTTTGAAGTTATTACGGTTTTCCGGTAAGGTTTTATTTGCTACTCTAATGTCCGATTATCATATTATTCCTTATTTAATTTACAATTGTTTTTGTTTTCCGCTTTTATTTGTATTTATATTAATTATTGTATGATTTTCTTATAATCTCTTTAGGTTCTATATCAAAATCAAAGATACAATGGAGATTATTCCTATTTTTGTTTTTCCGGTAACGCGATTCAAATATTCTGGTTATCAATTAGAACATCAATTTTACATTTGTTTACATAATTCAAATCTTCCATAATTGATACTTTTTTTGTTATGTGATATTAATATTAATATTTAATTTTATCATTTCAGGTTATGTCACCAACTCTTATTATAGTTTTCATCTGTGTGTAGCACATGCTTTCATTATTAAGCATTTTATTATTTTAATGGTATATTTAATTTGGATGATATTGTTTTTTTAAATTTTCAGGTGTTGAAGCAAAATTAGTTTCTTTTGTTAGAATATTTAAAGAAGGTGGTGGTTTAATATGAAAGAACATGTTTAGGTCTTTTGTTGATGTTTTTTTGTGGTTTGGTGTACACTAACTTATTGTAACTTTAAACTTATAATATATAGACATTGTAAATGGTTAAAGTTTTGGTCCGAAAGTTGAAAAAGTTTTGTGTTGCTTGAATTTTTTTGTTTAAATTTATTATGTTTATTGACATGTTTTTCCACCCATGCGTAACAAGGGCCTATACCCTAGTATATGTATAAATAATAACATGTATAAAATTAAAAAATAAGCATTATACATATATGTATAATTTTGTTAAACCGGTATTTTTTTAGAAACCGAGATTAAAGATAAAAAAAATTGGTTTTTTTACTTTTTTTAATTTCTCATTTTTTATGTTTTATAATTTTTATTTAGTTTTCATAAAAAAGAGTTTTTTCCAATATGGTTTTCAAAGTTCTAAATATTAAAATGTTAATTGTTTTAGTCAAACATCGATTAAGGATAATGCAACAAAATTTGTAAAGTGAGGTTTAGTGCTTGAATGAAAATAACGATTATGAAACGAATGTAAGCAATAACACATAGATTTGTTGCGGGGAAAAGCCCTTGATTTTGGTCGGATCGCCGGCACAAAAACCCCGGGTGATGACAAATCGTCTATCACCACTTTATTAATCAAAAACAAGGTTACAAGGGTGGAAGCTATGATTAGCGATTAAAAAGAATACTATGTGTGTGTATACTGCTAGAATTACAGAGAAATGTCGTGTATGCTGCTGTGTTATGTGTCTCATGTAAACCCTAGCTGATCAAGCTTCATTAAATAATAAATTAAAAATAACAAGAAGTCTTATTTTTATGCCACTACTCCACTAAAAGCTTCTACACATCTTTAACCACGTGCTTGACCACCTGGATGGCTAAATAATAGCTTAGACCATGTCTCCAGTCGTTATACCTGCCAATATATAAATATACCGTTAGTTAGTAATAAGTACTGAGGATCCTTGATCCTGACAGAATCTGTGTCACACCCTCAAAATCCACTAATGGAGTTTTACCGTCAGAGGTTGTGGACTAACATGATCGGAATCATTAGTTATATCAAACACCATAATTAAAGTTTTAAAAACAACCAAGACATCAAGTCTTAAGTAAAGATGCGGAAGCGTAAACTATAAGGTAAATAGTTACGTCACACAGGATGACTTAAAGCAACAGTTATTATGACAAAATTTAAAAGAAGTTTAAAGCATAGGAGTTCAGTGAATGCATGTCCTATACCGCTCACCCGCCTCGGCTACCTGAGATAAACATACTGAAAGTGTCAACACAGTGTTGGTGAGTTCACAGGTTTAAGTAAAGTAAGCGTTGCGTTTTAGCGTTACCATACAGTGTTATGTCAATATATATCAATAGGTAGCTAACCTATCAAGCATGTATTACTAAGTGTTCGACATCGAAGCTGACTGTTTATACGATTGCCTTGCCACCATGTCAACCACAACCATGGTAATGTGTTAGCCAAAATTACACCCACTTGACCTACAGTCGAGTTTAGAGTTGGGTGGGGTTAGTCAAACACAGTAGTACTACTCAACACTGACTCGCTATTATCCAATATTAACCGGTTCGAATGTTCAGAAGGACTTAGTTGGTTTGTTTCCACTTAGCCTTACAAGTGATATATAAAGAGTAAACAAAATCTAAAGCGTTGGAGTATGTTATCTCCCCCTAATAAAAGCGTTAAAGGGTAAAAGGGGCCGTAAAATTCACTGTTTGCGAAGTTATCAAAAATCCTAGAAAAGAGTGCGTCAAAGAAATACTCACTAGTGATCTAAAAACCAAAATGAGATTTCTAAGTGTTTGAACTAAGAGTGAGTCTCTAGACTCGACACATAAAAGTTATGCATGAGATGTGTTCGTGTTACGTTTGTGAAACAAGTGCGACTCGACAAACACGTTGGTGATAAGTTACAGGTGTGAACAAGTATAGTATTAAGTGTTACTACGGTACATCATCAGTAAAATATCTAGAACAAGGGCAAATATGCCAAACACATTGCAAATATCGGTCAAATAGTCAATTTTCATGTTTAATTAAAGAATTCAGTAGCTAAGTTACTGAGACAGATTTTAACACATCAAGATTACTCTATTTCACTAATCATAACATGTAGATAAAATCACTAAAATTCATCACAAAATAACACGTGAGTTAGGTTTCTAAAAATATTTTTATTATATTTTTATTACATACGGTTTTATCAAAAGAATCAAAACAATACAGTAAGCACACAACAGTCATTATCACGCGCAAGAAAACGTTCTTTACTATTTCCGTTACATGGTTAATCCAATTAATGCAAGGCCAATTGGGTTAGATTTCACACTCAAATTATTAACTTCCAGAAGTGGAATAAACTCAATTGGTATGGTCTTTTTTGAGATAAACTATTTACAAAACAGCCTATAAGAAGGCTTTCCGAATCAGACTTGCGCAACAAATTTGTAAATTAATAAAAACTGACTTCCACACGTCCAAAAATTACAAACTTAGATTCTTTAGAAACTAGACTCGACCTACTACATCATAGAATCAATAATAACTTCAAAACATATCATTAAAATCAAGTTACAGCCGTTTTAACATGCAATTATGATTCCGTCCAACATCAGTTTTCACCAAAAATTCAACAAACTACTAATCTATGAACAAATAACCATGCATATAACCCTTACTCATCAATAATCAATATATTTAAAATTTAGGGTTTATGAGAATCATGTGTAATAATTCATACTAATCAATGGAATAGGTTAAGAGAGTGTTTAGTTACCTAGTTAATACCTTAAAACTCTAAACAAGCTTGCAAGGATGATTGTGTGTGTGTATGTGTGTTGTATGTTTCGGTCGAACAAGGGACGGGGGGGGGGGGGGGGGGCTGCCGTCGTAAGAGGGAGAGGGAGAGAGGGAAAGGGTTAGGGTTTGTGTTATTAAGTTGTTTATATACTAATTAATAATTTCACATGTTACAACTTGCACCCTCAACTTCTATTTAGTTTAATTCTAGCACAAACTAATCATTTTCATCCATAATATGATGTTATACATGAAAGCACCAAATTACAAATAAAAATAACACGTATTTGTACCAAGTACTTGTTTATAATATTTATTATTTGTTCACCAACGGTTTGAGTCGACTCGTGTGTGATTCGGTGAAACTCCGCAAGACTTTTTGTGTACTGATTGTCATGTGTCATTTAACTCTAATTAAATGCAATGAGAAATGCGTTATCTGGAATGACATAGTTCGTGTGAGCTTGAGTTTGAAGTAAAGGAGTTCGGATTAACGGAGTTAACCTGAAATTGACGAGTGTCACTTCATTCCCATGTTGAAAGAATTTTCGACCCGGAAATTTGTGTCACGTCGCGATGGCTGCCTGAAAAAGGCAAAAATTTTCAGTTTGTCACATCATCCCTATGTAGAAAGAAATTTCGTCCCGAAATTTAATTCATACCTCTGGTGTTTTCTGATGGTTTGTCGGCTTTCGCGGTTTTTGGTGCTTGGTCAACCCTTTGAAGAGGTGAGGACACTTTTTCATCATTTGATCCTCGCTTTCTCAAGTGAACTCTAGTCACGTCTCGAGTTCCAACGAACTTTAACGATAGGAATCTTACTGTGTTTGATTTTTTTGGTTTCCCAATCCAAAACTTTGATTGGTTATTCGATGAAGCGTAACTGTTCATCAACTTGTAATTCGCCCAATGGAACTGTTACTGTTTCGTCAGAAAGGCATTTCTTCAGGTTGGATACATGAAAAACATTGTGTACGCCGCTGAGTTATGCTGGTAAATCCAATCGGTACGCTACCGGGCCGATACGTTCAGTTATTCGGAATGGGCCAACTTATCGTGGATTGAGTTTGTTTCGTTTCCCAAAATGAACTACACCTTTCCAAGGTGAGACTTTCAGTAAGACCTTGTCATTCACTTGGAATTCCCGAGGTTTTCGGCGCTTGTCGGTGTAAGGTAGCGATCCCGTGCTGCTGCCATGCTATACCGGATTTGGACAATCATTTCTGAGGTTTCAAGTACTAATTCAGGACCAGTGATTTGGCTATCACCCACTTCGGCCCAGAAAAGAGGCAATCGACACCTTCATCCGTACAACGCTTCAAACGGCGCTGCTTTAATGCTGGCGTGGTAGCTGTTAATATACGAAAATTCTACCAGGGGTAAGTGGGGTTCCCAACTCTTTCTGAAATTCAATACGCATGTACGCAACATGTCTTCCAAAGTTTGAATGGTGCGTTCACTTTGCCCATCCGTTTGAGGATGGTATGTTGTGCTCATATCAAGGCGGGTGCCTAGCGCACTCTGTAGTGACTTCCAAAAGCGTGAAGTGAAACTGGGGTCTCGATCGGATATGATTGAAACAGGAACTCCGTGTCTAGCCACTACTTCTTTCATGTAGATGTGAGCCTGTCTTTCCATTCTGTCTGATTCCTTGATCGCTAAGAAATGTGCAGATTTAGTCAGCCGGTCAATGATCACCCAGATGGCGTTTCATCCCGTCGGTGTTTTGGGCAAACCCGTGATGAAGTCCATGGAAATTTGTTCCCATTTCCACGTTGGGATTCCCGGTTACTGTAACAGACCAGATGCTTTATGATATTCCACCTTGACTGTTGCACAGGTTAAACATTTGCTCACGTAGGTGGCAATGTCAGCTTTCATGTTCGGCCACCAGTAAAGTACCTTCATGTCATAGTACATTTTGTCTGAGCCAGGGTGAATGGAATATCGGGACTTGTGTGCCTCGTCCATCACCAGATTTCTCAAGTCTCCATATCGACGGACCCAAATTCGGTTTTCGAAATATCGAACCCCGTCCGATTTGGTTTCAAGTTGTTTATCCATGCCTCGCATGAGTTCTAATGGGAGGTTTTCGTCTTTCAAAGCTTCGAGTTGATCATCACGAATGTGATCAGGTAAGTTGGCATGAATCATGAGTTGTAATGCTCGCACTCGTCTAGGCTAAAGTGTTTCCTTTATGCTGAGAGCATCGGCCACTACATTGGCCTTGCCCTGGTGGTATTTGATGGCACAATCATAATCCTTAAGTAGTTCGACCCAACGACGCTGTCGCATGTTCAACTCCTTTTGGTCGTAGATATGTTGGAGACTCTTGTGGTCGGTTTAAATGGTAAACTTGGTACCGTAAAAGTAATGTCTCCATATCTTAAAGGCAAACACCACAACTCTGAGTTCAAAGTCAGGGGTCATATAGTTCTTCTCGTGTACCCGTAGTTGTCGAGAGGCATAGGCTATAACCTTCTCAAGTTGCATTAGCACGCGGCCGAGACCCTGTATCGATGCATTAAATGTACTGCAAAATTCTTCGTTCCCTCTCGGAGGGCTAGGATAGGCGCACTACAGAGTTTTGTTTTAAAAAGTTGGAAGGCAGACTCCTGCGCGTCACCCCAATTGTAATTGTACCCTTGTGTGTCAGTGCAGTGAGGGGTTGAGCAATATTCGAAAATCCCTTGATGAAACGTCAGTAGTAGCTAGCCAGTCCTAGGAATTGCCGCACCTCAGTCGGAGTCTTAGGTGCTTCCCAGTTTTTGATGGCCTCTACCTTGCCTGGATCAACATGGATACCGCTCTCATTGATCATATGTCCTAAGAATTGAACCTCGTGAAGCCAAAATTCACATTTAGAGAGCTTAGCGTACAATTGTTCCTTCTTTAGTAATTCCAATATTAGCCTTAGGTGTTCTTCATGGTCGCTTTTGTTCTTGGAGTCGACGAGGATATCGCCGATAAAGACAATAACATATTTGTTGAGGTACGCCTTGCATACTCTATTCATGAGGTCCATGAATACGGATGGTGCATTGGTTAAGCCAAAAGGCATAACCGAAAACTCATAGTGCTTGTATCGAGTTCTGAATGCCGTCTTCGAAATGTCTTCTTCGCGCACTCTTAATTGATGGTAACCAGATCTCAGATCGATTTTCGAGTAGTAACTCGATCCTTGAATCCGGTCGAATAGATCATCAATTCGGGGTAGGGGATAACGGTTCTTGACCGTCACCTTGTTCAGCTCCCGGTAGTCGATGCACATGCGGAAAGTCCCATCTTTTTTTCGAACAAATAGGACAGGGGCTCCCCATGGTGATGAGCTAGGTCGGATGAAAGCTTTATCCAACAAGTCCTGTAATTGAGTGGACAATTCCTGAAGCTTTGCTGGTGCGAGCCGATAGGGGGCTCGTGCTATGGGTGCAGCACCTGGGGCTAAGTCGATTTGGAACTCGACTTGTCGAATGGGTGGGAGTCCTGGAAAATATTTCGGGAAGACTTCGAGAAAATCTCGCACAATCGGTATGTCTTCGATCCGCTTCTCCTCCGCGGGTTTTCAATAACATGAGCTAAAATCACCGGATGAACCTTTCGTAAATATTTCTACGCCTTCATGAGTGTGATGATGCTAGTAGTCATGCCGTTTTTCTCGCCCTGTATTAAGATGATTTCGCCGGAAGGAGTAGTGATATGAATTATCTTGTCATGGCATATAATCTCAGCTTTATTCTCGGATAGCCGGTCCATGCCGACAACAATGTCGAAACTACCAAGTGTAAAGGGTATGGGGTCAATATCGAAGGTATGACCCGACAGTTTCAACTTACATCCCGCTAGTACATGCGTTGTTTCAATAGACTTACTGTAAGCTAATTCAACAGGAAACTTAGCATCTAACGGTGTCGGGGTTAAGTTTAACAGTTTACTAAAGGCTTTCGACACCAAACTCCTATCAGCTCCAGTGTCAAACAAATTAGAAGCAAAACAGTCGTTTACGGGAAACTTATCAGTAACCACGTTCGGATCATTGCGGGCGTGGCCTGATCCAATAACAAAGGCTCTACCCTTAGTACTGCCTCCGTTGTTGTTGTTGCCTCCGTTGCCCTCGTTTTGCTTCAGTTTAGGGCAGTCCTTCCTGAAATGACCCTCCTGACCACACTCAAAGCATCTTTCGTTTTTTGCAGGCTGTTTAGGAGTGCCCTTTCCCGTGAGTTCTCCTCTACAGTCCTTAGCCTGATGACCCAATTTACCGCATCGCAGACATTTGATACGATCGCATGGGCCAGCATGGTGATAGTTACACTTGTTGCAGTTTGGGTACTTTCTAGCGTAGTTACTCGAACCATGTCCGCTACCGTTGTTGTTGTTGGAACTCTGATTATTGAAGTTCCAAGTGGGTTCGAGTTTACGGTGGTGTTGTTGCTGTGGAGGGTTCGATGATAAGGACCTCGTGTTGTCAAACTTCCTCTTTCCATTCCTCGAGTTGTTGTTGTTATCGTTGCTCGAGTTGTCAAGGGTTTTACAGGTGACGCCTCTAGGTGGTAACGCACCTTGTGCCACTGCTTGATCAGTCAGCTTGTGGACTATTCGGATCGCTTACTGAATAGTGGTCGGTTTGGAAGACGTCACCATACCCTGAACCTGGGGCACCAAACCATCGATGAACATCTCAATTCTTTTGCTCGTCGGATCTACCATCCGCGGGCACATCATTGCCAGTTGGTGAGGACAGGTGGTGTAGGCTTCGATTTCAGAGTTCAGCATCTTCAAGGCCTAAAATTCTGACTCCAGCTTCGAGATATCCTCTCTAGGACAATACTCTTCCTTCATCATATTCTTGAATTCTTACCAGTTCATGGCATTCGCCAATTCCAGTATGAGTATCTGCACATTGGAATTCCACCAGGTGAGGGTTGAATCTTCCAGTGTTCCAGCAGCAAACTTGACCCTGCTGGCTGGTGGATAGTTGCACATCTCAAAGGATGACTCCGCCTTCTCTGCCCAACGCAGGAACCCTATGGCTCCCTCAGTGCCCTTAAACAAATTGAGTTTACAGTCCAGGTAATTCTTGAAAGTACACACTCCGGCTTGGCCTCCGTCTTGATTCTGAACATGAGCAGCCAGAGCTTCCTTCATGGCTTCAGTCAGGTAGGAAATCCTCTTCCTGGCCTCTATTCCATCCCCTATCAATCCAGTAACATTCTCTCTCGTTGAATGCATAATGTCAACTTCACAATCCAAACAGGAGGTGAGAGCCGCGAAAGTGTGCTCCATCGGGAGTGGTAGGGGTGGTAGTGTGTTGTAAGACATTGGACATCCCAGGATTGGTAGTGGGGGAACTTACTCATGGTAAATAATCCATTAGATCAAACTTGGGTACCAATTCCAGTTACCGTTGCTCTCGTAAGTGACTCCAGATGGGCAGTGTCTCTTCGGTGCGGGGCTGCTAGTGTTGGGACTGCTCGAGGTGGTGATGGGTTGGGAAGCTGCGGTTCCTTTTCTGGGGCGTGGGACACCGGGTCAGATGATGATGATGATGGCGTTGACATCCCTACATGATAAGTTGTGTATGGTTTACGTGCGTATGAGTGAATGAGGAAAAGAAATAAAGAAAGTGAACAGTCAAATATATATCATATATATCTATACTTATATATAGTGCATAAGATCATAACTAATGGGTCGTTGTGGTTATAGTCTAGTATGAATGCAATTCTAGTTCGCTATAACCAATGGCATTGATACCAATCTGTCACACCCTCAATATCCACTAACGGAGTTTCACAGTTAGAGGGTGTGGACTAACAGGATCAGAATCATTAGTTATATCAAACACCATAATTAAAGTTTTAAAAACAACCAAGACATCAAGTCTTAAGTAAAGATGCTGAAGCGTAAACGGTAAGGTACATAGTTGCATCACACAGGACGACTAAAAGCAACAGTTTTTATGACAAAATTTAAAAGAAGTTTATAGCATAAGAGTTCAGTGAATGCATGTCATATACCGCTCGCCCGCCTCGGCTACCTGAGATAAACATACTAAAAGTGTCAACACAGGGTTGGTGAGTTCACAGGTTTAAGAAAATTAAGCGTTGCGTTTTAGCGTTACCAGATAGTGTTATGTCAATATATATCAATAGGTAGCTAACCTAGCAAGCATGTATTACTATGTGTTCGACACAGAAGCTGACTGTTTATACGATTGACTTGCCACCATGTCAACCACGAACATGGTAATGTGATAGCCAAAATTACACCCACTCGACCTACAGTCGAGTTTAGAGTTGGGTGGGGTTAGTCAAACCCAGTAGTACTACTCAACACTGACACGCTATTATCCAATATTAACCGGTTCGATTGTTCAGAAGGACTTATTTGGTTTGTTTCCACTTAGCCTTACAAGTGATATATAAAGAGTATATAAAATCTAAAGCGTTGGAGTATGTTATCTCCACCCCTAATAAAAGCGTTAAATTGTAAAAGGGGCCGTAAAACTCACTGTTTGCGAAGTTATCAAAAATCCGTGAAAAGAGTGCATCAAAGAAATCCTCACTAGTTCTCTGAAAACAAAAATGAGATTTCTAAGTGTTTGAACTACGAGTGAGTCTCTAGACTCGACACATAAAAGTTATGCATGAGATGTGTTCGTGTTACGTTTGTGAAACAAGTGCGACTCGACAAACACGTTGATGATAAGTTACAGGTGTGAACAAGTATAGTGTTAAGTGTTACTACGGTACATCATTAGTAAAATATCTATCCTAAGGGCAAATATGTCAAACACATTGCAATCGGTCAATAGTCACTTTTCATGTTTAATTAAAGAATTCAGCAGCTAAGTTACCGAGACAGATTTTAACACGTCAAGATTACTCAATTTCACTAATCATAACATGTAGATAAAATAACTAAAATTCATCACAAAAGAACACGTGAGTTAGGTTTCTAAAAATGTTTTTATTATATTTTTATTACATACAGTTTATTTCAAGAATCAAAACAACACAGTAAGCACACAACAGTCATTATCACGCGCAATAAAACGTTCTTTACTATTCCCGTTACATGGTTAATACAATTAATTCAAGACCAATTGAGTTAGATTTCACACTCAAATTATTAACTTCCAGAAGTGGAATAAACTCAATTGGTATGGTCTTTTTTGAGATAAACTATTTACAAAACAGCCTATAAGAAGGCTTCCCCAATCAGACTTGCGCAACGGATTTGTAAATTAATAAAAACTGAGTTTTACACGTCAAAAAATTACAAACTCAGATTCTATAGAAACTAGACTCAACCTAGTACATCATAGAATCAATAATCACTTCAAAACATATCATTAACATCAAGTTACAGCCGTTTTAACATGAAATTAGGATTCTGTCCAACATCAGTTTTCACCAAAAATTCAACAAACTACTAATCTATGAACAAATAGCCATGCATATAACCCTAACTCATCAATAATCAATATATTTAACATTTAGGGTTTATGATCATCAGGTGTAATCATGCAATCCAATCAATGGAATAGGTTAAGGGAGTGCTTAGTTACCTAGTTAAAACCTTAAACCGTCAAACAAACTTGCAAGGATGATTGTGTGTGTGTGTGTGTGTTGTATGTTTCGGTCGAACAAGGGAGGGGGGGGGGGGGCTGCCGTCGCAAGAGGGAGAGGGAGAGAGGGAAAGGGTTAGGGTTTGTGTTATTAAGTTGTTTATATACTAATTAATTATTTCACATGTTACAACTTGGACCCTCAACTTCTATTTAGTTTAATTCTAGCACAAACTAATCTTTTTCATCCATAATATGATGTTATACATGTGTTAGGACTGATACTTTCTCTGCTGAGGATATATTATCCTTGAAGATATGTCTGGATCAGTTATCCTCCTGAAGAGCTCCAGAACCATGTCAAGGATCAAGGATCTTTAGAGGTTAGTATTATCAACAATTGTTTCACGTGTGTAGGTTATTGTTCAACAGAAGTAACGGCTTTGTGACTTGGTCTACCTTTAATTTCGCTACTGGATAGCACGTGGTCAATGAACGTTGGAGGAATAGTGGAATAGTGGCGGATAGCTAGGATTTTTTGTTATATGTATTTTCTTTATAAACATCGAGATATGATCGATTAGAACTCACTTGTACTCTCACACACACTAGAGCATAATTAAAAACTCTCTCTACACACTAGCTTACTTTGTAACATCGATCACAATCTCCGAACACTTGTAACCCTTTTTGTGATTAATAAATTGGTGATCGACGGGTTGTCATCACCCGGGTTTTTTTTCCTTTAATCTGATCCAGGTTAAAGGGTTTTTCCTCGTAACAAATCGTTGTGTTCATCTCAATTTCATTCGTATATTCATTGTTATCAATTTAGCACTAAACCTCACATAACAGATTTGGATACATTATCCTTAGCTGATTTTTATCCAAAACAATTTGGCGTCCACCGTGGGGCAATTGGTGCTATAATCCATATTATTCCTATCATTTTCAACCCTTTCATACCCATATCACTATCAATGGCCTCTCAATCAACCTCTGTTTCATCAACCATGCCGTCTGATGTATTTAAAAATATACATCTTTTTAGCATCAAATAATCTCTAAAACTGCAACTTTTATCGTATAATATTGTTAAAATAACTACTTATCATTTAAAATGTATTTTCATGCGAATCCAAGCCTCAAACAAAGAAACGAACGAAAAACCGAAGAAAAACCAAAGAAAACCCAAGAAAACAGCAAAACATGGGGCTGTGCTTCTGAATGCACGGGGTCGTGTTTACATATCAGAAAAGACAAAAATCTACAAGAAAAGACAAAATAGTGGACAACTAGACACGGGGCTATGCTTCAATGGACACGGGGCCGTGGTCACCTTCTAGAAAAAGACAAAATGAATTTGGCACATGTCATAATAAAACACGGGGGCGTGCCTACCTAAGCACAGGGCCGTGCTCACCTTTCAGAAACAACAAAAAGAATTAGCACATGTCACTAAAAAGCACGGGACGGTGCCTCAGGAAGCACGGGGCCGTGGTGAGTCATCATATACGATCTGACAACATGCAACTGGGACACGTAGACACGAGGCCGTGCTTAATAAAGCACGTGGCCGTGCTTCTCTCTCTAGACAGGCTATAAATAGTGGCTCTTGTGCTATTTGAAGAGTGTGCCTTAAAAAGAGTTCTATCCGGTTTCCTCTTATAAAAACACACACTAACACTCACATAGAAGATTTAGTGAAGAGTTTGAAGGCTTGGAGGTCATCACCATCAACCATCATCATCATCCATCATCTCCATCATTAAGAAGGAAGATTCATCTACATTTGGTTAGATCATTCCAAGTTTAATCATGTATTTGCTATCATCATTCATCTTAATGTTTATCATCATGGTCATTATGAGCTAAACTCCTTTTACCATCTAAAATCTATGAACAAGCTTTGTTTTACTTGATAATTATATAAAACATGTGGTGTAGTCTAGTAAAGTACATGGTTATATTACAATTATCTTTTGATGAGAAATGTTTCACCATCTTAAATCACTAATTCAAAGTTGGTGGTTGTCAATTCTATTGGCAATCATTCATGATCGATTCATGTTCTTGAAATATAGAAATACTTTGATACATTATCAAAATAGGGATCCTTGAGATATATGTTATGATGTATTTCTCTAAGTCTTGGTAATCCGAAAATGGCTTTGCCTAGGATATCATGCTAGTTAAAGAAATCATATGTTAATGGAATGTGTAATTATAACCTACATAAATCAACCAAGGGGAGGTTGTGTGACTAAACGACAACCACCCGAAGTTGTTAGAATTGGTATTTGAGAAATCGAAGTCAATCCTAATCTTTTTACTTTACGAAACTACTTGCCAACTTAAATTGACATCATTGAGATGACATGACATTAGGAAAGGGTGGGCTTTAAAATGTGCATGTTATCTCCTTAGTGCCAAAGATGCTCACTTAAGCTTTAAGGAGCTATCTGTCATATATTGCTATGACAAGTTTATCACATGTTTGAATATTAATTATCAATGCTAAAATGGAGTGGATTCTTGATCTTAGATGGTAACCTTCACATAATTGAACAACTCATTTAGAATCTCTCGTCTTGGTCACCTATATATTATATATAAGTATTTATATTTTATAAAAAGTTCGAAAAGTTTACCCCAAAAAAAGATTAATACTTCCGATTAAAGTAAACAACGATTTATTACTAGAAACATTTGAGTCCACGGATCGATACTTGGTTCTTACCAATACTATTCTACATATACGATAGGTACACTTGCCTATTCTGTGTGTGTTTACTCTTTGTAGAAATCACTTTTATAAATTTAAAACACGATCTTGTGCAAAAGCAAATCATTCCACCTCTTTCATATTATACCGAACGCACGCACGCACATCACCGTCTACGGTTCCTCTCTTATCAAGGACTTTTCCGCCGATGCCTCCGCCAATCACGGGAGTACCACGGCCTGCCGCTGCTGGAAGAAAAACACAGCTGCCAATCTTCCAGAGCTCAAGAACCACTGCTGCCACCCCCGTGGTTAGTACTTACAGTGATGTTTCTGATATGTTTTCGCATGTAAAAGCATATATGGAGCAGCAGACCAAGACCAACCAGTGGATCCTTCATGAGAAAGAAGATCTCAAGAAGACAAAGAGGCCAGCGAAGGATCACACTTCTTTGATGCCCAGGATGTTGGATTTCACCACTCCAGGATCCTTGGATTAATTTACTAAAGGATCATCTATCCTTCAACAGGGATCCATTGGTCAACAGACACAAGGATCCTCAATGTTTCGGCAAGGATCATCTATCCTTCAACCTGGATCCATGGGTCAACTAGCTCAAGGATCCTCAACTTTCCCGCAAGGATAATCCATCCTTCAACCAGGATCCTCAGGACTGTATCTTCAACCAGGATCCTTCAACTCTCAACCATTAGGATCCTTCAACCCCAATCAAGGATCCTTCTTCCTGGATCAAGGATCCTCAGGGGTTCAACATCAACGGTCATCCGAGGTCCATGAAGGAGATATAATCCCCATACAGACCATCGCTTTCGGTGGACCAACTCCTGTAGTAGACGCTTCATACCTCAGCTACTCATCCAGGATGCCAACCTCCAACCAACAAAGAGGTAACTTTTATATACCTATATCCTTAGATGCTAACCGTGGTTCCATGCAGGATGCAGGTATCAACCAAGCTATGGCTAAGGAACTACAAAAGCTGAAGGATATGATATCCAGTGTAGCGGGGTGGTCCGTCCGATTCCCGAGATACCAGAAGGGAGCCACAAGTTATCCAGATTTGCTCCACCTATCTATGATGCTGAAATCCTGAAGCAATTCCAAACCTCCAACATGAAGACTTATGATGGGACCACTTATCCTGAGGAGCATGTAGCTCAATACAGAGAAAGGATGGAGATCAATCCTATACCGGAAAGACTTAAAGAAGCCTATTTATGCAAGGGCTTTGGATCCACATTGATAGGATCTGTATTAAAATGGCTGCTAAGTCTTCCTCTCTTTTCAATTACTTCTTTCTCACACTTAGTTAACTTGTTCAACAGTCAATTTTCCAGTAGTAGGAAATTTGAGAAGTTAACTAGTGATTCCTACCGAGTTATCCAACCTGGTGATGAATCCCTTAGGGATTTTGTTACGAGGTTCGGCAGGGAAGCTCTGGAAATCCCTAATCTTGACATGGCTACTGCTGTTGAAGCATTCAAGATGGGACCTCAGAGGGGCTCCCCCTTTTATGATGATCTTGTGATGATTCCTTGTAGGTCCTTTAATGAAGTTAGAAATATGGCACTCAGATTCATACTATTGTAGGATGACAAGAGGATCCAGGATTGTCTGGAGAATCAAGCAAAGAAAGAATCCTCCGACGAAAAGCAAGGGTTCTCGTTCAAGAAAAACAACTCAAAACCCTACTCCAAATTCAAAAATCAGAACGTCCGAGCGGTTGAAGAAGGAGACGATGATGAAGACTACCCAAGCATCTCAGAATACTGATTATCAGTAGATACTCATGGTTTAATTTGTGCCACGAAGGATCTAAGTGAGAAAACGAGGTGGCCCCGAAAGAACAAAAAGTCAACCACCTTCGGAGAAAAATCCAAATTGTGTGCTTTCCATGAGAATTTCAGCCACATGACGGATGATTGCATCGGTTTAAGGAGGGAAATTGGATACCTCCTAAGCAAGGGCCACTTTAAGGAGTTCTTGGGAAGAAAAAAGTCCAGGATCCAGGATCTTGAAGAGGTTCCTCAAAAAGCAACTCCGCCCCCACCAGATGCTCAAGTGATTAACTTCATCTCCGGAGGATCAAACATATGCGGCACTTCCTTCTCCGCAGCTAAGAGACTCGCCAAGGAGACCAAGTTGGATAACGGGAACGACCGGTTATATCCACCACTTTGAAAATCGATAAAGTGATCTTCTTTGACAAAGAAGATAAATCAAGCATCCAGGATCCTCATCACGACGGTCTGATTGTCACTCTATCTATTGCTAACCATTATATACGCAAGATCCTGGTAGATGGTGGGAGCTCAATCAATATCATCCAACATGATGTTCTTTAGAAGATGAACATCCCAGACTCTGAGATCGTTCCAAGGACATCGGTGCTAGTTGCCTTCAGTGGAGAAACAAAGAAGACATTGGGGGACATTAACCTTCCAATATACATCGAAGGGTTAAAATATTACCAAAGATTTTGTGTTATTGATAACCTTTCTTGTTGGAATGTTATTTTAGGCAGACCTTGGTTACATGGGATGAAGGCGGTGGCTTCTACTTACCACCAGTGCATTAAACTCCCAACTCCTTGGGGGGTAGTGAGGATAGACGGTGACCAGGTGGAGGCCAAGAATTTTTACTCTTCATCAATGAAATCGACAACCAAGCAAACTATAGCATAGCAACCACAACAATATCCTAGGGACGTGTTGGAAGCTCGAGAAAAGAACTTAAAGGAAGTATCCTTGGACCCCGAGGATCCAGATGTGAAAGTGTTCCTAGGATCCAGTATCCCCAGTCAGATTGAAGAGGATATGATATCCTTCCTAAAACGAAGAAAATCCACATTTTCCTTCAAACATTCAGACATGACAGGTATTTCTAAAGAGGTAATTAATCATAAGCTCAGCCTTGATTTATCTATTAAACCCGTCCATCAGAAGCGAAGGAAAGTCGCTCCTGAGAGGAACACGATCATACAGGAAGAAGTTGAAAAACTTCTTAAGGCCGGTTTGATCAGAGAGGTTAAGTATCCTCGATGGTTAGCTAATGTGGTTATTGTTTCTAAAAAGAATGGAAAGTGGAGGGTGTGTGTCGACTTTACTGATTTAAACAAGGCATGCCTCAAGGATCCTTTCCCATTACCACATATAGACTCCATGGTGGATGCAACGGAAGGACATGAGATGCTTACCTTTGTGGATGCTTCCTGTGGATTTCAACAAATTCAGATGGAACCATCTGATCAGGAGGATACTACATTCATAACTCCTACCGGCATATACTGTTATATTGCTATGCCATTTGGACTTAGAAATGCAGGGGCAACATACCAAAGACTGGTCAACATGATGTTCAAGGATCAATTAGGTAAAACCATGGAGGTCTATATAGATGACATGGTGGTGAAATCAAAGAGATCTGAGGATCACCTCAGGGATCTTGAAGAAGCATTCAATATCCTTGACCAGTATAACATGAAACTGAATCCGTCAAAATGCCACTTTGGTGTTAAGGCTGGAAAGTTTCTGGGATACATGGGGACTAAAAGAGGAATTGAAGCAAGCCCAGAGCAGATTGAAGCCATCATCAACCTGAAGTCTCCTGTGAATGCTAAGGATGTCCAGAGGTTGACGGAAGAATAGCTGCTCTTAACAGATTTATTTCCAGATCCTCGGAGAAGAGCAAAAACTTCTATGACATCCTCAGAAAATACAAGAAGTTTGAGTGGACAGAGAAGCATGAGGCTGCACTTAAAGCCTTAAAGGATTACATATCCTCAGCACCAGCTTTGATGAAGCCTGTAGATGGAGAATCCTTATATCTGTACCTAGCTGTTTCAGGAAATGCAGTAACTGCAGTCCTCGTGAAGGATCATGAAGGTGAACAGCATCCCGTTTATTATGTAAGTAAAAGTCTATTAGATGCGGAATCCACGCTTTCTCATTTTGAAAAGTTAATCCTTGCTTTGATTATGTCTTCTACTAAATTGAGACAATCAATCAATCAATCAATCATACCCAGTAAAGTCCCACCGACAGCAAAGCTATAAGTAGGGTCTCGGGAGGGTGGGATGTAGGCACACCGTACCTCTATCCAAAGGAATAAAGAGGTGGCTTCCAGAGAGACCCTCGGCTCTAGGTACATGTGTATGAAGCAAAATAAAGGAAATCAAAGTTTAACAGTTATATAAAAACTACTACTAATAATAATAATATTAATAATAATATCATAGTTTAACAGCTATATAAAAACTAATAAAATTATAAAAATAATAATATATGTAAGAGAAATACCATTATGGTATGTGACCAAAATAAGTTAAGTCTAAGCCCTAAGGTATTCAAATCTCCCTAAAAATCCTTAACTTTAATTCTACTTCTCCACGAATTCCTATCCTCAACCATATCCTCGGAGAGGTTTAGGTCTATCAAATCATGCCTAATCCTCTCATCCCAAGTCAATTTCGGTCGTCCTCTACCCCTCCTCCCCTCTATAGTAATGTTTTGAGAACTAATTATCCTGTTAAGAATGTGCTTAGAAAACCGCAATTGTCAGGAAGGATGGCCAAATGGGCTGTAAAGCTAAGTGCATATGACATTCAGTATGAGCCTAGAACAGCTATCTAATCGCAGGCACTAGCAGACTTTGTGGCTGATTTCAGCAGTGACATGCAAAAGGAAGCTGATTTAGAAGTGCAACAACTAGAAGAAACCAAGGATCCTTGGATCCTCTTCACAGATGGAGAGTATCCAGCATAAGAGGAACAGGATTGGGCATACTACTAAAATCGCCACAAGGGGGACATAATACCCTAGTCCATTGCATGTGCATTTCAATCCACTAACAATGAGGCAGAGTATGAAGCACTCATAGCAGGTTTACTTTTAGCCAAAAGCATGAGGATCAGGTATCTTCAAGTTTATATGGATTCTTTATTTATAACTAACCACTTTAACGGCTCTTATACCGTAAAAGGTGAGAATATGGTCAAATATTTAGAAATTGTGAAGGAATTACCAAAATCCTTCGAATTGTTTAGTATAGTACAGGTACCAAGGGAATAAAATGCCGGGGCAGATGCCTTAGCAAATTTAGCCTCATCCTTGAAAATTACAGAAGATACGAAGATCCCAATCATCCATATACTCTCGCCAGCAATAGGAGAACAGGAAGTTGGGGAGATAACAACTGACAAATAGATCGTACTTTTGGACCCATTATCCTTAGCTAGACAAAGATCTTTGATCCACCCAATTAAGAAGTACATTCAAACAGGAGAAATCCTGGATAAGGAGAATCCCAAATCCTTCAAACTCAAGGTATCACAATATATTTTGTTAAATGATATGCTATATTGAAAATCTCTTGCAGGTCCATACTTGAGATGCATCGAGGATCCTGAAATCCAAGAGGTGCTCAAAGACTTTCACGAAGGTGATTGTGGTAATCACACTGGAGGTAGAGCTTTGTTTTCTAGAATTATGAGGACATGATATTTCTGGCCAACGATGAAGAGAGACGCCACGGAGTATTCAAAGAAGTGTGATGGTTGTCAAAGGCAAGCAAACATCCTTCATCAACCAGCAGAACCTATGTATCCTATATCCTCATCATGGTCTTTCATGAAGTGGGGCATGGATATCGTGATTTAACTGCCTAAGGCACCAGGAGGAAAAGTAATCATGCTTGCAATGATTGATTATTTTTCAAAGTGGATAGAGGCAGAAGCTTTTGTTCAAGTTTGCGAAAAAGAGGTGATATCTTTCATTAAAAGAAACATTATTACTAGATTTGGTATCCCTTCAGAAATTATTTGTGACAATGGTTCCCAGTTTATCGGGAAAAGAACCACTAACTTTTGTGACAGCTGGAACATCAAGATGATTACCTCTACTCTAGTGCATCCTCAAGCTAATGGCCAAGCAGAGTCAAGGAACAAGATCATTATTAACAAGTTGAAAAGGAAGCTAAGATCCAGAAAAGGAAAGTGGGCTGAAGAGCTACCTTATAATCTTTGGGCTGACAGGACCACACCCAAGAATGCAACGGGCCAAACACCCTTCTCATTAGTGTTTGGGTCAGAAGCAGTTATCCCTACAGAAATGGTGGTGCCAACAGCCAGAACAAGCATCATGATCCTAAAATTGGTAATATCTATCTGATCATTTATCCATTTTTATCTTTGCTTATTTAAGGATAACGTATTCTTACTACTTGTGTTTTTCAAGTTTTAAGTAACAATGCAGGATGATTAGTAAGATAGTCAATGATCAAGAGGTTGGCTACCTCTCCTTTATATTTAAGGTACTTTACTATTTTCTTTGGCCTAGCCCAAGATTGGATATGAAAGGCCCCGTTACCAGTGCCCTACATTTGGTCGTTGGATTTACTCATTAACATAGTTCTAAATATCAGAGTTAATAAGAACACTCGCGGAATATTAAAAACATTCAAACTATTACATTACATGACCATAAATCCTTGTCTTAACGAGCATTCAAGTTATTTAAACATACAACATTGTATTTTAATCATCATAACATAACACTTCATTGAGATGCCAGTGGCTTCAAATCCATGCCATGTGCTTCCTCTCAAGCAAGTTGTCTCAATCTATTCACCTGCGTGCATACTAAAAGTTAGCTATTGTTAGGGCATGAATTTTATGCTAAGGATCCTTAATCCTTAACTATCTTATGGATAGATTATCCTTGAGATATGTAACAGATTATAAAGGATCAATGATCCTCGGTATTATTTGTTTACTAATGATTGCATTTAGTATGGTGATGTGTTTAACATGTATAACAATTCTAAAATGTACTTACATCAATTATCCTCATGGAGTCTCATCTAGCTGGAGTATGGATCTAGGATCCTCATTTAACATAGCTATTAATGGACGATTTCATGTGAAGACGGATGTTTAAATATCAACAACGGCTTTTGGACTTATTCTCCCGTTTATCTCGCTATCGGATTTCTGTGGCATGTGGTCAATTAGCACATTGGAATAAGGTGGAAGACTAGCGAGATTATAGGAATAGTTGTTAGTTTGTTGTATTCATTTTTTCTATATATACAGAGTTGAGATCGACAGTAGAACACACACAATCTCACGTAATCTAGTGGTTAAGATATTTTGTACTCACATAGCATTAGTTGATCATCAACTCCGCAACAATTGTAATCACCTTTGACCGTTAATAAACTTGACGGTGATAGTTTTCACCGTCCGGGGTTTTTTGTGCCGGAGATTACTATAATCACGTACCATCCGACCAAAGATTACCTTGTTAATCCTTGACCGAAGCGATTAGACCAAAGATTACCTCGATATTTTTTGACCGAAGTAAGGATTATCGTAATTAAAAGTTTTTTCCCTCGTGATCAAATCCTTGTGTTCATCAAGATTTCGATTATACAACCATTATTATCGTGTTAGCACTATACCTCACTTGATAGATTTGGATACATTATCCCTAGCCAATTTTTATCCAAAACAATTTGGCGCCCACCGTGGGGCAATTAGTGCTATAATCCATATTATCCCTATCATTCTCAACTTTTTCATACCCATATCACTATCGATGGCCTCTCAATCAACCTCTGCTTCGTTAACCATGCCATCAACAGTTCCTCTCTCATCAAGAACTTTGCCACAGATGCCTCCACCAATCACGGGAGCACAATGGACTGCTGCTGCTGGAAGCAAGACGCGACTACCAATCTTCCAGAGCTCAAAAACCGTTGCTGCTATGCCGGTGGTTAATACTAACAGCGATGTTTCATCTATGTTTTCGCAGGTTAAAGCATACATGGAGCAGCAGAACAAGACCAACCAGAGGATCCTTCGCGAGATAGAAGATCTCAAGAAGAACAAGAGGCCAGCAAAGGATCTCACCCCACTGATGCCCAGGATGCTGGATTTTACCAGTCCAGAATCCATGGCTCAGTTCTCACAAGGATCATCAATCCTTCAACAGGGGTCCATGGGTCAACAGGCTCAAGGATCCTCGCTATTTCAGCCAGGATCATCGATCCTTCAACAGAGGTCCATGGGTCAACAGGTTCAAGGTTTCTCGTTAGATCAGCCGAGGTCATCTAACTTCGAACAAGGATCTATGGGTTAGCAAACTCAAGGATCCTCATATTATCGACAAGGATCAGCCATCCCTCCACCAGGATCCACTTGGGCATATCCTCAAGGATCCTACAGTACTCAGCCTCAAGGATCCTTCTTCCCGAATCAAGGATCCTCAGGAGTCCAACATCAAAGATCCTCCGAAGTCCATGAAGGAGATATAATCCCCATGTAGACCATAGCCTCTGGAGGACCAACTCATATCGCGGATTCTTCTTATCCCAACTACTCGTCCGGGATGCCGAGCTTCACCCAGCAAAGAGGTAACTTGTATGATCCTATATCCTTAGATACTAACCGTGGTTCCATGCAGGATACATGTATCAACGAGGCTATGGCCAAAGAGCTACAGAAGCTCAAGGATATGATATCTAGTCTTCCCGGGGTGATACGACCGATCCCCGAGATACCTGAGGGAAGCCACAAGTTATCCAGATTTGCTCCACCTATCTGTGATGCTGAAATCCCGAAGCGGTTCCAAACCCCCAACATGAAGACTTACGATGGAACCACTGATCTTGAAGAACATGTAGCACAATACAGAGAGAGGATGGAGATCAACCCTATCCCGGAGAGACACAAGGAAGCTTGCTTATGCAAAGAATTCAGATCCACACTAACAGGATCCGCATTGAAATGGCTGCTAAGTCTTCCTCCCTTTTCAATTACTTCTTTTGCGCACTTAGTTAACTTATTCAACAGTCAATTTTCCTGTAGCAGGAAATTTGATAAGTTAACTAGTGATCTTTATCGAGTTGTCCATCCAAGTGATGAATCCCTTAGGGATTTTGTTACGAGGTTCGGTAGGGAAGCTTTGGAAATTCCTAATCTTGACATGGCTACTGCTGTTGAGGCCTTCAAGATAGGACTTCAGAGGGGCTCCCCCTTTTATGATGATCTTGTGATGAGTCCTTGAAGGTCTTTGGATGAAGTAAGGAACATAGCACTAAGATTTATACGACTGGAAGATGACAAGAAGATCCAGGATCGTCTAGGGAATCAAACAAAACAACAATTTCCTGACAAGAATAAAGGATCCTCCTACAGGAACAACAACACAAAGTCGTATAACAAGTTCAACAACCAGAACGTATGAGCAGTTGAAGAATGAGAGGCTGATGAAGACTATCCCTGCATCTCCGAGTATTGTTTCTCCGTAGATTCCCATGGCTTGATTTGTGCCATGAAGGATCTAGGAGAGAAAGCAAGATGGCCCCGAAAGAACGAGAAGACGACTGCTTTCAAAGACAAGTCTAAGTGGTGTGCCTTTCACGAAGACTGTGGCCACACAACAGACGAATGCATCGGCTTGAGGAGGGAAATTGGATACCTCCTGAGCAATGGTCACTTTAAAGAACTCTTGGGAAGGAAAAAATCCAGGATCCATGATCCTGAAGATCTTCCACAAAAAGTGACGCCGCCACCACCAGACGCTCATGTGATCAACTTTGTCTCCAAAGACTATTAAATGTTTCAAGACTCGTGTGCCATAGAAGAAAAGCCCACAAAAGAATTCGAGTTGGACGATGAAAGAAGACCGCTTATCCCCGTTACTCGAGTGACTGATCGGAGGGTCTTCTTCGACTCAAAGATCCAGGATCCTCAGAAGGATAAGCTGGACGTCCGAATGGTGAATTTCATCTCTAGAGGATCAGACATTTGTGGAACTTCCTTCTCTGCAGCAAAAAGACTTGCCAAAGAAGTCAAGATGGATAACGAAGACCAACCGATAGTATCCACTACCTTAACAACAGACAAAAGGATCTTTTTCGACGAGGAAGACAAACTAAACATCGAGGATCCTCATTATGACGGTTTGATCATTAGTTTATTTATCGCTAACCATTATGTACGCATGATCCTAGTAGACGGAGGGAGCTCAGTCAACATTATCCAGCATGATGTCCTCAAAAAGATGAACATACCGGACTCAGAGATCATTCCTAGAACATCGGTGTTAGTCGGTTTCAGTGGTGAAACCAAGAAGACATTGGGGGACATTAACCTCCCAATATATATCGAAGGGTCAAATTCATACCAGAAATTTTGTGTTATTGATATAACCATTCTTGTTACAATGTTATTTTAGGTAGGCACTGGCTGCATGGAATGAAGGAAGTAGCCTCAACGTATCACCAATGCATCAAACTACCTACCCCTTGGGGAGTTGTGAAGATAGTTGGTGACCAAGTGGAGGCTAAGAACTATTATTCTTCATCAATGAAGCCAACAACCAAACAAACTATAGCATAACAACTACAGCAACATCCTAGGGACGTGCTGGAAGCTCGGGAGAATGACCTTAAAGAAGTATCATTGTACCCTGAGGATCCAGAGATAAAGGTGTTCCTAGGATCCAGTATCCCCAGCAAAATCGAGGAGGATTTAGCATCCTTCTTGAGACAAAGAAAATCTACCTTCGCCTTCAAACACTCAGACATGACAGGTATTTCAAAAGAGGTAATCACTCACATACTCGGCATTGATTTATCTGTTAAACCCGTCCATCAGAAGTGAAGAAAATTCGCTCCTGAGAGGAACAAGATTATACAAGAATAAGTTGAAAAACTTCTTAAGGCCGGTATGATTAGAGAGGTTCAGTATCCTCGATGGCTAGCTAATGTGGTCGTTGTTTCAAAAATGAATGGAAAGTGGAGGGTGTGTGTCGATTTTACCGATTTAAAAAAGGCATGCCCCAAGGATCCTTTCCCATTACCACATATAGATTCCATGGTGGATGCAATGGCAGGACATGAAATTCTTACCTTTATCCTCTGGATTCCAACAAATTCAGATGGAACCATCTGATCAAGAGGATACAGCATTCATGACTCCTACCGGCATAGATTGTTATACTGCTATGTCGTTTGGACTAAGAAATGCAGGGGCAACATACCTAAGAATAGTCAACATGATGTTCAAGAATCAGTTAGGTAAGACTATGGAGGTCTACATAGATGATATGGTGGTGAAGTCAAAGAAAGCTGAGGATCACCTCAGAGATCTTGAAGAAGCATTCAATATCCTCGACCAGTATAACATGAAATTGAATCCGGCAAAATGCCACTTTGGTGTTAAGGCTGGAAAATTTCTGGGATATATGGTGACTAAAAGAGGAATTGAAGCAAGCCCTGAGCAGATTGAAGCCATCCTCAATTTAAAGTCTCCTGCAAACGCAAAAGATGACCAAAGGCTCACATGAAGAATAGCCGCTCTCAACAGGTTCATCTCAAGATCCTCCGAAAGGTGCAAGGACTTCTATGATATCCTTAGGAAGAATAAGAAGTTTGAGTGGACGGAAAAGCATGAGGCTGCGCTTAAGGCCTTGAAGAATTACTTATCCTCAGCCCCAGCTTTAATGAAGCTTGTGGATGGAGAATCCTTGTATCTGTATTTAGCTGTCTCGGGAAATGCAGTGAGTGCCGTCTTAGTAAAGGATCATGAAGGTGAACAGCATCCCGTTTACTATGTAAGTAAAAGTCTTCTAGATGCAGAACCATGTATTCTCATTTAGAAAAGTTAATTCTTGCACTCATTATGGCTTCTACTAAATTGAGACATTATTTTGAAACTCACCCTATTATTTTAAGAACTAATTATCCTGTGAAGAATGTTCTTAGAAAACCATATTTATCAGGTAGAATGGCCAAGTGGGCTGTGAAATTAAGTGCATATGATATCCAATACGAACCAAGAACATCAATCAAGTCTCAAGCAATGGCGGACTTTGTGGCTGATTTCACTAGTGACCTACAGAAAGAAGCTGACTTGGAGGTCCAACAACTAGAGAATACCCAGGATCCTTGGATACTCTTCACTGACGACGCTTCTAATGTAAGAGGAACAGGATTGGAGATCCTACTGAAATCGCCACAGGGGGACATATTACCCCAGTCTATAGCCTGTGAGTTTCAAGCAACAAACAATGAAGCAGAATACGAGGTTTTGATCGCAGGTTTGCAATTAGCTAAGTGCATGAGGATCAGGTATCTTCAAGTATATATAGATTCATTGTTAATATCTAACCACTTTAATGGCTCATATGTTGTTAAAGGAGAAAAACTAATCAAATATCTAGATGTTGTGAAGGAACTGGCAAATCCTTCGAACTGTTTAGTATTATGCAGGTACCGAGAGAAGAAAATGCCGGGGCAGATGCTTTGGCAAATCTAGCCTCATCTCTGAAAATTCCAGAAGATACGAAGATTCCAATCATTCATGTTCTCTCACAAGTAGTAGAAGAACAAGAAGTTGGAGAGAATGAATGACAAAGAAATTGTACTGTAGGATCCATTATCCTCAAATAACCGAGAATCATGGATCCTTCCGCTCAAGAAGTACATTCAAACAGGAGAGATTCCAACTACCGAGAATCCCAAATCCTTCAAACTCAAGGTATCACTATACATTTTATTAGATGATATGCTATAAAGAAAATCTCTTGCAGGTCCATACTTGAGATGCATCGAGGATCCTGAAATCCAAGAGGTGCACAAAGATTTTCACGAAGGATATTGCGGCAACCACACAGGAGGAAGGGCATTTTTCTCCAGGATACTTAGAACTGGGTACTTCTGGCCAACAATGAAGTAGGATGCAGTTGAATAATCGAAGAAGTGTGATGCCTGCCAAAGGCATTCAAATATCCTTCATCAACCAGCTATCCTATATCCTCTTCATGGCCTTTCATGAAATGAGGAATGGACATTTTTGGGAAGCTACCAAAGGCACCAGGTGGAAAGGTCTTTATGCTTGCCATGACGGACTACTTCTGTAAATGGATTGAAGCAGAAGCATTCATACACGTCCGAGAAAGGGAAGTTATATCTTTTATCAAAAGGAATATTATAACTAGATTTGGCATTCCTTCTGAAATTATATGTGATAATGGTTCCCAATTTATTGGGAAAAGAACAACTAACTATTGTGACAGCTGGGCGATAAAGATGATTACTTCAACACCAGTGCATCCTCAAGCTAATGGTCAAGCGGAGTCTAGCAACAAAATCATCATCAACAATTTAAAGAAGAAGCTAGGATCCAAGAAGGGAAAATGGGCCGAAGAACTACCATATGTTCTTTGGGCCGACAGGACAACACCTAAGAATGCAACAGGCCAAACACCTTTTTCGTTGGTATTTGGATCAGAAGCAGTGATCCCTACAGAGATGGTGGTTCCTACAGCAAGAACGAGCATCCGTGATCCTGAATCCAATGAAGAAATCCTTCTTGAAGACTTGGATACTATTGAAGAACTCAGAGACCTAGCCAAGATCAGAATGGGAGCTTATCAACAAAGGGTAGCTGGGGCATACAACAAAAATATAAGGATCATAAGATTTCAATAAGGAGATCTAGTTTTGAGGAAAGCCTTCCAAAATACTACCAATCCGGCTGATGGAAAATTAGCACCCAAATGGGAAGGACCTTATCAAATCGAGTCGGAAGCAGGAAAGGGGGCATATCATTTGCTTACAATGGAAGGCGATAGATTACCAAGAGCATGGAATGCTATCCACCTCAAGAAGTATTTTTTTCTTATCAGGATCCAGTATCCTGAAAGGATATATTATCCTTAAAGGATCAAGGATCCCCGAAATTGGTAATATCTATCCGATTACTTATCATTTTCAATTTCTTATCACTAATTTAAGGATAACGTATTCATAACATTTTATCTTTTCCAAGTTTTAAGTATCAATGCAGGGTTATAATAATATGTTCGATGATCAAGAGGTTGGCCACCTCTCCTTTACATTCAAGGTACTATCCTATTTCCCTTGGCCTAGCCCACGTTTGGGTATGACACCCAATGGTCATATCCTCTAAGGTTTAAAGGTTTTCACCTTTCTTATAAATAGAGTTTCTACACTCTCGCCTGGAGCGCACACTATCCAACGTATAGTCCGGGGCAGCGGGACCAGTACACGCTTAGTGGCTGACAATTTCGTTGTTTTCGGCTATATGGAGGATCCTACGAATTATGGTAGACGTACCATACCACCGGTTTATAACGTTTTCACGTTATCTCAAGACAAAGGTTTCTAACATTTTCATGTTAGCTAAGGTTTATAACGTTTTCACGTTATCTTCGTTTGGGCCACTCCCCAGTTTAACACCAGTTTGGGCTTGTCCCCAGTATTTGGGCTTGTCTCCAGTTTAAAACCAGTTTGGGCTTGTCCCCAGTATTTGGGCTTGTCCCCAGTTGCACGGCTTGTCCCCAGTTTATTTTATGGGCTTATCCCCAGCTTAATGGGTTTAATCCCACTAACACTATGAGTTGTTTGCAACAGATTTTCTAAGTTCATTATGAGGATCAAAATTCTAAGGATCCAAAATCCTAAAGTTATTCCTTCAAGGATCATTGAGAGTTCAGTACTTATGGTAACGTAGGTCTACCTAGACCTTCTTGTATGGTTTCTATTAATGAATTTATGTATTATATTAGTTGCAATAGATTTAGAGGATTACTCCTTTGAAGATATTTTATTACTAAAATCTTTTACCTGTTTTTAAGGATACTTTATCCTAAAATTTTTCCTTTAAGGATATTCTTTTATATAACGTTTATCATCTCTTAAGGATGCCTTGTCCTACTGTTTGTTCTTTAAGGATATTCTATCCTAAGTTGTTTCCATAAGGATCTTTTATCCTGAAATCTTTTACTTTTGAATATTTTTCAAAACTATCAATAATGCTAAAGTCATATCTAATAAACTTTACATATAAACAACAGAAAAATAGTCAAAAGATTTATATTAATTAAAATAAGCTGCAAGGACTTATCCAAAATTCTTGACCCGGACTTCACCATGCAAAAGATGGATCATCCGTCCGGGTTAAGTGAGTACTATCAACAGTTCATAAGTGCAGGAAAATTAAAAACAGGGGCAACAATGGCTTCATCCCCACAAACAGAGGATCCCTCCATCTTTGTCACCCCAGCAAATTGTCTTAAAGATCATGGATCCTTTACCCTAGTTACTATTGTTTATTACAGACCAAAGTAATTGTTCAGGAAAACATCAACACAAAATAAAAAGATGGGCTCGGGCCTTGTCTTCTATATCCTTCATCACCCACCTACGCTGTATCTTCACCCTCGGCAGCACCATATCCTTTGACAGCTTCAACCGCCTCCTTGAAGCCACTAGTCCAAGCCTCGGTGTTCTCAGCCATCTCCTCGTCGTCTTCACCACCAAGATCATCAAGGGAAGCCTTCCATTTCTCCACATCCCAGGTCGACTTGTCAAAAGCAGGATCACCGGCCTCTTTCGTCATCTTGATCCGCGCCTGGAATACCGACCTGGCAGCCCACACCTTGGCCTCGTCTGTAGCCTGCTCCACTGCCTCTTGAAGTTGGGCTTCGGATAAGGATAACTGATCCTCCAACTGGTTTTTCTCTTTGGAGAGCTGGATCATAGTCTTATCCTTTGCAACCACGGCTTTACCTAATCCCGACAAATTATCGCTCATTTGGCCGATGATCTTTTCATAATGCTCTTTGAGAGAACTCATAGCCTACACACAACAAAGTAATCAAAGTCAGAAGGATACTGGATCCTGCAAATCAAAGTGTCAGGATACAGGATACTTACAGAGAGGACAATGTCATAATGGGTCTTAGGATCAGAGGACCTCTTCCTCTTGGAAGCCGCGGATTTAGCCCTGGTTGTTGCAGTCTTGGGCTTGGAGCTAGTGTCTGCCTTCGGAGCTTCCTTCTTGACAACAGGGGAGTTGACCATAAAGTTAATGTCTTCTAGAGAGAACTTGTTGGCTGACTTATGGGATTTCTTAGCGCCTGAAAAGCAAAAAAAGTTAACAGATAAGTTTTCTTATTCTAATCTTATTTATATTAAAATTATTAACTTACTTGACATGCTTGAACCTGAGGAGATATCACAAAAACCTTCAATGAAACGAGCTTGAAAGGTCCTAATCTCGGTATCCAGTGCTAGGAATCGTTTTGTCTTTTCTTCTGTGCCAGGTAACTTGCCCAAAGAAGCAAAGTTGTCAACTGCAAACAAAAAAGAAAGATCAGAATTCAAGTTAAAGCATCAAGGATCCTGCTATTTCTTAAGGATCCAGGATCCTACCCTTTCAAACCTAGTTTGAAGGAAGTTCGATTCCTCCTTGTATCGAGTCACGTTTAAGAAAGAAAAACTGGTTCCTCCACAGGGAATCATTTAAGATGACTTTCAATATCGGGTTAGGTTGTCGGGGCTTAGATTTGAAGATAAATCGGGCAGGACCGTGGGTAGTGAGGGTGTACAAATGTGATAACTCTGGAAGGCCGATGTCCATCTCTTGCTCTTCTATAATTCTCTCGATAGTGCTGAGAACCCTCCAAACCATTGGCAAAGCCTGTATGTAGGATATGCCGGTAGAATCGATGAAGCTTTGAGTAAAAGACGGAAAGGAATATTTGTAGCCGATCAGAAATGGAGTCGCCGGAAAGCAAACCCAAACCTTGGAATATACATCGCAACGGACACTGGATTCATAAGGTCGGAATAGGGTTTTCGAAGGGAACAATGAGCAAAAGTCTTCAACCTCTAGATTCGTGAGTTTACAGATTTCAGTGGACGGGTTGGCCAGCAGACATTGGGGTTCCATTTCCGTTAACTCAGAATCGTCGAAGGTTTGTTCAGAAGGTTTAGAGGGAGATGGAGGAGAAGAAGACGAAGCAGCAGACATGATTAAAGAAAATAAGAGAGAAGTAAGAAGGAAACCTGATGCATCAGCTGGAGGTGTGCTTTTAATCAAAGATATAGGGCGGCATATATAGAAGGTTATCATTAACCTGAGGGCTAAATGGTAAATAATTCTGGCAAAACGGTCCCATCTATCTGTTTTCGCAGTAATTTTGAATTTCGCAACAATTGTAATCACCTTTGACCGTTAATAAACTTGACGGTGATAGTTTTCACCGTCCGGGGGTTTTTTTTGTCGGAGATTACTATAATCACGTACCATCCGACCAAAGATTACCTTGTTAATCCTTGACCGAAGCGATTCGACCAAAGATTACCTCGATAGTTTTTGACCGAAATAAGGATTATCGTAATTAAGGGTTTTTTCCCTCGTGATCAAATCCTTGTGTTCATCAAGATTTCGGTTATACAACCATTATTATCGTGTTAGCACTATACCTCACTTGACAGATTTGGATACATTATCCTTAGCCGATTTTTATCCAAAACAGCTATGCTGAGTGAGTTCTAGTTAATCACATAACTTACTTTACATACATATATACGTGCCCGAAGGTATGCATTACATACATAACCTGTACTTCATTCATTCATACACATTTATAGCTAACCTTACACTATAAAGGGCATTTCACCCAACATACCTCGGATATTATTAGGGTCCGGTATCCTCCATCCTTGGATATTATTAGGGTCCGGTCTCCCTTCATACTCGGATACTATTAGGGTCCGGTCTCCCTTCATCCTCGGATATTATTAGGGTCCGGTACCCTCCAACCTCAAATATTTTTAGGGCCCGGTCACCCTTTCTTCCATACCTTCATACCATACCTTTCTATATACATAATTGTAAGTTTCATACATACATACATCATTCATTCTTCATATATAACAATTTTATCATCAAACCTTTACATGGCAGTACATGCAATATCTTGATACTTGCTTGCAGCACTGACCTGGCCGCCCACATTTTGGCCTACTCCGTTGCCTGCTTGACCTCCTCTTAATGTTGGGCATCTGCTGTGGATACCTGATCCTCGAGCTATCTCTTAAGCTGAGCCAAAGCCTTATCCTTGTTGACCACCACATTCCCTAACCCAGATAGCTTGTCACTAGCTTGTCACTCATCTGGCCTACAATCTTTTCATAATGCTCCTTGAATGCATTCATTGCCTGTAATTACCCATTTAGTCAGGATTAGAAGGATATTGGATCCTTAAATTCAACACAGTAGGATACAAGATACTTACAAAGAGGACTGTGTCATAATGGGTTTCGGGATCGGAGGACCGCTTTCTTTTAGAAGCCGCGGACTTAGCTCTAGTCGTTGCAGTCTTGGGCTTGGAACTGGTGGCTGTCTTCAGATCTTCTTTCTTGATGTCTTAAGGAGTGAGCATACTGTCGATGTCTTCCAGAGAGAACTTGCTAGCAGACCTTTGAGACTTCTTGGCACCTACACAAATCCGGTTGACAGATAAGTATTCTATCCAGTTTTATTTACTTTGAAATTGTTTTTAATGAACTTACTTGACATATTTGAATCCGAGGAGATCTCGCAAAAGGCTTCGACGAATCGGGCTTGAAATGTTCTAAATTCGGTTTCTAGTGCAAGGAACCGTTTTGTTTTTTCCTCTGTGCCAGGTAATTTAGCCAAAGAAGCAAAGTTCTCAACTGCAAACAAAAAGAATAATCAAAGTCAGAATTAAACATCAAGGATCCTATCATTTTTTAAGGATCCAGGATCCTACCCTTTCTAACCCATTTTGAAGGAAGGTAATTCCCTCCGGGTATGGAGTCACGTTTTACGAAGAAAAACTGATTCCTCCAGAAGGAATCATTTAAAGTGACTTTCAAAATCGGATGGGGTTGTCGAGGCTTGGATTTCAAGATAAATCGGGCAGGACCGTGGGTAGTAAGAGTGTAAAGATGGGACAGTTCTTGGAGACCGAAGTCGATTTTCTCATATTCAATAATCCTTTCTATGGTGTTGAGAACTCTCCAAACCATAGGCATAGCCTGTATTTAGGATATGCCGGTGGAATCGAAGAAACTTTGAGTGAAAGGAGGAAACGGATAACTGTAGCCAATAAGGAATGGGCAAGCCGGAAAACAAACCCAGGTTTTTGAGTACACGTCACAGTGGATACTGGATTCGTACGGTCGGAATAGGGTTTTCGGTGGAAACAACAAACAGAACTCATCAACTTCTGGATCCGTGAGTTTGCAAATCTCTATAGAAGGGTTGGCTATGAGGCATTGTGGCTCCATCTTCGACAACTCAAAGTTATCAGAGGATTTCTCGGAAGGTTTATAAGGAGGTAAAGAAGATGAAGTGATAGACACTATTATCAAAGAAAATAAGAGAAGAAAGAAAGGATACATGCCGTGTCGCTTGGATATGTGATTATAAAAGGGATATAGGGCTGCATTTTTAGGCGGTTATGATTATATCGAGGGCCAAATGGTAAATATCTCTTGCAACCATCTAATCACCCAGTTTTTGCAGAATATTTGAATTTCAAAATGACAGATGTGTTCCACTATCACCCGCCATTTTGGGGGCAATTGTTAGGACTGATATTCTCTCTGCTAAGGATATATTATCCTTGAAGATATGTCCGGATCAGTTCTCCTCCTAAAGAGCTCCAGAACCATATCAAGGATCAAGGATCCTCAGAGGTTAGTATAATTAACAATTATTTCACGTGTGTAGGTTATTGTTCAACAGGAGTAACGACTTTGTGACTTGGTCTACCTTAAATTTCGCTACTGGAAGCTCCCAGCACGTAGTCAATGAACGTTGGAGGAATAGTGGAATAGTGGCGGATAGATAGGACTTTTTGTTATATGTATTTTCTTTATAAACATCGAGATATGATCGATTAGAACTCACTTGTACTCTCACACACACTAGAGCAGAATTAAAAATTCTCTCTACGCACTAGCTTACTTTGTAACATCGATCACAATCTCCAAACACTTGTAACCCTTTTTGTGATTAATAAATCGGTGATCGACGAGTTGTTATCACCCGGGGTTTTTTTCCTTTAATCTGATCCAGGTTAAAGGGTTTTTCCTTGCAACAAATCGCTGTGTTCATCTCAATTTTGTTCGTATATTCATTGTTTTCAATTTAGCATTAAACATCACATAACATATTTGGATACATTATCCTTAGCTGATTTTTATCCAAAACAACATGCAAGCACCAAATTACATATAAATATAACACATATTTATACCAAGTACTTGTTTATAATATTTATTGTTTGTTCACCAACGGTTTGAGTCGACTCGTGTGTGATTCGGTGAAACTCCGCAAGACTTTTTGTGTACTGATTGTCATGTGTCATTTAACTCTAATTAAATGCAATGAGAAATGCGTTAACTGGAATGACATAGTTCGTGTGAGCTTGATTGAACCAACAGAGTTCGGATTAACGGAGTTAACCTGAAACTGACGAGTGTCATATCATTCCCATGATAAAGAATTTTCGTCACGAAATTTTGTGTCACGTCGTGATGGCTGCCTGAAAAAGGCAAAAATTTTTAGTTTGTCACAATCTGGAACACATGCTAAGGATAACTGAGCCAGAACATATGCCAGGATAACGTATCCAAAGTGTCAAATTTCCGTGCCCTAACAATTGCCCCCAAAATGGCGGTTGTGATAAGATCACAATTGTCATTTTGCCTTTGAATCCAAACTTTCTGCAAAAACAGATGAGATTTGACAAGCTAGATATAATTTGCATATATCTATAGAGTTTCCTTGGGATAAGCCGCAGAGTACAACTTATCCTTCTTCTAACGTGTTTATTTCTGCTTTTCAGTTGATAACTTTGCTCTGCTCGCTGATCTTCTTGGAGTAGAAGAGAGACTGAAGAAATTTCTTTCGCTCGATCCAAAAATCAGAACTTTTCAAGCCAAGTTTACGTAATATTTTCAAGAGAAAATTTCGGAATCGATTAGCAACATGTCAAGTAAGACTAATAATATTATTTAATATTAATTGAAAATAATAGAAAAGTTATCTTTAAATTGTGCTTTGTAGGTGGTCAGAAATCTGTAAAGTCTGCTTCCCAATTTTCTCTTGAAGACATTGATTGTATGATTGTTAAGAAAGAGACTCCAAAGTCCACACCGATCCATGAACCACGCCCTGTGACGACTCTAGCTAAGTCTGCAGCTTCCAAAAGAAAAAAGACTACCGAGTCAGAAGACCTATTTGAAACTGGAAAGGATCTCGTCATCACCGACAGGATCCTTTATCCTACTTATTTTCTATTGCAAATCCAAAATCCTTTTGAACTTATTCTGTTGTAACTCACAGGACATGGACTCCGCTAAGAGCTACCATGATAAGATAGTCAATGATTATGAGGAGACCCTGTCTGGAATGAGGTCCATGGCTGCTGCAAAGGACAAAGCGCTTGCTAAAGTGACCAAGGAAAAGAAGCAGGTTGAGGAACATGTATCCTTAGTCGTAGCTTAGTTGTGCGCCACTAACGAAGCAAAGATCTAGGCTACCAAGTCGGTTCTCCAAGCTAGGATCAAAAGTGTGATCGAGGCTAATGATCCTTCCTTCGACAAATCAACATGGGATTTGGCGAAGTGGAAACAATCCTTGGCAGCATTGGGTGGCGGTGAATATTAGACTGGTGAAAGTGCGGAAACAGCGGCTGGTTGGTCAGGAGGCGGAGATGATGGATGCGGGGAAGGATGCAGCGGTTGAAGATGAAGCTGCTAAGGCGGGAAATGAAGAATAAAATAAACAAGGCACGAGCCCGTTTTCTTGTATTTGATGATGTTTTTATGGATATTATGGTTCTGTACTTAAGACAATAGTAATTAGGGTAAAGGATCTATGATCCTCAAGACAATTGTCATGGGTAGCAAAGGTGGAGGGATCCTCTATTCGTGGGGATGAAGCCTTTGATGCCCCTGTCTTTATTTTGCTGCACTTTGATGAACAATTGCTTAACCCGGGTAGATGGTCCATTTTTTGAATTGTGAAGTCCCGGTTAAGGATTTTGGTAAGTCCAGGTGACTTGTGATTAATAATAACTTAAAACTTTTGATTAATTGTGTGTTATTTACTATTCTGAAAGTATAATTGTTATAGTATTAGATTTAATAAAAGTTTTGAGAAAAGTTTCAAGGATACCTTATTCTTATGAAAACAGATTATGAATATTGGATCGTTATATCTAGAAAGACATAAATCAAACCGAATAAGTATAAATTGATTAGTTGAAAACATACCATAAGGTCTGATTATGGTATGTGTGTTATTTACCAAAAGTGTTGATATCTTCATGATCCTTGTAGTTTGACTTTAGGGTACTTGATACAAATAACTTATAAATTGTGTGTTATTTACCAAAAGTGTTGATATCTTCATGATCCTTGTAGTTTGACTTTATGGTACTTGATACAAATAAATTATCATATTAACTGGGATTAAAGTCAACAAACTGGGGACAAACCCAAATAAACTGGGGATAAGCCCAAATAAACTAGGGACAAGCCCAAATAAACTGGAAACAATCCCAAATAAACTAATGTTAAGCTGGGAACTCGCCCGAACTGGGATTTAGCCCAAACGTGAGTGACGTGAAAACGCCAAAACCTTAGCTAACATGAAAATGTTACTTTGTCTTGAGATAACATGAAAATTTTATTTACCGGAGGTATGTTACGTCTACCATTAATTCGTAGGATCCTCCATATAGCCGAAAATAAAAAATTTTCAGCCACTAAGCGTGTACTGGTCCCGCTGCCCCGAACTATACTTTGGATAACATGTGCTACAGGTGAGAGTGTAGAAACTCTAATTCCTATGAAAGGTGAAAACCTTTAAACCTTGAAAGATATGACCATCGGGGGTCACACCTTAATCGTGGGCTAGGCCAAGGGAAATAGCAATGTACCTTAAGAGTGAGGGAGAAGTGGCCAACCTCTTAGCCATTGAACCACTTATTGAAATCTGTATTGTTTCTTAAAATTTGGAAAAGATAAACGTTAAGGATGTATTATCTTTAAGTTAGTAACGTACTCAAAAATACATATATTATAGAATAAAATTTTACCAACTTAAGGATCCTCAATCCTTGCTAGAAAAAAAATACTTTTTAAGATGGATGGTATTCCATGCCCTTGGGAGTCTGTCACCTTCCATGGTAAGTAAATGATATGCCCCTTTTCTTACTTCTGATTCGATCAAGTAGGGGCCTTCCCACATAAGTGCAAGCTTTCCATCTGCGGGATTAGTTGTATTTTGGAAAGCTTTCCTCAAGACTAGATCTCCTTATTGGAAAATTCAAATCCTGATATTCTTGTTGTATGCCCCAGCTACCCTTTGTTGATATACTACCATTTTGATCTTGGCTAGGTCTCTGAGCTCATCAATAGTATCTAGATCTTGGAGAAGAATTTCCTCATTGGTCTGAGGATCACGGATGCTTGTTCTAGCAGTAGGAACCACCTTTTCTATAGGGATTATAGCTTCTGATCCAAACTTCTGTAGGGATTACAGCTTCTGATCCAAACTCCAATGAAAAGGGTGTTTGACCTGTTGCATTTTTTGGTGTTGTTCTATCAGCCCAAAGAACATAAGGAAGCTCCTCAGCCCACTTGCCCTTATTGGATCCTAATTTCTTCTTAAAGTTGTTGATGATAATCTTGTTGCTTGACATTGCTTGACCATTGGCTTGAGGATGAACTTGTGTAGAAGTGATCATTTTGATGCCCCAACTGTCACAAAAGTTAGTGGTTCTTTTCCTGATAAACCGGTAACCTTGTCACAAATAATTCCTAAATGAATACCAAATCTAGTTATAATATTTATTTTAATTGAAGGATATCACCTCTTTTTCGCAGACTTATACAAAAGCTTCTGCTTCTATCCATTTCGAGAAGTAATCAGTCATGGCAAGCATGAACACTTTTCCTCCTGGCGCTTTAAGTAGCTTACCCACAATATCCATGCCCCACTTCATGAAAGGCCATGATGAGGATATAGGATACATAGGTTCCGCTGGTTGGTGCATAATTTTGTCGTGTCTTTGAAAGGCATCGCACTTCTTTGAGTACTCCATGACGTCTCTCTTCATGGTTGGCCAGAAGTATCATGTTCTAACAATCCTAGAGAATAGGGCTCTACCTCCAGTGTGGTTACCATAATCACCTTCTTGAAACTCTTTGAGCACCTCTTGGATTTCAGGTTCCTCAATACACCTCAAGTATGGACTTGCAAGAATTTCCTATACAGAATATCATGTAATAAAATGTATTGTGATACCTTAAGTTTGAAGGTTTTAGGATTTTCTCTAATGGGGATCTCTCCATCTTGAATGAATTTCTTGATTAGGAGGATCCAAGATCCATGATTATTTGAGGATAATGGATCCCAAAGCACAATCTATTTGCTAGTTGTTATCTCCCTGACTTCTTGTTCTCCTATTGCTGGTGAGAGTATATGGATGATTGGAATTTTTGTAGCTTCCGGAACCTTCAAAGATGAAGCTAGATTTGCTAAGGCGTCTGCCCCAGCATTCTCTTCCCTCGGTACCTGTATAATACTAAAAGAATCGAAGAACTTTGACAGTTCTTTCACAATGTCTAGATATTTAATTAGTTTTTCTCCTTTAACAACATATGAGCCATTAAAGTGGTTAGCTATTAATAACAAATCTATATGCACCTGAAGATACCTGATCCTCATATTTTTAGCTAGTTGCAGACCCGCATTAAAGCTTCGTATTCTGCTTCATTATTTATGGCTTGAAACTCACAGGCTATGGACTGAGGTATTATGTCCCCCTGTGGAAAATTTAGTAGAAAACCTAGACCTGTTCCTCTAAGGTTGGATGCCCCATATGTAAATAAGATCCAAGGATCCTTGGTTTCCCTTAACTGTTGGACCTCCAAGTCGGTTTCCTTTTGCAAATCACAACTGAAATCATCCACAAAGTCAGCCAATGCTTGAGACTTGATAGCAGTCCTTGGCTCGTATTGGATATCGTACGCACTCAGCTTTACATCACACTTAGCCATCCCACTTGACATCTTTGGTTTTCTAAGAACATTCTTGATAGGATAGTTAGTTTTAACAATTATAGTATGAGTTTCAAAGTAATGCCTTAACTTAGTAGAAGCCATAATTAGTGCAAGCATTAATTTTCCTAAATGAGAGTACTTGGCTTCAGCATCTAGAAGACTTTTACTTACATAATAAACATGATGTTGTTCCCCTTCGTGATCCTTTACAAGGACATCACTTACTGCATTTCCCGAGACGGCTAGGTACAAGGATAGGGGTTCCCCATCTGTTGGCTTCATTAATGCTGGTGCTGTGGATTTGTAATCCTTCAAGGCTTTGAGTGCAACCTCATGATTCTCTGTCCACTCGGACTTTTTATTCTTTCTAAGGATATCATAAAAATCTTTACACTTCTCCGAAGATAGGGAGATGAATCTGCTCAAGGCTGCAATCCTGCCGGTTAACTTTTGCACGTCTTTTGTATTCGCGGGTGACTTCAGGTTGATGATGGCCTTTATTTGTTCCATGTGTTTATCTATCAATTCATCGTATTACTTGTCTTACACTCGTATCGTATTACGTGGGAATTCCGCACCCTCGTGTTACGAGATACTCCTGTGTAGATCCGGCTGGGAACCTACAATTGGTATCAGAGCTTTTGCTCGTGATTTTGTGGTTCGGGATTATCACACGGGTGTTAAGATCGTTCCGTTTGACTATTCGCGGAATGAGTTTACGTTGAAATACCTCGTTTTTGTGTCTTGCCCATCTTCCCCCATCAAATATACTTCTAAATCACCCTCGCGTCCCTCGCAATCAATCTAACTAAACCTTCAAAATTCAATTGTTCGTCAAGCGAAGTTTCCGTCACAAAAAGTAGGGTTTAGGCGAACATATAAGTGTTTGGCGAAGTTGATTAGATGCGAAGTTAAGATACTAGCGAAGTTAGTAATCAAGCGAAGTTAGTAATCAAGCGAGGTTAGCAATCAAGCGAAGTTAAGGAAACTGCGAAGTTAGTGGGCTGCGAAGTTATAGATCCAGCGAAGTTGCAGACTAGGCGAAATTGAATTAACTTCGCTATTCACAGAATCTTGCTTCTGTTTTTTTTAGTACCTTTTCTTTCAACTATGACTTCGAAAAACATCACAGAACTTGTAAAGATGGAAGTTGAAGCCGATTCAGCAACTAAAGCTCCGAAACTACTGAAGGGTACTGATTTCGTTGCATAGAAAGATCGTTTTGAATAGTATGTGAAGTATCAAGACGCTAAGATGTGGGTTTGCATTCAAGGCGGTTACATTCCACCAACGTCCTTGTTTGAAGGTCGTGAACAGATTAAAAAGTACAGTAAGATGGAAGAGGATGAAAAGAAAATGTATGAGGCAGGGAGTAAAGCGCATGCAGCTATAACAATGGCACTTCCACAAGAGATTCTCCAAACGTTCAAAAAATACAAAACTGCTAGAGAACTATGGGAAGCGCTAGAAAATAGATATGAAGGTAATGTTGGGATACGTACCTCCAAGACAAAGTTTCTAAAGACTCAATTCTCCGTATTCAAGTATCTGAAAAACGAATCACTTGATGATATTATCACACGATATTATCATTTGATGACCGAACTAAATAATTACTCCATTGAATACAAGGAAAAAGAGGTAGTAGAGAAACTTCTTGATGCTCTCCCACCGAAATGGGAAATGTACACTGTTCTGATGAGAGAAGATAAAGACTTTTCCAAGATTGATTTGGAAACAGTGGTCAATAAGTTACGAAATTTTGAACTTAACATGGTTCGGAAGGAGACACCAACTGATCAGGTTTAGGATCCGGGAATGTATGGTGCGAAAGTCACTCCAAGCTCAAGTTCAAAATCAGAATCCACTGCCTACTACTCAAAGGGAGAATCAAACTCAACTCATGATGGTCATGTGATTCTCAATATGGATGGTGACGTATGTTTCATAGCTGGAGGTGGTAATCCTTTAAAACCTCAAGCCACAACTGGAAATTTCTCATCAAATGTTCCAAGCTATAACTACTCACAGATGCCCATGAGTGTTAAATCAGCTGAATAGCAGTTTGCTCTCTACGCATCCTTCATTGCATCTTATGAGAACTACATCAAAGGTAAAATAGTCAACCCTGCAACTTTGGATGAAGACTATGATCAGATCGATGCTGATGATTTGGAAGAGATGGACCTGCAGTGGCAGATGGCTATGATAGTAAGAAGGGTAAAGAGATTCATGAAGAAAACGGGTAGAAAGTTCGTTGGAGAAAGACCAGGGTTTGATAAATCAAAGGTTCGATGTTACAACTGTCAACAAAAAGGTCACTTTGCTAAGGAATGTACAAATGAGAGAGTCGAATGAAGTCATACCAGGCCTGCACAACAGAACGGGGGTGGTAGTGAAAAAAAGGCTATGGTAACTCAACAGAACGGTCGATACAACTGGAATATAAAAGTTGAGGAGATGTTCGAACAGGCAAATCTGGTAAACACTGAAACTAGAGGAAGTGAGAGGGAGACGGGAGAAGATCAATCATTCATGGCAGAAGTGAACGATCAGCTCTCTGAGGTAAGTTCTGAACTTCATTGTGAACAATGTGAAAACCTGTCTGAACAATTGAAAACATTAACTGACCAGTTTGTTAGTTTGGACACACAATTTAAAACCTTAAAAGAAGATCATCACTATACTAAAACTAGAGAAAACAGTTACTCGGTAAAAATAAAAGCTAGTGAAAAGGATATCAGAAGTCTTAAAGCCACTCTAGCTGAAAAAATACAAGTAATTGATCTCAGTTATGAAGTTTTAGAAGAAAAGACCAAACTAATTGCTGAAAGAGATAAACATATAGCTGATTACCAGGTAAAAGTGGTGGAACTGAATAGAAAAATTGAACAATTTAGAAATTCTTCTAATATGTTAGATCACATAATCAGTGTTTAACGTTCCCCGGTTAACAAAGGAGGAATTGGATTCTCTGAAGTTCCACCACCATACAACAATAACTATACTTATGATCCTAGTGATCAGCAATCTGCGAATGTTGAGATTAGTCAGACAGTTCCAATCAAAGTTTCTACTAAAGAAACTGAAGTTAATAAGAGAAAAACGAGTAAGTCAAGTTCTAATGTTGCGATTTCTGTCCCTAGCTCTGTCTCATCAAATTCGGACAAGTCATTCGAATTGGGTGAGATAAAAGAAGAGGTTGTGTTACTAAAACGTGGGGAGGAATATAAGCCCGATGAAAAGAAATCTTCCCTAAATCCGTTCGTCCCACCATATGTTAGACAAACGGGTAGTAACGCAACCTCGACATCTGCAACAACTGTTGAGATGAAAGTTCAAAACAGAAGTTGTTTCAGATGCAATAAAGTAGGACACCTTGTTGCTGATTTTCCTCTAAAACAGAGAAAATTTAGAGGTATGAGGCCTCCGAAAACTGAGAATAAACGAATACTAATTATGATGCTGGTAAGAATGTGAACACACCAAATTTCAGTCATTGGACTAATCCAAGATTTCAAAGAAATCAGTCTCGTTTTTTCCCAGTAAACTACCAAACCAACAATTATAATTCAGTTAATTCACGAAGGTTTGGATGGCCTCATAGCCAGTCCTCTAGAAGGTTTCCGTTCAGAACTTACAGAAACCATCCTCAAACTGACTTTGGGCAACCAAAGTACTGGATTAATCTATTTCTTTAATCGACCCAAGACCAGTAGGTCTTGGGTCCCCATATTTTAATCTATTTCTTTAATTGTGCAGAAACAGTCAAACAGGGCTGTAAACAATATGTGGGTTGTAGACCGTGGCTGTTCCCGGCACATGACTGTTAACAAGAAATTGTTATGTGACTGGAAATCTGTTCAAGGAGGAAGGGTTAGTTTCGCTGGAGAGAGTTGAGGAAGAATCAGTGGTATTGGAACTGTGACGAATGGAAGAATAAAGTTAGAGAAGGTGAATTTTGTGGAAGAGTTAAAGCATTACTTGTTGAGTGTATCTCAGATTTGTGACAAAGAATACATGGTGCATTTTACTAAAAATGAGGCAATCGTTCTTTATCCTGGTTTCAAGATACCAGAGGCCTGGGTTGTGATGAAAGCTCCAAGAGAAAAGAACACGTATGTAATGGATATGAGGTCAACTGAGATGACAACAGGAGAGTCATGTCTTCTGTCAAAGGCAACTGAGTCTGAGTCAGAGTTGTGGCATCGAAGAATGGGACATATACATCTTCGCAAAATGAATTACATTGTCAAGAATGGGCTGGTACTTGGGGTTCCCTTGAAGAATTTTAACTTTGAAGATCAATGCTTGTCGTGCAAGAAAGGAAAGCAACACAAAAAGCCTCATCACTCCAAGAAGGTTAACTCAATTGTCAGCACCCTAGACCTACTTCACGTGGATCTCTTTGGTCCTGTGAATTTAAAGAGTCTAGGTTGAACGTCATACTGCTTGGTTGTAACCGATAATTACTCTCGATACTCTTGGGTATATTTTCTGAAGACAAAGGATGAGACAGTTCAGTTGATAATTAACTTGATTACCAAGGTGGAAAATATTATCGGGAGGAAGGTTAAGTACATCAGGAGTGATAATGGGACAGAATTTAAGAACTATCAGATGGAGATGTTTTGTCTACAGAAAGGGACAGAGCATCGGTACAGTGCCCCATATACTCCACAACAAAATGTAGTAGCTGAAAGGAAGAATAGAACTCTAATCGAAGGCGCCAAGACCATGCTGGCAGATGCTAAACTTCCCGTGGTGTTCTGGGCTGAGGCTGTGGCTACAGCTTGTTACATCTTTAATCGTGTTTTAACTGTTAAAAGATTAAATAAAACCTGTTATGAACTTATGCATGGTAGAAAGCCAAACTTGAAAGGTCTTGAACCTTTTGGGTCCCCATGTTCGATATTAAAGACTAACTCTAAATTTGGTGAGAAAGCTGACGAAGGTATTTTAGTTGGCTATGTTGTTGGGACACACAACAGAAGAGTCTTTAATCTATCGAACTGCAAGGTTGAGGTGATATGTAACACTGACATTACTAGTTACAAATCACCAAGGCCTAGCATGGGACCGGTAGAGGATTTCGACTATGATAAACTATTCAAATCTTTTAATATGCCTTACTTGGATTTTGCAGACACCGATGAGAAAATGGCCTCACAAATACTGTATGACGAGGTGGAGACCATTATGCAACATCCACAATATGATGAAAATCAACCAACTTCGTCAAATGCAGTCGAAACTCCTGCTGTCTCGAAGGAAGATGAATTCAATAATCCATTTCACACTCAACCTCAGTCTCACACTGATGAACTTGCCACAAATCTTGAGAATAATCAGGAAGTCAGTCCGGTCCAGTCCACCAAAATTCACAAGAATCATCCTATGGAAAATGTGATCGGTAATCCCTCTGATGGTGTACGTACTAGAATAAGTTTGGATGAACACACATGTGTTTATGCAAGCTTTAAAGATACGGGTATTATAAATGAATGCTTGTACACCTGCTTCATCAGCCAGATTGAACCAAAGAATTATCAAATGGCACTGAAGGATAGCTCGTGGGTTGAAGCCATGCAGGAAGAACTGGCACAGTTTGAGAAGATGGAAGTATGGTAGTTACTTAAAAAACCGCAAGACGTGAACGCTATGTTGGGACTTATATTTTAGACCGACGCATCGAATTAATTTGTGGGTGAAAAATGTATTATTCGGTCTCAACCATGGGTGGATGGCTTGAAGACCAAGTCATGCTAGACTAGTATAAATAGATATTTTTATTCATTTGTCTAGGATAAGTGACTGTATTGTGTATAAATAGATATTTTTATTCATTTGCCAGGATGAGCTCTCCTGGTGGCGGCTGAGATATTTCTTAATTGATTGTATGTATGAATGTATGTATGAGTGTTTCATCTTAATGAGAATCATTCGGCTAATATTTCATACTACCTCTTCTATCTTATTTGTGTTTTGATTACAATTGTTCATCCTACTTTATTGTTGATTGTTAATCAAATCAGGCTCTCTCCCAATACACCTCATCCGTCCAACTGATATCATCATTCAAGAGTGAATACGAGTAAGATTCTATCCTAACCCTAGTTCCGAGCTCCACACCGTTGATTAGTATTGACTATTATTCACGCTTCAGCACCGGGGCTCGGACCTGTCATGCTATCGGTACAAAATGGGTATTTAAATGTAAGAGAGATGAGAAGGGGATAATCATACGGAACAAGGCAAGATTGGTAGTAAAAGGGTTTAATCAGCAAAAAGGAATCGATTATAACAAAGTGTTTGCTCCTGTGGCAAGATTGGAGGCAATTCGATTATTTCTGGCATTTGCTGCACACAAAGAGATGAAAGTGTTCCAGTTAGATGTGAAAAGTGCCTTTCTTAATGGTAAAGTCGATGAGGTGGTGTTTGTTAAACAACCTCCTGGTTTCCCTGACCCAGATTTTCCTGATCATGTGTACAAACTGAGTAAAGCTTTATATGGGTTACATCAGGCTCCTCGTGCCTGGTACACAACATTGTCAGACTACTTGCTAGAAAATGGGTTTGAAAGAGGAAAGATTGATAGTACGCTGTTTGTCAGGAGAAAAGGGGGAGAGTTTCTTCTCGTTCAGGTTTATGTGGACGACATCATTTTTGCTGCATCAAAAGTCACTATGTTTCAGGAATTTGAAGCGGTCATGAAGAAGAGGTTTGAGATGAGCACCATGGACGAATTAACTTTCTTTTTGGGATTGCAGGTAGATCAGAAGAAGGATGGCATGTTTATTCATCAAACGAAATATGTCCATGATGTGCTCAAACGCTTCAAGATGGATGATAGTACCCCATTTGACACTCCAATCTGCGTCAACCACAAACTGGGTGCTGATTCCGACAGTGATGAAGATGTGGATCCCACTCAATATCGAGCAATATAGGTTCCTTAATGTATCTAACCGCATCTAGACCTGACATTATGTTTGCGGTTTGTCTTTGTGCTCGTTTTCAGGCAAGCTTGAAGGAATCTCACATGAAGGGAGTGAAGAGAATCTTGCGGTATCTCAAAGTCAAGCCTAAGTTGGGATTGTGGTACACGAAAGGGGGAGAACTGGATTTGGTAGCTTACCCAGATTCTGACTATGGAGGTTGCAATCAGAACAGGAAGTCAACAACCGGTGGATGTTAGTTTCTCGGAGGAAGATTGGTGTCGTGGCAGTGCAAGAAGCAGACCTCAGTAGTCATTTCCACCTGCGAAGCAGAGTACATGGCAGCATCAAACTGCCGCTCCCAGGTTTTATGGATACAACAGCAATTGCGCGATTATGGTCTGAAGTTCACTCAAACTCCTATATGCATTAATAACACTGCTGCAATCTCAGTAACTAACAATCCCGTTAAACAAACTAAACATATTGACATTCTTCATCATTTTATACGGGATTGTGCTGAGAAGAAATTAATTGTGCTTGAAAAGGTTGATTCTTTGGATAATTTTGCCGATCTTTTTACTAAAGCGTTTGACTGATCCCATTTTCAAAATCTTGTTGAGCTTAATGGGATGATCAATCCGGAGTAACCTTGTTTTCTATAAAAAAAAAAAAAAAAACCATCACTATCGCTTAAAATTATGTCGGTTGCTTAAGTTTGAAGGACATATCCTCGGATATGTTTGGTCCTTACTTCTACTTGTATATTATGAGGATAGCCATTAACGAGATGACTGAAAGTGACCGGGGCGGTTTATGATGGGTTTTTATTCTTTCGCTGAAAAATAGTCGTTCATACTTAGTTAGACCGACACATACTCGTATGTGGTCAGTCCAGCTGATCCATTGGATCTTTAGGATAGCCGTTTACCTGAAGACTTTGACTTGATCGGGGCGATAGGATTTAAAATTTTTTTTTGGGAGATGATATAATTTTTCAAGTCTATAACTTCATAAGAAGTTTCAATACGGTGTTAAAATGAAAATTGATCCAACCTTGGAAAGTGATAGAACAACTGATTTTGTGTGCTGAACTGGTGAAGTTATTAGGCCTAAAAGATTTTAGAACAGTCATTGTATGTTATGGTAGCTTTCTATGGTGCGTGAAAGTAGAAGTGATACAAACTAAATATCCTCGATTTAATGTGGAAAACCATTTTGAGTTGTGCATGTCTCCATATACATCTTTCCGAATGATAGGCAGAAAAGTGATTACCCAGTCATACACGAGCCCGTGAGTGTTCTGATTCCCGAGAAGATAGTGTTAAGTACCTGCAGTGATCCAGATTCGGGACTTGCAATTTGTCTTCAAGTTGAAGTTGTATTAATGTCATTATTTGTATCAGTATAAAAAAATTATGTATAGTTTAGGCCTTCTGAAGCTTAAAGTGTTTCAAATATCTAGAAAGAGACAAAAAAGAATATTTCAAGCAGAAGAAAGAACGGGAAGAAGACTCTAAAGATAGATGTGTGCTCATTGATTAATCAGACACTACGGGTCGAGGTTAACTCGGGGTGACTTGGGGAAAGCCAAATACGCTTTGAGAATAGATAGGAGGCATCACAATCTCTCATGTGATATCCATCTAAATTTTGAGCTTAATTGAACCTAATCCATATCACAGAAGCGATGAAAACCATACTAAGTTTTATACCTGCCTACAACCTGCTTCTTTATGTCATAATACCGCTTAACATGAATCTGAGTGACAGCCGCTTAATCAGTATGATTCCTGTTCGGATCTTTTCTAAAACATGCAGGTTCTCGTCATGACTGAAATTTGATCCCGTTTATTTAATTATCTTTACTTTGTTTTATATTTTATACCTTGGTACGTTTTAATAAACACTTGGTTACTTGTTTTGATCCCTTTTTCTTTAATTCTAGTCAACTTCACTTAAGGCGAAGTTGTTTTTAAGCGTAGTTGGATCTGGCGAAGTTATCAATATAGAGAAGTTGACCAGCTGTTTGACCATAGGCGAAGTTGTCAAAGGGGCGAAGTTAACCATAACTTCGCCCCTGTATTTTCAAAACTATATAAAGGTGAAAACGGTGGTCAACTTGGTCAAATTATTTTCAAACTTATAACCCTCGGCGAACTTATACCCACGAATTAACCCTCATTATAATCTGATTTTTGTCCGAGTTAAAGGTTTGTAGGATCATTGTGACCCGCAATTCGTAACATATGGTGAAATCAGTGTCTTGATGATCCAATTTGTGGACTTGGTTGAACGGTTCTTTAAATCCTCGTTCAAAAATTCGTTTTAACAGTGTTTTAGTAAAAACATGGTCATCTGAGTCTTTATCGAACAACCTTTATCATGTTTTCATCCTCAGATTGGCCAAACCTAGCTACAATTGGATCATCATGGTACGCCGATTAAGCAGCGAAGTTAGGGTTTAGGCGAAGTTGTTCTCAACTTCGCCATATGACTAACTTCGCCTGCTTAGGAACATATTACCTAAGTGATCTGGTTTGTTCTCAGGCGAAGTTGGGTTTTTACGCCAAGTTAACAATCAAATATATCATAACTTCGCTCCTGGTAAAAGGCAAAGTTATGATCTGTCAAGCCGGCGTTCTAACTTAAACCGTTTGTTGTGCAGATATGGCAGCTGTGGCAGGTGCTGGTGGTGATGAAGGTGGAGATAACAACCGACAGTTCTTTCCGGGTCACAACATGTATATCACTTTAGATCCGGATGCTAGTGGTATAGACGACTATCGTGAGATCATTTCATTTCTCGTTCGCTCACGTATTTTTCACGCCATCACGACTACTCTTCCCATTTCGCTACCAAAATATCGAAGACTTTTGGCGAACATTTGAATATGACTGTAGAGTTGATCCTCCGGTTATGCGCTCTACAGTGAACAATCAGGTAGTACAGTTCTCGGCAGATCAAATAAGGGTTGCTTTACAGTTCGGGGTTGAAACTACAAATGATCCCACAGACTTTCCGGCTATATTCAGAGATGGTGCGTTTCTGCGCATGGGTTATTCGGGTCCGTTGGGTGACACTCAAAGGAGAAAGGGATTTTTATTAGATCAGTGGCGGTTTCTGATGCACGTGATGATAATGTGCATGTCTATTCGTAAAGCTGGTACAGACGGTATGAGGGCAACGATGCAATCTGCAATGACTTCCCTGACTTACAACAAGCCCTATAGCTTTAGTCAAATGGTTTTTTATGAGATTGATCGTAAGAGACGCGCGGTCTCTAGGGAAAGATTTTTAATGTATCCGAGATTCCTACAGATGATTCTGAATCACGTAGCTCCTACTCTGTCTCAACGACATCCTATCCGTTATGTTGAAAGTGTAAATAAGAGAATTTTTGCGCAATGTAGGTCATCAAGTGCTCGTAGCAAACCAGAACTTCGTCCGTGGCACACTGCATTGTTTGGTTATTTGGTGAATCCTGCATATGTTGCTCCTCCAGGAGATGAATTTCTTGATCCCGCACCGCAACAAGCTAATGTTCCTCAACCACCTCCTGTGGTTCAACCTCCACCCATGGGACAGCAAGCACCGCCTGCTGATCCGGAAGTTGCCTTTGGAGGGCAAGGGCTGTTTGACATGGATCCGGCTACTGTAGCTCATGTCTCAATAGCAGAGGCATCTGGTGTTCATGTTTCTATGGTCGCTACATCTGTGGCGGATTCTGTGAGAACCGACTCTGACTCCTCCACTAACGATATCGTTGAAGCACAACAGATTCTTGCCAGACAAGAAAGAATACATGGCAAGAGAAAGAAAGACTCGGATGACAGCAAATCTGATTATAAGGAGGATTTGTATCGTTTGGTACGAAGATCAAAGAAGGCACGGGCTGGTGAAAGTTCAAGTGTTGGTGAAGGTTCGATGGTTGTTCGCTTTTCTCCATCCTCGTTATCCGGTATGACCATGGTTCCTGTTTCTACGACTGTCACAATGTCGATTACCACAGGTGTTCCATTGGTGACAACGTCATCATCATTTGGTATTCCTCTAACCACGTTTCAGTTTACTGCTCCGGAGATAGTTTTCTTGCCACCTCCTACTGTTACTCCATCGGAGGTTGTTGCAAGATTTGTTGAGTCAACGTTGGTTGCTACTGCGGGGTTACCTGTCACAATACCACCCGCGGTTACTGTTCAGCCTGCTTCTGATACTCCAGCTAGTTTGGGAATTCCTCCACCTTATGCTCAAGACATTTCTCACATGCGTTTGATTTTGATGCTACTTTGTCTGATTCTGAAAGGATAGCGGCTCTTGAACGGGTAGTTGCTGAACAGTCAAGAATCAATCTAATCCAGACTCAAGCTATCCAGCGACTTGTAGCAGAAAATCAGATCCAATCGTCCCTCCTTGTTGAACACGGTAAACTATTTGATGCTCTAAAACAGTTCTTAGCATCTCAGGGGGAGACGAGCTGCAAGGGTGATGAGTTGAGAACCAAGAAGAGGCAAGATAGAGATGATGATCCCAATGCATCGGAAGGTGCAGGTGGTGAGTTGCCAAGAACTGAACAAGCTCTTGGGACTTCCATATATCAGGGGGAGTCTGCTGGTACATCAGGTGGATCAGGTGGTGAGAATGTGGTGGTTGTGGATGATGAGGAAGTGTTGGGTAATGATGATGTGTCAGCTGATGATGTGTTAACGGCTGATGAGTTTGGAAAGATTGGGGAACATATAGAGATTGACAGTGACTTGGAAGAAGGGGAAATTGTTGATGATGGTGTAGAGCATGATATTCCGAATATTGATAAGGTGAACTTGAGTCAAGATGCAAATTTGTCTGATGAGTCTGAGTGGGAAGAACAGCCGAGATGGAAAGATGGCTGTGCTCAGTGGTTTGTCAAGACAAAGAAGCCAGCGGTTCCAACAATGTTAAAGAAGAGTTACAACATCAAGGGATACGCTGAGTCAAAGAAAGGTATCATTTGCTGGTTGTATGATGAAGAGATAAAGTTGTTTGTGATAAAACGTTATGATGGGATTCAATATTTTAAGAAGGCTTTGAGATCGCTCAACACCTTGCCTGAGTGTGAGGTGAAAGATTTGGCTCGTTTGAGATTGATTAATAGGAGTGATGATGATATTGCAAGAATAATTGGAAAGATAGTATGGAAGGAAGCTATTAAGGAGAAAAATTTTGAGCTTCTAAAGCCTCAGAAAGGAAGGTTGGTTGAAGATAAGGATCGGGGAATGAGGGCTGATGGCAAGCCTTGGATGGTGATGAAGTATAAGCCGATCCGGTGTTTGAAAAAAGTGCCGATGAAGATGATGCCCAAGGATGTTTTAAAGAGTCTCAAGTGGTGGTATGTTGATAGTCTGACAGCTGAAGCTGTTATGGAAGATGAGAACGAACAGGAGATTCTGAGAGTGTATGATCCCATGCACTTGGTAAATTTGTCTCAAGCTGATTTGCAGGTACTAAACGATAAGAAGATATTCTACATTCCTGCGTGGAAAGATGAAGCCAAGAAGTACCAGAGGGTGGTCTCTGTCTGTGTAAGACAGGGCGTTCATGCTTGAAGACGGGTGGCAAGAGATTTTTGGGATTACTAGACACGAGAAAGAAGATAGAGATATGAAGCTACTGCCAAGGGGGAGTCTGTTGATGCATAATGTCAGTAGTTCAGTATCTTGTGTTTTGTCTGTGTCTGTAATCGTGTAGTTTGTTTGTAATGTTTTGAATATTGTTTATTGTATGTTCGCTAGTGTTAGGCGAACTTGGAGGATAAGCGAAGTTGTCGAGGTCTATTTAAACCTCCACTTTGGCTTTTAGGGTTAAGTTTTTTTTCCTGAACGAGTTGGATTGTGATCTTTAGCATCACGTGTTGGCTTTGGTATTATATCACTTTTATCATTCTATTCCGTGTGTTTATCTATCGATTCATCGTATTACATGTCTTACACTCGTATCGTATTACGTGGGAATTCTGCACCCTTGTGTTACAAGATACTCCTGTGTAGATCCGGCTGGGAACCTACAGAGTCTATATTTGGTAATGGGAACAGATCCTTGGGACATGCCTTGTTTAAATCGGTGAATCGACACATACCCTCCACTTTACATGTTTTTTTGAAACAACCACAAAATTAGCCAACCATCGAGGATACTTAACCTCTCTGATCATACCGGCCATAAGAAGTTTTTCAACTACTTCTTGTATGATCGCATTCCTCTCAAGAGCGAATTTCCTTCGCTTCTGGTGAATGGGTTTAATAGAACTATCAAGGCCTAGTTTATGAGTAATTACCTCTTTTGAAATACCTTTCATGTCGGAGTGCTTAAAGGCAAATGTGGATTTTCGTTGCTTGAGGAAGGATATGATACCCTCTTCAATACTAGTAGGGATGTTGGATCCTAGAAAAACCTTTACATCTGGATCCTCAAGGTCCAAGGATACTTCTTTCAGGTCTTGTTCTCGAGCTTCCAGTACGTTCCTAGGATGTTGTTGCAGTTGCTATGCTACCGTTTGCTTAGCCGCCAGCTTCATGGATGAGGAATAATAGTTCTTATCTTCCACTTGGTCGCCGTCTATTCTCACTACCCCCAAGGAGTCGGTAGTTTGATACACTGGTGATAAGTAGACGCTAAAGCCTTCATTCCATGTAGCCATGGCCTGCCAAGAATAACATTACAACAAGACAAATTATCAATACACAAAGTTTTTATAAGAATTTACTCCCTAATGTATATAGGAAGCTTTATGTCCCACATTGTTTTCTTAGTCTCGACACTGAAACCAACGAGCACAGATGATCGGGGAACGATTTCTGAATCTGGGATATTCATCTTCTTGAGCACATCATATTGAATGATGTTGACCGAACTTCCTCCGTCAACTAGGATCCTACGCACGTAATGATTAACAATAAATAGAGTTATAATTGAACCATCATGATGAGGATCCTGTATGCTCGTTTTATCATCTTCATCGAAGAAGATTCTCTTTTCATTAGTTAGGGTAGTGAATATGACAGGTCGCTCTCCGTTATCCAACTTTGTTTGTTTAGCATGTCTCTGGGCCGAGAAGAAGGAGGTTCCACATATATCCGAGCCACCGGAGATGAAATTGATGACTTGTGCATCTGGTGGGGGCGGAGCTGCCATATGTGGGACGTCTTCAGGATCCTGAATCCTTGACTTTTTTCTTCCTAGGAGCTCCTTGAAATGGCCCTTTCTTAGGAGATACCCAATTTCCCTCCTTAAGACAATACGATCATCGGTCAGATGGCCAAAATCTTCATGGAATGCACACCACTTGGATTTATCTTTGAAGGACATTGACTTCTCATTTTTCCGAGGCCACCTTGCTTTCTCTCCAAGATCCTTCATGGCACAAATTAAGCCATGAGTATCAACATAGAAGCAATACTCGGAAATACATGGATAATCCTCATGATCGTCGTCTCCTTCTTCCACTGCTCAAACATTTTGATTGTTGAATTTTGAATAATGCTTTGTGTTGTTCCTGAATGGATCCTTGTTTCTTGTCAGGTGACTCTTGTTTTGTTAGAGTTCCCAGCCATTCTTGGATCTTCTTATCATTCTCTAGCCTTATAGACCTGAGTACCCTGTTTCTGACTTCATCTAACGTCCTGCATGGGGTCATAACAAGATCGTTATAAAATGGGGAGCCCTTATGTAACCCCATATTGAATGCTTCAATAGCCGTAGCCATATCAAGATTAGGGATCTCTAGGGCTTCCCTTCCAAACTTTGTAACAAAATCCCTTAGGGATTCATCACGAAGTTGGATAACTCTGTATGAATCACTAGTTAGTTTTTTGAATTTTCTACTACAAGTAAATTGGCTATTGAATAAATTAACTAGGTGCAAAAAAGAAGTAAACGAGTGGGGAGGAAGACTTAGCAGCCATTTAAGTGTGGATCCTGTCAACGTGGATCCAAAGACTTTGAATAGGCAGGCCTCCTTAAGCCTTTCTGGAATGGGGTTGATTTCCATTCTCTCCCTGTACTGAGCCACATGTTCTTCTGGATCAGTTGAGCCATCGTACACTTTCATATTGGGGTTCGGAAGCGCTTCGATATTTCAGCATCACATATTGGTGGAGAAAACCTTGATAGATTGTGGCTTCCTTCTGGTATTTCAGGGATGGGTTGAACCACTCCTGGAACACTTGATATCATGTCTTTCAGCTTCTGGAGTTCCCTAGCCATAGCTTGATTGATACATGTATCCTGCATGAAACCAAGGTTAGTATCTAAGGATATGTGACTGTAGCCAAGATAAGAAGCATCTACTATGGTAGTTGGTCCACTAGAGGCAATGGTCTGCATATGGATGATGTCTCCTTCATAGACCTTTGATGATTTCTGATGTTGAACTCCCGAGGATCCTTGATTGTCAAAACCTCAAAATCCACTAACGGAGTTTAACCGTTAGAGGGTGTGAACTAACAGGATTGCAGTCATGAGTTATATCAAACACCGTTATTAAAGTGTTTTAAAAGAAACCAGAGACATACACGTCTGAAATAAATGCGGAAACGTAAACTATAAAAGTGATTTGTTGCGTCACACGGGACGACTTATAGCAACAGTTGTCATGATAAAATTAAAAGTATATAAATCATAATAATATAATGCATGCATGTTCTAAACCGCTCGCCCGCCTCGACTACCTGAGATAAACATACTAAAAGTGTCAACACATGGTTGGTGAGTTCATATGGTTTAATTAAATTAAGCGTTGCGTTTTAGCGTTACCAGATAGAGTTATGTCAATATATATGTCAATATATAGCTAACCTATCAAGCATGTATTACTAAGTGTTCGACACTGAAACTGACTGATTATACGTTTGCGTTGCTACCATGTCAGCCACGACCATGGTAATGTGTTAGCCAAAATTATACCCACTCTACCTACAGTCGAGTTTAGAGTCGGGTGGGGTTTGTCAAACCCAGTAGTACAACTTAACACTGACTCACTATTATCCAATATTAACCGGTTCGATTGTTCTGAAGTACTTAGTTGGTTTGTTGCACTTAGCCTTACAAGTGATATATATAGAATAAACAAAATCTAAAGCGTTTGGAGTATGTTATCACCCCCTAATAAAAACGTTAAGGAGTAAAGGGGGTCGTGAAACTCACTGTATGCGAAGTTACCGTAGTAAGAGAATAGCATGCGTAAAAGAAATCCTCACTAGTGCTCTAAAACAAAAATAAGATTTCTAAGTGTTTTGGACCATGAGTGAGTCTTTAGACTCAACACATATAAAGTTATGCATGAGGTGAGTTCGTGTTACGCTTGTGAAACAAGTGCGACTCTACAACACGTTTGTGATAAATTACGGGTGTGATTAAGTATGGTATTAATTGTTACTACGATATGTTTTCAATAAATCATCAACTACAAGGGCATATACGTCAAATACAATTCAAACATCGATCAAACAATCACTTTTCACATTTCAATCAAGAATTCAGCAGCTAAGTTTCCGAGACATAATTTAACATGTCAAGATTTCTCTTTTTCACTATTCATAACATGTATATAAAATCACCAAAATTTACCACATAAGCACACTTGAGTTAGGTTTCTAAAAATATTTTTATTATATTTTTAGCATACATGGTTTTATCACAAGAATCAAAACAATACAGTATGTACACAGCAGTCATCATCATGCGCAATAAAAGGTTCTTGACCAGTCCCGTTACATATTTATGAACCTCAAGAAGTGGAATCAACTCAATTGGTCTTGTTGTTTGTGAGATATACTATTAGCAAAACAGCCTATAAGAAGGCTTCCCGAATCAGAACTTCACAACTAATTTATAAATTAATAAAAAGTGACTTCCACACGTCCAAAAATTATAAACTTGGATTCTTTAGAAACTAGACTCGACCTACTACATCATAGATTCGATAATCACTTCAAAACATATCATTAACATCAAGTTACAGCCGTTTTAACACGCATCTATGATTCTGTCCAGCATCTGTTTTCACCAAACTTCAACAAAATAATAACTTATGAACAATTAATCATGCATACAATCCTCTAGACCCATAATCCATCAACCATGCATCTCAATTACACTTTTCATGTACATTTAGGGTTTACTCAAAGATTCAACTTCAAAGAAACATGAAATTAACAATCAATAACAATACAACTAGTCATCAATTCACTAGTGTTTATCAACAAACACACCAATAAACCCTAACTCATCAATACTCATTAACTTTAAGATTTAGGTTTTGATTATCATGTGTAATGATGCAAACAATTAATAGAATAGACTAGATAGAGTGTTTAATTTACCTAGTTAGCACCTTGGACCTTCAAACAAGCTTGTAAAATATTTGTATATGTGTGTGTGTGGTTTCGGTCAATAAAAGAGAGAGAGGGGGGGCTTCCGATCGCAAGTAGGGGGTGGGGGATTAGGGTTTGGTTAATAAGTTGTTTATATATTATTAATTATATTACATGTTACAAATTGCACCCTAAACTTCTAGTTAGTTTAATTTCTAGCACAACTACTTTATTTCCTCCATGATATAATGTTACACATGCAAGTACGTAGTCATATATAAACATAACACGTATTAATACTGAGTACTTGTTTATATTAATTATTGTTTGTTCACCAACGATTTGAGTCGACTCGTGTGTGGTTCGCTGAAACTCCGAAAGACTATTTGTATAATGATTGTCACAATTAATTTAAACTCCAATTAAATGCAATGAGGAATGCGTTAACTGGAATGAAATAGTTCATGTGATCTTGAGTTTGAATTAATGGAGTTTGGGTTAACGGAGTTAACCTGAAATTGACGAGTGTCACATTGATTCTGCATGAAGTATCCTTGAGGTTGGAAGTTGAAGGATCCTTGATGATACAATCCAGAGGAACCTAGCTGAAGGATGGATGATCCTTGATGAAGGAAAGAGGATACTTGAGTTTGCTGACCCATAGATCCTGGATGAAGGATAGATGATCCTTGCTGAAGGAAAAAGGACCCTTGAGTTTGCTGACCCATGGACCCTGGTTAAAGGATAGATGATCCTTGAGCAAACTGAACCACAGATCCTGGAGTAGTGAAATCCAACATCCTATGCATCAATGGAGTATGATCCTCCACTGGCCTCTTAGTCTTCTTGATATCCTCTATCTCACTTAGGATCTTCTGGTTTGTCCTGATCTGTTGTTCCATATATGCCTTAACCTGCGAAAACATAGCAGAAACATCATTGTTAGAATTTACCACGCAGCAGTGGTCTTCGAGCTCTGGAAGACTGGAATTTGAGTCTTGTTTCCAGCAGCGGTGGTCCTCGGTGCTCTTGCAGGTGGAGGAGGCATTGGCAGTGAAGTTCTTGATGAGAGAGAAACCGAAGAAGGCATGGTGGTTGAAGCAGAGGTTTGTTGAGAGGCCATTGATAGTGATGTAGGTAGGAAAGGTTAAAGACCGATAGGGAATATTCTGGATTAAAGCACCAATTGACATATGGTGGGCACCAAATTGTTTTGGTCAAAAATTGATTAAGAATAATGTAACCAAATTAGTAAAGTGAGGTTTAGTGCTTGAATGATAATAAAAATTATGAAACGAATGTAAGCAATAACAAAGCGATTTGTTGCAAGGAAAAGACCTTGATATTGGTCGGATCGCCGACACAAAAACCCTTGGTGATGACAAATCATCTATCACCACTTTATTAATCAAAAACAAGGTTACAAGGGTGGAAGCTATGATCAACGATTACAAAGAATACTATGTATATGTGTATACTGCTAGAATTACAGAGAAATGTCTTGTATGCTGCTCTAATGCCTAGGATGCTGGATTTTACCACTCCAGGATCCTTGGCTCAACATACGCAAGGATCATCTATCCTCCAACGGGATCCGTGAGTCAGCAAACTCAGGGGTCCTCCCTTTTTCAGCAAGGATCACCTATCCTTCACCAGGGGTCCATGGGTCAGCAAGCTCAAGGATCCTCAATTTTTCAGGAAGGATCATCGATCCTTCAACCATGATCCTCCGGATTATATCATCAAGGATCCTTCAACTCCCAACCTCTAGGATCTTTCCTCCAGAATCACGGATCCTCCGGAATTCAGCATCAGAGGTCTTTGGAGGTCCATGAAGGAGATATTATCCCCATGCAGACTATCACTTCTGGTGGACCAACTCCTGTAGTAGACACTTCTTACCTCAGCTTCTCTTCTGGAATGCCAACCTTCACACAACAAGGAGGTAACATGCATGATCTTATATCCTTAAATGCTAACCGTGGTTCCATGCAGGATGCAGGTATCAACCAAGCTATGGCTAAGCAACTGCAAAATCTCAAGGATATGATATCCAGTGTACCAGGGGTAATCCGTCCAATCCCTGAGATACCAGAAGGAAGCCACAAATTGTCAATATTTTCTCCACCAATCTGTGACGCGGAGATCCCGAAACGCTTTCAAACCCCCAACATGAAAGTGTATGATGAGACCAATGATCCTGAAGAGCATGTAGCCCAGTACAGGGAAAGGATGGAGAGCAATCCAATTCCTGGGAGGCTCAAGAAGGCTTGTCTATGCAAGGGTTTCGGATCCACACTGACAGGATCTGCACTAAAATGGTTGCTAAGTCTTCCTCCCTTTTATGTTACTTCTATTTCACATTTAGTTAACTTATTCAACAGCCAATTTTCTTGCAGTAGGAAATTTAAGAAGTTAACTAGTGACTTATATAGAGTTGTCCAACCCAATGATGAATCCCTTAGGGATCTTGTCACAAGGTTTGGCAGGGAGGCCCTAGAAATCCCTAATCTTGACATGGCTACGGCTGTAGAAGCCTTCAAGATGGGGCTAAATAGGCGCTCCCCCTTTTATGATAATCTTGTGATGACTCCTTGCAGGTCTTTAGATGAAGTAAGGAACAGAGCACTAAGGTTCATACAGCTGGAGGATGACAAAAGGATCCAAGAACGATTAGGGGCTCAAACGAAGCAATAAACCCCTAACAAGAATAAAGGATCCTCGTTCAGAAACAACAACTCAAATCCGTACTTCAAATTCAACAACCAAAACGTCAGAACAATTGAAGAAGGAGATGGTGATGAAGATTACCCAAGCATCTCAGAGTATTGCTTCTCTTTGGATACTCATGGCTTGATTTGTGCTATGAAGGATCTAGGAGAGAAGGCAAAGTGGCCTCAAAATAATGAGAAGTCAACGACCCTCAGAGACAAATCCAAATGGTGCGCATTCCATGAGGATTTTGGTCATATGACAGATGATTGCATCGGTTTAAGGAGGGAAATTGGATACCTCCTAAGCAAGGCCCATTTTAAGGAACTGTTGGGAAGAAAAAGGTCAAGGATCCAGGATACTGAAGAAGTTCCTCAAAAAGCAACTCCGCCCCCATCAGATGCTCAACTGATCAACTTCATCTCCGGAGGCTCAGATATATGTGGCACTTCTTTCTCTTCAGCAAAAAGGCACGCCAAAGAAACCAAGCTGGAGAATGGAGAACGACCAGTCATATCCACCACTTTGTCGACTAACAAAAGGATCTTCTTCGATGAAGAAGATAAATCAAACATCCAGGATCTACATCATGACGGTTTGATTGTCACTTTGTTTATTACTAAACATTATGTACGTAGGATCCTAGTCGATGGTGGAAGCTCGGTCAATATCATCCAACACGATGTCCTCCAGAAAATGAACATCCCATACTCAGAGATCATCCCGAGGACATCGGTGCTAGTTGGATTCAGTGGCGAAACCAAGAAAACATTGGGGGACATCAAACTCCCAATACACATTGAAGGGTTAAACTCTTACCAAAAATTCTGTGTTATTGATAACCTATCTTGTTGCAATGTTATTTTGGGCAGGCTCTGGTTACATGGAATGAAGGTCGTAGCCTCTACTTACCATCGGTGCATCAAACTGCCAAATCCTTGTAGAGTAGTAAGGACAGATGGTGACCAAGTAGAAGCCAAGAATTACTATTCTTCATCTATGAATCCGACAACCAAACATACGATAACATAGCAACCACAACAGCATCCTATGGACGTGCTGGAAGCTCAGGAGCGAGACATAAAGGAAGTATACTTGGATCCCGAGGATCCAGATGTCAAAGTGTTCCTAGGATACAGTATCCCTAGTGAGATCGAGGAGGATATAGTATCCATCCTAAAGCGAAGAAAGTCCATCTTTGCCTTCAGACATTCAGACATGACGGGTATTTCTAAAGAGGTAATTACTCACAAGTTAGGCCTTGATTTATCTGTTAAACCCGTCCATCGGAAGCGAAGGAAATTCGCTCCTGAGAGGAACACGATCATACAAGAAGAAGTTGAAAAACTTCTTACGGCTGGTATGATCAGAGAGGTTAAGTATCCTAGATGGTTAGCTAATGTGGTTGTTGTTTAAAAATAATGGAAAGTGGAGGGTGTGTGTCGATTTTACTGATTTAAACAAGGCTTGCCCCAAGGATCCTTTCTCGTTACCACATATAGACTCCATGGTGGATGCAACGGCAGGACATGAGATGCTCACCTTTATGAATGCTTCCTCTAGATTTCAACAAATTCAGATGGAACCATCTGATCAAGAGGATACAGCATTCATGACTCCTACCGACATATACTGTTATATTGCTATGCCGTTCGGACTAAGAAATGCAGGGGCAACATATCAAAGATTGGTCAACATGATAATCAAGGATCAGTTAGGCAAGACCATGGAAGTCTACATAGATGACATGGTGGTGAAGTAGAAGAGAGATGAGGATCACCTCAGAGATCTTGAAAAAGCATTCAATATCTTGTATCAATACAATATGAAACTGAACCCGTCAAAATGCCATTTTGGTGTTAAGGCTAGGAAATTTCTAGGATACGTGGTGACCAAGGGAAAGAAGCGAGCCCCGAGCAGATAGAAGCCACCATTAACTTGAAGTCTCCTGTGAATGCTAAGGATGTCCAAAGATTGACGGGAAGAATAGCTACTCTCAACAGATTCATTTCCAGATCCTCGGAGAAGTGAAAAGACTTCTATGACATCCTTAGGAAAAATAAGAAGTCCGAGTGGACGGAGAAGCATGAAGTTGCACTTAAATCCTTAAAGGCTTACTTATCCTCAGCACCAGCTTTGATGAAGCCTGTGGATGGAGAATCCTTATATCTGTACCTAGCTGTTTCAGGAAATGCAGTAAGTGCCGTCTTCGTGAAAGATCACGAAGGTGAACAGCATCACGTTTATTTTGTAAGTAAAAGTCTTTTAGATGCGGAAGCCAGGTATTCTCATTTAGAAAAATTAATTCTTGCACTTATTATGGATTCTACTAAATTGAGACATTACTTTGAAACGCATACTATTATTTTGAGAACTAATCATCATTTTAAGAATGTGATTTGAAAATCAGAATTGTCAGGAAGGATGGCCAAGTTGGCTGTGAAGCTGAGTGCATATGATATTCAGAATGAACCTAGAACAGCCATCAAATCCCAAGCGCTTGCAAACTTTGTGGCTGATTTCAGTAGTGACATGCAAAAGGAAGCTGACCTAGAGGTTTAGCAACTGGAAGAAACCAAGGATCCTTGGATCCTCTTTAACGATGGGGCCTCCAACGTAAGAGGAACAAGATTGGGTATCTTACTGAAAACGCCACAGGGGAACATAATACCCTAGTCCATTGCAAGTGCATTTCAAGCCACCAACAATGTGGCAGAATACGAAGCACTTATTGCAGGTTTACTTTTAGCAAAACAGATGAGGATCAGGTATCTTCAAGTTTATATAGATTCTTTACTTTTACTAACCACTTTAACGGCTCTTATACTGTAAAAGGTGAGAATATGATCAAGTATTTAGAAATTGTGAAGGAATTAACAAAATCCTTCGAGTTATTTAGCGAAATTAGCATCATCATTGAAGATCCCAGATGATGTAAAGATACCTATCATTCATATATTGTCTCCAGCAATTGGAGAACAGGAAGCTGTGGAGGAACCAGTGGATTGCACAGAAAAACTTAAGGATCCTTCATCCTCTCAAAAAGCAGGATCTTGGATCCTTCCAATTAAGAAGTTCCTTCAAGATGGAGAAATCCCTACAGGGGAAAATCCTAAAGCTTTCAGATCGAAGGTATCACAATTAATTATTTTACAAGATATTGTATATAGAAAATCTCTTGCAGGTCCCTATTTGAGATTCATCGAGGATCCTGAAATACAAGAGGTACTCCAAGACTTCCACGAAGGTGACTGCGGCAACCACACAAGGGGGGGGGGAGAGCATTATTCTCCAGGATACTTAGGACTGGATACTTCTGGCCAACAATGATGAAGGATGCAATGGAGTACTCAAAGAAGTGTGATGCTTGCCAAAGGCATGGAAACATTCTTCACCAGCCAGCCGAACCGATGTATCCTATATCCTCTTCATGGCCTTTCATGAAGTGGGGAATGGATATTGTTGGCAAGCTACCAAAGCACCACGCGGAAAGGCCTTTATGCTTGCTATGACAGACTATTTCTCTAAATGGATTGAGGCAAAAGCATTCGTACCAAGTCCAAGAAAGGGAAGTTATATCCTTTATTAAAAGAAACATTATAACTAGATTTGGTATCCCGTCTGAAATTATTTGTGATAATGGATACCAGTTGTAACGCCCTGGAATTTGACTGGTAGACAAAAATCAAGGAATCATCGGAAACTATACACTTTGGGGTTCTGGACGATAAGTTCGGAACCCATATCATTGGAGAAATCTGCTTTTATCATTTGAAATGTTTATTTTATAAAACGACATTTACGTCTGGAAAATATTAATTTTTATGCTTTTGAAAAATAAAATGTTCTTATTTAAAAAAAAAAAAAAAAAAAAAAAGATTTTAAATAATTATTCGGAAAATGGTTTATAAAAGTTTTGCTGAAAAAGTTTTAGTTTGTTTAAAAACTTATGAACTCGACTAGTCTTGACCCGTCGGTAGTCTAAACCCGAACCCGAGTCACCCGAGTATTTAAGCGGAAAATCAAGTATTCTTACACCATCTCTTTCATTTCCACCAACACTTCCCACCCAAACACTCCCACTTCTAGAGAGAGAGTAGTGAGAGAAAGTCATCCAATCTAAGATTCGAGTCCACCAATCTGTTTATCGTTGTTGTCGGTAAGATCTTCTTGAAAATCATACGTTTTTACAACCAAAACCCGCCCCGAATCGAGCAAAAACTCCGACTTTTGTGTCAAGTGTGTTCTTGGTCAAAAACCGTCATTTTTGGTGTCAAAATGCAAGCTTTTGTGTTTAAAAGTACTAGGAATCGATACCCCTTTCAATCCCGAGCATTTCCATGTCAAAAACTTCGATTTTGGGTCAAAAATCTGGAAAATCTGGAAAACCCGTGGGTATCTCCGTCGCCCAGCTTGAAGGAGTCGAATCAGACTCATTCGATCGAACCAGTCGATCGAATCAGTCCAGTCGATCGAACCAGTCGATCGAATCAGTTCATTCGATCGAATGTGTCGATCGAACCAGTCCAGTCGACCGAATAGGAAAGCAACCGAATGGTCTCCAACTCATTCGACCGAATGAGCTTCGTATTCGATCGAACGTCTGTCTATTCGATCGAATGAGTGTCTATTCGATCGAATGTGTTTCTATTCGATCGAATGTGTGTCTATTCGATCGAATGTGTTTCGATTCGATCGAATGTGTTCCTATTCGATCGAATCAGGTCAGAACCAAGCTGTTTCGTCTTTAAAACCTAGTTTTTGCTCGAGATCGTGTAAGGCTTACACTCTTAGACTTAAACTGCGTTGTTAACTTATTATGTCCTTGTCTAGACTTAGAGGATCGACGTTTGACAGCACCCGACCGCCCTAGCAACCACACCTAGTCAACAAGGTGAGTTCATAGCCCCCATTTTTCTTTTAAAGCCTTTCAAATCATTGGGGGTGAAAACATGGTAAATGTACACGTTTTGACAAAACACATTTATTCAAACATTACTTATCATAAACACTTGACAAATCTTTTGCAAACAATGAACATTGGGAAAACAAGTAATCATGGCAGGTTACGCGTACCTTAACTTTCTCGGAAGTTGTGTATGCATAATCAAATATTCAGGAGTAAATATGGGAATCACTCAGCGTTTAGGGAACATTGGACGTTTGGAAATCAAAGTCATGTACCCGTTATACTTTATCATGAAAACACATTATTCATTGGTCAGTCTTGTGATCGTGTGAACAGTGGCAATATAGGTCACAATAGTGCATAGGTTTGATCTCCAAGTGGTCGATTGGTAGACAGGCCGTCACTAGATGTGGGATTCTAAAGTGATCGATTTAGAATACACGTGACCTATGGGGTTCTTAAGTGTTCGATTAAGAATCCGAAGGATCTCTTAAGTGTTCGATTAAGGATCCGAAGGATCTCCTAAGTGATCGATTAGGAATCCAAGAGATACTAAAGTACGCTTTAGAATTCTCTCATGGTACCCAAAGTGATCGATTTGGGTTACCATCAAGGAAATCAAGTAACATAGTGTGGTCTTGTGTGGGGTCGATGTCAGGTCTTGTGTGATCATTATGCATCATTATCATTTTTCATCATGGCATGGTTACATATGATTCTTGGGTATCTTATACATATATCCTTGATACCGTTCCTCCTGCATGCATGGAAACAATAATTGGAATCTTTATACGAAACTCTTGCAGATTCAGTTGAGATGATAAGCATACCAAGCATAGTAGGATAAGTTGTAGGAGTGGTGGGTTAGCCGATGGTACACCCTATATATAAACCCCTACAACTTAGCCTAGTATGCTTGTGTAGGGCTTATCACTACAGTATTAGTTAACCTATGAATTCACTCATCTACTTTTTGTAGTTGACGTTTTATTACATGTTTTCAGGAAATGAAGCAGGAAGTAGCTAATAGCTGATAGAGGCCTTAGAGAGATGAAGGCTAGGCTAGGAGTTGTTTGGAAACTTGATATTTTGTATTAAAACAATTTGTTTCATGTTACCTGGATGATGTAATATTTGACAGTTTGGTTATGTTTATGCATTTAGACTTTTATACTGTTGTGCTCAATCAATCACGACCTAGTCGCCACGCCTCGGTTTTCCGCCATTACGACCGGGGTGTGACAGATTGGTATCAGAGCCAATGGTTATAGGGAATTAGGAAACCGACCTAGACTATAACCTAGGACCCTTAACTCTAGATAATTCATGCATCACTATCACACGCCCACACTTATGTGCTTGCTATGTGCTTATGTGCTGCATCTTTAATTGTGTCTATCGTAGCGATGTATTCTTTGGCTATTCCTTATCCTGTTATTCTTATTCCCGGTATCATTCTTGCGCGTTCTTTTTCTTTTTCAGAATGCCTCCTCGTCGCTCGTCCGTTAATGCTGACCCTGCTGACCTCGCTGCCATCATAGCGCAGCAAATTGCAGCAGTTCTTCCGGGTCTGGTTAACAACCTAAGGCAAGAAGGAACCTCGGGTGCGCCACAAGCCCCAGAACCGAATCCTACTCTTCAGGCCGACAGGCTCTATAAGGCTTTTACTAACACTGGGCCTACGAGCTTTAATGGATCCGAGGGAGCTGCTGGTCTTCTCCAGTGGTTCGAGAAAGTCGAAGCTTCATTCAACATGTGCTCTTGCCCGGATGAACTCAGGGTCAAATTCGCGGCGAGTATGTTCCACAAACGGGCTCTCACGTGGTGGAATATCGAGATTAGAACCAGGGGGCGAGACGCGGTCTTAGCCTTGCCCTGGGCCGAGTTTGTTGAGCTAGTCACGCAGGAGTTCGTTCCGAGAACCGAACTCCAGAAATTGGAGGCTGAGTTTAGGGCGCACACGATGAAGGGCGCCGATCACATGAAGTACACGGAGAGATTTCATGAACTCTCCCTATTGGTGCCCCACATGGTTACCCCAGCTTCACGCGCTGTCGAGCAATACATCAGCGGTCTTCCGGACTCTATGAGGGGCATTGCGGTTGCAGTTGACCCCACTACACTTAAGGCAGTGATCGATCTCACTGCCCGTTTGACCAGGGAACAGCTCAGGTCCGGTGTTTTGCATCAGGATAAGGGCAAATCTTCCGATGGGAAAGCGAAAAAGGGGAACAATAGGAAGCGGAAAGCGACCTACTTAACTGCGATCACTGGTGCTACGCCTATCAACTCCATGGCCCCCGTTTCAGCCGCAACAGTTCAGGGAAGACCGAGAAAGGAATATACTGGGCCGCATCCCAAGTGCAACTTATGTTCTTATCATCACCCAACAAGTGAGTTGTGCCGCAAGTGCACAAATTGTGGACGATTCGGACACCTGGTGGAGCGCTGCAGGAGTCCTGGCAACCAACTGGCTGTGGGGAATGCTAACCCTCAGCCTAACCCTGCTCGAGGCTGCTTCGAGTGTGGCGCGATGGACCATTACAGAAATCGATGCCCTCGCGTCACCAACGTTCCTCCGGCTCGCGGGAGGGCCTTCACCATTGGAGCTGCCGAAGCACGCCAAAACCCCGATGTTATTACTGGTACGTTTACTCTTAACAACAATTGGGTGTCTGTCCTATTTGATACAGGAGCTGATAGGAGTTTTGTCTCTTGCGAATTGGTTCCTTTGCTGAAATTAAAAATTTCCGAGTTGGAACCTGCCTTGGTTGTTGAACTTGCTAGTGGAGAGTCCACACAAGTGAGGTCTGTCATTCGATATTGCACCCTTACTCTTGTCACCACATCGTTCAGTATTGACCTTATACCTTTTCGTCTTGGAAGCTTCGATCTAGTTGTGGGAATGGACTGGCTGTCTAGCAATCGCGCGGAAGTAATCTGCGCCGAGAAACTTATTCGTATCCCTCTGTCTTCTGGTGAAATTCTAACCATTCAAGGGGATAGGTCGGGTGGATGCCTAAGAATCGTTTCTTGCTTAAAAGCCAGTCGGTACCTTCAAAAGAAGTATCCCGCATTTCTAGCCCGTGTTACTCTCAAGGAATCCAAAGTCAAGAGACTGCAGGACTTCCCTGTCGTGCGTGAATTTTCTGATGTTTTTCCCGATGAGCTGCCTGGACTTCCTCCTAGCAGGCAGGTGGAATTTCGTATCGATCTTATTCCTGGTGCTCTCCCTGTTGCTAAGTCTCCTTATCGTCTAGCTCCGCTGGAACTTCAAGAATTATCGAATCAGCTTCAAGAACTTCTTGGCAAGGGATTCATTCGCCCTAGCTCGTCTCCATGGGGAGCCCCAGTACTCTTCGTCAAAAAGAAGGATGGGACTTTCCGTATGTGCATTGACTATCGGGAGCTTAATAAACTGACCATCAAAAACCGGTACCCGTTACCGAGAATTGATGATCTCTTTGATCAGCTTCAGGGTGCTACGTTTTTCTCTAAGATCGATCTGCGTTCTGGTTACCATCAATTGCGTGTTCTGGAGGAGGATATCCCGAAAACTGCGTTCCGAACTCGTTACGGTCATTACGAGTTCATGGTTATGCCTTTTGGAATGACCAATGCCCCCGCCATTTTCATGGATCTGATGAATCGCGTTTGCCGTCCATATCTCGACCAGTTTGTCATTGTTTTCATAGACGATATTCTCATTTATTCTCGTTCGAGGACCGATCATGAGCTTCATCTCAGGCTTATTTTGGAGCTTCTCAGGAAGGAACAACTATATGCCAAGTTCTCCAAGTGCGAATTTTGGCTAAAGGAAGTTCAATTCTTGGGACATGTTATCAATGTCGACGGCATACACGTCGACCCTGCCAAGGTAGAAGCCATCAGAAATTGGGTAGCGCCTAAAACACCTACCGAAATCCGTTCATTTCTTGGATTGGCTGGTTACTACCGCCGATTTATCTCAAACTTCTCCAGGATTGCCTTGCCTTTGACCACTCTGACTCAGAAGGGAGAACCCTTCGTGTGGGGACGAGATCAAGAGGAAGCCTTCCAAACTCTGAAGAATAAACTTTGCCGTGCACCGATTCTATCGCTTCCGGAAGGTGACGATGACTTTACCGTTTATTGCGATGCTTCAAATCAAGGCCTCGGTTGCGTTTTAATGCAACGAGGGAAGGTCATCGCTTACGCTTCTCGACAACTCAAGGTGCACGAAAAGAACTACGCCACGCATGACCTCGAGTTGGGTGCTGTGGTGTTTGCCTTAAAAATCTGGAGACACTACCTGTACGGCACGAAGTGTGTCATCTATACCGACCACAAGAGCTTACAGCACATCCTCCATCAGAAAGAGTTGAACATGAGGCAGCGACGCTGGGTCGAACTTCTCAGCGATTACGATTGTGAAATCCGCTACCACCCGGGAAAGGCTAATGTGGTGGCTGACGCATTGAGTCGTAAAGAAAGGACCCAGCTGCACTCTATTCGAATTCAATCCAATCTTCCCTCCTTAATTCGCGAAGCTCAGAATCAGGCGCTTGTGAATGGAGATCTCAAGGGCTTTTTGTCGTGTGGAGCCGAACAGAAATTCGAAACCAAGTTGGACGGCATCCTCTATTTTCTTGATCGAGCATGGATCCCAAACTCTGAGCCTCTTCGAACGCTTATTCTAAGTGAAGCCCACAAGTCCAGATACTCGATTCATCCCGGCAGCAGCAAAATGTATCAAGATCTTAAACCTCATTATTGGTGGCCCGGGATGAAGAAAGACATCGCTTTATACGTGATGAGATGTTTGACTTGTTCGCGAGTCAAGACAGAGCATCGAAGGCCGTCTGGGCTGCTTCAGCAACCTATTATTCCTCAGTGGAAGTGGGAAGAGTTAGCTATGGATTTCATCACCAAGCTACCGCGGACGCCTAGCGGTCATGACTCAATTTGGGTTATTGTGGACATTCTAACTAAATCCGCTCACTTTATCCCGGTTCGTGAGGACTACACTACGGAAAAGTTGGCGCGGATATACATTCGTGAGATCGTTTCCCGTCATGGTGTGCCTAAGGGCATTACGTCTGATCGCGACAGCAGTTTTTCTTCCAGGTTCTGGAAATCTTTGCAAAAGGCCTTTGGGACAAGTGTGAAGCTTAGCTCTTCCTATCATCCAGAAACTGATGGGCAGAGCGAGAGGACCATACAAACCCTAGAGGACATGTTGAGAGCTTGTATCCTTGAATTCGGTAATAGTTGGGAAGCTCATCTGCCGCTGGCAGAATTTTCTTACAACAATAGTTACCACTCTTCTATTAAATGCGCGCCGTTTGAAGCTCTTTACGGTCGCAAGTGTCGCTCACCCTTGTGTTGGTCCGAGACCGGGGATTCACAGATCATCGGCCCGGAACTAATACAGGAAACAACCGATCAAATCGCTATCATTCAACAGCGACTCAAAGACGCCCGTTGTCGGCATAAGTACTACGCAGACAAACGACGCAAGCCACTCGAGTTTCAAGTTGGTGACCGTGTTCTGCTGAAAGTTTCCCCCTGGAAGGGCGTAGTCCGTTTCGGGAAGAAGGGAAAGTTCGCTCCTAGGTATGTTGGACCATTCAAAATCCTTGAAAGGATCGGACCAGTTGCCTATCGTCTTGAGCTGCCGCCGGAACTCGGTAGAGTTCACAATGTTTTTCATGTTTCGCAGTTAAAGAAGTGTCTTGTTGACGAGGCCCTTCTCATTCCCGTCGACGAGGTTCGAATTAACGACAATCTGCTTTTTGTTGAAGAACCCGTCGAAATCTTGGATCGCGAGGTCAAGAAGACCAAGCGTAGCCGCATACCGCTTGTGAATGTTCGATGGAATAACAAACGCGGACCCGAGTTTACATGGGAACGCGAAGATCAAATGAAGGAGAAATACCCTCATCTGTTCTCTTAGTCTCTATTCTTGTAATCTATTGTCTAGAAGTCAATATAACATTTGCAGCATGTATCAAATAATTGTGTTATTCAATGAATATCGTGTTGCCTTATTATGCTTATAAGTATTCTTTTATTTGCATCCACAAATTTGGCTACTCAGGGCTCATGCTGGGAGCACAAGTCATATCTACTCAATCATATGAATTTTGGGGAAATTTATACATTATTTAAGCCAAAAATTCGTCATTCATTCTTGCATTCATGGAGCATGGTTGTGTGTATGTGTGTGGTGTCGTGTCAAATTTTCTAGCCGCACACGATAGAGCTTATACATTGATACAAGGTGAGCTCGTAATTATAGTCCGGAATATAATTACATCAAGGTCACAGGTGTATACGTGTATAAGCAATATGCTATTGTGTAACTAGAAGTCGTGAACTCAAGGTTCGTGTAGAGAAATATTCGACAAAGGTTGAAGAAGTGGTGGGTTAGCCGCTGGTACACCCTATATATAAACCTCTTCGGCACGAGTTGAATATGTCTGAAGCGAAACCTGGAATTAGGGACTTATAGTTAGCGTGGCAGCTGTGAGACATTGAATTCAAGAATTACCGAGGGTAATATTCGCGGAAGATTGAAGGAGTGGTGGGTTAGCCGCTGGTACACCCTATATATAAACCCCTTCAATCCGAAATGAATATGTCTGATGTAAAGCTTGAGGATGATGCCTTGTAGTGGAAAATAGTGTGTCGTCCTGTGTGTCATTGATCTAATAGGAGTCGAAGGAAACACCCAAGTAAGGTTGAAGGAGTGGTGGGTTAGCCGCTGGTACACCCTATATATAAGCCCCTTCGGCTTGATTTGGGTGGTGCCTGAGACGAATATTAGAAGTGGTGGCGCATAGTGGTCATCATGGGATCATGTAATCTTAATCATCGATGCATCAAGTATACTAAAAAGCTAAATTTCGGGACGAAATTCCCCTAAGTTGGGGAGGATGTAACGCCCTGGAATTTGACTGGTAGACAAAAATCAAGGAATCATCGGAAACTATACACTTTGGGGTTCTGGACGATAAGTTCGGAACCCATATCATTGGAGAAATCTGCTTTTATCATTTGAAATGTTTATTTTATAAAACGACATTTACGTCTGGAAAATATTAATTTTTATGCTTTTGAAAAATAAAATGTTCTTATTTAAAAAAAAAAAAAAAAAAAAAAGATTTTAAATAATTATTCGGAAAATGGTTTATAAAAGTTTTGCTGAAAAAGTTTTAGTTTGTTTAAAAACTTATGAACTCGACTAGTCTTGACCCGTCGGTAGTCTAAACCCGAACCCGAGTCACCCGAGTATTTAAGCGGAAAATCAAGTATTCTTACACCATCTCTTTCATTTCCACCAACACTTCCCACCCAAACACTCCCACTTCTAGAGAGAGAGTAGTGAGAGAAAGTCATCCAATCTAAGATTCGAGTCCACCAATCTGTTTATCGTTGTTGTCGGTAAGATCTTCTTGAAAATCATACGTTTTTACAACCAAAACCCGCCCCGAATCGAGCAAAAACTCCGACTTTTGTGTCAAGTGTGTTCTTGGTCAAAAACCGTCATTTTTGGTGTCAAAATGCAAGCTTTTGTGTTTAAAAGTACTAGGAATCGATACCCCTTTCAATCCCGAGCATTTCCATGTCAAAAACTTCGATTTTGGGTCAAAAATCTGGAAAATCTGGAAAACCCGTGGGTATCTCCGTCGCCCAGCTTGAAGGAGTCGAATCAGACTCATTCGATCGAACCAGTCGATCGAATCAGTCCAGTCGATCGAACCAGTCGATCGAATCAGTTCATTCGATCGAATGTGTCGATCGAACCAGTCCAGTCGACCGAATAGGAAAGCAACCGAATGGTCTCCAACTCATTCGACCGAATGAGCTTCGTATTCGATCGAACGTCTGTCTATTCGATCGAATGAGTGTCTATTCGATCGAATGTGTTTCTATTCGATCGAATGTGTGTCTATTCGATCGAATGTGTTTCGATTCGATCGAATGTGTTCCTATTCGATCGAATCAGGTCAGAACCAAGCTGTTTCGTCTTTAAAACCTAGTTTTTGCTCGAGATCGTGTAAGGCTTACACTCTTAGACTTAAACTGCGTTGTTAACTTATTATGTCCTTGTCTAGACTTAGAGGATCGACGTTTGACAGCACCCGACCGCCCTAGCAACCACACCTAGTCAACAAGGTGAGTTCATAGCCCCCATTTTTCTTTTAAAGCCTTTCAAATCATTGGGGGTGAAAACATGGTAAATGTACACGTTTTGACAAAACACATTTATTCAAACATTACTTATCATAAACACTTGACAAATCTTTTGCAAACAATGAACATTGGGAAAACAAGTAATCATGGCAGGTTACGCGTACCTTAACTTTCTCGGAAGTTGTGTATGCATAATCAAATATTCAGGAGTAAATATGGGAATCACTCAGCGTTTAGGGAACATTGGACGTTTGGAAATCAAAGTCATGTACCCGTTATACTTTATCATGAAAACACATTATTCATTGGTCAGTCTTGTGATCGTGTGAACAGTGGCAATATAGGTCACAATAGTGCATAGGTTTGATCTCCAAGTGGTCGATTGGTAGACAGGCCGTCACTAGATGTGGGATTCTAAAGTGATCGATTTAGAATACACGTGACCTATGGGGTTCTTAAGTGTTCGATTAAGAATCCGAAGGATCTCTTAAGTGTTCGATTAAGGATCCGAAGGATCTCCTAAGTGATCGATTAGGAATCCAAGAGATACTAAAGTACGCTTTAGAATTCTCTCATGGTACCCAAAGTGATCGATTTGGGTTACCATCAAGGAAATCAAGTAACATAGTGTGGTCTTGTGTGGGGTCGATGTCAGGTCTTGTGTGATCATTATGCATCATTATCATTTTTCATCATGGCATGGTTACATATGATTCTTGGGTATCTTATACATATATCCTTGATACCGTTCCTCCTGCATGCATGGAAACAATAATTGGAATCTTTATACGAAACTCTTGCAGATTCAGTTGAGATGATAAGCATACCAAGCATAGTAGGATAAGTTGTAGGAGTGGTGGGTTAGCCGATGGTACACCCTATATATAAACCCCTACAACTTAGCCTAGTATGCTTGTGTAGGGCTTATCACTACAGTATTAGTTAACCTATGAATTCACTCATCTACTTTTTGTAGTTGACGTTTTATTACATGTTTTCAGGAAATGAAGCAGGAAGTAGCTAATAGCTGATAGAGGCCTTAGAGAGATGAAGGCTAGGCTAGGAGTTGTTTGGAAACTTGATATTTTGTATTAAAACAATTTGTTTCATGTTACCTGGATGATGTAATATTTGACAGTTTGGTTATGTTTATGCATTTAGACTTTTATACTGTTGTGCTCAATCAATCACGACCTAGTCGCCACGCCTCGGTTTTCCGCCATTACGACCGGGGTGTGACACCAGTTTATTGGGAAAAGAACTACTAACTTTTGTGACAGTTGGGGCATCAAGATGATTACTTCTACGCCAGTTCACCCTGAATCCAATGGTCAAGCAGAATCAAGTAACAAGATTATCATCAACAACTTGAAGAAGAAACTAGGATCCAAGAAAGGTAAGTGGGCTGAAGAGCTACCCTATGTTCTTTGGGCTGACAGGACGACACCCAAGAATGCAACAGGCCAAACACCCTTCTCATTGGTGTTTGGATCAGAAGTTGTAATCCCTACAGAGATGGTGGTTCCTACTGCCAGAACAAGCATCCGTGATCTTGAAATTAATACCGGAATCCTTCTTGAAGACTTAGACATTGTTGAAGAGATGATAGATCTAGCCAAAATCAGAATGGCTGCTATCAACAAAAGGTAGTTGGGGCATACAACAAGAGTATAAGGATCAGAAGATTTCAAGAAGGAGACCTGGTCTTGAGGAAAGCGTTCCAATATACAACCAATCCGGCAGATGGGAAGCTAACACCTAAATGGGAAGGTCCTTATATGATAGAGTCAGGGGCAGGAAAGGGGGCATATCATTTGCTCACTATGGAAGGCAATAGGTTACCCAGAGCATGGAATGCTATCCATCTCAAGAAGTACTTTTTCTGATCAGGATCCAGTATCCTCCGAGGATGGGGTATCCTTATAGGATCAAGGATCCTGAAATTGGTAATATCTATTTGATCTCTTATTTAGTTAAGATTTTTATTAAATTAAGTATAACATATTCTTAACATATATTTTTTCCAAGTATCAAATAACTATGCAGGATTCTAGTTAGAGGATTAATGTCTAAGAGGTTGGCCACTTCTACTTCACATTTAAAGGTATCTTGCTATTTCCCTTGGCCTAGACCACGTTTAAGGTATGACCCCCGATGGTCATATCTTCCAAGGTTTAAAGGTTTTCACCTTTCTTATAAATTAGAGTTTCTACACTCTCTCCTGGAGCGCACGCTATCTGACGTATGGTCTGGGGCAGCGGGACCAGTACATGCTTAGTGGCTAACAATTTTGTTGTCTTCGGCTATATGGAGGATCCTAGATTTATGGTAGATGTACCATACCACCGGTTTATAACATTTTCATGTTATCTCACGTTTGGGCTAAATCCCGGTTAGGGCGAGTCCCCAGTTAACATCCGTATTATTGGGCTTGTCCCCAGTTTGGGCTTGTCCCCAGTTACACGGGCTTGTCCCAGTTTAACTTATGGGATTGTCCCCAGTTGCACGGTCTTGTCCCCAGTTTATCTTATGGACATGTCCCCAGTTTGATGGGTCTAATCCCAATTGATCTTATAAGTCATTTGAAACAGATGTCCTAAGTTCAACTACAAGGATCAACACTTATTGATTCAAGATCCTTAACTTATTTTTACAAGGATCGCGGAAGGACCACTACTTATGGTAACTTAGGTCTAATCAGACCTTATGGTATGACTTCTACCTATCAATTTACATTTACTTGGTTGAGATCTTTGTGAACTTTATTATTTAAGGATATGACATGTTTGCAAGGATATTCTATCCTAAAAATTTTTACTTAAGGATATTTCTTAGAATTTTCAATAAGACTAAGATTATATTAAACTTATTTTCAGAATAACGGATAATAACCGGTAAATAGTCAAACGATATTGTTCATTAAAAACTTACTTAAAATCATCAAAAGCTAACCCGGACTTCACCATTTAAACATGGACCATCCATCCGGGTTAAAGTAATTTGTTACTAACTATTTAACCGAGTGCAGGAAAATAAAAGTCAGGGGCATCAAAGGCTTCAACCCCACAAACGGAGGATCCATCCACCTTTGCTACCCCTTGAAATTGTCTTAAGAATCACTGATCCTTCAACCTAATTACTATTATCCATTACAAACCGTTATCCATAAAAACATAACCAAACAAAATAAAAAAACGGGTTCTGGCCTTATCTTTGATATCCTTCATTGCACGTTCAAGCAGCTTCCTCACCTTCTGCTGCACCCTTTCTTTCCCCAGTCTCGACCACCTCCTTTGCTCCGCTTGTTCTAGCTTCCTTTCCATCCGTCAACACCACATCCTCTTCACCACCAAGAGCCACCAAAGCCACCTTCCATTTCTTTACATCCCAAGCAGCCTTATCGAAAGTAGGATCATCGGCTTCTATCGCCATCTTGATCCTAGCCTGCAGCACCGATCTTGCAGCCCACATCTTTGCTTCCTCAGTGGCCGTTTCACTTACTCTTGGTGTTGGGCTTCTGTGGTGGATAACAGATCCTCCAAAGGCTTCTTTTCTTTAGTGAGATGGGCTATGGCTTTATCCTTGGTGAGCTGGGAATAGTGACAACAAGTTAACGTACGAGACCTAGGTTAATAAGATCCTTAAGTTAGTAGGATGTCTTGAGAAAACTTAGAGTAAAAATGAAATGACAAACGAAATAAGTAAACAAAGTTTTGAGGTTTAAAGTGTAAAACTTAAGTAATTAAAGTGACGGTTTTGAAAAGAAGTAAGTTATCCCGAAATCGAGTCTTGCTGTTTTTATCCATAAGTTTACTTAACCTTTGTTAAGTATATATGTTGGGATTGGCTTAATGCAATAGTGCACGACCCCTTGTTTAGATATTTAGGATTTTAACGGTTGTTCGGTTTAGTCTGTTCGGGTCTTGATAAGTTGTCAAGTCCGAACCCGACATTCCAAAGTGACATATGTTATGAGATAACTCATCAAAAACAGAAACTTAAATAACTTAAGAGTTCTATGAGGAAGAAACTCCAAACGTCAATGTTAAGCGTGTCACACCCCGACCAAAGGCGGAACATGCCGGGGCGTAACGTATTGATTGGACAGTAGCTCGGAAGACACTAATAAAAGCTTTGATAATTATTTAACTTCAATAACATTAAAAGAGTACACAAATTCAATAATCGTAACAAATACATCATAATTTTTTTATTTGAATAAATATCCTAAGGTATAACTAAAATCTACAATCTTTATCAATGTAAATTACTTGTACCTGTAACATGTATAAAAAATAGAGTTTGTCAACACGAATGTTTGTGAGAATACATAAGTTTTAGTTGATATATATATATATATATATATATATATATATAATATCCACAATTCATACGTTAATGTTGAGCACTACAATTCCTATGAAAATGTAAGCAACTAAATAGATGTGGACCCGTTCCTATTGATACAAAATCAATGTACTTGGGTAAATGTATGATCATACTAGATGAGAATAGATGAGGACGAGATACCAAACACCAAACATAAAATAAACACTTAAGCACATAGAGCATAGTCATAGATATTTCAATCATCACACATAAACATATAACGAATTGTGTTTGAAATAGATGTAGAAATAAAACAATGAATAAAATTGAACAAGGTATACATGTTACCCCCAAAATATAAAAGATGAAAAAGGGGTATGTAAACTCACCTAAACAAGTGGATTAACAAATATGAGATGGCGATAAAAAAAATTAAGATAGAAATGATCAAGCTCCATGGGATACGTCAACGAGAGTTCCTAGTTGTTTAAAGATAATATCAATTTATTATAACAAAATATTAACAAAACTTGTAATGAATTTGATATTCGATTGGTTCTTACGTACAATTGTTATTTAAAATATCATTAGGTTAATTATTGAAATATGTAAATAATATGAACTAGAGGGTATAAATAATAAAATAGTACGACGTGACCTAACGGTTACAAATCGGTTTAAAAGAATGTCGGGGTATTTTATGGTTTAAACTAGTACTATTAATATCATTATTATTATTATTATTATTATTATTATTATTATTTTAGTAATGTTATTACTATTACTATTATTATTTAGATCTTTAAACAAATAAAATAGAATTTTAATATATATATATATATATATATATATATATATATATATATATATATATATATATATATATACATTAATTACAAATCATAAGCTCAAATAGACGAGAAAACATGAAGCCAGGGATCCCTTATCAAGATAGCGTTTATTTAGAGTTGTATTATCAATAAAAATGATTAAGAGAAATAATAAAAACATAAATAAATAAAATAAAATACAATAACAAAAACCGGGCCTAAGAGGGCTCGAACTCGCGCCCAGGCCGGTTCACATGTTTTGCGAAAACAGTGCTGGCCAACTGAGCGAGCACGGATGTTGATTATATGGTGAGCCTGTAAATTAATAAACACAAATGGTTTTTCTTGTTCTTCCCCAATTTTAATAATAAACCCTAGAATCTGAATTCAGTTTAATTGATCATTGTTGTTTACAATTGATTTAGGGTTATTGTTTATTGATTATAAACGACACAAAAACATGAAACAATAACCGGAGATGAAAACGAATTGAGCGAGGACGACCACCTAGAGTTATCGGTTTGAATACGAACTTGAACTTAATCTTAAACAACTTCTGAGTTATAATTGATAAAGGGGTTTGGTTCGGAATGGTATGAGGATGGTAAAGGATCAAGTAATTGTATTATGAACACGTATTTATAGAGTAATCGTGTCTTGATTGGGTCTGCGTCAATAGTTACAAAAATTGATTCGATTGGCTTGTGATCACCGTCAATTTGCCGAAGTTTCCATATAGATTGTTAGCGTGGAGGTTAAGAATCAATTAAAATAACAAAATCTTGGATTATACGGCCAAATTGGAGAAAATCGCGGGGAGGGGGGGCTGACGATGTGTAGTAGGGAAGAAGAAAGAGGGTTTGGTAAGTTGGCATAACCGGTCCCTAACTTAAGGCTATTGTTTAAAAATTAGGCATTTTAAACTATGGGGTTAAAATGCACAAGTTAGATAGTTCTAATATTTTATTAAATAAACGAAACAAATACGAGTGGTGTAATTAAATAAATGATCAATGACCAATCAAAATAATAAATTGTTGGTTTTAATAAATAACAAATGCTCGGTTAATAATAAAAAATTCAAATTGGTCAAATTTCAGGTTTGAAAAATAACGAATGTTACAGTATTTAAAACTTGGAAATTTAGTCCCGAAATTAAAAAGAAAAAATCATAACAGAAACAAAGAAATTAAGTGTCAAGAGATTTATTTATTTATTAGTATTATTTTTTTATTATCATTTTTTTAAATAAAAATAACATAGATCTTCAAGTATCCCAAATAATGCTACAAAAGGACATTGTGATAGGCGCACTTACATATAGGATGTACCGGCGGCGTCTCCACCATGCACTTATCACATCGACATTTGCATCATTACCCAAAATCACTCCAGGTTCTGAGTTATGACACACAACTGTATTCACTATGAGTTCCAAGAGAGGACTTTGATAATTATGCGTACACTCATAATTATTTAGGTCGTCGCATGATGCACATAGTTCGTCCCGTTGTGCAGGTTCGAAAAAAAAGGTAAATGAAAAACTTTTTAAGTCGATAAATAAATGGAATTATCTGAGCAAGAGCAATAAAAAAATAAACAAATGAGTGAAATTTGATTAACATAAATAGCTAGTAACAACTTTGCAAAATAAAAAGAAATTACTAAGTTAATAGTCATAAGTAATAATAACTAAATTAAATGAATAGATAGAGGAAATTTTGAAATTTAATAAATAGAAATAATTAGAATGACAACAAAATTTACGAATAAGTATTCACGTAGACAGGTTCACATAACAAACGAATCACATGATTAGAGAAATATAATAACATATGAGGCTCGAAATCAAGATTATAAAATCGGATGAGAAAATAGTACTGTGAGAATGAGTTGAGTTTGGAGAGTTTTGGTAGCCATGTATTAAAATATCAAAATAAAATTTGTACATGTGACTCCTATTAGATAACTATGTACAACACATGTTCATAGTCCCAATTTTCAAAATGGTTGTAGGAAATCGGTCATAGGTAGTTTATGATACAAATACAATACTATTAGATAACTATGCACATCACCATGCACATAGTCTCGGTAAATAACCGGTCATAGACCACTTAAATCATAATAATAATTCGTGTAATAATAAATAGTGCACCAAACGACATAATAGGAATAATTGAGAGATTGAATACCATTATAAATAATCATAATTTTCATTCATAACAAAACTGGAGATTTAATGAAGTCAGTACATTATATCTAAAAGAAAAATAACTAAATAAAAGAAACGTCTTTTGCGTAGCATGTTTTCATAAAGGGTTAGGCTAAAACTTGGGAGCCGTTGATGTAACACACTTTTCCTTGAGTAGCTTGGTTACTTGTGGTTGGTTGGTTGATTGGGATTTGGTTCACTTGAATTGGTTGAATGGGTTGGGTTTGAATTGCTTGGATGGGTTAAGCTTGGATTGGTTGAAGTTGATTTACTTGGGCTTGGTAAGCTTGATATTGAGTGGTTTGGGTTTGGTAGGATTGAATTTGGTTCATGTGTGCAAGTCTTGGTCATGCATTGCGATAATGGTTAGGGTCTCCACAATTGTAGAAAGCTCTAATAGCTGAGGGTGATTGAGTAAACAGTTGACCATAGGGTAAAGTTTGGGGTTGGGTAACAGGTGAGGTAAATGGTTGCATCATGAGTTGGTTGTGTTCACGACATGTGGTAAAGAGGTGACCAAATTGATCGCAATGGGTGCATTGTCGACACTTGAGGTTAGGCGAATGGTGAAATTTACACGTATCACATAATGGGTGGGGTCCTGTGTAGGGCTTCTTGGTGGGTTGGGCTTGCGATTGGGCCAAGACATAGTTTTGGGAATTGGACTTTTTTTTATTGTTGCGGTAGTGGGGAGAGTTGTTGTTGTTGTGCTTGAAGGATTCGGGCTTAGAAGACTCGAGTTTGGAAGGTTTAGGCTTGGGTTCTTTGGTGGGCTCGGATGTGGGCTTCCTGGAACCCTTTCGAGTCAAGGTCCCGGCCTTAACGTGGTTTTCGGTGAGGGTACTGGCTAAGGTGATGGCATCATGGAGGGTTTGAGGGTCATGACTTAGGACGGAATCTTGGATTTGCATAGACAAACCCGATATGTACTTGTCGATTGAACGTTCAAGGGGAGTGACCATGTGGGGGATGAGAAGGCTCAGTTAATGGAAACGATCGTTGTAGATGGTGTCATTACCACTTTCTTGTTTCAAATTCCAAAACTCCTCTCCCAACTTCCGAAGCTCATGTTTCGGGAAAAACATCTTGAGCATGAGTTTCTTGAGCTCATCCCATGGCAAGGCCATGGTAACCTCAGCGCCAAGCATGCGCTTCTCACCGTTCAACCAATTGAAGGCATTCTTCTTGAGTACGCTAGAGGCGTAAGTGGTTTTCTTGTCCTCGGGACATTCACGGTGGAGGAACCCACTCTCCATTTCTTCAAACCATTAGAGGAGAATGGTAGCACCGTAGATACCAAAGTATTCGGGCGGGTTGGCATTCATGAATTGTTTAATGGAGTAAGCAATTGGGTTCGGAGTTGTGGATGATGTAGGAGCATTCACAATTTGAAGTTAAGATTGTTGGGTTTTAACAAGATTATCAAAGTGATAAAATCCCTATTTTACCAAAAACGCAGCGGATATAAAAGTTTTAAATCTTGTTAATATGATATGTATAAAACCAATTTTAAACATGCAAAACCCAAACCCGGATCCAAATACGAATTACACACGATCAAATACATGCATGTCACTATAAGTCCATGCATGTTACTGCTACCTTTCAATATGACAAAACCGGGTGAAAGAGATGATGATTGAAAGGTAAGAACTTGAATATGGAAGCTCCTCAAGCTAGCATACCCCAAGCTTCAACAACACACCACTTCTAGCTAGGATTTGCACTTGAAATTTTCTTCTTCTTTTCTTATGTTGGATGAAAATACCCAAGAGAGGAAGATAGAAAAGTTTACTTGGAAATTATGTGTGTTATCAAAGAATGAAAGAGAAAGACTTGGTTTTATTTAAAGGCATCTTTCTCTCCACCAATAATAACCATTGCATGTCTCCACTCACCTTGCATGTCTCCACTCAAACATATAATAATATTACATTTGAAAGAGTTATTATCTTTTTTTCTTTTATAAAACTTTAAACATATATATATATATATATATATATATATATATATATATATATCCATACATATATACTTTTATAAGTTTATAACTTATAACTTATAAAACCTATTATATGTTAAGAGACATGCTTGGTTATTATTATTCACATATTGTTATTTAACCAACTTAAATAACACTATGTAATGTTCTTTCATAAAACATAAATCATCCATATGATTTGTTTATTACACAAGTACATTTTATTTAGAAACCCCTTTCCAAATAACTCAAGTGTTAATATTCATTTGTTATGATCACATCATATATGAACGAATATTATTGGTGTTTGTCTAGCTTGTTATTGGGTATGACCCGACTTGGATCATAACGTACTAGCCACATCAATTTAATATGTCTCTTGGGCAGACCGAGTCCAACAATCTCCCACTTGCACAAGATACATAGAAGATTGATGCAAGTAGCAAATACCGCCTAACTACGGTTTACTACCCCTAATACGTATGACGAAGTGCCATTCAATAACACCATCCCTTTCAAGTCCCATACTTGAAAATGATTTAGGTGAAACTATCATTTATCCTTTTACCACAAATGTCATGTTAAATCCAGAGACACAGAGTGATCATTCTCTGTTGATTTAACTTGTCAGGCCTTAGACATTTAACTCTCAACGAATAAGAGGGACAAATCCCATATTGACTACATACGTCTCTCACTATCACCTTGTACTATACTTGAGCTTAGCCTTATGTACTGACATATTTCAGAGCAGCGAAGAACTAAGTCAAAGCATAATAGTCGATGAATATCAAGACCCAATATGTATCTCAGGTCGGAGGATACTATGAAGTTCGCCTTTACTCAAATTTACTTATGATCACAAATCCCAAGGATTACATGCAGTAAAATTGAGAGCGGGTCAGTCCAATATTTATCCCATAAATATCTATGAACCTTGGCAGCAACCCTTTGCTATATTCATACCTCATGAATATCTACCAATCCAAGTTCATAACAGTCTTACTTTCACATTTTTTCCCACAAATATGAACGACTACGGACGTTTAGAATAATTCAAATTATTCACGGATTTAAACATACTAAAATGGAACATAACTCAAGAACATGACCATAACCAAAACCATATGATTGAGTTAAAATAAAATTGTTCCAATATCCAAATACAAATTTTGATCAAATCCAATCACTAGAATATCGAAGTCCTAAGGCGCAAGTATGACTCTCATGCTTCGACCTTTCAAGGAGTTTCGTGAGTGGGTCCGCAATGTTTTGATCAGTGTGAACTTCGCGAATACATATCTTTCCCTTTTCAACTTCATCCCTTATGTAGTTGAATCTCCGCTCAATGTGCCTAGTCTTTTGATGTGCGCGGGGTTCCTTGATTTGAGCAATCGCACCCTCGTTGTCACAAAAGATCTCTAGAGGGTCCTGAATGGTACGAACCACTACTAGATCGGCAATGAACTTTCTAATCCATGCAGCTTCTTGAGCTGCCAGGGAGGCGGCGATGTATTCAGATTCAGTGGTGGATAAAGCTACCACGTCTTGTTTTGCACTCTTCCATGAGACAGCACCACCATTGAGAACGAAAACGTATCCCGATTGTGATCGAGAATCATCTCGATCAGTTTGGAAACTCACATCAGTGTAACCCTTTACAACGAGTTCCTCCTCACTAGAGCCATATATTAGAAACATATCCTTATTCCTTCTAAGGTATTTCAATATGCTCTTAACAGCCATCCAATGGCTAGTTCCCGGATTTTGTTGGTATCGACTTGTCATGCTCAAGGCTCATGACACATCCGGTCTAGTGCAAATCATGGCATACATGATGGATCCTATAGCAGATGCATATGGGATACCACTCATTTTGTCTTGCTCATCCTTTGAGCTTGGACATTGAGAAGCACTCAACATCGTTCCTCTTTGAATAGGTACCAAACCTTTCTTAGAGTTTTCCATCTTGAACCTTTTCAAGATCTTGTCAATGTATGCACTTTGATTCAAACCTATCAACCGCCTTGATCTATCCCTATAGATTCTTATTCCCAGAATATAGGCGGCTTCACCAAGATCCTTTATGGAAAAACAGCTTCCAAGCCAGGCTTTCACACCTTCCAAGGTTGGAATGTCATTTCCAAACAGTAATATGTCATCGACATATAATACCAGAAAGGTTATGATGCTCCCACTAGATTTCTTATACACACAAGCTTCATCAGCGTTTTTGATGAATCCAAATTTCTTAACTTCATCATCAAAACGGTGATTCCAACTTCTGGATGCTTGTTTCAATCCATAGATTGATTTCTTCAACTTGCATACTTTGTTAGGATGTTGTGGATCGACAAAACCTTCAGGCTGAACCATATAAACATCTTCATTAAGATGCCCATTTAGAAAAGCAGTTTTGACATTCATTTGCCATATCTCATAGTCATAATATGCGGCTATGGCAAACAATATCCTTATAGACTTTAGCATCGCCACGGGCGAGAAAGTTTCATCATAATCAACCCCTTGAGTTTGAGTGAAACCCTTTGCTACAAGTCTAGCTTTATAAGTATCCAAGTTTCCATGCGTATCAATTCTTCTTGAAAACCCACTTACTTCCAACCAGCTTGGAATTTAGAGGTGGAGCAACCAAGTCCCATACTTGATTGTCATGCATGGATTGCATCTCAACATTCATGGCTTCTAGCCATTTGTCACAATCAGATTGCGACATTGCATCTCGGTATGTGGTGGGTTCATCCGAATCAACCACGTAGCATCCATCCATGAAAAATCCATATCTCTCAGGTGGGGTGCTAACTCTACCAGATTTGCGAATGTTTTGTGTGTTTTGATCAACCATTTGATCATCCTCAACAACCTCTTGTTGATTGCTAGTATCAACCAAACGTGTATCGGCTTGTAGTTCTCGATCCTCTTCGAGTTCTACAGTTCTATCAGTTCCTTCCATAAGGAACCTTCTTTCCAAGAACTTAGCCTTTCGAGCTATAAACACTTTATGCTCGCTTGGATTGTAGAAATAATATCCCATCGAATCCGTGGGATATCCTACAAATATACACTTAGTGGATCGACATTCAAGTTTGTCAGGGGTGTAGATCTTAACATAAGCCTCACAACCCCATACCTTTAAATATGAAAATTTTGGAGCCTTTCCATGCCATATTTCAAAAGGTGTCCTATGCACTTTCTTGGTTGGTGCAAAATACGGGCAGCAGAGATCACAGCGAAACCCCAAAATGATAGAGGTAATGAGCTTCTAGCCATCATGGATCGAAACATGTCCAATAAAGTTCGATTCCTCCATTCGGACACACCATTATGTTGTGGTGTTCCAGGTGGAGTAAGTTGTGAGACAATCCCACAACTCCTAAGATGTTCTAGAAACGCATCATTGAGGTATTCACCACCTCTATCGGAACGTAGTACTTTGATTGTTTTGTTGAGTTGATTTTGTACTTCATTTTGGAAGACTTTGAACATTTCAAAGGCCTCATTTTTGTGTCTTAACAAGAACACATACCCATAGCGACTATAATCGTCGGTAAAGGTAATGAAGTATCTTTCACCATTTCTTGTCATTGTCCTAAAAGGTCCACATACATCCGAATGTATGATACCTAATAAGTCTTTCGCCCTTTCATTTGTTCCATTAAAGGGTTCTTTGGTCATCTTTCCCAATAAACAAGATTCACATTCATCAAATGAATCAACATTTGATTTCAAAAGACCATTCTTTCGAAGTGTATGAATACGATTCTTGTTTATGTGACCAAGACGACAATGCCAAAGAAAAGTATTACTCAAATCCATTTTGAGTCTTTTGGTGTTAGCTTGGTACAATGAGTTATCAATGTATGAGTCATCATGAATTAATTCATAAATGCCATAAAACGACATCGCTTTAAAATAAAAAACATTATCCATGAAAACATAAATACCATTATCAACAAACTTAAAGTCATAACCAGATTGTCTTAATACAGAAACAGAGATAATATTCCTAGTCAAACTAGGGGAATATAAAATGTTTTTCAAAACAATCTCCAAACCATTTGGAAGCTTTAAAACATAATCTCCTCGGGCTTGGACGTCAACCTTTGCTCCATTGCCCATTAAGAGACTTATATCTCCTTTCTTCACCTCATTTCTTCTTTTGAACCCCTGCAATGAATTGCATATGTGAGTTCCACATCCGGTATCCAATACCCATGTGTTAGAAGAAATAATATTAAGATCAATGTGAATCATGAAAGTTGTACCTGAGGTTTGCCCCGCATCCCTCTTAGCTTTCAACTCCTTGAGATAGGTCGGATAGTTTCTCATCCAATGACCTATCTCACCACAACCAAAGCACGGATCCTCAACGCTAACCTTCAGCTTCTTTGGCTTTGGCTCCGCCTTTGCCTTTCCCTTGAACCCCTTCTTGACTTGCCCCTTACCAACGGCAACCTTTGCTTTTGGTTCCGGGTGATGCCTTTTCTTTGAGCCACCCTCATTGATCGCAAGAACGGGTAAAACCTTTTTACCCATGCCGGCCTCGGCTGTCTTAAGCATTGCGTGAAGCTCATCAATGCTTTTTTCCCATCTATTCATGTTGTAGTTCATGACGAATGTCTCAAACTTTTAGTTAAGCCATTTAGGATTAAATCTGTGGCTAACTCTTTTGAGACGGGACAGTTAAGCCGTTCAATCCGATCAATGTGGCTCTTCATCTTAAGTACATAAGATGAAACAGATTGGGTTTCTTCCATATGACATGCTTGAAGTGCTCGAACCGTTTCAAATCGCTCAACCCGAGCTTGAGTAAGGAACATTTCCTTAAGTTGGGTTATCATGTCATACGCCCCATGATTCTCGAAATCCTTTTGGATCTCGGGAATCATTGTTCCCAACATGAGGCAAGAAACTTGCACCGAATCCTCGGTGTATTTTAACCAATCCGCATAGGCATCCAAGTTATTGACATCGGGTTCATCGGGAATAGGATCGTCTAAAATATAAGACTTTTTTTCTTGCTTGAGAACAATTCTCAAGTTTCGATACCAATCCATGAAGTTGTTAAAGTTTAGACGATCCTTATCCCTAATGGATCTTAGTGATAGATTATGCACGTGTGGGATAATTGCGTTCGGTGCGTTGTTTGCGTCCATCTAAAAGAATTTTAACAAATTTCAAATTAGTATTTTCGATATTAATAAAATTTTAATCTATAATACCCTTTAAATGTCTCCAACACAATTATTGATTAAAATCTAGAACCCAACGTTTCATTCAAATAGTAGTTAGGTGACCTTTATCCTTCTATTCAAATTAACAAGGTAGTCAACGTTTGACAATTGCAACCCTTTGCAACTTCTAGTTTTATGGGATCGGTTAAACATCATATGTTTAGTTGGTATGTTAAATCCCATCAACTACCTTTGAACGCCGTGTTAAGGTGATCCTATAGTCATGGTTTCAAATCAAGTCGTCCTACTTATACACACGTGTGAGTTTACTCATACAAGTGGTTAGGTGATCCTAATGCCAAAAGTACTTGTAAAATCACCTTAAGATCACAAGTTTTCTTAAAAGTGCTTAGGTGATCCTAACTCACTTTCAAGTCTACAAGTGACTTAAGTGTCGTATAAAAGGATGGTGTTTAACTTGTTTTTAAAAAGGGATTTTAGTTTTCTAAATTCTAGATTGGAAAACTATTTATTGTACCTTTCATTTGCATGCATTCAAATGTATGGTACTTAGTTGAAAAACCCATTTTCAAAGTTCCAATTAATAAAACCCATTTTTATTATGAAATCATTAGTTATTAATAAAACCAATTTTTATTACCTAACGATTTCTAAGGAACCAATTTTATGCTAGTTGATTTTAAGTTGTTAAGCAAACCATATTACAAATAATAAGTAAATCAACCATGCAAGCATAAAATATACACAACCACAAGTTCATAACCATAGCCTCCTAATATTGACCACACTTGTTGACCGAAGACAAGTGTGTCAAAAAGTCTCTCCTAAGGGACCCAAAAGAACATGCACTTGTGTCGGTGAACTCCCACTTGATTCCGCATCCATATGCTCCAAGTGTTTACTCCCGGTGTTGTGGTCTTCATTATTTTATTTGGGCTTCCATCCATGCATCTTCTTTTACAAAATATATCCTAATACATTTTTCTAGTAAAAGAAATACACCTAATCTACTTATTATTACAAGCCATATGAATGAATAAATAGATTACAAACCCAAATAAATATTACAACCAAATCGAATGAACAAACAACCAACACAATCATTCAACCAAACACAAGGCCATGGCTAGGTTATGAACATCTATTACACATCCAAATATGCAATAATACAAGACCAAAATGGATCCCCTTTTTGCCTCAAAACTTTCGGCCAAAGCTTAAGCAAACCGAAAGTTTCGGGTTTTGTCCAAACAAACTAAACAATCATCCAAATGACTTGGTTTTTCAAGATTACCACATGCATGTAAAGTATAACCTTGAAAAACCATGGGGTAACCAAAACCCCAAAAAGTTTCGGCCAAATGGTAAAACCCACCATAAACCCGAAAAATTTTGGGTCTAATGAAGCATGCATTCGTATAAGCGGCTCTTGATGCCATTGTTGGGTTTTAACAAGATTATCAAAGTGATAAAATCCCTATTTTACCAAAAACGCAGCGGATATAAAAGTTTTAAATCTTGTTAATATGATATGTATAAAACCAATTTTAAACATGCAAAACCCAAACCCGGATCCAAATACGAATTACACACTATCAAATACATGCATGTCACTATAAGTCCATGCATGTTACTACTACCTTTCAATATGACAAAACCGGGTGAAAGAGATGATGATTGAAAGGTAAGAACTTGAATATGGAAGCTCCTCAAGCTAGCATACCCCAAGCTTCAACAACACACCACTTCTAGCTAAGATTTGCACTTGAAATTTTCTTCTTCTTTTCTTATGTTGGATGAAAATACCCAAGAGACGAAGAGAGAAAAGTTTACTTGGAAATTATGTGTGTTATCAAAGAATGAAAGAGAAAGACTTGGTTTTATTTAAAGGCATCTTTCTCTCCACCAATAATAACCATTGCATGTCTCCACTCACCTTGCATGTCTCCACTCAAACATATAATAATATTACATTTGAAAGAGTTATTATCTTTTTTTCTTTTATAAAACTTTAAACATATATATATATATATATCCATACATATATACTTTTATAAGTTTATAACTTATAACTTATAAAACCTATTATATGTTAAGAGACATGCTTGGTTATTATTATTCACATATTGTTATTTAACCAACTTAAATAACACTATGTAATGTTCTTTCATAAAACATAAATCATCCATATGATTTGTTTATTACACAAGTACATTTTATTTAGAAACCCCTTTCCAAATAACTCAAGTGTTAATATTCATTTGTTATGATCACATCAAATATGAACGAATATTATCGGTGTTTGTCTAGCTTGTTATTGGGTATGACCCGACTTGGATCATAACGTACTAGCCACATCAATTTAATATGTCTCTTGGGCAGACCGAGTCCAACAAAGATATGATTGTTGGGAGGGCTTCAACAATTCCCTTAGCGATGCGGGATGACATGCTATGGCCCGAGTTGCCGGTGCGACGGTTACGGTTGATAAGGCGGGAAGAAGACATGCTACAATGACGACACGTGAAAATTTTATTATGTTTTGGGAAAAAAAATTGTATAACTATGTGAAATTTTGAGTTTGGTGAAAATTCATGAGAATACAAAACAAAATTTTAATAACCTTAACTTAGAGTATTGATGAAATTGATAATTTGAGAAAATATTCATTCTTAACAAAATTAAAATTTTTAACAAAAAACTCATCGTTGATTTAAGAGTGTGATCGTCATATGTCCACGTTTGATACAATGAGGAAAGCAGATTCGGGTACGTTTGGTGTGACATGCTTTGGCTTAATAAGTTCCACACCCTCACAGAACACTCCAGGAAGGCAACCGGGTCTCGTGGTTGATTGAGATTTATGTGCATTGCACTTCCTTATGCTCCCAAGCCTTGGTGTCAAGGGTTCGGTGAACAAGTGTGTCCCTCTTACATTTTACTATATATCTGTCACCCGAATCATCCTCAAGGAGGGGAAGTAAAAAAGGTGGGATTTCTTATAAAATTTCCCGATTAAAAAAACGTCATAAAGTTTTTTAAAAAAATATTGATAGTGAGGCATAGCCTAGGAATAAGTGTGTGCTTCTGTGTACAAGAATAATATTAAATCATTAAACAGTATTTAAGCTACTGCAATCAATGATATAATTCAGGGTGCAAACATGTAAAGGCATATCACGTATAGGGACCCTAAGCATGCTACTAGGCCGTTATATCTAACCACCAATCTTATAGCCTTCGTCTCTGATACCAATCTGTCACACCCCGACCAAAGGCGAAACATGCCGGGGCGTAACGTATTGATTGGACAGTAGCTTAGAATACACTACTTAAAGCGTTAATAATTAATTAACTTCATTAACATTAAACAAGTACACAAATTAAATAATCGTAAGAAATACATCATAATTTTGTTATTTGAATAAATATCTTAAGGTATAACTAATATCTTCAATCTTGATTAATGTAAATTACTTGTACCTGTAACATGTATAAAAAATAGAGTTTGCCAACACGAATATTGGGGAGAATACGTAAGTTTTAGTTGAGATATATATAGATAAATAAAAGATTCACAATTCATATGTTAATGTTTAGCATTACAATTCCTATGAAAATGTAAACAACTAAATAGATGTGGACCCGTTCCTATTGATAAAAAAATCAATGTACTTGGGTAAATGTATGATCATACTAGATGAGAATAGATGAGGACGAGATACCAACCACCAAACAAAAAATAAACACTTAATCACATAGAGCATAGTCATAGATATTGCAATCATCACACATAAACATATAACGAATTGTGTTTGAAATAGATGTAGAAATAAAACAATGAATAAAATTGAACAAGGTATACATGTTACCCCCAAAATATAAAAGATGAAAAAGGGGTATGTAAACTCACCTTAACAAGTGGATTAACAAATATGAGATGGCGATAAATAAATTAAGATAGAAACGATCAAGCTCCATGGGATACGTCAACGAGAGTTCCTAGTTGTTTAAAGATAATATCAATTTATTATAACAAAATATTAACAAAACTTATAATGAATTTGATATTCGATTGGGTCTTAATTACAATTGTTATTTAAAATATCATTAGATTAATTATTGAAATATGTAAATAATATGAACTAGAGGGTATAAATAATAAAATAGTACGACATGACCTAACAGTTACAAATCGGTTTAAAAGAATGTCGGGGTATTTTATGGTTTAAACTAGTATTATTATTATTATTATTATTATTATTATTATTATTATTATTATTATGGTAATGTTATTAATATTACTATTATTATTTAGACCTTTAACAAATAAAATAGATTATATATATATATATATATATATATATATATATATATATATATATATATATATATATATTAATTACGAACCATAAGCTCAAAAAGACAAGAAAACATGAAGCCAGGGGTTCGGTTTATCAAGATAGTGTTTATTTTGAGCTGTATTATCAATAAAAATGATTAAGAGACATAATAAAAACATAAATAAAATAAAATAAAATAACCAAAATCGGGCCTGGGAGGGCTCGAACTCGCGCCCAGTCCGGTTCACATGTTTTGCGTAAACAGTGCTGGCCAACTGAGCTAGCATGGATGTTGATTAGATGGTGAACCTGTAAATTAATAAACACATCTGGTTTTTCTTGTTCAATTTAATAAACCCTAGAATCCGAATTCAATTTAATTAATCATTGTTGTTTACAATTGATTTAGGGTTATTGTTTGTTGATTATAAACGACACAAAAACATGTAATAATTACCGGAGATGAAAACGAATTGAGCGAGGAAGACCACCAAGGGTTATCGTTTTGAATACAAACTTGAACTTAATCTTAAACAACTTCTGAGTTATAATTGATAAAAGGGTTCGGTTCGGAATGGTATGAGGATGGTGTAGGATCAATTAATTGTATTATGAACACGTATTTACAGAGTAACTGTGTCTTGATTAGGTCCGCGTCAATATTTACAAAAATTGATTCGATTGGATTGTGATCGCTGTCAATTTGCCGAAGTTTCATTATAGATTGTTAGCGTGGAAGTTAAGAATCAATTAAAATAACAAGATCCCGGATTATACGGCCAAATTGCAGAAAATCGCGAAGGAGGGGGTTTGACGATGTGTAGTAGGGAAGAAGAAAGAGGGTTTGGTAATTTGGTATAACTGGTCCTGACTTAGGCTATTGTTTAAAAATTAGACATGTTAAACTATGGGGGTTAAAATGCACAAGTTAGATAGTTCTAATATTTTATTAAGTAAACGAAACAAATACGAGTGGTGTAATTAAATAAATGATCAATGACCAATCAAAATAATATTTGGTTTTAATAAATAACAAACGCCCGGTTAATAATAAAAAAATTCAAACGGGTCAAATTTCAGGTTTGAAAAATAACTAATGTTACAAAGCGAATGCTAGGTATTGTCGGTCCAAGCTTGTTATAAGATCAACTTGGTCGCGACATCCCAAGTACTTTGAGAAAACATTTATAATCAGTTTATAAAAAAAAGATCTTAAAAGAAAATATGAGATTCGGTGGCCCGAAACACAACTAGTGTGTTTTAATTGAGTGAACTCGGTTGGGTTCGGTTTGGTTGGTTCAATACTTGGTATATGACCAAGTTTGGGTCCAACATTACCATATCATAATAACAAATACAAATAGTAAATAAAAGAACTTAAACATTTGAATCTTATATACAACTTGTTTGTAAAATAATGGAATAAAGAGTTAAACGAGAGTTCGGTTTCGGTTCAGTCCATGACTCGGTATGAGACCTAGGTTGGTTGTCATATAGCCAAAACCATAGAACTAATATAAACTCTTAAAACTCAAATCTTTGACAAAAACATGAATCTTAAATGAATCGGAATATTATGGTGGACAAAAATACCCCTTTCATGTAAATTTGCCTTAGAATGGCATAAACACCTAATTCAACCATTGTTGAAGAAGGGAAAGTAAAGAAGAGAGGTATAAAACATAAACAAACTGAAAGTACAAGATATAATCACCAAAAACGGATTCAAATCAAAGTTTAGCTTTTGTTTGACTTCAAAAAGTCAAACTGTCAAGAACAAGGAAATGAAGCTTATAACTCTAATCTGAGAGAGTTTTTGAAGTGATAGAAGCTGAAAAATGGTGCAAATGGGTTGGTATTTATAAGGAAAGGGTTAGGGTGTTGCTACCAAGTTCTACCAATAGGATTTCTTGCATTTAAGATGGTTGGTTCGGGGTTAAGAGAAATTATAACATAAAAACGAGTTTGAAACTGTGCTGGTGGGTGGCCGCCACCCGCGACCACCTCACCCTCACTGGTCGCGCGGCATGGTGCTTCTGGGGAGGTGGGTTGGTCTCCAACTTTGATTATTTGGCGAGTTTAGTCCTTGAAGTTCATTTTAAGTTGTTTTAGCAATAAAAGAGCGTTTTTAAATACATAAAAGGATGTTTCGTGATCCAACAAGTGTGAAATAAGTTTGTAACATAAAAACCACTATTTTTATTATTATCAAAGAATCCGAAAGACAAAACGGGTCGGGTTTACCGTACAAAAACAAATATGAATTTAAACCAAAAATGACGAATGTCACAGAATCAATTAATGTGATACTAATATGTTCTAAAGATTAGATTAGTTGTAAACTGTTTCATTGGTATGTTTTGTAAGTGTTCACCGATTGAGTTTAGTTAAATTGATCCCAATAATTGCTTTGACAAAATATTCAAACTTTCCTCATATTATCTAGCTTAAAATTTGTTGACAAAATATATATTATTCTATAGATATATATAAATCCTAACCGAAGGAAAAACAAATATTACATGTTAAATAACGAGGTTTTAAGTCACACTACCCAAATCAAATGAATACTACAATTATGAGAAGACAATCATAAAAACGAAACCACAACAATCGAAGCAAATAAAGTTTCTTTGGATACTTTTATTTAATCAAATAACTTATGAGGATACTTTTGGGCTAGTATATGGCAAAAGAGGTTGTCATTCAAGGTACCCTTCCCCACCAATCACAACATAATGACATGTTATTTCACCATAAACTACCCAAAAACCACTTATATTTAAGGTAACACTCCACTCAATTACCATAAAACAATTTTTAGTTTTTTTAAATATAAGCTAAACATATATAAAAAAAATAAAACTACTAAGACCATTTAATTTCTTTTATAAATAAATCATAATTTATATATTTTAAAAACAAAAAATAAATGAGTTTTTTTTATTGAGATTTAAAATGAAATTTATAAAAAATGTAAATTAAATAAACTAATTTGTGTAGATTTTATAAATATATATTGGAAAATTGGTTTTAAATAATCGTAATTATTTTCTATTAGCAAATAACAGTCCCAACTAATGACATGGCTGACGACGGTCCCATATTTTAACTTGTATATTCCTAACGGTCCGCGACTAATGGAGTCCAAACAAAGTTAGTTGCAGGTCGCCGGAAAAATGTTTCTGGCCGAAAAACTCACCCCGAACACCACAACCGTCAAGTGACTCACCACCACGAACTAGCTCTGACGGTGGTTTTAGAGTTCCGGCGACCACAATAAGACTTTTATTATAGTAAGTTTCTTAAAGGTCCGATCTAAGGTTATAAAGAGGTTTGGGACGAAATGATGAGTTTTCTGGCGAAAAATGTGAATTTTTTTGGCCAATAAGGTTTTTATGCGACTTGCAACTAATGGTGTTAGGATTCTGTCAGTCTCAGACTGTTGGAAATAAATATGCTAAAAGATGGGACTGTCGTTAGCCATGTCGTTAGTTGAGACTTTTATTTACCAATAGTGAATTGTTAGGATTATTTAAAAATGGAATAGGGCGGGAAGGAAATGGACAAGAGAATGAAATGGATCATTATCATTCTTTTGTCTTGTTTGGTTAACATGAGATAATGAAATAAATTATTACTTTATGTTGTTTGGTAGCCATAAAAAACACAGGAATGGAATGGAAATGATAAATATACTCATATCTCAAAATATAAACAATATTATCGAAATAAAATATGGCAATTGCGAAGTTGGTGGTGGAAACGACAACAGTGATGGTTCTTGCGATGGTGGTGGTGGTCAGGCGGCGATGATGACAACGATGGGCTGACTACGACGAAGGTGGCGACGATAATCAAGCGGTGGCGATAGTGGTAGTGGTGGCGGCGATGATGGTGGTGGTGGTATTGTTTGGGGTCAAGTGGTGGTTTCAGCGGCGGTGACAATGGTAATGATGGATACGGTGACGGTGGTGGTGGTGGTGGAGGTCAGGTGGAGGTGGTGGCGACGTTCGTGGTGGTGGTATCATTGGTGGTGGTGCTGGTGGTATTGGCGGCGATGGTGATGGTGGTAGTTGTGGTGAGCAGGTGGCGGTCAGCTAGTTACAGTAAGGTGGTGGTGGTGGTCAAGTGGTGGTGTAGAGAAAATAAGGTGAAAGAGAAACAAAATGAAAAGAGGGGGCGGGGGGAGGGTTGATGATTTTGATGAAATATGATTCATTGTGTAATCTTTGATTTCATTCTATTGACCAATCAGACAGCTCTTTTTTTCATTTCCTTACAATGACCTATTCCATTTCCTAACTCATTCATGTATACCAAACGCTACCTAAATATTTGGGTGTCACCGATATTTGGTAAAAGGTAAAATATGGGTGACACATGGATAGGATGTTAATATTTGACTTCTTGATAAACGAAAACTAGTCAATGGCGTGAAACCGAATGCATCATTGAGCTAAGTATACAAATCTAGAACTTAATTTGTATGGATTCCGTTGACTTAAGTTTAGTGTCAAACAGAAGTTTTGAGTGTAGGTACTTGTGCATTGTGATGGAGCTAAAAAAACAAAGAGTGCATTTGAACACATGATCTAAGGTAAACAAGAAACACATGCGATCAAGATTGTGGAAGAAATAAAGATCCTAAACTTTCTTTCTTTGGTGGTCCCAAGATCAATGATTATGATAATGGGGTAACTTAACAAGAGTGGTGTAAATTTGATGTGATAAACTTTTAAGTGTGTATCCTGTGTAATTTTTTTTGCTGGGGTGACTAGGTATTTACCGATCTTTCTTTTTATAATATACCGCTATTCAATAAAAAAGACCCATGATTTAAGGTAGCTAATGACCTTTCTTAATCAAATTTTTTGGATATTCAAGTAAACGTGGAATATGGATAAGCAGTGTATATTAAGCTAGAATGAACTGAAAAAAATATATTTTTCATACACAAAGGATGCATCTATTTGGAAATTTATGTAAAACGTCGGAGTACGTACCAACTTAAGTTATGTACAAACGTTAGGATATGAAGACTTAAACCCGGTCCAGGGTTGGGCCGGTTAATGGTGGCCGGACCTATTCCTCGCGGGTCCATTTGGTTTACTTGTTTCTTAATTTAATCATAAGCCTAACCATAATTAGGTTTTACATGGTATATAGATCTCATATGTACTTGTAATTGTTTCTTTTTGGATCACTCAATAAATTATTTTTTTTATTTTAAACAATATTTCATATATTAAATAAAAGGATCCAATTATAATAGAAATGTGGATAAGCGGACAACAAGCTGCGTCACCACCCCCTTTTGAATGGCAAACCCGATCCTACTAAAAACAAAGTTACAGTTTTTGGCGTCGATAAGTTACTGTGCACGACCCGTTGAACTCTTTTAAGAAATGTAATAGCTTCGGACGTAGCTCCGTTTAGGTCCGTTTAGACCGAATAACGTTAAATCCTCATATTCTTTAATACTTTCGTATTCGTGCTTGTGTTCAGCTTCAATCCCTAACAAAAAATACTTGGTATGTTCTTATCTAATATCTTGATGAGTAGTATTAGAACATGTGTTATCAAGCTTAAGTTAAGCTTGAATTCTAGCTTGCAGTAAGCTAAAGTATGTTTCTCTATAGACGAGGTCACTCGATATCCAATCGTTGGAATATGGTGCATTTGACGTAAAACATGTCTATTTTAATGTTTGAACTCCAATAAAAGCAACACATGTTGTATTGAACTTTAAAAAAAATTAAGAGAAGTTTGGTATTAATTTTAGTTTAAATTCGAGATGAAAAATAGTAGTTTATGACCGTTTGTCGAGTCTAGAGGCACCCATGGTTGCATGTATACTAGCATGTAGTCTTTTATGATATGTGGAAGTACTTTTAGGAACAATGTGATTCATGATGGATGGGTGGAGGTCTCTAGTTTGAAACTATTATAACCAAAGTGCTTGGAGCTAAGTGGTATCAAGGTGGTTATTAAGATAAAGTATGTCTCTACTGTTAGTGTAATAAAATAAAGTTTGTATAACTTTGTATCCTTTTATTTGTATCTTTTTATTTGAGATTATATAACTTTGTATAACTATATCGTTGTTATGATATTAGTCTTAATTATAACAGATTATTAGAGTAATATGTGAACTTGTAGTTAACAAGAAACAAGGGAATAAGAAAATGTGAGAATATGAACTTACTGGACGCATTTACTCGTTTTAGATACATGGTATTTATACTATCAAAACACTATTTAGAAGCACTATTTAGGGAAGATTATATCGTTGGTTTGACAAATGAAAAATGTGACATTCAAAACGTCGGTGGTTCACAACATTCCCCCTTGGATGACACATTTTCAAAACTTTGGGGTCTTGAAGTACTGCCTCATTAAAAACCTTGCTAAAGAAAAACTCAATAGGAAAAAGCCTTAGCTAAGGGAAAAAGAGTGCAGTATATAGCTCCCACTCAAGTTGCAGGTCGTTACATCGTCCGTACATGGTGCATGCCAATATCATGGACATGTTTTCTCAATGTTGCTGTGGGAAGTGCTTTTGTGAAAAGATCAGCTGAGTTGTTGTCGTATTGGATATATCTCATCTCAACCTGATTGTCTTTAATAAGGTCCCGAGTATACTCAAAGTATCTTGGTGGTATATGCTTTGTTCTATCACTTTTGATATACCCTTCCTTCATTTGCGAGACACAAGCTGCATTATCTTCAAAGATAGGAGTTGGAATTCGATCTTTCTGTAGTCCACAAGAAATCAATATGTGTCGTGACATAGATCTTAACCATACGCATTCTCTTGAAGCTTCATGCAATGCAATGACTTCAGCGTGATTTGAAGATGTTGCAATGAGTGTTTGTTTCTGAGAACGTCGTGAAATCGTAGTTCCTCCATTCTTAAATACGTATTATTTTGAGATTTTGCTTTATGGGGATCAGATAAATAACCTGCATCTGCATAACCAACTAACCCTTCTTTTGAATCGTTAGGATAAAATAAACCTAAATCAGCAGTTCCTTTTAGACACCGAAAAATATGTTTAATGCCATTCCAATGTCTTTAGTAGGGGATGAACTGAATCTTGCCAATAAATTAACTGCAAAAAAAACATTTCAGGTCTTGTACAGTTAGTAAGATACATAAGTGCTCCAATTGCACTAAGGTATGGTACTTCGGGACCAAGAATCTCTTCATTATCTTTGCAAGGACGAAATGGATCATTGTCAACATTGAGTGATCTAACAACCATCGATATGCTTAAAAGATTTGCTTTGTCCATATTGAAACGCTTTAAGAGTTTCTCAGTATAAGTTGACTGATGCACAATTATCACATTATGCATATGTTCAATTTGTAAACCAAGACAATATTTGGTTTTTCTAAGATCTTTAATTTCAAATTCTTTCTTTAAAAGAGAAATCGCTTCATTAATTTCTTGTTGTGTCCCAATTAAATTGAGATCATCAACATACACAGCTATGATCACATATCCTGATGTTGTCTTCTTTATGAAGACGCATGGACAAATAAGATTATTTGTGTATCCATTTCTTATCAAATAATCACTCAAACGCCGCATCCTTCCAGATTGTTTCAGTCCATACAAGGATCTTTGTAACTTGATGGAATACATTTCCTTATGCTTTGAGCTTAATGCTTCGGGGAGTTTAAATCCTTCGGGAATTTTCATATAGATGTCACTGTCTAGTGATCCATACAAGTAAGCTGTGACAACATCCATAAGACGCATCTCTAAATTTTTAGAGACTGCTAAGCTGATTAAATATCTAAACGTAATGGCATCCATAATAGGAGAATACGTTTATTCATAGTCAATCCCTGGTCTTTGAGAAAAACCTTGAGCTACAAGTCTTGCTTTATATCTTGTAACTTCATTTTTCTCATTTCGTTTTCTCACAAAAACCCATTTATATCCTATAGGTTTTATTAACTTTGGTGTGACGACAATAGGTCCAAAAACCTTTCGATTATTTAGTGAGTTTAATTCAGCTTGCATGGCATCTTTCCATTTGTTCCAATCTTGTTGATTTTTACAATCATCTACAGATTTTGGTTCAGGGTCATCATTTTCTTCCATGATATCACTTGCCACAGAATAAGAAAATATATCATCAATATTTTCCATTTCATCTCGATCCCACATTATATGTGATTGACCATAGTTGATTGACAATTCCTTATTGGAATCATTTATTTCTTTCTGAGGGAATGTTATATTATTTATTCTTTCCTAATGGAAGGTTTTGTCAATCATTCCTTCCTTAGGGACAGTATCCTTTTCAGAACCCTTTCTTTTTCAAGGATTTTTATCCTTTGAACCGATTGGCCTTCCACGTTTTAAACGTTTTTTGGATTCATGAGGTGCATTATTATGGTTTTGCTTGCTTGGAATCTCAACTCGAGCTGGAGCATTAGCAGCTGGTATATGAGATTTAGTGACCCTAATTATATCAGTAAATGCATTATGTAACTGATTGGCAATTTCTTGTAGATGTATTATTTTTTGAACCTCTGTCTCACTTTGTTTTGATCTTGGGTCTAGGTGTAATAATGATGTAACACACCATGATATATTTCTTTATTGCCTTTTAATTTCTCCCTCTAATGCCGGGAATATTGTCTCGTTAAAATGGCAATAAGCAAAACGTGCTGTAAATACATCACCTTTTAAGGTTCAAGTTATATTATGATGGAAGACGTTTCATATCCAACATATATTCCCAACCTTCTTTGGGGACCCATTTTTGTGCTTCGTGGTGGTGCAATAGGAACATACACAGCACACCCAAAAATTCTAAGGTGAGAGATGTTTGGCTCATTTCCAGAAACAAGTTGTGTGGGAGAGTATTTATGATTCGCACTTGGTCTCACACGAATTAATGATCTAGCATGCATAATTGCATGATCCCAAATAGAAACAGAGAGTTTTGTCCTCATTATTAATGGTCTAGCTATTAGCTGTAGGCGTTTGATCAACGACTCGGCTAAGCCATTTTTGTCTGTGTACATGAGCAACAGGGTGTTATACAACAATCCCTACAGACATGCAATAATCATCAAAAGCATGTGATGTAAATTCTTCTGCATTATCAAGTCTTACTCTTTTAATAGTATAATCGGGAAAATGTGCACGTAATTTGATAATTTGAGCAAGAAATTTTGCAAAAGCAACATTACGGGTCGATAATAAAGAGATATTAAACCATCTGCTGGATGCGTCTATTAAGACCATGAAGTATCTAAATGGTCCGCATGGTGGATGAATTGGTCCACATATATCACCTTGAATTATTTCAAGAAACATTGGTGTTTCTTTATCGACTTTTAATGGCGAATGCCTTGTAATTAGTTTGCCAAGAGAACAAGATGTACATTGAGACATTTTATCTATTTTGTGGATCTTTTGATCTTTCAGTGGATGCCCATGTGTATTTTCAATGATCCTTTTCATCATTGTGGATCCTGGATGGCCTAATCTGTCATGCCATAAGTTTATGATACCAGAATCACAACAATTTTCTTTGACTGCCATATGTGCTTGAGATACATTTATATAGGTATAATGTAAACCAGAGTGGAGCATTGACAGTTTTTCCAATATCTGATCTTTGCTTATGATATGCAAATATTTTTCATTACTAACAGTCCTTGACTAAGTATCATATCCATTATGATATATGTTTTTGAAACTCAACAAATTTCTTGTTGATTTTGGGGAAAATAGAGCATTTTCTATTTTGAGCTTTATACCATTTGGTAATGAGAAATTAGCTTTTCCCACTCCTTCTATCAAGTTTGTAGGACCTGATATTGTATTTGATGATCCCTTTTGTCGGTTTCAGTTTATAAAAATATTTTTTAGATCTAATATAGTATGCATGGCTCCACTATCCGCTATACATATATCTTCTTCATTTGTTTAATCTTATGCTCCAGTGATTTTCATTTTAAATCTCGAAAATATTAAGAAAAATAATAAGTGTATAACGAAGACATTATGATATTTTAATAAAAACTTTATTTAATTGAAAAACAAACAGTACATGAATGGAACTACATAATTAAATATAATGAGAAACACACTTAATTATTGCATATAATAATTGTCGTCAAGCAACATTTGTTTCAGAGTTCCACTTCAAAGTCTGCAACGCTCAGCTCAGCATTGATATCATCAAAGTTATCAACATGGTTCACTTCTTTCTCTTTTCCTTTGAAAGAGGCTTGGTATAGTTCACACAGATGTGGAGCTGTGCGACAAGCCTTTGACCAGTGATTTGTACTTCCACATCTAAAACATGAAGTACCATTATTTTCGGACCTACCAGCTTTATTCCATTTATTGTGTTGGTTGGAATTGGTATTTTGTGGAATATGGTAATTATTGGCTCTCTGGCTACGACCACGGCCACGACCACGACCGTAAAAATTAGTGTTCCATTTAAATGAATGCTTACGATAATTAAAATGCCTTTTGTCAAAATGACCACGGCCACGTCCATGGCCTCGTCCACGACCTTGTTCCAATTTATGACCATAATTTTTATGAGAATTTTTTTTGAACAATATTTGCTTCCGATATTGCTAATGAACTTGTGGGACAAGATTGATGATATTTCATCAATAATTCATTATTTTTCTCTGCTACAATGAGTAATGCATTTAGATCATAGTATCTCCTAAAATTCTGCAATCGATAATGTGTTTGCAAGTTTATATTTGATGCATGAAATGTGGAGAAAGTTTTCTCTAACATATCCCCCTCAGTAACAGTTTGCCCACAAAATCGGAGCATTGAGCATATTCTGAACAAAGCAGAGGTGTACTCATTTACTTTTTTGAAATCTTGGAACCTGAGATTGTTCCATTCATCTCTAGCAGTGGGAAGTAGAACTTCCCTTTGATGATCAAATCTGCTTTTTAAATCTTCCCATAAAATGCATGGATCCTCACAATTTGAATACTCAAATTGTAACATCTCATCAATGTGTTTGTGGAGGAAGACATCGGCTTTTGCCTTGTCTTGATCCTTACAATTATTTCCTTCTGTTATCGTATTCAAAACACCCATTGATTTGAGATGTCGTTTAACATGTGCCAACCATGACATATAATTATTTCCGGTGATATTAAGAGCCGGAAATTCAAGTTTTACGATGTTTTCCATTTTATTACTAAACACAAATAAGATAAATATTAGAATTACATACTTATTAAAATTGAAAGAAAATACAAAGGTAGAGCTATAAATAGATAAAGAAAAAAGAAAAGATTAAACTCTATAGGTGGGAGATTACAAATTAAGAACAATAATATTATCAGCATTATGGTAGTTAACATTAAAATTGGATGAATTATCCTTCCAAATATTATCTTGAGTATTCCCGAGAAGAAAATTTTTGTATTTTTGAAATATTTGAGATTGATAATTGGTTATTTATAGTTGAAAATTTATAACCGTTTTACAACTGCTATATTACCGTTTTATAACGGTAATATTACCGTTTGTATGTGTGTGTGTGTATAATATTAATTATTTTAAAGTAAGATAATAAATAAGATATTAAATAACGTTTATTTCATAAAATATATAATTAGTATGCACAATAATAAGAATAGAATTGTTAGTGTAAATAAATCTAACTTCTAAATGAAATATTAGTGTGCATATAAAAAATAGAATAGTTATTAAATTTTAATAACAATGTTTATACACATTATTGCTATTACTTAATATATGTATATGCATATATGTATTTCCAATGTACATAATTAAAGAAGTGTTTGTGATGCTTATATGGATACCTTTGAGCATATTACCTTTCTTGATTAGGATATAAGCGACTCGTGCTGATAACGTATTATGACATTAGCCTTAATTATAAGAAGATTATTAGAGTAATATGTGAACTTGTAGTTAACAAGAAACAAGGGAATACGAAAATGTTAGAATATGAACTTACCGGATGCATTTACTCATTCTAGATATATGGTATTTATAATATCAAAACACTATTTAGAAGCACTATTTAGGAAGACAAGATTATATCATTGGGTTGACAAATGAAAAATGTGACATTCAAAACGTCGGTGGTTCACAACAATCGTATTATATATAGCCGTTTTTTGGAAAAAAAAAACAAACAGACATATATTTTAACAAAAGAGGAATCTTACAAACAAGATTTTCTATAAGCACTTTACATTAAATTTATCGAATACTCACATTGTTATGGAATCACATATTCATTCATGTATTTATATGAATTATGTTGTTTTCACATAAACTCGTATCATTTTAGTAATATGTTGTTTTCACATAAACTCGTATCATTTTAGTAATATGTTACTATTAGTAATATGTTACTATTTGTAATTATAGTAAATTTATAATACTATTTACTTATGTAGTGAAAAGATCCAATACACTAATCCTTAACGTACATTAATGTACGCGAATCCATTTTTTCACGAATCGATCCATGAAATCACATCCAAACATCTCGGAATCGTCAATACATCCAATCAATCATTTGTTTTTCGAAAAAACAGTTTTTGATGGTTAATCGATCAATTTTTCACTTTTTTCACGAATACCGTTTTTTGAGTGTTTTGCTGAGCGTTTAAGTTTTCCGAGCATTTTCTGAGCGTTTTAGGTTTTTGCCTTTGAGCGTCTCACGTACCTACCGTACGTTAAGGCATTAGCGTACAGTAACTGCACCCTATATATAGCTTTTCAATAAATTTAACTAACTTAATTCTTCTGTTCACACATACTAACTTATCATTCATTCCGTAATTTTCACCAACTATAATAGATTAATAGTAAGACAATGCTAGAAATAATACTATTGTTTGATAACAATAATCATGCTAATGAAACATTTCTTATAAATTAACTATAATGGTCACAGGCTATAAAGGCTTTAGGTAGGTCGGGCTTATCCTCAACTTAGTCAGCGAAATGCAAAACTAGTGATTTTTCTCCCTTTTACGTTTTATGTATTTGATACCTATGAGCAAATATTATGATAGTTTAGAGTCAAAAACTTTTTTTAAGATACCTCTGAACCTTTCTTCTGGATCCGCCACTGGCATCGACAAAAATAATAATATTGTTTCATTTTATGTAAGATAATTTTTTTTAAAAGAAACCAAGTTGTATCCAAAATAATAATGTTGATTTATCTTATATTTGTAATGGGGGTTATATGACATTTTTGTTATAAATCAACGACTCATTATTTATAAATTCAATACAACATTAAACACCTAGACAATTATTTCAAAACCCAAAAATACATAATAAAAAACCTTTTATAGTTCTTCAATCATGAACCAACAAGCTCTTTTGTTCAGAAGAATGCCTATAGCAAAATGACTTCACTCTCTCAAGTGCTTCTTCAAGAAAAGATGGTTCTGCAGCAAATATTATCCTCACCCAATTCTTTAGTCCCACCGTAACTCCTGAAAAAACGGGATTAACTTCAACGTTAAACCCATTCATTCATTAATAAATGACTGAGTTGGCGAAAGTGTTTCAAATGCTGAAAATCTCCTAAATCGTTTTGCTTAGATTTTTAGTTAACCGTATAACTTTTATTGTAGCCAAATGTGTTGTTGGGACTGACCCACGTGACAAAAATTACCCATTTCCCGTTATACAGTCCCACTTGACTGGCCAATTTCATGATCACTGCGCAAGTCATTGATGCAAGATTGAACTAGGGGAGTACACGAGCAGTCCCACTTGGATTGGCTCGTTTAAAGCTTGAGTTAAGCTGAACTTAGACGAGTCTCTATTAATTCTCTGATCATGAGAAAAATGGAAGGCGGAAGCGGTGTTGTCGGTGGCCGGGTATAACTGACATCAGAGAATTATAACACTAATAGTCTCTTTTGGAGCTCATTTATTAGCGCGGTCAAGCCCAAGCTTTAGTTAACATGCTTGACTAGGCTTGTGAGACTAAACGAGCTTGATATTATATAATATTTATTTATATTTCATAATATAAAATATATATGTGCATATAAATAGTCATTTTTTACAAAATTATGATAAAATAACTAAATAATATATATCGTGTTATGTAAATTTTTTTTGTATTTATACATATTAGAGGTGTTTATCAAATCAAATTCGGGTTATTCGAAATGGTCATTCAAATTCGAAAATTTTAAAACTGAATTTGAATTGGCTTCGACTTCGAATAAATCTGCTAAAATCGATTCGAAGTTGGTTTGAATTCAGGTCTATTCAAGTAAAACCAAATAATATAGAAAGTAACAACAAATTAAATCGAAAGAAAACTTAAATATATAAACAGAAAATCCTTAACTATCTAGTTATACATAGTATCAAAAAAGCTTAGGCAATTCAAAAGTCCATATATTATAAAATTACATATAATGCGAATTCCGGTATTCAAATCGAACCAGTTCGGGATATATAAAGGTCAAATTAGTAATTCGGTTCGAATAAGGATTCATTTCGAATAACTCAAAGTTTGAATTCGTAACTTGAATTCAGTTTGCGTTGGATTCAAATAATGAACACCCCTTATAAATATATATAAAAACATGTAAGTGTATATTAATATAATACTGTAATTAATAAATAACAAACGTGCCGAGCGCAAGCACTAGAATAGAGCCCAAAATGAGCCGAGCTCAGCTCTCTCAAGTTACACGAGCTGAGCCTTTATGAAGACGATTGAAACCTGGAATATTTTATTTACTTCTCACCTGGAAGAAGGATGATGGATTCTTCTTTAGTGAGCTTGAAACAGAAATCGATGTCGTATTTGACATCTTTTAGTAATGATATATTTAACTTCACCATCATAACCATTGATCCTTGTGGTTTTGTTGGGCATGTTAAGCAAGGAATATCTTTTATTTTCTTGAAACAAACATCTGATGTATGCTTCAATAGGCTCAAAGTTCTTGTGAAGAAAACTTCACTTGTTTCCTTTAAAATTTGAGGCACTGCTGCCTGAAACAAAAGAGTTTAGATTGTTTAGCAAGTAGTTATCATTATTATCCAAACAATGGTTGCATTTACTTGTATGATTGTTGCTGGACCACCACAAATGTCAAAATACTTCTTGAGGCGCTCAACGGTCTGAAATAATATATAGAAACAAATTATGAAAGCTGTAAGCGAGCTCGAAGCTAAATGAACCAGCTCGGCTTGATTATTTCAAAGAGATGAAATTTTAATGCTGATTGTTCAACTTTATACAATTCTCTTGTAGATAAATGTTCGATGCGGACATACACGGACCTGGAAATCGTGTCACACATATTAACCAGAATAGATAGTACGATGTGAGTATTCATGGATTGACACGAGCACAACCCCGTTTAATCCGAAAAAGAATAATTCTTTTACATGTTTTTTAAGCAATTACGTTTAAAATATGCAAATATAGTTAACTATTAAATTTTGGAATAAACGTACCCAAATATTTGAAGTTATTATATAAACACATTAAAAAATATACAAAGTAAATAAATGATGGATTATACGGGTCAACCTGCCAATACGACCTGTAAACGTTTTTGCGTGTTCGACCTGAAAACAACCTGATCGTTTAGAGTAAATCCAAATCCACGAACTACATGAGCGAACTTGAAAGTCGTGTCACACACAAAAACCCAAACACAACACGAGTATTCGCAGGTTGACATGAGCACGAGTGCACGACCCATTTAACCCGATTTTTTTTTACATATTAATACTTCAAAATTCTTAATTTACATATCGGTTTTATGACTTTTAAGAAATTATTTTTAAAAACGCAAATTTATTTTTAAACATTAACATTTTGGATTAAAAATACTGAAATAGTTGAAGTTACTACATAAACACGTTAAAAAATATAAATAAATGGGCTTAAATTGGTCCAACCCAAACCTGACCCGATCCCGTTTAGACTAACTCCAAACCCGGTTAATGTACCTTTGCGTTTTTGAAAATGGAGTTAGGGTCGGTTGTGACAAACCATCCAAGGCGCCATCCTGGCACTATCCATCTTTTTGACAAAGACCCAAGTGTCAAAACGGGCACCTGACCCGAAAACACCCATTGGAACAAATGGGTTTGATCCAAATGTTAAATGCCCATAAACTTCATCTGCTATAACAACAATCTTATGCTTCTTTGCAGTTTCAGCAATCTACTTGCACATTTTAACAATAAAATCCAAATTAGTATCTCAAATGAGTTCATACAACCATAAAAACAGATTCGTAACGAGAAAAATCAAATTGAAATAACCAAATTCAAACAAAAACTAAAGGTTTGGCTTAATGTTTTTGTAGAAACTGAACTTTCGGTTTTGTGTGCAATTAAAATAAAAAAAATTTAATTGAGTGGCAAGTAATTATTACAAGTGGTGGCACACAAATATTTTAGCTCAAATGTATATATTCAATCAACTATTATTTAACAAAAAGACTTATGCCCAAAGTTTTAGACCAAGATTCATTATTTTGGGCCATTTTGTAGGCACAAAAGTTTCAAGCCTAAATGGTAAAACCGAAACCAAACCCCAAATGAAAAGCGAACAACCGAAACCGAACGGTTAAATGTATAATGTTCAATAATTCAATTAACTATTATTTAGCAAAAAGAGTAATGCCCAAATTCATCATTTTGGGCCCATTTTTCCTGCCCAAAAATTTCAAGCCAAGTTGTAAAACCGAAAAACCTAAACCGAACAGTTTTAAAAAACTCAAAAACCGAATTTTTGGTTTTGGTTTAGTTTGAGCACAATACCGACCCAAACAAAAACTGAGAAAACCGAAACCGAATGGTTTTCAATCCTCAAAAACAATTTTTTTGCTTTTTGGTTTAGTCTAACCCCAAACCCGACCCAAACCGAAAAAAATGAAACCGAGAAAACCAAACAGTTCTCAAATACCAAATGCTTGTTTTTGGTTCAGTTTAAGCCCAAACCCAAACCCACACACACCCTGTCAAAAAAGTACACAAATACCTTCTTCAAATGATCATAACTATAAACATTCCCACACGGGTTCGCAGGATTTATAATCACAATTGCAACCGTATTCTGGTCAGCCAATGCATCAACCGCATCAAGGTCAACCTCCCAACCACTGTCAGGTAAAAGGTCAAAGTGTCGGGTTTCAACGTTTCTAAACGCTGCAACAAGTTCATAGATTGGGAACCCGGGTCTTGGAACCAAAATGTTTGCGTTTGGTGAGGCGAGAATCGATACTGCAACTTCTATAGCTTGTGTGCACCCCGCTGTTATGTACACATCATCCGGAGATAGCTTGTATGGGAGATTATTGGATAAATACTCACAGATTGCACTGTTTTGATCAAATGAGATATAAGTTGTAAGTTAACAGTTATAGCAATATGAGGTTTAGTTACAAGTAGAGACTCATAGCTGAAATAACCGAACCGAATCGTAATAACTGACTGCAACTAGAAACTAATGTTTTTTTTCTTTTCAGAAACCGAATTTCCAGTTCGGTTTTGGTTTTGCATGCACTTAAAAAACCGGACTGACTTTTATAACTTATAACCGAACTAGACACGTAAAAACCTAAAAGACGACTTTTGTTGAATTCTGTAGCTTAAGAATAGAACTTTGGGTCAAATAATGAATAAATAGTGCAGCTTAAAATTTTAGGCTTGAAGGTTTAATAATCAGTTAATCATTATTTAACAAAAAACATTGAGCCAAAAATCATTATTTTGGGCCACATTTTCTGATCAAAAGTTTTAAGCGCAAATGGCATAACCGAAAAAACTATGACTCAATCAGAGTAACTGAACCCAACCCAAAACCAAGGTTTCGTTTTATGTTTTTTAGAAAGCCGAATTTCCAATCTGGTTTTGTTTTTTTTTGCATGGACAAGGAAAACCGAAATATAAATTCAAAAAAAAAATAATAAAAAAAAATCATAACTCAAAATATAAACAAAAAACGAAAAAATTTAAAAAACTAAAATGTTTCCGCCATCATTCCCGTTCAAAAAAAATTAAAAAAAATTGACGAAAAGACACAACGCTAAGATCAAAGACACAATGATAAAAATGAACAAAAGACACAATTATAACTAAAAAAACAGACAATAAATTGCAAATATAACACAATTCTGAATAAAATATATCACAACGTTGAGTAATATAACACAATATAAAGAGAAAAAAACACAATTAATGACGAAAATAAACACAAAACACAATAATAAACAAAAGACACAACGATCTTTTTCACTTGCCATTGTGTCTTTTTTTTTCGAACAAACATTTTTGTGTTTTTACTTATTTCGTTTTTATTAAATTTTGTGTTATGATTTTTTATTAAATATTTTTAATTTGTTTGTGAGGGTTTTTTTTTGTGTAGCTGCAAATTCTTGATTTAACTTTTTTTTGTTTCCTTTTATAGAATAAAAGGACCCATTAATATGTGAAGTTATAAAAAAAATGTCAATTAAAAAACAAAGTTACAATAAAATAATTAAATATATTTAATATAACTTATATGAAATTGTTATCATATATAAGATTATGATTAAAATAATTTTGTCTTTTTCTTGAAATAATAAATGTTAATTTTCATTCATCAAAAGATATTGTTTACGCGTAAAACGGGCAATTAGACACTAGCCTTATTTGAAAACAGAGGTGGACTACACATACCAGAAGTTGGTGTTGATGAGTATAGCGAAATTGACATCAATTGGTGAATGAAATCATACCTTCTGGTTTGAGGAAGACCCACAGTAGGCGAATACCCGTTAAACTTATGGGAAACTAGAGTATGAGCAACGAACCGAAGTGGTCCGAAAGCACGAAAACACAGTCGGATCACCCACCCATTCCAAGCGAAATCACTCGCTTATCATTTTCATCAAGACTCGCCATTAACATTCCCAGAACGCCTTTAATTGTTGTTGGGGTCTCCATGTTAATTTTGGTCGGAGAGATTGAGGTGTGTAACTGCGGGTCTGTTTGAGACCAACAGATGGTGAAGAGAGGATGCAAGTGGTGTTTATGATGATTCAGCATTTTAATAGACGGACGACATACATACGTACAAATGTTGGTGTTTGGAAGAGGTGGTCTTTTTAGGACTCTTGTTTGCGGTGTAAACATCTCCACGCCCCACATGCAATGCGTGCTTGGAAATAGTTTGATAGGACTTTGATAGCTATCATAGTGCATTCTCAACATTAACATCCATGAATTTATATTAGGTTAGACTAAAGGGTGTGGAGGCTTTAGTGCGGGCTCCAGCAGAGCCAAGAACCAATAATGTTATGACGTGTGGCAGAGAGAGAAACTGGATTAGGGGGGTGTTGGCGCCCCTGGCCCCTGGTGTGGGTAGCGCCCCTCTAGCGCCCCACATCCTCTCTCTCTTCTCCCGCTACCATGCTTGCGGGTGGTGTTGGAGCTCACTCTAGCGCCCCCTTGGTGTGGTACTAGCGCATGGGGGCGCGAGCTGAGGGGCTCTAGCGCCCCTTTGAAGCCCCCACACCCCTCAGTCTTAGGGTGCATCCCTCTATACGTCGTGAATAGGATATACGCAACATATAGGAGGGTTTTTCTTTATTTGTTTGTACCTTATACGTCACGTGTAGGTAAGAGGTGATAGTAGCAGGTTGTCGGGGTGTACCCTAAACGCCATGTATAACGTTATACGCGACATACATGGGAAAAACTTAAGGGAGCTGTTATTCATACACCCATAAGGGTTTTAGTGAAAGTGTTTGTAAAAGAGAATTTGTATGTAAAAAATGTGTACGAATAGCAAAAAAGAGTGTTTGAATAGACAATGACAAATTTACTTTATTTATACTAACGGGTTCGTGTATCACACCTGGGAGAACCCTTCCACCACCATGACGAAGGATATTCTCTACTGTCATTCTAACCCATATACAATGTGTCGGGCATTCCCCCGTGTTATGTTGATTGATACGACGTATAACACTAACATGTGCAAGTGGCTGTTTTTCAGTTTATTATTGTCTGCCAACATTTAAGTCGTTCGTAGTTGCTCACACAATTGTATCCAGGCAACGACAACATAATTTCACATAGGCTCTTGAGCAAGTTAAAAGAATACTCCATGATTATATAGAGCCACGTGTGATAGTTATAGACAGGACCTGTGTGACACTCGACAATTTCAAGTTAACGTTGTTAACACAGACTCCGTTATCTCAAACATTCATTCATGAATTTTACATAATTAGGGTTAATTAAGTGTCAGTTATTGCACAAACATTCACGTAGCGGTAATTCGGGAATTACCGAATCACACGAGTCTGACCTCTAACGTTGGTGAAGCATGAAAATAGTATCTTGAGCATATGTTTATAATATTATCTGCGTGAAATTATGTGCTAAATGATTATGTGCTTAGTTCGTAGCTTGTTTCATGAAATTGCAATCGATTGCGCATAATTTATATGTTTTTAACTTTTATAAAATAATGGAAAATTGGTTTTAAATAATCCAAACTATGCCCTATTGGTAAGTATCAGTCCCAACTTTACACTTGCCTGCTGGCAGTACCAACTATTTGTGTATTTGTTTTTAACGGGCCGCGATTAACGGATGTTAACTCCGTTAGTCTTTGTCTGACGTGGCCATCACAGCTGTCAAAAATTATCTTACGTGGAACGTTACGTGGCGGCTGACTGTGTCATTTTGTTACCTACTTTCAACAACACCACTACCATCAGCTAAAACAATCCATAAAAGATCATTACATCTACAAAAACTTCAATTCCAATCAAGAATCACCAGGCCCTCATGTTATAAATAAGTTTAATTAACACTAACGTCAAGCCCTAAACTTAAAAACACCTATATCCCATTGCATACAATCACCAAACCCTAATCTTGAAACCGTCCAAATTAGGCCAAACAAATCGAAAAACTAATTATGTTCGTTCAATACACGGCCCTGAATAATGACCAAAAGGGTATCCTAAATTCTTAAAATTTAGGAAAAATATCCAGAATTGACTCCAACCCTCAACTGTTGGATCAAAATAACACCATAAAAAAAACCCTAACTCGTCGTCTGTATTATCTTCTTTTCTTGGTTTGAATTGTATGACGGAAATTGGGCAAGAGTGTGTGAATTAAATGGTATGTGTGTACTATGTGATTGCCGTCGTGTAAACAGCACCGGTGAGTATGTGACTGTGTGACTAATGATAAAGTTGTCGAATAAAAATTCTTTAAGAACATGATTCCTACATTTTGTGGCTTTGAAGATATGGGTTTTGGTTTGAAGATCTGGGTATGTTGAATGAAGTTGAAGGTGTGTGGGTTTGAAGATATGGGTTTTGGTTTGAAGATACGAGATTATAATTTCCATGTAAGCTACCACATCAGACATAATTTGACAACAAAGCGTGCCATGCAATCATGTTTTGCCAACTAGACATGCCGCATAAGCATAAGACTAACGGAGTTAACATCCGTTAGTCTCAGCCCGTTAAAAACAAATACACAAATAGTTGGTACTGCCAGCAGGCAAGTGTAAAGTTGGGATTGATATTTACCAATAGGGCATATTTTGGATTATTTAAAACCAATTTTCCTAAAATAATATACACAAAATAGCAACGAGGTTTAAATGAGAAATTAAAATAATATTAAAACAAAATTCCAACCTTAATAGCATTCTCAAGAATCGTGAACTGCCTCCATCCCCTACTTGGCGTAGGTCACATACCCCCCCCCCCCCACACACGAACCCTTCAATTCAATCTCGATTTTTGTAATTGGTGGTTTTCTTGAGTGATTTTCACAATTCCTAACGTTAATTGGTAAGTTTTATATATCAGTTTCATGTTTTGATGATTTATTGATAAACCATATATATCCAAAATTATGTATATTGATTATTATGATGTTTATTGATGAATTAGAACCCTAGAGACGTCATAAACATGTTAGGGTTTGAGTTTTGATGACAACAGTTTATTGGCATGAGTTTTGATGACAACAGTTTATTGGCATATTCCTTCTCATTTATTGATTGGTCTGTACTTGATGTTAAACGATGTTTTTGATCTATATTGATTCCATTATGTTCTGTTTTGAGAAATCTATTGTTTGTAATTTGTGGACGAGTGCTTGATGTCTTTTATGATTTTTCAAGATTGTGTGTCTAACCTGATTTGGATAGTTGTTTCCTGATCTTTATTTCCAGTATCCAAACTTGATAATGACCAAGCCAAATGTCACACCCCAACCTATGATAGAATATGCGGGGTCGCGAATTGTTGGTTCACAACTCACAAGGCACTAACATAACAATATTAGTGGCAATATCTAATTATTTTATTGAAGTTAAACAAGTACACATCATCTCAAACAATTACATTAAAACCAAACAAATAATACAAAAAAAATCTTTTTTTTAATACATATTCTAAGGCCCATTCTATGTGATCTTCAACCTTCACTTAACACTATAAGATAACTTGCAATATGCGTACAAAATTGATATGTTTGTTAACACGAGGTTGAGTAAGTAATCACCAGTTTTGACACTAACTATAATATATGAGAAAAGCTGCAAATCAATATTGTGAGTATCAACCATCAAGTAATGAACAAATAATTTATGTCGTTTGACCATTTCCTAGCAAATCGGGCTTTGGCTATTAAGACGAAATAAATACAAGTAATGATGTCGGTTGACCATTTCTTAGCGAATCGGGCTTTGGCTACTAAGACAAAATCGACGAGTACGCTAGAATAAATGATGGACTTTGTTAGTACACGTTTTGTGTGTCTCGGTCTTTGGGTTAACGTATTTGGTCTTTGTTTACAGTATAAGGGTATTTTGGTAATTTATAATAAGAACACTCACTATTAAATGGCACATTCAGTTAGAGTAGATAAAAATGAATGTGTCAGCGCGTGTTTATTCGGGTCTATTCTTTAGGCTTGTTAACGAATGAGGACTACGAATGTGCTTATTCGCTAGTCTAATGTATTAGTGATCACGTTTGATAACATATGAAGCTCATTCATTATGGCTTGTATAATGAATGAGTTCATCGTCTATATATAGATGCAATGTATTGAGTAAATTAACAGAGTTCTTATTATTATTATCATAATCATCTCGTTACTCTGCCAAATTGTCCTCTCAACATACTGTTAACATAATTTAATCAGTACTAATCGTAATCATATCAAACAACTAGATACGTAACTGTATTGATGTCGTAATCAATCGTATACTAGTTTCACCGATGTCTCCGAATGCTAGAATTAAACAAATAAGTAAGTAAGCAAATAGCAAGTAAACATTTAATTGATCAACACAAGAAGTCATGATTTACTAGTTAAATGTGATAAATGAATATAAATTAGGTACGCATAAAGTCCCCAAAAGATTTAAAAACAGTTAAACTATGGGAGTGATTACCCACCTTAATGATTGGTGAGATAAAAGTAAAAAAAGAATAATAAACCAATCCCGAGCATTTAACGTGCTGAATGGTCCAACACAAACTGACCTGTAACTTTGAGACAACAAACTAGAATTAAAAACGAGAACATAGCCGCTGGAATTAGATCAAACGGATGTATATAACTCAAGATGTGATCTCGTTTTTGAGATTCAGAAATAGTACCGATAAGCGAGCTGGTACTGTTCAGAATGCAAACTTCGAATGGGGAGTCGGGTTCTGACCAGTACACTCAAAATTTGAAAAAAAACATAATTCTTCTGGTCCAAACGCTAATTTTGACCATAAGATAGAGAAATCGAACAATCAAATATTTTGACTATCATGCCCTAAAACGGGCCGGGATCAAATTCACAACCGAGACTCCCTCAATCCCCATAATTTATTGAGGGATTTTTTTAAGTGGATGAAAATAAATATACCAAAACACAGAAGAAAACTTACTTTGACAATGATTAGAACTAGGAGATAATAGAGGTCAAAGGGTCTTGAAGCTTGAAAGTCAAACCGAAGAACAAAGATTATTGAAGAACACCAATGAAATAACACAGGCATGAAGTTGAGATGGCGGCTGATGTTTGCAGATTATTTTATGGTTTAGGAATGAATTTTGATTAAGTATAACACCCCAAATTCGTTTGTTTGGAAATAACACATTTAGGAAACCGAATAAAGAAATTATGACTACATCAACTCAACTAATCTAAAGATTTCGGATTGTGCAACAATAAATGAACAAGGGCAAGTTTACAAGATCATATTATATTGCTTGGATCTTAATTTTAGTGATTGGGGTCGTTTAAGGAAGACTTTAAACCTTAAACAAAAATAAAAAAACAAATTGGCTGATCTGTGTCGGCCGCGCTCCATGACGAGATGAGGGGGACCTCGTCGCGATACGCGAAGGGTGGTGTTCCATCAAGTTTTCCAAAAAGTCAATTTTAGTTCCTGAAGGTTCATAAAAGCCTTTTTTTAGCCATTTTAAGCGATTTAAAGAGTTTTTAAGGTTGTTTGATGAGTTTGAAAGTTAATAGAATATAAATTAAGTTTAACCAAGTTAAATTATTATAAATTTAAGATTTTATAAATACGAAATATCCGAATTACATTCTCGAGTCTGGTAAACGAATACGAATTGAAATACGAAAAATCTGAGATGCTACACCAAATGGGTTGGTTCCACTCCTAGAACTTCCCATATTCAGGTAGGATTATAACCCAGTTGGCATTGCTTGATTTTGATTAGTATCGTGGCTTAACCAAACAAATAAGTCATGTTGTGCAATGATGAACTATTTGTACATATCTGTAGTGATTAAATTATTGTGGTTTTTTGTATGCAAGAGAAAATTATAATAAAAATAGATAGAGAAACTTAAACCATATATGCGTTTGTATAATTTATTTTTATGGTTTGTTTAGTTAATAAAATTCGTTTGTACATGTTTAAATCTGTCTCGTGAACTACATTATTAGAATTGAGTTTCATAATAAAGGCTTGCTTGATTGATCATTGTATGATGTAGGGTGCATGTTAGAACTTCTTTTCACACATGACGTTAATGTAATCACCAACGAGTCATCAGGTCAAAATTTTTGCATTGTGAGTCATTATCAAAATATTAGGAGTACGTATTGTTGAACATTAGACTTGTCTAGTTGCGTGAACACACACTCATAAGTTAAAACTTGTACTAAGCAATAATAACAAGTCAGGTTCATTCTTTTACTTTTGATGAAACCCTTGCACATCAACATCAGATGAGTTCATACTTTTCCTTCTTGTTTTCTAGAGAAAACACAAACATTTTCATATACAGGTTTTCTTGGGGAAGATAAACATTTTCTCATTCTTGTTTTTCAGGGAGAGAACATAAACAATATTCATATACATGTTTTCTAGAAGAAAAGACAATGCCTTGTTTTAGAATTTTTAATTTAATATATATATATATGTATGTATATATATAGTTGATTTCTTTTGAGAACTACTTTGAGTTTTAAGAACTCGAAAAAACTTATTGTAACAATTTTTTTTTGATTTTATTTTACATATATATTTAATATATGTAGGTTACATGTACGTAGAAAATTATAACATTTTTACCCACTGAGTCGAATTTGTACATAAGTGTAATAGACTTTTAAATTAGTGTTATCACTATACATCTTTATTCTCTCACCTCCTTAATTTTTTAATTAGATTTAATCCCAACCACATAATCTATCATTTTTAATTAAATGTGCGGTTAGGAATTAAGTTCTTAAAACTCAAAAAGTTCTTAAATTATCTCTCCTATGTATATATATATGTATACACACACACACACACACATATATATATATATATATATATATATATATATATATATAGGGGAGAGATATTTTGAGAACTTGATGAGTTGTAAGAACTTTAAGAACTCAATTTTGGACCACACATTTAATTAAATGAGCTAGAATATGTGGCTGAGATTAAATTTGATTAAAAATGAATCAGGAGAGAGAATAAATATTTTTGTTGATTACACAAGTTTAAACTTAGATACACATGTGTAAAAAGTCGATTCGGTGTGTAAAAATTACGGTAACTTTTTGTACATTACTTACACTTACGTATTACACATGTGTAAAATAAAAAAATTGTTACGTTGAGTTCTTTCGAGTTCTTAAAACTCAAAGCGGTTCTCAAAAGAAATAAATCACACACATCATACACACACACACACACACACACATCATAATTGTATTTTAGATAGAATGGGATCGCGAGGTAATACTGAGTAGTACTTCTGGGTTTAACAAACCCTACCCGAGCTAGTCGCGCTAGCACGACTGGGAGTTGAATGCATGTTTTATTGACCTAAGTTATACACCAATGTTTGTGATAGACCTGATAAGAAGGCAACAAACATACATAAGAATCAGCTTTGGTTCAACCGTCTAGTAACCTATAAATGGGCTAGCTACCCTGATATATTCGAAATGTGCTGAATCTACATATACTACTTTTTGTTATAACTTATGAACTCGCCAAACTCGTGTTGACCCTTAAGTATGTAACATCCCGGATTTTCAAAGAATAATATTTAAATATATTATTTATTTATGGCTTAAAATAAAATTTTCTCGGCATAATAGAAAACAAAAAAATTATTATAATGTTAAATAAAGAAAGTTACGTTTAGTGATTTCGCGTTAATAATTATTTAATATCGAATAAAGAAATGATCATGGACTTAGATTAATTAAGGTGGGTTAAAGGGTAATGGGCTTTAAGTGGTATAAATACCCTTTTAAACCATCATAAAACCCTAATTCTCATTTCCATCTTGCATAATCTCTACACACACTCCTAACAAACACACACCTTCCTTACTATACAAAAACGGCCAAGAGAGAAAGAAAGAGATCCGAGACCAAATCAAGATAACTATTATTAGATCTTCTATATACAAGTTAGATCCAAGGTTTAAGATTCATAAACAAGCTAGCCGAGACCAAACGAACCCGGAAAGGTATGTTCTTTAAATTAAAGTTTATGTTTTTATAAACGGTTAGTCTTGAAACTTGAATCTAGAATAGATCGGCCATAAACGAACCTTAAAGTAACAAACTTGACGTTTAAAATGAATGAAACAAACCCGAAAGATGAACGGCTCGTTAAAAGAAACCCTAGATCTAGTTTGAGCGTTTAAAGCCTAAAGATTCAAACTTTACAATTTCCCGAGACAAGTCTTACCCGGAAATGGTCACAAGAGCGCGTAAGGGGAAAGATGGCTTCATGTTAAAAGGTTTATATAATAATAATAATAATAATAATAATAATAATAATAATAATAATAATAATAATAATAATAATAATAAAACTAATAAACGAGCTGTAGGTGGAGACTCAACCCTTGACCCTCATGTTAACCAAAACCCATCTGCCCAAATTACCCGTAACTCAATTACAATCAATGGACATCGATTACAAAAGCTCAGCTCATGTGTATGGTTGGTCTACAAACCCCAAATCGCTTGCAAGGATGATTCGTTTACAGCAGAAATCGCATACAATATAGATACATATATACATCGCATACCATCCCATCGTTTACAATAAAGGGAGCTCGATTACAATATATATATACAGCCGATTATAAACAACTAGCATACACTGAACTCGATTACACCCATACTCAGAAATCTGAGGACCATCGCATACAATATACATATAAACCCTCACCTAGATTACACCCAAACTCGATTTCAATCAAGGACCCTGCCTAAAGCCACAACCTCTGTGACTCGAATACAATTAGGATCGCATACAATAAAGTCGATTACGACGTTACAATCACTTACAATGGGATCCGATTACATTGTAATAGAGTCTCATGAGCTCGATTACAATGCCCTATGGCAAATTACGCTGAAACTCGAACTCAGATCTTGTAGCGGCTGATGAAAAAAAAGAGAATGAAGAAGGAAGAAGACTGGTCTGATGGTTAATTAAGAGAGGTTGGGCCTTAGATTCTACTTAGTAATATCTATACATAGGCCCAAAGATCTAGCCAAGCCCGAATAAAAACCCGAGTCCTATCATACCCCGTACATTCGATCACACCGTCACTCAAACACTTAGAACATATAAACTCGATCACAAAATAGATAGACGAACTTGTTTACGATGCCTTGGGTTATTTATAATGTAATTAACGATAATATAAACCCGATCACGTTAAGACTCGAATACATTATATTTATATATGTATATAAGTACCCGTGAGTTAGATATGTGCGTATAAATATATGCATACGCGTACCCATGTCACTATACGTCAAAAGGATAATCTTGGGTGTTAAAATAAAATATTAAAGAAAGCAAAAGGGATATTAAATAATTAAAAGCAATATACACTAGGATTATATAAAATAATCTAAGTATAATGTAATACAATGACCATAGATTACTCTAGACATTGAACCGATATTAATACGTGTACCCTATATACAGTTAGCAGGGCAATTAAAGAAGGGAATTACGATAAACGGAGAAAGAAACAGGATCCATGTGAGTTTCTAGCCCCATTTCCTTGTTATGTTTTCGGGGCTGTGTGCATACTCGATGTGACAATTAATACAATTACCTTAAATGGTAAGTGTATGCCATTTATGATATATGTGATTGATACGAATGATTGCTTGTCGGTACGTGAACGATCTTCGGATATTGCACGTACTGTCAGGTTATAAATAAAGATATGAATATTGTATGTAATGTAAGGATGATGTATGAACGTTATGAAAGAAAGCTTGTAGGTACGTGAACGATCTTCGGATATTGCACGTATTGCCATGGGAAATGATTAGCTCCTTACATGGATATTAAATAATAACTTATATACAGTGTTCCTTCTATGGATAATATATAGAGTTCCTTCTATGGATAGTATAATGGTCCTTCTATGGATATCATAGTGTTCCTTCTATGGATAGTGTAGTGGTCCTTCTATGGATAGTGTAGTGTTCCTTCTATGGATAGTATAATGTTCCTTCTATGGATAGCATAGTGTTCCTTCTATGGATAGTGTAGTGTTCCTTCTATGGATAGTGTAGTGTTCATTCTATGGATAGTGTAGTGTTCCTTCTATGGATAGCATAGTGTTCCTTCTATGGATAGTGTAGTGTTCCTTCTATGGATAGTGTAATGTTCATTCTATGGATAATATATAGAGTGTTCCTTCTATGGAAAGTACATAGAGTGTTCCTTCTATGGAAAGTATATAGAGTGTTCCTTCCATGGAGAATATATATATATATATATATATATATATATATATATAGTATGGGTAATAGTAATAGTAATAGTTCTTTTAATAGATATTACGTGACGTTCCTCTTATGGATATTTGTACAAGGTTAAGTTAATAATAAGTGTCTTCGGATACGGGAAGATATGTATGAGAATGAATTGTATGTTGCCTGATTAACTAGAACTCACTCAACGTAGCTGACTTTTAGTATGCACGTAGGTGAGTATGATTGATGAGCTAGCACGAGGAGGGCACATGGCATGGATTGAAAGGCTGACATTTGAAGATAGAAGAAAAATGGTGTTTTAATTATGATGTCGTGTATTATGTTTTAAAGAAAAGATTGAATTTTTGTATTGAATGATTAAAGTTAACGTTTCCGTGAAAGTCTAAATAAACTCTGATTTGTAGAACTGCGTTTCTGTGTAAATCCAACGTCGAAAGTGAGGCACCGGTGACGGGGCCTTACAAGTTGGTATCAGAGCAAAGTTCGAGAGATTTAAGCATCCTACATGCGTAGACTCGAACAAAGAATGGAATTTAAGTAATAAAAGAGAGAAGATGCCAGTTCAAGATAGCCATGTGTCACCCAAGCAAGCTCGGTAACGGTAAAGTATATGGTTAAATAATGTGTAAAGAAGTTAGCTTAATTGTTAAGGAAGAATATATGTAGGATAGGGATATGATTAATTGATTGTTTAATTGATTAACTGTTTAAAAGTAGCATCTAGCACATGTGAAATCATAAAGGGAAGTATGTAGAACCTGAGGAGTAATGGAAATAGTTAATTACACTTGATCAATGTCATTAACTACTTACCTTACGAATCATGTGCTAAATAATTCCTCGAGTGATGACGTTTGTGTTTTCCTCTTCCAGAATACGAATGGCTGGAGCTAGAGAAATTGCTGGAGCTGGAGGTTGCACTGGACGTCGTGGCAGGCCTCGTCTTATCCAACAATCTTCAGTAGAAGCCAATTCCAACACAGAAGATGAAGGAAGGGCAACTGGGTGAAACCCAAGCAACAACGAAGGGGTTCAACGTGATCCTGCAGTTCAAGAAGCCATTCTTCAAGCTGTGGTCGCTGCTGTGAAGAACCTGAATCCCGAAAGATCTGCTGGAAGCCATGGGAGAACTGCTGAAGGGTCGTGAGGAAATGGTAAGAAAGATGATGAGAGAGAGAAAGGTTATTCGAGCGAGGTTCTAATAGTGAAGACTGGTGATGGAAAGAGAGGCTGAGGCGGGTGTGACTACAAGTCCTTCAAGGCTTGTGACCCGCCGAAGCTAACGGGTTTGGAAGACGCAATCGCTACTCTTCAATGGATAACCGCCATGGATAAAATTATCCGCATTAGCGAATGCCGTCCCGACCAAGCTGTGGGTTATGCTACTCAATCATTCGGTGACGAAGCAATGTACTGGTGGGAGACGGTTGAGCAGAGCGAGGGCCAGGAAGAGGTTATGGCGATGAGATGGAATGATTTAAAGGAGTTGGTGATGAAGAAGTTCTGTGCTGATACCGAAGTTGAAAGAGTGGAAATGAAGTTTCTGAACTTGAAAAAGGAAAAAATGACACACCAGGAGTATACTACCGAATTCAACCGCATGTCTAGGATGGTACCTGACATGGTGAACACTGAAGCTAAGAGGATCAAGTGTTACATAAGGGGACTTCCGCAGAATGTTCGCACTTTGGTTAAGGCTAGTAAACCCGCAACATTTGACTCGTCCGTGGAATTGGCCGAGATGGTTTATGAGGACCTTGCCATCAGTGAAGAGGAGAAGACTGAACCGACGAAAAAGAACTCAACTCCAAAACCAGATGAAGCTAATGAAGATGATCCACGTAAGAAGAAGGCAAGGCAAGAGGAGTTCGCTGTTTGTGAAAAATGTCGAAAGAAGCACCCAGGAGAGTGTAGAATGGGATTAGGTGTTTGCTTCAGGTGTGGAAAAGCGGGACATTCCTCCTGGGAGTGCAAGGATCACCATAGGTGTCATAACTGTGGAGGGCATGGACACCTAGCAAGGGACTGTAGGAAGCCAAGGGACGAGAGCAGAGCAAATAAGAATGCTTGAGAACAGTTCCTCCGTTTACTTAGAGAAGACCATTCAAGAAGGCTAGCTACTAGCCATACTTTATTTTATGTTTGACTTATTAATGACTCAATGAATGTTGTTTTATATTGAATTTTAGACCGGTGTTTATTAATTATGATATGAATTGTCTTGAATGCATGTTGACTATGATAAATAGTTGTGTTGTAATAAAGCGTCATCTTAGGCGTTAGCGTTAATATATGTATATATATATATAACAAAGCCCCCTTGGGAAGACGAGACGAGACTTGGTACATCGAGGGCCTCATGGACAAGCTACCTTAATAGCTAAAACACATGACCACCACTCGGTGACTGCATGTTAGGAGTAAGAAGGATAACCCAGAAAGCAAAGACGATCCAGTAAAGTGAGTGAACATAAAAAGTGTTCCTTTTACAAGGAATAAGCTAGGTCTCGGGGACGAATCCTCTTTAAGGAGAGAAGACTTGTAACATCCCGGAATTTCAAAGAATAATATTTAAATATATTATTTATTTCTGGCTTAAAAGAAAAATTTCTCGGCATAATAGAAAAAAATTATTATTATGTTAAATAAAGAAAGTTACGTTTAGTGATTTCGCGTTAATAAATAATTAATATCGAATAAAGAAATGATCATGGACTTAGATTAATTAAGGTGGGTTAAAGGGTAATGGGCTTTAGGTCCATGGGCTTTAAGTGGTATAAATACCCTCTTAAACCATCATAAAACCCTAATTCTCATTTCCATCTTCCATAATCTCTACACACACTCCAAACACATACACCTTCATTACTATACATAAACGGCCAAGAGAGAAAGAAAGAGATCCGAGACCAAATCAAGCTAACAATTATTAGATCTTTTATATAAAAGTTATATCCAAGGTTTAAGATTCATAAACAAGCTAGCCGAGACCAAACGAACCCAGAAAGGTATGTTCTTTAAATTAAAGTTTACGTTTTTATAAACGGTTAGTCTTGAAACTTGAATCTAGAATAGATCGGCCATAAACGAACCTTAAAGTAACAAACTTGACGTTTAAAATGAATGAAACAAACCCGAAAGATGAACGGCTCGTTAAAAGAAAACCTAGATCTAGTTTGAGCGTTTAAAGCCTAAAGATTTAAACTTTATGATTTCCCGAGTCAAGTCTTACCCGGAAATGGTCATAAGAGCGCGTAAGGGGAAAGATGGCTTCATGTTTCATGTTAAAAGGTTTATATATAATAATAATAATAACAATAATAATAATAATAATAATAATAATAATAATAATAATAATAATAATAATAATAATAATAATAATAATAATAATAATAATAATAAAAGTAATAAACGAGCTTTAGGTGGAGACTCAACCCTTGAACCTCATGTTAACCAAAACCCATCTGCCCAAATTACCCGTAACTCGATTACAATCAATGGACATCGATTACAATTGCTCAGCTCATGTTTATGGTTGGTCTACAAACCCCAAATCACTTACAAGGATGACTCGTTTACAGCAGAAATCGTATACAATATAGATACATATATACATCGCATACAATCCCATCGTTTACAATAAAGGGAGCTCGATTACAATATATATATACAGCCGATTATAAACAACTCGCATACACTGAACTCGATTTCACCCATACTCAGAAATCTGAGGACCATCGCATACAATATACATATAAACCCTCACCTAGATTACACCCAAACTCGATTTCAATCAAGTACCCTGCCTAAAGCCGCAACCTCTGTGACTCGAATACAATTAGGATCGCATACAATAAAGTCGATTACGATGTTACAATCACTTACAGTGGGATCCGATTACATTGTAATAGAGTCCCATGAGCTCGATTACAATGCCCTATGGCAAATTACGCTGAAACTCGAACTCAGATCTTGTAGCGGCTGATGAAAAAAAAAGAGAATGAAGAAGGAAGAAGACTGGTCTGATGGTTAATTAAGAGAGGTTGGGCCTTAGATTCTACTTAGTAATATGTATACATAGGCCCAAAGATCTAGCCAAGCCCGAATATAAACCCGAGTCCTATCACACCCTGTACATTCGATCACACCGTCACTCAAACACTTAGAATATATAAACTCGATCACAAAATAGATAGACGAACTCGTTTACGATGCCTTGGGTTATTTATAATGTAATTAACAATAATAGAAACCCGATCACGTTAAGATTCGAATACATTATATTTATATATGTATATATAAGTACCCGTGAGTTAGATATGTGCGTATAAATATATGCATACGCGTACCCATGTCATTATACGTCAAGGATAATCTAGGGTGTAAAAATTAAATATTAAAGAAAGAAAAAGGGATACTAATAATTAAAAGCCGTCTACACTAGGATTATATAAAATAATCTAAGTATAATGTAATACAATGACCATAGATTACTCCAGACATAGAACCAATATTAATACGTGTACCCTATATACAGTTAGTAGGGTAATCAAAGAAGGGAATTACGATAAATGGAGAAAGAAACAGGATCCAGGTGAGTTTCTAGCCCAATTTCCTTGTTATGTTTTCGGGGCTGTGTGCATACTCGATGTGACAGTTAATACACTTACCTTAAATGGTAAGTGTATGCCATGTATGATATATGTGATAGATACGAATGATTGCTTGTCGGTACGTGAACGATCTTCGTATATTGCACGTACTGTCAGGTTATAAATAAAGATATGAATATTGTATGTAATGTAAGGATGATGTATGAACGTTATGAAAGAAAGCTTGTAGGTACGTGAACGATTTTCGGATATTGCACGTATTGCCATGGGAAGTGATTAGCTCCTTACATGGGTATTAAATAATAACTTATATAGAGTGTTCCTTCTATGGATAATATATAGAGTTCCTTCTATGGATAGTATAATGTTCCTTCTATGGATAGCATAGTGTTCCTTCTATGGATAGTATAATGTTCCTTCTATGGATAATATATAGAGTGTTCTTCTATGGAAAGTACAAAGAGTGTTCCTTCTATGAAAAGTGTATAGAGTGTTCCTTCCATGGAGAATATATATATATATATATATATAGTATGGGTAATAGTAATATTAATAGTTCTTTTAATAGATATTAGGTGATGTTCCTCTTATGGATATTTGTACAAGGTTAAGTTAATAATACGTGTCTTCGAATATAGGAAGATATGTATGAGAATGAATGGTATGTTGCCTGATTAACTAGAACTCACTCAACGTAGCTGACTTTTAGTATGCACGCAGGTGAGTATGATTGATGAGCTAGCACGAGGAGGGCACATGGCATGGATTGAAAGGCTGACATCTGAAGATAGAATAGAAATGGTGTTTTAATTATGATGTCGTATATTATGTTTTAAAGAAAAGATTGAATTTTTGTATTGAATGATTAAAGTTAACGTTTCCGCGAAAGTTTAAATAAACTCTGATTTGTAGAACTGCGTTTATGAGTATATCCAACGTCAAAAGTGTGGCACCGCTAACGAGGCCTTACAAAGTATTTATATTTCCCTGGTCGGTAGGTATGCTAAGGAACATGTTGCATGCATGTCTTGGAATTACATTTATTGCATGGACACTTATCTTGCATTGTCTTAAACTTGGATGGGTTGTGCATGTTTGAGCTCGTACTTAATTTGTTTACTTTTAAGCTTACACAAATACATTTTTCAATAAAACCACATTGTCTCATACTAATGAGTAATAATAAATGCTATTTTTCGTTATTAAAATGGTTATTCAATATGAAAAGTGATTTGATCCTGGTATGTCACGCGCCTTGCGATAGAACCCAGTTAGTTGAAATTTGAGGGTTATGACTTGGAGCATTTGATATCGCACATCGCGTGACTAAATCAGTAAAACGAACAAGCTCTCCAGTCTGCGTAAATCCCTCCTTTTCATAAACTATCCTTTACCAAACAAAACTCTAAAATCTGGAGCTCCCAAGGTAAGACGAATTTGCCAACCCCAATTTTTCCTGTGGATACATACGATCTACCCAAGATGAAATATCTAAGCTCAATCCTTTTGTGTTGAAACCAAACAAAGAGTTCAGATTTTCTATTCTTCGCTTGTTAGTCTTGGTTGGAAAAGTAATGTTTGTTTATGGTTTGTGACAGGAACCACTTGAAACATGTTGTTAGTGTGGTGGTTTAGCTGAGGTACAACTTATATATAAAAACACTAACGATACATTACCAGTTGGGATTTGAGCCAGATTATTAACCGATGTTAGCACCTTAATCTTCTTCACTCTCGTCTTGACCTTGTAGAACTGTTATTCGCACTCGAAAACTTGAATGGCAGATTGTATGCAATAGCAACACTAGCAGTAGAGATTTCCCTACTCATGAGGGTCCAGGTACCCTTCCTAGGTGTAAAACCTTGAATGATATGATGCATAAGAAATCTGTATAGAATAGGGAACATACCTTTTTGAAATTGGCCATCTTTGACATTCCCTTGATACCCCATTGTCTCTTGGAAAATCCTCAACAATCTTTGGGTAGAAAAGGATGACTGAACATCCACATAATCATTCAATTGAAGACTTTCCCTTATCAATTTTTCGGTGATTTAAATCTCATGTCCAGCTACAGTGGCCCTTATTCGTCTGTCATGTTCATCATCCTCCAATTGAGCAGAGTTCCAGAAATCCAAGTGGTGGTTATTCGTATATGATAGGTCTTTCAGTAAGAGAGAAGCGAAGATTCGAATGTAGTAGATATCATCAACTCCATCGGTTTGTTCTCCTTTGTGACTTGGAGAAATGCGCACATATTATGCTTCCTCTCGAATGGATACACCATTTCTGCACAATCACAAACAAAGATACATTCAAAAAAAAAGTTAGTCATTAAAGTTCATTACCTTAGCGTGTATTAAGTTATATTTGAAAAAGAAATGAAAGATAGTCTTTAAGAACCCGTTCTTCGACAAATTAGTAACCTACACAGAAAACAGAGATGTCAGTAAACATGAAATTGAAGCCCTAAACCCATACAATGGGTGTCGGAAATAATTCAATTGAAGCTTACGAAGTCGGATTTAGTTGGATGACCAGTTTAGGTTTGGAAATTAAACAAACGATTGAGATTCAGAGTAACGAGCAAGTCAAAAATAATGCAAGAGAGAAAGAGGGAAAAAAGTGAAATGAAAAATTTTCTAAGTCTCCCTTTTATAGTGTACGCTGTGCACATTTGAAAGTGGGTTTTAAATGAATTTTATCGTTTAGCATAAGAGTACTGCCAAAAACCCAATTTTTAATGTACCAGCATAAAGCCTGCTTGATAAAGTGTATTTCCAAAGCGTGCTCGTCCCAGAATTTGCTCAGGTATTTAAACTAATTAAAATAAACTAAGTGGATAAAATAAAGGAAGCTTAGTTGAATATACAAGATTGCCCGAGAAGTAAATCACAAGTTAAATAATCAGGTATAATTTATCAAATAGGCAACCTTACTCAAGATCAATAAAGATCCCAAAATAGTAACTTAGAGATATTTCCAAATGTCAACCTTACTTGAATACCTTATTAATGCTAACCATACTCGATTTCACTTAGAAAATCAAAAAAGTTAACTAATATTTAGAAATATACATTCAGGTCTACTCCAAAGCAAAGTTTACTCAACAATACCTTAAAATTTCAAAGTGTGCTTGAGAAAACATGATATATTAATTTTAATACACAAGTTTGCTCAGAGCATACAGTGTACTCTAAGCATATTAATAACCAAGTGTGATCTAATTATGAAGTTTGCTCGATGAAGAAAGTTTACTCGAAAACACTTGAAATTTCAAACAAATCATTCAGACATAAACAACAGTCAATTTAAAAATCATGAAGTATGCTTGATAAACACAGATTTCAATTAACATCCAAGTTTACTCGAAACAAGTATTTAAAGCATATTCAGAATTTAATATCACATATTCATCAAGTGTGCTTGAGGAAAATGACTTTCTAAACAACCAAGTTTACTCGAAGTACATAATCATCAAAGTGTACTCGATAATACATGATTAATCATTTTCAAGGCAAATAAGCAACAAGTATGCTCGAATGAGTTAAACTTCAAATAAAGACACCTAAGTTTACTCGAAGGTTTAAAAACATTAAAGTTTACTCGAAATAATATATGCAGACATATTCAAGGCGAAAATGCAACACTTTTTGGCTTAATGTCACACCCCGACTAGGTAGTTGCGGAAGCGTAATACGAGAATGTAACAGATAACACTGGTAGCAACCACTTTGTTTATAAAGAAATTCAACAACTAATTTACATCATATTACATTGGTAGGTACTGTGTTTACAAACTAGATGAAGAACACATAACCAGTTCTCGGTTCCTTATTCATTAGTACATATTTGCATCTATTCACAGCTATTCAACTTTTCTTCTAACACCAAGCACGTAAGCAAATCATTCCACCTTTGCTTTACCTGAAAATCATGTTAAAACGGGTCAACTACGTCTAGTTGGTGAGTTTCAAGTTTCACGAGTATCAACGAAATCAGTATACGAGTTCGTAAAGTTTACAGTGTGTATGTATACATGTATGTGTATGACGTATTATACTAAGCCACAAGTGAAATTGAAACGAGCTAAAACACATGGCCACCCCTGCCCATGCACTCCCCTTGGCATTTAACAGCCACTTTGCCCCAAGTATGTACTATGTCTAACACCACATAGTAGTATGTAATAAGTTTAAATGACAATGTGCAACTGGGTTAACATGTTCCGGCATACCCCACCGGCTCTGTCATTTGGGTTTTTCAAACCGATAGTACTATCCACACGTCACCGGCACGAAGTTAATCACTTGTGTTTGTGGGGACTTTCAAGTGTTAGTACTTAGATAAATCACATCATTACACGATTTCAAGTAAATAAGTATACGTAAACATGCTTTCCACCCCAAAAGTTTGTAAAACAGTTTATAAAGTGGGGTCATGAAACTCACCTTATCGTAGTTCGCACAAAAATTATGTATCATTAGGTTAGGTGCCTCCCTTATAGCCTGATTCCTATAAATGGTATCGTACTGTTAATACTAGTACAGTGTTTAAACCAAATCGGGCTGTATAACTAGTTTGGTTATAGCTGTTAGGCCCAGAACATGACCATAGTCTTAGATTGTGACGTTGTATACTATGAAATGATTAAAACTGGATTTGGCTCAGTTTCACCGTTTCCCGAGCCTAGCCAAGTTGATCGTTTACGCGTTTCGGGAATAGGTAAGATCATAAAAACTTAAGTAAATATATTGATTGATAAAATGATTTGATTTATGAAAGAATTTTAAGGTTTCGGTATCTGGTTTGATCGCAGGGTTCGTTTCCGTTTTCACACGATTTTGATTATACAAAACACGTACAATCCACCCGAATTGTCCAGAATTTTCGTAAAAAGTTCGTTTTTATTAATTTCATTCAAAAATATGACATTTGACCACTTTTGACATTTTGACATACCAGTCAGTCCGTTAAACACAAAGCTGCCGGTTTCGTTAAAACAATTATAATTTAAATCTTTGATTAATCATAACTAAATATGTACTTATATATAAATTATGTAAATTTTTGTTAAAATACATTAAAATATGGAGAATTTTATAAAAATATTTTCAGAAATTTAATGATTAATTATTTATTTATAAAAATTCATTTAATAGGTTATAATCGTGTAATAAATGGCCCGTTTATATCAAACGACCTCTGAAAAATCCTATAATTTTTACAAATGGCCTCAATGTTATTACGTAGCCCCTGCAAAATCTCCAGAACCTAACTTTTTTGTTAAATCATAATTGCACAAACCATATTTAGGCATTTCCAATGATCCCAAAACTTTACCAGTGATCTTACCATAAAATATTAATCTCCAAAACCAAGTTTCATAATTTTTCAAAATGTTTAGCTATTTTTCCCAAATAAACGCTCATAAATGGAAATAAATTCACCAAATATTCTCCGTTTATCGAAGAATTACCAAATTTGAAAAGGGACTCATTTAAATGATCCCTAATGTCCCTGCAAATTTTCACAAGCTAAAAACAAGCACGTCATTATCTAATACTAAACAGCCCTTAAACGAGTGTTACGGGTTTATCTTGTCGGTTTTCGATGAGTTTTGCTAGCTTAAACAACTTTACGGGTCTCGGGTTGCAAACTCAGTGTATCTACATATCATATAACATCAAACCAAGCATAAATCATCCATGTGACAGCCTTGATAATTAGGGTTTCGGTTTTGGGTTCAAACCGAACTTTCAAACCGTAAAAACGTCGTATTCATGTTCTAATCCACGTTTTTGACCAAAAAAGTATATGTTCCTGGTTTGTAAACATGTTTAACATTAAAACATGGTTTTACTTGATTTTTATGGTTTTTGGATGGTTAAACATGTTTAAAACTAATCAAGAACTAATTTTTCATGTTTAAACTATGTTAATTAAGTATGAAATCAATGAAAATTAGAGGGTTTACCTCAAAAATTTGGCTGAAACTTGAAGAACACAGCTGAGAGGTTTCTAGGATGTATTTGGAATAACTTATATTTTTAAGGCCTAGCTTATTTAACAAGCTATACAAAGGGGGTCCATCCCTCATTATTGCGGCTGCAACTAATAAGGGCCCATTGGGCCTCCTTTTGGCCCAATGGTGCCTCGGTTTTCGTGCCACGCGTAAACTTCGTTTCAAAATTTAATTCGGGTCTGGTTTTTCATAAGAAAACTAGTTCGAGTGCGAAAAACAGCGCGAAAACGAGTGTTTTTCAGCTTCTTTTTGTAAAATAAGAAAAACGTACTGAATCGTTGTAAAATTCCAAAATATTTTCACGGATTGCTTAGAACATGTCATATAAGTGTTTTATAAATCTTTTTCGGCTTAACGGATGCTAGAATGCTCATTTTGATATTAACGATTGCGTTTAAGCTTATAGCGTATCGATAAACGAAACCTTTTTCGTTTAAAGAGTTTTAAACGTACTGGGGCCTAATTATCAATATGTTAGCCTCTATAATATATCTATAACTCGTATATGACCCCTAAGTATGTATACGGGTCATAATTAGTATTGGTCGGTTACTCGTTTAAGCACTACGAATTAACCGATTTATCGTTTACTTGTTACATAGTGAATATAATATACCTCGTTTTGTCACGAATGTCATATTCTCCCCCCGTTAAGAAATTTCGTCCTCGAAATTTAATGTGTCATCGGTTTTCTTTTTAGGGAACAGGTGTGGGTATTTCTTTCGGAATTCGTCCTTTCGTTCCCAAGTATATTCGGGTCCTTGTTTTGAATTCCACCGAACTTTTACCAATGAAATTTTGTTGTGTCGTAACTGTTTGGTTTTCCCGTCCACAATTTCAACCGGTTCCTCTATGAAGTTGAGCTTTTCGTTGATCTGAACATCTTCCAGTGGTACTATTGTCGTTTCATTAGTCACACATTTTTTCAGATTCGATACATGAAACACGTCGTGAATAGTGCTCAGTTCTAAGGGTAGTTTTAATTGGTAAGCTACGGGACCAATTTTTGCAATAATCTCGAAAGGTCCGATGTATCTCGGGGATAGTTTACCAGTCTTTCCAAATCTTATAACACCTTTCCACGGTGATACTTTTAAAAACACCTTATCACCTATTTCAAAAGATAACGGTTTTCTGCGAACATCGACATAACTCTTTTGTCGGTCGCGGGCAGCTTTCAATTTTTGCTTAATCTGGTGAATCTTATCGGTGGTTTCCTGAATTAAATCTGACCTAATACTTATTACTGACTGCTCTAATAGTCTTTTTAGCCTATTAAATCCATATGATTGGCATAAATAATCAATCTACTATCATTTCCGAAAGGTTAGATCAATTTTAATTGAAAACCTTTTAAGCTTCTATAAAGCTTTTAACTGCAACACCATCAACTTGCTCAGTTTCTCAAAAATGATTTTATTTGTAAACCCTCTTTGAAAAAATGTTCATTTGAGCATACACGATTTAAAATCATATCACAGTTTTGACACAAGCAATCAATAACATATTCAAGAATAAAGAACATGAATGTTATGCATTAACACAATCAGACTAACATAATGTTCAACCAAGACTAATTATGAAGAGTCTATCCTGTCCTAAGCACATCATCATATCAATTTATTCAACATACTCAAGATATCAGATAAGCATACAGATTCATCAATTCAAATCATACGCAGACACACTTATCAAGATATTATCAACAGTTACTGAAATCAAAAATAAGAATCATAGACACCTAAATCACACATATAGTCATTCAAAGCACATATCAGTTAAGAAAAAACACAGATTCACAGATAAAACTTCACTCATCAAGACCAAAAAAAATAGTCAGTTACCACATTGAGCATACATAATCAATCATACTTCATCAGAGTTGATCATTCCTAATGCTTTTAGTAGAAAGTGAAATATTGTTTTATTTAGTGGCTTGGTGAATAAATCTGCCAAGTTGTCACTAGTATCAACTATTTTCATTTCTATTAGACATTTTTCACTACAGTCTCTAATGAAATGGTGTCTGATTTCTATGTGCTTGGTCTTAAAGTGTTGGACTGGGTTTTTAACTATGAGCAAAGCAACAATATTATCAATGAAAATAGGGATGTTCAAGTAATTCAAACCATAGTCCAGCAGTTGATTTTGAATCCAAAGGACTTGTGCACAGCAGGAAGATGCAGCAATGTACTCAGCTTCAGTAGTAGAGATTGACACAGTTGTTTGCTTCTTGCATTGCCATGACACTAGCCTGTCTCCCAAGAATTGACATCCACCTGATGTAGACTTCGTACTCATGTTGCAGCCATCATAGTCACTATCAGTGTATGCAAGTATATCAAAGGCATGGTTCTTAGGATACCATATCCCCAAATCCGGTTTCCCTTTCAAATATCTAAAGATACTATTGACAGCAGTCATATGAGACACTTTTGGACATGATTGGAATCTTGCACACACACACACACACACATAGAGCAAACATAATGTCAGGTCTTGAAGCAGTAAGGTACATCAAAGATCCAGTTTTAGCTCTATATTCATGTTCATCAACATGCTCCCCCTTTTCATCTGCTATCATCCTCTCATGTGTGTCCATTGGAGTAGAAGCAGTCTTCAAGTCTTGACATTTGAACTTGTTCAGAATGTCTTGTAAATACTTTGATTGGCACAAATATACTATCATTCTTTTATTGAACTTGCAATCCTAGAAAGAAATTCAGTTCTCCCATTGCGCATGCAATACTTTGACTTCATCACTTCTTCAAAATCCAAACACATATGTTCATTTTCTGATCCAAAGATGATATCATCAACATAAACTTGAACCATAAGTAAAATCTTCCTCTTTTTTTTTTAGAAAAGGGTCTGATCAATGGCTCCCTTATGAAAACCATTTACAAGTAGGTGATTTGACAGCTCATCATACCAGGCTCTTGGAGCTTGATGTAGTCAATATAGAGCCTTGTTTAGTTTGTACACTCTATTAGGATACTCAGGATCATCAAAACCTGGAGGTTGAGTGACACACACCTCTTCTTCTATTTTTCCATTTAAGAAAGAAGATTTTACATCTAATTGAAATACTCTGATGTTCTTGGAAACAACATAGGCTAAGAAGATTCTGACTGCTTTTAGCCTTGCTATTGAAGCAAATACTTCTTCAAAGTCTATTCCTATTTCTTGTAAGCATCCTAGTACAACTAGTCTTGCTTTGTTCTTCATTAAAATGCCTCTTCCATACTTTTTATTTCTAAAAACCAATTTGATTCCTATTGCAAACTTTCCTCTTGGCTTATCTACAAGATCCCACACTTGCAGATTTCTGAATTGAGCCAACTCCTCTTGCATTGCTTCCACCCAAATGTTGTCTTTTAAGGCTTGAACAATGTTCTTGGGTTCAATTTGAGATAGGAAGCAGGAGTAAAAACAAATGTTTGTAGATTCAGATACACTTGTTGTAAATCTATCCTGAATATCTCCAATGATGTTTTCAGCAGGTTGATTTCTTTTTATAAAGGAAGTTTGAACAATTTGATATGAAGAAATTGTAGAATCAAGATTTGAATCATTGACATCAAGTTCTTCAATGACTAAATCAGATGGTGTTTGGTTCAAATCTGCATTTTCTTTAACATTCTGTTGTGATATTGAAGAAAGTTTGAAACAGAGTTTCAAAAGTTGACTGTCTATCAGCTTGTTGATCTTGATTTTTTTGGTCATCAAGTTGTATATCATTCATGACAAGATTTTCTTGATCTTTTGGCTGATCAAGATTGTCAATTTTGTCCATCTTCTTCTTTAGATTCATCATTGGTTTCCTTCTTAGTAAAGGAATACTCAGTGTTCTTATCAGCAACCTAAGACCATAATTTGTCCAAATCAACATTCTTTTATGAAGTTGCTTCATGGATAATTTTCCTATACAAAGTATCATCAAAATCCTCAGGGTAATGCTTGAAGGATTTGATTAACTTCTCTAGATCAAATAGCCATGTTGCACCATCAACAATGTTGAATTGATTTTCATTAAAGACCACATTTGAAGATTCGGTTACATTCAAATGGTCTTTCAAATAGACTCTATAGGCTTTTGAATGTGTTGAATTTCCACCAAAGAAACAATCTAAGGATTTAGATTGAAATTGTTTAAATAGTCTTTTGTATTCAACAATGACCAATTGCATCCAAAAGACTTGAGAAACTTGATGCAGGGTTTTCTTTTGAACAAAATCTCATAGGGAGTTTTCTCTTGACTTTTGTTGAGAAGGACTATGTTTTGAACATAGCAAGCAGTGTTTATAGCTTTTGCCGAAAATGTTACAGGCAAATAATCATCTGCTATCATGGTTCTGGCAACTTCAATTAATGTTCTGTTTCTTCTTTCTGCAACTCCATTTTGTTCAGGAGTTCTAGGGGCACTGATTTCTTCATAGTTGACCAATGACCTCTTGTCACAAGTCATGTGCCTAGAAAATCCACTATCTAAGTAGCATACATCATTCATTTGGGTGGACTGTTCCTGCACATATTAAAGAAAAATGAATCAGTTAAGTGATGAAATACAAGCTGATTCAACTTGCAAATCATCAGCAACATTAACATTTGTTGCATTTGGTTTGGGATCCTCATAAACAAGTTCACATGAATCATCAGTTTCATAGCCAGATTAAGACAAGTAATCAGCATAAGGGATTATGCTTGTGCATTCTTCAATGACAAATTCTCTTTTCTTTGTTGTCACTTGTTCATCAGACCTTGGTTTCCACAGGATTCCATGTGGTTTGAAACCATTTTTCAATAGAAATATCTCATCTCCATTAAGTGCATTTGATTTCTTTTTAGTGAGAAGTTTCTTCAATGACTTGCCTTTGTAAGTCCCCGGTGCGATGGTGACCGATACGAGATCCGCACGAGGTCTAGGAGTGCGGAATCCTCTTAGACTCGTTTATGGTGTTAGAGACGAAGAACACGATAACACACAAACAAACACATGAACAAAATAAATAGATATGCAGACCGCTTTATATATTAATCAAAACACATTACACACCGAAAGAGAAAATATTTTACGGCCGATCCGAGGTGAGCTCTACCTCGGGTCTGCCCACGAGACTCTCCCTATCTGTTTTCTCTAGACAACTTTTCTGCTCTCACTCTCTCTTTTCTGATCAACACCTAACCCTAAACATAACATACATATATATAGATAAACATCTACGCGGGCTTGGGCTTGGGCCTATGGTGAAGTTGTCCTAACTTCACCAACACGTGAAGTTGTTCTAACTTCACCTATGATGAAGTTGGATCCCTCCACAACTTCTCCCCAACTAGTCGGATTTGCATAGCGACGGTCACAAAATGCACCAACAGACTCCCCCTTGACCGTTGCTCTCAATTCTAACAAACACAAAAGATCGTCTGTTACAAAACATGCACCAACAGACTCCCCCTTTTCCGTCTGTTACTTCACCACCTGGTAACTTCACCACCTGATAACTTCACCAGATAACTTCACCACTTGGTAACTTCACCACCTAATAACTTCGCCAACCAATAACTTCACCAACCAATAACTTCACCAGCCAATAACTTCGCCAACCAGTAACTTCGCCCTTTGTTAACTTCACCTTCCAGTAACTTCACCAAAACCCTAAAATTCTAGCGACAACTTCGCCAAAACCCTATAACTTCGCCAAAACCGTCTTTTCCAACTAAAACCAGATCTGAAACGTGCCCAAAACACCAAAATGCAGATCTCGAACCGTAGCATGAGAGCCTATGGCTCTGACACCACTTGTAAGTCCCCGGTGCGATGGTGATCGATACGAGATCCGCATGAGGTCTAATAGTGCGGAATCCTCCTAGACGCGTTTATGGTGTTAGAGATGAAGAACACGAAAACACACAAACAAACACACGAACGAAATAAATAGATCTGCAGACCGCTTTATATTTTAATCAAAACACATTAGATACCGAAAGAGAAAACATGTTACGGCCGACCCGAGGTGAGCTCTACCTCGGGTCTGCCCACAAGAATCTCCTTATCTATTTTCTCTAGACAACTTTTCTGCTCTCACTCTCTCTTTTCTGATCAACACCTAACCCTAAACATAACATATATATATATATATATATATATATATATATATATATATAGATAAACATCTACGCGGGATTGGGCTTGGGCCTATGGTGAAGTTGTCCTAACTTCACCAACACGTGAAGTTTTTTTAACTTCACCTATGACGAAGTTGGCTCCCTCCACAACTTCTCCCCAACTAGTCGGAATTGCATAGCGACGGTCACAAAATGCACCAGCAACCTTTCTTTTCGCAAACTGTTGACTTATTAGAGTCAGCAGACTTTTTAGATGATTGTGACTTAATAGATTGAGATCAGTTGAGTTTCTTCAATAATGTAGCCTTCTTCTTTTTATTCATAACATCTTTCTTCACATTTGTTTCTTCAATTTTGACTTGATCCTCTGCCTTCTTATCACCCTTGCTCAAGTATTCATAATATCTTCTCTTGTAAAATGCAAAATCCTGTTCAAACTTTATGCTGTCAGGAACATGAAATGGTTCAGGAGTGAACCTTTCCTCACATGAGTCAGTGTGATGACCATTGACATCACAAATCTTGCACCAAATTGACATTTGAACTTGTCACCTAAGATTCCCATCTTATATCTTTCACTAACACAAATAGTCTTCTGATGTGTGATTAGACCATTGAAGTTGATAGAAAAAGGCAGAAATTGTTCAATATTTGTCTCTTACCTTGACATAGTGCTTTGCACACATTTGATTTCTTCCAATTTGATTGGAATATCCTGTTTGTCACTTCTGTATCTTGACCATCTTCTAAGGTAGTCAACCATGCTTTCCACTTCTCCAACATCAAACAATTCTTGGTTAGAGAAAACTCGATAGACAGGAAGAAAGAGATCACCAGTCTTCATAGTTTCTTCAACTTTCTTGTTTTCTTTGACACTTTCCTTTCTTTGTGGCACTATGTATGATGACCTTTCAATGTTCTTCTTTTCCTTTGATCCACAACATAGATCAAATGATTTGTGTTCCTTTATCATTTGTTCATGATGCTTCTTCATTTTGGGTGTGATCTTGGGTAGTAGAGGGATCTTTTCTTTTGAATCTTGTTCACTCCTTTCCTCTCCTTTTGAGCTTTCACAGCCTGAAGCCTTGTCACTTGAGTCACTTAAATCATCTCTATTGAGCAAATCATAGTCTTGATCATCTAAAGACACTTGGATTCCAACATAATTTTCAACTTTTGTTTCTTTAGACTTCATCACAAATTCTACCTTTTCATCAACTTCAACAAACTTGTACTTTTCAACAAACTCTTTTCTATCTTCAAATACCTCTATGAATTGATCAAGGTAAGTATTTCTCTTCTCCTTGTCCGATATCAATGAGTAGTTATCATTAAAAGGTGGAGGAACAACTTTATACTTATCCTCTTCGTTGATCTTTTTCAACAAACCACAAATATTTCCAGTTGACACCAAATTCTTTAGAAAATCCACCTCAACTTGAAGTTGAGTATTCTTCAACTTTTCATCAAGATACATTTTCTTTAATTCTTCAATTTCAATGGTGTATCTTGACTGAAGGTTATAACTGTCCATACATGCCTGTTCTAAAATTTTGATTTGGTTCTCATAAATAAACTCACTTCTTTCATACTCATTTATCATGCTTTGTTTCTTAAAACATTCACTTTGCAAATTACCAATTGTCTTTCTCAAAGAATCATTCATTTCAAGTAACTCAATATTTGTAGGTTTTGAATTTATCTGAGATGAAGAGGACTCAGCTTCACTTTCAATTTTTTTCATGAAAGCCACATTTGCCTTCTCTACTTCTTCATCATGGTTACTCCATTCAAACATATCATCTTGTTGTGGTTGAGGTAAAACAACATTTCCTTGATTTCTTGGCTGATAGGCATTATTTATATTTAGATTTGCAAGGGCACGTGGAGGGACTTGTTGGTTTCTCTGAAAAGGTTGTTGTTGTGGGATCACTTGCTGATGATTCTACTGCTGAAAGTTGTTGTTGTTGTTGAAGTGCCTCTGTTGACCTTGATTCTGATTTTGATATTGAAACTGATTTCTTTGTTGATTGTTGTTCTGGAATTGCCTTGGCTGGTTACATTCTCTTGAAAATTACCTGGTAATTGGAAGTTGTAGCAAATAGCCTTGGATTTGTCAAATCCATTTCTATCATTTGGTCATGAAACCAATGACCTACCATTTCTATTATACAGCCTTTTCCTTCTCACAGCTAGCATTGCAGCCTGCCACTTTAGATCCATATCTCCCAAATCATCAGCATCAATTTGTTCAACAAATGCATTATAAGACTTAGTAAACATAGAGAAGAGAGCTTGATAATCATTTCCATGATTCACACTTCCAGCAACATATGGTTCTTGTCCACTTGCCATTGATGATATATCACTATCATCTATCAATTGAACATTGAATCTTGACTGTCCACCTTAATTTCTTGGTTGACTAGCAACAAACACTCTTGGTGTTTCATCACAATACTAACTTGGTTCTTCAATTATGGGGACTTGTTGTTGATTCTTAGTTGACAGATTCCCCATGGGTGCAATGAGAGCATAGCTACTTGGAAACTTGGTTTGTCTTCCTTAATCATATTGTTCTGAATCATCTCATGCTCAACAACTTGCAAATAGCAAATCACATAATCAAGCTTGAAAGTTGGAAAATTAGCTTTCTCTTTGATGAACTTGCTTGTAGTTTACCATTCTCCAGACAAAGATGACAATAGATTCTTATTTAGGTCAAAATCTTTTATTGCAAGGCAAGTGGTTCTGATTTCATTGACAATGACAACAAACCTCTGCAAAACAGAATCCAACCTTTCTCATTCCTTGAACTTGAATCTATCTAGCTGTTGCTTCAATATGTCTTTCTTGATGTCTTTAAGTTTAGTGGTTCCCTCAAACATTTCCACAATGGCATCAAACATAGCCTCTGCAGTAGTATGATGAGCCACATTTGTCAAAATCTCACAAGACAGACCAAGTTTCAGCATGGACATTGCTCTATCATCTTTCTTCTTCATTTGTCTTTTAACAGTTTGATTGTTGTTAGTGCCATCAGAGACATATGGTCCATTTTTGATTGAGTTCCACATTTCCATATCATTATAGCACATGACAGCCTCAAACAAAACATTCCACTTAATATAGTTTTCCTATCTTAACAATCTTGGAATTTTGTTATTAAACACCTCTTGTTCATACACTATTCCAGACATGTTTTTGGCATTTTGAAAGATTTTCTAAATGAAATATTACTTAAAATTTAAGAGACTTTTAAAAATAATCAGATATGTGAAATAAATCGTCAGATCTGATGAATCTAGATGGATAATATCAAGATCTAGACACACAAGAAAAGAAATCAAAGTAAATCTGAGTAAAGAGCCCTTTTAAACCTCAATAAAATAGTAGATCTGAGAAAAATGAAAAACAGGGAAGCTGACATCACAAATCAATGGAACAATTGTCAGCTGATGTCATTTTTCATCTTCAAAATCAACAGTTTTCTACAACAAATCAACACTAGTTCTTCACAAATGCAACAACACAAGCTCTAATACCACATGTCGAACCCGATTATCTCACTTAAACACACACAACTCAGCCTCGTAACCAACACAAACGTGTCGATAAGAAGGTCACAAAATTATGCTTTTGTGAAAAACTAAAGAGTACTAAAGGAGGAATCAATAATACTCAAAATATTGTTTGACGGACAAAAATGTAACACACATAAGAAGTAACTCAAAAGATTTCAATTAATATTATGAAGGATACAATGAAAATCAGTTATGGTTTCGAGGTGGAATGTACGTATTTGTGGCAGGTTTTCTGTACAAAGATATTCTTTTTAGGAAATAGACAGCCGTAAAATCACAATATTCGCTATGTGTCCGTTGTAATAGGTGTGCCCTAAAGTTTCCTTATATAAGCATGCCCTGACACATTCTAGAAACCCTAATAATTGATTCTTAACATATTCAAACATAGTACAAATTATTCTAAGTGTAAACAGGTCTTCGAGTAAGCTTGTAAGCTTTTGTCCTTGTCGAGAAAACCTGGTAACCGCTAAGTGTGCTTGGAATAGTTCTCCGAGTAAGCTTTACTTAGAATATGTTCCTAAGAAAATATTCTTCAAGCATACTTCAATCTTCATGATAATATCAAACTTTGCTCGATATATATCCTACAAGCAAACTTGTTCTTCTTGGGTCCCTTCAACCTTTTGTAACTTAGCTTATTTGAACAAGTTCAAGTGTGCTGGTGACACTGTAGGTTGCTTGAGGTTGAACCTTGCTCGTTAGAAGTCCTTAGATTATTTTCTTTATTAACTTCCATCAAGTTTGCTTGGACCACTATTTATTAACAAACCTTGCTCGATCCACCAAATTACTTTGTTTTAGCTTGGTTTAGTCAAGGGGTTGCTCTGAAACCAATCTTGTTTGACTTGAAGAACAACCTTGCTTGATGAAGTGAAGTTTGCTCTAACTAACACTTATAAGACTTCAAGAAGATAACCTTGCTCGTAGAGAAAGGTACCTTGCTTGACTAAGTTTAAGCTTGCTAAAATGTCTAAATTTGCTCGGTTTCCATACTTAGCCATTTTCTGAGGAGGTTTAGATGATTCCAATCTTCCTTTACCATATTCTTATCCCAACAAGCTCTCTCACTCGTTAAAGATGTTATATTTATTTGTATATGAGGCGAGTCTTACAGACGTGCTACACCTTAAAAATATTATAATGCGTTAAAAGGGGGTTATGAAAAACTCACTTCGTAAATGAGGACGATAGTTTTAAAAACTTAGTGGATTATGCTAAACAAGTAAATAGATTAGTATGCTAGATTTTAAAATGAGTCTAAACGGAAATGAAACTACGAAAAAATGGAACTTAGGGATTTTTTTAATTTAAAATGAGTTTAACAAAAATGAATTACAGTTTATATAAATAATTTTATGTTTATTAGTAGAAGAATGTTTTGTAGATGAATAATTATAACCTATTAATATAAGTTTAAATAACAAGATTAATAACAATTTATGATTAAACGTTTTTATTCTAGTAACATAATTAATTAATTAACTTAAATGTTTTGGATGAATTGTTTTAAAGAAATTATACATATTAGTTTATGTTAAAAACAATAATTAATTTACTTAACTAATAATTTAGAGAAATCTAGTATATTAGTTTTATAATAAAATTTTTTTAAGCAAAACCATTTTGTATATATCATCATATGTAACATCCTAAAATTTTATAATATTAAATATTGAAAAGTTGTGTTGTGAAACATGTGTTAATATTTAATTAATATTAAATATAATAAAGATTATGGACTTGAGTCGGAAAGATGGAATAAGGGATGGGATGGGCCTTAGGTCCATTGCCATAAGAGAGTTTAAATACTCCCTTAAACCTCCCTAAAACCCTAAATCTCTCATTTCTCTCCATCTTATTCTCTACACACTCAAAACACACACACACACCCCCTTACGGCCGTGAAGGAGAAGAAGAAGATCTGAGGCCAAACGAATAAAAATTCTTGAGAGATCTTGAATATATAAGCAAGGTACAAGATTTGTTGTTCATAACCAAGATAACCGTGACCTAACGAACACGTAAAGGTATGTCCTTTACCTTAAAGATTACGTTTTATGAACGATTTGTTATGAAACTTAAAGCTAGAGTTGATCGGGTCTAAACGAACCATAAAGTTATAAACTTGATGTTAAAATGGATGTAATAAACTAATGGATAAATACGGATCATAAAGAAAACCCTAGATCTAGCTTAAAGGGAGTTTTTATGATCAAGGTTCAAATTTTAGTGTTACACGGGTCAAGTCTTAGCTAGGTATGGTCATGAGAACGCTTACGAGGTGATCTAATATCGTAGCAAGGGTTTTAAGGTTAAGACATACATGTAAAATGATAATAAGGACCAAGACCGTAACCCATCAGCCCATTTGAATACACTGAGCTACAGGTCATTTGAATACATTATTATGGTCGATTACTATGGTAAATTCTCATACAACAGTTGTATTCGATTACAAAAGGAGACTCAGTCACAATTGAACGATCGATTACAATTAAGACTTGATTAAATTGAACATTCGATCACAATTGAGAGACTCGAATACAATGTCTGTATTTGATTACATTGCTTAACTCGAATACATGTATGGATCGATTACAATGTGGTGACTCGAATACATTCATGGTATTTGACTATAATGTGGAGACTCGAATACAATGTCTAAATTCGCTTACATTATATGAACTCGATTACATTAGACCTACTCGATTACAATATGTATTTCGATTACATTATAAACTCGATTACATATACCTTAACCGGTTACACCCTGAACTCGATTACATCGATTGAATACAAGGCATGGTTCAATTACATTGACTCGATTTCATGAGTGATTCGTTTACAAGTGTACCCTCGGTTACATTGTAAATTTGAATACATACAATACCCGAAACCAATAAGCATGTTGTCATACAATGATGATCCAAGTACTTAGAAACACTCGGGGTACAATTGTAATCTAATAAATAAGGGTAATTGAAGATGATGAGTGTTCGGGGTAAAATATTCTAAGTAAATTGTAATCTAAATAAGACCATTAGATTAGACCAGACTTAGCCATTTTGGGTGAAATACAATTAGGACAAGTATTGATACGTGTAACTCATATACAGTTAGCAGAGCTCAATTAAAGAAAGGGATAACGATTAACCGAGAGCGAAACAAGATCCATGTGAGTTTCTAGCCCCATTCCTTGTTATGTTTTTCGGGGCTGTGTGCATACTCGATGTTATTAGTTAATACACTTACCTTAAGTGGTAAGTGTATGCTTGGTATGATTATTGTATGAATGAATGCTTGATGGTACATGGACGATTTTCAGATATTGCATGTACCGCCAGGTGGTAGTTTAGTGATATAATTGTTGTGTATGATAAATGAACGATGTATGTATGAACTTATAATTATGAATATATAGAAAGGTATGGATGGTTATATGGAAGAAATGGAGACCAGACCCTAATAATATCCACTGATGGAGGGTACCGGACCCTAATAATATCCGAGGATGGAGGGTATCGAACCCTATAATATCTGAGGAAGAAGGGAGACCAGACCCTAATAATATCCGAGGATGTAGGGCACCAGACCCTAATAATATCCGAGGTATGTAGGTTTAAATGCTCTTTATAAGGTAAGGTTAGTTATGAATGTATATGGAAGAATAAAGAACATGTTAAGTATGTAATGCGTACCTTCGGGCACGTATATGTGTACGAAAAGTAAGTTAATTGATTTACTAGAACTCATTCAGCGTAGCTGACTTTTAGTATGCACGAAGGTGAGTAGGATGAAGCAGCTCGCTTGACGAGGACACATGGTATGGAATTAAAGATACTAACATCTCAAGGAAATGTTATGATGTTTTAAAGACTATGTTTTGTTTTTAAATGACTATGAATGTTTGTTAAGACAAGATTTGAAAGTTATGTAATATGTTATGGTTGAAGTCTTATATTCCGCCTAAAGTTTGATTAACTCTGATATTTAGAACAGTGTTTATGAGTAAATCCAACGTCAAAAGTGTGGCACCGGTAACAGGGCCTTAAAAGTTGATATCAGAGAAAAGTTCGAGAGATTTAAGCATCCTACATGCTTAGACTCGAACAGAGAATGGGATTTAAGTAAGAAAAGAAAGATGATGCCAGTGCAAGATAGCCATGTGTCACTCAAGCAAGCTCAGTATAGGTAAAGTGTATGGTTAAATAATGAATGTTAATGTTAGCTTAATTGCTAAAGAAAGGATGTGTGAATGTTAGGGATAGGATTAATTGATTGCTTGATTGATTAACAGTTTGAAAGTAGAACCTAGCACAAATAGATTCATAAAGGGAAGTGTATTGGACACGGAAAGTAACGTGATCAGCCAATCGCAGCTGGCCACTGTTATTACTTGTTATCCTTTCTATCATTGTACTAAATAGTTCCTTCCATGATGACGTTTGTGTTTTCCACTTTGAGAATACGATGGCTGGAGCTAGAGTAGTTGTTGGAACAGGAGGTCGCACTGGACGTCGTGGCAGGCCACGTATTGCCGACAACCTTCTGTAGAATCAGCCTCTAACACAGGAGAAAAGGGAAGCTCAACAGTGAGAAACCCGAGCAACAACGGAGGGTATCAACTCGAACATGCAGTTCAAGTAGCCATTGTTCAAGCTGTGGCCGCTGCTGTGAAGAACTTGAGTCCTGAAGGGTCTGCTAGAAGCCATGGAATAACCGATGAGAAGTTAGGGGAGAAAAGTAAGAGAGATGATGAGGGATTTAAGGGGGATTCAAGTGAAGTCTGATATGTTAAGGTGGATGGCAGGAAGAGGGGCCGAGGCGGGTCTAACTACAAGTCCTTTAAGGGATGTGACCCGCCAAAGCTGATCGGATTAGGAGACGAAATCGTTACTCTTCAATGGATAACCGCCATGGACAAGGTTATTCAAATTAGCGAGTGCCATCCTGATCAAGATGTGTGTTATGCTACCCAATCATTCGGTGAGGAAGCAATGTACTGGTGGGAGTCGATTTAGCAAAGAAAGAGTTGGGAGGAGATTAAAGCCTTTAAATGAGATGATCTAAAGGAGATGGTCATGAAACGGTTTTGTGCTGATCCCGAGGTTGAATGGGCAGGGATGAAATTCTTGAATCTGAAGGCGGGTAAAATGACACACCCCGAATACACCACAGAATTTAACCGCATGTCTAGGTTGGTGCCAGACATGGTGAACATTGAATCCAAGCGGATCAAGTGTTACATTAGGGGACTGCCGCAAAATGTTCACGTCTTGGTCAAGGCTAGTAGACCTGCTACCTTTGATTCTACTGTAAGGCTCCCAGAAATGGTTTACGACGACTTTTCGGCAGATGATGTGGTGGCGGAAGTGAATAACGATAAGAAATGGGTCGCTCCTACGAAGTGATCAGGTACTCAGTTATGGAATCCTAAGGACAAGAAGAAAAAGGTGTGGAAAGGTGCATGGTGGCGAGTGAACGTGGGGTACTAGTTCGGATGTTGTCACAAATGTGGAAAGGCTCATGGTGGAGAGTGCAGGTTTGGGACAAATGCCTGATATAAGTGTGGTAAGGTGGGGGTACTATGCTAACGAATGCAACGCGAAACCCACGTGCTATAAATGTGGTAAGATGGGTCATATGGCAAGGGTGTGAACCAAGAGCAAGCCAAACAAATTCCAGATGTCGTGACATGTACGTTTGTAGTAAACGGTATTTCTACTTCCGTATTATTTGATTCAGGTGCCAACAAAAGTTTTGTAGCCACACCATTTAGTAAATTAGCTAAAATGAAATGTCGCTGGGTATCTGAAACTTTTATAACAGAAACCGCTAGTGACACCTCGGTTAAAATAAAGAAAATGGTTAAGAACTGTAAAACAGAGTTAGAGGGATATGAGTTCCTTGTTACTTTGTATGTTATTACCTTAGGAGGGTTCGATGTGGTTTTGGGAAAGGATTGGTTGTGTGAGTATTAAGCTCAGATAGTGTGTAAGAGTAGGATAATAAGGTTAAAGTCCTTGGATGGTAGTGCGGTGACAGTTTATGGTGATAAGGAAAGTTCTGGGCTTAATGTCATTTCAATGATAAAAGCCGAGGGTTTGTTAAAGCGAGCGTGTGGTGCCCACCTGGCGTATGTTGTTAATGCTACGACCGAGATGAAAGAAATGAAATATGTTCCTATCGTGCGCGGCCACCCAAAACTATTCCCTGAGGATCTTTCGGGGTTGCCACCTGAGCGAGAGATAGAATTCCAGATAGATTTAGTGCCAGGAGCCCAGCCCGTCGCGAAAGCGCCTTACCGTCTAGCACCGTCTGAGATGAAAGAACAGATGTCCCAACTGCAAGAACTCCTCGACAAAGGTTTTATAAGGCCAAGTGTTTCCCCGTGGGGCGCACCAATTGTTGTTAGTGAAGAAGAAGGATGGAAGTATGAGAATGTGCATAGCTAATATTGAAACGATAACGAATTGGAAGACTCCACAGAACCCGACTGACATACGAAGGGTTAGCTGGCTACTATAGGAGATTCATTGAAGGCTGTCAGGCCCCTCGATTTCAGCTGGATCTTAATTAATCATGTCATAACTCACACAGATTAATGTGTTGACAAGAGAGTTAATGACGGGTTGTTATATTTAGAAAGATATCCGTTTGTTAAAGGCGAAATCAATAACAAACATACGGTTGCAAAGAATAATCAAAGGTAGAAAGCACACACAGGAATCACTCAAAATATTTCCATCTATATAACTTTCATCATACAAAGTGGATAATCGATTTAGGGTTCTAGGAATCCTAGGACAGCCGTCACTTCCAAGAAATATTTTTTCTTATCCGAAAAGTGTAAAGGCACAAAATCCGTGTCCTCTCTCTCTTGGCGGCGTGCCCTAAACATTCTATTTATAGGCCTGCCAACCTAGGACAACTGTCATTCCTTCTAGAAACCCTAAATACAATCATGCATATTCAAATTACATACTCAAAATAAACTAAGTGTAAAACAGGTCTTCCGGGTAGGCTTTTCATAAATCTTCATTTTCCGAGTACGCTGTGTACTCTGCCATCCTTCATGACTTGGTAACATAGAAGTGTGCTCGGGATCAGTTTTCGGGTAGACTTTGCTTGAAGAGTATTTCACCAAGTAAAATACTCACCGAGTAGACTTCAGTCTTCTTGACTTTGTCAAAATTTGCTCGACAAATCCTTATGAGCAACCTTGTTCTTCAATGATCCATTTAAGCTCTTTGCTATAAAATAACTTATTAGCAAAGTGTACTCGGGAGTACTGTTCCTTGCTTGAGCTGAACCTTGCCCGATATTACTTAGAGATATTCCTTTAGATTATCAAGCATACTTGGATCATACTTATTAATGAATACCTTGCCCGGACTTCCAATCACTTGACTTCTTGGACTTGGTCAACCAAACCTTACTCAGAAGAGTAAAATACTTGGTTCTGAAGAACAGACTTGCTTGATAAAGTGAACCTTGCCCGGATTTTCATAAACTAGTGTACCTTACCCGGCAATGCACTAATTTGCAAACCCTGCTCGGATATCCACTAAAAAAGACTACTTGAAGATAACCTTGCCCGATAGACAAAATATCATACCCGGCCAAGTAAAACCTTGCTTGGATGTCTAAGGTGTGCCCGGATCCATACTTAGCAAATTCTGAGGAGGTTGAGAAGATTCCAATCTTTCATATACTTCATTCTGATCAAGTCTTTGACTCAACAATCTCCCCCTTAGGTCAATTGTTTGACTCAACAATCTCCCCCTAGATTGGAACACCTCAGCTGACCCAAAACATTTCTATGGTTACTTATACTTAGCAAAAATACACATCAAATCAAAATTGCATATTCAAATAACATAAGCAAAATTACATAATCAGAAAGTTGTCCGAAGAAATTACAAAACAAAGCCTATTCTATTGATCTTGTCTCTTTCTTGCATTATGAATGGCTTGTCTTCGATTGATTATCTCTGAAGCAGCTTTCATCTTGAAAATATTAAGGGCTTGGTAGTGAGTGTGACTTTCTGGTATAGCCAAGTCCCTTATATCCATTAGATCTTCATTGTGCAGGCATGTCAAGTCTTCATCCCTTTTAAAGAACCCCAAAATTTTTCCATCCGAATTCCTCAGCACAAAATGATTATCATTCTCTTTGAATTCAAGTCAGCTATAATCCCATTTTTTTGTACTGTGTAATTGGAGCGTCTCATTCTTCTTCCCAGACTTATACATGTATTCAAGTTGGACAATGGATTCTCATCCCTGAAGGTCATCTGAAAGTCTCTTTCAGCTATGTCCATTCTTTTCAGCTTTGCTGTCCTTTTTGACTTGTGAGACTGAATCAACCTCCAGCTCCTCTTTTCTTTTAAGAACTTGAACCCTTTCCAGCTTCTTCCCACAAAAATTTTGACAGATCATTCATCTGTCTACCTGCCAATCTGCTTCTGTTTCTGTAATCATACAATCTGAGAGTGGCCATCCTTCTCAATTGTTCTTCATTGAATTCATAGAAGTCACTTCTCACAACAATTTCTCTCAATTGTCTACTCTCCATAATCACTTTTAATGCACCAGTAACAGAATCAAAGTACAGTTCTCTTGGTAGATCCACATTAGATTGTGGTCTTGTTCTTTGTTGTGCTGAACTGCTTGATTCACCTCTTCCTCCTTGACCTCTTCCTCCTTGTGGAAATCTTCTTGAAATAGGAGGTCGACGGGAATTGTCACACCCTCAAAATCCATTAACGGAGTTTTACCGTCAGAGGGTGTGAACTAACAGGATCAGAATCATTAGTTATAATCAAACCATAAATAAAGTTTTCAAACCACGAAAACATTTAAGTGTAAACAAATGCGGAAGCGTAAAACCTTTAACCAAAAGTTGCGTCACGCAGGACGACTTAAAAACCCAATAATAATAGTTTAAAACAAGTTTGCATAAACTGTAACGTTCAAAGTAATGCATGATCCAATACCGCGCGCCCGCCTCGGCTACCTGAGAATAACATACTAAAAGTGTCAACACGAGGTTGGTGAGTTCACAAGTTTATATAAAATAAAGCGTTTAGCTTTTTGCGTTACCAGATAGTGTTAAATCAATTATATATCTATAGGTAGCTAGCCTATAAAGCAAGTATTACTAAGTGTTCGACACCGAAGCTGACTGTTTATCATGTGCCTTGCCACCAGGTCTATCCCGAACATGGTAATGTGTTAGCCAAAATTACACCCACTCGACCTCCAGTCGAGCTTAGCGTTGGGTGGGGTTTGTCAAACCCAGTAGTACTACTCAACAGTGACTCGCTATTATCCAATACTAAACGGTTCGATGTGTAGGACTTCAGTTGTTTCGTTTGCCACTTAGCCTTTACAAGTGATATATAATCTAATAACAAAATCTAAAAGCGTTTCGGAGTATGTATTCTCCCCCAAGTGAAAAGCGTTTAAAAGAGTTAAAAGGGGAACGTGAAACTCACTGTTTGCGAAGAATTCCAAAAACAAGTCACCCAAGTGATGCGCGTCACAGAAAACCCTCACTAGCGTTCTAAAACAACAAGGAGATTTTTCTAAGTGTTGGAACTATTATCGAGTCTCTAGACTCGGTACATAATACCTATGCACAAGATACGTTTCGTGTTTCGTTTGCGAATTGTGTGTGTCTCAACAAGCACATTGATGATACGTTACATGTGTGAACAACTATTTACATATCATGTATTAATATTGTACATTACTAGCAATTATCCCCACAAGGGCAATTTGGTCATAACATAACAATTATTTAGCAATTAGCACGTTTCATGTAATTTCACAAAGTTCAGCAGCTAGTTTCATCAAGACAGAATTCTACTTGAAAGATTACTCTATTCAACAGATCATAGCACCTCATAGATTTCTCACGATGATCAAAACATTCCAGCAACTCAAAGCAGTCAAAATCATGCGCAATAGAATATTATTTGTTATTCCCGTTAAATGAAAAATCCAATTAATGCAAGACCAATTGGGTTAGGTTCTTAACTCAACATGTTAACTTCCAGAAGTGGAACCAACCCATTTGGTCTTGTAGTTCATGAGATATGTTAATTACAAAACAACATAACAGCAGGTCTCACAATTCAGATTTGCACTTCAGTTTTGTAAAATAATAAAAGTTAACTTTTACTCGTCCAAAAATTACAATTTTGGACTTCATAGAAACTAGACTCAACATAGTACCCTGTAGTGTTAATAACCTCAACCAATTTCCACATTAACATTTAGTTACAGTTGTATAAACATAACTTACAATCTGTCCAGTACCAGTTTAGACCTTTAATCACATTTAAATCGTTTGAACAACCAAAACACCTCCAAATTAGGCGTGGTTGGGTTTTCTGGAAACTAGACTCAGAGTACTACCTTTTAGACTCATAAATAGCTCAGTTTGCTTTTATATTTAACAAGTTACATGTCGTTCAAGTTTAACAATCTCTGCTGTCAAAACTCAGCAAGCACAAACAATCGTCTAATATGCATCCTAAGCATACGACATAGCTCCAACATGCAATAAACATAATTAATCACAAAACTCAGCAGTAAACCTCTAGGGTTTACAAAAAATCAATGATTCAACAATCTTTCACCGTTCAAAATCACATATGATCATCAATATCAATAACCAACACATAATCAATCATCCTTTAATCAAAATCAAGCATATAAACACTTAATACATAATTTACAAATTTAGGGTTTCATGTTTATACCTTAAAAACGCAGAAACAACCAAGAGAAAGATGAGAGATGCTTAGAAACGAGTGTGGGATGCTCCGATTACGAAGAACAAGATCAAACGGGTATGATATAAGGGCGGGTGTTGGCTGCCGTCGCAAGGAGAGAGGGGAGGGGGCTGTCCGATCGGGTTTAGAGAGAGGGAGGGAGGGTTAGGGTTTATTAATATTATTTAATAATAATATGTTACACATAGGTCCCTCAACTTTTAAATATTACTTTTCTAGCCTAAAGTAACTTGTTTGCATCTTGAGTTAGTGTTTTAAATGATATTATCAAATAACACTTAAGCCTAACACATAATTATCACATAATTATTGTTTGGATGTTTTTCGTTTATTCACCATTGGTTTACGTCAACTCGTTTGCGTTTCGGTGCAATCCAGAAAGACTACCATGTAGTAATTGTCAAGCGTCATTTAAACCCTAGTTTAAATGTAATGAGGTGTGCGTTATAGATCAAGTGATCTTAAGTTTGAATTGACGGAGTTTGGATTAACGGAGTTAACCTGAAATTGACGAGTGTCACAGGAATCGACTTCTTTGGTTTTGCAGGCCTCAAGTTAAAAACATTAATGTATACAACCTCTACCATCTCTGTTGGTAGATTGGCAAGTTCAACCACATCGTGTCCTGCTAGGAGTTCTTTCAACATTTTATCCATGCCAGGAGTTCTTGCCAATCCAGCAGGTACAAACCTACCATCAGCATAGTATCTTGGATTCTCTCCTTCCCTTAGGGCTTTTTCCCATTCATCCTTTTTAATATAAAAGAGGTATTTCAAATCCTCTTTTTCCAAGACATTGAAGTCTGCTTCACTCATTCCCCTTTGGTTGATCATTATGTTATTCAGTATGTTTATCATTTCTTCATTTTCCCATGGAACAAATGGTTCATCCTCAGGTTCAGGTTTCACATATTAAGGAGTAGGGGCTTCAACTGATCTGATTTGTTCTTTTTTCCTTCTCTCTCAAGGTCTGAATTCTTCTTTTCTTAGCTTGGGGTTCATCAGTTGGTTCAGCCTGTTTGGTAGAGCTCTCAGTTTGGACCACCCTTTTCAAATTTTCTTTTCAACTTGTTTTATTGGTCCAACACTGATTCTCTGGTTAGATTCTCAACAACTTTAGGTTTCATACCTCTTTCCAATAAATATCCTCACATGCCTCCAAACTTTTTCTTCAACTCCTCCATCTTTTCCAGTTTCTCATTTTCTTTCACACATTTTTCAATCACCATTTCTCTTTCACTGTTATAGAGATCTTGGAGTTGATCAAAAGTAAAGTTAGACAGATCCTTTTCAGAATAGTTGTGCCTTCTGAGATAATTTCTGTAATTCTGGGCATCTCTATTCTTTTCTTCCAACTTTTCTTCAGAGCATCTCTCTCTTTGTCAATTCTCATCTGCAACTGATCATCATCAAGATCAGCCAATGAATCAAAACTTATGCCATATTTTCTCAGTTTTACAACCAAAGGATTTTTCCTTTTAGCCTCCCTCATACTCAACTCAATGTTTGTCCTTTGTTCCTCAGTCATTGTGACTTGAGGGGACATAACATTAGTAGCTTTCACATTCATTTCCTGCTCATTCTCAGGGTCATCATCATCATCATCAGAGTCTTCAGACTCATTCTCACCTTCAGTTAGATCATTCATTGCATCAATCTGTGGTTCATCAGAAAGTGGATTCTCAGGGATTGATATATTTGGCACTCCTTGCACATGTTCATCTGGCCTGAAAGTCTGCAAAGGAATTGCTCTGATTGGGCTACATCATTCTCACTATCATTATCAGGAGTCTCAACATAGTATTTGTTCTTTTCATCCCATCTCCTTTTCTTTACATACTCAGTACCTTCATCTGACATGAATGTTTCTGGTCGATCCCTTTTCCTTGAATACTTCTTTCCACACTTGGGATCATCCACATACTCCCATTCATCAGGATTTTTTCTAATGTCATCTTTGATCTGTTGAGCCCATTTTTGTGCAACCATTGAGGCCATGGACTCACCAATTTCTTCTTCAGCCATCATATCAGTATTCAGATTTACTGGTTCAGCAGTCTCATTTGACTTTGTTTCTTGTTGACTTTCAGTTTGAAACATGCTGACCACCATAGCTAGTGAGTTATCAACTTCCTCATCTCTTTTCAACTCAATCAAGGCCTCTATCACTTCTTGATCAGCCACTTCTTAAATGAATTCCCTTGCAAATTTGGCTTGATTGATCAAGTTTTCCTGCTCTGCCAACTCTACAGGGTCCATAGTTTGGGCCAGTATCTCTCTGTCCCTTGTGTCTCTCAGAATGTTTTCTTGTTCCCTTAGAGCAGCAGCAGCAGCTTCATCATCATCTTTGAACAATACATCCTTTTCAGGATATGCCATAACGGGCTCTTCTTCTGTAACTTTTGCCTTACCCTTCTCAATCCTTCTCCTCACATCCTCCTCATCTTCAGACTGTACATATTCATCTATTTCTTTTTCAAGGGCTTCCTGTTCTGGGTCATGCTCTATTCTCTTGGAACTTGCTTGTTGATCAGTTTCTGGTTCAGTGTGTATAAGTTCCTTAGTAGCAGCATTTTCATCAATCATTACTTCAGTCTCTTCTTCTGTCTGAACATCAGTCAAGACATCAGTAGCTATGTCAGTTAAAATATCAGTAGCTATGTCAGTAGAGGCTATAGTTTCCACAACATTTATCATTTCAATCTCATCCACTCTCTCAACATTCTCATTTTCAATCTCCTTTTCATTTCCTGTCTCAATATTCTCCTCACTCCATACTGCTCTCACAATCTCATCATTCACATCATAATCCTGTTCTGCACCATCAGACATATCAGCTTCATAATCTATCTCTTCAATTCTCCTCTCCTCACTACTCTCCTCTCCATCATCATAAATATTCATAATCATTTTTAAAGCATCAACAGTCTCTGAAACTGTTACATTTTCTTCATCATTTCCACCTGAGACAGTTTGCATAGATACATTCTCCCCCTGTTTTGGGGCAGCTGAGGTCTTCTCAACCTCCTTCTCCAGGGTTTGAATTCTCAAATTTGCTTCTACTAGTCTTTTCAACAACATAACATTTTCCTCAGTTCTTCCTCATTCCTTCTTCTCAGTTCAGCATTTTCTTTTAATAAGGTCAGAAGGTCACTATCAGTTGGTGGTGTTGTAGGTGGTGATTTGGTGAAATGTTCATAATCAGGTTGGTCTTGGTTTGAAGTGTGGGATTGAAATATGGATGGTGGTGTTTGTGGTGGTGGGGATGTATGTGTAGATGTTTCTGGTTGGCTTAAGGTTAGGATTTGTGGTTGTGTGTGAGTGATTTGGTGTGGTGGAGTTTGTGGTGGTGATGGAATAATTGGTTGTTCAATGTGCTCAAGTTGCTCCCCCTGAATGGGTGCAACAACTTCAATATTCACTTCGTCTCTTCCTTCATCTCCATTACCATCTCCATCATCAGAGTTTCCATCATCATCACTGTCATCCTCTCCTTCTTCCTCCTCTGAGCTTAACTCAGGTACTGGCATCACTTGAAAGTCATGGTCCAATAACCATGGCAATATCTCAAATGGAACATTTGAGTTGTATGTATTTGAGACACCTGGATTTTTGATTCTTCAATATGTGTCAGGGTCTTGCAGTTGGTGTGTAGTTCCAACAGTGGGTAGATCTTGAAGCTCACTATTGAAGATTATCTGTAGGAATCTTGGATATTGTAAAAATCTTTTTCTTTCAGGCTTTTTCAGATTTCCTACTAATCCTTCAAATATCATCTTAGAGAAATTGAAGGGCAGATCATATATAATCCCAGCTGTGGCATTTGCCAAGTCGTGACTCATCAAGGTCCACGATCCCTTCCTTGGAGCAAATCCGTGTATAACATGGTGAATAAGAAATCTGTACAGCATAGGAAACATGCCCTTCTGAAACTGTCCATCATGAATATTTCCTTGATAACCCATTGTCTCTTCAAATATTTTCATTAGGTGGGGTGTGCTGAAGTTTATTGAGTTGTGATCACCATCATTCAATCGGAGACATCTTCTTATCATTCTCTCTGTAATATGTATCTCTTGTCTAGCCACGGTTGCCTCGATTCTTTTACCATTTATGTCCTCAACCAGTTCAGCAGATCTCCAGAAATCCAAGGAGTGATTTCTGTAAATTACAGGGCTTTCAGTGAATGGGAAACTGACATTCGACTGAGCCATCCAAGTTATCATCCTAGTCATCGGCTCATTGTCAGGTGTGACTTGTAGAAGTGCACACATATTATGTTTTGGTTCAAATACATACTTGGGTTCATCGTCTGCCATATCTGAAACACATAAACAAACATATTCAAAGTGAAATTAGTCATAAAGTTCAGTACTTTTGGATAATTTCAAGGTATAAAAATGAAGAAGAAAGAAAAAAGAGAAAATCATCAAGAACCTGTTCTTCGACAAATTTATAACCTAAACACATAAACAGAGTGTTAGTAATCAGATACATAATCTAAGCCTATTATAGTCTAATCGTGGTCGATAAAACACATTAATGTTGCTTACCGAGTCGGAATTAGAGGGCTAATTCAAGTTAGGGTTAGGAATAATAGAATGTGATAAGTCGGTTTGGGTTTCTTTGAGAGTAAGTAGTTTGCAGTGGAAGGAGAAAGATGGAAAAATAATGTTGAAAATTTTGCCTAACTCCCTCTTATATACCTTTTGAAAGTGAGTTTTAAATGCTCTTTGTCTTTTTGTGAATTATTAGCTGTCATACAGTAACATTATCCACTTGATATTAAAAACAATATTTATTTTTTAAGTTAATAAAACCTTACTCGGAATTATTCTTTTCAAAGTCTACTCGGTATACATCCACTTACAAAGCTTACCCGGTCAAACTTTGCTTGGAAAATTTTCATTTTTGAATATACAAAGTTTGCCCGAATTCTTCTATTTATAAACCTTGCTCGATCAAGCAAATTAACTTAAAGTTAAGACATAATGAAGAAAGCTTACCCAAAATACTAGATTTCTTGAGAAATTAATCACATGGCAAATAATCAAGTATAATCATCAAATAAACATTCTTATTACCATAAACCCTAATAAGAATCATAATCAATTTTATTATACTAACTAACATATTCAATCAAGCATACTTGAAAACATAGTGTGCCCGAGCAACCATTCAAGAGAATAGTGTGCCCGGACACCGTCTAATGCAAAGTATACCCAAATAACCTTCATATAGTACAAAGTGTGTCTGGAAAAGGAATTCTAGCAGACAGTGTACTCGGAAAGTTAAGTTTTGAAATTACCAAGTATATTGAGGGAACAAAAGTGTACCCGAAATATAAAGTGTGCCCGGAAAACAAAGTTCGCCCGAAAACACTTGTAATTTCAAAGAAATCATAAACACACATATCACAGAGCATGCTCGGAATGAAATTAAAACACATAAACATTTAAGTGTGCTATAGTCTAAAATTTCAAAGAGCTTGCCCGAAAATCCTATGTTAGCACTAAGCTTGCTAGGATAAACACATTCAATCATCAGGTATGCCCTTACCTGAGGGATTTCAGCATGCCAAACCATACCCGAAAAATGACAAACTTAAACAGTGATATCTAAGCATGCCCGGAAATATTAACAAACCTTTCCTAACAACATATTCACACAAATCACAAAGCTTACTTGATTTACTTGACTAAGTTCATAAAGTTCGCTTGGAATCACAATCAGCATATAACATGCATAGCTTGCCCGAAACAAGAATTTCTTGTTAAAAGTTAGCTATAACAACACATAATCATCTCAAGACTTCAAGCTTGCTCGGGAAATGAGTACAACAGTGTACTCTACCCGAAAAGTGTAAACACTTCAAAGCATGCCCGAAAATCATAAAGTTAGTAAAAAATGACTGAGCTTACCCGGAAAGGTCATAAATCATCAAACCTTACATGAAATATCATATTCAAACATATTCAACTATTTTGTGCCCGGAAAGGTTATAAAACATTAAACCTTACCCGAACTTACATATTCAACCTATTAAAGGCAAAATGCAACACTTTTTGACTTAAACCACTTGTCAAAATATATTTTTCATTAAAGATCATAGTTTAAGAGCAAATGGTGCATTTAGAGATCAAATTTCAGTTATATTTCTCTTTAAAACAGTTTCTTTCATTTTCTGAAAAGATCTCAAGAATGGGATCATATTGACTAAGTAGCTATCTCAATACTTCACTCTTAGCATTATTATGACAACATAGATAGGTTAACAACAAGTATAAACTTAGCATTAATTTCATCTCTTTGGTGATATGATTTAGGTTCATTTATAGCATAATGCATTAATGGTCAACATTGTGCTATGATGCCTCATATCTCTTCTCAAAGCTTATTTGGCTTTCCCCAGATCACCCCAATTTGACTCCAACCACCTGTATTTGGTCAAAAACTTGTTTTTGTATGACAGAACTTATTGTATTTTTGTATTTTTTAGATTCAAACATATATAGAGGTTGAACGTTGGACTTACAGTTAGTAACATGCCTTTCATTCAAGATGAGACAGATTTTGTCAACATCTTTGTAGTTCTTGTTGTAACCCTCTTGTTTGATAAAATATTTAAAAACACTTATCAACTTCTGGTTGATTTATTCATTCTTCCCCTTGTTTTTTATATTTTCTCAAATTTTCTTAAAGCATGTTCCTTGTCATATTTAAAGATGTTTCATTTTTGGTTGACCAAATAACAACAGGCTCGTGTATGACTGGGTAATCACTTTTCTGCCTATCATTCGGAGAGATTTATTTTGAGACATGCAAAGACAACTATGTATCTCCACATAAAGATTAGCATATTCATTATGTTTATATCACCTTAGATTTTACATCATCATGGGAAAGCAACCATACATGTTAATGACTATACTAAGGTCCTTTTAGCCTATTAAATTCATATGATTGGCAAGCAGTCAATGTACTATCATTTCCCATATATAACCACAGTTTAATATTCAATCACCCCAATTTCTCTTCATTGGTAGGTAAATGGCTATCCTGTTTGACCACAAGTGGTCAACAGGACCAAACATACATGTGAATATATGTCCTTTCAAAGTCAGAGTTATTGACATAGTTTTAAGTGAAGGAATAAGAAACAAGTCATAATTTCCCCAAATGCATTCAGTTTACAGGTCAATGGCTATCCTTTGAGTCTGTAGAGATTTAAGGACCAAACATACACAAGTGCATGTCCTTCCAATTGGGCAAATGACATAATTTTCAGCAAAAACAACTTCTTGAGACTTCTCTTTAAAAGTCCTTCTTTTAAGCTTCTTTTAAAGCTTGAAATGAATAATCTTATCATATCTCAACACCATTAATCAACTTTCTCATGTTTTGACCAAAATAAAGTATTTATGCAAAAATTCATTAGAAAATTCATTTTATCATTTAATTTTGACATAAAACTTATTTTGACACAAACAGTTGTAACACAATCGAATCTTAATCAAACAGAACATCATCAAGACAAGCAGACAATATTAACATTAAAGGTCTAGCCTATCTTAATAACATCACATGATCAGATAATACATATATTCAAGCATTCAAGCAGTGATGTCAAATAAGCTTACTCTAACAAGTAAATCACAACACAGACACTTATTCTAACATCACACATGCACATCAATAGATAATCATGCAAACCTATCAATCAGATCAAACATGTCAATGTTTGCATACATACACAGTTAAAGCACATAACAGTTAACATATTCAGTAACATATTCAAATATCATACTTAATTAACATAATCAAGCATATTCACTAAACATTCAATACGTGTAATCTCTAACAAAATAATCAGTTATCACAGAGAGACACACAACCAGGCACACATCCTTAATCAGATTTCATCAGAGTTGATCATTCCCAGGGCTTTCAGAAGAAAGTTGAACCTGGTTCTATCAAGTGGCATGGTGAATAGGTCAGCCAAATTGTCACTTGTATCAACCCTTTGCATTTCAATCAAACCTTTTTCACTGCAGTCTCTGATGAAATGATGTCTGATTTCAATGTGCTTAGTTTTGGAATGTTGAACTGAATTTTTAACAGTAAAATATGCAGCAGTATTGTCAATAAGAATAGGGGTTTTCAAGAAATCCAAACCATAGTCCAGCATCTGATTTTGAATCCATAGAACTTGTGCACAGCAGGCGGATGCAGCAACATATTCAGCTTCTGCAGTAGAGATTGAGACTGTAGTCTGCTTTTTATATTGCCATGACACTAGTCTTTCACCCAAAAATTGACATCCTCCTGAGGTTGACTTTCTGCTCATGTTGCAGCCATCATAATCACTGTCTGTATATGCAATCAGATCAAAAGCTTGGTTCTTTGGATACCAAATCCCTAAGTCTGGTCTTCCCTTCAAATATCTGAATATTCTTTTAACAACATTCATGTGGGAGACTTTTGGACTTGATTGGAATCTTGCACACACACATACAGCAAACATGATATCTGGTCTTGTTGCAGTCAGATACATCAGAGATCCAATTTTGGCTCTATATTCATGTTAATCTATAGGCTCCCCCTTTTCATCTGCAATCATCTTTTCTTTGGTGTCCATTGGAGTTGAAGCAGTCTTTTACTCTTGATAGTTGAACTTGTTCAAGATGTCCTGCACATATTTGTTTTGATGAATGTAAATCCTCTCAGCCTTCTGTTGAACTTGCAGTCCTAGAAAGAAGTTCATTTCTCCCATAGAACTCATGCATTATTTGGACTTCATTACCCCTTTAAACTCCATACACATTTGTTCATTTGTAGAACCAAAGATGATGTCATCCACATATACTTGTAACAGAAGCAAGTCTGATCCCTTTCTTTTGTAGAAGAGTGTCTTGTCAATGGCTCCTCTTTTGAAACCATTTTCAAGAAGATGATTTGACAGCTCGTCATACCATGCTCTAGGAGCCTGATGCAATCCATAAAGGGCTTTGTTTAACTTATACACCCTGTTTGGATACATTAGATCCACAAAACCTGGAGGTTGAGCAACATACACCTCTTCATCAATCTTTCCATTTAGAAATGCAGACTTAACATCAAGCTGGAACACTCTAATGTTCTTTGAGGCAGCATATGCAAGAAAAATCCTGATAGCTTCAAGTCTTGCAACCGGTGCAAAGACTTCCTCAAAGTCTATTCCTTCTTCTTGAAGACATACCAGTGCTACAAGTCTAGCTTTATTCTTAATCACCAAACCCCTTTCATCCCTTTTGTTTCTAAAAACCCATTTGGTTCCAATTGCATATCTGTCAAATGGCTTATCAACAAGATCCCACACATGCAGGTCTTTAAATTGTGCCAATTCCTCTTGCATTGCTTCCACCCAACTATTATCTTTTAATGCTTGTGCTATGTTCTTTGGTTCTATTTGGGACAGAAAACAAGAGTAAAGACAAATGTTTGTAATTTCGGAATGACTTCTTGTAACTTTTTCATGCAAATCACCAATGATGTTTTCAATGATTCTTTTCCACATAAGGAGTTTGTACAATCATATCTGTAGACAAATTTGTGTCATGATTTGTTTCATTAAACTCTGGTTCTTCAATGATTAAATCAGCTTCTGCATCATGAAATTCTGGTGCTTCATCATTATGTTGTCCTGAAGTAGATGCACCATTGTTTTCTAAGTTCAATCTTTGAAATAGATCATGAAATCTTGCTGTAGATGTAGCTTCTTCTCCACTTGCTTGGTTGCTTGTGTCACCCTCATTCTGAATTTGATCATCCTGTACATCATGATTGTCTTGATTGTTCTTAGTATATCATGTTCAGGATTGTGATTATTTTCTTGATCATGTTGACCATTGTCATATGAGGGATTCTTCACAAAAGTATACTCCTTTTCTTTTATAGCAACTTTCTTCCATAATTCTTCCAAGTCCAATGATTTCTTCTTTTGCTCTTCAATTTCACTGGTCTTGTAAAAAGATTCATCAAAGTCTTCAGGATAAATTTTGAAAGACCTTATTAACTTCTCATGATCAAACAGCCATGCTGCACCATTAACTGTATTGAATTGATTCTCATTACAGATGATGTCAGATGATTCTATAAAACTCAAGTGATCTTTCACATAAACTCTGTAGGCTTTTGAGTGTGTAGAATATCCCACAAAGAAGCAATCCAGGGATTTTGTTTGAAACTTGTTCAAATAGTCCCTTGTATTTAAAAGAAAACATTTGCATCCAAAGGGCTTGAAAAAATTGATGTAAGGCTTTCTGTTGTGAAATATTTCATATGGAGTTTTGTTATGCCTTTTGTTCACAAGTACCCTGTTCTGAACATAGCAGGCTGTATTTATAGCTTCAGCCCAAAAAGTGACAGGCAGATTAACATATGCTAATATGGTTCTTGCAGCTTCAATCAAAGTTCTATTTCTTCTTTCTGCAACACCATTTTGTTCAGGATTTCTAGAAGCTGAGAATTGTTGTTGTATTCCTTTTGCTTCACAGAATTCTTGCATAACTCCGTTCTTGAACTCAGTGCCATTGTCACTTCTCATCATCTTGAGAGTCTTATTCAACTTGTTCTCAATCATTGTTACATAACCTTTAATCAACTCTGCAGTCTCATCCTTGATACTTAGGAAATAAACCCAAGTGTATCTTGAATAGTCATCAATGATCACCAGACAATATCTTTTCTTCCCAATACTTGGTACACTCACAGGACCAAAGAGATCCATGTGAAGTAATTCAAGTACTTGATCAATTGAATTGATGAGTTTTGACTTATGAGTAGATTTGTGTTGTTTTCCCTTTTGACATGAATCACGATGATCTTCCAACTTGAATTCTCTTGTAGGTAAGCCTATGACATGCTCACCTTTGACAAGTCTATTCATGTTCTTCAAGTTCACATGACACAGTTTCCTATGCCACAATTTTGACTCATTTTCAGTGGCTTTGGAAACAAAACATGCACCTCCTCTTGAAATAGCTTCTTCCATATTCAATTCATACAAGTTACCATTTCTTGGTGCCATCATCATAATCATTTCAGGTGGAATTACAAACTCAGGTTTTAAAATGAAACAGTGTGAATCATCAAAACTGACTTTGTAACCCTTATCACAAATTTGTGATATACTCAGCAGATTGTACTGAATACCTTCAACATGAAATATATTATCAAATGAGACTTTCCCATTTGTTAAGATTCCTTTTCCAACAATCTATCCACCATTTTCATCACTTCCAAAAGCTACTGGACCTTCATACTTTTCTTCATAATTGACAAGAGATCTCTTGTCACAAGTCATGTGCCTAGAACAACCACTATCCATATACCATAGTCATTTAGAGGAGTGGACTGTTCCTGAGATAATGATCCTTTTTCTTTCTCAATTATGGCCATGAATGCCACATTTGCTTTCTTGATATCATCTGCAATGTCCTCTTCATGATTGCTCCAATCAAAATTTCCTTCATGCAGTGTAGTCACTGCCACATTTCCTTGATTTCTGATCTGATTTTGATTTGCTGGAACTGTGTTGTTTGGAGCATTTTGAGCTGCTTGAAGGTTTTGATTGTTATTCATTTGAAAACCTTGAGTCTGTTGCATACTTTGTTGTTGATTATTCATTTGAGGCTGAAAGTTGTTGAAGTTGGGGTTGTAATTGTTGTTGGGATTGAAATTGTTGTTGTTGAAGTTGTTCATTTGATTGTTGTTGTTGTTGAATCTTAGCTGACTTTGTTGGTAATGCTGCTGACCTCTTGGTTGATTTTGTTGATACTGCTGCTGACCTCCTTGTTGTTGATTCTGGTATTGATTCATTTGAAATTTTCTTGGTTGATTGCATTCTCTTGAAAAATGACCAGGTTGCTGACAATTGTAGCAGATTGCTTTTGACTTGTCAAATCCAAGCCTGTCATTAGGACCCGAAACCAGAGACCTACCAGTTATGTTATACAGCCTTTTACTTCTCAAACCCAACATGGCAGCTTGCCACTTCAAATCCATGTCTTCCAATTCATCTGCATCAATTTGCTCTAAATCATCTTGTACCACACTTTTGTGAATTAGGTTCTTTGCAACAAATGCATTATATGACTCAGTAAACATAGATAGCAATGCATTTGTTTCATTGTTTTGACCATTTACACCACTAGAGTGATGCACATTCCCATTTGCCATTGAGGCAGTTTCAGTATCATCAATCAGTTACACATTGAACCTCTGCTGATTTCCTTGATTACTTGTGCTACCTCCAATGAAAGATTTTGGAGTAACAACATTATGTTCAGCTGGTTCTTCAATAATGGGAATTTGCTGTTGATTCTTGGTAGACAGATTTCCCATGGGTGCAATCAATGCATTTGAAACATTGAAGCAGGGTCTATCTTCCTTAATCATCTCATTCTCTATCATTTCAAGTTCTGCAGCCTGAAGAAAGCATACTACATCATCCAATTTCAATTCATTGAAATTATGCTTCTGAAGGATGAACTTGCAAGCAGTATACCATTCTTTTGGCATTGAGTTGAGTAAATTTGTATTTAAATCAACGTAAGTCATTACATAATCAGTTGTCCTCAACTCATTCACAATACTAAGAAAACGTTCTAGTATTGATTTCAATCTCTCTCCTTTCTTATACTTGAACCTTTCCAACTGTTGCTTCAATCTTTGCTTCTTTATGTTCTTTAGTTCAGTATTCCCTTCATACATCTCAAGGATGGCATCATACATTTGCTTGGCAGTTGTGTGATGTGCCACCTTGGTCAGAATCTCCCAAGACAAACCTAGCTTAATCATAGCTAAGGCTTTGTCATCCACCTTTCTCATTCTTTCTCTTACAGCAGCAGTTGCAGCTGCATTTGCACCTTCTTCAACAGCAGCTTGTGGACCATTCTTGATGGAGTTCCACATATTAATATCATTGTAGCATACGGCTGTTTCAAAGAGTACTTTCCATTTGATAAAGTTTTCCTGTCCATACAACCTTGGTATCTTGTTAGTAGACATCTCTTGTTCCTCATATCCAGACATTTTAAAAAAAAATCAGTTTCTTTGTAAAAATAGAGTTTCAAAATAATCAGATTTGAAAACAGAATGCTCAGATCTGATGTGTCTGATGTGATTAGAACAAGATTTAGATATAAAGATTAGAACTTTAATTGAAATAAGCAAGAGAAAACACCGGTAGATTGTAGATCTGGAAGAAAAATGAAAAACAGGGCTGCTGACGTTACAAATCAATCGAACAGTGGTCTGCTTACGTCATTCTTCTTCAAATCTTCAATCAGCAACAATCTTTCCAAAATAGCAATAACAAGCTCTGATACCACTTGTCAGTCCCCTCGTTTTAGCTGGATCTTAATTAATCATGTCATAATTCACACAGATTAATGTGTTGACAAGAGAGTTAATGACGGGTTGTTATATTTAGAAAGATATCCGTTTGTTAAAGGCGAAATCAATAACAAACATACGGTTGCAAAGAATAATCAAAGGTAGAAAGCACACACAGGAATCACTCAAAATATTTCCATCTATATAACTTTCATCATACAAAGTGGATAATCGATTTAGGGTTCTAGGAATCCTAGGACAGCCGTCACTTTCAAGAAATATTCTTTCTTATCCGAAAAGTGTAAAGGCACAAAATCCGTGTCTTTTCTCTCTTGGCGGCGTGCCCTAAACATTCTATTTATAGGCCTGCCAACCTAGGATAATTGTCATTCCTTCTAGAAACCCTAAATACAATCATACATATTCAAATTACATATTCAAAATAAACTAAGTGTAAAACAAGTCTTCCGGGTAGGCTTTTCATAAATCTTCATTTTCCGAGTACGCTGTGTACTCTGCCATCCTTCATGACTTGGTAACATAGAAGTGTGCTCGGGATCAGTTTTCGGGTAGACTTTGCTTGAAGAGTATTTCACCAAGTAAAATACTCACCGAGTAGACTTCAGTCTTCTTGACTTTGTCAAAATTTGCTCGACAAATCCTTACGAGCAACCATGTTCTTCAATGATCCATTTAAGCTCTTTGCTATAAAATAACTTATTAGCAAAGTGTACTCGGGAGTACTGTTCCTTTCTTGAGCTGAACCTTGCCCGATATTACTTAGAGATATTCCTTTAGATTATCAAACATACTTGGATCATACTTATTAATGAATACCTTGCCCGGACTTCCAATCACTTGACTTCTTGGACTTGGTCAACCAAACCTTACTCGGAAGAGTAAAATACTTGGTTCTGAAGAACAGACATGCTTGATAAAGTGAACCTTGCCCGGATTTACATAAACTAGTGTACCTTACCCGACAATGCACTAATTTGCAAACCCTTCTCGGATATCCACTAAAGAAGACTACTTGAAGATAACCTTGCCGATAGACAAAATATCGTACCCGGCCAAGTAAAACCTTGCTCGGATGTCTATGGTGTGCCCGGATCCATACTTAGCGAATTCTGAGGAGGTTGAGAAGATTCCAATATTCCATATACTTCATTATGATCAAATCTTTGACTCAACAATCTCCCCCTTAGGTCAATTGTTTGACTCAACAAAGGCTTCTCCAAGATAGCAACACCGTTGACCGGTATGACCCAAAAGTCGGTAGTATTCAGTTGGGGTAAGTTTCAAGAAGAAGCTTTTGAGGAATTAAAGTGAAGACTCATGCAAGCTCCAATCCTTGTTCTACCCGATGATGTTGAGGATTTTGTTGTTGGTACTAATGCTTCGCATCATGGGTTAGGTTGCGTGTTGATGCACTGAGGAAAAGTGATAGCCTACGCGTCTAGATAGTTGAAAGTTCATGAGAGCACTTATCCGACACATGATTTAGAACTAGCAGTAGTAGTGCATGCTCTCAAGATATGGAGACACTATCTGTATGGTACTAAGTGTACCATTTATACGGATCATAAAAGTTTAAAGTACTTCTTCGAGCAGAAAGAATTAATCATAAGGTAGAGAAGGTGGCTAGAATTGATAAAGGATACGACTGCGAAATCAAGTACTACCCTGGAAAGGCTAATGTGGTCGCTGACGCGCTAAGCCGTAAGAATGAGGAAGTCATTGCAACAGTAAAGTCATACCAGTTGATTATGAACTCAAGTCTATTTGAAGAAATCATCAAAGTACAGTCAGAAGTGCTGGCAGATGAAGGGCTAGTGAAGAAATAAAGGATTTTCGGTCAGCAAGACGAGTTGATGGAAAACACTCATGGTTTTATGACCAGGTTTGACCGTATGTGGATCCCACACCATGGAGATCTTAGAGGTCGAATCTTAGACGAAGCTCATAAGTCAAGATATTCAATCCATCCAGGAACTACGAAGATGTTCCAAGATTTGAAAAGAGACTACTGGTGGCCAGGAATGAAGAATGATGTAGTAGATTATGTCGGTAGGTGCTTAACTTGTTTGCAAGTAAAAGCACAACACTAGAAGCCTTATAGAAATATGAAACCTTTGGAGATACAAGAATGGAAATAGGAACACATCACCATGGATTTCGTAACTAAGCTACCTCGTACAGCTAAGCATCATGATACCATCTGGGTGATAGTAGACCGTTTGACTAAAAGTGCTCACTTTTGGCCTATATGAGATGCTATCTCGTCAGAAACATTAGCAAGCTTGTTCATAAAGGAGGTTGTGACTAGACATGGAGTACCGTTATCGATTGTGTCTGATAGAGATACTCGATTTACTTCGAGATTCTGGAAGAAGTTTCATGAAGCTATGGGAACGAGATTGTACATCAGTACTGCGTATCATCCTCAAACAGATGGACAGTCTGAATGGACGATCCAAACCCTTGAGGATATACTATGTGCTTGTGTATTAGACTTTGGAGGAAGTTGGGATGATCATCTGCATCTGGCGGAGTTTTCTTATAACAACAGTTACCACTCAAGCATTAGTTTGCCGCGGTTTGAAATGTTGTATGGAAGACATTGTATAACTCCTGTATGTTAGGGAGATATTGGTCAGAAAGAGCTTAGAAGCTTGGAAGTTGTTCAAGAAACTTCTACAAAGTTTGATCAGATCAAGGCAAGGATGCAAGTTGCTCAAGACCGTCAAAAGTCGTATGCTGATAAGAGGTGACGACCAATTAAATTTAACGTTGGTGACAATGTGATTCTCAAGGTCTCGCCTTGGAATGGAATTGAGAGATCCAAATAATATTAACTGGATTTAGTTCATTGATTACCCTTAATTGATATATATTATACGTATGTATATGTATTAGATGTATTATTAGTATTATGTGTATTATGTAATATCTTTACGAAGTTTGGATTGAGAGAGCAAATGGACAGAGTTTGTTTACTTTAAATTCCAAAACTTAAATTATCAGAGGTTAAACCCTCTGTATAAAGAAGATGGATCCAGTTCGTTACACAACCCGTAACGAACTGGAGTCCACTTCGTTACATTACATATACCTATACAAGACATAATGAATCAACTGATTCGTTATGCCCCATTCGTCAACATTCCATGACGAATGAGAATAAACATAATGAACTACTTCCCATTCGTGAAGCATCCTTAATGAACGGGAGGAAACTTAACTTAAATGTCTAGTTCATTAAAAATCCTTAACGGATTAGACATACATTAATGAACTAGAATAGAATAATAATATCGTTTCATTAATAAATACAAAACAATAAATACAAAGACTCGAGACGCAAAACCGTGCACTAACAGACACCCCCTCGTCTTGAGCTCTTTGTCTTTAACTTATTTGAAGCGCTTCGACTGCCAATCCCGAAAGCTGTGAATTTCATGCTCATGACATACACGAACAACACGTTGAAACTGCATTGCTCGGTCATAGTCTTCACGACGCTCAATCAATATCTTATTTTTGAAAAGCACGTCATTGTCAGTCTCAGTCAAATACATGAGCCACAATGGATCAATAATCTTAATCAGCTTGGTCTTTAAACCCTTTCGCAACACAATAACAGCCTCGCCAGTACGATTGTCATAATACCAGCGGTTGAAGGATAAATACATATGCTGATTCAGCATCTTGACTGGTACACGCTTCATCGTTTTTGGAGGCTTTACTTTAAGCATGAGCTTCCTCCAACCCATTCTAGGATCAATCTCGTCAATACGTTTACGGGTAGGAATCTGTGGCTTAAAGAACTTAAACCCATGGTTCACCTCAAGAGCAGATGCTGATGAAACCAATTTGCTCGATAGTTTCCACCACGGTTAATAAAAGGTCGACCCGCGAGGGTTCGAACATCCCATCGCGGCAATGAGAGAACATCAGTAATGTTTTCATAATACTGGACGCCGTTCTCCCATTTGATAATACAGACCTTTAAATATGAATCGTAAAGCCATGAAATAATATCACCTCTTACTTTAGATATGGCTTTAAAAGAAGTCATCTGATTGGCTTGAGCACGTGCAACAACTTCCACTTTTAGCTCTTTATCAACATACCTGTAGGCATCAATAATATTACGTGCTCTCTTGTTTCTACATTCAAACCATCCTTGAATATTCTTACAGATGGATCAGTCTTCGAATCAAACCATGTGTCAACACTTTTGCCCTTTGAGACTTTCTCCAACTAATATTCTGCTGCTTTGACATTTTCTTCAGTAAAAACAGGAGCACCCTGATCAACGTATGATCATTGAAATAGATCAGGGTATTCCTCCTCCGTCACGTCCTCAATATCAACCTCCTCATCTTCATAAATAAATGACGTGTTCATCTGAATTGTTGGATCATTCAAGATTTCCTCATCATTCTCGACTTCCACATCCTCATTCTCTAACACATCCTTCTCATCTTCATTCAAACCCAGCAGTATAGAAATCTGCTCTCGTGTTAAAGACCGTTCCACAAACTCTCCCACATCAATTTCATCAGCATTCACAATGCTTCTGATCACTCCCTCACCATCAATAAATATAACAGTATTAGCCTTTATCGACTCAATCGGCTTAACATTCGTCGAGTCTTGATAAACGACTAACTGTTGATCAACATTACCAGCAACCCCGCTCGTACCTGCACCAGAGGATGAGCCATGAGTTTGTTTCGTCTCACTTCCCCCCAGCACCTGACTCATCTGGATCTTCATCATCATTTCTGAGCTTCTTTAATTCATCTTCTTGACATGTAAGCTGCAGAATCCTGTCCTCTTGTTCTTTTATATTCACCACTTGAGACGTAACAATCTCACGAAGGGCTTTGGTCTCCTTTTTGCAGAAAGTGACATAGATCAACATCTTTCTTTGAATATCCAGCATACGCTCTTGAGTCAGATGGTCAGCAGCCATTTGATTTTCATAAAGATGAAGTAAACTCAAGAGCATATTCATATATTAATCCTGTGTCACAGCATGAAACGAGGATGGTATTGGCTAAACAGGACCTTGAGGACGATTAAGCCTCATAAATGAAATATCCATAGGCGGTGGTGGCATCATCGTTGGTGTTGGTGAAACCACCGATGTAGCAGTCGTAGGCCTTGGCAATGTAGATAAAAGAGACTGTGGAATCATGCCAAGCCTCGGGTCAGATGTGAGTGTGGTAGTCAACGTGAGTTCCGGGGTGCTAGTAGTAAGTGGCACCACCGGTCGTTGAATAACAGACGACCTTGGAGGCTGAACTCCAAAAGAAATACCAGCTCCAGCAGTCACTCGACGCTTCGATGACCCTTCACCAACTATCTCTATCCCTTTTCTTTTACGTTGAGCAGCTTCAACAACCACTGCCTCAACTCAACACGACGTTGGTTATCATTTCCACCTTCATCACCATCGTCACCATCATCATCATGGTTCCCACCTTGACCCTCTTCACGCTCAGAATCCGAGTTATCACGGATCCAACGATCATTAGAAGGACATACATAATCAGGATTGGATACATGACCATTCAAACGCTTGAATCTTGGTGGAGGATCTTGACAATACAACTTTATCCTTCTCATTGTATCCGCAGTCATATGCTCCAACTTTAATTTATCATTGCGTAATGTTGGATCGATCACTAAATCACGAATCGCATCCTGAATGAATAGTTGGATAAATCGAGGATACATTAAGAATTTCTTGCGTCGTTTCTCCACAAGGCAATTCTCTTTGAGATGATAGAAGATCATCTCTGAAAAGTTGAAAGGTTTGTTCAGAATTAACACGACGAATGCCGACTGAAGCTTGATACAACATTCATCAAAACCACCTTTTTGTCCACCAAGGCAATGTATGAGAACATGTAGTAAGTACTTGTATGTTGGACACAAGTACGCCTTGTTATACATGGAACTCTCAAGATTACCAACGTAGAACAAAAGATTAAATAATCCTCTAATCAGCTCCTTGTGAAACTCACTAGGGTCATCCACAGTATCTCCAAACCTCCACACTCGCTGGATATCCTCGGTTGATATCACAACCGGTCTTTCATTCACTTCAGCAGCAATGTGATTTTCAGTTTCCACAAAACGAGCAGTATTCCAGAATTGACGGATAATGCTGAACCGAACTTCCGGATTTTTTGTGACAACATAGTGGATACGCGGGCGACAAATGAAGGCCAACATCTCCCCAAAAATATTCTCGTCAGCAAAGTTGGTACCAACAAAAGCACAAATATTATGCATTTTGTCGTATGGGAGTAACGGAAGATCTTGTTCTTGTTGTTGTTGTTGTTGTTGTTGTGGCTCAGCTGCAGGAGGATCTTGATCCATATTGTCAGCCATAACTGATAATAAATAAATTCTAGACTCAGTAAAACGAACAATAAATAATATTAAATTAATAATAATATAAGATGTCATTCGTTAAATAAGCTGTTTCGTTATAACTAAAAGGTGATTCGTTATGACGAATTGGCTGATTCGTTATGACGAATTGGCTAATTCGTTATCAAGTAAATATTGTGAATTATGTTTAACGAATATTGTGAATTATGTTTAACTAATTCGTTATCAAGTAATTCGTTATCAAGTAAATATTCGTTATCAAGTAAATATTGTGAATTATGTTTAACGAATCAGGAGTGAAAGAATAACGAATTAAAGCTTGATTCGTTATAAATTATGACGAACATCCTGATTCGTGTGATTTGTGTAACGAATTAGACACAAATTAGTTCCATTTCGTCCCATCATAACGAATGGCCCTTAAAAGGCTTAATGTTTGACTAATTAAAGTCTAAGTCAAAATTGGCAAGAACTACAAAGGTCAAAATTGCCATCTGAATGCATTTTGCACATGCTTGACGGTGTAAGACTGAACAGATGATCACAAGAATCTCGGAACACATCGAAACATGATTCATATTGTCCATTTTCACAAAATCATGGTATTAATGAGGTAGATTATAGGTTTTATGCATAACTTAAAACCCGATAGGTTAATCGATTAAATAACCCTTAAGATGCTCAAGAAATTAGACGAATTTTAGTATGTTATAATCCCCATTGCCTGTTTAACCAGTAAAACGAATCAAAAATGAGTTTGATTAAAGTCGGGTATTCTGGAAAAAATTTGGCAGAGTAACGAGGCTTAAGGAGGAAGAAAATGAATAGTGAAGACGAACGGTTTCACGAATCCCTATATATCATGATAGGGCACAGTCTCCAAGACAGCGAATCATTTGATTCGTTCAAATTTGAAATAATGAATCAAACGATTTGATATCATATTTAAATACACGTGTCACACGAATCGTTAAAACAAAATAACGAATTAGAATCAATTCGTGCTTGGATTCTTGCTTGATTCATTACCTTATTTATAACGAATTAGAGGTCATTCGTTACAGAGTGGCGGAAGCGAATTAGGTTAACGAACTGAATTTAATTCGTTGAAAATGACCCCAATTTGTTATTCATAAATAACGAATTAGATTTATTTAATTTTAAATTAAATAAATAAATCAATTAAATAAAAGAATAATTTAAAATAAAAAGTTAATCAATGAAATCCCGTATCTCAATGATCTAATACCTTAACGACCTTTACTCAATTTGGTAAATTGTAATACCTTAACGTGTTTTACGTTTAAAACACGTAACTTAAAAATGATTAAATAATATGTAAAAGAAAAGTAAAATCTTTTTGCTATTTTGAATTTTTGATGTAAAATATTTACAAGAAAAAATATCCAAAAATAAAACATAAAACTGAAAACTTAAAATATTTTTGTGTTTTTGTATATTTTTCGAAAGTAGTACATATTTTTGGATGTTTGACGAGTTTAAGCAGATAATCATATTGACAAAATTGCCCTTCCATCACAGTTTTATATTTCAGCGTTATTATGACTAGCGTTACGTTGGTCATTGGTATTGTTGTCCATTTAAATCTAATAACAAACATTCAAGCGTTTCTGTGATATGATTAAATGTTCAATTAGAGCACAAAATATCATAAACTATCAGCCTCTAATCTTGGTTCAAGCTTAATTTGATTTTTACCATATCACCCCAACTTGAATTAAACCATATATTGTTGACCAAAACTTGAATTTATAGAAACTTGTAAGCAATGAATTGAGTTTCCTTTACTATGAGTGAGTATGCACGAGTCCATCTATCGGCTTACATACATTGTATCCCCTGGGGTCCGTTTCATACTGGTAGACGCGCGCAATGGAGGAACAAACATATGACTAACAACGGGGATTTTGATCAAGTCAGTAGTTTAAATTTGTACAAGGTACAGCAGTGATCAGGTTTAATGACTTTTGGTTAGCTCTAAAAGCGAATGAAATATTCATGCATATAAATACCCAGATGGTTAAACCGCATAAAGACTCACAGTGTCCAGAACCCCAACGCATGTTATTTGCTTATTTTACTTTTGGTGATCAAACAAATATAAGGCTTGAGTATGACAGGCTATTACATTTCTGCCATCCTTACCGAGATTTTTGTTAGAGACTAACAGCTCTTTCAATTTGGCATACTTTAATGTTTATATCACATACTTTACTCTAACAACTTGTTTAAGACCTATCAATGCACTAATGCAATTAAGCACTCATTCTTTTAAGCTTATTTATTGCTGGATATGGGACCAGGTGATCATGTTAGTACACGGTTTTGCGTCTCGAGTCTTTTGTATCTATCGTTAATGTATTTGTCGTTTTATTTATGTAATAAAATATTAAGTTATCTTTATAGTTCGTTAAGGTATAGTCTAGTTCGCTAAGGATGTTTAGCGAACTAGCTCTAAGTTAACATCCCTCCTGATTCGTTAAGGATGTTTAACGAATCAGGGGGTGATTCGTTAAGTTATTTCATTTAAGTGTATGTAACGAAGTGGACTCAAGTTCATTATGAAATGTTAACGAACTAGATCCATCTTCTATATATAGTAGCTTCAGTCCACTGTTAATTTATGTTTTGAGATTACATTAACGAATTGTTGTCCAATTCTCTCTCAATATTCATCCTCATATTAATATTATCGTTCACATACATACAACTAATATATACATATATAACATATAATCAAGAGTAACAATGAGCTAGATCCTTAGGTTAATTATTTATATACATATCAGATCTGTAATCTGTGTGTGATAGGATTAACCACCGAGTCCAAATAAGTGGTATCAGAGCTTTCGGTGCTCTCGTTTACGCTTGATTTGATTGTTAATTGAGGTTATTAGATTTATAATTGATAGTTTTTTGTGTTAAGTTTTGTTTCAGTTTGATTTTGGATCAAATTGATGTTTAATTGGATGAATTATGGATGGTTTCGATTAGATTTGAGTACGGTAAGGGATTGGGAAGTTGTTATGTACTGGAATTGAGTTATGGTGTGAATTGGAGTGTTTATTAGATTAGATCTGGTTAGCCGAAAATAGAGATTTGGTTTGGGTCGAATCGGATACGAATTGATTGTTTCTTGATTACGAGATGAATTGTAGTGTATTCGTGATGTTGTTACGAGTAATTTGGTAGGTTAAGTGTGCGTGTTGGGACTTATATTTTAGACCGACGCATCGAATTAATCTTTGGGTGAAAAATATATTATTCGGTCTCAACCAAGGGTGGATGGCTTGAAGACCAAGTCATGCTAGGCTAGTATAAATAGATGTTTTTATTCATTTGTCTAGTATGAGTGACTGTATTGTGTATGTGTGAGATTTAGGATTTTATCCCTTTGAGAGAGTCTCCGCCGCCAGGATGAGCTCTCCTGGTGGCGGCTGAGATATTTCTTAGTTGATTGTATGTATGAATGTATGTATGAGTGTTTCATCTTAATGAGAATCATTCGACTAATATTTCATACTACCGTTTCTATCTTGTTTGTGTTTTGATTACAATTGTTCATCCTACTTTATTGTTGATTGTTAATCAAATCAGGCTCTCTCCCAATACACCTCATCCGTCCAACTGATATCATTATTCAAGAGTGAATCTGAGTGAGACTCGATCCTAACCCTAGATCCGAGCTCCACACCGTTGATTGGTAGTGACAATATTTTTCATGCTTCCGCACCGGGGCTCGGAAATCACAGTGCGATTTGGTTGAGTATTGGTTAAGTATTACAGATTTGTTCTCTGGGTTTGTGTTCTTGAGATTTCCAGAAATCTGGAAAAATACATTTTAAGGTTTGAAGATTTAAAGATTCAAATCAATTCGTTAACCTTTAAGTTTGATTTGTTAACATTTAAGTCTGCTTCGTTAATCATTCAGCTTAATTCGTTAATATATTAAGCTCATTCGTTATGGGTATTGATTGATTCGTTAATTAATTCGTTACAAGTTCTGATTCGTGTCCACTGATTTGTGTGACACGTGTCTCACCTCGTTAACTATTTTATAACAACTTTTGCCACGTGGCATTTGTTGTCAGAAGTTTGTTACAACCGTTGCAACAAACTGTTTCGCTATAAGTTGATTCGTTATCAACTGTAGTTGATTCGTCATCTAATTAGCTAAACCTTCTCTTAGTGATTCGTTAAAGATAAATGTCTGATTTTCTAAGCTTATTCTTAAGTGATTCGTTAGTTGATCATCTGATTCGTTGACCATATGATTTGTTGATCATCTGATTCATTGACCATCTGATTCACTGATTTATTTCTGATTCGTTACTTGATCAATCTTAACTTCGTTAAGTTGTGATTCGTTAATTACTGTTCATAGTTCGTTACAACTGTTCACAGTTCGTTACTCTTACTGTTCACAGTTCGTTAATCTTATTTTCAATCTTAACCCTTAGAGTTTGAGATTTATCATTTGACAAACATGGCTGGTATGTATGCACTAGATTCGCAGAATATGTTAATGCAACAAATGTTGCAACTTGATACGGAGATAGGCTCACATTCGAAATATCCTAGGTTGATGAAATTTAGCGATTTTGCTAAATGGGAACCCCGTTTTCGTGCTCATTTGGGTTCTGTTCACCCTAACTGCTCATATTGCTTAGATGAGGTATATGTTGTTCCAATGATTAGAGATGACACTATTGGTTACACTCCTAAAGCTATTTCTCAATATTCACAAGAAGAGAAGAAAGCATTAGAGATTGAGACAAAGGCTTATTCTACTCTTACGATGGCTTTACCTGAAATCATCTTTCACCAAGTGGGTAGCATAAAGATCTGTGCTTCCTTATTTCAACATATTCGTATGAGGAGTATGGGGAATACAGCTGAGAGCAAGAAGGCAATGCTTAAGTTTCAATTTCGAAACTTTAACTTATTGAAAGGAGAAACAGTTGAGGAGATGGCTACTAGGTTTAATCATTTGATTGCTGAGATGAACAAAATGAAATTGGAAACTTCCGAGGTTGACAAGATTGACACTATCAAGAGTGCACTACCAAGTTCTTATTCTACGTTCTTAATGGTTCTGAAAGAGAATAACTATTTCTTGAATGAAGACTTGACTGCAACAGAATTCTTGCAAAAGATTGAAGCAAGAGAATACGATTTTAATGTCATAAGTCCTCCAAGGAAAGTTAAGATCCTGCTTTCTATGGTGGTAGTATGCCTCTAAGTTCAACTATCTCTCCAATCACTGCATTTCTTACACAGCATGCAAGTGAAATTGAAACAACCATCTATAATGATCCAAGAACATGTTTTTACATTGTTGGTAATTCTAGATCACCTGGTGTTTCTGTTGGGTCTAGAAATTCATCTACCACAAATCCATTTGCTCCACCACCAAGTGTAAACATGAAGGAAGCTGAACAAAACTTTGCTTTTCTGACAGCCATCATGTCTTCATATGAGAATTTGGTGAGTAGTAAGATAGCCATAAGTGATCTAACTGATGAAGATTATGATCAGATTGATCCGGATGATTTAAAGATCATGGATTTGAAGTGGAACATGGCAATGATTGTCCGTAAGGTTAAGAGATTCATGCAAAGGACTGGCAAAGATCTTCCTACTTTGAACAAGAAATTGGGATTTGACAGGTTAAAAGTGAAATGTTACAATTGTCAAGAGTTCGGGCATTTTACAAAAGAATGTGACAAACCGAAAAAGGAGTATACTGGTCCTCGTGATCAAAGTCAAAGTTCTTCTACACCACGAGTTAATGATGCTGAAATGAAACCGTCTACTTCTAGGTCACAAGCAATGTTAGCCGATGGAAATGATTGGTCACAACGACTGCTGTTTAATGATTATCAAGCTAATTTGGCTATGTTTGGGCTAACAAAAGACTTTCAAGATGCAAGTGGAAGTGAGGTGTCCTCTGACAATGATTATGAATCTGATTCTGACGACTCATGTGACAAGCCTCCAACTGTTTTTGCTTGCATGGCTAAGATCAATGTGGTTAGTCATTCTATCTCTGCTACTTAATCTGTTAAAGTAACTTTTGTTGAATGTGAGACTAACAAACCTAAGTTAGAGTCTTTAAAGAATCATAATGATAATTTAGTGAGAGAAATTGCTTCACTAAAGGATACTTATCGACGATCTCTTGAATCTCAAATGAGATCTCGAGAAAAGATTGAAGCATTGTCGACAAGTAACCACGATCTCAAGGCTGAGTTATCTGTAAAATTGACAATTAATGACCAAAATTTTCAAGAAATCTTGAAACATCGTTTAAAGATAACCGAGCTTGAGAATGAGGTTCTTGAGTTAAAGAACAAGTTGGGTAAATTTCGAAACTCTTCCTTTTTGCTAAACGAAATAATCGAAGTGTCTGGAAAGCAAAAAGATTCAAAGAAAGGTATAGGTTTTGTTGAAATTCTACCACTTTTTCACAATGATTATAAAGTAAATCCTTTTGCTAAAAGAGAAGAAGATGTGATTGTGAAAGAATCTGTGATTTCAGAAAATGCTAAACCTGTTAAAACTGAAACTGTTAAAACTCAACTTGCACCTCAAAAACCTCACGTGGAAAGCAACAAAGTCTTTGTTGAGAATGTTGATAAAGTAATTATTGAGGATGTGTTCGAACCGGAGGTGATACACAAGAATAAGAATATTCCAAGTTCTAATCATATTCTATGTGAGCCTCATAAATTTGAGGAAGCTGTGTATGGTTCAAACAAGCCTCATGTGAAGAAGGAAGAACAAGTGAAAGTCAAACCTGTGAAGGCAAAGAAGTCAGAAAAACCAAAAATTTCTGATGAGGACTTGATGCGTTTCATCAATCCTCCTAGTTCTAAGCCATCATCTGCTAGGGTTTTTAAGTTAAAAGGAATGAACACAATGTTCACAGAAAAAGATATCCCGATTAGTATCATTAAACCGGAACTAATCGAGAGCGTCTTTTACAATGAAACAGACATGTTGAGAGAATTGGAACGTCAATATGTTTGTGCCAAAACATCGAACTCATCAGACCCGTTAATTAAAGCAAAACAATTGTTAAAACATGCTAAAAAGGTTCCGTTTGTAAAATAAATGTTTTTCCAATTGTGTGATTTTTATATGAAAAAGAAGTCTGTAACTTCTGATGATTTGGCCAAACACTTCACTGACAATGTAAGCTATCAACCTTCTGTTGCATATGTTTATGCCAAACCTCAACATGGTCATGTTGACATGCGAAGTTGATTTTTGTGTGGTCAACAGAAATCTTAGAATCTCCATCCTTTTGTCAAGGACCATTGAAAACCGGTTCCTGTGAAAAAGGAGATCTTGAAGCGACCTGTGTCATGTGAGGATGATACACACATTATGTTTTCAAATGTGAATCCTCGAAAGGTAATTCATGTTAATGAAACCCATGGTCACGTGAAACCAAAATTCATTCCAATTGAGCCAATATGTAAGAACACAAATTCAAACATTGTTCAAGCTGCTTATCTAAGACGAAAGTCTAAGAAGCCGGTAACTTATACTCAAGTGGCTGAACAACAGTTGAAATCTGTTCAAGTTAATGATCAAAGAGAAACTTAAAAGTTGCCCAAGACTGATGCCTGGGCTGCCTTTTTGAACTATTCACTTATATTTTGTGTGTAGGGTACATCCAAGACCATTTCTGGTGAAAACTGGATAATGGAAAGCGGATGTTCTCGTCATATCACTGGAAATCTCAACCTTTTAACCAATGTGAGAAATATTCAAGGGGGTTATGTAGCGTTTGCTGGGAATTCTGGGGGCATGATCACACAAGAAGGTGACGTTTCAAATGGTCATATTACTTTTGAAAAGGTCAATTACTATGACAAGGTGGACCATATTTTTTTGAGTGTGTCGCAAATCAGCGATAAAAAGTACACTACGGTATTTACTAATAAAGAGTGTCTTATCTTGAAACCGGGATATGTGATTCCCGAGGACATGGTTGTCAAGCAATCACCACGATCAAATGATATTTATGTCTTAAATATGAGTTCTAAAGTATCAACGTCTATTGAAACATGTTTTGTCTCCAAAGCAACCGAGAAGGACTCTATTCTATGGCATCGTAGAATGGGTCACATTCATGTTCGAAAGATGAATTATTTAATGGCTAATGACTTAGTTGAGGGTGTCTCGCTGAAGAACTTTATGTTATCTGATCACTACGTTGCATGCAAGAAGGGCAAACAGAAGAAAAAGTCTCATCCTTCTAAGTTATTGAATTCCATTGATACTCCTCTTGAACGACTTTATATGGATCTCTTTGGTCTGGTGAATCATGCGAGTATCTCTGGGGATTGGTTTTGTCTTGTTGTCACCGATGATTATTCAAGATACTCATGGGTGTTATTTATGAGTTCGAAAGATCAAACGCCTGTTTTGGTACAAAACCTTATCACTAAGATCGAATCACTATACAAACACAAGGTGAGGAGAATTCGAAGTGATAATGGTACTGAATTCAAGAACACAGTGTTGGATTTCTTTTGCATTCAAAAAGGAATTCACCAAGAATGCAATGCACCCTATGTACCACAACAAAATGGTGTTTCTAAACGAAAGAATAGAACTTTGATTGAAGCTGCAAGAACTATGCTTGCTGATTCTAAGCTTCCCGTCCAATTCTGGAATGAGGCGGTGAATACAGCATGGTATATGCTTAATCGGGTTTTAGTTGTTAAACGATTCAAAAAGACAAGTTATGAGCTTTTAAACAACTGAAATCCTAACTTAAGGTATTTGGAACCTTTTGGGTGTCCTTGTACAATGCTGAAGAAGGATGCAAGTAAATTTGAAGAAAAAGCCATTGAAGGATATTTCTTGGGATATGCGTCTCCAAAGAAACGTGTATTTAATTTTACTTATGGTTGTGTTGAGGAATGGTATCATGTGGATTGTCAAAAGTACACCACTCCTCCTCAAGGGAAAGGTCACGACTGGATGTTTGACTATGATGGCTTATTTAATTCATTTACTCCATCAACTGAGAACATAGATGAAGACTTGGTTCGAGCATACTTTGAAAATCATTTGGCCATTCCAAGATTTTCAAGTTTTAATGATGTTGAAGCTACAACTCCTGCTCCAACTGAAGATCTATGTGATGATAAATAGGTTGATAATCTATCTACTTCTTCATCAGATGACAATAAAGCTGATGATCCAGTTATTGAAATTGACATTGATAATGTTTCATCTCCTGAACTTTGTGAACATTACACTAACTTATTTGATAATGTTGTTGTTCCTAAGAATCCCACTCTTCGGATTCATGGATATCATCCATAGGAAAACATCATTGGAGAACTTGATGTGGGCGTACAAACACGTCATCAAGTTGCTTCGTCAAGTGAGAAAAACGTATTGTTTGCTTATGCTGATTTACATTCATCGGGAATTGTAAATCTTGCAAAATTCACTTGCTTTCTATCTTAAGTAGAACCAACAACAGCTCGTAAGGAACTTGAAGATCCTTCTTGGGTAGAAGCTATGCAAAAAGAATTACAACAATTTGCACGTTTGGGTGTTTGGGATTAAATAGACAAACCTGCTAGAGTCAAGAAAGCTATATCGACTAACTGGGTATTTAAGTATAAGAAAGACGATCGTGGGGTGATCGTGAGAGACAAGGCACGATTTGTGGTGCAAGGTTTTCATCAGTAAGAGGGTATTGATTACACTGAAGTATATGCTCCAGTTGAACGATTAGAGTCGATTAGAATCTTTCTGGCATATGCTTCTTAGAAGAATATCAAGGCCTATCAAATGGATGTTAAAAGTTCTTTTCTCAATGGTGAACTACACGAGGAAGTGTTTGTTTTACAACCTCCTGGCTTTGAAGAATATCTGGACCGAGTTTACCGACTAAACAAGGCCCTGTATGGTCTACATCAAGCCACGAGAGTTTGGTATGGCACGCTCGCCGACCATCTGACTGATAACGGCTTCAAGCGAGGGACTGTCAACTGCACTTTATTTCATAAGACTGATGGTGATGATCTTCTCCTAGTTCAGATTTATGTCGACGACATTTTCTTTGGGTCTACAAACGACACATTATGTAAGGAGTTCAAGAAGACCTTGCAAACGAAGTTCGAGATGAGCTCGATGGGAGAGATGAATTTCTTTTTAGGGTTGCAAGTTCACCAGTCTGCAAACGAAATCTTTATTCATCAGACTAAGTATGTAAATGATGTCACAATTTATCACAGGATGAATTGCAAGTTCACAATTTATCACCGGATGAATTGGAGGATACCGTTGATCCTACCCTCTATCGTGTAATGATCGGATCTTTAATGTATCTAACGGCTTCTCGTCCCGACATTATGTTTGCTGTTTGTCTTTGTGCTAGGTTTAAAGCAAGTTCCCGAGTGACTCACCTAGCTGCGGTTAAGCGAATACTTTAGTATCTAAGGGGAAATCCAGACATCGGGTTGTGGTACCCCAAGGACGATAACTTTGAGCTTACTGCCTTTTCAGACTCGATAACCTTCAAATCAATGACGGCAGGGTGTCAATTTTTAGGAAACCGGCTTGTTTCCTGGCATTGTAAGAAGCAAACAACGATCTCCACTTTAACCGCCGAAGCTGAGTATGTTGAAGCTTCAAGTTGATGTTCCCAGGTTCTGTGGATACAACAAAATCTTCGCGACTACGGTTAGAAGTTTCTTACTACTCCTATTTTGAATGATAACTCTGTTGCAATATCTATCACAAAGAATCCCGTACGACATTCTAAAACTAAACATATTGAAATTCGATATCATTTTATACGTGATTTCTTTGAGAAAAAATTAATTGACCTTGAGAAAGTACATACTGACCTTTAGAAAGCCGATCTATTTACCAAAGCTTTTGACAGATTGCGATTTTAATTTTTGCTTGGTTTAAATGGATTGAAGACCCTCGCTGATATCCTGAAACAAGGATGACTATCTTTCTTTTCTATCAATTTTTTAATTAAATTTTAATTTGGTTGTAGGTTTTAGGGGGTAAAAAGTTAGAAAATACAAAAATATTGTGCTTTTTGTAACATTTGTTACATTTCAAACCCGAAAATCCGCCCCGTTTTGAATTTTTGGTTTTGTTTAAAAATAAATGTATTAATATAAATATAATTCAAGTTTCGTTTTATGTTCGTCAACTGACTTATTTTGATGTATCTGTATCATTCATTTATTATATATATAATTATCGTTTGTTTAATAACAATTATGACGATGTTCGTTCTTTTTCTATTTCGTACGGTTCAATAATGAAACTCCGGGATTTAAAGTTTTGTTTAAATAAACAAATTCCAAGCTACCGGGTATAGTATGAAAATAATCCAAGTTTATAAAACACTTATTAAATTTTTATAATATTCCAAAGTCCAAGTTTATACTTTAAATTCAGTTTAAATGTAACTTGAAACTTGAGGGGCATAATGTGTAATTTATTCAAATTAATAATCTAATAATGTGGGAACCACCCAGCCCCCATCCCCTGTTACACCCGTTTTTCGGGCGCACTGGATTACGGCGACAACTCAACTCCGGCAACCCTTTAAACCCATTAAAGTCACATTGGAAGGTAAATAAAACATTGTAAATTTGTTAGACCATAACGAAAAGCAATAATCAATGATGATAACTCGTAATAATGCTCGATTAAATCCGATTTAATCACGTAACCGCCGGAAACATGATACACCTCCATTAATGACCGATTAACTGTGCACACTCCAATCGTGGCTATATATATGATGTAAAGCTTCATCCAAACTTGTCCAAAACAACAAACTGATCTAACTTACACTCTTTGTTGCCAAAATGATTCGTCCAAGATGTTTGCTCCGGCCACCGTGGTTCACCGTCAGGCATTAACCTCTCCTGGTAATTTTATGTGTATATTGATTGATTTTTTACCGATTAACGAAACCCCTAACTCAATTTTAACCAATAATGAAAGGATTAGCAGGTTTAATTCTAGGGTTTTGTGAGGAAGAAGATGAACAGGATGATGTTTTTTTAAATAATAATCTCCATCTTTTAACAACAAAACAGATTTGGTCTAGTGGATGGGTATCTTCACTGTGGTCATGAGACCCGGGTTCGAACCCGGGTCACTGCGGATATATTTTGTTTATTTTTACAAACCATTATTAATAGTTTTTTTTATAAATCAATGATATGTTTATAAATTCTTATAAAATAAATAAAATCATTTTTATAGTTGAATAAAAGGTGTTGTAGGTTACTTTAGCATTTTGATCCAAGAATCCAACCTTTACAAACCCGAACCCTTTTATTAAAACTCGTAATATATATATATAATATAATATCGTTATAACGTTATAGAAACTAAACAGTCAAAAGCAAAGAGTTTTACAACATTTTCAATTATTGATTTTCATTATGATGTTCCGATATTTATTCTTCTTAAAGATGGTTATTTATGGCTGGTATATAGCAACTGTAAGGGGGACGTGCCTGTTTTCCGAAACTCTTGACAGCAAGGTTATTGAAACCTAAGGATAAGCAATGCGTATAAATCCCAATCAGACGCGGGACCCGGTTGCTTACTTGGAGAGTTAGGATAGAGCATGAACTCTATTAAGCCAAAGCATACCACTTTCAACGCCATATGAATCACAACTTTAAGTTTTCAAACGCGACCATGTTCTCTTTGTGAAAAGAATATGGTTGCACTCCTTTATGTTTTACAATGTGTTTTTACTAGAAGTTCGTACACGAATACCCAGCTTTCGGTTCGATTTAATTACGCATTTTATACGAGAATAGTTATGTTTAAAAAAAATAAAAAAATTTGTGACACGTTTTCTTTATTTATACGCTCATTTACGGCTTAAATTTTAAAGTTTGCAAAGTAATAACCGAAATTCAAACGATTCCTTTGCTATTTTACTATTATGTGTTAGAAGAGAAAATTTAAAAAGTCATGGTGGTTTATGAACATTTGATTTTCAATTCGTTTCTACAATTTAGTGTTAAGTTTAATATTTATTCCATATGATTATTCAATAACTTCTTGGATTTTCGTTTGTTGAATGTGAAAACTCATGACGTCTCACGGGAATTCCAATTTCGATTTCAAATTTTGTTTCATATGATCTCTTTTCTTTACTTGATTCATTGATGTATCTATTAGTCGTTTTTAAACTTACGTCCCAAGTCACGTAAATTCCTCAAGTTTCGTATCACACATTCTCGTTTTCCTAGTCGTCGCACTCAACCGGCGAAATGACAATCCAAGTTATCAAGCAAATGGCCTCCGCGATCTCGATCACTCCACGTTTAACCACACCTACCTTCATTGCTATAGTTAATTCAAATTCAAACCCAACACTATTCTTGGAAAGGCAAACTAAACCCAACCGAATGGCCTCACACTGAAACACACCCTTTGTACAGTATGAGTAAATTCCACCACTTTACTTCCCCAAAACGTTGATATGCTTCATCCGTGGTAGATTCAGTTACCACTTATTGCTAAGACTTACCCAAACTCAACGCCCCCATCTGCAAGACCTGTACCTAACCATTTGTCTCAATCACATGTTTAACCTCATGCTTCAAGCCTACTAACATTGTGGTGACCTTAGCACACTCACCATACCTTGGAAGGCCTAACTTGTTTCCGCTATGCAATACCCTCACCCCGCATCCTTGTCTACCTTACACGATTTTCAGGTTTAATACTTAGATATTTACAAAACTCATCAAACTCGTCTATATTTACTTTTGCATACTTTCTTACAATTTATTTCTTTTACTAACACCTTGCGCCTAATTCCAAATCCTCAGTTATTTTTAACTTTCCGTCAAATGGATTTTATTTAAAAAGAATTTATTATCTCCATTGCTACTACTACTGCTGCTGCTGCCGCTGCCGCCGCCGCCGCCGCCGCCACCACCACCACCACCACCACCACTACTATTATTATTATTATTATTATTTTTATTAAAGTTACTAATATTATGAAAAACCGCTAATATTACTACTACTACTATTGTTATTAGTTCCATCACCGTCACCATCATTATTATTATTACGGTAATTATCAATGTTATTATTATTATTATTATTAATGTTAATGTTTTTATTATTATTGTTATTAGTAATATTATTATTTATAGTATCATCGTCACTACTATTAATATAACAATATTTAAAATAAAATATTTACTTCAAACAAGTTTTGAGTCATTTTGAAACTATTTTTCATTCAACAAGTCAAGTAATTTGATAAATAATATATTTTCCTATGTCATTGGCCAAAAGAAACATTGGTTTTTACGTTTAAAGTTTCATAAAACTTGCAAGTCTGAGCGATAGCTAAAAATATTTTATCTATATATAATAGAATAAAATTTATTTCACCATGAAATATAAAAACACCACGATTTACAACCGATTTTTGTAAATTAAAATATATGTTGTATCCCTTCCTTTCTTTCCCCTTCATTAACGCCAATGAGTTTCGGCTAAGAAATCATGGCACCACCTCCCACATCAACCTCTCATACCCCAAATGAATCGACATTCGAGAAGACAAGCGTCGCAAGCTACATTTACTTTTCTGTATTTTCTCCTTCACATATGTTTCGAACTTACCTCAAAGTGATTTTTATCCACTTCTTTAGAATATTGTTAAGAAGTTCATTGATCCATGGTCCATATTCGTTTTTATTTTTTTACGAAACGTAAATTCGTACATCATTTTTGTCCGCTTTATTAAATCGGTTTACGTTTGTTATTTCAAATCCCGTGGTCTATAACCAATTTTCCATAAAAGTAATAAGTGGAAATTGGGACTATGAACATGTATGTGTACATAGCTACCTAATGGAAACCGTATTTTCATATTATTTCTACGTTTGAATATCTTTGACCGACTATCTCTTAATAAATTTGTTTACTTTGAACCGGAACTGTGTCCTATGTACATGCCGAGTTTATCCTATGTTATATTTTTTTTACACAAATTGTTTTGTTTATTCGTGTACTTCGCTTTCACTCGATGTTAAAATTAACCCATTTTGTTGTTCTTGATTTCACTAGGCTATAACAAATGTTTTATTTTGATTTCGAAATTTCAATTGTTTACTTTGAGAATGTTTCTTTTTACAAACTTAATTGGTTTTAATATTTTAATATTAAAATTTCGTTTATTCATTTCATTTCAAGTTATTATCAATTTACATGTTGGTAAGATATAATTGTTTATTCATCGCAACGTTGCCATTGGTCACGTCGATGTTTGATTGGAAATTTCCATTTGTTAAACATCATGATATTTTGATACTTAAAAGTGTTGTTTATCTAAGCTATTCTCGAACCCAACGCGTTATCAATTTACAATTATATGTTACGACGTTCATAATTATAAATGTTTCATCTATTAACTTCATTACCTCGTCTATTTCGTTTTCAACATCGTTTACTTGGTTTAGACACGATGATCTTATTTACTTGATTTAGTGTTTTCGCAATGTCCTCGGCCTGAATGGTTTATCAATGTGTTTGTAATGTTTTTACCCTTTTAATTCATTATTTTTTTTATATCTATGTTTTATATGAAAATTTTATTTAATTATCTAAAGTATATGGTCTAAAACCACACAATAGAGCAAGTTATATGGACCATCCGACGATAGAGGTAATTATGGGTCGACACGTAATTATCAAAGTCCTCGCATGGAAAATATAATAAGTCCGGTTGTGTGAAATAACTCGGAACTTGGAATGATTTTGTAGAACGGGACAAATACAATATGATAAGGGCATGGTGGATACGCCGCTGGTACATCCAATATATAAGTGACCTTGTCATATTTTCTATTTGTGGCGTTCTTTCAGGTCATTCAAAGATCGGCGTTATCTTATTTTAATCATGTATGTATAAAATTGTTAAAAATTTCCAACAACTCCGTATATTAGTTGCTTTTTTTAATAAATATATTTTTTTATTTTAATTTCGGGACGAAATTTCTAAAATTTGCAAGTCCTGTAACATTCGTTATTTTACAAACCCGAAAATCCGACCCGTTTTGAATTTTTGGTTTTGTTTAAAAATAAATGTATTAATATAAATATAATTCAAGTTTCATTTTATGTTCGTCAACTGACTTATTTTGATGTTTCGATGTATCTGTATCATTCGTTTATTATATATATAATTATGGTTTGTTTAATAACAATTACGACGATGTTCATTCTTTTTCTATTTCGTACGGTTCAATAATGAAACTCCAGGATTTAAAGTTTTGTTTAAAAAAACAAATTCCAAGCTATCGGGTATAGTATGAAAATATTCCAAGTTTATAAAACACTTATTAAGTTTTTATAATATTCCAAAGTCCAAGGTTCAATTGGAAAATATACTTTAAATTCAGTTTAAATGTAACTTGAAACTTGAGGGGCATAATGTGTAATTTATTCAAATTAATAATCTAATAATGTGAGAACCACACGGCCCCTGTCCCCTGTTACACCCGTTTTCCCAGTGCACCGGATTACGGTGACAACTCAACTCCGTCAACCCTTTAAACACCATTAAAGTCGCATTGGAAGGTAAGTAAAACATCGTAAATTTGTTAGACCATAACGACAAGCAATAATCAATGATTATAACTCGTAATAATGCTCGATTAAATCTGATTTAATCACGTAACCGCCAGAAACATAATACGCCTCCAATAATGACCGATTAACTGTGCACACTCCAATCGTGGCTATATATATATGATGTAAAGCTTCATCCAAACTTGTCCAAAGCAACAAACTGATCTAACTTACACTCTTTATTGCCGAATTGATTCGTCCAAGATGTTTGCTCCGGCCACCGTGGTTCACCGTCAGGCATTAACCTCTCCTGGTAATTTTATGTGTATATTGATTGATTTTAGCCGATTAACGAAACCCCTAACTCAATTTTAACCAACAATGAAAGTATTAGCAGGTTTAATTCTAGGGTTTTGTGAGGAAGAAGATGAACATGAGGATGTGTTTTTAAATAATAATCTCCATCTTTAAACAACAAAACAGATTTGGTCTAGTGGATGGGTATCTTCACTGTGGTCATAAGACCCGGGTTCGAACCTAGGACACTGCGGATGTATTTTGTTTATTTTTACAAACCATTATTAATAGTTTTTTTTTATAAATCAATGATATGTTTATAAATTCTTATAAAATAAATAAAATCATTTTTATAGTTGAATAAAAGGTGTTGTAGGTTACTTTAGCATTTTGATCCAAGAATCCAACCTTTACAAACCCAAACCCTTTTATTAAAACTCGTAATATATATATATATATATATATATATATATATATATATATATATATATATATATCGTTATAACTTTATAGAAACTAAACCGTCAAATGTTATACTAAAATAAACCTATAACGCTAAAACCCCGTAAACATTAATATATTCAAATTTAATATTAATCTCGTAAGTAATTAATAACTATTATTTCGTAAACTTTAAACTTTGTTAACATATTCGTTGTTCAAAATAAAATATACTGTTAACATCACAATCCTATAAATGTTATAATATTCAAACTTGATATTAACCTCATAATTTATTATTAAAATATTAATTTGTTAAAATTTGTTAACGTATAAAAATCATACTATCCAACTCCATAATAAAACATACATTTAAACCCTTCCAATTTCGAACGAATCAATTTGCTTACTTTTATAAGTTGTTAGTTAATATTTTGTACTTTTAATTCTAGTTCGTGAAGTTCAATTGCCTTGGTTTCATTTACACGCTTTTGGTTTTATTGCAAGTTTGTCTTCAACCTCAAGGTGAGTTTCTCACACCCCCTTTTTTTAACGCTTTCATACATTTTGGGGGTAGCATATGTATCCTATCAAAAAGACAATTTCGTTTATTCATTATTTACAAACTACAATTCGTTACATGGACTTGTGTGTTTATATGCTTACTTACTCAAAGATTACGTACTCATGGTTTCCTCATTATGTATGATCATACGCCCTCCTATGCACTCAGGACTTCGATGTTATGAGTGGAATAGGGACCCCCGATCCGAGTACGTTGGTTGTTACCAACAGAAAAGACACTTACTTGCACTATTATTCGAGTACATTGGTGCACAATCCCAACTGGAAAGGACCTTAATTGCTCATTTACACTTGTTCATGGAATTGCAGATTTATATGTACTTATATCAAAACTTGTGTGAACTCACCAACGATTCATATAGTTGACCTTTATTTTATATATATGCTACAGGTGCCTTATGTAGAGTATGCTGCCGTGACGAAGACACTAGAACTTAGGTTATATTAATAAATGGATAAGTGTTAATTGTTCTTGTACTTCCCTTGTATTTCTTGTTGCAAACTCGTGTACTTGATGCTTAAATTAATTAATGATAATATTGTCATTTAATAGTGTCACATGTGTTTTGAGCAATCTGTACGTCATACTCAGGCGTTTCCACTTTAGCCAGGGTGTTACACTTTTCGTTTGTATAGATAAAACCCAAAAACATTAAAATTTTTAAAATCCAAAAACATTAGAAAATCCTGAAAAATCAAAAATATTGTGATTTTTTTTCTCTTTACTGTTTTTTTTTTAAAATATTTTGAAAATTCAAAAACATTTTAAAATTTGAAAAGTCAGAAAAATTGTGTTTTTCAGTTTGTACAGAAAAATTCAAAAAACCAAAAAGATTGTGAAGTTTATTTTGTTTATAAGAAAAGTGAAAAAAGACAAAAAGATTGTGTTTTTAAGTATGTATAGAGAAAAACCAAAAAGATTTTTGCATGCGTTCGCTGAAAATTATGTCAATTATCTATATTTGAAGGACATGTACTTGTATATGTTTGGTCCTGACATTTACTTTTAATGCTCGGGTTAGCCATTCACCTGATAATGGAAAGTAGTTGGGGCGTTTGTTATGCGTTTTAGATTATTTTCTCGCTGAAAATTATGTCGGTTATTTAAGTTTGTGAAGCATGCTTGCATGTCTTGGTCCTATTATTCACTTGTGAATTGATAGGTTTGCCATTTATTTATAGACTTAAGTTAACTGGGGCTATTAAATTTATCTTTATTTTGTTTTATGCTACTCAAAATTTTGAGTTTTTGAAGCAAAAAGATAAAATGATAGTACATTGACTATCTTGACCCAAAATCCAGCAAGAAATAAGCTTAAAAGACTGTGTGCTTAATTGCATTGGTGCATTGGTAGGTCTTAAAACAAACAAGTAGAGTAAAGTATGTGATATAAACATAAAGAAACGCCAAGTTGAAAGAGGTGTTAGTCTCTAGAAAAAGTCTCGGTGAGGATGGCAGAAATGTAATAACCTGTCATACTCAAGCCTTATACATGTTTGATCACCCAAAAATAAGATAAAGCAAATACTTGTTTAATCATCTGGGTATTCATATGCATGAATATTTCACTCGCTTTTAGAGCAAACCCAAAGTCATAAAACTTGATCACTGTTTACCTCGTACAATCTAAATTATTGACTTGATCAAAATACGCTGTTAGTCATACATTGTTCCTCCCTTGTGCGCGTCTCAATACCATTAAGAAACTGACCCCAGGGGATACAATGTATGTAAGCCGACAGATGGACTCGTGCATAATCACTTATAGTAAAGGTAACTCAATGCATTGCACATAAATATTTATCAAATTCAAATTTTGATCAACATTATAATGGTTTATGTCAAGTTGTGGTGATATGGCAAAAATCAAATTAAGCTTGAACCAAGATTAGAGGCTGATAGTTTCTGATATTCTGTTCTTTAATTGAACCATTAATCATATCACAAAAACACTTGAAAGTTTGTTATTAGATTTAAGTGGACAACAATACCAATGACCGACTTAACACCAGTCACAATATCGCTGAAAGATAAAGCTGTGATGGAAAGGCAATTTGGTCAATATGATTCTCTGCTCAAACTCGACAAAAATCCAAAAATATGTACTGCTTTTGAAAAATCGTACAAAAACACAAAAAGATTTTCCTGTGTTTACATTTTAAGTTTTCGGATAATTTTCTGGTATATATTTCTTTTTCTAACAAAATTTCAAAAATATCAAAAAGATTTATTTTTAGTTTACATATTATTTAAGTATTTTATTTTACCTTAATCGATGCATCGAGAGCAACTCCTGCATTAAGATTTGTTCTTTATTTTTAAGTTATCGGTTTCAAAACGTGAAACGATTTAAGGTATTTGGTTGTCGAGGTATGGGATATCGGTAATTCTTCTAATTTAAATGAGTTATTTAATAAATTCATTTATTTATTAATTTTATTTTAATTCATATTTTTATATTTATTTATTTAAAATTAAATAAAGCATAATTCGTTAATTATGAATAACGAATTAGGTTATTCAAACAAACTACATCCTAGTTCGTTACTCTAATTCTCTTCCGCACTCTGTAACGAAAAGCACCTAATTCGTTATGCATATTTAACGAACTAGCCACGAATTAAACCTACTTCGTTATGACACGTATTTAATGAACTTAACGAATCATCTGATTGTTACCTTGGAAAGCATGTCATGTCAGACTATATAGGGAAATGTGAAGGTGGTTCGTCACACTATTCACCTTCATCTTCCTTACTTGCAAAGTTACTCTGCTCAAATGTTTTAGAATATTTGATTTTCATTTTTCTGTGTTTTGATCATATATTAGTGCTCGTAAGGTAATACTGATCACAACGTAATCATTTTCGTCAAATCTTGTAAGGGTTTGATGGGTTAATTATAAGGTTTTGTTATTGGGGGTTTAAGGTTTACATAAACCTTCATCGGTGAACTTAACTCTATGTTTATTTAACTTATTTTTGATGTCATTATGTTCGAAACGGATTTCCGAGATCCGTGGTGGTCTTTAATCATATTTTGATTGTTGATTGCCGGATTAATGACTAACTATTGTTATCAGGGTTTTTACGCCTCGTTCAAACCCTAACTTACTTGACTTATATCATGTTTTGAACACTCAAATCTATATCATTTGAATCGAAATGTGTTTCCGAGATCTTTATGGTCATTTGTTTGGATATGCATCGTTGATTATGGGGTAATTGTTATCAGATTTGTTCATTTGACTTTTGGTATTCTTGGTTAATTTTAACCTTGACCAGAGAAGTCAAAGATTAAGCCATTTCTTGGCCGTTCGTTATACTTAGCGAATTGGAACTCATTCGTGTCCAATTCTTTAAGTAAATCATATGAACTAGAATAGTGAATCATTTTATTAACGAATCAGATGTGTATTCGTTAAATTATAAAGAATTAGTTGTTATTATAATGAACTAGAGATTAATTCGTTATCTTTCAATAGTATTTTGCTAATTCTTAATTTGTTACATATTTACTCGATAACGAATCAGATGATTCGTTATATTATTTAACGAATCAGTCTGATTCTTAACGAATGACATGGTTTTTATTTTAATTTAAAATTCATAAATTGAAATATGAATTTTTACTTTTTATTAGTTAAGTATTATTATTTATAATTCTAATCACTCTTCGGACTTATTTATACAGTTCAATGGTTGATAACGTTGCTCAAGGTCCGCCTGTTGATGCACCACAAGATCAACAAGCTCAGGATGGCCCTTTGCTTTCTTTTGATACACGGCATAATGTTTGTGCATTCGTTGACACAAACTTTCCTGATGAAGATGTCTTTGGTGATATGCTGGCATTTATACGACGTTCTCGTATCCATTACGCTGTTACTGCTAATCCGGATATTCGGTTCAGTATTATTCGCCAGTACTAGGACACTGCTTATTATGTGGAAACGAGGACCATATTGCTGCTGAGGTTAACAACAAACCAGTTCTCGCATGTGTTGAAACTGTTCGAAGAGTGTTACGATTCAATGACAACATTGATGATCCAAGCAAATATCACAAGGATCTGATCCAAGGACTGTTTGGACGATTGTTTTATGATAATAGCCTTACTGCGTCTATGTATAACAAGGCATACATGTGTCCCAATACAAGTATTTACTTCATGTTCTCATTCAGTTCCTTGGTGAACGAAAGGCTGGTTTTGACGAATGCCGCATTATGCTACAATCAGCATTTGTTGCACTTGTTTTGAACAAGCGTTACAATTTTTCTGAAATGATCTTCAATCATCTGAAAGAAAATTGTATTCCTGGAAAACGACGCGTGAAGTTTTTGATGTATTCGCGGTTCGTTCAACTGTTTTTTAAGGATGCTATCAGGGATTTGGTGCTCGACCCGAATGATATGAACGATAAGTTTATCCTGGACAACATGAAGTCAGACACCATGAGAAGGATGAAACTGTACCGTCAATCTCCTCTTCCCAGATTTAAAAGATTGATTGGTCATCCAGCAAATTCTGATTATGTATGTCCTGACAATGATCGCTGGATCCATGATGATTCGGATTCAGAGCGTGAGGAGAGACCAGGTGGGAACGAGGGTAATGATGGTGATGATGATGCAGGTGGTAATGGTGGTAATGATGGTGATAGTGATGATGCGATCCTTGAACAACAAGCTGCAGTTGAAGCGGCTTTAGAAGCTACAATTGCTGCTCAATGCAAGAGGAAGGGTAAAGAGATAGCCTCTGAAGGCTCTTCTAAGCGATGAGTGTCGGCTGGAGCTGGCATCTCGTTTGGAGTTCAACCGACAAGGTCGTTCAAACCTCAACGCCCGGCGGTGCCGCTCACTACTAGCACCCTGGAGCTTACAATGACGACTATGCTTACGTCGGATCCACAGCTTGGTATGATTCCTCACTCAGTATTATCTACTATACAAAGGCCGAAGACTGTTACTTCTGTGATTCCTCCTACACCAACAATGATGCATCCACCAGATATTTCATTTCTGAGCCTTAGTTGTCCTATGGGTTCAGTTCAGCCAGTTCCTCCTTTTGCTGCATCACCTCACGATCAGCAGATGAGCATGGTTTTGAGTCTCCTACATTTGTGTGAAAATAAAATGTCAGCGGATCGTATGAATCAGGAACGAATGATGGAGAACCAGAGGAAGCTGCTCAGCTACGTTTCTTTCTGTCAAAAAGAAACAAAGGCCCTTCGTGAGATTGTTGAGTCTCAGGGGGTGAAAATTAAAGAACAAGAGAAGCTTATTTTGCAACTTACGTGCAAAGATGACGCATTGAAAAAGCTCAAGAATGATGATGAGGATCCAGATGAGTCTGGTGTTGGTGGTGAGACTAAACAAACTCAAGACCCAGCCTCTGGTACAAGTACGAGTTCTGTTGATGATTCAGGCAAGCAGGTTATTATTTATCATGATTATTCGGCCACCAAACCGATTGAGATGATCGCGGCCGATACAATTATTTTTGTTGATGAAAAGGGAATGGTGAGAAGTGTTGTGAATCGGGATGAGATTGTAGAGGGACAGTTTGTGGAAAGATCTCTAACACGAGAGCAGACTTCGTTATTGCTTGGCTTGAATGATGATCAATTGACGTGTTATAAGCTGAGCCCGATGTTGAGGTCAAAAATGATGAAGAGATCTTGAATGATCCGACAATTCTGATGAATACGACCTTTATTTATGAAGATGAGGAGGTTGTGGTTGAGGATGTGACTGCTGAGGAATACCCTGATCTGTTCCAACATACCAATATTGTTCAGGGTGCTCCAACATTTAATGAAGAAACACTCAAAGAAGCAGAAGATCATCTGGAAAAGACTACCAAGGGAAAGAATGTTGTGGATACAAGATTCGACTCAAAGATCGATCCGTCTCTTGCAGATATTCAGAGTTGGTTTGCTCATCAAGACAAGAGGGCTGGTAAGATTATTAAAGCACATCGGTACGTTGATCATGAATTGAAGGTGGAAGCCATGGCACGGGCCAAAGCAAATCAGATGACATCTTTCAAGGCTGTGTATAAAGTACAAGGTGATATTGTTTTTTGGTTTTTTGATTGTGATCTAAAAGTGTGTATTATCAAATGGGAGAAGGGCGTCCAGTACTACGAAAGGATGTATGATGTTCTCTCATTACCGAGATGGGACGTACGTACGCTGGCGTATCGTCCATTTTTTAATCATGGTTGGAATCACCATGCAATTTGGTTACACCAACATTTATTGTTCGAGGTAAACCACGGTTTTTAAATTTTTTATGCCAGAAATTCCAATCAGTAAGCGTCTCGATGAGATCGACCCAAGGACAGGTTGGAGGAAGCTGGTTCTTAAAGTAAAGCCGCCGAAGACGATGAAGCGTGTGGCGGTGAAGATGATGAACCAACACATGTATCTATCTTTCAACCGCTGGTACTACGACAATCGTACTGGCTCGGCCGTCATTGTCCAGGGTAAAGGGTTAAAGACCGAGCTAATCAAGATAATTGTTCCAATGTGGCTTGTTAACTTAACTGAGACCGACAACGACGTGCTATACAAGAATAAGATATTGATCGAGCGCAATGAAGACTATGATCTGGCTATGCAGTTCCAACGCGTTGTGCGTGTATGTTATGAGAACGGGATTCACAGTTGCAGAGATTGGCAGTCCAAACGTTTCAAGTAAAGTAAAGACATAGAGCTCAAGACGAGGGGGTGCCTATTAGTACACAGTTTTGTGTCTCGATTCTTTGTATCTATCGTTAATTTATTTGTCGTTTTATTTATGTAACAAAATATTAAGTTATCTTTATAGTTTATTAAGGTATAGTCTAGTTCGCTAAGGATGTTTAGAGAACTAGCTCTGAGTTAACATCCCTCCTGATTCGTTAACGATGTTTAACGAATCAGGGAGTGATTCGTTAAGTTATTTCATTTAAGTGTATGTTACGAAGTGGACTCTAGTTCGTTATGGAATGTTAATGAACTAGACCCATCTTCTTTATATAGTGGCTTCAGTCCACTGTTAATTTAAGTTTTGAGATTACATTAACGAATTGTTGTCCAATTCTCTCTCAATCTTCATCTTCATATTAATATTGTCGTTCACATACATACAACTAATATATATATATAACATATAATCAAGAGTAACAATGAGCTAGATCCTTAGGTTAGTTGTTTATATACATATCAGATCTGTAATCTATGTGTGTTAGGATTAACCATCGAGTTTAAACAGATCAATGTACTATCATTTTCTCTTTTTGCATCAAAACTCAATTTTGAGGAGCATAAAAATAAAAATTCAATCGCCCCAGTTACATTTCGTCAATAGATTAATGGCTATCGTATCAAACTACAAGTAGTTACTAGGACCAAAACATGCAAGCATGTTCCACAAAATTCAATAACTGACATATTTTTCAGCGAGAAAATAAAGTAAAACGCATAACAATCACCCCAACTAAGTTCCATTGTCAGGTAAATGGCTATCCTGAAGTTTACACGGAAACATCAGGACCAAACATATACATGTATATGTCCTTCAAATATAAGTAATTGACATATTTTTCAGCAAACGTACGCAAAAATCTTTTTGGATTTTCTCATTACATACATAAAACACAATATTTTTGTGTTTTTCAAGTTTTTTTATAAAACACAATAAAACTTTACAATCTTTTTGGTATTTCGGATTTTTCTATACATACTGAAACACAATGTTTTTGGTTTTTCAAAATTTTAAATTGTTTTTGGATTTTCAAAATTTGTTAAACAAAAAAAACACAATATATTTGTTTTTTTTTAAATTTTCGATGTTTTTGGGTTTTGTCTATACAAAAAAGCACAATATTTTTGTATTTTCTATTTCGCCCCCAAAATCCAAAACCAGGATATAAGTAAGGGTTTTCAATCCATTTAAACCAAGCAGAAAATTAAATCGAGTTTTGTCAAATGCTTTGGTAAATAGATCGACTTTTTGAAAATAGGTATGTACTTTCTCAAGATCAATTAATTTCTTTTCAAACAATCCCGTATGAAATGATATCGAATTTCAATATATTTCAATTTAGAGTGTTTCATGGGATTTTTTGTATGCTAATGGCAGCAGAGTTATAAATTAAAACTGGGGTAGTAAGAAACTTCAAACCGTAGTCGCGCAGATGTTGTTAGATCCATAAGACCCGTGAACAGCAACTCGAGGCTGCCACATATTCTGCCTCAGTAGTTGAGGTAGAGACCGTTGTTTGCTTCTTACACTGCCAGGAAACAATCCGACTTCCTAAAAATTGACACCATGCTGTAGTCGATTTGAAATTAATCTTGCACCCTCCATAGTCTGAGTCGGAAAATGTGGTGAGTTCAAAATTATCGTCCTTAGGGTACCATAACCCGATGTCAGGATTGCCCCTTAGATGTTGAAGAATACGCTTGACCGCTGCCAGGTGATTCACTCGGGGAATAGCTTGGTACCTAGCATATAAACAAACTTCAAACATTATGTCAGGTCGAGAAGCAGTAAGATACATTAAGGAATCAATCATAGCACGATAAAGGATAGGATCGATGGTGTCCTCCAAGTCATCCGGTGATAAATTGTGACCCACAGGGAGAGGGCTTGAAGTGATTTTTCTGGCAGTTATCTTGAATCAGCTCAAGACATCGTTCACTGTTGGGTTAAGAAATTAACCTAAGGGGAAGATTGCTAAGTCAAAGATTTGTTCAAAATGACATATGAGAGATTGGAATCTTCTCAACCTCCTCTGAATTCTCCAAGTATGGATCCGGGAACACCTTAGACCTCCGAGCAAGCTTCTACGTAGCCGGGTACGATATTTTTGTCTATCGGGCAGGGTTATCTTCTCTAAGTCTTCTTTAGTGAATATCCGAGCAAGGTTTGCAAATTAGTGCACTACCGGGTATGTTCACTAGTATATGCAAGTCCGGGCAAGGATCACTTTATGAAGCAGGTTTTTTTCTTGATAGCCAAGTAAAGTTCACTTCCGATTAAGCTTAAGGCTAACCAAGCTCATGAAGCCAAGTAATTGGAAGACCGGGCAAGGTATTCATTAATAAGTATGGTCAAGGTAGGCTTGATGATTTAATGATATATCTCAAGTATGATCGGGCAAGGTTCAACTTAAGCAAGGAACCGTGCTACCGAGCACACTTTGCTAAATAAGCTTTTCTCTAGCAAAGGGTTGAAGGGACCATTGAAGAACAAGGTTGCTCGTAAGGGTTTGTCAGGCAAAGTCTGTCCAAACCATGAAGATTGAAGTCTACCCGGTGAGTATTTTACTTGGTAAAATACTCTTCAAGTAAAGCCTACCCGGAAGACTTCATTTACACTTAGAATATTTCTGAATATGTAATTTGAATATGTTTTATTGGATAGGGTTTCTAGAAGGAATGAGAACTGTAAAGGAGGTTTCAGGCCTATAAATAGAATAATTTAGGGCACGCCTCCTAGCAATACACACAACAAGGAAGACAGACACATTAATTAAGAAAGAATATTGTGTGTGACGGCTGAAACCTTCCTTATCAAGAAACCCTAAATCGATTATCCACTTTGTATGATTGATATTATATAAATGGAAATCTTTTGAGTTAATCTTGTTTGTGGTTGTTACCTTTGAATACTGATTAAGCAACCATATGTTTGTTATTGATTCCGCCTTTAACAAATGGTGAACTTTCTAAATATAGCAACCCGTCATTAACTCCCTTGTCAGCACATTTATTTGTGTGAGTTATGACATGATTTGAGTAAGATCCAGCTGAAATCGGGGACCTGACAAGTGGTATTAGAGCTTGTTGCTGCTATTTTGGAAAGATTATTGTTGCTGATTGAAGATTTGAAGAAAGATGACATAAGCAGACCACTGTTCCATTGATTTGTGACGTCAGCAGCTCTGTTCTTCATTTTTCTTCCAGATCTACAATCTACCAGTGTTTTATCTTCCTTATTTTAATTAAAGCTTTAATCTTTATATCTAAATCTTGCTCTAATCATATCAGACACATCAGATCTGAACAACCTGTTTTCAGATCTGATTATTTTAAAACTTTGCTTTTTATAAAGAAACTGTTTTTGAGTCTGTGAAAATGTCTGGATATGAGGACCAAGAGGTGTCTACTAACAAGATACCAAGATTGTATGGACAGGAAAACTTTACCAAGTGGAAAGTGCTCTTTGACGCAGCCGGTGTGCTACAATGATGTTGATATGTGGAACTCCATCAAAAATGGTCCACAAGCTGCAGTTGAGGAAGGTGCAAACACAGTTGGAACTACTGCTGTAAGAGAAAGAATATGAAAGGTGGATGACAGGGCCTTAGTTATGATTAAGTTAGGACTGTCTTGGGAGATTTTAACCAAGGTGGCACATCATACAACTGCCAAACAAATGTATGATGCCATCCTTGAGATGTATGAAGGGAATACTGAGCTGAAGAACATTAAGAAACAGAGACTGAAGCAACAGTTGGAAAGGTCAAGTATAAGGAGGGAGAAAGGTTAAAATCAATACTAGAATCTTTTCTAGCTATTGTGAATGAGTTGAAAAACAACTAATTATGTAATGACTGAATTTGATTTAAATACAAAGTTACTCAACTCAATGCCAAAGGAATGTACTGCTTGCAAGTTCATCCTTCAGAAGCATAATTTCAATGAATTGAAACTGGATGATGTAATATTCTTTCTTCAGGCTGCAGAGCTTGAAATAATTGAGAATGAAATGATTAAGGAAGAAAGACCCTGCTTCAATGTTTCAAATGCATTGATTGCACCAATGGGTAACTTGACCACCAAAAATCAACAGCAAATTCCCATCATTGAAGAGCCAGTGGAGCATAATGCTGATACTCCAAAATCATTCATTGGAGGTAGCACAAGTAATCAAGGAAATCAGCAGAGGTTCAATGTGCAACTGATTGATGACAATGATTCTGCCTCTATGGCAAGTGGAAATTTACCTCATTCTAGTGGTGGAAATGGACAAAGCAATGAAACACATGCCTTACTTTCTATGTTCACTGAGTCATATAATGCCTTTGTTGCAAAGAACTTGATTCACACAAGTGTGGTACAAGATGACTTAGAGCAAATTGATGTAGATGATTTGGAAGACATGGATTTAAAATGGCAAGCTGCCATGTTGGCTTTGAGAAGTAAAAGGCTGTATAACAGAACAGGTAGGTCTCTGGTTTCTGGTCCAAATGACAGGATTGGATTTGACAAGTCAAAAGCAATTTGCTACTATTTTCAACAACCTGGTCATTTTGCAAGAGAGTGCAATCAACCAAGAAACTTTCAGATGAATCAATTCCAGAATCAACAATCAAGAGGTCAGCAGCAATACCAACAAAATCAGCCAAGATTCAACAATAACAACTTCAATCCCAACAACAACTACAACCCCAACTTCAACAACTTTCAGCCTCAAATGAACAATCAAAAACAAAGCATGCAACAAACTCAAGGCTTTCAAATGAACAACAATCAAAACCTTCAAGCAGCTCAAAATGTTCCAAACAACACTGTTCCAGCAAATCAAAATCAGATCAGAAATCAAGGAAATGTGGCAGTGACAACACAACATGAAGGAAATTTTGATTGGAGCAATCATGAAGAGGACATTGCAGATGATATCAAGAAAGAAAATGTGGCATTCATGGCCATAATTGAAAAAGAAAAAGGATCATCATCTCAGGTACACTCTGCTCCCACTGTTGATTTAAATGAAATTTAAATGAATTGAAAACAAAAGTAGGAAAGCTGGAAAGTGAGTGTTTTAGGAAACAAAGTATCATCAATGGGTATGAGGCTAGTGAGCTGATCAGTGAAGAAAAGATTAAAAGCCTAGAAGATGACTGCATGATCAGTTATAGAGCTCAAACCAGATACATCACTGAGATAGATGGATTAAAGAAGATGGTAGTTGAAGAAAAGGTGCAGAACACAAAACTGAAGGTTGAAACTGAATTTTTGAAGAATTTGGTCTCAGCAGGCAACATATGTGGTATTCTAAACCAAGTAAAGGACCAAGACAAATACAAAGCAGTTCCACCTCCATTCAACAATAACTTCATGCCAAAAGTTGACAAAGAGAAAAGAGATACATACTTACAACAATTCAGAGATGTCTTTCAAGACAAAGAAGAATTTGTTGATTTGTACAAAAAGGTAGAAGTGAATGAAGAAGGAGAGTTTGTGATTAAGGAAGAATTTGTTGATTTATACAATTGGAGTTCAAGTCTTTGAGGATGACTTTGATCCTGTTGAATTGGATTAAGATGATTTAAGTGATCTGAGTGATCAAATCACTGATGAAGAAATCAAAGATGCTGAAAGAGGAAGAAAATACAAGAAACCAGAATCTGTTGATCAACTTCCAAAGTATCCACTAGTCCCACAAAGAATGAAGAAACAAAATGATAAGATGAAAAAAGAACATGTATCTTTTGATATTTGTGAAAAGAAGAAGATAAGCTACAATGCAGTCAGGCCACCAAGCAAGGCTGTATTAGAAAGGATAAAGCAAAACAAAAAGAAGATGATGACTGAAGAAATTGATACAGAAAATTGTATCCCAGTTTATCCAGTCTTTTCTACTCATGAAGTATTGGATGTTGGAGAAGTGGAAATTATGGAAGAATATCAAAAGAGACAGTCAAGGGTTAAAGAAAGTATTGATGAAGAACCTATGATTATGGAGAAAGTTGTCTTTGTCAAAAGCACACTTGAAAGAAGACATCAAGATTGAGGAGTTTGTGCCATTCTCAATTAACTTCGATAGTTTAAAGAATCAGAAGACTCTAGGAGTCAAGTCACCTAAGCCAAGTGAAAGATTCAAGAAACCAAAAGAACATGAAAAATTGAAAGGAAAGGTATGGTGCAAGAAGTGTGATGAATACGGTCACCACAAAGACTCATGCAATGAAAGACTGAAATTCCAACCATTTCATGTCCCGGATGGAACAAAGTATGGCCAAGACTTTGTCCTGTACAAAAAGAAGTATGATGTATATCTGGGAAATGGAAAGGTGTGTGGAAATGAAACAATGAAAAGGGAAGGAAACATATCTGCTAAGGAGACAAGGATTGAAAAGAAAACTGACGTCAAACAAAGAATCAAGGGACTAAATCAGCAAGAAGAAGCATATCTCCTAAGAAGCATGAAAATGTGACCAAAAAGAACTCTCACCTTTTGGGAACCAAAAAAGATAGTCAATTAGTTAATATGATGAATCTCAAGGTTCACCTAGAAATGAAAAGACAAGAGACAAAGGTGTATTTTCAAGAAAGAAATCAAAAGAACTGACAGGTGATGAGATGTTCTTATTGAAACATGGATATGAACCACAAGGTTTTCTTTGGAAACCTAAGACTGAGATCAAGGTTGAGACAGTTGCTGATGTGAGAGACTACTCAGAAAAGAAAGACTATGTGATTAAGGAGTATACCACTGATTCAGCTGAGTACCATAACTCAACCTCACTTGTTAAAACCTCAAGAGAGTGTGGTTAAGAAACCGATAATTCAGACAACTTAGAAGTCACTCATGAAGATCCTGAACCAACAACACTCACTTCCCAAGCTGTCACAGAAACTGAAATTGATGAGTTGCAAGTTGTAGAAGCCTGCACTTCATCACTCAACTAATCAAACTCTTTCTTTTGTGCATGAACAATCCACTCCTCTGAATGAAATATGTTATATGGATAGTGGTTGTTCTAGGAACATGAATTGTGACAAAAGATCACTTGTCAACTATGAAGAAAAGTATGAAGGACCTGTAGCCTTTGGGAGTGATGAAAATGGTGGAAAGATTGTGGGAAAAGGAATCTTAACAAATGGAAAGGTTTCTTTTAATAATGTGTTTCATGTTGAAGGACTTCAGTATAACCTACTGAGTATATCACAAATGTGTGATAAGGGTTACAAAGTCAGTTTTGATGATTCCCACTGCTTCATCTTAAAAACTGAGTATGTAATTCCACCTGAAATGATTATGATGATGTCACCAAGAAATGGCAACTTGTATGAATTGAATATGAAAGAAGCTGTTTCAAGAGGAGGTGCATGTTTTTTTCCAAAGCTACTGAAAATGAATCCAAATTATGGCATAGGAAACTGTGTCATGTGAACTTAAAGAACATGAATAGACTTGTCAAAGGTGAGCATGTCATAGGCTTACCTACAAGAGAGTTCAAATTGGAAGATCATTGTAATTCATGTCAAAAGGGAAAACAACACAAATCTACTCATAAGCCTAAGCTCATCAACTCAATTGATCAAATACTTGAATTACTTCACATGGATCTTTTTGGTCCTGTGAGTGTGCCAAGTATAGAAAAGAAAAGATACTGTCTTGTGATCATTGATGACTATTCAAGATACACTTGGGTTTATTTCCTAAGTACCAAAGATGAGACTGCAGAGTTGATTAAGGGTTGTGTAACAATGATTGAGAACAAGTTGAATAAGAAGGTTAAAATGATGAGAAGTGACAATGGTACTGAGTTCAAGAATGGAGTTATGCATGACTTTTGTACTGAAAAGGGAATACTTCAACTATTCTCAGCTCCTAGAACTCCTGAACAAAATGGTGTTGCAGAAAGAAGAAATAGAACTTTGATTGAAGCTGCAAGAACCATGATAGCAGATGCTAACTTGCCTGTTACTTTTTGGGCTGAAGCCATAAACACTGCTTGCTATGTTCAGAACAGGGTGCTTGTAAACAAAAGGCATAAAAAAACTCCATATGAAATATTCCACAACAGAAAACCTTATATCAAGTTTTTCAAGCCCTTTGGATGCAAATGTTTTCTTTTGAAGACTAGGGACTATTTGAACAAGTTTCAAACAAAATCTCTAGATTGTTTCTTTGTTGGATATTCTAAACACTCAAAAGCATACAGAGTATATGTGAAAGACCATTTGAGTGTTATAGAATCATCTGACATCATCTTTAATGAGAATCAATTCAATACAGTTGATGGTGCAGCATGGCTGTTTGATCATGAAAAGTTAATAAAGTCTTTCAAGATTTATCCTGAAGACTTTGATGACTCTTTTTACAAAACCAGTGTAATTGAAGAGAAAAAGAAGAAACCACTGGACTTGGAAGAATTGTGGAAAAAGGTTGCTAGAAAAGAAAAGGAATATACTTTTGTGAAGAATTCCTCAAGTGATATTGGTGAACAAGTTCAAGAAGAATATCAAGAAAACAACTAAAGTCCTGAACATGATCATAATAATCAAGTTCAGAATGTGGGAGACTCAAGCAACCAAGCAAGTGAAGAAGAAGCTGCATCTACTGCAAGATTTCAGAATTTGTTTGAAAGCTTGAATATTGGAAACAATGGTGCATCTACTTCAGGACAACATAATGATGAAGCACCAAAATTTCATGATGTAGAGACTGATTTGATCATTGAAGAACCAGAACTCAATGAGTCAAATCTTGACACAACTGTGTCTACAGATATAATTGTTCAAACTCCTTATGTGGAAAAGAATCATCCTTCTAAAAACATCATTGGAGATTTGCATGAAAGAGTTACAAGAAGTCACTCAGAAATTGCAAACATCTGTCTTTACTCCTGTTTCTATCCCAAACAGAGCCTAAGAACATTGCTCAAGCACTGAAAGACAATAGTTGGGTGGAAGCCATGCAGGAAGAATTGGCACAGTTCAGAGATCTACATGTGTGGGATCTTGTTGATAAGCCATTTGACAGATATGCAATAGGAACCAAATGGGTTTTTAGAAACAAAAGGGATGAGAGGGGCTTGGTTATTAAGAATAAAGCTAGAGTTGTGGCACTGGGATGTCTTCAAGAAGAAGGAATAGACTTTGAGGAAGTCTTTGCACCTGTTGCAAGACTTGAAGCTATCAGGATTTTTCTTGCATATGCTGCCTCAAAGAACATTAGGGTGTTCCAGCTTGATGTTAAGTCTGCATTCCTAAATGGGAAGATTGATGAAGAAGTGTATGTAGCTCAACCACCAGGTTTTGAGGATCCAATGTATCCAAACAGGATGTATAAGCTAAACAAAGCCCTTTATGGATTGCATCAAGCTCCTAGAGCATGGTATGATGAGCTGTCAAATCATCTTCTTGAAAATGGTTTTAAAAGAGGAGCCATTGACAAGACACTCTTCTATAAAAAAAGGGATCAGACTTACTTCTGTTACAAGTGTATGTTGATGATATCATCTTTGGTTCAACCAATGAACAAATGTGTTTGGAGTTTGAAGGGGTAATGAAGTCCAAATACAGCATGAGTTCTATGGGAGAAATGAACTTCTTTCTTGGATTACAAGTCCAACAGAAAGCTGAAGGGATCTTCATTCACCAAAATAAGTATGTGCATGATATCTTGAACAAGTTCAACTGTCATGAGTACAAAACTGCTTCAACTCCAATGGACACCAAGGAAAAGATGATTGCTGATGAAAAGGGGGAGCCTGTGGATGAACATGAATATAGAGCTAAAATTGGATCTCTGATGTATCTGACTACTACAAGACCAGATATCATGTTTGCTGTGTGTGTGTGTGTGTGCAAGATTCCAGTCAAGTCCAAAAGTCTCCCACATGAATGCTGTAAAAAGAATATTCAGATATTTGAAGGGAAGACCAGATTTGGGGATTTGGTATCCAAAGAATCAATCATTTGATCTAATTGCCTACATAGACAGTGATTATGATGGCTGCAACGTGAGCAGAAAGTCAACCTCAGGAGGATGTCAATTCTTGGGAGAAAGGCAAGTGTCATGGCAATGTAAGAAGCAAACAACTTTCTCAATCTCAACTGTAGAAGCAGGATATGTTGTTGCATCTGCCTGCTGTGCACAAGTTCTATGGATTCAGAACCAGATGCTGGACTATGGTTTGAATTTTCTGAACACCCCTATTCTTATTGATAATAATGCTGCATATTTTACTGTTAAAAATCCAGTTCAACATTCTAAGACTAAGCACATTGAAATCAGACATCACTTCATTAGAGATTGTAGTGAAAAAGGTTTGATTGAAATGCAAAGAGTTAATACAAGTGACAATTTGGCTGACCTATTCACCAAACCACTTGATAGAACCAGGTTCAACTTTCTTTTGAAAGCACTGGGAATGATCAACTCTGATGAAATCTGATTAAGGATGTGTGCTTGGTTGATTACCTCTATGTGCTAACTGATTACTTTGATAGAGGTTACATCTTATGATTGTTTAGAGAATATGCTTGCTTATGTTATTGAATATGTTGACTGTTATGTGCTTTGACTGATTGTGTGTGCAAAGAATGACAAGTATTGATTTGATTAATATGTTTGCATGTTTATCAATTAATGTGTGTTTGTGATGTTAAGATGAGAATTCATGTTATGAATTACCTGTTAAATGCTTATCTGACATCACTGCTTAATTGCTTGAATATGTGTTTTATCTGATCTTCTAATGTTGTTAAGATAGGATAGACTTTGAATGTTAAAACTGTCTACTTGTTCTAAAAATATTAAGTTTGATTAAGATTTGATTATGTGCTGCAACTGTTTATGTCAAGATAAGTTTTATGTCAAAATTAAGTGATAAAATGAATCTTCTAATGAATTTTGCATAAATGCTTTATTTTTGAACCAAAACATGAGCATGTTGTTAATGGTGTAGAGATATGATAATAATATTCAGTTCAAGCTTTAAAGAAGCTTAAAAGAAAGATTTTTCAATGAAAAGCCTCAGGTAGTTATCTTTGCTAAAAATTATGTCATTTGCCCAGTTGGAAGGACATACACTTGTGTATGTTTGGTCCTGCAATCTGCAAAGATTAAAGGATAGCCATTAACCAGAAAACTGAAAGAATTTGGAGCAATTATAACTTTTTTCTTATTCCTTCACTTAAAACTATGTCAATAGCTCTGACTTTGAAAGGACATATATTCACATGTATGTTTGGTCCTGTTGACCACTTATGGTCAAACAGAATAGCCATTTACCTGACAATTAAGAGACATTGGGGTGATTGAATATTAAACTGAATAGAATGGGAAATGATAGTACATTGACTACTTAGCCAATCAATGGATTTATTAGGCTAAAAGGACTCTTAGTACAGTCATTGACATGTATGGTTGCTTTCTCATGATATGTAAAATCTTTGGTGGTATAAACATAAAGAAAATGCTAAGATTTATATGGAGTTACATTGTTGTCTATGCATATTCCTAGATAAATCTTTTCAAATGATAGGCAGAAAAGTTATTATCCAGTCATACACAAGCTTGTTGGTCTTTGGTTACCCAAAATGAAACATTTGTAAAAGAGTGACAAAGAAAAGTTGTGAACTACTTTAATCTCAAATGTTTCTTCAACCAAAAGTTGATACAATTTCACAAATTTTTATTCGGAAAATGTAAACATGAGGGTTAATTCAAGAACTGCAAGGGTGGAGGCAATCATATAAGTCCTTTAAACATCCTAAACGAAAGGCCTGTAAGTCCGACCTGCGTGGCATGTAAGTCCAACGTTCAACCTCACATATGTTTGTAGATTTGAAAAGAAATATCTTCTAAATTTTCAAATATATGTTCTGTCATTGAATGTTTTTAACCAAAACCAGGGGGTCAAAGTCAAATTGAGGTGATCTGGAGAAAGACAAATAAGCCTTGAGGATACATAAGAAGCATCAGAAAACAATATGTGTTATCCATTGAATTTTTCTGCAAAATTAATTGAAAATTAATCATATCACCAAAGAGATGAAAATCATGTTAAGTCTAGACCTGATGTTGACCTGTCTTTGTAGTTATAATAATGCTGAGAATGATGTATTGAGAAAGCTACTTAGTCAATATGATCCCATTCCTAAGATCTTTTCAGTCTACAAAAGAAATTTTTTTTGAAATGAAACATAACTGAAATTTGATCTCTAAATGCACCATTTGCTCTTAAACTATGATCTTTAAAGATAAAATTGTTCTGACAAGTGGTTTAAGTCAAAAAGTGTTTCATTTTGGCCAAAATAGGTTGAATATGTAATTTCGGGTAAGGTTTGATGTTATTAAACCTTCCCAAGCACAAACTGTTTGAATATATATTTTCGGGTAAGGTGTGATGTTCTCAAACCTTTCCGGGTATAAAACAGTTGAATATGTGTGAATATGTATTTTCGGGTAAGGTTTGAGGATTCATTACCTTTCCGGGCAAGCTTTGTCATTTTTGACTAAGTTTATGATTCTCGGGCATGCTTTGAAGTGTTTACACTTTTCGGGTAAGGTATACCATTGTACGAATTTCCCGAGCAAGCTTGAAGTCTTGAGATGATTATGTATTTTAGCTAGCTTTTAACAATAGATAATTGTTTCGGGCAAGCTTTGCATTTTGTTTATGCTGATTGTTATTCCCAGAAAACTTTGTGAACTCCTTGAGTACATCAAGTAAGCTTTGTGTGTGTGAATATGTTTTCTTTGAAATTACAAGTGTTTTCGGGCAAACTTTGTTTTCCGAACACACGTTATATTTCGGGTACACTTTTGTTCCCCTAATATACTTGGTAATTTTCAAAATTTGATTTTCCGAGTACACTGTCTGCTAGAAGTCCTTTTCGGGCACACTTTGTACTCTAGGAAGATTATTCGGGTATACTTTGTAGTAGAAGGTTGTTCGGGCATACTAACATTATGAAGGTTGCTCGGGCACACTATGTTTTTAAAGTATACTTGATTGAATATACTTTTATTGTTATTGATTGAATATGATTCTTATGTTTGATAGGGTTTATGCTAGATTAAGATTTTAATTTAAATTTGAGAAATTTATTTGGGCATCTTAATTGATTCCTAGCAAGAATGTTTATTTGATATTTTATACTTGATTAATTGTCTTGTGATTAAGTTCTCAAGAAATCTGGTATTTCGGGTAAGCTTTCTTCATAGTGTCTTGACTTTAAATTAAATAGCTTAATCAAACAGGGTTTGTGATTAAGAGGGATCGGGTAAAGCTTATAAAATTAAAAGAAAATGTTATCAAGAAAGGTTTAATATTATTCGGGTAAGCTTTGTATAAGTGGAAATATACCGTGTAGACTTTGCAAAGGATTACTTTTCCGAGTAAGGTTTTCTAAGCCTAAAATGATAAAGAGTTATATGTTAAAATTGTTTTAAATCTTAAGTGGATAATGTTACTGTTTGACATCTAATTATTCACAAAACGACAAAAAGCATTTAAACCCCACTTTCAAAAGGTATATAAGAGGGAGTTAGGCAAATTTTTCAACATTGTATTTCCCTCTCTCTATCTCTCTTTCCACTGCAACTGCTTATTCGCAAAGAAACCCAAACCGACCTATCGCTTTGATTCTTAATCCAAACCCTAATTTGAATCAACCCTCTAATTCTGACTCGGTAATCATGAATAATGTGGTTTCCGACCACGATTAGACTATATTGGACTTTGATTATGTACTTGATTACTAATATTCTGTTTTTGTGTTTAGGTTATTAATTTGTCGAAGATCAGGTTCTTAAATAAAATTTCTCTCTTTCTTCTATAAACTTATAACTTGAAATTGGGTAAAGTAATAAACTTTTATGCTAATTTCACTTTGAATATGTTTGTTTATGATGTTCAAATATGGCAGAAGAGGACCAACCCAAGTATGCTTTTGAAAAGAAGCATAAAATTTATGCTCTATTGCAAGTCACACCTGACAACGAGCCGGTGGCGCTAATGATTACATGGATGGCTCGATCAAATGTCAGTTTTGCTTTTACTCAACGCCCTGTCATCTACAGAAATCATTCACTGGATTTCTGGAGATCTGCTGAACTGGTTGAAGATTTCAATGGAAAGAGAATAGAGGCAACTGTTGCAAAAATACATATAACTGAGAGGATGATAAGAAGATGCCTGCAGTTAAATGATGATGACCATAATCATATAAACTTCAATACGGCACACCTAATAAGAATATTTGAAGAGACAATGGGTTATCAGGGAACTGTACATGAAGGGCAGTTTCAAAAGGGGATGTTTCCGATGATGTATAGATTCCTAATTTTCCATGTGATACAGGGGTTTGCTCCTAGAAAAGGATCATGGACTTTGATGAGTCATGATTTAGCAAATGCTACTGTTGGGATTATGTATAACCTACCCTTCAATTTTTCAAAGATGATATTTGATGGACTGGTAGCAAACCTGAAGAAGGCAGAGAAGGACCGGTTCTTACAATATTCAAGGTTCCTGCAGATAATCTTCAACGGAGAATTAAGAGATCTACCCACTATGGGAATTACACACATACTGCAGAACCCTGACACATACAAGAGAATCAAGAATCCATGTGTTGCTAATAGATTCAATTCTGAAGCTCCATTTGAGACCTTGCCAAGGTTATTGAACCATGACTTGAATGTGATGCCAGTGCCTGAGTTAAGCTCAAAGGAGGAAGGAGGAGATGATGTTGGGAGTGATGATGATGGTTCTGACGATGAAGATGATAATGTTGATGGAGATGAAGGAGGAGCTGGAGTAGCTATAAATGTTGATGCACCTGATCAGGGGGAGCAACTTGAAGATCAAGAACAACCTATTCCAACACCACCACAATCACCACCAAACATTGACCAACCCATTATACCATCACCACCAAAAACTCCACCACATCAAACCACTCAATCCCCACCACAAACCCTAATCATATGCCAACCTGAAACATCAACTCATGTATCCCCAACACCACAAACACCAACAACATCAAGTCTAATTCACTCAGATCCATTCATCCCAAGCCCACATCATACACAATCACCACAACAATCCATTCACCAAAATCACACCACAACCCATGAACAAACTGAATATGAACCATTTTCTACATCACAACCTACAACACCACCCACTGACACTGACCTGTTGACCTTGTTAATAAAGAATGCTGAACTGAAGAGAAGGAATCAGGAGGTAACAGAAGAGAATGTGATGTTGATAGAGAAGTTGGTACAAGCAAAATTGAGAATTCAAGCCCTGGAGCAGGAGGTTGAGAAGACTTCAGCTGCCCCAAAACAGGGGGAGAATGAAATAATGCCAACTGACTCTGGTGGGAATATTGAGACTGTAACTGCAATAGGTGTAGATACTGTAGACAGTTTAAAGATGATTATGAATGTTTATGATGATGGGGAAGAGAGTAGTGAGGAGAGGAGAATTGAAGATGATAATTATGAAGGTGATAGATCAGAGGTTGGAGAACAGGATTATGATTACAATGAAGAAAAAAATAATTAAATGAGAAATGTGGAAAGGGATAAAGAGAATGTGGAAGAAAATGTTGAGACAGAGGATAGGATTGAAAAGACAAATGCTGAGGAGAATGTAGCTATTACTGATATAGCTACTGATTTCTTAATTAACACTCAAACTGAAGTAGAGATTGAAGTGATGAATCAAGGGATTACTGCTACTGAGGAGCCAATCATTACTGAAAGTGAACAACCTGAAAGCTCCAAGAGGTTAGATTATGATCCTGAATTGGAAGCACTTGAGAAAGAAATTGATGAGTATGGACAATTTTATGATGAGGAAGAAGTAATGCCTAAAAGGATGGATAAAGGCAAAGAAATGGTCACAGAAGAAGAGCATGTTAAGGCATATCCAGAAAAAGATGTTTTGTTTACAGAAGATGTTGAAGCTGTTACTGCTGCTTTAAGGGAACAAGAAAACATTCTAAGAGAAACAAAGGACAGAGAGATACTGGCCCAAACCATAGATCCTGTAGAGTTGGCAGAGCAGGAAAACTTGATCAACTAAGCCAAGTTTGCAAAAGAAGTTCTTAATGAAGTGGCTGATCAAGAGGTGATTGAAGCCTTGATTAAGTTGAAAGAACAAGAGGAAGCTGATAATTCCTTAGCCATGGTGGTTATTATGTTTCAACCACAAAGCCAACCAGAAAATGAATCTGAAATGCCCCAAAAGGAACCTGAAAGGGAACCTGAGAGGCCAACTGGTGAAACTATTGAAGAAATGATGTCTAACATCACCAGAATCAGGATGGAAAGAGCCAAAAGATTTGAGCAAGTGTATACAAGAAAGAGGAAGTTTGATAAACAGAAAAGAAATGATGAGAAGAAAACAAAGAGAGGGAGATGGGATGAAAAGAATAAGTGTTACATTGAAACTCCTGATGATGATGGTGATAATGATACTAGTCCAATCAGGGCAATTCCACTGAAGACACTGCAACCAAATCAACAGATTCCAGGTGTTGCTGATGTGCCTACTCAAACTGAATCAAACCCAGAGCATCCACCCTCTGATGAACCCAAGATTGATGCTATGAATAATCTAACTGAAGAGGAGGATGAGTCTGAGGAGTCTGATGAGGATGATAATCCTGATGATAATCAAAGAAAAAGTGTTAAAGCTACCAATGTTGAATCTCCACAAGTGGAAATGACTAATGAGTAGAGAGCTAACATTGAGTTGAGTATGAGGGAAGCCAAAAGGAAACATCCTTTGGTTGTAAAGCTGAGAAAGCATGGAATAAGTTTTGAAGCTTTGGCTGATCTTGATGATGATCAGTTGCGAAAGAAACTTGATAAGGAGTGGGATGGTTTCAAGAAAAGAATGGAACAAAAGAACAGAGACTGCCAGAAATACAGAGAATATCTTAGAAGGCATAATTATTCAGAGAAAGATCTGTCTCACTTCATAGTTGACCAACTCCAAGACCTTTACAACAGTGAAAGAGAAAAGGTGATTGAAAAATGTGTGAAAGAGAATGAGAAGTTTGAGAAATTGGAAACTTTGAATGAGAAGTTTGGAGGTATGTGTGGATACTTGCTTGAGAAAGGGTTAAAGCCTGAGATGGTTGAGAACCTATCTAGAGAATGAGTGTTGGATCAGTACAATAAATTGAAAAGAAAAGAAAAATTAAAGAGGGTCCAAACTGAGAGCTCTACCAAACATGTTGAAACATCTGTTGAACCTCCAATAAAGAGAAGAAAGATAATGACTCTGAGGGAGAAACAGAAGATGCAGAGTGAAAAGAAAATATCCAAGGAAGATCATGTTGTTGAAACCCCTACTCCACAAGAAGTGGATCCTGAATATGAGGATGAACCTTGTGTACCTTGGGAAAATGAAGAGATGATCAACATTCTAAGGAACATAATGATTACTCAAAGGGGAATGGATGAAGCCTCTTTCAATGCTTTGGAAAAGGAGGATTGAAATTTCTCTTCTATGCCCAAAAAGCTGAATGGGAGAAAGCTCTAGGGGAAGGTGTGAACCCTAGATACTATGCAGATGGGAGTTTTGTACCTGCTGATTTGTCAAGAACTCCTGGTATGGAAAAAATGTTGCTAGCTCTTAAAGATGCAGGAGCAAATGTTGTTGAGCTTGCCAACCTTCCAACTGAAATGGTAGAAGCAGTCTACATCAAATTCTTCAATTTGGGTCCTAAAAAACCCAAGAAGTTTGTTCCTTTCAGGCCACCAATTTTAAGAAGATATCCACAAGGTGGAAGAGGTGAATCAAGTAGGTCTGCACAACAAAGAACATCAAGACCACAATCAGATGTAGATCTTCCCAGAGAACTCTACTATGATTATGTATCTAAATGCTTGAGAGTGATTATGGAAAGCAGAAAACAATGAGAGATAGTTGTGAGAAGTGACTTTTATGATTATACTCAAGAACAACTAGAAAGAATGGCCACACTTGACCTGTATGACTATAGAGACAGAAACAAGATGGCAGGTAGGCAAATGAATGAACTCTCAAACTTTTTAAAGAAAGAAGCTGACCATGGATTCCGGTTCTCAAAAGAAAAGAGAAGTTGGAGAATGATGCAACTTCACAGATTGAAAAGGTCAGAGAAGTTGAGAAAAATGGACAAAGCTGAACTATACTACCAACTGAATGTCAGAGACAGGAATCCAGTGTCAAACCTGAATGCATGCTTAGGCCTTGGAAGAAGAATGACATGCCCCAACTACACAGTACAAAAAAATGGCATCATTACTGAAGTTGAATACAAAGAAAATGCTGACCATTACTTGCTGAGAAACTCTGATGGAAAAGTACTGGGGATTATCAAGAAGGATGAAGACTTGAATTGCTTACATGATGAAGATCTAATGGATATTAGGGACTTGGTAATACCAGAAGGTCATACTCATTACCAAGCCCTTGATATTTTCAAAATGAGAGCTGCATCAGTGATAACAAACAGAAGAAAAGATGCATACAATGCATGGAAGAGACAAAATTCCTAGATTAGGCTTTAATTTGTAATGTCTCATGACAGCCTTTTGAATATGTAACTTGTTTATGTTTATTGATTATGTAATTTAACTTTTGATTTGATGTGTATTTTGACTAAGTGTAAGTAACCTTAGAAATGTTTTGGGTCAGCTGAGGTGTTCCAATCTAGGGGGAGATTGTTGGGTCAAGAAATTAACCTAAGGGGAAGATTGCTAAGTCAAAGATTTGTTCAAAATGACATATGAGATATTGGAATCTTCTCAACCTCCTCTTAATTCGCCAAGTATGGATCCGGGCACACCTTAGACCTCCGAGCAAGCTTCTACTTAGCCGGGTACGATATTTTTATCTATCGGGCAGGGTTATCTTCTCTAAGTATTCTTTAGTGAATATCCGAGCAAGGTTTGCAAATTAGTGAACTACCGGGTATGGTTAACTAGTATATGCAAGTTCGGGCAAGGATCACTTTATCAAGCAGGTTTGTTCTTGATAGCCAAGTAAAGTTCACTTCCGAGTAAGCTTTAGGCTAACCAAGCTCATGAAGCCAAGTAATTGGAAGACCGGGCAAGGTATTCATTAATAAGTATGGTCCAGGTAGGCTTGATGATTTAATGATATATCTCAAGTATCATCGGGCAAAGTTCAACTTAAGCAAGGAACAGCGCTACCGAGCACACTGTTGGTGCATAGATGTCAGTATTTCATATGTCTAATGTCTGTAATCGAGTGTGTAATATTGTTTATGTAATTGTTTGTGTAAAAGCGAAGTTGTTGACAAGTTCGCTTAGGCGAACTTGTTAACCAAGCGAAGTTGTTGACAAGTTCGCCTAGGCGAACATGTTGAACGAGCGAAGTTATAGACAACTTCGCCTGAGGCGAAGTTGTCATGTATTTATATAGGCTTCGGGTTTACTGTTTAGGGTTGATCGTTTTGGTTATTTACGTGTAATTCATTGAGTCGAGTGACGTGAGGTCGAGAGGCTGTAAGTAACACGGTTCGAGTTATCAATATAACGTGAGTTTTGTTCGTATCGTGTGTACGTGTGTTTGTGTGATTATATTCTACGTCCGTAACGATCTACACAGGGATCCGCACCTGTGTATATCGGGATATCTCGTGTGATCCGTCCAGGGAACCTACAATTGGTATCAGAGCTTTTGCTCAATTGTGTGGTTCGGGATATTCACGCGGGTGTAGAATTCGTTCCATTTCGGGTATTACCGGGACGAGTTTGTGGTGTTTTTGCTCATTCTAGCCTCCTACCAGTGTGTTCAAGCCTTCAAACCGTCAAAATCGTCGTTAAAATTCGATTTTCAGATCTGCAGAAAGTTTCAGTTCGTCAGGCGAAGTTGCTGTTCATCAGGCGAAGTTGCCGTCAGGATTCGTAGGGTTTCAGCGAATATATAAGGAGAAGCGAAGTTATTCACAACTTCGCCTACCTCCTCAACTTCGCCTAACTCAGCGAAGTTCTCATCAAGTTCGCCTAGCTCAGCGAAGTTCTCTTCAAGTTCGCTTACTTTCTAAGTTCGCTTAGCCTAAGCGAAGTTATTCTCAACTTCGCTCAGTCACGCGAATTTAAGAAGAATCCAGCGAAGTTATTACTTAAGCGAAGTTATCCTTAACTTCGCCTACAGTACTGTTTCGAAGAAATTTTTTAACTTCGCCCTTTTCAGAATTTTTCGGGTTTCTTAGTCTTCAAGAAGGATGTCGTCGATCAACATTTCGGAGCATGTCAAGATGGAAGTTGAAGCGGGGTCAGCCACAAAGGCCCCAAGGTTGCTGAAGGGAACCGACTTTGTTGCGTGGAAGGATCGGTTCATACAGTATGTTAAGTACCAGGATGCGAAAATGTGGGTATGCATCCAAGATGGATATATTCCACCGATCATGGAGTATGAGGGTCGAGACCAAATCAAGAAATACAGTAAAATGGAAGAAGAGGAGAAGAAGATGTATGAAGCCGAGAGCAAGGCTCATGCTGCAATCACAATGGCTCTTCCACAGGAGATCCTCCATACTTTCAGAAAGTATACATCAGCTAGAGAGCTTTGGGAAGCTCTTGAGAGCAGATTCGAAGGAAATGTAGGTATTCGGACGTCAAAGATAAAGTTACTCAAGACTCAATTTTCAGTCTTTAAGTACTTAAAGAACGAATCTCTTGATGATGTTATCACTCGATATTATCATCTAATGACTGAACTGAGTAACTACTCCATTTCCTACCGAGAAGAAGAGATTGTAGAAAAACTTCTCGATGCTCTCCCACCAAAATGGGAGATGTATACGGTACTGATGAGGGAAGACAAGGACTTCTCTACGTATGATCTTGAAACCGCGGTCAACAAGCTCAGAACTTTTGAGCTTAATATGGTAAGAAAAGAAACATCTATGGATCAGGTTCAAGATCCAGGCATGTACGGTGCGAAAGTGAACTCCAATACAAGTTCAAAGACTGACTCTGCCGCCTACTACTCGAAAGGTGAGTCGGGTGCCAATTCTTCACAGGAGGGGCATGTGTCAGTAAACACAAATGGGGATGTTTGCTTTGTTGCGGGTGGATCAAGTGGTACTCAGCAGACAGCAAGCCAGAGTAGTGGATCTTCAAGTTCCTCAAGCAATAATTACTCAAAGATGCCAATGAGCGTCAAATCTGCTGAAGAGCAGTTTGGCCTCTATGCTTCATTTATTGCTTCATATGAAAACTATATTCAAGGAAAGGTGGTTGATCCAGCGATGCTGGATGAAGACTACGACCAGATCGATGCTGATGATCTGGAGGAGATGGATTTACAATGGCAGATTGCCATGATAGTGAGGAGAGTGAAGAAGTTCATGAGAAAGACGGGGAGAAAGTTTGTTGGTGGCAGGCCAGGGTTCGACAAGTCCAAGGTGAGGTGCTATAACTGTCAACAAAACGGGCACTTTGCCAAAGATTGCAGAAACGAGAGAGTTGAGCGTGGTCAGGGCCGGTCTCCACAGCACACTGGAAGTACAAAAGAAGTCAATGCCATGCTTTGTAGAGAAGCAGGTGAATACAACTGGAACCTGCATTTAAATGAAACTAGTGAACAGGCAAATATGGCTAAGGTTGAGAGTGAAGAACGTGAGAAGACTACCGGAGAAGAGAAAGCTACTGGTAAGGAAAAAGCTTTCATGGCAGATAATAATGATCAAATCTCCGAGGTAAGTTCTAAATCTAGTTGTACTAAATGTGAGAATTTGTCTGAGCAACTTACTACCATAACTGATCAGTATGTTCGTTTAGATGCTGAATTTAAAACTCTTAAAGAAGATCATCACTTTACGAAAGCAAGAGAAAACAGTTACAAAGTTAAAATAAAAGCATGTGAAAAAGATGTTAAAAGCTTAAAAACTAAACTTGCTGAAAAAATTGAAGTAATTGATCTAAGTTATGAGGTTTTAGAAGAAAAAACTAAACTGATTGCTGAACGAGAAAAGCAGATTGCTGACCACCAGGTGAAAGTGGTGGAACTGAACCGAAAACTAGAACAGTTCAGAAATTCCTCAGCTATTCTTGATCACCTTGTTAGTGATCAAGGTACCTCTACAAAGAGAGGAGGAATTGGTTATCACGAGGTTCCACTACCGGATAACCACAATTACACTTTTAACCCTAGTGTTCAGAAATCTGTTGATTTTGAAGTTCCTCAGACAGCTCCAATCAAGGTTACGAGTACAGAACCAAGTGTTAGTAGTGGCGAAACGAGTTCGCCTGTTTCAAGTGTGAAAATTTCTGTTACGAGTCCAGTCTCATCGGATTCGGATAAGTTGTCCGAATCGGGAAAGACAAAAGAGAAGGTAGTGTTACCCACTGGTGGAGAAAAAGATAAAACTTCTAAAAAGCATACTCCACTCAACCCGTACGTCCCACCTTATGTGAGACGAACGGCCGGTAACACAGCCTCTACATCCAAAACAACATTTGAAAAGAAAATGGAATATAGGTGTTGTTTTAGATGTAATAAGTTAGGACATCTTGTTGCAGATTGTCCTCTGACGCCGAAATTCAGAGGCGTGAGGCCTATTAAAACTGAGCATAAGTCTACTGGTAATTTTAATACTGTTAAAAATGAAAACCCTTTAAAGTTCCGAAATGTAACTAATTCAGGTTTTCAAAGAAACAAACCTCGGTTTTACAATGCTAATCACCAAACCGTAAGATATAATACTGTCAATTCACATAGGTTTGGAAGGCCACACACTCAATTTCCAAGGAGATTTCCTAATAGGACTGACAGAAATTATCCAAATGCTAACTTTGGAAAGCAGAAGTACGGGATGTATAGATCCAAGACCAATTGGTCTTGGGTCCCTAGATTCTAATCATTTGCTTTATTGTGCAGGAGCAGTTGAACAGGGCTGCCCACAGTCTTTGGATTGTAGATAGCGGCTGTTCCCGGCACATGACGGGTAACAAATATTTGTTACACGACTTAAAACCTGCTCAGGGTGCGAGAGTTAGTTTTGCTGGTGAAAGTGGAGGAAGAATTACGGGAAAAGGAACGGTGTTCAATGGGAAGATGACACTTGAGAATGTGAATTTTGTAGAAGAGCTGAAGCACAATCTGCTGAGTGTGTCGCAGATTTGTGATAAGGAGTATACTGTTCACTCCACGAAAAATGAGGCGATCGTGTTGAAGCCTGGTTTTCAGATACCAGACGAGTGGATAGTGATGACAGCTCCACGTGATACAAATACGTATGTGATGGATATGAGGTCTACTGAAATGGCCTTGGGAGAATCATGTTTAATGACGAAAGCAAGCGAATCAGAATCCGAACTATGGCACAGGAGAATGGGGCACATTCATCTTCGAAAGATGAACCACATTGTCAAAAATGGGCTTGTGATGGGCGTTCCCTTGAAAAGTTTTAACTTTGAAGACAAATATATTGCATGCAAGAAGGGAAAGCAACACAAGAAATCCCATCTCACCAAGAAGGTCAACTCAATTGCCAGTACTCTAGAACTGCTTCACATGGATCTCTTCGGTCCCGTGAATATAAAAAGTCTAGGAGGTACTTCATACTGCTTGGTGATCACTGATGACTACTCGCGATATTCGTGGGTATATTTTCTGAAATCGAAAGATGAGACGGCTCAAATGGTGAAGAATTTGATTACTAAAGTTGAGAACGTCATGAGTAAAACAGTTAAGTTCATCAGAAGTGACAATGGGACGGAGTTCAAGAATTTTGAGATGGAGATCTTCTGTCTTCAGAAAGGAATTGAACACCAATACAGCGCTCCGTATACTCCACAACAGAATGGAGTGGCTGAAAGGAAGAACCGAACTTTAATTGAAGGAGCCAGGACTATGCTGGCAGATTCGAAGCTTCCCGTGATGTTCTGGGCTGAAGCAGTTGCTACAGCCTGCTATGTTCTGAATAGAGTCTTAACCGTTAAGAGACTTGGTAAAACATGTTACGAGCTTATGCATGGAAGGAAGCCCAACTTGAGTGGTCTTGAACCATTCGGGTCCCCTTGTTCGATCTTGAAGACAAACTCTAAATTTGGTGAAGTAGCCGATGAAGGAATCTTAGTCGGTTATGTTGTTGGTACACCCAACAGGCGTGTCTTCAATACTTCGACTTGCAAGGTGGAGGTGGTGTGTAACACTGACATCACAAGTTACCAACCGCCAAAACCAAGCAATGGGCCTGCTGAGCTTTTCGACTATGTTAAGCTTTTTAAGTCGTTTAACGTACCGGATTTGGAGATTTCTGAAGAAGAAGAAGAAGAAAGAGCTGCGACGAAGATGATACTCGATGAGGAAGAAAATCTATTGCAAAGACAGCTGATTGAAAAATGTCAACCTTCCTCATCAAACACTATCGGTACCCCTGCTGCCTCAACTGAAGAAGAATTTATCAATCCTTTTCACTCTCAGCATGAAACAACCTTTGATGAGATCTCTTCTAATTTGGAAGATAATTTGCATGTCGGTTCTGTTCCGACCACGAGAATTCTTAAAAATCACCCGTTGGATAATGTGATTGGTGATGTGTCCTCAGGTGTACAAACGAGAAGCAGCTTGAATGAACACACCTGTGTTTATACAAGCATTAAAGAGACAGGAATAATCAATGAATGCCTGTATACCTGCTTTATAAGCCAGATTGAACCGAAGAATTATCAAATGGCTTTAAAGGACAGCTCGTGGGTCGAAGCCATGGAAGTTTGGACTTTGGTTGAAAAACCAAAGAATGTGCATGCGATAGGCACAAAATGGGTGTTCAAGTGCAAGAGAGATGATAAGGGGATCATTATAAGAAACAAGGCGAGGCTTGTCGTGAAGGGTTTTAATCAACAAGAGGGGATTGATTATAACGAAGTGTTCGCTCCTGTCGCCAGGTTGGAAGCCATAAGATTGTTTTTGGCGTTTGCTGCTTATGAAAAGATGAAGGTGTTTCAGCTAGATGTGAAGAGTGCGTTTTTAAATGGGAAAGTTGATGAGGTTGTGTATGTTGAGCAACCTCCGGGTTTTCCTGACCCAGACTATCCAGATCACGTGTACAGGTTGAGCAAGGCGTTGTATGGATTACATCAGGCACCTCGTGCCTGGTATGCAACTTTATCGGATTACTTGCTCGAGAATGGTTTTGAAAGAGGGAAAATTGATAGCACGTTGTTCTTCAAAAGAGATGGAAGCGACATCCTGCTGGTACAAGTCTACGTGGACGACATTATATTTGCTGCATCAAAAGTCTCCATGTGTCAGGAGTTTGAAGCCGTCATGAAGAAAAGGTTTGAAATGAGTGCTATGGGTGAACTAACTTTCTTTCTAGGATTGCAGGTTGATCAGAGGAAGGACGGGATGTTCATTCATCAAACGAAGTATGTTCATGATGTGCTCAAGCGCTTCAAGATGGAGGACAGTTCTCCATATGATACTCCAATCTGCGTCAATCATAAATTGAGTGCTGAAGTAGACAGTGATGTAGATGTGGACCCAACTCAATATCGGGCAATAATAGGTTCTTTAATGTACTTAACTGCATCTAGGCCTGATATAATGTTTGCTGTTTGTCTTTGTGCACGTTTTCAGGCAAATCCAAAAGAATCTCATTTGAAAGGTGCAAAGAGGATACTGCGGTATCTCAAGGGCAAGCCGAAGCTGGGGTTGTGGTACCCGAGAGGAGGAGACTTGGAGCTGGTCGCTTACACAGACTCTGATTATGGAGGGTGCAATCAGAGTCGGAAGTCAACAACTGGAGGTTGTCAGTTTCTTGGTGGCAGATTGGTGTCGTGGCAATGCAAGAAGCAGACTTCAGTCGCAATCTCAACCTGTGAGGCAGAATACATGGCTGCATCCAACTGCTGCTCTCAGGTTCTTTGGATACAACAACAGCTGCGCGACTATGGTCTGAATTTCTTACTTACTCCTATTTGCATTGATAACACAGCTGCTATCTCAGTAACTAACAATCCCGTGAAACATAGTAAACTAAACACATTGACATACGTCATCATTTCATACGGGATTGTGCTGAGAAGAAACTGATAATTCTTGAAAAGGTGGATACGCTTGATAATTTCGCTGATTTATACACTAAAGCGTTTGACAAATCCAGATTTCAAAACCTTATTGAACTGAATGGGATGATCAATCCCGAGTAACCATGTTTTTCTTGTTTATTAAAAAAAAAAAAAAAAAAAAAAAAAACGTCACTAATCGCTTAAAATTATGTCGGTTACATTAGTTTGAAGGACTTGTCTACGGATATGTTTTGGTCCTCATTTTCTACTTGTAGATTTGGAGGATAGCCATTAACCAGATTACTGATAGTGACCGGGGCGGTTTATGATGAGTTTTTCATTCTTTCGCTTAAAATTAGTCGATCATACTTAGTTTGAAGGACACATACTAGTATGTGGTCGGTCCAGCTGATCCATTGGATCTTCGGGATAGCCGTTTACCTGAAGACTTTGTTTTGGTCGGGGCGATTTTTGTTTAAATGTTAAAATTTTTACGGGAAATGAAATTATTTTTCAAGTCTGATACTTCGTAAGAAGTTCGTTGGCTATGTTAAACGGAAAATTGATCCAACCTTGGAAAATGATAGATATACTAATTCTGTGTGCTTAACTAGTAAAGTTATTAGGCTTAAAAGGCTTTAGGACAGTCATTGTATGTCATGGTAACTTTTTATGGTGCGTAAAAGTAGATGTGATACAAACTAAATTTACTTGATTTTACGTGGAAACTCCTTAAGAGTTTTGCGTGTCTTCATATATATCATTCCGAATGATAGGCAGAAAAGCGATTACCCAGTCATACACGAGCCCATGTGTGTTCTGATTCCCGTGAAGATAGCATCTCAAGATACTGCAGTGATCCAGATTCGGGACTTGCAGTTAATTTCTACTTTGAAGTCTATGTTGAAAAAATATATATATATATATATATATATATATATATATATATATATTTTTGGAGTTATTGAAATATATTAGAGATGACAATATCAAGGCTTCACAATCATTAAGTAAGAGAGAAGAACGGGAAGCAGATCAAGAATATTTACAACTTAATCAGGCACTATGGGTCGAAGTCAATTCGGGGTGACTTGGGGAAAGCCAAATACGCTTTGAGGATAGATAGGGGGCATCAATATTTCTGAGTTGTTGCCCACTTAAATTTTGAGGCATAATTGAACCTAACTCGTATCACAGAAACGATGAAAACCACTTTAAGTTATACCTGCTTACAACCTGTCTCTATATGTCATAATACAGCTAAACACGGATCTATGTGACAGTCACGTATTTAGTATGATTCATGTTCGGATCTTTTCTAAAACGTAGCAGTCCTATCGAGACTGAAATTTGATCCCTTATACTTTAAATTTTTACTTTTTTGTACTTAGATAATTTTATGATTTTTTAACTGGTTACTTAGAATTGATCATGTTATTTATTTCTTAAAGGACATTTTATAACTTAATTGACAACTGTTAATATTTTAAGGGTTAAATTTTGTAAATATATAGGCGATGTTGTTGAACAGGCGAAGTTGTGAATAACTTCGCCTAGGCGAAGTTATCCGTAACTTCGCCTGTACAACAGATCCCCTATATAAGGGATACTTAAGGTCAAACTGTTCATCAGTTTTTTCGAAATCCAGCGAACTTATTCACAATTAACCGGCGAACATATATCTTTTCCGGCGAACTTGTTCTTTCAACCTTTTACGTGTTATTTATTCCGATTTTCACACCGATCAAAGGTTCGAGATGTTGTTTTACCATATATTACAAGTTCTTTCATGCTAATCACGGGTCGTTTCGACCCGGGTAATACCCTCGAACCATCGGACCTTCAAACCGATTTCCAAAACTTGTTGTCACGTGTTGAACACTATACTGATCGTCAACATGTCCTTAAAACTTGTGTTTACGAGTGCTTAATCGTCTAAAACAAGCCGAATCATCACCTGCACGTTGTTCCATAATTACTAACTGTCGCCGATTCAGATTCAGGCGAAGTTAGGGTTCAGGCGAAGTTATCCGTAACTTCGCCTGGAGCTTAAGTTCGCCTGAGGCGAAGTTATCCGTAACTTCGCCTGGAGGTTAAGTTCGCCTGAGGCGAAGTTATCCGTAATTTCGCCCAAAACTTAAATTCGCCTGAGGCGATGTTGTGATGAGGCGAAGTTAACTTTAACTTCGCCTAAGATCAATTTTACTTAGTGTTAATTAGACGAACTTAAAGCTGAAGCGAAGTTGTTCCCAACTTCGCCTCACCTTTAACTTCGCCTAAACAGAGTTTATCACAACTTCGCTCATGGTAACAAAGCGAACTTGTGCTATGTCTTTGTGTCGTTCTAACTTGGTTAGTTTGTTGCAGATATGGCTGCGATAGCTGGTGCTGGTGGTGCAGGAGGAGATGATGGTGACAATCAGAGACAATTTTTCCCGGGTCACAATATGTACATTACACTTGACCCGGAGGCGAGCGGTGTGGACGACTATCGCGAGATCATCACCTTCCTCCTGCGCTCGAGGATCTTTCACGCGATCACCAACACTCTGCCGATATCTCTGCCGAATATCGAAGATTTCTGGCAGACGGTCGAATACGACTGCCGTGTGGAGCCCCCGGTCATGAGAGCAACGGTGAACAATCAAGAAGTTCAGTTCAATTATGAACAGATCCGGGTGGCACTACGGTTTGGAGAGGAGACTCGAGATGATCCAACTGAGTTTGTCGCTCCTTTTCGTGATGGAGCGTTTCTTCGAATGGGCTACTCTGGTCCATTAGGAGATACCCAGAAAAGGAAGGGTTTCCTTCTAGACCAGTGGCGCTTCCTCATGCACGTTATGATAGTGTGCATGTCGGGGAGGAAGGCGGGCACGGATGGTATGGGTGCGACCATGCAGTCTGCCATGACTGCACTGACCTATAACAAGCGTTATAGCTTCAGTCAAATGGTCTTTTACGAGATAGACAGGCAAAGAAGGGCGATGTCTCGGGAGCGGTTCATTATGTACCCACGTTTTATTCAAATGATATTGAACCATGTGGCTCTGAGTCTACCTCAGAGACGCCCGATCAGATACGTCGAATCAGTGAGCAAACGTATCTTTGCTCAATGCCGCACGTCGAGTGCGAGGAGCAACCCTGAACGTCGTCCCAGGCATACTCCTCTATTTAGGTTTTTAATCAACCCAGAGTATGTTCCTGCTGGTTGGGACGAGTTCAGAGATCCTCAACCGCAACAGGCAAGAGCAACTCAAGCTGTTCCTGCTCCTGCTGTGCCTGTTGTATCAACTGCTGAAGATATAGACCTTGACGCTGTTTTTGGAGGTCAAGGCTATTTTGACATGGATCAAGTTGAAGAGGTGCAAGTCTCAGCTGCACAAAGTTTGGGTGTGAGTATGACTAGAGCAGCTACGTCGATGGCTGACTCCGATTTGGATGAGATAATGAATGAGGGGAGACGGTTGATGGTGTCTAGAGAGAGAACGTTTGGGAAGAGGAAGAGAACGGAAGATGATGATGAGTCGGAAGAAGAAGAAGACATACATAAGCTGATTAGAAGATCAAGACGGGAGAGGACAGGTGCTGGCATGGGAGCTGGAGAGACTTCAAGGACTGTACGATTTGCTCCGGCCGCACTGTCTGGTATGTCCATTGTTCCTTCTTCTGTACAGGTGACAAGTACAAGCGCTGCGGGTGTTCCCGTGGTGGCTACATCAACGGCTGGCATTCCATCCACCACTACCATCCAGACGTCGACTCCGGAGATCGTGTCACTACCACCTCCAACGCTTACTCAGTCGGTGGTAGCTGCACATTTTGTGGAGTCAACGGTCGTTACTGCTGCAGGGTTATCAGGTATGATACCACCTGCGGTTACGCCTGCTTCTGGTGTCTCGCCTTCGCCTACTTCAGATTCAGAAAGAATAGCTTCACTAGAGCGGATCATGGCAGAGCAGTCGAAGACTATTCAAAGCCTAGTGGAAGCAAATCAACTACAGGCATCCCTCCTGGTTGAGCATGGGAAAGTTATAGATGCCTTGAAGGAGTTCTTGGCATCTCAGGGGGAGATGAGCTGTAAGGGCGACGAGCTCAGAACGAAGAAGAGAAACGACCGAGACGATGATCCCATTGCATCGAAAGATGTAGGTGGTGAGCTGCCAAGAACTTCTGAAGCTCTTGGTACTTCCACAGCTGAGGGGGAGTCTACTGACGTGGCTGGTGGTTCTGGTGATGATGTGGTGTTAGTTGAGGATGACGTTATTGATGCGCTGAAGGAGCTTGATGATGATATGTTCAGCGACGATGTGTTGTTTGATGAAGGAGCTTGATGATGATATGTTCAGCGACGATGTGTTGTTTGATGAAGATGTGCTGCCGAGTGACATGATTGAGAAGATCGGTGAGCAGATTGTGATTGAAGATGGAATAGAAGAGGGGGAGATAGTAGAAGAAGGAGTTGAACACGAGATCCCTGATGTAGAGAAAGCCGACATGGGTGCTGAGATGGATGAGACTGAGTGGGAGGAGCAGCATAGGTGGAAGGAAGGCTGTGCTCATTGGTTTATTAAGACCAAGAAGCCTGCTGTTCCAGCCATGTTCAAGAAGAGTTATAACATCAAAGGCTATGCTCAGTCGAAGAAGAGAATTATCTGTTGGATTTATGATGAACAGATCAAGTTGTTTGTGGTGAAGCGTTATGATGGTATTCAATACTTCAAGAGAATGTTGAGATCTCTCAATACGTTGCCGGAATGTGAGGTGAAGGATTTGGCCAGGTTGGGCCTGATAAACAGAAGTGACAACAATATGGCGAGAATGATTGAGAAGATTGTGTGGAAAGAAAGCATAAAAGAAAAGAAGTTTGAACTATTAAAGCCACAAAAGGGAAAGCTCGTGGAGGATACAGAGAGGGGATTGAGAGCAGATGGCAAGCCATGGATGGTGATGAAGTACAAACCGATCCGATGCATCAAGGAGGTTCCGATAAAGAATATGCCTCAAGATGTGTTGAAGAATCTAAAATGGTGGTACGTTGATTGCCAGACTGCTGAAGCTGTGATGGAAGATGAGGATGAACAAGTGATCCTTAGAGTTTACGATCCGATGCATCTTGTAAACTTATCGCAAGCTGATCTGAAGATGCTCAACGAGAAAAAGATCTTTTATATTCCAGCTTGGAAGGATGAAGCAAGAGAGTATCAACGAGTTGTGACGGTATGTGTTAGAGAAGGAGTGCACGCGTGAAGATACAGGATTACGAGACAAGAGCTGAAAGATCAAGATATGAAGCTACTGCCAAGGGGGAGTCTGTTGGTGCATAGATGTCAGTATTTCATATGTCTAATGTCTGTAATCGAGTCTGTAATATTGTTTATGTAATTGTTTGTGTAAAAGCGAAGTTGTTGACAAGTTCGCTTAGGCGAACTTGTTAACCAAGCGAAGTTGTTGACAAGTTCGCCTTGGCGAACTTGTTGAACGAGCGAAGTTATAGACAACTTCGCCTGAGGCGAAGTTGTCGTGTATTTATATAGGCTTCGGGTTTACTGTTTAGGGTTGATCGTTTTGGTTATTTACGTGTAATTCATTGAGTCGAGTGACGTGAGGTCGAGAGGCTGTAAGTAACACGGTTCGAGTTATCAATATAACGTGAGTTTTGTTCGTATCGTGTGTACGTGTGTTTGTGTGATTATATTCTACGTCCGTAACGATCTACACAGGGATTCCGCACCTGTGTATATCGGGATATCTCGTGTGATCCGTCCAGGGAACCTACACACACTTTACTAAATAAGCTTTTCTCTAGCAAAGGGTTGAAGGGACCATTGAAGAACAAGGTTGCTCTTAAGGGTTTGTCGGGCAAAGTCTGTCAAAACCAAGAATATTGAAGTCTACCCGGTGAGTATTTTACTTGGTAAAATACTCTTCAAGTAAAGCCTACCCGGAAGACTTGTTTTACACTTAGAATATTTCTGAATATGTAATTTGAATATGTTTTATCGGATAGGGTTTCTAGAAGGAATGACAGCTGTAAAGGAGGTGTCAGGCCTATAAATAGAATAATTTATGGCACACCTCCTAGCAGTACACACAACAAGGCAGACAGACACATTAATTAAGAAAGAATATTGTGTGTGACAGCCGAAACCTTCCTTATCAAGAAACCCTAAATCAATTATCCACTTTGTATGATTGATATTATATAAATGGAAATCTTTTGAGTAAATCTTGTTTGTGTTGGTTACCTTTGAATACTGATTAAGCAACCATATGTTTGCTATTGATTCCGCCTTTAACAAACGGTGAACTTTCTAAATTTAGCAACCCGTCATCAACTCCCTTGTCAGCACATTTATTTGTGTGAGTTATGACATGATTTGAGTAAGATCCAGCTGAAATCGGGGACCTGACGTTCACATACTTAGTCTGGTGAATAAAGATTCCTTTCGCAGACTGATGAACCTGCAACCCTAAAAAGAAGTTCATCACTCCCATCGAGCTCATTTCGAACTTTGTTTGCATTGACTTCTCTAATTCCTTACATAACTTATCGTTTGTTGACCCAAAGATAATGTCGTCAACATATCTGAACGAGGAGAAGATCATCACCCATATTCTTATAAAATAATGTGCAAACGACAGTCCCTCACTTGAAGCCGTTATCAGTCAGATGGTCGGCAAGCGTGCCATACCAAGCTCTCGGGGCTTGATGTAGACCATACATGGCCTTGTTTAAACAGTAAACTCAGTCTGGATAATTAGTATCTTCAAAGCCAGGAGGCTGTAAAACAAACACTTCCTTGTGTAATTCGCCATTGAGAAAAGCACTTTTCACATCCATTTGATAGACTTTAATATTCTTATAAGCCGCGTAAGCCAGAAAGATTCGTATAGCTTCCAATCTTGCAACCGGAGCATATACCTCAGTGTAGTCTATACCCTTTTGTTTATGGAAACCTTGCACAACTAGTCGTGCTTTGTTTCTCAGGATCACTCCATGATCGTCCTTTTTACATTTAAATGCCCACTTAGTCTGAATATTCTTTTTGACTCTAGCAGGTTTATCAATAAGATCCCATACACCCAGTCGGTTAAACTGTTGCAATTCTTCTTGCATTGCTTCTACCCAAGAATGATCTTCAAGTTCCATACGAGTCGTCGTTGGCTCTACTTGGGATAGAAATCAAGTGTATTTGGCATGATTTACGATCCTAGAGGAATGTAGATCCGCATAAGCACACAATATAGTATTCTCACTTGAAGAAGAAACTTGATGACAGGTTTGCACTCCCACATCAAGTTCTCCAATGATGTTGTCCTTTGGATGATAATTATGAATCCTAAGAGTGGGATTCTAAGGAACAACAACATTGTCTATTAAGTTAGTGAGATTTTCCTCAACATCATGAGACGATTCACCAATATCATGTGTGTCAGGAAGTGGAGCCGAGGAAGATTCAACAAAATGACCATCATAAGATGAAATCGAAATTACATCAGATATATCAGGAAGATCATCTTGTGAAGCATCAACATAGACAGAACTAGAAGGTCTTGGAGGTAATAATTGATCTTTTAAATACACACAAACCAAATATTCATCCGGTTGATCCTCCATTTGAGTAAAAGAATTAAATAAACTCTTAGAATCAAACATCCAATCAGGACCTTTTCCTTGGGAAGGACTGGTGTACCTTTGAAAATCAACATATGTCGGGCTCGAATAATCACTAACAATCACAATCAAGTCATAACTCACACAATAAATGTGTCGACAAGAGAGTTAATGACGGTTGCTATTTTGGGAAAGAAAACTGTTTGTTAAAGGCGGAATAAGAAACAAACAATGTTGTTGCTAAAGGATTAATGAAAAGTAACTAACACACAAGAATCACTCAAAAGATTTCCATTCATATAACGAATCATACAAATGTTAATCGATTTAGGGTTTCTTGATTGGAAAGTTATATCCGTACGATTCTATGACAGCCATAACACTCACAAATATTCTCTTTGAATTAATTGGCTTGTCCGTAGGAGGCATTTCCTAAAACATTCCTTTTATAGGCCTGACACCTCCAGACAGCTGTAATACCTTACAGAAACCATAAATAAATAATACATATTCAAAACTATACTAAGTGTAAAAATAGGTCTTCCAGGTAGACTTTACATAAGTTGTCTTCACCGAGTAGGCTTTGTGCCTTCTTTTCCTAGTAGACCTGGTAACCTTGAAGTGTGTTCGGGAACAGTTATCCGGGTAGACTTTACTTACAGTATTTTCTTAAGAAAATACTCACCTAGCAGACTTCAATCTTCTTGATCATATTAGACTTTGCCCGAAATGACCTTATGAGAAACCTTGTTCTTCAATGATCCTTTCAACTCCTTGCTAGGGAATAGCTTATAAGCAAAGCAAAGTGTGCTTAGTAACACTGTAGCATGATTGAGTTGAACCCTGCCCGATGTAACTTGAGATATTTCAGTACCCATCAAGCCTACTTGGACCACTGTATTATTAATGAATACCTTGCCCGATCTTCCAATCACTTGGCTTCATGAGCTTGGTTAGCCAAGAGTCTACTCAGAGGGAAACCTTGCTTGGCAATGAAGAACAATCTTGCTAGACATAGTGAACCCTGCTCGGATATACACTAAAGAAGAATTCTAGAAGATAACCTTGCCCGATAGACAAAATACCTTGCTAGGGTAAGAAAACTTTGCCCGGGAATCCAAGTGTGCTCGGATTCCATACTTAGCTATTTCTGACGAGCTTGAGAATATTCCAATCTTCCTTATACTTCTCTTATGTCAAATCTTGACTCAACAATCTCCCCTAGATTGGAACACCTTAGCTGTCCCAAAACATCTCTAAGGTTACATACACTTAGTCAAAATACATATTCAAATCAAATTCAAACATTTACATATCAAAAGTTAAAATATTACATATTCAGAATTTTGTTCGTAGACATTACAAAGCAAAACCTATTCTAAATATCATCTTCTTCTTGCATCATAGGCTGCTTGCCTTCTCTCCACTCTGACCGTTCTTGCTCTTTGCTGAAAGATTGACAAAATTCGATATTGAGGGTGGTTTTCTAGAATTGTCAGTCCAACAATATCCCTCAAATCTTCTTCATGCAGAAAGGTCAGATCATTGTCAGTTTTGATGATGCCCAAGATGAGTCGATCTGAGTTTCGTAAAAGGTAATGGCCATCATTTTCCTTGTATTCAATCATAGCTATTAGACCATTCTCTTAGACTTCATTGTTAGGTCTGACCATCCTTCTTCTCATGCTGATACAAGTATTCAAGTTAGACAAGGGATTGGCTTGTCTGAGTTTTGAGATATAAGCATGTGCTGCATCCCTTATCTTCCTCATTCAGGTTATTTTTCTTGTTCTTTCATGCTGGGTAAGCTCCCATTTCTTCCTTTAACTCAGTAGAGGAAAACACTTCTCAACTTCAGATTTCAGATACTTTGATAGATCATTTTGCTGTCTGCCAGCCAATTTTCTGCTGTCATACAATGTGAGATTGGCCATTTTCTCAAGTTGTTCTCTTGTGTACTCAGCAAAATCATCTCTAAAAATGATGTCTCTCAATTGTCTACTTTTAACGATTACTTTCAGAGACTGAGAGACTAAGTCATACAACAGAGTCATTGGTAGATCTACATGTGATTGTGGTCTTGTCATTCTTTGGGATCCGACTCTACTTGACTCACCCCTGTGTGCTGATGGGTGTTGTCTTGAGGCAGAGGGCCTAGTTGGGATAGACTTCAATGGTTTGCTAGGCCTTGATATAGCAAAAGATTTCATATACATGGATTCAATCAGCTCAGCAGGGTAGTTGATCAGATCTGCAAAGTTTTCTCCTGCATCTTTGCAAAGTCTTATAATCATTTGAACTACCCTTGGATTATTCATTAATCCTGTAGGCACAAATCTCCCCTCAATGAAACTTCTGGGATTTTCACCCTCCAAGAGGACTTTCACCCAATCAGCCTTTTGCATATAAAATAGTTCCTTCGGTTGATCTTTATCAAGTGAATCAAAGGTGTTCACATACATTCCTTTTTGGTTTACCATTATGCCTCTCAGAATCTGAATCTTTTCTTCATTCTCCCATGGAAATATGGGTTCATCAAGAGGTTCAAGTTTGACTTCCGCTGGGATTGGTGTATCATCACCTGTTACCCCATTTGATTTTTCTTTTTCAATTTGTGCCTTTTGTTTCTCCCTTAGGGTCATGATCTCTCTTTTCTTTACTGGGGGTTCTTGTTGCTCTTCTCTTGATTGCCTGGTAGATGATTCAGGTTGAACTCTCTTTAATTGATCTTTCTTTTTAAGCTTGTTATAGTGTGACTCAATTCATTAAGCTTTCCAGCCAGTTCAGCAACACAAACCAAATTCCCAACACAAACCTAAACTTTAAGCCAAACCTAAAAAAAATCCCCAACACAAACCTAAACTTTAACCCAATCCCCAACACAAACCCAAACCTTAAACCAACATTTAACCCAAAACCCAGACCAGCCTCAACCTGATCCATACATCCTTGAATACGTACCACCCCATCTTATAAACCTGCCTAACACACCATAACAATCCCCAACCCATTCACAAACATCTGACCAACCACACATCCTAACTTTCCAAATCATACACACATGCACGCCTACTATCCAAACCAAAAACCCGTTGCCCTTAACCACCACAAACATAATAGAAATCCCACCTCATGAACCTATCCAAACCCAAGTTCTTGATCCACTTCCTATATCACCAATCAACTCCCTTTCCCCTGATGCCAATTTCATATTTTTTGAAAGGCATATGGATGTATTACTTGAAAACTATGATTTGAAGAGGGAAAATAAGGGGTTGAAGAAAAAGAATGTTGAACTATAATCACAATTGGCACAGGATTTAGAACAGATTCGATCCCTGGTCACTGAGGTTGAGAAGACCTCATCTGCACCAAAACAAGGGGAGAATCTACATGTGGTTGATGATGATATATTGAAGAATCTCTGTGATATTTATGGAAGTGAAGAGGAGGAGGAGAATGAGGAAGAGAGAGATGATGATATGGGGAATGAGGAAGATGTGTCTGATGAATTAGCGCAAGATGAAGTAGTGCAAGACTATAATGTGAATAATAATGATGACATGGTGGTAGATAATACAGAAGAGAATGAAAATGTTGAAGTGATGTGTGTATAATGATGCTCTTTCTAAATAACTCACAACTAAACTTTAAATTTATAAAACGAAAATCCTAATGAATCCACACACAACTGGCAAGTGTACCGATCACTAATAGTATAGACCTAAGGAAGTCCGAGTGTCGAACACAATGACACGAGAGAACGTACTTAATACTTAACCCTAAACAAGACTCACCTAAGAATAATATATTTTAAATGATTTTTAATTATTAACTATTTAACCTAACTTACTTTAATTAACTTAGAAGACTACCCTTAATAAAACTAGACGAAATTTTGCGAATAAGATTTATCAATGGAGAAAACGTCTACCTAGGTAAGAATCCTATTGAAGGTATGATAAGCTAATGGATTGTATAATCTCAAGACACCGGTTCCTAAGGATGACACAACTAAGGTTCTTTCAAGAAAGCTAGATCACCTCTTGGTCTCACTAACAAACCCAAACCTACACTTAGTTGATTTTAAGAACAAAACCGGGTAACGAACTGTTAAAGTGCTCTAATGGAGACGAATACTACACAACCAAGGATAGAGGAACACTTTAGTTTAACTTAAACTAGGTCAACTAATCACTCACAAACCCAAACCCTACAAGAACCGAACCCGCTCTCGCGCAATCCTAATCCTAAAAAGTAAAAGCTATGAGACGACCCTACTTCCTATCACCTCTCGGTCTCTAAGAAGGTGCCTACCCGCTGATTTTAACTACTTAATATACCCAAATAAACCCTATGGTTGTACACCCACAAACAATCTCTAAACACAAAGTAAAGAGTTCAAACAAGCTAAAATTAACCAAAACCGATTCAATCAATCAAAGCAATAGGTAACTGAGTATTATTAATCAAAACACAGCCACTAAACACAGCCTAATTCAGTATTAAATGAAACTTTACATTAACAATTCAAGTCATGATCATCAACAATCCAATCTACTAACTAAAACCTAACAATATTCATCTTACCTAGGTAGAACTTACTAGTTTAGCCAAACATTAATTTTGGACAGCAGCAAACAATTAATTTAAACATCATAAAACTCAACATAAACATAATTAAACTCATTCAATATTCAAGATCAATCAAACACAAGTCAATCTTCAAGTTACTTGCAAAACAATCCCACATAAAATATCAAATCAACTAGTTAACAATCTTGAACAAAAACAGAAAGTTTATGGAAGTATTACTCAATATTATGGCTGAGATTATGAGTGTATATGGTCCCTTGCTACTGTCCACAACCGTCCTTAGCCTCCTTCTTCTTCCCTTGGCTCAAGAATTGCAAAAAACAAATTTTTCCTCTTGAATGGGGGCTTTTAGGGTTATTTTTTTCCTAGTTGGCTGCTGAATTCGGGATTGATGGCTGTTAGGGTTTTTTCTTGTTAATTAACTTTATATATTATCATGTAAGGCTTTAATCTTGTGGGCTCGGGTCGGACCTTGAGTTGTAGTCTTCAAATTTGATCAAAAAGGCCCGTAGGGTCTTCAAACTTAACTCTTTTCTCCACTAAAACTCATAACCTATAGTTAATATTCAATCTTTGTAAGATCATGCAAAAACAATCCATAACTCTTATTTATTAAACAATTAAGCACTTCAAACATGATAAAAAGATACGGAAAGTAAGTGTGTTTCACAACACATCAAACATCCCCACACTTAAGACTTTTTCGCCCCTGAAAAAGAAATCTACACAGGATCATAACCAAGTGAAAAACAGCAAACTCCCAGATTATTAATCCTTTTCAAAGCACAAGAAACAGCTCGATATATTGACCACGATTGCCGATATTGTTGTCCAATTAAACCCAGCCAATCAAGCCCCCTTTGGCATTAAACGTTTAAAGTCCAAAAATCAAGGCTACACCTAACCCGTCTCAGATAAAGTGAGCTAGAAGACTAGAGTCGAAGCAAACTTGTTCGACCAATCACCATAAGCCAAGGACTCGTTGATAGTACTAATTAGATGCACTCGGTGAAATTTTGATGGATGAATAGTCATGTGGAGGTCTTGCGAGCTATTCCTAAATATTATTGGACTTTGTCCTATAAATTCCTAATTTGATATTTATTGACTAAGAACCTTCGAGCCCCAATAGTGTATCCTCAGAGTCACCCTCCCAAGGTAACACGTAAACTCTAAGTCCCGTCCAGTATGTGCATCTTTGGCCTCTTTTACTAACTTTAAAGAATGCTTCTTTGGCATTTTACAATACATGACTTTCTTCAAAAGCATTTGCTTTTCTTGAACAACTTTTGATAATACACATTACATTCAAAACATACTTCTCTCTTTTCTTTTTTTTTTCATCTTTTTTTGTTTTTTTTTGTTTTTCTTTTTTTTTAATATCACCCTAAAGTATATAACTATTTCTAAGCTCGTAAAAAGATGGATATGTGGTGGTGTGCTGGTTTGAGTGCATTTAATTCTTACCATCTCAAAGTTTTCAGATTATGGTAATCCTCCCTAAGTATCGAAATTCGGTTTTATCGTTTTCAAATTACTATATATATAAAAACTACTAAAGAGGACTATCAAAGCTAGTTGGGCCTACCGGCACATCCCAAATTAGATATGAAACCATCCATTCTTTTATTATTATATTATATTTTTCAAAAGCTTTGAGAGTTCCTTAGCACATTGGTAATAATATCATTTCCTGCTTAACGTAGAGCAAAAACAATTTTCAAATGACATTTTTTTAAAAACTTTAAGGTAGCGTTTGTTATGCAATAATGACAGGCGGAATGGAATGATTCATTACGTTGGAATGAAATAAGAGGTGTTTGGTTGCACAATGGAATGGAATCATCCATTACACATGGAATCCCATTCCATCAAAATCATTCCTTCTCACCCCCCTTCTTTTTTTTCATTCCATTTCTCCTTCAACCTACTTTCTCAACGACACCATCATCTAACAAAAACTACCGCCACCACCACCACCACCACTACCATAGCCACCACCATCATCTGACCACCACCGCCACCGTCACCACCACCACCACCTCCGCCGCCACCACCGTCGTCGCCACCACCACCTGACCGCTACCGTCGCCATCACAACCTACACCACCTACACCTTACCACCCAAGCTACCACCGCCACCATCGTCGACATAACCACAACAACCATTGTCACCGTCGGCACCCGACCATAACCGCCACCACCACTATCACTGCCTGGCCACCACCACTGTCATCACCACCCTACCACCGCCATCACTACTAATGCTACCATCGCTTGACCACCCCCCCCCCTCGCCTGACCGCCACCACCACCACCGTCGCCACCGCCACCACCACCACCATTTTCATCTCCAGAGATACCACCACCGTCGTCATTTCAATTTTTTTTTTTTGTAAAAAATTTATATATTTTGAGATAGGAATATTTTAATTATTTCTATTTCATTCATAATTTTTTTTCGGATATCAAACGACAAACATAATTATTCATTTCGTTTCCATATATTAACCAAACAAGACAAAGGAATGGTAATGATCCATTTCATTCCTTTTTCATTTCATTCCTTCTCCCATTCCATTCCCCCTTCATTCCATTCCTTTCAACCAAACATACCCTTATTTTTATTTTTATTTATCAGCGAAAGAACAAAATAAAATTTTTTTATTATTTTATTTTTTTATTTTTATATATATTCTTTTTTAATAAAAAAAATTTTCTCCTACAACTAAGTAAAATAAATTTCCATTCCCACACTTAGAACAAAATCGTCTTCGATGAGAACAAAGTAAAGAAATAAAATAAAATAAACATAAAAACTTAAAATAGCAAAAAGTAAAATAAAGAACGGGTTACTCCCCTGGTTTATATGCAGATTCTTCATCAGCTGTGTATCAATCAAGCGACCGTGTAGCATTTCATTCGCGGCCGCAACCTCGGGTGAACCGGTTCCAAAACGCCATCAGAGCAACCATGCGCATAATAATACCTGCAATAACTCAAACTTGCTCGCATTTAGCGACGTACAAAACAGAAAGCAAAAACATAAGAAATAAACATATTTTTGTGTTTTTGTATTTTTTAATTTTCTTGATTTTTATTAATTTTTTTTAATGTTTTTGTATTAGTAATATTTTTTTATAAATAACAAAAATAAAAAAAATAATAAAGAAAATCATAATACACACTCTACAACTCGGGCTGTCCCTTGAGAGCGCTTAGTTTAACGGGTCCTCAGCCTGACCCCAAATCTCAATTTTAATCAGGTGGCTTCTCCTTTATCCGTTTCCCACTCGACCCGTTTCCAGGACCAAACTTTATACGAGTCGTGTAACGAAGGAGGATGTCATCTTTGCTGTGTGTCAACTTTTTATGTTGTTTCGTATGTCGTATCCTCACCTTCAAGTTCGTTTGATCCAAGTATACATGTTCCCTCTTCTGTGGTGTCTCTCTGAAAATTAATCTTTCTATTCCTTCAATGTCACCTCCCGGGTCAAATTGCATATCATCTACTTCCATAAAGGTATCCTCCGCAAGCTCTTTTTGACAACCCTCAATATCCAAGACAACCACATTCGCCTCTTTAATCAGTTCAGACTTTTGAGGTTCTCCTTCTAAATCCTCAATCATATCATTCTCACAAGACAAGTGTGATGCATCAAGTGGATTTATTTCATGGCCGGGTGGATTCTCACCTTCTTCATCCAATGAGGATAAATGCTCCTCCTCTATATCTTCCCCTACTCTTGAATCCTCAATCTCACTTAGGGGTTCGATAAGCGTTTGACTCGGAGGTGGAACATATACCAAGGCATTCACAATACCATGCAATACGTCGTCCATTATTTCCTCCAATTATGGGGTGGGCTCAAATATATTTCCCAATGAATCTGTATACCTTAAGAAGTTTAGATCGTATGCAAAACGGTATGGAGGTTCTACCAAAAGTGATTCGAAGTCAGCCTTTCGTGTCTCGGTTTCTATCCTCCTTCGCTCATAGGCTTCATGTACCTAGTGATCTCCGCCATACACTTTGAACCATGGCGTTGCAACGTGTCGTCCGAACATATTTCCTTTAAAGAAAACTCAAAAGAAAAGGATGACGGGAACCAGATAAAAATTGAATAAAATACTTAAAATAAAATTAAACTAAAACTTAACTAATTAAAATAACTAGTCTAATCTAAATAATAAAATACAATAGGTAAATCCTAACTCGGGTCGTTCTCAATACGCCTCTAACCGTGTCCCGGTAACGGCGCCAAAAACTTGATGCGTGTTTAATGAATGCTCTTTCTAAATAACTCAAAACTAAGCTTTAAATTTATAAAACGAAAATCCTAACGAATCCACACACAACAGGCACTGATCACTAATAGTATAGACCTAAGGAAGTCCGAGTGTCGAACACAAGGACACGAGAGAACGTACTTAATACTTAACCCTAAACAAGACTCACCTAAGAATAATATATTTTAAATGATTTTTAATTATTAAATACTTAACCTAACTTACTTTAGTTAACTTCAAAGACTTAACTTAAGAAAATTAGACGAAATTTTGAGAATAAGATTTATCAATAGAGAAAACGTCTACATAGGTAAGAATCCTATTGAAGGTATGATAAGCTAATGGATTGTATAATCTCACGACACCGGTTCCTAAGGATGACAAAACTAAGGTTCACTCAAGAAAGCTAGATCACCTCTCGGTCTCACTAACAAACCCTAACCTACACTTGTTGATTTTAAGAACAAATCCGGGCAACGAATTATTAAAGTGTTCTAATGTCGACTCTCCTCCCGGTCTCACCGAAACACTACCCTAATGGAGACGAATACTACGCAACCAAGGATAGAGGAATAATTTTGTTTAACTTAAACTAGGTCGACTAATCGCTCACAAACCCAAACCCGACAAGAACCGAACCCTCTCTCGCGCGATCCTAATCCTAACAAGTAAAAGCTATGAGACGACCCTACTTCCTATCACCTCTCGGTCTCTAAGAAGGTGCCTACCCGCTGATTTTAACTACTTAATATACCCAAATAAACCCTACGGTTTTACACCCACAAACAATCTCTAAACACAAAGTAAAGAGTTCAAACAAGCTAAAATTAACCAAAACCGATTCAATCAATCAAAGCAATAGGTAACTGAGTATTATTAATCAAAACACAGCCACTAAACACAGCCTAATTCAATATTAAATGAAACTTTACATTAACAATTAAGGTCATGATCATCAACAATCCAATCCACTTACTAAAACCTAACAATATTCATCTTACCTAGGTAGAACTAACTAGTTTAGCCTAACATTAATTTTGGACATCAGCAAACAATTGATTTAAACATCATAAAACTCAACATAAATATAATTAAACTCATTCAATATTCAAGATCAATCAAACACAAGTCAATCTTCAAGTTACTTGCAAAACAATCCAACATAAAAGATCAAATCAACTAGTTAACAATCTTGAACAAAAACACAAAGTTTATGGATATATTACTTAATATTATGGCTAAGATTATGAGTGTATATGGTCCCTAGCTGCTGTCCACAACCGTCCTTAGCCTCCTCCTTCTTCCCTTGGCTCAAGAATTGCAAAAAACGAATTTTTCCTCTTGAATGGGGGCTTTTAGGGTTAATTTTTCCTAGTTGGCTGCTGATTTCTGGATTGATGACTGTTATGGTTTTTTTCTTGTTATTTAACTTAATATATTATCATGTAAGGCTTTAATCTTGTGAGCTTGGGTCGGGCCTTGAGTTGTAGTCTTCAAATTTGATCAAAAAGGGTCCTAGAGTCTTCAAACTTTACTCTTTTCTCCATTAAAACTCATAACCTACAATTAATATTCAATCAACGTAAGATCATGCAAAAACAATCCTTAACTCTTATTTGTTAAACAATTAAGAACTTAAAACATGATAAAAAGATACGGAAAGTAAGTGTGTTTTACAACACATCATGAAGAGAATGAAGATGAGGAAGAGATTGTTTATGAGGATATTGTTGATAAGGTGATCGTTGATATGGAGTATGAGAATGACGAGGCAGATCTGAATATCATGTAAGGTGTGTTTGATAATGTTGAAACTTTGTTAGTGGTGGAAAAGGAGAAGGAGGCTTAGAAAGACAAATCAGTGGATGAGGAGCTGAATGAGCTTTTTGATGAAATTGATAACTTTCCCAATGAACCAACTGTGGTGAGGGAAATAGGTCCATCCAGGCCTATGACTGTTGAAGAGGAAAATAAAAAGATAAAAGGAAAAGATGTAACAGAGAATGAAGAACTGCTACAACATCTGAAAATGAAGAAAATTCAGTCAAGTGATGAGGTGTTATTTGTGGATGAAGCTGCTAAGGAAGCCATAAGAAGGCGTGATAATATTGTGGGAGAATGGTTACAAAGAGAAAATATTACAAGATTTATGACCAATAAAGAGCTTGAAGAGCAGAGACTTCTGATGGAAGAAATGGAATTAAAGAAAAATCTTGATGAAGACAAGGGGGAATTAGATCAGGAGGTGACTGAGGGGTTGCTAAAATTACAACAGATGGAGGAAACTGAAAACTCTTTGGCTGTTGTCATATATCAATTCCAGCAATCAAAATCCAATTAAGCTGAAAGAACAAACCACTCCCACTGCGACTGCTGATAAGCCTGAAAAATGAAATTGATGATAGGCAATTAGTCTCTGATGTTTATGATACAAAAACAATGTAAGAAGAGATGGTTCAAAAGGCTTCTAAAATATGGAACCAACAAGTGATTGATGATATAAAAGAGAATGAAGAAAGCTGGGAAGCTGATTATTTGAACAAAAATGCTAAGAAATATGCGGGGAAGAGGATAAGGCAAGAGAAAAACAAGACTCCTAAAGAATCTCTGTCAATAAGGAAGAAAAGTCCAATAAATGTTGTACCTCTTCAAACTATTACAACTAGTTGATTTTGAGGTTGAACCTAAAATTGATGAACTCGTTGATTGCTCTGATATAGATGATGATATGGTTGATTCTCCACATGTGAATATGAATGATGTTCACAGGGAGAACATTCATACCATGTTAAATAATGCCAAAACGGAAGACCCTAAGATAATTAGTCTGATGCACCATGGCTATAAATTTGAGACCTTGGCTATGATAAGTGATGAAGAGTTGCAAGTATTACTTGATGCGGAAGTGAAGGAGTTGAAGAATTAAAGGGAAAAGAAGAACAAATACACTCAAAGGTTTCTAGCATATTTGTGAATTCATGGCTTTTCTATAAAAACAATTGAGTAACATGAAATTTGAGGAACTGTAGAGTGTTTTGCAAATCAACTAAGGAAAGAATAGAGAAAGAGGAGTGGGAAAGAATGAAAAAGAAAGGAGCTGAACAAAAAGTTAAATTGAAAGTCTGTACAAGAAGTATGGGGGAAAATGTAAATTTTTGATATACCATGGGATTGCTGTTGAGCATGTTGAGGGTATGAGTATCAAAATTGTTGAAGAGAGATTCAGACAAATATATGAGAAAATCAAGTCCGACTCCAAAAGAAAACCTAGGATAATAAGTTTGGCTGATAAGGAGAAGAAATCTTCGGAAAATGAAAAAGTTGTGTTGCTTGACAGATTGATGTCAGCAAGGGGAGAGGGGGACAAAAAATATATGAGTATAGCAGAAAAATTGTCAATCTATGAGTCTGAGTTGGGTAAATACAATAAAGAATAGGGTACATCAAAAACCTCTCACACTCCTCCCCTAGTTCGAGTGAAAGAAGAGCCAGTTGAGAGAGTGAACTTGCTGCCCTGGGAAGACGAAAACAGAATTAAGACCTTAAAAGGTTTGATGATGAGCAAGGGCATGGCTGAAAGTTTGTTTTATAATCTTAGGAAAGAACAAATAAAATAATTATTCTATACAGAGAAGGAGAACTGGGAGAGATTGGAGGAAGAACAGAGAAGGTTGATAGATTTTTATTGTGGACCAAGGGGAGGTCGTACGAGCTATTCCTAAATATGCAGATTCTTCATCAGCTGTGTATCAATCGAGCGACCGTGTAGCATTTCATTCGCGGCTGCAACCTCGGGTGAACCGGTTCCAAAACGCCATCAGAGCTACCATGCGCATAATAATACTTGCAATCACTCAAACTTGCTCGCATGTAGCGAAGTACAAAACAGAAAGCAAAAAAATAAGAAATAAACATATTTTTGTGTTTTTGTATTTTTTAATTTTTTTAATTTTTATTAATTTTTTTTAATGTTTTTGTATTTTTAATATTTTTTTATAAATAACAAAAATAAAAAAATAATAAAGAAAATCATAATACACAATCTACAACTCGGGCTGTCCCTTGAGAGCGCTTAGTTTAACGGGTCCTCAGCCTAACCCCAAATCTCAATTTTAATCAGGTGGCTTCTCCTTTATCCGTTTCCCACTCGACCCGTTTCCAGGACCAAACTTTATACGAGTCGTGTAACGAAGGAGGATGTCATCTTTGCTGTGTGTCAACTTTTTATGTTGTTTCGTATGTCGTATCCTCACCTTCAAGTTCGTTTGATCCAAGTATACATGTTCCCTCTTCTGTGGTGTCTCTCTGAAAATTAATCTTTCTATTCCTTCAATGTCACCTCTCGGGTCAAATTGCATATCATCTACTTCCATAGAGGTATCCTCCACAAGCTCTTCTTGACAACCCTCAATATCCAAGACAACCACATTCGCCTCTTTAATCAGTTCAGACTTTTGAGGTTCTCCTTCTAAATCCTCAATCATATCATTCTCACAAGACAAGTGTGATGCATCAAGTGGATTTGTTTCATGGCCGGGTGGATTCTCACCTTCTTCATCCAATGAGGATAAATGCTCTTCCTCTATCTCTTCCCCTACTCTTGAATCCTCAATCGCACTTAAGGGTTCGATAAGCGTTTGACTCGGAGGTGGAACATATACCAAGTCATTCACAATAGCATGCAATACATCGTCCATTATTGCCTCCAATTATGGGGTGGGCTCTAATATATTTCCCAATGAATCTGTATACCCTAAGAAGTTTAGATCGTATGCAAAACGGTATGGAGGTTCTACCCAAAGTGATTCGAAGTCAGCCTTTCGTGCCACGGTTTCTATCCTCCTTCGCTCATAGGCTTCATGAACCCAGTGATCTCCGCCACCACTTTGAACCATGGCGTTGCAACGTGTCGTCCGAACATATTTCCTTTAAAGAAAACTCAAAAGAAAAGGATCACGGGCAATAGATAAAAATAAAATAAAATACTTAAAATAAAATTAAACTAAAACTAAACTAATTAAAATAACTAATCTAATCTAAATATACTAAAATACAATAGGTAAATCCTAACTCGGGTCGTTCTCAATACTCCTCTAACCGTGTCCCGGTAACGGCGTCAAAAACTTGATGTGTATTTAATGAATGCTCTTTCTAAATAACTGTAACACCCCGTAACCGCAGTGGAAGCGTAAACGGGATGCAACAGACACGTCTGATATCAACAGCATTGCTTATAAAGAAAACACCACTACATTAATTTACATCATATTACATTGTTCCGAGTTTAGTTCCCGTCTAGGCGACAGCACATAAGTTTTACCAACATTACATTAACATATTTAATACAAAAAGATCCTTAAGCTTCCACTAAAAGCACGCATCATCAAGCACGTAGCAATTATTCCAGTTTGGGAGTACCTAGAAAGCATGTAAAGAAAACGGGTCAACTACGAATAGTTGGTGAGTTTCACTAATTTAAATAAACAGTAACAAATCATTATGATAACAATCATATATTAGCGATGTAATTATGCTGAGCCCACAAGTGAAACCTCTGACAATCCACACACAACCCCGTGGCATACTCCGCCCACGAACCTGCCCCAAACCGCTTTGTCTAACATTACATAGCAAAATATATATAACAACAAAATAGACATGTGCAACTGGCTGGGAAACATCAGCAAATCCATGCCGGACCAGTTGGGTTTGTCAGACCAATAGTACTATCCACACTCTACCGGCTTTCAGTTAATCACTCGTGTTTCGGGGCCTTAGAATGTTAGCAACTCAGACAATTACCATCTTAGTACATTTCCGTACGATTCCCGTACAATAAAATATATATAAATCCACGCAAATCCATGCGTTCAGTATGTACTTAAACATTTCAGGAGTAACATGCTTCCGCCCCGGGAAAATATTTAAAAACAATTCAGAAAAAGGGGCTCGTGAAACTCACCTTATCGTAAACAAGCAGGTAACACAGTATGCAAGCTTTTAATCCGGATCTGTAATACGATCCCTAAGTTCGTTACTATACAATCACTATTAACATAACTTTAACCGTGTTAACCGGTACATCTGGAGACACTGTTAACCCAGTACTGTAACCGTTCCGGGGGCAATGTTAACCCAGAAACACTTCTCCGGACTCAGATTGTGATATTGTTTAGAGTTCACTAGTCAGAATTACTATTAGTCGTTTTTCCCGTTTTGCGTGCCTAGCACGGTTATCCATTTTTACGTATCAAAAATGAGTTTGGTCACACACGACCCGAAAATAGTTGTTGTAACGATTCTGACAAAACCCGGTATACCCTAACCGGTAGACAATAGTTACGTTATATTTAACGTCGGGTACATGAATTACCATAGTAATTATACGAGAATACGTGGTTCACTGTATCGATTGTACGTGAATATATAATTCATCGTATTGAATATGCGATCAATCGATCGATAGTTATTGAAACCCGAACGAATTGAGGGTTCAATTATAGACGATATCTATAATATTTAGTGATGTTACGAAGTATTAATGCTTGGGGATAAGTAAAGTACGGCACAGAAAAAGAATTTCGATTTAATGGTACGTCGGTACATTAAACGAAACCTTCAATACCAAACCGAGCAAGAGATGATCGATCAACCCGAAAAAGATGCGCGATAATTAATAATATGATGTTTTAAGTTAATAAATGTCATGGTTTAAGTTTTTAAAGTTTTTAAATCGGTTTTATATAAATTTCATTTTTAAGCCGAAAAACGACCGTTTTAACCTCGTTTTAAGCCGAATCAGACATTTAACCGAAAAACGAACTGAACCAGATTATCCAAAACATTATCCGGATTACGAGAATCCAAACATGTGGCCTAGGATGAAAAGGTGGGTCCCACCCCACCCTCTCAAAATCCCGATCGGACAAGGGTGTTCCCTTAGCCCTTCATTTTCTTTTTTTCATCAAACTACTCCAACAATCTTCAACTCTCTCAAGATCATGAACTCAAAACCGATATTTGGAGCAAGAAAACCGAGGTAAAAACCGAGTTAATCACGTTTCCATCTTCGTTTCTTGAGTTTAATTGCAAGAAAATGAGGTTTTAATGATGAAAACCGATTCTTAGATGATCAAGTGATGTATACGGGTTATACAAGGGATCTTGGTCCAAGAAAGGAGTTAAACGAATCAAAAACGAATTTTTACGGTTAAATCTTTGTTTTTGGAATCATAACCGAAACCATGAAAGAAATGGCTTGATCGTGAGTGTAACTTGCTTGGTATTGTGGTATGTTGTTTGTAGGCTCTGTGTTTAGTGGTAGATAAGGCGGAAAGACGAGTTTGTAGCTTGTAGTGGCGGAAAACGAAAAGTATATTCGGTTTATGTTCGGTGTATGTGTTTTGGGACAGATTGTTGATGGTTTAGAGTTAGGTCATGAAATTTTACAGGGATGTTCTACACATGAAAATAAGAGTTTTGTGAATTCTTGGTAATTTTTGGACAAAGGATGAATATTTGGTGAATTTAATGCTCGGTTTTGGTCAAAAATGGTGAAAAATAGTTAAATATCATGAAAAATTCTGACAAATTGCAGATAAGCTTTTTATATCATGTAAAAGTCACACACAAAATTTTAGGTCAGTTGGAAAGGTCTAAGTAGGCTTTTCGGTTAAACGAGTTCTAGGGTTTTCTAACTCGGTTTTAGTGAAAATGGCATGTAAAAAAAGATTTTGGTTCTGGAAAAATTACAGGGGACTATGTGGATGGCAGGGGACATCCAGGAGAAATTTGGGATTTTTCTAAGATCGTTTGGTATTTACGACATATTTAGTGTTTAAATGGTGTTTAAAAATAGATAAACAAATTTTAAATATAGAAATTAATTCTGGAAATATTTTTATAAAATTCCCCACTGTCAAAAAGTGAATTTTACAAAATTTCAAGATCCGAGATTAAACGGATAATTATTTTTGCTAATTATCAAATTTTTAAAGTTAAAACGCGTAAACCGGTGAAGTTCGCTTAAGCGAGCTGACTGGTGTATAAAAACCCTAAAAATGAACTATTTTCATATAATTGAGTTAAACAAGTAAAAATGAATCATTCGAAAATAATTTGGATGATTTGGGTATTTTTAACCGATTTAACAGTTTCCGGTACGCCAAAGACGGAAACGGGTCCCGCGACCAATCGGGGCGTCTAAACCGAGCTCTAACTTCACATCTTTAATTAAATTATCAGTCAACCACTATTTTCGGGTCGTGTGTGACCAAACCCATTTTTGAAACATAAAAACGGGTAACCGTGCTAGGCACGCAAAACGGGGAAAACAAGCTATTAGAAAATTTGACTGTTGAACTCTAAACGACATCACAATCTGAGTCCGGAGAAGTGTTTCTGGGTTAACCTTGCCCCCAGAACGGGTACAGTGCTGGGTTAACAGTGTCCCCAGATGTACCGGTTAACTTGGTTAAAGTTATATTAATAATGATTGTATAGTAACGATCGTAGGGATCATATTACAGATTGGACGTATGAACTGATAATGATTGTTGTTACCTGCTTGCATGTGCGAAGGTGAGTTTCACGAGCCCCTTTTTGCTGAATTGTTTTCAAATATTTTCCCGGGGCGGAAGCATGTTACTATTGAAATGTTTAAGTACATACTGAACGCATGGATTTGCGTGGATTTATATATATTTGATTGTACGGGAATCGTACGGAATGGGTACAGTACTAGGTTAACAGTGTCCCCAGATGTTTCTAGAAGTGTTTCTGGGTTAACATTGCCCCCGGAATGGGTACAGTACTGGGTTAACAGTGTCCCCAGATGTACAAAGAGGTGTTTCTGGGTTAACATTGCTCCCGAAATGGGTACAGTACTGGGTTAACAGTATCCCCAGATAATATTATATTATGATATTGATTTATCAAGGTTTACTCAAATTGTGAAACTCACCAACTATTCATAGTTGACCCGTTTTCTCACATGCTTTTCAGGTACAATTAAGATGAAGTGATTGCTTACGTGCTAAGTGTTTGATGTGTGTAAGATTTGCGTGTGGGATGTTAGGATACATTATAATAAACAGAATTATGTATCGTATTGTATGATGTGTGTATCACCTAGACGGTAATGAAATACGAGATAATGTAATTTGAAGTTTAGTAATGTAATCAGTTTTCTTTATAAACAATGTGGTTGATATCAGAGATGTCTGTTGCATCCCGTTTACGTTTCCGCTGCGGTTTCGGGGTGTTACAGAACTTGGTATCAGAGCCATTGGTTATAAGGAATTAGGATGTCTTTAAAAGATACCTAAAATATAACCAGTAGCTCAAGTATTATAGGATCTGAATATCAACTAATAATTTATAGTGACGAGAGCTGGATGAACTTGGACGGACAAGTGAGTTATTATGGTCCAGAACATAATAACAGACTTGTCCGCACGAGGGAATTCAGGGGAAGTCACGGGGTACATTAATAGGTAAAAATGGCAACATATGTGTAAAGTATATAATATTATTTATGCGTGCTAAGGTGTATATATATATGTACGTATCTTGTGGGTACATGTATTGAGAAATGGGACCCGAATAAGGAACCGGGGGATGAAATAATAAAAGTACCGAGGATGCTGAAATTTCTAGAGCATCGGTTGATAATGAGTCCGACATATCGGGCCATAGTTATGATAGTACCAAGTTAGATCTCCCGTTTGACATTAACCAGAAATATCTAGTAACCGTCACTCCCAACCAAAATTGATAAATCCCTTACCCTACCAACACCGGTACCGTATATCCTAATAACCCCCTATGTTCACCCGAACCGCCAACCCTCACGTACGGACGGACCTGTACCTGAACCCATTCTTGTTCCATTAAAATAAAAATAAAATAATAATAATAAAATGGAAAATAAATCAGCAGATAAAAATAATATATAGTAATATATATATGTATTTCTCACTCCCAAACATATGAGACATACCACCTCCAGATCGAGAATTACTGATTTTTACAAACCTAGAATGCCTAAGGACATTGACTGAGCAAGTGATAGAGTTTCCCATAATAGTAATTAATAATATTTAAAGGCAACCCATGTTGCGCAATTACCTTGAACCTTGCAACTCCCTATGTTATCCTTACATCCGTTAGATGTCTACACCCATGTATGCTCGAATAGAATGATTACCTATACACAAAGAGGTGTTGGAATCATTATAGCATAGTTGGTTGTTCGTTCGTAGGTGGTATACTGTGTATGCCGGATATACGAATAAACACGGATATTATAACTCCGTGGTACGTAATCGTTTGGTGCTCACGGTGAGCATGTATCGGTTATGCTGAAATGCAGAAGGATATTGAAATCAAGTATATTAAACATTAATCTTTGTTGAGAAAGATCTATATGTCAGTTGGTGACAAGGGTTATGAAATATATTTAAACGTTAACCGACGTCAGGTTAAGTCCATATGTTATTATATTTGTGGGACATATATACTAGATACTGGTATATGTAATATGTATGATAATATTTGGTGTGTAAGTGTACCTGTTGATATGATTGAGCTGGTAACGAGTTATACGGTGAGATTAGTATTGATTACTGCGTACGGGATGAGTACGGCAGAATGACATAAAAAGAATAACTCCAATGATGGAGATTGATATGAGTCAGTTGATTGCTCAAAGATAGCAGATGATACCGGATGTCGTATCACAGATCACTGTTAGTGTTGATGCAAATGTGATCACAGAATTATAGATCGAGCGATCACATGAATATGAATATTTCAATTCTTAGTGGTATTACTAAGAGTGATAATGTCCCACCGAATACAATTATGACTACAAGTATTAGTTATAAACTAAACATGAATAGTAGTCGTAATGAATTGGATCCGGTATGAAGGATATGTTTATCGGTTGTGTTAAGGGGATTATTAATAGTTTACTGATGGTAAAGGGAGGAATAGACTAGCGAGTGGATAGAAAAGATCGTAATGGTTAAGGATATTGGTAAGAGTCTAGAACATTGTGTAGTGAAATATGCTACAGATATGTTGGTAGATTATGTTTTATCGTGATGGAACACGATGGTACAAAATTATAGTTAGAAAATTATTGCTCAGATGATATGGTCAGAATTTAAAATTCTTGTGCTAGAGCACTTTTATTCAAGTAATTAAACTCAGAGATTGGAAACTGAGCTATGAAAGATAGAAATGTTGTGTGCTGATCACTTAGAACATGCTAATCGTTTGAAGGAATTGTCATGTCTGGTAACATGGCTAATTACTCCTGAAATTAAGCAAAGTGAGCGCTATATTGGGGACTAACTCCATCGATAGGGAGTATAGTCAATCCTGTAAAATATACAACCTTTGGAAGGGTTGTGTCACAAGCCAGCATTGATATATTTTACTCTATGGGAAGCGGACTGGAAGGACGTTAGGTGAGACGTCGAGTGTTAAAGAAGAGAAATGATAAAGGAAGAAGAATGTCGAGTGATAGCAGGCCACAGGTGTGGTAAAGATGGACGTAATGCCCCAATTGTAGAACCAATTGAAGCCATGTGAACCGGCAACCCCAACCCATTCGTGTACAACCACTCTGAACCCAACAGCTTCAATAACAATCCATCTAAAGAAATCGAATTATGCCAAACAGTTGTACTTGCTATGAATGTGGCAGTACAGAACGTTTCAAGAGAAATTGCCCAAGGTTGAACCAAGGTGTAGTTGGAAGACGAGCCTCATGACAAGCATCAACCTCTGATCAAGTAAGGAGCCGAGCTTTTGTGAGTAATTCGAATAAAGCACATCATGATCCAAAGGTGGTATTAAGTATGTTGTAGTTTTAAACCAATAGGCACCAGTGATATTCTTGCGGTCGTTGATAGAAGTTAGTTCCAGTTAATCTCCTATCATTTGGAAAGATACCGATTAGTGAAACTATAGAACCCTATACTGTAGAATCGCTAACGGTAAATCCCTAATGGTTAACTGAATTGTTCGGAATTGTCCTGTTATTCTGAACGATTAACCTTTCCTTATTGACCTACGACCAGTAAAGTTAAGAAGTTTTGACGTAATAGTTAACATGGATTGGCTAACTCAACATGAAGCTGAAATCAAATACGAAAAGAAGATGATTAGAAGCTCTCCTTCGGACGATGAAACGATTAGATACAGAGAAAAGTGTACGGTATTATGTTACCACTCTAATCTCATCTTGAGATGTTATAATATTTACGACAAGAAGACGTGGTGTATTTAACAAACGCGATTGCAAAAGTATTTAAAAGAAAACATATAGAAGATGTTTCGGTGATACGTAAATATCCAGAAGTTTTCCCAGGAGAACTTCCTGGATTACCGCCAACCCGACAGGTCGAATTCAGAATCGATTTAATACCTCAAGCTGGCCCTGTTGCTAAAGCATCTTACCGACTTGCGCCAACTGAAATGCAAGAATTATTGGATAAAGGTTTTATACGACCTAGTTAGTCACCATGGGTGCACCAGTGTTATTTGGGAAATGAAGGACGGAAGTGTTAGGATATGTATCGATTAGGGAGAATTGAATAAAGTGACGATCAAGAATAGGTATTCACTTCTTCGAAGTAAATGATATGTTTAATCAACTGCAAAGGGCGATTTATTTTTAGAAAATTAGTCTTAGATATAGTTATCACCAAATGAAAAATCCAAGAGGAGGACGTTGCAACAACAGCGTTTCGGACTCGCTACAGCCATTATGAATTATTAGTTATGCCTTTCGGGCTAACAAATGCGCCGGCAGCATTAATGGAACTCAGGAACCGAGTCTGTAAACTTTATTTTGACAAATTTGTCATAACATTCATTGATGATATTTTGATATATTCGCAACGTAAAGAAGAGCACGAACGACGGTTAAGGAAAATTGTGGAAGTGTTAAAGCAAGAGGAGTTGTACGCGAAGTTTTCGAAATGTGATTTTGAAGGCACAATCCCTTGGTCATGTTGTAAAGCAACAAGGATTTCACATAGATCCAAATAAGATGGAAACCATTAAAATTGTGCCAAGCGCCGATTTTAAGTCTCCCCGATGGAGACGATGGTTTTGTCGCATCTTGTGACGCATCGCGTAAAGGGTTAGGATGCGTGTTGACGCAGTATAATAAGGTTATAGCCTATGCTTCCAGACAGTTAAAAGTACACGAGAAAAATTACACTACTCATGACTTAGAACTGGGAGCGGTTATCTTCGCACTTGAAATCTGGAGACATTATCTCTACGGTACGAAGTGCACCATCTTCACCGATCATAAAAGTTTGCAGCACATATTTGATCAGAAGGAACTGAAAATGAGGCAACGAAGAAGGGTCGAGTTGTTAAGCGATTATAACTGTGACATCCGTTATCACCCCGGTAAGGCTAACGTCGTAGCCGATGCCTTGAGTAGGAAAGATCGGGTTAAGTCATTGCGAGTGCGAGTACTGGGGATGATAGTCCAGTCGGACCTTTCGGACCTGATTCTAGTCGCTCAACGTGAGGCGTTGAAAGAGGAACAATTGGAAAAGGAGGGACTTTACGGCAATGAGAAGAATGTCGAATAGCGCGTGGACGAAATTCTCTACTTCAAAAATCGGGTTTGGATCCCGACCCTCCATGACCTTCGTGAATTAATCACGGACGAAGCGCATAGATCGAAATATTCCATACATCCGGGATCGAATCAGACTATTGATGATACGAATATCTGAAAGGATTTTATTAATGGCCGAGTTCGGAGAAAGATATGGTTACGTATGTTGGTGAATATGTAAGTTATGCAGGAGATAAGGCTGCACACCGAAAACCCTGGGGAACGCCACAACGACAGAAAAATTCGCCAATGATAGTGGGAATAAATTACAATGGATTTCGGGACGCAAATTCCCAAGTTATATCAAAGGCATGAGGTAAATTGGGTAATCGCGGATCGATTAACCAATCCTCGCATTTTATCCCAATCCATGACGATTACCACAATGAATTCTCACCCAAATTCCTAATGGGGAAATGGTATCTCGTCGTGGAGTACCATTTTCAATGATCTCAGATCGAAATAGTCATCCTACTACCATTATTGGAAGGAGGGGAAGGAAGCATCGAGAGCTTGAAGCTTTCTATGGGTGAAGTATTTATCACCAATTTGTTAAATTGAAAATGGGCGTCAATCAAGCCATAAGATTTGAATTGATTCGAGAAACAACCAATCGGATTTATAATAATTAAGGTAAGCCGAAAGCAGCGCGAGATTGGCAAATGATGTATGCCAATATTCAAAGGAAACCATTGTCGCTGGAAAGAGGTGACAAGGTATTTCAAGGCATCACCTTAGAGAGGTGATATAAGGTTTGACAAAACCGAAAATAGCTCCTTAATATATTGGACCTCATGAGACTATCTCCACGTTTGGTCATTTAGTTTATCGATTAAAGTACTCCAGGGACTGAATACTATACATGATTTTTTGCCATGTATACGGATTGAAAAGTACCTAAGCGATGAGGCAACGAAAGTACTAGTAATGGAGGTACTCATAGAAGTCATACTTGATATCATGAATAATTCCGTAAAAATAATAGACGGGAAAACTAAATAGTTTGGACATACCAAGCTTTATTGATTAAGATTAAGTGGAATTCACAGCGAGGACCAGATTATACCTGGTAACGTGAGGGTGAATTCTGAAGGAAAAACCCCCACCTTTCTCTCGGAAGGGGATAGTGGACGTGTAAAATTTCGAGGACGAAATTTCTTAACGGGGGGAGAATGTAACGATTCCGACAAAACCCGTTATACCCTAACCGGTAGACAATAGTTACGTTATATTTAACGTCGGGTACATGAATTACCATAGTAATTATACGAGAATACGTGGTTCACTGTATCGATTGTACGTGAATATATAATTCATCGTATTGAATATGCGATCAATCGATCGATAGTTATTGAAACCCGAACGAATCGAGGGTTCAATTATAGAAGATATCTATAATATTAGTGATGTTACGAAGCATTAATGCTTCGGGATAAGTAAAGTACGGCACAGAAAAAGAATTTCGATTTAATGGTACGTCGGTACATTAAACGAAACCTTCAATACCAAACCGAGCAAGAGATGATCGATCAACCCGAAAAAGATGCGCGATAATTAATAATATGATGTTTTAAGTTAATAAACGTCATGGTTTAAGTTTTTAAAGTTTTTAAATCGGTTTTATATAAATTTCATTTTTAAGCCGAAAAACGACCGTTTTAACCTCGTTTTAAGCCGAATCAGACATTTAACCGAAAAACGAACTGAACCAGATTATCCAAAACATTATCCGGATTACGAGAATCCAAACATGTGGCCTAGGATGAAAAGGTGGGTCCCACCCCACCCTCTCAAAATCCCGATCGGACAAGGGTGTTCCCTTAGCCCTTCATTTTCTTTTTTCCATCAAACTACTCCAACAATCTTCAACTCTCTCAAGATCATGAACTCAAAACCGATATTTGGAGCAAGAAAACCGAGGTAAAAACCGAGTTAATCACGTTTCCATCTTCGTTTCTTGAGTTTAATTGCAAGAAAATGAGGTTTCAATGATGAAAACCGATTCTTGCATGATCAAGTGATGTATACGGGTTATACAAGAGATCTTGGTCCAAGAAAGGAGTTAAACGAATCAAAAACGAATTTTTACGGTTAAATCTTTGTTTTTGGAATCATAACCGAAACCATGAAAGAAATGGCTTGATTGTGAGTGTAACTTGCTTGGTATTGTGGTATGTTGTTTGTAGGCTCTATGTTTAGTGGTAGATAAGGCGGAAAGACGAGTTTGTAGCTTGTAGTGGTGGAAAACGAAAGGTATATTCGGTTTATGTTCGGTGTATGTGTTTTGGGACAGATTGTTGATGGTTTAGAGTTAGGTCATGAAATATTACAGGGATGTTCTACACATGAAAATAAGAGTTCTGTGAATTCTTGGTAATTTTTGGACAAATGATGAATATTTGGTGAATTTAATGCTCGGTTTTGGTCAAAAATGGTGAAAAATAGTTAAATATCATGACAAATTCTGGAAAATTGCAGATAAGCTTTTTATATCATGTATAAGTCACACACAAAATTTGAGGTCAGTTGGAGAGGTCTAAGTAGGCTTTTCGGTTAAACGAGTTCTAGGATTTTCTAGCTAGGTTTTAATGAAAATGGCATGTAAAAGAAGATGTTGGTTCTGGAAAAATTACAGGGGACTATGTGATGGCAGGGGACATCCAGGAGAAATTTGGGATTTTTCTAAGATCGTTTGGTATTTACGATATATTTAGTGTTTAAATGGTGTTTAAAAATAGATAAACAAATTTTAAATATAGAAATTAATTCTGGAAATATTTTTATAAAATTCCCCACTGTCAAAAAGTGAATTGTGCAAAATTTCAAGATCCGAGATTAAACGGATAATTATTTGTGCTAATTATCAAACTTTTAAAGTTAAAACGCGTAAACCGGTGAAGTTCGCTTAAGCGAGCTGACTGGTGTATAAAAACCCTAAAAATGAACTATTTTCATATAATTGAGTTAAACAAGTAAAAATGAATCATCCGAAAATAATTCGGATGATTTGGGTATTTTTAACCGATTTAACAGTTTCCGGTACGCCAAAGACGGAAACGGGTCCCGCGACCAATCGGGGCGTCTAAACCGAGCTCTAATTTCACATCTTTAATTAAATTATCAGTCAACCACTATTTTCGGATCGTGTGTGACCAAACTCATTTTTTAAACATAAAAACGGGTAACCGTGCTAGGCACGCAAAACGGGGAAAACAAGCTATTAGAAAATTTGACTGTTGAACTCTAAACGACATCACAATCTGAGTCCGGAGAAGTGTTTCTGGGTTAACCTTGCCCCCAGAACGGGTACAGTGCTGGGTTAACAGTGTCCCCAGATGTACCGGTTAACTTGGTTAAAGTTATATTAATTATGAGTGTATAGTAACGATCGTAGGGATCATATTACAGATTGGACGTATGAACTGATAATGACTGTTGTTACCTGCTTGCATGTGCTAAGGTGAGTTTCACGAGCCCCTTTTTCTTGAATTGTATTCAAATATTTTCCCGGGGCGGAAGCATGTTACTATTGAAATGTTTAAGTACATACTGAACGCATGGATTTGCGTGGATTTATATATATTTGATTGTACGGGAATCGTACGGAATGGGTACAGTACTGGGTTAACAGTGTCCCCAGATGTTTCTAGAAGTGTTTCTGGGTTAACATTGCCCCCGGAATGGGTACAGTACTGGGTTAACAGTGTCCCCAGATGTACAAAGAGGTGTTTCTGGGTTAACATTGCTCCCGAAATGGGTACAGTACTGGGTTAACAGTATCCCCAGATAATATTATATTATGATATTGATTTATCAAGGATTACTCAAATTGTGAAACTCACCAACTATTCATAGTTGACCCGTTTTCTCACATGCTTTTCAGGTACAATTAAGATGAAGTGATTGCTTACGTGCTAAGTGCTTGATGTGTGTAAGATTTGCGTGTGGGATGTTAGGATACATTATAATAAACAGAATTATGTATCGTATTGTATGATGTGTGTATCACCTAGACGGTAATGAAATACGAGATAATGTAATTTGAAGTTTAGTAATGTAATCAGTTTTCTTTATAAACAATGTGGTTGATATCAGAGGTGTCTGTTGCATCCCGTTTACGTTTCCGCTGCGGTTTCGGGGTGTTACAGTTGTTAACTGATAATTTAACTAAATTTGTGAAATTAGAGCTCGGTTTAGACGCCCCGATTGGCCGCAAGACCCGTTTCCGTCTTTAGTGCACCGGAAACTGTTAAATCGGGTAAAATTACTCAAATCATCCGAATTATTTTCGGATGATTCATTTTTACTTGTTTAACTCAATTATATGAAAATAGTTCATTTTTAGGGTTTTTATACACCAGTCAGCTCGCTTAGGCGAACTTTACCGGTTTACCGCGTTTTAAGCCTTAAAAGTTTGTTTTTATTTTCTTTTTAGCACAAATAATTATCCGTTTAGTCTCGGATCTTGAAATTTTGCACAAATCACTTTTTAACAGTGGAGAATTTTATAAAAATATTTCCAGAATTAATTTTTATATTTAAAATTTATTTATCTATTTTTAAACATCATTTAAACACTAAATATGTCGTAAATACCAAAAGACCTTAGAAAAATCCCAAATTTTTCCTGGATGTCCCCTGCCATCCAAATAGTCCCCTGTAATTTTTCCAGAACCAAAATCTGTTTTTACATGCCATTTTCACTAAAACCGAGCTAGAAAACCCTAGAACTCGTTTAACCGAAAAGCCTACTTAGACTTCTCCAATGGACCTAAAATTTTGTGTGTGACTTATGCATGTTATAAAAAGCGTATCTACAATTTTCCAGAATTTTTCATGATATTTAACTATTTTTCACTATTTTTAGCCAAAACCGAACATTAAATTCACCAAATATTCATCCTTTACCCAAGAATTACCAAAAATTCACAGAACTCATATTTTCATATATCTAACACCTCTGTAAAATTTCATGACCTAACTCTACACGTATCACAATCTGTCCAAATCACAAATATCATACAAAAACCGAACTACCTTGTGTTTCTAGCTTCAAATCGCAAGGATCTCGCTTTCTAGCCTTTGCTAACAATTAGATACAACACCTACAAGCACAATAACACCACACCAAGCAAGTTACACCCACAATCAAGCCATTTCTTTCATGGTTTCGGTTATGATTTAAAAACAAAGATTTAACCGTAAAAATTCGTTTTTGGTTCGTTTAACTCCTTTCTTGGACCAAGATCCCTTGTATAACCCGTATACATCACTTGATCATGCAAGAATCGGTTTTCATCTTTGAAACCTCATTTTCTTGCAAACAAACTCAAGAAACGAAAATGAACACGTAAATAACACGATTTTTACCTCGGTTTTCTTGCTAAAACTTTGGAATTTTGGATCTTAAAGTGGAAGGAGTTGATGAATGTTGAGAGGTTTGATGAGAAAAAAAAATAATAAGTGAAAGAGGACCCTAGAGTCCGATCGGCATTAAGGGAGGGGTGGGGTGGGACCCACCTTTCCATTTCTAGCCACATATTCGGATATTGGAAATCCGGATAATGTTTTGGATAATCTGGTTTAGTTCGTTTTTCGGTTAAATGTTTAATTTAACTTAAAACGAGGCTAAAACGGTCGTTTTCGGCTTAAAAATGAAATTTATTTAAAACCAATTTAGAAACTTTAAAAAACTTAAACCATGACTTTCATTAACTTAAAACATCATATTATTAATAATTGCGCATCTTTTTCGGCTTGATCGATCGTCTCTTGCTCGGTTTGGTATTAAAGGTTTCGTTTAACGTACCGACGTATCATTAAATCGAAAATTCTTTTTCTGTGCTTTAATTCACTTAGCCCGAAGCTTTAATACTTCGTAAACATCACTAAATATCATATATCTCGTCTATAATGTATTCCTCGATTCGTTCGGGCTTCAATAACCGTTATTCGGTTAATCGTATTTCCAATACGATTAACTGTATAATCGAGTATAATCCGTAATGTGAATCATACATACTCGTATAAGCGCATTATAAATCATATATTCGTTATTAAATAACACATAAATAGTATATACCGGCTAGGGTATACCTGATTTTGCCGGAATCGTTACATTCTCCCCCCGTAGAACAAATTTCGTCCTCGAAATTTTACGCATCGAGTACTTCCTTTTGAGGAAATAGTTAGGGGTATTTCTTCCGGAATTCGTCCTTTCGTTCCCATGTATATTCTGGGCCTCGTTGCGAATTCCATCTGACTTTGACCAACGAAATTTTATTGTGTCTAAGTTGCTTGATTTTCCCGTCTACTATTTCTATGGGTTCCTCTACAAAATTGAGCTTATCACTTATTTGGACACCCTCTAAAGGTAACACCGATGTCTCATCCGCCAGACATCTTTTCAAGTTCGATACGTGAAACACGTTGTGAACTGCACTTAGTTCATCGGGTAGTTCTAATCGGTATGCTACGGGACCGATTTTTGCAGTAATATTGAATGGTCCAATATATCTCGGGGCTAACTTCCCCGCCTTTCCAAATCTGACTACACCCTTCCAAGGTGATACCTTCAAATACACTTTATCAACTTTCTCAAATGACAACGGTTTTCTACGGGTACCGGCATAACTCTTCTGCCGATCCCGCGCGGCCTTCGGATTTTTCCTAATTTCAAGGATTTTGCTGGTCGTTTCCTGGACCAGGTATGATCTAATAATCTGGGTGTCGCCCACTTCAGTCCAGCAGAGTGGTGATCGGAACTTCCGACCATACAATGCTTCGTAAGGCGCTGCCTTTATACTGCTATGGTAACTGTTATTATAGGAAAATTCAACGAGTGGGAGATGTTGATCCCAATTTCCCTTAAAATCCAGTACACATGCACGAAGCAAATCCTCCAGGGTTTGGATGGTCCTCTCAGACTGACCATCGGTCTGAGGGTGGTAAGCTGTGCTTAGATCAATACGCGTTTCCAGCGCTTCTTGCACTGCTTGCCAAAGATTGGAGGTGAAATGGCTATCCCGATCGGAAATGATTGAGATGGGTATCCCATGACGAGACACAATTTCATTTATATAAATCTGCGCAAGTCTCTCAGTGTTATAATTATTCCTAATCGGAATAAAATGTGCCGATTTGGTTAATCGATCCACGATTACCAAAATTGCATCAATTCCTCGGGACGTCTTAGGGAGATGTGTCACAAAATCCATTGTGATTTGCTCCCACTTCCATTCGGGAATTTCCGGTTGTTGTAACATTCCCGAGGGTTTCTGGTGCTCCGCTTTAACTCTCGCACAAGTCGTACACTTACCGACAGACGTTGCTATATCCTTTTTCATACCCGGCCACCAGTAGAACTCCTTCACATCCTTGTACATCTTATCCGATCTCGGATGTATGGAATATTTCGATCTATGCGCTTCGTCCATGATTAATTCACGAAGGTCATGGAGGGTCGGGATCCAAACCCGATTTTTGAAATAGAGAATTTCGTCCACGCGCTGTTCGAAATTCTTCTCATTGCCGTAAAGTCCCTCCTTTTCCAATTGTTCCTCTTTCAACGCCTCACGTTGAGCGACTCGAATTAGGTCCGAAAGGTTCGACTGGACTATCATCCCCAGCGCTCGCACTCGCAATGGCTTAACCCGATCTTTCCTACTCAAGGCATCGGCTACGACGTTAGCCTTGCCGGGGTGATAACGGATGTCACAGTCATAATCGCTTAACAACTCGACCCATCTTCGTTGCCTCATATTCAGTTCTTTCTGATCGAATATGTGCTGCAAACTTTTATGATCGGTGAAGATGGTGCACTTCGTACCGTAGAGATAATGTCTCCAGATTTTAAGTGCGAAGATAACCGCTCCCAGTTCTAAGTCGTGAGTAGTGTAATTCTTCTCGTGTACTTTTAACTGTCGGGAAGCATAGGCTATAACCTTATTATTCTGCATCAACACGCATCCTAACCCTCTACGCGATGCGTCACAATACGCGACAAAACCATCGTCTCCATCGGGGAGACTTAAAATCGGCGCTTGGCACAATTTTTGCTTTAACGTTTGAAACGCCATCTCCTGCTATTCTCCCCATTCATACTTTCGATCCTTTTGAGTCAGGAGAGTTAAAGGTTGGGCGATGCTGGAAAAGTTCTCTATAAATCGACGATAATATCCAGCTAAGCCTAAGAATTGGCGGATTTCCTTTGGCGTTTTAGGCGCTTGCCAATTCTTAATTGCTTCAATCTTACTCGGATCAACGTGTATTCCTTGATGGTTTACAACGTGACCGAGGAATTGCACTTCTTGTAACCAGAAGTTACACTTGGAGAATTTTGCATACAACTTCTCCTGATTTAGAAGCTCTAAAATCATTCTTAAGTGTTGCTCGTGCTCTTCTTTACTTTTCGAGTAAATCAGAATATCGTCAATAAACACGATGACGAATTTGTCGAGATAGGGTTTACAGACTCGATTCATGAGGTCCATGAACACTGCCGGCGCATTTGTTAGCCTGAAAGGCATAACTAAGAACTCGTAATGGCCGTAGCGAGTCCGGAATGCGGTTTTTTGGGATATCTTCTTCCTGAATTCAAACCTGATGGTATCCCGATCTAAGATCGATCTTCGAGAAATAGCTCGCACCTTGCAGCTAGTCAAACAGATCATCAATTCGGGGAAGAGGGTACCTATTTTTGATTGTTAACTTGTTCAACTCCCTGTAATCAATGCACATTCTAAGGCTCCCGTCCTTCTTTTTCACGAATAATACAGGTGCACCCCACGGGGAATGACTAGGACGTATGAATCCTTTATCCAACAATTCTTGCAACTGATTGGATAGTTCTTGCATCTCGGACGGTGCAAGTCGGTAAGGTGCTTTGGCAACAGGGCCAGCTTGAGGTATTAAATCGATTCTGAATTCGACCCGTCGGGTTGGCGGTAATCCAGGAAGTTCTTCTGGGAAAACTTGTGGAAATTCGCGTACCACCGGGATATCATCCACCCATCTTTCCTCAGAATCTGTGGCCGTCAAGCTCGCCAGATACGCCACGCATCCCTGGCGTATATATTTTAACACTTTGAGGTGGGATATAAATGGTATCATTGTGCCCGACTTCTCTCCTTGCACTAACACCTCTTCGTCATCCGACACCCGGATCTTGACGATTTTCTTTTCACAGTTTATTTCGACTTTGTTACGTGATAACCAATCCATTCCCACTATCACGTCAAAACTACCTAATTCTACCGGTAATAAGTCAATCAGGAAGGATTGATCGTTCAGAATAAAAGGACAATTCCGAACTATCTGATTAACTATCATGGTTTTACCGTTAGCAACTTCTACGGTATAAGGTTCTATGGGTTCACTAATCAGAAGGTTTGCTATCGATAGGAACTTAACGGAGACAAAACTTCTATCGGCGCCTGTATCAAATAATACAGAAGCGTAATGATCAGAGACGAGGAATGTACCTGTCACTACGCTGGGGTCCTGGCGTGCTTCGTTCGCCCCCATCACGAATGCTCGGCCCCTCGCCGGATTGGACGACGATGCCTGACCCACGGTTTGCCTCCCATTTCCTCCATGGTTCAGTTTCGAGCAGTATCTCTTGAAGTGATCTGTGCTACCGCATTCAAAGCAAGCACGGCTGGTGGTCATCATTTGGTTTCCTTGCGGGTTTTGTTGTCGGGCTGGTTGGGTCCTAAATGGCTGCGAACGGATAGGTTGCGGTTGTCGGTTCAGATTGTTCAGGTTTGTTCTACAACTCGGTGCGTAGTGCCCATTCCTGCCACACCGATGGCACACTACTCCCCTGCACTCGCCACCATGCTGGTAACCACATTTTCCACACCTAGGAAACGTCCTTGTCTGTGGTTCCCGCCTTCCGCCTGAACTAGTCATGGCGTAGTTCTGGGCAGCGGGCCTAGCACGTTTATTTTGCTGCTTCTCCTGGATCCTATTGTCATACGTACCTCGCTTTCCCCCAGCAGACTCTCCTGCCACCTTCAGTGACCCACTCCTCACGAAATCGTATGTGACGATACCAGCTTGCGTCACCGCACCCTCAAACGTCTGGTGTCCCCCAGCGTTGACTATACTCCTTACTACTGGAGTTAGTCCCCATATATAACGCTCGACCCTCTTTGACTCTGGGGTGACCAACCATGGCACCAATCGTGACAACTCATTAAATCGGTTCGTATAACCCAAGTGGTCTGCCCCCTGCATCTCCAGGTTCCACAATTCGTTTTCTAACTTCTGCAGTTCGTTTTTCGGGCAGAAATGTTCCAGTACAAGGGCCTTGAGTTGTGCCCAGTTCATGCGGTTTGTCGCTGCCTGACCGCGAGTTTGCACTATTGTGTTCCACCATGTCAAGGCATGGTCCGTGAACGTGCAGGTAGCATACTTAACAACGAAATCCTCAGGACAGTTGCGGATGTTCACAACAGACTCTATTTTCTCAATCCACTTAACCAACCCATTTGGTCCCTCAGACCCGCTAAATTCTAGGGGCTTGCACAACATAAAATCTTTAATTGAACATCCCCTTGTTGCAGGAGTCGGTTCAGTGCGGTTCGTTTCTACACTGGGTATAGGGCCATTGCTATCTGTAACGACCACCCTAGGTGGTGCGTCATTACTTGGAATCGGGTTACCGTTCGGTGGAGGATTAACATTTTGTTCCCCCTCATTATTGGTGGTCGTTTGATTGCTCGTAAGGCCTGGATTGGTCGTATTATTAATACTGGCGGCGATGTGCGATACTATATCCGGTATCGCCGCCTCTAACTGTCGAGCAATCAGACGACTCACATCCACTTCTGAAATTTGAGCTGACCGTTTTGGTGCCATTCTACACAACATTAAGAAAATACATATATTGGTCCCGTAGCTTACTGATTAAAACTACCCATAGAACTGAGCACTATTCACGATGTGTTTCACGTATCGAATCAAAAAAAGTGTTTGACTGAGGAAACGATAATAGTACCACTGGAAGATGTTCAGATCAATGTAAAGCTCAACTTCGTAGAAGAACCGGTAGAAATTGTGGACGGGAAAACCAAACAATTACGACACAACAAAATATCATTGGTAAAAGTTCGGTGGAATTCAAAACAAGGACCCGAATATATTTGGGAACGGAAGGACGAATTCCGAAAGAAATACCCACACCTGTTCCCTAAAAAAGAAAACCGATGACACATTAAATTTCGGGGACGAAATTTCTTAACGGGGGGAGAATGTGACATTCGTGACAAAACAAGGTATACCTTATTCATTACATAGCGAGTAAACGATAAATCGGTTAATTCGAAGTGCTTAAACGAACCGACCGATACTAATTATGACCCGTATATATACTGAGGGGTCATATACGAGTTGTAGATATACTGTAGAGGTCAACATATTGATATTTAGGCCCCAGTACTTTTAAAACTCTTTAAACGAAAAAGGTTTCGTTTATTGTTACGCTATAAGTTTAAACGCAATCGTTAACATCAAAACGAGCATTGTAGCATCCGTTAAACCAAAAAAGATTTATAAAACAGTTATATGACATTTTCTAAGTAATCAGTTAAAATATTTTGGATTTTTACAACGAGTCAGTACGTTTTTCTTATTTTACAAAAATATGCTGAAAAACACTCGTTTTCGCGCTGTTTTTCGCACTCGAACTAGTTTTCTTGCGAAAAACTGAATCCGAATTAAATTTTGGACCGATATTTACGCATGGCACGGAAACCGAGGCATTAATGGGCCAAAAGGAGGCCCAATGGGCCCCTTTATGGGCCGACCACAAAAAATGGGGTGGGACCCCTTGTATAAGGCTTGTTATACAAGCTTGTTACTTGATATTTTCATACAAACTTCAACCTAGATAAGAAATCACAGCTGAGTTCTTCATTATCCAGCCAAAACCCTAAAGGTAATCTTCAAATTTTCATCCATTTCATGCTTGATTAACAAAGTTTAAGCATGAAAAATTAAGTCTTGTTTAGTTTTAAACATGTTTAACCATTCAAAAATCATAAAAATCAAGTAAAATTATGTTTTGATGTTAAACATGTTTAAAGACCAGGAACATATACTTTTTTGGTCAAAATCGCGGATTAGAACATAAATACAACGTTTTTCCGGTTTGAAAGTTCGGTTTGAACCCAAAACCGAAACCCTAATTATCAAGGATGTTACATGGATGATTTATACTTGGTTTGATGTTATATGATATGTAGATACACTGATTTTTCAACCCAAAGCCCGGAGAGTCGGCTAAGCTATCAAAAACAACCGAAAACCGACAAGGTAATACCGTATTTCAGGGACGTGCTTGTTTTTAGCTTGTGAAACTTTTCAGGGACATTTGGGATCATTTAAATGAGTCCCTCTTCAAATTTGGTAATTTTTCGATAAACGGATAATATTTGGCGAATTTATTACCGTTTATTGGCGTTTATTCGGGAAAAATAGGTAAACTTCATGAAAAATTATGAAATTTGGTTTGGAATCCATAAATGTTATATTAAGATCACTGGTAAAGTTTGAGAACCTTTGGAGATGTCTAAGTATTATTTGTGCAATTGTGTTTTAACCAAGTTTTAATAGCCGAAAAACGCGCAAAAAAGGCATTTTGACCTAAGAGTTAGATTCTGGAGATTTTGCAGGGGATATGTACTGATATTGAGACCACTTGGAAAAATTATCAGATTTTTCGGATGTCGTTTGGTATAAACGGGCTATTTATTACTTAATTATAACACATTAAATGAATTTTTATAAATGGATAACTAATCATAAAATTTCTGAAAATATTTTTATAAAATTCTCCATAATTTAATTTATTTTTACAAAAATTTCCATAATTTATATAAAAGTACATAATTAGTTATGAATAATCCAAGATTTAAACTATAGTTGTTTTAACGAAACCGGCAGTTTTGTGTTTAACGGACTGACTGGTATGTCAAAATGTCAAAACTGGTAAAATAGCGTATTTTTGAATGAAATTGATAAAAACAAACTTTTTACGATAATTCCGGACAATTCGGGTGGATTGTACGCGTTTTGTATAATCAAACCGGTGTGAAAACGGAAACGAACCCTGCGATCAATCCAGATACCGAAACCTCAAGATGCTTTCATAAATCAAATCATTTTAACAATCAACATGTTTAAATAAGTTTGTGTGATCTTACCTATTCCTAAACGCGTAAACGATCAACTTGGCTAGGCTCGGGAAACGGTGAAACTGAGCCAAATCCAGTTTTAAACATTTCATAGTATACAACGTCACAATCTAAGACTATGGTCATGTTTTGGGCCTAACAGTTATAACCAGACTAGTTATACAGCCCGATTTGGTTTAAACATTGTACTAGTATTAACAGTACGATACCGATTATTGGATACGAGTTATAATCGAGGCATAACACTTATTGACGTATATTGCCTGTTCGAACTACAATAATGTGAGTTTCACGACCCCACTTTCTAAACTGTTTTACGAACTTTTGGGGTGGAAAGCATGTTTACATATACTTATATACTTGAAAACGTGTGGTGATGTGAATTATCTAAGTACTAACACTTGAAAGTCCCCACAAACACAAGTGATTAACTTCATGCCAGTGACGTGTGGATAGTACTATCGGTTTGACAAACCCAACTGAAGGCGCCGGTGGGGTATGCCGGATATACTTGTTTACGCAGTTGCACATTGTCATTTATACTTATTACATTCTGCTATGTGGTGTTAGACATAGTACATACTTGGGGCAAAGTGGCTGTTAAATGCCAACGGGAGTACATGGGCAAGGGTGGCCATGCAGTGCAAGCTGTCTTGGGTTCACTTGTGGCTTAGTATAATACATCATACACATACTTATATACATACGTACTGTGAACTTTACGAACTCGTATACTGGTTTTGTTCGTACTCGTGAAACTTGAAACTCGCCAACTAGATGTAGTTGACCCGTTTTAACATGCTTTTCAGGTATGCCGAAGTTGGAATGATTTTCTTACGTGCTTGGTGTTAGAAGGAAAGTTGAATAGCTGTGAATAGATGCAAATACGTAGTAATGAATAAGAAGCCCGTGAACTGGTTATGTGATTTTCATCTAGTTTGTAAACTTAGTACCTACCAATGTAATATGATGTAAATCAGTTTGTTGAATTTCTTTATAAATAATGTGGTTGATACCAGTGTTATCTGTTACATTCCCGTATTACGCTTCCGCAACTACTTAGTCGGGGTGTGACAGAAGTAGGTCCATCCAGGCCTATGACTGTTGAAGAGGAAAATAAAAAGATAAAAGGAAAAGATGTAACAGAGAATGAAGAACTGCTACAACATCTGAAAATGAAGAAAATTCAATCCATTGAGGAGGTGCTATTTGTGGATGAAGCTGCTAAGGAAGCCATAAGAAGGCGTGATAATATTGTGGGAGAATGGTTACAAAGAGAAATGATTACAAGATTTATGACCGATAAAGAGCTTGAAGAGCAGAGACTTCTGATGGAAGAAATGGAATTAACGAAAAATCTTGATGAAGACAAGGGGGAATTAGATCTGGAGGTGACTGAGGGGTTGCTAAAATTACAACAGATGGAGGAAACTGAAAACTCTTTGGCTGTTTTCATATATCAATTCCAGCAATCAAAATCCAATGAAGCTGAAAGAACAAACCACTCCCACTGGAACTGCTGATAAGCCTGAAAAATGAAATTGATGATAGGCAATTAGTCTCTGATGTTTATGATACAAAACCAATGTAAGAAGAGATGGTTCAAAAGGCTTCTAAAATATGAAACCAACAAGTGATTGATGATATAAAAGAGAATGAAGGAAGCTGGGATGCTGATTATTTGAACAAAAATGCTAAGAAATATGCGGGGAAGAGGATAAGGCAAGAGAAAAACAAGACTCCTAAAGAATCTCTGCCAAAAAGGAAGAAAAGTCCAATAAATGTTGTACCTCTTCAAACTATTAAAACCAGTTGATTTTGAGGTTGAACCTAAAATTGATGAACTCGTTGATTGATCTGATATAGATGATGATATGGCTGATTCTCCACATGTGAATATGACTGATGTTCACAGGGAGAACATTCATACCATGTTAAATAATGCCAAAAGGGAAGACCCTAAGATAATTAGTCTGATGCACCATGGCTATTAATTTGAGACCTTGGCTATGATGAGTGATGAAGAGTTGCAAGTATTACTTGATGCGGAAGTAAAGGAGTTGAAGAATTAAAGGGAAAAGAAGAACAAATACACTCAAAGGTTTCTAGCATATTTGTGAATTCATGCTTTTTCTATAAAAACAATTGAGTAACATGAAATTTGAGGAACTGTAGAGTGTTTTGCAAGTCAACTAAGGAAAAAATAGAGAAAGAGGAGTGGGAAAGAATGAAAAAGAAAGGAGCTGAACAAAAAGTTAAATTGAAAGTCTATACAAGAAGTATGGGGGAAAATGTAAATTTTTGATAGACCATGGGATTGTTGTTGAGCATGTTGAGGGTATGAGTATGAAAGTTGTTGAAGAAAGATTCAGACAAATATATGAGAAAATCAAGTCTGACTCCAAAAGAAAACCTAGGATAATAAGTGAGGCTGATAAGAAGAAGAAATATTGGGAAAATGAAAAAGTTGTGTTGCTTGACAGATTGATGTCAGCAAGGGGAGAGGGGGACAAAAAAAGATATGAGTATAGCAGAAAAATTGTCAATCTATGAGTCTGAGTTTGTCAGGTCCCACTTATGATGGTCGATTCGACTCGGATCTTAATCAAACATGTCACAACTCACACAAAATTAATCGTGTTGACAAGAGAGTTAATGACGGGTTACTATATTTAGAAAGATGACCGTTTGTTAAAGGCGGAATCAATAACAAACATACGGTTGCAATGAATATTCAGGTACAGAAGGCACACCCAGGATTCACTCAAAAGATTTCCATTTATATAATGTTAATCATACAAAAGGATAATCGATTTAGGGTTTTCTAGGAATCCTAAGACAGCCGTCACTCAATATTCTCTCAATAAATGAGTCAGTCTTGTCCCTCAAAATTGTCTCTGACGGCGTGCCCTAAATATTCTATTTATAGGCCTGCCAACCTAAGACAGCTGTCATTCCTTCTAGAAACCCTATCCGATAATACATATTCAAATAACATATTCAAAAATAAAACTAAGTGTAAAACAAGTCTTCCGGGTAGGCTTTTCATTAATCTTCAGTCTCCGAGTACGCAGTGTACTCGGCCTTCCTTCAGACTTGGTAAACATAGAAGTGTACTCGGAATCAGTTTCCGGGTAGACTTTACTTAAAGAATATTTTACCAAGTAAAATATTCACCGAGTAGACTTCAATCTTCTTGGACTTATCAAACTTTGCTCGACAAATCCTTACGAGCAACCTTGTTCTTCTATGGTCCTGTTCGGCTCATTGTCGGTTGAACAACTTATTAATAAGGCATACTCGTGAGTACATACCTTACTTAAGCAGAACCTTAGTCAAAATAACTTAGAGATATTCTATTAACTCATCAAGTATACTCGGACCATAATTATTAAAGAATACCTTGCCCGGTCTTCCAATTACTTGGCTTCTTGGACTTGGTTGACCATAACTTACTCGGAAGAGTAAAATACTTGGTCTTGAAGAACAACCCTGCTTGACAAAGTGAACCTTGCTCGGATATGCCAAATCAATGATCCTTACTCGGGAAATCACTAAAAAGCATACCTTGCTCGGATATCCACTTAAGAAGACTATTTGAAGTAAACCTTTCTCGGAAGGCAAAATCCCGTACTCGGCTAAGTAAAAGCTTACTCAAAGGTCCAAGGTGTGCTTGGATTCAATACTTAGCAGTTTCTGAGGAGGTTGAGAAGATTCCAATCTTCTAAATCTCCTCATTTGGGTCAAACTCTTGACCCAACAGAGTTGGGGAAATACAATGAAGAATAGGATAAATCAAAAACCTCTCAGACTCCTCCCCTAGTTCGAGTGAAGGAAGAGCCAGTTGAGAGAGTGAACTTGCTGCCCTGGAAAGACGAAAACAGAATTAAGACCATAAAAGGTTTGATGATGAGCAAGGGCATGGCTGAAAGTGTGTTTTATAATCTTAGGAAAGAACAAATAAAATAATTATTCTATACAGAGAAGGAGAACTGGGAGAGATTGGAGGAAGAACAGAGAAGGTTGTTAGATTTTCATTGTGAACCAAGAGGAGGTCGTACGAGCTATTCATAAATATTATTGGACTTTGTCCTATAAATTCCTAATTTGATATTTATTGACTAAGAACCTTCGAGCCCCAATAGTGTATCCTCAGAGTCACCATCCCCAAGGTAACACGTAAACTCTAAGTCCCGTCAAGTATGTGCGTCTTTGGCCTCTTTTACTAACTTTAAAGAATGTTTTTTTGGCATTTTACAATATATAACTTTCTTCACAAGCATTTTCTTTTCTTGAACAACTTTTGATAATACACATAACATTCAAAACATACTTCTCTCTTTTTTTTTCATCTCTTTTTGTTTTTCTTTTTTTTAATATCACCCTAAAGTATATAACTATTTCTAAGCTCGTAAAAAGATGGACATGTGGTGGTGTGCTGGTTTGAGTGCATTTAATTCTTACAATCTCAAAGTTTTCAGATTATGGTAATCCTCCCTACGCATGGAAATTCGGTTTCATCGTTTTCAAATTACTATATATATAAAAACTGCTAAAGAGGACTATCAAAGCTAGTTGGGCCTACCGACACATCCCAAATTAGATATATAAACCATCCCTTCTTTTATTATTATATTATATTTTTCAAAAGCTCTGAGAGTTCGTTAGCACATTGGCAATAATATCATTTTCTGCTTAACGTAGAGCAAAAATAATTTTCAACTGACATTTTTTTTAAAACTTTTATTTTTATTTTTATTTATTAGCGAAAGAACAAAACAAAATTTTTTTATTTTTATATATATTCTTTTTCAATAAAAAAATTTTTCTCCTACAACTAAGTAAAATAAATTCTCATTCCCACACTTAGAACGAAATCGTCCTCGATGAGAACAATAAAAAGAAATAAAATAAAATAAACATAAAAACTTAAAATAGCAAAAAGTAAAATAAAGATCGGGTTACTCCCATGGTTTATATGCAGATTCTTCATCAGCTGTGTATCAATCAAGCGACCGTATAGAATTTCATTTGCGGCCGCAACCTCGGGTGAACCAGTTCCAAAACGCAATCAGAGCTACCAAGCGCATAATAATACCTGCAATAACTCAAACTTGCTCGCATGTAGCGGCGTACAAAGCAGAAAGCAAAAACATAAGAAATAAACATATTTTTGTGTTTTTGTATTTTTTATTTTTATTAATTTTTTTAATGTTTTTGTATTTTTAATATTTTTTTATAAATAACAAAAATAAAACAAATAATAAAGAAAATCATAATACACACTCTACAACTCAGGCTGTCTCTTGAGAGCGCTTAGTTTAACGGGTCCTCAGCCTGACCCCAAATCTCAATTTTAATCAGGTGGCTTCTCCTTTATCCGTTTCCCACTCGACCCGTTTCCAGGACCAAACTTAATACGAGTCTTGTAATGAAGGAGGATGTCATCTTTGCTGTGTGTCAACTTTTTATGTTGTTTCGTATGTCGTATCCTCACCTTCAAGTTTGTTTGATCAAAGTATACATGTTCCCTCTTCTATGGTGTCTCTCTGAAAATTAATCTTTCTATTCCTTCAATGTCACCTCCCTGGTCAAATTGCATATCATCTACTTCCATAGAGGTTTCCTCCACAAGCTCTTCATGACAACCCTCAATATCCAAGACAACCATATTCGCCTCTTTAATCAGTTCAGGCTTTTGATGTTCTCCTTCTAAATCCTCAATCATATCATTCTCACAAGACAAGTGTGATACATCAAGTGGATTTGTTTCATGGCCGGGTGGATTCTCACCTTCTTCATCCAATGAGGATAAATGCTCCTCCTCTATCTCTTCCCCTACTCTTGAATCCTCAATCTCACTTAGGGGTTCGATAAGCGTTTGACTCGGAGGTGGAACATATACCCAGTCATTCACAATAGCATGCAATACATCGTCCATTATTGCCTCCAATTTTGGGGTGGGCTCTAATATATTTCCCAATGAATCTGTATACCCTAAGAAGTATAGATCATATGCGAAACGGTATGGAGGTTCTACCCAAAGTGATTCGAAGTCAGCCTTTCGTGCCTCGGTTTTTATCCTCCTTCGCTCATAAGCATCATATACCTAGTGATCTCCGCCACACACTTTGCACCATGGCATTCCAACGTGTCACTCGAACATATTTCCTTAAAAATTGAATAAAATACTTAAGATAAATTTAAACTAAAACTAAACTAATTGAAATAACTAGTCTAATCTAAATATACTAAAATACAATAGGTAAATCCTAACTCGGGTCGTTCTCAATACGCCTCTAACCGTGTCCCGGTAACGGCACCAAAAACTTGATGCGTGTTTAATGAATGCTCTTTCTAAATAACTCACAACTAAGCTTTAAATTTATAAAACGAAAATCCTAACGAATCCACACACAACCGGCAAGTGTACTGATCACTAATAGTATAGACCTAAGAAAGTACGAGTGTCGAACACAAGGACACGAGAGAACGTACTTAATACTTAACCCTAAACAAGACTCACCTAAGAATAATATATTTTAAATGATTTTTTAATTATTAAATACTTAACCTAACTTACTTTAGTTAACTTAAAAGACTTAACTTAAGAAAAGGATGACAAAACTAAGGTTCACTCAAGAAAGCTAGATCACCTCTTGGTCTCACTAACAAACCCTAACCTACACTTAGTTGATTTTAAGAACAAAACCGGGTAACGAATTTTTAAAGTGTTCTAATGTCGACTCTTCTCTCGGTCTCACCGAAACACTACCCTAATGGAGACGAATACTACGCAACCAAGGATAGAGGAACAATTTAGTTTAACTTAAACTAGGTCAACTAATCGCTCACAAACCCAAACCCGACAAGAACCGAACCCGCTCTCGCGCGATCCTAATCCTAACAAGTAAAAGCTATGAGACGACCCTACTTCCTATCACCTCTCGGTCTCTAAGAAGGTTCCTACCCGCTGATTTTAACTAGTTAATATACCCAAATAAACCCTACGGTTGTACACCCACAAACAATCTCTAAACACAAAGTAAAGAGTTCAAACAAGCTAAAATTAACCAAAACCGATTCAATCAATCAAAGCAATAGGCAAATGAGTAAAAACCAGCCACTAAACACAGCCTAATTCAATATTAAATGAAACTTTACATTAACAATTCAAGTCATGATCATCAGCAATCCAATCTACTTACTAAAACCTAACAATATTCATCTAACCTAGGTAGAACTAACTAGTTTAGCCTAACATTTATTTTGGACAGCAGCAAACAATTGATTTAAAGAACACGAAACTCAACATAAACATAATTAAACTCATTCAAAATTCAATATCAATCAAACACAAGTGAATCTTCATGTTACTTGCAAAACAATCCAACATAAAAGATCTAATCAACTAGTTAACAATCTTGAACAAAAACACAAAGTTTATGGATATATTACTCAATATTATGGCTGAGATTATGAGTGTATATGGTCCCTAGCTGCTGTCCACAGTCGTCCTTAGCCTCCTTCTTCTTCCCTTGGCTCAAGAATTGCAAAAAACTAACTTTTCCTCTTGAATGGGGGATTTTAGGGTTATTTTTTCCTAGTTGGCTGCTGATTTCGAGATTGATGGATGATAGGGTTTTTTTCTTGTTAATTAACTTAATATATTATCATGTAAGGCTTTAATCTTGTGGGCTTGGGTTGGGCCTTGAGTTGTAGACTTCAAATTTGATCAAAAAGGGCCCTAGAGTCTTCAAACTTTACTCTTTTCTCCATTAAAACTCATAACCTACAATTAATATTCAATCAATGTAAGATCATGCAAAAACAATCCATAACTCTTATTCATTAAACAATTAAGAACTTAAAACATGATAAAAAGAGACGGAAAGTAAGTGTGTTTTACAACACATCATGAAGAGAATGAAGATGAGGAGGAGATTGTTTATGAGGAGATTGTTGATAAGGTGATCGTTGATATGGAGTATGTGAATGACGAGGCAGATCTGAATATCATGTATGGTGTGTTTGATAATATTGAAACTTTGTTAGTGGAGGAAAAGGAGAAGGAGGCTTAGAAAGAAAAATTAGTGGATGAGTTGCTGAATGAGCTTTTTGATGAAATTGATAACATTCCCAATGAACCAACTGTGGTGAGGGAAATAGGTCCATCCAGGCCTATGAATGTTGAAGAGGATAATAAAAAGATAAAAGGAAAAGATGTAACAGAGAATGAAGAATTGCTACAACATCTGAAAATGAAGAAAATTCTGTCCAGTGATGAGGTGCTTTTTGTGGATGAAGCTGCTAAGGAAGCCATAAGAAGGCGTGATAATATTGTGGGAGAATGGTTACAAAGAGAAATGATTACAAGATTTATGACCGATAAAGAGCTTGACGAGCAGAGACTTCTGATGGAAGAAATGGAATTAAAGAAAAATGTTGATGAAGACAAGGGGGAATTAGATAAGGAGGTGATTGAGGGGTTGCTAAAATTACAACAGATGGAGGAAATTGAAACTCTTTGGTTGTTGTCATACATCAATTCCAGCAATCAAAATCCAATGAAGCTAAAAAGAACAAACCACTCCCACTGGAACTGCAGATAAGTCTGAAAAACGAAATTGATGATAGGCAATTTGTCTCTGATGTTTATGATACAAAAACAATGTAAGAAGAGATGGTTCAAAAGGCTTCTAAAATATTGAAGCAACAAGTGATTGATGATATAAAAGAGAATGAAGAAAGCTGGGATGCTGATTATTTGAACAAAAATGCTAAGAAATATGCGGGGAAGAGGATAAGGCAAGAGAAAAACAAGACTCCTAAAGAATCTCTGCCATAAAGGAAGAAAAGTCCAATAAATGTTGTACCTCTTCAAACTATTAAAACCAGCTGATTTTCAGGTTGAACCTAAAATTGATGAACTCGTTGATTGATCTGATATAGATGATGATATGGCTGATTCTCCACATGTGATTATGACTGATGTTCACAGGGAGAACATTCATACCATGTTAAATAATGCCAAAAGGGAAGACCCTAAGATAATTAGTCTGATGCACCATGGCTATAAATTTGAGACCTTGGCTATGATGAGTGATGAAGAGTTGCAAGTATTACTTGATGTGGAAGTGAAGGAGTTGAAGAATTAATGGGAAAAGAAGAACAAATACACTAAAAGGTTTCTAGCATATTTGTGAATTCATGGTTTTTCTATAAAAACAATTGAGTAACATGAAATTTGAGGAACTGTAGAGTGTTTTGCAAGTCAACTAAGGAAAGAATAGAGAAAAAGGAGTGGGAAAGGATGAAAAAGAAAGGAGCTGAACAAAAAGTTAAATTGAAAGTCTGTACAAGAAGTATGGGGGAAAATGTAAATTTTTGATAGACCATGGGATTGCTGTTGAGCATGTTGAGGGTATGAGTATGAAAGTTTTTGAAGGGAGATTTAGACAAATATATGAGAAAATCAAGTATGAGTCCAAAAGAAAACCTAGGATAATAAGTTTGGCTGATAAGGAGAAGAAATTTTGGGAAAATGGAAAAGTTGTGTTGCTTGACAGATTGATGTCAGCAAGGGGAGAGGGGGACAAAAAAAAGATATGAGTATAGCAGAAAAATTGTCACTCTATGAGTCTGAGTTGGGGAAATACAATGAAGAATAGGGAAAATCAAAAACCTCTCACACTCCTCCCCTAGTTCGAGTGAAGGAAAAGCCAGTTGAGAGAGTGAACTTGCTGCCCTGAGAAGACGAAAACAGAATTAAGACCTTAAAAGGTTTGATGATAAGCAAGGGCATGGCTGAAAGTGTGTTTGATAATCTTAGGAAAGAACAACTAAAATAATTATTCTATACAAAGAAGGAGAACTGGGAGAGATTGGAGGAAGAACATAGAAGGTTGTTAGATTTTCATTGTGGACCAAGGGGAGAACCAATTCAAACTCAGAGATGATGAAATAATGAAAATGATTACAACAATGGCTAAAGTAGGTGGAGATTATTTGAAACTTATGATGATGCCAAAAGAGCAGATTGGGAGTTTGTTTGAACAAACTGGGCATGTGAGAAGACCAGCTCCTAAAAAGAAATATGCTCCAAGGTCTTCCACTGTAAGTGTCCAAAATCCAACTACCAGAGCCACACATCAATGACAACAAAGGCCACCAACTGATGTGGACCTACCTAAAATATTGTACCCTGATGCCAGGACAAAATCACTGAAAGTTATCATGACTAGTGATGAGTTGAGGCATATTGTTTTTAAAGATGATTTTCAGGAATTCAAGAAAGAACAGTTGGAAGAGATGGCAACAATGAACTTATATGACTATCAAGATAGACAAAGTTTTGCCAGAAAACAAAGGAATGATCTTTACAAATAATTGAAAGATCAATTTAGAAAAGGATTTCGTTTGTTGAACAATGTAACATCCTATAATATTCTAATATTAAATAAAGAAAGTTGTGTTAAGTTGTCGTGTGTTAATGATTAATTAATATTAAACAAGAAAGCATCATGGACTTGGATTAATTAAGGTGCATTAAAGGGTAATGGGCCTTAGGTCCATGGGTTTTAAGGGATATAAATACCCCCTTAAACCATCCTAAAACCCTAATCCTCATTTCCATCTTTCCATATTTGCCCACACACTTAAGAACATACACACACACCACCTTATATACGGCCGTGAGTGAGAAACGAGACCCGAGGCCAAAAATCAAGCTAAACATTATTAGATCTTTAATACACAAGCTAGATACAAGATAACCAAGCAAACCGCGAACACACCAAACACATAAAGGTATGTCTTTTACCTTAAAGTTTATGTTTGTAGGATCGGTTAGCCTTGAAACTTAAAACGAGAGTAGATCGGGCATAAAAGAAACATAAAGTAACAAACTTGACGTTAAAACGAACCTAATAAACCCACGGCTAGGCACGACTCGTTTAAAATAAACCTTAGATCTAGTATTGAACGTTTTTAGCTTAAAGGTCCAAACTTTATGCTTTTCCGGGCCGAGTCTTATCCGAGAATGACCTTGGGAATGTTTATGAGATTGGTTAGTATCATATCAAAAGTTTACATGTTGAAACAGAGGTGTTTATGGGGTTAGAACCAAACCCGCAACTGCTACTGGGCAACTTTGCCATATAACTTCGCCCGCAGCTAATTTCGCAGCACGCCAAGTTCGCCTATGTTAAGTTCGCCGGATGTCAAGTTCGCCTGATATTTTAGTTCGCTGATATATAAGTTCGCCGGATATTAAGTTCGCTTATATATAAGTTCGCCGTATATCTAAGTTCGCTTACATCTAAGTTCGCTTACATATAATTTCGCCTGATATCTAAGCTCCCTTATACCTAAGTTCGCTTATATCTAAGATCGCTTATATCTCAGTTCATTTAACTAGAGACCCGGATACATGGTGGCATGTATATGTATACCTATACGTGCCTACGCGTGAAGGTATAAAATGTAAGGACCTAAGAGAAAAAGTGCTAGAATGCTAAAATAAAATAAAAATTTAAAATCCTAATGGAAAATACGTTAGAACAGCTTAACCCCAGCCGGGGGCTCTGCCCCATGGACCCCGCTAGGGGCTGCCGCCCCTAGAAACCCGCTGCCAGGGGCGCTGCCCCCGGACCGCCGTCCGTTGAGAGTTATAATTGAACTTGAAAGACGATATGGGTAGTGATAGTTAATTGATACGTGTAATTGTTATACAGTTAGTCGTGCACAGCTCAAGAAAGGGATTACCATAAACGGTGAACGTAACCGCATTCAGGTGAGTTTCTAGCCCCATTTCCTTGTTTTGTTTTCGAGGCTCTGTGTATACTCGATGTGAATGTTAATACACTTACCTTAAATGGTAAGTGTATGTCTTAATGACGAATGTGATATTTATGAATGTATGCTTGACAGTACGTGAACGACCTTCGGGTATTGCACGTATTATCAAGGAAAGTATAGTTCATTATGTATGATATGCGTATGTGAATAAGAAAGTATGTACGACTATGATATGTATGATATTGAATGTATGGATGTGACAATGGAAATGATAATGAAAGGTACGGTAAGGTTAAAGGGTTGCATACCCTAATATATATGCCAAGGTTAAAGGGTTGCATACCCTAATAATATATGCGAAGGTTAAAGGGTTGCATACCCTAATAATATATGTGATGGTTATAGGGCGTAATGCTCTTTAAAACATAAGGTATAGTTATGCAAGTATAAAAGTATGAAGCATGTACGAAAGTATGTAGCTATGAATATGTTGTATGTTGTATGATTAACTAGAACTCACTCAGCATAGCTGACTTTTAGTATGAACACAGGTGAGTAGAATGAGACAGCTGGCTTGCGCGGGGGCACATGGCAGAAGAATAAGACTCTGGCATCTGATGACCTAAGACGTTCTTAATTAATGTTTTGATTTGAAAGACAATATGTTCGTTAAATACAAATTTATGGATGTGATTGTAATGTTTTTGAAAGTATTTAATATTCCGCGAAAGTTTTAATTAACTCTGATATTTAGAACTGTATTTATGAGTAAATCCAACGTTCAAAGTGAGGCACTGGTAACGGGGCCTTACAAACAAGAAGAGAAAGTTGGAACTCTCTAATTTTGAAAGGACCAAAAGTAAGAGGAGGATGATAGACATAATGCTGACTGAAGCATTTTACAAATAGAAGACCAAATATTCCAATCCTCTTGCCAACATGAAACAGTGTTTAAGCATGAGGCGATATATGACCAGGCGAAACCACGAAGTCCAGAAAAATGGCAGAATTTCTAAGATTGTATTCGAACCACAAGATCAATATTTTATTCTTAGAAATTCTGATGGACTGGCCCTGGGCATCATTCAATATGACACAGATCTAGAATTTCTTCATGTGGAGGATTTGGAGGATATAATAAGATGGAATATGTCCTCTCAACATCCACACCACAAAGAGATCTTCTTAGTTCAGGAGAAAGTTGTTGCAGCCAAACATGATAGAAGAAAAGAGGCTAAAGTTTAAGATACTGACGACTTTTCTTTTCTGTTTAACTTTGTTTTGTAATGTCATTGTGACAATGTTATTATGCGTAAATCTTTCATTAAGTTATGTTGTTAGAGCATTTTTTTTCTAATGCTAGGTCTAGTGGGCTTATAATGTCTTTTGTATATTTGTAAAGGGCTGATTTGTTATTATTTGGAAGTTGTAAAGTGTAAGGGTATAAGTAAGCAACGTATAAGCTTATACGGGCGCGTAAGCTTATACGGAGTCTGACCTTATACGTTTAGACTATTGGTAGTATAAATAGGCTTTCATGTTTATATTTTTACAACAGTTGACAGATTGATCTGATTTGCACTCTCATTGTTATATCAATATAGTGAAGTTTATGAGTGATTGTGTTGTGAAATCTTTATGATATATTTCCGCTATATCGTATCGTATAGTAAATATAAACGTATCGATCCTAATCATTACGTGTTCACGTACATAGATTTTGCATGATAAGGATCATGTTCTTACAAGTGGTATCAGAGCGTATGGCTCATATTTACTATTGATTACAACACATTCAAGGTCAATTGATGAAGATTTGCAGTTTCAAAAGTCAACAAGTTACCAGATTACATTTTCATTAACTACTGTATGGATTATGGATGATTTTTTATCTCATCTGGTCATCGTGATCGTAGTTACCTATCAGTTGTTTCTGCAAGAGTGAATTGAACTAATTAAAGCTCAAAATCAAAATTTGGATTCAAAATGATCAATAGTAATTTGAAGCGTATAAGGTTATTGATTCACATATTAGGTGTCGGTAAGCACATATGTTATACGGACGTGTAAAGTGGGTATACGTCACATAAGTTCTTGGTGTTACACGTTGGTTTCAATGCATAAGAAGATTTACGCTGATCAAAGTTATACGTTGGTGTTACACATTTTTGAAGGTTATACATTGGTTAACGGTTATACGCTGTTCAGAGTTATATCGAAATCAAGGTTATACCGGTGAAGAAAGATATACGGGTATAAAGTGTTATCCGTGTAAAGCAAAAGTTATACGCTTGGTATTGATTTTTCAAAAATGGAAGATATAAACGCACTTTTTACACATGCTTCACTGATCATTCATAACATAAACGTTGGAAAACGAAACGGGGACGTCAACCAAGCCCCCGAAGCTACTTAGGATGGAAGATTATCCTAATTGGGCCGATAAGTTTGAAACGTATGTGCAAGCCGTGAACTATATGATATGTGGGAGGCTGTTGAAGTTGAGTACATCATACCGACGAATGAAAATGACACAAGTCATAGATTATCTCAAACACCTGAGGCTGACAAGACTAGGTTCACTCGTGAGAAAAAGATGATGAACTTGTTTCAACAATTAATAAAGTCTGAGACTTTTCAACTCCTCCAACACAATGAATCATGTCACTCAATTTGGGAGGCTTTGCTGAATAAGGATAGAGAGAATGCTGATATGAGAAATTCAAACGTTGGTTTGCTAAAGAAAGAGTTTGACATCTTCTCTATAGTCAAAGGCGAAACGATGCCTCAACTAATTGAAAGATATTTTCATCTGGTTAATGAGATGAAAAGTTTGGGCATTAAAAAAGAGGAGTATGAATACATTGATAAACTTGCAGATTCGTTGTATGACGATTGGGAGACATACATCATGATTCAACAATCCAACCCAATCAATTATGCAAGACTGACCTTGGCCCATTTTATTGAAAATTTGGAAGCTCGTGAGTTGGAGATTAGGAAGAAACGAAAAATGAAGAGTTCGTCAGCAATTCAAGACATTGGTTTGTACTTTAACTCTTCATAATCTATGATTACCTCAAGCCAGAAGATCCAAACTAGCTCTGTGACAAATAGTAGTTTTGGTGGAAGTTCTTCTCAAACTAGCCAACAAACCATCATGCCTTATTTTACAAATTCTTATGTTGGTACCAATGCATCATCTTCTGTTGTTCCTAAACAATCATCAAAGACAACGAGTCCACCATCTAATGCTATTCAATGCAATATTGCTATGAATATTAAAAACAACAATGGACTTGCTGTGGATAATGTTCAAAAGCCCAAGGCTTTCTTAGGATCTGTCTTGGAATCCTTTAAATGTTTGATGCCTAGTCGTATTGGGAATTGTAATATGACAAAAGAATATTATGAGCAAATTGACCCCGAGGAGAAGGAAATTCTTGACATCCAATGGTGCATGGATAGTGTGGTAAGGAGGGCTCAAAGGTTTAGAGAAATCATTGGGAAGAATTGTATGGACAGAACTACTACTAAGCTTGGTTTTGAAAAGTTGAAGGTCAGATGCTTTCGATGCAAAGAAAAGGGACATTTCAAGAGAGAGTGTGCCAATCCTGAAGTTCGAGATTCAACTCCTAATATGTTTGGCCGAGATTACAATCGACAAGAATTTTATCATCAACGTTCAACTACACAAGCTGAGACTTTGAAGAAACAAGAAGCTTCGTCTTCAAAGGCTTGTCATGCTCAACTTGATGAGGAGTTTAACTGGAATTTAGTGGTCCACAAAGCTAATGTGGCAGAGATAGTGGGTGAATGTTCTCAAGAACAGAAAGATGAAGAAACTGAAGATGTCACCTAAGGAATGAGTGATGCTGAAGAAGAAATTTCTACTGAGGATTCTCCAAAAAGTTTCGAACCAATTCCTAATGAACGTTTAAGTCATTTTTGCCACCTGATGTCTTTGAGAGTTTTGCAGGTTGGTTCAATGGCGAAGAAGTTCCAAATGGGAAGATTGACTTTGGAACAGATGATGAGCCAGAGGAGGAGACTAGTGAGACTGATGTTGCATCATAGAGTGAAGCAAGTGAATAATCTGAGATTGTTGATCAAGAAATAATTCTTGATGCTCCTATTCTTCAAGCTAACATGGCCGGTCTGGTAAAATTTTCTCCTGGAGAGGTTAAACATATTTGTGAATCACATGAAGAAAATGAATTTGTTATTAATTCATCGATAACAGATTTTAATTTGCAAAAAATGATTATAACAAAACTTTTCTTGATTATCAAACTGTGAAAGAGGCTTATGACAAGCTTCAGTCGTGTGAGAAAAACTTGTGGAATAAAATTTTGCAACATGAAAAAACAATTTCTAAGCTCACTCACACGGTTGAAGATAAGCAAATTGCCATTAATAGACATGTGTATGAGACAGCTGAACTATAAAGAGAATTGGAATTGACTAAAATTGAGATTGAAAGAATTGAAAAAAAATTGAAAAGTTATTATGCTTCTCAATATGTTTTGGATCACATTGTTCCATAAGAGATTCCAAAATATCATGTTGTTCTGCCATCAATTTGGAGTTCTTATGTTCCAAAAGAACCCGAAGATTCCTTAAGGCGTTGAATGTGGTGTCTAATTCACCACAACATGATAATTCATGTGATGAACAAGTTGTTAAATTTGTTCATAGTTCTGAGTGTGATAGTGAGGTAGTCAAACAAACCGCTGAATTTGTGTTGTCTAAATCAGAAAATTCTTCTAAAGAGAGTGCTAAAATTGTCAATCAATTTGAGAAACCGAAACCCCATTCAAATGGTAAAACTGGTAATTAGAATTTTAGATTTGCTAAAACAAATTTTTATTATAAAATAAACGATATTGGTTTCAAAGAGGGTTACCAAGAGTCGGTAAAAGCACAAGATGGTTTTCAAAAGATTGTTTTTGTTAAGGGTGAGACCTCTGAGGAATAAAAAGAGACTATCTTTACAAGGCAATCAAATGATAAGTTTTAGAAAATTAAAGCTGAAAGAGAGAGAGTCAAGAGAACTATGGTCATTCTGTTAACAAATTTGTTGATAGGAGGAAGTGATTCTGTTTTAATGAAGAAGGACATTTGTCTATTCGTGTCCTAAAATATTTTGTCGAGAAGGAAAACACGTGGTGATCAAAAAACCATATGTTAAAGTTCATGTGGTTAAAACTACACCTCCACCAGTCAAGATTTTAAAGAAAGGTGTAGACAAAGATTATGTTAAAAATATTTTCGAAGTGGGTGAATCTTCGAATGCTAAGAAAAATGATGGATTATATAAAAATAGAGGTTATGTTGGTCAGAAATGGGTGGCAAAGGTTAAAAGTAATTAAAATATTTATCCACCAAATGAATAAGTTGTTAATCCACCTGGTAACAAAGCTGCTGAGTCGTTAACTGATCAAGTTGAATCTTTAAATGAAGTTGTTAATCAAGTTTATGAACAAGTTGTTGTTTCATCGAGTTCATGATCGTCTGATGATTCATTTTCTGATAATGAATATGATGATATAGAGGAAGTTTTGAATGGAAAAATGAAACAATCCAAGACCAAGATGTCTTGGGTTTCCTTTTTTCAGTAACTTCTTATTTTTGTAGGGCCTTTCAAGATCCAATGACAAATGTTGGATAATGGATAGTAGAACCTCTCGACACATGACTGGAGCACTCCATCTACTAAAGAATGTTCAATCTATTCGATGAGGGTATGTGGGATTTGCTAGAAATCAAGGAGGACATATTGTTGGAGAAGGGACATTAACGAATGGGAAAGTAATGTTCGAAAATGTCAATTAAATCACTGAGCTTGAGAATAATTTACTGAGCATATCACAAATTTGTGACAAAGGCTTTTCAACGCATTTTACAAATCAAGATTGTTTGATTCTTAAGCCTGAGTATAAGATTCCAGAAGAGTGGATCTTGATGAAAGCACCAAGAGAAAATGATCTTTACGTGCTTAACATGAATGTTGCTTCATCAACACAAGGCATTGTTCAGTGTTTTGTCACAAAAAGCATATGAAAATGAATTTGTGTTATGGCATCGTCAAATGTGTCACATCAATGTTCGGAAAATGAACTATCTTAAGGGTTTTCATTTGAATTCTGAATGTTTGAGTTGCAAGAAGGGTAAGCAGAAGAAATAGTCGCACCCAACAAAATCTGTCAATACAATCAACTTACCGTTTGAGAGGGTTCATATGGACTTATTTGGGCCTGTGAATATTTGGTCACTGATGATTGCTCACGTTTTTAATGGGTAATGTTTCTTGAATCGAAGGATGAAACGTTTGACAACTTGATGATTTTGTTGAAAAAGCTTGAAATGTTATACAACTTACCAATCCGAAGGATTCGAAGCGACAATGGTACGAAGTTCAGAAACAATCCTATGCTTCAATACTGAAATGAGCGGGGTATTCTTCATGAGTTTAGCGCTCTTTATACACCACAACAAAATGATGTTGCTGAACGAAAGAATTGTACTCTGATTGAAACAGCTAGGGCGATGTTGGCGGATTCGAAATTACCTATGAGTTTATAGTCTGAAGCTATTGCCTCAGCTTGTTACACTCTTAACTGTGTCTTGATAGTAAATAAGTATGGCAAAACCTGTTTTGAGCTACTTAATAGACTAAGCCTAATTTGACATGGCTTGAGCCGTTCGAAACCCAATGCACTATTCTTTTGATGATACTCTAGCTACACCTTCTTTTGACGATGATGTTGAAGATCATACTGATGTGATAGTGTCGCTGATTCAACCTGATATTTCTGTTTCTGATCCTGTTGCTACTGAGAGTGTGCTTTCGTATGAAAACGCCATGAATCTTCCTAATGATGTGATTGTTCCTGATGAAGTTATGCCTCAAACTTTATCATATCACCCAGAAGAAAATATAATTGGAGATATTAATTCCAGTGTTCGTACTCGAAATCAGATTGACCAAAGTCAGAGTTATTACTATTCTCAAGTTACTCCTCTTCAGAACCGGTTCTCATTTTAATGTTTTATTTCACAAATTGAACCAAATACATATAAACAAGCTTTGACTGAAGAGAGTTGGGTCAATGCAATGCAAGAAGAATTATTGCAACTTGAAAAGCTTGGGGCATGGAAATTTTTGATCTATCAGATAACAAACGATGCATTAATACCAAGTGGGTTTTCAAGTGCAAAAGGGACTAAAATGGTATAATTGTTAGAAACAAGGCTCGATTAGTGGTTCTTGGCTATATTCAAAGGGAAGGAATTGATTTCAACGAAGTCTATGCTCCCGTTGCTAGACTTGAGGCAATTAAAATTTTCTTAGCCTTTGCATCTTGGAAGGGATGTAAGGTATACCACTTGGTTGTTAAGTCTGCTTTCCTGAACGGCAAATTCGGTGAAAAAGTCTTTGTAGGACAACCAACGGGGTTTGTCAATCCAGTTTACAAAGACAAAGTGTACATGCTCGACAAAGCCATCAAGCCTCGAGAGCTTGGTATGACATGTTGTCTCAACATCTGTTAGACAATGGCTTTGTTTGTGGCACCGTTGATTGTACACTCTTCACTAAGGATGTGGATGGTCATCTTCTGATAGTTCAGGTCTATGTGGATGATATCATTTTTAGTTCAACGAATGATGTTCTGTGCAAAGAGTTTGAGGAGGTTATGAAGTCGAATTTCGAAATGAGCGCTATGGGAGAGTTGAAGTTTTTCTTAGGACTATAAGTCAAACAAGAGTCTGATGGGATCTTTATTCATCAGACAACATATTTCAATGTTATCCTTGAAAAATTCAACATGGCTAACTCATCGCCGAGTAGCACTCATATTCTAATTAATCATGGAATTGGTCCTGATCCCACCGGGGAGAAGTTCGATGAGACACTCCACTGTTCTATGATTGGTTCCCTCATGTATCTTACTTCTTCTAGGCCAGACATCATGTATCCGACGTGTCTTTATGCCCGATATCAATCCAGTCCAAGGGTCTCTCACCTAACGTTGATGAAGCAGATACTTCAGTATCTTAAAGGGAATCCAGGGGTCGTCCTTTGGTATCCTCGAGGAGATGTATTTGAGCTGAGAGCATTTTCCGATTTTGACTATGGAAGCTGCAAGCTGAACACCAGATGTATCACCGCCGGCTGTCAATTCTTTGGTAGTAGGCTAGTGACGTGGCAATGTATGAAGCAGACGACTGTGTCTCTATCCACCTGTGAAGCCGAATTTATAGCTGCTTATAGCTGCTGTTCCCAGGTTTTGCGGATACAACAACAAATGCGCCACTACGGTCTGAATTTTCTTACTACTCCTATTTTTGTAGATAATACTATCATTTCCATAACTAAAAACCCGGTAAGTCATTCAAAAACAAAACATATTGACATACAGTATCACTTCGACCGTGATTGTTACGAGAAGAAGTTGATTACCATAGAAAAATATCACAACGACGAACAAAAAGTTGATCTTTTTACTAAAGCTTTCGATAAAAACAGATTTTGTATTTGTTGGGGCTTAATGGTATAAAATCTATGGGCGGTGGGAAAGTGAGTGATACCGAGGTTATGGATTCCGACCTTTGAGTTACCGTTCACCGAGTCAAATTTTCTTTGTAAATATTTTCTTTAAATGGTTTTTGATTTTAGGGGGAGAAATGGGTTTGGGAAAAACACAAAAAATATTGTGATTTCAGCATGTATAGAGAAAAATAAAAAACATTCAAATATAACCATTCGCCGAAAATTATGTCAGTTACTCAAATTTAAAGGACATATACTTGTATATGTTTGGTCCTGATATTTACTTGTAAATATTCGGGAGAACCATTTATCTTAGAATGGAAAGTAACTGGGGCGTTTGGTAAAACTCAAAACATTTGAAAAACTCTTAAAAGCCAAAAACATTAAAATACGTGAAAAATACAATAACAATAGAAAATTGCTCCTCAAAATGAGTTTTGAAACATAAAAGGAAGATGATAGTACATTGATTGTCTTGTTCCAAATCCGGTAAATTGAAGAATAAAAGTCTATTGCTTAATGTTCGGTGTATGGGTAGGATTTTGAACAAACAAGTAAGGGAATAAGTGATATAAACAAAAATTGCCATGTTGAAATATGGGTAATGAAGGAAGAAATGTAATAGCCTGTCATACTCAAGCCTTATGTTTCAGTAGATCGCAAAAATGAAGTGTTAATAAAGTGTTTTAAGCATCTGGTACACGGTCTACACTTCAATGGTGTATGGGTTTTTGGCCTTCAATCCTGTATTGATAGGATGCATTAGGTTTCTGGAGCCATGAGGTCGTTATGCGCTTTTCTCAAGCGAGCAAACCCTGATAAGTCATTAAACTGGATTGCTATGTACAAATGTACAAAATTTCACAACTGACTTGATAAAAAATGTTAGAAAAATACCATTAAGAAACGGACCTAGGGGAATACGACGTATTTAAGCCGACAGATAAAATCGTGAATACTCATCCTTGGTAAAGGAAGCTTGGTGTGTTGCTTGATAATGGGGGTATGCCTTGGTGTGGAAAGTTGTTGCTATGATTGCAAAAAGTTAAATGTTTAAAAGTTTGATCTGCTGGTTCAAAGGTTTAAATCAAGTTGGGGTGATATGATAAAAATCAAAATAAAGCATAATCAAGATTAGAAACTGATCATGTTCTAGTATTATGTGCTTAATTGAATCTTAATCATATCGCTGATGTCTCTGAATCTTTTGTTACCAAAGTTTAAGTGGACAACAAAATCCATAACCAACTTAACATTAGACATAATAAAACTGAAAACTGTGATGGAAGAACGAATTTATCAATATGATTCCTTTCTCAACTCACAAAATATGTATTTCATTTATTTTGTTATTCGTTCATAGTTTGATATATTTTGTCTTGTTTACATCTTTTCTTTCTTAAACCATAAAGATTTTACATTTCTAAGTTATTTTCGACTTTGATGATAGGTGATTCGGGTCTAAATATCCAAGAATTGGAATTGAGAGGTTGTTTTTTCTGACAAAATTATTTAAAAATGGGTATGAAATGCTTTAATGAATTGATCAAGGCCATTAACTTGGACTTGATTTTATTAAAAAAATATGTGAAATTGGTTGTTTTCAAGAAGGCAAAATTGGTTCAAAAATTTCAAAAGATTCATCAAGGTCATTTGTTTGGACTTGATCGATTAGCAACATTAAACATCGGTGTTGATTAGAACTTTAAGGACACTAGAGATGTACCAATATATTGGCTCAAATATATTGGTATATTTGACACTAGAGATGTACCTATATTGGTTCAAAATACCAATATACCCACATGAATACATGGATATAACAACCTGGGTTGGTGGTGGTTATCATAATGATGCTGCTAACCTATATGGTAAGGTTTGCTTACGCCAACCCATACGATGGCGAGTGTAGCTCGTAAAATGAGCATGATGTCTATGATGATGATCACATATATATATGATGATGATCAATTATATGTACCTATATGACAATACGCCACACAAATGCACACACACACACACACATATATATGTTGATGATGATGGTGACACCAATGTTTAATTACATGTAACCCATATGATCAACGACGACCATGATAACATATACAATGGTCATACTGATGGTAGCCTGTACAACTGATGATGTCGTTTGATGATGACAACAATTCATAAGATGGTGCTGACAGTGATCACTAATATTGGGCGTTTTGTTTACGATAACCCATACGATGCTGACTACATCCCGTACATGGCAATTGGTTGATGATGATGCTGATGATTATGATGTTGTTGACGATGATGATGACACTGCTAACGAGATATATGTTACCCGTATGATCAAAACCGATTACGATAGCCTATACAATGACCACGTTGACTACCCGCACGACTGATGATGATGCCGTTTCATGGAGACGGTGATCGATGGTTATGATGATGATAACCACTATAATACATGATAATGATGATAACTTTATGATGTTGATCATCATCGTAACACATATGGTGATGATGATAACCTAGAAGATGATAATGATACAAAACTGCATACTAATTCTTTATGATAATGATAACACTAGAATGTTATGAGCTTCTGTATTACGAAGTTGTAAATCTTATCTAGAAAATCTTACTAATGGTTCAATAATGGATAAAATTTTAAATTTATTTAAAAAATATGATTTATTAAACGAACTCAACTTTTAACGAAATTTATACCGGAATGTTAGTAAAAAAAACTAAAAGTAAGACTATGTTTTTATACTATTTTTTTAAAAAGTTAAATATAATAAGTTACAAAACAAAAACCATTATATATATATATAATTAAATGTGTAGAAAAAATAAAAAAATAAAATAAAAATTCAAACCATTCTCAATGATAAAACCCTTTACTTCAAAACCCTAAATCGACTTCTAACTTCGATTTGTCTGACATAAAAATGCCACGTCTCAATAATGGAGTTAAGTTCCTGGTAGATATCGACAGCGATTCCATGAGTAGGATGACATGTTGATGTTATCTGGGTAATTTTTTTTATGTAACATTTTACAGCGATTCTAAGAACATTTTTTGTGTTACTTATAGCGCATTCCTAAAGCTGTTCAACCAATGTTTGCTGACATCAAATCGAATACTGGCTGTTTTTTGATTTATGATCAAAGTGGTAGAACGTCTTCTGTAGTTATAATCAAAGTACTAGATGACTTTTATTTAGGAACCTGTTGGACTGAATTAATCAGAGAATGTTGTATAAAAGCTGGAACATATGTTGTTTTTGAGGTTAAGTCAACATCTATGTTGAACATCTTTACTTTCAAAAGAAACGTAAATGATCAATCCGGTACAATGTTATGCATTCCAGTCAGAAACCGACACGTTCATTACTTGGTAAGTTTTAATTTCTATTTTTAATGATTGTTTCCAAATTCAAATGTCTGTTAATTAACATATTTAACAGGATTTCCCTGAGTGGTACGTGATTCAAGAATTTGGTGAAAATTGCATGAATTTACTTTTCGAGCTTATTGCTCCAGATAGAGTGTTGTTTAACGTTTCATGTCATTGGGATGGAATGGGTTTTAGGCTAGAGGATGGATGGAATGAGGTTTTTATTCAAACCAACTTGTAAGGTGGTTCGATTGTTGTGTTTGAAGTCATATCAGATTTTACATTTCATATTAATGTATTTCATGAAGATGGCATAGAATTTATCCTTCCTGGTCCAAATCAGCTGTTTCTCAACTATCAATTAAGCAATCAAGGTAGTTCCTCCCAAAACCCAATTCATCTTGATGAGCAAAATGATGACTCTAAAATCGTCTTTCACGTGAACGTCATCAACAAATTGGTAAATTGAATTTTTAAATTTCTTTTTTATTTACAAGTATATTCGTTTAAATTTTAACTTTATAATATATTTGAAATTTTCTTTTCACAGCGTCTTCCAGGTCACATTGCTACCAAGATTGATGCCTATGATGGAATGCTAATTACTTTGGTCAATCCCAAAGGTCGTAAAAAAAATGAAAGTTCATGGTGAATTGTCGGAACTGAAATTCAGATATTGTTTACCAAAATGGAAAAATTTCAGGGCGTAAAATGATTTACAGATTGGTGATAAGTGCAGATTCGAATATGACATCAATGAAGGTACTTTTTTGTTTCAAAAGTTGATTAGTGCAAGACTGCGCGTTGTGTTTGGTGATTTTTGGAACATTTGTGATTTGGTGACATTGGGAAACATTTGTGATTTGGTGACATTTGTGATTTTTGTAACATTTGTTGTTTTCATGTTTAGATGGTTGTATTGATACATATTTTAGTTTATTGTTTTGAATGTTGGTTGGTTAACTTTTAAATGCTTTACTTGTATAGTTTCTTGTAACATATTGTTTTGAATGTTGGTTGGTTACATATTTTAGTTTATTGTTTTAATGGTGCCTTTTGTATAAAAACTTTTAGAGAATTGTAATTATGGAGTATTTTAAAACAAATCATAAAAACAAAAAACACTTTGTTGAAAACGCTACTGATACGCTTATTAAATTGTAAACAATACTTGGTTAAATCTAAAAATAAAACAAAAAATACTTTGTTAAAAAACACTATTACGCTTGTAACACGCTAATGTACATAAACATATATAAATATCCTAATACTCTAGTAACACACTTATCCCCTTTAATTTATATTAAAAACTATGCCAAAAATCTATTGGTTCTTAATCTATTGTTAAAAACGCTTGTGATACGCTTATTATGTTATGTATTTGTTCAAACGAGTCTATTACGCTTGTAACACACTAATGCACAAAAACATATATAAATATACTAATACACTAGTACCACGCTTATCCCCTTTAATTTATATAAAAAACCATCTTCTATTAAAGTGCATATTTTCAGCCACACGTTCTCTGACTAATCTATTGGTTCAATTAAAAGAGAGGCAAAACTCAAAATCTCCAAAATATTGGATCCAAATATTCAAAAACTCCAAATTACATTTAAGTCTCAAAAAATCAAATTACACTCCAAATTATTAAAAAACTTTTCCACTCCACAAATTAATAATACGATAAAATTGAAGAAGTACAATCGAAGATGAAGCTTATAGATGTAACAATCGAAGAAGAACATGTTTTATACTCCGATGAGGAAGCCAACGACGACGACGGTCAAGTAGACGATGATATAGCGACGATGGCTATCGAACCCATCAATAGTTTTGCTACTATGAAAAAACCTACAAGGGGGTTGACAAGGTTACCTAAGCTACGTACCATTATGCAAACTCTGGAGGTGTCAGACTGGTAGTGGAGTTTGATAATCTGAGTAGGTTCACTGGCCAAAACAGATCAAAGTTTGAAACTTTTATAGGGGATGTTGTAAGGGAAATAGTTGGCTTGAGACATTTAAGTTGGAGGGAGGTCACAAAGGAGCTTAGAGATAAACTATGGGAACAAATAACGGCTATTCTTAATTTTTATTTGTGCATATTATATTTTGAGAAGTAATTTACCTTTACTGTGTTATATTATGCAGAAATATTTTGAGATTGAGGCGTGTCACTGGCCTTCTGTGATGAATCGGCTCGGACACCTTCTTTAGGATTTCCGAAGAAAAATGTATGCCAAATACATTATGCCGAACATCGGTAAACCACTGAAGCTGAAGGCGATACCCAAGGGACACAGGACGATGATCATGCAAGATGACTGGGATCGCTTCGTTGAGTACACACAATCAGAGAAGTTTCTGGTATAAATCCTCTACTCTGCAAACGTAGATTGATCGAGCATATATGGTTTATGTTTTTTTTTAAATATAATGAAATGATTATAATGTGTGGTTGAAGAAAAAATCGGTTTCATCAAGGGAGTTCGAGCAAAGAATGTTTTTGATCATCACATGGGACGAGGGGCTTATACCTACCTTCGAGAGAAACTGGTAATCACCGTCAGCTGCTTTCTCTCTAGTTAATGATTTGTTGGTTGTGTGTCTAATGCATGACCGTTAGTTGCTTTCTCTTGAATATTTTACAAGGTTAAAAAGAGGAAAATTGAACCTTATGAGATCCTTGGCCATGCATTAATGTGGATGAAAGAAAGGGAGGACAAAGATGGTGCATACAAGAATGCTGTTGTCAAAGGGGTGGCAACCAAATTAGTATGTTTTAGTATTAAACTTTTTAAATCATGTTAATGTCAATTCATTGCCTGATGTTGGTGTCAAACAAACTTGAGTATGTCTAACTTGTCTCAACACTTGATGTGGATACATAAGCGTGTTACTAGCTTATTAGAATATTTATATATGTTTTTGTACATAAGCGTGTTACAAGCGTAATAGACTAGTTTGAACAAATATATAACATATTTTAACCTAATCGTTTACAAAGTGTTTATTTAGTTACAGTAGTTCATTAAATCTGACGTTTTATGCTTGTAAGGAATCGGCAATTTTACATTTGTTTTCTTGCAGGTTTAGCATGTGGAGCAGATCGCCTCCAGAGCCCTGACACTTGAACCGTGCACAGATGCCATCACCTTAGTGCTTGGCAAAGAGAAAGGTGGGTTTTTAAAAGGGATTGGGTACGGACTGACAACAGGTGAATATTAGGGTGTGAGTCGGGTAAAAGGATCGTTTAAGCAACGGATTGCCCAACTTGAGTATGAGGCAGTGCAGAGAGACGAAGTGGTGAACTGGTTGACGACTCTACTTGAATCCACGAATGCTATGCTAGCAAGCCGTGAGAAGGAATAGTTAGCATCTGAGGCCAGGTTCAGACATCTCGAAGGACTGTTGCCGCAAATGTCGGCAAGTCAAGTAAGTGACGTATGCTACATATTAATTAATGCATTCGACATACATAATTAGCACTGTTTTGTCACAATTCGTAGGTAAATCATGTTCCCAATCAGGTTGGGTCTAACCAAAGTACTAGTGCTGTGGCGCAAAATAAAATGCCAGCACTAGTAAGTATCTGACAGTTTCTTTGTTTAATAACTTTCCATGTGATTTTTCATTTTCCATAAATTAATAAATTGATTTATAGGCCAGTTTTGTGGGAAACATCTTAACCTCAAGTGAAGTTGTGCAACAAGTGTCCACTCCTCAGGTAAGCATTTGACAGTTTGATTGATTTTTTTTAATAATTAACTTTCCATGTGAGTGTGCTGATTTTGCATAAGTTAATTGTAGGCCAATTCTGTGGATAAAATAGTTGTCAAAACGGTACTCGCTCCCCATATCAAGAAATCAGTAAGTATTTGACAATTTCAGTACTTTTTATAATTCGTTTCTAATGTGAGTGTGCTCAGTTTCTATTACCGAATTGCAGGCCAAGTCCGTGGAAAAAAATGTTGATAAAACGGTACTCGATCACCATAGCGCGACATCAGTAAGTATTAGGCAATTTCAGTTTTTATATTTTATAACCTAATAAGTCTAACAATTCCAATTACTTTTATATTACCAATGAAGCCTGTAGAGAACAATGTTGACGAAACATCAACACAACTACACCACACTCCGGATAGCAACGGCTCGAAAAAACCATCAGTAAGTATTTGACAATTTCAGTTTTCCCTTTAATTGTTGATTGATTTCCATCCATAAGCTGATTTATCTATAAGATGAAGCTTCCCCACCTGCTGAAATAAAGATATGTCCTTATAATAAATATTGACTTCAACATGATTTCACATGCTTGTTGATAGGTGTATGAGTGTTGTTTGTGTGTGCATGACAAGCGTAAAAAGGTGGCACGTGGTACAGTTCATTGGTCACCAGGACGAAAAACGGTGAAAACGGTGAAAAATGTGAAGTTGCCACTCAAACACTCTTTTGTAGTTTGTGGTGTGGCCATTGTCTTACCGTTTGTCATGCATAATGCTATTCGTAATTTAAAGTGTGGCTATTCTCAAACTTTTCGTCACACATAGTGATAGTTAAAGCATGAATACATCTATATTGGTTCAAAATACCAATATACCAATTTTGCCTTTTTACGAATAGCAATATACCAATTTCATTAAAATATTATATGACATCGATTGGTATATTGGTATTTTGGTATAATATTGGTTCAAATCTATTGGTATATTGGTAAAATATTGGTTCAAATCTATTGCGAATAGCAATATACCAATGTCCTTAAAATAGATACTGGTATAATATACTAATATATTGGTTCAATTCTATGTGGGTATATTGCTAATGACATGTAACTCTTTGAGTTTTTGCAGTTCATTATGCACCACTGGACTTATTCCCGTATCCTACGAAGTTTCAACATTAGTCACAAGCATAGTAATATTACTATTGAGGCTACCATCATTGGGATTCCTAACTAAGGATCCCAGAACAACATCGAAATCCCTAGTGGTAGCAGTTCTTGTAGCTTGAACAGGTTCACTTGTTCTTGTCTCAGATTGCATGGGTAGGAAACCATTGTAATGATTTCCCAAGGATCCCGACGCCTCAAATTTCAAGGCTCTTTGCTGCAATGGAGTGAAAGAATCTACAACTAGTTTCTTCTCTTACACCTGGATATCTCGGAGTTCCCTCATGAAGGGGTTGTTAGTTTCCTTTAATTTTTCTATGTGGTCCTTAATATGCATTAAAACATCAAATATTTCGTTGTTTTACATGAGGCAAGTCTCACATTGGAGGGTCCTGATCCTTGAGCCAGCATGCCAGTGGAAGGCCTTATTTTTGGAGTAGCCATGCCACTTGAACTCATGGATCCTGAGTTGTTCATGGCAGCGTTGGTTGTTTTCCTCTGAGCAACATATGGAGGAGGAAGCGGTTGAGAAACTTCAAAAGTTGAGGACAACATGGAAGAAGATGTGGATTTGGATTAAGATGTCATTTTTGAATAAAGTTTCAAAAGGTAATGGTTAAAATACAGTTTAATATGGATTTAAAGATGAAAAACACCACTTGCCCCACAGTGGTCGCCAAACTGTTTAAGTTAAAAGTTGCTGAAGCAATTTCATGAACAAATTTGATAAGTGAGATAGCGTGTTCTTCAAAGAATTTGTGGAACCTAGTGTGGAACCTCAAAAAACACCTACAGTGAGGAAAACAATCCCTTGCCTCTAATTTATTAAATTAAAAATAGTTTACAACTCGAGAGCCAAGTGTGATGGAATCTAGAGTAAAGTTAGTGAAAGTGTTGTGTGTAAAATTGATGTATGCCTATCCATCACAATGAAAAATATTAAACAACTTATGAGATAAATCCAGCTTCTCCTTGGTCAACACTCATAGCTGTTGGGCTATTCTTCACATGCTTTTACTTAGTCTCCAGCATAGAATAAGTCTATAATGGTCACACTTCTTTAATTATCAATAAAAATAAAACTAATGTCTCCAAGGACCTCGTGCAAGATCTGGGATGCCAGGGAAATTTGGGATCCTCGAGAATCAGGGATCCCGACTCACAAAATTGACCTAACAACACATGTTGCCTCTGTTAAGGACCAACAATGCCCATTCCCCATTTATAAAATGGCCAAGTGGAAATTATGGGAACCACGTCATGTTTTAGACTTGATTTTACAGGAGCATGAAGCTTACAAGCTTCACATTTGTGTACTACCTCGGAGGATTCTTTGTGCATCATCGGAAAATAGTGTCCTAGGTTCATTAGTCTAGTTACTACTGACCTTGGACTTGTGCATGTTCCACAAATGCCTTCATGTATCTCCTTGGCGAGGTAGTTTCTTTTTTCCAGACTTTAGTACACTTTCTTGTATATGAAACCATCTTCTAAGACAATCGGCTTACCTTTGGTTCATAGTCTCATTGTCCCCTCCTTCATCAGCTGGAAGCTTACCATCTCTCAAGATATCTAGAATATGAGTCATCCAAATGATAGCATCCTCTTCAATGATATGTTGTATTTCCAGTTCATCAATGGAAGAACTCCTTAACACTTCAACAATGACCTTCTTTATCAGGTGTGCAAAAGTGATTACACTAATACGCTAAGGGTGTCAGATTGCTTGTTTTGAGTTATGGAAACCTGGGTTCGGGAGCAACTTTTGAACACTTTCATAAGCTCCTTGACCTTCTGCTTGTACTTCAGCATTGAGGGTTACATTTTCAATGACTCGTTGTTTAATTGGTTTGCCACCACCCTTGAGCCTACAAACACACTTAATTCCGAGATCTTCATAGTTTTTTTCTAAGTGCATCCCTACAATTAATGCTTCATGTTAAGATTCATTATTAGTACAAGGAAACTCTAACCAGAGTGCATAAGTATATTCAGTTACTTGGGGGGGGGGGGCTGTGAAGATTAAAAAGGAAACGAAACCTTTTATACTTGAAGCTCCGTCCGTGTAGAATATTTTACCTGGGTTATCTTTTATGCTTTATTTGTCATTCAAGTGATCCAAGAATTTACCTTTTTTGAAACTAAATAGACATTTTACAGGATTATGCTTCATGTTGATGCTTCTAAGGTTTCAGAATGTCTCTTCAATATCATTGATCTTTGCTTCTTCATATTTTCTTTTTATGACAAAGTAAACAATATTAGCTTCCATGTTCCTCCTGTATTTTTTCCCAGAGAAGGTGTTGTCGATCAATCGTTGATAAGTGGCACCAGCATTCTTTAAACCAAGGGGAATCTTCTTATAGTAGAAAGTAATTTGTCGATATGAAATGTTGTCTTCTCTTCATCTTAGACATTCATTATGATTTGATACCCTTATATGCATCCAAGAAGCACTTGTAATGGAAGCATGTAAGAAAGTCCATCGTCCATTCGATTTATTGTAGGGGGTAGATATCTTTGGGACAAGCTTTGTTGAGATTCTTGAAGTCCACACACATTCTCAAAGATAAATCAAACTTTTCAACCATAACTGAGTTTGCAATCCAGGAATGGTACTTTTCCTCTCGAAGTATATCGGCTTTAACAACCTTGTCTACCTCGTTGCAGCAGCATGGCTTCTTTCGACTTCCAATATCCTTTTCTTTTGGGCTATTGGTTTATGTGTGGGTGAAATGTTTATGGTGTGTTCAAAAAAATTAACCTATAATGGATAGTTTACTTAATAAGATGGTTCACATCATTACGAAAATAGTGTATGTTATAAGAGAATTCATTATTTATATTCAATGCCTATAAGAATTTAACTTATGATGGATAGTTTACTTAATAATATGGTTTTATAATTTAAGTGATTCGTGGGTCTAAAAATAAACATGAATAAAAAGATCACAAAAGAATTGGAAACTGGTGGCGAACCCATGACAAAGGGTTTAATAGGCTTTATGATTAAACAAACTAACAAGGCAAGGATTTGTTTATGTAACATCCTATATATAATAATATTAAATAAAGAAATTTGTGTTTAGTTATCATGTGTTAATATTTAATTAGTATTAAATAAAGAAAGAATTATGGACTTAGATTAATTAAGATGGAATAATGGGTGAGATGGGCCTTAGGTCCATGGGCTTTGAAGAGTATAAATATCTCTTTAAACCACCCTAAAACCCTAACTCCTCATTCCATATTTCCATAATCGCTACACACACTCAAAAACACACACAACTCTTTATCAATTGCAGCCGAGAGAGGAGAGGGGAGAGCGAGATCAAACGAACGTAATTATCAATAGATCTTCCATATACAAGATAGATCCAAGGTTTTAAAGTTCATAAGCAAGCGAACCAAGAACAAACGAACACGTAAAGGTATGTTCTTGATATTAAAGATTTCGTTTTTTTTGATGGTTGGCCTTAAAACTTAAACCTAGAGTAGATCGGCTATAAACAAAACATAAAGTTGTAAAATTGATGTTTAAATGAGCGTAACGAACCCAAAAATCGATATGGCTCGTTTAGAAGGAAACCCTAGATCTAGTTTTGAATGTTTTGGGTTTAAAGGTCCAAACTTTATAATCTTCTGGGTTAGATTTTAGCCGAAGACGGTTAAGGAAACATTTACGGGTTAACACCAAACCTTAACGAGTATTAAATCATCAAATATGATGGTAGTAAGGGAAAAGCAAACCCCAACGGTTCAGCAGGGTCGATCACAATGGGGTTGTCCTATTAGATTGCTCGATTCCATCATAGGTTCTCTTACAAAGACCCAACCAGTCTGCAAAGGCCATAATCGATACCTTGTGTGTTCGAACACTTGAGGGACTCACATACATTGGAGTTCTCTTACAAGGGAGACTCACAATGCCTTAACTAGCATGCAATCTTGAAAGTCGCTTACTTTGGGAATCGCATACAAAGCCCTTAGTCGATCTCACTGTTAAAATCGCTTACAATCATTTCGCATACATTAAGCTCGAGTACACATGCATTCGCATACATGGTCAAAAAGGAACGCATATGGATGTAGCATACAATGGAACTTGATCACTTTATGATGATCACCTACCTTAAACTCGATTACAAAATAGGAAATCATTTACAATGTATATATATTCTCTTACAATGCTGTTCTCTTACACCTATGCCCGATTACATTCCAAACTCGAGCACAATCTTGGGAGAACTCGCATACGAAGCTAAACTCATTTAATACTTTGCCTAATCGCATACAAAGGTCACCACAGTTAGGGTTAGCAACGATTTCAGAAGCTAACTCGATTACTTCTAAGAAGCTCGCAAACAATTCATGTCTATTTCCGATACTTATAAAGATTTCAATGAAATCCATCGATTACAGAAAGTCATATCACTTACATGCCTTAACTCACGAACTGTACACTAGATTACAAGGTTAAGCCAAGTCCTACAGTGACTCGATTCCAATGTGTTCACATACATTATTGAGGCCATACCGCATACAATAACTCGAAAAAAAGAATATCGCTTACACATGCCTTAGTAGAGTACGCGGCTTGGTAGATTACAATATACATATCACTTACAACTTATTACACCCGCAAACATATAAACTCGGTTACCTTGGATACCAATCAATATATATATATATATATATATATATATATATATATATATATATATATATATATATATATATATATATATTCGGTTACTTGGCCACCCTTAACTCGAACACAAGATACGGGTTCACACATGTCCTATGTAGTTGAATGAATTAACACACACATAACCCATGCATGTATACGCATGCATGTATACACCCCTATACATGCACCCGATGAGATACGATGTAATTGCAAGCTAGACAGATATATATGAGTGTATACCTATATACATAGTGTCGTATGCATTCATTGGCCAAAGAAAGAAAAGAATATTAAAATAATTAAAAACTAGGGTTGGAATAAAATATATTAAGAATTTGTAATCTAAACAAGGCCAATAGTTTACACCAGACTTAGCTATGTTGGCTGAAATAAAAAATAGGACGACTTTTAATACGTATAATCATATACATCTAGTAGAGCTCAGCTAAAGAAAGTAATATTGATAAACGGAGAAAGAAACAAGATCCATGTGAGTTTCTAGCCCCATTCCTTGTTATATTTTTCGGGGCTGTGTGCATACTCGATGTGATTTTTAATACACTTATCCTAAGTGATAAGTGTATGCCTTATGTGATGATGTTAAAGGTATGAATGATTGCTTGTCGATACGTGAACGATCTTCGGATATTGCATGTACTGTCAAGTTATAATGCTAAGTATAAAGTATGTATGATATGTATGTACTCATGTATGAATGAAAAATGATGTATCGTTGTATGGTAACGAAGAGGGAACCGGGCCCTAATAATACTCGAGGTAAGAGAGATTCGAACCCTAATAATATTCGAGGAATGAGGGAACCGGGCCCTAATAATACTCGAGGCAAGAGGGAACCGAACCCTCATAATACTCGAGGAAAGAGCGAACCGGGCCCTAATAATACTCGAGGAAAGTAGGGCGTAATGCTATTTTAATCATAAGTTATTAAGGTAAGTAAGTATAAGTTAAAAAGTATGAACAAAAGTATGTAAGTACGAATGTGTTGTATGTTGTATGATTAACTAGAACTCACTCAACGTAGCTGACTTTTAGTAAGCACGCAGGTGAGTAGGATGAAGCAGCTCGCTTGTGGGGAACACATGGCAAATGAATAAGAGGCTGGCATCCGAATACCCAAGACAATTTATGTTTAAGTACATTGTTTTTAAAAGACAAGACGTTTCTTTAAACCAAGTTATGGATTAATGTAACACCCCGTGACCGAAGCGGAAACGTAAACGGGATGCAACAGACACCTCTGATATCAACCACATTGTTTATAAAGAAAACCGAATGCATTATTATACTTCAAAATTACATTATCTCATCTTTCTTTACCGTCTAGGTGATACACACATCATACAATACGGTTCATAATTCTATCTGTTATAATGTATCCTAACGTCCAGCACGCAAACCTTACACACATCAAGCACTTAGCACGTAATCAATCACTTTATCTTAGTTGTACCTGAAAAGCATGTGAGAAAACGGGTCAACTACGAATAGTTGGTGAGTTTCACAAATTTAAATAAACCATGACAAATCATTATAATAATCATAAATAAGTGATGTAATTATGCTGAGTTCACAAGTGAAAACTCTGTTAATCCCGAAACACATATCAAATAACCCCTGGGGACACAGTTAACCCAGACCACTTCCAATAACCTCTGGGAACTCTGTTACCCCAGAATCACATTTAATAACCTCTGGGGACACTGTTAACCCAGAATACTTCCAATAACCTCTGGGAACTCTGTTACCCCAGAATCACATTTAATAACCTCTGGGGACACTGTTAACCCAGAATACTTCCAATAACCTCTGGGAACTCTGTTACCCCAGAAACACTGTTCGGAGCCTTACACTGTTAGCAACTCAGACAATTACCATCTTAATTCATTACCGTACGATTCCCGTACAATAAACATTATATAAATACGTTCATTTCCATGCGATCAGCATGTACTTAAACACTTTGATAAAAAACATGCTTTCCCTCCCGGGAAAATATTTAAAACAGTTCAGTAAAAGGGGCTCGTGAAAACTCACCTTAGCACATGCAAGCAGGTAACAACAATCATTATCAATTAACACGTCCAATCTGTAATATGATCCCTACGATCCTTATTATACAATTATTGTTTATATAAACTTTACCCTTATCAATCGGTACATCTGGGGACACTGTTAACCCAGTACTGTACCTGTCCCGGGGGCAATGTTAACCCAGAATTACTTCTCCGGACTCAGATTGTGATGTCGTTTAGAGTTCCATGGTCACAATTTCTATTAATCGTTTTCTCGTTTTGCGTGCCTAGCACGAATATCCGTTATATGTTTCAAAAATGAGTTTGGTCACACACGACCTGAAAATAGTGGTTGTCTGATACTTTAATTTAAAATGTGAAATTATAGCTCGGTTTAGACGTCCCGATTGGCCGCGGGACCCGTTTCCGTCTTTGGCGTACCGGAAACTGTTAAAATAGATTAAAATTACTCAAATCATCCGAATTATTTTCGGATGATTTATTTTTACTTGTTTAGCTCATTTATATGAAAATAGTTCATTTTTAGGGTTTTTTTACACCAGTCAGCTCGCTTAAGCGAACTTCACCGGTTTACGCGTTTTACTTTAAAAGTTTGATAATTAGCACAAATAATTATCCGTTTACTCTCGGATCTTGAAATTTTGGACAAATCACTTTTTAACAGTGGGGAATTTTATAAAAATATTTCCAGAATTAATTCTTATATTTAAAATTTACTTATCTATTTTTAAACACCATTTAAACACTAAATATGCCGTAAATACCAAACGATCTTAGAAAAATCCAAAATTTCTCCTGGATGTCCCCTGCCATCCACATAGTCCCCTGTAATTTTTTCAAAACCAAAATCTTCCTTTAAATGCCATTTTTACTAAAACCGAGCTAGAAATCCCTAGAACTCGTTTATCCGAAAAGCCTACTTAGACTTCTCCAACGGACCTCAAATTTTGTGTGTGACTTATACATGATATAAAAAGCTTATCTGCAATTTTCCAGAATTTTTCATGATAGTTAACTATTTTTCAGCATTTTTGGCCAAAACCGAGCATTAAATTCACCAAATATTCATCCTTTATCCAAAAGTTACCAAAAATTCACAGAACTCATATTTTCATGTGTAGAACATCCCTGAAAAATTTCATGACCTAACTCTAAACGACCAACAATCTGTCCAAAAACTCATACACCGACAAAAACCGAATATACCTTTCGTTTTCCGCCATTACAAGCTACAAACTCATCTTTCCGCCTTATCTACCACTAAATACAGAGCCTACAAACAACATACCACAATACCAAGCAAGTTATACTCACGATCAAGCCATTTCTTTCATGGTTACGGTTATGATATAAAAACAAAGATTTTAACCGTAAAAATTCGTTTTTGACTCGTTTAACTCATTTCTTGGACCAAGATCCTTTGTATAACCCGTATACATCACTTGATCATGCAAGATTCGGTTTCATCTCGGGTTTTCACCCATTTTTCATTTGAAACCTCATTTTCTTGAAAGAAAACCTAAGAAAGGAAGATAAACACGATTACAACTCGGTTTTTACCTTGTGTTCTTGCTTGAAAACTCGGGTTTTGGTTCAAGAACTTGAGAGAATTCATGGTTTGTGGGATTGTGTTTGTAAAAAAAGAAAATGAATTGTTTTGGTGGTGTTGATAGTCTGATCGGACTATGTTGGGTGGGTGGGGGGTCCCACAACTTCATTTCTAGCCACTCATTCCGATTTCCGTAATCTGAATAATGTTTTGGATAATCTGGTTCAGTTCGTTTTTCAGTTAAACGTCTAATTCGGCTTAAAACGGTCGTTTTTTCGGCTTTAAAAAAAGAAATTTATATAAAACCGATTTAAAAACTTTAAAAAACTTAAACCATGACTTTTATTAACTTAAAACATCATATTATTAATTATCGCGCATCTTTTTAGGCTTGATCGATCATCTCTTGCTCGGTTTGGTATTAAAGGTTTCGTTTAAGGTACCGACGTACCATTAAATCGAAATCCTTTTTCTGTGCTTTAATCCACTTATTCCGAAGCTTTAATACTTCGTAACATCACTAAATAACATATATTTCGTCTATAATTGAACCCTCGATTCATTCGGGTTTCAATAACTATCGATCGTTTGATCGCAGATTCAATACGGTGAATTATATATTTACGTACAATCAATAAAATGAACCATGTATTCTCGTATAATTACCATGGTAACTCATGTACCCGACATTACATATGACGTGACTAACGTCTACCGGTTAGGGTATACCTGGTTTCGTCGGAATCGTTACATTCTCCCCCCGTTAAGAAATTTCGTCCTCGAAATTTTACACGCCCACTATCCCCTTCCGAGAGAAAGGTGGGGGGTTTTTCCTTCAGAATTCACCCTCGCGTTACCAAGTATAATCTGGTCCTCGCTGTGAATTTCCACTTAATCTTAATTAATAACGCTTGGTATGTCCAAACTGTTTAGTTTTCCCGTCTACTATCTCTACGGAATTAGTTATGATATCAAACATGTCTTCTACGAGTACTTCTATTACTAGTACTTTCGTTGCCTCATCGCTTAGGCACTTTTCAATCGGTATACATGGCAAAATATCATGTATAGTACTTAGCCCCTGGAGTACTTTAATTGATAAACTAAATGACTAACCATGGAGATAGTTCTCATGGGGTCCAATTTATCTAGAGACTATTTTCGGTTTTGCCAAACCTCATATCACCTCTCTAAGGTGATAACTTAAATTACCTTGTCACCACTTTCCGGCGACAATGGTTTCCTTTGAATGTTGGCATAACTCCTTTGCCAATTACGCGCTGCTTTCAATTTGTCTTAAATATTATAAATCCGATTGGTTGTTTCTCGAATCAATTCCCATCTTATGGCTTGATTGACGCCCATTTTCAATTTAACAAATTGGTGATAATTACTTCACCCATAAAAGCTTCAAGCTCTCGATGCTTCCTTCCCCGCCTTCCAATAATGGAAGTAGGGTGACTATTTTGATCTGAGATAATTGAAAATGGCACTCCACGACGAGATACCATTTCACCATCAGGAATTTAGGCAAGAATTCATCGTGGTAATTGTCATAGATTGGAATGAATGCGAGGATTGTTTAATCGATCCGCGATTACCCAATTTTCCTCATACCTTTGATATATCTTAGGAATTTGCATCCCGAAATCCAATGTAATTTATTCCCACTATCATTGGCGACTTTTCTGTTATTGTGGCGTTCCCAAGGGTTTTCGGTATGCAGCCTTATCTCTTGCACAACTTAAATATTCACCAACATACGTAACCATATCTTTCTCCAAACTCGGCCATTAATAAAATCCTTTCAGATATTCGCATCATCAATAGTCAAATCCGATCCCGGATGTATGGATTATTTCGATCTATGCGCTTCGTCAATGATTAGTTCACGAAGGTCATGGAGGGTCGGGATCCAAACCCGATTTTTGAAGTAGAGAATTTCGTCCACGCGCTGTTCGAAATTCTTCTCAATGCCGTAAGGTTCCTTCTTTTCCAATTGTTCCCCTTTCAACGCCTCACGTTGAGCGAATCGAATCAAGTTCGAAGGTTCAACTGGACTATCATCCCCAACGCCCTCATTCGCAATGGCTTAACCCGATCTTTTCTACTCAAGGCATCGGTTACGACGTTAGCCTTGCCGGGTGATAACGGATGTCACAGTCATAATCGCTTAACCACTTGACCCATCTTCGTTGCCTCATATTCAGTTCTTTCAGATCGAATATGTGATGCAAACTTTTATGATCGGTGAAGATGGTGCACTTCGTATCGTAGAGACAATGTCTCCACATTTTAAGTGCATAGATAACCGCTCCCAGTTCTAAGTCGTGAGTAGTGTAATTTTACTCGTGTACTTTTAACTGTCGGGAAGCATAGGCTATAACCTTAATATACTGCGTCAACACGCATCCTAACCCTTTACGCGATGCGTCACAATACGCGACAAAACCATCGTCTCTATCGGGGAGACTTAAAATCGGCGCTTGGTACAATTTTAACGGTTTCTATCTTATTTGGATCTTTGCGTAATCCTTGTTGCTTTACAACATGACCAAGGGATTATGCCCTCTTTATTCAAAATCACATTTCGAAAACTTCGCGTATAGCTCATCTTGCTTTAACACTTCCATAATTTTCCTTAAACGTCGTTCGTGCTCTTCTTTATGTTGCAAATATATCAAAATATTATCAATGAATGCTATGACAAATTTGTCAAAATAAAGTTTACAGACCCGGTTCATGAGTTCCATGAACACTGCCGGCACATTTGTTAGCCTGAACGGCATGAATAAGAATTCACAATGGCCGTACGAGTCCGAAACGCTGTTGTTGCAACGTCCCCTTCTTGGATTTCTCATTTGGTGATAACTATAGCTAAGATCAATTTTTCTGAAGATAAATCGCCCTTTGCAGTTGGTTAAACAGATCATTTACTTCGAAAAAGTGGATACCTATTCTTGATCGTCACTTTATTCAATTCTCCCTACTCGATACATATCCTAACACTTCCGTCTTTCATTTCCCAAATACACCGGTGCACCCCATGGCGACTAACTAGGTCGTATACAACCTTTATCCAATAATTCTTGCATTTCAGTTGGCGCAAGTCGGTAAGATGATTTAGCAACAGGGCCAGCTTGAGGTATTAAATCGATTCTGAATTCGACCTGTCGGGTTGGCGGTAATCCAGGAAGTTCTTCTGGGAAAATTTGTGGAAGCTCGCGTACCAGCGGGATATCTTCTGTATGCTTTCTTTTAAATACTTTGGCAAACGCGTTTGTTAAATACACCACGTCTTCTTGTCGTAAATATTATAACATCTCAAGATGAGATTTGAGTGGCAATATAATACCGTACACTTTTCTCTGTATTTAATCGCTTCATCGTCCGAAAGAGAGCTTCTAATCATCTTCTTTTCATAGTTGATTTCTGCTTCCTGTTGAGTTAGCCAATCCATGCTAACTATTACGTCAAAACTTCTTTGTTTTACTGGTCGTAGGTCGATAAGGAAAGTTAATCGTTCAGAATAATAGGACAATTCCGTACAATTTAGTTAACCAATAGGGGTTTACCGTTAGCGATTCTACAGTATAGGGTTCTATAGTTTCACTAATCGTATCTTTCCAAAGGGTAGGAGGTTAGCAGGAACTAACTTCTATCGACGACCGTAAAAATTATCACTGAAGTCTATTGATTTAAAACTACCACATACTTAACACCACCTTTGGATCATGACGTGCTTTATTCAAATTACTCACAAAAGCACGGCTCCTTGCTTGATTAGAGGTTGATGCTTGTCATGAGGTTCGTCTTCCAACTACACCTTGGTTCAACTTTGGGCAATTTCTCTTGAATCGTTCTGTACTGCCACATTCATAGCAAATACAACTGTTTGGCATAATTTGATTTCTTTGGGTGGATTGTTATTGAAGTTGTTGGGTTCGGAGTGGTCGTACAGGAATGGGTTGGGGGTTGCCGGTTCACAAGGCTTCAATTGGTTCTACAATTGGGGCATTACGTCCATCTTTACTACACATGTGGCCCACTATCAGTCGACATTCTTCTTCCTGCCGATAACCATATATTTTCCACATTCAGGGAAGGACCCTTTATGCGGTTCATGGTTTCACACCAGAACTAGTCTTAGTATAATTCTGGGTTGTAGGACATACCTACTTATTCACAAGTCTATCTTGCACTATACCTTTATCATTTCCCTTCTTTAACACTCGACGTCTCACCTAACGTCCTTCCATTCCGCTTCCCATAAAGTCAAATATATCAATGCTGGCTTGTGCCACAACCCTTCCAAAGGTTGTATATATTTTACAGGGTTGACTATACTCCTTATCGATGGAGTTAGTCCCCAATCTAGCACTCACTTTGCTTTGTTTCAGGAGTAATTAGCCATGTTACCAGACATGACAATTCCTTCAAACGATTTGCGTGTTCTAAGTGATCAGCACACAACATTTCTATCTTTCATAGCTCAGTTTCCAATCTCTGAGTTTAATTACTCGAATAAAAATGCTCTAACACAGGAATTTTAAATTCTGACCATATCATCTGAGTAATAATTTTCCAACTATAATTTTTGTACCATCGTGTTCCATCACGATACAACATAATCTACCAACATATCTGTAGCATATTTCACTACACAATATTCTAGACTTTTACCAATATCCTTAACCATTTCGATCTTTTCCATCCACTCACTAATCTATTCCTCCCTTTACCATCAGTAAACTATTAATAATTTCCTTACCACAAACAACAAACATATCCTTCATACCGGATCTAATTCATTACGACTACTATTCATGCTTAGTTTATAACTAATACTTGTAGTTATAATAGCATTCGGTGTAACATTTTCACTCTTAGTAATTACATTAAGAGTTGAAATATTCATAATCATGTGATTGCTCGATCTATAATTCCGCGATCACATTTGCATCAACACTAGCAGTGAACAGTGATACGACATTCGGTATCATCATCTGCTATATTTGAGCAATCAACTGAATCATATTAATCTCCATCATTGGAGTTACTCTTTTTATGTCATTCTGCCGTACTCATCCCGTACGCAGTAATCAATACTAATCTCACCATATAACTCGTTACCAGCTCAATCATAACAACAGGTACACATACACACCAAATATTATCACATATATTACACATACCGGCATCTAGTATATATGTCCCACAACTATAATAACATATGGACTTAACCTGACATCGGTTAACGTTTAAATATGGTTCATAACCCTTGTCACCAACTGACATATAGATCTTTCTCAACAAAGATCAATGTTTAATATTCTTGATTTCAATATCCTTCTGCATGTCAGCATAACTGATACATGCTCACCGTGAGCACCAAACGATTACATACCACGGGGTTATAATATCCGTGTTTATTCGTATATCCGGCATACACAGTATACCTCCTACGAACGAACAACCAACTATGCTATAATGATTCCAACACTTCTTTGTGTATAGGTAATCATTCTAGTCGAGCATACATGGGTGTAGACATCAAACGAATGTAAAGATAACATAGGGAGTTGCAAGGTTCAAGGTAATTGCGCAACATGGGTTGCCTTCAAATATTATTAATTACTATTATGGGAAACTCTACACTTGCTCAGTCAATGTCCTCAGGCGTTCTAGGTTTGTTAAAATCAGTAATTCTCGATCTGAAGTTGGTCTGTCTCATATGTTTGTGAGTGAGCAATACATATATATATATATCAATATATTAATATTTTTTTTTATCTGCTCATTTATTATCAAATTTATTATTATCATTATTTTATTTATTTATTTTACCTTAATGGAATAAGAATGGGTTCAGGTACGGATCCGTCCGTACGTGAGGGTCGACGGTTCAGGTGAACATCTGGGGTTATTAGAATATACGGTACCGATGTTGGTAGGGTAAGGGATTCATCAATTTTGGTTGGGAGTGACGGTTACTAGATATTCCTGGTTAATGTCAAACGGGAGATCTAACTTGGTACTATCATAACTATGGCCCGATAAGTCAGACTTATCATCAACCGATGCTCTAGAAATTTCGGCATCCTCGGTACTTTTTATTATTTCCTTCCCCGGTTTCTTATCCGGGTCCCATTTCTCAATACATGTACCCACAAGATATGTACATATATATATACACATTAGCACGTATAAATAATATAATATACTTTACACATATGTTGCCATTTTTACCTATTAATGTACCCCGTGACTTCCCCTGAATTCCCTCGTGCGGACAAGTCTGTTATTATGTTCCGGACCATAATAACTCACTTGTCCATCCAAGTTCATCCAGACCTCGTCACTATAAATTATTAGTTGATATTCAGATCCTATAACACTTGAGCTACTGGTTATATTTTAGGTATCTTTTAAAGACATCCTAATTCTTTTATAACCAATGGCTCTGATACCAAGTTCTGTAACACCCCGTGACCGCAGCGGAAACGTAAACGGGATGCAACAGACACCTCTGATATCAACCACATTGTTTATAAAGAAAACCGAATGCATTATTATACTTCAAAAGTACATTATCTCATCTTTCTTTACCGTCTAGGTGATACACACATCATATAATACGGTTCATAATTCTATCTGTTATAATGTATCCTAACGTCCAGCACGCAAACCTTACACACATCAAGCACTTAGCACGTAATCAATCACTTTATCTTAGTTGTACCTGAAAAGCATGTGATAAAACGGGTCAACTACGAATAGTTGGTGAGTTTCACAAATTTAAATAAACCATGACAAATCATTATAATAATCATAAATAAGTGATGTAATTATGCTGAGTTCACAAGTGAAAACTCTGTTAATCCCGAAACACATATCAAATAACCCCTGGGGACACAGTTAACCCAGACCACTTCCAATAACCTCTGGGAACTCTGTTACCCCAGAATCACATTTAATAACCTCTGGGGACACTGTTAACCCAGAATACTTCCAATAACCTCTGGGAATTCTGTTACCCCAGAATCACATTTAATAACCTCTGGGGACACTGTTAACCCAGAATACTTCCAATAACCTCTGGGAACTCTGTTACCCCAGAAACACTGTTCGGGCCTTACACTGTTAGCAACTTAGACAATTACCATCTTAATTCATTACCGTATGATTCCCGTACAATAAACATTATATAAATACGTTCATTTCCATGCGATCAGCATGTACTTAAACACTTTGATAAAAAACATGCTTTCCGCCCCGGGAAAATATTTAAAACAGTTCAGTAAAAGGGGCTCGTGAAAACTCACCTTAGCACATGCAAGCAGGTAACAACAATCATTATCAATTAACATGTCCAATCTGTAATATGATCCCTACGATCGTTATTATACAATTATTGTTTATATAAACTTTACCCTTATCAATCGGTACATCTGGGGACACTGTTAACCCAGTACTGTACCTGTCCCGGGGGCAATGTTAACCCAGAATTACTTCTCCGGACTCAGATTGTGATGTCGTTTAGAGTTCCATGGTCACAATTTCTATTAATCGTTTTCTCGTTTTGCGTGCCTAGCACGAATATCCGTTTTATGTTTCAAAAATGAGTTTGGTCACACACGACCCGAAAATAGTGGTTGTCTGATAATTTAATTTAAAATGTGAAATTATAGCTCGGTTTAAACGTCCCGATTGGCCGCGGGACCCGTTTCCGTCTTTGGCGTACCGGAAACTGTTAAAATAGATTAAAATTACTCAAATCATCCGAATTATTTTCGGATGATTTATTTTTACTTGTTTAGCTCATTTATATGAAAATAGTTCATTTTTAGGGTTTTTGTACACCAGTCAGCTCGCTTAAGCGAACTTCACCGGTTTACGCGTTTTACTTTAAAAGTTTGATAATTAGCACAAATAATTATCCGTTTACTCTCGGATCTTGAAATTTGCACAAATCACTTTTTAACAGTGGGGAATTTTATAAAAATATTTCCAGAATTAATTCTTATATTTAAAATTTAGTTATCTATTTTTAAACACCATTTAAACACTAAATATGCCGTAAATACCAAACGATCTTAGAAAAATCCCAAATTTCTCCTGGATGTCCCCTGCCATCCACATAGTCCCCTGTAATTTTTCCAAAACTAAAATCTTCCTTTAAATGCCATTTTTACTAAAACCGAGCTAGAAATCCCTAGAACTCGTTTATCCGAAAAGTCTACTTAGACTTCTCCAACGGACCTCAAATTTTGTGTGAGACTTATACATGATATGAAAAGCTTATCTGCAATTTTCTATAATTTTTCATGATATTTACCTATTTTCAACCATTTTTGGCCAAAACCGAGCATTAAATTCACCAAATATTCATCCTTTATCCAAAAATTACCAAAAATTCACAAAACTCATATTTTCATGTGTAGAACATCCCTGAAAAATTTCATGACCTAACTCTAAACGACCAATAATCTGTCCAAAAACTCATACACCGACAAAAACCGAATATACCTTTCGTTTTCCGCCATTACAAGCTACAAACTCATCTTTCCGCCATATCTACCACTAAATAAAGAGCCTACAAACAACATACCACAATACCAAGCAAGTTATACTCACGATCAAGCCATTTCTTTCATGGTTACGGTTATGATATAAAAACAAAGATTTTAACCGTAAAAATTCGTTTTTGACTCGTTTAACTCATTTCTTGGACCAAGATCCTTTGTATAACCCGTATACATCACTTGATCATGCAAGAATCGGTTTCATCTCGGGTTTTCACCCATTTTTCATTTGAAACCTCATTTTCTTGAAAGAAAACCTAAGAAAGGAAGATAAACACGATTACAACTCGGTTTTTACCTTGTGTTCTTGCTTGAAAACTCGGGTTTTGGTTCAAGAACTTGAGAGAATTCATGGTTTGTGGGATTGTGTTTGTAAAAAAAGAAAATGAATTGTTTTGGTGGTGTTGATAGTCCGATCGGACTATGTTGGGTGGGTGGGGGTCCCACAACTTCATTTCTAGCCACTCATTCCGATTTCCGTAATCTGGATAATGTTTTGGATAATCTGGTTCAGTTCGTTTTTCAGTTAAACGTCTAATTCGGCTTAAAACGGTCGTTTTTTCGGCTTTAAAAAAAGAAATTTATATAAAACCGATTTAAAAACTTTAAAAAACTTAAACCATGACTTTTATTAACTTAAAACATCATATTATTAATTATCGCGCATCTTTTTTGGCTTGATCGATCATCTCTTGCTCGGTTTGGTATTAAAGGTTTCGTTTAAGGTACCGACGTATCATTAAATCGAAATCCTTTTTCTGTGCTTTAATCCACTTATTCCGAAGCTTTAATACTTCGTAACATCACTAAATAACATATATTTCGTCTATAATTGAACCCTCGATTCATTCGGGTTTCAATAACTATCGATCGTTTGATCGCAGATTCAATACGGTGAATTATATATTTACGTACAATCAATAAAATGAACCATGTATTCTCGTATAATTACCATGGTAACTCATGTACCCGACATTACATATGACGTGACTAACGTCTACCGGTTAGGGTATACCTGGTTTCGTCGGAATCGTTACAATTAATGTGTGATGTTTTATGAATGTTTTAATATTCCGCGAATGTTTTAATTAACTCTGATGATTAGAACTATGTTAATGAGTAAATCCAACATCCAAATGTGAGGCACCGGTAACGGGGCCTTACAAGTTGGTATCAGAGCAAAGTTCGAGAAATTTAAGCATCCTACATGCTTAGACTCGAACAGAGAATGGGATTTGAGTAAGAAAAAGAAAGAAGATTGCCAGTTCAAGAATGCCATATGTCACTCAAACAAACTCAGTAGAGGTAAATTTACGATTGGATAATGTATGATAATGTTGGAGATAGGATTAAATTGACCATCTAATTGATTAACTGTTTTAAAGTAGAACTTAGCACAAATGACTTATAAAGGAAGGTGTATAGGACACGGAAAGTAATGTGATCAGCTAATCACAGCTGGCCACTGTTATTACCTGTTAGCCTTACTATCCTAGTACTAAATAGTTTTTTGAGTGAAGACTTTTGTGTTTTACTTTTCAGAATACGATGTCGTGAGGGCAGGAGGTCGCACTGGACGTCGTGGTAGGCACGCACTGTCCGACCACCTTCGGTGGAGACAACTTTCAACACAGGGGATGAAGGAAGCGCTGCTGGATGAAACCCAAGCAACAACGAAGGGGTTCAACTGGATCCTTCAATTCAAGCAGCTATTTTTCAAGTTGTAGCTACTGCTGTGAAGAACTTGACTCCTGAAGGTCTGCTAGAAAATGTGAAAGAACTGATGAAGGAGCAGGTGGAGATGGTAAGAAGGATGATGATAGAGAGAGAGAGGCCTCGAATGTGGTTATTCGCATTAGCGAGTGCCGTCCCGAACAAGCTGTCGTTATGCCACCCAATCGTTTGGTGATGAGGCGATGTATTGGTGGAATCGATTGAGAAAAGGAAGAGTCCATAGGAGATTAAGGCTATGAAGTTGGAGGATCTAAAGGAATTTGTGATGAAAAGGTTCTGTGCTGACGCAGAAGTTGAAAGAGCGGATATGAGTTTCTGAATTTGAATGCTGGACGATGACACATCGTGAGTATACCACCGAGTTCAACTGAATGTCTAGGTTGGTACCCGATATGGTCAACACCGAAGCTAAGAGAATCAAGTGTTATGTGAGGGGTTTGCCATAGAATGTTCGCATACTAGTCAGGGCGAATAAACCTGGTACGTTTGACTCTGCTGTCGAACTTGCAGAGATGGTTTATGAGGACCTGGATGTGCATGATGTTGTGGTGGGAGGAGAGAAGAAAGATAAGAAGTGGGCCCCAGTTAAATGACCCGGTACTCAGTTGTGGAACCCTAGGGACAACAAAGCAGAGGATATGGGAGAAGAAGTCGTGTAAGACTTGTGGTAAGATGCCACGCTCGAAGTGTAGGTGGGGTATTGGTTCCGAAACATGTCATAAGTGCGGGAAGAATCATGCGGGGAGTGTAGAGTTGGATCTAATGTCTTCTATAAGTGTTGCAAGGAAAAGATGTTATGCTCATGAGTGCAGTGCTAAGCCTGCGTGTTACAAGTGCGGAAAGACAGGTCACTTTGCTAGGGAGTGCACTGATAGTGGAGCAGGGGGAAGCGGAAAGAAGGATGTTAACAAGCGAGGCCAAAGATCAGAGCTTACATGCTGACTCAGGAACAAGCCAAGCAGATTCCAGACGTTGTCACAGGTACGTTTCTAGTAAAGTGTTTCCGCTTCAGTATTATTTGATTAAGGTGCGAACAAAAGTTTCATAGCCACCCCATTTAGTAAACTAGCTAAAATGAAATGTTTCCGAGTGTCTGAAACATTTATAGTAGAAACCGGTAGTGACACTTCGGTTAAAATAATGAAAAGGGTTAAGGAATGTAAGATAGAGTTAGAGGGACATGAGTTCCCTGTTACTTTGTATGTTTTGACCTTAGGAGAGTTCGATGTGGTTTTGGGAATGGATTGGTTGTCTGAGTATGAGGCTCAGATAGTGGTATAAGAGTAGGATGATAAGGTTAAAGTCCTTGGATGGTAGTGCGGTGATGGTTTATGGTGATAAGGAAAGTTCTGGCTTAATGTCATTTCGATGATAAAAGCCGAGGGATTGTTAAAGCGAGGGTGTGGTGCCTACCTGGCGTATGTTGTCCAACGCTACGGCTGAGACGAAAGAAATGAAAGATGCTCCTATCGTGCGTGATTACCCAGAAGTATTCCCTAAGGATCTTCTGGGGTTGCCACGGGAGCGAGAGATAGAATTTCAGATAGACCTAGTACCAAGAGCCCCAACCCGTCGCGAAAGCGCCTTACCGTCTAGCACCGTCTGAGATGAAGGAATTGATGTCCCAACTTCAAGAACTCCTCAACAAGGGTTTTATTAGACCAAGTGTTTCCCTGTGGGGTGCACCGGTGCTGTTTGTAAAGAAAAAGGATGGAAGCATGAGAATGTGCATAGATTAATGCGAGCTGAATAAGCTTACGATAAAGAATAGGTATCCTTTTACATGGATTGATGATATGTTCGACCAACTGCAAAGTTCAAGTTGGTTCTCACGAATAGATCTCAGATTGGGCTATCATTATCTTAAGGTGAAAGAGGCAGACATCCCTAAAACAGCGTTCCGGACGAGGTATGGACACTACGAGTTCCTCGTAATGTCATTCGGTCTAACGAATGCTACCGCAACATTTATGGACATGATGAATAGGGTGTGCCGGCCTATGTTGGATAAGTCGGTAATCGTCATTATTGAAGATATATTAATTTATTCAAAGAACGAGTCTGTTCATGTTGAGCATTTGAGAGAATATTGGAGACCCTGAAGAAAGAGAAATTGTACGCTAAGTTTTTGAAATGCGCGTTCTGGTTAAGAGAAGTACAATTCCTAGGTCACGTGATTAATCCTGAAGGGATTACCGTGGACCCAACTAAGATTGAGACGATAACGAATTGGAAGACTCACCGAATCCGACTGACATACGAAGCTTCTTAGGGTTACCTGGCTACTATAGGAGATTCATCGAAGGTTTCTCCAAGATAGTCGCACCTTTGACCGGTATGACCCGAAAGTCTGTAGTATTCAGTTGGGGAATGTTCCAAGAAGAAGCTTTTGAGGAGTTGAAGAAGAGACTCACGCAAGCTCCAATCCTTGCTTTACTCGATGGTGATGAGGATTTGGTTTTTGTACTGATGCCTCGTATTGCGGGTTAGGTTGCGTGTTGATGCAACGAGGTAAAGTAATAGCTTACGCGTCTAGACAATTGAAAGTCCATGAAAGGACTTATCTGACGCACGATTTAGAACTAGAAGCAGTAGTGCATGCTCTCAAGATATGGAGGCATTATCTGTATGGAACTAAGTGTACCATTTACACAGATCATAAGAGTTTAAATTACTTCTTCGAGCAGAAGGAGTTGAACATGAGACAGAGGAGATGGTTGGAGTTGATTAAGGATTACGACTGCGACATTAAATACTATCCTGCTAAAGCTAACGTGGTCGCCAACGCGCTAAGTCGTAAGAACGAGGAAGTCATTGCAACAGTAAAGTCATAAAAGCTGATTATGAACTCAAGTTTTTTTGATGAAATCATCAAAGCTCAGTCAGAGGTGCTAGTAGATGAAGGGTTAGTGAAAAAAGAAAAAATTTACGGCCAGCAAGATGAGTTGATGGAAAACACTCATGGTGTTAAGATTAGGTTTGACCGTATATGGATCCCACGACATGGAGATCTTAGAAATCGAATCTTAGATGAAGCTCATAACTCAAGATACTCAATTCATCCAGGAGCTACAAAGATGTATCAATATTTGAAAGGAGACTACTGTGGCCAGGGATGAAAAATTATGTGGTGGATTATATTAGGAAGTGCTTAACTTATTTGCAAGTCAAAGCCGAACATCAGAAGCCTTATGGGATAATACAACCGCTTGAGATACCTGAATGGAAATGGGAACACATCACCATGGATTTCATAACTAAGCTACCACGTACAGCTAAGCATCATGATACCATCTGGGTGATTGGGGACCGTTTGACCAAGAATGCTCACTTTCTGGCTGTACGAGAGGCAATCTCGTCAGAAACGTTAGGAAGCTTGTTCACAAAAGAGGCGACCGTTATCGATCGTGTTTGATAGAGATACTAGGTTTACTTCGAGGTTTTGGAAGAAGTTCCATGAAGCTATGGGAACTAGGTTGAACATCAGTACAGCGTATCATCCTCAAACAGATGGACAGTCTGAAAGGACGATCCAAACCCTTGAGAACATGCTACGTGCTTGAGTTTTAGATTTTGGTGGAAGTTGGGATGATCATCTACATCTGGTAGAGTTCTCTTATAACAACAGTTACCATTCAAGTATTGGTATGCCACCGTTTCAGATGCTTTATGGTAGACGATGTAGAACCCCGGTATGTTGGGCAGAGATTGGATATAAAGAGATGGGAATTTTGGAGGTTGTTCAAGAGACATCATCAAAGTTTGATCATATCAAGGAAAAAAAGAAAGTTGCTCAGGACATGCATAATTTGTATGCTGATAAGCGGCGACGACCGATTGAGTTTAACGTTGGTGACAATGTGATGCTGAAAGTCTCGCCTTGGAAAGGAATTATCCATTTCAGGAAGAGAGGAAAGTTGAGTCCAAGGTACATTGGACCGTTTAATATTTTAGATAGTGTGGGTGAAGTATCTTATAAGCTGGATTTACCCGAAATGTTGGAAAGAATTCACTCAACCTTTCATGTTTCTCATCTGAGAAAATGTCTAGCCGATGACACGTCTCACATGCCATTAATGGACATTGAGGTTGATGAACAGCTGAACTACTTTGAGCAACCAATTGAGATTGTTGACCGCTAAGAAAAGCAACTTCGTCACAACGTTATACCCTTAGTGAAACTGATATGGAAGCATCGCAAGGGATCATATGCTACATGGGAAGATAAGGATGAGATACTCAAGTTTTACCCTAATCTGTTTAAGTAATAGTTAGATTTCGGGGACGAAACCTCTTTAAGGAGGGAATACTAGTAGCATCCTAAATATCATAATATTAAATAAAGAAAGTTGTGTTTAGTTATCGTGTTTTAATATTTAATTAGTATTAAATAAAGAAAGAATTATGGACTTAGATTAATTAAGATGGAATAATGGGTGAGATGGGCCTTAGGTCCATGGGCTTTGAGGAGTATAAATATCTCCTTAAACCACCCTAAAACCCTGACTCCTCATTCCATCTTTCCCTAATCTCTACACACACTCAAAAAACCACACACCTCTTTATTAATTGCGGCCAAGAGAGGAGAGGGGAGAGCGAAATCAAACGAACGTGATTATCAATAGATCTTCCATATACAAGATAGATCCAAGGTTTTAAAGTTCATAAGAAAGCTAACCAAGACCAAACAAACACGTAAAGGTATGTTCTTGATCTTAAAGATTTCCTTTTTGTTGACGGTTGGCCTTAAAACGTAAACCTAGAGTAGATCGGCTATAAACGAAACATAAAGTTGTAAACTTGATGTTAAAATGAGCGTAACGAACCCAAAAATGGATATGGCTCGTTTAAAAGAAAACCCTAGATCTAGTTTTGAATGTTTTGGGTTTAAAGGTCCAAACTTAATAATTTTCAGGGTTAGATTTTAGCTGAAGACGGTTAAGGAAACATTTACGGGTTAACACCAAACCTTAACGAGTATTAAATCATGAAATATGATAGTAGTAAGGGCAAAGCGAACCCCAACGGTTCAGCTGGGTCAATCACAATGGGGCTATCCTATTAGATAGCTCAATTCCATCATAGGTTCGCTTACAAAGACCCAACCAGATTGCAAAGGCCATAATCGATCACCAGGGAATGATTTTCTTACCATGTGTGTTCGAACACTTGAGGGACTCACATACATTGGAGTTCGCTTACAAGGGAGACTCACAATGCCTTAACTAGCATGCAATCTTGAAAGTCGCTTACTTTGGGACTCGCATACAAAGCCCTTAGTCGATCTCACTGTTAAAATCGCTTACAATCATTTCGCATACATTGAGCTCGAGTACACATGCAGTCTCATACATGGTCAGAAAGGAACACATATGGATGTCGCATACAATGGAACACGAATACTTTATGATGATTGCCTACCTTAAACTCGATTTCAAAATAGGAAATCATTTACAATGTATACATATTCACTTACAATATTGTTCGCTTACACCTATACCCGATTACATTCCAAACTCGAACACAATCGTGGGTGAACACGAATACAAAGCTAAACTAGTTTACTACTTTGTCTAATCACATACAAAGGTGACCACAGTTAGGGTGAGGAATGATTTCAGAAGCTAACTCGATTACTTCAAAGAAGCTCGCATACAATTCATGTCCGCTTCCGATACTTAGTAAGATTTCAAGGAAATTCATCGATTACACCAAGTCATATCGCTTACATGCCTTAACTAGCGAACAGTACAGTAGATTACAAGGTTAAGCCAAGTCCAACATGACTCGATTCCAATGTGTTCACACACATTATTGAGGCTATATTCGCATACAATAACTCGAATAAAACGAATATCGCATACACATGCCTTAGTAGAGTACACCGCTTGATAGATTACAATATACATATCACTTACAGCTTATTACACCTGCAAACATATAAACTTGGTTACCTTGGATACCGATCAATATATATATATATATATATATATATATATATATATATATATATATATATATATATATATATATATATTCAGTTACTTGGCCACCCTTAACTCGAACACAAGATACGGGTTCACACGTGTCTTATGTAGTTGAATTCATTATCACACAAGTAACCCGTGCATGTATACGCATGCATGTATACACCCCTATACATGCAACCGATGAGACACGATGTAGCCGCAAACTAGACAGATATATATGAGTGTATACCTATATACATAGGTGTAGGTTCCCAGCCGGATCAACACAGGAGTATCTCGTAACATGAGGGTGCGGAATCCCATACGTATACGATACGAGTGTTAATACGAGAGAAACGTAAAGAACACGTAACACGTACGAAAAAAGGTTTACTTGTTATTAGATGTTAAACCAAACAACCGATAAACGCTAGCCGTCCAAGACAAAAAAGATCAGTATACCATAAAGAAGGCCAAAGTTAGGTTTATATAGCCACGACAACTTCGCCTAACAGACTAGGCGAAGTTGTCCCTAACTTCGCTAATATACTAACTTCACTACTAAACACTTTAACTAACAATTTCACCAAAACGTAATAAGCAAAGTAACGATTACACACACGATAAACTCAAGACTAATGAACTACTGGCATAATGCACCAACATACTCCCACTTGGTAGTAGCTTCATTTCTCTTATAGCTTCTTCTCGTCATGTAATCCAAAAAGCCGTACACCCCATCTTCAAGCATGCACCCCTTGTCTCACACAAACTGAGACCACCATTTGATATTTATTCGCTTCATCTTTCCAAGCAGGAATATAGAAAATCTTCTTTTCGTTTAGTACCTGCAAATCAGCTTGAGAAAAATTAACCAGATGCATAAGATCATACACCCTCAAGATCTCCTGTTCATCCTGATCTTCCATCACTGCTTCAGCGGTCTCACAATCAACATACCACCATTTAAGATCTTTCATCACATATTGAGGCTTGACCTTCAATGGAGCTTCTTTCATACATCGAATCTGTTTGTACTTCATCACCATCCAAGGCTTGTCATCTGATCGCATCCCCCGTTCAGTATATTCAAACAATTTCCCCTTTTGAGGCTGTAATAACACAAACTTTTTCTCTTTAACAATTTCACTCCACACTATATTACCAAACCACCTAGCAAACCTGTCCCCACTCCTATTAATCAACAACAAACGTGCCAAATCCTTCACTTCACATTCAGGCAGTGTGTTAAACGATTTCAATTTCTTTGCAAAGTACTGAATCCCATCATACCTCATGGTCACAAACAACTTGAGTTGATCATCATTAAGCCAACAGATGATTCCCTTCTTCGACACATCATATCCTTTGATATTATAACTCCTCTTGAACATCATAGGTACCACTGGCTTCTTTGTCTTGATAAACCAATGAGCAAATTCTTCTTTCCGCCTTGGTTGTTCCTCCCACTCAGAATCACCCGACACATTATCATCTTGACCCAACTGTTCTTAACCAGCACTAGGAATATCATGTTCAATGCTATCATCAGGTATCTCACCTTCCTCTAAGCCACTGTCAATTTCAATCTGTTCACCAATCTTTTCAATCTCACTAAAAGGCAACACACCTTCACCCATATCGTCCTCATCTCAAACCTTTTCTTCATGACCGCTTCAAATTCCTGACACATAGAAATCTTTGAGGCCCCGAAGATGATATCGTCCACATAAACCTGAACGAGAAGAGAGTCCTTCCCATTCCACTTTACAAAAAATGTACTATCAATCTTCCCTCTCACAAATCCATTCTCCAACAGGTAATCAAAAAAAGTTGCATACCAAGCTCGTGGAGCTTGATGTAGACCATATAATGCTTTACTGAGCTTGTACACACAATCTGGAAAGTCTGGATCAGGAAAGCCAGGAGGATGCTCGACATATACCACTTCATCGACCTTGCCATTTAGAAAAACACTCTTAACATATAGCTGAAACACCATCATATCTTTGTGAGTAGCGAAGGCCAAGAAAAGTCGAATTGCCTCCAGCCTTGCCACAGGAGCAAACACCTCATTGTAGTCGATCCCTTCTTGTTGATTAAATCCCTTGAGTACTAATCTTGCTTTGTTCCGGATGATTACCCCTTTCTCATATCTCTTGCATTTGAATAACCACTTCGTACCGATTGCATGCACATCTTGTTTCTTTCAACCAACTCCTATACCTCCATTTTGTTAAACTGACCCAATTCTTTCTGCATGGCTTCAACTCACGAACTATCTTTCAACGCCATCTGATAGTTTTTTGGTTCAATTTGACTGATAAAGCAGGTATACAGGCGTCATTCGTAATACCAATGTCTTTAATGCTTGCATACACACATGTATTTTCCTCCAAGCTCCTTCTGGTTCGCACTCCATCGGAAGGATTACTCATCACATTCTCCAAGGGATGATTCTTGTGGATTCTGGTGGTTTGGACATGAGCAACCTCCAAGTCTTCACCTAGATTAGGAGTGAGTTCATCTGAATCATGTTGAGTGTGAAACGGATTTATAAAGTCATCACCACTTGAGACAGCAGGGGTTTCAACCGCACTTGACACATTAGATTGTTTATCATTAACATTTGGAAGATGCATGATGGCCTCTTCTTCATCAATTAGCATATGAGTGGCCATCCTTTCTTCGATATCTGCAAATTCAATAGATGGAAAATTAAAAGACTTAAACAATCTATCATAATCAAAAGCCTCCTCTGGTCCCATGCTAGGTTTTGGTGATTTGTAACTAGTAATGCCCGTGTTACCGACGACCTCAACCTTATTGTTTGATAAATTAAAGACTCTTCTGTTGGGAGATCCAACCACGTAGCCAACAAGAATACCTTCGTCAGCCTTCTCACTAAATTTTGAATTAGTTTTTATGATCGAACAAGGGAACCCAAAAGGTTCAAGACCTTTCAGATTAGACTTTCGACCGTGCATTAATTCATAACAGGTTTTATTTAATCTTTTAACAGTCAAAACACGGTTAAGGATATAGCAGGTTGTGGCGACAACCTCAGCCCAGAACACCACGGGAAGTTTAGCATATGCCAGCATAGTCCTGGCTTCCTCGATTAAAGTTATATTCTTCCTTTCAGCTACTCCATTCTGCTGCGGAGTATATGGTGCACTAAACTGATGCTCTATCCCTTTCTGTAGACAAAACATCTCCATTTGATAGTTCTTGAACTCTGTGTCGTTATCGCTTCTGATGAACTTGACCTTTCCACCAACAATGATTTCCACTTTGGTAATCAAGTCAATTACCAACTACACTGTTTCATCCTTAGCTTTTATAAATATAGCCACGAGTACCGTGAGTAGTCATCGGTCACAACTAAGCAGTAAGATGTTCTCCCCAAACTTTTAACGCTTATGGGACCAAATAGATCCATGTGTAGTAAATCTAGGGGAGTGACATTAAGTTAATCATCTTGGAGTGATGCGGTTTTTGTGCTGCTTTCCTTTCTTTCATGACAGACATTGGTCTTCAAAGTTGAAATTTTTCAATGGAACCCCAAGAACCAAACCATTTTTGACTATGTAATTCATTTTACGTAGACGAATATGACCCATTCTCCGGTGCCACAATTCCGACTCAGACTCTGTTGCTTTAGACAGAAGACATGATTCTTCTGTCACCATCTTGGTGGACCTCATGTCCATCACATATGTATTCTTCTCTTTTGGAGCTTTCATGACTACCCAGTTTTCAGGGTTCTTGAAACCAGGATAAAGCACGAGTGCTTCGTCCTTTGTAAAATGCATGGTATATTCTTTGTCACAAATTTGAGACACACTTAGAAGATCGGGCTTTAACTCTTCCACAAAATTAACCTTCTCCAACTTGATCCTTCCATTAGTAACAGTACCGATTCCCGAAATGTTTCCTCCACTTTCTCCTGCAAAGCTAACTCTTCCTCCTTGTATGGCTTTCAAATCACGTAACAATTTCTTGTTACCCGTCATGTGCCGGGAACAGCCACTGTCGACAACCCACATGTTGTTCACAGTCCTATCCGACTGTTCTTGCACAGTTAAAGAGACGAATTAAAAGCGGGGGACCCAAGACCTCCTAGTCTTGGGTTGGTCAAACTTGTTAAACGGCGTCCAACTCGTTGGTTGCCCAAGGTTCCTTTTAGGGAAGTTTCCATTTGTCTAATAGGGAGATTTCTAGAAAAATGAATATGAGACCAGCTAAACATCCTTGAGTTTCTAGCAGTAAAGGTTTCAGATGACTCATAGTTACACGTTCTATGATTAACTGGGAAAAAACGAGGTTGGTTTCTTGAAAATCTTGGGTTTCCCCAACAATTAGTGTTAGTAGATTTAAACTTTTTATCAACTCCAGTTTTAGGTTTCGTTTTATTCTCAGTTTTGGTTGGCCTCATATTTTTAGGTTTCTTCCTTTTCAGATAACATTTATTGACAACGTGAACTCTCTTATGACATCTAAAGCAATTCTTGTTCGAACTATTAGTGTCCATTCGAACATCCGTTTCGGGAGATGCAGCAGAGGATGAGGTTGTGTTACTGATAGTTTGTTTACATAGGGGGGAACAAATGGGTTTAAAGAAGATTTCTTTCTACAAAAAGTATCATTCTCCCCCCGTTTGAGTAACACAACATCATCTTCCATGTTAAAAGAGTCGACAAAATTTCCAGAATTTGTAACTTGACTTGTGACATGAGATTTTGTCTGAACCGATTCGTTAATATTAGCGTCAGTATTGCTTGTTTGGACCTTAACGGGTACAGAGTTGAATTTCATGTTACCCGTTACAGTCTGATCAGTTTCAACACAAGAAGATGGCTGATTACATGGATTATAAGTATAATTATTGTTAAAAGGTGGTGGAACTTCTGTGTATCCAATTCCCCCTTTTTGATAGGAAAGCGTTGAACACTTAGGACATGATCAAGTGTTGGATCCCGTAGGTGTATCAATCCAGTAACAATAACAATAACGTATCTCAGATCTGAGCGTAATCGATTAATACATTAACTATAGATCTAACTCATAATTACGTATGATTAAGTGTTGTATATGTTTATATACTATTAGAATCAGTAGTTGTATAAAATTAAGGATGAAGATCGAGAGAGGATTTGGACAGAGTTTCGTTAGTTAATCTCTCAAAGCTTAAATTATGTGTGAACAGTGTTCACTATTTATAGAAGATATGTCTGGTTCGCTAACATCCCCTAGCCGATGACACGTCTCACATGCCATTAATGGACATTGAGGTTGATGAACAGCTGAACTACTTTGAGCAACCAATTGAGATTGTTGACCGCTAAGAAAAGCAACTTCGTCACAACGTTATACCCTTAGTGAAACTGATATGGAAGCATCGCAAGGGATCATATGCTACATGGGAAGATAAGGATGAGATACTCAAGTTTTACCCTAATCTGTTTAAGTAATAGTTAGATTTCGGGGACGAAACCTCTTTAAGGAGGGAATACTAGTAGCATCCTAAATATCATAATATTAAATAAAGAAAGTTGTGTTTAGTTATCGTGTTTTAATATTTAATTAGTATTAAATAAAGAAAGAATTATGGACTTAGATTAATTAAGATGGAATAATGGGTGAGATGGGCCTTAGGTCCATGGGCTTTGAGGAGTATAAATATCTCCTTAAACCACCCTAAAACCCTGACTCCTCATTCCATCTTTCCCTAATCTCTACACACACTCAAAAAACCACACACCTCTTTATTAATTGCGGCCAAGAGAGGAGAGGGGAGAGCGAAATCAAACGAACGTGATTATCAATAGATCTTCCATATACAAGATAGATCCAAGGTTTTAAAGTTCATAAGAAAGCTAACCAAGACCAAACAAACACGTAAAGGTATGTTCTTGATCTTAAAGATTTCCTTTTTGTTGACGGTTGGCCTTAAAACGTAAACCTAGAGTAGATCGGCTATAAACGAAACATAAAGTTGTAAACTTGATGTTAAAATGAGCGTAACGAACCCAAAAATGGATATGGCTCGTTTAAAAGAAAACCCTAGATCTAGTTTTGAATGTTTTGGGTTTAAAGGTCCAAACTTAATAATTTTCAGGGTTAGATTTTAGCTGAAGACGGTTAAGGAAACATTTACGGGTTAACACCAAACCTTAACGAGTATTAAATCATGAAATATGATAGTAGTAAGGGCAAAGCGAACCCCAACGGTTCAGCTGGGTCAATCACAATGGGGCTATCCTATTAGATAGCTCAATTCCATCATAGGTTCGCTTACAAAGACCCAACCAGATTGCAAAGGCCATAATCGATCACCAGGGAATGATTTTCTTACCATGTGTGTTCGAACACTTGAGGGACTCACATACATTGGAGTTCGCTTACAAGGGAGACTCACAATGCCTTAACTAGCATGCAATCTTGAAAGTCGCTTACTTTGGGACTCGCATACAAAGCCCTTAGTCGATCTCACTGTTAAAATCGCTTACAATCATTTCGCATACATTGAGCTCGAGTACACATGCAGTCTCATACATGGTCAGAAAGGAACACATATGGATGTCGCATACAATGGAACACGAATACTTTATGATGATTGCCTACCTTAAACTCGATTTCAAAATAGGAAATCATTTACAATGTATACATATTCACTTACAATATTGTTCGCTTACACCTATACCCGATTACATTCCAAACTCGAACACAATCGTGGGTGAACACGAATACAAAGCTAAACTAGTTTACTACTTTGTCTAATCACATACAAAGGTGACCACAGTTAGGGTGAGGAATGATTTCAGAAGCTAACTCGATTACTTCAAAGAAGCTCGCATACAATTCATGTCCGCTTCCGATACTTAGTAAGATTTCAAGGAAATTCATCGATTACACCAAGTCATATCGCTTACATGCCTTAACTAGCGAACAGTACAGTAGATTACAAGGTTAAGCCAAGTCCAACATGACTCGATTCCAATGTGTTCACACACATTATTGAGGCTATATTCGCATACAATAACTCGAATAAAACGAATATCGCATACACATGCCTTAGTAGAGTACACCGCTTGATAGATTACAATATACATATCACTTACAGCTTATTACACCTGCAAACATATAAACTTGGTTACCTTGGATACCGATCAATATATATATATATATATATATATATATATATATATATATATATATATATATATTCAGTTACTTGGCCACCCTTAACTCGAACACAAGATACGGGTTCACACGTGTCTTATGTAGTTGAATTCATTATCACACAAGTAACCCGTGCATGTATACGCATGCATGTATACACCCCTATACATGCAACCGATGAGACACGATGTAGCCGCAAACTAGACAGATATATATGAGTGTATACCTATATACATAGGTGTAGGTTCCCAGCCGGATCAACACAGGAGTATCTCGTAACATGAGGGTGCGGAATCCCATACGTATACGATACGAGTGTTAATACGAGAGAAACGTAAAGAACACGTAACACGTACGAAAAAAGGTTTACTTGTTATTAGATGTTAAACCAAACAACCGATAAACGCTAGCCGTCCAAGACAAAAAAGATCAGTATACCATAAAGAAGGCCAAAGTTAGGTTTATATAGCCACGACAACTTCGCCTAACAGACTAGGCGAAGTTGTCCCTAACTTCGCTAATATACTAACTTCACTACTAAACACTTTAACTAACAATTTCACCAAAACGTAATAAGCAAAGTAACGATTACACACACGATAAACTCAAGACTAATGAACTACTGGCATAATGCACCAACATACTCCCACTTGGTAGTAGCTTCATTTCTCTTATAGCTTCTTCTCGTCATGTAATCCAAAAAGCCGTACACCCCATCTTCAAGCATGCACCCCTTGTCTCACACAAACTGAGACCACCATTTGATATTTATTCGCTTCATCTTTCCAAGCAGGAATATAGAAAATCTTCTTTTCGTTTAGTACCTGCAAATCAGCTTGAGAAAAATTAACCAGATGCATAAGATCATACACCCTCAAGATCTCCTGTTCATCCTGATCTTCCATCACTGCTTCAGCGGTCTCACAATCAACATACCACCATTTAAGATCTTTCATCACATATTGAGGCTTGACCTTCAATGGAGCTTCTTTCATACATCGAATCTGTTTGTACTTCATCACCATCCAAGGCTTGTCATCTGATCGCATCCCCCGTTCAGTATATTCAAACAATTTCCCCTTTTGAGGCTGTAATAACACAAACTTTTTCTCTTTAACAATTTCACTCCACACTATATTACCAAACCACCTAGCAAACCTGTCCCCACTCCTATTAATCAACAACAAACGTGCCAAATCCTTCACTTCACATTCAGGCAGTGTGTTAAACGATTTCAATTTCTTTGCAAAGTACTGAATCCCATCATACCTCATGGTCACAAACAACTTGAGTTGATCATCATTAAGCCAACAGATGATTCCCTTCTTCGACACATCATATCCTTTGATATTATAACTCCTCTTGAACATCATAGGTACCACTGGCTTCTTTGTCTTGATAAACCAATGAGCAAATTCTTCTTTCCGCCTTGGTTGTTCCTCCCACTCAGAATCACCCGACACATTATCATCTTGACCCAACTGTTCTTAACCAGCACTAGGAATATCATGTTCAATGCTATCATCAGGTATCTCACCTTCCTCTAAGCCACTGTCAATTTCAATCTGTTCACCAATCTTTTCAATCTCACTAAAAGGCAACACACCTTCACCCATATCGTCCTCATCTCAAACCTTTTCTTCATGACCGCTTCAAATTCCTGACACATAGAAATCTTTGAGGCCCCGAAGATGATATCGTCCACATAAACCTGAACGAGAAGAGAGTCCTTCCCATTCCACTTTACAAAAAATGTACTATCAATCTTCCCTCTCACAAATCCATTCTCCAACAGGTAATCAAAAAAAGTTGCATACCAAGCTCGTGGAGCTTGATGTAGACCATATAATGCTTTACTGAGCTTGTACACACAATCTGGAAAGTCTGGATCAGGAAAGCCAGGAGGATGCTCGACATATACCACTTCATCGACCTTGCCATTTAGAAAAACACTCTTAACATATAGCTGAAACACCATCATATCTTTGTGAGTAGCGAAGGCCAAGAAAAGTCGAATTGCCTCCAGCCTTGCCACAGGAGCAAACACCTCATTGTAGTCGATCCCTTCTTGTTGATTAAATCCCTTGAGTACTAATCTTGCTTTGTTCCGGATGATTACCCCTTTCTCATATCTCTTGCATTTGAATAACCACTTCGTACCGATTGCATGCACATCTTGTTTCTTTCAACCAACTCCTATACCTCCATTTTGTTAAACTGACCCAATTCTTTCTGCATGGCTTCAACTCACGAACTATCTTTCAACGCCATCTGATAGTTTTTTGGTTCAATTTGACTGATAAAGCAGGTATACAGGCGTCATTCGTAATACCAATGTCTTTAATGCTTGCATACACACATGTATTTTCCTCCAAGCTCCTTCTGGTTCGCACTCCATCGGAAGGATTACTCATCACATTCTCCAAGGGATGATTCTTGTGGATTCTGGTGGTTTGGACATGAGCAACCTCCAAGTCTTCACCTAGATTAGGAGTGAGTTCATCTGAATCATGTTGAGTGTGAAACGGATTTATAAAGTCATCACCACTTGAGACAGCAGGGGTTTCAACCGCACTTGACACATTAGATTGTTTATCATTAACATTTGGAAGATGCATGATGGCCTCTTCTTCATCAATTAGCATATGAGTGGCCATCCTTTCTTCGATATCTGCAAATTCAATAGATGGAAAATTAAAAGACTTAAACAATCTATCATAATCAAAAGCCTCCTCTGGTCCCATGCTAGGTTTTGGTGATTTGTAACTAGTAATGCCCGTGTTACCGACGACCTCAACCTTATTGTTTGATAAATTAAAGACTCTTCTGTTGGGAGATCCAACCACGTAGCCAACAAGAATACCTTCGTCAGCCTTCTCACTAAATTTTGAATTAGTTTTTATGATCGAACAAGGGAACCCAAAAGGTTCAAGACCTTTCAGATTAGACTTTCGACCGTGCATTAATTCATAACAGGTTTTATTTAATCTTTTAACAGTCAAAACACGGTTAAGGATATAGCAGGTTGTGGCGACAACCTCAGCCCAGAACACCACGGGAAGTTTAGCATATGCCAGCATAGTCCTGGCTTCCTCGATTAAAGTTATATTCTTCCTTTCAGCTACTCCATTCTGCTGCGGAGTATATGGTGCACTAAACTGATGCTCTATCCCTTTCTGTAGACAAAACATCTCCATTTGATAGTTCTTGAACTCTGTGTCGTTATCGCTTCTGATGAACTTGACCTTTCCACCAACAATGATTTCCACTTTGGTAATCAAGTCAATTACCAACTACACTGTTTCATCCTTAGCTTTTATAAATATAGCCACGAGTACCGTGAGTAGTCATCGGTCACAACTAAGCAGTAAGATGTTCTCCCCAAACTTTTAACGCTTATGGGACCAAATAGATCCATGTGTAGTAAATCTAGGGGAGTGACATTAAGTTAATCATCTTGGAGTGATGCGGTTTTTGTGCTGCTTTCCTTTCTTTCATGACAGACATTGGTCTTCAAAGTTGAAATTTTTCAATGGAACCCCAAGAACCAAACCATTTTTGACTATGTAATTCATTTTACGTAGACGAATATGACCCATTCTCCGGTGCCACAATTCCGACTCAGACTCTGTTGCTTTAGACAGAAGACATGATTCTTCTGTCACCATCTTGGTGGACCTCATGTCCATCACATATGTATTCTTCTCTTTTGGAGCTTTCATGACTACCCAGTTTTCAGGGTTCTTGAAACCAGGATAAAGCACGAGTGCTTCGTCCTTTGTAAAATGCATGGTATATTCTTTGTCACAAATTTGAGACACACTTAGAAGATCGGGCTTTAACTCTTCCACAAAATTAACCTTCTCCAACTTGATCCTTCCATTAGTAACAGTACCGATTCCCGAAATGTTTCCTCCACTTTCTCCTGCAAAGCTAACTCTTCCTCCTTGTATGGCTTTCAAATCACGTAACAATTTCTTGTTACCCGTCATGTGCCGGGAACAGCCACTGTCGACAACCCACATGTTGTTCACAGTCCTATCCGACTGTTCTTGCACAGTTAAAGAGACGAATTAAAAGCGGGGGACCCAAGACCTCCTAGTCTTGGGTTGGTCAAACTTGTTAAACGGCGTCCAACTCGTTGGTTGCCCAAGGTTCCTTTTAGGGAAGTTTCCATTTGTCTAATAGGGAGATTTCTAGAAAAATGAATATGAGACCAGCTAAACATCCTTGAGTTTCTAGCAGTAAAGGTTTCAGATGACTCATAGTTACACGTTCTATGATTAACTGGGAAAAAACGAGGTTGGTTTCTTGAAAATCTTGGGTTTCCCCAACAATTAGTGTTAGTAGATTTAAACTTTTTATCAACTCCAGTTTTAGGTTTCGTTTTATTCTCAGTTTTGGTTGGCCTCATATTTTTAGGTTTCTTCCTTTTCAGATAACATTTATTGACAACGTGAACTCTCTTATGACATCTAAAGCAATTCTTGTTCGAACTATTAGTGTCCATTCGAACATCCGTTTCGGGAGATGCAGCAGAGGATGAGGTTGTGTTACTGATAGTTTGTTTACATAGGGGGGAACAAATGGGTTTAAAGAAGATTTCTTTCTACAAAAAGTATCATTCTCCCCCCGTTTGAGTAACACAACATCATCTTCCATGTTAAAAGAGTCGACAAAATTTCCAGAATTTGTAACTTGACTTGTGACATGAGATTTTGTCTGAACCGATTCGTTAATATTAGCGTCAGTATTGCTTGTTTGGACCTTAACGGGTACAGAGTTGAATTTCATGTTACCCGTTACAGTCTGATCAGTTTCAACACAAGAAGATGGCTGATTACATGGATTATAAGTATAATTATTGTTAAAAGGTGGTGGAACTTCTGTGTATCCAATTCCCCCTTTTTGATAGGAAAGCGTTGAACACTTAGGACATGATCAAGTGTTGGATCCCGTAGGTGTATCAATCCAGTAACAATAACAATAACGTATCTCAGATCTGAGCGTAATCGATTAATACATTAACTATAGATCTAACTCATAATTACGTATGATTAAGTGTTGTATATGTTTATATACTATTAGAATCAGTAGTTGTATAAAATTAAGGATGAAGATCGAGAGAGGATTTGGACAGAGTTTCGTTAGTTAATCTCTCAAAGCTTAAATTATGTGTGAACAGTGTTCACTATTTATAGAAGATAGGTCTGGTTCGCTAACATCCCCTAGCGAACCAGATCCCACTTCGTTACATACATAAATTAGACGAAACACCCTCTGATTCGTTAACATCCCCTAACAAATCAGAGGAGACTAAACTTAAGGTCTAGTTTGCTAAACATCCTTAGCGAACTAGCCTTATACTTTAACGAACTACATGAAATAATAATAGTTTATTACATTAAACAAACGACAAATACTTTAACGACGATTACAAAGACTCAAGACGCAAAACCGTGCACTAACAGACCCCACCTAGTCTTGAGATCTTTGTCTTTAATTTACTTGAAGCGCTTGGACCGCCAGTCTCTGCAACTATGAATTCCATTTTCATGACAAATGCGCACAGGGCGTTGGAATTGCATAGCCAGGTCGTAGTCTTCACGGCGCTCGATCAGAATCTGCTTCCTGTGTAGCACGTCATTATCGGTTTCAGATAAATTAACCAACCACATCGGGTCGATTATCTTGTTAAGCTCAGTCTTCAGTCCTTTACCAAGTACAATGACGGCCTCGCCCTTACGATTGTCATAGTACCAGCGGTCGAATGAAAGATGCATTTGTTGTGGCATCGTCTTCACCGGCACTTGTTTCATCGTCTTCGGCAGCTTTACTTTAAGAACAAGTTTCTTCCAGCCAGTCTTTGGATCAATCTCGTCAATGCATTTACGTCTCGGGACCTGGGGCTTGAAGAAATTGAACCCATGATTAACTTCGAACAGCAAGTGTTGATGAAACCACTCAGATGTTCGGATGCCACCACGATTGATAAATGGACGCCTCGGAGGGTACGAACATCCCAACGCAGTAGTGTAAGAACATCCATTATCCTCTCGTAGTACTGAACTCCCTTTTTATTGATTCCCGTATCGATAATCAATAACAATAGACAGTTCCGAATCTATACTATCAATATGTTTATAGATCTAGCTCATAATTAACCTTGATTTAATGTTATGTATGTGTAATAACGTTAATGTGAAGCTTGAGAGAGAGAGAGTAAATACTTTAAATCTTTCCTGAATAATGTTATATCTCACTAAAACTCTCTATCTAACAAGTGAACAGTTTTTCACTATATATAGAAGGCGACCTTGTTCGCTAACATACCCTAGCGAACCAGCTTCCCCTTCGTTACATAATTTAACTTAACAAGACTTAACCTTAACGAACTAGACTTAGTTCGCTAACATCCCTAGCGAACTAGACCTAAACTTAACAAACTAGTTCAAAATAAACATTAAATATTACATTAATCATCAAATATACATTAACGATAAATACAAAGACTCTAGACGAAAAACCGTGCACTAACAGACACCCCCTCGTCTTGAGCTCTTTGTCTTTAACTTATTTGAAGCGCTTGGACTGCCAGTTCTGCAACTATGAATTCCATGTTCGTGACACACGCGAACAACTCGTTGGAATTGCATAGCCAGGTCGTAATCTTCTTGGCGTTCAAACAAAATCTGCTTCCTGTATAGCACGTCGTTGTCTGTCTCTGATAAATTAACCAACCACATCGGGTTGATTATCTTGATGAGCTCGGTCTGCAGTCCTCGACCACAAACAATAACGGCCTCGCCAGTACGATTGTCATAGTACCAACGGTTGAAAGACAGATAAATATCTTGAGACATTGTCTTCACAGGAACCTTTTTCATTGTCTTTGGCGGCTTCACTTTCAAGACAAGTTTCTTCCAGCCGGTCCTTGGATCAATCTCGTCAATGTGCTTACGTCTTGGGACCTGGGGCTTGAAGAATTTGAAGCCATGATTGACCTCGAACAGTAAGTGTTGATGAAACCACTCAGCCGTTCGGCGATTCCCACGATTGATAAATGGACGTCTCGCGAGGGTACGTACATCCCAACGCGGTAGAGTTAAAACATCCATTATCCTCTCGTAATACTGGACACCCTTTTCCCACTGGACTATACATACCTTAAGGTATGAATCATATAGCCAGGAGACAATATCACCATGTACCTTAGAAACAGTCTTGAAGGTAGTCACCTGATTCGCCTCAATCCAAGCAGCAACAGTATCTTTCCTTCCTTGATTCTACATACCGATAAGCACTTATAATCTTACCCACTTTCTGACGTTTGAACCATCTTTCAATGTCATCATCAGTTACTTCTTTGAGTGAGGGAACTGTTCGCTGCACAATCTTCTCCAGTTCATCCTCAGTCTCTTTAATTACGTCTTCATGAAATACTGGAGCACATTGATCGACGTTTGCGTGTTGATACAAGACAGGGTACTCTTCAGCTGTCACATCTTCCATCTCAATCTCCTCGTTCTCATAAATAAAATTCGTATCCATAAATAACGGATCAACTTCCATTTCATCCTCATTGATCACTTCGACATCAGGCTCAGTCTCTAAAGCAGTCAACTGATCGTCATTCAGCCCAAACAGAATCGAAATCTGCTCCCGTGTCAAAGATCTAACCACAAACTCGCCGACCTCTATCTCATCTCTGTTCACCATACTTCTAACCACCCCTGATCCATCAATAAATATCACCGTGTTAGCCTCAATCATTTCTATTGGCTTGGCAGCTGTTGGATCTTGATAAATAATTATCTGCTTGTTAGAATCATCACCGCCACTAACACCAGCACCAGAGGATGAACCATACGATTGTTTAGGCTCACCTCCTGCATCAGATTTGTCAGGATCATCATCGTCATTTTTGAGTTTCTTGAAGGCATCTTCTTTACAAGTTAATTGTAAAATCAACTCTTCTTGTTCCTTTAGTTTCACCCCCTGAGACTCAACAATCGTACGTAACGACTTAGTCTCCTTCTGACAGAAAGAAATATAACTCATCATTTTTCGTTGATTCTCCATGAGTCGTTCTTGAGTTTGTCGATCAGCTGCCATTTGATTTTCATATAAATGTAGCAGATTTAGCAGCATTTCAGTTTGACGACCTGGTGGAAAGTTGTATACGGATGGATGAACAGGTTGAACAGGTCCTTGGGGTCGAGTAATCCTCATAAAAGATACGTCACTTGGCGGAGGTGGAGGAAGAGTAGTTGTTGGCAGAGGAGGAGGTCTCATTGATGTGGTGGAAGATACTGTAGAGAACACAGCAGGAGGCCTCGGTATCTCGGTCAACGCCATTTGAGGAATAAGACCGAGCCTCTCATGTGACACCATCGTAGTTGTCAAGGTGAGCATCGGAGTGCTAGTAGTTAGCGGCACCGCCGAGCTTTGAGTAGTTGATTGACGTGGTGGTAGAGTTCCAATAATTACCCCAGCCCCAGCAGACACTCAGGGCTTCTTTGATGGTTCACCAGCAGCTACAGCTTTCCCCTTTCGTTTTCTTTCTAGCTGAGCTTTCATGGTGGCAGCTAGGGCAGCATCGACTGCATCTTGTTGTTCTTTCAGAGCTCGTTCACTAGCTCCACCATCACCATTATTATCATCATTGTCACCATCATCATCTCCACCATCATTGTTCCTACCTTCTCCCCCTTCACGCTCGGAGTCCGAATCATCATGGATCCAGCGCTCATTAGGAGGACATACGGAATCCGGATTGATTATATGACCAATCATCCATTTATCCTGTGGCTTGTCTTTTCTATAGACTAACATACGATGCACCGTTTCAGCTTTCATATGTTCCATATCAAGAACATCGTTCACCAACGATCGATCAATCACCAAATTCGGTATCAGATCCTGAATAATCAGCTGTAAAAAGCGTGGATACATTAAGAACTTCTTCGACGGTAAAGTTTGCGGAACTTGCTCTTTTAAATGATCAAAGATAAGTTCTGAGTAGTTGAATGGCTTGTTCAGGATTAGTGCAACAAACGCCGATTGTAAACTTAGTCTACATTCATCAAAACCACCGCGACGTCCACTCATACAATGAAGTAAAACATGCTGCAAATACTTGTATGGTGGACACAACCCATTCTTGTTCAACATAGATCTATGAATATCACCACCATAATTTAATCGTGTGAATAAACTCCTAACCAATGTCCTGTGAAATTCACTCCGGTAATCATCACTATCGTCAAATTGAAGTACCCGACGAATGACCTCAACATCAATCGTAATCGGAATCTGATTAATTGTAGCTCGAACCCAATTATTTTCCACAACAAATTCTGCCGTGTTCCAAAACTGTCTGATTATACTAAGATACACTTTAGGTTTAGCAGTGATTGCATAATGTATCTTCGAACGTCGTAAGAAATTCAACATAGCTCCAAACGTTCTCAAATCAGTCACGTCGTGATCAACATAAGCACAGATTTTGTGCTTCTTATCAAACGGTAATAAAATCATTTCAGGTTGTTGATCTTGTTGTTGTGGTTGTCCTTGACGAGGTTGTTCCTGTGGCGGTTGATTTTGTTGTTCTTGATCAACCATGTTTTACTATATAAATAAAACGAATATGAGAATAGATATTACAATGTATAATCAAAAGATATGTGTATTAAACGATTTAAATCCTTTAATTAACTTAAATGAATATTAATGAATTAAATTAAAAGATATAAAAATTTTAATTTTTGTTTTAAATTAAAAGATAAATTTATTTATTTTTTATTTTTTATTTTTTATTTTTTATTTTTTTTAAATGTCATTCGTTAAGAATCACACTGATTCGTTATACCAAGATAACGAATCAGGCGATTCGCTATCAAGTAAATATCTTAACGAACTAAACCTAGCGAATCACTAATTAATTTTAACGACCTAAACTCTAGTTCGTTATATTTTAAGCGAATCAAAATCTGATTCGTGTGACATCTTATTCGCTAAGCTAGTTCGTGTAAAATCTTAACGAATTAAACATGAAACAGTTCCAATTCGCGAAGACTAACGAATGGTCATAAATAAGACTTATTCTTTGACTTTACAAAGTCAAAGTCAAAATTAGAATGAACAACAATAGTCAACATGGTAAACCCAGATACAATTGGACCATAACTATCGTTGAAACATCAGGATAATCAGCTCGTTGAGCTCGGAATCACACTAGTAAGCTTAGGTGTATGAGATTGAGACTCAATACCTAGATGTACTAAGGATTAAACGAACCAACAGTAAACACCAATAACACGAAACAATAATTAACCCGACAAACCACAATCAAATTAAGATTTAAGTCCACCAAGGGTATCGGAAAGTGATTCCGATCATAATGACATCAAAATCATACAATTATGAACATAAATTATACACAAATGAGTTTCAAAGGTTCAAAACCCTTAAACCCCTAAAATTTTATAATTCAGCAATCAACACATGACCATTTTTGACGAAAAAGATTTCGCCAAGATCATTTATTCCTTAGAAACTCAAATAGATATTTGAAGTATCAAACGAAAAGGTTGAAATTTCAGAGAGAATTTGTATAGTTTTCTTAAAGATGAAGAAAGAAGGCGAACAGTGGAATACTATTCGTTTTCTTGTCTTATATATCAGTGCACGTAACCCTAGGTACAACTTGTATGAATCAGACGATTCGTTTAACTTAAGGTTAGCGAATTAGCCCATTTGCTAACTCAATTCGTTACCTTATGTAGGCGAATCGCTACTTGATTCGTTAAATTAAAGGTAGCGAATCAAGACATGATTCATGTCATGATTCGTTAAATATGTATAACGAAGGGATGATTCGTTACAGAGTGCGAAAGCGAATTAGGTTAGCGAACCAGAAGCTAATTCGCTATGAATCACCTAGTTCGTTATCCATACATAACGAATGGGGTTTTAGCGAATTAAACTCTTTTATTTAATTTTAAATTAAATAATAAATTGAATAAATTAAAGAATTAAATAAAGAATTAAATAAATAAATATTATCGAGAAATCCTTTTATCCCAACAACCAAATACGTTAAAGAAAAATGTTTCAGATTTCCGAAACATAAATTAAAAATTTATTTAAGTATTTTGTATTAAGAAGACGAAAAATTTTTTGGTATTTTGTAAAAGTTTAAAGAATTAAAGAATGTATTTACAGAAGAATATCCAATCCTTTAAAATAGACCATCTTTTTATGTTTTTCAATGATTTTATCAAAAGCAGTACGTATTTTTGTTGAGTTTGAGCAGAGAATCATATTGACCAAATTGCCCTTCCATCACAGTTTTATATTTCAGCGATATTATGACTAGCGATAAGTCAGTCATTGGTATTGTTGTCCACCAAAATCTGATAACACACATTCAAGTATTTTTGTGATATGATTAAACTTGTTCAATTAAAGCACAGAATATCAGAAACTATCAGTCTCTAATCTCGATTCAAGCTTAATTTGATTTTTGCCAAATCACCCCAACTTGACTTAAACCATTATATTTTTGATCAAAATTTTTATACCAATTGTAGAAATTTTGAGCAATGCATCAAGTTTCCTTTCCTGTGAGTGAGTATGCATGAGTCCATATGTCGGCTTACATACAATGTATCCCCTGGGGTCCGTTTCTTAATGGTATTAAGACCCACACAAGGGAGGAACAATTGTATGACTAACAGCGAATTTTGATCAAGTTAGTAATTTAAATTGTACGAAGTATAGCGGTGATCAAGTTTAATGACTTTGGGTTTGCTCTAGAAGGCGAGTGAAATATTCATGCTTATGAATACCCAGATGGTTAAGCCGCATAAAGACTCACAGTGTCCAGAATCTTAACGCTTGTTATTTTCTTTATTTTGTTTTTGGGTGATCAACAAAAATAAGGCTTGAGTATGACTGGTTATTACATTTCTGTCATACTCACCAAGACTTTTGCTAGAGACTAAATCCCCTTTCAATTTGGCGTATCTTTATGTTTATATAACATACTTTACTCTACTGGGTTGTTTTAAGACCTACCAATGCACCAATGCAATTAGGCACACAGTCTTTTAAGCTTACTTTTTTCTGAATCTGGGGTCAAGATAATCAATGTACTATCATATTCTCTTTTTGCTTCAAAAACTCAAAATTTTGAGGAGCATAAAATAAAGAAAAGATAAATTTAATCGCCCCAGTTAGCTTAAGTTAATAAATAAATGGCTAACCATCAATTCACGAGTGAATTATAGGACCAAGACATGCAAGCATGCTTCATAAACTTAAATAACCGACATAATTTTCAGTGAGAAAATAATCTAAAAACGTCTGCAAAAATCTTTTTGGTTTTTCTCTGTACAAACTTTAAAAACACAATATTTTTGTCTTTTTCAATTTTCTTATAAACAAAATAAACTTCACAATCCTTTTGGATTTTCGAATTTTTCTGTACAAAACATAAATCACATTTTTTTTGGTTTTTCAAAATTTTAAAGTGTTTTTGGTTTTTCTAAATATTTAAAGGAAAAACATTAAAGAATAGAAATCACAATATTTTTGAATTTTGAAAATTTTAATGTTTTTGGATTTTATATATACAAACGAAAACACACTCATTTTGTATTTTTCTAGATTTTCACCACCTAAAACCAAAATAAATTTTAAAAGAAAGAAATGACAGAGAATAAAGATAGTCATCCTTGTTTAAGGATATCAGCGAGGGTCTTCAATCCGTTTAAATCAAGCAAAAATTTAAAACGCGTTTTGTCAAAAATTGTAGTAAACAGATCGGCTTTCTGAAAATCAGTATGTACTTTCTCAAGATCGATTAATTTCTTTTCATAGCAATCCCGTATAAAATGATATCGAATTTCGATATGTTTCGTTTTAGAATGTTGTACGGGATTCTTGGTGATACTAATAGCAGCAGAATTATCAATCAAGATGGGAGTAGTAAGAAACTTCAAACCGTAGTCGCGAAGATGTTGGTGTATCCACAAAACCTGGGAACAGCAACTCGAGGCTGCAACATACTCAGCTTCGGCTGTTGAAGTGGAGACCGTTGTCTGCTTCTTACACTGCCAGGAAACTAGCCGGTTTTCTAAAAATTGACATCCTGCAGTCGTTGATTTGAAATTGATCTTGCAACCTCCATAGTCTGAGTCTGAGTAGGCGGTAAGATCGAAAGTATTATCTTTGGGGTACTACAACCCGATGTCTGGATTTCCCCGTAGATATTGCAAAATACGCTTGACCGCTGCCAGGTGAGTCACTCGGGGACTAGCTTGGTACCTAGAACAAAGACAAACAGCAAACATAATATCAGGGAGAGAAGCCGTTAAATACATTAAAGGACCGATCATGGCACGATAAAAGGGTAGGATCAACGGAATCCTCCAATTCATCCGGTGATAAATTGTGCCCTACTGGAAGAGGAGTAGAAGGGATTTTTCCGGCAGAAATCTTGAATCGGCTCAAGACGTCGTTCACATATTTGGTCTGGTGAATAAAGATTCCATGAGCAGACTGGTGAACCTGCAACCCTAAAAAGAAATTCATCTCTCACATCGAGCTCATCTCGAACTTTGTTTGCATGGACTTCTCGAACTCCTTACACAACATGTCGTTTGTAGACCCAAAAATAATATCGTCAACATAAATCTGGACTAGAAGAAGATCATCACCAACAGTTTTATGAAGTAAAGTGCAGTCTACAGTTCCTCGTTTGAAGCCATTATCTGTCAGATGGTCGGCGAACGTGCCATACCAAGCTCTCGGGGCTTTATGTAGACCATACAGTGCCTTGTTTAATCGGCAAACACAGTCTGGATAATCAGGATCTTCAAAACCAGGTGGTTGTTGGACAAACACTTCATCGTGTAATTCACCATTGAGAAAAGCACTTTTGACATCCATTTGATAAACCTTGATATTCTTATGAGCTGCATAAGCTAGGAAGATTCGAATCGACTCTAATCTTGCAAATGGAGCATATACCTCTGTATAATCAATACCCTCTTGCTGATAAAACCCTTGCACCACAAGACGTGCTTTGTTTCTGACAATCACCCCTCGATCGTCTTTCTTACAATTAAATACCCACTTAGTCAGAATGGTTGTCTTAACTCTAGCAGGTTTGTCTATTAAATCCCAAACACCCAATCTTGCAAACTGCTGTAATTCCTCTTGAATAGCTTCTACCCAAGAAGGATCTTCAAGTGCCTTACGAGCTGTAGTTGGCTCAACTTGAGATAGAAAGCAATTGAATTTAGCAACATTTACGATTCCCGAAGAATGTAAATTAGTGTAAGCACATAATGTGTTATTGTCACTTGACGTGTACGAACGCTCACATCAAGTTCTCCAATGATATTTTCCTGTGGATGATATCCATGAATCCGAAGAGTATGATTCTCAGGAACAATAACATTATCAAATAAGTTAGTGTAATGTTCACCCAACTCGGGAGATGAAGCATTATCACTGTCATGATCAATAACTTGAACTTCAGCTTGATCATCATCAAAAGAAGTAGAAACATTATCAATAGCAACTGGAGAAACAACTGGAGATTCTTCAGTTGGAGCAGCTGGTTGAGCTTCAACTTCATTAGAACTTGAAAATCTTGAAATCGCCAAATGATCATCAAAGTATGCTCGAACTGGATCTTCATCGATGTGTTCAGTCGAAGGCGTAAAAGAATTAAATAAAATATCGTAGTCAAACATCCAGTCTGGACCTTTCCCTTGAGAAGGAATTGTGTATTTTTGACAGTCCACATGGTACCATTCTTCAACACAACCAGATGTGAAATTAAAAACCCTTCTCTTTGGAGATGCATATCCCAAGAAATACCCTTCGATAGCTATTTCTTCAAATTTACCCGAATCCTTCTTCAACATTGTACACGGACACCCAAATGGTTCCAGGTACTTTAAATTAGGTTTTCTATTATTTAAGATCTCATAGCTTGTCTTCTTGAGACGTTTCACTGTTAGAACTCGATTAAGCGTATAACAAGCTGTATTCACTGCCTCATTCCAAAATTGGACAGGAAGCTTTGAATCAGCGAGCATTGTGCGTGCGGCTTCAATCAGAGTTCTATTTTTCCTTTCAGCAACACCATTTTGTTGAGGTACATAAGATGCACTATATTCTCGGTGAATTCCCTTTTGAATACAAAAGAAATCCAATATAGTTTTTTTGAATTCAGTACCATTATCACTTCGGATTCTCCTCACCTTTTGTTTGTACAGTGATTCGATCTTAGTAATAAGATTTTGTACCAAAACCGGTGTTTGATCTTTTGAACTCATAAATAACACCCATGAATATCTTGAATAATCATCTGTCACTACAAGACAATACCAGTCTCAAGAAATACTCGCACGATTCACTGGACCAAATAAATCCATATGAAGTCGTTCAAGAGGAGTATCAATGGAATTCAATAACTTAGAGGGATGTGTCTTCTTCTTCTGCTTGCCCTTTTTGCATGCAACGCAGTGATCAGATAACTTAAAATTCTTTAACGAGACACCCTCAACTAAGTCATTTGCCATTAAATAATTCATCTTTCTGACATGTATGTGACCCATTCTACGATGCCATAGAATCGAGTCTTTCTCGGTTGCTTTCGAGACAAAACATGTTTCGATCGATGTTGATATCTTAGAACTCATATTTAAGACATAAATATCATTTGATCGTGGTGATCGCATGACAACCATGTCCTCGGGAATAACGTAACCCGGTTTCAAGATAAGACACTCTTTGTTAGTAAATATCGTATTGTACTTTTTATTACAAATCTGCGATACACTCAATAAATTATGATCAACCTTGTCGCAATAATTCACTTTCTCAAACGTAATGTGACCATTTGAAACTTCACCCTCTTTTGTGATCATGCCCCCAGAATTCCCAGTAAACGCTACATAACCTCCTTGAATATTTCTTACGTTGGTTAATAGGTTGAGATTCCCAGTGATATGACGAGAACATCCGCTATCCATGATCCAGTTTTCACCAGAAATGGTCTTGGATGAACCCTACACACAAACAAACGTGATTAGTTCAAAAAGGCAGCCCAGGCCTCAGTCTTGGGCACCTTTTGGTTTTCTCTTTGATCATTAACTTTACCAGATTTCAATTGTTGTTCAGCCACTTGTGAATAAGTTACCGGTTTCCTAGACTTTCATCTTAAATAGGCTGCCTGAACAATGTTTGAATTCTTGTTTTGACATATAGGTTCAGTTGGAATGAATTTTGGTTTCACTTGACCATGTGTCTCATTGATATGAAGAACCTTCCGAGGATTCACATCAGAGAACAAAATATGAGTATCATCTGCATACGACACAGGTCGTTTCAGAATCTCTTTGACCACTGGAATTAGTTTTGATTTGTCCTTGATAAAAGGATGAAGATTCTGATAGTTCTGTTGACTACAATTCCTCACAACATGACATTGTTGACCACAAAGAAAACAACTTCGCATGTCTACAAGATGATGTTTAGAAGTCATTGGAATAAATGATGCCGATGATTGATGATGACTCACATTTTTAGTCATGCTCTTAGCAAACTCATCAGATAAGTCAGATTTCTTCTTTAAATAAAAATCTAAATTAGAACAGTTCGAAAAACTTTTCAGTGTATCTGTTCCAGTTGACTTCACAAAATTAATCTTTTTAGCTTGTTTTAAAAATTGTTTTGCCTTAGTCAATGGATCCGATTGAACTGAAGTTTTTGTTTGAGCATACACACGTTCAAGTTCTTGAATTTTTGAGGTTTCATTGATAAAAACACTCTCAATAAGTTCAGGTTTGATAATACTTATTGGAATATCATTTTCAGTGAACATCGTATCCATTCCCTTTAACTTAAAAACTCTAGCCGAAGAAGACTTAGAACTTGGAGGATTAATGAAACGCATTAAGTCCTCGTTAGGAATCTTTGGTTTAACTGACTTCTTTGTCCGCACTGGTTTAGTTTTTACAGTTTCTTCCTTGTTTATTTGAGACTTGAATGAACCATACACAGCTTCCTCAAACTCTTGTGGTTCGCAAAGAATATGATTAGAACTAGGAATGTTCTTATTCTTGTGTATTATCTCAGGTTCAAACACATCTTCAATAATTACTTTATCAACATTTTCAACAAAGACCTTTTTACTTTCCACATGAGGTTTCGGAGGAACAACTTGGGGTTTGACAATTTCAGGTTTAACCATTTTAGGTTTTTCAGAAATTAAAGATTACTTTTGAACCAAATCTTCTTCTTTTCTTGCAAAAGGATTAATTTTATAATCATTATGAAAAGGTGGTGGAATTTCAACAAAAGCAATACCTTTCTTGGAATCTTTTTGTTTCCCAGATACTTCAATAATTTCATTCAACAGAAACGATGAATTTCTAAATTTCCCCAATTTGTTTTTCAACTCAAGAACCTCATTCTCAAGCTCAGTTATCTTATAACGATGTTTCAAGATTTCCTGAAACTTTTGATCATTAATGGTCATTTTCACAGATAACTCGGCTATGAGATCGTGGTTACTTGTCGACAATGCTTCAATCTTTTCACGAGATCTTCTTTGAGATTCAAGAGATTGTCGATAAGTATCTTTAAGAGAAGCAATTTCTCTTATAAGATTATCATTTTGATTTTTCAAAACTTCTAACTTAAATTTGTTAGATTCACAGTCAACACATAATACTTTAACACATGAAGTGGTAGAAATAGAATTACTAACCTCATTGATCTTGGCCATGCAAGCAAACATTGATTCAGAAGGCTTGTCGCAAGAGTCGTCAGAATCAGATCCAGTATCATTATCAGAAGACATCTCACTACCAGTAGCATCTTGACAATCTTCATGTAACCCAAACATAACCAAATTTGCTTGAACATCATTGCATAGTAGCCGTTGTGACCAATCATTACCATCTGCTAACATTGCTTGTGTTGTAGAAGAAGATGGTTTCTTTTCAGCATCACTTCCTCGTGGTGAAGAAGCATTTTGACTTTGACCACGAGGTCCAGTGTATTCTTTCCTTGGCTTGTCACATTCCTTCGCGAAATGCCCAAATTCTTGACAATTATAACACTTTACTTTTAATTTGTCAAAACCCAACTTCTCGTTTAAAGCTGGAAGATCTTTTCCAGTTCTCTGCATGAATCTTTTAACTTTACGAACGATCATCGTCATATTCCATTTCAAATCCATGATTTCTAGATCATCTGGATCTATCTGATCATAGTTCTCATCTGTTAAATCACTTGTGGCAATTTTACTACTCACTAAGTTTTCATATGAAGACATAAAAGCCGTCAGAAAAGCAAAGTTTTGCTCACCTTCCTTCATATTAACACTAGGTGGTGTAGCAAATAGATTTGTATTAGTTGAACTTCCAGAACCACCTGAATTATCAGCAGAGTAGAAACAAACTTTTGGATCATTAAACATCGTTGATTCTTTTTCACTTGCTGCGTGAGTAAGAAAAGCAGTGATTGGAGATATTGTTGAACTAAGAGGCATACTTCCACCATAGAAAGCTGGTTCTTGATTTTCTTTGGAGGATTTTTGACACTTAAGATCATTTTCTCTAGCTTCGATCTTTTGCAGGAATTCAAGTGCCGTCAAGTCTTCATTCAGAAAATAATCATTCTCTTTCAAAACCATTAGAAATGTTGAGTAGGAACTTGGAAGCACACTTTTAATAGAGTCAATTTTATCTCTTTCAGAAATTTCCATTTTCATCTTGTCCATTTCAGTAATTAAATAACTAAATCTTGTAGTCATCTCTTCAACTGTTTCTCCTTTTAATAAATTAAAGTTTCGAAACTGAAACTTGAGCATCACTTTCTTACTTTCAGCAGTGTTTCCCATGCTTCTCATACGCAGATGTTGAAATAAAGACGCACATCTCTTGATACTACCAACTTGATGAAAGATATTTTCTGGTAATGCCATAATCAAAGTAGAATATGCTTTTATCTCGATTTCTAAAGCTTTCTTCTCTTCTTGTGAGTATTGAGAAACGGCTTTAGGAGTATACCCAATAGTATCATCACCAATCATTGGTGCAACATAAACTTCATCAAGACAATATGAGCAGTCAGGATGAACAGATCCCAAATGTGCACGAAACCGAGGTTCCCACTTGGCAAAGTCACTGAACTTCATCAATCTTGGACATTTAGAATGTGAACCTATCTCGGTATCAAGTTGCAACATCTGTTGCATCAACATGTTTTGAGACGCTAATGCATACATACCAGCCATCTTTGAAAATCAAATCAAATAATGAAATATCTTAACGAATTAGTGAACAGCTATAGCGAACTGTGAACAGTTGTAGCGAACTGTGAACAGTTGTAACGAACTGTGAACAGTTGTAGCGAACTGTGAACAGTTGTAACGAACTGTGAACAGTTGTAGCGAACTGTGAACAGTTGTAGCGAATCAATCCTTAATAAAATTAAGACTTATCAGTAACGAAGTATCTTAACGAATCAAAAGTCAACTTAACGAGTCAACTTAACGAATCACAAATAAGGTTAACGAATCACCCAAATGGCGAAACAAATAATGAATGTGATGAAGGTTTAACGAATCACAAGTCAACTTAGCGAATTGACCAAACGAATTGACCAAATCAACTTAACGAATTGATCAAACGAATTGCACAGGATTAGTTTAGCAAATCAGATGATAATTAATAACGAATCACCAACATAAATTTAGCGAATCACTAAGGAATGCTTAACGAATCAGCTACAGTGGATTAACGAATCACACTATAGAGAATTAGGTTGTTACAACCGTTTGTAACAAACTTTGACACCTTATGCCACGTGGCAAAGGTTGTTATGACCCAAATACCAAGAAGAACACGTGTCACACGAATCGGTTAATCTAGTTAACGAACTAGATAACGCGAATCAATAACTCACACGAATTGGCTAACGAATAAGATAACGAATTAGCACTGTTGATAACGAATCACAGTGAAACATATAGCGAATCACCATGAAGAAGATAACGAATCACATTCATCTTCAAATCTTCAAACTCATTTCCAGAAATTATGAAGATTAAACCCAGAAATCCAACAATACCAAATCTGTAATACTACTTCGTTTCTCAACCAAATTGCACAAATAAACTACCAAAATACTCGTAGACCAAATCCGAATCCAATACACAAAACCTCGTAACCGATTAACACCAATAACCAAACCAATTTGATCAAAAACAAATCCCTGTTTTCGGACTTAAACCGAAACCAAAACCAAAACACACAAATCCAATCCAAATCTCAATTCGTCCAATCCAAACCTCGACAATACCTTAACCAACACGAATTCAATCCAATTCATCCATAATTCAATCAATTCAAACACCAATTGATTCAAAATCAAACACAAACTGAAAAACATAATAATAATAATAATAATAATAATAATAATAATAATAATAATAATAATTAAAACATCAAATCAAGTGTAACGAGCACCAACAGCTCTGATACCACTTGTTGATTCCCGTATCGATAATCAATAACAATAGACAGATCCGAATCTATACTATCAATACATTTATAGATCTAGCTCATAATTAACCTTGATTTAATGTTATGTATGTGTAATAACATTAATGTGAAGATTGAGAGAGAGAGTAAATACTTTAAATCTTTTCTGAATAATGTTATATCTCACCAAAACTCTCTATCTAACAAGTGAACAGTTGTTCACTATATATAGAAGGCGACCTGGTTCGCTAACATACCCTAGCGAATCAGCTTCCCCTTCGTTACATAATTTAACTTAACGAACCGCCCCCTGATTCGTTAACATCACCTAACGAATCAGGAGGGAATACATAATAATGTCTTAGTTCGCTAACATCCCTAGCGAACTAGACTTGACCTTAACGAACTAGACTTAGTTCGCTAACATCCCTAGCGAACTAGACTTAAACTTAACGAACTAGTTCAAAATAAACATTAAATATTACATTAATCATCAAATATACATTAACGATAAATACAAAGACTCTAAACGCAAAACCGTGCACTAACACTTTTCCCATTTAACTATACATACCTTAAGCTCGGAATCGTATAGCCATGAGACAATATCACCATGAACCTTGGATACTGTCTTGAAGGTAGTTACTTGATTTTCTTTGACCCATGCAGCTGCTATGTCTTTCCGTTCTTGATCAACAAATCGATACGCCTTGATAATCTTACCCGCAGCTTTAAATCTGAACCATTTAGCAATATCCTCATCAGTTGGGTTCACAATGGAGTCAAAACGAGTATCCACAACTTTCTTTCCTTTAGTGATCTTCTCCAAATCATCCTCAGCTTCTTTAAAATTCTGCTCAGTAAATACCGGAGCACCTTGATCAACGTTCGTGTGTTGATACAAGTCAGGGTACTCCTCAGCAGTAACATCTTCCATCTCAACATCCTCATCTTCGATAAAATCCGCATTCATTTGAATAGACGGATCATCCTCTATACCTTCCTCATTCACCACTTCGACATCAGGCTCAGTTTCTAACACAGTCAACTGTTCGTCATGCAACCCAAGCAGTATGGAAATATGCTCTCGTGTCAGACACCTGTCAAAAAACTCACCCACCTCTATCTCATCCTTGTTCACCATACTTCTAATCACCCCCTTTCCATCCATAAATATTACCGTGTCAGCTTCAATCATCTCAATTGGTTTAGCAGCCGAATAATCACGATAAACAACAATCTGTTTTTCAGAATCGTCAACAGAAATCGTACCCGCACCTGAAGTAGGGTCTTGAGTTTGTTTAGGCTCACCACCAGCACCAGACTCATCATCATCAGGATCTTCCTCATTATTCTTGATCTTCTTCAAGGCATCATCTTTGCATGTCAATTGCAAAATCAGATCCTCTTGTTCTTTCAGTTTCACCTCCTGAGACTCAACAATCTCACGTAGGGCCTTGGTTTCTTTTTGAAAGAAAGAAACATAACTGATTAGTTTCTTATGATTCTCCAATAAGCGTTTTTGATTCAATCGATCAGCAGACAGCTGATTCTCATACAAATGCAACAGATTCAAAAGCAATTTTTTCTGACGATTTGGTGGCAAAGCATACAAGGATGGATGAACTGGTTAGATTGGACCTTGAGGCCTTGTAATTCTCATAAATGAGAGATCACTAGGAGGAGGAGGTCTCATAGATGTTGTTGGAGGAGCTGTAGCCACTGTAGCAGTCGGCAAGGGTATTTCAGTTAACGTTGATTAAGGAATCATACCCAACTGCTCATGTGGAACCATCGTCGTTGTTAAAGTCATCCCCGGAGTGCTAGTTGTAACCGGCACTACCGGGCGTTGAAGCGTTGGTTGACGAGGTGATGGCACACCAATGATTACACCAGCCCCAGCAGACACACGTCTCTTCTTTGATGGCTCACCAGTTGCCACATCTTTTCCTTTTCTCTTTCTTTCTAGTTGAGCAGCAATGGTGGCAGCTAATGCAGCATCAACTGCGGCCTGTTGCTCTCTAAGAGCTGCATCACCAGTACCATCATTTCCACAATCATTACCCCCATCACCATCATTCCCATCATCCCCATTGTTCCCACCTTCTCCTTCCTCACGCTCGGAATCTGAATCATCATGAATCCAGCGATCCTCGGAAGGACATACATAATTAGGATGAACTATATGACCAATCATTCGTTTATCTGTTGGCCTTGCCTTTCGATAAATCGCCATTCTACGTACTGTGTCGGCCGTCATGTGTTCCATAGGAAGCTTATCATTCACCAAGGTTTGATCAATAGCTAAATTAGGTATCAAATCTTGAATAATCAACTGCAAAAACCGAGGATACATTAAAAAATTCTTCTTCTGGTCCGTCTGCTGAACTTGTTCTATCAAATAATCAAATACAAGCTCGGAGTAGTTGAATGGCTTGTTGAGGATTAAAGCCACAAAGGCTGATTGCAAACTGAGTCGACATTCGTCAAAGCCACCACGACGACCACTCATGCAATGAATAAGAACATGGAGAAGATACTTGTAGGGTGGGCATAATCCATTCTTGTTCAACATAGATTTATTAATGTCTCCACCATAACACATACGTGTAAACAAACCTTTGACCAGTTGCCTATCAAATTCACTCGGGTTGTCATCAGTATCATCAAATCGAAGCACACGCCGAATTGCTTCAACATCAATTTTAATAGGAGTTTCATTAATCGTGGCTCGAATATGCTTCTCCTCCTCCACATACTCAGCTGTATCCCAAAACTTCCTAATAATACATAGATAAACTTTAGGTTGAGCAGTGATTGCGTAATGTATCACCGATCGTCTTAGAAAAGTCAACATATCTCCAAATGTTGCAACATCAGCAACATCCTGATCAACATAGGCACGGATGTTATGTTTCTTATCAAATGGCAATAAAATAACATCTTCATGTTGTGCTTGAGGTGGTTGTTCTAGTGGTGATAGGTCTTGCTGCCCTTGATCAACAGCAGGTTGTTCTATTTTCTCTTGATCAGCAATCGGTGGATCTTGATTCACTTGTTCAGCCATATTACTGAATGAATTTAATCCAAGATAAGTAATATGAAAAGGTGATACACATACATATATATATATCTATATATTTCTAAATGGTGTATTTATTTTCATATGATTTGTGGAATTAATTTATTTACGCATTTAGACGGTTGGATTAATTTTATTTTCATTAAAATATAATCTTAAAAATGAATAAATAATTAAAATAAAAAAATTGTCATTCATGTGAGATATTACTCTGATTCGTTACCATCTAGTAACGAATCAAGTGATTCGCTATCAGGTAAATAAGCTAACGAAGTAGATCAAGCGAATTACTATTCATAAGGACGAACTAGGATCTAGTTCGTTATAAATTAACGAATCCTCATCTGATTTATTAAATAATTTATTCGTTTATCTAGTTCGTGTATTTCCTTAACGAATTGGACACGAAACAGTCCCAAATCGCTAAGGATCACGAATGGTCAATAAATTACACTTGATCTTTGACTCGCATAGTCAAAGTCAAAATTAATAAGAACACCGATAGTCAACAACACAAACCCAGCTGCAATTAGCTCATGCATATCGTCGAGTAATCAAACTAGCAGGTCTATGTAGCTTGGTATCACAATGCGAAGTACAAGGTGTTAAGATTGAGGCTTAACACCATGATATAAACAACATTAATATGTAAACTAAACAGAGGCTAAAAACCCCAAACCGATTAATGTTCAATCAACCTAGCAAACGATAATCAATCGTTGATTAACGTCTACCCAAGGTCTCGAAATCACATTCCGGTGACAATGAATCAAAAATAAGCTATATTATCATAGTATATCATAAATAAGTTAGGGTTTAGAACACGGAAAACCCTTTGAACACAAAAGTCCATAATTAGTGCATTAAAACACCATCATTTTTGACGAAAATTACATCGTTGTGATCGTTAATACCTTAGTAACACAATGATATCCTTGAAATGTCAAAACTTGAAGGTTGAAAATCAGAGAAAAATTTTGAAAAGGGTAACTTTGTGTTGAAGAAAGATGATGAATAGTGAAGGACCGTTCGTTTGATTTGTCTTATATAACCTTACACGTTTCCCGAAGTACCTTTTGTACGAATCAAACGATTCGTTTGAATTATGCGATAACGAATCAGGCAATTCTTTAACCCAATTCGTTATACCAGAATAACGAACTAAACATAAATCGTGTATTGATTCGTTACATATGTATAGCAAATTAAAGATGGTTCGTTACAGAGGGCGGAAGCGAACTTAAAGTAGCGAACTGGAACGTAGTTCGCTAGAAACCATCAAATTTGTTATTCATACTTAGCAAATAAGATTTATTTAATGAATAGATTTAACTTAAAAAGAATTACCAAGAACCATTTATCCCGATAATTGAATACTTTAAAAACGTTTCACTTTTACGAAACATAAATTAAATTTATTAAATAAAAAATTGTAAAGGAAAATAGAATATTTTTGGTATTTTTGTAAAAATTTTAAAGAATGTATGTACAAAGAAATATCCGAACCTGTTAAACTTTAACAATCTTTTTGTGTTTTTCTATGATTTTAACAAAAGCAGTATATATTTTTGTGTTATTTTTTTGTTGAGTTTGAGAAGAGAATCAATTGACCAAATTGCCATTCCATCACAGGTTTATATTTCAGCAATATTATGACTGGCGTTAAGTCGGTCATTGGTATTGTTGTCCACTTAAATCTAATAACAAACTTTCAAGTGTTTTTTGTGATATGATTAATTGGTTCAATTATAGCACAGAATATCAGAAACTATCAGCCTCTAATCTCGGTTCAAGCTTAATTGATTTTTGCCATATCACCCCAACTTGACATAAACCATTATATTGTTGATCAAAATAGATTTAAATAAATTTATGAGCAATTCGTTGATTTTCTGTTAATATGAGTGAATATGCACGAGTCCATCTGTTGGCTTACATATATAGTATCCCCTGGTGTCCGTTTCTTAATGGTATTAAGACGCGCGCAAGGGAGGAAACATGTATGACTAACAGCGGATTTTGATCAAGTCAGTAATTCGGATTTGTACGAGGTACAACAGTGATCAAGTTTAATGACTTTGGGTTTGCTCTAAAAGCGAATGAAATATTCATGCATATGAATACCCAGATTATTAAGCCGCATAAAGACTCACAGTGTCCAGAACCTCAAAGCTTGTTATTTTCTTTATTTTGTTTTTGGATGTTCAAACAAGTATAAGGCTTGAGTATGACAGGTTATTACATTTCTGCCACCCTTACCAAGACTTTTCCTAGAGACTAACACCCCTTTCAATTTAGCATTTCTTTATATTTATATCACATACTCTACTCTACTTGGTTGTTTTAAGACCTATACAATTAAGCACACAGTCTTTTAAGCTTACTTCTTTCTAGACTTGGAGTCAAGATAATCAAGGTACTATCATTTTCTCTTTTTGCTTCAAAAACTCAAAATTTTGAGGAGCATATAAAATAAAAATAAAGATAAATTTAATCGCCCCAGTTAAATTCAGTTTATAAATAAATGGCTGTTCTATCAATTCAACAAGTGAATAACAGGACCAAGACATGCAAGCATGCTTCACAAACTTAAATAACCGACATAATTTTCAGTTACAAAATAATCTAAAAACGCATAACAAACGCCCCAACTATTTTCCATTATCAGGTAAATGGCTAACCTGATCATTTACAAGTAAATGTCAGGACCAAGCATATACACGTATATGCCCTTCAAATGTAGATAATTGACATAATTTTCAGCAAACGAATGCAAAAATCTTTTTGATTTTTCTCTATATATACAATTAAAAAAAAACAATATTTTTGTCTTTTTCAATTTTCTTGTAAACAGAATAAACTTCACATTCTTTTTGGATTTTCAAATTTTAAAAGGCTTTTGGTTTTTTTTTTAATATTTTAAAGGAAAACATTAAGGAAAAAAAATCACAATATTTTTGATTTTTCTGAATTTTCTAATGTTTTTGAATTAAGAATTTTTTTAATGTTTTTGGGTTTTATTTATACAAATGAAAAACACAATCTTTTTGTATTTTCTAGATTTTCACCCCCTAAAACCAAAGTAAATTTTAAAAGAAAATTTAACAGAAAATAAAGATAGTCATCTTTGTTTAAGGATATCAGTGAGGGTCTTCAATCCGTTTAAACCAAGCAAAAACTTAAAACGTATTTTGTCAAAATCTTTGGTAAACATATCGGCTTTCTGAAAGTCAGTATGTACTTTCTCAAGGTCAATCAACTTCTTCTCAAAGCAATTCCGTATAAAGTGATATCGAATTTCGATATTTTTGTTTTCGAATGTTGTACGGGATTCTTGGTGATAGAAATTGCAGCAGAATTATCAATCAGAATAGGAGTAGTAAGAAACTTCAAACCGTAGTCGCGGGAGATGTTGTTGTATCCACAAAACCTGGGAACAGCAACTCGAGGCTGCAACATACTCAGCTTCGGCGGTTGAAGTGTAGACCGTGGTCTGCTTCTTACATTGCCAGGAAACATGCCGGTTTCCTAAAAATTGACATCCTGCAGTCGTTGATTTGAAGTTGATCTTGCAACCTCCATACTCCGAGTCAGAATAAGCAGTAAGATCAAAAGTATCATCCTTGGGGTACCACTACCCGATGTCTGGATTTCCCCTCAAATACTGAATAATTCTCTTGACCGCAGCTAGGTGAGTCACTAGTTGACTTGCTTGATACCTAGCACAAAGACAAACAGCAAACAGAATATCAGGGCGAGAAGCCGTTAGATACATTAAAGAACCGATCATGGCACGATAGATGGTAGGAAAAACGGTATCCTCCAATTCATTCTGTGATAAATTGTGACCCACTGGAAGAGGAGTAGAAGGGATTTTTTCCGGCAGATATCTTGAATTGGCTCAAGACGTCGTTCACATACTTAGTCTAGTGAATGAAGATTCCGTTAACAGACTGGTGAACCTGCAACCCTTAAAAGAAATTCATCTCTCCCATTGAACGCATCTCGAACTTTGTTTGCATGGACTTCTCGAACTCCTTACACAGTGTGTCGTTTGTTGACCCGAAGATAATGCCGTCGAAAAAAATCTGAACTAGGAGAAGATCGTCACCAACAGTTATATGAAATAAAGTGCAATCGACAGTCCCTCGTTTGAAGCTGTTACCAGTCAGATGGTCGGCAAGAATGCCATACCAAGCTCTCGGGGCTTGATGTAGACCATGCAGGGCCTTGTTTAATCGGTAAACTCGGTCTGGATAATCAGGATCTTCAAAACCAGGAGGCTGTAGAACAAACACTTCCTCGTGTAGTTCACCATTGAGAAAAGCACTTTTAACATCCATTTGATAGACCTTGATATTCTTATAAGCTGCATATGCCAGGAAGATTCGAATCGACTATAATCTTGCAACTGGAGCATATACCTCAGTATAATCAATACCCTCTTGCTGATGAAAACCATGCACCACTAGACGTGCCTTGTTTCTGAAAATCACCCCTCGATCGTCTTTCTTACTCTTAAATACCCACTTAGTCGGAATCGCTTTCTTGACTCTAGCATGCTTGTCTATTAAAACCCAAACACTCAAACGTGCAAATTGCTGTAATTCTTCTTGCATAGCTTCTACCCAAGAAGGATCTTCAAGTGCCTTACGAGCCGTCGTTGGCTCTACTTGAGATAGAAAGCAAGTGAATTTTGAAAGATTTACAATACCTGATGAGTGTAAATCAACATATGCACACAATACTTTATTATCACTTGAAGAAGCAACTTGATGACGTGTACGAACGCCCACATCAAGTTCTCCAATGATGTTTTTCTGTGGATGATATCCATGAATCCGAAGAGTTGGATTCTCAGGAACAACAACATTATCAAATAAGTTAGTGTAATGTTCACTAAGTTTAGGAGATGAAGCGTTATCACTGTCAAGTTCAATAACCTGATCGTCAGCTTGATCATCATCAAAAGAAGTGGAAACATTATCGATAGCAACTGGAATAGCAACTTGAGGTTCTTTAGTTGGAGCATTAAGTTAAGCTTCAACATCATTAGAACTTGAAAATCTTGGAATTGCCAAATGATCTTCAAAGTATGCTCGAACCAGGTCTTCGTCTATGTGTTCAATTGATGGAGTAAATGAATTAAATAAACTATCGTAGTCAAACATCCAATCGGGACCTTTCCCTTGAGGAGGAGTTGTGTACTTTTGACAGTCCACATGGTACCACTCTTCAACACAACCAGATGTAAAATTGAATACCCTTTTCTTTGGAGATGCATATCCCAAGAAATACCCTTCTATAGCTTTTTCTTCAAATTTACCTGCTTCCTTCTTCAACATCGTACACGGACACCCAAACGGTTCCAGATACTTTAAATTAGGTTTTCGATTATTCAACAACTCATAGCGTGTCTTTTTGAGTCTTTTCATGGTTAGGACCCGATTAAGAGAATAGCAAGCGGTATTCACTGCCTCACTCCAGAATTGGACGGGAAGCTTAGAATCAGCGAGCATTGTACGTGCAGCTTCAATCAAGGTTCGATTCTTTCGTTCGGCAACACCATTTTGTTGAGGTACATAAGGTGCACTGTATTCACGATGAATTCCTTTGTGAGCACAAAAGAAATCCAAGATAGTGTTTTTGAATTCAGTACCATTATCACTTCGAATTCTCCTCACCTTTTTTTGTAAAGTTATTCGATCTTGGTGATAAGGTTTTGTACCAAAACCGGTGTTTGATCTTTCGAACTCATAAATAACACCCATGAGTATCTTGAATAATCATCAGTCACTACAAGACAATACCAATCCCCAGAAATACTCTCATGATTCACAGGACCAAATAAATCCATATGAAGTCGTTCAAGAGGAGTATTAATGGAATTCAATAATTTAGAAGGATGTGTCTTCTTCTTCTGCTTGCCCTTTTTGCATGCAACGCAATGATCGGATAATTTAAAATTCTTCAACGAGACACCATCCACTAAATCATTAGCCATCAAATAATTCATCTTTCTAACATGTATGTGACCCATTCTGCGATGCCATAGAATCAAGTATTTCTCGGTTGTTTTCGAGAAAAAACATGTTTCGATTGATGTGGATACCTTAGAGCTCATGTTTAAGACATAAATATCATTCGATCGAGGTGATCGCCTGACAACCATGTCCTTGGGAATAACATAACCCGGTTTTAAGATAAGACATTCTTTGTCAGTAAATATCGTTGTGTACTTTTTATCATAAATCTGTGATACACTTAATAAGTTATGATCCACTTTATCACAATAATTTACTTTCTCAAACGTGATGTGACCATTTGAAACTTCACCCTCTTGTGTGATCATGCCCCCGGAATTCCCAGAAAACCCCACATAACCCCCTTGAATATTTCTCTCGTTGGTTAATAGGTCGAGATTCCCAGTGATATGACGAGAACATCCACTATCCATTATCCAGTTTTCACCAGACACAGTCTTGGATGTACCCTCATTTATTTTGGCCATGCAAGCAAATACTGTTGTAGGCTTGTCGCAAGAGTCATCAGAATCAGATCCAGAATAATTATCAGAAGACATCACACTCCCACTTGTATCTTGACAATATTTATGTAATCCAAACATAGAAAAATTTTCTTGAGCATCATTACAGAGTAACCGTTGTGACCAGTCATTTCCATCTGCTATCATTGCTTGTGTTGTTGAAGAAGATGGTTTCTTTTCAGCATCAATACCTCGTGGTGTAGAAGAATTTCGATGTTGACCACGAGAACCAGTGTATTCTTTCTTTGGTTTGTCACATTCCTTTGCGAAATGCCCAAATTCTTGACAATTATAGCATTTTACTTTCAACTTGTCAAAACCCAATTTCTTGTTTAAAGCCGGAAGATCTTTTCCAATTCCCTGCATGAATCTTTTAACTTTACGGACAATCATAGCCATGTTCCACTTTAAATCCATGATTTCCAGATCATCTGGATCTATCTGATCATAGTCCTCACCAGTTATATCACTAGTAGCAATCTTACTACTTACCAAGTTTTCATATGAAGACATGAAAGCTGTCAGAAAAGCAAAGTTTTGCTCAGCTTCTTTCATATTAACACTAGGTGGTGAAGCAAATGGATTAGTACTAGTTGAACTTCCAGAACCACCAGACAATCCAGAATTACCAGCAGAGTAGAAACGTACTTTTGGATCATTAAACATAGTTGATTCTTTTTCACTTGCAGCTTGAGTAAGAAAAGCATTGATTGGAGAGATCGTTGAACTAAGAGGCATACTTCCACCATAGAAAGCTGGGTCTTGATTTTCCTTGGAGGATTTTTGACTCTTAAGATCATATTCTCTAGCTTCGATCTTTTGTAAAAATTCAAGTGTAGACAAGTCTTCATTCAAGAAATAGTCATTCTCTTTCAAAACCATTAGAAATGTCGAGTAAGAACTTGGAAGCACACTCTTAATAGTGTCAATTTTATCTGTTTCAGAAATCTCCAATTTCATCTTGTCCATTTCAGCAATTAAGTGAATAAACCGTGTAATCATCTCTTCAACTGTTTCTCCCTTCAATAGATTAAAGTTTCGAAACTGAAACTTGAGCATCACTTTCTTACTCTCAGCTGTGTTCCCCATACTTCTCATACGAAGATGTTAGAATAGAGAAGCACATCTCTTTATGTTGCCTACTTGATGAAAGATATTTTCAGGTAAAGCCATAGTAAGAGTGGAATAAGCTTTTGTCTCGATTTCTAAAGCTTTATTCTCTTCTTGTGAATATTGGGAAACAGCTTTAGGAACGAACCCAATAGTATCATCACCAATCAATTGTTCCTTATAAACATCAACGAGACAATAAGAGCAGTCAGGGTGAACGGATCCCAAATGAGCACGAAACCAAGGTTCCCACTTGGCAAAGTCACTAAACTTCATCAATCTAGGACATTTAGAATGTGAACCTATCTCGGTTTCAAGTTGTAACATTTGTTGCATCAACATGTTTTCAGAAGCCAATGCATACATGCCAGCCATTTTTGACAAGTTTTAAAACTTCAAGGGTATAACGAATAAGAATAACGAACTGTAAACAGTTGTAGCGAACTGGGAACAGTAGTTGGACGCATCAAATCTTAACTAAATAAGGATTAATGTTAACGAACAAGGATTGATTTTAGCGAATCAAATGATTAACGAATCAACTCAGACCACGAACCAGATGGTCAACAAATCAGCCAACGAACCAGTCAATACTAACGAAGTGACTAATTTAATCACGAAAAACATGCTTAGCGAACAAAAAATTTCTTGTAACGAATTAGATAGCGAACAGACTATAACGAATCAGCTACAGTTGATTTAGCGAATCAACTATAACGAATCAGGTTGTTACAACCATTTGTAACAAACTATGATACCTTATGCCACGTGGCAAAGGTTGTTATGACACCAATCCCAAGGTGGACACGTGTCTCACGAATCAGTTAACCCAATCAACGAATTAGATAACACGAATTAGCTATTATAGCGAACTGGCTAGCGAATCACGAGAAATAAGTAATGAATTGATAAATTTAATGAAAGAATCAAATTGAACTTGATAGCGAATCAACATAGCGAATCATATTCAACTTTGAATCTTCAAATCTTCAACAGGAATTTCCAGAAATCTGGAAATGATGAACACGAAACTCAGAACACCAGAAGTTTTAGATCCGTAATACACACTCAATTCTCAACCAAAATCCACAAATTACCTATCAAAATACTCGTAACACAATCGCGAATCTGAAACAACTAACCTCGTAACCAATTAACCCCAAATATCATTCCAATTATACCAAAACTCAAACCCTTTTTCGGCCATAATCCAAATCAATACCGAATCCACTCAAAACCAAATCAAACGTCAATTCCAAATCACAAAACCTTACATATACCGTTAACACCTTAAAACCGATCCAAACTAACCATAATTCAATCCATTAACCTCTGAATTAAACCAAATTCACTAAAACAGAAAAACTAACATACTAATATTCCAAATTAACACCAAATCAAGTGTAATTGAGCCCCGAAATCTCTGATTCCACTTGTTGGAACCCATAGGTGTATCAATCCAGTAACAATAACAATAACAGATCTCAGATCTGAGCATAATCGATTAATACATTAACTATAGATCTAACTCATAATTACGTATGATTAAGTGTTGTATATGTTTATATATTATTAGAATCAGTAGTTGTATAAAATTAAGGATGAAGATCGAGAGAGGATTTGGACAGAGTTTCGTTAATTAATCTCTCAAAACTTAAATTATGTGTGAACAGTGTTCACTATTTATAGAAGATAGGTCTGGTTCGCTAACATCCCCTAGCAAACCAGATCCCACTTCGTTACATACATAAATTAGACGAAACACCCACTGATTCGTTAACATCCCCTAACGAATCAGAGGAGACATAACTTAAGGTCTAGTTCGCTAAACATCCTTAGCGAACTAGCCTTATACTTTAACGAACTACATGAAATAATAAAAGTTTATCACATTAAACAAACGACAAATACTTTAACGACAATTACAAAGACTCAAGACGCAAAACCGTGCACTAACATCAAGCATCATGGATGAGTTCCTAAATTTTTCAAGTTTCCTATTCAGTTCCACCACTTTAACTTAGTAATCAGCTATCCGTCTATCCTTTTCAGCTATAAGTTTGTGTAAGTCCCGTATATAGATCACTACAATATGATATCAACTAGACAAGTATAGGTGCAGAATACATATACTCAATGATTCAAGAACATAAATAGATAAAGTAAATAAACACGATGTTGCTTCAAAACATATATTTATGAATACATCGGGTGCTTAATCACTTACAATCCTTGAACAAAAGACTTGTAATGAACAAAATTTCACCCTATACATAATATCACTATATAGAGGGACACTATCCAACTAAGGCCGCCCAAACAATCACCAAGCCCACCGAGAACACACAAGTGTTCTTGACTTACAAGTTAAATAACAACCAAGCCCAAAACAAAGTTAAACCAAATTAAACTAAGCTCAAACCATAAAACTAGGCCCAACAATATCCCCCTTGGTTTGCAGCTTGGTCTTTAATCTTGCTCCATGTACTCAACTTCAGCATCCTTCAAAGCGCCTGCCCAAAACTTGCAACGAATGATAGTGGCTACCATACTTGTGAATTCTTTAGCAGCCTTTTCAAAACTTGGATCAGCAACTATCTGAAAAGTACTAAGGGTGTGGATGTCTCTTTCTCCCAGCTTTAATAGGTCTCTTGGTTCAACAAACTGGTACTGACCCTTTCCCTTCTCTAGCTTAATAATGACAGTGGCAGACACGCTATCATATATCCAGAATTTCATATTATCCAAGGTACCATCTGGAATCTGGTCAGGGACAGGAATGTGAGTGGCTTTGTTTGTTGCAGGCCACATGACGTTAACCATAGTTTTTTTCCAGTTCTAGGATCTTGAACCCCTTTGGCTTTCTTTAGGAAGGAGTCAGCAGTCTTCATATTCGGGAAGCCTCGATCAACCTCTCGTGTCAAGAAATTCCAGAACTCAGTACCTCTTTTATCATTAGTTGGATTACTGAATGGAGAATGGATTAAATCACTTAAATACACTTTCGTCCAGGAGCAAAAATCTTTCATCTTCTTATAGTATTCGGTGACCCCTGACTTCCTTTTTACCCACCACATATTTTTATCCACATCAAAACCCTATGATAGAACTCCCGATCGATCACCATATTTACTATTAAAGCCCTTTTGAAATTCAATAACAAACCTGTCTAGATGATCTGACGACTCGACATTTTGATTTGAGTTTTTCATGACCAGCAGCTTTTTCTTTCCCTTTTCAAGCACATTCTTCTTAATTCTATCAGACTTCTCTTTGGAGACAGGAGGAGCATCTAGATATTGTTGCAGAGATTCTGAGTCATCAATATTTTCAACAGGACGAGCAGTAGAGCTCGCACGTTGACTCATATTGGGTACTTTAGAGGTTACATCATCAAGATATAGTGCAGTTAATTCTCCCATATTCGACTGTAATTCTTTAATTTTGGAGTCTTTATCAGAATTACCCGCCTCCAATTCCTAAATACGAACATCTTTGACTGCCAAATATTGTTCGAGTTCAAAAACCCCGACCCTGCGGTGCACGAATATCAACAGGAGCATCTTCAAGAACCACACCTTTACCTTTATTCTGAAGATAAGCTTCCTGCATAGCTAGAATCTGGGCTACCTTGTCTAACGTACCAGCGCTTGATTGACCCTGAGTGTCTGGGACAAATGAACTGGAGGGAAGATCACCAGTGTTGAATTGTGGAATGTCTGTATCAAAGTCAAATCATCACCAAAATCACTAGTAAGCAAATCATGGAATGATGGCTCATTAGCAGGTATATCTTGTTCAGCTTGTGTTTCTGAAGCAGGTGTCTCAGTTTGGATTTGAACTGAGTTGGTTGCTTCATTTGTTGTTGGTGTAATGGTTGTTTCAGACTCATTTATCAGCACTCCAGGCCTCAGATCTTTCTTTCTACGTTTTCGAGGACCTAGGTCTGCAGTTGGATCTCCAACTATGTCTTCTTCATTGATTTCAGCAACAGACTGAGGAGGTTTCAGAGCAGTTGACTGTAATAAATATTTCACAACTTCCAAAGCACTTAAATTTTTAGTACTTGGAGGGGTATCTATCTGACGGTGTTTAGTTTCATCATCTTCTTCATCAGAAAGTTCGAAAGTAGCAACACGCGGTTGAACTGGTACCGTATGTTCATCAACAACCTGAGCAAACACAGGCTCAGCTTCTATTTCAGCAAATTTTCCGAATTTCACCAGAGCATGAAGGCCCCGATAGACGATCTTGGCCCCCCTTTCTATTTTATTTCATCAACCCAAACGTATTGGGTCCCAACGATTTCATATCCAAGGTCTCAACAGATTTAACCAGTGCAGTATAATGAGAATCAAAAATCATCTGTAAGAACCTTGGATACATTAAGAACATCTCATTCTTCTTTTCCTTTAGATTGCTCATCATTTCATTGAAGACGAAGTTGGAATAATTGTAGTTCCAATCCATGATCAGAGCAACAACAGCAGACGTCTGAGTGTGACTGATCTCATCTGATCATCCCTTCCATCCCGAGATACATGTGAAGAACGTGTGGAAAAGCTATCTCCAATACGGGTCAAATAACTTCCTGATAGCAGGAGGATAGGTACCCTCGTAACCCATTCTTGTAAGAACTTCAGTAATTTCAGTGGCAGCATACTCTGTCGGGTAATCAGGATGATCCAAAAACATAAGAACTTCTCTGATAATACTCTCTATGATAACAATGGGCATCTTCTGTACTTTGGAGTCAATAGACATAGCTCCATCTGGACCTTGAGGGTTGATTGATGCATTGTTCCAAAAATCGGAGATCATCTTCTTACATATGACAGGGTTTTCTCGTAGTGCATGAGAAATCCTGGAAGTGTTGAGAGCTACTATCATCGAATTGAACTCCTTGTGAGCCATGGGTGGATCATATAAGTATCCAGCAACGTTATGTGAATCAGCAACCTTTAATGTGTTTTGATCAGCCAGATCTGCACCAAGAGAATCAAGTTAGATAGCCAATATATTAATTTGATAATATTTAACAAATTTGTCCATGGATTATAAAGAATTCGGTCCATAAGACTGTAACCGGCCCAAGTGTATAGCACATTATTAGAGTGAGCCAAAACAATGAGAGTAAAAGCCCACTTGGAGAGATCTCGGTCAACATAGAGAGCTTTCGGTCAACGAAAGTAAAACAACCGAGAACAGGGCTTCTCGGCCATTTAGCCAAGAACGGCAGTTCTCTATCAATACAGGGTGTTCTCGGTCAATGAAAGTCAACCGAGAACCCCTTGATAGCCGGGGACAGAGAACCTCTTAGTGTTCCTCTTGGGAAGCATGCAGATCATCTTCATCCCACTGATATCTCATCCAAATCTCCATTGAACCTGCAAATTAATTTATACCAAATAGCCGAAAACATATGGACCCACAACAAAAACTAAGATATCCATTCAAAAATACTGATTGCTTATGGATTCCATGAAATCAGTTTCACAACTTAAGCTAAAACCCAGTCAGAATCAAAATTTCATAACACCTTGACTATACCTGTTAATCAAAGAGAAAACACTCTGAGGATGATTAGTAGATATTGGTAGAGATGGCTTGTAAAATCGGCTTAGAGACTAGATAGTGAGAAAAGTTTCTTAATTTTGTGAGAATAAATAAACTATTTAACAAAACAAACTTTAAAAACCATTAAGGTTAATCCGGAGTTGGGCCGAAAATGCCAAGTGGGCTCAAACCAGTGAGCAGCCTAAAAGACTGTTCCCACAAGGCCAAACCCCCAAATATTTAAGCCCAAATTTCAAAAACGAACTCAAATTATAGGATCATTTTGAGGAGAGTAATTTCGAGGTAAGATAATAGAGTAAAAAAAGGAAAAACAGAATAAAATAAGATAAAATAAAAATAAAAAAAAAATTATTTATCCACAAAAGCAACTCCTTTTCAAATATAAAGTCAGGATCAAATTTCAATTCTTAGTAAGACTACCGCCTTTTTATGAAAAGATCCAAACATGGAATCATATTGTTTAAGAGGCTGTCACAAAGATTCATGTTCAGCATTATTATGACATAAAGAGACAGGTTGATAGCAGGTATAACATACTTAGCATGATTTTCATTGCATCTACGATATGATTAGTGTTCAATTCGGCATAAAGCTTAAATGGACATCACTTACGGACTTGTGATGCCTCCTATCTCTTCTCAAAGCGTATTTGGCTTTCCCTAGATCACCCCAATTTGACTACAACCCCCTAGTGCTTGATCAAAAGTTTTATATTAACGCAAAATTTAGTGCCAGTAAACTGACAAACCTTTCATTCGAGACATGACAGGACTTACTTGTGTGCCCCCATCTCTATAGTTCTAGTTTGTCCCTTTAAGCCTTTATTAAAATTATTTTTATAATAAATAAGTAACTCATGAATAATTCTTCCGCTAATTTTTTTTTAAATAAAAATAATAAACATAATAGCACAATATTTTGGTGATCTAGACACTAACGGGCTCGTGTATGACTGGGTAATTGCTTTTCCGCCTATCATTCGGAGAGATGTATCTAGAGACATGCTCCTGTCTTCAAAATGACCCTCCACATTTAGTTTAGCAAATTTAGTTTATATCACTTTAACTTTTACGCATCATGGAAAGCTACCGTACAATATCAATGACTGTTCTAGAGCCTTTTAAGCTTAATGACTTCACCCGTTAGGCGCACAAAAACGATTTATCTATCATTTTCCAAAGGATGGATCAATTTTCATTTGAAAATATTTTTGATGCTTCTAAAAGCTGTTTAACTGAATAGTAATATCATTTCCCAATGAGTTTACAAAAAAAAAACCGTGTTATGTATTCAGTCACCCCGGTCACTATCAAGGTTTTAGGTAAATGGCTGTCATGTATGACCACAAGTGGTTAACCGGACCAACCATGCATATATGTGCATGTCCTTCCAGCTCAAAGTTGCCGACACAATTTTAAGTGAAAGAGTACAGAACACAAAAAGAACACATAATAATCGCCTCGGGTGCTTTCAGTCATTGGGTAAATGGCTATCCTGTGAAACTACAAGTAGAACACCAGACCAACCATATACGACTATATGTCATTCAGACTTGAGCAACCGACATAATTTTAAGCGAGAATGAATTATATTATTTTTTTAATAAAAACAGCACACGCACACTATTTTTGTCTTTTTGATTTTTCTCGCCCTAATTTTGGGAAAAAATAAACTAACTGTACAAATTTATCCCCAAAAAGACTCAATCCTCGAAACGAAGCATTTTAAGAAAACTCACAAGAACATTAAATTTTGCTGTTCCAACCGGTTTTGTAAATAAATCTGCCACGTTGTTATCGGTGTGGACTTGTTCAAGATGAATCAATTTCCGATCGAAACAGTCACGAATAAAATGAATTTTGATATCGATGTGCTTGGTTTTAGAATGTTGGACAGGGTTTTTCACAATGGCAATGGCCGCATCATTATCACAGAAAATAGGAGTGTCAAAAAATTCCACACCGTAATCCAGCAACTGATTTTGCATCCAGATAACCTGAGAGCAGCAAGCAGATGCGACAACATACTCTCCTTCGGCGGTTGAAATGGACACTGTTTGTTGTTTCTTACACTGCCATTAGATGAGGCGGTCTCCGATAAACTGGAAACCGGCTGACGTGGATTTCCTGTCAATGTCATCTCCACCATAATTGCTGTCAGCAAAAGCATAAAGATCAAATTCTGATTGTTTGGGATACCAAAGACCTAACTTTGGTTGTCCTTTCAGATATCTAAAAATACATTTAACAGCAGTTAAATGAGAGAGTTTAGGATTAGCCTCGAAATGAGCACACTGGCAGACTGCAAACAAAATGTCAGGACGACTTTCCGTCAAGTACATCAGAGACCCGATCATTGATCTGTAATATGTCTGATCTACGGGACTCCCATCAGGATCAGATGATAGAAATGGTCTTTCTGCCATGGGAGTATTGGCACTCTTTGAATCTTGAAACTCGAACTTTATTAGCATATCCTCAACATATTTCCCTTGATGGAGTAAAATCCCTTCTGAGCTTTGACGAACTTGAAACTCCAGAAATGTAGTCATCTCACCCAACGAACTCATTTCAAATCTCTTCTTCATTACACCTTCAAACTCTGTACACAACTCAGTGCTTGTGGATCCAAAAATAATGTCATCAAGATAAATCTAGACGAGAATCAAATCCTTTCCAACGGTCTTTCGGAACAAGGTTTGATCGATGGTTCCATGCTTGTACCCATGATCAAGGAGATGCTTGGTCAGTGTAGCATACCACGCTCGAGGAGCCTGATGTAACCCGTACAAGGCCTTGTCTAGTCTGTAGACGTGATCAGGTTTCTTGGAATTGACAAAACCAGGTGGCTGATCAACATAAATCTCCTTTTTAACTTCTCCATACAGAAACACAGCCTTCACATCCATCTGATACACAGTGAACCCCATGAAAGAAGTATATGCCAGGAAAATTCTAATAGCCTCAAGTCTAGCTACTGGGGCATAGACTTCAGTGTAATCTAATCCCTCAACCTGACGAAAAGCTCGAACTACCAATCTAGCCTTATTTCGTACAATAACCCCTGTGTCATCTTGCTTGTTTCCGAAAACCCATATAGTGTCAAGAGCTTTCTTTCCTTCTGGCAGTTTAACCAATCTCCAGACCTTCAACTTATCAAACTGATTTAACTCTTCATGCATTGCATCGACCCAACTTGGTTCTTGAAGAGCCATTTCTACATTTTTAGAATTTGAGAGATGAAACACGAAAACATACAACTATTTATGTGTCCGGTTTGGCTTCTGGTGGACACACCCGCTTCAACTGGACCTATGACATTTTCAATCGGATGATCTTCTGGTGGACACACCCGCTTCAACTAGTGTGCTGCAGATTTGACAAATTCTTGATATCATCAACAAGAGGGTTTTTCCATCCAGATGCTGCCGTGCTGTGAGTGTATGAGGTGCCGGCAACATATTCATTTGGAATGTCATCGGGAAACAAAGTTCTCCTGAAGATCTGACGAATGGTACTCTCTCCCTTAACATTTGTTGCACTTTCACTAGTGTTTGATTCTGGAGTATAGTTGGACTGACTTTCAGAAGAGGTAGGTGAGGCATCAGTCGATTCTGCAATATCATCATCAATCAGAGGGGAAATATGAGACACAATTTGTGGAATTTCCTTTGCAACTCCCACCGAGGGATCACAAGGGGGTTCGGAGTTGATGACTGGAAACACATTGAATGGTTTGAAAAATTCATTGAAATCGAATAACCAATCGGGACCGACACGAGCATCAATCTCATTTTCTTCCAACCAACGAACCTCATACGACTATAAAATCTGTTTTGTGGACTTGTTGTAAACCCGGTAGGCCGTATTTCCCGCATACCCAACAAAATAACATTCATCGACTGCAGCCCCACACTTTGGAGTGGTTTCAAAATTTAGTAAGGTACATGGGAAGCCAAACACTCTGAAATATGCAACTGTGGGTTGATGACCATAGACAATTTCATAGGGAGTCTTCATCTTTGACTAGTTGATTATCACCCGATTCTGAACATAATATGCCGTGTTAACAGCTTCTGCCCAATAGAACAGCGGCAATTTGGAGTCACACAACATTGTTCTAGCAGCTTCGATAAGGGTTCGGTTTCTTCTTTCATCCACACCATTTTGTTAAGGAGTACGAGGGGCGCTGTACTGATTCAGAGTCGCATTCTTGAATTCTGTTCCGTTGTCACAACGAATTCCCTTCAGCTTCAGGTTCAGTTGATTTTCTATGAGCACAATAAACCTCTTGATGAGATCTGCAGTGTAACACCCCGTAACCGCAGCGGAAACGTACACGGGATGCAACAGACACATCTGATATCAACAGCATTGCTTATAAAGAAAACACCACTACATTAATTTAAGCGGATTACATTGTTCCGAGTTTCGTTACCATCTAGGTGTTATCACATAAGTTTTACCGATAGTACATTAACATATTTAAAACAAAATATAGATCCTTAATCTTCCACAAATTAGCACACATCATCAAGCACGTATCACTCATTCCAATTTGGGTGTACCTAGAAAGCATGTAAAGAAAACGGGTCAACTACGAATAGTTGGTGAGTTTCACTGATTTAAATAAACATTGACAATTTATTATAATAAATCATATATTAGCGATGTAATTATGCTGATCCCACAAGTGAAACCTCTGACTATCACACACAATCCCCGTGGCATATCCCCTGCCCACGGACCCGTGACATATCCCCCATCCACGGAACTGCCCCAAACCGCTATGTCTAACATTACATAGCAAAATATATATAACACCCAAAATAGACATGTGCAACTGGCTGGGAAACATCAGCAAATCCATGCCGGACCAGTTGGGTTTGTCAGACCAATAGTACTATTCACACTCTACCGGCTTTTAGCTAATCACTCGTGTTGCGGGGCCTTACAATGTTAGCAACTCAGACAATTACCATCTTAGTACATTTTCATACGATTCCCGTATAATAAACATTATATAAATACATTCATTTCCATGCGATCGGCATGTACTTAAACACTTTGATAATAACATGCTTTCCGCCCCGGGAAAATATTTAAAACAGTTCAATAAAAAGGGGCTCGTGAAACTCACCTTTTTGGTGAGCAGAGGTGTAATACCGTGAACAGCTACCGGCCCGGATCTGTAATACGATCCATAAGTCGTTACTACACAATTTCTATTAATATAACTTAAATTCGTGTTAACCGGTACGTCCGGGGACACAGTTAACCCAGTACCGTACGCGATCCGGGGACAATGTTAACCCCGATACACTTCTCAGGACTTAGATTGTGATATCACTTAGAGTTCTTTAGTCAAAACTATCATTAGTTTGTTTTCTCGTTTTGCGTGCCTATCACGGTTATTCGTCTTTATGTTTTCAAAAATGAGTTTGGCCACATACGACCCGAAAGTAGTTTTTATTGATATTTTAATTAAAGTGGTGAAATTAGAGCTCGGTTTAGACACCCCGTTTGGCCGCGGGGCCCGTTTCCGTCTTTAATATACAGGAAACGACTAAATCGGGTAAAATTACCCAAATCATCCGAATTATTTTCGGATGATTTATTTTTACTTAACTAACTTAGTTTCAAGAAAATAGTCCATTTTTAAGGTTTTTATACACCAGTCAGCTCGCTTAGGCGAACTTTGCCGGTTTACACGTTTTAAGCTTTAAAAGTTTGTTTTTAAGTTCCATTTAGCACAAATAAATATCCGTTTAGTCTCGGATCTTGAAATTTTGCACAATTCAGTTTTTGACAGTAAGAAATTTTATAAAAATATTTCAAGAATTAATTTTTATATTTAACATTTATTTATCTATTTTTAAACGTCATTTAAACACCAAATATGCCGAAAATACCAAATGACTTTAGAAAAATCCCAAATTTTTCTAAGATGACTCTTGCCATCCATATAGTTCCCAGTAATTTTTACAGAACCAAAAACTCAATTTTTCAAGCTATTTTTACCAAAACCGAGATAGAAAACCCTAGATCTCGTTTTACCGAAAAGCCTACTTAGACTTCTCCAATGGACCTGAAATTTTGTGTGTGACTTTTATATGTTATAAAAAGCTTATCAAAATTTTTCCAGAATTTTTCATGATGTTTAGCTATTTTTCACCATTTTTAGCCAAAACCGAGCATTAAATTCACCAAATATTCATCCTTTATCCAAAAATTACCAAAATTTCACAGATCTCATAATTTCATGTGTAGATCATCTCTGTGAAATTTCATGACTCAACTCTAAGTCTACCACAATCTGTCCAAATCTTACAAATCATACGAAAAACCGAACTACCTTGTGTTTCTAGCTTTAGATCGCAAAGATCTTGATTTCTAGCCTTTGCTAGCAACTAGATACAACACCTACAAGCACAACAACACCACACCAAGCAAGTTATACCCACAATCAAGCCATTTCTTTCATGGTTTCGGTTAAGACATCAAAACAAAGATTTTAACCGTAAAAATTTGTTTTTGACTCTTTTAACTCCTTTCTTGGACCAAGATCCCTTGTATAACTTGTATACATCACTTGATCATGCAAGAATCGGTTTCATCTCGGGTTTTCACCCATTTTTCACTTGAAACCTCATTTTCTTGTAAATGACTCGAGAAAAAGACGATGAACACGACTATAATCCGATCTTTACCTCGGTTTCTTGGTATAAATCAAAGGGGGTTGGATGAAGGTGTAAAGGGTTGAGAGGATTTGGAGAGTTGGGATGTAGAAAAAAGAAAAATGAAATGTGTGTGTGTGTGCATAGGACCGATCGGTCCAATGTAAGGTGGGGGGGGCCCACATCTCAAACCATGGCCACACATTTGGATTGTGTAATCCGGATAATGTTGTGGATAATCTGGTTCAGTTTGTTTTTCGGTTAAACACTTAATTCGGCTTAAAACGAGGCTAAAACGGTCGTTTTTCGGCTTAAAAATAAAATTTATATAAAACCGATTTAAAATCTTTAAAAACTTAAACCATGACATTTATTGACTCAACACATCATATTGTCAGTCATTGTGCATCTTTTTCGGCTTGATCGATCGTCTCTTGCTTGGTTTGATGTTAAAGGTTTCGTTTAACGTACCGATGTACTAATAAATCGAAATCCTTTTTCTGTGCTATAATTCACTTATCCCGAAGCCTTAATACTTCGTACACATCACTAAACATTATATATTTCGTCTATAACGTAATCCCCGATTCGTTCGGGTTTCAATAACCGTTCATCGATTAATCGTAATTTCAATATGACTAGCTGTACATTCGAGTATAATTCGTACTTTGAATCTTGTATACTCTTATAAACACATTATAATTCATATATTCGGTATTAAATAACACGTAAGTAGTATATTCCGGCTAGGGTATACCTGAATTTGCCGGAATCGTTACATTCTCCCCCCGTTATAAAAATTTCGTCCTCGAAATTTTACGCGTCAACTACTTCCTTTTAAGGAAATAGGTGGGGGTATTTCTTCCGAAATTCGTCCTTTCGTTCCCATGTATATTCTGGGCCTCGTTGCGAGTTCCATCTAACTTTGACCAACGAGATCTTATTGTGTTTAAGTTGTTTGATTTTCCCGTCTACTATTTCTATGGGCTCCTCTACAATGTTGAGCTTATCATTTATTTGGACACCCTCTAGAGGTAACACCGATGTCTCATCCGACAGACACCTTTTCAAGTTCGACACGTGAAACACGTTGTGAACTGCACTCAGTTCATCAGGCAGTTCTAATCGGTATGCTACAGGACCGATTTTTGCAGTAATGTCGAATGGTCCAATGTATCTCGGGGCTAACTTCCCCGCCTTTCCAAATCTGACTACTCCTTTCCAAGGTGATACTTTCAAATACACTTTATCACCTTTCTCAAATGATAACGGTTTTCTACGGGTATCGGCATAACTCTTCTGCCGATCCCGTGCGGCCTTCAGATTGTTCTTAATTTCAATGATTTTGCTGGTCGTTTCCTGGACCAGGTCTGATCTAATAACCTGTGTGTCGCCCACTTCAGTCCAGCAGAGTGGTGATCGGTACTTCCGTCCATACAATTCTTCGTAAGGTGCTGCCTTTATACTGCTATGGTAACTGTTATTATAGGAAAATTTAACGAGTGGGAGATGTTGATCCCAATTTCCCTTAAAATCTTGTACGCATGCACGAAGCAAATCCTCCAGGGTTTGGATGGTCCTTTCAGACTGGCCATCGGTCTGAGGGTGGTAAGCTGTGCTTAGATCAATACGCGTTCCCAGCGCTTCTTGCACAGCTTGCCAAAGTTTGGAGGTGAAATGGCTATCCCGATCGGAGATGATCGAGATGGGTATACCATGACGAGACACAATTTCATTTATATAAATCTGCGCAAGTCTCTCAGTGTTATAATTATTTCTAATCTGAATAAAATGTGCCGATTTGGTTACTCGATCCACGACTACCCAAATTGCATCATGTCCTCGAGACGTCTTGGGGAGATGTGTCACAAAATCCATCGTGATCTGCTCCCACTTCCATTCAGGAATTTCCGGTTGTTGTAACATTCCCGAAGGTTTTTGGTGCTCCGCCTTAACCCTCGCACACGTCGCACACTTGCCGACGTATGTGGCTATATCCTTTTTCATACCCGGCCACCAGTAGAACTCCTTCACATCCTTGTACATCTTATCCGATCCCGGATGTATGGAATACTTTGATTTATGCGCTTCGTCCATGATTAGTTCACGAAGGTCATGGAGGGTCGGGATCCAAATCCGATTTTTGAAATAGAGAATTTCGTCCTCGCGCTGTTCGAAATTCTTCTCGTTACCGTAAAGTCCTTCTTTTTCCATTTGTTCCTCTTTCAACGCCTCGCATTGAGCGACTCGAATCAAATCCGAAAGGTTCGACTGGACTATCATCCCCAACGCTCGCACTCGCAATGGCTTAACCCGATCCTTCCTACTCAAGGCATCGGCTACGACGTTAGCCTTGCCGGGGTGATAACGGATGTCACAGTCATAGTCGCTTAACAACTCGACCCATCTTCGTTGCCTCATATTCAGTTCTTTCTGATCGAATATGTGTTGCAAACTTTTATGATCGGTGAAGATGGTGCACTTTGTACCGTAGAGGTAATGTCTCCAGATTTTAAGTGCGAAGATAACTGCTCCCAGTTCTAAGTCATGAGTGGTGTAATTTTTCTCGTGTAATTTTAACTGTCGAGAAGCATAGGCTATAACCTTATTATTTTGCATCAACACGCATCCTAGCCCTCTCCGGGATGCGTCACAATACACGACAAAACCATCGTCTCCGTCGGGGAGACTTAAGATCGGCGCTTGGCACAATCTTTGTTTTAGCGTTTGAAACGCCGTTTCCTGCTCTTCACCCCATTCATACTTTCGATCTTTTTGGGTCAGAAGGGTTAAAGGTTGGGCGATGCTGGAAAAGTTCTCTATAAATCGACGATAATATCCAGCTAAGCCTAAGAATTGGCGGATTTCCTTTGGCGATTTAGGCGCTTGCCAATTCTTAACTGCTTCAACCTTACTTGGATCAACGTGTATTCCTTGATGGTTTATAACGTGACCAAGGAATTGCACTTCTTGTAACCAGAAGTTACACTTGGAGAATTTTGCATACAACTTCTCCTGATTTAAAAGCTCTAAAATTAATCTTAAGTGTTGTTCGTGCTCTTCTTTACTCTTCGAGTATATCAAAATATCGTCAATAAACACAATGACGAATTTATCGAGGTAGGGTTTACAGACTCGATTCATGAGATCCATGAACACTGCTGGCGCATTTGTTAGCCCAAAAGGCATAACTAAGAACTCATAATGACCGTAGCGAGTCCGGAATGCGGTTTTTGGGATATCCTCCTCCTGGATTCTAACCTGATGGTATCCCGATGTAAGATCTATTTTTGAGAAGTAGCTCGCACCTTGTAGCTGGTCGAACAGATCATCGATTCGGGGAAGAGGATACCTATTTTTGATTGTCAACTTGTTCAGCTCCCTGTAATCAATGCACATTCTAAGGCTTCCGTCCTTCTTTTTCACGAATAGTACCGGTGCACCCCACGGGGAATAACTAGGACGTATAAATCCTTTATCCAACAATTCTTGCAACTGGTTGGATAATTCTTGCATCTCGGATGGTGCAAGTCGGTAGGGCGCCTTAGCAACAGGGCCAGCTTGAGGTAATAAGTCGATTCTGAATTCGACCTGTCGGGTTGGCGGTAATCCAGGAAGTTCCTCTGGGAAAACTTGTGGAAATTCGCGTACCACTGGAATATCGTCCACCCGTTTTCCTCAGGATCCGTGGCCGTCAAGCTCGCTAGATACGCCACGCATCCCTGGCGTATATATTTTAACACCTTGAGGTGGGATATAAACGGTATTATATTGCCCGACTTCTCACCCTGCACTAATACCTCTTCGTCATCCGACACCCGGATCTTGACGATTTTCTTTTCACAGTTTATTTCTGCCTTGTTACGTGCTAACCAATCCATTCCCACTATCACGTCGAAACTACCCAATTCTACTGGTAACAAGTCAATCAGAAAGGGTTGATCGTTCAGAATAAAAGGGCAATTCCGAAATATCTGATTAACTATCATGGTTTTACCGTTAGCTACTTCTACAGTATAAGGTTCTATGGTTTCACTAATCGGAAGGTTTGCTATTGATAGAAACTTGACAGAGACAAAACTTCTATCGGCGCCTGTATCAAATAATACAGAAGCGTAATGATCAGAGACGAGGAATGTACCTGTCACTACGCTGGGGTCCTGGCGTGCTTCGTTCGCCCCCAACACAAAAGCTCGGCCTCTCGCCGGATTGGACGACGATCCCTGACCCACTGCTTGTCTCCCATTTCCTCCCTCGTTCAGCCTCGGACAGTTTCCCTTGAAGTGATCTGTGCTGCCACATTCAAAGCAAGCCCGGCTAGTGGTCATCATTTGGTTTCCTTGTGGGTTTTGCTGTCGGGTTGGTTGGGTCCTAAATGGCTGCGCACGGATAGGTTGCGGTTGTCGGTTCAGATTGTTCAGGGTTGTCCTACAACTCGGTGCGTAGTGCCCATTCCTGCCACACCGGTGGCACACTACCTCCTTGCACACGCCACCATGCTGGCAACCGCATTTCCCACATTTAGGGAACGTCCCTTTCTGCGATTCCTGCCTTCCGCCTGAACTAGTCATGGTGTAGTTCTGGGCAGCGGGCCTAGCACGTTTACTTTGCTGCTTCTCCCGGATCCTATTGTCATACGTACCTCGCTTTCCCCCAGCAGACTCTCCTGCCACCTTCAGTGACCCACTCCTCACGAAATCGTACGTGACGATACCAGCTTGCGTCAACACACTCTCAAACGTCTGGTGTCCCCCAGAGTTGACTATACTCCTTACTAGTGGAGTTAGTCCCCATATATAACGCTCAACCCTCTTTGACTCTGGGGTGACTAACCATGGCACTAATCGCGACAATTCATTAAATCGGTTTGTATTACCTAAGTGGTCTGCCCCCAGCATCTCCAGGTTCCACAATTCGTTTTCTAATTTTTGCAATTCGTTTTTCGGGCAGAAATGTTCCAGTACGAGAGCCTTGAGCTCTGTCCAGGTCATGCGGTTTGTTGCCGCCTGACCGTGAGTCTGCACTATGGTGTTCCACCATGTCAAGGCATGGTCCGTGAACGTGCAGGTAGCATACTTAACAACGTAATCCTCAGGGCAGTTGCTGATGTTCACAACAGCCTCTATTTTCTCAATCCACTTAACCAACCCATTGGGTCCCTCAGACCCGCTAAATTCTAGGGGTTTGCACAACATAAAGTCTTTGATTGAACATCCCCTGGATACAGGAATTGGTTCAGTACGGTTCGTCTCTACCGTAGGTATAGGGCCATTACTATCTGTAACGACCACCCTAGGCGGTGCTTCATTACTCGGAATCGTGTTATCATTCTGTGGAGGATTAACATTTTGTTCCCCGTCATTATTGGTGGTCGTTTGATTGCTCGGAGGGGCTGGATTGGTCGAATTGTTAATACTGGCGGCGATGCGCGATACTATATCCGGTATCGCCGCCTCTAACTGTTGAGCAATCAAACGGCTCACGTCCACTTCCGACAATTGGGCTGAACGTTTGGGTGCCATTCTACACAACATCAAGAAAATATATATAATTAATACAAGTTCCAATCATAAAACACAACAAACATTCCATTCATTAACAAGCATTAGTACATATTACATCCCTGTCAGTTCACATACTTTTCCTGCCATCATTACATAAGTTAAGTTTTCCTACATAGGGCCTATGTCGGCATCATCTCGACATAACCCACAATGGGTCAGTGCTTGAATGATACCCAAAAGTATCTATAACGATATACCCCAAAAGAGACCCCCTAAGGGCAAGTGGTTGTATTAAACTACCCAAGATTCACTCTATGTTAGCATCACCACTAACTGCTTACACAGAGTATCAAAAAGCGGCCCCTGTCTACTCCCGTCCTAACACAACTAAACACGGTGGTATACCTACCACACCAGCACCGCCGCCATCCCCACAATCACTGCCATTAAACCCCGGATCCGTGTTTCCATCCGGTCAATCAACCCCAGGGAGTAGGCGTCCTCCCTCCTCAGCTGCGCGATCGCATGCTGGCTGTCCAGTATGCAATCCACCAAGAGGTTCCTCCTCTGAATACCCACCGTCAAGGCGGGTGGTGTGCTCATTCATCCGCTCGGTGAGCACCCGGAGCCACGCCGCCTCGGTGGAGGGACGCTCATCCCTCACTGGCCTGGGGGTACCCCACACAGGTGGCGGCACAGGCCCGGGCTGGGGGCGGGAGGACTCGCCTCTGTGGTAAGTGGATCTGGGTGGGGTAAAGGTAGGTGGAACATACGGGACACTGATCCGCGCCGTGAGGCGGGGACCTGGTCTGGGAGGGGTGAGGGTGACCTGAGGTGCGGGTGGGGTGGGTGGCCTGGTAACCCGAGCAGGGGAGGACAAGCTAGCACTCCTAAGGCTAGTCTCAGAAGGCTCGGTGCTGGAAGCTAAGCGTACACTCCTAGAGTCCCCGGAACTGGCCTCCTCCGGGTCCTCCTCTACAGATAAACTTCGTGATCTTGACATGCTTACCTGTACACAAGTTAGCAAACATATAGTCCTTTTCATAATGTAAATCCTAATTAAATTAATATACACACATTCATACAACCTTGTCACATAAAAATATTATCATATACTTACACATATGTTGCCGATTTTACCTATTAAAGTCCCCCGTGACTTACTCTGAATTCCCTCGTGTGGACAAGTCTGTTATTATGTTCCGGACCATAATAACTCACTTGTCCATCCAAGTTCATCCAGACCTCGTCACAATAATTTATTAGTTGATATTCAGATCCTATAACACTTGAGCTACTGGTTATATTTTAGGTATCTTTTAAAGACATCGTAATTCTTTATAACCAATGGCTCTGATACCAAGTTCCGTAACACCCCGTAACCGCAGCGGAAACGTACACGGGATGCAACAGACACATCTGATATCAACAGCATTGCTTATAAAGAAAACACCACTACATTAATTTAAGCGGATTACATTGTTCCGAGTTTCGTTACCATCTAGGTGTTATCACATAAGTTTTACCGATAGTACATTAACATATTTAAAACAAAATATAGATCCTTAATCTTCCACAAATTAGCACACATCATCAAGCACGTATCACTCATTCCAATTTGGGTGTACCTAGAAAGCATGTAAAGAAAACGGGTCAACTACGAATAGTTGGTGAGTTTCACTGATTTAAATAAACATTGACATTTTATTATAATAAGTCATATATTAGCGATGTAATTATGCTGAGCCCACAAGTGAAACCTCTGACTATCACACACAATCCCCGTGGCATATCCCCTGCCCACGGACCCGTGACATATCCCCCGTCCACGGAACTGCCCCAAACCGCTATGTCTAACATTACATAGCAAAATATATATAACACCCAAAATAGACATGTGCAACTGGCTGGGAAACATCAGCAAATCCATGCCGGACCAGTTGGGTTTGTCAGACCAATAGTACTATTCACACTCTACCGGCTTTTAGCTAATCACTCGTGTTGCGGGGCCTTACAATGTTAGCAACTCAGACAATTACCATCTTAGTACATTTCCGTACGATTCCCGTACAATAAACATTATATAAATACATTCATTTCCATGCGATCGGCATGTACTTAAACACTTTGATAATAACATGCTTTCCGCCCCGGGAAAATATTTAAAACAGTTCAATAAAAAGGGGCTTGTGAAACTCACCTTTTTGGTGAGCAGAGGTGTAATACCGTGAACAGCTACCGGCCCGGATCTGTAATACGATCCCTAAGTCGTTACTACACAATTTCTATTAATATAACTTAAATTCGTGTTAACCGGTACGTCCGGGGACACTGTTAACCCAGTACCGTACGCGATCCGGGGACAATGTTAACCCCGATACACTTCTCAGGACTTAGATTGTGATATCACTTAGAGTTCTTTAGTCAAAACTATCATTAGTTTGTTTTCTCGTTTTGCGTGCCTAGCACGGTTATTCGTCTTTATGTTTTCAAAAATGAGTTTGGCCACATACGACCCGAAAGTAGTTGTTATTGATATTTTAATTAAAGTGGTGAAATTAGAGCTCGGTTTAGACACCCCGTTTGGCCGCGGGGCCCGTTTCCGTCTTTAATATACCGGAAACGACTAAATCGAGTAAAATTACCCAAATCATCCGAATTATTTTCGGATGATTTAATTTTACTTAACTAACTTAGTTTCAAGAAAAAAGTCCATTTTTAAGGTTTTCATACACCAGTCAGCTCGCTTAGGCGAACTTTGCCGGTTTACACGTTTTAAGCTTTAAAAGTTTGTTTTAAAGTTCCATTTAGCACAAATAAATATCCGTTTAGTCTCGGATCTTGAAATTTTGCACAACTCAGTTTTTGACAGTAAGGAATTTTATAAAAATATTTCCAGAATTAATTTTTATATTTAACATTGATTTATCTATTTTTAAACGTCATTTAAACACCAAATATGCCGAAAATACCAAATGACTTTAGAAAAATCCCAAATTTTTCTGAGATGACTCTTGCCATCCATATAGTTCCCAGTAATTTTTACAGAACCAAAAACTCAATTTTTCAAGCTATTTTTACCAAAACCGAGCTGGAAAACCCTAGATCTCGTTTTACCAAAAAGCCTACTTAGACTTCTCCAATGGACCTGAAATTTTGTGTGTGATTTTTATATGTTATAAAAAGCTTATCAAAATTTTTCCAGAATTTTTCATGATGTTTAGCTATTTTTCATTATTTTTAGCCAAAACCGAGCATTAAATTCACCAAATATTCATCCTTTATCCAAAAATTACCAAAATTTCACAGATTTCATATTTTCATGTGTAGATCATCTCTGTGAAATTTCATGACTCAACTCTAAGTCTACCACAATATGTCCAAATCTTACAAATCATACGAAAAACCGAACTACCTTGTGTTTCTAGCTTTAGATCGCAAAGATCTTGATTTCTAGCCTTTGCTAGCAACTAGATACAACACCTACAAGCACAACAACACCACACCAAGCAAGTTATACCCACAATCAAGCCATTTCTTTCATGGTTTCGGTTAAGACATCAAAACAAAGATTTTAACAGTAAAAATTCGTTTTTGACTCTTTTAACTCCTTTCTTGGACCAAGATCCCTTGTATAACTTGTATACATCACTTGATCATGCAAGAATCGGTTTCATCTCGGGTTTTCACCTATTTTTCACTTGAAACCTCATTTTCTTGTAAATGACTCGAGAAAAAGACGATGAACACGACTATAATCCGATCTTTACCTCGGTTTCTTGGTATAAATCAAAGGGGGTTGGATGAATATGTAAAGGGTTGAGAGGATTTGGAGAGTTGGGATGTAGAAAAAAGAAAAATGAAATGTGTGTGTGTGTGCATAGGACCGATCGGTCCAATGTAAGGTGGGGGGGCCCACATCTCAAACCATGGCCACACATTTGGATTGTGTAATCCGGATAATGTTGTGGATAATCTGGTTCAGTTCGTTTTTCAGTTAAACACTCAATTCGGCTTAAAACGAGACTAAAACGGTCGTTTTTCGGCTTAAAAATAAAATTTATATAAAACCGATTTAAAATCTTTAAAAACTTAAACCATGACATTTATTGACTCAACACATCATATTGTCGGTCATTGTGCATCTTTTTCGGCTTGATCGATCGTCTCTTGCTTGGTTTGATGTTAAAGGTTTCGTTTAACGTACCGATGTACTAATAAATCGAAATCCTTTTTCTGTGCTATAATTCACTTATCCCGAATCCTTAATACTTCGTACACATCACTAAACATTATATATTTCGTCTATAACGTAATCCCCGATTCGTTCGGTTTTCAATAACCGTTCATCGATTAATCGTAATTTCAATATGACTAGCTGTACATTCGAGTATAATTCGTACTGTGAATCTTGTATACTCATATAAACACATTATAATTCATATATTCGGTATTAAATAACACGTAAGTAGTATATTCCGGCTAGGGTATACCTGAATTTGCCGGAATCGTTACATGCAGTTTCACTCTTATTTGACAAGAAAAATACCCATGTAAAACGTTAGTAGTAATCAGTAATAACAAGACAATAAGAGCTACGAGACAAACTTAGAACATGAACTGGCCCGAAAAGGTCCATATGAAGTAGTTGAAAAACAGATGAAATGGTATTAATCAATTTTGGCTTGTGAGATTTTTGATGATGTTTGCCCAAAGCACAAGCCACACATTTTTCAACGGTCACAAAATCCTTGATTGGTAAACCACGCACTAGATTGTTTTTAGCAAGACGATTCAAGTTTTTAGTATTATCATGACCAAGCCGACAATGCCAAAGCATCGCATTATGTTCCGACACTTTTGAAAACAAGCATGTTATTTCGTCAGGAACATTTTTATTCATGTCGATCACATAAGCATTATCTTTTCGTTGTGATCGAACAAGAACCCAATCTTTAGGTATGATTATACCAGGTTTCAGAATTAAGCACTCCTTTTTAGTAAAATGAGTTGAAAAATCTTTGTCACAAACTTTTGACACGCTCAAAAGACTATGCTTCAATTCTGGAACAAAATTAACGTTTTCAAACTTTAAAACATCGTTACTTACAGTACCCTTCTGAGTGATCTTTCCTTTTTCACCTCCCGCAAAGGACACGTACCCGCCGTTAAATGTTTGAATGTCGTGTAACTGGGTAATGTCTCATGTCATGTGCCTGGAACAGTCACTATCAACATACCAAGGTCTGATGATATTCCTCCATAGCTCTCCCTGCACAAAGCGCGGGATTAGTTAGTTTTTGGTACCCAGTCCATACTTACACTGGGTGACCATGACTCATAAACTGTTGTCACAAACTGCCATGACATATCCTTTTTATCATCACAAATTGAATGAGTTGACACTTTTGACGAAGATTTAGGCAACCATTTATGTCTGTAGGATTTAGAATTATATGTACGAATGGTTGTCATAATCTCCGGTGTGTAAGGTGTAGAAGAAGAAGAATCAGTCTTCTTATCATGTTTTTATCTAGCCTTTGTGTTTTTGTGAGAATTTGAATTTGAAACACTATTTTTAACTTTTCTGTTTGACATGTTAGATTTGGTCTGATAAGGACTAAAACTGCCAGATTTGTTTCTGTTCCGACCATCGTCAAAGGAACTAGCTTGATAATGCCTGAATCCTTGCCTTTAAGCGTTGTGGGGAATATATGGCATATTCCTTTGACAAAATCCGTAATAGGGAATATATGGACGGTGTGGATAGTTTCTGGCAATATGACCAGGAGTGCCACAGTTAAAACATGTTTGACGTTTTATGAAAAACTCATTTTGGGCAGCTCATTGTCTGGACTGGTTGTGTGGACCAGTCAGCTTAGATTTGCGAGAATTCATATTCCCCTTTTTGAACTTATCACCTTGTTTCTCATTTGAGCATCCCTCCTTAACAAACTTAGGTGCAACATATGTTTCTGAATTTTTTGAAGTTTTTGAAATTTTGGTTTTATTAGGAACCACATTATCAGGGTTTAAAATCTTAACCGAATCAACCACACAAGAATCCTTGCTCTTTAAAACAGAGCCCACAAACAGTCGAAATTACAGAATTCAAAACAGGAAGTTCTAAAGAAAGATCAGAATCATCATTATTATCAAAATCAAAACACGGGTCGTCATCCTCATCAGTCCATTCCTTTACAGTTATTCTTTCTACACATGAAGTAGATACATTAGAATCGTTCATATTTAAAGTAGACGAACCAGCAGCAGCAGAGCTGGTTCTATCACCTTTGTCCTATTTACCATACTTCATATCCTTTATATTTTCTTCATGTTCTTTGGTAGCAGGAGTAGGAACATAATTGTGATTATATGGTAGGGGAACCTGACTATATCCTATTCCTTCACCTTCATTTTCTTTCCACCATAGCTGATTTTCAATCATTGAATCAACTACTTTACTGGAACCATCGAATTTCTTAAATCAAGTTCAGCCTTTTCAAATTTGCTAGTGAGATTCAAGATTTCTAGCTTGGAGGCTTCCAGTTTAGCAGTCGATTCTATGATTTCTTGTTTGGCATCATGATGGTGACAGCTCTTAATGCTAAAATCAGACATAAGTTTTTTAATGTCCTTGTTAAGAGATTCAATTTTGTCTAAAAATCCCTTTTCATTTTTCTTAAGTTTGAAACTCTCTGATTTTATTCTTTCCATATCTCTACTTAGACTGTCATTATGAAGTTTATACATTTCTATTTTCTCACCACAATTTAAAGAACATGGTTGAAAACGTACCTCAGATGAGTCTGGAGAAGTGAATGCCATGTAAGCAAACTGAAGCTCCTTGACCTTCTCCTCAGCAATGTTTTCTTCTGCCGAGTCGTCAACAATTGAGAAATTCGCAGTCTGATTTTCCAATATTCAGCGCAACCATTTGACCTTCCCAAGAGAACGTTTGGGCAACCATACCCCTTTCACCATTACCCGAACTACCTCCAGCCTCACCCCGAGCGTTTCCAACTGGAACCAAAGCCCTTTCCGTATTCCCATCCTCAGCCGGATTAGTGCATTCACGAGCAAAGTGACCAGGCTCGTGACAGTTGTAATACCTGAGAGTCACTTTGTTAAAACCCACTTTTTGATTATTTGGCATGTTCCAATTATTTCTACCCGTCCTTTTGGTAAAATTCTTAGCACTGAAAACCACCATGGCAATTTGCCATGAGATGTCCATTTCTTCAACATCATCAGGATGAATCTGGTCTAGTTCAGTAGCGGCCATGGGTTGAACCAAATCTCCGGCCGGCTTTTGTAGCAAATTCTATTTGTTCTTCGCCGCTTTGGGTTGTGGGGCTTACTTCTTAGCCCCAGTGGGAGTAGTGACTAGCGTTATAGGTCGTTGGGCGGCCGAAAGCATCTTCTGCCGATTGTCAGCCTGTTCAGCTGACCTCAGAGGATTCTAGTCACCCGGCACAGCATTGTTTATTCTCGGCAGCGATGACAGTCTCTTTCCCAGGGTCAGACTACTCCATAAGATCAGCAGTCTAGCCCAGTTGCTCCCCCAGGCTTGGTAACAGTTCATAAATCCTGCCATTAATGCGATATTCTCTTGAGTTTCATTTGGTATAGTAGGGATCTGGCTGAAGTTCTGACTTGGGTTGGTCCTACCAGAATCATTTGTAGACTGACCAGACTTGGTGAAAAATACTGGAGCTGAGTTTGGTGAATTGGATGATGATGATTGACGAAGAGTAGATGAAAACATCTAAAAAATTCCATGTGGTGGTTGTTGAGTGGGATTGGACAGTGAAAAGCTATCTTGCGACATGAGAGCACTATTAGACGCAACGTTAATCCAGCAGCACTATAAGAACTAGCATGATTTATTGCCCGCTGTTTATCATCCATATCACAGGCTTTAATAGTAGCAATCATCTCAGTTATGCTCATTCTATTGAGATCTTTAGTCTTTTTAATAACAGCAACATTCATGTCCCAATTCTTAGGCAAAGAATTCACCAACTTGTTGTTAATTTCTGAGGTTTGTAGAAAGATTCCAGCAGTTCTCATTTCCGTCACAAGAGATATAAATCTTTGAAGTTGAGACTCCAGTATCTCTCCCAGAACATGATTAAATATGTTAAACTTTTGTCTCAGTAGGTCCTGGCGACTTCTTTTCATATCCTCATTTCATTCATAAACCTCTATCAGTGCGTCCCACAATTCCTTAGCTGTTCGGAGTTCTCTAAACTGAAGGGCAATCTCGGGTGAGAGTGCCATGGTTAGGGTTGAGAGAGCTTCTTCATCTTCTTCAACCTTAGCAAAATCATCATCATCGTAGTAAGCAATCGGCTTTACAAGAACTTCGTTTGAATTTGCTTTTTGATAAGTGATCACTTGGGGTCCCCTCACAATGCTTCTCCAAATTTTTGCATCATTCGTTTTGGCATATTGTTCGAAGCGAAATATCCATTCACTAAACCCCTCGTGGGACAATAAACGGGGTATACGAGTAGCAGTCCCATGATGGAATCAAGCTCTTGGTAAAGAGACGAGTTGATGGAGCTTCTGCCATTTGTTAACTAGGCCATCGCAGTTAGATTACAGATTGTTTTAGATCCAATTAAATGTCTAGTCCAATAATTTATAAGTCCAATAAAACAAGCCCAAACCATAGACTGGGCTAAGTACACTTAAACACGTAGGCCGAGAACTAAGGTATTGACCAGGTTTGACCGAGAACACAATTGGTTGACCAATATTAGCCGAGAACTCAAAATATTGACAAGCTATTGACCGAAAACTAGTTTTGTTGACAAATTCTCTGACCGAAAACTCTTTATAGCCGAGAACTCAAAATAGATTAGAACTGATCTTGGCCGAAAACTCAATCTTTCCAGTTTTGTTGTAACAAACTTTCGTAAATTATGGAATGTTGATATATTTCCAAGTCAAAGCTAATCTTCAACCAAAAATAGCTCAGCCTTCTCTTTTGATCAACTGTTCACCGGAGAATTAACACCACCACTTGTAAAGAGTATCCCTGAATCGTTAATATCACAATAACAAGCCTGAAATCGTCAAAGGCTCTAATACCATTTGTAAGTCCCGTATCTGGATCACTACAATACGATATCAACTAGACAAGTATAGGTGTGGAATACCTATACTCAATGATTCAATAACACAAATAGATAAAGTAAATAAACACGATGTTGCTTCAAAACACACGTATATTTATGAATACGTCGGGTGCTTAAGCACTTACAATCCTTGAACAAAAGACTTGGAATGAACAACATTTAACCCTATACATAACATCACTATATATAGGGACACTATCCAACTAAGGCCGGCCCAAACAATCACCAAGCCCACCAACAACACACAAGTGTTCTCGTCTTACAAGTTAACTAACAACCAAGCCCAAAACAAAGTTAAACCAAATTAAACCAAGCTTAAACCACAAAACTAGGCCCAACAGTTTGGTCTTCTCTTCCACAACTTCATAGCTTAGATCAATAACTTGTATTTTCTCAACTAGAGTGGCCTTAAGGCATCTAATGTGTCACACACCAGACCACGGCCTAGGCGTGTGACACCTATGTTGGTACCACATTTGTAAAAAATCAGAGTTATGTTTTAATAGCGGAAGTCTTATAACATGTGGATTTAAAGTATAAATATTTACATACAAAAGAGGGGATTTAAAAGTTTCCCATTTAATGTTTAAAAGATAACTTGTATAAGTTTTACAAAACCACCATTAATTATATTAAGTTAAACAAAAAGATCCGAGCCATTGGATATCTTGAGCACTTCGTTACTCCAAGCGCTAACCTTAATCACCTGCAAAATGTAAGAAAATATGTCAGCAACGAATGCTGGTAAATATGCTGATGCTAAAAATATTTTTTTTTTACTTAATCACCCCTCGATACTACGTAGGTCTCGGCCCAACGTGGCTTACGAATATTCAAGTTAAAACAACACAATTCATAAACTCAAGTCTCTACAATCGTTTCCCCCAGCATACACCGCAGCGTTCGACTAGTTGGGTGCCTGTACGTATACACAAGGTCATACTCCCCGCAGGCGAGCGTAATTGTGACCAGGTGTGATGTGCCCATCACATATGAAAGGATCCAGACAAACGTACACGATAGCTTGAGGCCATTGTTTATACCCATGTTTATAAATGTTTTAGAAACACTTAGTCTCATGTAAAGTTTCCATATAACACGTTTGACTCGTTTGAAAACAAGTTTGTAAAGTCGTATTCAACTTTTTTAATTTGGATCGGCTTCAAACACCATCTGAGGGTTTTTCCCGTTGCTATCTTGCACCTATAGTACGAGTATAACCAATTGTTAGTCGGATCCATAATCCGGCTTAAGACCTCTAGTCTTATTTTATAAACTTTACCTCGATGAACCTTTAGTTCAAAATCTCTTTTACTTTAAAACCATTAGTTAAAAAGTAACATTATAAACCTTTAGTTTATTTATAAAACCATACGTTTCTTCTTCTCTAAGAAATGTATTCTTTTCTTTTCTTTATTATATAAGAATAGTTATTATTACTTAAATAATATTTTCATAACAAAGAATATATATATATACTTACACACATATATACATATTTATTAATATTCATAATTTCTTCTTTTATTCTTTCTTTGTTATATTTGGTTTTGTTTTATCGAGGTATCGAGAATAACCTCGACTTAGCGTTTAAGCCTTTATAATATTTTATTATTATTTTATTCGGGCATTATGCCTACCTTTGCTTGCCTTATAAACCCTAACTACTCGAGCAGCACTTCAACATCGTTTCACCTTCTTGTTCAACTTCTTTTCGTCACTCTTTTCCTTAGCACATCAATCGATGAACACCAATGCTACACCACTTGTCGGCACACTTTACGAGGATAGTCATCCTGATGTCGAGAGATAACAAACTACTTCTTGGTTGATACATCGGTGAAGGTGGTACGAACAATAAGGGAACGAGCACGGAAATCGAAGAATCGGGGCCCGCTTTTCGAGGTGGATCGATAATATGGATATGGGATTCTTGAGAGATGTTAATGAGAGAAATGTATGTGTGTTTTGGTGTGAGGAGAGCATGAACCGAGGGTCCAACGAATCGAGGACTTAGCTTTCCTTTTTTTCAAAGCGAACGACGCCTCTCCAGGGCGAAACTTTTAAAAGAACTGTGTCACCAACATCAAATACCAACGGCTTACGACGGACATCGGCGTAACTATTTAGCGATCACGTGTCGTCTTAAGTCGTTCTCGTATTTTGAGAATCTTGTAAGTGGTTTCTTGGACTACCTCGGGTCCAGATAATTGATTGTCTCCGGTTTCAGACCAACACACGGGCGTTCTACATTTACGACCATATAACGCCTCGAATGGTGCGACTTGAATACTTGTGTGATAATTATTGTTATCTGAGAATTCCATTAGAGGTAAGTGGTCATCCCAACTTCCAGCTAAATCAATTACAAAATCGCGGAGCATGTCTTCCAATGTTTGAGTTGTCCTCTCGCATTGCCAATCAGCTTGTGGATGATAGGCAGTGCCAAGGTTTAGCTTGGTGCCTAACGCTTGTTGGAAGCTTTTCCAGAAGTGACGCATGAAATGACTGTCTCGATCAGAAATTATAGATAACGGTACTACATGCAAAGAAACGATGTCCGCTTCTGATACAATTCATTGATTACACCAAGTCATATCGCTTACATCTAAGAAGCTCACATACAATTCATGTCCGCTTTCGATACTTAGATAGATTTCAAGGAAATCCATCGATTACACCAAGTCATGTCCCTTACATGCCTTAACTAGCGAACAATACACTAGATTACAAGGTTAAGCCAAGTCCAACAATGACTCGATTCCAATGTGTTCACACACATTATTGAGGCTATACTCGCATACAATAACTCGAATACAACGAATATCGCATACACATGCCCTTAGTAGAGTACACGGCTTGATAGATTACAAGATACATATCACTTACAACTTATTACACACGCAAACATATAAACTCGGTTACCTTGGATACTGATCAATATATATATATATATATATATATATATATATATATATATTCAGTTACTTGGCCACCCTTAACTAGAACACAAGATACGGGTTCACACGTGTCTTATGTAGTTCAATGCATTAACACACACATAACGCGTGCTTGTATACGCATGCATGTATACACCCCTATACATGAAACCGATGAGACACGATGTACCGGAAAACTAGACAGATATATATGAGTGTATAACTATATACATAGGTGTAGGTTCCCAGCTGGATCTACACAGGAGTATCTCGTAACACGAGGGTGCGGAATCCCCTACTTATACGATACGAGTGTTAATATGAGAGAAACCTAAAGAACACATAACACGTAAGAACAAAGGTTTACTTGTTATTAGATGTTAAACTAAACAACCGATAAACCCTAGCCGTCCAAGACAAAAATGATCAATCTCCCATAAAGAAGGCCGAAGTTAGGTTTATATAGCCACAAAAACTTTGCCTAACAGACTAGGTGAAGTAACGATTACAGACACGATAGAGTCAAGACTAATGAACTACTGGCATAATGCACCAACAGACTCCCCCTTGGAAGTAGCTTCATTTCTCTTATAGCTTCGTCCCGTCATGTAATCCAAAAATCCGTACACCCCATCTTCAAGCATGCACCCCTTGTCTCACACAAACTGAGACCACCATTTGATATTTCTTCGCTTCATCTTTCCAAGCAGGAATATAGAAAAACTTCTTTAAGTTTAGTACTTGCAAATCAGCTTGAGACAAATTAACCAGGTGCATAGGATCATACACCCTCAAGATCTCCTGTTCATCCTGATCTTCAATCACTGCTTCAGTGGTCTCATAATTAACATACCACAATTTAAGATCTTTCATCACATATTAAGGCATGATCCTCATTGGAGCTTCTTTCATACATCGAATCAATTTGTACTTCATCACCATCCAAGGCTTGCCATCTGACCGCATCCCCCGTTCTGAATCTTCAATCAATTTCCCTTTTTGAGGCTTTAATAACACAAACTTTTTCTCTTTAACAATTTCACTCCACACTATCTTACCAACCCACCTAGCAAACCTGTCCCCACTCCTATTAATCAACCTCAAACGTGCCAAATCCTTCACTTCACATTCAGGAAGTGTGCTGAACGATTTCAGTATCTTTGCAAAGTACTGAATCCCATCATACCTCTTGATCACAAACAACTTGATTTGATCATCATAAAGTCAACAGATGATTCCCTTCTTCGACCCTGTATATCCTTTGAGATTATAACTCCTCTTGAACATCGTAGGTACCACTGGCTTCTTTGTCTTGATAAACCAATGAGCATATTCTTCTTTCCGCCTTGGTTGTTCCTCCCACTCAGAATCACCCGACAAATTATCATCTTGACCCAACTGTTCTTGACCAGCACTAGGAATATCATGTTCAATGCTATCATATCTCACCTTCCTCTAAGCCACTGTCAATTTTAATCAGTTCACCAATCTTTTCAATCTCACAAAAAGGCAACACATCTTCACCCATATCATCCTCATCTCAAACCTTTTCTTCATGACCGCTTCAAATTCCTGACACATAGAAATCTTTGAGGCCCCGAAGATGATATCGTCCACATAGACCTGAACGAGAAGAGAGTCCTTCCCATTCCACTTTACAAACAATGTACTATCAATCTTTCCTCTCACAAATCCATTCTCCAACAGGTAATCAGAAAAATTTGCGTACCAAGCTCGTGGAGCTTGAAGTAGACCATACAATGCTTTACTGAGCTTGTACACATGATCTGGAAAGTCTGGATCAGGAAATCCAGGAAGATGCTCGACATATACCACTTCATCGACCTTGCCATTTAGAAAAACACTCTTAACATCTAGCTGAAACACCTTCAAATCTTTGTGAGCAGCGAAGGCCAAGAAAAGTTGAGTTGCCTCCAGCCTTGCCATAGGAACAAACACCTCATTGTAGTTGATCCCTTCCTGTTGATTAAATCCCTTGAGTACTAATCTTGCTTTGTTCCGGACGATTACCCCTTTCTCATATCTCTTGCATTTAAATAACCACTTCGTACCGATTGCATGCACATCTTGTGGCTTTCAACCAACTCCCATACCTCCATTTTATTAAACTGAGCCAATTCTTCGTGCATGGCTTCAACCCACGAGCTATCTTTCAACGCCATCTGATAGTTTTTTGGTTCAATTTGACTGATAAAGCAGGTATACAGGCGTTCATTCATAATACCAATGTATTTAATACTTGCATACACACATGTATTTTCCTCCAAGCTCCTTCTGGTTCGCACTCCATCGAAAGGATTACCAATAACATTCTCCAAGGGATGATTCTTGTGGATTCTGGTGGTTTGGACAGGAGCAACCTCCAAGCCTTCACCTAGATTAGGAGTGAGTTCATCTGAATCATGTTGAGTGTGAAACGGATATATAAATTCATCACCACTTGAGAGAGCAGGGGTTTCAACAGCACTTGACACATTAGATTGTTTATCATTAACATTTGTACGATGCATGATGGCCTCTTCTTCATCAATTAGCATCTGAGTGGCCATCATTTCTTCTATATCTGCAAATGCAAAGATGGCAAATTAAAAGACTTAAACAATTTATCATAATCAAAATCCTCCTTTGGTCCCATGCTAGGTTTTGGTGATTTGTTACAGACCATATCAACCTTATTGTTTGATAAATTAAAGACTCTTCTGTTGGGAGATCCAACCACGTAGGCAACAAGAATACCTTCGTCAACCTTCTCACCAAATTTTGAATAAGTCTTTAAGATCGAACAAGGGGACACAAAAGGTTCAAGACCTTTCAGATTAGGCTTTTGACCATGCATTAATTCATAACATGTTTTATTTAATCTTTTAATAGCTAAAACACGGTTAAGGATATAGCAGGTTGTGGCGACAACCTCAGCCCAGAACACCACGGGAAGTTTAGCATCTTCCAGCATAGTTCTGGCTCCTTCGATTAGAGTTCTATTCTTCCTTTCAGCTACTCCATTCTGCTGCGGAGCTTAGCATCTGCCAGCATAGTTCTGGCTCCCTCGATTAGGAGAGAAAACCGTTTGTTTAAGGCGGAATCAGAAACAAACAGTGTAGTTGCTAAAAGTTTAATTAAAGGTTACTACCACACAAAAAATCACTCAAAATATTTCCATTCATATAACATAAATCATACAAACGATAATCAATTTAGGGTTTCTTGATAGGGAAGTTATATCCTGTCACACCCGGCCCTAACGGCGGAAACAGCCGGGCGCGCGCGAGTGGGAATTGATAATCAAGCACGGGTCATTGCAAACATTCAAATAAATTTTCCATTGCGCATGAAATGTCTAGTACAAAATACATTACATTGTTTAGAATTACATATAAAAACATCCACATATGAAAAACGTTGAAGATTTCCGCGCCATATCCCCTTACACGGCGGGAACAACCACGCGTGTGGAAGGGATAGAACTAAAATCTTCCAAAAACTATTTTTATAGATGTTCTGCGTGAAGTGCTCTAAGTGTGACTCCTTGCGCTACTAATTATCACCTGAAAGACACGTAAAAACATTTGAATCAGTATAAACTGAGTGAGTTCACAAGTTTTGGCGACTTGATAAATCGTATTGCATCATATCCTTGATAAAACCATATTGAAACATATTTCTGATAACATCGTTAAAACATATGCTTGATAAAACCGTCCCGCGGGTTACGCGCGGACATTTCTGAAAACCGGGCTCGTCCATGCAAAGTGGCGCTGCCACTACGAGCTAAAACAATACCGTCCCGCGGGTTACGCGCGGACGTTGTGCTCGGAAAACTAGGCGCTCGTCCGTGCAAAGAGGTGCGACCCCTACGAGCGGGCTTTACCAGTAGTACTACCCCATGACCATACTAGGCACTCGTCTATGCAAAGAGGTGCGACCCCTACGAGTGGGTTGATCAAACACAGCAGTCCCTACCCTTAGAGTTCCACTGACTAGTGATCACTGTCTAAAACTTGCGCACTTACATTGAAAACTAAGATAAACACCATGAACAGATAATCGTTTGCATTGCTTGTAAATATACCATGATAAAACATAATTTAAACACGTGTCCCTCGCCCCGAAAATAGTTTAAAAACAGTGAAAATAGGGGCTGTGAGACTCACCTGTGATTCTTGTTAAGTGATGGTTTAGAGAGAGATTAAACGAGATTCGGGTTTCCTGATGTTAGCCTCGAAATTGGAAGTCTAGAATATGTTTAAATAACAAGAAATATGTATATTAAGATCAAGAAATCGAAGAATATAAGGGTTGGTCAGGAAAGTAAATCTAAAGTTTCGGCTTACCTAGTGATGGAAACGGAACTGGAAACGGATGCTCGGGAGATGGTTAGTGCAGAATTACAGGTTTAAGAGAGGAGTTTGAAGTGTGTTTGTGTGATATTTTTATTCAAGAATTGATACTTATTTATAGGCAAATTCAAGGGAAGACAAACCCTTGATTTAGGGGATGGAAATCTTATCATATTGGGTGTAATGATGACAAGGTATGGGGTTTATTATTATTATTTAGGGATGGGGGTGATGGTCTTAGGGAGTGGTTATAAAGATTCTGATGGATTTGACAGTACATGCAGGACTGTGGTTGGTGAGATTAGGTGCGGCTGACAGCTGACATTTCGTGTTACAGTATACTTTTCCTGGTACTGTTGTCAGTGTGCAGTCAAAAGGTAAATATCTCTGAAACACGCAACTGGTTCTTTCTGGGCGGGGGTAATCCCCTTACATCTGAAGAATAGACTAAGTGTTTTGTGCGTGTAGCCTTGCGCGTATAGCCTTCTGCGTGAAGGCCATTTCTTTGAACGTTGTGGGTCCGGCGGCTCCAGTTGGTCTTCGCGCAAGCGTCCTTGTAACGAATCCTGCGCGTATCACTGCGCAGGCGTCCTTATAAGGAATCCTGCGAGTCCATCTGGCTCTGCTGGAACCAGCGTTCTCAGAGTTTATTAACAGGGTGAACTTTTGGATTTAAGCGAGAAGGTGGTTGGTTTCTGTGCAGACGTTCATGCGTAAAGGGTTTAGTTTTAAGGTGTCCCGCGGGGATTCTTCCCGCAGGTGTCTCACATAACTCCTTTTTAATTGATGCGGGTAGGTGCGTAACCTTCTCGTAGTCAGGGACGTTGAGTTTCATTTGTAGATTCTCCATGAGGTCTTGGTATTTCAACATAGTGATCAGTTATGTTGAAGTCAATTCCATCTTGGAGCTTCACACAAACTAGCTCTCAATGTTCCCGCCATGCGGGGAGGTTTGTTCCCTTTTTCCGCGCGCGCATAAATGATTTGATTATTGAAGAGGTATGCAACCCATTAGACAGAAACGACATAAAATTAAGTTGTCATGAAAACACAACAAAAACCTGTGCGCGTGGCGCATATAACCTATGCCCGCGCTGATCCTAACATGGCGCGCATCGCATCAGCGCATGGCGCATATAACATATGCCCGCGCTGATCATAACATGGCGCGCATCGCATCAGCGCATGGCGCATATAACATATGCCCGCGCTGATCATAACATGGCGCGCATCGCATCAGCGCATGGCGCATATAACATATGCCCGCGCTGATCATAACATGGCGCGCATAACATTCACAATCACCTAATAGTTAGGTTGATTACTTGGTTTATGGGATTGGGAAATTACCGGGTGTCACATTCTCCCCCCGTTAGAAGAATTTCGTCCCGAAATTTAGGAGGTGTCGCTGGTAGGAGCTATTCTTTGGAAGAGGTATGGGTACTTTTTGCGCATTTGGTCTTCTCTTTCCCAAGTGAATTCAGGTCCACGCTTTGAGTTCCATTGAACCTTTACTAACTTGATTCGGCTTCTTCGCAACTTTTGTTCTTTCCAATCGGTTACTGCTATAGGCTCTTCCACGAAGTGTAGCTGTTTGTCGATATGAACCTCGTCCAATGGTAAAATTAACGTTTCATCAGATAAGCACTTCTTGAGGTTGGATACATGAAACGTGTTGTGATCTCCATTAAGTTCGGCGGGTAAATGGAGTTTATAAGCAACTGGACCGATCCTTTCCAGGATCTCAAATGGTCCGATGTATCGCGGATTTAACTTTCCTCGCTTGCCGAAACGGGGGACTCCCTTCCATGGAGAGACTTTCAAAAGTACTCTATCCCCTACTTGAAATTCCAACGGTTTTCTTCTCACATCTGCATAGCTTTTCTGTCTGTCGCGCGCTGCCTTAAGGCGATCCTGTATCTGGAAAATTTTGTCTGTCGTTTCTTGGATCAATTCTGGACCAGTCATTTGCTTGTCACCCACTTCAGCCCAACACAGTGGGGACCTACACTTGCGCCCATACAAGGCTTCAAATGGCGCAGCCTTGAGGCTTGTGTGATAACTGTTATTGTATGAAAATTCAACCAATGGGAGATGAGTATCCCAGCTACCTCCGAAATCGATTGCGCACGCGCGCAACATATCTTCTAATGTTTGAATGGTTCGCTCGCTTTGTCCATCCGTTTGGGGATGATAAGCCATACTCATGTCAAGACGAGTACCTAAAGCCCCTTGTAACGATCTCCAAAATCTTGAGGTGAAACGACTATCTCTATCAGAAATGATGGATACCGGAACTCCGTGTTTTGAAACTAATTCTCGAATATACAATCGGGCTAACTTTTCCATCTTATCGGTTTCCTTGATCGGCAGGAAGTGTGCTGACTTAGTTAGCCGGTCTACAATAACCCAAATCGTGTTGTAACCCCCAGGTGTTCTTGGCAGTTTGGTAATGAAGTCCATGGAGATTTGTTCCCACTTCCACATGGGAATTTCTGGCTGTTGAAGCAACCCCGATGGTTTCTGGTATTCAGCCTTCACCTTCGAACACGTCAGGCACTTACTGACATACGTCGCGATGTCGCCCTTAAGATTGGGCCACCAATACAGTGCTTTAACATCTTGGTACATCTTGTCTGCGCCAGGATGTACGGAATACCGCGTTTTGTGAGCTTCGCTTAACACTTGCTCGCGCAATCCTCCCGTGAGAGGGACCCATATGCGGTTAGCAAAATATCGAGTGTCGTTCTCTTTGAGCTCCAAATTCTTAATCATACCCCCAAGGGATTCGTTCTTGACAAACTCTGATTTCAAGGCTTCTTGTTGAGCTTCTCGGATGCGGGTAGTGAGGTCTGCGCGAATGGTCAATCTTAGAGCCTTAACTCGTAGCGTCTTAGCTCGCTCTTTCCTATTTAAAGCGTCTGCTACCACATTCGCCTTTCCAGGATGATACTTTATTTCGCAATCATAATCATTCAATAATTCAACCCATCTTCGTTGCCTCATGTTTAAATCCTTTTGATCAAATATATGTTGAAGGCTCTTGTGATCCGTAAAAATCAAACACTTTGTACCATAAAGATAATGGCGCCAAATCTTTAGCACGAAAACAACTGCTTCAAGTTCCAGATCATGCGTTGTATAATTCCTTTCATTGGCCTTGAGTTGTCGAGAGGCATACGCTATGACTTTGTTTCTCTGCATAAGGACACATCCGAGTCCTTGATGTGAAGCGTCGCAGTAGACGACGATGTCGTCCGTCCCCTCGGGCAGAGACAAAATTGGCGCACTACATAACTTTTGCTTTAACATTTGAAACGCTGCTTCCTGGTTTTCGCCCCAATCAAACTTCTTATCTTTCTGAGTTAGCGCAGTCAGAGGTAAAGCTATCTTGGAGAAGTTCTCAATGAAACGTCGATAGTAGCCAGCTAGTCCTAGGAATTGCCTCACCTCAGTTGGGGTTTTTGGCGCTTCCCAATTCTCGATGGCTTTGACCTTGGAAGGATCGACGTGTATTCCTTTCTTGTTTACAACGTGACCGAGAAAGTGAACCTCTCTAAGCTAAAACTCACATTTAGAAAACTTTGCATACAACTTTTCTTCCTTCAGCAACTCCAAAATTAATCTCAGATGTTGTTCATGCTCAGCTCTGGTTCGGGAGTAAACCAGAATATCATCTATAAATACAATCACAAACTTATCCAAGTATGGTTTGCACACACGATTCATCAGATCCATGAATACAGCCGGCGCATTAGTTAGCCCGAAAGGCATCACTAAGAACTCATAATGGCCGTATCTAGTTCGGAAGGCTGTCTTCGGCACGTCTTCCTCATGGACCCTAAGTTGGTGGTAACCTGACCGTAGATCTATCTTCGAGTTATAACTGGATCCCTGCAACTGATCAAATAAGTCGTCAATCCTCGGTAAGGGGTACCGATTCTTGACTGTCAGCTTGTTCAGTTCCCTGTAGTCAATACACATTCTGAATGAACCATCCTTCTTCTTTACAAAAAGTACTGGAGCTCCCCAGGGTGAAAAGCTTGGGCGTATGAAGCCCTTATCCAATAGTTCCTGCAACTGATTGGATAGCTCTTGCATCTCGGATGGAGCAAGTCGATAGGGTGCTCGAGCTACAGGTGCAGCTCCTGGAACCAAATCGATTCGAAACTCGACTTGTCGCGGTGGCGGTAATCCGGGCAAATCTTCAGGGAAAACTTCTGGAAATTCGCGCACCACTGGTAAGTCTTTAATCTTTCGCTCATCTCCTTTCTTCTCTACTACGTGCGCCAGGAAGGCGTAGCATCCTTTTCTCAGGCACTTGCGCGCCTTTAGACACGAAATGAGTTTTGTCGCAACTCCACTTCTTTCCCCTTGAATTACTAAGGTTTCTCCGCTCAACAGTGGGATCCGAACCTGCTTCTCATGGCAAATAACTTCCGCGTGGTTCTCGACTAACCAATCCATGCCTACCACAATGTCAAAGCTTCCCAAGTCTATTGGCAATAAGTTAATATTGAATCCGTGACCTCCCATGACCAATACACATTGCTCAGTCCTCTCGTTCGCGCGTATCTGCCTACCATTGGCTAGTTCTATAGTATAAGGCGTGTCTAGCCTACTGGTTGCTAGGCGTAGGGAGTTTTTAAACTCAGTGGATATGAAACTTAGGTCAGCGCCAGTATCAAATAAGACAGATGCAAAATGGTCGTTAAGTAGAAACGTACCGGTTACCACATTCGGTTCTTCTTTTGCTTCGCCCGCGCTGATCACAAAGGCTCTCCCGCGAGCTTGGTTTCTCTTTTGCGGGCAATCCCGACTGAAATGTCCTGGCTTCCCGCATGCGTAGCAGTTGTCGTTTGCTCCAGCTTCCTTATGGCAGTTTATCGCCTTGTGCCCTGGTCTGCTACATTTGGCGCATACGATGCTTGCGCATTCACCCTCGTGGTGATACTTGCATCTGCTGCACCATGGGCGAGGCCCATTGTACCCTTTTCGTGGTGGCTCCAGGGCTTGTATCGCGTAAGCCCTTACGCTCTCCTGTCTCTTGAATGGTGGTTGCTTGGAGTCGGACCCTCGGTGGTGAGAGTTCCATTTTCTCTTGGAGTCAGAGGTTCGCTGCTCGTTCCCGCGCGAGGTCAACATGCCCGCACGGACCGTATCTCTTGTAAGAATGATGGCCCGCGCCACTGCCTCATCAAAGGTTGGAGGCGCTGCGGCATTGAGCGGAACCCTGATAACATGGGGTAACCCAAAAATATACCTCTCTACCTTTTTCTCCTCCGTGTTCGCCATATCCGGCACCATCTGGCAAAGTTCGTTGAATCGGTTGTTGTAGGCGTCGATATCAGTTCCTATCATGGTGTGGTTCCAAAATTCCTGCTGTAGACTCTAAATTTCGGCGCGAGAGCAGAACTTTTTCATCATCATTTCCTTCAGCTCCTCCCAGGTCTTGTGGAGAGCAACTTCTCGTCCCAATGTTTTCACTTGAAGCTTCCACCAATACGAGGCCGCTTCTTGAAACATGCAGGTCGCGTAAAGGACCTTTTGATTTTCACTACACCCGCTAATGGAGAGAACTGTCTCCATTTTGTCGATCCAGTTGTAGAGCCCAAGGCCCCTTCGGTGCTCTTGAATGGCCAAGGCTTACAGGCCATAAATGTCTTATAGGAGCATTCTTTGTCCAAAGCTCCTGATTCGGGTTCTGGGGTTTCGGTCTGTTGACGACCCTGACTTGATTCGGCCTTGCTGGCCTCATGCGTTGCGATCGCCTGTGCGATTATTTCTGCGAGTTCCTCGGGTGTCATGGTAATTCCGTTGGCTCTGGTTGGAGGCATTCTCGTTTTTCTTAAAAGAGAACGAAAATATATCAAACTTAGCGCATGTACCCTGAGCACATAATGTTCTTATCCTTAGTGTTCACTAGACTTTGTGTGACCCGTGTTCCTAAGTGTGTGTGTGGTTTTTCTTTTGAAAATATTTTCTTTGCAAATTATTTCATGCGATTCCCCTACAGTTATAGTCTAGGTTAAAACTTCTTTCCTAGTTCGCTATAACCAGTGCTCTGATACCAATCTGTCACACCCGGCCCTAACGGCGGAAAAAGCCGGGCGCGCGCGAGTGGGAATTGATAATCAAGCACGGGTCATTGCAAACATTCAAATAAATTTTCCATTGCGCATGAAATGTCTAGTACAAAATACATTACATTGTTTAGAATTACATATAAAAACATCCACATATGAAAAACGTTGAAGATTTCCGCGCCATATCCCCTTACACGGCGGGAACAACCACGCGTGTGGAAGGGATAAAACTAAAATCTTCCAAAAACTATTTTTATAGATGTTCTGCGTGAAGTGCTCTAAGTGTGACTCCTTGCGCTACTAATTATCACCTGAAAGACACGTAAAAACATTTGAATCAGTATAAACTGAGTGAGTTCACAAGTTTTGGCGACTTGATAAATCGTATTGCATCATATCCTTGATAAAACCATATTGAAACATATTTCTGATAACATCGTTAAAACATATGCTTGATAAAACCGTCCCGCGGGTTACGCGCGGACATTTCTGAAAACCGGGCTCGTCCATGCAAAGTGGCGCTGCCACTACGAGCTAAAACAATGCCGTCCCGCGGGTTACGCGCGGACGTTGTGCTCGGAAAACTAGGCGCTCGTCCGTGCAAAGAGGTGCGACCCCTACGAGCGGGCTTTACCAGTAGTACTACCCCATGACCATACTAGGCACTCGTCTATGCAAAGAGGTGCGACCCCTACGAGTGGGTTGATCAAACACAGCAGTCCCTACCCTTAGAGTTCCACTGACTAGTGATCACTGTCTAAAACTTGCGCACTTACATTGAAAACTAAGATAAACACCATGAACAGATAATCGTTTGCATTGCTTGTAAATATACCATGATAAAACATAATTTAAACACGTGTCCCTCGCCCCGAAAATAGTTTAAAAACAGTGAAAATAGGGGCTGTGAGACTCACCTGTGATTCTTGTTAAGTGATGGTTTAGAGAGAGATTAAACGAGATTCGGGTTTCCTGATGTTAGCCTCGAAATTGGAAGTCTAGAATATGTTTAAATAACAAGAAATATGTATATTAAGATCAAGAAATCGAAGAATATAAGGGTTGGTCAGGAAAGTAAATCTAAAGTTTCGGCTTACCTAGTGATGGAAACGGAACTGGAAACGGATGCTCGGGAGATGGTTAGTGCAGAATTACAGGTTTAAGAGAGGAGTTTGAAGTGTGTTTGTGTGATATTTTTATTCAAGAATTGATACTTATTTATAGGCAAATTCAAGGGAAGACAATCCCTTGATTTAGGGGATGGAAATCTTATCATATTGGGTGTAATGATGACAAGGTATGGGGTTTATTATTATTATTTAGGGATGGGGGTGATGGTCTTAGGGAGTGGTTATAAAGATTCTGATGGATTTGACAGTACATGCAGGACTGTGGTTGGTGAGATTAGGTGCGGCTGACAGCTGACATTTCGTGTTACAGTATACTTTTCCTGGTACTGTTGTCAGTGTGCAGTCAAAAGGTAAAAATCTCTGAAACACGCAACTGGTTCTTTCTGGGCGGGGGTAATCCCCTTACATCTGAAGAATAGACTAAGTGTTTTGTGCGTGTAGCCTTGCGCGTATAGCCTTCTGCGTGAAGGCCATTTCTTTGAACGTTGTGGGTCCGGCGGCTCCAGTTGGTCTTCGCGCAAGCGTCCTTGTAACGAATCCTGCGCGTATCACTGCGCAGGCGTCCTTATAAGGAATCCTGCGAGTCCATCTGGCTCTGCTGGAACCAGCGTTCTCAGAGTTTATTAACAGGGTGAACTTTTGGATTTAAGCGAGAAGGTGGTTGGTTTCTGTGCAGACGTTCATGCGTAAAGGGTTTAGTTTTAAGGTGTCCCGCGGGGATTCTTCCCGCAGGTGTCTCACATAACTCCTTTTTAATTGATGCGGGTAGGTGCGTAACCTTCTCGTAGTCAGGGACGTTGAGTTTCATTTGTAGATTCTCCATGAGGTCTTGGTATTTCAACATAGTGATCAGTTATGTTGAAGTCAATTCCATCATTGAGCTTCACACAAACTAGCTCTCAATGTTCCCGCCATGCGGGGAGGTTAGTTCCCTTTTTCCGCGCGCGCATAAATGATTTGATTATTGAAGAGGTATGCAACCCATTAGACAGAAACGACATAAAATTAAGTTGTCATGAAAACACAACAAAAACCTGTGCGCGTGGCGCATATAACCTATGCCCGCGCTGATCCTAACATGGCGCGCATCGCATCAGCGCATGGCGCATATAACATATGCCCGCGCTGATCATAACATGGCGCGCATCGCATCAGCGCATGGCGCATATAACATATGCCCGCGCTGATCATAACATGGCGCGCATAACATTCACAATCACCTAATAGTTAGGTTGATTACTTGGTTTATGGGATTGGGAAATTACCGGGTGTCACATATCCGTACTATTCTATGACAGCCGTCACGCTCAAATATTCTCTCATAATTAATTGGCTTATCCATTTTGAGGCGTACCCTAAAATATTCCTTTTATAGGCCTGACACCTCCAGACAGCTGTCATTCCTTCTAGAAACCCTAAATAAATAATACATATTCAAATTACATATTCAAAACTATGATAAGTGTAAAAACATGTTTTCCTTGTAGACTTTGCATAAGTTGTCTTCACCGGGTAGGCTTTGTGCCTTTGTCTTCTTCGGGTAGACCTGGTAACATTGAAGTGTGCTTGGACAGTTCTCCGGGTAGGCTTTACTTAGAGTATTTTCCTTTGGAAAATACTTACCTAGCAAACTTCAATCTTCTTGATAACATCAAACTTTGCCCGACATGACCTTACGAGCAACCTTGTTATTCAATGGTCCCGTCAACTCCTTTCTAGAAATAGCTTATTAGCAAAACCAAGTGTGCTTGGTGACACTGTAGCCTGCTAGAGTTGAACCCTACCCGATGTTACTTGAGATATTTCATTACTCACATCAAGCTTACTCGGACCACTGTTTTATTGATAAATACCTTGCCCGATCTTCCAATCACTTGGCTTCATGATCTTGGTTAGCCAAGAGCTTACCCGGAGGTAAACCTTACTCGGCTATGAAGAACAATCTTGCTAGACATAGTGAACCCTACTCGGGTGTACACTAAAGAAGAATTCTAGAAGATAACCTTGCCCGATGGACAAAATACCTTGCTAGGGTAAGAAAACCTTGCCCGGTAATCCAAGTGTGCTTGGATTCCATACATAGAGATTTCAGAGGAGGTTGAGAAGATTCCAATCTTCCCTATACTTCTCTTAAGCCAAATCTTGACTCAACAATCTCCCCCTAGATTGGAACACCTCAGCTGTCCCAAAACACTTCTACAGTTACTTACACATAGTCAAAATACACATCAAATCAAAGTTAAAATTTTTACATATTCAAAATGTCAAACAATTACATATTCAAAATAATATCCAAAGAAATTACATAGCAAAACCTATTCTAAGATCTTTATCCTCTCCTTGCATCATAGGTTGCTTGTCTTCAATTGACCATCACTGTTCCTGCCCTTTGTCGAAAGATAGAAAGGATCTGGTAATGAGTGTGACTCTCAGGAATCTCCATATCCCTTATATCTCTAAGATCTTCATCATGCAGATAGATCAGGTCTTCATCCTTCTTGATTATCCCTAAGATAAGCCCATCCGAATTTCAAAGAACACAGTGGCCATGATTTTCCTTATATTCAATTTCTGCAATGATCCCATTCTTCTGAACAGTGTAGTTTGGCCGTGTCATTCTTCTCCCGATGCTTATACAAGTATTCATATTTGACACGGGATTGTTGTTTCTGACTGACACTTGATAATTCAATTCATCACTTCTTATCTTTTTCATTCTTGTTGCTCTTCTTGTTCTATCTTGTTTTGTCAACTTCCAACTTTTCTTTTCCTTTAAAAATGGAAATCCCTTGTCAGCTTCATTTTTTAGATACTTGGAGAGTTCATTTTACTGTCTCCTAGCCAACTTGTTTCTATCATGATAATCATATAAATTCAGTGTGGCCATTTTCTCCAATTGTTCCCTTGAATACTCTGCAAAATCATCTCTGAATACAATATCTCTCAATTGTCTACTTTACATAATCACCTTTAAAGATTCAGAGATTGAGTCAAAGTAGATAGTTCTTGGAAGATCCACATTTTATTGTGGTCCTGTTATTCTTTGTGATCTGGCTCTACTTGATTCACCTCTTCCTGCTGATTGGTGTAGTCTTGATATAGGTGGCCTAATTGGGATAGACTTCATAGGTTTGCTAGTCCTAGATATAGCAAATGATTTCATATACATTGACTCAAATAGTTCAGCAGGGCAGTTGATCATATCTACAAAATTTTCACCTGCATCTTTGACAAGTCTTGTAATCATATTACCTACCCTTGGATTTGTTATTTATCCTGCTGGTACAAATCTCCCATCAACAAAACTCATGGGGTTCTCACCTTCCAATAGGAATTTCTCCCATTCAGCTTTTTGTAAGTAAAATAGTTCTTTCAACTCATACTTATCCAATGCATCAAAGGCATTCTCAGTCATTCCCTTCGGATTCACCATTATACCCCTAAGAATTTGAATCATTTATGCATTTTCCCAAGGAACAATAGGTTCATCATCTGGTTCAGGTTTCACTTCTACTGGGATTGGGGTTTCATCAGCAGTTGCCCCTTTTGAGTTTTCTTTTTCAATTTGGGCCTTTTGTTTCTCCCTTAGGTCATGATCTTTCTTTTCATTATAGGGGGTTCATCTTGATCTCCCCTGGGCTTTACACTGGATGGCTCAAATTTCACTCTTTTCAATTGATTTTTCTTTTTAAACTTGTTGTATAGTGACTCAACAGCAGCCTTAGATAGGCTATCCACTGCTTCTGGTGCCATTCCCTTATCTATCAAGTAACCACATTTTCCTGCATATTTCTTTTTCAGAGCTTCAAGTTTCTCAGCCAGTTCATCTTCTCTTACAAATTTTTCTTTGACTTCTTCTCTTGTGTTATTATAAGCATCTCGGAGTTGTTCAAACATGAAATGGCTCAGATCTTTTTTAGAATAGCCATGTTTTCTCAGATAAAATCTATACTTCTGGCTATCTCTGTTCTTTTGATGTATCAGTTTTTCAACGGTGTCCCTTTCTTTGTCCAATCTTTTACTGTAGTTCATCATCATTTAAGGAAGATAAGCTTTCAAAACTTATTCCAAAAGCCATCAATTTGATCACCAAAGGTTTTTCCTTTTAGCATCTATCATGCTCTGCTGAATGTTTTCCCTTTGTACTTTAGTCATTGTAACTTGTGGTAACACAACATTAGCATTTTCATTAGATTTACCCTGATCATCAACATTGTCATCATTTTCAGATTCATCCTCCTCCTCTGTTGATTCATTTACAGCATCAATCATAGGTTCATTAGGAGCAGAAACATTAGGAACTGGAACATTTGGGACTCCTTCAACTACTTCCTCTGGCCTTAGGCTTTGTAGAGGAATAGCTCTAATTTGACTTCCTTGCTCATTTGGGGTCTCAACAAAATTTTTCTTCTTATCATCCCATCTCCCTTTTTTGACTGATTCAGCTTCTCCATCCTGATCATAACTTTTTCTTTTTCTAGTATACTTCTTTCCATATCTTGAATCATCTTCACATTCCCAGTCAGATGGGTTCTGTTTGATATTTCTCTTATTTGTTCAGCCCATTTCTTTGCAAAGATTGTTTCAATTGATTCACCAATTTCTTCTTCAACATTAATTTCCATATTCATAGTTTTTGTTGGCTCAGCTGTTTCATTGGTTTCATTTTGGGGCTGATTCTGAGTTTGAAACAAGCTTAGCACCATAGCTAAAGACTTATCCACTTCTTCAGCTCTCTTTAAATTTATCAAAGTCTCTATCACTTCTTGATCCTCAGCCTCTTCTTCATCAATCACTTTGTTAACATTGGCTTGATCAATTAGAGCTTCCTGCTCTGCCAGATCTTTAGGATTCAAGATCTGGGCAATTATTTCCCTTTCTCTTGTTTCTCTCACAACATTTTCAAACTCTTTCCTGGCAGCAACAGAAGCTTCATCTTCTTCCACATTCAACCTTTCTTTAACAAGATCTGCCTTAACAGGCTCTTCTTCATAGACTTTTGCTTTTCCTTTATACATTCTTCTTTTCAAGTCTTCCTCAGTTTCAGAGACATACTTATCAATTTCTCTGTCCAAGTGATCCATCTCATCATCATGCTCTACCCTCTTGGAGCTTTCAAGTTGTTCAATTTCAGGTTCGGTAAGTGTAGGCTCCTCAGTAGCAGCAATATCATTAATAATCATATCAGTTTGTCCTTCAGTCAAAATATCAGTGGACACATCAGTGATAGCCACATTTGCAATAATATTCATCATTTCATCTCCGACCTCAGTCTCCTTCTCTCCTCTTCCCTCATCCTCATCTCTGTTCAACACATTCAGAATTTCATTATCAGCATCATACTTGTACTGATCTTCTTCAGACTCATCAGCTTCATAGTCCTCTTCTGATATCAGTCTTTCACTAGTTTCCTCAGAAGCATCATATGCATGTAATAAACAATTCAAACCATCATAGATTGACATCACACCAGCATCTACACCAGCACTACCATCACAACCTCATCAGCACCAGCATCACCAGTTGGCTCAATTATATTCTCCCCCTGTTTTAGGGCAGCTGAGGTCTTCTCAACCTCTTGCTCCAGGGGTTGAATTCTTGAAAGTGCAACAGCCAACTGAGCTTTCAGGTCATCAATCTCATTCTTCAATTCAGCATTTTCACCTCTCAGGCTTACTGCTTCAATTATTAGATCAAAATTTCTCTTGTAGATATTGGCAATATTGGAAGATGTAGTGGAAGGTGAGATGTTGAATGGTTCTGGTAAAGGGTTTGAGGTTTGTGTCTAGGGTTGAGTTTGAGTCTAAGGTTAGGTTTGAGTCTGGGTTTGGGTTTGAGGTTGGGGTTGGGTTTGAATCTGGGGTTGGGTTTGAGGTTGGGGTTGGGTTTCTGGTAGTTGTTGAATTGTAGTTGAGGTTGGGTTAGGATGGGTATGTGAGTGGGTGGTGATTGAGTAATTTGATCATTTAATGGTGGAGAGAAATGTGGTATTTGTGTGGAGTATAGTGTAGTTTATCTGTGAGGTTTGGCTTAAGTCTGGTGGTGTTGAGTGTGGTGGTGATTGAGTGGTTTGGGCAATTGGTGATGATGGGTAGGATGGTGTTTGTGGTGGTGAGTCATGGGGTGTGGTTGGTGGTGTTGGAATGATTTGAAACTCCCCCTGAGGTTGTACATAATCTTCAAAATTTGCATCACCTCCTTCTTCCATTCCTTCAGCATTTCCAGCATTGAAATCATTTCTCCCATCATCATTCCCATTATCTTCATCATTATCTCCATCATCACCATCATTTCCATCATCATCATCATCATCATCATTACCATCATCATTCTCATTCTCATCACTTCCATCACCATCAGAGTCATCAATTTCATTCTCTTCAACCTTTTCCTCTTCAGCCATTACCTTATGTAAACGAGGAATTTGGATATCATCAACCATTAGCCATGGTAGATCTTCATGTACAATATTTGGATTGAATCTGTTGGTACTACTGGATATTGTAATTCTCTTGTATGTATCCGGATTTTGCAATGAATGTGTGATTCCAGTAACAGGTAAATCTTCCAATTCCTGGTTGAAAATGATTTGTACAAATCTTGGATATTGCAAGAATCTATCATGGTGTGCCTTCTTCAAGTTGCTCACCAGTCCTTCAAAAATCATCTTCGAAAAATTGAAAGGATATATGAATAGGACAAAAACTGTGGCATTAGCCAGATCCCGACTCATAAGAGTCCATAAGCCCTTTTGAGGGGCAAAACCCTGAATGATGTGATGAATCACAAATCGATATAACAAGGGGAACATTCCTTTCTGGAATTGTCCTTCATGAACAGTCCCCTGATAACCCATTATTTGACTAAATATTCTGAAGAGTTGAGCAGTTGTCAAATGAAGTGATTATGGGTTATCATCGTTCAACCTCAAGCATCTTCGAATCACTCTTTCATCTATGCGCATTTCTTGATTCGCAACTGTGGCTTCGATCCTCTCTCCGTTAACATCATCATACAATCTTGTTGATATCCAAAAACCAAGTGAATGATTTCGGTACATCGTAAAATATTCAGTCAAATCAAAATTAATGTTGGATCATTGTAGCCATCTTATCATCACTGCAACTTCTTCATTTGACGGAATGACTTGCAACAAGGCACACATATTATGCTAGTGCTCAACGACATATCTTGGTTGATTTGCATCGGCCATATCTGAAAAGAACATAATCAAACACATTCAAAGAAAAAATTAGTCTTAAAGTTCACAACTTTAAATAATTTCAAGTTATAATTTTGAAGAAAAAAGAATGAAATATCATTAAGAACCTGTTCTTCGACAAGTTTATAACCTATACATAAAACAGAGATTTTAGTAAAAATGAATAATCAGAGCCCATTGTCACTTAATCTTGGTCAGAAAAAGTTTAATTAAAGCTTACCTAGTCGGATTGTGAGGGCTGACAAATTAGGGTTAGGATTAACGATGTATACGATAAGTCAGTTAGGTTTTTTAGAGAGCAATCAGCAAAAGGAGAGGAGAGAGGAAAAATAATGTTGAAAAACTTCTCTCACTCCCTCTTATATACCTTTTGAAAGTGGGTTTTAAATGAATTTTGTCGTTTAGTGAGTTAATAGCTGTCATACAATAATCTTATCCATTAAAAATTCTAACACCTAAAACCTTACTCGATAATAGTCTAGTATCAAACCTTACCTGAACAACTTAGTCTAGCACAGACTTTACTCGAATAAATTAGTCTAGCACAGACCATACCCGATTAACTTAGTCTATCGCAATCCTTACCCAAAAATTATTCACAATACTTAGTTGAGTATACTTTGATGCAAAGTATGCCGAAAACCTTCAAGAAATATAAAGTGTGCTAGGAGTGGATTCCCAATACAAAGTGCACTCGGAAAGTCAATTTGAAATTACCAAGTATATTAAGGGAACATATGAAGATTCAAAGTGTGCCCGAAATATAAGTGTGCCCGGAAAACAAGGTTTACCCGAAAACACTTGAAATTTTAAAGAATCATAATCATAAAAACACATAGCTTGCTCGAAATGAATTTAAGTAGTAAAGGACACCTAAATGTGCTAGAGAGGTCAAAATCACTAAAGCTTGCTAGAAAGCATCATATTTAGACATAAATAATCAGGCTTGCTTGAAAAGTGATTAAAATGTAAACTCTACCCGAAAAGTATCAAGTACTTCAAAGCATGCCCGAAATTAACAAACTTTGATGAAATCATCTAAGTGTGCCCGGAAAGGTTATAAATCATCAAACCTTACTCGAAATGACATAATCAACCTTTTGTAGGTAAAATGCAACACGTTTTTGCTTTAAACACAATATTTGTCATATTTAACAGTATTAAATCATTGTTTAAAAGCAAATGGTGCATTTAGAGATCAAATTTCTGTTATTATTCTTTTAAAAATAATTTCTTTTCATTTGCTGAAAAGATCTCAATAATGGGATTATATTGACTAAGTAGCTTTCTCAATACTTCATTCTCAGCATTATTATGACAACATAGACAAATCAACAGCAGGACTAGACTTAACATTATTTTCATTTCTTTGGTGATATGATTAAGTTTCAACTAATATGTATAATTCTTAACGGATAACACTTGTTGTTTTCTGATGCTCCTTATCTATTCTCAAGGCTTATTTGGCTTTCTCCAGATCACCCCAATTTGACTTTGACCCTCTGGATTTGGTCAAAATTTTAATGACAGAACATATTTATAAAAATGTTGGATTTTTCTTTTCAAAATTTACAAACATATATGAGGTTGAACGTTGGACTTACATGCCATGCAAGTCAGACTTACATGCATTTCATTCGGAATGTTTAAATGACTTATATGATTGCCTCCACCCCTGTAGTTCTAGAATTAACCCTCATGTTTGCATTTGTCTGTCCCGAATAATCACTCACAATCACATTCAAGTCATAACTCACACAATAAATGTGTTGACAAGAGAGCTAATGACAGTTGCTATTTTAGGAAAGAAAAATGTTTGTTTAAGACGGAATCAGAAACAAACACTGTAGTTGCTAATAGATTTTAAAGGTAACTAACACACACAATAATCACTCAAAAGATTTCCTGTTAGTGCACGGTTTTGCGTCTAGAGTCTTTGTATTTATCGTTAACGTTTTTGTTTATTATTTAATGTAATAATTAGTTTATTTGATAGCCAGTTCGCTAAGTTAATAGCCAGTTCGCTAAGTTAAAGGCTAGTTCGCTAGGGGATGTTAGCGAACTAGCCAAGTAATGTATTCTCTCCTGATTCGTTAGGGGATGTTAACGAATCAGGGGGTGTTTCGCTAAGCTTATGTAGGTAATGAAGGGGAAACTGGTTCGCTAGGGGATGTTAGTGAACCAGGTCACCTTCTATATATAGTGAACCCTGTTCACTCTTAAATGGAGTTGAAGTGAGAGTTAATTATTGAATTGCTGTCAAAATACTCTCTCGATCTTAAATCTTAATATTATACCAACTAATATTGATAATACATATATACATACACACCTATAACACTGAATTACAGTTAATTATGAGCTAGATCTATCAATTAAGCTATTAATTGTATTAACACAGATCCGAGATCTGTTATAGTTATAGATTGATACACCGGGATCAAACAAGTGGTATCAAAGCTGTTGGTGCTCATTACACTTGATTTGGTGTTTTAATTATTTCGTTTTTGTTAGTTTTCGGTTTTGTTTGGTTTTGAATCAATTTGTGTTTGAATTGGTTGAATTATGGACGAATTGGATTGAGTTTTGGTTGATTAAGGTATTGTAGAGTTTCGGATTAGAGGAATTGAGGAGTGGTTTGGATTTGTGTTGTTTGGTATTGAATTCGGTTTAAGTCCGAAACAGGGTTATGTTTTTGGTCAAATTGGATTGGTAATCGATGTTAATTGTCTTAGTGGTTGTGTGTATTGGATTCGGAATTGGTTTACGAGGAGTTTGATAGGTAATTTGTGCAATTTGGTTGAGAAACGTGGGAGTATTACAGATTTGGTATTTCTGGGTTTCTGGGTTTAATCTTCTAAATTTCTGGAAAACTTGTTTGAAGATTTGAAGATTTGAAGATGAACGTAATTCGCTATCATCTGTAGGGTGATTCGCTATATGTTTATCTGTGATTCGTTATCAATTTTGTTACTTCGCTACCTTGTTCTATAGCCAATTCGTGTGAGTTATTGGTTCGTGTTATATAGTTCGTTAACTAGATTAACTGATTCGTGTGACACTCGTCCAACTTGGGATTTGTGTCCTAACGACCTTTGCCACGTGGCATAAGGTGTCAGAGTTTGTTACAAACGGTTGTAACAACCTGATTCGCTATAGTGTGATTCGCTAATCAACTGTAGCTGATTCGTTATCCTGATTCGCTAAGCATTCCTTAGCGATTCGTTAAGTTTATTTTGGCAATTCGTTACTGATTATCATCTGATTCGCTAAAACTAATCCTATCTGATTCGCTAAACTAATCCTTTGTGATTCGTTTGGTTAATTCGTTAAGTTGACTTGTGATTCGCTAAACCTTCATCTCATTCGTTATCTGTTTCGCCATTTGATCAATCTTAACCTTGTTAAGATTTGATTCGTTAAACACTGTTAACAGTTCGCTATAACTGTTCTCAGTTCGCTATAATAGTTCACAATTCGCTACACAGTTCGTTAAACCTAGTTCTTTAAACTTATTTACTTTTCAAAAATGACCGGTATGTATGCATTAGCATCTCAAAACATGTTGATGCAACAGATGTTGCAACTTGATACCGAGATAGGTTCACATTCTAAATGTCCAAGATTAATGAAGTTCTGTGACTTTGCCAAGTGGGAACCTCGGTTTCGTGCACATTTGGGATATGTTCATCCTGATTGTTCTTACTGTCTTGATGAAGTTTATATGGCACCAATGATTGGAGTTGATACTATTGGGTATACTCCTAAAGTTGTTTCTCAATACTCACAAGAAGAGAAGAAAGCTTTAGAAATCAAGATAAAAGCCTATTCTACTCTTACTATGGCTTTACCAGAAAATATCTTTCATCAAGTTGGTAGTATCAAGAGATGTGCGTCTTTATTTCAACATCTGTGTATGAGAAATATGGGAAACACAGCTGAGAGTAAGAAAGTGATGCTCAAGTTTCAGTTTCGAAACATTAACCTATTGAAGGGAGAAACAGTTGAAGAGATGACTACAAGATTTAGTCATCTAATTGCTGAAATGGACAAGATGAAAATGGAAATTTCTGAAAGGGATAAAATTGACACTATTAAAAGTGTGCTTCCAAGTTCTTACTCAACATTTCTAATGGTTTTGAAAAAAATGACTATTTCTTGAATGAAGACTTGACGGCACTTGAATTTTTACAAAAGATAGAAGCCAGAGAATACGATCTTAAGTGTCAAAAATCCTCCAAAGAAAATCAAGATCCAGCTTTCTACGGTGGAAGTATGCCTCTTAGTTCAACGATCTCTCCAATCACTGCTTTTCTTACTCATGCTGCAAGTGAACAAGAATCATCTATGGTTAATGATCCAAAAGTTTGTTTTTACTCTGCTGGTAATTCGGGTGGTTCTGGAAGTTCAACTAATCCATTTGCTACACCACCTAGTGTTAATATGAAGGGAGCTGAGCAAAACTTTTCTTTTTTGACGGCTTTCATGTCTTCATATGAAAACTTAGTGAGTAGTAAGATTGCCACAAGTGATTTAACAGATGAGGACTATGATCAGATAGATCCAGATGATCTAGAAATCATGGATTTAAAATAGAACATGGCTATGATCATCCGTAAAGTTAAAAGATTCATGCAGAGATCTGGAAAAGATCTTCCAGCTTTAAACAAGAAGTTGGGTTTTGACAAATTAAAAGTAAAGTGTTATAATTGTCAGGAATTTGGACATTTCGCGAAGAAATGTGACAAACCAAAGAAAGAATACACTGGTCCTCGTGGTCAAAGTCAAAATGCCTCTACACCACGAGGAAGTGATGCTTAAAAGAAACCATCTTCTTCTACAACACAAGCAATGTTAGCAGACGAAACTGATTGGTCACAACGGTTACTATGCAATAATGTTCAAGCAAATTTGGCTGTGTTTGGGTTACATAAAGATTGTCAAGATGCAACTGGTAGTGAGACGTCTTCTGATAATGATTCTGGATCTGATTCTGACGACTCTTGCGACAAGCCTTCCGAATCAATGTTTGCTTGCGTGGCCAAGATCAATGAGCTTAGTAACTCTATTTCTGCTACTTCATTTGTTAAAGTATCATGTATTGACTGTGAATCTAACAAATCTAAGTTAGAAGCATTGAAAAATCAAAATGATAGTCTAATAAGAGAAATTGCTTCTCTTAAGGATACTTATCGACAATCTCTTGAATCTCAAATGAGATCTCGAGAAAAGATTGACGCATTGTCGACAATTAACCACGATCTCAAGGCTGAGTTATCTGTGAAGATGACAATTAATGAACAAAAGTTTCAAGAGATTTTGAAACATCGTTCAAAGATAACTGAGCTTGAGAATGAGGTTCTTGAGTTGAAGAACAAATTGGGGAAATTTAGAAATTCATCTTTTCTGTTAAATGAAATCATTGAGGTATCTGGAAAACAAAAGGATTCCAAGAAAGGTATTGGTTTTGTTGAAATTCCACCACCTTTCCATAATGATTATAAAATTAATCCTTTTGCAAGAAAAGAAGAGGATTTGATTCAAAAAGAATCTGTGAAATCTGAAAAACCTAAATTGGTTAAACCTGAAATTGTTAAACCCCAAGTTGCTCCTCAAAAACCTCATGTGGAAAGTAAAAAGGTCTTTGTTGAAAATGTTGACAAAGTGATTATTGAAGATGTGTTTGAACCTGAGATTATTCACAAGAATAAGAACATTTTAGTTCTAATCATATTCTTTGCGAACCTCAAGAGTTTGAGGAAGCTGTGTATGGTTCATTCAAGTCTCAAGCGAACAAGGAAGAAACTGTGAAAACCAAACCAGTGAGGGCAAAGAAGTCAGTTAAACCAAAGATTTCTGACGAGGACTTAATGCGTTTCATTAATCCTCCGAGTTCTAAGTCTTCATCGGCTAGAATTTTTAAGTTAAAAGGAATGGACACGATGTTCACTGAAAAAGATATTCCAATAAGTATTATCAAACCTGAACTTATTGAAAGTGTTTTTGTCAATGAAACTTCAAAAATTCAAGAACTTGAACGTGTGTATGCTCAAACAAAAACATCAGTTCAATCTGACCCATTGACTAAGGCAAAACAACTGTTAAAACAAGCTAAGAAAATTAACTTTGTGAAGTCAACTGGGACAGATACACTAAAAAGTTTTTCGAACTGTTCTAATTTAGATTTTACTTAAAAGAGAAATCTGAATTATCTGATGAGTTTGCTAAGAGCATGACTAAAAATGTTAGTCATCATCAAGCGTCTGCATCATTCATTCCAAATACCTTGCAACAACATCGTTTAGACATGCGAAGTTGTTTCTTATGCGGTCAACTTGGTCATGTTGTGAGGAATTCTAGTTAGCAGAACTATTAGAATCATCATCCTTTTATCAAGAACAAATCTAAGCCAATTCCATTGGTCAAGGAGATTCTGAAACGACCTGTGTCGTATGCTGATGATACTCATATTTTGTTCTCTAATATGAATCCTCGGAAGGTTCTTCATGTCAATGAGACACATGGTCAGGTGTAACCAAAATTCGTTCCAACTGAACCCATATGTCAGAACAAGAATTCAAACATTGTTTAGGAAGCTTACTTTAGACGAAAGTCTAGGAAGCCGATAACTTATTCACAAGTGGCTGAACAATAGTTGAAATCTGTTCAAGTTAATGATCAAAAAGAAAACCAAAAGGTGCCCAAGACTGAGGCCTGGGCTGCCTTTTTGAACTAATCACTTTTATTTGTGTGTAGGGTTCATCCAAGACCATTTCTGGTGAAAATTGGATCATGGATAGCGGATATTCTCGTCATATCACTGGGCATCTTGACCTATTAACCAACGTAAGAAATATTCAAGGGGGTTATGTAGCGTTTGCTGGGAATTATGGGGGCATGATCACACAAGAGGGTGAAGTTTCAAATGGTCACATTACGTTTGAAAAAGTGAATTATTGCGACAAAGTTGATCATAACTTATTGAGTGTATCGCAGATTTGTGATAAAAAGTACACTATGTTATTTACTGACAAAGAATGTCTTATCTTGAAACCGGGTTATGTTATTCCCGAGGACATGGTTGTCATGAGATCACCACGGTCAAATGATATTTATGTCTTAAATATGAGTTCTAAGGTATCCACATCGATCGAAACATGTTTTTTCTCTAAAGCAACCGAGAAAGACTCAATTCTATGGCATCGTAGAATGGGTCACATACATGTCAGAAAGATGAATTATTTAATGACAAATGACTTAGTTGAGGGTGTCTTGTTAAAGAATTTTAAGTTATCCAATCACTACGTTGCATGCAAAAAGGGCAAGTAGAAGAAGAAGACACATCCCTCTAAGTTATTGAATTCCATTGATACTCCTCTTGAACGACTTCATATGGATTTGTTTGGTCCTGTGAATCGTGCGAGTATTTCTGGGGATTGGTATTGTCTTGTAGTGACTGATGATTATTCAAGATACTCTTGGGTGTTATTTATGAGTTCGAAGGATCAAACACTGGTTTTGGTACAAAACCTTATTACTAAGATTGAATCACTGTATAAGCAAAAGGTGAGGAGAATCCGAAGTGATAATGGTACTTAATTCAAAAACACTATATTGGATTTCTTTTGTATTCAAAAGGGAATTCACCGAGAATATAGTGCACCTTATGTACCTCAACAAAATGGTGTTGCTGAAAGAAAGAATAGAACCTTGATTGAAGCTGCAAAAACGATGCTCGCTGATTCTAAGCTTCCTGTCCAATTTTGGAATGAGGCTGTGAATACGGCTTGTTATACTCTCAATCGTGTTCTAACAGTTAAACGACTAAAGAAGACCAGTTATGAATTATTAAATAATCGTAAGCCTAACTTAAAGTATTTGGAACCTTTTGGGTGTCCTTGTACTATGCTGAAGAAGGATGCGGGTAAATTTGAAGAGAAGGCCATTGAGGGTTATTTCTTAGGGTATGCGTCACCTAAGAAAAGAGTTTTCAATTTTACGTCTGGTTGTGTCGAAGAGTGGTACCATGTTGACTGTCAGAAGTACACTACTCCTCCACAAGGGAAAGGTCCCGACTGGATGTTTGACTACGATGGTCTGTTCAATTCATTTATTCCATTAACTGATCATCCAGATGAAGATGTAGTTCGGGCGTATTTTGAAGAACATTTGGAAATTCCACGATTTGCAAGTTCAAATGATGTTGAAGCTCCAATTGCTGCTCCAACTGAAGAACCTGAAAACGAAGCTCCTGTTCATTAAGATACTGCTTCTACTTCATCTGATGATAATGCTTCAGTAATTGGGAATAATGTTTCATCTCCTGAATTGGGTGAACATTATACTAACTTATTTGAAAATGTTACTGTTTCTGAAAATCCTACTCTCAGGATTCATAATTATCATCCAGAAGAAAACATTATTGGAGACCTTAATGTAGGGGTTCAGACACGACATCAAATCGCCTCTTCAAGTGACATTAATGCTCTCTGTGTTCATGCTGACTTACACGCATCTGAAATTACAGCTGTTGCTAAGTTTTCCTTTTTTCTATCTCAAGTCGAGCCAACAACTCCTCGTGTGGCTTTACAAGATCCTTCTTGGGTAGAAGCTATGCAAGAAGAACTATAACAATTTGCTTGTTTAGGTGTTTGGGATCTTATTGATAAACCTGCTAGAGTCAAGAAGGCAATTCCGACTAAGTGGGTATATAAGTGTAAGAAGGATGATCGTGGGGTAATTGTGAGAAACAAGGCACGTTTAGTGGTGCAGGGATTTCATCAGCAAGAGGGTATTGATTACATAGAGGTATATGCTCCAGTTGCAAGATTAGAGTTGATTCGAATCTTCCTGGCATATGCAGCTTATAAGAGTATCAAGGTCTATCAAATGGATGTTAAAAGTGCTTTTCTCAATGGTGAATTACATGAGGAAGTGTTTGTTTTACAGCCTCCTGGTTTTGAAGATCCTGATTATCCGGACCGTGTTTACCAATTAAACAAGGCCCTATATGGTCTACATCAAGCCCCGAGAGCTTGGTATGGCACGCTCGCCGACCATCTGACTGATAATGGCTTCAAACGAGGGACTGTCGACTGCGCTTTATTTCATAAAACTGTTGGTGACGATCTTCTCCTAGTACAGATTTATGTCGACGATATTATTTTTGGGTCTACAAACGACACATTGTGTAAGGAGTTCGAGAAGTCCATGCAAAGAAAGTTTGAGATGAGTTTGATGGGAGAGATGAATTTCTTTTTAGGGTTGCAGGTTCACCAGTCTGCTCACGGAATTTTTATTCACCAGACTAAGTATGTGAACGACGTCTTGAGCCGATTCAAGATTTCTGCCGGAAAAATCCCTTCCACTCCTCTTCCAGTAGGGCACAATTTATCACCGGGTGAATTGGAGGATTCCGTTGATCCTACCCTCTATCGTGCCATGATCGGTTCTTTAATGTATTTAACGGCTTCTCGCCCTGATATTATGTTTGTTGTTTGTCTTTGTGCTAGGTATCAAGCAAGTCCATGAGTGACTCACCTAGCTGCAGTCGAGAATTCTTCAGTATTTGAGGGGAAATCCAGATATCGGGTTGTGGTACTACAAGGATGATACTTTCGATCTTACTACTTACTCAGACTCAGATTATGGATGATGCAAGATCAATTTCAAGTCTACTACTGCGGGAATTCAACTTTTAGGAAACCGGCTTGTTTCCTGGCAGTGTAAGAAGCAGACAACGGTCTCCACTTCAACCGCCGAAGCTAAGTATGTTGCAGCCTCGAGTTGCTATTCCCAGGTTTTGTGGATACAACAACATCTTCGCGACTACGGTTTGAAGTTTCTTACTACTCCTATTTTGATTGATAAATCTGCTGCAATTTCTATCACAAAGAATCCCGTACAACATTCGATAACAAAACATATCGAAATTCGATATCACTTTATACAGGATTGCTTTGAGAAGAAGTTGATTGACCTTGAGAAAATACATACTGACTTTCAGAAAGCCGATCTGTTTACTAAAGCTTTTGATAAAACGCGTTTTAAATTTTTGCTTGATTTAAACGGATTGAAGACCCTCGCTGATATCCTTAAACAAGGATGACTATATTTATTTTCTGTCATATTTTTCTTTTAAAATTTATTTTGGTTTTAGGGGGTAAAAATCTAGAAAATACAAAAACATTAAAAATTTCAAAATTAAAAAATTGTGATTTCTGTTCTTTAATATTTTTCTTTTAAATATTTAGAAAAACCACAAACATTTTTAAAATTTTGAAAAACCAAAAAGAATGTGATTTATGTTTTGTACAGAAAAATCCGAAAATCCAAAAAGATTGTGAAGTTTATTTTGTTTATAAGAAAAATTAAAAAGACAAAAATATTGTGTATTTAAAGTTTGTATAGAGAAAAACCAAAGAGATTTTTGCAGGCGTTTTTAGATTATTTTCTCGCTGAAAATTATGTCGGTTATTTAAGTTTGTGAAGCATGCTTGCATGTTTTGGTCCCGTTCTCTACTTGTAGATGAATAGGATAGCCATTTATTTATAAACTTAAGTTAACTGGGCAATTAAATTTATATTTTCTTTACTTTATGCCCCTCAAAATTTTGAGTTTTTGAAGCAAAAAGAGAACATGATAGTACATTGATTATCTTGACCCCAAATCCAGCAAAAAGTTAGCTTAAAAGACTGTGTGCTTAATTGCATTGGTGCATTGATAGGTCTTAAAACAACCCAGTAGAGTAAAGTTTGTGATATAAACATAAAGAAACGCCAAATTGAAAGGGGTGTTAGTCTCTAGCAAAAGTCTCGGTGAGGATGGCAGAAATGTAATAACCAGTGATACTCAAGCCTTATATTTGATGATCACCCAAAAATAAAATAAAGCAAATAACAAGCGTTAGGATTCTGGACATTGTGAATCTTTATGCGGCTTAATCATCTGGATATTCATAAGTATGAATATTTCACTCGCTTTCAAGAAGCAAACCCAAAGTATTAAACTTGATCACCGCCGTACTTCGTAAAATTTAAATTACTGACTTGATCAAAATCCGCTGTTAGTCATACAATTGTTCCTCCCTTGCGTGCGTCTTAATACCATTAAGAAATGGACCCCAGGGGAAACAATGTATGTAAGCCAACAGATGGACTCGTGCATACTCACTCACAGTAAATGAAACTTGATGCATTGCTCAAAATTTCAAAATTGGTATCAAAAATTTTGGTCAACAATATAATGGTTTATGTCAAGTTGGGGTGATTTGGCAAAAATCAAATTAAGCTTGAACCGAGATTAGGGGCTGATAGTTTCTGATATTCTGTGCTTTAATTGAACAAATTAATCATATCACAAAAATACTTGAATGTGTGTTATTAGATTTATGTGGATAACAATATCAATGACCGACTTATCGCCAGTCATAATATCGCTGAAATATAAAACTGTGGTGGAAGGGCAATTTAGTCAATATGATTCTCTACTCAAACTCGACAAAAATACAAAAAATATATTTCGTTTGATAAATCATTAAAAAAAATAAATAAATAAATAATGTCGATTTTTATGAATCGGATATCTTTTGTAAATACATTCTTTATTCTTTATTTTACAAAATACCAAAAAGATTTTTTTTTAGTTATGTTTTGAAAAACTGAAACGTTTTTAAGGTATTTGGTTGTCGAGATAAAAAGATTCTCGATAACCTAATTTATTTATTTATTTTATTTAACTATTTAATTTATTTAATTATTTATATTAAAATTAAATAAAAGATTTTTTAATTAGAATCTAATTCGTTATTTATGGATAACGAACTAGGTGATTCTTTAGCGAACTAGATTCTGGTTCGCTAACCTAATTCGCTTCTGCACTCTGTAACGAATCATCCCTTCGTTATGCATATTTAACGAATCATGACACGAATCATGTCTTGATTCGCTACCTTTAATTTAACGAATCAAGTAGCGATTCGCTAAAATAAGGTAACGAATTGTGTTAGCGAATGGGCTAATTCGTTAATTTTAATTTAAACGAATCGTCTAATTCGTACAAGTTGTACCTCGGGTGGCGTGCAAGGATATAAAATACAAGAAATACAACAGTCTCCTACACTGTTCGTCTTCTTTCTTCATCATAAAGTTACCCTGTTCAAATTTTCTCTGAAATTTCGACTTCCTTATTTTGACATTTCAAAGACATATTTGAGTTTCTAGGTATAGACGATCATTGCGATCTAATTTTCGTCAAAAATGGCTAGGATTTGATAGTTAAATTATGAACTTTTAAGGGTTTAAGGGTTTCCGAGTTTATATACCCCATTTCAGTATAATTTGTGTTGACACACTTGTTAATTTAGATATCATTGTGATCGGAATGTCATTTCGATACCCTTGGTGGACTCTAATCAACATTTGATTATTGTTTGCTGGGTTAATTATGTGTTCATGGTCTCCGTGTTTATAGTTGGTTCGTTTAACCCTCAGTACATCTAGGTGTTGAGTCTCAATCTCATCCACCTAAGCTTACTAGTATGATTCCAAGCTCAACGAGCTGATTATCTTGATGGTTCAACGATAGTTATGGCCTAATTGAATCTGGGTTTATAATGTTGACTGTTGTTGTTCTTCCTGATTTTGACCTTGACTATGCGAGTCAAAGAGAAAGTCTTAATTTTTTACCATTCGTTAATCTTAGCGAATTGGGACTGTTTCGTGTCCAATTCGTTAAGATCTTACACAAACTAGCTAAGCGAATAAGATGTTACACGAATCAGATATGGATTTGCTTAAAATATAACGAACTAGAGTTTAGTTCATCAAAATTAAATAGTAATTCGTTATGTTCAGTTCGTTAAAGTATTTACTTGATAGCGAATTGCCTGATTCGTTATCTTATTGTAACGAATCAGTGTGATTCCCAACGAATGATATTTATTAATTAACTTAATTTAAATATTCAATTAATTTAATTAAAGAATTTAAAACGTCTAATACGCATAAATATATACACCATCTATAGATATGTTGATATATTTTGATATCTCTTCTCATATTCGATTTTATTTATACAGTAAAACATGGCTGATCAAGAACAACAAAATCGACCACCACCAGAACAACCTCCACAGGATCAACAAGATCAACAAGTTGAAGTGATCTTATTGTCGTTTGATAAAAAGCACAACATTTGTGCTTATGTTGATCAAGATGTACCTGATTTGGAAACATTTGGAGATTTGTTGACTTTCTTACGACGATCAAAGATACATTATGCTATCACTGCTAGACTAAAGGTGTATCTAAGTATTATCAGACAATTTTGGAACACGGCTGCATATGTTGAAGAAAATCAAAACAGCAGGGCTACAATCAATCAAACTCCAATTACAATTGATGTTGTAGTGATTCGCCGAGTACTTCAATTCGATGATAATGACGATTACCCGAGTGAATTTGACAGGTCATTAGTTAGAGGCCTATTCACTCGTTTGCACTATAATGGAAATATTCTTAAGTCCATGTTGAATAAGAATGGGATGTGTGCACCATACAAGTAACTGCTACACGTTTTACTTCATTGTATGAGTGGCCGTCGGGGTGGTTTTGATGAGTGTAGACTGAGTTTGCAGTCGGCCTTTGTTGCCTTGATTCTGAACAAGCCGTATAATTATTCAGAGTTAGTATTTGATCATTTGAAGGAACAGGTTCAGCAAACTCTTCAGTCGAAGAAATTCTTGATGTATCCTCGCTTTTTACAGCTAATTATTCAAGATTTGATTCCGAATTTGGTGATTGATCGGACGTTGGTGAATGACGTACTTCATCAGGAACACATGATTGCTGATACCGTTCATCATATGTTAATTTATAGAAAGGAGAAACCACAGGATGAACGGATGATTGGTAATATAATCAATCCGAATTATGTATGTCCTCTTAATGAGCGCTGGATCCACGACGATTCGGATTCCGAGCGTGAAGGGGGAGAAGGTGGGAACGGTGATGGTGGAGATGATGATGATGATAGTGATGGGAATGATGGTGATGGTGGAGCTGGTGAACGAGCTCTTAAAGAACAACAAGATGCAGTCGATGCTGCTCTAGCTGCCACCATGAAAGCTCAGCTGGAAAGAAAAAGAAAGGGTAAAGCTCTAGCTACTGGTGAACCATCAAAGAAGCCTCGTGTGTCTGTTGGGGCTGGGGTAATCATTGGGACCCCACCACCACGTCATACAACGCCTCAAAGCTCGGCGGTGCCGCTAACTACTAGCACTCCGATGCTTACTTTGACGACGACGTTGGTGTCACACGAGAGGCTCGGTCTTATTCCTCAAATGGCGTTAACCAAGATACCGAGACCTCCTACTGCATTATCTACAGTATCTCCTACTACATCAATGAGACCTCCTCCTCCGCCAACAACTACTCCTCCTCCACCTCCGCCTAGTGATGTCTCATTTATGAGAATTACTCGGCCTCAAGGACCAGTTCAACCTGTTCACCCGTCCGTATACAAGTTGCCACCAGGTCGTCAAACTGAAATGCTACTAAATCTGCTACATCTATATGAAAATCAAATGGCAGCTGACCGTCAAACTCAAGAACGACTCATGGAGAATCAATGACGAATGATGAGTCATATTTCTTTCTGTCAGAAGGAGACTAAGTCGTTGCGTACGATTGTTGAGTTTCAGAGGGTGAAATTAAAGGAACAAGAAGAGTTGATTTTACAATTAACTTGTAAAGAAGATGCCCTCAAGAAACTCAAGAATGACGACGATGATCCTGACGAATCTGGTGCAGGAGGTGAGCCTAAACAATCGCATGGTTCATCCTCTGGTGCTGGTTTCAGTGGCGGTGATGATTCAAGCAAGCAGATAATTATTTATCAAGATCCAACCGCTGCCAAGCCAATTGAAATGATTGCAGCTAACACTGTGATATTTGTTGATGGATGAGGGGTGGTTCGTAGTGTGGTAAACAGAGATGAGATAGAGGTTGGTGAGTTTGTGGTTAGATCCTTGACAAGGGAGCAGATTTCGATTCTGCTTGGGCTGAATGATGATCAGTTGACTGCTTTAGAGACTGAGCCCGATGTCGAAGTGATAACTGAGGAGGATTTGGAAGTTGATCCGTTGTTTATGAATATGGATTTTGTTTATGAGAATGAGGAGATTGAGATGGAGGATGTGACTACTGAAGAGTACCCGAACTTGTATCAACACACGAACGTTGATCAAGGTGCTCCGGTATTTCATGAAGAAGTAATTAAAGAGACTGAGGATGAATTGGAAAAGGTTGTGCAGCGAACAGTACCCTCACTCAAAGAAGTGACTGATGAGGACGTAGAAAGATGGTTCAAACGTCATAAAGTGGGTAAAATTATCAGTTCATATCGTTATGTAGATCAAGAAAGAAAAGATACTGCTGCTGCTTGGATTAAGGCTAATCAGGTGACTACCTTCAAGACTGTTTCTAAGGTACATGATGATATTGTCTACTGGCTCTATGATTCTGACCATAAAGTATGTATAGTCAAGTGGGAAAAGGGTGTCCAGTATTACGAGAATATAATGGATGTTCTTACATTGCCGCGATGGGATGTTCGTACACTCGCGAGACGTCCATTTATCAATCGTGGGGGTTACCGAACAGCTGAATGGTTTCACCAACACTTACTATTCGAGGTCAATCATGGCTTCAAATTCTTCAAGCCCCAGGTCCCAAGACGTAAGCGCATTGACGAGATTGATCTAAGGACCGGCTGGAAGAAACTTGTCTTGAAAGTGAAGCCGCCAAAGACGATGAAAAAGGTCCCTTTGAAGACAATGCCTCAAGATATTTATCTGTCTTTCAACCGTTGGTACTATGACAATCGTACTGGCGAGGCCTTTATTGTTCGTGGTCGAGGACTGCAGACCGAGCTCATCAAGATAATCGACCCGATGTGGTTGGTTAATTTATCAGAGACCGACAATGACGTGTTCTTCAGGAAGCAGATTTTGATCCAGCGCCAAGAATATTACGACCTGGCTATGCAATTCCAAGGAGTTGTTCGTGTGTGTCATGAACATAGAATTCATAGTTGTAGAGACTGGCAGTCAAAGCGCTTCAAATAAGTTAAAGACAAAGAGCTCAAGACGAGGGGGTGTCTGTTAGTGCACGGTTTTGCGTCTAGAGTCTTTGTATTTATCGTTAACGTTTTAGTTTATTATTTAATGTAATAATTAGTTTATTTGATAGCCAGTTCGCTAAGTTAATAGCCAGTTCGCTAAGTAAAAGGATAGTTCGCTAGGGGATGTTAGGGAACTAGCCAAGTAATGATTCCCTCCTGATTTGTTAGGGGATGTTAACGAATCAGGGGGTGTTTCGCTAAGCTTATGTAGGTAACGAAGGGGAAGCTGGTTCGCTAGGGGATGTTAGCGAACCAGATCATCTTCTATATATAGTGAACCCTGTTCACTCTTAAATGGAGTTGAAGTGAGAGTTAATTATTGAATTGCTGTCAAAATACTTTCTCAATCTTCAATCTTAATATTATACCAACTAATATTGATACTACATATATACATACACACCTATAACACTGAATTACAGTTAATTATGAGCTAGATCTATCAATTAAGGTATTAATTGTATTAAAACATATCCGAGATCTGTTATAGCTATAGATTGATACACCGGGATCAAACATTTCCATTCATATAACATAAATCATACAAACGATAATCGATTTAGGGTTTCTTGATAGGAAAGTTATATCCGTACTATTCTATGACAGCCGTCACGCTCAAATATTCTCTTACAATTTATTGGCTTGTCCGTTAGGAGGCGTGCCCTAAAATATTCCCTTTTTTTAAAAAAAAGTTTGTGAACATTAATCAACTTTTGGTTGATAAAATATTTAAAAAATTCATGTAGTTCACAGTTGTTCTTTGTCATTCTTTTAAATCAAACATTTCATTTTGGTGACCAAATACCAACAGGCTTGTGTATGACTGGATAATCACTTTTCAGCCTATCATTTGGAAAGATTTATATAGGAACATGCATAGACAACAATGTAACTCCAAATAAGACATAGCAGTTTCTTTATGTTTATATCACCTTAGATTTTACACATCATGAGAAAGCAACCATACATGTTAATGACTGTACTAAGTGCCCTTTGGCTTATTAAATCTATATGATTGGCTAAGTAGTCAATGTACTATCATTTCCCATATTGAAACAGTTTTAAATTCAGACACCCCAATATCTCCTATTTGATAGGTAAATGGCTATCTTGTTTGAATACAAGTGGTCAACAGGACCAAACATGTATGTGAGTATATGTCCTTTCAAAACAGAGTTATTGACATAATTTTAAGTGAATGAATAGAAAACAATTTACAATTACCCCAAATGCTTTCAGTTTTCCAGCTTAATGGCTATCCTATCAATTCTGAGAACAGTTGACAAGACCAAACATATACAAGTATATGCCTTTCCAACTTGAGCAAGTAACATAATTTTCATCAAAAGTAACTCTTTGAGATTTTTCATTTAAAATTTTCTTTTAAGCTTCTACAAAGCTTGAACTGAATATTATTATCATATCTCTACACCATTAACAATTAGCTCTGTGTTATAAAAAAGTTTTGTTCCAAAAGTTTTTTTGCTTTGCAGTTTCAATTTAGCATAACATTTTGACATGAAAACACATTTTGACACAAAACAAGCATAACATAAAACCATGATCATCAATGACATTATTAAAACAAGCAGACTTCACAATATGCATAGTCTAATCTATCCTAATAGCATTATCAGATCAGATTACTCACAAAATCAAACATTTAATCATGACATCAGATAAGCATATAATCAGTTTTGACAATTCAAACTACTTCTCAAGACATCAAAACAGTTAACTGACAAACAATCATAAGCATCAAGGATACCTAATTTTGCACAAATTATCATTTAAGCACCAATCAATTAATATAACAAAAGTATCATATTGAAGCACATTCACACAACATTCAATTTGTGGAACCTCTATCAATATAATCATTTAGCACACAGAGGCACACATCAAGCACACATCCTCAATCAGACCTCATCAGAGTTGATCATCCCCAGGGCTTTCAAAAGAAAGTTAAACATGGTTCTGTCAAGTGGTTTGGTGAATAGATCAGCCAAGTTATCACTTATATCAACACTCTTCATCTCTATTAAACCTTTTTCACTATAGTGTCTTATAAAATGATGTCTGATTTCAATGTGCTCAGTCTTAGAATGTTGTACTAAATTCTTAACAGTGAAATATGCAGCAGTAATATTAATAAAAATAGGGGTGTTCAGAAAATTCAAACCATAGTCCAGCATTTGGTTCTGAATCCAGAGAACTTGAGCACAGCAAGCAGATGGAGCAATGTATTCAGCTTCTGCAATTGATATTGACACAGTGGTCTGCTTCTTGCATTGCCATGACACTAGCCTGTCTCCCAAAAATTGACATCCATCTGAGGTTGACTTCCTGCTCATGTTGCAGCCATCATAATCACTATCTGCGTAAGCAATCAAATCAAAAGAGTGGTTCTTTGGATACCAAATCCCCAAGTTTAGTCTTCCTTTCGTATATCTAAAGACTCTCTTGACTGCATTCATGTGAGAAACTTTTGGACTTGACTGGAATCTTGCACAGACACACACATCATACATAATGTCAGGTCTTGTAGCAGTTAGGTACATCAGGGATCCAATTTTGGCTCTATATTTATGTTCATCCATAGGCTCCCCCTTTTCATCAGCTATCATCTTTTCCTTTGTGTCCATTGGAGTTGAAGCAGTTTTGAATTCATGACATTTGAACTTATTCAAGATGTCCTGCACATATTTAGTTTGGTAAATGAAAATCCCATCAGTTTCCTGTTGAACTTGTAGTCCCAAAAAGAAGTTCATATCTCCCATAGAGCTCATACTGTATTTGGATTTCATTACTCCTTCAAACTCCATACACATTTGTTCATTGGTTGACCCAAAGATGATATCATCCACATAGACTTGTAACAACAGCAAATCTGATCCCTTCCTTTTGTAGAAGAGTGTCTTGTCAATTGCTCCCCTTTGGAAACCATTTTCAAGAATATGGTTTGACAACTTATCATACCATGCTCTAGGAGCCTGATGTAATCCATATAGGGCTTTGTTTAACTTATACACCCTGTTAGGATACATTGGATCCTCAAAACCTGGTGGTTGAGCAATATACATCTCTTCATCAATCTTTCCATTTAGGAATGCAGACTTGACATTAAGCAGGAATACCCTTATGTTCTTTGAGGCGGCATATGCAAGAAAAATTCTAATAGCTTCAAGTCTTGCAACTGGTGCAAAGACTTCCTCAAAGTCAATTCCTTTTTCTTGTAGGCATCCAAGTGCAACAAGTCTAGCTTTATTCTTAATCACAATACCCCTCTCATCCCTTTTATTCCTAAACACCCATTTGGTTCCAATTGCATGTCTTTTTCTTGGCTTGTCTACAAGTTCCCACATTTGCAGATCTCAAAATTGAGCCAACTCCTCTTGCATTGCTTCTACCCAACTATTGTCCTTCAGTGCTTGAACAATGTTCTTTGGTTCTATCTGGGATAGAAAGCAAGAGTACAAACAGATTTGCAGATTCAGAATGACTTCTTGTAACTCTTTCATATATATCTCCAATGATGTTTTCAGAAGGATGATTCTTTTCAACATAAGGGGTTTGATCTATCATATCAGCATACACATTAGTGTTAAGATTTGATTCATTGAGATCTGGTTCCTCAAAGATCAATTCGGTTTAAGCATCATGAAACTCTGGTGCTTCTTCATAATTCTGTCTTGAAGTGGATGCACCATTTTTCCCCATATTAAATCTTTAAAACAGATCTTGAAACCTTGCTGTTGATACAGCTTCCTCTTCACTTGCTTGGTTGCTTAGGTTTCCCTCATTCAGAACTTGATCATTTTGCACTTCTTGATTGTCTTGATTTATATCTGCATGATCTTGTTTGGACTGTGATTGTTCTCTTGATCATTGTCTTGAACTTGTTCAACTATTTCACTTGAGGGATCCTTTATAAATGTATATTCCTTTTCTTTACTTGCAACCCTCTTCCATCACTTTTCCATGTCCAATGTTTTCTTATTTTTCTCTTCAATCACACTGGTCTTGTAGAATGAATCAACAAAGTCTTCAGGATAAATCTTGCATGACTTAATCAATTTTTCATGATCAAATAGCCATGCTGCACCATCAACTGTGTTGAATTGATTCTCATTAAAGATAATGTCACATGATTCAATTACACTCATATGATCTTTCACATACACCATGTAAGCTTTTGAGTGTGTAGAGTAACCAACAAAGACGCAATCCATGGATTTAGCTTGAAACTTGTTTAAATAGTCCTTGGTGTTCAGAAGTGAACATTTGCATCCAAAAGGCTTGAGAAACTTTATTTAGGGTTTTCTATTAAAGAAAATTTCATATGGAGTTGTGTCTTTTGTTGAGAAGTACCCTATTCTGAACATAGCACGCTGTGTTAATGGCTTATGCCCAAAACTTAACTGGTAAGTTAGCATATTCTAGCATGGTTCTTGCAGCATCAATGAGTGTCATGTTTCTTCTTTCTGTAACACCATTTTGTTCAGGAGTTCTAGGAGCTGAGAATTGCTGTAGTATACCCTTTTCTGCACAGAAATCTTCATTTACTCCATTTTTGAAATCAGTACCATTGTCACTTCTCATCACTTTAACCCTCTTAGCCAGTTGATTTTCAATCCTTGTCACACAGCCCTTAATCAACTCTACAGTCTCATCTTTTGTACTCAGAAAATAAACCCAAGTATATCTTGAATAATCATCAATAATCACTAGACAATATCTTTTCTTTCCTATGCTTGGGACACTCACAGGACCAAAGAGATCCATGTGAAGTAATTCAAGCACTTGATCAATTGAATTGATGAGTTTTGTCTTATGAGATGACTTGTGCTGCTTGCCTTTTTGACATGATGTACAATTATCATCCAATTTGAACTACTTTGTAGGTAAACCAATTACATGCTCACCTTTCACAAGTTTGTTCATGTTTTTCAGATTCACATGACATAATTTCCTATGCCACAATTTTGATTCATTTTCAGTGGCTTTGGAAACAAAACATGTACCACCTCTTGAAACAGCTTCTTTCATGTTGAGCTCATATAAGTTGCCATTTCTTGGGGTCATCATCATAATCATGTCTGGTGGAATCACAAAATCATGTTTTAAAATGAAACAATGTGAGTCATCAAAACCAACTTTATAACCTTTATCACACATCTGTGATATGCTCAACAGGTTATATTGTAGTCCCTCAACATAAAACACATTGTCAAATAAAACTTTTCCATTTGTTAAAATTCCCTTTCCAATTATCTTCCCCCCATTCTCATCACTGCCAAATGCCACATGACCTTCAAACTTCTCTTCATAATTAACAAGTGACCTCTTGTCACAAGTCATGTGCCTAGAACATCCACTGTCCATATACCACACTTCATTCAGTTGATTAGTTAAGTGATGGACTGTTGCCTAGAAAATCCACTGTCCAAATGCCACATGGACTGTTCCTACACAAATCATAGAAGTTGATTAGTTAAGTGATGAAGTGCAAGCTATTTCAACTTGCAAAACATTAGTTTCATTTTCAGTAGCAGCACTGGGTGTGAGTGTTATGGGTTCAGGATCTTCATGTGTTAACTCAAGATTGTTTGAATTGTCAGTTTCATAGCCACACTCTCTTGGAGGATTCACAAATGAATTTGTGTTCTTGCAATCTCTCAGTGCACTTTCACATTCGTTAACAACATAGTCTTTCTTTTCTTAGTTATCTCTTACATCAGCAATCTCTTCCATCTTAGTTTCAACCTTAGGTTTCCAAAGAAATCCTTGAGTTTCATGACCATGTTTCAAAAGAAATTTTTCATCACCAGTCAGGTCTGTTGGTTTCTATCTAAGAAAGACACCCTTGTTTCTTGTCTTCTCACTGCTTGGTGATCCATGAGAGTCATCAGACTTTACTTATATTGTGTCTTGTTTGGGGACAATTCTCAATGGTTGAACATTCTTCTTGACAGCCTTTTTAGACTTCTTTGGAGACATGCTTCTTCTTATTGATTTAGTCACATGTGTTTTTGTCTTGACATCATCTTTCTTTTCTTTCTTAGTCTCAACAGTAGCTTTCAATCCATATTCAATTATGGTCTCTTTTCCACACACCTTTCCTTTTCCCAGTTATGCATCATACTTTTGCTTGTACAAAACAAAGTCTTGTCCATACTTTGTCTCATCTGGGATATGAAAAGGCTTGAAGTTGAATCTCTCATTACAAGAATCAGTGTGGTAACCCTATTCATCACACTTTTTGCACCAAACTTTCCCCTTGTATTTTTCATGATCACTTCCTTTCTTAAACCTTTGACTTGGTCTAGCTGCTTTGACTCCAAGTGTCTTTTGATTCTTCAGACCATCAAAATCAATTGAGAAAAGAACATATTCCTCAATCTTGATGTCTTGTCTTTCAACTTTAATTTTGACAAAGACAATTTTCTTCATAACCAAAGGTTCTTCATCTATGCTTTTCTTATGTCTTGACTGCTTCTTCTCATATTCTTTAAAGTTTCCACTTCCCCAATATCAAACCCCTCATGACTAGAGAAAAATAGATAAACAAGGATAAAGTTTTCAATATCAACTATTTCAGTCACCTTTTTCTTGTTGTTGTTCTTTATCCTTTCCAATACAGCCTTGCTTGGTGGCCTTACTGCATTGTAGCTTATCTTTTTCTTCTCACATATGTCAAAAGACACATGTTATCTCTTCATTCTTTCATTTTGTTTCTTGATTCTTGGTGTGATAGGTGGATACAATGGAAGCTTGTCAATTGATTATGGTTTCTTCAATCCTCTTCCCCTATTAGCAGCTTTGATTTCTTCAACAGTGATCTGATCACTTGAGTCACTTAAATCATCTGCATTCAGATCATCAGAATCAAAATCATCTTCAGAGACTTGTACTCCAATTGACTTATCTTCTTCAATTCTTCCTTTACTACAAATTCTCCTTCTTCATTTACCTCAACATTCTTGTAAAGATCAACAAATTCTTCTTTGTCTTGAAAGACATCTCTGAATTGTTGTAGATATGCATCTCTCTTCTCTTTGTTCACCTTAGGCATAAAGTTGTTGTTGAATAGTGGTGGAACTGCTTTGTATTTGTCTTCCTCTTTCACTTGGTTCAGATTACCACATATGTTTCCCGTGGAAACCAAGTTCTTGAGAAATTCATTTTCTACTTGCAATTTTCTGTTCTGCATCTTCTCTTCTACAATCATCTTCTTCAACCCCTCTATCTCAGTGGTGCATCTCTTTTGAGCTCTATAGCTGCTTATACAATCATCTTCTAAACTTTTAATTTTCTCTTCATTAATCAACTCACTTGCCTCATACCCATTGATGATACTTTGTTTCCTAAAACACTCACCCTCCAGCTTTTCTACCTTTACATTTAATTCATTGATAATTTCATTTAAATTAACTGTATGAGTAGAGTGTACCTGAGATGAGGTTCCAACATCTTTCTCAATCAAAGCCATAAGTGCAACATTTGCCCACTTGATGTCATCTGCAATGTCTTCTTCATGATTGCTCCAGTCAAAATCATCCTCATGCTGTGCAACCAAGGCTACGTTCCCTTGATTTCTTGGTTAATTTTGATTAGTTCTGTTTGAGCTGGTTGGAACAGTTTGAAGGTTTTGGTTGTTGTTTCTTTGAAAACTTTGATTCTGACACACAGCTTGTTGATTGTTCATTTGAGGTTGTTGAAAGTTGTTGAAGTTTGGATTGTAGTTGTTGAAGTTGTTGGGATTGTTGTTGAAATTGTTGTTTCTCTACTGGTTTTGTTGGTACTGTTGCTGATGATTTCTTGACTGGTTCTGAAACTGGTTCATCTAAAAGTTTCTTGGCATGTTGCATTCTCTGGCAAAATGACCTGGCTGTTGGCAGTTATAGCAGATGGCTTTTGACTTGTCAAAACCAATTCTTTCATTTGGCCCTGATAGAAGTGATCTACCAGTCCTGTTGTATAACCTCTTGCTTCTGAGAGCCAACATGGCAGTTTGCCATTTCAAATCCATGTCCTCCAAATCATCTGCATCTATCTGCTCCAAATCATCTTGAACAATGCTGGTATGAACCATATTCTTTGCTACAAATGCATTATAAGATTCAGTAAACATTGAGAACAATGCTTGGTAATCAGACCCATGACTTCCATTTCCACCAACAAAAGGTGCAAATTGTGACATCCCACATCGGTTGGGAAGGAGAACTAAGCCTTCTTTATAAGGAAGTGGATACATTCCCCATCATAACGCGTTTTGGGCGCTTAATGGTAGTGGATGAGAGGAGAATTCCACAGTTAAGCGTGCTCAGGTGGGAGAAGTATGAGGATGGGTGACCACCTGGGCAACCAAAAGCAAATCCGTGAGGCGATGGTGGTACGTCCCGGCCAAAGCGGACAATATTATGGTGCGGTGGTCACTAGGTTGTTACAAATGGTATCAAAGCCAGGGCCGGACCGGTGGTGCCAGGTCCCGCGAGGACGCTGGACCCCTAAGGGGGGTGGATTGTGACATCCCACATCGGTTGGGAAGGAGAACTAAGCCTTCTTTATAAGGAGGTGGATACCTTCCCCATCATAACGCGTTTTGGGCGCTTAGTGGTAGTGGATGAGAGGAGAATTCCACAGTTAAGCGTGCTCAGGTGGGAGAAGTATGAGGATGGGTGACCACCTGGGCAACCAAAAGCAAATCCGTGAGGCGATGGTGGTACGTCCCGGCCAAAGCGGACAATATTATGGTGCGGTGGTAGCTGGGTTGTTACACATATTCATTTTCCATTGAGGCTGAATCACTGTCTTCTAAGAGTTAAACATTGAACCTTGATTGGTTATGTGGGTTGCTTGAACTACCACCAACAAAAGCTTTTGGTGTATCAACACCTTCTTCAATTGGTTCCTCTATGATGGGAATCTGTTGTTGGTTTTTAGTTGACAAGTTTCCCATAGGTGCAATGAGAGCATTGGTCACTTGGAAGCATGGCTTCTCTTCTTTGATCATTTCGTTCTCAATCATTTCAATCTCAGCAGCCTGAAGGAAACAGACTACATTATCCACCTTCAATTCGTTAAACTTGGGCTTTTGAAGAATGAACTTGCAGGCAGTGTACCATTCTTTTGGCATTGAATTGAGCAACTTGGTGTTCAAATCAAAATCGGTCATCACATAGTCAGTTGTTCTCAACTCATTAACAGTTGCTAGAAATCTTTCTAGAATTGACTTCAATCTCTCTCCATCTTTGTACTTAAATCTCTCTAGCTGTTGTTTGAGTCTTTGTTTCTTTATATTCTTCAATTCAGTGTTTCCCTCAAACATTTCAAGGATTGCATCATACATAGCCTTAGTAGTTTATGATGTGCAACCTTGGTTAAAATCTCCCATGACAGTCCTAGCTTAATCATGGCTAAGGCCCTGTCATCCACCTTCCTCATTCTTTCACGCACAGCTGCAGTTGAATTTACACCTTCAGTAGTATCTTGTGAACCATTCTTAATCAAATTCCACATATCCACATCTTTATAGAAAACAGCTGCTTCAAATAAGACTTTCCATTTCGTGAAATTTTCCTGTCCATTAAGTCTAGGAATCTTATTAGTAGACACCTCTTGTTCTTCGTAACCAGATATTTTGAAAGGCAAAATCAGTTTATTAGTAAAAATAGTTTTTGAAAACAATCAGATCTGAGAACCGGATCTTCAGATCTGATGTATCTGGTTCGATTAGAGAAAGATTAAGTAATAAAGATGAGAACTTTAAACAAGATAAGTAAAAGAAAACATCGGTAATATGTAGATCTGGACGGAAATGAAGAACAGAGCAGCTGACGTCACTCTTCAATGAAACAGTGTTCTGCTTACGTCATTTTTCTTCAACAGATCTTCAATCAGCAACAAATTCTTTACCCAAATCAGCAACAAACAAGCTCTGATACTACTTGTTGGTCCTGAATTATCACTCACAATCACAATCAAGTTATAACTCACACAATAAATGTGTCGACAAGAGAGTTAATGACAGTTGCTATTTTAGGAAAGAAAACCGTTTGTTTAAGGCGGAATCATAAACAAACAGTGTAGTTGCTAAAAGATTAATTAAAGGTCACTAACACACACAAGAATCACTCAAAATATTTCCATTCATATAACATAAATCATACAAACGATAATCGATTTAGGGTTTCTTGATACGAAAGTTATATCCGTACTATTCTATGACAACCGTCACGCTCAAATATTCTCTCACAATTAATTGGCTAGTCCGCTTTGAGGCGTGCCCTAAAATATTGCTTTTATAGGCCTGACACCTCCAGACAGCTGTCATTCCTTCTAGAAACCCTAAATAAATAATACATATTCAAAACTATGCTAAGTGTAAAAACGGTCTTCCGGGTAGACTTTGCATAAGTTGTCTTCACCGTTTAGGCTTTAAGCCTTTGTCTTCTTTGGGTAGACCTGGTAACCTTGAAGTGTGCTTGGACAGTTCTCCGGGTAGGCTTTACTTAGAGTATTTTCCAAAGGAAAATACTTACCTAGCAGACTTCAATCTTCTTGATCACATCAAACTTTGCCCGACAAGACCTTACGAGCAATCTTGTTCTTTAATGGTCCCTTCAACTCCTTGCTAGGAATAGCTTATTAGCAAAGCCAAGTGTGCTTGGTAACACTGTAGCCTGCTAGAGTTGAACCCTGCCCGATGTTACTTGAGATATTTCATTACTAACATCAAGCTTACTCGGACCACTGTTTTATTGATAAATACCTTGCCCGATCTTCCAATCACTTGGCTTCATGAGCTTGGTTAGCCAAGAGCTTACCCGGATGTAAACCTTACTCGGCTATGAAGAACAATCCTGCTAGACATAGTGAACCCTACTCGGGTGTACACTAAAGAAGAATTCTAGAAGATAACCTTGCCCGATGGACAAAATACCTTGCTAGGGTAAGAAAACCTTGCCCGGGAATCCAAGTGTGCTCGGATCCATACTTAGCGATTTCAGAGGAGGTTGAGAAGATTCCAATCTTCCTTATACTTCTCTTAGGCCAAATCTTGACTCAACATGACCTTTCCACCAACAATGTTTTCCACTTTTGAAATCAAGTTAATTACCAACTGCACTGTTTCATTCTTAGCTTTCAGAAAATATACCCACGAGTATCGTGAGTGGTCATCGATCACAACTAAGTAGTAAGATGTTCCACCTAAACTTTAAACGCTTATGGGACCAAATAGATCCATGTGCATTAAATCTAGGGGAGTGACATTGAGTTAATCATCTTGGAGTGATGTGGTTTCTTGTGCTGCTTTCCTTTCTTGCATGACATACATTGGTCTTCAAAGTTGAAATTTTTTAATGGAACCCCAAGAACCAAACCATTCTTGACTATGTAATTAATTTTACGTAGACGAATATGACCCATTATCCGGTTCCACAATTCCGACACAAAGTATGTTGCTTTAGACAGAAGACATGATTCTTCTGTCGCCATATTGGTGGACCTCATGTCCATCACATATGTATTCTTCTCTTTTGGATCTTTCATGACTACCCAGTTTTCAGGGATCTTGAAACCAGGATAAAGCATGAGTGCTTCGTCCTTTGTAAAATGCACGGTATATTCTTTGTCACAAATCTGAGACACACTTAGAAAATTGTGCTTTAACTCTTCCACAAAATTAACCTTCTCAAACTTGATCCTTCCATTAGTAGCAGTACCGATTCCCGAAATTTTTCCTCCACTTTCTCCTGCAAAGCCAACTCTTTCTCCCTGTACGGCTTTCCAATCACGTAACAATTTCTTGTTACCCGTCATGTGCCGAGAACAGCCACTATTAACAACCCATATGTTGTTCACAGTTCTATCCGACTGCTCCTGCACAGTTAAAGAGACGAATTAAAAGCGGGGGACCCAAGACCTCCTAGTCTTGGGTTGGTCAAACCTGTTAAACGGCATCCAACTCGTTGGTTGCCTAAGGTTCCTTTGAGGGAAGTTTCCATTTGTCTAACAGGGAGATTTCTAGAAAAATGAATATGAGACCAGCCAAACATCCTTGAGTTTCTAGCATTAAAGGTTTCAGATGACTCATAGTTACACGTTCTATGATTAACTGGGAAAAAACAAGGTTGGTTTCTTGGAAATCTTGGGTTTGCCCAACGATTAGTGTTAGTAGATTTAAACTTTTTATCAACACCAGTTTTACGTTTCATTTTATTCTCAGTTTTGGTTGGCCTCATGTTTTTAGATTTCTTCCTTTTCAGGGAACAGTTACTGACAACGTTACCTCTCTTATGGCATCTAAAGCAACTCTTGTTCGAACTATTAGTGTCCATTCAAGCATCCGTTTCGGGAGATGCAGCAGAGGATAAGGTTGTGTTACTGACAGTTTGTTTCACATAGGGGGAACAAATGGGTTTAAAGAAGATTTCTTTCTACCAAAAGTATCATTCTCCCCCCGTTTGAGTAACACAACATCATCTTCCATGTTAACAGAGTCGACAGAATTTCCATAATTTGTAACTTGACTTGTGACATGAGAATTTTTCTGAACCGATTCGTTAATATTTGCGTCAGTATTGCTTGCTTGGACCTTAACGGGTACAAAGTTGAATTTTATATTACCCGTTACAGTCTGATCAGTTTCAACACAAGCAGATGGCTGATTACAGGGATTATAAGTATAATTATTATTAAAAGGTGGTGGAACTTCTATGTATCCAATTCCCCCTTTTTTGATAGGAGAGCGTTGAACACTTAGGACATGATCAAGCATCATGGAAGAGTTCCTAAATTGTTCGAGTTTCCTATTCAATTCCACCACTTTAACTTGGTAATCAGCTATCTGTTTATCCTTTTCAGCTATAAGTTCGGTCTTCTCTTCCACAACTTCATAGCTTAGATCAATGACTTGTATTTTCTCAACTAGAGTGGCCTAATGGCATCTAATGCGTCACACCCTAGACCACGGCCTAGGCGTGTGACACCTATGTTGGTACCATATTTTTTAAAGAAAATCAGAGTTACATTTTAATAGCGGAAGTCTTATAACATGTGGATTTAAAGTATAAATATTTACATACAAAAGATGGAATTTAAAGTTTCCCATTTAATGTTTAAAAGATAACTTTTTTAAGTTTTACAAAACCACCATTAATTATATTAAGTTAAACAAAAAGATCCGAGCCATCGGATATCCTGATCACTTCGTTACAACAAGCGCTAACCTTGTTCACCTGCAAAATGTTAGAAAATACATCAGCAACGAATGCTGGTGAATATGCTGACGCTAAAAATATTTTTTTTTACTTAATCACCCCTCGAGACTACGTAGGTCTCGGCCCAACGTGGCTTAGGAATAATCAAGTTAAAACAACACAATTCATAAACTCAAGTCTCTACACTCGGTTCCCCCATCAAACACCGTAGCGTTTGACTAGTTGAGTGCCTACACGTATACACAAGGTCATACTCCCCACAGGCGAGCGTAATTGTGACAAGGTGAGATGTGCCCATCACATATGAAAGGATCCAAACAAACGTACATGATAGCCTGAGGCCGGTGTTTATGCCCTTATTAATAAATGTTTTAGAGACACTTAGTCTCATGTAAAGTTTTTCATATAACACGTTTGACTCGTTTGAAAACTAGTTTGTAAAGTTGGGGCGTATTCACCTTTTTCAATTTGGATCGGCTTCAAACACCGTCCGAGGGTCTTTCCAGTTGTTATCTCGCACCTATAGTACGAGTTTAACCAATTGTTAGTCAGATATACAGTCCGGCTAAAGACCTTTAGTCTTATTTTATAAACTTTACCTCGATGAACCTTTAGTTCAAAATCTCTTGTACTTTAAAACCATTAGTTAAAAAGTAACATTATAAACCTTTAGTTTATTTATAAAACACTACGTTTCTTCTTCTCTAAGAAACGTAATCTTTTCTTTTCTTTATTATTTAAGAATAGTTATTATTACTTAAACAATATTTTCATAACAAAGAATATATATATACTTACACACATATATACATATTTATTATTATTCACAATTTCTTCTTTTATTCTTTCTTTGTTATATTTTCTTTTATTTTATCGAGGTATCGAGTATAACCTCGACTTAAGGTTTAAGCCTTTATAATATTTTATTATTATTTTATTCAGGCATTATGCCTACCTTTACTCGGCTTATAAACCCTAATTACTCGAGCAGCACTTCAACATCGTTTCACCTTCTTGTTCAACTTCTTTTCGTCACTCTTTTCCTTGGCACGCCAATCGATAAATACCAATGCTTCACCACTTGTCGGCACGCTTTACGAGGATAGTCGTCATGATGTCGAGAGATAACAAATGCCTTCTTGGTTGATACGTCGGTGGAAGGTGGTACGAACAATGAGGGAATGAGCACGGAAATCGAGGAATCTGGGCACGCTTTTCGAGGTGGATCGATAATATGGATATGGGATTCTAGAGAGATGTTAGTGAGAGAAATGTATGTGTGTTTTGGTGTGAGGAGAGCATGAACCCGTGGCCTTCTATTTATAGGCATAAACAGGAGCCCGTCGCGATACGCGATGGCCTCCTTGGTCACCCGTCTCGTATCGTGACGTAGCGTTACAAAGTCACTGCCACGTGTTGACACGTGGTGGACGATTTGCCACATGTGGCCACGTGGCGGGACACGTGGCGAACGGTGTGCCACGTGGCAGGCCACGTGACTCGTTGTCAGACAACCCATCGCGATACGCGATAGGTTTCCATTCTGATCCATCGCGTATCGCAATGGGTCACGAAAACCAGAATTTTCAGTTTTAACCCTAAAGTTTGAAATTAACAAATTTGGTCACTATACTTTGGGAATTTTGACATTTTGAACTCAAAATTTTCACGATGTTACATCCTCCACACCTTGAAATAAATCTCGTCCTCGAGATTGCTTCCTTTAGAATAGATGGGGGTATTTCTTTCTCATTTCGGATTCGAGTTCCCATGTATATTCAGGCCCTCTTCGTGAGTCCCATTTTACTTTAACAATTTTCAATGTTCATCTTTTTATTTTCTTTGTTTTCGAATCTTCTATTTGAATTGGTCTTTCAATAAATTTTAAATTTTCATTTATTTCAACATTTTTAAGTCCATCGAGATATGGAATACGTCGTGCATCCCTTGCATTTTCTCAGGCAGTCGCAAACAGTATGAAACAGTACCAATTCATTCAAGTACCTCGAAGGATCCAACGAATCGAGGACTTAGCTTTCCTTTCTTTCCGAAGCGAACGACGCCTCTCTAGGGCGAGACTTTTAAAAGAACTTTGTCACCACCATCAAATTCCAACGGCTTACGACGGACATCGGCGTAACTATTTTGGCGATCACGTGTCGTCTTAAGTCGTTCTCGTATTTGGAGAATCTTGTCGGTGGTTTCTTGGACTACCCTGGGTCCAGATAATTGATTGTCTCCGATTTCAGACTAACACACGGGCGTTCTACATTTACGACCATATAAATGTATATGTGCGGCTTGAATACGTGTGTGATTACTATTGTTATATGAGAATTCCATTAGGGGTAAGTGGTCATCCCAACTTCTACCTAAATCAATCAGACAAGTGCGAAGCATGTCTTCCAATGTTTGAATTGTCCTTTCGCTTTGCCCATCAGTTTGTGGATGATAGGCGGTGCTAAGGTTTAGCTTGATGCCTAACTCTTGTTGGATGCTTTTCTAGAAGTGAGACGTGAAACGACTGTCTCGATCAAAAATTATAGACAACGGTACTCCATGCAAAGCAACGATGTTGTTCACATAGATACGCGCTAATTTATCCATTGAGTATGATTCATTTATGGGTATAAAGTGTGCGGATTTTTTTAATCGATCCACGATAACCCAAATAGCATTATGTTGTCGAGTCGTTTACGGAAGTTTAGTAATGAAATCCATAGTGATTAACTCCCACTTCCATACGGGAAGTTTGGGTTACTGAAGCTATCCCGAAGGGTTTTGGTGTTCAGCCTTGACCTTCAAACATGTTAGACATTTTACAACATGCGAAGTGATGTCCTTTTTCATCCCATTCCACCAGTAATTTGGTCTATGATTTTGATACATTTTGTCACTACCGGTGTGCATCATGTACTTGGACTTATGAGCTTCGTTCGTGATTTTTTTACCTAAGTCTCCTATGATTGGTACCCAAATCCTATTACCGAGTTGATGTGTTGTAAAACACACTTATTTTCCGTACCTTTTTATCACGTTTTAATGGCTTATGTATATAATAAATAATGTTTTTACTCGTTTTAACTTGATCTTACAAAGTTTATTATTTTGTGTAGGTGACGAGTTTTACAAGAGAAAAGGTTCGGGTTTTTTAAGACAAAATAGGCCTTTTAATCGAGTTTAAAGACTAAAAACAAGGCCCGACCCAAGCCCACATGGAGAAAACCTTTCTTGCATAACATATAATATATCATTAAAAAATTAAAAACCCTTACACCTTAAAAAAGAAAAGAGCCAATCGGAATTTTGTAAAGAAAAAAGTTTGTTGTTTTGGTGGAGGGCATGATTTGTGTTGGTTTTAAGGAAACATTCATTTAGTTTGGTTGTGTGGTTGGTGTTACGCGGGAAGCACGAACAAAGACCATAAATTAATTTACACTCCACATTTATTTTGGAGTTGCGATCGGCGGGTCCTCATTTGAAGAAAAAAATCGGTTTTTGCTTTGTTGAACCAAGGAGAGGAAGAAGGAAGCAAAAGGTGACTCGGGACAGCAGCTAGTGGTCAGTTTACATCACATATTTCAGTCACACTTGATAGTAAAACACTTATAAACTTTGCTTTCTTGTTTATGTTCAAAACTATATTGATTTTGATCTTTAAAGTTAATTGTTTTGCAATTGAGTTAAGGATTGAGTTGTGATTGATTGATATTGATTCTTGAATGAGTTTAATTATGTTTTGGTTGAGTTATATGATGTTTAAATTAAGAGTTTGCTGCTGTCCAAAACTAATGTCAGGTTAAACTAGTTAGTTCTACCTAGGTTAGATGAATATTGATAGGTTTTAATGAGTAATTTGGATTGTTGGTCATCATGGCTTGAATTGTTAATGAAACGTTTGGTTTAGCATTGAACTAGGTTGTGTTTATTGGCTGTGTTTTTATTATTTATACTCAATTACCGCTTGCTTTGATTGATTGAATCGGTTTTGGTTAATTTTAGCTTGTTTGAACTCTTTACTTTGTGTTTAGAGATTGTTTGCGGGGTGTACAACCGTAGAGTTTATGTGGGTATGTTAATTAGTTAAAATCAATGGGTAAGCACCTTCTTAGAGACCTAGAGGTGATAGGAAGTAGGGTCGTCTCATAGCTTTTACTAGTTAGAATTAGGATCGCGCGAGAGCGGGTTCGGTTCTTGTCGGGTTTGGGTTTGTGAGTGATTAGTTGACCTAGTTTAAGTTAAACTAAATTGTTCCTCTAACCTTGGTTGCGTAGTATTTGTCTCCATTAGGGTAGTGTGTCGGTGAGACCAAGAGGAGAGTCGGAGCACTTTAGAAATTTGTTACCCGGTTTGCTCTTAAAATCAACTAAGTGTAACTTAGGGTTTGTTAGTGAGACCGAGAGGTGATCTAGCTTTCTTAAGTGAATCTTAGTTGCGTCATCCTTAGGAACCGGTGTCGTGAGATTCTTCAATCCATTAGCTTATTATGCCTTCAATAGGATTCTTACTTATGTAGACGTTGTCTCCATTGATAAATCTTATTCTCAAAGTTTCGTCTAGTCTTGTTAAGTTTAGTCAATTAAGTTAGTTAAAGTAAGTTATATCAAATAGTTAATAATTAAAAATCAAATAAAAAAATATTATTCTTAGGTGAGTCTTGGTTAGGGTTAAGTACTAAATACGTTTTCACGTGTCCTTGTGTTCGATACTCGGACTTCCTTAGGTCTATACTATTGTTGATCGGTGCACTTGCCGTTTGTGTGTGGATTCGTTAGGATTTTCGTTTTATAAAGTTAAAGTTTAGTTGTGAGTTATTTAGAAAGAGCATCATTTAGACGCCCATCAAGTTTTTGGCGTCGTTTTCGGGGACACGGTTAGAGGCGTATTGAGAACGACTCGAGATAGGACTTACCTTGCTTGCTACTTCTTTTTCTTATTTGTTTTGTTGTTAGTTTAAAATAGTGTAGCTAATTTTAGTTTACTTTGTTTAGTTTAATAGTTTTATGCGACGTACTCGATCTCTAGGGCCACTAGAAACCGAAGGATTTTCCGAACCAGATAGAGCTCTGTGAGAGACGTCGTAACAGACCATCTTCTAGTTCTTCTACGTTCGTCGGTAATACATCCTCTTCTCCTACTTTTTCTAAACCCGTCATTAGGGATAGGATCATGGGCGACGCAGCACCACCGAGGAGGACAGTTTCAGACCGGGCCCGTCCGGTCGACGCTGGTGCGAGATCCAGCATTGCTCCACCAGCCATCGGAGTTCTAACGACTTGGCAGATTCTATCTAATATTCTGAACACGATTTGTCATTCTGCTCAATTTCACGGGTTGCTCCACGAGAACCCATATTCTCATATTACTTGCATTGCACGTATTTTCGATACATTTCATCTTGCCGGCGTATCCGAAGATGCCATCAAACTCCGTATTTTTCCGTTCTCACTCGTTGATCATGCGAGTCTGTGGCTTGAGTCCCTCCCACAGGGATCCATTGCTACTTGGGCTGCCATGCAGACCCAGTTTCTTGAAAAATACGATCCTCCGACTAAGGCCGCTCATTTGCGTAACCAGATTCATTCTTTCCAGATGGAGGACACCGAGAGCTTCTACGAGGCGTGGGAGAGATTCAAAAATCTACTTTCTTTATTTCCGAACTACGGCCTACAAGACTGGAAAGTTGTTGAGAAGTTCTATAACAGAGTGACATACGCGACTCAGAGTATGCTCGACACGGCTGCAGAAGGTAACCTATTGACAACGAAGTATATGGATGAGTGCATTGATTTGTTTAACGGGTTAGCCATGAGTGGATACCAGCGACCACCAGCTAAGAGTACCAAGACCGTCGATTCCCTATCACGCGGCATGCATTCGGTTGACATGAGCACCGTACTTGCAACACAGGTTGAGGCATTGGTAAAGATCATAAAGGACTCGCAGGTGAAAAGTAAGTTATGCGAGATCTGTAGAAGGGGGCATGATACCGTTTAGTTCCCCGTAGGTTTCCAGGAGGAGGATGTAGACTTTGTCGTAATCCAAACTGAAATCAAAACTCTTTCAATTCTTATAATTCGGGATGGAGAGGTAACCAAAATTCCAACTGGAGGTACGGAACTCAGTCTGGCTTCCAGCAGCGTCAGAGTCTTTTCCAGGATTCTGGTTAGGGAACGAGTAGTGGGAGAAGAAGCCCACGTTAGAGGAGATGATGGCACAGCAGACACAGATGCTGTCGCAGCTTATGACTCGGGAGGAATCACGTCACAAAGAGACTCAAGAGAAGTTTTGGGAGCACGAATCATTCATGAGAAATTAGGGAGCATCAATTCAAAATCTTGAGCGGCGAATGGGAGAGATAGCAAGTCGTCTGAATGAGAGGTCGCCAGGAACACTTCCAAATAATACCGAACAAAATCCAAAGGCGTTCGCGAAGGTTGTGACGACGAGGAGCGGTGTAGGGGCACGTAGCGAGCCCTTGATTCAGGAGGCGAGGAGAGGAGTCGTTGAAGAGCATGTGGAAGATGTAGAGGAGCAGGTAGACGAAGAGATTTAGTTGGAGTCTCCACCGGCCAAGGTGCATCAGAGGAGCAGCCCAGGAAGTACAGCACGGGCCGAGAACCATCCATTACCCAGCACACCAGCGAGAGTCTACAAACCTAGACTCCCATATCCCTGGAGAGTACGTAGGGATAGAGACGAGGAGCAGAACTCCAAATTTCTTGATGTTTTTTATGCAGCTTCATCTTAACATTCCATTCCTTGAGGCACTCACGCAAATGCCCAAATATGCAAAGTTCCTTAAGGATATTCTTTCGAATAAAGAGAAGTTAGCTGAAGTCTCTTCCACGCCTCTGAGTGTTGGTTACTCTGCAGTCTTGCAGAGAAAGTTACCAGAAAAGATGTCCAATCCTGGGAGTTTCACGATTCCCTGCATCTTGAGTGATAATACGGTCGTTCATGCACTGGCAGATCTTGGTGCCAGTAATAATCTCATGTCATATTCCGTGTATCGCAAGTTGGGCCTAGGCGAACCACGTCCTACCCGTATGAGTATCCAGCTTGCTGATCGTTCTGTGAAATACCCCCTAGGGGTGGTCGAGAACATGCTTGTTCATGTCGACAAGTTCATATTCCCGGTGGACTTTGTCATCTTGGACATGAACGAAGATGATAGTGTCCCACTTATCTTGGGCCGATCATTCCTTTCCACTGCACAGGCGTTGATCGACGTCTGCGAGGTTAAGTTGATCTTAAGATTTGGGGATGAGAACGCCAAATCTGCTGACGACTCCTTATACTTCATTGATACCATCATGGAACATGTTGGGGAGTTTTTCAGCGAAATCTGTGGAGGGTCTGCCTCCGACACCCAGATTCTCGATAGGGAGATTCCAGAGATTGAAATGGTTACCATGAGCAATCAGTCCTTAGATAACGACACCGAGTCGCATATCATTAAATCTGGCATGTCTGCTGAGATCGTACGAGACGATCTGATGGACCGACCTTCGGTCATGATTCCTCCTTCTTCCTTAGAGCTTAAGGATTTGCCTGCCCACCTTGAGTATGCGTTTTTAGATGAAGAGAGGAAGCTGCCAGTTATCATTGCATCTGCTTTGATGGAGGTTGAGAAGGAGAAGTTGTTAAGGGTGCTACAAGAGCACAAAGAGGCTATTGCATGGAAGATTATCGACATTAAGGGTAAAAACCCTTCGTTTTGCACTCATAAAATCCTCATGGAGGAAAATTTCAAAACTGTCTTTCAGCCGCAACGGCCGCTTAATCCGAAAATGCAAGAGGTCGAAAAGAAGGAGAACATTAAACTCCTTGAAGCGGGGATCATTTTCCCCATTTCTGATAGTGCTTGGGTGAGTCCAGTCCAAGTGGTTCCTAAAAAGAGTGGCATGACTGTCGTCACCAATGAGAGGAACGAGCTTATTCCCACTAGGACTGTGACAGGATGGCGAGCATGCATCGACTATCGCAGACTAAATGTTGCCACCTGGAAAGACCACTTTCCTTTATCCTTCATTGATCAGATGTTAGAGCGTTTAGCAGGTCAGCAGCACTACTACTTCTTAGATGGTTTCTCTCGTACTTCCAGGTTCCGATAGCTCCCGACGACCAGAAGAAAACCATTTTCACTTGCCCTTACAGAACGTTTGCCTATAAACGTATGCCGTTCGGACTTTGTAACGCTCCGGCCACATTCCAGAGGTGTATGGTGGCCATTTTCCATGATATGATCGAGGACTCCATGGAGGTGTTCATGGATGATTTTTTCGTATTTGGGAGTTCCTTCGATCATTATTTGTCTAATATTGAGAGGATGATGTTCCGCTGTGTCGACACCAACCTAGTCCTTAACTGGGAGAAGTGTCATTTCATGGTTCGCTAGGGCATTGTTCTGGGGCACCGGATTTCAAGTGCGGGGATAGAGGTTGACCGAGCAAAGGTCGAGACCATTTCTAATCTTCCCCCTCCCACTTCTGTGAGATCCATTCGTAGCTTTCTATGTCATGCCGGGTTCTACCGCCGGTTCATCAAAGATTTTTCAAAAATTGCGAGGCCCATGACCAAACTTCTGGAGAAGGATGCTCCATTTGTTTTTCTGAGCAGTGTATCAATGCGTTTGATCATTTAAAAGACAAACTCATTAACGCCCCGATCATGGTTGCTCCCGACTGGTCATTACCATTCGAGTTGATGTGTGACGCGAGCGACTTCGCAGTCAGAGCGGTTCTTGGACTGCGGAAGGATAAACACTTCCATCCGATGTACTACGCTAGACGGACCTTAAATGGCGCACAGGTGCGCTATACTACCACTGAGAAAGAGCTTTTAGCTGTGGTGTTTGCTTTCAACAAATTTAGGTACTATCTGGTTCTGTCCAAGACAATTGTTTACACGGATCATGCCGCTATTCGATATCTCTTCAGCAAGCAGGATGCTAAGCCTCTTCTTATCCGATGGATCCTGTTGCTTCAAGAGTTTGATATAGAGATCCGTGATAAAAATGGGGCCGAGAATGTGGCATCCGATCATTTTTCACGTCTAGAGGGAGTTGAGTTAGGTGATTCTGGGATCAGGATCGACGATCGTTTTCCGACGCAGAGTCTCATGTTTGTTACGGCATAAGAGGAAGGTTTTCCGGGTTCGCTGACTTCGCGAACTATGTCGCTGATGGATACCTCCCGAAGATGCCTTACCAGGAAAAGAAGAAATTCTTTGCTGACATTAAATTTTACCTTTGGGACGACCCGTATCTTTTCTGCATCGGTGTTGATCAGCTGATTAGGAGGTGTGTAGATGTCAAGGAAGGATGGCAGATTCTGAGCCATTGTCATGTGGGACCGACAGGAGGTCACCACGGTGTGAGTTCGACGGCGAAGAAAGTCTTTGATTCTGGTTTTTACTGGCCGTCTATCTTTAAGGATGCTCATTTGTTCGTTAAGAGTTGTGATCGTTGCCAGCGTGTTAGTAACATTTCGTCGCGAAACGAAATGCCCCAAAAACCTATTCAAGTTTGTGAGGTTTTCGATGTGTGGGGAATTGATTTCATGGGACGGTTTCCATCTTCGTGTGGGAACAAGTACATACTTGTGGCTGTCGATTACGTGTCTAAGTTGGTTGAGGCCAAAGCTCTACCCACGAATGATGCCCGGGTTGTAGTGAGTTTTCTCAAAAGTCTATTTGCTCATTTTTGTGTCCCAAAAGCCTTGATCAGTGATCGAGGTACTCACTTCTGCAACTAGCAGATGGATAAGGCGTTGCAGCGCTATGGGGTCACCCATTGGCTTGCGACCGCCTACCACCCACAGAATAGTGGGCAGGTGGAAGTGAGTAATCGGGGAATAAAAAGTATTCTTGAGAAAAAGGTTGGTTCAAATCATCGGGATTGGTCCGACAAATTAGATAACGCTCTGTGGGCCTTCCGTACAGCCTACAAGACTCCGACTGGTTCCACACCATTTCGGATGATTTATGGGAAGGTATGTCATCTTCCTATTGATTTGAAACACCGCGCTTCATAGGCCCTTCAGAGGGTTAATCTTGATTTATCCGCCGCTGAGGGCAATCATTTCCACCAGTTGCACGAGTTAGAGGAGCTCCGGGATCACGCATATGCTCAGTCGTTTAAGTATAAGGAGCGGACTAAGGAACTGCATGATAGGAAATTGAAGGGTAATAAGCAGTTCAAGTGTGGGGATAAGGTCTTACTGTATAACTCCCGGTTGAGGTTATTCCTGGGAAATTTGAAATCCTGATGGTCGAGACCGTTCACAGTCACTATGATTTTCCCGTATGGCACGATTGAGATACAAGATCAAAGCGGGAAGTTTAAGGTGAACGGTCACAGATTGAAGTACTACATAGGCGAGCCGATAACTGATCAGCCAGTCGAGGTATTCTACCTTGACTCATTCAACGAGGCGTAGACGTGTTAGATGCAACTCGGGAGACAGCCCGAGTTGTAGAGTTTGTATTATGATTTTCTTTATTATCTGTTTTTATTTGTTTTATTTTTGTTATTTATAAAAACATAAAAATACAAAAAAAAATATTTAATAAAAATCAAAAACACAAAAATATGTTTATTTCTTATGTTTTTGTTTTCTGTGTTGTGCGCCGCCAAATGAGAGCGAGTTTGAGTTATTACAGGTATAATCATGCGCATGGTAGCTCTGTGGCGTTTTGGAACTAGTTTTCCCAAGGTTGCGGCCACGAATGAAATACTATACGTTTGCTCGATTGATACACGGCTGATGAAGAATCTGCATATAAACCAGGGGAGTAAGCCGTTCTCTATTTTATTTTTTGCTATTTTAAGTTTTAATTTTATTTTATTTTATTTCTTTCCTTGTTCTCATCGAGGACGATTTCATTCTAAGTGTGAGGATGGGAATTTATTTTACTTAGTTGTAGGAAAAAATTTTATAAAAAAAAATAATATTAAATAATAAATAAATTTGTTTTGTTCTTTCGCTGAAAAAAAATTTAAAAATTATTAATAAAAAAGTTTTTTTTAAAGAAAAAATGTCCCTTGAAAATTGTTTTTTGTTCTACATTAAGCAGGAAATGATATTATTACCAATGTGCTAAAGAACTCTCGGAACTTTTGAAATAAATAATATAGTAATAATAGGGATGGTTTGCATATCTGATTTGGGATGTGTCGGTAGGCCAACTAGCTTTGATAGTCCTCTTTAGCAGTTTTTATATATATAATAATTTGAAAACGGTGAAACCGAATTTCGATGCTTAGGGAGGATTACCATAATCTGAAGACTTTGAGATGGTAAGAATAAAATGCACTCAAACCAACACACACCACATGTCCATCTTTTTACGAGCTTAGAAATAGTTATATATTTTAGGGTGATATAAAAGATTGAAAAAAAAATGAAAAAAAGGAAAAAAAAAAAAAAAAAGAAAGAAGTATGTTTTGAAAGTTTGTTATGTGTATTCTTAAAATTTGTTCAAGAAAAGCAAATGCTTGTGAAGAAAGTTATGTATTGTAAAATGCCAAAGAAGCATTATTTAAAGTTAGAAAAACATGCTAAAGATGCACATACTAGACGGGACTTAGAGTTTACGTGTTACCTTGGGGATGGTGACTCTGAGGATACACTATTGGGGCTCGAAGGTTCTTAGTCAATAAATATCAAATTAGGAAGTTATAGGACAAAGTCCAATAATATTTAGGGATAGCTCGTACGACCTCTACATGACCATTCATCCATCCAAATTTCACAGAGTGCATCTAATTAGTATTATCAACGAGTCCTTGGCTTATGGTGATTAGTCGAACCATCTTGCTTCGACTCTAGTCTTCTAGCTCTCTTTATCTGAGATGGGGTAGGTGTAGCCTTAATTTTGGACTTAAAATGTTTAATGCAAAAGGGGGGCTTGATTGGCTTGTGGCTGGGTTTAAGTGGACAACAATATCGGCAATCGCGGTCAATATGTCGAGCTGTTTCTTGTGCTTTAATAATGATAAATAATCTGGGAGTTTGTTGTTTTTCACTTGGTTATGATCCTATGTAGATTTCTTTTTCAGGGACAAAAAAGTTTTAAGTGTGGGGATGTTTGATTTGTTGTAAAACACACTTATTTTCCGTACCTTTTTATCACGTTTTAATGACATAAGTATATAATAAATAATGTTTTTAACCTGATCTTACAAAGTTTATTATTTTATGTGGGTGACGATTTTTATAAAAGAAAAGGTTCAGGTTTTTGAAGACAAAAGAGGCCTTTTTAATCATGTTTAAAGACTAAACTCAAGGCATGACCCAAGCCCACGTAGAGAAAACCTTTCTTGCATAATATATAATATATCATCAAAAAATTAAAAACCCTAACACCTAAAAAAAAGAAAAGAGCCGATCGGAATTTTGTAAAGCAAAAAGTTTGTTTTTTTTGTTGGATGGCTTGATTTGTGTTGGTTTTAAGGAAACATTCATTTAGTTTGGTTGTGTGGTTGGTGTTAATCCTCACGTGGGTAGCAAGAACAAAGACAATAAACTAATTTACACTCCACATTTATTTTGGAGTTGCGATCGGCATGTCCTCATTTGAAGAAAAAAAACGTTTTTTGCTTTGTTGAACCAAGGAGAGGAAGAAGGAAGCAAAAGGTGACTCGGGACAGCAGCTAGGGGTCGGTTTACATCACATATTTCAGTCACACTTGATAGTAAAAAACTTACAAACTTTGCTTTCTTGTTTATGTTCAAAACTATATTGATTTTGATCTTTAAAGTTAATTGTTTTGCAATTGAGTTAAGGATTGATTTGTGCTTGATTGATATTGATTCTTGAATGAATTTAATTATGTTTTGGTTGAGTTATATGATGTTTAAATTAAGAGTTTGCTGCTATCCAAAACTAATGTTAGGCTAAACTAGTTAGTTCTACCTAGGTTAGATGAATATTGATAGGATTTAATGAGTAATTTGGATTGTTGATCATCATGGCTTGAATTGTTAATGAAAAGTTTGGTTTAGAATTGAACTAGGTTGTGTTTATTGGCTGTATTTTTATTAATTATACTCAATTACCTCTTGCTTTGATTGATTGAATCGGTTTTGGTTAATTTTAGCTTGTTTGAACTCTTTACTTTGTGTTTATAGATTGTTTGCGGGGTGTACTGTAACACCCCGTAACCGCAGCGGAAACGTACACGGGATGCAACAGACACATCTGATATCAACAGCATTGCTTATAAAGAAAATACCACTACATTAATTTATAATATATTACATTGTTGCGAGTTTCATTACTGTCTAGGTGTTACACACATATTTTACCGATAAGACATTAATAAATTCATTACAAAACAAAGAGCAGCAAGCTTCCAACAGGTAGCACAGATAGTTAAGCAAACATCAATCAATCCAACTTGGGCATACCTAGAAAACATGTAAAGAAAACGGGTCAACTACGAATAGTTGGTGAGTTTCACTAATTTGAATAAACACTGACAAATCATTTTAATAATCATTTATTAACAATATAATCATGCTGGGAACTATGTTACCCCAGAACATTTCCAATAACTTTCTGGGAACTATGTTACCCCAGAACAATAACAACCCCTGGGAACTATGTTACCCCAGAATAATAATAACCCCTGGGAACTATGTTACCCCAGAATAATAACAACCCCTGGGAACTATGTTACCCCAGCACAATAATAACCCCTGGGAACTATGTTACCCCAGAACAATAATAATAACCCCTGGGAACTATGTTACCCCAGAATAATAACAACCCCTGGGAACTATGTTACCCCAGAACAATAACAACCCCTGGGAACTATGTTACCCCAGAACAATAATAACCCCTGGGAACTATGTTACCCCAGAACAATATAACCCCTGGGAACTATGTTACCCCAGAACAATAACAATAACCCCTGGGAACTATGTTACCCCAGAATAATAACAACCCCTGGGAACTATGTTACCCCAGAACAATAACAACCCCTGGGAACTATGTTACCCCAGAACAATAATAACCCCTGGGAACTATGTTACCCCAGAACAATATAACCCCTGGGAACTATGTTACCCCAGAACAATAACACATTATAAACATTTTATATATTCTATGCATCAGCCCATATATATATAAATGTACAAGTATTTCCATACGATCGGTATGTACTTAAATACTTTAAATAAGACATGTTTTCCGCCCCGGGAAAATATAATTAAAACAATTCATTAAAAGGGGCTCGTGAAAACTCACCTTTTTGGGAGTCGGGGTAATATGAGGAACAGCTACGTGCTGGGATCTGTAATAGGATATCTAAGTCGTTACTATATAATTCCCACAAATTAAATCTATGTAAACTGTACATCGGGGAACACTGATAACCTAGTTAAGGTGATGAAATTATAGCTCGGTTTGACACCCCGTTTGGCCGCGGGGCCCGTTTCCGGTATTTCGGTGCCGGAAACGGTAAAAATCGGGTAAAATTACCCAAATCATCCGAATTATTTTCGGATGATTTATTTTTACTTAATTTACTTAGGTTTATGAAAATAGTCTATTTTTAAAGTTTTCGTGTACCAGTCAGCTCGCTTATGCGAGTTTTGCCGGTTTACACGTTTTAAGCTTTAAAAAACTTGTTTTTATGTTCATTTTAGCACAAATAATTACCCGTTTAGTCTCGGGTCTTGAAATTTTGCACAAAACTCAATTTGACAGTAAGAACATTTTATAAAATTTTCCAGATTTATTTTCCTATATTTGCATTTATTTACCTATTTTTAAATCTCATTAAAACACTAAAAATATAAAAAATACCAAAATACTTTAGGAAAATCCCAAGTTTTTCTGGAATGATCCTTGTCATTCTCATAACTCTCTGGAATTTTTCCAGATTTATTTTCGTAAATTTACATATATTTATCTATTTTCAAATCTTATTAAAATACTAAATATATCAAAAATACCAAAACACTTTAGAAAAATACCAAATTTTTCTGGGATGTTCCTTGTCATTCTAATAACTCTCTGGAATTTTCCCAGATTTATTTTCCTACATTTACATTTATTTATCTATTTTTAAATCTTGTTAAAACACTAAATATATCAAAAATACCAAAACACTTTAGAAAAATCCCAAATTTTTCTGGGATGATCTTTATCATCCTCATAACTTTCTGGAATTTTCCCAGATTTATTTTCCTACATTTACATTTATTTATCTATTTTTAAATCTTGTTAAAACACTAAATATATCAAAAATACCAAAACACTTTAGAAAAATCCCAAATTTTTCTGGGATGATCTTTATCATCCTCATAACTTTCTGGAATTTTTCCAGAATTTAAAACTTATTTTTCAAGCCATTTTCACCCAAAACCGAGCTAGAAAGCCCTAGAACTCGTATCACCGAAAAGCCTACTTAGACTTTTCCAACTGAGCTCAAATTTTGTGGGTGACTTTTATATGTTATAAAAAGCTTATCTTAAATTTTCCGGAATTTTTCATCATGTTTTGCTATTTTTCACTATTTTTGGCCAAAACCGAGCATTAAATTCACCAAATATTCATCTTTTATCCAAAAATTACCAAAAATTCACAGATCTCATATTTTCATGTGTAGATCATCTCTGTGAAATTTCGTGACCCAACTCTAAGCACACGGAAATCTGTCCATTTTTCATAAACACCCGAAAACCGAACTATCTTGTGTTTTCTAGCTTTAGATCGCAAGGATCTCGGTTTCTAGCCTTTGCTAGCCGCTAGATACAACACTTTCAAGCACAACAACACCACACCAAGCAAACTATACCAACAATCAAGCCATTTCTTTCCTAGAGTCGGTTAAAACATCAAAACAACGATTTCAACCGTAAAAATTCGTTCTAAACACTTTTAACTAATTACTTGGATCAAGATCCTTTGTATAACTTGTATACATCCTTTGATCACACAAGAACCGGTTCCATCTCGGGTTTTCACCCATATTTCATTTGGAACCTTTTTGTTCTTGCAAAAACAACTCAAACTAAGTAATTAACACCAAAGATCATGTATTATAACATGTTTATACCTTTGTTCTTGATTAGAAATGATGGAAATGGATGGAGGATCAAGGGTTTGTGATGGGTGATGAAAAGCTTGAGAGATGGAGAGAGTTTTGAGAGAGTTTGTGTGTGTTTGTATGAAGAAAAAAAAAAGAAAATGAAAGATAATATCAAAGGAGGGGTGGCCGGCCCCTTTGTGGTGTGGGGGTGGGTCCCACATCTTCAATAATAGCCACAAAATTGGATTGTGTAATCCGGATAACGTTGTGGATAATCTGGTTCAGTTCGTTTCTCGTTTAATACTCGTAATTCGGCTTAAAACGAGCATAAAATGGTCGTTTTTCGGGTTAAAATAAAATTTATATAAAACTGATTTAAAAACTTTAAAAACTTAACCCATGACATTAAGACATCATATTATTAATAATTACGCATCTTTTTCGGCTTGATTGATCGTCTCTTGCTTGGTTTGGTGATAAAGGTTTCGTTTAGCGTACCGACGTACCATTAAATCGAAATCCTTTTTCTGTGCTATAATTTACTTATCCCGAAGCATTAATACCTCGTAAATACCACTAAACATTATATACTTCGTCTATAATGTAATTCCCGATTCATTCGGGTTTTCAATAATCGTTCATTGGTTAATTGTAATTCCAATACGATTCGCTATATAATCGAGTATGATTCGTACTATGAATCATATATACTCGTATATATGTACTATAACTCATATAATCAATATTTAAATGACACGTAAATAGTATATTCCGGCTAGGGTATACCTGGATTTGCCGGAATCGTTACATTCTCCCCCCGTTATAAAAATTTCGTCCTCGAAATTTTACGCGACAACTACTTCCTTTTGAGGAAACAGGTGGGGGTATTTCTTCCGAAATTCGTCCTTTCGTTCCCAAGTAAATTCTGGGCCTCGTTGCGAATTCCATCTAACTTTGACCAACGAGATCTTATTGTGTCTAAGTTGCTTGATTTTCCCATCTACTATTTCTATAGGCTCCTCTACAAAGTTGAGCCTATCACTTATTTGAACACCCTCTAAGGGTAACACCGATGTCTCATCCACCAGACATCTTTTCAAATTCGACACATGAAACACGTTATGAACTGCACTTAGTTCCTCAGGCAGTTCTAGTCGGTAAGCTACCGGACCGATCTTTGCAGTAATATCAAATGGTCCAATATATCTAGGGGCCAACTTCCCCGCCTTTCCAAACCTGACCACTCCTTTCCAGGGTGATACTTTCAAATATACCTTTTCACCCTTCTCAAATGACAACGGTTTTCGACGGGTATCGGCATAACTCTTCTGCCGATCCCGCGCGGCTTTCAGGTTGTTCTTAATTTCAAGAATCTTGCTGGTCGTCTCCTGGACCAGATCCGATCTAATGACCTGCGAGTCCCCCACTTCAGACCAGCAAAGTGGTGATCGGCACTTCCGCCCATACAATGCTTCATAAGGTGCTGCCTTTATACTGCTATGGTAACTGTTATTATAGGAAAATTCAACGAGTGGGAGATGTTGATCCCAATTTCCCTTAAAGTCCAGTACGCAAGCACGAAGCAAATCCTCCAAAGTTTGAATGGTCCTCTCAGACTGGCCATCGGTCTGAGGGTGGTAAGCTGTGCTTAGGTCAATACGTGTTCCCAATGCTTCTTGGACAGCTTGCCAAAGTTTGGAGGTGAAATGGCTATCCCTATCGGAGATGATCGAGATGGGGATGCCATGACGAGACACTATTTCATTTATATAAATTTGCGCAAGTCTCTCAGTGTTAAAAGTATTCCTAATTGGAATAAAATGTGCCGATTTGGTTAATCGATCCACGATTACCCAAATCGCATCATGACCTCGGGGTGTCTTGGGGAGATGTGTCACAAAATCCATTGTGATCTGCTCCCACTTCCATTCGGGAATTTCCGGCTGATGTAGCATTCCCGAGGGTTTCTGGTGTTCCGCCTTAACTCTCGCACACGTCGTACACTTGCCGACGTATGTGGCTATATCCTTTTTCATACCTGGCCACCAGTAAAATTCTTTCACATCCTTGTACATTTTATCTGATCCCGGATGTATGGAATATTTCGATTTATGTGCTTCATCCATGATCAAATCACGAAGGTCATGGAGGGTCGGGATCCAAATCCGATTTTTGAAATAAAGAATTTCGTCCACACGCTGTTCGAAATTCTTCTCATTCTCGTAAAGTCCTTCTTTATCCAATTGGCCCTCTTTCAACGCCTCGCGTTGAGCGACTCGAATTAAATCTGAAAGGTTTGACTGAACTATCATCCCCAACGCTCGCACACGTAGTGGCTTGACTCGATCCTTTCTACTCAAGGCATCGGCTACAACGTTAGCCTTGCCGGGGTGATATCGTATGTCACAGTCGTAGTCACTCAGCAACTCGACCCATCTTCGTTGCCTCATATTCAGTTCTTTCTGATCGAATATGTGTTGCAAACTTTTATGATCAGTGAATATGGTGCACTTTGTACCGTAGAGATAGTGTCTCCAGATTTTAAGTGCAAAGATGACTGCTCCCAGTTCCAAGTCATGGGTAGTGTAGTTTTTCTCATGAACTTTTAACTGTCGAGACGCATAGGCTATGACCTTTTTATTTTGCATTAACACGCATCCTAACCCTCTACGGGATGCGTCACAATATACAACAAATCCATCGTCTCCGTCGGGGAGACTTAAGATTGGCGCTTGGCACAATCTTTGCTTTAGCGTTTGAAACGCCGCTTCCTGCTCTTCACCCCAATCATACCTTCGATCCTTTTGGGTCAGCAGGGTTAAAGGTTGGGCAATGCTGGAAAAATTCTCAATAAATCGACGATAGTACCCAGCTAAGCCTAAGAATTGGCGGATTTCCTTTGGAGATTTAGGCGCTTGCCAATTCTTAATAGCTTCAACCTTACTCGGATCAACGTGTATTCCTTGGTGGTTTATAACATGACCGAGGAATTGCACCTCTTGTAACCAGAAGTTACACTTGGAGAATTTTGCATATAACTTCTCCTGATCCAGGAGCTCTAAAACTAACTTTAAGTGTTGCTCGTGCTCCTCTTCACTCTTCGAGTATATCAAAATATCGTCAATAAATACAATGACGAACTTGTCGAGATAGGGTTTACAGACTCGGTTCATGAGATCCATGAATACCGCTGGCGCATTTGTTAGCCCAAAAGGCATAACTAAAAATTCGTAGTGGCCGTAGCGAGTCCGAAACGCGGTTTTTGGGATATCCTCCTCTTGAATTCTAACTTGGTGGTATCCCGATCTAAGATCAATTTTTGAGAAATAGCTCGCACCTTGTAGTTGGTCGAACAAATCATCGATTCGGGGAAGAGGATATCTATTTTTGATGGTTAATTTGTTCAATTCCCTGTAGTCAATGCACATTCGAAGGCTTCCGTCCTTCTTTTTCACAAATAGTACAGGTGCACCCCACGGGGAATAACTGGGACGTATAAACCCCTTATCCAACAATTCCTGCAACTGGTTGGATAGTTCTTGCATCTCGGACGGTGCAAGTCTGTAAGGGGCCTTAGCAACAGGGCCGGCTTGAGGTAATAAGTCGATTCTGAATTCGACTTGTCGGGTTGGCGGTAATCCAGGAAGTTCCTCTGGAAAGACTTGTGGAAATTCGCGCACCACGGGAATATCGTCCACCCGTTTTTCCTCAGAATCAGCGGCCGTCAGGCTCGCTAGATACGCCACACATCCCTGACGTATATATTTCAACACCTTGAGGTGGGATATAAATGGTATCATGGTGCCGGATTTTTCTCCCTGCACTAATACCTCCTCGTCATCCGACACCCGGATCTTGACGGTTTTCTTTTCACAGTTTATTTCTACCCTATTACGAGCCAACCAATCCATTCCCACTATCACGTCAAAACTACCCAATTCTACCGGTAACAAGTCAATCAGGAAGGATTGTTCGCTTAGAATAAAAGGGCAATTCCGAACAATCCGATTAACTATCATGGTTTTACCGTTAGCAACCTCTACGGTGTAGGGTTCTATGGTTTCACCAATAGGAAGGTTTGCTATCGAAAGGAATCTAACGGAGACAAAACTTCTATCGGCGCCTGTATCAAATAATACAGAAGCGTAATGATCAGAGACGAGGAAGGTACCTGTCACTACGCTGGGGTCCTGGCGCGCCTCGTTCGCTCCCATCACAAATGCCCGGCCTCGCGCCGGATTGGACGCCGATGGCTGACCCGCGAGTTGTCTCCCGTTTCCTCCCTGATTCAGTTTCGGGCAGTTCCTTTTGAAGTGATCCGTGCTGCCGCATTCGTAGCAAGCACGGCTAGTGGTCACCATCTGGTTTCCTTGCGGGTTCTGCTGTCGGGCTGGTTGAGTTCTAAATGGTTGCGCCCGAATAGGTTGTGGTTGGCGGTTCAGGTTGTTCAGATTTGTCTTACAATTTGGTGCGTAGTGTCCAACCCTGCCACACCGGTGGCACACCACCTCCTTGCACACGCCACTATGGTGGTAACCACATTTCCCGCATTTAGGAAACGTTCCCCTCTGCGGTTCTTGCCTTCCGCCCGAACTAGTCATGGCATAGCTCTGGGCAGCGGGCCTAGCTCGTTTGTTTTGCTGCTTCTCTCGGATCCTATTGTCATACGTACCTCGCTTTCCCCCAGCCGACTCTCCCGTCGCCTTTATCGATCCGCTCCTTAAGAAATCATATGTGACAATACCAGCCTGTGTCACTGCACCCTCATACGTCTGGTGCCCTCCCGCGTTAACTATGCTCCTCACTACTGGAGTAAGTCCCCAAATATAACGTTCCACCCTTTTTGACTCTGGGGTGACCAACCACGGCACTAATCGTGACAGTTCATTAAACCGGTTGGTATATCCCAAGTGGTCCGCCCCATGCATCTCTAGGTTCCACAACTCATGTTCCAGTTTCTGCAATTCATTCTTTGGGCAGAAATGTTTCAAAACAAGATCCTTAAGCTCTGCCCAGGTCATGCGGTTTGTCGCCGCCTGACCTCGAGTCTGTACTATGGTGTTCCACCATGTCAAGGCATGGTCTGTGAACGTACAGGTGGCGTACTTAACGACACAATCCTCAGGACAGTTGCTGATATTTACCACTGATTCTATTTTCTCTAACCATTTCACTAACCCATTCGGTCCTTCCGACCCGTTAAATTCTAAAGGCTTGCATAACATAAAATCCTTGATTGAACAACCCCTGGATGGTCCAGTGCGGTTGGTCTCTACAGTAGGGATTGGGCCATTACTGTCGGTAGCGACCACCGTAGGCGGTGCGTCAGTACTCGGCATAGTGTTGTCATTCCTTGGAGGATTAGCGTTTTGTTCCCCATCATTATTTATGGGCGTTTGATTGCTCGGAGGGGTTGGATTGGTCGAGTTATTAATACTGGCGGCGATGCGCGATACTATATCCGGTATCGCCGCCTCCAACTGTTGAGCAATCAAACGGCTCACATCTACTTCCGATACTTTCGTTGATCGTTTCGGTGCCATTCTACACAATCATCAAAGAAATATATATAATCAATACCATCTCAAAATAAAACACAATACATACTTCATTCATTAATAAACATTGATTCATATTACACAAACATCAATTTACATACTTTCAGTCAACATTACACAACTAAGATTTAATACAAAGGGCCTATGTTGGTATCATCCTCGACATAACCCGCAATGGGTCAGTGCTTGAATGATACCCAAAAGTATCGATAATGATATGCCCTACAAGAGACCCCCCATGGGCCAGTGGTTGTACTATAACTAAACAAGATTCACTCCGTGTTAGTATCACCACTTACTACTTACACGGAGTATCAAAAAGCGGTTCAAAATTCTACCATCCAACACGTCTACACATGGTGGTAAACCAACCCCACCATCACCGCCACCAGCACCACCAGCACCGCCATCATAACCCGCAATCGGGTTTCCATCTGGTCGATCAACCAGTGGGAGTATGAGCACTCCCTTTTTAACTGGTTGATAGCATACTGGTGGTCCAGTATGCTGTCCCCGAGGTACGCCCGCCTCTGTACCCCCACGACCAGGGCGGCAGAGTGCTCGTTCACCTGCTCGGTGAGAACACGTAGCCACGCCGCCAAGTCCCGCTCCTGCCTTGGCAGACCCCACACAGGTAGGGTTGCAGGCTCGGGTTGGGGGCGGGAAGACTCGCCCTGGTGGTATGTGGATCTGGGTGGGGTAGTAGTGGGCGGAACATACGGGGCACTGATCCGCGCCGTGAGGCGAGGACCGCGCCTGAGGGGAATCGGGGCAGTCTGTGGTGCGGGCGGGGTAGGAGACCTGGTAACCCTAGCAGGGGAGGGTACACTAGCACTCCTAGCTGGGGTGGTCTGTCTAGAAGTACTATGACTAGCCTCCGAAGGCTCGGAGCTGGGTGCTACACTTGGGCTTCCAGAGGCCCCGGAACTAGCCTCTTCCGGGTCCTCTTCCGTCGACACACTAGGTGTTCTTGCCATTATACCTGCACACAAGTTAACAAACATATAGTCCTTTTCGTAGTGTAATTCATAATTAAATTAACACATACTTATTTATACAACTTTACCACATAATAATATTATCATATATTTACACATATGTTGCCAATTTTACCTATTTAAGTCCCCCGTGACTTCCCCTGAATTTCCTCGTGCAGACAAGTCTGTTATTATGTTCCGGACCATAATAACCCACTTGTCCATCCAAGTTCATCCCGATCTCGTCACCATATATTATTAGTTGATATTCAGATCCTATAATACTTGAGCTACTGGTTATATTTTAGGTATCTTTTTCAGACATCCTAATTCTTTATAACCAATGGCTCTGATACCAAGTTCTGTAACACCCCGTAACCGCAGCGGAAACGTACACGGGATGCAACAGACACATCTGATATCAACAGCATTGCTTATAAAGAAAATACCACTACATTAATTTATAATATATTACATTGTTGCGAGTTTCATTACTGTCTAGGTGTTACACACATATTTTACCGATAAGACATTAATAAATTCATTACAAAACAAAGAGCAGCAAGCTTCCAACAGGTAGCACAGATAGTTAAGCAAACATCAATCAATCCAACTTGGGCATACCTAGAAAACATGTAAAGAAAACGGGTCAACTACGAATAGTTGGTGAGTTTCACTAATTTGAATAAACACTGACAAATCATTTTAATAATCATTTATTAACAATATAATCATGCTGGGAACTATGTTACCCCAGAACATTTCCAATAACTTTCTGGGAACTATGTTACCCCAGAACAATAACAACCCCTGGGAACTATGTTACCCCAGAATAATAATAACCCCTGGGAACTATGTTACCCCAGAATAATAACAACCCCTGGGAACTATGTTACCCCAGCACAATAATAACCCCTGGGAACTATGTTACCCCAGAACAATAATAATAACCCCTGGGAACTATGTTACCCCAGAATAATAACAACCCCTGGGAACTATGTTACCCCAGAACAATAACAACCCCTGGGAACTATGTTACCCCAGAACAATAATAACCCCTGGGAACTATGTTACCCCAGAACAATATAACCCCTGGGAACTATGTTACCCCAGAACAATAACACATTATAAACATTTTATATATTCTATGCATCAGCCCATATATATATAAATGTACAAGTATTTCCATACGATCGGTATGTACTTAAATACTTTAAATAAGACATGTTTTCCGCCCCGGGAAAATATAATTAAAACAATTCATTAAAAGGGGCTCGTGAAAACTCACCTTTTTGGGAGTCGGGGTAATATGAGGAACAGCTACGTGCTGGGATCTGTAATAGGATATCTAAGTCGTTACTATATAATTCCCACAAATTAAATCTATGTAAACTGTACATCGGGGAACACTGATAACCTAGTTAAGGTGATGAAATTATAGCTCGGTTTGACACCCCGTTTGGCCGCGGGGCCCGTTTCCGGTATTTCGGTGCCGGAAACGGTAAAAATCGGGTAAAATTACCCAAATCATCCGAATTATTTTCGGATGATTTATTTTTACTTAATTTACTTAGGTTTATGAAAATAGTCTATTTTTAAAGTTTTCGTGTACCAGTCAGCTCGCTTATGCGAGTTTTGCCGGTTTACACGTTTTAAGCTTTAAAAAACTTGTTTTTATGTTCATTTTAGCACAAATAATTACCCGTTTAGTCTCGGGTCTTGAAATTTTGCACAAAACTCAATTTGACAGTAAGAACATTTTATAAAATTTTCCAGATTTATTTTCCTATATTTGCATTTATTTACCTATTTTTAAATCTCATTAAAACACTAAAAATATAAAAAATACCAAAATACTTTAGGAAAATCCCAAGTTTTTCTGGAATGATCCTTGTCATTCTCATAACTCTCTGGAATTTTTCCAGATTTATTTTCGTAAATTTACATATATTTATCTATTTTCAAATCTTATTAAAATACTAAATATATCAAAAATACCAAAACACTTTAGAAAAATACCAATTTTTTCTGGGATGTTCCTTGTCATTCTCATAACTCTCTGGAATTTTCCCAGATTTATTTTCCTACATTTACATTTATTTATCTATTTTTAAATCTTGTTAAAACACTAAATATATCAAAAATACCAAAACACTTTAGAAAAATCCCAAATTTTTCTGGGATGATCTTTATCATCCTCATAACTTTCTGGAATTTTCCCAGATTTATTTTCCTACATTTACATTTATTTATCTATTTTTAAATCTTGTTAAAACACTAAATATATCAAAAATACCAAAACACTTTAGAAAAATCCCAAATTTTTCTGGGATGATCTTTATCATCCTCATAACTTTCTGGAATTTTTCCAGAATTTAAAACTTATTTTTCAAGCCATTTTCACCCAAAACCGAGCTAGAAAGCCCTAGAACTCGTATCACCGAAAAGCCTACTTAGACTTTTCCAACTGAGCTCAAATTTTGTGGGTGACTTTTATATGTTATAAAAAGCTTATCTTAAATTTTCCGGAATTTTTCATCATGTTTTGCTATTTTTCACTATTTTTGGCCAAAACCGAGCATTAAATTCACCAAATATTCATCTTTTATCCAAAAATTACCAAAAATTCACAGATCTCATATTTTCATGTGTAGATCATCTCTGTGAAATTTCGTGACCCAACTCTAAGCACACGGAAATCTGTCCATTTTTCATAAACACCCGAAAACCGAACTATCTTGTGTTTTCTAGCTTTAGATCGCAAGGATCTCGGTTTCTAGCCTTTGCTAGCCGCTAGATACAACACTTTCAAGCACAACAACACCACACCAAGCAAACTATACCAACAATCAAGCCATTTCTTTCCTAGAGTCGGTTAAAACATCAAAACAACGATTTCAACCGTAAAAATTCGTTCTAAACACTTTTAACTAATTACTTGGATCAAGATCCTTTGTATAACTTGTATACATCCTTTGATCACACAAGAACCGGTTCCATCTCGGGTTTTCACCCATATTTCATTTGGAACCTTTTTGTTCTTGCAAAAACAACTCAAACTAAGTAATTAACACCAAAGATCATGTATTATAACATGTTTATACCTTTGTTCTTGATTAGAAATGATGGAAATGGATGGAGGATCAAGGGTTTGTGATGGGTGATGAAAAGCTTGAGAGATGGAGAGAGTTTTGAGAGAGTTTGTGTGTGTTTGTATGAAGAAAAAAAAAGAAAATGAAAGATAATATCAAAGGAGGGGTGGCCGGCCCCTTTGTGGTGTGGGGGTGGGTCCCACATCTTCAATAATAGCCACAAAATTGGATTGTGTAATCCGGATAACGTTGTGGATAATCTGGTTCAGTTCGTTTCTCGTTTAATACTCGTAATTCGGCTTAAAACGAGCATAAAATGGTCGTTTTTCGGGTTAAAATAAAATTTATATAAAACTGATTTAAAAACTTTAAAAACTTAACCCATGACATTAAGACATCATATTATTAATAATTACGCATCTTTTTCGGCTTGATTGATCGTCTCTTGCTTGGTTTGGTGATAAAGGTTTCGTTTAGCGTACCGACGTACCATTAAATCGAAATCCTTTTTCTGTGCTATAATTTACTTATCCCGAAGCATTAATACCTCGTAAATACCACTAAACATTATATACTTCGTCTATAATGTAATTCCCGATTCATTCGGGTTTTCAATAATCGTTCATTGGTTAATTGTAATTCCAATACGATTCGCTATATAATCGAGTATGATTCGTACTATGAATCATATATACTCGTATATATGTACTATAACTCATATAATCAATATTTAAATGACACGTAAATAGTATATTCCGGCTAGGGTATACCTGGATTTGCCGGAATCGTTACACCTCCTGATTGAGATTTCGAGAGCGAGTCCGGCTGAAGACTCTTCTGTAAACTTAGCGCTTTCCGGGAGGCAACCCGGTAGTATGTTTTTTGTTTTATTTTTATTTTTGGTTTTCTTGCTTTCTTATGCTGGTTGTTTCTTGGTTTGCTTTCAGGTTGCCCCAGGATTGCTTGTGAAAGTTTGATGATACATGGTTTGATACAAGGGTGGGGCGGTCATTTATTGATTTATTGTCGTGTTCGTTCGTAAGTGACAGCTTGGTATAGAGCGCTGGAGTGTGAGGCTTTCGTTCGAATTGGAGGGCTGGGACACGACTCGCGAGGCAATATCTTTATATTAAAAAAAAGTTAAAAAAAATTGAAAAATGACCGAATATTAATTGAAAATTTTTGCAAATAATGGAAAATGATAGAAAAATTTGAGATTGGTTTTTAAAACTACTATTATATATGAGATTAAATAAAAGATAACGCACTAAGCTTGAGATGTGTCGGTAGGCCCAACTAGCTTTGATAGTCCTCTTTAGCAAATTATATATATATAATAATTTGAAAAACGGTGAAACCGAATTTTGATGCTTAGGGTGGATTACCATAATTTAAAAACTTTGAGATGGTAAGACGTAGATGCACTCAGACCAGCACACCACCACATGTCCATCTTTTTACGAGCTTAGAAATAGTTATATTCTTTAGGGTGATATAAAAAAAAGAAAAGAAAAAAAAAACAGAAAAAAAAGAAAAAAGAAAAAGAGAAGTATGTTTTGAAAGTGTATTCTGAAAAGTTGGTCCGAAAAGCAAATGACCATGAGAAAGTTACGTAATGAAAAATGTCAAAGAAGCATTCTCAAAGTTAGTAAAAGAGGCCAAAGTTGCACATACTAGACGAGACTTAGAGTTTACGTGTTACCAAGGGGATAGTGACTCTGAGGATACACTATTGGGGCTCGAAAGTTCTTAGTCAACAAATATATTTTTTTAGGGAATATATAGGACAAAGTCCAATAATATGTAGGGTATGCTCGTACGACCTCCACATGACCATTCATCCATCAAATTTCACCGAGTGCATCTACTTAGTACCATCAACGAGTCCTTGGCTTATGGTGATTTGTCAAACCAGTCTGCTTTGACTCTAGTTTTTCTAGCTCTCTTTGTCTGAGATGGGGTAGGTGTAGCTATGGTTTTTGAACTTAAAGCGCTTAATGCAATTGGGGGCATGATAGGCTGGTGGCTGGGTTTAGGTGGACAACAATATCGGCAATCGCGGTTTTTGTGTTATCTATGCTAAAAAAATTAACCTATATGTTTTAAAGATTGATCTTGAATTATGATTCCATTACATTACATATTTTTTGAGGACAAAAAAGGTTTAAGTGTGGGGATATTTGATATGGTCTAATATATATATATATATATATATAAATAAATTATTTCATACACTTTTTAATACTTTTGAGCCAAGTTTTGTATTGAAAACTATTATCATTTGGTTCATATGTGAGTTTAATGGTTTCTAGAGATATCGAGCTAAATAGAGTATTTTTTACTAATGAGACCAACAAGTGAATACTCGAGTAGATTTAATTTACTCATAGTATTTTTATTATTAGTAGTAGTAGTATTATTACTATATTATTATTTGAAACTTAATATTATAATAAATAAAAGTAACGTTTAAAAGAAAAAGAAAACAAACAATTTCATTTACATTTTTTTAGTTTATATATAATACTACTAATTAATGGATTTTTGTTTGATTTGGCAGTCACATGAACGAAGAGAAAAATCTAGTGCACATGGGCTATAACATAAATTCAAAAAGCAAGTTATTAATGAATAGATGGGCTATTTTATGGAAGCATGTTGAACTATGAAAGAGTTTTGAAGCCCACGTAAAAAAAGAGGCTTCAGATATGAGTAACTTGGAAAAAACGTTACATAGAACAATATATATTATGGAGGGTTTGGATTGTGAGGGACAGCCGCAAGCAGACGAAAACACATTATCAATATCCTCACGTGAGGTCACAGTGGCCGCACAAAGTCAAGACACAACAGGAGCATTATTATTATTATTTCTCTGAAGTGTGAAAGCAGCCTCAACATTATTATTAATATATAACTTTCGTTTGGGGGGCGGATCAAAGAAAGCAAAAGAATACATGCAAGCAGGTTACTATTATTTTATTATTCAATGAGCCAAATTGTTTATTTTATTTTGGTTTTATTCTTGAACCTAACACATTTTAGTTATCTAGGCTTGTGATGATGTTTTGTTGACTGTTTTGGACTAGTCGGTTTTCGGTTTTTTGATTATGGGATTTTGATTAATTAAAAGTTTTGATTTGTTTTATTGGATGTGTCTCATGCGTATTTACTTTTGATTTGTGTTTGAATGAATGTTTCACATGTTGCTTGATTGATTGTCTTTCGATTATAGGTTGCATGTTAGGGTTGTTGACTGTGTGTTTCCAACTTGTTTATGGTTTATTGAGCTCATTTACCATAGAAACTGATTTTTGGCATATTATTAGAAGTTTATATTCTTACTAGCTTAAATATCCGACATGTGATAACTTGTCGGGTTTGTCTGCGTTGTTAGGGTTTTAGGTTAATTATCTGACAGGAGGTTTGCCTATTTTTGCCTTAATTTCACTGTTTACCCGTGTCCTTTAGACTGTTCAAAAACCACCCCGTGTACTTAGGTGCATTGAGATAGTGAAACCGACGGGTTAGCTGTTTTCTAGGGTAATTAATCATAGTTGGTGAACAGACAGGTTAATCAATAAGCCGGTGTTTTTACATGATCTCTAAGATTTCTTTTTAGATCCATTAAGTTTCCTAGAGCTTCATACCTTTAGATTCCCGGTTCCCGTAACATTTTCCTGTAACCGATAAAAGCCCGAGTTGTCACAATTCGGATTCCTTGCCTAGGTAACTCTTGCTCTCATTTAAATTTGGTATAGTTTTATTCGGTAATTTAATTTTCTAGTTTACTTTAATTTAATTAAGTAATTAGTTTAATTAATTATTAGTTTTTAAAATAAAATAAATAAAAATCCAAAAATATATATTTTCTTAATTATTACTTTAATTAGCTTTTAGAACTAGTTTCGTTAATTTAATAAGTGTCTCTAGGGTTCGACATTCTCGGTCTTCCCATAGCTATTCTACACTCGATAGGTTCACTTGCATGTTGCTAGTGGTTTGATTTAGGGTATTCTAGGTTTTTATTACTCGTTGTGCTCGTTCATTATTTGCTAAAATTTTATATACCACTTTACGCACATCAAAATTGGACCTTATAACGAACTGGTCCTTTGACGAATCAGTTCATATAGCGAACCAGTCTATGTAGCGAATTAGTCCATCTAATTCATTATCTCTTCTAACGAACGGCTATAACGAATCAAGGGTAATTCGTCATCTTTCCCCTTAACGAATTGGATACGAACTAAACCTAGTTCGTTATGCTCCTTTAGACGAATCAACAAGCAAATCACCTCTAGTTTGTTAATTCCCCGTTAACGAACTAGGGTTAGGTCAGAGAATGTTGGAACATTCTCTGACATCTCTTAACCTCATACCATTTTCCGGGGCCGTCGCCGAAAAACGCGGTTTTGCCGGAAAAACGAGTTTGATTCGTCTTTCACCGTTTTTCGCCCCGTTCGATCCAGATCTGAGCTAGGGTGATCCCTAAGCTCATATTAGCTTCGGTTTATACACAATTCCACCCAGATCTCGTGACTCAAACGATTTAACGGTGTCGGTTCGTCATTTCGTGACCATATTTAACGGGTTTAAGCTCATATAACATCATACTATCATTACCTTGGGCCGGGATCGGATCTTCTTCTATGTTTCGGCTAGAGAGAGAATTAGAGAGAGAGTGAGCTTAAGTGTGTGTTTTGGTGGTGTATGGAATATGTGTGAAATGAATGATTAAATGGGAAATAAATGCTTATATAATTATGGATCATGGGCTTAAGCTCATGGTCTTTTCCTCTTTCTTTCATAACCCAAGTCCATAACCCATATCTATTTAACCCAACACTAGCCTGACTCATAATAACTCGTATTTTCATCATATTAACCGAAACTAGGAAACGGGATGTTATAAGTCTTCCCTCCTTAAAGAGGTTTCGTCCCCGAAACCTAACTATTACTAAAACAACTCTGGATAAAACTTGCGAATCTCTTCCTCGGCTTCCCATGTAGCGTCCGATCCCTTGCGATGTTTCCATTTCACTTTCACTAAGGGTATAACCTTGTGTCGGAGTTGCTTTTCCTTGCGATCAACTATCTCGATTGGTTGCTCAATGTAGTTCAACTGTTCATCAACCTCAATGTCCATTAATGGCACGTGCGACGTGTCATCAGCCAGACATTTTCTCAGATGAGAAACATGGAAGGTCGAATGAATCCCTTCTAACTCTTCGGGCAAATCCAGCTTATAAGCCACTTCACCTACACGATCAATAATCTTAAACGGTCCAATGTATCTCGGACTCAGCTTTCCTCTCTTCCTGAAAGGGATAATCCTTTCCAGCGTGACCTTGAGAATCACATTGTCACCAACGTTAAACTCAATCGGTCGTCGCCGCTTATCAGCAAACGACTTCTGTCTATCTTGAGAAGCTTTCATTCTTGCTTTGATCTGATCGAATTTTGAAGAATTTTCTTGTACAACTTCTAAATTTCCAAGCTCCTTCTGACCAATTTCCCCCCAACATACCGGGGTTCTACTTCGTCTACCGTAAAGCATCTCAAACGATGGCATACCAATACTTGAATGGTAGCTGTTGTTATAAGAGAACTCTGTCAGATGCAGATGATCATCCCAACTTCCTCCAAAGTCTAAAACACAAGCACATAGAATATCCTCAAGGGTTTGGATCGTCCTTTCAGACTGCCCATCTGTTTGAGGATGATACGTCGTATCGATGTTCAATCTCGTTCCCATAGCTTCATGGAACTTATTCCAAAACCTCGAAGTAAACCGAGTATCCCTATCTGATACGATTGATAATGACACTCCATGTTTGGATACGACCTCTTTGATGAACAAATTTGCTAATGTTTCTGACGAGATATACTCTCGTATAGGCTGAAAGTGAGCACTCTTGGTCAAACGGTCAACAATCACCCAGATGGTATCATGATGCTTAGCTGTACGAGGTAGCTTAGTTATGAAATCCGTGGTGATGTGTTATCATTTAGTGAGATTGAAAAGATTGGTGAACAGATTGAGATCGATAGTGGTTTAGAGGAAGGAGAGATAGCAGATGATGGTGTTGAATGGGAGGAACAACCAAGGTGGTTTAGAAGAAGGAGAGATAGCAGATGATGGTAGTGGTCAGAAATAGGTAAGTCATGATGATAGTGTGTCGGGTGAATGGGAGGAACAACCAAGGTGGAAGGAAGAATATGCTCATTGGTTTATCAAGACAAAGAAGCCCGTGGTACCTTCGATGTTCAAGAGGAGTTATATTATCAAACGATATGCTGAGTTGAAGAAGGGAATCATCTGTTGGCTTGATGATGATCAACTCAAGTTGTTTGTGATTAAGAGGTATGATGGGATTCAGTACTTTGCAAAGAAACTGAGATCGTTCAACACATTGCCTGAATGTGAGGTGAAGGGTTTGGCACGTATGTGGTTGATTAATAGGAGTGATGATAGGGTTGCTGGTTGGGTCGGTAAGAATGTGTGGAAGGAAGTTGTAAAGGAGAAAAAGTTTGAGTTGTTAAAACCTCCGAAGGGAAAGCTAATTGAGGATACTGAGAGAGGATTATGAACAGATGGTAAGCCTTGGATGGTGATGAAGTACAAACCAATTCGATGTCTAAAAGAGGTTCCGATGAAGACAATGCCCCAGGATGTGATGAAAGACATGAAATGGTGGTATGTTGATTGTCAGACTGCTGAAGCTGTGATGGAAGATCAAGATGAACAGGAGATCTTAAGGGTGTATAATCCTATGCACCTGGTTAACTTGTCTCAAGCTGATTTGCAGGTACTCAATGAAAAGAAGATATTTTATATTCCTGCTTGGAAAGATGAGGGAAAGAAGTATCAACGGGTGGTCTCAGTTTGTGTGAGACACGGTGTGAATGCCTGAAGATCGTCGGTAAGGCTTTTTGGATTACAAGACGAGACGAAGCTATAAGAGAAATGAAGCTACTGCCAAGGGGGAGTTTGTTGGTGTATTATGCTAGTAGTTCATTAGTCCTTAGTTTATCGTGTTTGTAATCGTTACTTTGCTTGTTATGTTTTGGTGAACTTGTTAGTTAATCTGGGTAGTACGCGAAGTTAGTGTAATAGCGAAGTTAGGGACAACTTCGCCTAGTCTATTAGGCGAAGTTGTCGTGGTTATATAAACCTAACTTCGGCTTTCTTTGTGAAGAGAGTTGGTTTTATTTGTTCTTGGACGGATAGGTTTATTGGTTAATGCTTTGATAGCTAATATCAATTAGACCTTTGTTCTTATGTGTTCTTTACGTTTCTCTCGTATAAATACTCGTATCGTATACGTAGGGGATTCCGCACCCTCGTGTTACGAGATACTCATGTGTAGATCTGGCTGGGAACCTACAAACACAATCCTGAATTAATGATATCACCAACACCGAGCCTAGAATAAGTCTATAAGCTCTTATACCAATTGTAAGTCCCAATGAAGGATCTTTCAATGTGATATCACTTAAACCCATTTTTCGGCGGAATCTAATAATGAACTGATTCAATATAAATACGAACAAACACACTAAACACACAAGATGAATTCAAAACTCACATTATATTCTACGTCGGGTGATTAAGCCCTTAACAGTGATTATAGTGTGAATGATAAATAACTCTCTCGTCTCTCATTGTTCTACCAATGACCAACCCCTTAAAAGACCTAATTACAAAGTATTTATAATGTACCAAACACCCTAAGCCAAAACTCATAGAAACAGCCCCACCGAAATCAAGTGATTTCAGTGTTAGCCAAACCCAAGCCCACAACTATTACATATAAACAACTAAGTGTAGCCCAACATAAACCCATTCATCTTCCTCAATTTTAACCATATACAAAAGAAACCCTGGCAAAATGTTTTTAGAAATTTCTACCATTACGAAATCGATTTTTGTTAATCAGTTCGTGTTCCTAAAGTAATGACGAACACAACGATGTCATTTTAGTCAAAATTGATTAACATTTAAGGGGTTAATTATAGTTTTAATTGAAATGACTATATTTTAATCAAATGAACAAATTAAACATCAATGTTTGATATATCAGATTGATTAGGGTTTTTAAACGATGTTCATACGAGACTAACGATATATTTTTTACACTGATTTATATTGGTTTTAATCTGATTGCAATTCTGAATTGCATGTTTGACTGTTCTGATGAACTCAATTTGTATTTTGACTTATAAGAGTCAAATTTTGATATTTATTGGGCATTATTCGTTATGAATAACAAATGGGGATTCATTCGTGCCTATAGTGGCCAAATAAACTCATTCGTGAAGTTATGATAATGAATAGGGTCTCTTAATTAAAACGAATGATTCTTCATTCGTTGATTATATTTTACGAATGGACTTATTTGTTAATATATAAAGAAAGGACTTATTTTTTAATATATAGAAAATGAACTTATTTGTTAATAAACCATTCGTTAATCATAATCTTAATCAAGATAATTAGTTTTTAAGTTCTATAACAAATCATCTCATTCGTTATAAAGAATGGACTCAATCATCATAACGAATGGATAATGAATAAAATTTATGATTTTGAACATATTCCAAATTTCACTAAGTATTGGTGACACATATATAATTATGATGTTCGGTTTTACTAATGTTCGGTTTTGTAACATATATATGTAAGACAGACATGTTGATGATGCACCTGCACAAGAAAACTTAGTTGTTCAAGAGGCTCCACAAATTCATGATGAACCACTAGCACCATAAGTTCAAGCATCACAAGCTGCACCTGCCGTTGCTGAGCTGACATACGATAAAAAACACAACATCTATGCATTCCTGCAAGATAATTTTGTGGGACATGATATCTTGAGGGACATAATCACTTTCTTGCATCGCTCACTGATGTGCAAAAATATATATATAAATAAAACACAAGTCGCAACTAAGCTTTAAAAACCAAACAATCTATCATAGTTCACACAAACGGCAAGTGTACCGATCGCTTATAACACAGATAAGGAAAGTCCGGATTTCGAACTCGAAGACACGTGAAAACGTTTATAATTACGAAAATCTAACCAAGACTCACCAAAATATTATTTAAATGATTTTTTAATATTTAAAATTGATTAAACTACTTAACTTAATTAAATGAAAACTTTTAACAAAACTTTGAAAACTTTGACTGCAGTGATAAAAACTTCTACCTAAGAATGAATCATGTTGATAGAAATAACAAGACAACGGATTGAAAATATTCAAGACACCGGTTATAAAAGATGACACAACTAAAACTTGTTTAAGAAAGTCAAATTACCTCTCAGTCTCTCTAACAATCTCTAACTTATTTTAGTTGATTTTAAAGAATAAACCGGAAAAACAATTATTAACGTGTTCAAATGACGACTCACCTCTCGGTCTCACCGACACACTAGCCTAATGGAAACGAATACTACGCAACCAAGGATAGAGGAACAATTTAACTTAACCCAAATTAAACCAACTAATTGCACATAAACACTCAAACTTGAAAAGACAAAAACCCGCTCTCGCGCGGTCTTAATTCTAACAAGTAAAAGCAACGAGACAATATTACTTCTTATCACCTCTCGGTCTCAAAGAAGGTGTATTTTAACTGATTTTAGATGATTATATTACCCACTTATCCCTACGGTTGTACACCCCGCAAATAAACCCAAAACACCAAGTAAAGAGTTTAACAAACAATCAATTAATCAAAACCAATTCAATTAACTAATGCAAGAGGATTATAAGTAATAACAAATAAAACACAGCCATCACACACAATCTAATTTATGGTTTAGTTAAACTTTACATCAATAATTCAAGTCTTGAACATTAACAATCCATTAAACAAGTCAAAACCATTCAACAATCATCTATCTTAGGTAGAACAAACAAGTTTAGCTACTCATTAATTTTGGACAGCCATGCATACTTAAGAAAAACACCATAAACATCACCATAAACATGATAAAACTCATTCAAGATCCAAACAATATCAATCACAAGACAAACTATCAATCAATTGCAAAACAATTCAAAGCAAAAGATTAAATCAACAAAGTTAGGGTTCTTAAACAATAAGTAAATTTATGGATGTTTTACTATCAAGTATGGCTGAGATTTATGCTTGTTTAAAGCCCCTAGCTGCTGCCCCGATTTTCCTCTTCCTTCTCCAGCCGTCACAAAGACCAGCAGCCGCCTCCTTTTCTCTTTTTTTCTTTCTTCTTTGCCGGCTGGCTGCAGTTCCGATCGCAACCCTTAGTTAGGGTTTAGGGTTTGTTGTATTTCGGGATTCTTGGATTAATTATGGCTGGAAACTCTTTAATCAACTTAATATAATATTATATAAGGCCTTTAAGATGTGGGCTTGGGTCGGGCCTTGACTTGTAAGTTTGAAAGTTGCACAATTAAGCCCCTAAACTCTTCAATTTAACTCTTTTTTTCACCAAACTTCATCACCTACAAGAAAACAATCATCTTTGTAATATCAAGCAAAAACAAACCATAAAACTTAATAATTAAACTAAAAAGTAATTAAAACATGATAAAAATGATATGGAAAGTAAGTGTGTTTCACTACACATCAAACATCCCTACACTTAAACCTTTTTCGTCCCTGAAAAAGTCTAATGCAGTTGGATCAGAATTGGAAAATCAAAGTTAAATCAAACATATAGGTTATATTTTAAAGCTCAGAAAAACGCAAAAACCGCGATCATCGATATTGTTGTCCACCTAAACCCATGCCTTAATCTTTACCGGGACAAATAAGATCCGACAATAATATTACTTAGTGGTTTACACAATTAAGACCCGCTTATTTTCTGCTTTTACCGGACCAGACCACCCCAACTTGACTTAAACCTCAAAATTAGCAGAATTAAAACTTTGTTGCTCCATATTTATGAATAGTTAAGACGATCAAGGGTATTGTTTATCCACCTAAGCTTAAGCATCAATGTCTACCAAGCAGCCATTAGATATGATTAAGGTTCAATTATTTATAGCTAGTGCTCCACACAACATGACATACCCCCGTTATCAAGCAATACCCCAAATCCATAACCATAGGTGAGTATGCAAAATTTTATCTGTAGGGCTTACATGTAGCGTGTCCCTTGTGGTCCGTTTCTTAATGGTAATGAGACGCGAGCAAGGGGACCCCACATGACTAACAGCGTGGATGATCAAGTCTGTAGTGTATTTGTACTTTCGTACTGTTTGTGATCATGTTTATAGACTTATAAGGGTTTGCTCTTTGGCTTTATTTTAAATATCCACAACCCCACTTAGGAATTGTGAATACCCAGCTAAATAGATTGCATACAGACCCATGGTCTCCGGACCCGAAGCATCCCATCAATACAGGATTTAAGGTTATAAAACCATACGCCGATGAGGTGTAAAACACTAAACTAGCATTTTAAGATTTATATCACGGGCTACACGGCATACTCTAACGTTAAACCTACCCAAGCATCATATGATAACGTATTCAGATTTTTAAAACTCATGATATTTCCAATTTTTCATACCAAAATTTGAGGCTTGAGTATGGCCCGACCTTTCATTGCTTATTTTCCACGGACAAAACGCTTTACCCACAAAAGATTTCCGTTTAACCGTTTTATCAAATTTGCCCCTTCATTTTCAAGGCTGAGCCTACCGACACATCCCAAGTTAAGTGCGTTTTCTTTTATTTATCTCATATTATTAGTAGTTTGAAAAACTGATTTCCGATAAATATCATCATCTCCCACTTTCATGCAAAAAAAAACTAGAAACAAGGGACATTTTTTTTTCTTTCTTTTCGTTTTTTTTTTCAACTTAAACAACGTACGAAAACGAAAAACAAGTGAAAACTTTTTATTTTTTTTTTAAATTTTTAAATTTTTTAATTTTTTTTTATTTTTTTCTACAACTAAGTAAAATAAATTCCCATCCCCACACTTAGAACGAAATCGTCTTCGATGAGAACAAGGAAAAGAAATAAAATAAAAATAAACGTAAAGCATAAACTTAAAACTTGAAAGAAAAGAAATTAAAATAGAGAACGGGTTACTCCCTTGGTTTAGATGCAAATTCTTCATCAGCTGTATATGACTCAAACGAACGACCGTATAGCATTTCATTCGCGGCCGCAACCTCGGGTGAACCAGTTCCAAAACGCCATCAGAGCTACCATGCGCATAATAATACCTGTAACAACTCAAACTCGCTCGCATGTAGCGGCGTACAAAACAGAAGACAAAAACATAAGAAATAAACATATTTTTGTGTTTTTGAATTTTTTTAATTTTTTTGATTTTTATTAAATATTTATTTTTTTTTTGTATTTATAAATATAAATAAAAATAAAACAAATAAAAACAAATAATAAAGAGAATCATAATACAAACTCTACAACTCGGGCTGTCTCCAGAGAGCGCTTAGTTTAACGGGTCCTCAGCCTGACCCCAAATCTCAATTTCAATCAGGTGGCTTCTCCTTTATCCGTTTTCAACTCGACCCGTTTCGTTTTATTTGTCTACTAGTAGTCAGGAAAAACTTACCAGAAAATTTTAAAGAGATTTTGAAAAACTGAAGCGGGTCGGACCACCAAGACTTATACTTGCCCGGACCAAACTTTATACGAGTCGTGTAATGAAGGAGGATGTCATCTTTCCTGTGTGTCAACTTTTTATTTTGTTTTGTATGTTATATCCTCACTTTCAAGTTCGTTTGATCCAAGTATACATGTTCTCTCTTCTGTGATGTCTCCCTGAAAATTAATCTTCCTATTTCTTCAATGTCACCTCCCGGGTCAAATTGCGTATCATCTAATTCCATAGAGGTATCCTCCACAAGCTCTTCATGACAACCCTCGATATCAAAGATAACCACATTCGCCTTCTTGACCTCCGTCAAAGTAGATGCAATGATAGCCGGCAGCTTCCTCTCTTCATCTAAAAAAGCATACTCAAGGTGGGCAGGCGAATCCTTAATCTCGAAGGAAGAAGGAGGAATCTCGACCGAAGGTCGGTCCATCGGATCGTCTCGTACGATCTTAGCAGACACGCCAGATTCAGGGGTATGCAACTCAGTGTCGGCATCAAAGGATTGATTAGTTACGACAACCATCTCAATCTCTGGAATCTCCCTATCGAGAATCTGGGTGTCGGAGGCAGATCCTCCACAGATTTCGCTGAGAAACTCCCCAACATGCTCCATGATGGTATCAATGAAGTATAAGGAGTCATCAGCAGCCTTGGGGTGTTTCAGTGACTGTCGAACGTCAAAGGTGACGTTCTCATCCCCAACTCTTAAGATTAATTTACCCTCGCAGACATCGATCAATGCCTGTGCAGTGGCAAGGAATGGTCAGCCTAAGATGAGGGGGACACTATCGTCATCGTTCATGTCTAGGATGACAAAGTCCACCGGGAAGATGAACTTGTCGACACGAACAAGCATGTTCTCGACCATCCCTCGGGGGTATTTCACAGAACGATCAGCAAGCTGGATACTCATATGGGTAGGCCTCGGTTCGCCTAGACCCAACTTGCGATACACAGAATATGGCATGAGATTAATACTGGCACCGAGATCTGCCAGCGCATGGACGAACGTATTATTACTCAAGATGCAGGGAATTGTGAAACTCCCAGGATCGGACATCTTTTCTGGTAACTTTCTCTGCAAGATTGCAGAGCAACCATCACTTAGAGGAATGGAAGAGACTTCGGCTAACTTCTCTTTGTTTGAAAGAATATCCTTAAGAAACTTTGTGTATTTGGGCATTTGCGTAAGTGCCTCAAGGAAAGGAATATTAAGATGAAGTTGCTTCAGAAGATCAAGAAATTTGGAGTTTTGCTCCTCGTCTCTATCCCTACGGACTCTCCCGGGAAATGGGAGTCTAGGTTTGTAGACTCTCGGTGGTGTGCTGGGTAATGGTTGGTTCTCGGCCTGTGCTGTACTTCCTGGGCGGTGCCTTTGATGCACCCTGGCCGGTGGAGACTCCAACCGAATCTACTCGTCTACCTGCTCCTCTACATCTACCGCAGGCTCGTTAACGACTCCTCTCGTCGCCTCTTGAATCACGGGTTCGCTACGTGCCCCCGCACCGCTCCTTGTCGTCACAGCCTTCGCGAACGCCTTCGGATTTTGTTCAGTGTTACTTGGAAGTGTGCCTGGCGACCTCTCATTTAGACGACTTGCTATCTCTCCCATCTGACGCCCAAGATTTTGAATTGACGCTCCTTGATTTCTCATGAATGACTCGTGCTCCCGAAATTTCTCTTTAGTTTCTTTGTGACGGGAGTCCCCCCCGAGTCATATACTGCGACAACATCTGTGTCTGCTGTGCCATCATCTCCTCTAACGTGGGCTTCTTCTCCCCACTACTCGTTCCCTCACCGCAATCCTGGAATAGGCTCTGACGTTGCTGGAAGCCGGACTGATTTCTGTTCCTCCAGTTGGAATTTTGGTTACCTCTCCACCCCGAATTATAAGAATTTAAAAAATGTTGATTTCGGTTTGGATTATTGACGAAGTCGACTGCCTCCTCCTGGAAACCTACGGAGCATTGAACGGTATCGTGTCCCCCTCTACAGATCTCGCATAACTTACTTTTCACCTGCAAGTCCTTCACGATCTTTGCTAACGCTTCAACTTGTGCCGCAAGTGTGGTGCTCGTGTCGACCGAATGCATGCCGCGTGATAGGGAATCGACGGTTTTGGTGCTCTTAACTGGTGGTCGCTGGTATCCACTCATGGCTAAACCGTTAAACAAGGCAATACACTCATCCGTATCTTTCTTCGTTTGTAGGTTACCTACTGCAGCTGTGTCGAGCATACTCTGAGTTGTGTACGTCACTCCGTTGTAGAACTTCTCGACAACCGCCTAGTCTTGTAGGCCGTGGTTTGGACATAACGCGAGTAGATTTTTGAACCTTTCCCACGCCTCGTAGAAGCTCTCGGTGTCCTCCATCTGGAAAGAATGAATTTGGTTACGCAAACGAGCGGCTTTAGCCGGAGGATTGTATTTCTCAAGAAATTGGGTCTGCATGGCAGCCCAAGTAGCAATGGACCCCTGTGGGAGGGACTCAAGCCACAGACTCGCATGATCAACGAGTGAGAACGGAAAGATTCGGAGTTTTATGGCGTCTTCGGATACGCCGGCAAGATGAAACGTGTCGCAGATACGTGCAATACGAGTGAGATGAGAATGCGGGTTCTCGTGGAGCAACCCATGAAACTGAGCAGAATGAGCAATCGTGTTCAGAACGTTAGATGGAATCTGCCAAGTTGTTTGAACTCCTATAGCTGGTGGAGCAATGCTGGATCTCGCGCCAGCATCGACCGGACGGGCCCGGTCTGCAACTATCCTCCTCGGTAGTGGATTCGCGTCGCCCATAATCCTATCCCTAATGACGGGTTCAGAAAAAGTAGGAGAAGAAAACGTATTACCGACGGATGTAGATGAACTGGAAGACGGTTTTGTACGACAAGTAGTAAATAAAAGAAATTATAATTAGCTAAACTATTTTAAACTAACAAACAAAACAAATAAGAAAGACAAGTAGTAAACGAGGCAAGTCTTAACTCGAGTCGTTCTAAATACGCCTCTAACCGTGTCCCCGGCAACGGCGCCAAAAACTTAATGTGCGAAAATATATATATATAAATAAAACACAAGTCGCAACTAAGCTTTAAAAACCAAACAATCTATCCTAGTTCACACAAACGGCAAGTGTACCGATCGCGTATAGCACAGATAAGGAAAGTCCGGATATCGAACTCGAAGACACGTGAAAACGTTTATAATTACGAAACTCTAACCAAGACTCACCAAAATATTATTTAAATGATTTTTTAATATTTAAAATTGATTAAACTACTTAACTTAATTAAATGAAAACTTTTAACAAAACTCTGAAAACTTTGACTGCAGTGATAAAAACGTCTACCTATGAATGAATCATGTTTATAGAAATAACAAGACAACGGATTGAAAATATTCAAGACACCGGTTATAAAAGATGACACAACTAAAACTTGTTTAAGAAAGTCAAATTACCTCTCAGTCTCTCTAACAATCTCTAACTTATTTTAGTTGATTTTAAAGAATAAACCGGAAAAACAATTATTAACGTGTTCAAATGACGACTCACCTCTCGGTCTCACCGACACACTAGCCTAATGGAAACGAATACTACGCAACCAAGGATAGAGGAACAATTTAACTTAACCCAAATTAAACCAACTACTTGCACATAAACACTCAAACTTGAAAAGACAAAAACCCGCTCTCGCGCGGTCTTAATTCTAACAAGTAAAAGCAACGAGACAATATTACTTCTTATCACCTCTCGGTCTCAAAGAAGGTGTATTTTAACTGATTTTAGATGATTATATTACCCACTTATCCCTACGGTTGTACACCCCGCAAATAAACCCAAAACACCAAGTAAAGAGTTTAACAAGCAATCAATTAATCAAAACCAATTCAATTAACTAATGCAAGAGGATTATAAGTAATAACAAATAAAACACATCCATCACACACAATCTAATTTATGGTTTAGTTAAACTTTACATCAATAATTCAAGTCTTGAACATTAACAATCCATTAAACAAGTCAAAACCATTCAACAATCATCTATCCTAGGTAGAACAAACAAGTTTAGCTACTCATTAATTTTGGACAGCCATGCATACTTAAGAAAAACACCATAAACATCATCATAAACATGATAAAACTCATTCAAGATCCAAACAATATCAATCACAAGACAAACTATCAATCAATTGCAAAACAATTCAAAGCAAAAGATTAAATCAACAAAGTTAGGGTTCTTAAACAATAAGTAAAGTTTATGGATGTTTTACTATCAAGTATGGCTGAGATTTATGCTTGTTTAAAGCCCCTAGCTGCTGCCCCGATGTTCCTCTTCCTTCTCCAGCCGTCACAAAGACCAGCAGCCGCCTCCTTTTCTCTTTTTTTCTTTCTTCTTTGCCGCCTGGCTGCAGTTCCGAACGCAACCCTTAGTTAGGGTTTAGGGTTTGTTGTATTTCGGGATTCTTGGATTAATTATGGCTGGAAACTCTTTAATCAACTTAATATAATATTATATAAGGCCTTTAAGATGTGGGCTTGGGTCGGGCCTTGACTTGTAAGTTTGAAAGTTGCACAATTAAGCCCCTAAACTCTTCAATTTAACTCTTTTTTTCACCAAACTTCATCACCTACAAGAAAACAATCATATTTGTAATATCAAGCATAAACAAACCATAAAACTTAATAATTAAACTAAAAAGTAATTAAAACATGATAAAAATGATACGAAAAGTAAGTGTGTTTCACTACATATCACTCACGTACACACTATGATATCTCTGCTGATGTCCTAGTTCATTTTAGTATTATCCGTCAATTTTGGGATAATTCTAGATACGTTGATTCTGAGAAGCACATTGTGGTTGATGTACAGAACAAGAAGATCGTAATAGATGCTGATGTGATATGAAAGGTTCCCCAGTATGCTGATACTATTGATCACCCATGTGAGTTTGACAAGAGGTTGATCAGAGGGTTATGTAAGAGGTTATACAACAAGGGCGAGCTTGACCGTTCATAGTACAACAATGCATATTTGTGTGAACAATACAAGTACCTGCTTCATGTTTTTATTAATTGATTGGTGGATGGAAAGGGGGATTTGATGAGTGTCGGATTATGCTAAAATATGCTTTTGTTACTGCTATTTTGAACAAGCCGTTCAACTTCTCAGAGTTGATTTTCTATCATCTGAAGGAGAATTTCTTGGTTCGTCATCGCAAGAAAAGTTCTCGATGTATCCTCGGTTCTTATTGGTGATTATTAATGATCTGATTCATGATCTGGTATTTAATCCGACGTAGGTAAATGATGTGATGGTTTTGGATCACATGACTGAAGATACGATGAAACGAATCAAGATTTATCGAAATCAATCTCCTGAGGACAGGCCAAGGTTTAAGAGATTGATAGGTCATTTGGTGAGATCGGATTATGTATGTCTACCTAATGATCTTTGGAATTACGACGACTATGATTCATAATGTATAGATGGACCAGGTGGGAACAATGATGGGAATGATGGTGGTAATGGTGGTGATGGAGGTCCTGGTGGTAATATCGGTAGAAATTTGGTTGAGGAAGCTAGTTTTATGGCAGCTCAAAGAAAACGGAAAAGTAAAGCGCCAATGAAAGACAAACCTAGATGAGGACCCGTAGGGATGGTGGTGTGGAGATTGGTCCTTTTGAACCAAGGTCGTCGGTTCCACAACAGGTACCGTTGGTTTCTACAATTTTTAGTACCCAGGATATTACATTGACGACGATGGCATCATCTGATCCGAGATTTACTTCGATTCCACGATCGATGCTATCTATAATGCCGACATCTCTTGCTACAACGATTGCTACAAGTGCAACGCCAATGCCTACAACGATGCATCCGATGGACGTTTCATATATGTCATTCAATCATCGACAAAGCCCGACGCATCTACCTTGTTCGGATGAGAAATAGGCTAAAGGAAGATTGGAAACTTCTCAACCTCTCAAGAAATTGCTAAGTATGGACTCCGAGCAAGCTCAGACCTCCCAGCAAGGATTTACTTATCCTAGCAAGGTATCTTGCCTTCCGGGCAAGGTTATCTTCTTGAAGTCCTCTTAAGTGTTAAACCGAGCTAGGTTCACTTTGTCTAGAAAGGTAGTTCTTCAAGTTAAGCAAGGTTTGTTTTCCTAGAAAACCCTTGGCTAAAACCAAGCTAAATTCAAATCTAGCAAGGTTTATTCATAATAAACAGTGTTCCCAGCAAGGTTGAAGAACATTGATTAAGAAACAAGTTAAAGACTTCTACCGAGCAAGGTTCAACTCCTAGCAAAGCTATACTGTTACCAGCACACTTTGATTTGCTGAATAAGTTATTATTAACAAAGAGTTGAAGGGATTCCTGAAGAACAAGTTTGCTAGTGGGATTGTATCGAGCAAAGTTTGATATGGTCAAGAGGGTTGAAGTCTGCTAGGAGAATATTCTAAGTAATGTCTGCCCAGAGAACTGTTTACCAGCTCACTTCATAGTTACCAAGTCTGCTCGACAATGATACATGCTGCAAAGTTTGCCCGAAGACTTGTTTTACACATAGAATTTATTATAATAGCTTTAATTATGTATGAATGATTAGGGTTTCCAGATATGGAATTTTAGATGTTAGGGCAGGCCTATAAAAGGAATAATTTAGGGCACGCCTAAAACACAAATTTAGACACCTAGACATTTCACATGATATTGATTATGACGGCTGTCTTTATCTCGTACGGATAAAAAATTCCATTCTGAAACTCTAATCAATTTCTTATTGTATTTGACATATTATATCAATGTAAATATTTTGATTTACAGTGTATGTTTGTTACCTTTGTGTCTTGTTAGCAACATTTAGTGCGTTAGTGATTCCGCCATTAACATAACTATTGTTCTTTCCTAATTTAGCAAGTCGTTAACCTTCTTGTCGACACTTCATATGTGGGTTACAACATAGTGATTGAACGATATAATCAGGACCGACAAGTGGTATCAGAGCTTAGTTGCTATTTGGGTGAAGAACTGTTGCTGACTAATGTTGATTATTGTTGATTTGAAGACGATGAATGACGTTAGTTGACCACTATTTCATTGATTTGTGACATCAGCTGCTCTGTTTTTCATTTTTCTGATCTACAATTTCTTTGAGATTTAAAAGTGTTTTCTCTTATAGAACTTTATTTCTTTGTTATTATCTTTCTCAAATCTGTCCAGATATATCAGATTTGAGATTTCATCGACAAATCTGATTATTTTTAAAAAGATTATTTGAGTTTTTGTTTAAGTGTTTGTTAATTGTTCTTTTTAATTCAAAAATACCAAAAAGATGTCTGGATATAATGAGCAAAAATTGTCTACTAACAAAATTCCAAGGTTGTACGGACAGGAGAACTATATTAAATGAAAAATGCTATTCGAAGCAACTGTCTGTTACAATGATGTGGAAATGTGGACTTCGATCAAGAATGGACCTTATGTGGCTGATGGAACAAACAACAATCCTGTTGTTGAAGCTAGAATGAAGAAGGTTTATGACAGAGCTTTAGCCATGCTAAAGTTCAGACTGCCTTAAGAAAATTGACAAAGGTTGCTCACCACACAACAGCCAAAGCCATGTATGATGACCTGTTAGAGATGTTTGAAGGCAATATTGTATTGAAGAACATCAATAAAGAAAGGCTGAAGCAACAACTTGTCCGAATCAAGTACAAAGATGGTGAAAGACTAAAATTTGTCAGGGAAATATTTCTCACCATTGTCAATGAAATCAGGACAACTGATTATGTTGTGACAGATTTTGATTTGAATACAAAGTTGCTCTCATCTTTATCAAAAGAATGGTATACTGCAAGCAAGTTCATAAGGCAGAGATCAAACTTTGAACAACTTAAGTTGGGTGATGTGATTTGCTTCCTTCAAGTAGCAGAAATTGAAAATGAAATGATCAAGGAAGATAAACCCTTCTTTCAAATGACCAATGCACTTATTGTTCCAGTGGGAAACTTATCAACAAAGGGTCAACAAAAAAATCCCATTATTGAAGAACCTATTGAGCATGTTGTTGATACCCCAAGAAGTTTTATGGTTGGAACTTCAAACAATCAAGGTGGACAATCTAGATTCAATGTCCAATTGATTGATGATAATGACTCTTCATCTGTGGCCAGTGGGCATGCACTATATGGTTGTAATAATGTTGGCCATGGAAATGAATATCAAACTTTATTCTCTAGTTCACTGATTCTTATAATGCTTTTGTTTCCAAGAATATGATTCATAACAGTGTTGTTCAAGATGCTCTTGAGAAAATTGATGTTGATGATCTAGAGGACATGGATCTTAAATGGAAAGCTTTAACATTGGCACTAAGTAGCAAAAGATTGTACAATAGGACTGGAAGATCATTGGTTTCTGGAACAAATGATAGAATTGGATTTGATAAATCCAAGGCTATCTGCTACAACTGTCAGTTACCTGGTCATTTTGCTAGGGAGTGTAATCTACCTAGGCAATTCAATAATAATCAAGGCCAACAGTACTAGCCTAGAAATCAGTTGCAATATTAGACTCACAACCAAAATCAACAAAGAAACTTCAACAACAATTTCCACAACAACAACAACTTCAACAATGGTTACAACAAGCAACAACCTCAGAATCATCAACAAGTTGTTCCTCAAAACCATAACTATCAAAGAAACAACAATCAGAATCATCCACAAGCTCCTACAAACAACAACAGAAACAATGTCAACAATCCTCCAAGGAATCAAGGAAATGTGGCAGTGAATGCTCAACATCAAGAAGGAGACTTTCATTGGAGTGATCATGCAAATGAAATTGAAAAAGCAAATGTTGCATTAATGGCCAAAATTGACACTGAAGCTGAATCATCCACATCTCAGGTACATTCAAACTCAAACATTGAATTACTTGAAATGATTGAATCACTAAGAATGACAGTTGGTAAGCTTGAGAGTGATTGTTTCAAGAAGCAAAGCATTATCAACGTGTATGAGGCTAGTGATGTGACTTATGAAGAAAGAATCAAAAGTGTTGACCAAGATTGCATGGATAGCTATAGAAAATAGTCTAGATATGTGACTGAGATTGATGGGTTGAAGAAGATGGTTGTTGAAGAGAAAGTGAAGAATACCACACTTCAAGTTGAAAATGATTTCTTGAAAAATCTTGTTTCAACTGGAAACATCTGTGGGGAGCTTAACAAAATTAAAGAAGAAGACAAATATAAAGAAGTTCCTCCACCTTTCAACAAAAACTATTCATTGAAGGTTGACAAAGAAAAGAAAAATGCATATCTCAACCAATTTAGAAATGTGTTCAAGGATAAAGAAGAATTTCTTGAAAAATACAAGATGGTGGAAGTAAGTGAAGAAGGTGAGTTTGTAATGAAAGAGAAGAAGAATAATGAAACATCAGTTGGTATTCAAGTCTTAGAAGATAACTTTGATGAAGATTGCTTGAACAGAGATTGTTGGGTCTATACTTGATGGTTTGTACTTAGTTAATCTTGATATTGGGTTTTGTATGTAAACCGAGATCCCCTATGGATCTCGGTGGGCTTCGGGCTTCTTGTTGGACTTAGGTGTTGGCTATCCTATATATAGAACATATTGTATAGGGTTTACGGGTTGTTCATTTGAGAGTATTGGCCGTTCACTCTGTTGGATGAACAAGTATTGTAAGCTAAAGTGCTTAAGCACCCGACATTAATAATAACATGTGTTTTGAAGCTTTTCATCATGTGTTTTATGTGTTCTTGCTTATTGTCTTGAATCATCTTGGGTTAGATTCCACGCTAACATCAAGATAATTGATATCATATTGAAAATCCGTTTATGGGACTTACAATTGGTATCAGAGCCTTAGAAGTATTCAAGCTCGTTATTTTGATATCAACGGATTCAACATATAAGGGTTTGGTGGTTTCTTTGCTTTCCGGCGAGTTCTTAATAGGAGAAGAAGAAAAGGATTTATTTCGGTTAGAGATTTGGTCAATTTGGAAACAAATTTGAATCCCATAATTTTTGGGATTTAGTTGGCTGCAAATCTTAATCAATCAACCCAGTTCTCGGGTAGATTTGGGTGTTCTCGGCTACATTTAACAGTTCTTGGCCATTGACCAAGAGTTTTCGGCTTCAAATCAGTGTTTTCGGCCAAGTTTGTTCGTTCTTGGATTAAGATCTAGTGTTTTCGGCCAAAGAATTGTGTTCTCAGTCAACAGTTTTGGTTCTAGGTCAACATTCTTCGGTTCTCGGTTAACTCATTCAGTCTCGGTCATCTTTGGTTCTCGGTCATCACATACTGTGAACGTAGTTGGGCCTGATCAATCTGATTTGGGCTTTGTGGATTGGACTTTAGAGTTTTCTAGACTTAAAATTTATTTTGAACTAAATAAACGAAAATGGATCAATTAACTAACGGTAATGTGTCATCAAATTCTTCACTTCATCAAGAACTAGACTCCATAATGGGGACCACCACTCGCGTGCCCCGTCTGATATCTCATGAACGGTTTAGCGAGCGGAAATTTTTTTTCGAGAAGTATGTTAAGATGAAAGATGCCAAAATATGGAGAAGCATAGTCAGGGCCCCCCCAAGTCATCACTTACCAACGTGAGAACTCTACTGAAGTTTCTATGAAGCCTATTGCAATGTATGGTGATGATGATGATTTTGCTAAAGTAGAAGAGGAAGAGAAGGCACTTTCAACTCTGACTATGGCACTCTCACCTGAGATTGCCCTGGGTTTTAGAGAATTACAATATACTAAGGCACTGTGAGAAGCACTGATTGAGGTGTATGAAGGAAATGAAAACATGAAGAAGAGTCGGTAACATCTACTGCGACACAAATTTAATATGTTCAATCATATTCTGGAATAATCGCTAAAGACTTAGCTTCAGAGGTTCATCGCCCTCGTGACAGAGATGAGATTATTGCATCTATCTAGCAACTGCTGAAATAAACAGTAAATTGGTGAATTCATTGCCTAAAAGTTGGGATATGAATGTTGTAGTCATCAAAAAGACAAAAGATCTCAAAAGATTGTCACTATCCGAGATGATGGCTATCATTAAGGCGTGTGACATGGATGACAAACAACGTGCTATAAACCATGCGAACTCTTACAGTGCAGCTAGTTACAGTGTTGCTACAAATAATGCACTCATCTCTCAAGACAACTTTTCAGTGTTCAAGATTACTCAAGGGAACAACAACTTCCACCTCAAGGCAACTATCAAATGTTTAAATCTACTCCAAGTCCTTCATCCTCAACCTCTCTACAACCAGCTCCAGTTTTTTTAACTTATACTCAATCTCCTGTGGCTAATGTTAAACCCCAATCTTCTGGTGTTGCTCCTGGTCAGAACTCCAGTCAGATTCCCTCTTTTCCAAAGGAAACTCTAGAGAACATTGCTCTAATTGCGGGATTCATGAATTGCTACAACGCATTCCTTGTTTCAAATTTGCTTCAACCTATGGTTGCTGCTGAACTTGATCAAATTCATCCAGATGATGTAGAAGAAATGGATATCTCTTGGCAAATCACCATGGAAGTGTTTCGGGCCAAGAAATTTACTAAGAGAACATGAAGGAATAATTGAAATATGCCAAACAATAAAAAAATGGGCTTCAACAAACACACTCTGAGGTGTTACAATCGTCACGAGCCGGGTCACTTTTTTGTGAATGTACTAATCCAATAAAGGAAGGAAATACAGAAAGGTCGTTGGTTACAGTGGGAAATACTAGAGGAGAAGTTGGAGGTAGCTCCGGAAATGGTGAAAGAGGTTTGGTTGCTCAACAATTTTCTTGGGTTTATTAGATGGCTGCTCTCAACATTAGCAACCAGATTTCTAATTATGCTCATGTTGAAGACACTGAGAAAGATAATGCTGCTGAGTAACAAGTTAAGGAACTTCAATTCGCGTATATGACATTCACCTCTCCCAGCTCATCTGAGGTAAGTTTCCTATCATGTTCTCAAGATTGCATTGATAAGATAAATTTGTATAAGCTTCATAATGATAAAACTTGTTTAGAGATATGGAAATGGTAAAATCTGAAAACCATAAACTCAAGAAAAAGGAGAAAGCTTACCTTGATTAAATTGAGTCACAGAAAAAGGATTTTACCAAACTAAAATCTGATTTTAACCTGAAAAGTTGCCACCATCTAGATGCAAAACAAAAAATTATTGAATTAACTGCTGAACTAGATGCCTCTAAATTAGAAATTTCAAAACTGACTGAAAAATTAAAAAAGGCTAAACTCGATTTCAGAAAGTTTGATGGCTCTAGTAAGGTTGTTAATTCTATGATTGAAAATCAATTATGGTGTAAAGAGAATGAGGGTGAGGGTATAAGATATAGTCAGTTACCCCCACCATATAATGACGACTACACAGGTCTTCCTCTTACCAAAGAGCAGGAAGAAAATGTTAAAGATATGATGTATGGTAAACCTGCCAATTGTTAAAGGATCGACTCAGTAGAAACTACTGCGTCCACTTCCAAAGTGAACGATTATGATGTGTTTGCCTCATGTGCAGATAGAGTAATCATTGAGGATTGGACTGATGAGGATGATGAGTAATCATTTCTGATGTTTCTTTAAAAGTACATGTTATGAATTCTGTTATTCCGATGACTTGTGTGGGCTCTGTCATTATGAGCAAGGATACTTGTGTGGTCGATTCTGTTAAGACTTTGAATTCTGATAATGTGATTTCAAATAAGTTTAAAAAATCAAAAAACTCCAACAAGTACTCATCGCCTAAGTTTGTTAAAGAGGGATGCTCTATTAACAAACAAGGCAGTAAGTTAAATAATGTGAAAAGTGGTAAGCGTCATGTAAAGAAAATTGGTCCACACAACCAGTCCAGACAGGGAGTTGCCCAAAATAATTTCTATGTAAAACGTCAAATTTGTTTTAACTGTGGCACTCCCGGTCATATTGCTAGAAATTGTCCACATCGTCCATCTATTACTTATTATAGATTCTATTAGAGGAATATGCCTTATATGCTTCATAATAGTTACAGGAAAAAATTCAGGCATATCAGGCTAATCCTTCTAACGGTGATTAGAACAGAAACAAATCTAGCAGGTTTAGTCCTAATCAGACCAAGCCTAACATGTTTCGTAAAGAGGGTAGAAAAGGTGTTTCGGTCTCTAAAACGAACACGAATTCTAAACTGAAATAAGTGGAAAAGAAAAAATCGTCTTTTCCTAAACCTAAAAACCAGAGATCAAGTCATCCATTCGTACTTACAGTGGCAGACGTAAATGGTTTCCTAAATCTCCGATAAAGAGTCTTTAAATTAAGTGCTAGATGATTAAAAGGACATGTCATGGCAACCTGTGATAACTTAGATGAGTCAGGGACACCCAGTGTAACTATGGATTCGGTACCAAAGTCTAACAAATATCGCACATCATGCAGGAACAGCTATGGAGGAATATCATCAGACCTTGGTATGTTGATAGTGGTTGTTCTAGGCATATGACAGGAGACATTTCCCAGCTGCACGACATTCAAATATTTAATGGTGGGTATGTGTCCTTTGCGGGAGGAGAAAGGGGGAAGATTACATAGAAGGGTACTGTATGTAACTGTGTTCTAAAATTTGAAAATGTTAATTTTGTTCCAGAGTTGAAGCATAGTTTGTTCAGCGTGTCACTAATCTGTGATAAAGGCTTTTCAACTCATTTTACTAAGAAAGAGTGTTTGATTTTGAAACCTAGTATCATCATACCAGAAGACTGGATTCTTGTTCGATCACAAAGAAAAGATAATGCTTATGTGATTGACATGAAAAAAAATGTCCCTGGTGACTGCTTGTTTTCAAAAGTTTCAGAACATAATGCCATGCTTTGGCATCGTCGTCCTGGTCATGCTAATATGAAAAACCATAACCGTCTTGCTAAACACGATTCGGTACATGGATTACCTATTAAAGATTTTGTTACTATTGAAAAATGTGTGGCTTGTGCCTTGGGTAAACATCATCGAAAAACTCATAAGCCAAAATTGATTAATACCATTTCATCCATTTTTCAACTGTTACATATGGACCTTTTTGGTCCGGTTCATGTTTTGAGTCTTTCTCGCAGTTCTTACTGTCTCGTTATTACTGACGACTACTCACATTTTACATGGGTGTTCTTTATGTTAAATAAGAGTGAAACTGCAGAATTGATCCATAGATTTGTGGTGCTTATGGAAAACCAACTGAATCTGAAGCTAAAGGGGATTCGCTGTGATAATGGTACGGAATTCAAGTATGCATCACCGAATTATTTTTGTTCAAAAGGGGGGGGGGGTGGTGCTTCGTCAATGCAGTTCAGCTCGGACACCACAACAAAATTGTGTGGCTGAAAGGAGAATCAGAACCCTTATCGAGGCAGCGAGGACCATGTTGTGTGATTCTAAACTGCCATTATTCTTCTGGGCCAAAGAAATTAATACGGCATGTTATGTTCAAAATCGGGTGATAATCAACAAGTCTCAAATGAAAACTCCATATGAGAGTGTCTACGGTCATAAGCCCATAGTTTCACACTACAGAACGTTTGGTTGCCAATTTCAATTCTAGATGATAATTTCAAAAAGAAGTTACTGAAACTGTATCCACAACCTCTTCTGAAAATGCTCCAACAGTTGAGAGGGAGAGTCCTGTTCGTCAATATTTTCGGGAGCACTCTGTTTCCCGATATTATTCCGATTAAAAATACGTTTCCAGTACTTCGTACTTACACAATACGACGGCCTCTGGGTGGAAGAATCCTCTCACTGAAGTTGATGAGAATTTATCAAACCTATCTCCTACAGGAGTTGTTCACGAGCAACCAATTCCAACTAGAACTCAATGAAATCATCCAATAGAGATTGTAATAGGTCCTTTTGAAATAGTCGTGTCCACCAGAAGTTAAACTGGACACATAAATAGTTGCCTATTCTCTTGTTTTATCTCTCAGATTGAGCGAAAGTCGGTGGAAATGGCTTTTCAGGAACCATGTTGGGTGGATGCTATGCACGGAGAGTTTAATCAGTTTGATAAATTGAAAGTACGGAGATTGGTTGAACTACCGAAGGGAAAGAAAGCATTAGATACGAGATGGGTTTTCCGAAACAAGCAAGATGACACAGGGGTTATTGTCAGAAACAAGGCACAGTTAGTCGTTCGTGGTTTTAGTCAAGTTGAGGGTTTAGATTACACCGAAGTCTATGCTCCTGTAGCTAGACTTAAGGCTATTCGGATTTTTCTTGCCTATGCATCATTTATGGGTTTCACGGTGTATCAGATGGATGTTAAGACCGCTTTTTTGAATGGTGAAGTCAATGAAGAGATTTACGTTGATCAGCCTCCGGGGTTTGTAGACTCTAAGAATCCCACTCATGTCTACAAGCTGGATAAAGCGCTGCATGGGCTTCATCAGGCTCTTAGGGCGTGGTATGCTACATTGACGGCTCATCTTCTAGATCATGTTTATAAAAGAGGGACTATTGATCAAACTCTGTTCCTTAAAACCGTCGAGAAAGATTTGATTCTGGTTCAGATCTTTGTGGATGACATTATTTTTGGGTCTACCAGTACTGATTTATGCTCTGAATTTGAGGAAGTAATGAAAAAGAGGTTTGAGATTAGCTCGTTGGGAGAAATGACAACATTTTTGGGGTTGCGGGTTCGTCAGAGCTCGTCGGGAATCTTGCTGCATCAAGGAAAGTATGTTGAAGATATTGTTGAAAACTTTAAATTTCAATATTCCAAGAGTGCAACTACTCCTATGGCGGAAAGGCCTCTTCTGTCGTCTGATCCTGAAGGGAGTCCCGTAGATCAAACATAATGTCGATCGATGATCGGGTCTCAGATGTACCTCACACCCAGTCGTCCTAACATCATGTTTGTTTTCTGCCAGTGTGCCCGCTTCCAGGCTAACCCTAAACTTTTTCATTTATATGTTGTTAAACGTATTTTTAGATATCTGAAGGGACAACCGAAGTTAGGTCTTTGGTATCCCAAAAACTCAGATTCTGATCTTTATGCTTTTGCTGATAGCAAATATAGTGGAGATGAAATTGACAGGAAATCCAAATCTGCTGGCTGCCAGTTTTCGGGCGATCATATCATCATATGGCAATGAAAGAAGCAACAAATGGTATCCACGTCAACTTCTGAGGCTGAATATGTTGTTGCGTTCGCTTGCTGCTCACAGGTTATCTGGATGCAAAATCAATTTATGGATTACGGTTTGGAATTTTTTGACACTCCTATTTTCTATGATAATGATGTTGCTAGTGCAATTGTTAAAAATCCGATTCAAAATTCAAAAACCAAAAACATTGATATCAAAATACATTTCATTCGCGACTGTTTCGACCGAAAATTGATTCATCTTGAACTTGTTAACATTGATAATAATGTGGCAGACTTATTTAAAAAACCGGTCAGAACAGCCAGAATTATGTGCTTGTGAGTTTTCTGAAAATGCTTCGTTTCGAGGATTGAGTCTTGTTGGGTATAAATGTATACATATTTCTTAAATTTTCACATATTTAGGGGGAGAAAAATCAAAATGTAAAAAAATAGTGTGTGCGTTTCTCTTATTTCATAAAAAATTCAAAAAGTTAAAAAGAGTATATGTGTGTGTCACTTTCGCTTAAAATCCGGTCGGCTGCTCAAGTTTGAGGGACATATACCTATATATGTTTGGTCTGGTCATCTACTTGTAGATTGACAGGATAGCCATTTACCTAAAGACTGAAAGCATCCGGGGCGATTGTGATATGTTTTTTGTGTTTTGAATTCTTTCACTTAAAATTATATCTGTAACTCTAAGATGGAAGGACATGTATTTTCATATGTGTTTGGTCCTGTTACCCACTTGTGGACATGCGAGATAGCCATTTACCTGAAAACTAAGAGTGACCGGGGTGATTGAGTTTTAAACCATCTTCTGGGAAATGATATGATTAGTCAGTTAACAGCTTTCTAAAGCTTCAAAACATTTTGTAAATGAGAATTGATCCAACCTTTGGAAAATGATAGATAAATTGTTTTTGTGTGCCTAACCGGTGAAGTTATTAAGCTTAAAAGGCTCTAGAACAGTCATTGATTTGTATGGTAGCTTTACATGATGCGTAAAAGTAGAAGTGATATAAACTAAATATGCTAAACTTACTGTGGAGAGTCATTTTGACGAAATGTGCACGTCTCCATATACATCTCTCCGAATGATAGGCAGAAAATCAATTACCTGTCATACACGAGTCCGTTAGTGTCTTTATCTCCAAAAATATTGTGCTATCTTACTATAGTGATCCAGATTCGGGACTTGCATGTGCTTGTTATTTTTTTATTATTATTTAAAAAAATTATAAAAAAAGTTGTTGAGTATGTTTATAATTCGTGCTGTTATTTTTCCTAAAGTTTAAAGGGTCAAACTAGAACTACAAGGGTTAGATATTCAAATCTGTTTTGAACACCCTGAATGAAAGGCATTTAGGTCCAATGTTCCACCTTAAAGATTAAAAGTTTTATTGCCTTTTATAAAATTTTGATCAAGCAATAGGGGGTTGAAGTCAAATTGGGGTGATCTGGGGAAACCAAATACGCTTTGAGAAGAGATAGGAGGCATCACAGGTCCATAAGTGATGTCCATCTAAGATTTATGCCTAATTGAACCTAATCCATAGCACTGACGCAATGAAAATCATGCTAAGTTTGTTATACCTGCCATCAACCTTTTTCTTTATGCCGTAATAACGCTGAACATGAATCCTTGTGAAAGTACCTTTAAAAATTTGATTCCATGTTCAGATCTTCTCATAAAAGGTGACATTTTTATTACAACTGATATTTGATCCCCAGTTAGATAAACATCTAGAAGGCTTGTGTTTCATGTTGTTTTTTTTTGTATTTTTGTGCTTATTAGTATTTTCCATAAATTTTTGTTTTCATCTCTAAACTACTCTTCTCGAAACATGCGTTCAAATTGGGTTTTCCTTGATGTGGGTAAACTTGGTTTTGGGCCAATGTTTACAATCTGGGCTCGTCTGGTTGGGTTTTTCTTGGTCCCTAAGGGTTCTCGGCCCACAATGCTTGGAATATAAAAGGATATACTAATCACATTATATTTTGCTTGGTGTTCTTTGATTCACTCACAGGTAATGAACACAAGAACAATTTGATTGATCTTTACGAGACCAATTGAGATGTGTCCTTATGGATAGATGGATTTTGTTGACTATTCATACACTGATTATGTGGTTGTATTAGATCTTTGATTGTGACAGTGTTGGGAACATGTTAAGGTTGAGTATTAGGAGTTCAATAGTTTATTTCAGGTTCCATGGCGTTTTCGGTCTTGTTAAAGAAGACGACACGTCTTCCGAGGACGAATTCATAGGGTTTCTTCCATGATCTGTTGACCGAAAACTCTTGGTCAAACCAAGAGTTCGCAGTTGACTTCTGTTGACCGAAATCACTTACTTCTGATCGAGAACCCCTGTTCTCGGTGGGTCCGAACAGAGAACATGTCTTCTTTGACCGAGAACTCCATACATTGACCGAAATCTCTTTACATGGACAGAAAACATTCTCCTGAACCGAGATCCTTTATAGTATTGTTATTATTGATCATTTATGGTCCATAAAATGTGTTTTTTTCAAAATTGATCCTTAATGTTTAAGAACTTAATAATTGTACCCTGAACATCTAATTGTCATTCAAGCTGTGTATACCTTTGCTAAGTTGACGCGTTTGCAGCAGTAATGGCTTATCAGACTCCACTAAAGTTCTTTGACACTCACAATATTGTTGGATATCTGTTTGATCCTCCTCTAGCACACAAGGAGTTTAAGTCCATGATCATTGGACTCAATACTTGTAGGATTTCTCAGGCTTTACGAGAAAATCCTGTCATTTGCAAGAAAATGATCACGGACTTCTGGAACAATGCTTCGATCAACCAACGAGGACCAGGTGGAGTTATTTGTATAGACTTCAAAGTTCAAAAGAAGCTGGTTGTCATCACAGAGGCCATTAGACGCGAAGTTCTTTTATATGGGGATCAACCTGATTACCTAACAGAATACACGAATGCTGCTGTTTCTGAGGTCCTCACAAGAATGGGCTACGAGGGATCCTACCATTCTATAATCAAGAAGCTATTCCACCCGTACTGGAGATTTTTGATACAAGCATTCTTTACGTGTGTGTCGGGACGAAAAGGAGGTTTTGATGAGATTAGCTACACGTAGAAGTCGGCTGTGGTGTCTCTGATCATGGATTGGAATTACAACTATTCCAAGTTCGTTCTTGATGAGATGATGAGCAATCTGAAGGGAAAGAAGAAAGAGATGTTTCTTTTGTGTCCATGGTTTCTACAGATGATCTTTGATTCACATTACATTGATCTCGTTAGATCTGTTGAGACAGTGGATATGAAGTCGATGGGACCCAACACTTTTGGGTTAATGAAACAGTCAACGAAAGGGTCAAAGGTTATCTATAAGGGCCTTCATCAGCTAGTGAAATTTGGCCGCTTTGCTGAAATAGAGACTGTGCCAGTTATTGCTCAAGTTGCTGAGGAGCATGTGGTGCCAGTTCAAAGGCGTGCTGCCACACTTGAGATCAGTTCTGATGATGAAGACGAAGAGACTCATGTAAAACATGTGGAGTCTGAATACCGTTAAACAGATAGTGCTCCGAACACTGAGCAACTAAAAGATTTTGAGACTTTTAAAGAATTACTACAGTCGACTGCCTTGAAGCCTCCTCAAGCAGTCACTGTGAATAAAGATGATGATGATATCCCTGAAGAACCAGCCGCCGATCTCATTCCACGTAAACGAAGGAAGAAAGATCCGAGACCTGGTGTGCTGGTCTCTGAAACACCAACAAAAACACCATCAACAAGCCAACAACCACAACAACGTGACTCGAATGTTCCTGAGACTCATGTTGACCCGAGTCCATCCACTGCTGAGCCTCAAAGACAGGAATAGATCTTTGATGATATAGCTCAAGAGTTTGACTTGAGTCTAATATTCTACATGTTACTGAACCATCGAGATCGTCTGACCCAATTGATTAGAGTCAGTCAAGCTCGAGTGCTGCTGATAAGATTACCCATATTCTTGCCATGCAAGATTAATTTCTGTAGAATAAAGGAAAGGGAGTCGTACTGGAAGCTGAACAGGTAGACGTATACGCTCTACAACGTCGAGTTTTTGAACTCGAACAAGATTCAGTTATAAAAGATGTGCGTATTCAAGAACTTGAAGCTAGCAACTCAGATAAAGATTCCAAGATCAAAGAGATTCAGTCAAACATGGGAGGCCTAACTGCTACGTACCTAGATCTCCAACAGAAAATGGTTCAAAGATTTGGAGACAAATTCAAGGGCAGTGAAGAACAAGTTAAGAACCCAACTATTGTTGAAGAAGGTGGAAGCTCCAGTGCCGAAACATTTGTACATGCTGACGCTGCTGAGTCACTGGAGCACTATCTGTCAATTCCACCAAAAACAGCTGAACAATCGGAATGTATTAAATAGAAGCTCCTTGTAATGAAGAATTCTAATCAAAATGTTGAATCGTCCGATCATCCAGACAGGTTCATTATCACCTTTCCAAAGGGATTCTCAGACAAATATGGTGATCTTTCTGGAGTCTTGTCGTAGGGCTTTGATGCTGACAAGAACATGTGGTAGGTTAAACAGAAGTTTGGGACTACTGAGTATTACAAGAAGATGAAAGACTTTGGATCTTGGACGAAGGTAGATCTCAGCAACCTGATCAATGCTCCGTTCCACATCCCATCTCATAAAAAGCGAGCTACTGACTTCTGGAACTTTCTACGACGTCAAGTCGATTACGGGGTTCCTAACACGAAGACCATTGAGTCATTTTGAAAAAAGCTAAGGGGGTTAAAAATCCAAGGACATGAAAGACCATGGTAAATGTCATGTGTCCTACCACAAATATGGCTACTCATATTCCTCTTCCTGAAGCCATTCCAGATACTACCCTGGATAACACGGGATTCTGGATGTATGATAGTGAGACTGCCACCGTTGTAAACGTTTACAGAAGGGTACGAGGCAGTTCAGATTTGTTGATCCAAGAGACTTGCTTAAGTTTGGGGAAAGAGATTACAAGTCCCTCAACACATTTCAAATAATGGCTGACCCAATTTTTGAAGCGACTGTAAAAGAATACACTAGTATGGCTGCTTCTATCATTAGAACTAAATTTTGGGCAGGTGGTTTGAAGGATGCTGACATTGACTACATGGAGCACGATTCAAGAACGAAGCTACAAACCAAGTGGGAGATTGTTGGGTCTATACTTGATGATTTGTACTTAGTTACTCTTGATATCGGGTTTTGTATGTAAACCGTGGGCTTTGGGATTCTTTTTGGGCTTAGGTGTTGGCTATCCTATAATAGAATATATTGTATAGGGTTTACGGGTTGTTTATTTGAGAGTACTGGCCATTCACATTGTTTGGTGAACGAGTATTGTAAGCTAAAGTGCTTAAGAACCCGACGTTAATAATAACGTGTGTTTTGATGCTTTTCATCATGTGTTTTATGTGTTCTTGCTTATTGTCTTGAATTATCTTTGGTTAGATTTCCACGCTAACATCAAGATACTTGATATCATATTGAAAGATCCGTCTACGGGAATTACAGAGATTACTTGAGCGAATCAAGTGATCAATTCTTAGTTGAAAGTGAAAATTCAAGTCCACCAAGCAAGATTCCTTTGTTACCAAAAATCACACCTAAAATGAGAAGGCACCATGAACAAATGAGAAGAGAACATGTGTCATTTGAAATTTATTAAAAAATCAAAGGGTTTATAGATTAAATATAATGCAGTAAGACCTCCAAGCAAAGAATCTTTCAAGGTGAAAAGAGTTAATAACAAGAAGAAGAAAGAGAAACTGTTACAAGATTACAGTTTATTCCAGTTTATCCTGTGTTTTCAAGCCAAGAATTGTTTGATATTGATGAAGTTGAAACATTGAAAGAATATGAAAGAAGACAAGCAAGATTCAAAGGAAGCATTGATGATGAACCAATCAAGCTTGAAAGATTAAGATTTGTCAAGAGTTCAGTTGAAAGGCAAGAAATCAAAACTGATGAGTTGTGCCATTCTCAATTGACTATGATGGTCTCAAAACTCAAAGAACAATTGGTGTTGACCCACCAAGATCAAGTGATAGATTTAAGAAAGGGAAATCACATGAAAGTTTTAAAGGAAAATTCTGGTGTAAGAAGTGTGATGAATATGGTCACCACATAGACTCTTGCCATGAAAGATTTACATTTAAACCAATTGATGTTCCAAATTCCATTAAGTTTGGACAAGATTTTGGTCTTTACAAAATGAAGTTTGATGAATACCTTGGTAAAGGCGGGAAGTTTGTTGATCATGTTGAAAGAAATGTTACAGACAAGGGAAAGAAGAAAGTTGAAACAGTTGTAAGGGAAGTCAAGAAAAATGTGGTTCAACCAGGAAATAAGAAGACCTCAATGAACACACAACCTATCAGAATTGTTCCTAACAAAGACTTCCAGTCTGTGAAATCTGATGAATCTGATAGATCAACAAGAAAAGAAAAGAAGGGTGATGAGAAGTTTTTGTTGAAGCATGGTTATGAACCACAAGGGTTTCTTTGGAAACCAAGGAGTGAAATTCAAGTGTCAAGGGAGACACATGTGACCTTTGAAACAATTAAGAGAGATTATATGGTTCAAGAATGCAAAAGTATCATTGCATATGTGAAAAGAACAATTGAAAATGGATATGAATCAGATGAGTCTGATTCTTGTGAAGTTGTCTATGAGGATCATAAACCCATTCCCCTCAATGCAATAACTATCATTGTTACTGATGATTTGCAAGCTAATGATGCTTGTATTTCATCATCTAACAAAAAAATTCTGTTTGATTTATGCAGGAACAAACCAAACCTATAAATGATATATGGTACACGGACAGTGGATGTTCCAGGCATATGACATGTGACAAAAGGTCTCTAGTTAACTATGAAGAAAACTTTGAAGGCCCTGTTGCATTTGGAAGCGATGAAAATGGTGGGAAAATAGTGGGTAAAGGAATTTTGACTAATGGCAAGGTGTCATTTGATAATGTCTTTTATATGGAAGTATTACAATATAACCTTTTGAGCATTTCTCAAATGTGTGATAAGGGTTAAAAGGTTGGATTTGACGATTCTAATTGTTTCATCCTCAAACCTGAATTTGTAATTCCTCCAGATATGATTATGATGATGGCTCATAGGAATGGTAATCTGTATGAATTGAAAATGAAGGATGCAGTTTCTAGGGGTGGAACTTGTTTTGTATCAAAGCCACTAAAAATGAAACCAAATTGTCGCACATAAAGCCTTTTCATGTTAATCTAATGAACATGAACATACTTGTTATGGGTGAGCATGTGATTGGTTTACCTACAAGAGAGTTCAAGCTAGATGACAAATGTATTTCATGTCAAAAGGGTAAGAAACATAAGTCCTTACACTAAGCAAAGCTTGTGAATTCAATTGACAACATATTGGAAATTCTTCACATGGATCTTTTTGGTCCTGTGAGTGTTCCTAGTATAGGAAAGACGAGGTGTTGCTTAGTGATAATTGACGACTTTTCAAGATATACATGGGTTTATTTCTTGAATACCAAAGATGAGGCTTCTGAACTTATCAAGAATTGTGTGACAAGGACTGAGAATCAGTTGGATGTTAAGGTGAAGATTATGAGATGTGACAATGGAACTAAGTTCAAGAATGGGGTAATGGATGAGTTTTGCAATGCAAAAGGAATACTACAACAATTCAGTGCTCCTAGAACTCCTGAACAAAATGGGGTTGTAGAGAGAAGAAATAGAACACTCATTGAGGGTGCAAGGACCATGTTAGCAGAGGCTTTTCTACCTGCTACTTTTTGGGCAGAATCCATCAATACAACCTGCTATGTTCAAAACAGGGTCCTTATCAACAAAAGTCATGACAAGACTCCTTATGAAATCTTGTTTAAAAGGAACCCTTACATCAAGTTTCTTAAACCTTTTAGCTGCAAGTGCTCATTTTTTAATACGAAGGACTATCTCAACAAGTTTCAATCAAAATCCTTGGATTGTTTCCTTGTTGGATATTCAACACACTCAGAAGCTTATAGAGTCTATGCTAAAGATCATTTAAGTGTGATTGAGTCCTCTGATGTGATATTCAATGAAAATCAGTTTAATACTGTGGATAGAGCATCTTGGCTATTTGACCTTAAGAAATTAATCAAGTCTTTCAAGATTTATCCTAAGGACTTTGATGAAACTCTTTACAAGACAAGCGTGTGGAAAAAAATGAAAAGAAAATTGATTTGGACAAATTGTGGTCCAAAGTTGCTGGCAAGAGACCTGAATATAGATTTATTAAGGATCCATCAAATGCTGAATCTAAACTAGTTCAAGATCAAGATCAAGAACATATTATTCAAAAAAATCAAGAAGTTCAAGATGTTCATGCATTAAATGAGGAAGAACAGAGTCAAGAACAAGCAAACAGAGAAGCAAGTTTTGAAACATTGTTTCAGAACTTGAACATTGGAAATAATGTTGCATCTTCTTCACAACAAACTACTGATGAAGCTCCTAAATTTCATGATGCAACAACAAATATGATCATTGAAGAACCTGATCTCAATGATACAAACCTTGACTCAATTGTGTTTACTGATCATATTGTGCAAACTTCCTATGTTGAAAAAAAATCATCCACCTGAAAACATCATTGGGGAAATCAATGAAAGAGTAACCATAAGTGCATCTGAATCTGTAAACATCTATTTGTATATCTTCTTTCTATCCCAAGTTGAACCCAAGAACATTTTTCAAGCATTAAAAGACAATAGTTGGGTAGAAAAAATGCAATAGGAGTTGGTTCAATTCACGGATCTGCAAGTGTGGTAACTTGTAGATAAGCCAAGAGGCAAGTATGCTATTGGTACTAAGTGGGTTTTCAGGAACAAAAGGGATGAGAGAGGAATTGTGATAAAGAACAAGGCTAGAGTAGTTGCATTAGGCTGCCTACAAGAGGAAGGAATTGTCTTTGAAGAAGTCTTTGCACCAGTAGCAAGGCTAGAAGCTATCAGAATTTTTCTTGCCTATGATGCTTCTAAAAATATTAAAGTGTTTCAATTGGATGTTAAATCTGCCTTTCTCAATGGAATGATAGAAGAGGATGTGTATGTAGCTCAACCACCAGGTTTTGAGGACACCGATTATCCTAATAGAGTATTCAAGTTAAACAAGGCTTTGTGTGGATTACATCAAGTTCCAAGGGCTTGGTATGATGAGTTATCAAATCACCTTCTTGTCAATGGCTTTCATAGGGGAGCTATTGATAAGACCCTTTTCTACAAAAGAAGAGGAAAGGATTTACTCCTTCTACAAGTTTATGTAGATGACATCATCTTTGGATCTGCCAATGAACAAATGTGCCATGAATTTGAAGAGGTCATGAAATCAAAATACTGCATGAGCTCAATGGGTGAAATGAATTTCTTTCTGGGTTTGCAAGTTCAGCAAAAGAAGGATGGCATATTCATTTGCCAGTCAAAGTATGTGCAGGACATTCTGAACAAGTTCAAGTGTCAAGATCTCAAGACTGCTTCACCTCCAATTGACACACATGAAAAGATGATCTAACTGCTTCTAGACCAGATATTATGTTTGTTGTATGTGTATGTGCAAGATTCCAATCATCTCCAAAGATCTCCCACATGACTACTGTCAAGAGGATCTTTAGATACTTGAAAGGAAAACCTGACTTGGGGATATGGTACCCAAAGAACCATTCCTTTGATCTAATTGCTTATACTGACAGTGATTATGATGGCTGCAACATGAGTAGAAAGTCAACATCTGGTGGATGTCAATTTTTGGGTGACATGCTAGTTTCTTGGCAATGCAAGAAGCAAACTACAGTGTCTATCTCAACTGCTGGTGCTGAGTATATTGCTGCATCTGCCTGCTGTGCATAGGTTCTTTGGATTCAGAACCAGTTGCTGTATTATGGTTTGAATTTCTTGAACACCCATATTTTCATTGATAATACTGCTGCACTGTTTATTTTAAAGAATCCAGTTCAATGTTCCAAGACCAAGCACATTGAAATCAGACATCATTTCATTAGAGATTATAGTGAGAAAGGTTTGATTGAAATGAACAGAGTTGACACTAGTGACAATTTGACTGAACTTTTCACCAAGCCACTAGATAGAACCAAATTCAAGTTTCTCTTGAAAGCTTTGGGTATGATCAACTCTGATGAGGTCTGATTAATGATGTGTGCTCATCTTGCTAACTGATTATCCTTAAATGGTATTGAGAGTGAAAGTAGGAATTAATGTGCATGTATAACTGATTTGTGCTTTAAATGATCATCTATGTGACTTATTTGTTTATAATGCATAAGTTTGCTTAAATCAGTGAATGTGTGTGAGATTATGATAAGTCAATTTGAATATGATTTGATATGATCTATTTTGTGAGCGCTTATTTGATGTTTTTATTATGTGAATTTTGATTACGTGAGTAATCTGGTATGATAATGTGATTAGGAGAAGTTAGGCTTTGCATAATCTGTGTGAAGTCTGCTTGTTTTGATTATGTCTTTCATATTATGATTGTTTTTTATTATGTTAGTTCTATTTGTGTCGAAGTATGTCTTTGTGTAAAAAATGCATGCTCAAATGAAAAGTTTTTCAAGATAAATTTTGTGTAAAACAGTTTTGACAAAAATAGAGCAAATTGTATGGTGTTGAGACATGATAAGACTATTTAGTTCAAGCTTTGTAGAAGCTTAAAAGGTTGTAAGTGAAAATTGATCCAACCTTCTGGGAAATGATAGTAAATTGGTTATTTATGCAGATCATATGGATTTAATACGCTAAAAAGACAGTTAGTATAGTCATTAATATGTAAGGTTGCTTTCCATGATGTGTAAAATCTGAGGTGATATAAACAACATGAAAATGCAAATCTTAATGTGGAGATACATTATTGTCTATGCATGTCTCGGGATACATCTCTCCATATGATAGGCAAAAAAGTGACTACCCAGTCATACACAAGCCCATTGGTATTTGGTCTTCTAAATGATTCATTTTCTACATATACAAAGAACAAGTGTGAACAATGTTTATTTTTAATCAACCAAATGTTGAAATAAGTAACACCCCGAGACCGCAGCGGAAACGTAAACGGGATGCAACAGACACCTCTGGTATCAACCACATTGTTTGTAAAGAAAACTGGATACATTAATGTACTTCAAAAATTACATTATCTCGTATTTCATTACCATCTAGGTGATACACACATCATACAATACGATACATAATTCTATTTATTATAATGTATCCTAACATCCAGCACGCAAATCTTACACAAATCAAGCACTTAGCACGTAAGCAATCACTTCATCTTAGTTGTACCTGAAAAGCATGTGAGAAAACGGGTCAACTACGAATAGTTGGTGAGTTTCACAATTCGAGTAAAACAAGATAAATCATTATCAAAGTATAATATTATCGATGTAATTATGCTGAGCCCACAAGTGAAACCTCTGACTATCACACACAACCCCGTGGCATACTCCGCCCACGAACCTGCCCCACACCGCTATGCCTAACATTACATAGCAAAATAAATATAACACCCAATATAGACATGTCCAACTGGCTGGGAAACATCAGCAATTCCATGCCGGACCAGTTGGGTTTGTCAGACCAATAGTACTATCCACACTCTACCGGCTTTCAGTTAATCACTCGTGTTCCGGGGCCTTAGAATGTTAGCAACTCAGACAGCTACCATCTTAGTACATTTCCGTACGATTCCCGTACAATAAAATATATGTAAATCCATGCAAATCCATGCGTTCAGTATGTATTTAAACATTTCAGTAATAACATGCTTCCGCCCCGAGAAACTATTTAAAAACAATTCAGAAAAAGGGGCTCGTGAAACTCACCTTAGCACATGCAAGCAGGTAACAACAATCATTATCAGTTAACACGTCCAATCTGTAATATGATCCCTACGATCGTTACTATACACTCATTATTAATATAATCTTTAACCAAGTTAACCGGTACATCTGGGGACACTGTTACCCCAGCACTGTACCCGTTCTGGGGGCAAGGTTAACCCAGAAACACTTCTCCGGACTCAGATTGTGATATCGTTTAGAGTTCCATGGTCACAACTACTATTAGTCGTTTTTCTCGTTTTGCGTGCCTAGCACGGTTATCCGTTTTTACGTTTCAAAAATGAGTTTGGTCACACACGACCCGAGAGTAGTGGTTGACTGATAGTTTAATTAAAGATGTGAAATTAGAGCTCGGTTTAGACGCCCCGATTGGCCGCGGGACCCGTTTCCGTATTTGGCGTACCGGAAACTGTTAAATCGGTTAAAAATACCCAAATCATCTGAATTATTTTCGGATGATTCATTTTTACTTGTTTAACTCAATTATATGAAAATAGTTCATTTTTAGGGTTTTTATACACCAGTCAGCTCGCTTAAGCGAACTTCACCGGTTTACGCGTTTTAACTTTAAAAGTTTGATAATTAGCACAAATAATTATCGTTTAACCTCGGATCTTGAAATTTTGCACAAATAACATTTTGACAGTGGGGAAATTTATAGAAATATTTCCAGAATTAATTTTTATATTTAAAATTTATTTATCTATTTTAAACACCATTTAAACACTAAATATGTCGTAAATACCAAACGATCTTAGAAAAATCCCAAATTTTCCTGGATGTCCCCTGCCATCCACATAGTCCCCTGTAATTTTCCAGAACCAAAATCTTCTTTTACATGCCATTTTCACTAAAACCGAGCTAGAAAACCCTAGAACTCGTTTAACCGAAAAGCCTACTTAGACTTCTCCAACGGACCTAAAATTTTGTCTGTGACTTATACATGATATAAAAAGCTTATCTTCAATTTTTCAGAATTTTTCGTGATATTGAACTATTTTTCACCATTTTTGTCCAAAACCGAGCATTAAATTCACCAAATATTCATCCTTTATCCAAAAATTAACAAAAATTCACAGAACTCATATTTTCATGTGTCTAACACCTCTGTAAAATTTCATGACCTAACTCTAAACGAGTCACAATCTGTCCAAAACTTAATCATCACACAAAAACCGAACTACCTTGTGTTTCTAGCTTCAAATCGCAAGGATCTCGCTTTCTAGCCTTTGCTATCAACTAGATACAACACCTACAAGCACAATAACACCACACCAAGCAAGTTACACCCACAATCAAGCCATTTCTTTCATGGTTTCGGTTATGATATAAAAACAAAGATTTAACCTTAAAAATTCGTTTTTTGTTCGTTTAACTTCTTTCTTGGACCAAGATCCCTTGTATAACCCGTATACATCACTTGATCATGCAAGAATCGGTTTCATCTCGGGTTTTCACCCTTTTTTCACTTGAAACCTCATTTTCTTGAAATTAAACTCAAGAAACGAAGATAAACACGTACATAACACGATCTTTACCTCGGTTTTCTTGCTAGGATCTCGGGTTTTAGTTCAAAGGTTGAGAGATAGTTGAAAGATTGATGAATGTGTTGGATGAAAAAAGAAAATAATAAGGGTATGGAAACCCTTGTTTCCGATCGGACCATTTGGAGGGTGGGGTGGGACCCACATCTCCATTTTAAGCCACATATTCAGATTCTCGTAATCCGGATAATGTTTTGGATAATCTGGTTCAGTTCGTTTTTCGGTTAAATGTTTAATTCGGCTTAAAACGAGGCTAAAACGGTCGTTTTTTCGGCTTAAAAAGGAAATTTATATAAAACCACTTTATAAAACTTTAAAAACTTAAACCATGGCATTTATTATCTTAGAACATCATATTATTAATAATCGCGCATCTTTTTCGGCTTGATCGATCGTCTCTTGCTTGGTTTGGTATTAATGGTTTCGTTTAACGTACCGATGAACCATTAATCGAAATTTCTTTTTCTGTGCTTTAATCACTTATCCCGAAGCTTTAACACTTCGTAAACATCACTAAATATTATGTATCTCGTCTATAATGTATCCCCGATTCGTTCGGGCTTCAATAACCGTTAATCGGTTAATCGTATTTTCAATACGATTTACTGTATAATCGAGTATGATTCGTACTATGAATCATACATACTCGTATAAACGCATCATAATTCACATATTCATTATTAAATAACACATAAATAGTATATTCCGGTTAGGGTATACCTGATTCTGCCGGAATCGTTACATTCTCCCCCCGTAAAAGAAATTTCGTCCTCGAAATTTTTACGCGTCGACTACTTCCTTTTGAGGAAATAGATAGGGGTATTTCTTCCGGAATTCGTCCTTTCGTTCCCATGTATATTCTGGGCCTCGTTGCGAATTCCATCTAACTTTGACCAACGAAATCTTATTGTGTCTAAGTTGCTTGATTTTCCCGTCTACTATTTCTATGGGTTCCTCTACGAAATTGAGCTTATCACTTATTTGGACACCCTCTAGAGGTAACACCGATGTCTCATCCGCCAGACATCTTTTCAAGTTCGATACGTGAAACACGTTGTGAACTGCACTCAGTTCATCGGGTAGTTCTAATCGGTATGCTACGGGACCGATTTTTGCAGTAATATTAAATGGTCCAATATATCTCGGGGCTAACTTCCATGCCTTCCAAAATCTGACTACACCCTTCCAAGGCGATGCTTTCAAGTACACTTTATCACCCTTCTCAAATGACAACGGTTTTCTACGGGTATCGGCATAACTCTTCTGCCGATCCCGCGCGGCCTTCAAATTGTTCCTAATTTCAAGGATTTTGCTGGTCGTTTCCTGGACCAGGTCCGATCTAATAACCTGAGTGTCGCCCACTTCTGTCCAGCATAGTGGTGATCGGCACTTCTGACCATACAATGCTTCGTAAGGCGCTGCCTTTATACTGCTATGGTAACTGTTATTATAGGAAAATTCAACGAGTGGGAGATGTTGATCCCAATTCCCTTAAAATCCAGTACGCATGCACGAAGCAAATCCTCTAGGGTTTGGATGGTCCTCTCAGACTGACCATCGGTCTGAGGGTGGTAAGCTGTGCTTAGATCAATACGCGTTCCCAGCGCTTCTTGCACCGCTTGCCAAAGATTGGAGGTGAAATGACTATCCCGATCGGAGATGATTGAGATGGGTATCCCATGACGAGACACAATTTCATTTATATAAATCTGTGCGAGCCTCTCAGTGTTATAATTATTTCTAATCGGGATAAAATGTGCCGATTTGGTTAATCGATCCACGATTACCCAAATTGCATCATGTCCTCGGGACGTCTTAGGAAGATGTGTCACAAAATCCATCGTGATTTGTTCCCACTTCCATTCGGGAATTCCCGGTTGTTGTAACATCCCCGAGGGTTTCTGGTGCTCCGCCTTAACTCTCGCACAAGTCGTACACTTACCGACATACGTTGCGATATCCTTTTTCATACCCGGCCACCAGTAGAACTCCTTCACATCTTTGTACATCTTATCCGATCCCGGATGTATGGAATATTTCGATCTATGCGCCTCGTCCATGATTAATTCACGAAGGTCATGGAGGGTCGGGATACAAATCCGATTTTTGAAGTAGAGAATTTCGCCCACGCGCTGTTCGAAATTCTTCTCATTGCCGTAAAGTCCCTCATTTTCCAATTATTTCTCTTTCAACGCCTCACGTTGAGCGACTCGAATCAGGTCCGAAAGGTTCGACTGGACTATCATCCCCAGTGCTCGCACTCGCAATGGCTTAACCCGATCTTTCCTACTCAAGGCATCAGCTACGACGTTAGCCTTGCCGGGGTGATAACGGATGTCACAGTCATAATCACTTAACAACTCGACCCATCTTCATTGCCTCATATTCAGTTCCTTCTGATCAAATATGTGCTGCAAACTTTTATGATCGGTGAAGATGGTGCACTTCGTACCGTAGAGATAATGTCTCCAGATTTCAAGTGCGAAGATAACCGCTCCCAGTTCTAAGTCATGAGTAGTGTAATTTTTCTCGTGTACTTTTAACTGTCGGGAAGCATAGACTATAACCTTATTATACTGCGTCAACACGCATCCTAACCCTCTACGCGATGCGTCACAATACGCGAAAAAACCATCGTCTCCATCGGGGAGACTTAAAATCGGCGCTTGGCACAATTTTATTGGTTTCTATCTTATTTGGATCTTTGTGAAATCCTTGTTGCTTTACAACATGACCAAGGGATTATGCCTTCTTTATTCAAAATCACATTTCGAAAACTTCGCGTATAGCTCCTCTTGCTTTAACACTTCCACAATTTTCCTTAACCATCGTTCGTGCTCTTCTTTACGATGCGAATATATCAAAATATCATCAATGAATGTTATGACAAATTTGTCAAAATAAAGTTTACAGACTCGGTTCATGAGGTCCATGAACACTGCCGGCGCATTTGTTAGCCCGAACGGCATAAATAAGAATCCATAATGGCCGTAACGAGTCCGAAATGCTGTTGTTGCAACGTCCTCATCATGGATTTTCTTCATTTGGTGGTAACTATATCTAAGATCAATTTTCTGAAAATAAATCGCCCCTTGCAGTTGGTTAAATAGATCATTTACTTCGAAGAAGTGAATACCTATTCTTGATCGTCACTTTATTCAATTCTCCCTAATCAATACATATCCTAACACTTCCGTCCTTCATTTCCCAAATAACACTGGTGCACCCCATGGTAACTAACTAGGTCGTATCAAACCTCATCCAAAAATTCTTGCATTTCAGTTGGTGCAAGTCGGTAAGGTGTTTTAGCAACAGGGCCAGCTTGAGGCATTAAATCGATTCTGAATTCGACCTGTCGGGTTGGCGGTAATCCAGGAAGTTCTTCTGGGAAAACTTGTGGAAATTCGCGTACCATCGGGATATCTTCTATATGTCTTCTTTTAAATACTTTGGCAATCACGTTTGTTAAATACACCACGTCTTCTTGTCGTAAATATTATAACATCTCAAGATGAGATTAGAGTGGTAACATAATACCGTACACTTTTCTCTGTATCTAATCGCTTCATCGTCCGAAGGAGAGCTTCTAATCATCTTCTTTTCATATTTGCTTTCAGCTTCATGTTAAGTTAGCCAATCCATGTTAATTATTACGTCAAAACTTCTTAACTTTACTGGTCGTAGGTTAATAAGGAAAGGTTAATCATTCAGAAAAATAGGACAATTCCGAACAATTTAGTTGACCATTAGGGGTTTATCGTTAGCGATTCTACAGTATAGGGTTCTATAGTTTCACTAATCGGTATCTTTCCAAATGATAGGAGGTTAACAGGAGCTAACTTCTATCGACGACCGTAAAAATATCACTGGAGCCTATTGATTTAAAACTACAACGTACTTAATACCACCTTTGGTTCATGACGTGCTTTATTCGAATTACTCACAAAGGCACGGCTCCTTGCTTGATCAGAGGTTGATGCTTGTCATGAGGTTTGTCTTCCAACGACACCTTGGTTCAACTTTGGGCAATCTCTCTTGAAACGTTCTGTACTGCCACATTCATAGCAAGTACAACTGTTTGGCATAATTTGGTTTCTTTGGATAGATTATTATTGAAGTCGTTGGGTTCGGAGTGGTTGTTACACGAATGGGCTGGGGTTGCCGGTTCACATGGCTTCAATTGGTTCTACAATTGGGGCATTACGTTCATCTTTACCACACTTGTGGCCTACTATCACTCAACATTCGTCTTCCTGCCGATAACCATATTCTCCACAGTTAGGGAAGGACCATTCATGTGGTTCATGTTTTCACACCAGAACTAGTCTTAGTATAATTCTGGGTTGTAGGACATACCTACTTATTCAAAGCCTATCTTGCACTTTACCTTTATCATTTCTCTTCTTTAACACTCGACGTCTCACCTAACGTCCTTCCAGTCCGCTTCCCATAGAGTTAAATATATCAATGCTGGCTTGTGACACAACCCTTCCAAAGGTTGTATATTTTACAGGATTGACTATACTCCTTATCGATGGAGTTAGTCCCCAATATAGCGCTCACTTCGCTTATTTTCAGGAGTAATTAGCCATGTTACCAGACATGACAATTCCTTCAAACGATTAGCGTGTTCTAAGTGATCAGCACACAACATTTCTATCTTTCATAGCTCAGTTTCCAATCTCTGAGCTTAATTACTCGAATAAAAGTGCTCTAGCACAAGAATTTTAAATCCTGACCATATCATCTGAGCAATAATTTTCTAACTATAATTTTGTACCATCGTGTTCCATCACGATACAACATAATCTACCAACATATCTGTAGCATATTTCACTACACAATGTTCTAGACTCTTACCAATATCCTTAACCATTTCGATCTTTTCTCTCCACTCGCTAATCTATTCCTCCCTTTACAATCAGTAAACTATTAATAATCCCCTTAACACAAACAACAAACATATCCTTCATACCGGATCTAATTCATTACGACTACTATTCATGTTTAGTTTATAACTAATACTTGTAGTCATAATAGTATTCGGTGGGACATTAACACTCTTAGTAATAACACTAAGAATTGAAATATTCATAATCATGTGATTGCTCGATCTATAAGTCTGCGATCACATTTGCATCAACACTAGCAGTGATCTGTGATACGACATTCGGTATCATCATCTGCTATCTTTGAGCAATCAACTGAATCATATCAATCTCCATCATTGGAGTTACTCTTTTATGTCATTCTGCCGTACTCATCCCGTACGCAGTAATCAATACTAATCTCACCGTATAACTCGTTACCAGTTCAATCATAACAGCAGGTACACATACACACCAAATATTATCATACATATTACACATACCAGTATCTAGTATATATGTCCCACAAGTATAATAACATACGGACTTAACCTGACGTCGGTTAACGTTTAAATATGTATCATAACCCTTGTCACCAACTGACATATAGGTCATTCTCAACAAAGATTAATGTTTAATATGATTGATTTCAATATCCTTCTGCATGTCAGCATAACCGATACATGCTCACCGTGAGCACCAAACGATTACATACCACGGAGTTATAATATCCGTGTCCATTCGTATATTCGGCATACACGGTATACCACCTACGAACGAACAACCAACCATGCTATAATGATTCCAACACTTCTTTGTGTATGGGTAATCATTCTATTCGAGTATACATGGGTATAGGCATCTAACGGATGTAAGGTTAGTATAGGGAGTTACAAGGTTCAAGGTGATCGCGCAACATGGGTTGCCTTCAAATATTATTAATTACTATTATGGGAAACTCTATCACTTGCTCAGTCAATGTCCTCAGGCGTTCTAGGTTCGCTAAAATCGGTAATTCTCGATCTGGAGTTGGTCTGTCTCATATGTTTGTGAGTGTGAAATCCACATATATACTTCTATATATTATTTTTATCTGCTCATTTATTATCATTATTATTTTATTTTATTTATTTATTTATTTATTTATCTACCTTAATGGAATAAGAATGGGTTCAGGTACAGATCCGTCCGTACGTGAGGGTCGGCGGTGCGGGTGAACACAGGGGGTTATTAGGATATACGGTACCGGTGTTGGTAGGGTAAGGGATTTATCAATTTTGGTTGGGAGTGACGGTTACTAGATATTTCTGGTTAATGTCAAACGGGAGATCTAACTTGGTACTATCATAACTATGGCCCGATAAGTCAGACTCTTCATCAACCGATGCTCTAGAAATTTTCAGCATCCTCGGTACTTTTATTATTTCATCCCCCGGTTCCTTATCCGGGTCTTATTTCTCAAAACTTGTACCCACAAGATATGCACATACATATATATACACATACTTATACAACTTTGCCACATAAAAATATTATCATATACTTACACATATGTTGCCGGTTTTACCTATTAGTGTTCCCCGTGACTTCCCCTGAATTCCCTCGTGTGGACAAGTCTGTTATTATGTTCCCGACCATAATAACTCACTTGTCCATCCAAGTTCATCCAGATCTCGTCACTATAAATTATTAGTTGATATTCAGATCCTATAATACTTGAGCTACTGGTTATATTTCAGGTATCTTTTAAAGACATCCTAATTCTTTATAACCAATTGCTCTGATACCAAGTTCTGTAACACCCCGAGACCGCAGCGGAAACGTAAACGGGATGCAACAGACACCTCTGATATCAACCACATTGTTTATAAAGAAAACTGGATACATTAATGTACTTCAAAAATTACATTATCTCATATTTCATTACCATCTAGGTGATACACACATCATACAATACGATACATAATTCTATTTATTATAATGTATCCGAACATCCAGCACGCAAATCTTACACACATCAAGCACTTAGCACGTAAGCAATCACTTCATCTTAGTTGTACCTGAAAAGCATGTGAGAAAACGGGTCAACTACGAATAGTTGGTGAGTTTCACAATTCGAGTAAACCATGATAAATCATTATCAAAGTATAATATTATCGATGTAATTATGCTGAGCCCACAAGTGAAACCTCTGACTATCACACACAACCCCGTGGCATACTCCGCCCACGAACCTGCCCCAAACCGCTATGCCTAACATTACATAGCAAAATAAATATAACACCCAATATTGACATGTGCAACTGGCTGGGAAACATCAGCAATTCCATGCCGGACCAGTTGGGTTTGTCAGACCAATAGTACTATCCACACTCTACCGGCTTTCAGTTAATCACTCGTGTTCCGGGGCCTTAGAATGTTAGCAACTCAGACAGCTACCATCTTAGTACATTTCCGTACGATTCCCGTACAATAAAATATATGTAAATCCACGCAAATCTATGCGTTCAGTATGTATTTAAACATTTCAGTAATAACATGCTTCCGCCCCGAGAAACTATTTAAAAACAATTCAGAAAAAGGGGCTCGTGAAACTCACCTTAGCACATGCAAGCAGGTAACAACAATCATTATCAGTTAACACGTCCAATCTGTAATATGATCCCTACGATCGTTACTATACACTCATTATTAATATAATCTTTAACCAAGTTAACCGGTACATCTGGGGACACTGTTACCCCAGCACTGTACCCGTTCTGGGGGCAAGGTTAACCCAGAAACACTTCTCCGGACTCAGATTGTGATATCGTTTAGAGTTCCATGGTCACAACTACTATTAGTCGTTTTTCTCGTTTTGCGTGCCGAGCACGGTTATCCGTTTTTACGTTTCAAAAATGAGTTTGGTCACACACGACCCGAGAGTAGTGGTTGACTGATAACTTAATTAAAAATGTGAAATTAGAGCTCGGTATAGACGCCCTGATTGGCCGCGGGACCCGTTTCCGTATTTGGCGTACCGGAAACTGTTAAATCGGTTAAAAATACCCAAATCATCCGAATTATTTTCGGATGATTCATTTTTACTTGTTTAACTCAATTATATGAAAATAGTTCATTTTTAGGGTTTTTATACACCAGTCAGCTCGCTTAAGCGAACTTCACCGGTTTACGCGTTTTAACTTTAAAAGTTTGATAATTAACACAAATAATTATCCGTTTAACCTCGGATCTTGAAATTTTGCACAAATAACATTTTGACAGTGGGGAAATTTATAGAAATATTTCCAGAATTAATTTTTATATTTAAAATTTATTTATATATTTTTAAACACCATTTAAACACTAAATATGTCGTAAATACCAAACGATCTTAGAAAAATCCTAAATTTTTCCTGGATGTCCCCTGCATCCACATAGTCCCCTGTAATTTTTCCAGAACCAAAATCTTCTTTTACATGCCATTTTCACTAAAACCGAGCTAGAAAACCTTAGAACTCGTTTAACCGAAAAGCCTACATAGACTTCTCCAACGGACCTCAAATTTTGTGTGTGACTTATACATGATATAAAAAGATTATCTGCAATTTTTCAGAATTTTACATGATATGTAACTATTTTTCACCATTTTTGGCCAAGACCGAGCATTAAATTCACCAAATATTCATCCTTTATCCAAAAATTACCAAAATTTCACAGAACTCATATTTTCATGTGTCTAACACCTCTGTAAAATTTCATGACCTAACTCTAAACGAGTCACAATCTGTCCAAAACTTAATCATCACACAAAAACCGAACTACCTTGTGTTTCTAGCTTCAAATCGCAAGGATCTCGCTTTCTAGCCTTTGCTATCAACTAGATACAACACCTACAAGCACAATAACACCACACCAAGCACGTTACACCCACAATCAAGCCATTTCTTTCATGGTTTCGGTTATGATATAAAAACAAAGATTTAACCGTAAAAATTCGTTTTTTGTTCGTTTAACTCCTTTCTTGGACCAAGATCCCTTGTATAACCCGTATACATCACTTGATCATGCAAGAATCGGTTTCATCTCGGGTTTTCACCCTTTTTTCACTTGAAACCTCATTTTCTTGAAATTAAACTCAAGAAACGAAGATAAACACGTACATAACACGATCTTTACCTCGGTTTTCTTGCTAGGATCTCGGGTTTTAGTTCAAAGGTTGAGAGAGATTTGAAAGATTGATGAATGTGTTGGATGAAAAAAGAAAATAATAAGGGTATGGAAACCCTTGTTTCCGATCGGACCATTTGGAGGGTGGGGTGGGACCCACATCTCCATTTTAAGCCACATATTCAGATTCTCGTAATCCGGATAATGTTTTGGATAATCTGGTTCAGTTTGTTTTTCGGTTAAATGTTTAATTCGGCTTAAAACGAGGCTAAAACGGTCGTTTTTCGGCTTAAAAATGAAATTTATATAAAACCACTTTATAAAACTTTAAAAACTTAAACCATGGCATTTATTATCTTAGAACATCATATTATTAATAATCGCGCATCTTTTTCGGCTTGATCGATCGTCTCTTGCTTGGTTTGGTATTAAAGGTTTCATTTAACGTACCGATGTACCATTAATCGAAATTTCTTTTTCTGTGCTTTAATCACTTATCCCGAAGCTTTAACACTTCGTAAAAATCACTAAATATTATGTATCTCGTCTATAATGTATCCCCGATTCGTTCGGGCTTCAATAACCGTTAATCGGTTAATCGTATTTCCAATACGATTAACTGTATAAACGAGTATGATTCGTACTATGAATCATACATACTCGTATAAACGCATCATAATTCACATATTCATTATTAAATAACACATAAATAGTATATTCCGGTTAGGGTATACCTGATTCTGCCGGAATCGTTACCAAATATTCACAAAATATTTTGAAAATCCAAACATGAGGGTTAAGTATAAAACTACAGAGGTGGAGATAATAATATAAGTTCTTTAAACATTCCGAATGAAAGGCCTGTAAGTCCGACTTGCGTGGCATGTAAGTCCAACGTTCAACCTCACATATGTTTGTAGTTTTGAAAAGAAAGATTTAATCAATTTAACTGTTCTGTCATAAAAAGATTTTGACCAAATTTTAGGGGGTTGAAGTCAAATTGGGGTGATCTGGAGAAAGCCAAATAAGCTTTGAGAAGAGATATGAAGCATCGTAGCACAATCAGTGTTGCCCATTTCTGATTTATGCTAATTAATTGAATCTAATACATATCACCAATAAGAAATGAAAATCATGCTAAGTCTAGACATGCTGTTAACCTATCTTATATGTCATAATAATGCTGAGAATGAAGTATTGAGAGCCAACTTAACCAATATAATCCCATGTTGAGATCTTTTCAGAAAAGGAAATAAAAGAAAATATAACTGAAGTTTGATCTCTTAATGTACCATTTGCTCTTAAACATTGTATTTTAATGATAAATATATGTGAAAAATAGTTTAAGACAAAAAAAGGTTGCATTTTAACCTTGAAAAAGTCTGAGATTGTCAATACAAGCAAGCTTTAATGAACTTTGTACTTTCTAGCAACCTTTGATGTCTTATAGGTGGTTTAAACTCATTCTAGAAAGCTATATACTTAAAAACTGTTTGAATATGTGGATTCTAGCAAGCTTTGATGATTTCTGAACTTTCTAGCGGACTTAGTGGTTTTATAGGAGATTAGACTCATTCGAGCAAGCTTTACATTTGACTATGTTTATATATGTGATTACTAGCAAGCTTTGATATTCTTAAGCTATTCTAGCAAACTTTATTGTTTTACTTGAATGTTTAAGATATTCGAGCAAGCTTGATGATTAGTTGTACTTAAATGATTTATTCATGTATTATCGGGTAGACTTTGATAAGTTAATGCTTTCAGGTAAACTTAGATGTTTTACAAAGATAGGTTTGTCTAGCACACTTGATGATTATGTGATCCATGTTTGATTGTATTAAAGTGAATTTGAATGAATATTTGTTAACTTTTATAAGATTTCGGGTAAAGTTTAAGATGTTCAGATATTCGAGCAAGGTTGACTGTTAGAAATACTTCTAAGCTTGTTATATTTGGGTTTCTTTATTGATTCCTTGCAAGGTTGCCTATTTCATGATTTATGCTTGATTATTTGTCTGGTGATTTATTTCTCGAGCAATCTTGTATTTTGAGTAAGCTTCCTTCATTTTATTCACTTAGGATTATTTTTATTTAACTTTATAATATCTGAACATTTCTGGAATGAGCAAGCTTTGAAAAATAGACTTTACCTAACAGGCTTTGTAAAATACTTTTTACCTAGCAAACTTTGTTAATAAACTTTTCCGAGCAAGGTTTTTAAAATATGCTTTATCGAGCAAGGTTTCAAATGACAAGATACTTAATTGGATATAGTGACTGTTTGACAGCCTTTTCCCACCAAAATACAAAATGCATTTAAAACCCACATTCAAAAAAGTATATAAGAGGGACTTAGAGAAATTTTCATTTCACTTATTCCTCTTCCCACTATTGGCTTATTGCCTGAACTCGCTCTTTCCAGAATTTCAATCATTTTATTATTTTCCTAACCTAATTTGGTCAATCCTCTTAATCCATCTCGGTAAGATTGATTTGAATGTTTTCTGATGATTATGTGCATTTCTTCAATTTCATCTTAACTGACACCTCTGTTTTCTCTGTAGGTTATTAATTAATCGAAGCTTAGGTTCTTAAAGACATTTTCTCTTTACTTCTTCAAATTCTAACCTAAAAACATTTCAAAGTTATGATCTTTATGACTTATTTTTACTTTGAATGTTTTTGTTTGTGTACCAGCATATCCGTTTGAGAAGAAACACAATATGTGTGCTCTTTTGCAAGTAACCGATGATAACCGCCCTGTGGAGCAAATGATACGGTGGTTACTGTCACACCCGGCCCTGAACGGCGGAAACAGCCGGGCGCGCGCGAGTGGGGATTGATACTTAAGCACGGGCCATTGCAAACATTCAAGATAAGATTTTCATTGCGCATGAAATATTTAATACAAATACATTACATTGTTTAAAAATTACATAAGATCATCCAAGTATAAAAACTGTTGAAGATTTCCACGTCATATCCCCTTGCGCGGCGAGAACAACCATGCGCACCGAAGGGATAGAACTAAAATCTTCCAAAAAGCTAGTTTTAGATGTTCAGCGTGAGGTGCTCTAAGTGTGACTCCATGCGTTACCTAGTTATCTCCTGAAAGACACGTAAAACATTTGAATCAGTATAAACTGAGTGAGTTCACAAGTTTTAGTAACTTGATAAATCGTATTGCATCATAATCTTGATAAAAATCATTCTGAAACATAATTCTGATAGCATCATTATAACACATGCTTGGTAAAACATAGTTCTATCAACATATTCTGATAAAATCGTTCCGCGGGTTACGCGCGAACATTTCTGGGAACTGTGCTCGTCTGTGTAAGTGGCGCTGCCACTACGAGCGAAATAAGTAATACCGTCCCGCGGGTTGCGCGTGGACATTTCTAAAAAGCCGTGCTCGTCTGTGTAAGTGGCGCTGCCACTACGAGCGAAATAATACTGTAATACCGTCCCGCGGGTTACGCGCGGACGTTGTGCCGGAAAACAAGGCGCTCGTCTGCGTAAGAGGAGCGGCCTCTACAAGCGGGCTCAAACCCATAGTACTGCCCCGTGACATGCTAGGCACTCGTCTGTGTAAGAGGTGCGACCCCTACGAGTGGGCGGATCAAACCAGCAGTCCCTACCCTTAGAGTTCCAATGGTAAAGTGATCACTTACTCGAATTCTGGCGCACATACATCGTAAACCATAGATAACCGTTTGCATTGCTCATCATGAAACATAATTTAAACACAATCGTTTGCATAACTTGTAAGTATACCATGATAAATCGTAATTTAAGTACGTGTCCCTCGCCCCGAAAACAGTTTAAAAATAGTGAAAACAGTGAGAATAGGGGCTGTGAGACTCACCTGTGGTTCTTGTTAAGGGATTAATCGAGATTCGGGTTTTCTTGGTGTTGGCCTTTGAATTGAAGGTCTAGAATACGATTAAATAACAAGAAGTATATATATTAAGATCAAGAAATAGGAGAATATAAGGGTTGGAAAGTAGATCCAAGGTTATAATCTTGGCTTACCTAGCAACAGGATCGGAAATGAAAACAATGGATGCTTGGGAGATGATTAGTGCAAGTTTGCAGTTCTTAAGAGAGAAGTTTGAAGTGTGTTTGGGTGATAATTTAGGTTACATATTTATAGGCAAACTCAAGGGAACACAATCCCTTGCTTTAGGGGATTGTAATCTTTTCATATCTAGGTGTAATGATGATAAAGTATGGAAATTATTATTGTTTATTTAAAAGTGGAGTAGTGGATAAAAGATTTTGATTTGATTTGGTCAGGACATGCAGGTCTGTGGTTGGTGGGAGTAGGGTGGCTGACAGTTGACTTTTCATGTTACAGTGTGCTTTTTCAGGTACTTTTGTCAGTGTACAGTAAAAAGTGGAAAATCTCTGAAACACGCTACTGTTTCCTTTTGGGCGGGAGTAATCTCCTTACATCTGGAGAATAGACTAAGTGTTCTGTGCGTATCACTTTGTGCGCATAGCTTTCTGCGTGAAGGACATTTCTTTGCTGCGGGTAGGTGCGTAACCTTCTCGCAGTTAGGGACATTGAGTTTCATTTGTAAATTCTCCAGGTGGTCTTGGTATTTCAACATAGTGATCAGTCATGTTGAAGTCAATTCCATCTTGGAGCTTCAGACAAACTAGCTCTCAATGTTCCCGCCATGCGGGGTGGTTAGTTCCCTTCCGCACGCGCATAAACGATTTAGGATGCACCCGCCTTAGCATCATGCGGGATGGTCAACCCATTAGACAACATAACGTTAAGTTACATGAAAACATAAAGCCAAAACATTCGCGCATGGCGCATATAACATATGCCCACGCTGGTTCTTAACACGGTGCGCTCGCGCAGGGCGCACATAATATGCCCGCGCTGACTAACATGGTGCGCTTGCGCACGACGCATATAACAAATGCCCGCGCTGATTCTAACATAGCGCGCTCGCGCAGGGCGAACATAACAAATGCACGCGCTGATTCTAACATAGCGCGCTCGCGCAGGGCGCACATAACAAATGCACGCGCTGATTCTAATATGGCTCGCTCGCGCAAGGCGCTTATAACATAATTACCTAATATTTAGGTTGATTACTTGGTTTAAGGGATTGGGAATTTACCGGGTGTCACATTCTCCCCCTGTTAAGCGAATTTCGTCCCGAAATTTAGGAGATGTCGCTGGCAGAAGCCATGTTCTGAAAGAGGTGTGGGTATTTCTTGCGTATTTGATCTTCTCTTTCCCAAGTGAATTCAGGCCCACGCCTTGAGTTCCATTGAACCTTTACTAACTTGATTCGACTTCTGCGTAACTTTTGTTCTTTCCAATCGGTTACTGCTATAGGTTCTTCTACGAAGTGCAGTTGTTTGTCGATGTGAATCTCTTCCAACGGCAAAATCAACGTTTCGTCAGATAAGCACTTTTTGAGGTTGGACACATGAAACGTATCATGAACTCCACTGAGTTCGGCGGGTAAACGGAGTTTATAAGCAACCGGACCGATCCTTTCCAGGATCTCAAATGGTCCAATGTAGCGCGGATTCAACTTTCCTCGCTTGCCGAAACGGGGGACTCCTTTCCATGGAGAGACTTTCAAAAGTACTCTATCCCCTACTTGAAACTCCAACAGTTTCCTTCGCACATCTGCGTAGCTCTTCTGTCTGTCGCGCGCTGTCTTAAGGCGATCCCGTATCTGGAAAATCTTGTCTGTTGTTTCTTGGATCAATTCTGGACCAGTCATTTGCTTGTCACCCACTTCAGCCCAGCACAGTGGGGATCTACACTTGCGCCCATACAAAGCTTCAAACGGCGCAGCCTTGAGGCTTGTGTGATAACTGTTGTTGTAAGAAAATTCAACCAATGGAAGGTGAGTATCCCAGCTACCTCCGAAATCGATTGCGCACGCGCGCAGCATATCTTCCAATGTCTGGATTGTTCGCTCGCTTTGCCCATCCGTTTGGGGATGATATGCCGTACTCATGTCAAGACGAGTACCTAAAGCCCCTTGTAACGATCTCCAAAACCTTGAGGTGAACCGACTATCTCTATCAGAAATGATGGACACTGGGACTCCATGTTTTGAAACTACTTCTCGAATATACAATCGGGCTAACTTTTCCATCTTATCGGTTTCCTTGATCGGCAGGAAGTGCGCTGACTTAGTTAGCCGATCTACAATAACCCAGATCGTGTCATAACCCCCAGGTGTCCTTGGCAGTTTGGTAATGAAGTCCATAGAGATTTGTTCCCACTTCCACATGGGAATTTCTGGCTGTTGAAGCAACCCTGATGGTTTCTGGTATTCAGCCTTTACCTTCGAACACGTCAGGCACTTACTGACATATGTCGCGATGGCGCCTTTAAGATTGGGCCACCAATACAGCGCTTTAACATCTTGGTACATCTTGTCTGCGCCAGGATGTACGGAATACCGCGTCTTGTGAGCTTCGTTTAATACTTGCTCGCGCAATCCTCCCTTGAGAGGGACCCATATGCGGTTAGCGAAATATAGATTGCCGTTCTCTTTAAGTTCCAAACTCTTAATCATACCCCCAAGGCATTCGTTTTTAACAAACTCTGGTTTCAAGGCTTCTTGCTGAGCGTCTCGGATGCGGGTAGAGAGATCTGCGTGAATGGTCAACCTTAGAGCCTTGACTCGTAGCGTTTTTATTCGCTCCTTCCTACTTAGCGCGTCTGCTACCACATTCGCCTTTCCAGGGTGGTACTTAAATTCACAATCATAATCATTCAACAACTCCACCCATCTTCGTTGCCTCATGTTTAAATCCTTTTGATCAAATATATGTTGAAGGCTCTTGTGATCCGTAAAGATTATACACTTTGTACCATAGAGGTAATGGCGCCAAATCTTTAGCGCGAAGACAACCGCTCCAAGTTCCAGATCATGCGTTGTGTAGTTCTTTTCATTGGTCTTGAGTTGGCGCGAGGCATACGCTATGACTTTGTCTCGCTGCATAAGGACACATCCGAGTCCCTGATGTGAAGCGTCGCAGTAAACGACGATGTCATCCGTCCCCTCGGGTAAAGACAAAATTGGCGCACTACATAACTTCTGTTTTAACATTTGAAATGCCGCTTCCTGATTTTCGCCCCAAACAAACTTCTTGTCTTTCTGAGTTAGCGCGGTCAGTGGTAGAGCTATCTTGGAGAAGTTCTCAATGAAGCGTCGATAGTAGCCAGCTAGTCCTAGGAATTGCCTCACCTCAGTTGGGGTTTTTGGCGCTTCCCAGTTTTCGATGGCCTTGACTTTGGAAGGATCAACGTGTATTCCTTTCTCGTTTACAACGTGACCGAGAAAGTGAACTTCTCTAAGCCAAAACTCACACTTGGAAAACTTCGCATACAACTTTTCTTTCCTCAACAATTCCAAAATCAATCTCAGGTGTTGCTCATGCTCGGCCTTGGTCCGAGAGTAAATCAGAATATCATCTATAAACACAATCACAAACTTGTCCAAGTATGGCTTGCACACGCGGTTCATCAGATCCATGAACACAGCCGGCGCATTAGTTAGCCCGAAAGGCATCACTAAGAACTCATAATGGCCGTATCTAGTTCGGAAGGCTGTTTTCGGCACATCTTCCTCATGGACCCTAAGTTGGTGGTATCCTGACCGTAGATCTATCTTTGAATAATAACTGGATCCCTGCAACTGGTCAAATAAGTCGTCAATCCTCGGTAAGGGGTACCGATTCTTGACTGTCAGCTTGTTCAGCTCCCTGTAGTCAATACACATCCGGAAGGAACCATCCTTCTTCTTAACAAACAGTACTGGAGCTCCCCAAGGTGAAAAGCTTGGGCGTATGAAACCCTTATCCAATAGTTCCTGTAACTGATTGGATAGCTCTTGCATCTCAGATGGAGCTAATCGATAAGGCGCTCGAGCTACTGGCGCAGCTCCTGGGACTAAATCAATACGAAATTCGACTTGTCGCGGCTGCGGTAATCCGGGCAAATCTTCAGGAAAAACTTCTGGAAATTCGCGCACTACTGGTAAGTCTTCAATTCTTCGCTCATCTCCTTTCTTCTCTACTACATGCGCCAGGAAGGCGTAGCACCCTTTCCTTAGGCACTTGCGCGCCTTTAGGCACGAAATCAGTTTCGTCGCAACTCCCCTTCTTTCCCCTTGAATTACCAAGGTTTCTCCGTTCAACAGTGGGATCCGAACCTGCTTCTCATGGCAAATAACTTCTGCGTGGTTCTCGACTAACCAATCCATACCTACCACAATGTCAAAACTTCCCAAGTCTATTGGCAACAAGTTAATATTGAACCCGTGACCTCCCATGACTATAACACATTGTTCAGTTCTTTCGTTCGCGCATAACTGCCTACCATTGGCTAGTTCTATAGTATAAGGCGTGTCTAGCCTACTGGTTGCTAAGCCTAGGGAGTTTTTAAACTCAGCGGATATAAAACTTAGGTCAGCGCCAGTATCAAATAAGACAGATGCAAAATGGCCGTTAAGCAAAAACGTACCGGTCACCACATTCGGCTCTTCTTTAGCTTCACCCGCGCCGATCACAAAAGCTCTCCCGCGAGCTTGGTTTCCCCTTTGCGGGCAATCCCGACTGAAATGCCCTGGCTTTCCGCATGCGTAGCAGTTGTCACTGGCTCCAGCTTCTTTAGCACGGCAATTCACCGTCTTGTGCCCTGGCCTGTTACATTTGGCGCACGTGACGCTCGCGCATTCACCCTCGTGGTGAAACTTGCATTTGTTGCACCATGGGTAAGGCCCGCTGTATCCTTTCCTTGATGGCTCTGCGGCTTGGATCGCGTAAACCTTTGCGCTCTCCTGCTTCTTGAACGGTGGCTGCTTGGATTCGGACCCTCGGTGGTGAGAGTTCCATTTCCTCTTGGAGTCAGAGGTTCGCTGCTCGTTTCCGCGCGTAGTCAACATACCCGCACGGACCGTATCCCTTGTAAGGGTGATGGCCCGCGCTACCGCCTCATCAAAGGTTGGAGGCGCTGCGGCGTTGAGCGGAACCCTAACAACAGGAGGTAACCCAAAGATATATCTCTCGATCTTCTTTTCCTCCGTGTTTGCCATGTCTGGCACCAACTGGCAAAGCTCGTTGAACCGGTTGTTGTAGGCGTCGATATCCGTTCCTACCATGGTGTGGTTCCAGAACTCCTGCTGCAGACTCTGGATTTCTGCGCGAGAGCAGAACTTTCTTATCATCATTTCCTTCAGCTCCTCCCAGGTTTTGTGAAGAGCAACTTCTCGCCCCAAGGTCTTCACTTGAAGCTTCCACCAAGACGAAGCTGCTTCTTGGAACATGCAGGTCGCGTAAAGGACCTTCTGGTTCTCACTACATCTGCTAATGGAGAGAACTGTCTCCATCTTGTCAATCCAGTTGTAGAGCCCAATGGCCCCTTCGGTACCCTTGAATGGCCAAGGCCTACAGGCCATAAATGTCTTATAGGAGCACCCTTTGTCCAAGGCTCCTGATTCGGGTTCTGGGGTCTCGTTCTGACGACCCTGACTTGATTCGGCCTTGCTGGCCTCATGTGTCGCGATCGCCTGCGCGATTATTTCCGCGAGTTCCTCGGGTGTCATGGTGATTCCCTTGGCTCTAGTTGGAGGCATTCTCGCTTTAAAAGAGTGAAAATATATTAAACTTAGCGCATGTACTCTGAGCACATAATGTTCTTTATCTTTATTCACTAGACACTGTGTGACCCGTGTTCCTAAGTGTGTGTATAGTTTCTTTTGAAAATATTTTCTTTGAAAAATATTTCATGCGATTTCCCCAACGGTTATAGTCTAGGTTAAAACTTCTTTTCCTAGTTCGCTATAACCAGTGCTCTGATACCAATCTGTCACACCCGGCCCTGAACGGCGGAAACAGCCGGGCGCGCGCGAGTGGGGATTGATACTTAAGCACGGGCCATTGCAAACATTCAAGATAAGATTTTCATTGCGCATGAAATGTTTAATACAAATACATTACATTGTTTAAAAATTACATAAGATCATCCAAGTATAAAAACTGTTGAAGATTTCCACGCCATATCCCCTTGCGCGGCGAGAACAACCACGCGCACCGAAGGGATAGAACTAAAATCTTCCAAAAAGCTAGTTTTAGATGTTCAGCGTGAGGTGCTCTAAGTGTGACTCCATGCGTTACCTAGTTATCTCCTGAAAGACACGTAAAACATTTGAATCAGTATAAACTGAGTGAGTTCACAAGTTTTAGTAACTTGATAAATCGTATTGCATCATAATCTTGATAAAAATCATTCTGAAACATAATTCTGATAGCATCATTATAACACATGCTTGGTAAAACATAGTTCTATCAACATATTCTGATAAAATCGTTCCGCGGGTTACGCGCGAACATTTCTGGGAACTGTGCTCGTCTGTGTAAGTGGCGCTGCCACTACGAGCGAAATAAGTAATACCGTCCCGCGGGTTGCGCGTGGACATTTCTAAAAAGCCGTGCTCGTCTGTGTAAGTGGCGCTGCCACTACGAGCGAAATAATACTGTAATACCGTCCCGCGGGTTACGCGCGGACGTTGTGCCGGAAAACAAGGCGCTCGTCTGCGTAAGAGGAGCGACCTCTACAAGCGGGCTCAAACCCATAGTACTGCCCCGTGACATGCTAGGCACTCGTCTGTGTAAGAGGTGCGACCCCTACGAGTGGGCGGATCAAACCAGCAGTCCCTACCCTTAGAGTTCCAATGGTAAAGTGATCACTTACTCGAATTCTGGCGCACATACATCGTAAACCATAGATAACCGTTTGCATTGCTCATCATGAAACATAATTTAAACACAATCGTTTGCATAACTTGTAAGTATACCATGATAAATCGTAATTTAAGTACGTGTCCCTCGCCCCGAAAACAGTTTAAAAATAGTGAAAACAGTGAGAATAGGGGCTGTGAGACTCACCTGTGGTTCTTGTTAAGGGATTAATCGAGATTCGGGTTTTCTTGGTGTTGGCCTTTGAATTGAAGGTCTAGAATACGATTAAATAACAAGAAGTATATATTTTAAGATCAAGAAATAGGAGAATATAAGGGTTGGAAAGTAGATCTCAAGGTTATAATCTTGGCTTACCTAGCAACAGGATCGGAAATGAAAACAATGGATGCTTGGGAGATGATTAGTGCAAGTTTGCAGTTCTTAAGAGAGAAGTTTGAAGTGTGTTTGGGTGATAATTTAGGTTACATATTTATAGGCAAACTCAAGGGAACACAATCCCTTGCTTTAGGGGATTGTAATCTTTTCATATCTAGGTGTAATGATGATAAAGTATGGAAATTATTATTGTTTATTTAAAAGTGGAGTAGTGGATAAAAGATTTTGATTTGATTTGGTCAGGACATGCAGGTCTGTGGTTGGTGGGAGTAGGGTGGCTGACAGTTGACTTTTCATGTTACAGTGTGCTTTTTCAGGTACTTTTGTCAGTGTACAGTAAAAAGTGGAAAATCTCTGAAACACGCTACTGTTTCCTTTTGGGCGGGAGTAATCTCCTTACATCTGGAGAATAGACTAAGTGTTCTGTGCGTATCACTTTGTGCGCATAGCTTTCTGCGTGAAGGACATTTCTTTGCTGCGGGTAGGTGCGTAACCTTCTCGCAGTTAGGGACATTGAGTTTCATTTGTAAATTCTCCAGGTGGTCTTGGTATTTCAACATAGTGATCAGTCATGTTGAAGTCAATTCCATCTTGGAGCTTCAGACAAACTATCTCTCAATGTTCCCGCCATGCGGGGTGGTTAGTTCCCTTCCGCACGCGCATAAACGATTTAGGATGCACCCGCCTTAGCATCATGCGGGATGGTCAACCCATTAGACAACATAACGTTAAGTTACATGAAAACATAAAGCCAAAACATTCGCGCATGGCGCATATAACATATGCCCACGCTGGTTCTTAACACGGTGCGCTCGCGCAGGGCGCACATAATATGCCCGCGCTGACTAACATGGTGCGCTTGCGCACGACGCATATAACAAATGCCCGCGCTGATTCTAACATAGCGCACTCGCGCAGGGCGAACATAACAAATGCACGCGCTGATTCTAACATAGCGCGCTCGCGCAGGGCGCACATAACAAATGCACGCGCTGATTCTAATATGGCTCGCTCGCGCAAGGCGCTTATAACATAATTACCTAATATTTAGGTTGATTACTTGGTTTAAGGGATTGGGAATTTACCGGGTGTCACAGTTACAACTGCTAAATATCCATTTTTCCCATATGGAGAGTCTAGTTATCTACAGAACTCACCAGTTGGACTTTTGGCACTTTGCCGAATTGCACGAAGATGAAGGAGGTAGGCGAATAGAGGTTACCGTGGCATGCCAGGAAATCATAATAACAGAAGAACTTATACGAGAAAGCCTACAACTTCAAGATAATGTGGAGAACCCTATACACTTCAACACTTATCGATTATTAAAGATATTTCGAACTACTAGGGGATATCAGGGTGATGTCCACTAGGGACAATGCAAGGATTTGGACCGAGGAAAGGATCATGTACACTGATGAGTCGTGACCTTGCTAATGCCATAGTGGTTGTTTTCTTTACACAACCATTTAATTTTTCGAATATGATCTTTGAGGGATTAGCTGCTAATTGAGGAAGGGGGATAAAGATAAGCTTTTGGCATATCCGAGATTTCTGCAAATAATCTTCAACAAGTTTTACCACACTTTCCAACCATTGGCACCACAAACATTTTGCAAGACCCAATGTATATAAACGAATAGAGAAGTTGGCTTCCACAAGCCGCTTCAACCCTGATGTGGAGTTTGACATATTACATTGGTTATTGGATAACAATTTGGCTATCATGCCTATACCAGAATTAACTTCTGATGAGGAGGAGGATGAGAGTGATGATGAGTTTGCTGATGATTCTGACGATGGTGATGATGGAGGTGAAGGAGATGAAGATGTAGGTGATGGCCGAAACGTTGGAGGAAATTTGATTGATGAGGTTGATGTTGCACAAGCATATGGGGGGAGAGCTTAAACCAGCCCTTACCTACACCACCAGCCACACCAATTAGCTCACCCCTAACAAACACCATCCCCACCACCACAAAATGAACCTTTTATTCAATCACCATCCATACATACACAATCACCACCAAGCCAAACACATAGCCCACCCCAAATCCAAAACCAAGATCAAAACCAATCACAAACCCATAGCCCACCTCAAGACCTACCCTTTCACGAACCATACACTCCACAAGATGTCCCTGTTCACCTACTCAACCTACCAAATACACCTTACAATCCCCAACCCAATCCCAAACCTTGGACCAACTCAACCAACCAACCTTTGAAATTGTCTATACCCACAAATCCTTACCATCAACCCAATACATAAATCCACTACCCTAAACAAGTACTAATATTTTTGAAGGCTCTACCCATTAACCAATCCTAACCCATGAACAATTCCAACCCCAAACTGATCCATTTTCAGATACACCTTCCCAATCCCCTTCCCATGGTGCTTCCTTGTTTAACAGATATATGGACGTGGAAATTGAAAACACTAGATTGAAAAGAGAAAATGAAATTCTTAAAAAAGTGAATAATGAAATGAAATTGCAGTTGGAACAAGCACAGTCCAGAATTTAAACTTTGGAGGTTGAGGTTGAGAACACCTCAGTTGTACCAAAACAGGGGGATAATCTATCTGTGGCTAATATTATTATTGATGAGGTTGAGAGGATGGTTGTGATTGATGAGGAGGATGGATTGAAAACTCTGTGCAGTTTATATGAAGATAGTGAGGAGAAGGAGAGTGATGAGGAGAGGAGGGTAGACGATTGTGATTATGAGGCTGATGAGTCTGATGAAGGAGAGAAAGAATATGATCTGGAGGATGTGATAGCAAAAAAGAAGGTTGATGAGGAGATAGTTGAGAAGGAGATTTATGCTGATGTGAATACAGATGATGTGAAAACTGAAAACATCTTAACCACTGAAGCCATAGCAACTGATGCTATTGGCATCGAGCCACAAACTGATGTTGTGATGGACAAAGGTGATGATATTGATGAGGAAATTAAAGATATTATGGTTGATATTGAAAATTTTCCCAGCGAACCTGATAAGGTGAGGGAATCTGAGGAAGAAAGGAGGAGAAAAGCAAAAGGAAAATCCATAGTTGAGAATAAAGACCAAGTGGAAACAGTAAATACATCAATTGATGATGTGTTGGATAAAGATGAAACTGATGATCAAGCTGCCAAAAGGCAGGCTGACACCTTGAAAGAAACTTTGGAAAGAGAAAGGATTGCTAGATCTTTAACTAAGGAGGAGCTTGTTAAACATGATATTCTATTTGAAGAGGCTCAGATTCAGAAGAATTTGAATAAAGAAGGGGAACTTGATCAAGATGTATTTGAAAGCTTGATCAAGTGGAGGCAAATACAAGAAGTTGATAATGCTCTAGCCCTTGTGATTGTTAATCTTAAGAAGAATGACGAAGAGGCACATGATTCCACCACTTCTGGTAATATTACTGAAGACTCAAACAAGCAGATGGTAACTGATGGTGCTGGTGAGCCCATAATTGGAAAACTATTAAAGAAATGGGTTGAATATGCAGAAAAGATGGCAGAAGAAGAAAAGGTAAAGTGGGTAAAAAATGATTTGGATGATAAATTTGGAAAGTAATATACCAGGAAAATTAGTAGGTATAATGGAAGAGATGATAGTGAAGATGAACCACTGAAGAAGAAGGCTAAAAAGGAACCAAGAATTTTGTCAATGAACCAAGAATGGAAGCTCTGGATGACTTCTCTGATGAAGCCGATAACACTGTTGACTCCTCTGATGTGACAATGACTAATGAACACAGGGAGAATATACAGTCTATGTTAAATGAAACACGTGACGCAAGGAGGAATCATCCTATAATTATGGGATTGATGAAGCATGGTTACAAGTATGAATCCCTGGCTCAATTGACTGATGAAGAGGTGCAAGAGTTTTTAGTTGGTGAAGTTAGGGACATTAAGAAAAGCATGGAAAAGAAAAATATAGACTCCTGAATATAGGACATACTTGAAAATACATGGTTTGTCTGACAGAGACCTGAGTAGGATGAAGTTTGATGAGCTTGAAATTACATATAAGACAACCATTGAGACAGTAAAGAAAGATGAATGGGAGAGGATATTGAAAATGGCAGCAGATCAAAAAGATAAACATGAAAAGATGTACAATAATTTTGGAGGAAAATGTAAATTTTTGATAGATCATGGCGTGGCAATTGAACATGTTGATATTATGAACAAGAAGATGGTGGAACAAGAGTTTTGAAGAAGTACAAGGAGAACTCAGTGTGAATCAAGTCCCAAAAGAAAAAAAGCCTAAGCTGATAACTCTAGCTAAGAGGGAAAATGCTGAGAAGAAGAAAAAGTGGGAGGATGAGAAATTTTTTTTGTTTAACAGGTTGATGGAGGCTATGGGCAGAGGGGATGAAACGTAGAATCTAAGCAAGTCAGAGAAGCTTTCCATGCTTGAATTTGAAAAGAGCAAACATGATCAAGCAAAGCCTTCATCATCTAAGATTCCTAATGTAGTATTGGTGAAAGAGGAACCTGTAGAAAACCTTGAGCCCTGGGATGATGAGAACAAGATCAAGACCCTAAAATCGTTGATGCTTAGTAAAGGGATGGCTGAAAGTGTACTTGACAACCTGGGAAAAGGTTAACTGAAGCAGCTATTCTTTGAAAAAAGATTGAATGGGAAAGACTGGAGGATGAACAAAGAGACCTCAGAAATTTTGACTGTGGACCAAGGGGAGAATGATTTATCCCTACTGATAATGTAACACCCCGCAACCGCAGCGGAAACGTAATCGGGGCGCCACAGACACCTCTGTTATCAACCGCATTGTTTATTAGGAAAACTGAATACATTTATATACTTCAAATTACATTATCTCATATTTCATTACCGTCTAGGTGATACACACATCATACAATACGATACAGAATTCTATTTAATATAATGTATCGTAACATTCCCCACGCAAATCTTACACACATCAAGCACTTTGAACGTAAGCAATCACTTCATCTTAATCGTACCTGAAAAGCATGTGAGAAAACGGGTCAACTACGAATAGTTGGTGAGTTTCACAATTCGAGTAAACCATGATAAATCATTATCAAAGTATAATATTATCGATGTAATTATGCTGAGCCCACAAGTGAAACCTCTGACTATCACACACAACCACGTGGCATACTCCGCCCACGAACCTGCCCCAAACCGCTATGCCTAACATTACATAGCAAAATAAATATAACACCCAATATAGACATGTGCAACTGGCTGGGAAACATCAGCAATTCCATGCCGGACCAGTTGGGTTTGTTAGACCAATAGTACTATCCACACTCTACCGGCTTTCAGTTAATCACTCGTGTTCCGGGGCCTTAGAATGTTAGCAACTCAGACAATTACCATCTTAGTACATTTCCGTACGATTCCCGTACAATAAAATATATATAAATACACGCAAATCCATGCGTTCAGTATGTACTTAAACATTTCAATAGTAACATGCTTTCCGCCCCGATAAAATATTTAAAAACAATTCAGAAAAAGGGGCTCGTGAAACTCACCTTTCGCAAGCAAGCAGGTAACACAGTACGTAAGCTACTAGTCCGGATCTGTAATACGATCCCTCAGTTCGTTACTATACAATCACTATTAATATAACTTTAACCATGTTAACCGGTACATCTGGGGACACTGTTAACCCAGTACTGTACCCGTTCCGGGGGCAATGTTAACCCAGAAACACTTCTCCGGACTCAGATTGTGATATCGTTTAGAGTTCACTAGTCAAAATTACTATTAGTTCGTTTTCCCCGTTTTGCGTGCCTAGCACGGTTATCCGTTTTTACGTTTCAAAAATGAGTTTGGTCACAAACGACCCGAAAATAGTTGTTGACTGATAATTTAATTAAAGTTGGGAAATTAGAGCTCGGTTTAGACGCCCCGATTGGCCGCGGGACCCGTTTCCGTCTTTAGTGTACCGGAAACTGTTAAATCGGATAAAATTACTCAAATCATCCGAATTATTTTTGGATGATTTATTTTTACCTGTTTAACTCAGTTATATGAAGATAGTTCACTTTTAGGGTTTTTATACACCAGTCAGCTCGTTTAGGCGAACTTTACCGGTTTACGCGTTTTAAACTTTAAAAGTTTGTTTTGCACAAATAATTATCCGTTTAATCTCGGATCTTGAAATTTTGCACAAATCACTTTCTGACAGTGGGGAATTTTATAAAAATATTTTACAGAATTAATTTTTTTATATTTAAAATTTATTTATCTATTTTTAAACACCATTGAAACACTAAATATGTCGTAAATACCAAACGACCTTAGAAAAATCCCAAATTTTTCCTGGATGACCCCTGCCATCCACATAGTCCCCTGTAATTTTTCCAGAACCAAAATCTCTATTTACATGCCATTTTCACTAAAACCGAGCTAGAAAACCCTAGAACTCGTTTAACCGAAAAACCTACTTAGACTTCTCCAACTGACCTAAAATTTTGTGTGTAACTTTTAAATGTTATAAAAAGCTTATCTGGAATTTTCTAGAATTTATCATGATATTTAAGTATTTTTCACCATTTTTAGCCAAAACCGAGCATTAAATTCACCAAATATTCATCCTTTATCCAAAAATTTCCAAATTTTCACAGAACTCATATTTTCATGTATTTAACACCTCTGTAAAATTTCATGACCTAACTCTAAACTTTTCACAATCTGTCCCAAAAACTCATATCCGAACATAAACCGAATATACCTTTTGTTCTCCGCCACTACTAGCTACAAACTCGTCTCTCCGCCTTATCTACCACTAAATACAGAACATACAACCAACATACCACAATACCAAGCAAGTTACACTCACCATCAAGCCTCTTACACTATAGTTTCGGTTATTGTTTCAAAACTAAAGTTTAAACCGTAAAAATTCCTTTTTGATTCGTTTAACTTCTTTCTTGAACCAAGATCCCTTGTATAACCAGTATACATCACTTGATCATGCAAGAATCGGTTTTCATCTCGGGTTTTCACCCTTTTTTTACTTGAAACCTCATTTTCTTGCAAATAAACTCAAGAAAAGAAGATGAGCACGTAAATAACTCGATTTTTACCTTGCTTTTCTTGCTACAAATCCGGGTTTTTAGATCATAATGTGGAGAGAGTTGAAGAAGGAGATGGAATGCTTGTTAAAAAAAAATAAAAGGGCAAGGGGTTATTATCCCAATCCGATCGGAACTATGGGGGAGGTGGGGTGGGACCCACCTTTCCTTTTCTAGCCACTCATTTGGATTTTGGAAATCCGGATAACGTTTTGGATAATCTGGTTCAGTTCGTTTTTCGGTTAAATGTTTAATTTAGTTTAAAACGAGGCTAAAACGGTCGTTTTCGGCCTAAAAATGTAATTTATATAAAACCGATTTAAAAACTTTAAAAACTTAAACCATGACATTTATTAACTTAAAACATAATATTATTAATAATTGCGCATCTTTTTCGGCTTGATCGATCGTCTCTTGCTCGGTTTGGTATTAAAGGTTTCGTTTAACGTACCGACGTATCATTAAATCGAAATTCTTTTTCTGTGCCGTACTTTACTTATCCCGAAGCATTAATGCTTCGTAAAATACTAAATATTATAGATATCGTCTATAATTGAACCCTCGATTCGTTCGGGTTTCAATAACTATCGATCGATTAATCGCATATTCAATACGATGAATTATATATTCACGTACATTCAATACAGTGAACCATGTATTCTCGTATAATTACTATGGTAATTCATGTACCCGATATTAAATATAACGTAACTATTGTCTACCGGTTAGGGTATAACTGGTTTCGTCGGAATCGTTACAGATAAGCTTGGTGATGAGAGGGTGATTGGCATGATAACTAGACTATCTAGAGAAGGAATTGAAAATGTCCTAGATTTGATGATGATGCCAAAGGAGATGGTAATTGCAATGTTTGAGAAAAGATTTGGGCATGTGAGGGCCATTGAACCTAAAAAGAAAACTATTTCTAGGGCCTCAGCTATAAGTGTCCCAATTTCCACCACTTGAGCCTCTCTTCAGAGACAACAAAGGCCACCATCTGATGTGGACCTATGAAGAAGGCTATACTATGATTCACAGACTGATACATTGAAAGTAGTCATGTCTAGTGGTGATCTGAGGGAAGTAATATTCAAGGATGATTTTCTACAATTCAAGAAAGAAAGGCTTGATGAGTTGGTGACCATGAATCTGTATTACTACTATGACTGACATAGGTTTTCTAGTAGACAAAGAAATGACTTACCTAAACATCTCAAAGATCAAGCTTGACAAGGGTTCCCCATGCTTAATAAGAAGAGAAAATTGGAAATGTCTGAGCATGAGAGAAACATGAGGTTGAAGAGGATAAGGTAGAACAGGTTTGCAGAAGAAACATTCCAGGCAAAAAGCAAAAGTAAGAACCCTCTTGCAAACCTGATGGAATGTTTAAATATGAGACGACAGATATCAAGAGCAAACTGTGAAGTCCTAGAGAAATGGAAAGATAACAAGTGTGGATGTTGATGACAAAGATGGATCCTTCATTCTCATAAACTCTACTGGACGGGTCTTGGGCATCATAAAGAAAGATATTGACTTGAAATTCCTGCATGTTGAAGATTTCAATGACATAATCAGATGGGATATTCCCACTGATCATCCAAACCACACGCAGTTCTTCATGTTTAAAGAAAGTGTTGCAAGTTTGAAGTTGGCTAGAAAACAAGAAGCCTCAGCTCAAGGAGATGAAGATTACATTTATAGCTTAGGTTTACTTTGTAGTGTCCAAAGGACATAATTCTAAATTTGTAAAATTCTTTTGATTATGTTATGTTATTTCTTTTTAATTTTGATGTGTATTTTAGCTAAGGGTATGTAACATTAGAAGTGTTTTGGTACAGGTGAGGTTGTTCCAATATAGGGGGAGAGTGTTGGGATGAGAAATAGGCTAAAGGAAGATTGGAAACTTCTCAGCCTTTCAAGAAAGTGCTAAGTATGGACTCGAGCAAGGTTCACTTTGTCTAGCAAGGTAGTTCTTCAAGTCAAGCAAGGTTTGTTTTCCTAGCAAACCCTGGCTAAAACCAAGCTAAAGTCAAATCTAGCAAAGTTTATTCATAATAAACAGTGTTCCCAGCAAGGTTGAAGAAAGTTGTTTAAGAAACAATATAAAGAGTTGAAGGGTTTAGCCAAGGGCTTGATCTCCTAGAAAAGCTTCAACTCCTAGCAATAATCCAACTACCAAGGGCTTTGCTCGATATAATCCCACTAGCAAGGTTCAACTCCTAGCAAAGCTATAGTGTTACCAACACACTTTGATTTGTTGAATAATTTATTATTAACAAAGAGTTGAAGGGATTCCTGAAGAACAAGTTTGCTAGTTGGATTATATCGAGTAAATTTTTATATAGTCAAGAGGATTGAAGTCTGCTAGGAGATAAATAAAGTATGCATGGAGAACTGTTTACCATCACACTTCATAGTTACCAAGTCTGCTCGATAATGATACATGATGCAAAGCTTGCCTGAAGACTTGTTTTACACGTAACATTTATTGTAATAGCTTTAATTATGTACGAATGATTAGGGCTTCCAGATAAGGAATGTCAGATGTCAGGGCAGGCCAATAAAAGGAATAATTAAGGGAACGCCTATAACACAACTTTAGAGACCTAGACATTTCACCTGATATTGATTATGAGGGTTGTCTTTATCTCGTGCGGATAAAACATTCCATTCTAAAACCCCAGTCGATTTCTTATTGTGTTTGTTACCTTTGTGTCTTGTTAGCAACATTTAGTTTGTTAGTTATTCCGCCATTAACATAACTATTGTTCTTTCCTAATTTAGCAAGTCGTTAACCTTCTTGTCGACACTTCATGTGTAGGTTACGACATAGTGATTGAGCGATATAATCAGGACTGACATACCTCCTCCAACGTGGTTAAATTTTCCAGTTCCTCAACAAATGGCAATGTTGTTGAACTTGATACATCTTCAGGAGAACCAAAGGGCTGCTGATAGAGAGTTCCAAGAGCAGATGAGACTGGATCAACTCAAAATGGTTAGTCACATCTCTTATTGTCAAAAAGAGAATCGTGAACTACGTGCCATTGTTACTGCTCAGGGGAAGAAGCTGAAATAGCAAGAAAATGTTATCCTTCAATTAACATGCAAAGATGATATGTTGAAGAAGTTGAAGGGTAATGACGAAGATAAAGACCTTGATGCTGGCACAAGTGGTGGTCAGCAGCAACAACAGACAGGTAAATCTGCTCCTGGTGTTAATACTGAGGGTAGTGATAAGCATATAGTAATGTATCGTGACACTACTAACATGCGACCTATTGAGGCTCTTAAGGCCAATACAATTCTATTTGTGGATAATGTGAAAGGTGTTGTTATGAGCCCGGAAAACGCAGATGAGATCGTGGAAGAGGAATTCGTTGATTATGCTTTATCCCACTTATGGCATCCTGAAATTTATATAAATAATATTTATATATTATTTACACAGGAAATGTAGTTTGAGTTAGTAGAAGAATAATAAAATAATAAATATAGTATGCTAATTAGATGGAAGTAATTATGGACATAAAAAGGAAGATGAGCCTAAGGTCCATGGGCTAAAAGGAGTATCAATACCCCTTAAACCCTAATCCTTTCCATCTTCATCCACTTTACACCTTAGCCTCCACCACCAAAAGCACACACTAAAGCCAAACACTCTCTACCCTAATATTAGAACCCGAAGGTAAGAAATCATTTATCTTAGCTGACCCAACACTCTCTACCCGTATGAGCCGTTTGGATCAAGACCTAGGTTATTTCGGGTGTTTAATCAACAAAAAATGAGATTAAGGGCCACCTTAGCTCAGAAGTGGACACCCTGAAGCTACCCATGTCATAATGATCAAACCCGATCATCCATGGTAGTTCGAGATGAAATTTCTAAAAGTTGGGAATTATGTAACATTAGTTAATTTCAAACCCGAAAACCCGGCCCATTTTAAAATTTTGATAATTTTCAAATCCGCAATTATTAATAAAATCTTCCCATTTAGTAAGTATATGATTGTGTTATTTAATTGTTTGTAATTATTGGTGTTCTTCAAGATGGGTCAACCGCCTTATTCTCTTCATCTCCAAATTCCTACCATTTGACTCGTTTTTGCAAGTCTTGGATGAACCTAGACTATTTTTCTGTTGATAATTAACTTCCTCCTTCTCCAAATTGGGTGAAAGCTAATTAATTTGGTGATTACTGTTGCTTAAGACCAGCCTTATGACTAGCCAATGCAATTAACCACTTCAACCTTGATATTAGCGATTTGAAGCCTATATAAAGCCTCTCAAACTTCTACAAATTATTTACCACAACACTTTACACTGTCAATTGTGTTCTTGTTTTTTAATTGGTGCTAAAATCCATGTTTGACCAAGAAAGTCAAACCGATCAAGTTCTTCTTTCTGCTTTGATATTCCATCCTCAGGTAATTATTGTCTTATTTTAGTACAATATATCATGTGATCATCATGTTGTCACTCGAAATTAACAACCATGGTTGTGTTTTCACTATCACTCGTTGGCACGTTAATGCTCGGTTAAAAAAGTTTTATGTTAAAAACTAACCTTTACAAAACTAATAAACAATACTAAGATTTTCCAACATGTCATGTCATCTTATCATTTCAAACATGTAAGACATAAACCTAAATCAAAACCGAGTTCATGTCCGACCAAAAACATGAGTCACTCGTTAATCTTGTTTTATTAAATGATATTCGGTTTGAAAAGAACAAAAGAATACTAAAGGCAGAATCAATAATACTCTTACTGTTTCTTAACAGATAGAAAAGTAACAAACACACAAAGTAACTCAAAATATTTCCATATATATTGTGAAGGATACAATGAAAATCAATTAGGGTTTCTAGGTGGAATGTTTGGATTTATGGTAGCTTTTCGTGCAGGAGTGAGACAGCAGCTAAATCACAATATTCGCTCCGTTTGTTCAGGTGTGTAAAAGTCCGTCATAGGCGTGCCCTAAATTATTCCTTTTATAGTCCTGCCCTAACACATGACATTCCCTTTTATAATCCCTAATCATAGAAACATAATCAAAAACATATTACAAAAGATTCGAAGTGTAAACAGGTCTTCAAGCAAGCTTTACAGCTTTTGTCTTTAGCGAGAAGACCTTGTAACCAAGTGTGCTGGTAAATAGTTCTCCGGGCAAGCTTTACTTAGAATATTTTCCTTGGAAAATATTCATCTAGCAGACTTCAATCCCCTTGACCATATCAAACTTTTCTCGATATAGTCCTACCAGCAAACTTGTTTTTCAGAGATCCCTTCAACCTTTTGTTAACTTAACTTATTGAAAAAACCCAATTGTGCTGGTAACACTGTAGCTTGCTCAGAGTTGAACCTTGCTCGTAAGAAGTCCTTAATTTGTTTCTTTATCAACATCCTCCAAACTTGTTTGGACCACTGTTTTTTTATGAATTTGCTATGAAACAAACCTTGCTTGAATTTGAAGAAAAACCTTGCTAGACAAAGTGAACCTTGCTCGTTCTATCACTTAAGAGGAATTCTACAAGATAACCTTGTTGGGAAAGCAAAATACCTTGCTTGTCACACCCCGATCGTGATGGCGGAATAATCGAGGCGCGGCGACTAAGTCGTGATTGTTGAGCACAATAGTATAAAAGTCTAAATGCATAAACATAACCAAAATGTCAAATATTACACCATCCAGGTAACATGAAACAAACTGTTTTAATACAAAATATCAAGTTTCCAAACAACTCCTAGACTAGCCTTCATCTCTCTAAGGCCTCTAAACTTGCTAGGGATTTCTTGCTGCATTATTTCCTGAAAACATGTAACAAACTGTCAACTACATAAAGTAGATGAGTGAATTCATAGGTTTAAAGAAAAAGAGTTTATACACAAACATACTAGTATAGGTTGTAGGGGTTTATATATAGGGTGTACCTGCGGCTAACCCACCACTCCTACAACTTATACTACTATGTTTGGATATAATACCCGGTTTTAAGATGGTTTGTAAGAAAAGGGCTCTTGGTTTTCCCAAAGAGGTTTTTGTAGTAAGTAAAACATGAAATGTTCTCCTGGACTCTCAGCGGGCTTATTATTCTCCCATTAGAGTCGTTTGTGATAAGATTACTCAAAGATTTGTGGTCTCCCAACGATACATGTAGCACATAGCAGTTAAGCATAAATAAGGACATATAGATTTGAGCATGCTAAGTTTACTAGATAAACCAACACCAAGATCCCACAGTTTTCTAGTATCCAAGATGATGGTGAATAAATGATGATGATGATGAATGAAGATGAAACTCAATGATCACACAAGACTTGATTGATCCCACGCAAGACTTAAACCAAGACTACCTCGTTCTTGTCATCCAGGACTCAGCTAGGTTCTACCGAGAGTAGGATAGACTCCCCAAAGAATCCTGGGTTCCCTTGGTCCCTACCGAGACTAGTATAGGTCCTCAAGAGTTATGGATTTCACCGAGACTAGTATGAAATCCCATGAGTTACGAGTGCCACCGAGAATAGAATGCCACTCATGGTCGCGAGTTCTACCGAGAGTAGAATAAACTCTCGCGTCCAATTCAACTCATGATGCTTTGATCTCTAGATTTCCATGCTGACACAATGACTATGATGATATGAATATGATTCCCATTTCCCATGATGTCAATGTTCATAGAATTTCCCATACTCATTGATTTCCAATGTTCTTAGATCTCCATAAGTTGATGGGTTTTCCCCATGTTCATAGATTTCCAAAGTTTATAGATTCTTAAAAAGCTTGTGGATTTCCGCACGTGTGTAGAAATCCAAAAGTTTATAGTTTAAAGAGTGTTTGCATAAATGATTTTTATCCAAACGTGTAAAGTTACCATGTTTCCACCCCATAGTTTTGAAAGCTTAAATAGGGGCTATGAACTCACCTTGATCTCGGGTTAGGATGGTGCTACAATAGATCTCCTTAGCCTAGAGTTGAACATAAATATAAGGTTAACAACGTGCTATAAGTCTAAGAAAACGAGCTTACGCGGCCTCGAGCAAAAACTGGGTTTTAAAGACGAAACAGCTTGGTTCTGGCTTGATTCGATCGAATAGGAACACGTTCGATCGAATAGACACACATTCGATCGAATCTGTGGCACACTCGATCGAACTAGAAACACATTTGGTCGAACCAGTTGGAAAAACTCGTTCGGTCGAACATGGAACTTGTTCGATCGAATAGACACTCGTTCGATCGAATACGAAACTCATTCGGTCGAATGAGTTGGAGACCATTCGGTTGCTTTCCTATTCGATCGACTGAACTGATTCGATCGACTGGACTGATTCGATCGACTGGTTCGATCGAATGAGTCTGATTCGACTCCTTCAAGCTGGGCGACGGAGAAACCTACGGGTTTTTCAGATTTTCCAGATTTTTGACCCAAAATCGAAGTTTTTGACATGGAAATGCTCGGGATTGAAAGGGCTATCGATTCCTAGTGATTTTAAACACAAAAGCCTGCATTTTGACACCAAAACAAGACGGTTTTTGACCCGAAAACTCTAGAAACGAAAGTGGGTGTTTTTGCTCGATTTGAGGCCGAAAATGGTTATGAAAATGGATGATTTTCAAGAAGATCTTACCAAGAATAACAACAAACAGATTTGTGGACTCGGATTTGAAGTTTGAAGACTTTCTCTCTCTAGTTTCTCTCTCTAGAATGAGAGTGTTTGGGTGGGAAGTGTTGGTGGAAATGAAAGAGATGGTGTAAGAATACTTGATTTTCCGCTTAAATACTCGGGTGACTCGGGTTCGGGTTTAGGCTACCGACGGGTCAAGACTAGTCGAGTTCATAAGTTTTTAAACAAACTAAAACTTTTTCAGCAAAACTTTTATAAAACCATTTTCCGAATAATTATTTGAAATCTTTTTAAATAAGAACATTTAATTTTTCGAAAGCATAAAAATTAATATTTTTCAGGCGTAAATGTCGTTTTATAAAATAAACATTTTAAATGATAAAAGCAGATTTTTCCAATGATATGGGTTCCGAACTTATCGTCCAAAATCCCAAAGTCTATAGTTTCCGATGATTTCACGATCCTAGTTTACCAATCGAATTTCAGGGCGTTACATTCTCCCCAATTTAGAGGAATTTCGTCCCGAAATTTAGAACTTAGTATAGTTGATGCAATGATGTTTTAGATCAAATGATCCCATGATGACCACTATGCGCCACTACCCCTAATTTTCGTCTTGGATACCACCCAAATCAAGTTGAAGGGGTTTATATATAGGGTGTACCAGCGGCTAACCCACCACTCCCTCAACTCCACTTGGGTGTTTCTTTCGACTCCTATTAGTTCAATGACACACAGGACGACACACTATTTTCCACTACAAGGCATCACCTTCAAGCTTTACATCAGACATATTCATTTCGGATTGAAGGGGTTTATATATAGGGTGTGTACCAGCGGCTAACCCACCACTCCTTCAATCTCCAATGAATAATTCCCTCAATAACTCTTGAATTTAACGCCTCACAGCTGCCACGCTAACTATGAGTCCCTAATTCCAAGTCTCGCTTCAGACATAATCAACTTGTGCCGAAGGGGTTTATGTATAGGGGTGTACCAGCGGCTAACCCACCACTCCTTCAACATTCATTGATTAATTCCCTACACGAAGCTTGAGTTCATGACTCATAGTTACACAATAGCATATTGTTTATACACGTATACACCTGTGAACTTGATGTAATTATATTCCGGACTATAATTACGAGTTCACCTTGTATCAATGTATAAACTCCATTGTGTGCGGCAAGAAAAATCGACACGACACCACACACACACCCACAACCATGCTTCATGAATGCTAGAATGATGACAAATTTTGGCTCAATGATACATAGTTTACCCCAATGTTTACATGATTAAGTATGCACAACTTGTGTTTTCCAGCACGAGTCATGGGTAGCCAAACTTGGTGTTATGCAAATAAGAGAATATTTATAAGCAAATAGGAACAACATGATACTTCATTGATTGATATTGGTCCCTGATTACATGATTACGATTACATAGACTCCAAGATTTCTAGAATTACAAAGATGATGACTATGCGAACAGATGAGGGTATTCCTCCTTCATCTTAACCTCTCGCTCCCATGTGAACTCGGGTCCACGATGGTTGTTCCAACGTACCTTGACTATGGGTATCCGGCTTCGCTTAGTCCTTTTGACTTCTCGATCTAGGATCTCGACAGGTTCCTCAACAAAGTGTAGTTTGTCGTCGATGCGAACCGTGTCGATCGGGATTTGAGCGGTCTCGTCAACGAGGCACTTTTTGAGTTGCGACACATGAAAAACGTTGTGAACACGGCTGAGTTCTGGAGGCAATTCCAAGCGATAGGCTACGGGTCCGACCTTTTCGATGATCTTGAAAGGTCCTACGTACCTTGGAGCAAACTTTCCCTTTTTCCCGAAGCGAACAATGCCCTTCCAGGGGGAAACTTTGAGCATTACGCGATCGCCTATTTGGAACTCCAGAGGTTTGCGGCGTTTGTCAGCGTAATACTTGTGTCGACAGCGGGCGTCCTTAAGTCTTTGCTGGATGATGGCGATACTGTCAGTGGTTTCCTGTATCAGTTCCGGGCCGAGGATTTGAGAATCTCCGGGTCTCGGACCAACACAGTGGAGAACGACATTTCCTGCCATAGAGTGCCTCGAATGGTGCGCATTTGATGGTAGCATGATAGCTGTTATTGTATGAGAACTCTGCAAGAGGAAGGTGAGTCTCCCAGCTACTACCGAATTCAAGGATACAGGCTCTGAGCATATCCTCCAGGGTTTGTATGGTCCTTTCGCTCTGACCGTCCGTTTCAGGATGATAGGCAGAGCTAAGTTTCACACTTGTCCCAAAGGCTTTCTGAAATGACTTCCAGAACCTTGACGCAAAAGAGGGGTCACGGTCAGACGTGATGCCCTTAGGCACACCGTGACGGGTTACGATCTCACGAATGTAAATCCGCGCCAGCTTCTCCGTAGTGTAGTCCTCGCGGACAGGGAGAAAATGGGCAGACTTGGTCAAGTAATCCACGATAACCCAAATCGTGTCATAACCGCTGGGTGTCCGCGGGAGTTTGGTAATGAAGTCCATAGCGACTTCGTCCCACTTCCACTGCGGTATGATCGGTTGCTGTAGCAGGCCAGATGGTCTCTGATGTTCAGTCTTGATCCGCGAGCATGTTAGACATCTACCGACGTACAAAGCTATGACTTTCTTCATACCCGGCCACCAGAAGTGAGACTTGAGATTCTGATACATTTTATCACTGCCTGGGTGAATAGAGTATCTGGATTTGTGCGCTTCGTTCAGGATGAGTTCTCGAAGTGGTTCAGAGTTTGGAATCCACATGCGATTTAAGTAGTAAAGTATACCATCAGACTTGGTTTCAAACTTCCGTTCGGCACCGCAAGATAGCATATTTTTGAGATCACCACCAGCAATCGCTTGCTTTTGAGCTTCAAGAACCATGGAGGGAAGATTGGACTGAATACGGATCGCATGCAACTGGGTCCTTTCCTTGCGACTTAACGCGTCAGCCACTACGTTAGCCTTTCCAGGGTGGTAGCGGATTTCGCAGTCATAGTCACTTAGGAGTTCAACCCATCGACGTTGTCGCATGTTTAGCTCCCTTTGATTGAGGATGTGTTGTAGGCTCTTGTGGTCGGTGAAGATGACACATTTCGTACCGTATAGGTAGTGTCTCCATATTTTTAAGGCAAAGACCACAGCACCCAATTCCAAGTCATGAGTGACATAATTCCTCTCATGACTCTTGAGTTGACGCGAGGCGTAAGCGATGACCTTACCGCGTTGCATTAAGACGCAGCCTAGACCTTGGCTCGAGGCGTCGCAATAAACAACAAAATCATCGTTACCCTCAGGAAGTGACAGGATTGGTGCATGACAGAGTTTATGTTTCAATGTTTGGAAAGCCTCTTCCTGCTCTTGGCTCCAAATGAACGGTTCCCCTTTTTGAGTTAACATTGTGAGAGGCAATACGATCTTTGAAAAGTTCGAGATGAATCGACGGTAGTACCCAGCTAAACCAAGAAATGAACGAATTTCGGTTGGCGTTGTAGGCGCTCCCCAATTTTTGATGGCTTCAATCTTGGCAGGGTCGACATGAATGCCTTCCTTGTTAATGATGTGACCTAAGAATTGAACTTCCCTTAGCCAGAATTCGCATTTGGAGAATTTGGCGTAGAGTTGCTCTTTCCTCAGCAGATCCAAGGTAAGCCTGAGATGAAGCTCATGGTCGGCTTTAGAGCGGGAATAAACGAGAATATCGTCAATGAAGACGATAACAAACTGGTCCAGGTATGGACGACAAACGCGATTCATGAGATCCATGAACACCGCAGGGGCATTCGTCAAACCAAAAGGCATGACTAGGAACTCGTAGTGTCCATAACGAGTTCTGAAAGCGGTTTTCGCGATGTCGTCCTCCATGACGCGTACTTGGTGATAACCTGAGCGTAGGTCGATCTTGGAAAAGTAAGTGGCTCCTTGCAGCTGGTCGAAAAGATCGTCAATCCTTGGTAATGGATACCGATTCTTGACCGTGAGTTTGTTAAGCTCACGATAGTCTATGCACATCCGGAAAGATCCGTCCTTCTTCTTGACGAAGAGGACTGGAGCTCCCCATGGAGATGAACTAGGGCGAATAAAACCCTTGTCTAGTAGTTCCTGTAGCTGGCTCGATAATTCCTGCATTTCTGACGGAGCCAAACGATACGGAGATTTTGCCACGGGGGTTGCACCGGGAACTAATTCGATGCGGAATTCGACTTGTCGGCTAGGAGGTAGTCCGGGTAAGTCTTTAGGAAAAACGTCTGGAAATTCACGCACGACGGGGACATCAGAGAGCTTCTTCCCCAAAGATTTCTTGATGGAGACATGAGCTAGGAAGGCGAGACACTTCTTTCGAAGGCATCGCCGAGCTTTAAAGCAGGAGATTAATTTCAGACATCTACCTGATCTTTCTCCTTGAATAATTATGGACTCGCCAGAAGAACAAGGAACGCGAATGAGCTTCTCAGCACACACCACTTCCGCGTGGTTGATGGACAACCAATCCATCCCAACAATTACATCGAAACTTCCTAATTGCATAGGGATGAGGTCAATGCTAAGAGGCGTCTGATCAAACGTAAGCGTGCAATTGCGAACGATTTCGTTCACTTGGGTAGACTCTCCGTTTGCCAATTCGACAGAGAAAGCGGGGTCTAAGACAGAGGTTCCTAGATTAAGCAATGGGACCAATGCGCTAGAAATAAAACTTCTATCTGCACCCGTATCAAATAGAATAGAAACCCAGAGATTGTTGAGAATGAACGTACCAGTAATGACGTCAGGATTTTGGCGAGCTTCAGCAGCGCCAATAGTAAAGGCTCGGCCTCGGGCCGGAGGAAGATTTGCAAGACGAGGACACCTGCTCTTGAAGTGGTCCGTGGCTCCACACTCGAAACAGCCTCGAGTGTTGCTGGGTTGGGAACTGCTGCTCTGTATTGCCAGTTGATTACCTTGAAATCTGCAGCGTTCCGCTAGGTGCCCCAAACGCCCACAGTTCGTGCATTTCCAGCACGGGGTTCCGGCAGGGTGATGAAATTGGCAAGTGCCGCACATGGGGTGAACCCCAGTGTACTCCCTCTTTGGCCTTCCAGAAGGGGTGGGAGCAGGTGCGACAGAGCTGATTGGGGTTGCGGGAGTAACCATCGCGTAACTGCTAGCCTTACGCTTTTTGATGCGGTTGATCTTTTTGGATGAGCCCTCGGCGGCCTTGCCCGTACCTTTGGCTAGGACCCCAGTCTTAACCTGGTCCTGGGTCAGTCGGGCAGCTAGTTCAATGGCCGCTTGTAGGGTTGATGGGTCAGCCCCGATAACGATTCCACGGACAGTGTCAGGTAGGCCATTGATGTAAAGCTCAATAGCCCGGGAGGGAGGGGTGACCAAGTGTGGTACGAGAAGGGAGAGCTCGTGAAAACGCTCCGTGTACCCTTGGTGATCAGCGCCCGTCATTCTGTGCACCCAAAACTCAGCTTCAAGTTTCTGCACCTCACTGCGAGGTACGAACTCGCGGGTAACCAAAGCTACGAATTCCGACCAGGTCATGGCCAAGGCAGCCTCACGCCCGCGGGTTCTTATCTCGTTGTTCCACCAGGTCAGCGCGCGTTTAGACAACATGCTTGCCGCGTGCGTGACCTTCAGTGTCTCAGGGCACGAGCTAATAACAAAGGCAGCCTCCATCTTTTCGATCCACTGGAGGAGACCAACGGCGCCTTCTGAACCGCTGAAGCTGGTGGGTTTGGTAGCCATGAAGTCCTTGTATGGCTTATTTGCTGGTTCATTTGCGTTCTGAGCTGGAATTTGGTTGGCCCCAGAGGTTCCTTCTTGCCTCAGCCCCTGGCTGATGGCTGTTACCATGCCTGGTAACACAGCCGCGATCTGCTGGGCTATAAGGTTGGCTAGATCAGCGGAGTCCAAGGGGGCGGGTGCACGTCTGGGAGGCATTCTTGACAAAACGAAAAAAAAAACGAGCGTTAGATAGAATCGATGACACGCCAAAGATTAAGAATAGAGGACATAGATTATACCAAGAACACAGAATGACATGGCTCAAGAGATTAACAGTTAATATACAACACATAAGCACGCAGCACGTATATAAGTGTAGACATGTGATTGTGATGCATGAGCTATCTAGAGTCAAGGATCCTAGGTTATAGTCTAGGTCGGTTTCCTAATTCCCTATAACCACTGGCTCTGATACCAATCTGTCACACCCCGATCGTGATGGCGGAATAATCGAGGCGCGGCGACTAAGTCGTGATTGTTGAGCACAATAGTATAAAAGTCTAAATGCATAAACATAACCAAAATGTCAAATATTACACCATCCAGGTAACATGAAACAAACTGTTTTAATACAAAATATCAAGTTTCCAAACAACTCCTAGACTAGCCTTCATCTCTCTAAGGCCTCTAAACTTGCTAGGGATTTCTTGCTGCATTATTTCCTGAAAACATGTAACAAACTGTCAACTACATAAAGTAGATGAGTGAATTCATAGGTTTAAAGAAAAAGAGTTTATACACAAACATACTAGTATAGGTTGTAGGGGTTTATATATAGGGTGTACCTGCGGCTAACCCACCACTCCTACAACTTATACTACTATGTTTGGATATAATACCCGGTTTTAAGATGGTTTGTAAGAAAAGGGCTCTTGGTTTTCCCAAAGAGGTTTTTGTAGTAAGTAAAACATGAAATGTTCTCCTGGACTCTCAGCGGGCTTATTATTCTCCCATTAGAGTCGTTTGTGATAAGATTACTCAAAGATTTGTGGTCTCCCAACGATACATGTAGCACATAGCAGTTAAGCATAAATAAGGACATATAGATTTGAGCATGCTAAGTTTACTAGATAAACCAACACCAAGATCCCACAGTTTACTAGTATCCAAGATGATGGTGAATAAATGATGATGATGATGAATGAAGATGAAACTCAATGATCACACAAGACTTGATTGATCCCACGGAAGACTTAAACCAAGACTACCTCGTTCTTGTCATCCAGGACTCAGCTAGGTTCTACCGAGAGTAGGATAGACTCCCCAAAGAATCCTGGGTTCCCTTGGTCCCTACCGAGACTAGTATAGGTCCTCAAGAGTTATGGATTTCACCGAGACTAGTATGAAATCCCATGAGTTACGAGTGCCACCGAGAATAGAATGCCACTCATGGTCGCGAGTTCTACCGAGAGTAGAATAAACTCTCGCGTCCAATTCAACTCATGATGCTTTGATCTCTAGATTTCCATGCTGACACAATGACTATGATGATATGAATATGATTCCCATTTCCCATGATGTCAATGTTCATAGAATTTCCCATACTCATTGATTTCCAATGTTCTTAGATCTCCATAAGTTGATGGGTTTTCCCCATGTTCATAGATTTCCAAAGTTTATAGATTCTTAAAAAGCTTGTGGATTTCCGCACGTGTGTAGAAATCCAAAAGTTTATAGTTTAAAGAGTGTTTGCATAAATGATTTTTATCCAAACGTGTAAAGTTACCATGTTTCCACCCCATAGTTTTGAAAAGCTTAAATAGGGGCTATGAACTCACCTTGATCTCGGGTTAGGATGGTGCTACAATAGATCTCCTTAGCCTAGAGTTGAACATAAATATAAGGTTAACAACGTGCTATAAGTCTAAGAAAACGAGCTTACGCGGCCTCGAGCAAAAACTGGGTTTTAAAGACGAAACAGCTTGGTTCTGGCTTGATTCGATCGAATAGGAACACGTTCGATCGAATAGACACACATTCGATCGAATCTGTGGCACACTCGATCGAACTAGAAACACATTTGGTCGAACCAGTTGGAAAAACTCGTTCGGTCGAACATGGAACTTGTTCGATCGAATAGACACTCGTTCGATCGAATACGAAACTCATTCGGTCGAATGAGTTGGAGACCATTCGGTTGCTTTCCTATTCGATCGACTGAACTGATTCGATCGACTGGACTGATTCGATCGACTGGTTCGATCGAATGAGTCTGATTCGACTCCTTCAAGCTGGGCGACGGAGAAACCTACGGGTTTTTCAGATTTTCCAGATTTTTGACCCAAAATCGAAGTTTTTGACATGGAAATGCTCGGGATTGAAAGGGCTATCGATTCCTAGTGATTTTAAACACAAAAGCCTGCATTTTGACACCAAAACAAGACGGTTTTTGACCCGAAAACTCTAGAAACGAAAGTGGGTGTTTTTGCTCGATTTGAGGCCGAAAATGGTTATGAAAATGGATGATTTTCAAGAAGATCTTACCAAGAATAACAACAAACAGATTTGTGGACTCGGATTTGAAGTTTGAAGACTTTCTCTCTCTAGTTTCTCTCTCTAGAATGAGAGTGTTTGGGTGGGAAGTGTTGGTGGAAATGAAAGAGATGGTGTAAGAATACTTGATTTTCCGCTTAAATACTCGGGTGACTCGGGTTCGGGTTTAGGCTACCGACGGGTCAAGACTAGTCGAGTTCATAAGTTTTTAAACAAACTAAAACTTTTTCAGCAAAACTTTTATAAAACCATTTTCCGAATAATTATTTGAAATCTTTTTAAATAAGAACATTTAATTTTTCGAAAGCATAAAAATTAATATTTTTCAGGCGTAAATGTCGTTTTATAAAATAAACATTTTAAATGATAAAAGCAGATTTTTCCAATGATATGGGTTCCGAACTTATCGTCCAAAATCCCAAAGTCTATAGTTTCCGATGATTTCACGATCCTAGTTTACCAATCGAATTTCAGGGCGTTACACGTCTGATCAAACGTAAGCGTGCAATTGCGAACGATTTTGTTCACTTGGGTAGACTCTCCGTTTGCCATTTCGACAGAGAAAGCGGGGTCTAAGACAGAGGTTCCTAGATTAAGCAATGGGACCAACTCGCTAGAAATAAAACTCCTATCTGCACCCGTGTCAAATAGAATAGAAACCCAGAGATTGTTAAGGATGAACGTCCCAGTAATGACGTCAGGATTTTGGCGAGCTTCAGCAGCGCCAATAGTAAAGGCTCGGCCTCGGGCCGGAGGAAGATTTGCAAGACGAGGACACCTGCTCCTGAAATGGTCCGTGGCTCCACACTCGAGACAGCTTCGAGTGTTGCTGGGTTGGGAACTGCTGCTCTGTATTGCCAGTTGATTACCTTGAAATCTGCAGCGTTCCGCTAGGTGCCCCAAACGTCCACAGTTCGTGCATTTCCAGCACGGGGTTCCGGCAGGGTGATGAAATTGGCAAGTGCCGCACTTGGGGTGAACCCCAGTGTACTCCCTCTTTGGCCTTCCAGAAGGGGTGGGAGCAGGAGCGACAGAGCTGATTGGGGTTGCGGGAGTAACCATCGCGTAACTGCTGGCCTTACGCTTTTTGATGCGGTTGATCTTTTTGGATGAGCCCTCAGCGGCCTTGCCCGTACCTTTGGCTAGGACCCCAGTCTTAACCTGGTCCTGGGTCAGTCGGGCAGCTAGTTCAATGGCCGCTTGTAGGGTTGATGGGTCAGCCCCGATAACGATTCCACGGACAGTGTCAGGTAGGCCATTGATGTAAAGCTCAATAGCCCGGGAGGGAGGGGTGACCAAGTGTGGTACGAGAAGGGAGAGCTCGTGAAAACGCTCCGTGTACCCTTGGTGATCAGCGCCCTTCATTTTGTGCACCCAAAACTCAGCTTCAAGTTTCTGCACCTCACTGCGAGGTACGAACTCGCGGGTAACCAAAGCTACAAATTCCGACCAGGTCATGGCCAAGGCAGCCTCACGCCCGCGGGTTCTTATCTCGTTGTTCCACCAGGTCAGCGCGCGTTTAGACAACATGCTTGCCGCGTGCGTGACTTTCAGTGTCTCAGGGCACGAGCTAATAACAAAGGCAGCCTCCATCTTTTCGATCCACTGGAGGAGACCAACGGCGCCTTCTGAACCGCTGAAGCTGGTGGGTTTGGTAGCCATGAAGTCCTTGTATGGCTTATTTGCTGGTTCATTTGCGTTCTGAGCTGGAATTTGGTTGGCCCCAGAGGTTCCTTCTTGCCTCAGCCCCTGGCTGATGGCTGTTACCATGCCTGGTAACACAGCCGCGATCTGCTGGGCTATAAGGTTGGCTAGATCAGCGGAGTCCAAGGGGGCGGGTGCACGTCTGGGAGGCATTCTTGACAAAACGAAAAAAAAACGAGCGTTAGATAGAATCGATGACACGCCAAAGATTAAGAATAGAGGACATAGATTATACCAAGAACACGGAATGACATGGCTCAAGAGATTAACAGTTAATATACAACACATAAGCACGCAGCACGTATATAAGTGTAGACATGTGATTGTGATGCATGAGCTATCTAGAGTCAAGGATCCTAGGTTATAGTCTAGGTCGGTTTCCTAATTCCCTATAACCACTGGCTCTGATACCAATCTGTCACACCCCGATCGTGATGGCGGAATAATCGAGGCGCGGCGACTAAGTCGTGATTGTTGAGCACAATAGTATAAAAGTCTAAATGCATAAACATAACCAAAATGTCAAATATTACACCATCCAGGTAACATGAAACAAATTATTTTAATACAAAATATCAAGTTTCCAAACAACTCCTAGACTAGCCTTCATCTCTCTAAGGCCTCTAAACTTGCTAGGGATTTCTTGCTGCATTATTTCCTGAAAACATGTAACAAACTGTCAACTACATAAAGTAGATGAGTGAATTTATAGGTTTAAAGAAAAAGAGTTTATACACAAACATACTAGTATAGGTTGTAGGGGTTTATATATAGGGTGTACCTGCGGCTAACCCACCACTCCTACAACTTATACTACTATGTTTGGATATAATACCCGGTTTTAAAATGGTTTGTAAGAAAAGGTCTCTTGGTTTTCCCAAAGAGGTTTTTGTAGTAAATAAAACATGAAATGTTCTCCTGGACTCTCAGCGGGCTTATTATTCTCCCATTAGAGTCGTTTGTGATAAGATTACTCAAAGATTTGTGGTCTCCCAACGGTACATGTAGCACATAGCAGTTAAGCATAAATAAGGACATATAGATTTGAGCATGCTAAGTTTACTAGATAAACCAACACCAAGATCCCACTGTTTACTAGTATCCAAGATGATGGTGAATAAATGATGATGATGATGAATGATGATGAAACTCAATGATCACACAAGACTTGATTGATCCCACGCAAGACTTAAACCAAGACTACCTCGTTCTTGTCATCCAGGACTCAGCTAGGTTCTACCGAGAGTAGGATAGACTCCCCAAAGAATCCTGGGTTCCCTTGGTCCCTACCGAGACTAGTATAGGTCCTCAAGAGTTATGGATTTCACCAAGACTAGTATGAAATCCCATGAGTTACGAGTGCCACCGAGAATAGAATGCCACTCATGGTCGCGAGTTCTACCGAGAGTAGAATAGACTCTCGCGTCCAATTCAACTCATGATGCTTTGATCTCTAGATTTCCATGCTGACACAATGACTATGATGATATGAATATGATTCCCATTCCCATGATGTCAATGTTCATAGAATTTCCCATACTCATTGATTTCCAATGTTCTTAGATCTCCATAAGTTGATGGGTTTTCCCCATGTTCATAGATTTCCAAAGTTTATAGATTCTTAAAAAGCTTGTGGATTTCCGCACGTGTGTAGAAATCCAAAAGTTTATAGTTTAAAGAGTGTTTGCATAAATGATTTTATCCAAACGTGTAAAGTTACCATGTTTCCACCCCATAGTTTTGAAAAGCTTAAATAGGGGCTATGAACTCACCTTGATCTCGGGTTAGGATGGTGCTACAATAGATCTCCTTAGCCTAGAGTTGAACATATATATAAGGTTAACAACGTGCTATAAGTCTAAGAAAACGAGCTTACGCGGCCTCGAGCAAAAACTGGGTTTTAAAGACGAAAACAGCTTGGTTCTGGCTTGATTCGATCGAATAGGAACACGTTCGATCGAATAGACACACATTCGGTCGAATCTGAGGCACACTCGATCGAACTAGAAACACATTTGGTCGAACCAGTTGGAAAAACTCGTTCGGTCGAACATGGAACTTGTTCGATCGAATAGACACTCGTTCGATCGAATACGAAACTCATTCGGTCGAATGAGTTGGAGACCATTCGGTTGCTTTCCTATTCGATCGACTGGACTGATTCGATCGACTGGTTCGATCGAATGAGTCTGATTCGACTCCTTCAAGCTGGGCGACGGAGAAACCTACGGGTTTTTCAGATTTTCCAGATTTTTGACCCAAAATCGAAGTTTTTGACATGGAAATGCTCGGGATTGAAAGGGCTATCGATTCCTAGTGATTTTAAACACAAAAGCCTGCATTTTGACACCAAAACAAGACGGTTTTTGACCCGAAAACTCTAGAAACGAAAATGGGTGTTTTTGCTCGATTTGAGGCCGAAAATGGTTATGAAAATGGATGATTTTCAAGAAGATCTTACCAAGAATAACAACAAACAGATTTGTGGACTCGGATTTGAAGTTTGAAGACTTTCTCTCTCTAGTTTCTCTCTCTAGAATGAGAGTGTTTGGGTGGGAAGTGTTGGTGGAAATGAAAGAGATGGTGTAAGAATACTTGATTTTCCGCTTAAATACTCGGGTGACTCGGGTTCGGGTTTAGGCTACCGACGGGTCAAGACTAGTCGAGTTCATAAGTTTTTAAACAAACTAAAACTTTTTCAGCAAAACTTTTATAAAACCATTTTCCGAATAATTATTTGAAATCTTTTTAAATAAGAACATTTAATTTTTCGAAAGCATAAAAATTAATATTTTTCAGGCGTAAATGTCGTTTTATAAAAATAAACATTTTAAATGATAAAAGCAGATTTTTCCAATGATATGGGTTCCGAACTTATCGTCCAGAATCCCAAAGTCTATAGTTTCCGATGATTTCACGATCCTAGTTTACCAATCGAATTTCAGGGCGTTACAGAGAACATATTCAATCATAAACAATCAGGCTTGCCCGGAGAGTGACTTGAATATTAACTCTACCGAAAAGTTTCAAATACTTCAAGGCATTCTCAAAAATAGTAAACTTAGATAACATTATCTAAGTGTACTCGGAAAGGTTAAAAAGTAATGAACCTTACCCGAAAGTACATATTCAAACATATTAAACTGTTTTGGTGCCTGGAAAGGTTATAAAACTTCAAACCATACCCGAACCTACATATTCAACCTATTAAAGGCAAAATGCAACACTTTTTGACTTAAACCAGTTGTCATCATATATTTTTCTTTAAAGATCATAGTTTAAGAGCAAATGGTGCATATAGAGATCAAATTTCAGTTGTATTTCTCTTCAAAACAGTTTCTTCCATTAATATAAAAAGATCTCAAGAATGGGATCATATTGACTAAGTAGCTTTCTCAATACTTCATTCTCAGCATTATTATGACAACATAGATAGGTTAACACTAGGTATTAACTTAGCATTAATTTCCTCTCTTTGGTGATATGATTAAGGTTCATTTAGTAGCATAATACATTAATGGTCAACACTGTGCTATGATGCCTCATATCTCTTCTCAAAGCTTATTTGGCTTTCCCCAGGTCACCCCAATTTGACTCCAACCTCCTTTATTTGGTTAAAAATTGTATTTGTATGATAGAACTTATTGGATCTTTTTGTATTTTTGATTTTCAAACGTATATAGAGGTTGAACGTTGGACTTACTGTTAAATAACATGCCTTTCATTCAAAATGAGACAGATTTTGTCAATATCTTTGTAGTTCTTGTTGTAACCCTCTTGTTTGATAAAATATTTAAAACACTTATCAACTTTTGGTTGATTTATTAATTCTTCCCCTTGTTTTAGATATTTTCTCAAATTTTCTAAAACATGTTCTTTGTCAAATTTAAAGATGTTTCATTTTTGTTTGACCAAATAACAACAGGCTTGTGTATGACTGGGTAATCACTTTTCTGCCTATCAATTGGAGAGATTTATCTTGAGACATGCAAAGAAAACTATGTATCTCCACATAAAGATCAGCATATTCATTATGTTTATATCACCTTAGATTTTACACATCATGGGAAAGCAACCATACATGTTATTGACTATACTAAGGTCCTTTTAGCCTATTAAATCCATATGATTGGCTAAGTAGTCAATGTTCTACCATTTCCCATTTTTAAATACAGTTTAATATTCAATCACCCCAATATCTCTTAATTGGCAGGTAAATGGCTATCCTGTTTGACCACAGGTGGTCAACAGGATCAAACATACATGTGAATATATGTCCATTCAAAGTCAGAGTTATTGACATAGTTTTAAGTGAAGGAATAAGAAACAAGTTATGATTTCCCTATATGCTTTCAGTTTTTCTGGTTAATGGCTATCCTTTGAATCTATAAAGATTTTTAGGACCAAACATATACAAGTGTATGTCCTTCCAACTGGGCAAATGACATAATTTTTAGCAAAAACAACTACTTGAGACTTTTCTTTAAAAGTCCTTCTTTTTAAGCTTCTTAAAAGCTTGAACTGAATAATCTTATCATATCTCAACACCATTAATCAACTTGCTCATGTTTTGACCAAAATAAAGTGTTTATGCAAAATTCATTAGCAAATTCATTATATCATTTCATTTTGACATAAAACTTATTTTGACACAAACAGTTGTCACACATAAACAAATCTCAATCAAACATAATATCATCAAGATAAGTAGACAGTACTAACATGCAAGGTCTATCCTATCTTAATAACATCAGAAGATCAGATAAAGCACATATTCAAGCAATAAGCAGTGATGTCAGATAAGCTCATATTAACAAGTAACTCATAGCAGGAACACTCATCCTAACATCAAAAATGCACATCAACTGATAAACATGTAAAAACATCAATCAAATCAATCATGTCAAAAATTTGCACTCATAATCAGTTAAAGCACATAGCAGTCAACATATCAAGTAACATAATCAAGCATATTCACTTAACATTCATTGAGTGCAACCTCTAACCATATAATCAGTTAGCACATAGAGGTACACAAATAGGCACATATCCTTAATCAGATCTCATCAGAGTTGATCATTCCCAGGGCTTTCAAAAGAAAGTTGAACCTGTTCAATCAAGTGTTTTGGTGAATAGGTCAGCCAAATTATCACTTGTTTCAACTCTTTCATTTCAATCAAATCTTTTTCACTACAATCTCTTATGAAATGATTTCTGATTTCAATGTGCTTAGTCTTAGAATATTGGACTGGATTCTTAACAGTAAAATATGTAGCAGTATTATCAATAAGAATAGGGGTATTCAGAAAATTCAAACCATAGTCCTGCATCTAGTTTTGAATCCGTAGAACTTGTGCACAGCATGCAGATGCAGTAATGTATTCAGCTTCTGTAGTGGAGATTGAGACAGTAGTCTCCTTTTTGCATTGTCATGACACTAGCCTATCACCCAAAAATTGACATCCTCCTGAGGTTGACTTTCTACTCATGTTACAGCCATCATATTCACTGTCTGTGTAGGCAATCAGATCAAAAGATTTATTCTTTGGATACCAAATTCACAAGTCTGGTCTTCCCTTCAAATATCTAAAAATTCTCTTCACAACATTCATATGGGAGACTTATGGATTTGATTGGAATCTTGCACACACACATACAGCAAACATAATATCTGGTCTTGTTGCAGTAAGGTACATCAGGGATCCAATTTTGGCTCTATATTCAAGTTCATCTACAGGCTCCCCCTTTTTATCAGCAATCATCTTTTCTTTAGTGTCCATTGGAGTTGAAGCAGTTTTGTACTCACAACAATTGAACTTATTCAAGACGTCCTGCACATATTTGGTTTGGTAAATGAAAAATCCTTCAGCTTTCTGTTGAACTTGCAGTCCAAGAAAGAAGTTCATTTCTCCCATAGAGCTCATGTTGTATTTGGATTTCATTACCCCTTCAAACTCCATGCATATTTTTTCATTTGTAGATCCAAAGATGATGTCATCCACATAAACATGTAACAGAAGCAAATATGATCCCTTTCTTTTGTAGAAGAGTGTCTTGTCAATGTCTCCTCTTTGAAAATAATTTTCAAGAGGATGATTTGACAGCTCATCATACCAAGCTCTATAAGCTTGATGCAATCCATATAGGGCTTTATTCAACTAATACACCTTGTTTGGATACGAAGGATCCTCAAAACCTGGAGGTTGAGCAACATACACCTCTTCATCAATCTTTCCATTTAGGAATGCAGACTTAACATCAAGCTGGAACACCTTAATGTTCTTTGAGGAAGCAATGCAAGAAAGATCCTGATAGCTTCAAGTCTTGCAACTGGTGCAAAGACTTCGTCAAAGTCTATTTCTTCTTCATGAAGGCATCCAGTGCCACAAGCCTAACTTTATTCTTAATCACCAAACCCCTCTCATTCCTTTTGTTTCTAAAAACCCATTTAGTTTCTATTGCATATCTATCTATTGGCCTACCAACAAGATCCCGCACATGTAAATATCTGAACTGTGCTAGTTCCTCCTGCATTGCTTCCACCCAACTATTGTCTTTTAGTGCTTGAGCAATTTTTTTGGCTCTATTTGGGATAGAAAGCAGGAGTAAAGACAGATGTTTGCAATTTCAGAATGACTTCTTCTGACTCTTTCATGCAAATCTCCAATGATGTTTTCAGAAGGATGATTCTTTTCAACATAAGGAGTTTGAACAATCATATCTGCAGACACATTTGTATAAAGATTTGATTCATTGAGATCTGGTTCTCCAATGATCTAATCAGTTTCTGCATCACGAAATTCTGGTGTTTCTTCATTATTTTGTCCTGAAGTAGATGCACCATTGTTTACTAAGTTTAGTCTTTGAAACAGATCTTGAAACCTTGCAGTAGATACTGCTTCTTCTCCATTTGCTTGGTTACTTGTTTTTCCCTCATTCTGAAATTGATCATTCTGTACTTCTTGATTGTCTTGATTGATATCAGGATGATCTTTTTCAGGATTATGATTGTTATCTTGATTATTTTCTTGAACTTGTTCAACAATCTCACTTGAGGAATTCTTCACAAAAGTATATTCCTTTTCTTTTCTAGCAACCTTTTTCCATAACTCTTCTAAGTCCAATGTTTTCTTCTTTTTCTCTTCAACTACACTGGTCTTGTAAAATGGTCATCAAAGTATTCAGGATAAATCTTGAAAGACATTATCAACTTCTCATGATCAAACAGCCATGCTGCACCATCAACTGTGTTGAATTGATTCTCATTAAATATGATGTCAGACGATTCTGTTACACTCAAATGGTCTTTCACATATACTCTGTATGCTTTTGAGTGTGTAGAATATCCAACAAAGAAACAATCTAGGGATTTTGTTTGAAACTTGTTCAAATAATCTCTTGTGTTCAAAAGAAAACATTTGCATCCAAAGGGCCTGAAAAACTTGATATAAGTCTATCTATCGTAGAATATTTCATATGGTGTCTTGTTATGCCTTTTGTTGACCAGTACACTATTCTGAACTTAACAGGCTGTATTTATGGCTTCAGCCCAGAATGTAACTGGTAAATTAGCATCTGCTAACATGGTTCATGCAGCTTCAATCAAAGTTCTATTCCTTCTTTCTGCAACACCATTTTGTTCAGGAGTTCTATGAGCTGAGAATTGTTGAATGATTCCTTTAATTACAGAAAATTCTTCCATAACTCCATTTTTGAACTCTGTACCATTGTCACTTCTCATCAATTTTACTTTCTTATTCAGTTTGTTCTCAATCATTGTTACACATCCCTTAATCAACTCTGCAGTCTCATCTTTGGTACTTAGGAAATAAACCCAAGTATATCTTGAATAGTCATCAATGATCACAAGACAATATCTTTTCTTTCCTATACTTAGCACACTCATAGGACCAAAGAGATCCATGTGAAGTAATTCAAGTACTTGATCAATTGAATTGATGAGCTTTGTCTTATGAGAAGATTTGTGTTGCTTTCATTTCTGGCATGAACTACAATGATCTTCCAATTTGAATTCCCTTGTAGGTAAGCCAATTACATGCTCACCTTTGATAAGTCTATTCATGTTCTTTAAGTTTACATGACACAGTTTCCTATGCCACAATTTTGACTCATTTTCAGTGGCTTTGGACACAAAACATGCACCTACCCTTGAAACAGCTTCTTTCATATTCAATTCGTATAGATTGTCATTTCTTGGTGCCATCATTATAATCGTTTCAGGTGGGATTACAAACTCAGGTTTTAGGATGAAACAATGTGAATCATCAAAACTGACTTTGTACCCCTTATCACACATTTGTGATATGCTCAGTAGATTATACTGTAGACCCTCAACATGAAATACATTATCAAATGAAACTTTTACATTTCTTATGATTCCTTTCCTAACAATCTTTCCACCATTTTCAACACTCCCAAAAGCTATAGGACCTTCAAACTTTTCTTCATAATTGACAAGTGATCTTTTGTCACAAGTCATGTGCCTAGAACAACCAATATCCATATATCATATGTCATTCAGAGGAGTGGACTGTTCCTGCACAAAAGAAAAAAATTGATCAGTTGAGTGATGAAGTGCAAGCTATTTCAGCTTGCAACTCATCAACTTCAGTTTCAGTGGTAGCTTGGGAAGTGAGTGTTGTTAGTTCAGGATCTTCATGAGTGACTTCTATGTTGTCTGAATTGTCTATCTCATAACCACACTCTCTTGGGGTTTTAAAAAATGATGTTGATCTCTGGCATTCTACTGATGTAGTGTCATACTCTTTTATCACGTAATCTTTCTTTTCTTAATAATCTCTTACATCAGCAACTGAAACAACTTTAGTTTCAGCCTTAGGTTTCCAAAGGAACCCTTCAGGTTCAAACCCATGTTACAATAGAAACTTTTCATCACCAGTAAGTTCAGTTGGTTTCTTTCTAGGAAAGACACCTCTGATTCTTGCCTTCTCACTGTTTGGTGATCCTTGAGAACTATCAGATTTGACAGATTGTGTATCCCTTTTAGGAATGATTCTCAAGGGTTGAAAGTTCTTTTTGACATTTCTCTCAGGCGTTACAAGAGATTTACTCCTTTGAGCTTGTTTAGCCACACGTTTCTTGGCTTTTACTGATGGCTTCTGGCTTTCTTTCTTCAAATATTCCTTTTCACAATTTTTTCCCTTTCCCAGGTACTCATGATATTTTTTCTTATACACAACAAATTCTTGTCCGCACTTTGTTTCATTAGGGACATGAAAAGGTTTGAATTTGAGTCTTTCATTGCAAGAGTCTGTGTGATGACCATACTCATCACACTTCTTGCAACAAACTTTTCCCTTGTATTTTTCATGTTCTTTTTCTTTCTTGAATCATTCACTTGGTTTAGGTGCTTTAACATCAAGTGTCTTCTGAGGTCTTAGACTATCAAAGTCTATTGAGAAAGGAACAAATTCCTTAATCTTGATGTCTTGTCTTTCAGTCTTACTCTTTACAAACACAATTTTTTGCATATTCAGTGGTTCTTCATCTTGACTCTATCTATGTCTTGATTGTCTTTTCTCATATTCTTCCATGGTTTCCACTTCTCAAATATCAAGCACTTCATTATTAGAGAAAACAGGGTAAGTTGGGATAAAATTTTTAACATCCACATTTTCATTCACCTTTTTCTTGTTCTTCTGCTTTATCTTTTCCAATACTGCTTTGCTTGGAGGTCTTACCGCATTGTAATTTACCTTCTTCTTTTCACATATGTCAAAGGACACATGCTCTCTCTTCATTCTTTCATTATGTTTCTTCATTCTTGGTGTGACAGGTGGATACATTGAAAGTTTGTCAATGGATTCTGGTTTCTTGTATTTTCTTCCTCTTTCAGCAACTTTAATTTCCTCATCAGTGATTTGATCACTCAAGTCATCTTGATTCAAATCAATTGAATCAAAGTCATCTTCAGAGACTTAAACTCCAATTGACTTTTCTTCTTTCATATATTTCTTCACTACAAATTCTCCTTCATCATTCACCTCAACATTCTTTTACAAATTCACAAATTCTTCTTTGTCTTGAAAACCATCTTTGAATTGTTGTTGATATGCATTTCTTTTCTCTTATCAACTTTTGGCATAAAGTTGTTGTTGAATGGTGGTGGCATTGCCTTGTATTTGTCTTCTTCCTTTAGTTGGTTTAGAATGCCACATATGTTTCCAGTGGAGATCAAGTTCTTCAAGAATTCATTGTCAACTTGCAGTTTTGTGTTCTTCACCTTCTCTTCTATAATCATTTTCTTCAACCCTTCTATTTCAGTTGTGAACATTTTCAGAGCCCTGTAAGTACTGATACGGTCATCTTCTAGACTCTTCATCCTTTCTTCACTAATCATCTCACTAGCCTCATACCTATTGATAATACTTTGTTTCTTGAAACACTCACTTTCCAGCTTGCCTACTTTTACTTTTAGATCATTAATAATTTCATTTAAATCAATAATGTTGCTTACCGAGTCGGAATTAGAGGGCTGATTCAAGTTAGGGTTTGGATTAAGGTTTGGTTGCGATAAGTCGGTTAGGTTTCTTTGGGAGTAAGGAGTTGCAGTGGAAGGAGAGAGAGGGAAAAGTAATGTTGAAAATTTTGCCTAACTCCCTCTTATATACCATTTGAAAGTGGGTTTTAAATGTTTTTTGTCATTTTGTGAATTATTAGCTGTCACACAGTAACATTATCCACTTGATATATTAAAAACAATATTTATCTTTTAAGTTAATAAAACCTTACTCGGAAAGTTTAATATATCCAAAGTCTACTCGGTATACTTCCACTTACAAAGCTTACCCGAAAAATAAAACATCAAACCTTGCTTGGTCAATCAAAGTAATTTAAAGTCAAGACATTATGAAGAAAGCTTACCCGAAATACTAGATTTCTTGAGAAATTAATCACAAGGCAAATAATCAAGTATGAAATATCAAATAATCATTCTTACTGGAATCAATTAAGATCCCCTTATACATTTCTTGAATTCAAATTAAATGACTTGATCTAGCATAAACCCTAATGAAATAAGAATCATAATCAAACAATCATACTAAAAACATATACATTCAAGCATATTTGGAAATATAGTGTGCCCGAACGACATTCTTATGCACAGTATACCCGAATAACCTTCCTATAGTACAAAGTGTGCCAGAACAACATTCTTATGCAAACAGTGTACTCGGAAAGTCATGTTTTGGAATTACCAAGTATATTGAGGAAACAAGAGTGTACCCGGAATATAGAGTGTGCCCGGAAAACAAGGTTTACCCGAAAACACTTATAATTTCAAAGAAATCATAAACAAATATTACAGAGCATGCTATATAAATGAGATTAAAAACACATAAAATAGCTTGCCCGAAACACCAAAGTTAGCAATAATCTTACTAGGAAACACATATTCAATCATCAGGTATGCCCTTACCCAAGGGATTTCAACAGATCAAACCATACCCGAAAATGACAAACTTAAATAAGAATATCTAAGTGTGCCCGGAAAGGTTAACAAATCTTTCCTAACAACATATTCACACGAATCACAAAGCTTACCCGGTGTACTAACTTAAGTTCACAAAGTTTGCTTGGAATAACAATCAGTATGAAAAATGCAAAGCTTGCCCGGAACAAGAATTTCTTGTTAAAAGCTATCTATATCAAATAATCATCTCAAGACTTCAAGTTTGCTCGGGAAAATAGTACAACAGTGTACTCTCCGGAAAGTGTAAAACACTTCAAAGCATTCCCGAAAATCATAGACTTAGTCAAAAATGACTAAGCTTGCCCGGAAAGGTCATAAATCATCAAACCTTACCCAAACTTACATATTCAAACATATTCAAATGTTTTGTGCCCGGAAAGGTTATAAAACATCAAACCTTACCCGAACTTACATATTCAGCCAATTAAAGGCAAAATGCAACACTTTTTGACTTAAACCACTTGTCAAATTTATATCTTTCATTAAAGATCATAGTTTAAGAGCAAATGGTGCATTTAGAGATCAAAGTTCAGTTGTGTTTCTCTTCAAAAACAGTTTCTTTCTTTAACTAAAAAGATCTCAAGAAAGGGATCATATTGACTAAGTAGCTTTCTCAATACTTCACTCTCAGCATTATTATGACAACATAGATAGGTTAACAGCAGGTATAAACTTAGCATGAATTTCATCTTTGGTGATATGATTAAGGTTCAATTTAAGCATAATGCATTAATGGTCAACACTATGTTATGATGCCTCATATCTCTTCTCAAAGCTTATTTGGCTTTCCCCAGATCACCCCAATTTGACTCCAACCTCCTGTATTTGGTCAAAAACTTGTTTTTGTATGACAAAACTTATTGGATCTTTTTGTATTTTAGATTTTCAAACATATATAGAGGTTGAACGTTGGACTTACTGTTAGTTAACAAGCCTTTCATTCAAGATGAGACAGATTATGCCAACATCTTTGTAGTTCTTAGTTGTAACCCTCTTGTTTGATAAACTATTTAAAACACTTATCATCTTTTGGTTGATTTATTCATTCTTCCCCTTGTTTTGATATTTTCTCAAATTTTCTAACACATGTTCTTTGTCATATTTAAAGATGTTTCATTTTTGGTTGACCAAATAACAACAAGCTTGTGTATGACTGGGTAATCACTTTTCTGCCTATCATTTGGAGAGATTTATACTGAGACATGCAAAGACAACTATGTATCTCCACATAAAGATTAGCATATTCATTATGTTTATATCACCTTAGATTTTACATCAAAGCAACCATACATGTATGACTATACTATGGTCCTTTTAGCCTATTTATTCCATATGATTGGCTAAGTAGTCAATGTACTATCATTTCCAATATAAAAACAGTTTAATATTCAATCACCCCAATATCTCTTTGTTGACAGGTAAATGGCTATCTTGTTTGACCAGTAGTGGTCGGCAGGACCAAACATACATGTGAATATATGTCCTTTCAAAGTCAGAGCTATTGACATAGTTTTAAGTGAAGGAATAAGAAACAAGTCATAATTGCCCCAAATGCATTCAGTTTTCAGGTCAATGGCTATCCTTTGAATCTGTATAGATTCTAGGACCAAACATACACAAGTGCATATCCTTCCAACTGGGCAGATGACATAATTTTCAGCAAAAATAACTACTTGAGTCTTTTCTTAAAAAAATCCTTCCTTTTAAGCTTCTTTAAAGCTTGAACTGAATAATCTTATCATATCACTACACCATTAACAACTTGCTCATGTTTTGATAAAAATAAAGTATTTATGCAAAATTCATTAGAAAATTTCATTTTTATCACTTAATTTTACATAAAACATATTTTGACATAAACAGTTGCAGCACATAATCAAATCTTAATCGAACATGATATTATCAAGACAAGTAGACAGTATTAACAACCAAATTCTAACCTATCTTAATAACATGAGAAGATCAGATAAAGCACATATTCAAACAATTAAGCAATGATGTCAGAAAAGCTTTTTCAAACAAGTAGATCATATCAAGAACACTTATCCTAACATCACAAATGCACATCAACTGATAAACATGCAAACATATCAACAAAACAGTTATATTAAAACTTTGCACACTTGATCAGTTAAGGCACATAACAGTTAACACATTCAGTAGCATAATCAGAATCATACTCAAGCATATTCACATATCATTCAATTTGTGAAACCTCTAAATAAAGTATTCAGTTAGCACATTGAGGTACATAACCAAGCACACATCCTTAAACAGATTTCATCAGAGTTGATCATTCCCAGGGCTTTCAAAAGAAAGTTGAACCTGGTTCTATCAAGTGGTTTCGTGAATAGGTCAGCCAAATTGTCACTTGTATCAACTCTTTGCATTTCAATCAAACCATTTTCACTGCAATCTCTGATGAAGTGATGTCTGATTTCATTGTTCTTAGTTTTAGAATGTTAAACATGATTTTTAACATTAAAGTATGCAGCAGTATTGTCAATAAGAATAGGGGTGTTCAAAAAATTCAAACCATAGTCCAGCATCTGATTTTGAATCCATAGAACTTGTGCACAGCAGGCAGATGCAACAACATATTCAGCATCTGCAGTGGAGATTGATACTGTAGTCTGCTTCTTGCATTGCCATGACACTAGCCTTTCACCCAAAAACTGACATCCTCCTGAGGTTGACTTTCTGCTCATGTTACAGCCATCATAGTCACTGTCTGTATATGCAATCAAATCAAAAGCTTGGTTCTTTGGATACCAAATTCCTAAGTCTGGTCTTCCCTTCAAGTATCTGAGGATTTGATAGTCAAATCTGTTTATTTTCATCTGAAAATTTGATTTTTACTCACCCCTGTTTTTCAAAATATCAAAATGGTTGGTCTTGAAGAACAAGAAGTGTCTACTAACAAAATACCTAGACTCTATGGGAAGGAAAACTTCACCAAATAGAAAGTATTATTTGAAACGGTTGTGTGCAACAACGATGTAGACATGTTGAGTCAAACAATTGACCTAAGGGGGAGATTGTTAAGTCAAAGATTTGACCAAGATGAAGTACATGGAAGATTGGAATCTTCTCAACCTCCTCAGAATTTGCTAAGTATGGATCCGGGCACACCTTAGGCATCCGAGCAAGCTTTTATTTAGCCGGGTACGATATTTTGTCTATCAGGCAAGGTTAACTTCAAGTAGTCTTCTTTAGTGGATATCCGAGCAGGGTTTGCAAATTAGTGCATTGCCGGGCAAGGTTCACTTTATCAAGCAAGTCTGTTCTTCAAAACCAAGTAATGTTCACTTCCGAGTAAGCTTTCTGGTTAACCAAGTCCATGAAGCCAAGTGATTGGAAGACCGGGCAAGGTATTCAATAATAATTGTAACACCCCGTAACCGCAGCGGAAACGTAAACGGGATGCAACAGACACCTCTGATATCAACCACATTGTTTATAAAGAAAACTGAATACATTAATATACTTCAAATTACATTATCTCGTATTTCATTACCGTCTAGGTGATACAGACATCATACAATACGATACATAATTCTATTTATTATAATGTATCATGACATCCCACACGCAAATCTTACACACATCAAGCACTTAGCACGTAAGCAATCACTTCATCTTAATTGTACCTGAAAAGCATGTGAGAAAACGGGTCAACTACGAATAGTTGGTGAGTTTCACAATTTGAGTAAACCATGATAAATCCATATCATAATATAATATTATCGATGTAATTATGCTGAGCCCCACAAGTGAAACCTCTGACTATCCACACACAACCCCCGTGGCATACTCCGCCCACGGACCTGCCCCAAACCGCTATGCCTAACATTACATAGCAAAATATATATAACAACAAAATAGACATGTGCAACTGGCTGGGAAACATCAGCAAATCCATGCCGGACCAGTTGGGTTTGTCAGACCAATAGTACTATCCACACTCTACCGGCTTTCAGTTAATCACTCGTGTTCCGGGGCCTTAGAATGTTAGCAACTCAGACAATTACCATCTTAGTACATTTCCGTACGATTCCCGTACAATAAAAAAAATATATAAATCCACGCAAATCCATGCGTTCGGTATGTATTTAAACATTTCAGTAGTAACATGCTTCCGCCCCGAGAAAATATTTAAAAACAATTCAGAAAAAGGGGCTCGTGAAACTCACCTTAGCACATGAAAGCAGGTAACAACAGTCATTATCAGTTAACACATCCAATCTGTAATATGATCCCTACGATCGTTACTATACACTCACTATTAATATAACTTTAACCGTGTTAACCGGTACATCTGGGGACACTGTTAACCCAGTACTGTACCCATTCCGGGGGCAATGTTAACCCAGAAACACTTCTCCGGACTCAGATTGTGATATCGTTTAGAGTTCTACAGTCAAAATTACTATTAGTTTGTTTTCCTCGTTTTGCGTGCCTAGCACCGTTATCCGTTTTTACGTTTCAAAAATGAGTTTGGTCACACACGACCCGAAAATAGTCGTTGACTGATAATTTAGTTAAAGTTTTGAAATTAGAGCTCGGTTTAGACGCCACGTTTGGCCGCGGGACCCGTTTCCGTCTTTAGTGCACCGGAAACTGTTAAATCGGGTAAAATTACTCAAATCATCCGAATTATTTTCAGACGATTCATTTTTACTTGTTTAACTCAATTATATGAAAATAGTTCATTTTTTAGGGTTTTTATACACCGGTCAGCTCGTTTAGGCGAACTTTACCGGTTTACGCGTTTTAAGCTTTAAAAGTTTGTTTTTGAACAAATAATTATCCGTTTAATCTCGGATCTTGAAATTTTGCACAAATCACTTTTTGACAGTGGGGAATTTTATAAAAATATTTCCAGAATTAATTTTTATATTTAAAATTTATTTATCTATTTTTAAACACCAGTTAAACACTAAATATGTCGTAAATACCAAACGACCTTAGAAAAATCCCAAATTTTTCCTGGATGTCTCCTGCCATCCACATAGTCCCCTGTAATTTTTCCAAAACCAAAATCTCTTTTTACATGCCATTTTCACTAAAACCGAGCTAGAAAACCCTAGAACTCGTTTAACCGAAAAGCCTACTTAGACTTCTCCAACTAACCTAAAATTTTGTGTGTGACTTATACATGTTATAAAAAGCTTATCTGGAATTTTCCAGAATTTTTCATGATATTTAACTATTTTTCACCATTTTTGGCCAAAACCGAGCATTAAATTCACCAAATATTCATCCTTTGTCCAAAAATTACCAACATTTCACAGAACTCTTATTTTCATGTTTTTAACACCTCTGTCAAATTTCATGACCTAACTCTAAACCGTCAACAATCTGTCCAAAAGCTCTTAACCGAACATAAACCGAATATACCTTTCGTTTTCCGCCACTACAAGCTACAAACTCGTCTTTCCGCCTTATCTACCACTAAATACAGAACCTACAACCAACATACCACAATACCAAGAAAGTTACACTCACAATCAAGCCTCTTACACTATAGTTTCGGTTATTGTTTCAAAACTAAAGTTTAAACCGTAAAAATTCGTTTTTGGTTCGTTTAACTCATTTCTTGGACCAAGATCCCTTGTATAACCCGTATACATCACTTGATCATGCAAGAATCGGTTTTCATTTTTGAAACCTCATTTTCTTGCAAATAAACTCAAGAAACGAAGATGAACACGTAAATAACTCGATTTTTACCTCGGTTTTCTTGCAAAAATTCTGGATTTTGGCTCATGAAATTGAGAGAAAATGATGGATGTTGGATATGGTTTACAAAAAAATAATAAAGCAAAGGGGGTTACACCCCTTTTTGCGACCGGAAGTGAGAGGGAGGGGGGGTGGGACCCACCTCTCCATTTCTAGCCACACATTCGGATATCAGCAATCTGGATAATGTTTTGGATGATCTGGTTCAGTTCGTTTTTCGGTTAAATGTTTAATTCGGCTTAAAACGAGGCTAAAACAGTCGTTTTTTCGGCTTAAAAATGAAATTTATATAAAACCGATTTAAAAACTTTAAAAACTTAAACCATGGCATTTATTAACTTAAAACATCATATTATTAATTATTGCGCATCTTTTTCGGCTTGATCGATCGTCTCTTGCTCGGTTTGGTATTAAAGGCTTCGTTTAACGTACCGAAGTACCATTAAATCGAAAATTCTTTTTCTGTGCCGTACTTTACTTATCGCGAAGCACTATTGCTTTGTAAAATCACTAAATATTATAGATATCGTCTATAATTGAACCCTCGATTCGTTCGGGTTTCAATAACTATCGATAGATTAATCGCATATTCAATACGATAAATTATATATTCACGTACAATCAATACAGTGAACCATGTATTCTCGTATAATTACTATGGTAATTCATGTACCCGACATTAAATATAACGTAACTACCGTCTACCGGTTAGGGTATACCGGGTTTCGTCGGAATCGTTACATTCTCCCCCCGTTAAGAAATTTCGTCCTCGAAATTTTACACGCCCACTATCCCCTTCCGAGAGAAAGGTGGGGGTTTTCCCTTCAGAATTCACCCTCGCGTTACCAGGTATAATCTGGTCCTCGCTGTGAATTCCACTTAATCTTAATCAATAAAGCTTGGTGTGTCCAAACCGTTTAGTTTTCCCGTCTACTAACTCTACGGAATTATTTATGATATCAAGCATGTTTTCTATGAGTACCTCCATTACTAGGACTCTCGTTGCCTCGTCGCTTAGGTACTTTCCAATCCGTATACATGGCAAAACATCATGTATAGTACTTAGCCCCTGGAGTGCTTTAATCGATAAACAAAATGACCAATCGTGAGATAGTCTCATGAGGTCCAATATATTAAAGAGCTATTTTCGGTTTTGCCAAACCTCATACCACCTCTCTAAGGTGATGCCTTAAAAATGCCTTGTCACCTCTTTCCAGTGACAATGGTTTCCTATGAATGTTGGCATAAATCCTTTGCCAATCTCGCGCTGCTTTCAACTTATCTTAAATATTATAAATCCAATTGGTTGTTTCTCGAATCAATTCAAATCTTATGGCTAGATTGACGCCCATTTTCCATTTCACAAATTGGTGATAATTACTTCACCCATAGAAAGCTTCAAGCTCTCGATGCTTCCTTCCCCGCTTTCCAATAATGGAAGTAGGATGACTATTTCAATCTGAGATAATTGAAAATGGTACTCCACGACGAGATACCATTTCATCATCATGAATTTGGGTGAGAATTCATTGTGGTAATCGTCATGGATTGGGATAAATTGTGAGGATTGGTTAATCGATCCGCGATTACCCAATTTACATCATGCCTTTGATATACCTTGGGAATTTGCGTCCCAAAATCCATTGTAATCTATTCCCACTATCATTGGCGAATTTTCTGTCGTTGTGGCATTCTCTAGGGTTTTCGGTGTGCAGCCTTATCTCTTGCATAACTTAAATATTCGCCAACATACGTAACATATCTTTCTCCAAACTCGGCCATTAATAAAATCCTTTCAGATATTCGTATTATCAATAGTCTATTCCGATCCCGGATGTATGGAATATTTCGATCTATGCGCTTCGTCCATGATTAATTCACGAAGGTCATGGAGGGTCGGGATCCAAATCCGATTTTTGAAATAAAGAATTTCGTCCACGCGCTATTCGAAATTCTTCTCGTTGCCGTAAAGTCCCTCCTTTTCCAATTGTTCCTCTTTCAACGCCTCACGTTGAGCGACTCGAATCAGGTCCGAAAAGTTCGACTGGACTATCATCCCCAGCGCTCGCACTCGCAATGGCTTAACCCGATCTTTCCTACTCAAGGCATCGGCTACGACGTTAGCCTTGCCGGGGTGATAACGGATGTCACAGTCATAATCGCTTAACAACTCGACCCATCTTCGATGAATATGAGACTGCGGTCTCTTATCATCTATAAAATTTGTACATTTGTGTCGTACAAAGAATTATGAGTTGGGTAATGCTAAAAGTTCTTCAATAAACCGCTGATAGTCTCCGGCTAGTCCTAAAATTGGCGCATTTCCTTGGGCGCCTTGGGTGACTGTCAATTTTAATGGTTTCTATCTTATTTGGATCTATGTGAAATCCTTGTTGCTTTACAACAGAACCAAGGGATTATGCTTTCTGTATTCAAAATCACATTTCGAAAACTTCGCGTACCACTCCTCTTGCTTTAACACTTCCATAATTTTCCTTAAACGTCGTTCGTGCTCTTCTTTACGTTGAAAATATATCAAAATATCATCAATGAATGATATGACAAATTTGTCAAAGTAAGGTTTACAGACTCGGTTCATGAGTTCCATGAATGCTGCCTGCGCATTTGTTAACCCGAACGGCATAAATAAGAATTCATAATGGCCGTAACGAGTCCGAAACGCTGTTGTTGCAACGTCCTCCTCTTGGATTTTTCATTTGGTGATAACTATATCTAAGATCAATTTTCTAAAAATATGTCGCCCCTTGCAGTTGGTTAAACAGATCATTTACTTCAAAGAAGTGAATACCTATTCTTGATCGTCACTTTATTCAATTCTCCCTAATCAATACATATCCTAACACTTCCATCCTTCATTTCCCCAAATAACACTGGTGCACCCCATGGTGACTAACTAGGTCGTATAAAACCTTATCCAATAATTCTTGCATTTCAGTTGGTGCAAGTCGGTAGGATGCTTTAGCAACAGGGCCAGCTTGAGGTGTTAAATCGATTCTGAATTCGACCTGTCGGGTTGTCGGTAATCCAGGAAGTTCTTCTGGGAAAACTTCTGGATATTTACGTATCACCGAAACATCTTCTATATGTTTTCTTTTAAATTTGTGACAATCACGTTTGTTAAATACACCCCGTCTTCTTGACGTAATTATTATAACATCTCAAGACGAGATTAGAGTGGTAACATAATACCGTACACTTTTTTTTGTATCTAATCGCTTCATCGCCCGAAAGAGAGCTTCTAATCATCTTCTTTTCATATTTGATTTCAGCTTCATGATGAATTAGCCAATCCATGTTAACTATTCTGTCAAAACTTCTTAACTTTACTGGTCGTAGGTCAATAAGGAAATGTTAATCGTTCAGAATAATAGGACAATTCCGAACAATTTAGTTAACCATTAGGGATTTACCGTTAGCGATTCTACAGTATAGGGTACTATAGTTTCACTAATCGGTATCTTTCCAAATGGTAGGAGGTTAACAGGAACTAAATTCTATCGGCGACCGTAAAAATATTACAAAAGCCTATTGATTTAAAACTACAACATACTTAGTACCACCTTTGGATCATGACGTGATTTATTCGGATTACTCACAAAAGCACGGCTCCTTGCTTGATCAGAGGTTGATGCTTGTCATGAGGTTCATCTTCCAACGACACCTTGGTTCAACTTTGGGCAATTTCTCTTGAAATGTTCTGTACTGCCACATTCATAGCAAGTACAATTGTTTGGCATAATTTGATTTCTTTGGATGGACTGTTATTGAAGTTGTTGGGTTCGGAGTGGTTGTACACGAATGGGTTGGGGTTGCCGGTTCACATGGCTTCAATTGGTTCTACAATTGGGGCATTACGTCCATCTTTACCACACCTGTGGCCTACTATCACTCGACATTGTTCTTCCTGCCGATAACCATATTTTCCACATTTAGGGAAGGACCCTTCATGCGGTTCATGTTTTCACACCAAAATTAGTCTTGGTATAATTCTGGGTTGTAGGACATACCTACTTATTCAAAAGCCTATCTTGCACTATAACTTTATCATTTCTCTTCTTTAACACTCGACGTCTCACCTAACGTCCTTCCAGTCCGCTTCCCATAGAGTCAAATATATCAATGCTGGCTTGTGACACAACCCTTCCAAAGGTTGTATATTTTACAGGATTGACTATACTCCTTATCGATGGAGTTAGTCCCCAATATAGCGCTCACTTCGCTTAGTTTCAAGAGTAATTAGCCATGTTACCAGACATGACAATTCCTTCAAACGATTAGCGTGTTCTAAGTGATCAGCACACAATATTTCTGTTGGAATTTCATATGCCCGAGAAACATATTTATATTAATGTGGCTAACTGTGTTTGATCCAAGTCGGGTCATACCCAATAACAAGCTAGACAACACCAAATGTATTCTTTTAGTGATTTGATCACTTAAACGAATACCGAACACTGCGCAATTAGAAAATTGGTTTTCTAAATAATTACACTTGATGATTTAAATAAATTATCTGGATAATTTATTTATATATAAATTAATTATTTAATTGGTTAAATAATTAAGATAGCATGTATGTTTTATAAAATTAGTTTTATAAAGTATGAGATGGAGATGTTTTAATTGTTAAAACAAAACAAAAAAAAAAAAAAAAAAAAAAAAAAAAGGAAACCGTCCACCCCTCAAGTGGGTGGAGGTTTTGGTCCAATTAGATTGCATGCTACCTTTGCATGTTATGATGTCTTGTTTTAAAAACACTCCATACAACATACATGCATTTGACCTACTCTTGGTTTCTTTTTCAAGTGTTTTACAAGCTTCAAAATCTCTCTCTCCCTCTCCATAAACTCACGGCAGCAGCAGCAGAAAAAGGAGAGCTTTGTGAGCTTGTTTTGTGTTCATAAATCCTAGCAAAACAACTTGGTGTTGTCACAAATAGCTTGGGGTATCACACTCTTGAGGTCTTCTTCTTTGGAGGCTTGTCATTCATCCACCATCCCTTCAACAACCCACTTGTTCTTCTAAAGGTAGAAGAAGGTACAATTTACATTTTGTGAGCATCTTGTTCTTGTAATTTTGATCCTTGGCTTCGGGTTTTTAGTTTTAACATAATGGTATGTTCATAACAAGTTTTATAACACTAGCTTCCGTTGCGTTTTCTAGTTAAATATGGTTAACTTAGACTTTGATAAACTTGCATAAAACCCAACAATGGCATCAAGAGCCGGTTACAAGGACTTATGCTTCTTTTGTGTTCATACATTTCGGATTTTTCATGGGTGAAAAGGGAGGTCCGAAAATTTGGTGGATTTTACCCCTCATGGTTTTGTAAGATCTTGACATGCATGGAAAGATCTTAGGAAACCATTTAACATTTGGATGATGAAATATCAAAATTGTAAAAATTTTGGGGGGGGTGGCCGTAGCCTCATGGGGGGGGGGCCGTTTTTTTTTGTGAAATTTGGGCATTGGTTGCTTAGGTTGCATGCTTAGAACATTTGGTATGTTTGGATGTGTCATAACCGAAACCTAGACCTTGGATGTGTTGATTGTTGTTATGTGTATTTTGATTATGTTTATTATTCAATATGGTTGTAATAATTCATAATCTTAGGCTTGTGTAATTTATTTATTCATAAGTTGGTATGTAATAAGTAGATTAGTTGCATTTTCTTTTTTTAGAAAAATATGTATTAGGATACATTTTGTAAAAATTAGAAGATGCAAGATTTGGTGAAATTGGTTGGGCCGAAATTTTGGGCTTGTTGGGCCTCACCGGCCCATCATGGGATTCAAGCCCATTAGGCCCATAAATTTCACTCTTGGGCCCAAGAAGACTTTTGGAAGTTTGGAGCCCATTAACAAGCCCAACAAGAACACAACAACTTGGAAAGGATACTTGAAGCATTTGGATGCAAGATCAAGTGGGAGTCAACATTCCATCCTTGTGTCATGTTTTGTCCCTTAGGTGTGACTTATGACCTATACTTGTTTCGGCTAACAAGTATGGTCAACTTTAGCGGTTTTCGGTTATGACTATATTTTGCATGTGTATGCTTGGTTGTTTGTTTTACTTAATGTAATGTGTGGTTGATAGATATTAGGATATCCAAACCGTCACATAGGAACGACAACAAGCATAAAACGGGTTCTAATATATATATTTGGTAATATCGCGTCAATTAGTTTAATTAAATGGGTTTATTAAAACTAAGCGATCACTCACATATAATAAAATTGGTTTTATTATAACTAGAACCTTGAAAATTGGTTTTCAAAATCGCCATATTACTAAATGCATGTTAGGATATGGCATAATGTTTTTCAACTAGAATATTTGAAAATTTAAAAATCCCTTTTTCATATTACCAAGGAAACAAATCTAACACCATCCTTTTGTATGACACTTAACGTATTAGGGAACTTTTAATGGGATAAAGGTCACCTAACCATTTTGAGCAAACTAATATACTTAGGGTAATATTACCATATTTGTGGGATAAAGGTCACCTAACCACTTGTATGTTAATCTTACATGTTTATACAAGTAGGACGACTTGAATTGGAAACCATGTGATAAAGGTCACCTAAGCATGGGATCCAATGGTGTTGATGGGATAAACATGCCAACACGAAATAAGGATTTCGAATGGTCCCATACCTCTAGAAGTTGCAAAGGGTTGCAATTGTCAAGGTTGACTACCTTGTTAAATCAAATAACGGGATAAAGGTCACCTAACCGAAATTTGATTTATCGTTGGATTCTAGAATTTAATTATTATTTTAAAATCTGGAATAAAAGGGTATTAATAATTAAATTGTTTATAATACTAAAATAAAACTTTGTTAAATTTTGTAGATGGCCGCTAACAATGCAAACACCTCTACCCATAACACCCGTAACCTATCCTTAAGAACCATCCTTGAAAAGGATCGTTTAAACCATAATAACTTTATGGATTGGTATCGCAACTTGAGAATAGTTCTCAAGCAAGAAGAGATATCATATGTCTTAGACGATCCCATTCCCGACGAGCCTGACGTGGAAAATGAGGAGGCTTATAACGATTGGGTCAAGTACACCAAAGATTCGGTGCAAGCCTCATGCCTCATGTTAGGGACTATGATTCCCGAAATCCAAAAGGATTTCGAGCATCATGGGGCATACGACATGATAACTCAATTGAAGGAAATGTTCCTTCAACAAGCTAGAGCGGAACGTTTCGAAACGGTTCGAGCGTTTCATGCATGTCGTATGGAGGAAACCCAAACCGTCTCATCTTATGTCCTAAAGATGAAAAGCTACATCGAAAAGCTTCGTAGGTTGAATTGTCCCGTGTCTAATGAGTTGGCTACGGATTTGATCCTCAACTCTTTGACCAAAAGGTTTGAAACCTTTGTCATGAATTATAACATGAATGGGTGGGACAAAAGCATTGGTGAGCTTCACGCAATGCTAAGAACGGCCGAAGCGGGAATGGGTAAAAAGGCTTTACCCGTTCTAACAATCGATGAAGGAAAAAGGGGACATAACTCCAACCCCAAAGCAAGTGTTGCTAAGGGCAAGGGCCACGTCCGAGGAAAGGGAAAGAGGAAAGCCATCACGCCCACCAAACCGAAGGAAAAGAAGCAAAAGGTTGCGGCGCAAGATCCATGCTTTGAGTGTGGAGAGATAGGTCATTGGAAAAGGAATTGTCCGACCTATCTCAAAGCGTTAAAAGATAAGAGGGATGCGGGGCATACCTCAGGTATTATCTTTACTATACATATTGAACTAAATGTTATTTCTTCAAATACATGGGTACTTGATACCGGATGTGGAACTCACATTTGCAATTTGTTGCAGGGGTTCAAAAGAAGTAAACAACTCAACAAAGGGGACATTAGTCTCTTTATGGGCAATGGAGCAAGAGTTGAAGTCCAAGCCCAAGGAGACTACATGTTAAAGCTTCCAAGTGGTTTGGAAGTAATTTTGAAGAATGTTTTGTATGCTCCTAAGTTAAGAAGAAACATTATTTCCGTGTCCCTTTTAAAACAATGTGGCTTTGATCTTAAATTTATAGATTATGATATTCATGTTTTGATGAATGGCATATTTTATTTTAAAGCTATACCCAATAATGGTATATATGAAATAGATCAAATTGGTGCGTCACATAGTAGTTCAATGTACAATGTCAACACCAAGAAACTCAAGAAGGACTTGGGTGATTCCTATCTTTGGCATTGTCGCCTTGGACATATAAGCAAGAATCGCATGCAAACTCTTCGCAAGAATGGTATTCTAGAAACAAATGAGTATGATTCATTTGATGTATGTGAATCTTGTTTACAAGGCAAAATGACAAAGCAACCCTTTAATAAAACTTTTGAAAGGTCAAAAAAATTATTGGGTATCGTACATTCGGATGTATGTGGTCCTTTTAGACCAATGACTAGGAATGGTGAAAGATACTTCATTACCTTTATTGACGATTATAGTCGATATGGTTATGTGTACTTAATGAAACACAAAGATGAAGCTTTTGAAATGTTCAAAGACTTCAAAACTGAAGTAGAAAGACAACTCAAGACCACAATCAAAGTACTTCGTAGTGATAGAGGAGGTGAATACCTAAGTGGTGTTTTTCAAGATCATCTTAAGAGTTGTGGAATTATTTCACAACTTACTCCACCTGGAACACCACAACATAATGGTGTGTCTGAAAGGAGAAATCGTACCCTATTAGATATGGTTCGATCGATGATGGCTAGAAGCACTTTACCTCTATCATTTTGGGGCTATGCTTTACTTTCCGCCGTTCGCATATTGAATATGGCTCCAACCAAGAAAGTGGAGAAGACACCTTTTGAAATATGGCATGGAAGGGTTCCATCGCTATCATTCTTAAAAGTTTGGGGTTGTGAAGCTTATGTAAAGCAATACACCCCAAACAAATTAGAAGTCCGATCCACTAAGTGTATCTTTATAGGTTATCCTAAAGATGATTTAGGATATTACTTTTACGACCCTAGTGAGCAAAAGGTTATTATTGCTCGAAAGGGTAAGTTCTTGGAAACTAAGTTCCTTAAGGAAGAAACTAATAATAGAACTATGAAATTTGATGAGGATCAAGAACAACAAGATGATACAGAATTGGTTGATACTAGCACTCAACAAGAGGTTGTTGAAAGTGATCAAGTGGTTGATCAAAACACACAAAACGTTCACAGATCTGGTAGAGTTAGCAATCCACCTGAAAGATATGGATTTTTTGTAGAAGGTTGCTACGTGGTAGATTCGGATGAACCAACCACATACCGTGATGCAATGTCCAAGAATGATTGTGACAAATGGCTTGAAGCCATGAACGTTGAGATGCAATCCATGTATGACAACCAAGTTTGGGAATTGATTGAACCACCACTCAACTCCAAAGCTGTTGGAAGTAAGTGGGTTTTCAAAAGAAAAACTGATATGCATGGAAACTTGGATACTTATAAAGCAAGACTTGTAGCTAAGGGTTTCACTCAAACTCAAGGGGTTGATTATGATGAAACTTTTTCGCCTGTGGCAATGCTAAAGTCTATTAGGATATTATTTGCCATAGCTGCACATTATGATTATGAAATTTGGCAAATGGATGTCAAGACCGCTTTCCTAAATGGATATCTTGAGGAAGATGTCTATATGGTTCAGCCTGAAGGTTTTGTCAATCCGAAACATCCTAATAAAGTATGCAAGTTAAAGAAATCAATCTATGGATTGAAACAAGCATCTAGAACTTGGAATCATCGTTTTGATGAAGAAATCAAAAATTTTGGATTCATCAAGAACGCTGATGAGGCTTGTGTGTATAAGAAAGCTAGTGGGAGTATAATAACCTTCTTAGTATTATATGTCGATGACATTCTACTATTTGGAAATGACGTTCCAACCATGGAAAGCGTTAAGGCTTGGCTTGGAAGTAGATTTTCCATCAAGGATCTTGGTGAAGCTGCCTATATTTTGGGAATAAAGATCTATAGGGATAGGTCAAGGCGCTTGATAGGTTTGAACCAAAGTACATACATTGATAAAATCTTGAAAAGGTTCAAGATGGAAAACTCCAAGAAAGGTTTGGTACCTATTCAAAGAGGGACTATATTGAGTTCAGCTCAATGTCCAAGCTCAAAGGGTGAGCAAGAGATAATGAAACAAATCCCATATGCTTCTGCTATAGGATCCATCATGTATGCGATGATATGTACTAGACCGGATGTGCCATGCGCTTTGAGCATGACAAGCAGATACCAACAGAATCCAGGAAACAGTCATTGGATGGCTGTTAAGAACATATTGAAATACCTTAGAAGAACTAAGGATATGTTTCTGATATATGGATCTGGTGAGGAGGAACTCGCTATAAAAGGTACACGGATGCGAGCTTTCAAACTGATCGAGATGATTCTCGATCACAATCTGGGTATGTGTTCACTCTTAATGGAGGAGCTGTCTCTTGGAAGAGCTCAAAACAGGAAGTGGTAGCATTATCCACTACAGAATCAGAATACATCGCCGCTTCATTGGCAGCTCAGGAAGCTGCATGGTTGAAGAAATTCATTACTGATCTAGGGGTGGTCTCTACCATTCAAGACCCCCTAGAAATCTTTTGTGACAACGAGGGTGCGATTGCTCAAATCAAGGAACCTCGTTCGCACCAAAAGACAAGGCACATAGAGCGGAGATTCAACTACATAAGGGATGAAGTTGAAAAAGGAAAGATATGTATTCGCAAAGTTGGAACTGATCAAAATCTTGCGGATCCATTCACGAAGCTCCTAGAAAGACCGAAACATGAGCGTCATGCGAGTGGCTTAGGACTTCGATATTCTAGTAATTGGATTTGATCTATTTTGTATTTACGTTTAAAAGACTTTTGTAATTTAACTCTTTTATATGATTATGGAATCTTGAGTTAAATTCTAATTTTGCATGTTTAATCCATGAATAAGTTATCTTATTCTAAAAGTCCGTAGTCGATCACATTTGTGGGAACAAATATGAAGCAAGACTATTATGAACTAGAATTGGTGGATATTCATAAGGAATGAATATAGAGCATAGGTTTGCTGGCAAGGTTCATAGATATTTGTGGGATACAAATATTGGACTGACCCGCTCTCAATATTACTACATGGAGTCGATGGACCTGATCATTAGTAATTTTGAGTAAAGGAGAATTTCATATTATCCTTAGACCTGAGATGTATACTGGGTCTTGATTTTCACCAAGTATTACACTTTGACTCTCCCCTTCGCTATTCGTAAAAGATGGTACATAAGGATGAGCTCGGGTGGAGTATAAAGTGATAGTGAGAGGCGTATACAGTCAAGATGGAATTTGTTCTTCTTATGTGTTGAGAGTTTAGATGTCTAAGGCCTGATAAAGTTGAATTGTAAAGAGAATGATCGCCTATGTCTCTTAGATCCAACATGACATCTAGTAACAAAGGGATATAATGATAGATTCACCTAAATCATATCAAGTAAGGGACTTGAAGGGATGATGTTATTGAATGGCACTTCGTCAAACACATTAGGGGTGGTGAACTGTTGTTAGGCGGTATTCACCACTTGCATTAATTTTCTATGTATCTCGTGCAAGTGGGAGATTGTTGGAATTTCATATGCCCGAGACACATATTTATATTAATGTGGCTAACTGTGTTTGATCCAAGTCGGGTCATACCCAATAACAAGCTAGACAACACCAAATGTATTCTTTTAGTGATTTGATCACTTAAACGAATACCGAACACTGCGCAATTAGAAAATTGGTTTTCTAAATAATTACACTTGATGATTTAAATAAATTATCTGGATAATTTATTTATATAAAAATTAATTATTTAATTGGTTAAATAATTAAGATAGCATGTATGTTTTATAAAATTAGTTTTATAAAGTATGAGATGGAGATGTTTTAATTGTTAAAACAAAACAAAAAAAAAAAAAAAAAAAAAAAGGAAACCGTCCACCCCTCAAGTGGGTGGAGGTTTTGGTCCAATTAGATTGCATGCTACCTTTGCATGTTATGATGTCTTGTTTTAAAAACACTCCATACAACATACATGCAATTGACCTACTCTTGGTTTTCTTTTTCAAGTGTTTTAAAAGCTTCAAAATCTCTCTCTCCCTCTAGATAAACTCACGGCAGCAGCAGCAGAAAAAGGAGAGCTTTGTGAGCTTGTTTTGTGTTCATAAATCCTAGCAAAACAACTTGGTGTTGTCACAAATAGCTTGGGGTATCACACTCTTGAGGTCTTCTTCTTTGGAGGCTTGTCATTCATCCACCATCCCTTCAACAACCCACTTGTTCTTCTAAAGGTAGAAGAAGGTACAATTTACATTTTGTGAGCATCTTGTTCTTGTAATTTTGATCCTTGGCTTCGGGTTTTTAGTTTTAACATAATGGTATGTTCATAACAAGTTTTATAACACTAGCTTCCGTTGCGTTTTCTAGTTAAATATGGTTAACTTAGACTTGGATAAACTTGCATAAAACCCAACACCATGATTGGGGAACCCGGCCGCTTAGCAGGAACAACCCATTTCTTTTCTTTCTTCTTTTCCACCGCCACCTCCTCCACATCCAGATCATCGTAAACCATCTCTGCGAGTACGATAGCAGAGTCGAAAGTAGCAGGTTTACTTGCTTTGATCAAAGTGCGGACGTTCGGGGGCAGTCCTCTTATGTAGCACTTGATCCTTTCGTCTTCTGTATTCACCATGTTAGGCACTAACCTGGACATGTGATTGAATTCAGTAGTGTACTCGAGGTGTCATCTTTCCCGCCTTCAAGTTTAGGAATTTCATCTCAGCCTTTTCAACCTCAGCATCACCACAGAACCTCCTCATTACTCACTCCTTCAGGTCATCCCACCTCAAAGCCCTAATCTCTTCCCGAGTCATCCTCTGTTCCACCGACTCCCATCAGTACATAGCTTCATCTCCGAACGATTGGGTGGCATAACCCACTGCTTAGTCACGACGACACTCGCTAATTCGGATAACTTTGTCTATGGCGGTTATCCATTGGAGAGTAGCGATTGCATTCCCCAAACCACTTAGCTTCGGCGGGTCACAACCTTTAAATGACTTGTAGTTACACCCGCCTCGGCCTCTCCTTCTGTCATCAGCTTTCACAGATCGAACTTCACTCGAGTCACCTTTCCCATCATCAGCCTTCTTACCGTCATATCCTGCCCTCAGCGGTTCTCTCATGGCTTCCAGCAGACTTTTCAAGTTGCAGGTTCTTCACTGCAGCGGCTACAACTTGAGCAATGGCTGCCTGAACAGCGTGGTCAAGTTGATACCCTTCATTATTGCTCGGATTTGACCTAGCTGCACTTCCTTCTTCCCTTGTGTTAGTAGCGGATTCTACAGAAGGTTATCGGACCATACGTGACCTACCACGACGTCCAGTGTGACCTCCTTGACCGACGACCTTTCTTGCTCCAGCCATTCGTATTCTATAAGGAAACACAAACATCGTCACTCAAGGAACCATTTTGTGCAGTTCACTTTTAACAGCTAGATATTCAAACAGTTCATATAATCATATACCCATATCCCTAGCATTTAAGCTAACTTCCTCACACATTCTTACATTAAATGTGAAATTAATCACATATTTTACCTTTACTTAGCTTGATTGAGCGACACATGGCTTTCTTGAACTGGCATCTTCTTTCTTTTCTTACTTATGTCCCATTCTCTGTTCGATTCTAAGCATGTAGGATGCTTAATTCTCTCGAACTTATGCTCTGATACCAACTTGTAAGGCCCCGGTCCCGGTGCCCTACTTTGATGTTGGATTTACTCATAATCACAGTTCTAAATATTAGAGTTAATTAAAACTTTCGCGAAATATTATAAAAGTCAAACATTCATTACAAACATCCATAACGTGTCTTTTAAAACATAACATAAATTATAACATTCAAAACATCATGACAAATCTTAAAATGCCAGCCTCTTCAATCTTGCCATGTGTCCCACTCAAACCAGTTGTCTCAGTCTGTTAACATGCATGCATACTAAAAGTCAGCTATGCTGAGTGAGTTCTAGTTAATCATGCAACATACATTACTTTCACATACTTACGTAAATACGTATCCTAAGATACGTACATTTATCTTTCCTTACATACATACCTACATACATTCATTCTTACTTTCGTACTTACATACATACATACTTTCATTCATACATATACGTTTTAAAGAGAATTCTGCCCTATAACCTTCGCATATATTATTAGGGTCTGTTCCTTACATTCGTGGATATTATCAGGGTCCGTTCCCTACATTCGCAGTTATTATTAGGGTCTGTTCCCTACATTCGGAGATATTATCAGGGTCTGTTCCCTACATTCGCAGATATTATTAGGGTATGTTCCCTACATTCGCAGATCTTATTAGGGTATGTTCCCTACTTAAACCATACCTTTCATTCTTGCTATAACCATACATACCTTTCTTTACATAATCATATGTTCGTACATACTCGTTTCATTACGTACTTTCATACTTACATATCTCACACAATGCATACTAATATTACTTTCCCCGTCAATACTTGCAATATCCGAAGATCGTTCACGCACCGGAGAGATTTCATTCATACATTCATACATACTATCACATAGATCATAATAGCATACACTTACCATTTAAGTAAGTTTTTTAACATTCACATTGAGTATGCATACAGCCCCGAAAACATAACAAGGAAGTGGGGCTAGAAACTTACTTGAGTCCTGTTACGTTCACCATTAATGGTTATTCCCTTCTTTAGTTGCGCACGAGTAACTTTATAAAAATTACACGTATCAATTAACTATCACAACCCATATCGTGTTTCTAGTTTAATCATAACCCTCAACGAACTGGGGTCCGGGGGCAGGGCCTGATGGTCGGGTATTTTGTATATATATATTAGTGTATTAATTATGTAGTTTTATTGAGTATATTATTAGAACTTTGGTACTTCATACGTGCTTTTGTATTTCAGGTCATTGATCATTAAAGATGCTAAATTGGAGACTTGTATGAGCATGGAATGATATCTTGGGAACACCGGAGCATGATTTGATGTCTTGGGAAGTGTTACAAGGATTCGGGAAGAGTATGGATGAGAAATCATAATCCGATGCTAAAACTGAACAAGATGGGTTGACAAAACGCGACGAAGAAGTAAAACGAGCATATCCTGGGCTAGAAAATGAGTTACGGGACCCATAATATATGAATTTTAGGTTTCTAGACGAGAGAAATCCAAATATGAGATTTTCTTAGGTCGCGTATCGCTATGGTCATGAAAAACGAAAATTTAGGGTTTTAAGTTATTTTCATCTTGGACGTCTTTATTTTCAATAACCACTTCCAGGCGATTTCCACAGCTCAAGAGAGGCGATTCCATCATTCTGAATCATACCGAGACCTTTTTTATGTTCCATAACATCATTATTGATGATTCTATGATGTCGAGGCTCGGCTAATCTCTCCGATTCGTTCCCGGGATGTAAAGTTTGTATTTATTTCGGTTTTGATTGTAACCAAGAACATACTATTTGTAATTGTCTTTGATTGAACTATGAGTATTGATATTTAGTATTGCTGTGCATTCAATCTATTAGGTTTACGTTGATCAGAACGATTAGTTTGTCGGTTGCTATAGTAATTGCTCATAGGGTTGTTTAACTTGATTGAATACAACGAAGCACACAATTGCCCTTAGTTGAGTCACATTGGCGGGGACCGTTTGATCACCACTGTCGTGTGTTAGCGATTGTTGGTGCCTAAGGTTTAACTCGTTAATCAGTCTTTAGTCAGTCTGTGATAATTAATCTGTTAGGTTGCATGAGAAACTGTTTAATTGCATTCTTGAATCCCAGGAATGAGTCTTCTTTGTTAATTGTCTGAATTCGTGAATTTTCTTAATCTTTATTAAAACCAACTTATTTGCTTGTGTGATCAGCACTACTATTTACTACTTCATAATATTGAATTTGTTTACACGATTTGCATTGACCACATACTCCTTGTGTTCGACACCCTACTTACCCTAGATTTCTTAGGTGATTAGGAATTGCTTATAAGGGTTTTTGACTACGACAATCTAGCATCAAAATGGCGCCGTTTCCGGGGAGTTGGTGCGCTTAGTGTCTTTCGTGTTATTTGATTATTGTGTTTATTTTAGTTTATTTTAGTTTTAATTTTTTTGTTTTAGTTTAATTTTATTTTTCCATTTTACGCGGGGTGTGTTGTTTGTGCAGGAAACAGGTTTATGCACACTTGACACTTGGGCAGACAGTCACAACTTGTTTTCAAGCCCGAAATTGAAAGATTAGCTTGGCAGAATCGAGTTCAGCACAGAAATTCAGAAATGGAGGGTCAAAACGGAAACCAGAACCAAAACCAAAACCTGACAATAACCAAGAAGCAGAATGAAAACGTGAACCAAGACCCGAACCAACTCCTAGAAAACAATGCTTTTCACCCAGATAACCATGAAAAACCTGACAATAACCAACTTCCACCATTAAACACCAACCAGTAAAATAACCCGAATAACTCAGCTCGTTTTTTCTAGAACCCGAAACCGAAACCGAAACCAAAACGCCGATCAAGCCGAACCATCAGTACCACATAACACTCCTAGACGCAGAGTTCGGATTAATCTTAATGATGATCACCCAAGTATGCAGTCAGAAGATGAAGAAGAGGGGGAAGAGAATGATGTGGGTCAAGGTTTTAAGGGTAATGAAGAGTTATATTGGCAAAGGCAGAATGAGGGTTTTGAGATGGGTAACGAGGGTGATGAAAATTGGGATGAAGTAGTGGAAGAACCGGTAAATCAGAGACGAGGTGATGTAGTTAATAGAACGGGGGAAAGAACGGTATCGGGCGAAACAGAGTTAATCGGGCAGAATGGGTCGACAGAGTTTGGGGTATTCAGGTGAACAAAAGAGGTTTGGTGAATCCGGGGGGGTGGGGGCGGCGAAGGAGGAATTTTGTAGCCCCGGTTTAGGGTGTTAACAGTCGGCTTAGACCGGCTATTTCAGACGGAGCATCCCCGATTGTTCCACAGGAGCGAGTGTCGGGACAACAAACTTTTAAGTCCCGACCATCTTATATTAACATTGTACCACAGTTTCACAGGATGACTTCTGAAGACCCGTATTCTCATTTGTCGGATTTTTCAGCTATTTGTTGGTTGATTGGTGACGGTACGTTTGACCAGGATGAAGTTCGGTTGCGGTTATTCCAGTTTTCCTTAAAAGATAAAGCAAAACACTGGTTTAATTCGCTACCGATGCACACTATTGGGAATTGGGCCGAGATGCAGCAGGTGTTCTTGAACAAGTATTATTCGCAGTCGAAGACAAACGAGGCCCGAATGGAAATTCGCTACTTTTCACAGTTATCAGGCGAATTGTTTCACGAGGCATTCACCAGATTCAAAGAAATGATCAGAAAATGCCCATACCACCAGATTGAATTGGGGGAATTGGTGAAATGTTTTGTGGATGGGTTAACATATGAGGATAGAAAACACTTGAAAGCCTCGTGTAACGGTCAACTTTTGAACCAACCCGAGGAAGATGATTGGGATTTTTTGGAATTCATGTGAAGACTCTAAAGCAGAGGCAGCAGTAGAAATACGAAGACACAATACTTCTTCCAGGTTAGTAACGTCAGTCACGAGTGAATCCGAAAGAATTGCTGAGTTGGAACGTGAACTGGCCAGGTACAGAAAGGGTAAAAAGAAATAGGTTGGTAAAGTTGGAGTGAAATTCCCGGTATGTGAGGAATGTGGTGAGCTCGGGCACAAGTCAGAAAATTGCCCCGAGTTTTATGATGACGAGGAGGATGAGCCTGAAGAGGTTAATTATGCTTATGGGGATTCAAAGGGCCAAGGGTTTAACTCAAACACTTATCACCCCAGCATGAGGAATCACCAGAACTTTCGATACGGGAAAGCGTCTACAGAGTTAAACCTGAACTTTCATGGATCGAACCAGAACAGTTCGCAGGGAAATTACCGCCAAGGTGGTCAGCAGGGTTCGTATAATCAGAATCGGGGGTATAACGGATACGGTAACCGAGGTGGAAGTTCATCGGGTAGCCAGGACCAGCAAAGGGGGTCCTCGGAAAATGCAGATGAGTCGGTGCACTTAAAGTTGGATGCATTGATGAATATTATGACATACCATCAGGTTGAGACGAAGAAACAGTTCGAGTTATGGGATAAGTCATCAGAGGCAATGTCAAAGCAAATTGGTCAGCTCGCATCAGATATGGCAAGATTGCAACAGAGTGCAGGTCAACTCCCGAGTGATGCTACACTCAACCTGAACCACTACTGCTCTAGCTCCAAGAAGGGAAACAATGTGCACAATAATGTGGTAAGTCTTTTACCTAATTTTGAAATTTCTAGTGTTGAAATTGATTCACCACCGCAGTTTGTTGAAGGGGTGGTGGAAGATGTTAGTGATGAGAGTGATTGTGTTGGTCAAAATGAAACTATTTCCAAAATAATTCAAGATTAAAAGCAGATGAAACATCTTTTTTGTGAAAATTGTTCTTGTGATAAATGTTTAAATGGTAAATTGACATACACAAGGTATGAAGGGGTGGAGCATAATACCACCCTAAGTAAACTCCAAGACTCGGGAGTGCTGTTTTTATCAATTCAAATTAGGGAATTTAAAACTGATCGGGCACTTCTAGATCTTGGAGCATGTGTTAGTATCATGCCTTGTAGTTTGTATGATCAGCTTGAATTTGGCCCGTTAGAAAGGGTAAACACCACCGTGGTGTTGGCGGACCAAATTCATACACTTCCTCGGGGCATGGTAACTAATGTAATGGTTCAGGTAGAGGAATTTTTCTACCCAGTTGACTTTCTTGTACTTGACTATGCTAAATGTGTGGATAATACACAATCTCAAGTCATATTGGGTAGGCTATTCCTAGCCAAAGCACATGCGGTAATTGATTGTGCTATGGGGATTTTGGGAATCAAGTGTGGAGACCGTGATGGTTATCATTGTTTGAAAATGCTACTAACCCTGTTGTTGACAAGTGTGTATCCTTGGACAAGGATCAGACAAAAGAGGAATGTTTTGTTATTGACATGATAGATAAGAAGGGATTTGAGAAACAACAGAGTAAGAAGGTGGAAGGGAAAGGTAGCTGACCAAAGAAGAAGAAAGTAAGACATCCACCGAACCAAAATGATCGAGAGTGGAGATTTAGTATGTTCGGGCCAGATCCTGGCCTATCGGAAGACTGGCAACAAATGATTGAAGAAAAGCATGCTTATAATGAGAAGGTTGCATGGGAGCGTTCCATACGCCCATCTTGAATGACATACAAGTTTCAAAAGGGTGGTAATTGTACATTTTGTATATTTTTAGTTTCCATTTCTTTTAGTTTTTATATTACTTATTGTATTTTAAGCGTACCATCATAGCAAAAGCTAAGTGCGGGGATACCGCACGAGAAAAGTTGGGATTTTGATGCGTTCGGCAAAGTTTTTTTTTCCCAAAAACGAGGGTTCAGTTAAGCTACTCAGAGTGATTTCGTGTTCTTTTTGCTGTGGTTAGTCCAGGTACGTGTATATTTTGTTGTATTTGGAACTTTGTGGGTGTAGTTCACTATAAACCCTCACGAGACCTCACTCGTCCACCTGGGCTACCGGGGAGTTTAAAAAGCTTGTTGCATACGCTAAATGCAATCGTGATTTCTACGAAAGTGAGTTAGGCCTTTTAACATTTTTAATTAGTTTAACAAAATTCATTATGAAACGACTTAATTCGGCTCGGTAATTTTTTTAATAAAATTAACAGAAAATCGTTTTATAACTCTTAAAAGACCTGTGTCTTACACTTGTGAGAAGCTTGCTTCTACACCTCTTGAGATTTTGCAGGATTGCTTGTCAGTTTTGGTATTTGGGGTGAGACGAGTGTGCAAGAGTGTTTACGAGGGTTTGCGGGCCGATTGTTCCATTTCATTGTCAAGGATATTAGGTGATTTCAGTTTCATAATCTATTTTGTTTTTATTAGTTTAAATGTTAAAAGTGTAATTGTATAATTGCTAGTAGAACCATCACATTAGAGCCCCGGGTTTTAAAATTGTTAAACAGTCAATTTCAACCCCGTCTCTCAAATGTTCATTAATTGTTTAAATATTTTAACATTGAGTACAATGTTATCTCAAGTGTGGGGATGGGAGAAATTTGAAATTTTTTTAGCCCGGTAGTACCTCGAAGAGTGTTCGGAAACCAAAGTTGTTACTGTTAATTATTGTCATTAATGCCAAGTTATAGGTTTCTGGTCATGGTTGGTTTTTCAGCTTCTCCGTAGTCTTACTCACAAATGTTTTCAAAAAGAGAAGTTGAAAATGAGGTCGTTTAGGTGGGGATAGCGAGTCAAGGGGACGGGTATACATGTTTCATATCGGCAGCCCATAATTCCAGACATATTGTGAGATGACCCCCTATACTTAATACACATAATATATAATAGATATAAAACATGTCTTACACCATTGTTTGAGGGAAACTAGTATGTTTTATAGAGTTAGAACTTGCTTGTCACATTCTTATCGAGATCTTAATGCCACCAACTGTATGGAGATTAGGACTTTAGAAAACCCTTACATACGCTTTTCCCCCACTAAATAAATTTCCTTACACGAAAATATCCCTTAAGAGCCTGGTTGGACCATATTCCTTTTCATTTATTAAACTGAACATTACACACCATTTCAGTCTTGGCCTTCATTTTATTTTAACCCTGTGTGTTGAAATCCAGTTCGTTATTGAGTTGTATATAGTCAGTTGTTGAGCATAGTACACAATGTACGTATGTCTCGGTTGAGTTGTAAATATGTGTTTATTAGAGTTGTATATTTATTTGCTTCAGTATATTGTCATCAGTTGCAAAAAAAAAAATAAATGAAAAATTCAGCAAAAAGCCAAAAAGAAAGCCAGTTCTTATTCAGTTATGTAATTAGCAGTCTGTTTGTTTTGATTAGTTGTTTGTGTATTTGTTTTACTGGGTTTCATCCACCTTAGTCACTAAATATGCCTAATCCGCACTTGAACTTAAGCCTCAGCAAAACCTTAGTCCGAGTTTTATACAACCGGTGGGTAATGGGTGGAGATAAGACTGGCCTGCAAGATTATTAAGTTGTGACTCATATTTGGTATTTGAGGGCAGAGACATATACTAGCACATCTTTTGCTAGTCCTGATATCAAACCGATAGGAGTGTTGATAGTGTGAGGGGTATGAACATGTATGCTCTAACCGGAAACAAAGTACACTCGCTCGGGCGGCTCTATTATTTTTATAGAACCATTTAACCTTATCTGTGGGATGTCAATCTAAAAAATGTCATTTTGGGAAACTGGGTATGACCTTAAACCTTATTAGTATTATTGGCGATAATTGACATACCTATGATGGAGGCTAATGTTTACTATAGAGTTTGCTTGAGGGAAAGCAAAAGATAAGTGCGGGGATGTGATGGTCGGGTATTTTGTATATATATATATATATATATATATATATATATATATATATATATATATATATATAGTGTATTAATTATGTAGTTTTATTAATTATATTATTAGAACTTTGGTACTTCATACGTGCTTTTGTATTTCAGGTCATTGATCGTTAAAGATGCTAAATTGGAGACTTGTAAGAGCATGGAATGATATCTTGGGAAGACCGGAGCATGATTTGATGTCTTGGGAAGTGTTATAAGGATTTGGGAAGAGTATGGATGAGAAATCATTAGCTGATGCTAAAACTAAACAAGATGGGTTGATTAAATGCGACCAAGAAGTAAAACGAGCATATCCTGGGCTAGAAAATGAGTTACGGGACACGTAATATATGAATTTTGGGTTTCTCAACAAGAGGAATCCAAATATGAGGTTTTCTTAGGTCTCAATATGCGATGAGATGGGCATATGGCCATCGCGTATTGCTATGGTCATAAAGAACGGGAAATTTAGGGTTTTAAGTTATTTTCATCTTGGACGACCTTATTATCTCATAACCACTTCCAGGCGATTTCCAGAGCTCAAGAGAGGCGATTCCATCATTCCGGATTATACCGAGACCTTGTTTATGTTCCATAACATCAATATTGATGATTCTATGATGTCGAGGCTCGGCTAATCTCTCTGATTCGTTCCCGGGATGTAAAGTTTGTATTTATTTCAGTTTTGATTGTAACCAAGAACATACTATTTGTAATTGTCTTTGATTGAACTATGAGTATTGATATTTAGTGTTGTTGTGCATTAAATCGGTTTAGGTTTACGTTGATCAGAACGATTAGTTTGTCGATTGCTATAGTAATTGCTCATAGTGTTGTTTAACTTGATTGAATACAACAAAGCACACAATTGCCCTTAGTTGAGTCACACTGGCAGAGACCGTTTGATAACCACTGCCGTGTGTTAGAGATTGTTGGTGCCTAAGGTTTAACTCGATAATCAGTCTTTAGTCAGTCTGTGATAATTAATCTGTTAGGTTGCATGAGAAACTGTTTAATTGCATTCTTGAACCCCGGGGATGAGTCTTCTTTGTTAATTGTCTGAATTCGTGAATTTGCTCAATCTTTACTAAAACCAACTTGTTTGCTTGTGTGATTAGCACTACAATTTACTACTTCATAATACTGAATTTGATTACACGATTTGCATTGACCACATACTTCTTGGGTTCGACACCCTACTTACCCTAGATTTCTTAGGTGATTAGGAATTGATTATAAGTGTTTTTGACTAGATAGCGACAGTCTAGCATCAGCGCCTCTATAAGCAGGGTTCTAGAGGCGGCAACCCCTAGCAGGGTCAAAGGGGCAGAGCCCATGGCTGGGGTCGAGGGTTTCTTTGTAATTAATCCATTCTTTTATAAGTCCGGGGACCTTTCTGTCAATCTTTCAAAGTCTAATTCGTTGTCCCGCCCCCTTAAAGAATGAGGTTCATTCGTTACTCCTTAACGAATCGGTCTTTATAACGAACTGGTCATTATAACGAACTGGCCTTTATAACGAACTGGCCTTTGTAACGAACTGGCCTCTATAACGAACTAACCTTTATAACGAACTGGCCTTAACGAATGATCATAACGAATTGTTGTTAATTCATTATTCTTCCTTAACGAATGGATATAACGAATTGCTGTTAATTCGTTATTCTTCCATTAACGAATTAGGGTTAAGTCAGAGAATGTTAGTATATTCTCTGACATTCCCTTTAACCTCGTACGCCATTTTCCGGCGCCGTCATAGCCGGAAAACCAGGATCTCACCGGAAAAACTAGATCTCACTCCTTTTCCACCGTTTTTCGTCCCGTTTGATCCATATCTGAGCTAGGGTGACCCCTAATCCCATCTTTTGGTCGGTTTACACCCGATTCCATCCGGACCTCGTGACTTTTACGGTTTAGGGTGTCGGCTCGTCGTTTTGTGACTAGATCTAGCGGGTTTGGATCCATATGATATTATAATGTTATTACCTTGGATCGATGCTCGGGTTTTCCCTCTTGGTTTCAGTTAGAGAAAGAGAAAGCTGAGAGAGAGCTTAAGTGTGTGTTTTTTATGGTCTATGAAATGAGTGGAAATGAATGGATTATGGGTTAATTAAGAATTATATATCATGGGTCACGGGATTAAGCCCATGGTCTTTCTCCTTTCCTTATTAACCCAAGTCCATTACCCATATTACTTAACCCAACACAAGCCCGACTCATAATAACTCATATTTTATTTTATTAACCGAAGCGAGAAAAACAGGATGTTACATGTCAAGCTGTTAACCAACTCACGCTATTGTCTTGTATGCTAGTTTATGTCATATATATTTGTGAACTATGTTAATTATATGCTATGTGTTTACTGATTAATGGTGGAACATACTACACATACTCTATGTGGAAGGCTCAGGATGTACCTGCGCATCCTAGTAAATCGAGTTTATGTCGAAAAGAAATGTTGTATCATTTTCATCTATTACATATATCCTTAGTAATTTGGCCTTGCGTCAAGGTGAACGAGAATTTTCATCTATTGGATGTATATTTATATTATGTTGAAATAGTACATCATGTTATGTATACAAACTTATGCATTCTTGCCAACATAATTATTGACAAATATATTACTTTAAATGTGCTGCAAGTTAAAGTATAATTCGAGTTTATGTCGAAAACAAATGCAATATAATATTCATTTATTTCATATATCCTTAGTAATTCAGCCTTGAGTCAAGGTGAACGGGAATTTCCATCTATTGGACATATATTTATATTATGTTGAAATAGTACATCATAGTAAGTGAATTGCTTCTTTTCATGTTATATATATACAAACTTATGCATTCTTACCAACATGATTGTTGACAAAATATATTTTTTTAAACGTGTTGCAGGTTGAAGTATGATTAAGGATCGAATAAAATTTAGTTGGACTTTTAGGTTATTATAAACGAACAATGTTTGTCTATTTTGATGTATTGTTTTTTTGATTTTGAGACAATTGTGTACTTGTGATTTGATGAAGTAAATTAAATATTATTGTCCCACTAATAGTGTCTACGAGCTATGAACAATTAACGTACCGCCCAGGCGTATAGCCTGCTTAAGATCAGGGTGTTACATGTACTAGTGTAGCGGGTGTGCGTGTCTGAGGTTATTTATTGTAAATATTTTAATATCAAACTTGAGGAGGCAACGGGTTGGTTGTCTGTGGGTGGGTTAAAGTACTCTCTCCTTGAACATTGATGTTTACAATCAAAAAGGGTTTTATTTAAACCTGACGTTTAACAAGATAAACCATTTATTGATATAACTCACTCAACATAGCTGATTTTTTAATGTTTGTTATACTCTTTGCAGGTCAATAGGTGAAGTGACCTGGAGCTCTTGGCTAGGGCAGTGGCATGGTTGGGGAACTCATAGATTAAGGTGTTTGTCTTGTGAATTGAGTAATAACGATGTTGTAATGTATTTTGCTGCAATGTTTTTAATGAACGTGTGACGGTAAATGGTTGTAGGGCACCTAGTTTGGGAGCCTTACATATGGCTTCTTCAAACAACCAACATCTTTATTTTCTTGGAATACTCCTTGATTTATTTATAACAAAAATTCTAGGGTAGAATAGAACCCAAGTCCATCATAATACACACTAGCTAGTAGTTAAAACCTGTGAAAAGCAAACAATAAAATAAAAAAATATTAGAAACAACAACGAACGTTGGATTCAAAAGAAAAGATGACGAGTGTTGATTAGGACTTGTTGTCTTCTCGATTGCACATGCATAATTGCAGCGACTTGGAGAAATAATCCTATAGACACCACTACTAGTTAGTAGGTATACATCTTTCCTATTATCCTGCCCAAATGAAAATATGTAACCCAATGACGGAAAGGAATTTCCCGGAACAATGTCGCATGATAGAGGAGAATCTGAGGCACAAGTAAAGGGAATATTTTTAGATGTAAAATTCCCACTATCTCTAGGAATTTCGGTGCCCACCCACATTGCGGTTGCGTATAGATCTGCATACAAGTAACTGCAAAAATAAGAAGCAAAACGTTAACTAGCTAGTCATGATGGTTTGGTGAACTATAAATTTCATCAAATCGATGTAAACACTAATCTCCTCTTGTTTTAGACCTCGTAGTTAGCAAATCAAACTGCTATGATTTTCTATAGTTCAAATAACTAGAGTATGGCAAGTATTATAATTGCAATAAATGTGTTATTTACAAGTGTATATTAAAAATAATTATATATCTCAAACCTTAATTAGTTAATTTATTTATTTTTGCAATTTAGATTCTGATTATCGAAGGATTAAATGATTAATTCAACCTTGTTTACTATTAAAAGTATTAAAAATACTTAAGCCAAGAACAAGAAAACATGTATATACCTTCCATACATGCATGGATCAGTTTTGGACCTATAGACACACCCACCGGTAATAGAGGCTGAGCCTTCATTCTTATTTAATTCATCATGACTATATCCCATCACCGGAAAAATAGGATCGATTGACTCCGTTGATTAATTCCCTCCAGACGTTTGGGGAGGAGAGAAACTACGATGTCCTTCGTAAAGCCGCCAACCGTAGTTCCCATCTTTCTTGATCAGATTCACTTCTTCATATTCATCATTTGGCAAAAAAACAACAAAAGGATGAACAGTAATTTACTAGCAAACCATACATTGTTTTTGAGGAACACAATACCTAGTAAACATGATACCTGGCCTATATCACCACAACAAAAATATGATGATCTTTCACTGTCACACCATTTTTTTACTTTATTAAATGTGATATTTACTACTAGTTCCTCTTAATAATGATTGTGTTAATAATCAATTTTTAGGCTATGTATAATGGAGGGGCTACAATTGGGGGCGAATTGTGACACGTGACGCCCAGTCAGCATGGAGTGGAAATTTGTTTTTAGGGTGTAATGATGTAGGGGCTACAAATTGGGCCCACAGTGTGTTTTTTTATTATTTTCTTTTTATAATTAAACTAATTAAATAAAAACCAATTTATTAAATAATTAAATAAAAATGCATTAAAATTAAAAAGAAATACAAAAAAAAAACATAACTAAAAAAAATACATAACTAAAAATATTAAAAAACATAACTAAAGAAAAAAATAAAATAAAAACATAACTAAAAAAGAAACTAATATCCGTAATATTCGCGCATTTTTTCACGTCGGCGTTGCATCAATAATGCGACATCCTCATGAAACCCCTCCTCTTTGAGGGATTCGTAGTCGTCTTTCATTTGTTTTAATTCGAACGTCTGGTTCAGCTTTTCTTGTTGTTTGTTGGATGCTCGAATGTCGGCTCCAATTACGGTGGCATTTGTTTCCAAACTACCGACCAACTCGTTTATTTCAACGGGCTCCGTATTGAATCGAGTTGCAGACGAACCTTCCCCCTTATTTTTCCTCAATCTCCCGCGTGGTCGAGGCAACTCCTCTACCTCATCTTCGTCGGGTATATTCAAATCATCGGCTAAATTGACCGTGTCGTCGAGGAAGAAGCTACGAGCATCGGAGGGTGTCTTTGGTGTGCTCAGATTTGTCGACGACGATGTCTTCGACCTTTTTGAAGGCCGGGATGAGCCGGCTCGTCGGGCCGCCGGAACGGTTGGTACCACATTCCATTTCGAGCAACGACATAGCTTTTCCTAAGAACTCAAATACTTGAACGGTTTCCCGGGCCGCTCAAGAGTGTGACCCTGAGCTCGAAAGTCGCTCAAGGCTTGACCTATAATGTCGACGTCGTTATTTCCGCTATGCCAGCCGGACCCCTTCAACTGGTTAATTATCCCAGCAAATTTCTGACAATTGGCGTTAAGCCCCTTCCAATGGGATTGAACCGCTTCTTTTCCCCGGTAGTCTTCGGGTTTACCGGTTATCGCGAGCCAAGCTTCAAATACTTTCTTCCAAAACACCCCGGTGGCTTGAAAGTTAGCTACAAATTAAATTTATTTGTAACAATTAGTATATATTTTAATAAAAACTAAATACATTTTTAATAAATACTTAATATTAAAAACTTACTGACGTCGGGATCCTCCGAAATGTTAATCCAAGCCCTTGCAAGGGCCACCTCCTCCTCCTCGTTCCAATGCTTGTATGGATCACGTTGCGCCATCGTCTCCCCTGGTTGTTTTTTTTTGTGTTTACGGGTTGACTTTTTGCTTGAACCGGAGGCCCGTGACGTTTGCGTATCCGGTACCGTCACCGGCTCCGACTCCGGTGGTGTAGACCCGAACGCCGACATTATGTTTTGGGGGCTGAGAAAGTTGGCGTACATGTTTAAGTTCGGGTCGGAAAGTTGATATGGATAGCTCGGTTGGTTCGGTTGGCTCGGTTGGTTCCATTGTAAGTTCGGTTGGTTCGGTTGGCTTGATTGCGAACCATACGTTTGACCGAAAGAAGGGAATTGGTAGTTCGGTTGGCTCGATTGCGAACCATACGTTTGACCAAAACCAGGGAATTGGTAGTTCGGTTGGTTCGGTTGGCTCGATTGCGAACCATACTCTTGACCGAAAGCAGGGAGTTGGTAGTTCGGTTGGTTCGGGTTGTTTCTAGGTTCATTTTGTTTATTTTTTGTAAGAAATTGGGTATGATTTGTGTATAAAATGGAGAAGAAGGGTGTATGTTTATATATATATATATATATATTGTTTAATTTTTATTTTTTTAAAAATTTGACCGTTTCATAACGGTCATTTTATTAAATTATTATTATTTTCTTCTTCAACGGGCGACAAATATATCCCGCCCCCGTCCATTTTCGCACAATTATCACTGGGGGGCGGTGTTCCACCAAAAAATCGCCCATTTTCGCCCATTATTCCCGCCCAGTACACAGAGCCTTATATCACAATTTTTGTTATTCACAACTCTTATACAACCATCATCATTACCACTACTATCTCCACATCTATAACCTACCCATTTCCTTCATTAACATGAATTTAAAAAAAAAAAAAAAGAAAACCAAAATTTAAATCAAGAAATCCTAATAAGGGTATCCGCACCAAAATTGCAAAGTTCTTTGTTTTCTTTTTTATACTAGAGTCCAAGAAAATCCAACGATTGTATCAAAACCACTTTTGAAAGTTTCTATAACCTATTCTAGTCAAAAGTTAGTCCGGATTATTGATTTTAACTATATTATAAAAGGCCAGTGTTTACTGTTTAGAAGTACATATTCAAACTTTATAATTTTGATAAGTTTGAATACAAAACTGCATTTTGCAACCCTATGGTTTAAAGGCTCTACAACTTTGCTTCCCCGATAAAATTTTAAACTAGTTGACTTTATTTGGTTTTTAGGTCGGACCAAATTCGTCCCTCCATCAAGGTTCTGTTATTAACACCTTTAAGTTAAGGGGCAAAATGGACTTTTTCCCAGTATCACAACTACGGGTGTTAAAAGTTGGTTATCTAGAGTTTCGGTTATCCGTTCGGATAGTAAAGCGGGTATCCCAAATATATATAAAAAAACAAAAAAAATTGTTTAATCTCAAAGATCTAGCTCAAACATCCAAGTTTAAACTTTAAACATGGGTTTGTTCATAAGATATAATATCAAATCCATATTTGAAGTAACGTATCAACCAAATCTAAAAAAAATTAAACAAAGAGTCAATATTTCCAAAATGTCGGTAGATTGAAGAATGAAGAGTAGCAATTTTTATCGGACCAATGGACTACCCGTCAGACCACCACCGTTAAATGTGAGGACTGCCCGCTGGAGTCAGACCACCACTAAACAAGCACCACTATTCGTTGTCAGTTGCGAGAAAGCTGCGGTCGACAGTCATTAGATGGGAGGAGAGCGGTAGCCAACATTCATCAAATCGGAAGAGGCTGGAACCGTGGAAAGATGGGATGAACTGTGGGAAGTAGACATGGGTTATGTTTGTGTAGAGAATTAGGGTTTCGAACAATATATGTGTTAGAGCGTAAATTTCTATCGCCGGGGTCTTGTATGTATTAGAAATAGTCGAGAATGTATTGTGTATTGTGTGTAGCGCAAAAGTCATATACAAACGTATAAGACTTATACAGCGCATATGTTATGCGCCGGATAAGACTTATGCGTCGTATATGATTTTTTCAAGTCTATAAATAGGTGTTAGGACTTTATGCGCCAAGTGGTGATCATCCTAGAGTACCGGAGCTATAATAGTGTAAAAACCCGATTTTACTAAGGCTGTTTTGATAACATAAGATGTATTAAAGAGAATACTTGTGTGTTTCACCTTATAATGGTTTCCGCACATTAATTGAAGAGAAAATATTGTTATATTTTGTGTTTTAACGATTCTAGACATCACCAGCATGTCTCTACAAGTGGTATCAGAGCTTTTGGGCTCTATATCTACTTAAAATACATGAGTTTCACTTCTTTTTCATCTTATTTCTAGCATATCAGAAGAATGCACCGTTAATTTTCTACCAAAACTTCACAAGATGTTATACCACTTGCCTACATTAATCCTACAAAGTTGCAGATTCAAACTCAATGATTTTCATTTTCAAAAGTTGCACAATGTTCAACGAGATGTATGTGGCGGATATGTTTTTCCGTATATCTTTGGACGTATACTTGTTTCTCCGTATAACTTTATTATCCGCTGTGAGATACATATACGATAGGGGAACTTATACGTTACAAGAACTCATATGTTTTGGGAGACTTATATGCCACCAAGGAGACTTATACATTGAATTGTTGTTGTTTTTCATTATAGATGATATGCATGCATTTGTTTCTCAACAATCAAGACTGTTACATAACCTTAATTTGGATAATGAAATAGGAACATCAAATAAACCTCCAAAGCTTCTTCAGATGGAGGATTTTCCTTATTGGGCTGATAAATGTAAGACATATGCTCAAGCCATGAACTATAATACATGGATTGTTGTAGAGGAGGAATACACCATTTCTAAAAATGAGAATGGAACCAACTACATGTTATCTCAAATTGATGACACAGATAATGTTACATTCTTGAGAGAAAAGAAGACGTTGAACTAGTTTCAAAAAGCTATTAAAGGCTAAGATCTTCCAGTTGCTACAGCATAATGGTTCTTGTTATTCCATTTGGCAAGCTTTACTAAACAAAGACTGTGGTAATCCCAACATGAGAAAAAGTAAGATGGCTCTTTTAGAAATGAGGTTTGATATTTTTACTATGGTAAAGGGTGAGTCATTTGGACAGTTAATAGAAAGGTATTGCCATTTTTTAAATGAGATGAAGAGGCTAGGAGTTGAAAAGCATGATTATGAATACATTGACAAGCTAGCTGATGCACCGCCTAAGGAATGGGGAACTTTCATCATGATACAACTATCTAGCCTTGTTGCCTGTGCTAGACTAAACTTGGCTAGATTCATTGAAAAGCTGGAAGCTCAAGAACTAGAGTTGAGGAAGAAACAAAAAATGAAGATTTCAACTACCACTCAAGCCATTGGTCTCTATTACAAGAACTCACCTTCATTGCCTACTCAAAATCCTTAAGTTCAAACTGCATTTTGTGTTGATTATATGGGAGCTGCTTATGTGGTAATCAAAGTCTCAAGCCAACTACTCAATTTGGAAGTAGTTATTCAAGCACCATGTCATCTGAACAACAATCCAACTCCCAGAAACAAAAACCTGATGTTGTACAATGCAATATTGTTATCAATATAAAAAATGCTAATGGTATGACTACTGATAATGTAAAAGCACATGGCATTTCTTGGATCGGTTTTGGAATCATATGAGTATCTTATAGCCGAGAGAATTGTCAACTTCAAAATGACAAAAGAGGATTATAGAGGAGATGGAAATGCTTGATATCATATGGTGTATGGCAAGTGTTGTTAGAAGGGCACAAAGGTTTAAAGAAATAACCATGAGATATTACTAGATGAAACTCCTTCAAAACTAGGCTTTGATAAGTCTAACGTGAGGTGTTTTAGATGTAAGGAGAAGGGGAATTTCAAACGGGAGTGTACAAGCAAGGAGGTAGGAGATAATGGTGATATCCTTTTGGAAGAGATTACAATAGGCAATCAATTTATCATCAAAACTCACCAAACCAAGCTGATCTATTCAACACTAGCAAGAAACCAACTGAGGCATCAACTTCACAAAAAAAAGCTTGAAATGTTGCACAAGTAGATGAAGGATTTAACTAGAATAATCATCTGTTCCAGGAAAATGTGCTAAGTTGGTTGCTAAGGAAGCTGATAAGCATGAGGTTGTTGAGAAATCTGGGGTTTCTGTTGCTGAGACTGTGGAATATGATATTGTGGACAAAGACGATGAAAAAAATGTTTATGTGAAGTTTGTGGAAGCTTAGAATCCTAACTTCATCGAAGATTTTTGATCTATTGAGGATTTTATTATTCAGAAGAGGAATTTGTGCCACACACTTATGACAAGATTCATCATATCCCTCATAACTTCTTTCAAACTATTGTTCCTCCTGATATTGTTGAAAATTTTGCAGGTTGTTTAAATGGTGAGAAAATGCCTCATGGAAAGATAATATATGGTGAGGATGATAAGTATGATGTGGCAAAGAAATCTCAAACTGAAAATGAAGTATCTGAAGATCATAAGAAAGCTGTTGAAATGAATGTGCCTGACTAACAAGCTTTAATGGCAAATCAGGTAATTTCTCAAACTAATGTGATTTTGTGTGAGAAATTAGTTTGAGAAATGTGAGTTACCGTGTGAAAAATGTGAGATTAAAGATTTTGAATTTAAAACTCTTAAAACTAATTATGATACAATTTTCAAATATTTTTAAAGAGTTAAGGAATCTTAGGACAAGCTTCAATAGTGTGAGAAGTGTAACAACTCGGATATTCTATTTATTATTTTGTAACCGATACCCGACCCATTTTTATGTTCAGAAACTTTTATCAAGAAAATATCGCGTTATTCGAGCTATTATTATTGTTTTATTATTTGTTATTATATTTATTTAATACATATAAATTGTAACGATTCCGGCAAATCCAGGTATACCCTAGCCGGTATATACTATTTACGTGTCATTTAAATATTGATTATATGAGTTATAGTACGTATATACGAGTATATATGATTCATAGTACGAATCATACTCGATTATATAGTGAATCGTATTGGAATTACAATTAACCAATGAACGATTATTGAAACCCGAACGAATCGGGAATTACATTATAGACGAAGTATATAATGTTTAGTGTTTACGAAGTATTAATGCTTCGGGATAAGTAAATTATAGCACAGAAAAAGGATTTCGATTTATTAGTACGTCGGTACGATAAACGAAACCTTTAACACCAAACCAAGCAAGAGACGATCAATCAAGCCGAAAAAGATGCGTAATTATTAATAATATGATGTTTTAATGTCATGGGTTAAGTTTTTAAAGTTTTTAAATCAGTTTTATGTAAATTTTATTTTAACCCGGAAAACGACCATTTTATGCTCGTTTTAGGCCGAATTACGAGTTTAAACGAGAAACGAACTGAACCAGATTATCCACAACATTATCCGGATTGTGTAATCCAAATGTGTGGCCATGGGTTGAGATGTGGGCCCCCCCACACACCACCACTTGGCCGGCCATGTATACACACACACATTCCATTCCTTTCTTTTTTTTTTACAACACATTTCACATAAAAACTCTCTCAAATCTCTAACTCTTTCAAGTGTTCATCAAATCCATCCCTTCTAATCAAGAACACAAGGTATAAACATGTTATAATACATGATCTTTGGTGTTGATTTCTTTATTTTGAGTTGTTTTGCAAGAACAAGAGGTTCCAAGTGAAATATGGGTGAAAACCCGAGATGGAACCGGTTCTCGTATGATCAAGGGATGTATACAAGTTATACAAAGGATCTTGATCCAAGTAATGAGTTAAAAGTGTTTAGAATAAAATTTTACGGTTAAAATCTTGTTAAAATGGATTTCCAAGTGAAAGATGGGTGAAAACCCGAGATGAAACCGACTCTTGCATGATCAAGAGATGTATACATGTTATACAAAGGATCTTGGTCCAAGAAATGAGTAAAAGAGTCGAGAACGGATTTTTACGGTTAAAACCTTTGTTTTTACTTAAAAACCGACACTATGAAAGAAATGGTTTGATTGTTGGTATAGTTTGCTTGGTATAGTGTTATTGTGCTTGTAAGTGTTGTATCTAGCGGCTAGCAAAGGCTAGAAACCGAGATCCTTGCGATCTAAAGCTAGAAAACACAAGATAGTTCGGTTTTAGTGTGTGATATGAAATTTGGACAGATTGTAGCACGCTTAGAGTCGGGTCACGAAATTTCACAGGGATGATCTACACATGAAAATATGAGATCTGTGAATTTTTGGTAATTTTTGGATAAAAGATGAATATTTGGTGAATTTAATGCTCGGTTTTGGCCAAAAATAGTGAAAAATAGCTAAACATGATGAAAAATTCTGGAAAATTTAAGAAAAGCTTTCTATAACATATAAAAGTCACCCACAAAATTTGAGCTCAGTTGGAAAAGTCTAAGTAGGCTTTTCGGGGAAACGAGTTCTAGGGCTTTCTAGCTCGGTTTTGGGTGAAAATGGCTTGAAAAATGAGTTTTAAATTCTGGAAAAATTCCAGGGAGTTATGAGGATGGCAAGGATCATCCCAGAAAAATTTGGGATTTTTCTAAAGTGTTTTGGTATTTTTGACATATTTAGTGTATTAAAAAGGTTTAAAAATAGATAAATAAAAGTAAATATAGGAAAATAAATCTGGAAAATTTTGTAAAATTTTCTTTCTGTCAAAATAAGTTTTGTCCAAAATTTCAAGACCCGAGACTAAACGGGTAATTATTTGTGCTAAAATGAACATAAAAACAAATATTTAAAGCTTAAAACGTGTAAACCGGCAAAACTCGCATAAGCGAGCTGACTGGTATATAAAAACCTAAAAATGAACCATTTTCATAAAACTAAGTAAAATAAGTAAAAATAAATCATCCGAAAATAATTCGGATGATTTGGGTAATTTTACCCGATTTTACTGTTTCCGGCACCTAAATGACGGAAACGGGCCCCGCGGCCAAACGGGGTGTCAAACCGAGCTCTAATTTCATCACTTTAACTAAAATAACAGTCAAACACCATTTTTGGGTTAAGTGTGAATAAACTCATTTTTGAAACTAAAAACGGACGACCGTGCTAGGCACGCAAATCAAGGAAAACATAAAAATGATGATTTTGACCGTCCGACTCTAAGTAATGGCACAATCTGAGTCCTTAGGAGTGTCACGGGGTTAACATTGTCCCCGGATCGAGTACAGTACTGGGTTAACAATGTCCCCAGATGTACCGATTAATACAGATTTAGTTTATGAGAATTATATAGTAACGACTAGATATTATATTACAGATCCAGGCATGTAGCTGTTCATTGTATTACCCACAGACTCACAAAAAGGTGAGTTTTCACGAGCCCCTTTTAATGAACTGTTTTAAATATTTTCCCGGGGCGGAAAGCATGATTGTGTTAAATTATCTAAGTACATACCGATCGTATGGAAACACTTGTATATTTTTATATATATATATGGTATGATGCATAGAATAGATAATTTGTTTATCGGGTGGAATTGTTCTGGGGTAACTTAGTTCCCAGAGGGTTATTGGATATATTTCTGGGTTAACAGTGTTCCCAGAGGGTATTGGATATGTTTCTGGGTTAACAGTATCCCCAGAGGTTACTGGATATGGTTCTGGGTTAACAGTGTCCCCAGAGGTTATTGGATATGGTTCTGGGTTAACAGTGTCCCCAGAGGGTATTTGATATGCGCTGGGTTAACAGTGTCCCCAGGGGTTATTTGATATGTACTGGGTTAACAGTGTCCCCAGGGGTTATTGGATATGTTCTGGGTTAACAGTGTCCCCAGGGGTCATTTAATGTGTTTTTGGGTTAATAGAGTTTTCATTAACGGGCTTAGCATAATTTCATCATTAACATATGATTTTTATACTGATCTATGGTTTATTTAAATTAGTGAAACTCACCAACTATTCGTAGTTGACCCGTTTTCTTTACATGCTTTCTAGGTATGCCCAGGTTGGAATGATTGATATGTGCTTAACTATCTGTGTTACCTGTTGGAAGCTTGCTGCTCTGTATTTTGTAATGAATATATATTAATGTCTTATTGGTAATATATGTGTGTAACACCTAGACAGTAACGCAACTCGCAACAATGTAATATGTTATAAATTAATGTAGTGGTATTTTCTTTATAAGCAATGCTGTTGATATCAGATATGTCTGTTGCATCCCGTGTACGTTTCCGCTGCGGTTACGGGGTGTTACAGAACTTGGTATCAGAGCCATTGGTTATAAAGATTTAGGACGTCTTTAAAAGATACCTAAAATATAACCAGTAGCTCAAGTATTATAGGATCTGAATATCAACTAATAATATATTGTGACGAGATCGGGATGAACTTGGATGGACAAGTGGGTTATTATGGTCCGGAACATAATAACAGACTTGTCTACACGAGGGAATTCAGGGGAAGTCACGGGGGACTTAAATAGGTAAAATTGGCAACATATGTGTAAATATATGATAATATATTATGTGGTAAAGTTGTATAAATAAGTATGTATTAATTTGATTATGAATTACACTATGAAAAGAACTATATGCTTGTTAACTTGTGTGCAGGTAAAAAATGTCAAGCCCGCATAGCTTATCTGTAGAGGAGGATCCGGAGGAGGTTAGCCCCGGAAACTCCGGGAGCTTACACGTGTCATCCGACTCCGAGCCTAGCGAGGCGAGTCACAGGAGCTCGAGTCAGTCCTCCCCGGCCCGGATCGTCAGATCCCCTACTCCCCTCGCACCGCAGGCCACCTCTGTCCCTCCGGGATTTGGTCCCCGCCTTACGGCGCGGATCAGCATTCCGCGTGTCCCACCGACCTCTCCCCCACCCCGACCTGCTACTCGTCGGGGAGAGTCCTCATCCCAGCCCGAGCCGATGGCTCTACCTGTCTGGGGCCTTCCCAGACAGGAACGGGAGGCGGTGGCCTGGCTACGAGTGCTCACAGAGCAAGTAAATGAGCACTCAGCCGCCCTGACCGTGGGGGTACAGAGACGAGTGTACCTTGCTGACCGCATACTGGATTGCCAGTATGCAATCGACCGGTTGACCAGGGAGAGCTCGTACTCCCTAATGATGGTTCAGCGGTTGGAGGCGTGGCTCCGGGGGGTGGTGGCAGTAGTGGTGGCGTTGGTGGCTGTGATGATGTGGTGGGCATACCACCGTGTTTAGTAGTTATGTTTGAATGGGGTTAGTCAGGGACCATTTTCTTTTTGATACTCTGTGTAAGTAGTTAGTGGTGATACTAACACGGAGTGAATCTTGGTTAGTTATGATACAACCACTGGCCCCTAGGGTGGGTCTCTTGTAGGGCATATCACTATAGATACTTTTGGGTATCATTCAAGCACTGACCCCTTTACGGGGTATGTCGAGATGATATCGACATAGGGCCCTTGTAATAAAACTAGTTATGTAATGTTGACTGAAAGTATGTAAACTGATGTTTGTGTAATATGAATCAATGTTTACTAATGAATGAAATATGTATTGTGTTTTATGTTTTGAGATGGTATTGATTATATATATTTCTTTGATGATTGTGTAGAATGGCACCGAAACGATCCACGAAAATATCGGAAGTAGATGTGAGCCGTTTGATTGCTCAACAGTTGGAGGCGGCGATACCGGATATAGTATCGCGCATCGCCGCCAGTATTAATAACTCAACCAATCCAACCCCTCCGAGAAATCAAACGCCCATAAATAATGGCGGGGAACATAATGCTAATCCTCCACCTACTGATAACACGATTCCGAGTAATGACGCACCGCCTACGGTGGTCGCTACAGACAGTAATGGCCCTATACCTACCGTAGAGACCAACCGAACTGGACCATCCAGGGGTTGTTCAATCAAGGACTTTATGTTATGCAAGCCTTTAGAGTTTAACGGGTCGGAAGGACCGAATGGGTTAGTGAAATGGATAGAGAAAATAGAATCAGTGGTGAATATCAGCAACTGTCCCGAGGATTGTGTCGTTAAGTACGCCACCTGTACGTTCACAGACCATGCTTTGACATGGTGGAACACCATAGTACAGACTCGAGGTCAGGCGGCGACAAACCGCATGACCTGGGCAGAGCTTAAGGATCTTGTTTTGAAACATTTCTGCCCAAAGAATGATTTGCAGAAACTGGAACATGAGTTGTGGAACCTAGAGATGCAGGGGGCGGACCACTTGGGATATACCAACCGGTTTAATGAACTGTCACGATTAGTGCCGTGGTTGGTCACCCCAGAGTCAAAGAGGGTGGAACGTTATATTTGGGGACTTACTCCAGTAGTGAGGAGTATAGTTAACGCGGGAGGACACCAGACGTATGAGGGTGCAGTGACACAGGCTGGTATTGTCACGTATGATTTCTTAAGGAGTGGATCGCTAAAGACGACAGGAGAGTCGGCTGGAGGAAAGCGAGGTACGTATGACAATAGGATCCGGGAGAAACAGCAAGGTAAACGTGCTAGACCCACTGCCCAGAACTACGCCATGACTAGTTCGGGCGGAAGGCAAGAACCGCAGAGGGGAACGTTTCCTAAATGTGGGAAATGTGGTTACCACCATGGTGGCGTGTGCAAAGAGGTGGTGTGCCACCGGTGTGGCAGGATTGGGCACTACGCACCCAGTTGTAGGACAAACTTGAACAACCTGAACCGTCAACCGCAACCTATCCGTGCGCAATCATTTAGGAACCAACCAACCCAACAGCAAAACCCACAAGGAAACCAATTGGTGACCACCAGCCGTGCTTGCTACGAATGCGGTAGCACAGATCACTTCAAGAAAAACTGTCCGAAGCTGAATCAAGGAAGAAATGGGCGGCAACCCGCGGGCCAGGCATCGTCGTCCAACCCGGCGAGAAGCCGAGCTTTCGTGGTAGGGGCGAGCGAAGCACGTCAGGACCCCAGCGTAGTGACAGGTACATTCCTTGTTTCTGACCATTACGCTTCTGTATTATTTGATACGGGTGCTGATAGAAGTTTCGTCTCCGTTAAATTCCTGTCATTAGCAAACATGCCGGTTAGTGAATCCATAGAACCCTATACCGTAGAAGTTGCTAACGGTAAGACCATGATAGTCAATCAAATTGTTCGGAATTGTCCTTTTATTCTAAACGAACAATCCTTCCTGATTGACTTGTTACCTGTAGAACTGGGTAGTTTTGATGTGATAGTGGGAATGGATTGGTTAGCACGCAACAAGGTAGAGATAAATTGTGAAAAGAAACTCGTCAAAATCCGGGTGTCGGATGACGAAGAAGTATTAGTGCAGGGTGATAAGTCGGGCAATATGATGCTATTTATATCTCACCTCAAGGCGCTAAAATATATGCGTCAGGGATGTGTGGCGTATCTAGCGAGCCTGACGGCCACTGATTCTGAGGAAAAACGAGTGGACGATATTCCCGTGGTACGCGAATTTCCACAAGTTTTCCCAGAAGAACTTCCTGGATTACCGCCAACCCGACAAATCGAATTCAGAATCGACTTATTACCTCAAGCCGGCCCTGTTGCTAAGGCCCCTTACAGACTTGCACCGTCCGAGATGCAAGAATTATCCAACCAGTTACAGGAATTGTTGGATAAGGGATTTATTCGTCCCAGCTATTCCCTGTGGGGTGCACTCGTACTATTTGTGAAAAAGAAGGACGGAAGCCTTCGAATGTGCATTGACTACAGGGAATTGAACAAGTTAACCATCAAAAATAGGTATCCTCTTCCCCGAATCGATGATTTGTTCGACCAACTACAAGGTGCGAGCTATTTCTCAAAAATTGATCTTAGATCGGGATACCACCAAGTTAGAATTCAAGAGGAGGATATCCCGAAAACCGCGTTTCGGACTCGCTACGGCCACTACGAATTTTTAGTTATGCCTTTTGGGCTAACAAATGCGCCAGCGGTATTCATGGATCTCATGAACCGAGTCTGTAAACCCTACCTCGACAAATTCGTCATTGTATTTATTGACGATATTTTGATATATTCAAAAAGTAAAGAAGATCATGAGCGACATTTGAGGTTAATTTTGGAGCTTTTGGATCAGGAGAAGTTGTATGCAAAATTCTCCAAGTGTAACTTCTGGTTACAAGAGGTGCAATTCCTCGGTCACGTTATAAACCACCAAGGAATACACGTTGATCCGAGTAAAGTTGAAGCAATTAAGGATTGGCAAGCGCCTAAATCTCCGAAGGAAATCCGCCAATTCTTAGGCTTAGCTGGATACTATCGTCGATTTATAGAGAACTTTTCCAGCATCGCCCAACCTTTAACCCTCCTGACTCAAAAGGATCGGAAATATGAATGGGGTGAAGAGCAGGAAACGGCGTTTCAAACGCTAAAGCAAAGGTTGTGTCAAGCGCCAATCTTAAGTCTCCCCGACGGAGACGATGGATTTGTTGTATATTGTGACGCATCCCGTAAAGGGTTAGGATGCGTGTTAATGCAAAATAAAAAGGTCATAGCCTATGCGTCTCGACAGTTAAAAGTTCATGAGAAAAACTACACTACTCATGACTTGGAACTGGGAGCAGTCATCTTTGCACTTAAAATCTGGAGACACTATCTCTACGGTACAAAGTGCACCATATTCACTGATCATAAAAGTTTGCAACACATATTCGATCAGAAAGAACTGAATATGAGGCAACGAAGATGGGTCGAGTTGCTGAGTGACTATGACTGTGACATTCGATATCACCCTGGCAAGGCTAACGTCGTAGCCGATGCCTTGAGTAGGAAGGATCGGGTTAAACCATTGCGAGTGCGGGCGTTGGGAATGATAGTCCAGTCAAACCTTTCGGATTTGATTCGAGTCGCTCAACGCGAGGCGTTGAAAGAGGACCAATTGGATAAAGAAGGACTTTACGGGAATGAGAAGAATTTCGAACAGCGTGTGGACGAAATTCTCTATTTCAAAAATCGGATTTGGATCCCGACCCTCCATGACCTTCGGGAATTAATCATGGACGAAGCGCATAAGTCGAAATATTCCATACATCCGGGATCTGATAAAATGTACCAGGATGTGAAAGAATTTTACTGGTGGCCAGGTATGAAAAATGATATAGCCACATACGTCGGCAAGTGTACGACGTGTGCGAGGGTTAAGGCGGAGCACCAGAAACCTTCGGGAATGTTGCAACAACCGGAAATTCCGGAATGGAAGTGGGAGCAGATCACAATGGATTTTGTGACACACCTCCCCAAGACGCCCCGAGGTCATGATGCGATTTGGGTAATCGTGGATCGATTAACCAAATCGGCACATTTTATTCCAATTAGAAATAATTATAACACCGAGAGACTTGCGCAAATTTATATAAATGAAATAGTGTCTCGTCATGGCATCCCCATCTCGATCATCTCCGATAGGGATAGCCATTTCACCTCCAAACTTTGGCAAGCTGTTCAAGAAGCATTGGGAACACGTATTGACCTAAGCACAGCTTACCACCCTCAGACCGATGGTCAGTCTGAGAGGACCATTCAAACTTTGGAGGATTTGTTTCGTGCCTGCGTACTGGACTTTAAGGGAAATTGGGATCAACATCTCCCACTCGTTGAATTTTCCTATAATAACAGTTACCATAGCAGTATAAAGGCAGCACCTTATGAAGCATTGTATGGGCGGAAGTGCCGATCTCCACTTTGCTGGTCTGAAGTGGGAGACCCGCAGGTCATTAGATCGGATCTGGTCCAGGAGACGACCAACAAGATTCTTGAAATTAAGAACAACCTAAAAGCCGCGCGGGACCGGCAGAAGAGTTATGCCGATACCCGTCGAAAACCGTTGTCATTTGAGAAGGGTGAAAAAGTATATTTGAAAGTATCACCCTGGAAAGGAGTGGTCAGATTTGGAAAGGCGGGGAAGTTGGCCCCTAGATATATTGGACCATTCATTATTACTGCAAAGATCGGTCCGGTAGCTTACCGACTAGAACTGCCTGAGGAACTAAGTGCAGTTCATAACGTGTTTCATGTGTCAAATTTGAAAAGATGTCTGGCGGATGAGACAACGGTGTTACCCTTAGAGGGTGTTCAAATAAGTGATAGGCTCAACTTCGTAGAGGAGCCCATCGAAATAGTGGACGGTAAAATCTAGCAACTTAGACACAATAAGATCTCGTTGGTCAAAGTTAGATGGAATTCGCAACGAGGCCCAGAATTTACTTGGGAACGAAAGTATGAATTTCGGAAGAAATACCCCCACCTATTTCCTCAAAAGGAAGTAGTTGACATGTAAAATTTCGAGGACGAAATTTTTATAACGGGGGGAGAATGTAACGATTCCGGCAAATCCAGGTATACCCTAGCCGGTATATACTATTTACGTGATATTTAAATATTGATTATATGAGTTATAGTACGTATATACGAGTATATATGATTCATAGTACGAATCATACTCGATTATATAGTGAATCGTATTGGAATTACAATTAACCAATGAACGATTATTGAAACCCGAACGAATCGGGAATTACATTATAGACGAAGTATATAATGTTTAGTGATATTTACGAAGTATTAATGCTTCGGGATAAGTAAATTATAGCACAGAAAAAGGATTTCGATTTATTAGTACGTCGGTACGATAAACGAAACCTTTAACACCAAACCAAGCAAGAGACGATCAATCAAGCCGAAAAAGATGCGTAATTATTAATAATATGATGTTTTAATGTCATGGGTTAAGTTTTTAAAGTTTTTAAATCAGTTTTATGTAAATTTTATTTTAACCCGGAAAACGACCATTTTATGCTCGTTTTAGGCCGAATTACGAGTTTAAACGAGAAACGAACTGAACCAGATTATCCACAACATTATCCGGATTGTGTAATCCAAATGTGTGGCCATGGGTTGAGATGTGGGCCCCCCCACACACCACCACTTGGCCGGCCATGTATACACACACACATTCCATTCCTTTCTTTTTTTTTACAACACATTTCACATAAAAACTCTCTCAAATCTCTAACTCTTTCAAGTGTTCATCAAATCCATCCCTTCTAATCAAGAACACAAGGTATAAACATGTTATAATACATGATCTTTGGTGTTGATTTCTTTATTTTGAGTTGTTTTGCAAGAACAAGAGGTTCCAAGTGAAATATGGGTGAAAACCCGAGATGGAACCGGTTCTCGTATGATCAAGGGATGTATACAAGTTATACAAAGGATCTTGATCCAAGTAATGAGTTAAAAGTGTTTAGAATAAAATTTTACGGTTAAAATCTTGTTAAAATGGATTTCCAAGTGAAAGATGGGTGAAAACCCGAGATGAAACCGACTCTTGCATGATCAAGAGATGTATATATGTTATACAAAGGATCTTGGTCCAAGAAATGAGTAAAAGAGTCGAGAACGGATTTTTACGGTTAAAACCTTTGTTTTTACTTAAAAACCGACACTATGAAAGAAATGGTTTGATTGTTGGTATAGTTTGCTTGGTATAGTGTTATTGTGCTTGTAAGTGTTGTATCTAGCGGCTAGCAAAGGCTAGAAACCGAGATCCTTCCGATCTAAAGCTAGAAAACACAAGATAGTTCGGTTTTCGTGTGTGATATGAAATTTGGACAGATTGTAGCACGCTTAGATTCGGGTCACGAAATTTCACAGGGATGATCTACACATGAAAATATGAGATCTGTGAATTTTTGGTAATTTTTGGATAAAAGATGAATATTTGGTGAATTTAATGCTCGGTTTTGGCCAAAAATAGTGAAAAATAGCTAAACATGATGAAAAATTCTGGAAAATTTAAGAAAAGCTTTCTATAACATATAAAAGTCACCCACAAAATTTGAGCTCAGTTGGAAAAGTCTAAGTAGGCTTTTCGGTGAAACGAGTTCTAGGGCTTTCTAGCCCGGTTTTGGGTGAAAATGGCTTGAAAAATGAGTTTTAAATTCTGGAAAAATTCCAGGGAGTTATGAGGATGGCAAGGATCATTCCAGAAAAATTTGGGATTTTTCTAAAGTGTTTTGGTATTTTTGACATATTTAGTGTATTAAAAAGGTTTAAAAATAGATAAATAAATGTAAATATAGGAAAATAAATCTGGAAAATTTTGTAAAATTTTCTTTCTGTCAAAATAAGTTTTGTGCAAAATTTCAAGACCCGAGACTAAACGGGTAATTATTTGTGCTAAAATGAACATAAAAACAAATATTTAAAGCTTAAAACGTGTAAACCGGCAAAACTCGCATAAGCGAGCTGACTGGTATATAAAAACCTAAAAATGAACCATTTTCATAAAACTAAGTAAAATAAGTAAAAATAAATCATCCGAAAATAATTCGGATGATTTGGGTAATTTTACCCGATTTTACTGTTTCCGGCACCTAAATGACGGAAACGGGCCCCGCGGCCAAACGGGGTGTCAAACCGAGCTCTAATTTCATCACTTTAACTAAAATAACAGTCAAACACCATTTTTGGGTTAAGTGTGAATAAACTCATTTTTGAAACTAAAAACGGACGACCGTGCTAGGCACGCAAATCAAGGAAAACATAAAAATGATGATTTTGACCGTCCGACTCTAAGTAATGGCACAATCTGAGTCCTTAGGAGTGTCACGGGGTTAACATTGTCCCCGGATCGAATACAGTACTGGGTTAACAATGTCCCCAGATGTACCGATTAATACAGATTTAGTTTATGGGAATTATATAGTAACGACTAGATATTATATTACAGATCCTGGCATGTAGCTGTTCATTGTATTACCCACAGACTCACAAAAAGGTGAGTTTTCACGAGCCCCTTTTAATGAACTGTTTTAAATATTTTCCCGGGGCGGAAAGCATGATTGTGTTAAATTATCTAAGTACATACCGATCGTATGGAAACACTTGTATATTTTTATATATATATATGGTATGATGCATAGAATAGATAATTTGTTTATCGGGTGGAATTGTTCTGGGGTAACTTAGTTCCCAGAGGGTTATTGGATATATTTCTGGGTTAACAGTGTTCCCAGAGGGTATTGGATATGTTTCTGGGTTAACAGTGTCCCCAGAGGTTACTGGATATGGTTCTGGGTTAACAGTGTCCCCAGAGGTTATTGGATATGGTTCTGGGTTAACAGTGTCCCCAGAGGGTATTTGATATGCGCTGGGTTAACAGTGTCCCCAGGGGTTATTTGATATGTACTGGGTTAACAGTGTCCCCAGGGGTTATTGGATATGTTCTGGGTTAACAGTGTCCCCAGGGGTCATTTAATGTGTTTTTGGGTTAATAGAGTTTTCATTAACGGGCTTAGCATAATTTCATCATTAACATATGATTTTTATACTGATCTATGGTTTATTTAAATTAGTGAAACTCACCAACTATTCGTAGTTGACCCGTTTTCTTTACATGCTTTCTAGGTATGCCCAGGTTGGAATGATTGATATGTGCTTAACTATCTGTGTTACCTGTTGGAAGCTTGCTGCTCTGTATTTTGTAATGAATATATATTAATGTCTTATTGGTAATATATGTGTGTAACACCTAGACAGTAACGCAACTCGCAACAATGTAATATGTTATAAATTAATGTAGTGGTATTTTCTTTATAAGCAATGCTGTTGATATCAGATGTGTCTGTTGCATCCCGTGTACGTTTCCGCTGCGGTTACGGGGTGTTACATAAATAAACTTTCAAATTAATACAGTTTTAACCCTAAAAATATACTTCAATCACTAGTTGTTTCCATCTCTAATCTCCAAGGACTAAACTGCAACTTATTTTTATTACGTACACCCAACCCGTTAACCCATCATATATAACCATACCCGTGACCCATATTGCGTACCCGATACCCAATTCCCTAGCTTGCACCACAATTGTCGATGTTAACTTGGTAATTGAATCAAGGATCTCGTTAATCATTTCATATGCATCCTACCGACAATCGTAATTATTTAAAATTGATCAAACTTGATACTTATTGCTTATAATACCAAACCGTCTCAACCCGTGTATCAATATACATGATAACAATCATCTTAATTCAATTAAACCCTCATACACGATCCTTATACCATCGCCGCCAATACCCCCTTTAACCAATTAAATTATCATCATTGTTTGTTCGTGTTCTTTCTATTGTTCTTGCTGGCCACTATTCGAATCAATTAACCCTCCATATAACATTGTACCGAGTAATTAATTGTTGATTCTAGTTCGTATTTGATCAGTAAATATAAACCCCAAGGTTAATTAGGTAAACAAGAACTGGTTAAATCAGTTGATTTATTAGGGTTTATGCAATTTGGGGTTTTTGTTCTGTTAATATGTAAATTATCGTTTCTGTGTTATGAACGATTTAACCACCATCCCAGATGGCTAGTGCACCCTCGTTTAAAATTTTGGAGACGGCTGGGGCGCGGGTTCGAGTCCCCCAGGCCATATTTTTAGCTATTTTTTTTTTGGCTTTGGTTTTTGTTTATTTGATAATTAATATTAATAATAGAAAATCAAAAATAAACTTTATTTTATTAAAACCCACAAGTTTAACGTGTTTTTTTTCCGAGCCATCACTAAAAGCGTATGTATGTATATATGTATATAAATATAGTACAAATTAATTTAAAATCTAAATAATAACGATTTTGAATAAATAAAAATAATTATAAATACACAATATATTTAATCTAAACGGTTAAACACAATATTTTTATATATGTTATAAATATATATTTATAAGTATTTTAGTTATAATTATGAATGTATGTAATTAAAAATATATTATATGTTAAAAGTTTGATAAATAGAGAAAATAATAAGGTTGGTAATAAATCTAGAAATATTTAACTTTTGCAAAAATACCCGATTATCAAATTCCCGAATCTCTATCTAGTCATAAATCCATTATTCATTTATAATTATTTCCGCAACTATTCTGTATTAGGATGTCTCGTCGGTAACTTCTAGCTTATTTGATAAGGTGAGTATTTCACTCCTTTTTTACCTATTTTTAACCCTTTTAGGGACATGCGTATCTTGTGATATTTATCAATTGTATAGTGTCCACAATTGCAACTGTTTAATCCTTGTGTGTATATCAGTTTAACTACCTAACTTGCTATATGCTTATGTGCTGAATTGTTCGCATTCGGAGAGGTCCATAATAATCAAAGTAATTGTATGATCATACGACTATCGTAGTGGCTGGCGTCCAATCGCATGACAATGGTTTCACCAATAACTCACTCATGGTAAGCAACGCCCAATTTGCATGGAAATGGTTTAGCCCATATTTTATAATCTGTTTGAATTGTTTACGTGCTATGGCTTAATTATATATTGCAATAAGGATAGTTTGCTCATTTAGTCATATTATATTGTATTGACGTAACTGGTGTTTTACTCAATTAACCTTGTGTTGACAAAATCTATTTTTATTTTATACGCAAATGCAGGTTTAGATTTAATTGATTGAAAGCTTTGTAAAAGATTTAAATGATACATTAAGTTAGAAGAAACTTATCAAGACTTGAATTTATTTGTTTTTGCTTTTATGAATGTATACTTTGTTATTTGAGATTGTTTTGGATTATTGGAATATTTAATTTAATTTAATAGATATTGCCACATTTTAAAGTATGGCATAATATTATTATTGTACCTTGAGAGCTGTAAGTAATCAGCTCACGCCCCGGCATTTCCGCCTTGGGCTGGGTGTGACAAAAAGAGTTTGCAGAAGAAAATTTTACAAGATGGGAAAACTATTCTAATGCTTAAACAAACAGTTGAGGACAAAAAAATTGCTATCAATCGTCACGTAGATGCAAATGTCTCTATTAAGCAAGAGTTACTATCTATAAAGATTGAAACTAAGAGAGTTGACTTAAATCGTAAGAGTTACAATGCATCTTCATATATGCTTGATCATATTATTCCCAAAACAACTAGTCTTGATAAAAATTTGGGTGAAATTGGGAACAAAGAACATGGTTTAGGATATCATATTGTTCCGCCTCCAATTCGAAATTCTTATGTTACAAAGAAACCTGAAGGGTTTGTAAAGGCGTTGAACGTGTAAATCAATACTCCACTAAATGATTCTAAATTGTGTTTGCCTGAGATAATTGATATCAGTTTTGAGAATTATGTGAATAGTTGAGTGTGAAAGTGATGTTTGTATGAAGGTTGCTAAGAATAATTTGTGTAATTCAATTTCTGAAATTTCTATGAAATCTATTAAAAGTAAAATTGGTGAAATTGATGATTGTGAAAATGATTCAAAATGTTTTGCGAAGACAAGTTTTTATCATAAAAACAAAATCATGGTCCTATTAAACAAAATGTTGTCAGAAACAAAGAGATGTTTAAAAAGATTGTGTTTATTAAAGGAATAACTTATGAGTCTAAGAATACATAGAGGTGTTACATTCAAACAAGATTCATATTACAAATAAACGAATGTGGATAAAGCTCTACAGTATCATCGTGTTGTCAAAGTATGCTTATCGTATAAGACACATTATGGTAGAGTTTGGGAGAGTAAATGGAGGCAGTTGGGAGAAGAAAAAGACCAAGAAGAAGAGGAGATCGAGGTTGAATGTAAAAAGAGAATGGAACGAGCTTCATGGAGTAAATTTCGATACAAAGCGTGTGTTATTTCTATTCCTACAAATCAAGATAGGTCAAAGAAAAGATCATTTGATGATATAAGGAAGGAGTATTGTGAAAAACATTTTGATGATAAAGATTGAATATTTTTCAAGATCAAGACCTAGAAATATCCATGGGGAGTCTGTTAGAGCATAAATTGCTATCGTCAGGTTCTTGTATGTATTAGAAACAGTCGAGAATGTATTTTGTATTGTATGTAGCGCATAAGTCATACACAAACATATAATACTTATATGGCGCATATATTATGCTGGATACGACTTATGCACCATATATGATTTTGTCAAGTCTATAAATAAGTGTTAGGACATGCACTAAGTGGTGATCATTCTAGAGTACCAGAGCTGTAATAGTGCAAAACTCGATTGTACTAAGGCTGTTTTGATAATTTAAGATGTATTAAAGAGAATATTTTGTGTGTTTCACCTTATAATGGTTTATGCACGTTAATTGAAGAGTAAATATTGTTATATTTTATGTTTCAACGATCCTAGACATCACCAGCATGTCTCTACAATATGTTTGAATATAAAAAATTAAAAAAAATACTAAATTTAATATTTCTGATAGTTCGAACAATGCGAATATTCGAAAATTCTAGAATAACTATCGAACCCGAAACCGAATTTTCAGATATCCAGAATTCAGATATCCGAAAATTCTGATAGTTTGGATTCTCGGATTATTCGGATACGTATTCGTGTTCTGATTCTTTTGAACACTCATAATCACAGCCCTTCATCCTTTCAACCCTTCATCTTCCCTGACACATGTGTTTTGCATCCGTTTTCCCTCTTCGTCCCCGCAAGCCAATACCAACCACCACCACCCTCGAAACTATGATTCCAGCCGCCTCCCTTTGTATCATAATTCATTTTTAAGGAAACAAATTGTCAGCCCTAGCTATGTGTTATGGAGTGCTATAAAATAGGGGGATTTTTGACATGTGGCCAAAGCCAAGAGGGCGATATGTAGCCATGAGGCGGTGTTGTAGCCCACATTAATAATATAATATTATTACACACACAAGAAAATGATATGTATCCCCCCCCCCCAAATCGCCTTTTTGTAGCCCGGGGGCGGTGTTGTAGCCCCATGTCGCACAAAAACTCCACCTTTGTCATCCCACTACACGTACTGTAATGAAAAGCTGTTTTCAAAATGATAAGTTATATGACGCCATTTTGGAAAATTTGGGAATAGTGACACAAAAAGTGGGTGTACACTTAGGGGCTGTTTGGTAGCCTTTTAATGGTTATTGTGAGGCTACCTCCTAATGATTTGTAACCTCTAAATTAAATGGATAAAGGGTAACCTTAAGTCTGAACGTTTAAAAGGTAATCATTAAGAGATAACCATTATAATTAATAATTATATGTCGTACACGTTGGTATAGGGACAAGACAATGTGGATCACAGTCACTAAGAATCTTGAGTCGGTTCACATGTTTCAAGGGAGGGATGACCTATAACTTGATTATGAGAAGTGCTCTAGTCAGTTATAAAGGAGACTAGGAATAGATGAAACTGAGCATGCTAACCAGATATGCCTTGTCCAGAATGAGCACTTAATGTTTGGTAGTTTTATAACTGATGCAGTTAATAAATGATACATATACATAAGGGGCAATTTCATATATACCCTTAAAAACATTGAAAATATCATATATATACCCTTGCAAAAATAAAAATGTCGTATATGCCCTTACAATAATATATCATATATACCCAATTCACTAAAAAATTTAAAAATGACCATATTACTCTTGTTTGATTAGATGCGTTAAAAGGTTTACAATGTAGACCATTCGCTGCGATAAACCTCGAATGGTTTGTAATTTTGAAAAAGCGATGAGCGACGATTTGGTTATAGTTTAAGATGATTTGGTTATAGTTTAAGATGAGAAACATCAATTAAAATTAAAATAATAGCAGAGTATAAACACATAATGTAATGGAAATGGGTAGAACGATCAGCATATATGAAAGTTAATTTTTTTGAAAAATAACGCTAAAATGATCATTTATTAAATTATTATTAATGAATAGGGGTATAAATGATACTTTAATTATTTTATAAGGGCATATATATTAGTTACCTTTTAAGGGCATATATGGTACGCTAAAACGCTAAACATTATAATTATCATATATACCCAAACAAAACTTCAAATATCATATATGCCCTTACAAAGTAACTAATATATCATATATCCCCTTATAAAACAATTAAAGTATTAATAATAATACTAATAATAATAATAATAATTAATTATAATTGTGTAAAATAGGAATTATTTAATTCTCTTTTATAATTATCATGCATCTTTGTATCTTTACGTATAGCTAATTTCATAAATCCCGTTACTCAACTCTTGAGGGTTCAAATTGTAACGATTCCGGCAAATTCAGGTATACCCTAGCCGGTATATACTATTTATGTGTTATTTAATAACGAATATATGAATTATAATGCGTTTATACGAGTATGTATGATTCACATTACGGATTATACTCAATTATACAGTTAATCGTATTGGAAACACGATTAACCGATTAACGGTTATTGAAGCCCGAATGAATCGAGGATTACATTATAGACGAGATATATGATATTTAGTGATGTTACAAAGTATTAAAGCTTCGGGATAAGTGAATTAAAGCACAGAAAAGAATTTTCGATTTAATGGTACGTCGGTACGTTAAACAAAACCTTTAATACCAAACCAAGCAAGAGACGATCGATCAAGCCGAAAAAGATGCGCAATTATTAATAATATGATGTTTTAAGTTAATAAATGTCATGGTTTAAGTTTTTAAAGTTTTTAAAATGGTTTTATATAAATTTCATTTTTAAGCCGAAAACGACCGTTTTAGCCTCGTTTTAAGCCGAATTAAACATTTAACCGAAAACGAACTGAACCAGATTATCCAAAACATTATCCGGATTGCCGAAATCTAAATGAATGGCTAGAAATGGAGAGGTGGGTCCCACCCCACCTCCCCTTTGAATTCCGATCGGATGGGGTAATAACCCCTTACACTTTTATTTTTTTTTACAAGCATTCCAACATCCTCCTACTCTCTCCACATGAACACCCAAGAAAATCCAGAATTTTAGCAAGAAAACCGAGGTAAAAATCGAGTTATTTACGTGTTTATCTTCGTTTCTTGAGTTTATTTGCAAGAAAATGAGGTTTCAAGTGAAAAAGGGTGAAAACCCGAGATGAAAACCGATTCTTGCATGATCAAGTGATGTATACGGGTTATACAAGGGATCTTGGTCCAAGAAAGGAGTTAAACGAACCAAAAAAACGAATTTTTACGGCTAAATCTTTGTTTTTAAATCATAACCGAAACCATGAAAGAAATGGCTTGATTGTGGGTGTAACTTGCTTGGTGTGGTGTTATTGTGCTTGTAGGTGTTGTATCTAATTGTTAGCAAAGGCTAGAAAGCGAGATCCTTGCGGTTTGAAGCTAGAAACACAAGGTAGTTCGGTTTTTGTATGATGTTTGTGTTTTGGACAGATTGTCACACGTTTAGAGTTAGGTCATGAAATTTTACAGAGGTGTTAGATATATGAAAATATGAGTTCTGTAAAATTTTGGTAATTTTTGGACAAAGGATGAATATTTGGTGAATTTAATGCTCGGTTTTGGCTAAAAATGGTGAAAAATAGTTAAATATCATGAAAACTTCTGGAAAATTCCAGATAAGCTTTTTATAACATGTAACAGTCACACACAAAAATTTAGGTCCGTTGGAGAAGTCTAAGTAGGGTTTCGTTTAAACGAGTTCTAGGGTTTTCTAGCTCGGTTTTAAAGAAAATGGCATGTAAAAAGAGATTTTCATTCTGGAAAAATTACAGGGGACTATGTGGATAGCAGGGGTCATCCAGGAAAAATTTGGGATTTTTCTAAGATCTTTTGGTATTTACGACATATTTAGTGTTTAAATGGTGTTTAAAAATAGATAAATAAATTTTAAATATAAAAATTAATTCTGGAAATATTTTTATAAAATTCCCCACTGTCAAAAAGTGATTTGTGCAAAATTTCAAGATCCGAGACTAAACGGGTAATTATTTGTGCTAAAAAGAAAATAAAAACAAACTTTTAAAGCTTAAAACGCGTAAACCGGTAAAGTTCGCCTAAGCGAGCTGACTGGTGTATAAAAACCCTAAAAATGAACTATTTCATATAACTGAGTTAAATGTAAATCATCCGAAAATAATTCGGATGATTTGAGTAATTTTAACCGATTTAACAGTTTCTGATACGCTAAAGACGGAAACGGGGCCCGCGGCCAATCGGGGCGTCTAAACCGAGCTCTAATTTCACAACTTTAATAAAATTATCAGTCAACAACTATTTTCGTGTCGTGTGTGACTAAACTCATTTTTGAAACGTAAAAACGGGTAACCGTGCTAGGCACGCAAAACGGGGAAAACAAACTATTGGTAATTTTGACTGTTGAACTCTAAACGATATCACAATCTGAGTCCGGAGAAGTGTTTCTGGGTTAACATTGCCCCCGTAACGGTTACAGTACTGGGTTAACGGTGTCCCCAGATGTACCGGTTAACACGGTTAAAGTTATATTAATAATGATTGTATAGTAACGAACTTAGGGATGGTATTATAGATCCGGATTAGTAGCTGTGTACGGTGTAACTACTTGTTTACGATAAGGTGAGTTTCACGAGCCCCTTTTTTCTGAATTGTTTTTAAATATTTTCTCGGGGCGGAAGCATGTTACTACTGAAATGTTTAAGTACATACTGAACGCATGGATTTGCGTGGATTTATATATATATTTTATTGTACAGGAATCGTACAGAAATGTACTAAGATGGTAATTGTCTGAGTTGCTAACATTCTAAGGCCCCGGAACACGAGTGATTAACTGAAAGCCGGTAGAGTGTGGATAGTACCATTGGTCTGACAAACCCAACTGGTCCGGCATGGATTTGCTGATGTTTCCTAGCCAGTTGCACATGTCTATTTTGTTGTTATTTATTTTGCTATGTAATGTTAGACATAGCGGTTTGGGGCAGGTCCGTGGGCGGGGGATATGCCACGGGGGTTGTGTGTGATAGTCAGAGGTTTCACTTGTGGGCTCAGCATAATTACATCGCTAATATATGATTATGATAATGATTTATCACTGTTTATTTAAATTAGTGAAACTCACCAACTATTCGTAGTTGACCCGTTTTCTTTACATGCTTTTTAGGTACCCCCAAACTGGAATAATTGCTACATGTTTGACGATGCGTGCTTTTAGTGGAAGCTTAATGATCTTTTTGTATTAAATATGTTAATGTAATGTTGGTAAAACTTATGTGCTATCGCCTAGACGGGAACTAAACTCGGAACAATGTAATATGATGTAAATTAATGTAGTGGTGTTTTCTTTATAAGCAATGATGTTGATATCAGACGTGTCTGTTGCATCCCGTTTACGTTTCCGCTGCGGTTACGGGGTGTTACAGAACTTGGTATCAAAGCCATTGGTTATAAAGAATTAGGATGTCTTTAAAAGATACCTAAAATATAACCAGTAGCTCAAGTATTATAGGATCTGAATATCAACTAATAATTTATAGTGATGAGATCTGGATAAACTTGGATGGACAAGTGAGTTATTATGGTCCGGAACATAATAACAGACTTGTCCGCACGAGGGAATTCAGGGGAAGTCACGGGGAACTTTAATAGGTAAAAATCGGCAACATATGTGTAAGTATATGATAATATTTTTATGTGACAAAGTTGTATAAGTATGTGAATATTAATTGTGATTTACGTTATGGAAGGAACTATATGTTTGCTAACTTGTGTACAGGTAAGGATGTCGAGGTCTCGAAGTCTGTCAGTGGAAGAGGACCCGGAGGAGGTCAGTTCCGGGAACTCTAGGAGCTTACGCCTAGCATCCAGCACTGAGCCTAGTGAGACTAGCCGTAGGAGTACTAGTCTGTCCTCCCCTACTAGGGTTGCCAGATCCCCCACCCCACCCGCACCACAGGCCACCCCTACCCCTCCCAGACCCGGTCCCCGCCTCACGGCGCGGATCAGTGTCCCTTATGTCCCACCTATCTCTACCCCACCCAGACCCACTTACCACAGGGGCGAGTCCTCCCGCCCCCAGCCCGAGCCTGTGCCTCCACCCGTGTGGGGTACCCCTAGGCTGGAGAGGGATGAGCGTCTCTCATCCGAGGCTGCATGGCTCCGAGTGCTCACCGAGCAGGTGATTGAGCACACCACCGCCTTAGCGGTGGGGATCCAGAGGAGGAGATACCTGGCGGACTGCGTACTGGACAGCCAGTACGCGATTGGCCAGCTGAAGAGGGAGGGCGCATACTCCCAGTGGATGATTGACCGGATGGAGACACGGATCCGGGGTTTGATGGCGGTGTTAGTGGTGATGGTGGCAGTGTTGGTGTGGTTGGTGTACCACCATGTTTAGTCATGTTAGGGTGGTAGTAGTCAGGGTCCGCTTTTTGATACTCTGTGTAAGCAGTTAGTGGCGATACTAACATAGAGTAAATCTTGGGTAGTTATAGTACAGCCACTAGCCCATAGGGGGCCCTTTTTGGGGATATCATTGTAGATACCTTTGGTGTATCATTCAAGCACTGACCCATAGCGGTTATGTCGAAATGATGCCGATATAGGACCGATGTATGAAAACTTAATCTATGTGTTGATGGTAGGAATGTAATATGTACTGATGTTTATTAATGAATGGAATATGTGTTGTGTATCGAGATTGGAATTTGTATTAATTATATGTATTTTTCTTAATGTTGTGTAGAATGGCACCAAAACGGTCAGCTCAAATGTCAGAAGTGGATGTGAGTCGTCTGATTGCTCGACAGTTAGAGGCGGCGATACCGGATATAGTATCGCGCATCGCCGCCAGTATTAATAATACGACCAATCCAGCACCTGCTGTTGGTGCATTCTGTGACCGTCGCTATGCAATTCTGACCAGCGGATCGTCACAGGCGAAGTTAGCACAACTTCGCCTAGGCGAAGTTATAAAAACTTCGCCAACGGCGAAGTTGTAACAACTTCTGCCTTAGGCGAAGTTATCACAACTTCGCCCTAGGCGAAGTTATGAACAACTTCGCCTACTGAAGCCCAAGCCCGTGAAGATTGTCTATATATACATGTGTCGTGTTAGGTTATGAAGAGTGAATCCAGTAATTCAGAGAGTGTGTGTTACAGTCTGAGTGTCAAGAGAGAGCAAGAGAGTGAGAGTCGTGTGAGACGACCCGAGGTAGAGCTCACCTCGGGTCAGTCGTGTTTCTGTTTATGTTACGGTATGTAACGTGATTATTTTATATATGAATCTGCAGATTTGATTATCCATTCTTGTATTTGTTTGTGTATTTGATCGTGTACGTGTTTGTGTTCTTCGTCTATACACCAATAAACGAGTCTAGGAGGATTCCGCACTCCTAGACCTCGTGCGGATCTCGTATCGATCAGCACCGGGACTAACACCTGCGAGCAATCAAAAGACCACCAATAATGATGGGGAACAAAATGTTAACCCTCCACCGAACGGTAACCCGATTCCGAGTAATGACTCACCGCCTAGGGTGGTCGTTACAGACAGTAATGGCCCTATACCTAGTGTAGAAACGAACCGCACTGAACCGACTCCTGCAACAAAGGGATGTTCAATCAAAGATTTCATGTTGTGCAAGCCCCTAGAATTTAGCGGGTCTGAGGGACCAAATGGGTTGGTTAAGTGGATTGAGAAAATAGAGTCTCTTGTGAACATCAGCAACTGCCCTGAGGATTACGTTGTTAAGTATGCTACCTGCACGTTCACGGACCATGCCTTGACATGGTGGTACACAATAGTGCAAACTCGCGGTCAGGTAGCGACAAACCGCATGACCTGGGCAGAGCTCAAGGCCCTTGTACTGGAGCATTTCTGCCCGAAAAACGAACTGCAGAAATTAGAAAACGAATTGTGGAACCTGGAGATGCAGGGGGCAGACCACTTGGGTTATACAAACCGATTCAATGAGTTGTTGCGATTGGTGCCATGGTTGGTCACCCCAGAGTCAAAGAGGGTTGAGCGTTATATATGGGGACTAACTCCAGTAGTAAGGAGTATAGTCAACGTTGGGGGACACCAGACGTTTGAGGGTGCGGTGACGCAAGCTGGTATCGTCACATACGATTTCGTGAGGAGTGGGTCACTGAAGGTGGCAGGAGAGTCCGCTGGAGGAAAGCGAGGTACGTATGACAATAGGATCCAGGAGAAGCAGCAAAATAAACGTGCTAGGCCCGCTGCCCAGAACTACGCCATGACTAGTTCAGGCGGAAGGCAGGAACCACAGAAAGGGACGTTCCCTAAGTGTGGGAAATGCGGTTACCAGCATGGTGGCGAGTACAGGGGGGCAGTGTGCCATCGGTGTGGCAGGAATGGGCACTACGCACCGAGTTGTAGGACAAACCTAAACAATCTGAACCGACAACCGCAACCTATCCGTGCGCAGCCATTTAGGACCCAACCAGCCCGACAACAATACCCACAAGGAAACCAAATGATGTCCACCAGCCGTGCTTGCTTTGAATGCGGCAGCACAGATCACTTCAAGAGGGAACTGTCCGAAACTGAACCAGGGAGGGAACGGGAGGCAAACCATGGGTCAGGCATCGTCGTCCAATCCGGCGAGAGGTCGAGCATTTGTGATGGGGGCGAACGAAGAACGCCAGGACCCCAGCGTAGTGACAGGTACATTCCTCGTCTCTGATCATTACGCTTCTGTATTATTTGATACGGGCGCCGATAGAAGTTTTGTCTCCGTTAAGTTCCTATCGATAGCAAACCTTCCGATTAGTGAAACCATAGAACCTTATACCGTAGAAGTCGCTAACGGTAAAACCATGATAGTTAATCGGATAGTTCGGAATTGCCCTTTTATTCTGAACGATCAATCCTTCCTGATTGACTTATTACCGGTAGAATTAGGTAGTTTTGACGTGATAGTGGGAATGGATTGGTTAGCACGTAACAAAGTGGAAATAAACTGTGAAAAGAAAATCGTCAAGATCCGGGTGTCGGATGATGAAGAGGTGTTAGTGCAAGGAGAGAAGTCGGGCACAATGATACCATTTATATTCCACCTCAAGGTGTTAAAATATATACGCCAGGGATGCGTGGCGTATCTAGCGAACTTGATGGCCACAGATTCTGAGGAGAAACGGGTGGATGATATCCCGGTGGTACGCGAATTTCCACAAGTTTTCCCAGAAGAACTTCCTGGATTACCGCCAACCCGACAGGTCGAATTCAGAATCGATTTAATACCTCAAGCTGGCCCTGTTGCTAAAGCACCCTACCGACTTGCACCGTCCGAGATGCAAGAATTATCCAATCAGTTGCAAGAATTGTTGGATAAAGGATTTATACTTCCTAGTCATTCCCCGTGGGGTGCACCTGTATTATTCGTGAAAAAGAAGGACGGGAGCCTTAGAATGTGCATTGATTACAAGGAGTTGAACAAGTTAACAATCAAAAATAGGTACCCTCTTCCCCGAATTGATGACCTGTTTGACCAGCTGCAAGTTGCGAGCTACTTCTTAAAAATCGATCTTAGATCGGGATACCATCAGGTTAGAATTCAGGAAGAAGATATCCCAAAAACCGCATTCCAGACTCGCTACGGCCATTACGAGTTCTTAGTTATGCCTTTCGGGCTAACAAATGCGCCGGCAGTGTTCATGGACCTCATGAATCGAGTCTGTAAACCCTACCTCGACAAATTCGTCATCGTGTTTATTGACGATATTTTGATCTATTCGAAAAGTAAAGAAGAGCACGAGCAACATTTAAGAATAATTTTAGAGCTTCTGAATCAGGAGAAGTTGTATGCAAAATTCTCCAAGTGTAACTTCTGGTTACAAGAAGTGCAATTCCTCGGTCACGTTGTAAACCATCAAGGAATACACGTTGATCCGAGTAAGATTGAAGCAATTAAGAATTGGCAAGCGCCTAAAACGCCAAAGGAAATCCGCCAATTCTTAGGCTTAGCTGGATATTATCGTCGATTTATAGAGAATTTTTCCAGCATCGCCTAACCTTTAACTCTCCTGACTCAAAAGGATCGAAAGTATGAATGGGGAGAAGAGCAGGAAGCGGCACTTCAAGCGTTAAAGCAAAAATTGTGCCAAGCGCCGATTTTAAGTCTCCCCGATGGAGACGATGGTTTTGTGTAGGTTCCCAGCCGGATCTACACGAGATATCGCGTACTACGCAGGTGCGGAATCCCTACGTAAGACGTTACGAGTATAGAAAACAATACGGTTAACACACGATACGATAATCAAACACGTTGTATACCAACCTTAAACACGTGATACGAAGATCACTTGATTACAGACTCTCTCTCTCGAATACACAAACTCGTAATCTATTAACTAATAAACCGTAACAGATGGCTTATATAATCACGACAACTTCGCCTGGCATGTTCAGGCGAAGTTGTCACTAACTTCGCTTGTCTAACAAGTTCGCCCATATCAACGAACTTGTTAGCAACTTCGCTTATACAAAACATAAAACATTACAAACGCGATTATAGACACTAGACACTGAACTACTGACATCATGCACCAACAGACTCCCCCTTGGCAGTAGCTTCATCTCTTTAGCTTCAAACACGTGTCTTGTAATCTTCAATCTTCTATCTTCAAGCATGCACTCTTTCTCTAACACAAACCGAGACAACTCTTTGATATTTCCTCGCTTCGTCTTTCCAAGCAGGAATATAAAAGATTTTCTTCTCATTGAGCACCTGCAGATCAGCTTGCGATAAGTTTACCAAATGCATCGGATCGTAAACTCTTAGCACCTCTTGTTCATCCTCGTCTTCCATCACTGCCTCAGCTGTCTCACAATCTACAAACCACCACTTTAGGTCTTTAAGCACATCCTTGGGCATTAGTTTCATCGGTACTTCTTTAAGGCACCAGATCGGTTTATACTTCATAATCATCCAAGGTTTTCCATCAGCTCTCAAACCTCTATCCTTGTCTTCAACAAGTTTTCCCTTTTGTGGTTTTAACAGCTCAAATTTTTTCTCTTTTATACTTTCTTTCCATACAATTTTCCCAATGACTCTAGCCATATTATCGTCACTTCGATTGATTAACCCCAATCTGGCTAAGTCTTTCACTTCACATTCCGGCAGTGTATTCAACGATCTTAACAGTCTTTTAAAATACTGAACACCGTCATACCTTTTAATCACGAAGAGCCTCAACTGCTCATCATAGATCCAGCAAATAATCCCTTTCTTCGCTTCAGCATAGCCTTTAATGTTGTAACTCTTCTTAAACATTGTAGGGACCGCCGGTTTCTTCGTTTTGACGAACCACTGAGCATAGCCTTCCTTCCACCTAGGCTGCTCTTCCCATTCAGACTCATCGCTTCCAATCTGTTCACTCAAATCTGCTTTCTCAACATCTGGAATGTCATGCTCAATATTTTCCTCAACTATCTCTCCCTCTTCTATCTCTGTATCAATCACAATATCTCCACCAATCTTTTCTATCACATCACTTGGTAATACATCATCATCACCAACCAAGCTATACGGTGAGATTAGTATTGATTACTGCGTACGGGATGGGTACGGCAGAATGACATAAAAGAGTAACTCCAATGATGGAGATTGATATGATTCAGTTGGTTGCTCAAAAATAGCAGATGATGATACCGAATGTCGTATCACAGATCACTGCTAGTGTTGTTGCAAATGTGATTGCAGAATTATAGATTGAGCAATCACATGAATATGAATATTTCAATTCTTAGTGGTATTACTAAGAGTGATAATGTCCCACCGAATACTATTATGACTACAAGTATTAGTTATAAACTAAACATGAATAGTAGTCGTAATGAATTAGATCCGGTATGAAGGATATGTTTGTTGGTTGTGTTAAGGAAATTATTAATAGTTTACTGATGGTAAAGGGAGGAATAGATTAGCGAGGGGATAGAAAAGATCGAAATGGTTTAGGATGTTAGTAAGAGTCTAGAACATTGTGTAGTGAAATATGCTACAGATATGTTGGTAGATTATGTTGTATCGTGATGGAACACGATGGTACAAAATTATAGTTAGAAAATTATTACTCAGATGATATGGTCAGAATTTAAAATTCTTGTGCTAGAGCACTTTTATTCGAGTAATTAAGTTCAGAGATTGGAAACTGAGCTATGGAAGATAGAAATGTTGTGTGCTGATCACTTAGAACACGCTAATCGTTGAAGGAATTGTCATGTCTGGTAACATGGCTAATTACTCCTGAAACTAAGCGAAGTGAGCACTATATTGGGGGACTAACTCCATCGATAAGGAGTATAGTCAATCCTGTAAAATATACAACCTTTGGAAGGGTTGTGTCACAAGCCAGCATTGATATATTTGACTCTATGGGAAGCGGAATGGAAGGACGTTAGGTGAGACGTCGAGTGTTAAAGAAGAGAAATGATAAAGGTATAGTGCAAGATAGGCTTTTGAATAAGTAGGTAGGTCCTACAACCCAGAATTATACTAAGACTAGTTCTGGTGTGAAAACATGAACCGCATGAAGGGTCCTTCCCTAAATGTGGAAAATATGGTTATCGGCAGGAAGAAGAATGTCGAGTGATAGTAGGCCACAGGTGTGGTAAAGATGGACGTAATGCCCCAATTGTAGGACCAATTAAAGCCATGTGAACCGGCAACCCCAACCCATTCGTGTACAACCACTCCGAACCCAACAACTTCAATAACAATCCATTCAAAGAAACCAAATTATGCCAAACAGTTGTACTTGCTATGAGTGTGGCAGTACAGAACGTTTCAAGAGAAATTGCCCAAAGTTGAACCAAGGTGTCGTTGTAAGATGAAGCTCATGACAAGCATCAGCCTCTGATCAAGCAAGGAGCCGTGCTTTTGTGAGTAGTTCGAATAAAGCACGTCATGATCCAAAGGTGGTATCAAATATGTTGTAGTTTTAAATCAATAGGCTTCAGTGATATTTTTACGGTCGCCGATAGAAGTTAGTTCCTGTTAACCTCCTACCATTTGGAAAGATACCGAATAGTGAAACTATAGAACCCTATACTGTAGAATCGCTAACGGTAAATCCCTAATGGTTAACTAAATTGTTCGGAATTGTCCTATTATTCTGAACGATTAACCTATCCTTATTGACCTACGACCAGTAAAGTTAAGAAGTTTTGACGTAACAGTTAACATGGATTGGCTAATTCAACTTGAAGCTGAAATCAAATATGAGAAGAAGATGATTAGAAACTCTCTTTCGGACGATGAAGCGATTAGATACAGAGAAAAGTGTACGGTATTATGTTACCACTCTAATCTCATCTTGAGATGGTATAATATTTACGTCAAGAAGACGTGGTGTATTTAACAAACGTGATTGCCACAGATTTAAAAGAAAACATATAGAAGATGTCCTGGTGGTATGCGAATTTCCACAAGTTCTCCCAGAAGAACTTCCTGGATTACAGCCAACCCGACGGGTCGAATTCAAAATCGATTTAATGCCTCAAGCTGGCCCTGTTGCTAAAGCACCCTACCGACTTGCACCAACTGAAATGCAAGAATTATTGGATAAGGTTTTATACGACCTAGTTAGTCACCATGGGGTGCACCAGTGTTATTTGGGAAATGAAGGACGGCAGTGTTAGGATATGTATTGATTAGGGAGAATTGAATGAAGTGACGATCAAGAATAGGTATTCACTTCTTCGAAGTAAATGATCTATTTAACCAACTGCAAGGGGCGATTTATTTTTAGAAAATTGATCTTAGATATAGTTATCACCAAATGAAAATCCAAGAGGAGGACGTTGCAACAACAGCGTTTCGGACTCGTTACGGCCGTTATGAATTCTTAGTTATGCCTTTCGGACTAACAAATGCGCCGGCAGTGTTCATGGACCTCATGGATCGAGTCTGTAAACCCTACCTCGACAAATTCGTCATCGTGTTTATTGACGATATTTTGATCTACTCGAAAAGTAAAGAAGAGCACGAACGACACTTAAGAATAATTTTAGAGCTTCTGAATCAGGAGAAGTTGTATGCAAAATTCCCCAAGTGTAACTTCTGGTTACAAGAAGTGTAATTCCTCGGTCATGTTGTAAAGCAACAAGGATTTCACATAGATCCAAATAAGATAGAAACCATTAAAATTGGTAGTCACCCAAGGCGCCAAAGGAAATGCGCCAATTTTTAGGACTAGCCGGAGACTATCAGCGGTTTATTAAAGAATTTTTAGCATTACCCAACTCATAATCCTTTGTATGACGCAAATGTACAAATTTTATAGATGATAAAAGACCGCAATCTCATACTCAACAAAGATGGGTCGAGTTGTTAAGCGATTATGACTGTGACATCCGTTATCACCCCGGCAAGGCTAACGTCGTAGCCGATGCTTTGAGTAGGAAAGATCGGGTTAAGCCATTGAAAGTGCGAGCGCTAGGGATGATAGTCCAGTCGAACCTTTCGGTCCTGGTTCGAGTCGCTCAACGTGAGGCGTTGAAAGAGGAACAATTGGAAAAGGAGGGACTTTACGGCAATGAGAAGAATTTCGAACAGCGCGTGGACGAAATTCCTTGTTTCAAAAATCGGGTTTGGATCCCGACCCTCCATGACCTTCGTGAATTAATCATGGACGAAGCGCATAGATCGAAATATTCCATACATCCGGGATCGGATTAGACCATTGATGATACGAATATGTGAAAGGATTTTGTTAATGGCCGAGTTTGGAGAAAGATATGGTTACGTATGTTGGTAAATATTTAAGTTATGAAAGAGATAAGGCTGCACACCGAAAACCCTAGGGAACGCCACAACGACAGAAAATTCACCAATGATAGTGGGAATAAATTACAATGGATTTCGGGACGCAAATTCCCAAGGTATATCAAAGGCATGATGTAAATTGGGTAATCGCGGATCGATTAACCAATCCTCGCATTTCATCCCAATCCATGACGATTACCACAATGAATTCTCGCCCAAATTCATGATGGTGAAATGGTTTCTTGTCGTGGAGTACCATTTTCAATTATCTCAGATCGAAATAGTCATCCTACTTCCATTATTGGAAGACGGGGAAGGAAGTATCGAGAGCTTGAAGCTTTCTATGGGTGAAGTAATTATCACCAATTTGTTAAATTGAAAATGGGCGTCAATCAAGCCATAAGATTTGAATTGATTCTAGAAACAACCAATCGGATTTATAATATTTAAGATAAGTTGAGAGCAGCGCGATATTGGCAAAGGATTTATGCCAACATTCATAGGAAACCATTGTCACTGGAAGGAGGTGACAAGGCATTTTTTAAGGCATCACCTTAGAGAGGTGATATGAGGTTTGGCAAAACCGAAAATAGCTCCTTAATATATTGGACCTCATGAGACTATCTTCATGATTGGTCATTTAGTTTATCGATTAAAGTACTCCAGGGGCTAAGTACTATACATGATGTTTTGCCATGTATACGGATTGAAAAGTACCTAAGCGATGAGGCAACGGAAGTACTAGTAATGGAGGTACTCATAGAAAACATGCTTGATATCATAAATAATTCCGTAGAGATAGTAGACGGGGAAACTAAACAGTTTGGACACACCGAGCTTTATTGATTAAGATTAAGTGGAATTCACAGCGAGGACCAGATTATACCTGGTAACGCGAGGGTGAATTCTGAAGGAAAAACCCCCACCTTTCTCTCGGAAGGGGATAGTGGGCGTGTAAAATTTCGAGGACGAAATTTCTTAACGGGGGAGAATGTAACGATTCCGACGAAACCAGTTATACCCTAACCGGTAGACAATAGTTACGTTATATTTAATGTCGGGTACGTGAATTACCATAGTAATTATACGAGAATACATGGTTCACTGTATTGATTGTACGTGAATATATAATTCATCGTAGTGAACATGAGATTAATCGATCGATAGTTATTGAAACCCGAACGAATCGAGGGTTCAATTATAGACGATATCTATGATATTTAGTGATTTTACGAAGCATTAATGCTTCGGGATAAGTAAAGTACGGCACATAAAAAGAATTTCGATCTAATGGTACGTCGGTACATTAAACGAAACCTTTAATACCAAACCGAGCAAGAGACGATCGATCAAGCCGAAAAAGATGCGCAATAATTAATAATATGATGTTTTAAGTTAATAAATGTCATGGTTTAAGTTTTTAAAGTTTTTAAATCGGTTTTATATAAATTTCATTTTTAAGCCGAAAAACGACCGTTTTAGCCTCGTTCTAAGCCGAATTAGACATTTAACCGAAAAACGAATTGAACCAGATTATCCAAAACATTATCCAGATTTCGAGAATCCAAACATGTGGCTAGAAATGGAAAGGTGGGTCCCACCCCACCTCCCCCTTTGATTCTGATCGGCATAAGGGGTGTAACCCCATTGCCTTGTTATTTTTTTTAAAACAAACCTCCAAGATCTTACTCTCCTCTCCTCTTCATGATCTAAAAACCGAGAGATTTAGCAAGAAAACCGAGGTAAAAATCGAGTTATGTACGTGTTCATCTTCTTTTCTTGAGTTTATTTGCAAGAAAATGAGGTTTCAAAGATGAAAACCGATTCTTGCATGATCAAGTGATGTATACAGGTTATAAAAGGGATCTTGGTCCAAGAAAGGAGTTAAACGAACCAAAAATGAATTTTTACGGTTTAAACTTTAGTTTTGAAAGAATAACCGAAACCATAGTGTAAGAGGCTTGATTGTGAGTGTAAGTTGCTTGGTATTGTGGTATGTTGGTTGTAGGTTCTGTATTTAGTGGTAGATAAGGCGGAAAGACGAGTTTGTAGCTTGTAGTGGCGGAAAACGAAAGGTATATTCGGTTTATGTTCGGTTATGGATTTTTGGACAGATTGTGGATGGTTTAAAGTTAGGTCATGAAATTTTACAGAGGTTTTAAATACATGAGAATATGAGTTCTGTGAATTTTTGGTAATTTTTGGACAAAGGATGAATATTTGGTGAATTTAATGCTCGGTTTTGGCTAAAAATGGTGAAAAATAGTTAAATATCATGAAAAATTCTGGAAAATTGCAGATAAGCTTTTTATATCATGTAAAAGTCACACACAAAATTCTAGCGCGGTTTTAGTGAAAATGGCATGTAAAAAGAGATTTTGGTTCAGGAAAAATTACAGGGGACTATGTGGATGGCAGGGGACATCCAGGAAAAATTTGGGATTTTTCTAAGTTCGTTTGGTATTTACGACATATTTAGTGTTTAAATGGTGTTTAAAAATAGATAAATAAATTTTTAATATAAAAATTAATTCTGGAAATATTTTTATAAAATTCCCCACTGTCAAAAAGTGATTTGTGCAAAATTTCAAGATCCGAGATTAAACGGATAATTATTTGTGCTAAAAAGAAAATAAAAACAAACTTTTAAAGTTTAAAACGCATAAACCGGTAAAGTTCGCCTAAACGAACTGACCGGTGTATAAAAACCCTGAAAATGGACTATTTTCATATAACTGAGTTAAACAAGTAAAAATAAATCATCCGAAAATAATTCGGATGATTTGGGTAATTTTGTCCGATAAAACAGTTTCCGGTGCACTAAAAACGGAAACGGGTCCCGCGGCCAATCGGGGCGTCTAAACCGAGCTCTAATTTCACAACTTTAATTAAATTATCAGTCAACCACTCTTTTCGGGTCGTGTGTGACCAAACTCATTTTTTAAACGTAAAAACGGATAAACGTGCTAGGCACGCAAAACGGGAAAAACGACTAATAGTAATTTTTACTAGTAAACTCTAAACGATATCACAATCTGAGTCCGGAGAAGTGTTTCTGGGTTAACATTGCCCCCGGAATGGGTACAGTACTGGGTTAACAGTGTCCCCAGATGTACCGGTTGATACGGTTAAAGATTATATAAACAATAATTGTATAATAACGATCGTAGGGATCATAATACAGATTGGACGTGTTAACTGATAATGATTGTTGTTACCTGCTTGCATGTGCTAAGGTGAGTTTCACGAGCCCCTTTTTCTGAATTGTTTTTAAATATTTTCACGGGGCGGAAGCATGTTACTACTGAAATGTTTAAGTACATACTGAACGCATGGATTTGCGTGTATTTATAAATATTTGATTAATCGTACGGAATGGGTACAGTACTGGGTTAACAGTGTCCCCAGATGTCCCTAGAAGTGTTTCTGGGTTAACATTGCCCCCGGAATGGGTACAGTACTGGGTTAACAGTGTCCCCAGATGTCCCTAGAAGTGTTTCTGGGTTAACATTGCCCCCGGAATGGGTACAGTACTGGGTTAACAGTGTCCCCAGATGTCCCTAGAAGTGTTTCTGGGTTAACATTGCCCCCGGAACAGGTACAGTACTGGTTTAACAGAGGTTTCACTTGTGGGCTCAGCATAATTACATCGATAATATTATATTTTGATAATGATTTATCATGGTTTACTCGAATTGTGAAACTCACCAACTATTCGTAGTTGACCCGTTTTCTCACATGCTTTTCAGGTACAATTAAGATGAAGTGATTGCTTACGTGCTAAGTGCTTGATGTGTGTAAGATTTGCGTGCGGGATGTTAGGTTACATTATAATAAATAGAATTATGTATCGTATTGTATGATGTGTGTATCACCTAGACGGTAATGAAATACGAGATAATGTAATTTGAAGTATACAAAATTGTGGCATAGGAAACTGTGTCATGTGAACTTGAAGAACATGAATAGACTTGTCAAAGGTGAGCATGTCATAGGTTTACCTACAAGAGAATTCAAGTTGGAAGATCATTGTGATTCATGTCAAAAGGGAAAACAACACAAATCTACTTATAAGTCAAAAATCATCAACTCAATTGATCAAGTACTTGAATTACTTCACATGGATCTCTTTGGTCCAGTGAGTGTACCAAGTATTGGGAAGAAAAGATATTGTCTGGTGATCATTGATGACTATTCAAGATACACTTGGGTTTATTTCCTAAGTACCAAGGATGATACTGTAGAGTTGATTAAAGGTTGTGTAACAATGATTGAGAACAAGTTAAATAAGACAGTCAAGATGATGAGAAGTGACAATGGCACTGAGTTCAAGAATGGAGTTATGCAAGAATTCTGTGAAGCAAAAGGAATACAACAACAATTCTCAGATCCTAGAACTCCTGAACAAAATGGTGTAGCAGAAAGAAGAAACAGAACACTTATTGAAGCTGCAAGAACCATGTTAGCAGATGCTAATCTGCCTGTCACTTTTTGGGCTGAAGCTATAAATACAGCCTGCTATGTTCAAAACAGGATACTTGTCAACAAAAGGCTTAACAAAACTCCATATGAAATATTTCACAACAGAAAGCCTTACATTAAGTTTTTCAAGCCCTTTGGATGCAAATGTTTCCTACTGAACACAAGAGACTATTTGAACAAGTTTCAAACAAAGTCCCTGGATTGTTTCTTTGTTGGATATTCTACACACTCAAAAGCCTACAGAATCTATGTAAAAGATCACTTGAGTGTTATAGAATCTTCTGACATCATTTTTAATGAGAATCAATTCAATACAATTGATGGTGCAGCATGGCTGTTTGATCATGGGAAGTTAATAAGGTCTTTCAAGATTTATCCTGAAGACTTTGATGAATCTTTCTACAAGACCAGTGAAATTGAAGAGATAAAGAAGAAGTCATTGGACTTGGAAGAATTATGGAAGAAGGTTGCTGAAAAGAAAAAGGAATATACTTTTGTGAAGAACTCCCCATGTGAGATTGGTGAACCTAATCAAGAAAACAATCACAATGTTGAACATGATCATACTGAGAACAATCAAGACAATCATGATGTACAGGATGATCAAGTTCAGAATGAGGGTGACACAAGCAACCAAGCAAGTGGAGAAGAAGCTACATCTACAGCAAGATTTCAAGATCTATTTCAAATATTGAACTTAGAAAACAATGATGCATCTACTTCAAGACAACATAATGATGAAGCACCAGAATTTCATGATGTAGAGACTGATTTGATCATTGAAGTACCAGAACTCAATGAGTCAAATCTTGACACAACTGTGTCTACAGATATGATTGTTCAAACTCCTTATGTGGAAAAGAATCATCCTTCTGAAAACATCATTGGTGATTTGCATGAAAGAGTTACAAGTAGACATTCCGAAATTGCAAACATTTATCTTTACTCTTGTTTTCTATCCCAAATAGAACCAAAGAACATAGCACAAGAATTAAAAGATAATAGTTGGGTGGAAGCAATGCAAGAGGAATTAGCACAATTTAGAGACCTGCGTGTGTGGGATCTTGTTGATAAGCCATTTGACAGATATGCAATTGGAACCAAATGGGTTTTTAGAAACAAAAGGGATGAAAGGGGTTTAGTGATTAAGAATAAAGCTAGACTTGTAGCACTGGGATGTCTTCAAGAAGAAGGAATAGACTTTGAGGATGTTTTTGCACCAGTTGCAAGACTTGAAGCTATCAGGATTTTTCTTGCATATGCTGCCTCAAAGAACATTAAAGTGTTCCAGCTTGATGTTAAGTCTGCATTTATAAATGGAAAGATTGATGAAGAGGTGTATGTTGCTCAACCTCCAGGTTTTGAGGATCCAATGTATCCAAACAGGGTGTATAAGTTAAACAAAGCCCTTTATGGATTGCATCAGGCTCCTAGAGCATGGTATGATGAGCTGTCAAATCATCTTCTTGAAAATGGTTTCAAAAGAGGAGCCATTGACAAGACACTCTTCTACAAAAGAAAGGGATCAGACTTACTTCTGGTACAAGTGTATGTGGATGACATCATCTTTGGTTCTACAAATGAACAAATGTGTATGGAGTTTGAAGGGGTAATGAAGTCCAAATACAGCATGAGTTCTATGGGAGAAATGAACTTCTTTCTAGGATTGCAAGTTCAACAGAAGGCTGAGGGGATTTTCATTCATCAAAGCAAATATGTGCATGACATCTTGAACAAGTTCAACTGTCAAGAGTACAAGACTGCTCAAACTCCAATGGACATCAAAGAAAAGATTATTGCTGATGATTAGGGGGAGCCTATAGATGAACATGAATATAGAGCCAAAATTGGATCTGATGTATCTGACTGCAACAAGACCAGATATCATGTTTGCTGTATGTGTGTGTGCAAGATTCCAATCAAGTCCAAAAGTCTCCCACATGAATGCTGTTAAAAGAATATTCAGATATTTGAAGGGAAGACCAGACTTAGGGATTTGGTATCCAAAGAACCAAGCTTTTGATCTGATTGCATATACAGACAGTGACTATGATGGCTGCAACATGAGCAGAAAGTCAACCTTAGGAGGATGTCAATTTTTGGGTGAAAGGCTAGTGTCATGGCAATGTAAAAAGCAGACTACAGTTTCAATCTCTACTGCAGAAGCTGAATATGTTGTTGCATCTGCCTGCTGTGCACAAGTTCTATGGATTCAAAATCAGATGCTGGACTATGGTTTGAATTTCTTGAACACCCCTATTCTGACAATAATGCTGCATATTTTACTGTTAAAAATCCAGTTCAACATTCCAAAACTAAGCACATTGAAATCAGACATCATTTCATCAGAGACTGCAGTGAAAAAGGTTTGATTGAAATGCAAAGGGTTGATACAAGTGACAATTTGGCTGATCTATTCACCAAACCACTTGATAGAACCAGGTTCAACTTTCTTCTGAAAGCCCTGGGAATGATCAACTCTGATGAAATCTGATTAAGGATGTGTTCCTGGTTGTGTGTCTCTCTGTGCTAACTGATTATTTTGACAGAGGTTACACCTTATAAATGTTGATTGAATGTGTTTTAAATATGTTTCAATTGAATGTTGATTGAATATGTTTTAAATGTGTTTCAACTGAATGTTGATTGAATATGTTTTGAATATGTTTTAAATGAATGTTGATTGAATATGTTTTGAATATGTTTTAAATGAATGTTGATTGAATATGTTTTGAATATGTTTTAAATGAATGTTGATTGAATATGTTTTTGAATATGTTTCAACTGAATAATGATTGAATATGTTTTGAATATGTCACTGGTTTGAAGTTAACTGATAGGTGCTTAAGTAACTATACGTGCAATTTGTTTGAAATTGATGATAATTTTTGACTATCGAGTTAACTGATCTGATGTCATGATAAGTAGTTTGATCTGTTTGGGTGAAATTGAATGCTTGTCTGATGTCATGAGTAATCACATATTTATGGTTACTTGAATATGTTCTTTATCTGATCTTCTGATGTTGTTAAGATAGGATAGACATTGAGTGTTAGTACAGTCTGTTTTCTTGATGATGTTAAGAATGATTAAGATTTGATTGTGTGATGCAACTGTTTATGTCAAAATGTATTTTATGTCAAAATTAAGTGATTCAATGAATTTTATAACGAATTTTGCATAAATACTTTATTTTGGTCAAAACATGAGCAAGTTGATTAATGGTGTTGAGATATGATAAGATTATTCAGTTCAAGCTTTTAAGAAGCTTAAAAGAAGGATTTTTTTTAGAAAAGTCTCAAATAGTTGTTCTTGCTGAAAACTATGTCATTTGCCCATTTGGAAGGACATGCACTTGTGTATGTTTGGTCCTTAAATCTCTATAGATTCAAAGGATAGCCATTGACCTGAAAACTGAATGCATTTGGGGCAATTATGACTTGTTTCTTATTCCTTCACTTAAAACTATGTCAATAGCTTTGACTTTGAAAGGACATATATTCACATGTATGTTTGGTCCTGTTGACCACTTTTGGTCAAACAGGATAGCCATTAACCTGACAATGAAGAGATATTGGGGTGATTGAATATTAAACTGTGTTATTGGGAAATGATAGTACATTGACTACTTAGCTGATCATATGGAATTAGTAGGCTAAAAAGACCTTAGTATAGTCATTAACATGTATGGTTGCTTTCCCATGATGATGTAAAATCTAAGGTGATATAAACATAATGAATATGCTAATCTTTATGTGGAGATGCATAGTTGTCTTTGCATGTCTCAAGATAAATCTCTCCGAATGATAAGCAGAAAAGTGATTACCCAGTCATACACGAGCCTGTTGTTATTTGGTCAACCAAAATTGAAACATCTTTAAATATGACAAAGAACATGCTTTAAGAAAATTTGAGAAAATATCAAAAACAAGGGAAAGAATGAATAAATCAACCAAAAGTTGATAAGTGTTTTAAATATTTTATCAAACAAGAGGGATACAACAAGAACTACAAAGATGTTGGCAAAATTCTGTCTCATCTTGAATGAAAGGCATGTTGCTAACTATAAGTCCAACGTTCAACCTCTATATATGTTTGAATCTAAAAATATAAAAATACAATAATTTCTGTCATACAAAAACTATTTTTGACCATATACAGGAGGTTGGAGTCAAATTGGGGTGATCTGGGGAAAGCCAAATAAGCTTTGAGAAGAGATATGAGGCATCATAGCACAATGTTGACCATTAATGCATTAAGCTTTAAATGAACCTAAATCATATCACCAATGAGATGAAATTCATGCTAAGTTTATACCTGCTGTTAACCTATCTATGTTGTCATAATATGCTGAGAGTGAAGTATTGAGATAGCTACTTAGTCAATATGATCCCATTCTTGAGATCTTTTCAGTAAATGGAAGAAACTATTTTGAAGAGAAATATAACTGAAATTTGATCTCTAAATGCACCATTTCCTCTTAAACTATGATCTGAAATGAAAAATATATTTTGACAAAGTGGTTTAAGTCAAAAAGTGTAGCATTTTGCCTAAAATAGGTTGAATATGTAAGTTCGGGTAAGGTTTGATGCCTTATAACCTTCCCGGGCACAAACTGTTTGAATATGTATTTTCGGGTAAGGTTTAATGATTTACAACCTTTCCGGGTACAAAATAATTGATTATGTGTGAATATGTTGTTTCGGGTAAGGTTTGATAATTTTCAACCTTTCCGAGTAAGCTTAGTCATTTTTGACTAACTTTATGATTTTCGGGCATGCTTTGAAGTGTTTACACTTTCCGGGTAAAGTACACTGTTGTACTCATTTCCCGAGCAAGCTTGAAGTCTTGAGATGATTTTGTGTTGTTATAGCTAGCTTTTAACAAGAAATTCTTGTTTCAGGAAAGCTATGCATGTTATATGCTGATTGTGATTCCAAGCAAACTTTATGAACTTAGTCAAGTACATCAAGTAAGCTTTGTGATTTGTGTGAATATGTTGTTAGGAAAGGGTTGTTAATCTTTCCGGGCATGCTTAGATATTACTATTTAAGTTTGTCATTTTTCGGGTATGGTTTGGCATGTTGAAATCCCTCGGGTAAGGGCATACCTGATGATTGAATGTGTTTATCCAAGCAAGCTTAGTGCTAACATAGGATTTTCGGGCAAGCTCTATGAAATTTTAGATTATAGCACACTTAAATGGCTATGTGTTTTAATTTCATTCCAAGCATGCTCTGTGATATGTGTGTTTATGATTTCTTTGAAATTACAAGTGTTTTCGGGAAAACTTTGTTTTCCGGGCACACTTTATATTCCGGATACACTTTTGTTCCCTCAATATACTTGGTAATTTCAAAACTTAACTTTCCGAGTACACTGTCTGCTAGAAATCCTTTTCCGGGCACACTTTGTACTATATGAAGGTTATTCGGGTATACTTTGCATTAGAAGGTGTTCGGGCACACTCTTCTCATGAATGGTTGCTCGGGCACACTATGTTTTCAAGTATGCTTGATTGAATATGGTATTTAGTATGATAAAATTGATTATGATTTTTATTAGGGTTTATGCTAGATAAGTTTTAATTTGAAATTGAGAAATTTATATGGGTGTCTTAATTGATTCCTAGTAAGGATGTTTATTTGATGATTATACTTGATTATTTGCCTTGTGATTAATTTCTCAAGAAATCTAGTATTTAGGTTAAGCTTTCTTCATTATGTCTTAACTTTAAATTAATTTGCTTGATCGAGCAAGGTTTATAACTAGACGAATTCGGGCAAACTTTGTATATTCAACAATGAAAATTTTCCAAGCAAAGTTTGACCGGGTAAGGTTTGTAAGTGGAAGTATACCGAGTAGAGTTTGGATATATTAATCTTTCGAGTGAGGTCTTATGAACTTAAATGAAATTAAATATTTTTAATAGATCAAGTGGATAATGTTACTGGTTGACAGCTAATAATTCACAAAATGACAAAAAGCATTTAAAACTCACTTTCAAAAGGTATATAAGAGGGAGTTAGGCAAATTTTTCAACATTACTTTTCCCTCTCTCTCTCTCCTTCCACTGCAACTGCTTACTCGCAAAGAAACCTAACCGACTTATCGCAGTCAACTTTAATCCAAACCCTAACTTTTATCAGCCCTTTAATTCCGACTCGGTAAGCATTAATAATGTGTTTTCCGATCACGATTAGACTATAATGGGCTTTGATTATTTTCTTGATTACTAATACTCTGTTTATGTGTTTAGGTTATTAATTTGTCGAAGAACAGGTTCATGAAGATTTCTTTCTTTCTTCTTCATTTTTATAACTTGAAATTATCTAAAGTACTGAACTTTATGACTAATTTCACTTTGAATGTGTTTGTTTATGTGTTTCAGATATGGCAGAAGAAGAACAACCAAAGTATTTCTTTGAAAAGAAACATAATATGTGTGCACTTCTGCAAGTCACACTTGACAATGAGCCTGTGGCACCAATGATCAGATGGATGGCTCGATCAAATGTCAACTTTGCTCTTACTGAAAATCCTGTCATCTACAGAAATCACTCACTTGATTTCTGGAGATCAGCAGAACTTGTAGAAGACATCAATGGGAAAAGAATTGAAGCATTCGTTGCTGGTCAGGAAATACATGTGACAGAAGGGATGATTAGAAGATGTTTCTAGCCCACCTCATATACAATCACCACAACCATCTACCTTCCAAACTCACACCACAAAACAACCTGATTATGAACAATTCTTCACAACACCACCTACATCACCACACACTGAAACTGACCTTCTGGCCCTAATGATAGAAAATGCTGAGTTGAGAAGAAGGAATGAGGAAGTAACACAGGAGAATGTGATCCTGTTAGAGAAGTTGGTGCAGGCAAACTTGAAAATTCAAGCCCTGGAGCAGGAGGTTGAGAAGACCTCAGCTGCCCCAAATCAGGGGGAGAATGATTCTATGCCAACTGTCTCAGGTGTAGAAGGTGAGAATGTGAATGCATTGAATATGATTATGAATGTGTATGGAGATGGAAGAGGTCAAGGAGGAAGAGGTGAATCAAGCAGTTCAGCACAACAAAGAACAAGACCACAATCAAATGTGGATCTACCAAGAGAACTGTACTATGATTCTGTCACTGATACCCTCAAGGTGATTATGGAGAGCAAATTATTAAGAGAGATTGTGGTTAGAAGTGACTTCCGTGAGTTTAATGAAGAACGGTTGAGAAGGATGGCCACACTCCATTTGAATGACTACGGAAACAGGAACAGAGGTCCGAGCCCCGGTGCGGAAGCGTGAATAATAGTCAATACTAATCAACGGTGTGGAGCTCGGATCTAGGGTTACGATCGAATCTAACTCGTATTCACTCTTGAATGATGTTAGTTGGACGGATGAGGTGTATTGGGAGAGAGCCTGATTTGATTAACAATCAACAGTAAAGTAGGATGAACAATTGTAATCAAAACACAAACAAGATAAAAACGGTAGTATGAAATATTAGCCGAATGATTCTCATTAAGATGAAACACTCATACATACACTCATACATACAATCAATTAAGAAATATCTCAGCCGCCACCAGGAGAGCTCATCCTGGAGGCAGAGACTCTCTCAAAGGGATAAAACCCTAAATCTCACATATACACAATACAGTCACTCATACTATACAAATGAATAAAAACATCTATTTAAACTAGCTTAGCATGACTTGGTCTTCAAGCCATCCACCCTTGGTTGAGACCAAAATAATATATTTTTCACCTAAAGATTAATTCGATGCGTCGGTCTAAAATATAAGTCCCAACAATCTCCCCCTTAGACCGATGCCATCGAATTTCTTCCATGATCACCTCATAACTCGTTGTCTTTCATTGAAATTCTCCCCCTCACGTTAAGCTTCTCCCGTTGTTCATTTCGAATCATCACTCTTATATCACTTTTGGATATAGTTGTATGGGCATATGAACGAGGCTTTTGAACTTCAAAGATCAACTTCAAGTAACAAGGTTATCACAAAAAGAAATAAACTCATTGTGATCGTCAAATAATTTTCCATTCTTCAAATCTGTTTCTTCCCCTGTAAATTATCTTCAAACCATTCCCTGAATTAAGATAGCATTCAAGTTCAACCATAACCCGTTCTTGACTGTTCAAGTGACTATTTCATAGGAGGTTAGACTCTACTGATCATCCTTTCAACATTGGTGCTCGTAATGACTCCATATTCTCATCCGTACTAGGAAATCTGGAAACTTACAAATGATGAAACGTCTTTGAAAAACCTTGGATTATTGATCTTGATCAACTTTTCCTTAACTTGAGTCTTTTACTTGATTTGAAGCTAGCCATTTGCAATGAAATTCAAAGATTTTTACTCCCCCAATTTCGTTGCAATTGTCTTTAATAAATGTGTCTTCAAATCAAGTGTGGGTGAAACAATCTTGATCATCCTCATCAAGATTGTAAAAATCTCAGATAAACATATTCAAAAGTTGGTTGACACTAAAAGTGATTAAATCCTTAAGCTTGGTCAACACTTGTTCTTGTAAAGCTTTTGATGAAGTCGTGAAATTGGATGAGGTTTGAATTCCATAAGCTTGTTGATGATTGGAGCAAAATACCCCTGGTATATATCTTCCGTAGAGAACAGCTTGGTCAAACGGTCAACGGCACCAAAAATCTCAAAAGTTTCTTCAAAACTTTGAAAAGTTTCACAAACTCTGTTTCCTAGCACACAATGTGCTTGGGAGCACCTTCCTAGCACAAAGTATGCTTGGTTTCATTTCCAAGAACAAAGCATACTCTGATTTAATTTCCAAGCACAAAGTGTACTCGGAAGCACTTTCCTAGCACAAAGTGTACTCGGAAAACAAAGTTTGCTCGGAATCAAAGTGTACTCGGAAGCAAAGTGTACTCGGAAGCAAAGTGTACTCGGAAAGCAAAACACTTGTATTTTTAAATTTTTCACCGAGCACAGAGTGTGCTCGGGAGCAAAAGTGTGCTCGGGAGCAAAAGTGTGCTCGGAAGTACTTGTGATTTTTCATTTTCTTCACTTAACACCAAGCATGCTCGGGAGCAAAAGTGTGCTCGGGAGCAAGGGTGTGCTCGACACAAACTTGAGTTTTCTCTTCACAAACATAATTGTTCATGGCAAAACAAAGTATGCTCGAAAAAGAGTCTGCTCGAATAAATAACAAAGTGTGCTCGAGACTTAAAGAAGATAGTTTTCTTGAGAACAAAGGATATGCTCTGGGTTTCACAAAGTGTGCTCGAAATTGATGTGCTAGATATAAGATGTGCTCGAAATAACCTGTGCTCGAGCCAAACAAAGATGTGCTTGGGCAAAACACCTCCTGTGCTCGAAGCAGCACTTAGTCATTTTCCATACTCGAGTCCAATCTTATTTTTTTTATAGTGTGCTCGAGACATCAAAACTTCATTTCTGCGTCATCAGTCACTGATTTGCCCTTGTAGAACCTGCTCGAATATTCACTTTGCATCTGCTGCAACAAACAATGATGAAATTGCCTTTAGTACCTGTTCATTCTTGACTTGTACATTCTTCTTATCAGTTTGTACCATCGGCAATATTTTTCAACAAACATCTACTGTTTTTGCAGCACGAGCACACAAAACCCTAATTTTTCAAATCCAAAATCAAGTTTCGGCATCTGAAATAAATCATTGTAGCACCATCCAGTCATCTCGAAATCAAAGAAACCTATCTTCATATCATAATCAACCTTTTCAGATCTAGAAATAATCAGATGAACAGTGTTGCCCCAAAACGAGCCAAATAACACTGTTACATCAGATCTGGACCGTTCTGACCAAATAAACATGAAATTGATGTTGGATCTCCAAACGAGTCATCAACCCAAACATCAATCCATATACTTTTCTCCGAATCATTAAATAATTTCAAAACCCCCAAAAATAATTTCAACGGACTTCATCGTTTAACGTCCATGGTGGATTCAAGAGAGAAATGAATCTGTTCAGCGGTTAGTCTGAACGATTCGGTAACCCAGTCTCTGATACCAATTGACAGGTCCGAGCCCCGGTGAGGGAAGCGTGAATAATAGTCAATACTAATCAACGGTGTGGAGCTCGGATCTAGGGTTAGGATCGAATCTAACTCGTATTCACTCTTGAATGATGTTAGTTGGACGGATGAGGTGTATTGGGAGAGAGCCTGATTTGATTAACAATCAACAATAAAGTAGGATGAACAATTGTAATCAAAACACAAACAAGATAGAAACGGTAGTATGAAATATTAGCCGAATGATTCTCATTAAGATGAAACACTCATACATACATTCATACATACAATCAATTAAGAAATATCTCATCCGCCACCAGGAGAGCTCATCCTGGAGGCAGAGACTCTCTCAAAGGGATAAAACCCTAAATCTCACATATACACAATACAGTCACTCATACTAGACAAATGAATAAAAACATCTATTTATACTAGCCTAGCATGACTTGGTCTTCAAGCCATCCACCCTTGGTTGAGACCAAAATAATATATTTTTCACCCAAAGATTAATTCGATGCGTCGGTCTAAAATATAAGTCCCAACACAATGTTCATACCAATTTTGACTTTGACTCCTGTAGGTCAAAATTGAACATTATTGGTGCCCATTCGTTAAGTACTAACGAGTTGACACTCATTCGTGGTCAATTCGTTACTGATAACTTAACGAATTAAATCCTTCGTGAAAATTTATAACGAGTTGCTTCACATACATTCATTAATTCGTTATTTCTTTCGGAGTGATTCGTTATGTCCAGTTCGTGTTCTCTCCATGATAACGAATTAACCAATTCGTTATAACGAAGCACCTAATTCGTTATAACGAATCAGAAAGCATAACGAATTACAATTAAATTTATTTTAAATATTTTTAAATCAATAATTTATTATAATCATATTTATATTATGTGTTTTTTGTTTTTTACTAAATCTCGGATTTTTATGTTTTCTCAGTAATGGCAGACGAAATAGTTCAAGATGTTCCCGCTGTTGAGCAACAACCTGTACAACAACAAGAGCAGGAACCACCGTTGCTATCGTTCGAAAAGAAGCATAACATCTGTGCTTTTGTCGAAACGAACTTTGCTGATGAAGATGTGTTTGGGGATATGCTAGCTTTAATATGCCATTCATGTATAAGCTATGTCGTCGCAGCACGCCGGTAGATTCGATTTAGCCTTATACGTCCATTCTGGAACTCAGCTCGATATGTCAAGTCTAAGGATCATATAGTTGCTGAGGTGAATAGAAGACCGGTTGTGATATCAACCGAGGTGATACGACGGGTGTTGAGGTTTGGCGATAATATGGACAACCAGTGTGAATTCGATAAAGGGTTGATCTTTGGTATGTTCGGACGAGTTTTCTATGCTGGCGAACTTGACAAGTCCATGTATAACAAAGAAAACTTGTGCCCCACGTACAAGTATCTATTACACGTCTCATTCATTTCCTTGGTGGACGAAAGGGAGGATTTGACGAGTGTCGGATTATTCTTCAATCGGCATTTGTTGCGTTGATTTTGAACAAACCGTTCAATTTCTCCGAGATGATCTTCTATCATCCCAAGGAAAATTGTTTAGTCAAGCATCGACGAAACAAATTTCTTATGCATCAAGGATTTATCTAGTTATTTATTCAAGATGCTATTCCTGATCTGGTGATTGATGCAATACTTCGCAACGATGTGCTGAAGCTTAATCATATGACTGCTGACACGATGAGGAGAATGAAGCTATATCGTCAGGATACGCCGAGGACCAAACGTTAAATTGGTCACATTTCAAATCCGGCGTATGTCTATCCTTATGATGATCGTTGGATCCACGATGATTCGGATTCCGAACGTGAAGAGGGTCCAGGTGGGAACGATGAAGGTGATGATGGAGATGATGGTGGAGATGGTGGACAAGGGGGTGACCAACAACAAGTTGAGGTTGTGGTGACGAGTTCATCTGCTGCACAACATAAACGTAAGGGAAAGGAGCTTACTTCTGACGAACCGCCCAAACGTCGTATTCGTCACGGATTTGGAGTTGAGATAATAGGTTCTCGTGAACCTCAGTCATCTGATTTTCAAAGCTCGGCGGTGCCTTTTACTACTAGCACTCCGGAATTCACATAGACGACAACTCTGACATCTGATTCAAGGCTTGGTATGATTCCTCAATCTGTCTTATCTACATTACCAAGGCCTACTGTTGCTATATCGGTGGTTTCTCCAACACCTACCATGATGCCGACACAGCCTATGGACATTTCATTCATGAGGCTTAATCGTCCTTAAGGTCCTGTGCAGCCGATACCTCCATCGTTTCATGCTATGCCCCCGGGAAATCAAATGAACATGCTCTTGAGTTTGATTCACCTTTATTAGAATCAAATGGCGGCTGATCGTCAAGCTCAAGAGCAGATGTTAATCAATCAGAGACGTTTGCTGGGATTTGTCTCGTACTGCAGAAGGAGACAAAGGACTTGCGTGAGATTGTCATGGCTCGGGGGTGAAAATTAAGGAACAGGAGGATCTAATTCTTCAGCTCACGTGCAAGGACGATCAACTTAAGAAGTTGAAGAATGAGAACGATGATCCTGATGCCTCGGGTGCTAGAGGCAATGAGCCGAAACAAACTCACGGCTCATCCTCTGGTGCTGGTACGAGTAGCGGTGTAGGCGGTGATAAACAATTGGTGCTTTATCATGATTCGACTAACGTTCAACTAATAGAGTCGATCAAAGCCAACACCATCATGTTCATGGACGATAACACAGGAATTGTGATGAGTTCTGCCAACCTTGACAATATTGAAGAAGGGAAGTTCATCGATCAGTCCCTGACACGCCAACAGATTGCTTTATTGTTGGAACTGAATGATGAAGAACTCGATGTGCTGGAAGCTAGGGATGATGTGGAAGTGATCAATGACGAGGAAGTCTTACAAGATTCGACGATTCCTAATATGAAGACGTCATTTATTTATGACGATGAAGAGATCGAGATAGAAGATGTGACAGTATAGGAATACCCCGACCTCTATCAACGATCCAATGTTGATGAGGGTATTCCTACTTTCAACGAAGAAAATGTCAAAGTTGTTGAAGACCATTTGGATAAGGTCTCGAAGGGCAAGGGCAAGAAGTTTGATTGAAGACCTGATCCGTCGGTTGCGGATATTCAGGGTTGGTTCGGGTATCGGAGCAAGCAAGCTCGTAAGAGTATTGAGGCATATAGGTATGTGAATGAAGAGCAGAAGCAGGATGCGATCGCACGCGCTAAAGCCAATCAGAAGACAGCTTTCAAAGTCGTGTCGACTGTTAAAGGTGATATCGTTTCCTGGATTTACAATTCTGAACTTAAGGTTTGTATAATCAAATGGGAGAACGGTGTTCAGTACTATCAGAATATCACTGACATTCTCTCATTACCGCGTTGGGATGTGCGTACCCTCGCGAGTCGACCTTTCATCAACCGTGGTGGAAATCGGCAAGCAGAATAGTTTCATCAACATTTGCTTTTCGAGGCAAACCGCGGGTTTAAGTTCTTTAAGCCGCAGATTCTGATCCGTAAGCGTGTTGACGAGATAGATCCACGTACGGGATGGAGGAAACTCGTGCTTAAGGTAAAACCACCAAAAACTATGAAGTATGTACCGGTGAAGACTTTCCCTTAAAGTCTTCACCTAACGTTTAACCGTTGGTACTACGACAATCGTACTGATGAGGCCGTCATTGTCCTTGGGAAAGGTTTTAAGACTAACTTTATTAGAGTTATCGATCCAATGTGGCTCGTTAACTTATCAGAGACTGACAATGACGTGTTGTTCATGAATAAGATATTAATAGAGCGCCAAGAAGACTATAACCGAGCTATGCAGTTCCAGCCTGTCGTAAGTGTATGTCACGAGTTCGGGATTCATATTGGTCGTGATTGTGTGTCAAAGCGCTTCAAGTAAAGTAAAGACAAAGAGCTCACGAGGGGGTGCTTGTTAGTGCACGGGTTTGTCGTCTCGAGTCTTTGTAATTATCCTTTGTAATTTATGAATATTTTAACGTTAAGGGCGTTTATGTAATTTATTTTAGTTCGTTAATGTAAGGCTAATTCGTTAAGGATATTTAACGAATTAGCCAGTTCGTTTAGTCCATTCGTTAAAGATGTTTAACGAACAGACTGCTAGTTCGTTATGTATGTTCCCATTCGTCTTGGAATGTTGACGAATGGGGGCATAATGAATCAAAGATTCGTTATGCTTTCATTTTTTAAGCTGTAAGTTAACGAACTGGATCAAATTCGTTACGGGAAGCGTAACGAATTGGTTCCATCGTCTATATATAGGGTGTTTCATACCCTGTTAATTTAAGCTTTTGATTATTGAGTAACGAACCTCTGCCCATATTCTTTCTCGATCAGTTCTTAACTTAACATATTACAAATACACATATCTAATAACTAATATATATATATATATATATATATTAGATTCGTTTAAGGTATTAGATCTATTAAGGTAATCGATATCGTTTAGATCGTTAAAGGTAATCATATCTTATTTTAAATATATATATAAACAAAATCGTTAAAAGCTCCCTGTTTGTTCCATACATTCTCTAAAATTACCAGATTGCTTAATTTGTAAATGATGGATTCTCATGAATTTGACCCGAATTCAAATAGCTCTTAAATGGGTTATAACATCTCATTAAATTAAAAATTAATCTCACCAAATATTTGATATGAAAATCATACAAATTAGGAAAATACTAAAAAATAGTATCTTATTTATAAAAATATATTATTTATAAATAAGAAATAAATTTATAGTAAAAAAATATAAACGGGTCATGGGTATCACCAAACCCATATAACTTTTATATCGGGTTATAACGTCTCATTTATTTGTGAAACTCTTTCATTATCAAATAGGGGTGTTCAAGAAATCCGAAATCCGAAAAAAACCGAAATCCGATCCGAAATCGAACCCCAAATAAACCGATCCGAATTATTTTTCGGATATTCGGATTGGATCAATCCGAATATTCAAATAACTAATAAGGATTCGGATCGGATTCGGATATGGAATTTAAAAAAATTCGGATTGTTTGGATTATTCCAATCCGAATATTCGAATAACTAATTCGGATCGGATTCGGATATGGAATTTAAAAAAATTCGGATTGTTTGGATTATTCGGATATCCGTTTAATCCGAATAAAAAACATGTTTTTAGTGATATTTTCCGGTTTGGTGTATTTATTAGACTATTATTTGAAGTTTGAACTTTAAATTTGTGTTAAGAGTAATTCGTATTTTCTGGTTTATATGTTTATTGTGATTCTAAACTATTAATTGTTAAGAACACAAAAATAGGAAAAAATTTTAGGTTTATTTCGGATTATTTGGATAATTTCAGATTATTCGGATATTATCCGAATCCGATCCTTATTGAATTCGGATAGATTCGGACCAGATAGGAATATTCCTAATTCGGATCGGATCGGATTTCGGATAAGGCCCAAAAATTTTCAAATCCGAATAACCCAAACCGAATAAACCGAATAATCCGTTATCCGATCCGATGAACACCCCTATTATCAAACCCCAAATATATTATTAACTTTCTTACAATAAATAAAATTAAAATCCAAAAATATATATAAATATTATAAACGAATAATTTAAAACAACCCCGTCATATATAGGATAAATACATATATATATATATATATACATATATATATATATATATATATATATATATATATATATATTCGATTAATAACATAACCCAGTTTTAAGAATTAAATAACTCAATATGAGATGGGTCCAAATGTCTTAATTATATAAAATAATAAAATGAGGTGTATTAATATACACCAAGTATTGAGTTATTTAATTCTTAAAACTGGGTTATGTTATTAATCGAATATATATATACATATATATATATATATATATATATATATATATATATATATGTATATATATATTCGATTAATAACATAACCCAGTTTTAAGAATTAAATAACTCAATACTTGGTGTATATTAATACACCTCATTTTATTATTTTATATAATTAAGACATTTGGACCCATCTCATATTAATTCTCTTTCTTTCTCCAATCATATCACATTTTCTCTCTCTTTATTTAAATGTCACTCTCTTCATTTATTATCCATATTTTTTTAAATTCTCTTTTCCAAAATAATAAATACCACATCAAGATTAAAAGCTACACTTGATGTAGATAATGGCAATTGTATGATATTTTCTTATACCTCGAAGACCAGATTGATGATAGTTGTAAGCTTCTCACTAGTTTGTAAAAAAATTATTTAATTTTTATAGAGAAGCTCTAGCATAAGTTACAATTTGTTTTTCTAAAATATGTGTGCCGTAGGATTTTTCTGGAAACATGCTGGCTTAAGGATGTGTATCATTTTGTTAAGTTTTTTTTTTCAATTATTTAATAGTTTTTTAAATTTCTTCTGGAAACATGCTGGCTTAATGCAACTAATCTGATGTCTCATTATATTTCTTAATCCAAAGTTATATATTATCAATCTTTTTCTCTGTATTTTATTTCTTTTGGACGATATTTTTTCTTTGTTCATTTGATTTCTTTTAAATATATTTTTATTTTATTTTATTTTCTTTCTCGAGAAATTTTCATAACCTATTACAAATTTGTAAACTTCATATATGCTTACCGCCTAAAAGGAATTAACCATTAATGTAGTTGTACTTCTTGAAAGTGACTCAGTCTAAGTGTAATATGACATTATAAGTTTAAATTTATGAAGCTTGAGTAGTTTGTTTAATTTAGGTAAATGTGAGTAATTTAGGTAATTTGAGTAATTCGTGTATGTTATATAAATGTGTATTTTGTGTTGTGTAATGCATGTACATAGTGTTGTATATGCAATTTGTAATTTATATAATATAGTGTATTTTCGTGGTTGGGTAATTTCAGAGGTCGAGATGGTTGCCATGACCGCTCCACCATTGATGGATGACACCATGTCACCACCCCTAGATTCAGAGTCAGCTGTTGAGATCATGCGAGACGATCCTAGAGCCCGACCTTCCGTTGAGAGCCCTCCTCCTTCCTTAGAACTTAAGGATCTACCCGATCATTTGGAGTATGCATTTTTGGACGAAGAGAGGAAACTACCCGTCATCATCGCGTCTGCCTTAACGGAAGTCGAGAAGTTGAAGTTGTTGAAGGTGCTGAAAGTGCATAAGAAGGCGATAGCATGGAAGATTATCGACATCAAAAGGATTAATCCCTCATTCTGCACTCATAAAATCCTCATGGAGGATAATTTCAAATCCGTCGTTCAGCCTCAACGGAGGCTTAATCCGAAAATGCTAGAGGTCGTTAAGAAAGAAATAATCAAACTCCTTGATGCGGGAATCATTTTTCCCATCTCTGATAGCGCCTGGGTGAGTCCGGTCCAAGTGGTTCCCAAGAAGGGTGGCATGACTGTCGTCACCAATGAACGGAACGAGCTTATTCCCACTAGGACCGTGACCGGTTGGAGAGTCTGCATCGACTACCGCAGACTGAACAATGCCACTAGGAAAGATCACTTTCCTCTACCCTTCATTGATCAGATGTTTGAGCATTTGGCGAGTCAGCAGTACTACTATTTTCTGGATGGTTTCTTCGGGTATTTCCAAATCCCCATCTCTCCCGATGATCAGGAGAAAACCACATTCACCTGCCCCTACGGCACTATAAACGCATGCCCTTTAAACTTTGTAACGCTCCAGCTACTTTCCAGCGATGTATGGTGGCGATATTTCACGACATGATCGAGGATTCCATGGAGGTCTTCATGGACGATTTTTCTGTCTTCAGGAATTCTTTCGATCATTGTCTCTCCAACCTTGATAGAATGATGTCTCGTTGCGTCGATACCAACCTAGTCCTCAACTGGGAGAAGTGTCACTTCATGGTACGCGAGGGCATTGTTCTAGGACATAAGATCTCGAGTGCGGGGATCGAGGTCGATTGAGCTAAAATTGAAACCATTTCTAATCTTCCCCCGCCCACTTCTGTGAGATCCATACGTAGCTTCTTAGGTCATGCAGGTTTCTATCGCCGGTTCATTAAAGATTTCTCGAAAATTGGGAGACCGATGACCAAGCTACTAGAGAAAGACGCTCCATTTGTCTTCTCGGAACAGTGTATCGAGGCGTTTGATCTTCTAAAAGACAAACTCGTTAACGCCCCGATCATGATTGCTCCCGATTGGTCTTTGCCATTCGAATTGATGTGTGATGCGAGCGACTATGCCATAGGAGCAGTGCTTGGACAGCGAAAGGAGAATCACTTCCACCCGATCTACTATGCGAGTCGAACCCTAAATAGTGCTCAGGAGAATTACACCACCACCGAGAAAGAGTTGTTAGCTGTGGTGTTTGCATTTGATAAGTTTAGGTCCTATCTTGTTCTGTCCAAAACAGTCGTCTACACGGATCATGCTGCCATTCTTTATCTTTTCAGCAAACAGGATGCTACCTCGTCTCATCCGATGGATCCTGCTGCTTCAGGAGTTTGATATCGAAATCCGTGATAAAAGGGGTCCGAGAATGTAGCTGCCGATCACTTGTCACGTCTTGAGAGAGCCGAGATTGGAGATGTTGGGGTCATCATCAATGACCATTTCCCGATAGAGAATCTCATGTTTGTCAAAGCCTAGGATGACAGCTACCCATGGTTTGCCGACATCGCGAATTTCCTCGTCGATGGTTCCCTCCCTAAGAGGATGTCTCACCAGCAAAAGAAGAAATTTTTTGCTGACGTAAAGTTCTACATCTAGGACGACATGTTTCTTTTTCGTATAGGTGCTGATCAGCTGGTGAGGAGATGTGTGGATATTGAAGAGGGGTGGCGGATTTTGAGCCACTGTCATGAGGGACCGACAGGAGGTCACCTTGGTGCTGTTCTTACTGCTAAGAAGGTCTTCGATTCAGGATTCTATTGGCCTTCGATTTTCAAAGATGCTCATGCGTTCGTAAAAAGCTGTGACCGTTGTCAGCGTGCTGGTAAAATCTCATCCCGAAATGAGATGCCCCAAAATACTATTCAGGTGTTCGAGGTTTTTGACATTTGGGGTATTGATTTTATGGGCCCGTTCCCGTCGTCTAGAAGGAACAAGTACATACTCGTGGTGGTTGATTACGTCTCCAAGTGGGTCGAGGCCAAAGCCTTGCCCACTAACGACGCCCGAGTTGTAGTGAGATTTCTGAAAAATCTTTTCTCTCGTTTTGGTGTACCTAAAGCCTTGATCAGCGATCGAGGTACTCACTTCTGCAACGCGCAGATGGAGAAGGCGTTGCAACGCTATGGGGTCACCCATCGGCTTGCGACTGCCTACCACCCACAGACTAGTGGACAAGTGGAGGTGAGTAACTGGGGCATTAAACGCATTCTTGAGAAGACGGTTGGGCTAAACCGAAAGGATTGGTCCGACAAATTAGATGATGCTTTATGGGCTTTTCGTACAGCGTACAAAAATCCGACCGGTTCCACACCGTTTCGGATGATTTATGGGAAAGTCTACCATCTACCTGTTGAGTTGAAGCACCGTGCTTCTTGGGCGCTTCAAACAGTTAACCTCGATCTTTCATCCGCGGGCGAGAACCGTTTCCATCAGATACATGAGTTAGAGGAACTTCGCGATCATGCCTATGCACACTCGTACAGTTATAAGCTGAAGACCAAAGAGCTGCGTGATAGGAAGTTGAGAGGTGATAAACAATTCAAGTGTGGGGATCGGGTTTTGCTTTATAATTCCCGATTACGGTTATTTCCGGGAAAGCTGAATTCCCGATGGTCAGGCCCGTTCACCATTACGGAGGTATTCATGTATGGCACAATTGAGATTGAAGACCAAAGCGGGAAGTTTAAGGTGAACGGTCATAGGTTGAAGCACTACATAGGCGAGCCAGTAGTTGATCAGACAATTGAGGTGTTCTACCTTGACTCAATCACCGAGGCGTAGATTTGTTGGATGCATCACTCGGGAGACAGCCCGAGTTGTATAGTTTGTATTATGATTTTCTTTATTATCTGTTTTATTTAATTTTTTTTTGTTATTTATAAAAAAAATAAAAATAAGAAAAAAAATTAAAAAAACTAAATAATAATAATAATAAAATTACAAAAAAAATTAAAAAAAATACAAAAACACAAAAAATATGTTTATTTCTTATGTTTTGTTTTCTGTTTTGTACGCCGCTACATGCGAGCGAGTTTGAGTTATTGCAGGTATTATTATGCGCATTGTAGCTCTGATGGCGTTTTGGAACTGGTTCTCCCAAGGTTACGGCCGCAAATGAAATGCTATACGGTCGCTCGATTGATACACAGCTTGTGAAGATTCTGCATATAAATCAGGGGAGTAACCCGTTCTCTGTTTTACTCTTGAACATTTTAAGTTTTTATTTTTATTTTATTTTATTTTATTTCTTTTCCTTATTCTCATCGAGGACGATTTCGTTCTAAGTGTGGGGATGGGAATTTATTTTACTTAGTTGTAGAAAAAATTAAATTTTTTTTTTTGTTCTTTCGCTGAAAAATATGTCGGATACTCAAGTTCGAGGGACATATACTTGTATATGTTTGGTCCCGTTTTCTACCTGTAGATGTACGGGATAGCCATTCACCCGAAAACTTAAAGTGGCTGGGGCGACTGAATGTGAAAAAAAAATGTCTCTTGAAAATTGTTTTTGTTCAACGTTAAGCAGGAAATGATATTATTACCAATGTGCTAACGAACTCTCGAAATTTTTGAAATATAATAATAATAAAAAAGGATGGTTTGCATATCTGATTTGGGAGGTGTCGGTAGGCCCAACTAACTTTGATAGTCCTCTTTAGCATGTTTTTATATATATAATAATTTAAAAACGGTGAAACCGAATTTCAATGCTTAGGGAGGATTACCATAATCTGAAAACTTTGAGATGGTAAGAATTAAATGCACTCAAACCAGTATACACCACACGTCCATCTTTTTACGAGCTTAGAAATAGTTATATATTTTAGGGTGATATAAAATATTGAAAAAAAGAAAAAAAAAGAAAAAAAAGTATGTTTTGAAAGTTTTTTATGTATTGTATTATCCAAAGTTGTTCAAGAAAAGCAAAATGCTTGTGAAGAAAGTTATGTATTGTAAAATGGCAAAGAAGCATTCTTTAAAGTTAGTAAAAGAGGCCAAAGATGCACATACTGGACGGGACTTAGTGTTTACGTGTTACCAAGGGGATAGTGACTTTGAGGATACACTATTGGGGCTCGAAGGTTCTTAGTAAATAAATAAAGTTTTAGGTTTATAGGACAAAGTCCAATAATATTTAGGAATAGCTCGTACGACCTCCACATGACCATTCATCCATCAAATTTCACCGAGTGCATATAATTAGTACCATCGACGAGTCCTTGGATTATGGTGATTTGTCGAACCAGTTTGCTTCGACTCTAGTTTTTCTAGCTCTCTTTGTCTGAGATGGGGTAGGTGTAGCCTTGATTTTTGGAACTAAAATGCTTAATGCAAAATGGGGGGCTTGATTGGCTGGTGGCTGGGTTTAAGTGGACAACAATATCGGCAATCGCGATCAATATGTCGAGCTGTTTCTTGTGCTTTAATAATGATAAATAATCTGGGAGTTTGTTGTTTTTCACTTGGTTATGATCCTGTGTAGATTTCCTTTTCAGGGACGAAAAAGTCTTAAGTGTAGGGATGTTTGATGTGTTGTAAAACACACTTACTTTCCTTATCATATTATCACCTTTTTATTACTAATTTATATAATAAATAATGCTTTTAACTCGTTTTAACTTGATCTTACAAAGTTTATTATTTTGTGTAGGTGACGAGTTTTAAAAGTGAAAAGGTTCAGGTTTTGGAAGATAAAATAGGCTTTATGATCAAGTTAACAAGAACAAGAACAAGCTCAAAGCCCGACCCAAGCCCGCTAAAGAAAAGTTTTACATGAATAATATATATTAAAACAAAATAAAATAAAACCCTAGTGCAGCCCCAAAAATTGCCGATAGGAAGTTTTCACAAAAAATATCAGTTTGTTGTTTTGTGAAATGTTGTTGGCTAGGCTAGTATTGTGTGGTGTTGGGTTTAAGGAGACCAACTTAAGAATTTGATTTGTGTGTGTGGCTGTGATTTTTTTCACGTGGAGCATCAAACGACTACAACAACTATTATATAAAAAATTAACCAACTCTTTCACCCATATAAACTCCGATCGGAGCAACCACCAAGGAATGAAAAATTATTTTGAAGGTTTGTGATCAAGAGAAATAGAAGGCTATTCATAAAAGTTTATTGGTTTGATTTTCTGTTTTCTTTAATTATGAATTTAGTTTTCAAAATTATTAACTTTATGTTATCTATTATTATTATTATTATGAGTAGCTAAACTATTTGCACTACCTAGGTAGAGATGAATATTGACATTGTTTGACGGTTTATTTGGTTTTGATTAGTTACACGACGTATTATTATTGAAAGGTTTATTTAATTTAATACTTGAGGTGTTAGTTATTGTTTTTATATAATTTTTGCATGTGATTCTCCTTATTGCCTTGATTGATTGATTTTGCATCGTTTGGTTAGGGTTATTCGCTACCAGAGGTAATAGGGAGTCAGTTTGTCTCGTATCTTTGTTCGGTTAGGTTAGATTTGCGCGAGAGCGAGTTTTGGTCTTATTCGGTTTAGTTTTGCGTGCAAATATGTGTCTTAGATCAAGTTAAATATTGTTACCCATTTATCTCTATAATTGCTAGTACCAATTTTAAGCGGGTTTTGTGTCGTTGAGTCCGAGAGGAGATGCGTCATTAGGGTACCTTAGTAATCTTTTTCCCGGTGCATTTATTCAATCTTCTCAGTTTATGAGGGTTAGTTGGTGAGACCGAGAGGTAATCTAGCGAACTTTAATGAGCCTTAGTTGATTATTTTAAGATCTCGGTGTCGTGTGATTAGTTAATTACGTTAGCCGTTGAACCGTCAATAGGATTCTTGCCTAGGTAGTCGTTTCTCCATATTTGTTAAAACCTCGTTAAGTCCCGATAAGTTTTCTTGTTAGTTTCGTTAAGTTAAGTTAGTTTAATTAATTAAAATAAAATAAAAAATAATAAAATAAATTACAAATATTATTAGGGTAGCACTTGGATTAGGGTCTATTATTTGAGCCGTTCTCACGTGTTTTCGAGTTCTATCTTTGCTATACGTGACCGGTACACTTGTCGTTTGTGTGAACTAGGATAGATTGTTCAGTTTTTAAAGCTTAGTTGCGATTCGTGTTTTATTTATATATATATTTTCGCACATCAGACACTAATTATGACCCGGATACAACCAGGGGGGGGGGCATATAAAAGTGATATATGTATTATAACAACTAACATATTGATATTATAGCCATAGTATGTGCAAAACCACTTAACGAAAAGATTTTCCTTTAATGATACGCTGTGAACTTAAACTCGATCGTAAGAACCAAAACAAACATTGTATCATCAGTCAAGCCGAAAAAGACTTATATAACACTTATATAATATGTTTTAATAAATCGGTGATTATATTTTAGATTTTTACAATGAGTCAGTATATTTTTCTTAGTTTACAAAAATTGGCTGACAAACACTCGTTTTTGCCTTGTTTATCAAACCCGAACTATTTTTTACACGAAAAATGGAACCCGAACTAAACTTGGAACCGAGATTTGACTTTTTGCATGCAAAATGAGGTTCTTAGGCCAAAATAGGCCCAATGGGTCCCTCCCTTTGGGCGGCCGCAAGTTTAGGGAACCCCCCCCCACCCCACCCTTATTTTTCTTTATTGAAATACCTTGTTCTACCTTGATGTGTTCACATTTTAACAAATTAAAAAAACCAACCAGCTATGTTCTTCAACTTTTCCACAAAAACGTTAAGGTATGCTCCAAAATTAATGAGTTTTAATCATGTTTTTAGCTTGTTATAATCATAAAAACATGATTTGATTAATATAAATCATGTTTAACCATCCAAAATATCTTAAAATCACCTAATACATGTTTTGACCTTAAACATGATTACAAAGCAGAAACATATGGTTTTTGACCAAAAACACGGATTAGAACGTTTTTATTACATTTTTACGGTGTGAAAACTCGGTTTTAAACCTTAACTGAAACCCTAATTTACAAGGCTTGTTGATTGATGTTGTATGCTTGGTTTTTTGTTATATTACCTTTAGATATACTAACTTGAGAAACAAGAACTCAGAGAGGCGAGAAAACGACCAAAACTCTCTAAAAACCGCAAAGGTAATAACCGAATTATCGTTTAGGGGCTGTTTAGAATTAGATTATGACGTGCTTATTATTAGCCTATGAAACGTTTCAGGGACATTAGGGACCATATAAGATAGTCCCTGTCTAAATTTGGTAATTGTTTGATAAACGGAGAATATTTGGCGAATTTATTACTGTTTATTGATTATTTATTATGAAAAATAGTTAAATTGCTGTAAAAATTATGAAATTTAGTGTAGAACTTGGAAATGTCAATTTTAGATCACACTGAAAATTTGGGATCAATTGGACAAGTCTAAGTATGGTTCGTGCATTTTCGTTTAATCAAGGTTTAACAGCCGAATTATGCGCATAAAGGTATTTTCTCCAAGGAGTTAAGTTCTGAAATTTTTACAGGGGTTATATGATGATAATTTGACCATTCAGGAAATTTATTGTTTTTTTTTTCGGGAAACGTTTGGGGTAAACGGGTGATTTATCGGTTAATTATAACAAATAAATGAATTTTTATAAGTAAATAAGTGAAGGTAAAAATTATGGAATTATTTTTATAAAATTCTAATATTTTAATTAGTTAGTAAAAAAATCTTATAATTTATATTATATTATATATATATATATATATATATATATATATATATATATATATATATATATATAAAGAGTTATAATAATTTAAAGATTTAATTTATTTATGTTTGACAAAACCGATATCGTTATGTTTAACGAACTGACTGGTATGTCAAAACGCCAAAAGTGGTCAAATCTCATAGTTTTAAATTAATTTGATAAAAACGAACTTTTTACAAGATTTGCGGACATTTCGGGTGAATTGTACGCGTTTTGTACAATCAAACTCGTATGAAAATGGAAACGAACCGTGCAACCAATCCCAATACTGAAACCTTAAATTTCTTTTATAAATCGAATCATTTTATCAAACAGTATGGTTACTTAAGTTTGTGTGATCTTACCTATTTCCGAAACGCGTAAACGACAAACTTGGCTAGGCACGGAAAACGGTGAAACTGATCCAAGACTGGTTTTGAACATTTCATATTGTACAATGTCACAATCTAAGATTATTAATATATTATGGGCGTAACGGCCATAACCATACTAGATATACGCTCGGTTTAGTTTTAAGACTGTATTAGTATTAACAGTGCAATACCGATTTTAGGGATTGAGCTATAATCGAAGCATATCACTTATATCAGTGTGTTATTGATACCGTATTAAGATAAGGTGAGTTTCATGAACCCACTTTTTAAACTGTTTTACGAACATTTTGGGTGGAAAACATGTTAATATATATCTATCTATTAGAAACGTTTTATCATATGAATTATCTAAGTGCTAACACTTGAAAGTCCCCCAAACAAGAGTGATTAACTACAAGCCGAAGGCATGTGAATAGTACTATTGGTTTGACAACCCAATTGATAGGCCCGGTGGGGTATGCCGGAACATATTTTACAATTGCACATGATCATGCTAACAATTTGTAACATGCTATGTTGTGTTAGACATAGTACCTTTCGTGGCATGTGGCAGTTGAGGCCACTAAAGTGTGTGGGTAGTGGAGGCCACGTAATAAAAAAACTAGTCGAGGATTCACTCGTGGCTTAGTATAATTACATCGCATACATACAAAACATGAATACTATGATTACATATACTAGTTTTGTTTAAACTTGTGAAACTCACCAACTATTCGTAGTTGACCCATTTTAACATGCTTTTCAGGTGAATCGGAGTTAGAATAATGTGCATATGTGCTTTATTCTAGAGTCTGAGACTAACGCAATGTAGATAGAGACAAATATACTATCACAGAATAAACGACCTGAAACATTGGTTATGTGTATTTCACCTAGTTTGTAAACTTAGTAAAAAACAATGTAATATGATGTAAATTAGTTTGTTAAATTTCTTTATAATGTGGTAGATACCAGAATTATCTGTTGCATTCCCGTATTACGCTTCTGCATTTACCTAGTTGGGGTGTGACAAAAAAAAAGTAAAAAACCGAAATGTTTATCTAGCATCCCGGTTCCGTAAAAAAACCTCAAACTCAGTTTAGCCTTCAGGTTTAGTTTACCTTTTAGTGGGTTTAGGTTTTTAGCTTGGGGGACACTTTTCATTAACATTTTACATGTAAAACAACAAATCTCATTAATATTTTACATGTAAAACAACATTCATTCAGATTTTATATGTAAAATAATAACTTTAATTAACATTTTACATGTGAAACAACAAATCTCATTAACGTTTTATATGTAAAACATTTCTTTACGATTTTACATGTAAAAATTAATATTTTACATGTAAAATAACACTTTTCATTAACATTTTACACGTAAAACAACAAATCTTATTAACACTTTACATGTAAAACAACAATTCTTTATGATTTTACATGTAAAAATTAATATTTTACATATATAATAACACTTTACATTAACATTTTACAAGTAAAGTAACAAATCTCATTAACATTTTACAAGTAAAACAACAGTTCTGTAAGATTTTACATGTAAAAATTAATATTTTACACGTAAAATAACATTTTTCATTAACATTTTACACGTAGAACAACAAATCTCATTAAAATTTTACATGTAAAACAACAGTTCTTAAGGATTTTACATGTAAAATAACACGTTTCGTTATAATTTTAATGTATATTAAACAATTACACACACACACACATATATATATATACACACACATATTAAAAACCAACATACGGTTATCTCACGAAATTTAGTATTTATGAACATTTTCAAGTTATGTTTTTACGCACGTAGAAGACAATGTAAGTTTCAATGTGGCGCTTATAATATAATTATGCATTTTTCTTTTCCTTCTATATTTCCATCGTCACGTGTACACGAATCCCCCCCCCCCCAACCTAAAAAAACCTAACCCTCAATCCGGAAAACCTAAACTCACTAAAAACCTATCCCTAAAAGCTAAACTAAACCCGAAGGCGAAACCGAGAATTTTTTTATTATCTTTTTTAAACGGGGGATGCTAGATATATTGTTTTTTGGGTTTACTTTTTTTATTTTTTAATTATATTTTCGATTATTTTGAAGGGTTTTTTTTTGGACAGAGGATACTGAATAAACATTTTGGGTTTTTTTACTTTTCTTATTTTTTTCGTTTTTTTTGTTCTATAATTATTGTTTTTTTGATTTTTTAAAGGGTTTGTTTTTACTCTTAAAAAATGATGTGATGTAGGTGATTGAGGGTGCACTATAAGGATGTGGTGAACTGAGAAAGGGTTGAGAAGGGTGTTCCCCAATTCCCACATTTTTTCGGAGTTCTCTTTTGAATCTAACCATATATATATATATATATATATATATATATATAGGGGAGGGTTGTCCTAAAAATAAGTAGTTTCCTAGGAAGACTAGGAATAGATCATAGCCATTGGATTATGTTAATCAGTGGGTGAGATCCAAAATTACCAATAACCGACATATTTTCCTTAAATTACTCTTTAATCATTATAACCGACATAGTTTCCTAGAATTGTTCTTTCACCATCATTTGTAGTGCCAAATGTCAAAATTTTGTTGGTTCTTACCATTATTAGGAAACTCTTTATTCTTATTTGAACCCTTATATATATATATATATATATATATATATATATATATATATATATATATATAGAAAATGGTTAAAATAAAAAGACATGGTTTTGTAGGAAGAGTAGAAATGACATAAAATTTTGAGTTAGGAAACTATGTAGCCTAAATCCTAGATTTTAGGAAACTATTTGGTAGTTTAAAAACTACCAATCTCAACCACTAGATCATAGATTCAAGGGCTTAGATTTGTTCTTACTATTCCTAAGAAACTATCTTTTTTTATTATACCCCACCCCTATATATATATATATATATATATATATATATATATAGAAATGATCAAGAGAGAACTCCTCCTTAAAAAGAGAACTAGTTAACTAATAAAAAAATATTTTTAACTTAATTAAAAAAAATATTTTTAAAATTTTTCTTCTTTCATTCTTCATATATGTTGTTATTTTTCACCACAAAAAATATAAAAATAAAAAAAAAAACTCGTTTTAATGAATATGTGCAACACGCTGTCTTTTTTTATAATGCATATGTGCAATAGTGTGTAATTTTGATATATGAAATAGTGTTTAATAGCATATATGCAGTTGTTTGTGTTGTATATTTGTAATAGTGTTATATTATATAAAAAAATTTAAAAAAATCGATATAGTGCATATGTGCATTAGTGTTGTATTACGTATATGCATTAGAGTGCATTGCATATAATAAATAATGCTGTATTCGTATATATTCAATAATGTGAATTGTATAATGCAACTGTGTTGGATTATATGCAATAAAATAGTATTATATATAAAAAATACACATTATTGCATATATGCAGTATATCGACAGTTTGTTTTTGTTTTTTTAAGAAATAATATCAACTTGTTAAAAGGAGAAAACAAAAAGAAATCAAAAAATATTTTTTTGAAAAAGTTAAAAATAATTCTTTATTAGTTCTCTAGTTCTCTCTTTAAAAAGAGTTTTCTTTAGATCTCACCCATATATATATATATATGTATGTATGTATGTATGTATGTATAGAAACATGTTCAAATTCATTTTATTCTTAACATGAAAACTGTGAGAAAATCAATCAATCAATCATACCCAGTGAAGTCCCACCAACAGCAAAGCTATAGGTAGGGTCTGGGGAGGGTGGGATGTAGGCACACCGTACCTCTATCCAAAGGGATAAAGAGGTGGCTTCCAGAGAGACCCTCAGCTCTAAAATACATATATATGAAGCAATACAAAGGAAATCAAAGTTAAACAGTAATATAATAATAATATAATAATAATAATATATATTGAAAGAATATACTATTATGGTGTGTGACATAAATAAGGTAAATAGAAGCCCTAAGGTATTCTTTTCTCCCTAAAAATCTTTAACTTTAATTCTACTTCTCCACGAATTCCTATCCTCAACCATGTCCTCGGAGAGGTTTAGGTCTATCAAATCATGCTTAATCCTCTCATCCCACGTCAATTTAGGTCGTCCTCTGTAACATCACGTAAATTTCGGGCCAAAAATGACAAGTTTCTAAAGTCAAAGGACCAATTCTACCAATTTCCAAACCCCAGGGACTAAAATGATAAATCTGCCTTCTGGACCTATCGCGCTACGCGACAGGGTCAAGAAAGACACCCATCGCGTACCGCGATGGGGTGTCTGACACACCGTGACACATGTGCCACGTGGCTCACGGTGGCAGCGTCTGCGGCCACTTGTCACCACGTGTTGACACATGTGGCGGCGCCTGCCACGTGTCAACACGTGGCAGGCCTACCCCGTGACTCGACAACCCTATATCGCGGTACGCGATGGGGGAGTCAGGGAGCCCATCGCGTACCACGATGGGATCCAATTTGGGCTATAAATAGGGCAGCCACGAGCTCAGCCCTCTCACACCTCAATTTCACACTTACTCTCTCTCTAGTTTTCTCTCACTACCTCCTAAAGCGTGCCAACGCTCCGTCTCGATAAACGTGCCCCGAGCCTCGTTTTTCAGTGCCCGTTATCTCGATATACGTGCCACTCCCTGACATCCCGAACAAGAAGGAAGTACTGCCCGACGACCCGGTGATTTTCTCGAAATACATGCCAAAGGTGTTGACGTCTTGAAAGGCGTGCCAAATGTAAGAAGGTGTTGATCAACTAGAAGTTGATAAGCAAGCGGCGTCGAAGTACTGCCCAAGTATCTAGGGTTTTGCCAAGCCAAGCAAGGTAGGCATAATGCCCGACCAAAATAATAATAAAATATTGAAAGGACTAAATACCCTAAGTCAATATTATTCTTGATAAACGAAAGAAATATATAACAAAGAAAAGAAAGAAAAGAAAGATAAAATATATATATATATGAATATATATAAAGATAAGATTATTCTTTGTTATAGAAATATATTATTTAAGTATTATGAATATACTTAAATAATAAAAGAAATACGTTTCTTAAAGAAGAAGAAACGTCGGGTTTTCAATATAAACTAAAGGTTTATAAATTACTATTAAAACTAAAGGTTTTAAAGTAAATAAAAGATTGAACTAAAGGTTCATCGAGATGATAAGACTAAAGGTCTTAAGCCGGATCGTGTATCCGACTAATGAATGTTATACCCGTACTATAGGTGCTAGATAGCGAAGGAAGAACTAACGGACGGTGTTGGAAGCCGATCCCATGAAAGGTGAATACGCCCTTCTTTTACAAACTTGATTTCAAACAAACAAACGTTTTATGTGTAAAACTTTACATGAGGCTACGTGTCTCTAAAAACATTGTAAATAAGAGTATAAGCCAGCCCTCAGGCTATGGTATACGTTTGTATGGATCCTTTCATATGTGGAACGCGGTGGGCACATCGCACCACGCTTGGTCACGACCTCCAGCCACGATGGGCCGGACCTAAGTTACGTCCGAGTGGGGAATGGCCATGTGTATATTTATGGTACCTAAGTTATGTCATAAACGCTGTGGTGTTTCGCTGAGGTGACCTAGTGCAGAGACTCGAGTTTATAATGATTGTTGTTTTAACTTGATTATTTCTAAGCCAAGATGGGCCGAGGCTTACGTGGTCTCGAGGGGTAATTAAGTAAAGAAAATATTTTTGCGTCAGCATATTCACCAGCATGTGTTGCTGACGTATTTTATTTAACATTATGCAGGTAATCAAGATTAGAGCTTGAGAGAACGAAGAAGCTCAAATATCCTATGGATCAGATAGTTTTATGTAAATATTAAAACTTGGTGGTTTTGTAAAACATATAAACAAGTAAAACCAAACGAGACTTTTGTCTCGTCTTTTGTATCGTAAATATTTATAATATCGATCCTTATATTTTAAAGTCTTCCGCTAATAACCATAACTCTGATTTATTTACAAATATGGTACCAACTATGGTTCATACTCCTAGGCCTAGATTGGGGGTGTGACATCCTCTACCCCTCCTCCCTTTTATAGTAATGTTTTCTACGGATCTAACAGGATTCGTCGTCTGTCTTCTCTACACATGTCCAAACCATCTCAATCTCCACTCTTTTATCTTGTCTGCTATGTTCGCTACCCCTAATCTCTCCCGAAACACATAATTTCTTATTCGGTCTAACCTTGTGTGCCCACACATCCAACGTAGCATTCTCATTTCTGCTACCTCCATCTTTCGCACTTTTGCCTTCTTGACGGCCCAGCAATCCATTCCATATAGCATTGCGGGTCTAATTGCAACCCTATAAAATTTTCCCTTTAGTTTAATTGAGAAACTCTTGTCGCATAATATACATGTGGCTGCTTTCCATCTACACCATCCTACCTGAAATCGATGGGTCACATCACTGTCTAATTCCCCATCGCTCTGAACAAATGATTCTAGATACTTGAACATCGTTACCTGCAGAACTACCTGCCCTTCAATGGTGATCTGTACGTCCTCAATGTCATTTCCCCCACCAAAATAACAGTGGAGGTACTCCGTCTTAGAGCAACTAATCCTTAAACCTTTTGTCTCTAAGGTTGTACGCCACTCCTCAAGCTTCATGTTTAGATCTTGTTTTCGCTCAGCAAGTAGCACAATATCGTCTGTGAACATCATGCACCACGGAAGCGTCCCCTGAATCGACTTTGACAACTCATCTAAGACTACTGCAAAAAAGAAACGGACTCAGCGCTGACACCTGGTGAAGACCTACCTCTATCGGGAAGAAATCAGTATCCCCCACTGGCGCACGGACACTTGTTGCACTCGTGTATACATATCCATAATTATCTCTATGTATTTCCTGGGTACTCCTCTACCCTCCAAGCACTCCCAAAGCACCTGTCGTGGCACACTATCGTAGGCTTTTTCTAGGTCAATAAACACCATATGAAGGTCACGCTTCTTCTCTCTATACTTTTCCATCAATCTTCTTATAAGGTGTATTGCCTCTGTGGCGGAACGCCCCGGCATGAAGCCAAATTGGTTCACCGTAACCTGAGTTTCCCGTCTAAGTCTAACCTCAATCACTTTTTTCCATAACTTCATAATATGGCTTAGTAGTTTTATTCCTCGGTAGTTACCACAACATTGGGCGTCTCCTTTGTTCTTATAGATAGGAACTACAACGTTGCTCCTCCACTGGTCTGGCATCTTACCAGATTTGAGGATAATATTGAACAGAGTAGTTAACCACATGACTCCTTCCTCACCTAGACACTTCCACACCTCGATGGGTATGTTGTCTGGGCCAACCGCCTTAGCCCTTCCCATCCTTCTAAGTGCAGTCTACACCTCTTCTCGTGTGATCCGTCGGCAGTAACAGTTATTCGGTTGTTGTCGTTGGCCGGTTGTGTTGTCATGTTCTTCTTGGTAAGCTCTTCCATTGATAAAAATATTGTGGAAGTAGGTTTGCCATCTTAGCTTGATGTCATAATCCTTGACCAATACATGCCCATCAGTATCCTTTATGAACTTCACAAGTCCTAGATCTTGCCTTCTACGCTCCCTCGCTTTGGCAATCTTAAACATAGCATGTTCACCCTCTTTTGTTTCTAAATGTTCATACATCCGTTTATAAGCCTCGTTCTTTGCTTCCGCCACTGCCTTCTTCACCTCTCTCTTGGCCGTTTTGTAGATCTCCCTCAATTCCACTCGCTCCTCCTCGTCTGTGCACCTCATAAGCTCCCTAAAGCATCCTTGTTTGTCCCTTATCTTATCTTGTACGACCTCATTCCACCACCAAGACTCCTTATGCCCACCTGCCTTTCAAGTTGTGACCCCGAGAGTCTCCTTTGCTACTTGAATGATCTTTGTCGCCATATCTTCCCATATATGAGTTGGGTCCCCATTTAGTCTAGCCCGCATCTTCCCATATCTATCTTCCTATATATGTGAGAAAACCAATTTACAGTTATTATTAGGTTTATTTTTATAGGTGTTTGCTGTTATTTTTTGTTCGTATTTGCTAATTTTTGATTATGAGACATTAAAAGTATTTCCTGATTTATATATTGTTGTTATTATAAGATTTTTTTTTTATTTTGCTGTTATAAGTATTTGCTGGTAATTGCTGTTATTATTTTGTTCTTGATTTTGATTCTTTTCTTGTAATTTTTAGGGTTTTTTCTTTGTTATTATATATATATTTTTTAGATTGTTATTGTAGTTGGTATTGTTTCTTACGTTCTCATTTTTTTAAATTGGTATGAACGTTCTCATGTTAATATTAAAATGTACATGAACCTCCCCCCCACCCCCCACCCCCCACACACACACACACACATATATATATATAGATAGATAAAAGATCCAATACAATAATCCCTAATCATACATTACGTACGCGAGTTCCTACACTGTTGATTTCAAAATCACGCGATGGCAATATTGTAAATTTCATCAACTATGATCCACTGCTCCCATCGATTCCGTCCGCCTTCACTATCACCGTTCATCAATTCGTCACCGTCCAACGACTGTATTCACCGTCGCGACCATCGACGTTACCGTCGTGAACACCATCTTCCTCCGTCACGAGTTGTTCACAGGTTAGTTTATCAAATTGATCAATTGAAATTGAAATTGATGAACTAATTGATCAATTAAACTTTGAAATTAATCATCAATTTGAAGTTTCAGTTATCAATTTTGAGTTTGAGTTCTGGGTTTTAACATTGAACGTATTAACATTAATCTAAAACGTATAAACAGAACGTATAAAGTTTTTTGTATAGAACTTCTAAACCTTTTGTTAGAACTTCTAAAGTTTTGGTACAGAACATCTAAACTTGAACGTTTAAAGGTGTTCGTTTTGGTCAGAACGTTTAAATTTGTAGTTTTGATCAGAACGTATTAGTTAAACGTTTAAACTTTTTGTTCATTTTTTGTCAGAACGTTTAAACTTTTTCTTCATTTTGGTCTAAACTTTTTTACTTTAGAAGTTCTAGACAAAAAATTTAGAAGTTATGTACAAAAAGTTTAGAAGTTCTGTACAAAAAGTCCAGAACGTTTAAAGTTTTTGTGCAGAACGTTTAAACATTAACCCTAATCATAGCTCAATTAAGTGTATTATTATGCAATTTCATAATCGATTGATGATTCTGTAGCCTCCTACACATCAATTCTATTGATTAAATCAACAATTTTTGATCAATTTGAAGATTATTAAACTATAACGATAATGGGTTTATCGATTTTGATTATGCTTTAGTTTTGTGGATGATTTGATTATGGTTGAAGGCTTGCAGCAAATGACGATCTGTTGTGCGAGAAGTATTTTTTTTTATTTAATTACAATTATGCCACCGCGTAGTTTTAATTGCAATTAGGATCTGGTGGTGCAAGGTCTCGCGTACCTAATGTACGATAACCTATTATTGTACGTTAACCCTTCTCTCTCTCTCTCTATATATATATATTTAGTTTGGAAATTAGCGTTTACTTTATAAATTTGTCAACCAACCTTTGTCACAAAAATAGTACGTATTTGGAAAGATACACTTACTAGGTATGTTATCAACATCCAACCTCATAACTTTTCCCAACAATGACTTTTTGTTTTGGGCAAAACTATGAGGATCATCAGCACCTCCTCCATCGCCCATCATAAAGTAGAGATACCCATCATCAGGTCCGAAAAGAATCTGCCCACCATGGTGGCCCGTATATGGAAGGCCCATTGTGAAGATCCTCCTTGTTTCTCCGGTTGAAACCCGCGGAATCTGCTGAAATTAATTAACTAATTAAGATGATCAATTATCTGTCACAGTGGCAGGTCAATTAGCTAATTACCGTGTTGTATTCGGCTACCACGGCGTGATATTGGCACGGCTGAACCCCGTTATCAGGTTCTAGTTTTGAAGGATCACAGTTGACATCAGAGTTGCAGGCACACCTTCCCGCACACCCGGGCCTGTCAGATTTGTCACAATTGAATGAGGCGAAAAACCTGCCGTTACGTGTGAAATTTGGATGAATTGCTATGGACATCAGCCCCGTTGCAGTGTCGAAATGAACTTCATCTGTTAAATCCAGATACGGGTTTGACACATCAATATCTAAGGAACCCGTATCCGGAATGGTGGCTGAAGAGGTAGGTCCCAGCAGAGCCCAGTTGGACCCGCAAGACTCACCTTGAACAGGGACGTCTGCGCAGAAACCAACTGGATCCGCAGGACCAACCATGCTCAGAGACGTGACGTCCTTACGCGCAGTACGCAAGCTGGTCCCGCAGGAAATGCCTCCCGATGGTGAAGGACTCCGCCTGTCCCCGCAGCCTCGGATACAAGCCATCAGGGAAGGCCACCCGCGCAGCAAGGCTACACGCACAAGGCACTTAGCTCTCAATCACTCAGTGTCACCTGAAGGAATGAGCGAAGCCGGGAACTATCCCGCACAAGGGCGGGAGGGGGAATACTCCCGCCCAAATAAGCCAGTCCGTACGATACAGGAAGATCTTCTGTACTGTACCTGACGAGGTATGGGAAAAAGATCTGACTAAAGATACGACAGCTTACTGACACAGTATGGCGAGCAGCATGCTCCTGTACTATGTCACTATTAGCCGCTGCCTACTCACCAACTACTGCCATACCACGTGCGTAGCCGGCAGTTGGTGGAAAAGGAATAGTACACAGCAGGCCTGGTCACTATCAGCCGCTGCCTACCCACCAACTACCAGCAGGGCACGTGCGTAGGCCACTGTTGGTGGAACAGGAACACTGTTGCAGCCGGCCACACCTCCTTTGAAACCTACCTTGGCTATAAATACCACAAATGGTATGATCATCATCTTATATCATCATATTATACCTGATATCTGCTCTAGTAATCTCTTAATATACATTTATATTTAAAGAGCAATCTAGTCTGATTCTCACGCTGGAGGGTGGTCACAAGGAGGAACCCCCCCTTCTCAGTGACAAGCTCACGGTGTCTATTTTGCAGGTTATCAGAAGAACCATCTTCTCAGGGTCTAACCCCTCGTGGGAAACATCTATCTAACCCCCAGGTTACCAGTAATCTGCCCGGGGTCTGGTTAGTGTTTCTTCATTGGCGCCATCCGTGCATAAAGCTAGAACTTTATTTTTCTCCAGTTTTTTCAAACTTCTAAGATGGTTAGAGAAATTCCGGTAACCACAACCCCAGCTACTGGGGGGAATACCGGCAACACAGTTTTTACAAACACTACCCAGGTTACCCAAGCCGGGGCAAGTGAAGTAAATTTTACAAACACTACCCCAGTTACTCAAGCTGGGGCAAGTGCAGTAAATGACCGCCTACTGGGATCCACTGATACCCAGTTTGAGAAACGAAGACTCCCCCGCCAAACTCTCGATGAAGTTAAGGCATGGGCGGAGGCACGACAAAAGGAATTCCAGGCTGAGTTGGACGAACGCTTGCGTTCCGTACAACAGGCCGACGAATTCGAATACTGGGAGGATGACTCGGAGGAATCCGACTCCGACGCGAACCCTCGCCATAGGGCAAAAGGGAAGCGTAAGGAAATGGAATCCCAACCGATAAGGCATTTTGGACAAGCCTTCAAACCAAAAACCACAGGTGGAAGTCCACGAGACTTCTCCAAAACGTTCAGACCAAACGTTGCAAATGCGGGAACGTCCAAATTTGCAAGGGACATTGCGGAAGCAATCGCCCCAAAGAGTGCCAAACAAATGCCTAACATAGGCACATATGACGGCATATCTGATCCAGACGATCATTTGAACAGGTTCATAGCGGGGGCAACCGTCAGCAATTGGACGGAACCCACGTGGTGTTACATGTTCCAAATGACGCTTGTTGGGGCTGCTAGAGCTTGGTTTGATCGTCTACCGGTCAACCACATCTACGACTGGGCAGACTTCCAGCAGAAGTTTAGCCAACACTTCAGTCAGCAACGGAAGTATACCGAGGAGCAATGGACAATCCTCAAATGCATACGAGAAGAAGATGAATCTCTGCCAAACTTCATCACTCGCTTCAACTCAAAGAAGCTAAGTTTGGGCAATATCAGCGAAGATCTTGTTCGCGCTGCCTTCATCCAGGGCGCACATGACCTAGAGCTCATCCGCACCCTAACGGGTAAAGATGGCATGCCGTCCACATGGGATGCCATCATGACAGCAGCAAAACGCTATGCGGAAACGGAGAAGCAACTGGGTAGAGATCTCCCACAGAGCACAAACCTCTACACTCAGAAGACGAGAGAAGACAACGTCCTCACCGCCCGACTAAATAAAAAGCGGAAGCTAGGCATCTGGCAGTCAAGGGTAAACTTTGACACCTCATCCGGCTTGCAACATCGATTGGGCGGAAGGGATAATGTACAGCCGCACCGGAACTCCAGATGGACGCCACTCACCAAAAGCGTCACTGAGGTATTCGCCACTGAAGAGCTCCCGTGGCCAAAGCCTCCAGTAATCCGACATCGTCATGATGCTGATCGGAGCAAATACTGTGACTTTCACAAGACAAAAGGCCACAACACTGAAGAATGCATAGACGTAAAAGACATGGTCGAAGCATTTGTCAGAGATGGGACGCTCGCGCACCTCGTGGCGCAATAAAGGCTGAGCAGGCGGGTGCGTGTAGAACCTCAGCTGGGGAAAACACGAATAAAAATTCCAGCTTCAATGTCGAGACTACATGCTGCGTAAAGAACGAGATCCCGAACCAGGTGCGTATCGGCTCGATGGCACTCCCATCCCAACATGGAAGGGAGCTCATTTACACAGTTTGCATGTAAATCAATTCCAATTTGTAAAGAAAAGGCCAAGAGCCACTTCTAATGGAAATTATTCTCTTTAGAACATCGAAGCTGATGATTTTACTTTTCTGAACACTAATATGCCGGCTTTCACCGCATAATTACGTGAAGTCGTTGCGTGGGAAGGCGGTCCTACCCGCACAAACCCAATAACAGGACAAAACCTTCACGCAGGTCAGTTGAAGGGGAAGAGTTCAATTATCCCATTAAATGAAAGTGCCGGTCTATCCGCATGAATCATGAAAGGAAACTGAACACTAACCTATCGACAACCGCGCGTCGAACGGTTCAAAACAAAATTCTTAAAAGGATGAGGAAAACCTACACGCAGGTCAGATAAGGGTAAAGTTTTGCCATCCTACTAAGTGCAAGTGACGGTTCCACCCGCACAATCACGAAAGAGGAAGCAAAACTTCACACCTATTATCAACCACGTTCAAAGGTTAACTTATCCTCAAAGGATGAGGAAAACCTACACGCAGGTCAGATAGGGGTAAAGTTTTGCCATCCTACTAAGTGCAAGTGACGGTTCCACCCGCACAATCACGAAAGAGGAAGCAAAACTTCACACCTATTATCAACCACGTTCAAAGGTTAACTTATCCTCAAAAGATGAGGAAAACCTACACGCAGGTCAGACGAAGGTTAAAGTTTAGCCATCCTACTAAGTGCAAGTGACGGTTCTACCCGCACAATCACGAAAGAGGAAGCAAAACTTTAACCCATTATCAACCACGTTCAACAGGTTAACTTATTCTAAACACTTGGAAAATTGCTAATTTAAACTAAGTATGCAAGTCATAAGTTTATAAAGCAAGGAACCCAGAGAAGGAAATAACAATCTTATACGCAAAAAGATTTGTATTTCACAAGATATATTACAAGAATGGCCGGGTAACTACCCGCCTACAAAACAAAATCTAGTCTATCCTAGCAGCGGGAAGGGATCTTCAGAATCAAGCTTCAGGACCACTTCCACTTGGACCCGCCCCATCAGTAGAGCGTGGCGGTTCAAGGAAAGCCTTGAGGATAGCAAGTCCATAATCAGCAGCAGCGACTTCCTTCACCTTCTCCACCACCGGATGCGGGAAGGCGGCATATTGGTTCACCGCTTGGTCATATGCAGCTTCGGTGTCCACATCGAACAAAGGGAAGTTGGAAGGCGGGAAGCCTCTCAACGAACCCTAGACCAAGCAGGAAGCCGGCCTTTTCCCCATCCTCATGAGAAGCGTTGAGGGCTGCGCTCATGGCATCATTGTAAGTAGTCTCTGAGAAGACCCGATGCACAACCTACAAAAAAAATACAAGTGTCAAACACCTTTTCTATGTACAAAGGAAAGCGTGAAGACGTAAAGCTAAACATACCTGAGACAACACTTCTCGAAGAAGCCATTCCTTGGCAACCAGAGCTTCTTTAAGGGCGGCTTGAGCTTGGGTGCAGGCGCGTTCGGCTTCGCTTTTGTTAAGGTTGGCAAGTAGCACTTCCTTTGCGGCAGCCTCTTCGACGCCCTTAAGCTTCCGCTCGGTATGGTCAAGCACGCCCCTCTGGTCCAAGATCTCTTGGAGCTTCTTGGCATCTTCCATCGCCAAGGCATCATGAGCACGTTGGAGAGCCTCTAATCTGTCCTTGAGCTCCTCGTTCTCCACGCGTAAAGGCTCAGCAACGGCTTCAGCCTTGGTGGCCCTCTCGGTTGCGTTCCTCGCAGACTCTTTAGCCAGCCGAAGCTGTTCGTTAACAGCTTGGGCAGCCTTGGAGCGGGCCTCGAGTCGCGCTTGAACCTCAACCTCGAGGGCCTTGAAGGCCTTCTCCTTCTCCGCAGCAACTGCGGCCAACTGTTGGTTCTCCTCCCGAAGAGCCCGCGCTTGAGATACATCCTTGGCGCGAGCTGCTTTCAACTTGTCGTTTTCACGACAAAGCAGCTCGACGCGCGGCTGCATCCGGGCCTGGAGAACCCGAAGCTCATTGGTTAGCCTACCCTCCTGGTAGCTAGCCATGGCTTCCCCCAACGCACCATGGGGAGCAGCGTGGCGAGCCCATTCCACGCACTCCACAGGGGTACGAAGGGTTGTTCCTCGGCGTATGTTCCATCGGGGAACATACACTTCATTGGAATCCGACACTGCAAAAAACAAAAAAGCAGTTAGGAAAAAGATGATAAAAAATAAAAGTGAAAAAGGGCCAAAGGAACCCTACGCACCTGTAGGGTCTATAACAGGCCGATAGCCGCCGAACCCATCACCTGAACCCAAAGGAAACCCATCCAAAAGGTCAGGCAGATGGGAAGGTGGCAAAGACTGGCGAGTACTCCCATGCGTACCTGATGGGCCGGCCGTCGGTGCCGGTGGCGGGGGCATGGTGGCAGCCGCCGCAGTCGCTGCCGCAGAATCCGCAGCAATCGTAACCGCCGGCTCGGTGAAGGATGCTGTAAAAATCGCACTCACGGCCGGCGGTGACGTCAACTCGGCTGGAACAGTCGGCTCAGAGTGAGCAACTGAACCAGCGGGAGCAGGCGGAGGCGCCTGGGTCGACGCCTCAGGTAGGCTGACCAAGCCTACCGACATCGGCGGAGAGGTACTCCTCTGCGCTCCACCCTGGAATGCGTCAACATCCACGCCTGCACAAGAAGATAAGTGTTCAATAAATTTATAGTGATAAATCTACAAAGATAAGAAGGATGTTTGTACTTACGGGTTTTCTTGAGTTTAAACGTACGGACGGGCGGGGACGAATCCGATGGAGCCGGTCTCTTGACGCCGGCCACCGTCGTCACCATTGGTTTTCCGGAGGTAGCAGTCGTAGCCTCCGAAACAGTGGTCTTCTCACCACCGGGGTTCCCCGCCACCTCTTCATTATCTGACTCAGTGTCAGATAGGACCACTGGATCGGCTGTGGAGGCCGCCTTCTCCTTCCCTTTCCCGCCGGCAGCCCTCTTCTTCCGCACCAACGGAGGACCATCTGCGGATTCCTCAGAAGAAGACAGGATGTCAGGAATTCCAGCAGCGGGTACAGCATTGAGAGGGGGAGGATGGAATAACGCCTTACCTGGCCGCCGGTGGCTCAGGATCTCGTGGCCCAGCGGATAGACCTCCACAAACCGATCCGCTGTTTGTTCCAGGATGGGCAACTCGTTCTCGTCTAGAGCACGAGTACCCACCCGCACGGGACCGTCAGCTTCCCGCGGGTACAGGAGCGACTCCAAATCGTTCCCCTCTGAAAGAAAAGAAACAGTTAGAAGACAAACTCATATCAGCAAAAAAGACAAGACATACCATAAGGAATAGAATTCAAACAGTATTCGAGAAGGATGGGAAACCGAGACGCGTCCTTCCATACCCGGCTCATCCCCAGCATTACCATCCCGGACTCCGGGAACCGGTAAACCGGAGATTGGACAAGAGATATCTTCGCGAACCATTCCGCCTCCTGGTAGCTGGAAGCGTGAAGGCTCGGAAGCGCTTGCCCCTTCTTAAACTTCATGGCAATGGGGATGGCGCGGGCAGAAATGTAGAAGAACTCCCGCTTCCACGATCGGAGACTGCGCTCGGTCGCGCAAATCATCAAACCCTTAATCCGGGTTGTCAGGGTGTACCACCCCTGGATGCACCTCCAAGTATAGAAGGTCATCAGGCGGTCCACATAGGGCTCAATGCCCAGAATTCGGCACACCCACTCGAAGTGCCGAACCTTGGCAATCGCCATCGGATGCACCTCGGTCAGGTGCACACCGTGCCTCTCCAGGACACGATACACAAACTTTGTCAATGGGAACCTAAGGTTCCCATAAACAAAGAATGCAGCATATACCCCGATCTTGCCACTGGGGGCATCGTACACAGTCTACTGAGGTTCAGGAAACTCAGGCTCAAGAGACTCAAGCATGAATTTCCTGACGACATACTGGTACAGATCGATAGGTAGAGCACACTGGCACTCGCCAGCAGTACTCCTATCGTCAGCTACAGCTTCAGCATCATGAGAAGACATATTGCAGAGGAAGAAAAAACGATTTCGGAGGAATGCTCAACTGAATAAGGGAGTATTCACCAGAAATCGCCTTAGAGATGAAGAGAAGAAGTGAAGGTGTGAATTACAAAGGACCCTCTCCCTCTTTATATAGTGATCGCAATTAATGCGATGAAATTAATGCGGAAGAGAGAGAAAACGAAGGTGCAATGAAACTATGACACGTGGCAAAAAGCAAGCTGGCAACAGCTGTTGACAGGACGCACACCATTAATTTCGCGGCCACGCGCCCGAAAAATCGCGCCCACAAGCCTGAAAAAGCGTCTGGAATGACCATGTACTGTCACGTCGCCATAACTTCCTGCACGTCCTGACACAGTCAGAGGAAACCGTCGCACGACGTTTCAGATGTTTGGACTGTTCCTATCTTTCCACCAACTCTTCGAATTTCAAAAAATTCAAAATTCAAAAAGATTAAAAAGTAAGCGGGAAAATACCCCCTTACCTTGGCAAACAAGTAACCGTAAGACGGCTGCGGATACAGTGTTAAGGCAAAACCCTTCACATACCTAGCACCCGCAGGGAATTGAAGCCAAGAAAACCTTGGCAAACAAGTAACCGTAAGACGGCTGCGGGTACAGTGTTAAGGCAAAACCCTTCACATACCTAGCACCCGCAGGGAATTGAAGCCAAGTAAACCTTGGCAAACAAGTAACCGTAAGACGGCTGCGGGTACAATGTTAAGGCAAAACCCTTCACATACATAGCACCCGCAGGGAATTGAAGCCAAGAAAAGCTTGGCGAACAAGTAACCGTAAGACGGATGCGGGTACAGTGTTAAGGCAAAACCCTTCACATACCTAGCACCCGCAGGGAATTGAAGCCAAGTATTCCTCGGCAACCAAGTAACTATAAGACGGGTGCGGGTACAGTGTAAAGGCAAAACCCTTCACATACCTAGCACCCGCAGGGAATTGACGCCAGGAATACCTTGGAAGTAAAGTAACCGTAAGACGAGCGCAGGTACAGTGTTAAGGCAAAACCCTTCACATACCTAGCGCTCCGCTGGGAATTGAAACCAAGAAGGATCTTCTGGGCAATGCTTGCGGAAACGGAAATAACATCCCCGCATAGCGGGAACGTCGAGAACTACGTTGTTTGAAGCTCCAGGATGGAATTGGTGGTCTTAACATAATTGATCACTATGTTCAAAACTACCAAAACCTCATGGAGAATCCACACAAGTGGGACTCAACGCTCCTGACTTGCGAGGAGGTTACAGACCTACCCGCATCATACCCAAAGACCAAGCAGGAAACTCGGGAATTTCTGCAAGTGACAAGGACTTCCGCGGGAGGAATCCCCATGGAAAACCTTAAAAAACCCCTTTTCAAAAACCCTTTGCTTAAGTCCAAAAGTTCACCTCACTTTATTAAACACGCATGAGAAGAACATTGGACTGGGGGGACTTGAAGAGGTAGGTCCCAGCAGAGCCCAGTTGGACCCGCAAGACTCACCTTGAACAGGGACGTCTGCGCAGAAACCAACTGGATCCGCAGGACCAACCTGGTTAGCGAAAAAGGCTCGGTTCGAGCCGTCATTGTGAGCCACCATATCGATATAGGACTCGCTACCAATTCTTTCTAAACACATCCCTTTTGGGACATTGTTTGTAGTCATTGTGTTGAAGATAACTTTTTGTCCGTTGAAGCAGACGGGTGAAGGTCTGCTAGCCGCGGTGCAGAAATCGGAGCTTGTTGGCCAGGTATCGGTGAGTTTGGTTAGTGGTGGAGCTTGGCCTTGTAACAATGGAGAAAATGGTGAGTTTGTTATGGTCACGTTGTGGCAAGTGTCCCATAGGGTTTTGTAAAAGCTGTTTGTGGGTTGGTTACTTTGTGATGAGTTGCAAAGAGCAGGAACTTGACGACCGCCCGTGAATAGTTCGGCCGAAAATGGATCGCATTGCTGAAAGTAATTAATGGTAATTAAAGAATTCAAAGGTGAATAATAATAACCACCCAAAAACATTTCCTTTATATAAAGAGTAAGTAAAAACCTTTTGATACTCAAATTAAACATAAAATAATGAGTAACAAAAAAAAAATCATAATTCAACAAAAATAATACTCCCTCCATCCCATTAAATGCATGCACATTTTTTTTTGTTTTTCCATTACAAATATACACTTTTAAAATTTATTAGCCAATTTTCAAATTTAAGCATACACACACACAACTAGCATTGATTAATAATATTGATTGACCTAATTTTCAATGACATTATTGTCATTTGATAAGCAAAAAGAAATAAAAAATTAATCATTCAATCTAGCTTGAATTTTGTGTTTTTCAAGCCATGACATTTAAAGAGGGACGAAGAGAGTAATAAACTCGTCTAATGAATGATGTAGACTTTGAGGCCTCGTTCTGGTCATGGCTCGTTATGGGTAGACACTTAGATTGAGTGGAAAACTAGAATATTCAAATTTCTTTTATTAAACAAACCAAATTAGGAAAGAAATGAGTTTATTTTCGCCATAACATTTTTTTAATTGACAAAAAACACTACACCTTACATAAATAAAAACATAATGAAGTATATGATAAATATTTCAAGCTTTTGAGTCATTTACTTTCGAAGTCACAATTTTTAACTCAAGTCTACAAGCCCAAATTAAATTCCAGTTCATCTCTAACCCACTTGATAAATTAAAATCAAATTCAGAATTCAAATTAGGTTCATTACACCCTTTTAAGTTTGATTTCAATATATAGTTAGCATTTACTATGGTGGTTCTTACGAGTCTTATGATAACTTATAAAAATATAACATTTACAATAAACACTTTTAACAATGAAGAGAAAAATTGTTAACTAAAAGAATAACTTTTGTATGAAGATATAAATATAGAAAAAACCTTTATAACTAAAAAAGAAGTAGTTTTACCCGAAAAGTACAACTATATCAGGTGATGTTATTTACTGTAATTTCATCATTCACGACTCAAGTTACAATTTCTGATGGAAAAAAAAAGGCTCATACCAAGCACAGAATTGTTTTGAGAAGGGAAGCACAGTCCTGGCAAGTTACGTTCATCGATTCAAACTGTTTCTGTATATCTGAATCTTGGCCCGAATCACAGCATGAAGATTGAGTATAAGAACAAAAAGCCAGGGGAGTCTTAGGTGAAATTGGTGCTCCTGATGCATCAAAAGATTCAGTATGGTCATGATCACAAAAACAAGCATAATGGGTGAATCATTAAAGTTAAAACCTACTTGTATCTCTGCATAGAGGAAGTGAAAGTGTTGGACTGGTGACAATTTGAAGCAAACATAAAGAGAAGAAGATGATCAAAAGATGAACAGCCATGGCACACTTTAGATAATGTTTATGGGTTTTTAAAATGCTGCTCATTACATGAGTGTATTTTTAATATTGTAGATTCAGACATTTTTGCTAGCTTTTGACTTATAATCTGCAAGGAGGTCATCACATTTTGAATGAAGGGACATTGTTGACTTTATTCCCTAATTTCATAATGCATACCTTGTGTTAGTTGATAAGATCACAGTTTCTTATTGTTATTGTATTTATTTTTATTTATTTAAAATAAATAAATAAATAAATCCTCTTAATAATGACATGAATAATAAACAACTCCGGGAAAAATATATTATTCCTTGTTAGTTCTGACTTTGATTGTAAAAAAGGACAAATATTGTTTCATATTTATATATCTTTTGTCATGTTAAAATATTGGAAAATGTACATCAACCCAAGGATATTTCAAGGTGAAATTGTATCTCAAATTAATTTAACACATAAATTTGAATAGGTCTTCCTGTTAGACTTTTACTAGAATTTAGGACCCAATGCTTCATGACAGGGCCATTAAACCAAATAAAAATACATACGTAAAAACGTTAAACCATGAACGCGTTGTGAGTCGACGCGAAATCAGCTTGTATTGGGTTACGACATCAAAACTAAACAAAAGAAATACATCCGTCAATGCCAAACTACAACAAATTATCACATGTAGAACAAAAAAATTAGTACGTTACAGTTGCGAACTGACGCAAATTCGGTTAGTATCAGCGGTACCAACACAAATTGGTAAATATGAATTAGTATGCCAAAAAAAACATATTTTAAATGCGTGGTATCAAACGTTGAGACATGGATATAAAAAAACACGTGTGATGGGATAATTTAATTCTCGAAAAAGTTTCGGTCATTTTAAAGATCAACTATAACAAATACGAAAGTAAAGTTTAAGAAAATTGTTTACCGGCAAATAAGCATGTAAATCCGACACTTGCCCAAGTTTAAGGTTTAGAAATATAGTTTGTTAAATATTGTAATTAGTTGAAACAAAAAGTAAAATAAAGGAAATAAAAACTACCTGATAATGTACCGACCTCTACTGTATATTTAAAAGTTAAAACATATATAAATAACAAACAATAAAGTAAACTTAAGTAATAAAAAATTAAAACACAATACATGTAAAAAGTAGTAGTAAAAAGAAAATGAATCGTGATTATATAAGAAGTAAGAATTCCTTTTTCAATATTAATTAACGATGGTCGATCCAATTAGTTAATCTCAATGTTTTCAAACCGGCCCGGACGTCGATCCGGATGCCTTACGATGTCAAAAGTTGGAACGATCCGGGAGGACAGACCGGTGTTTGACCCGAATGATGTCATAAATAATATAAATATATTAAATAAATAAATAACTAGCAGAGAGCCCGCACTTTGCGGCGGGTTTATGTTTCCAAAAATGTTGAGAACCGCTAACCGAATTAAACAAAACCGATTAGCTTTGGTTTTTCTATAACCAACATGTTTCCCAAACTTTAAACAAAAAAAGTCAGTTTGATTACCAGAGTTCAACAAAAAAGATGACCGCATGGTCTTGTGTAACGAATTTTGGGCTTGTTTAGTTTGCTGAACTTAATAATGGTGGCTGTGAAAGAACAAACCAACTTATAACTGACAATTGTTTTAAGGGTATTTTGGAAATTTACAAGGTTTTGAGCTTGTACAAACTTACTGAACTCATCAACAATTTAACATCATAGCAACTACTTGAAATATCAAATTCATACTAATCATCTTTTTCATGAGTAAAGTGGTTCTAAAACACTCAAAGCATTCCCTTGCAGCTTTAACTTCAATAACCTTTTTCAACAGCAGTAAACCTTTTTTAGTCACTAAAATTTTTAAAATAGATCCAAGAATTAAAAAACACAATACAAGTATTACAATCAATATGTAATTAGTACAATGGGCAAATAAGACATTTTTCAAGTCCCGTATCGATAATCAAACACGAACTAAACGAATAACTCTCGTTTATATTAATCAGAAAATATCTCTTTAAAAACTGATTACAAACTCTCAAACCCTAACTCGGTTTAACTCTTGATGAACCCTAACTCGGTTACACCAACTCCACCACATCTAATGTCTAACCATTACTCGGTTTATATAGACTAACCTAACTTGCTAGCCAAGACATTACCAAATATAATAAAACCTAATTATTGGGTTGGGCCTTACACTTGGGCCAAACAACAATTGAGCCAATAATCACCCCCCGCAATTGTTGTACCTGAGTCACTCGACTCACCCCCTAATTTCCTACTCGAAATTGGCGGGTCTTCAACTTCACGCTTATCAACATTCTCTTGATTCTTCCGAGGCTTTTCAAGATCTCTTGCAGTGTTCTTTAGGCTCCACTTGGCTAGAAGACACACTTGCTTCGTTTGATCATTAGGCGCCTTCCCTTGGGCTTGAATCACTTCTTGACAATTCAAGACTCTAATTCGATCAAATGAAAATGTAGAATTAAAAACATACTTGTGGGACAATACCTAAGAGGCTCCAATAAGCACATTTTTGGTGTTGTCACTACATAAAGTAATATGTTACCATTTGCCACATTCCTTTTTTGTGAACAATAGAATTACATTTTAATTGTATAATCGGTTTTCTTCATTCAAATACTCAAAAGAGTACATGCTCGCAGTAAAAAAATGCAATATGCAGCCTTGGGAAATAAAACCATGCTGCGGGTCCCGTATAGCTCACTTAATTGCTCAATCACTAACAATCGTAAACCACACTAACATGTTGACAAGAATGTTACGACGTACTGTTTTTATGAAAAACCAACGAATATTAAAGGCAGAATCAACAATACTTTTAATATTGCTCAACTGATAGGAAAGTAACAAACACACAAACAATTCAAAAGATTTCCATTTATATTGTGAATGATAGAATGAAAATCAATTAGGGATTCAAGCAGGGCTGGCCTAATAGTTAAGTTGGGCCAAGCTAGGGCTTTAAGCCCCATAAAAAATGAGGCCCCCATTTGTTAAAAAAAAATCAAATACACATACTAATAAAAGAGAGTTCATTATAAACCAATTATGCATGTTGTCTCCTTTGTTAGCACACTTGCTTTTAGTGTTTATGGTAACTTTAGTTTTTCACCTAAGATCGATTCTCAATCTTACTTTTTTTTAATTGTTTTTCATTTTCTTTCCCACATATTCGATTCTCTTATGAGGCCTTTTTTTGCCAATTGTTTCTCAGCAAACATAATGCATTCCATTTTAACTTGTATATATGTTGAGTTTGTATTATAAATTAATCACTTTTATTAACAAAAAACTCATAATTTTTCTAATTTTACGTACGGAATATGACAATCACATGATAAATAGAAATATATATATTCCTTATAAATTTATAATTTTATATATGAAACACAAAAAAAATACATATATAATTAAATTTTATACTCTCACCTTTCTAACTCTCGGTAAGTAAATTGTTTTTAAGACCAATTTACGATCAACTGTAATAAATCAATAGCTTCTCTAGTTTATCTTACAAATTTACAATTGTTTATCGGTGTTTAGTGTTCACTCAAAATAGCACATTAGGTTGAGTTGTTACTAAAACACATGATTCTGTATCTTTTTTTTTCTTTTTTTCCTTTCTTTCTTTTTGTTTTTTATAATTATTACGAGATATAATTATATGAACATGATCGTTGTTGATACATAACATGAAGCAGCTTTACTAATGCAATACTACAATGAAAGTTAAAAGGAGGGCCTCGATTTTTTTTCTCGCTTTAGGCCTCCAAAATGGTTGGGCCGCCACTAGGTTCAAGGTGGAATGTTTGAATTCTTGGCAGCTTTTCCGTACAAGATAAAGACAGCCGTCAAATCACAATATTCGCTCAGTGTCCGTTGTTGTCATAGGCGTGCCCTAAAGTGTCCTTTTATAGTCCTGACCTGACACCTGACATTCCCTTTTGAAACCCTAATGTTGGATACTAAACATATTCAAACCTATTACAAAACATTCTAAGTGTAAACAGGTCTTCAAGCAAGCTTTGTAGCTTTTGTCTTTATCGAGCAGACATGGTAAACATTAAGTGTGCTGGGGAACAGTTCTCCGAGTAAGCTTTACTTAGAATATTTTCCTTAGAAAATATTCACCAAGCATGCTTCAATCTTCCTGATAATACCAAACTTTGCTCGATATATATCCTACGACAAAACTTGTTCTTCAGAGATCCCTTCAACCTTTTGTTGCTTTAACTTATTTGAACAAGTCCAAGTGTGCTGGCGACACTGTTTCTTGCTCGGGGTTGAACATTTCTCGTTTGAAGTCCTTAAGTAATTTCTTTATCAACTTCCTTCAAGCTTGTTGGGACCACTGTTTATTATAAATAAACCTTGCTCTATCCACCAAAATACTTGGTTTTAGCTTGGTTTTCTCTGAAACAAACCTTGATTAACTTGAAGAACAACATTCCTATATGAAGTGTTGTTTGCTCGAACTAAAACTTAAGAAGAATTACAGAATATAATTTTTCTCGAAGAGCAAAATACCTTGCTTGACTAAGTTTAAGCTTGCTCGGATGTCTAAGTGTGCTCGGTTTCCATACTTAGCCATTTTCCAAGGAGGTTGAGAAGATTCCAATCTTTCTTAAGTCGTTTCTCATCCCAACAATCTCCCCATATATCGGAACTTCCTCAGCTGTTCCAAAACACTTATTGGTTACATACACATTTCAAAATACACATCAAATTCCCAAAAAGTGAAATTACACAACATAATGAAATATTTACAAATGATAATTCTGTCACTAGGACATTACAAATCAAACTTAAAAAAAAGGAAGTGTCTTCAATGTCTTGAACTTGTTGCCTCTCTTCTTCTGTCAAGTTTGACTGCTGCGGCTTTCTCCTTGAATAAGAAGATCTTCATGTGGTGTGGATGTTGAGAGGGCATATTCCCTCTGATTATATCCTCCAAATCCTCCACATGAAGAAATTCTAGATCAGTGTCATGTTGAATGATGCCCAGAGCCAGTCCATCAGAATTTCTAAGAATAAAAGATTGATCTTGTGGTTCAAATACAATCTTAGAATTTCTGCCATTCTTCTGGACTTTGTGGTTTGGCCTGGTCATCCACCGCCTCATACTTAAACTCTCTTTTAAGTTGGCAAGAGTATTGGAGTATTTGGTCTTCTGCTTGTATGAAGCTTCAGTAAGCTCAGTGTCCATCATTCTTCCTTGGCTTTTTGTCCTTTCAAAATTAGAGAGTTCCAACTTCCTCTTTTTACTCAACAATGGAAATCCTTTCCTAGATTGATCTTTCAGGTGTTTGGAAAGCTCATTCCTTTGTTTCCTGGCTAAACTCTCTCTATCCTGATAATCATATAAGCTCATTGTTGCCATCTCTTCTAGTTGTTCCCTGTTAAAATCTTGAAAGTCTCCTTGAAGACTATATGCCTCAAATCACAACTATTCATGATAACCTTCAAGAACTTTGTTCTAACATCAAAATATAGCCTTTTTGGTAGGTCCACATTAGTTGGTGGTCTTTGTTGTCAAAGATGTGTGGCTCTTGTGGTTGGGATTGGGACACTTACAATGGAAGACATTGGAGCATATTTCTTTTTAGGAACTGGTCTTCTAACATGCCGAGATTGTTCAAACATATTTATGATTTGTTCTTTTGGCATCATGACAAGCTTCAGATAATCTCCACCTTTTTTGCCACTGTTGTTTGATGTGTGTTTAAAGGATGTTTCTTTCTACGGAACTCACAACTAAGCTTTAAATTTATAAAATGGATTTTCTTAATAAAACTACACACAACCGGCAAGTGTACCGATCATAAGTACTATAGAACTAAGGAAGTCCGAGTATCGAACACGAGGACACGTGAAAACGTCTATGATCACTAACCCTAGAAAATACCTTCCTAAGAATAATATTTTTTAAATAGATTTTTAATTATTAAACTACTTGACCTAACATACTTTAACTAAATTAAAAGACTTAACTTAACAAGACTTAACGAAACTTTAAGAATGAGACTTAACAATGGAGAAAACGTCTACCTAGGTAAGAATCCTATTGAAGTTTAATAAGATAATGGATTGAATAATCTCATGACACCGGTATCTAAGGATGACACAACTAAGGTTCCCTCAAGAAAGCTAGATCACCTCTCGGTCTCACTAACAAACCCTAACTTACACTTAGTTGATTTTATGAACAAAACGGGAAACGAATTGCTAAAGCGTTCTAATGTCGACTCTCCTCTCGGTCTCACCGACACACGACCCTAACGGAAACGTATACTACGCAACCGAGGATAGACGAAACATTTGGTTTAACTTAAACTAGATCAACTAATCGCTCACAAACCCAAACCCGACAAGAACCGAACCCGCTCTTGCGCTATCCTAATCCAAACAAGTACAAGCTATGAGACGACCTTACTTCCTATCACCTCTAGGTGTCTAAGAAGGTGCCTACCCGGTAAATCTAATAAATTAACACACCCACTTAAACCCTATGGTTGTACTTCCCACAAACAATCTCTAAACACCAAGTAAATAGTCAAACAAGCAACAATCAATCAAACTAATTAAATCAATCAAAGCAAGGGGTTTATGAGTATAATTAAATAAATCACAGCCAATAAACACAACCTAATTCAATATTAAACCAAACTTTCATTAACAAATCAAGTCATGATGATCAACAATCCATAAAACTCACTAAAACCTAACAATATTCATCTAACTAGGTAGAACTAACAAGTTTAGCCTAACATGATTTTTGGACAACAGGTATACATCAATATAACCATCATAAAACTCAACAAATTCATAATCAAACTCATTCAATAATAAATATTAATCAAGCACAATCCAATCTTCAATTCAATTGCAAAACAATTCAAGTTTAAAGATCAAATCACAAAGTTATGAACCTTGAACAAGAACACAAAGTTTATGGAGTGTTTACTACCAATTGAGGCTGAAATAAACAATGATGAATGATGCTAGCTGCTGTCCCAACTTCCCTTAGTCTTCTTCTGCTTCCTCTTAGCCGCCACAAGCTCAAAACTCTTCTTTTTTCTTCCTTGATGGCTGCTGAATTGCGATCGACAGGTTGGGGGCTGCTGATTTCGGGATTTTTGGCTGGTCTAGGGTTTTTTTCTTGTTAATTAACTTAATATATTATCATGTAAGGCCTTAATCTTGTGGTCTTGTGTCGGGCCTTGAGTTTTAGTCTTCAAAATTTATTGTAAAACTCATAACCTACACCAAGTATTAAGCTTTGTAAGATCATGTTAAAACGAGCCATAACTCATATTTATTATACTATTAAGAACTTAAAACATGGTAAAAAGGTACGGAAAGTAAGTGTGTTTTACAACACATCAACATCCCCACACTTAAGACTTTTTCGTCCCTGAAAAAGAAACCTACACAAGATCATAACCAAGTGAAAAATAACAAACTCCCAGATTATTTATCATTATTAAAGCACAAGAAACAGCTCGACATATTGACCGCTATTGCCGATATTGTTGTCCACTTAAACCCAGCCACCAGCCAATCAAGCCCCCAATTGCATTAAACGCTTTTAGTCCAAAAATTAAGGCTACACATACCCAATCTCAGACAAAGAGAGCTAGAAAAACTAGAGTAAAAACAAACTGGTTCGACAAATCACCATAAGCCAAGGACTCATTGATGGTACTAATTAGATGCACTCAGTGAAATTTTGATGGATGAATGGTCATGTGGAGGTCGTACGAGCTATTCCTAAGTATTATTGGACTTTGTACTATAAATTCCTAATTTGATATTTATTGACTAAGAACCTTCGAGCCCCAATAGTGTATCCTCAGTCACTACTCCCTTGGTAACACGTAAACTCTAAGTCCCGTCTAGTATGTGCATCTTTGGCCTCTTTTACTAACTTTAAAAAAATGCTTCTTTGGCATTTTACAATACATAACTTTCTTCACAAGCATTTGCTTTTCCTGAAAAACTTTTGATAATACACATAACTTTCAAAACATACTTTTCTTTTTCTCTCTTTTTTTCAACCTTTTATATCACCCTAAAATATATAACTATTTCTAAGCTCGTAAAACTATGGACATGTGGTGGTGTGCTGGTTTGAGTGCATTTAATTTTTACAATCTCAAAGTTTTCTGATTATGGTAATCCTCTCTAATCATCGAAATTCGGTTTCACTGTTTTTCAAATTATTATATATATAAAATCTGCTAAAGAGGACTATCAAAACTTATTGCCATACGGGAATACCTCAGCGGGAAGTTTAAGGTGAACGGTCCATAATAGTTTACCTTAAACTTCCCGCTCTGATCTTGTATCTCAATAGTGCCATACGGGAATACCTTAGTGATCCTAAACGGTCCCGACCATCGGGATTTCAACTTTCCCGGGAATAACCTCAACCAGGAGTTATACAATAAAACCTTATCCTCATACTTAAACTTCTTATTGCCCTTCAATTTTCTATCATGCAGTTCTTTCGTCTGCTCCTTATACATAAACGACTGAGCATATGCGTGATCCCGGAGCTCCTCTAACTCATGCAGCTGGTGGAAGCGAGTGCCCTCTATGGCGGATAAATCAAGATTAACCCTCTGAAGGGCCCATGAAGCACGATGCTCCAACTCAACAGGAAGATGACACGCCTTCCCATAAATCATCCAAAATGGTGTGGAGCCAGTTGGAGTCTTGTAGGCTATACGGAAGGCCCACAAAGCGTCATCTAATTTGTCGGACCAATCCCGACGATTCGAACCAACCGTTTTCTCAATAATACGTTTGATTCCCCGATTACTCACTTCCACCTGTCCACTTGTATCTGGGTGGTAGGCGGTCGCAAGACGATGGGTGACCCCATAGCGTGCAACGCCTTCTCCATCTGCGCGTTGCAGAAGTGAGTACCTAGATCACTGATCAAGGCTTTCGGGACATCAAAACGAGCAAACAGACTCTTAATAAAAAGGACTATAACCCGGGCATCATTCATGGGTAGAGCTTTGGCCTCAACCCACTTTGACACGTAATCGACATCCACAAGTATGTATTTGTTCCCACGCGAAGATGGAAACGGTCCCATGAAATCAATGCCCCACACATCGAAAACCTCACAAACCTGAATAGTATTCTGGGGCATTTCGTTTCGCGATGAAATTTTGCTGACACGCTAGCAACGGTCAAAACTCCTAACAAACGCATGCACGTCCTTAAAGATAGAAGGCCAGTAAAAACCTGAATAAAAAACTTTCTACGCCGTCGAAATCGCACCGTGGTGACATCCTGTCGGTCCCACGATGCCCTCCGAACCATGAAATGACACTTCTCCCAGTTAAGAACTAGGTTGGTGTCAACACAGCGGGACATCATCCTCTCAATATTAGACAAACAATGATCGAAGGAACTCCCAAAAATAGAAAAATCGTCCATGAACACCTCCATGGAGTCCTCGATCATATCATGGAAAATGGCCACCATCCACCTCTGGAATGTGGCCGGAGTGTTACACAGTCCGAACGACATACGTTTGTAGGAAAACGTTCTGTAGGGGCATGTAAAAGTGGTTTTCTCCTGGTCATCGGGAGCTATCAGAACCTGGAAATAGCCAGAGAAACCATCTAAGAAGCAGTAGTACTGCTGACCTGCCAAACGCTCCAACATCTGATCAATGAAGGGTAAAGGAAAGTGGTCTTTCCTGGTGGCATCATTCAGTCTGCGATAGTCGATGCCGACTCTCTATCCAGTCACAGTCCTAGTGGGAATAAGCTTGTTCCTCTCATTGGTGACAACAGTCATGCCACCCTTTTCAGGAACCACTTGGACTGGACTTACCCAAGCACTATCAGAAATGGGGAAAAGGATCCCCGCATCAAGGAGTTTAATGATCTCTTTCTTCACAACCTCTTGCATTTTCGGATTAAGACGCCGTTGCGGTTGAACGACAGTTTTGAAGTTATCCTCCATGAGGATTTTATGAGTGAAAAACGAAGGGTTGATACCCTTAATGTCGATAATCTTCCATGCAATCGCCTCTTTGTGCTTTCGTAGCACCCTCAACAACTTCTCCTTCTCGATCTCCGTCAAAGCAGATGCAATAATAAACGGCAGCTTCCTCTCTTCATCTAAGAACGCATACTCCTGATGGGTAGGCAAATCCTTAAGCTCTAAGGAAGAAGGAGGACTCTCGATAGAAGGTCGGTCCAAAGGATCGTCTCGTACGATCTCAGCAGACATGCCATATTCAGGGATATGCCACTCGGTTTCGTCATCTAAGGACTGATTGGTCATGGCGACCATCTCAATCTCTGGAATCTCCCTATCGAGAATCTGGGTGTCGGAGGCAGATCCTCCATAGATCTCGCTAAAAACTCCCCAACATGTTCCATGATGGTATCGATGAAGTATAAGGAGTCATCAGCAGACTTGGGGTGTTTCAGTGACTGTCGAACGTCAAAGGTGACGTTCTCATCCCCAACTCTTAAAATCAACTTACCTTCGCAGACGTCGATCAACGCATGTGCAGTGGCAAGGAATGGTCGGCCCAAGACAAGTGGGACACTATCATCATCGTTCATATCCAAGATGACAAAGTCCACCGGGAAGATGAACTTGTCGACACGAACAAGCATGTTCTCGACCACCCCTCGGGGGTATTTCACAGAACGATCAGCAAGCTGGATACTCATCCGGGTAGGAAGTGGTTCGCCTCGAACCAACTTGCGATACACATAATACGACATGAGATTAATACTTGCACCAAGATCTGCCAGTGCATAAACTACCTATCATCACTTAAGATGTAGGGAATCGTGAAACTCCCAGAATCGAACATCTTCTCAGGTAAATTTCTCTACAAGACTGCAGAGCAACTAGCACTCAAAGGGATGGAAGAGACTTCAGCTAACTTCTATTTATTCGAAAGAATATCCTTAAGGAACTTTGCATATTTGGGCATTTGCGTGAGTGCCTCAAGGAATGGAATGTTAAGATGAAGCTACTTCAAAAGATCAAGAAATTTGGAGTTCTGCTCCTCGTCTCTATCCCCGCAGAGTCTCCCAGGATATGGAAGTCTAGGTTTGTAGACTCTCGCTGGTGTGCTGGGTAACTGTTGGTTTTCGGCCTGTGCTGTACTTCCTGGGCTGCGCCTCTGATGCACCTTGGCCGGTGGAGACTCCAACTGAATCTCCTCGTCTACCTACTCCTTTACATCTACTACAGGCTCCTCAACGACCCCTCTCGTCGCTTCCTGATTCACGGGCTCGCTACGTGCCCCTGCACCGCTCCTCTTTGTCACAGCCTTCGCGAACGCCTTCAGATTTTGTTTGGTATTACTTGGAAGTGTTCTTGGCTACCTCTCATTCAGACGACTTGCTATCTCTCCCATCTGCCACTCAAGATTTTGAATTGACGCTCTCTGATTTCTCATAAATGACTCGTGCTCCCAAAATTTCTCTTAAGTCTCTTTTTGACGGGAGTCCTCTAGTGTCATAAACTGCGACAACATCTGTTTCTGCTGTGCCATCATTTCCTCTAACGTGGGCTTCTTCTCCCCACTACTCGCTCCCTCACCGGAATCCTGGAGTAGACTCTGACGCTGCTAGAAGCCGGACTGATTTCCGTTCCTCCAGTTGGAATTTTGATTACCTCTCCACCCCGAATTATAAGAATCAAAAGAGTTTTGATTTCGGTTCGGATTACTAACAAAGTCTACTGCTGTCACACCCCGACCAAAGGCGACAGAACATGCCGGGATGTAACGATTGCCCATAAGCGCATGACACTATTTAAAGCGACGATATTTAACAAACTCATTTCATTTCACAACATCAAAAATGTCACATAACCAAATATTCATAAGTCAAATACAACAAAATATAACAAATCAAATATTGTTCATTTTTGCTAATATCCTAACGGTATTTGTGACGTTTTATCCACCGAAACTCCATTATCAATCTAGATGCAAACCTGTAACATTTCATAAAATAAAGTTTGTCAACACAACGGTTGGTGAGCAATTCATAAGTTTGAACAATATGTATGTAGTAAGAAACGCCACAATCTTGTATACAAAACCACAAAATAAATAACAAAAATTTGGATAATATGAAGTCGCTAATAAGAATACATCAGCGGTACCGTCTATAAGAGAATACCAAATAGATTCGGATTTCATGAAGACGTTAATAAGAAGACATTAACGGCACCGTGCTATAAGAGTATACCAGATAGCTCACGGATTTATGAATCAACCTTCCAAAAGCGGTAAACACATAAGCATATAATCATGTAAGCATAGAACACCAAATCGACCATTTATTTAAGTAAAGTATACAATAATGTTTGTGGTTTAAGACTCAAGTATAAAGCATTTGATTTGAATAAATATGAAATGTCACCCCAAAACGAAAGACGGAAAAAAGGGTATGAAAGTACTCACGTTCAAGTAATAAACTTGAAAGATTGATTATTTGGAGATTTGCAGGAACGACGAGTTTAACGAACAAGGCCTAAAAGAAAAGAAGTTTTGGGTTTGGAAAGGCTGCATTAAAAATATTTAAATGAAATAATTATTGCAAAAAAAGTAAACAATTTAAAGTTCAAGGTTTAAAATGTAACTATTTAAGAATTTATAATAATAACCCTTTAAAAATGCAAGTTTGCTCGAAACCGGGTTAAAGTATCTAACCTAAATGTTTACTCAACCAATGTTAAGTAATAAGGTGAGAAAAATGCTAAAATGCAAGTTCCATTGGGACAAAGATACTAAAATGGGTTTTTAACGAGTGTTCGAGTCTTGACGAATGGTCAAACCCAAAGTCAACTTTCCAAAATATTAATTATTATGAGATAACTCATTAAAACATGACAACACTTAACCAAGTATGTAGATCTATTGTTTTAGAACTAACAACGTACGTTAAGCGAGTGTTCGGTTTTGTCGGTCCAGCTATGTTATGAGACCAAGTTGGATCCAACATTTCCGAGTACTTAAGAAAATGATTAAAATCAGTTTGTAAACTATTTTTAAAGAAATATACAAGTCTTGATAGCTAAAAACACACTTGTGTGTCTTAAGTGAGTAAAAATCGGATCGGTTCGGTTTCCATCTCACAACAAGTTCATAGATGGATTCCACATACCCATATATCATAGATCTTGTATAATAATGTACAAATGAAAATATTTAAGTTCTACAACTAAAAAATCAATAAGTCTTTTTAACAAAAGTTCGGTTTGGTTCGGTTTCCATCTCACAATGAGTTCATAGATGAATTCCACATACCCAAGACTAGTAAATGGACTAACAAACTAAAATGAGCAGAAGTTAGACATAAATAATATGCATAAATAAGTTATGTGTGTGTATATATATATCAAGAACTCAAAGTCCTCCATGAAGCTTTGCCTTATGACATTCGAAACTTAACCAACCGGAGTCGGTGAAGTAACTAATAAAGGAAACAAGGGGTGTGTATTATATATATTTTGTACCACCATATTCAAGAGTTAGTAATGTTAGATGAACAAGTTCGAATTAAAGATAAAACTCAGTTTAACTTTTAGAAGTAAAACCTTCAAGAACACAATGAAAATAACCTTAAGATATTTGAATTTGAGAGAGAATTTTGGAGTTGTATCAGAGATTAATGGATGGAAAGGGTGGTGTATATATAGGATAAGTTGAAATGGTCAAGCATAAAGGGTCTTGCATGAAAATGGGGTGTTTTGGTCACATGTATGCATAAAAATAAGCAAAAACGGACTGATGTGCTAGTGTGCCTTCGCGCTACGTGACCGGGTATGGTGTCCCCCGCCCCGCCCCGTGAAGGGGTTATTTTCCAGATTTTCAAAAATTGTAGTTTTAGCCCTCGAAGTTCGTTTTAAGTGATTTTTAAGCGTTTTAAAGACCGAAATGAATGCTTCAAGACCCAACAAGTGTAAAACAATATTCTAACATAAAATCCATCATTTTTATTATATCAAAGGTTTCGGTTTACAAAACGGGTCGGTTTACATCAATAAAGTTTACAAAACGAATACTCTTCGGACCCGAATTTGACGAATGTCATAGTATCTACTACTTTAGGAAATTTCGTCCCGAAATTAAGATGAAGACGACGATGCAAACAAATGTGGATACTTCTCTTTCATTGCGTCTTCTCGTTCCCAAGTAAACTCCGCGCCACGCCGTGATTCCCATCGAACTTTTACTAACCGAATTCGACTACGCTTGGTCTTCTTCTCACTGCGATCCATGATCTCAACGGGTCGTTCAACCATAAGCATAGAATCATCAACATGAACTTCGTCGAGAGGTATATGGAGATTTCCCTCGGCTAGGCACTTTTTGAGATTCGAAACATGAAATGTCGGATGAACACCGGCAAGTTCTTGCGGTAGTTCGAGTCGATACGCTACTTCCCAACAGGTTCAAGAATTTTAAAAGGGCCAACGAAACGAGGAGCTAGTTTACCCTTCTTTCCGAAACGGACTACCCCCTTCCAAGGAGATACTTTTAGAAGGACAAGATCGTCAACATTAAATTTGATAGGTGTTCGCCGTTTGCCGGCGTAACTCTTTTGACGATTTCTAGTGGCTAGGAGATTTTTACGGATTTGATCAATGACATCGGTTTGAGCTTCACCGATTTTGTTACAACAAATCGGGGAACTACATTTACGACCGTAAAGAGCTTAAAAAGGAGCCACATCAATGCTAGAGTGGTAGCTATTGTTGTAGGAGAACTCGATGAACGGAAGATGAAAATCCCAATTCCCACCGAAATCAAGAACACATGCTCGTAGCATATCATCGAGTGTTTGGATTGTACGTTCGGATTTACCGTCCGTTTGAGGATGATAAGCGGTGCTAAGATCGAGACGTGTTCCCAAAGCTTCTTGAAGAGATCGCCAAAAATGAGAGGTAAAATGGGCATCGCAGTTGGAGATGATAGACAATGGCAAACCGTGTCGACACACGATTTCCCGAACATAGATTTTAGCAAGCTGCTCGGCAGAATACTTCTCGCGGATCGGAATGAAATGAGCAGATTTGGTCAAACGATCGATGATCACCCAAATTCTATTGTTGCCTTTTTGGGTTTTGGGTAATTTGGTAATAAAGTCCATAGCAATGTCTTCCCATTTACAAAACGGGAATCGGTGGTTGCTCGAGTAGACCAAAAGGTCTTTGATGTTCAGCTTTGACTTTTGAGCATGTAAGACATTTAGATACAAACAACGCTACGTCCTTTTTCATACCCGGCCACCAAAAGGTAGCACGAAGATCGAAATACATCTTATCCGCACCGGGATGAATGGAATATTGCGAATTGTGAGCTTCGTCGAGTATACAAGTACGAAGGTCATCGCGATCGGGAATCCAGAAACGATTGAGAAAGTACAAAAGACCATCGGCTTTGGTTTCGAGTTGAAGTTTGGCTCCACATGACATTTCATCGTACATGTTACCTTCTTCAACGGAGGTACGTTGAGCTTGAAAGATACGAATTTGAAGATCGGTTTGAATAATGACGCTTAGAAGCAGAACGGATTTAACATTAACCTTTCGACTTAGGGCGTCGGCGATAACATTCGCTTTACCGGGGTGGTAGCGAATCTCGCAGTCGTAATCACTAAGTAATTCGGCCCATCTTCGTTGTCTCATCTTGAGATCTTTTTGGTCAAAAATGAGTTGAAGGCTTTTATGATCGGTAAAAACCACAAATTTTGTTCCATAAAGGTAATGTCTCCAAATTTTGAGAGCGAAAACGACGGCACCAAGTTCGAGATCGTGAGTCGTATAGTTCTTCTCGTTGACCTTAAGTTGCCTTGATGCGTAAGCGATGACTTGACCTCGTTGCATGAGAACACAACCAAGTCCTTGATGAGAGGCATCGCAAAATACAACAAAATCGTCGTTTCCATCGGGAAGGGTTAGGATAGGAGCATTGCAAAGCATGTCCTTGAGAGTTTGGATAGCTTCCTCTTGCTTCGAACCCCATTCGAATGGTTTCCCTTTATGAGCGAGGGAGGTAAGAGGCAAGGAAATCTTAGAAAAGTTTCGAATGAAACGCCGAAATATCCGGCCAAACCGAGGAAGGATCGAATTTCTGTGGGAGTCGTTGGAGTTTTCCAATCCTTAACCGCCTCAATTTTAGCAGGATCAACATGAATACCTTTTTCGTTCACGATATGTCCCAAAAATTGAACTTCCTCGAGCCAAAATTCACATTTGGAGAATTTGGCATAGAGTTGTTCATTTCTAAAGAGCTCGAGAATGGAACACAAATGATGTTCACGTTCGGCTTTGGATTTAGAGAAGATAATGATGTCATCAATAAAGACAATAACGAATTTATCAAGGAATGGTTTGCAAACGCGGTTCATGGGGTCTATAAATACCGCGGGTGCATTTGTTAACCCGAAGGGCATAACTAAAAATTCGAAATGTCCATATCGAGTACAGAAAGCGGTTTTAGGAATGTCTTCTTCAAGAACACGCAATTGATGATAACCCGATCGAATATCAATTTTGGAGAAACACGTTGCGCCTAAGTTGGTCGAATAAGTCGTCGATACGTGGCAATGGGTAACGATTTTTAATAGTAAGCTTGTTAAGTTCACGATAATCAATGCACATACGAAACGAACCATCCTTCTTTTACACGAAGAGAACGGGAGTGCCCCAAGGAGAAGAGCTTGGACGAATGAAGCCTTTATCGGAAAGTTCTTCGAGTTGGTTTGATAGTTCTTGCATTTCCGACGGGGCTAGACGATAAGGAGCCTTGGCCACGGGCATCGCGCCAGGCACAAGATCGATTTGGAATTCAATTGGACGAACGGGAGGAAGACCGTTAACATCGTCGGGAAAGACATCGGGGAAATCACGAACAATGGAAATATCTTGGATTTTCCTTTCCTTATTGTCTTTTGTCACCGAGAGAGCTAGGAAACATACTTTTGGCGTAAGTACTTTTGCGATTGGGAGCACGACATAAGATTTAGCCTTCGAGAAGTTGTGTTTCCAAAGACCTTAAGAATTTTACCGTTGACGAGCGGGATGCGAATGAATTTATCGAAACAAACCACTTCGGCATGGTGCAAAGATAACCAATCCATGCCTACTATGACATCGAAACTACCCATTTTCATCGGGATGAGATCGATGGAGAATTTATGCTTAGAAAGAATAAGAGAACAATCGCGGACGACGGAATCGATTGTAATAGAATTGCCATTGGCGACTTCAACAGAGAACGGTCGGGAAAGCTTAGTTCGAGGCATCGCAAGTTTCGACTCAAATTTTAAAGAAATAAAACTTCTATCGGCACCGTTATCAAATAAAATAGAAGCTAAATGACATTTCACTAAAAACATACGTTTGCCATTTGAGCTTACGCCCTGCTTGAGGTGCGCGCATATTATGTATATATGTGTAAACCCTCGGGTGGGCAAAAGTGAAATTGCACTAATTTTGACATTATTTTACTAATCTCGTGAAAATAACGTTAAAAGTGGCGGAAGGTTAATCAGGCATCATGTGGTGGCGTTGATAACCGAAAGACGAGGGTACATGCACCAATCAGCCGGTATCCCGATGATTGAGTGCTATGTGCTTTATGTCCAAGGCTTGATGCAAAACTACTATCGAGCCGGGGGTCTCACCGGAAGCAGCCTCTCTATCCCTATGGGGTAGAGGTAAGGCTGTCTACATCTTACCCTCCTCAGACCCTAACATAGCTTTGCTATTGGTGGGATATACTGAGTACGATGATGATGATGATGATGTTTGCCATTTGAGCTTGATTTGCATTCATCATAAAAGCTCGCCCTTTGTTGCCATGGTTGACTTGTGGTGCTTGTTGTGGAGGTGGAGGTGGTGCTTGGATGGCTTGGATGGGTTGGATAAGTGGTGCATTGAGTTGGAGAATTTGGGGTTGGTAGGTTTGAACTTGGTAAGCTTGGGTTTGGTAGTAAGGTACGGTCATGGTTTGGTTAGCAAAGGTAAGGCGAGGGCAATTATAGCGAAAATGGTTTGGATCTCCACAATTGAAGCAAGCTCGGGGTGGTTGGGGTTGGTTTGGTGGGTAGGGTGCATATCGGTTTTGGGGGTTTTGAGGAGTGGTTCTTGGTTGGTTTGGTGGGTTAGGTTGGGTTTGTTGTGCGGATCGGCATGAGGTGTTGGGATGACCATAACGGTTACAAATAATGCATCGGTGGCAGGGTAGGTGTGAGGGGTGGTGGTGTTGACAATTGTTACATAATGGGAGAGTATCGGTATAGGGCCTTCGGTTTTGGGGAGCTTGGGTTTGTTGTTGAGGTTGAGGTTGGGTGACGGCAAAGTTTCGGTAATTATTCTTGGGTTTCTTCTTGTTGTTGTTTTTGTGTCTGGAAGAGTTGGAGTAGTTTATAGCTTGTGGTGCGGGTTCAACCTTGGCTTGGGAAGCGGGCTCGGCTTTGGCTTTCTCACTTGGTTTCTTGACGGTTAGGGTACCCTCCTTCACATGGTTTTCCGATAGCGCAACTGCAAATGTGATGGCTTCCTCAAGGTTAACGGGTTTGCTACTCTTGACTGAGTCCCGGATTTGCATTGGTAAACCCCCGATGTATTTGTCAATTTGACGTTCGGTTGGGGTAACCAAGTGAGGTACAAGGACGCTTAGCTCGTGGAAACGGAGCGAGTAAGCGGCGCTATCACCACCTTCTTGTTTTAGGTCCCAAAATTCAACCTCAAGCTTTTGGAGCTCGTGTTTAGGACAGAATTTCTTCATCATAAGTGCCTTGAGCTAGGCCCACGGAAGAGCCATAGCCACGTCCGAACCTTGGAGGTTCATAATACTACCCCACCATGTTAGAGCGGTTTCTCTAAACATGCTTGACGCAAAATTTGTCTTTTTCGCGTCGGGGCATTCGCTATGTAAAAACACACTCTCGGTCGATTCGAATCATTGCAACAAGGTAGTCGCGCAATTGGTTCCAAGGAACTTGGACGGGTTGGCACTAGTAAATTTCTTAAGTAGGTAACATGCGGGTTTGGGGTTCAACGGGTGCAACAACGGGTGCGGGTAATGTGGCTTGAATTTGAGTTATAAGTTCGGGAATCATAGCAACCATTTGTTTGGCGACGAGAGCCCATGCATCGGGTGGAGTTCTTGCTGGCGTCTTAGCGGAGGCATGCTAAATATTTATAAAGAAAATGGGATAAGTTTTGGGTAAAAGAAAATGAATATAAAGGTGTATAAAAATAAAATAGGATGAAGTTTGATTTATTGATTGTGAATCGTAGAGCTAGTAAGGAGAAGATGTTAGTGTTAGATAAAATATATAAAACTTTGTTTATAAATAACAAAACCGAAAACAAACGTAAAAGGTTTGAGATGTTAAAGTTCGAAAATTTGAGATTTTGAGATTTATAGAGTCGGAAAAATCGTGCATGATCCACCATGACTTGACATTCCAACACTAAAATTTTTTCATGTTTTCGACTCAAATAACGATATAACACAATAAATCGAGATACAACGTCATGTCAAAACGCTAGTCCACGAAATCATCGTAGTTCTATTGTTTTAACACCGGAAATTTGGATGGCGACCGGAACGTCGCATTCGACTACTTAAAGAATTGACATATATAACATGATTTGTGGCCTAGAAAACGAGCACTATAACTCAACCATCCCGGGTAAGTAAATCACCTTCGATTCTTGGAATCTTTTTATCAAATGGTCGTTTTATAATGTCTCGTTTCCTGTGATGGCTACAAACCCGAAATAAACGCAACCTTTAAGAGATTTGAAACAACAGGATCCAAGTTAATCTTGTAATCCATAAAACACAATGAAAAACTTCTTTTTGCGTTTTAAGGTAAGGATACCTTGGAAATACTATGAAGGTGTGTGTATGTGAACATTTAGGATATTGGTGAATTTTAAACAAGTTTATAAATAAATATGCGATATGAACAATTAAATAGAGTAAACACGTATGAACACACTTATAGGACCTTAAGCATAACAATTCTAGGTCGTTACGTCTAACCACCTATCTTAATTGTCATGGCTCTGATACCAATCTGTCACACCCCGACCAAAGGCGGCGGAACATGCCGGGGTGTAACGATTGCCATAAGCGCATGACACTATTTAAAGCGACAATATTTAACAAACTCATTTCATTTCACAACATCGAAAATGTCACATACCAGATAATCATAAGTCAAATACAACAACATATAGCAAAATATAGCAAATCAAATATTGTTCATTTTTGCTAATATCCTAACGGTATTTGTGACGTTTTCTCCACCGAAACTCCATAATCAACCTAGATGCAAACCTGTAACATTTCATAAAATAAAGTTTGTCAACACAACGGTTGGTGAGCAATTCATAAGTTTGAACAATATGTATGTAGTAAGAAACGCCACAGTCTTGTATACAAAACCACAAATAAATAACAAAAATTTGGATAAAATGAAGTCGCTAATAAGAATACATTAGCAGCACCGTCTATAAGAGAATACCAAATAGATTCGGATTTCATGAAGTCGTTAATAAGAATACATTAACGGCACCGTGCTATAAGAGTATACCAGATAGCTCACAGATTTATGAATCAACCTTCCAAAAGCGGTAAACACATAAGCATATAATCATGTAAGCATAGAACACCAAATCGACCATTTATTTAAGTAAAGTATACGATAATGTTTGTGGTTTAAGACTCAAGTATAAAGCATTTGATTTGAATAAATATGAAATGTCACCCCAAAACGAAAGACGGAAAAAAGGGTATGAAAGTACTCACGTTCAAGTAATAAACTTGAAAGATTGATTATTTGGAGATTTGCAGGAACGACGAGTTTAACGAACAAGGCCTAAAAGAAAAGAAGTTTTGGGTTTGGAAAGGCTGCATTAAAAATATTTAAATGAAATAATTATTGCAAAAAAAGTAAACAATTTAAAGTTCAAGGTTTAAAATGTAACTATTTAAGAATTTATAATAATAACCCTTTAAAAATGCAAGTTTGCTCGAAACCGGGTTAAAGTATCTAACCTAAATGTTTACTCAACCAATGTTAAGTAATAAGGTGAGAAAAATGCTAAAATGCAAGTTCCATTGGGACAAAGATACTAAAATGGGTTTTTAACGAGTGTTCGGGTCTTGACGAATGGTCAAACCCAAAGTCAACTTTCCAAAATATTAATTATTATGAGATAACTCATTAAAACATGACAACACTTAACCAAGTATGTAGATCTATTGTTTTAGAACTAACAACGTACGTTAAGCGAGTGTTCGGTTTTGTCGGTCCAGCTATGTTATGAGACCAAGTTGGATCCAACATTTCCGAGTACTTAAGAAAATGATTAAAATCAGTTTGTAAACTATTTTTAAAGAAATATACAAGTCTTGATAGCTAAAAACACACTTGTGTGCCTTAAGCGAGTAAAAATCGGATCGGTTCGGTTTCCATCTCACAACAAGTTCATAGATGGATTCCACATACCCATATATCATAGATCTTGTATAATAATGTACAAACCACATACCCATATTCCACATATCCAAGACTTGTAAATGTGACTAACAACCTAAAATTAGCAAAAGTTAGACATAAATAATATGTGTAAATAAGTTATGTGTGTGTATATATATCAAGAACTCGAAGTCCTCCATGAAGCCTTGCCTTATGACATTCGAAACTTAACCAACTGGAGTCGGTTAAGTAACTAATAAAGGAAACAAGGGGTGTGTATTATATATATGTTGTACCACCATATTCAAGAGTTAGTAATGTTAGATGAACAAGTTAGAATTAAAGATAAAACTCAGTTTGACTTTTAGAAGTCAAACCTTCAAGAACACAATGAAAATAACCTTAAGATCTTTGAATTTGAGTGAGAATTTTGGTGTTGTAGCAGAGATTAATGGATGGAAAGGGTGGTGTATATATAGGGTAAGTTGAAATGGTCAAGCATAAAGGGTCTTGCATGAAAATGGGGTGTTTTGGTCACATGTATGCATAAAAATAAGCAAAAACGGGCTGATGTGCAGGTGTGCCTTCGCGCTAAGTGACCGGGTAGGATGTCCCCCGTTGCGCCCCGCGAAGGGGTTATTTTCCAGATTTTCAAAAATGGCAGTTTTGGCCCCCGAAGTTCGTTTTAAGTGATTTCTAAGCATTTTAAAGACCGAAATGAATGTTTTCAAGACCCAACTAGTGTAAAACAATATTTAAACATAAAATCCATCATTTTTATTATATCAAAGGTTTCGGTTTACAAAACGGGTCGGTTTACATCAATAAAGTTTACAAAACGAGTACTATTCGGACCCGAAATTGACGAATGTCACAACTGCCTCCTCATGGAAACCTACGGGGCACTGAACGTTATCATTCCCTCCTCTACAGATCTCTCACAACTTACTCTTCACCTGCAAATCCTTCACGATCTTCGCCAACGCCTCAACCTGTGCCGCGAGTACGGTGCTCGTGTCGACCGAATCTATGCCGCGTGATAGGGAGTCGACGGTCTTGGTGCTCTTGGCGGGTGGTCGCCGGTATCCACTCATGGCTAACCCATTAATCAAAGTAATGCATTCATCCGTATCCTTCGTCATCAATAAGTTGCCTCCCGCAGCTGTATCGAGCATATTTTGAGTCGCGTATGTCTCTCCGTTATATAACTTTTCAACAACTGCCCAGTCTTGCAGGCCATGGTTCGGACATAAAGCAAGTAAATTTTTGAATCTCTCCCATGCCTCTTAGAAGCTCTCAGTGTCCTCCATCTGGAAAGAATGAATCTGGTTACGCAAACGAGCGCCCTTAGCCGGATGATAGTGTTTCTCAAGAAATTGGGTCTGCATGGCGGACCAAGTAGCAATGTATCCCTGTGGGAGGGAATCAAGCCACAAACTCGCATGATCAACGAGTGAGAACGGAAAGACGCGGAGTTTGATGGTGTCTTCGGATACGCCGGCAAGATGAAACGTGTCGCAAATACGTGCAATACGAGTGAGATGAGAATGCGGGTTCTCGTGGAGCAACTCGTGAAATTGAGCAGAATGAGAGATAGTGTTCAGAATGTTAAATGGAATCTACCAATTCGTCATAACTGCGATGGCTGGTGGAGCAATGCTGGATCTCGCGCCCACATCGACCTGACAGGCCCGGTCTGCAACTGTCCTCCTCGGTGGTGGAACTGCGTCGCCCATAATCCTATCCCTAATGACGGATTTAGAAAAAGTAGGAGAAGAGGATCTATTACCAACGGACATAGAATAACTGGAAGACGGGCTGGTACGACATCTCTCTCGCAACTCTCTCTCAGGTTCAGAAAATCCCCAGATTTAGGCGGTCCTAGAGATCGAGTACGTCCCATACAACTATTAAAATGAACAAAAGAAACTGAAATTAGCTAAACTATTTAAACAAAGCAAAAGAAAAACAAAAACAAGTAGCAAACAAGGTAGGTCCTAACTCGAGTCGTTCTCAATACGCCTCAAACCGTGTCCCCGGCAACGGCGCCAAAAACTTGATGTGTGTTTAAAGGATGTTTCTTTCTACAGAACTCACAACTAAGCTTTGAATTTATAAAACGGATTTTCTTAAAAAAATACACACAACCGGCAAGTGTACCGATCGTAAGTACTATAGAACTAAGGAAGTCCGAGTATCGAACACGAGGACACGTGACAACGTCTATGATCACTAACCCTAGAAAATACCTTCGTAAGAATAATATTTTTTAAATTGATTTTTATTTATTAAACTACTTGACCTAACATATATACTTTAACTAAATTAAAAGACTTAACTTAACAAGACTTAACGAAACTTTAAGAATGAGACTTAACATGGAGAAAACGTCTACCTAGGTAAGAATCCTATTGAAGGTTTAATAAGATAATGGATTGAATAATCTCATGACACCGGTATCTAAGGATGACACAACTAAGGTTCCCTCAAGAAAGGTAGATCACCTCTCGGTCTCACTAACAAACCCTAACTTACACTTAGTTGATTTTATGAACAAAACGGGAAACGAATTGCTAAATCGTTCTAATGTCGACTCTCCTCTCGGTCTCACCGACACACGACCCTAACAGAAAGGTATACTACGAAACCGAGGATAGACGAAACATTTGGTTTAACTTAAACTAGATCAACTAATCGCTCACAAACCCAAACCCGACAAGAACCGAACCCGCTCTCGCGCGATCCTAGTCCTAACAAGTACAAGCTATGAGACAACCTTACTTCCTATCACCTCTCGGTCTCTAAGAAGGTCCCTACCCGGTAAATCTAATCAATTAACAGACCCACTTAAACCCTACGGTTGTACTTCCCGCAAACAATCTCTAAACACCAAGTAAAGAGTCAAACAAGCAACAATCAATCAAAGCTAATTCAATCAATCAAACAAGGGGTTTATGAGTATAATTAAATAAATCACAGCCAATAAACACAACCTAATTCAATATTAAACCAAACTTTCATTAACAAATAAAGTCATGATGATCAACAATCCATAAAACTCACTAAAACCTAACAATATTCATCTAACCTAGGTAGAACTAACAAGTTTAGCCTAACATGATTTTTGGACAGCAGGTATACATCAATATAACCATCATAAAACTCAACCAATTAATAATCAAGCTCATGAAATAATCAATATTAATCAAGCACAATCCAATCTTCAATTCAATTGCAAAACAATTCAAGTTTAAAGATCAAATCACAAAGTTATGAACCTTGAACAAGAACACAAAGTTTATGGAGTGTTTACTATCAATTGAGGCTAAAATAAATGATGATGAATGATGCTAGCTTCTGTCCCAACTTCCCTTAGTCTTCTTCTCCTTCCTCTTAGCCGCCACAAGCTCAAAACTCTTCTTTTTTCTTCCTTGATGGCTGCTGAATTACGATCGACAGGTTGGGGGCTGCTGATTTCGGTATTTTTGGCTGGTCTAGGGTTTTTTTTCTTGTTAATTAACTTAATATATTATCATGTAAGGCTTTAATCTTGTGGGCTTGGGTCGGGCTTTGAGGTTTAGTCTTCAAAATTGATCATAAAGGCCCATCTTCAAAAACCCGAATCTTTTCTCTTGTAAAACTCATAACCTACACCAAGTATTAAGCTTTGTAAGATCATGTTAAAATGAGCCATAACTCTTATTTATTATACTATTAAGCACTTAAAAACATGGTAAAAAGGTACGGAAAGTAAGTGTGTTTTACAACACATCATTGTTATCATCTCCAACACTTCATCATCAGTTGGACCAACGGGAATACATCTTTGAATTTGAATTGGTTCACCCCTTGGTCCACACTGAAATTCCAACAATCTCCTCTCATCTGCCTCCAGTCTCTCCCCCTCTTCTTTTTCAGAATAAAATAAATCTTTCAACTGGCCCTTTCCAAGATTATCAAATACTCCTTCAGCCATGGCCTCACTTATCATTAAACCTTTCAAGGTTTTAATCTTGTTTTCATCTTCCCAGGGCGGCAAATTTTCTTTCACAGTAGCCTCAATAGGCTCTTCCTTCACAATCCCTAGGGGAGGAGTCTGAGTGGTTTTTAAATTTTATTTTTATTCAATGTATTTTGCCTTCTTAGAATCATATAGAGACAATTTTTATTTGATACTCATGTTTTTGATTTTCTCCCCTTCAACCCTCGATGTCATCAGCCTATCAAACAATTTTACCTACTTATCCTCCCAGGCTTTCTTTTCTTTTTCAGCCAATGTAATCAACCTTGGTTTTCTCTTGCTTGTACTTATTTCAGAATGAATTTGCTTTGAAAACTTATTGTACTGTTCTTCAACCTCCTTCTTACTCATTTTCTCCACATCATCTATGTAAGGCCCCGTCTCAGGTTCCCTACATTAGATGTTGGATTTACTCATAAACGCAGTTCATAATATCAGAGTTAATAAAAACATTCGCGGAATATTAAAACATTCAAACCATAATATTACATAACCATCCATTCTTGTCTTAATGGGCATTCAAAACATTTAAACACAAAATATTGTCTTAAAAATAACATAACATTTCTTGAGATGCCAGCTTCTTCAAGATCATGCCATGTGCTTCCCCTCATACGAGCTGCCTCAATCTACTTACTTGCGTGCATACTGAAAGTCAGCTACGCTGAGTGATTTCTAGTTAATCATACAACATACAATCTGTTCTCATACTTGCACACGTGCCTGAAGGTGTGTACATTATTCATAATTTATTTTACTTGCATAACTATTCATACTATATAAAGAGCCTTCCGCTCTATAACCTCACAGATATTATAAAGGTCTTGTCTCCAACATCACAGATATTTTTAGGGTTTGGTCCCTATCATCACAGATATTATAAGGGTCTGGTCCCTATCCTCACAGATATTTTTAGGGTCTGGTCCCTATCCTCACAGATATTATTAGGGTCTGGTCCCCAAATACTGTGCTACTGTAACATACCTGTCTCTTACATACTTGCCTCAATAACACGTGCAATATTCGAAGATCGTTCACGTACTATTTACATACCATACATATATCATTCATACATCATTCATACATCAATTGTACATCAAAAATATCATTCGTATCTTTAGCTACCACCTGACGGTCCATGCAATATCCGAAGATCGTTCATGCACTGTTAAGAAATCATCATACATAATTTGGAAGGAACGAAATAACCGGCTTTTCAGGAACTCTTTGAAGAATCCAAAGATTGTTGCTGATGAAATCATTAAGGGTACTCGCCTAAAGCTTATGACTCTAAAGTTCAAGAATTCTGATCGGGTCAATCGGGTTCTCGAAGATTGGCACTTTCCGAGGGGAGTTTCACACCAAATTGATGATAATGGTTGATCTATTTTTGTTATGTTTGTTTCTTTGGTTCTTGTGTAGGCTTTAGCAGTGTTTACCTTTGTTTGGTGGTTTTGGTTTTGTTTACTCTTGTATGGCATGTCATACATGAGAACTAATATGGCACTTTGTCATATTACTTGTTCTTTGTTGGTTGTGTGGAATGAATTTAACCGGGTAAAACCCTTTACCCAAAAAAAAAAAAGAAATCATCATACATAATTCATATAAGGCATACACTTACCACTTAAGGTAAGTGTATTAATTATCACATCGAGTATGAACACAGCCCCGAAAACATAACAAAAAAATGGGGCTAGAAACTCACCTGAACGCGATTACGTTCACTGGTTATAGTTAATCCTTTCCTGAGTTGGGCACGACTAACTGTATAATCATACATATATTAAATACGGCTCTAGCTCCTCTTATCATCTATTTAATTAATCTCACGTATCTAAGTCGGTTTTACTTTATTGGATCATTACCGATTAGATAATCGTTACTCGTTATCCTTTAAAGGTATCTTTCATATATTATCAAGTCCAAGGGCTTCTTTGTAATTAAATCATTCCTCTTTAAGTTCAAGGGCTGTTCTGTCATTAACTCAAACTTCTAGTTCGTTACTGGTTCCTAACGAATTGGCTTATCTTAGCGAACTGGTTATTAAACGGATTGGACCCCTTAACGAACTGATCTAATCGGCCCACATAACGAATCAGTTGCGTAACGAATTGGTCCTTTTAATTCGTTATCTCCTTTAACGAATTGACTATCACGAATCAAGAGTGATTCGTTATCTTATCCACTTAACGAATTGAACACGAACCGTAGCTAGTTCGTTATGCTCCCTTAGACGAACCCGCTAGCGAATCTCCTTTAATTCGTTAAATTCCTGTTAGCGAATTACCTCCAGTTCGTTAACTCCCCATTAACGAATTAAAGTTAGGTCAGAGAATGTCAGAACATTCTCTAACATCCTTTAACCTCGTATTAACTTTTCCGGCGCCGTCGCCGGAAAAATGAGTTTTGACTCGTTTTTCACCATTTTTCGCCCCGTTCGATCTAGATCTGAGCTAGGGTGACCCTTAAGCTCATCTTAGGTTCGGTTTATACCCGATTCCACCCGGATCTCGTGACTTAAACAGCTTAATGATGTCGGCTCATCGTTTCGTGACCATATCTAACGGGTTTAAGCTTATACAATATAATACTATCATTACCTTGGATCAGGGTCGGTTTTCCTTGGTGATTTCGGCTAGAGAGAGAGAGAGAAATATGAGAGAGAGCTAAGTGTGTGTTTTGGGTGGTGTATGGAATATGTGTGAAAATGAATTAAATGTGTGATTTATGGTTTATATAATTAAGGATCATGGGCTTAAGCCCATGGTCTTTTCCTCTTTCTTTCATAACCCGAGTCCATAACCCATATCCATTTAACCCAACACTAACCCAACTCATAAAAACTTGTATTTCATTTATTAACCGAAACTCGAAAATCAGGATGTTACAATCTATGGCCACACCATGATCAATCAAGAACTTAAATTTGCCACCATATTTGTTGTAGAGTTTTTCAGTTTTGTCTTGTTGATTAGCTGCTCTCTTTTTTATCCTTTCCCATTCCTATTTCTCAATTCTCTCCCTGATTGACTTGCTGACACTCTCAGTTCTTCAAATTTCATGTGACTCAGTTGTTTTCCTGAGAAACTGTTAAGTCAAGAATTTGACTTGAAATGACTTAAGGATGATTAAGGAAGATTGGAATCTTCTCAACCTCCCCATAAATGGCTATGTATGGAATCTGAGCACACTTGGACTCCCGAGCAAGGTTTACTTATCCTAGCAAGGTATTTTGTTCTTCGAGCAGAGTTATCTTCTAGAAGTCTTCTTTAGTGTCAATCCGAGCAGGGTTCACTATGTCAAGCAAGGTTTTTCTTCATAGCCAAGCAAGGTTTACTTCTGAGTAGGCTCCTGGTTCACCAAGCTTTTGAAGCCAAGTACTTGGAAGATCTAGCAAGGTATTCATTAATAAAACAGTGATCCGAGCATGCTTGATGGAAGTTGATAAAGAATATTCCTAAGGACTTCGTCGAGCAAGGTTCAACTCCGAGTAAGCTACAGTGTTACCATCACACTTGGCTTGTCTAATAAGTTATTCACAAGCAAAGAGTTGAAAGGATCTCTGAAGAACAAGTTTGCTCGTTAGATTATATCGGGCAAAGTTTGATATGGTCAAGAAGATTGAAGTCTGCTAGGTGAGTATTTTCTTAGGAAAATACTCTAAGTAAAGTCTAATCGGAGAACTGTTCTCCATCACACATCAAGGTTACCAGGTCTACTCGTAAAAGACAAAAGGCACAAGCCTACTCAAAGAAGACATATAATACAAAGTCTACCCGGAAGACCTGTTTTTACCCTTAGTATATTTCTGAATATGTAATTTGAATATGTATCAATCATTAGGGTTTCTAGAAGATGGGACAACTGTCAGGTGGTGGCAGTCCTATAAATAGAATAATTTAGGGCACACCTACTGAAAAGGGACACAGATTTCAGCCTTTACTCTTTTCAGACCTAAAAGAATATTTTCTGATATTGAGTGTGAAGGCTGTCCTAGGATTGTACAAATAAACTTTCCAAACAAGAAACCCTAATCGATTATCATTTGTATGAATCATTTATATAAATGGAAATATTTTGAGTGATTGTTTGTGTTTGTTACATTTTATTAATCCTCAAGCAACAACCCTGTTTGTTTTTGATTCCTCCGTTAACGAACAGTTTTCTTACCCAAAATAGCAACTGTCATTAACTCTCTTGTCGACACATTTATTATATGAGTTATGACTTAATTGTGAGTGTGAGCGATTATTCGGGACCGACAAGTGGTATTAGAGCTTGTTCATTACTGATTCGGGTGAAGAAATTGTTGCTATTTGAAGATCTGAAGATGAAGTGTGACATCAGCTGCTCTGTTCTTCATTCTTTTCTAGATCTACAAATTTCCGATGTCTTCTTTTACTTATTTCAATTAAAGTTTGCATCTTTATTACTTAACCTTGCTCCAATCAAACCAGATACATCAGATCTGAAGATTCGATTCTCATATCTGATTATTTTCAAAACTCGATTTTTTCTCTATTTTATCTACTCTCTGTTTTTTGTTTTTCAAAATACCAAAATGTCTGGTTTTGAAAAGCAAGAAGTTTCCACTAAAAAAATACCTAGACTGTACGGACAGGAGAATTTCACCAAATGAAAAGTATTGCTCTTGGCTGATGTGTGCTATAACGATGTTGACATGTGGAATTCAATCAAGAATGGTCCACAAGCAGCTGATGGTGCAAATGCTACTGCTGCCATGCATGATAGGATGAAGAGGGTAGATGACAGGGCCTTAGCTATGATCAAGCTAGGACTGTCTTGGGAAATATTAACCAAGGTTGCACATCACACAACAACTAAGGCTATGTATGATGCAATCCTTGAAATGTTTGCTAGCAACACCGAGCTAAAAAATATCAAGAAACAAAGACTTAAGAAACAGCTTAAGAGATTCAAGTACAAGGAAGGAGAAAGATTGAAATCAATTTTTGAGAGATTTTTGTCTATTGTGAATGACCTGAGAACAACTGACTACGTGATGACAGACCTTGATTTGACCACAAAGCTGCTGAACTCAATGCCCAAAGAGTGGTACACAGCTAGCAAATTCATCCTACAAAAGCCCAACTTTGAAGCACTTAAGTTGGATGATGTGATCAGTTTCCTTCAGGATGCTGAGAAAGAGATGATCGTAAACGAGATGATCAAGGAGGAGAAGCCCTATTTCCAGGTGTCGAATGCCCTGATTGCACCTATGGGAAACCTGTCTACTAGGAATCAACGGTAAATTCCCATCATTGAGGAACCAAATGAACATGGTGTTGATACATTTAAGTCATTCATTGGTGGGAGTACAAGTCACCAAGGCGGTCAGTCAAGATTCATTGTTTAACTTATTGATGATAATGAATCTGCCTCTATGACAAATGGACATGTGCCATATGGTGGTGGAAGCAGTTCACAGGGAAATGATACTCAAGCTTTATTCTCCATGTTCACAGAGTCATATAATGCATTTGTTGCTAATAACTTGATTCACACAAGTCTCATCCAAGATGACTTGGAGCAAATAGATGCTGATGACCTTGAAGATATGGACATCAAGTGGCAGGCTGCCATGTTGGCTCTTAGAAGCAAGAGGCTATACAATAGGACTGGTAGATCTATTCTATCAGGGCCTATTGAAAGGATTGGATTTGACAAGTCAAAGGCCATTTGTTATAATTGTTAACAGCCTGGTCACTTTGCCAGAGAATGCAACCAGCCTAGAAACTTTCAGATTAATCAGTTCCAGAATCAACAACTTATAAACCAGCAGTAATTCCAACATTACCAACCAAGAAACAACTACAACAACAACCCCAACAATTTCAACAACTTTCTACAGCCCCAAATGAATAATCAACAGGTTGTTCCTCAGAATCAAAACTACCAAAGAAATCAATACCCTGAAACCGCTCCAACTAACTTAAACCAAAACAATCAAAATCAACCAAGAAATCAAGGGAATGTTGCAGTTGTCACTCAACATGAAGGGAATTTAGATTGGAGTGATCATGCAGATGACATCATAAGGGAAAATGTTGCTTTGATGGAAAAGATTGAGAATGAGGCCGAATCTTCTGCTTCACTTTCTTCAACTGACTTACTTAAAATAATAGATGTATTGAATATGAAGGTAGGTAATTTGGAGAGTGAATGCTTTAGAAAATAAAGTATTATTAATGGGTATGAAGCAAGTGATTTGATCAATGAAGAAAAGTTAAAGAGTCTTAAGGTGATTGTGTGAGCAGTTATAGGACTCAGTCAAGGTATGTGACTGAGATTGATGGCTTGAAGAAAATGATTGTTGAAGAGAAGGTGAAGACTGCAAAGTTACAAGTTGAGAATGCATTTCTAACGAACTTGGTTTATACAGGAAACATTTGTGGTATATTGAACAAAGTGAAGGAGGAAGATAAGTACAAAGCTTGTCGGTCCTAAATAATCACTCACAATCACAATCAAGTCATAAATCACACAATAAATGTGTAAACAAGAGAGTTAATGACAGTTGCTATTTTGGGAAAGAAAACCGTTTGTAAAAGGCGGAATCAATAATAAATAGGGTAGTTGCTAAAAGATTAATTAAAGTTAACTAACACACAAGAATCACTCAAAATATTTCCATTCGTATAAACAAGTCATACAAACGTTAATCAATTTAGGGTTTCTTGGATGGAAAGTTATATCCGTACTATTCTATGACAGCTGTCACGCTCACAAATATTCTCTCAGAATTAATTGGCTTGTCCGTCAGGAGGCGTGCCCTAAAATATTCCTTATATGGGCCTGACACCTCCTGAAATCTGTCATTCCTTCTAGAAACCCTAAATAAATAATACACATTCTAATTACATAATCAAAACTATACTAAGTGTAAAAAAGGTCTTCTGGCTAGACTTTGCATAAGTTGTCTTCACCGAGTAGGCTTTGTCCCTTTTGTCTTCTACGAGTAGACCTGGTAACCTTGAAGTGTGTTCGGGAACAGTTCTCCGGGTAGACTTTACTTAGAGTATTTACCTAAGAAAATACTCACCTAGCAGACTTCAATCTTCTTGATCATAATAGACTTTGCCCGACATGATCTTACGAGCAACCTTGTTCTTCAATGATCTTGTCAACTCCTTGCTAGTGAATAACTTATTAGCAAAGCAAAGTGTGCTGGTAACACTGTAGCCTGCTTGGAGTTGAACCCTGCCCGTTGTAACTTGAGATATTTCATTACTCACATCAAGCCTGCTCGGACCACTGTATTATTAATGAATACCTTGCCCGATCTTCTAATCACTTGGCTTCATGAGCTTGGTTAGCCAAGAGCTTAATAGGAGGCAAACCCTGCTAGGCTATGAAGAACAATCCTACTAGACATAGTGAACCCTACTCGGGTATACACTAAAGAAGACTTCTAGAAGATAACCTTACCCGATGGACAAAATACCTTGATAGGGTAAGAAAACCTTGCCCGGGAATCCAAGTGTGCTCGGATTCCATACTTAGAGATTTCTAAGGAGATTGAGAAGATTCCAATCTTCCTTATACTTCTCCTAGGTCAAATGTTTGACTCAACAATCTCCCCCTAGATTGGAACACCCCAGCTGTCCCAAAACACTTCTAAAGTTACTTACACATAGTCAAAATACACATTAAATCAAAATCAAATTTTTACATATTAAAAAAGTCAAACAATTACATATTCAAAATTCCGTCCGAAGACATTACACAACAAAACCTATTCTAAGATCTTTATCTTCTTCTTGCATCATAGGCTGCTTGTCTTCGATTGACTATCACTGTTCCTGCCCATTTTCGAAAGATAGAAAGGATCCGGTAATGAGGGTGACTCTCAGGAATATCCATATCCCTTATATCTCTAAGATCTTTATCATGCAGAAAGGTCAGATCATTGTCAGTTTTGATGATTCCCAAAATGAGTCCATCTGAGTTTCGTAACAGGTAATGGCCTTCATTTTCCTTGTATTCAATCATAGCTATTCTACCATTCTGTTGGACATCATAGTTTGGTCTGACCATCCTTCTTTTCATATTGATACAGGTATTCAAGTTAGACAGGGGATTGTTGTTTCTGACAGACAATTGATAATTCAACTCAGAACTCATTATATTTTTCATTTTAGTTGCTCTTCTGGTTCTGTCATGCTTTATCAGCTTCCACGTTTTCTTTTCCTTCAAAAATGAGAACCCCTTGTCAGCTTCACTTCTCAAATACTTTGAGAGTTCATTTTGCTGTCTCCCTGCCAACTTGTTTCTATCATGATAATCATATAAATTTAGTGTAACCATCTTCTCCAACTGCTCCCTTGAATAGTCAGCAAACTCCTCTCTAAAGATAATGTCTCTCAGTTGTCTACTCTGCATAATTACTTTCATAGACTAAGAAACTGAGTCAAAGTAGAGAGTTCTAGGAAGATCCACATTGGATTGTGGTCTTGCTTCTCTTTGGGATCCGGCTCTACTTGACTCTCCCTTGTTTGCAGATTGATGTTGTCTTGATGCAAAGGGCCTGGTTGGGATAGACTTCATAGGTTTGCTAGGCCTAGATATAGTAAATGATTTCATATACATTGACTCAATCAGTTCAGCAGGGTAGTTGATCAGATCTGCAAAGTTTTCACCTGCATCTTTGCAAAGTCTAATAAAATCATTTGAACTACCCTTGGATTGTTCATTAATCCTGAAGGTACAAATCTCCCACCAACAAAACTTCTGGGATTTTCACCCTCCAACATGACTTTCTCCCATTCAGCCTTTTGCAACTAAAACAGCTCTTTTAATTCATGCTTATCCAATGCATCAAAGGCATTCTCATTCATTTCCTTCTGATTCACCATTATACCCCTAAGAATTTTGATCATCTCTTTATTCTCCCATGGAATTATAGGTTCATCTACTGGTTCAGGTTTCACTTCCACTGGGATTGGTGTTTCATCCATTTCATCCTTCTTTGATTCATTCTCAGCCTCTTATTTCTTTATCAATGTTATAATTTTTCTTTTCTTCTTGCGAGGTTCAGGCTGTTCTTCCCTTGACTGTATAGTGGATGGCTCAGGTTGCACTCTCTTCAATTGATCTTTCTTTTGAAACTTGTTGTAGTGTGACTCAATAGCAGCCTTTGATAGGCTATTTACCATCTCCGGTGCCATCCCTTTATCCAATAAGTATCCACACTTTCCGGCATACTTCTTTCTCAATTCATTAAGCTTTTCAGCCAGTTCAGCATCTCTTTCAAGTTGTTCTTTTTATTTTCTCTATACATCTTCTCTTGTTGTGTTGTAAAGCTTTTCAAGATCCTCAAGTTTGAAATGTGACAAGTCTTTCTCAGAGAAATTAAGTTTTCTCAGATAATCTCTGAATCTTTGACTGTCCCTGTTCTTTTTCTGCATTTGTTTCTTAATGATGTCTCTTTCTTTATCCAATATTCTTTGCAACTCATCATCATTCAAAGAAGCTAGACTTTCAAAACTTATACCAAAACCCATCAATTTGATCACCAAAGGGTTTTTCCTTTTAGTATCAATCAAACTCTGCTGAATGTTTGCCATTTGTTCTTCAGTCATTGTAACTTGTGGGGACACAACATTAGCATTTTCATCAGCTTTACCCTGTTCACTGTCATCATCATCATCAGATTCATCAGTAGAGTCTTCTTTCTAAGTGGATTCATTTACAACATCTATCTTCTCATCATCAGGGTTGAGTAAATCCTCAGGCCTAACAATCTGTATTGGAGCAGGCCTTAATGAACTTGGCTGATCTTCAGGGCTTGCAGTAAATTATTCATGCTCATCACTCCATCTGGCCTCTTTCAAATTAGGTACATTTTCAGGCCTTATAGTTTGAAGTGGAACAGGCTTCATGGAGCTTTCCATCTCTTCAACATAATATTCATTTTTCTCATCCCATTTTCCTCTTTTAGAATATTTTTCTTTTTCACCCTGATCGTGAGTTTTCCTTTTTCTTGAATAATACTTCTCAAATCTTCTTACATTCTCATGAATTTTTGCATCTTTAGCCATCATTTCCTCAAATGTTTCTTCAGTTTGTTTCTCAGGTTCCTTTTCAGGTTCCTGTTGAGGTTGGCTTGATTATTGAGCAAACATACTTATAACAATGGCTAGGGAATTGTCAACTTCCTCAGCTTTCTTCAAGTTTATCAAGGTTTCTATCACCACTTGATCATCAGCCTCTTATTCATCAATAATTTTAGAAACATTGGCTTGATCAATGAGAACCTCCTGCTCTGTCAGTTCTGCTGGATCTATGGTTCGGGTAATGTGTTCCATATCCCATGTTTCATTCATGACCTGTTGCAATCTCCTGGCAGCAGCAGTGGCTTCATCTTCTTCCTCCTTTTCTCTACCAATATTTTCCTTAACAGGCTCTTCTTCCTCATCATTCTCATTAATTTTTTCTTTTCCCTTATCCATTCTTCTTTTCAATTCTTCCTCAGTTTCTGATGGAAAATCATCAATGTCTTTATCCAACTTATCCATTTCCTCATCATACTATACCCTCTTGGAGCTTTCTGGTTGTTCAATTTCAGGTTCAGTAAATACTAGCTCCTCAATAGCAGCATCATCATCATGTATCACATCAGTTTGAACTTTTGTTGTAGCTAAAATATTAGACACCAAATCAGTCTGCATATCAGTTGCCACGTCAACGGTGGCCATATTTTCATCCAAGTTTATTTTTTCAATTTCATCCTCTTTCTCCATTTCACATCTATACTCATCATCATCTCTGTTCACAGCATTTAACACTTCATTATTGACATCATAGTTTTGATCATCTCCTTCAGACTCATCAGCCTCATACTCATCATCAGTTACCCTTCTTTCACTACCGTCCTCCTCATCATCATATGCATTTAACAAACAAGTCAATCCATCATAGTTTGACATCACCCCAGTGTCTATCATCACAACATCATCAGTACTAGCAGCATCAATTGGCTTATTTATGTTCTCCCCCTGTTTTGGGGCAGCTGAGGTCTTCTCAACCTCCTTCTCCAGGGTTTGAATCATAGATTGTGCAGTAGCCAACTGTGTCTTGAGTTCCACATTCTCCCTTTTCAACTCCGCATTCTCATTCCTTAATTTTATTGCTTCAATAATCAAGTCAAAATATCTTCTGTAGAGATTTGATATATGGGGAGGGGTAGTGGGTGGTGAGATGTAAAATGGTCCAGGTTCAGATTGGTCTTGTTGGGTGGTTGGAGAAATGATTGGGTTTGTATCTTCAAAGATGTTTTCACTTTTTGAGGGTAAGGAATTGATGTTTGGAATTGAGAGTGTTTTTGTATGTGTGATGGTAAATGTTGGTTGTGTTGTAGTATCAGGTGGGGTTTGGGTTGTTGTTTGAGGAGGTGATTGGGTTGTGGGTTGAGGTGAAGATTGGGTTGTGGGTTGAGGTTGAGAATGTTGTAATGGTTCAGTTTGGCTTAGGGTTAGAATGGGTATGTGAGAGGGTGGGGATTGGGTGGTTTGGTCTTGGTGTAGTGGAGAGGAAGGTGGTGTTTGTGTAATCATAGGCTCCCCCTGAGATTGTACATTTTCTTCAAAATTAGCATCACTCCTTCTGCATTCCCAGCACCATCATTAGCATCATCATTATCATCTCCATCATTATCATCATTACCATCATTATCTCCATCGTTATTCTCATTCTCATCACTTCCATCACCATTAGAGTCATCATTTCCTTCATTCTCATTCTCAACAACCTGTTCTTCTTCAGCCAAAATCTCATGTAAATGAGGAATTTGAATATTATCAACCTCATAACTCGTTGTCTTTCGTTGAAATTCTCCCCCTCACGTTAAGCTTCTCCCATTGTTCATTTCGAATATCACTCTTATACCACTTTTGGATATAGTTGTATGGGCATATGAACGAGGCTTTGAACTTCAAAGATCAACTTCAAGTAACAAGGTTACCACAAATAGAAATAAACTCAATGTGATCATCAAATAATCTTCAATTCTTAACTTGAGTCTTTTACTTGATTTGAAGCTAACCATTTGCGATGAAATTCAAAGATTTTTACTCCCCCAATTTCGTTGCAATTTTCTTTAATAAATGTGTTTTCAAATCAAGTGTGGGTGAAGCAATCTTGACCATCCTTATTAAGATTGTAAAAATCTAAAAATAAACATATTCATATGATGGTTGACACTAAAAGTGATTAAATCCTTAAGCTTGGTCAACACTTGTTCTTGTAAAGCTTTTGATGAATTCATGAAATTGGATGAGGTTTGAATTCCATAAGCTTGTTGATGATTGGAGAAAAATTACCAAAATACCCCTGAGTATATATCTTCCGTAAAGAACAGCTTGGTTAATCGGTCAACGGCACAAAAAATCTCAAAAGTTTCTTCAAAACCTTGAAATGTCTCACAAGCACAAACTTTCTGTTCCCTAGCACACAGTGTGCTTGGGAGCACTTCACTAGCACAAAGTGTGCTTGGGAGCACTTCACTAGCACAAAGTGTGCTCGGAAGTGTGCTCGAAAGCAAAGCACTTGTGATTTTTCATTTTCTTCACTAGCATAAAGTGTGCTCGGAAGTGTGCTCGGGAGTACTTCACTAGCACAAAGTATGCTTGGGAGTGTGCTCGGCAGTAGTTCTCAAGGTAGACTTTACCTAGAGTATTTACTTAAGAAAATACTCACCTAGCAGACTTCAATCTTCTTGATCATATTAGACTTTGCCTGACATGATCTTACGAGCAACCTTGTTCTTCAATGATCCTTTCAACTCCTTGCTAGTGAATAACTTATTAGCAAAGCAAAGTGTGCTGGTAACACTGTAGCCTGCTTGGAGTTGAAACATGCCCGATGTTACTTGAGATATTTCATTGCTCACATCAAACCTACTCGGACCACTGTATTATTAATGAATACCTTGCCCGATCTTCCAATCACTAGGGTTCATGAGCTTGGTTAACCAAGAGCTTACTCCGAGGCAAACCCTGCTAGGCTATGAAGAACAATCCTGCTAGACATAGTGAACCCTGCTCGGGTATACACTAAAGAAGACTTCTAGAAGATAACCTTGCCCGATGGACAAAATACCCTGATAGGGTAAGAAAACCTTGCCCGGGAATCCAAATGTGCTCGGATTCCATACTTAGCGATTTATGAGGAGGTTGAGAAGATTCCAATCTTCCTTATACTTCTCCTAGGTCAAATCTTTAACTCAACAAAGCTGTTCCCCCACCATTCAACAACAATTATATGTTAAAAGTTGACAAAGAAAGGAGAGAGGGATATCTTCAACAATTTAGAGATGTCTTTCGAGACAAAGAAGAATTTGTTGATCTTTTCAAGAATGTTGAAGGGAGTAAAGAGGGAGAGTTTGTAGTAAAGGAAGATGTAGAAGAGGACAAGTCAATATGAGTGCAAGTCTCTGAGGATGATTTTGATTCTGATGATCTGAATTTAGATGACTTGAGTGACTTAAGTGATCAGATCATAGATGAAGAAATTAAAGCTGCAGAAAGGGGAAGAAGACTGAAGAAACCAGAATCAATAGACAAACTTCTATTATTGCCACCTATGACACCAAATATGAAGAAACAAAATGAAAGAATGAAGAGAGAACATGTGTCTTTTGACATATGTGAAAGGCAAAAGGTTAGTTACAATGCTGTCAGACCGCCAAGCAGAACTCTATTGAAGAGGTTAGAAGAAAAGAAAATGAAAAAGGTAGACGAAACAGTCATTAGTGATAACTTCATTCCAGTTTACCCAGTTTTCTCAAGCCATGAAGTATTTGACATTGGTGAAGTTGAAACCATGTAGGAGTATGAGAAGAGACAATCAAGGCATAAGGAAAGCCTGGATGAAGAACAATTAAGCTTGAAGAAAATCACTTTTGTGAAGAGCAAGATTGAAAGACAAGATATCAAGATAGAAAAATTTGTTCCATTTTCAATTGACTTTGATGGGTTGAAGACTCAGAAATAACTTGGTGTCAAACCACCTAGACCAAGTGAGAGATTCAAGAAGGGAAGTGATCATGAAAGATTCAAAGGAAAAGTGTGGTGCAAAAAATGTGACGTATATGGTCACCACACTGATTCTTGCAATGAAAGGCTCAACTTCAAATCCTTTCATGTTCCAGATAAGACAAAATTTGGACAAGATTTTGTTCTGTACAAACAGAAGTATGATGAATACCTGGGAAAAGGAAAGGTGTGTGGAAAGGATACTATGATTGAAAATGTTCAGAAGGCTGCTGTCACACCCCGGTCGTAATGGCGGAAAACCGAGGCGTGGCGACTAGGTCGTGATTGATTGAGCACAATAGTATAAAAGTCTAAATGCATAAACATAACCAAACTGTCAAATATTACATCATCCAGGTAACATGAAACAAATTGTTTTAATACAAAATATCAAGTTTCCAAACAACTCCTAGCCTAGCCTTCATCTCTCTAAGGCCTCTATCAGCTATTAGCTACTTCCTGCTTCATTTCCTGAAAACATGTAATAAAACGTCAACTACAAAAAGTAGATGAGTGAATTCATAGGTTAACTAATACTGTAGTGATAAGCCCTACACAAGCATACTAGGCTAAGTTGTAGGGGTTTATATATAGGGTGTACCATCGGCTAACCCACCACTCCTACAACTTATCCTACTATGCTTGGTATGCTTATCATCTCAACTGAATCTGCAAGAGTTTCGTATAAAGATTCCAATTATTGTTTCCATGCATGCAGGAGGAACGGTATCAAGGATATATGTATAAGATACCCAAGAATCATATGTAACCATGCCATGATGAAAAATGATAATGATGCATAATGATCACACAAGACCTGACATCGACCCCACACAAGACCACACTATGTTACTTGATTTCCTTGATGGTAACCCAAATCGATCACTTTGGGTACCATGAGAGAATTCTAAAGCGTACTTTAGTATCTCTTGGATTCCTAATCGATCACTTAGGAGATCCTTCGGATCCTTAATCGAACACTTAAGAGATCCTTCGGATTCTTAATCGAACACTTAAGAACCCCATAGGTCACGTGTATTCTAAATCGATCACTTTAGAATCCCACATCTAGTGACGGCCTGTCTACCAATCGACCACTTGGAGATCAAACCTATGCACTATTGTGACCTATATTGCCACTGTTCACACGATCACAAGACTGACCAATGAATAATGTGTTTTCATGATAAAGTATAACGGGTACATGACTTTGATTTCCAAACGTCCAATGTTCCCTAAACGCTGAGTGATTCCCATATTTACTCCTGAATATTTGATTATGCATACACAACTTCCGAGAAAGTTAAGGTACGCGTAACCTGCCATGATTACTTGTTTTCCCAATGTTCATTGTTTGCAAAAGATTTGTCAAGTGTTTATGATAAGTAATGTTTGAATAAATGCGTTTTGTCAAAACGTGTACATTTACCATGTTTTCACCCCCAATGATTTGAAAGGCTTTAAAAGAAAAATGGGGGCTATGAACTCACCTTGTTGACTAGGTGTGGTTGCTAGGGCGGTCGGGTGCTGTCAAACGTCGATCCTCTAAGTCTAGACAAGGACATAATAAGTTAACAACGCAGTTTAAGTCTAAGAGTGTAAGCCTTACACGATCTCGAGCAAAAACTAGGTTTTAAAGACGAAACAGCTTGGTTCTGACCTGATTCGATCGAATAGGAACACATTCAATCGAATCGAAACACATTCGATCGATTAGACACACATTCGATCGAATAGAAACACATTCGATCGAATAGACACTCGTTCGATCGAATACGAAGCTCATTCGGTCGAATGAGTTGGAGACCATTCGGTTGCTTTCCTATTCGGTCGACTGGACTGGTTCGATCGACACATTCGATCGAATGAACTGATTCGATCGACTGGTTCGATCGACTGGACTGATTCGATCGACTGGTTCGATCGAATGAGTCTGATTCGACTCCTTCAAGCTGGGCGACGGAGATACCCACGGGTTTTCCAGATTTTCCAGATTTTTGACCCAAAATCGAAGTTTTTGACATGGAAATGCTCGGGATTGAAAGGGGTATCGATTCCTAGTACTTTTAAACACAAAAGCTTGCATTTTGACACCAAAAATGACGGTTTTTGACCAAGAACACACTTGACACAAAAGTCGGAGTTTTTGCTCGATTCGGGGCGGGTTTTGGTTGTAAAAACGTATGATTTTCAAGAAGATCTTACCGACAACAACGATAAACAGATTGGTGGACTCGAATCTTAGATTGGATGACTTTCTCTCACTACTCTCTCTCTAGAAGTGGGAGTGTTTGGGTGGGAAGTGTTGGTGGAAATGAAAGAGATGGTGTAAGAATACTTGGTTTTCCGCTTAAATACTCGGGTGACTCGGGTTCGGGTTTAGACTACCGACGGGTCAAGACTAGTCGAGTTCATAAGTTTTTAAACAAACTAAAACTTTTTCAGCAAAACTTTTATAAACCATTTTCCGAATAATTATTTAAAATCTTTTTTTTTTTTTTTTTTTTTTTTTTTTTTTTTTTTTTTAAATAAGAACATTTTATTTTTCAAAAGCATAAAAATTAATATTTTCCAGACGTAAATGTCGTTTTATAAAATAAACATTTCAAATGATAAAAGCAGATTTCTCCAATGATATGGGTTCCGAACTTATCGTCCAGAACCCCAAAGTGTATAGTTTCCGATGATTCCTTGATTTTTGTCTACCAGTCAAATTCCAGGGCGTTACATCCTCCCCAACTTAGGGGAATTTCGTCCCGAAATTTAGCTTTTTAGTATACTTGATGCATCGATGATTAAGATTACATGATCCCATGATGACCACTATGCGCCACCACTTCTAATATTCGTCTCAGGCACCACCCAAATCAAGCCGAAGGGGCTTATATATAGGGTGTACCAGCGGCTAACCCACCACTCCTTCAACCTTACTTGGGTGTTTCCTTCGACTCCTATTAGATCAATGACACACAGGACGACACACTATTTTCCACTACAAGGCATCATCCTCAAGCTTTACATCAGACATATTCATTTCGGATTGAAGGGGTTTATATATAGGGTGTACCAGCGGCTAACCCACCACTCCTTCAATCTTCCGCGAATATTACCCTCGGTAATTCTTGAATTCAATGTCTCACAGCTGCCACGCTAACTATAAGTCCCTAATTCCAGGTTTCGCTTCAGACATATTCAACTCGTGCCGAAGAGGTTTATATATAGGGTGTACCAGCGGCTAACCCACCACTTCTTCAACCTTTGTCGAATATTTCTCTACACGAACCTTGAGTTCATGACTTCTAGTTACACAATAGCATATTGCTTATACACGTATACACCTGTGACCTTGATGTAATTATATTCCGGACTATAATTACGAGCTCACCTTGTATCAATGTATAAGCTCTATCGTGTGCGGCTAGAAAATTTGACACGACACCACACACATACACACAACCATGCTCCATGAATGCAAGAATGAATGACAAATTTTGGCTTAAATAATGTATAAATTTCCCCAAAATTCATATGATTGAGTAGATATGACTTGTGCTCCCAGCATGAGCCCTGAGTAGCCAAATTTGTGGATGCAAATAAAAGAATACTTATAAGCATAATAAGGCAACACGATATTCATTGAATAACACAATTATTTGATACATGCTGCAAATGTTACATTGACTTCTAGACAATAGATTACAAGAATAGAGACTAAGAGAACAGATGAGGGTATTTCTCCTTCATTTGATCTTCGCGTTCCCATGTAAACTCGGGTCCGCGTTTGTTATTCCATCGAACATTCACAAGCGGTATGCGGCTACGCTTGGTCTTCTTGACCTCGCGATCCAAGATTTCGACGGGTTCTTCAACAAAAAGCAGATTGTCGTTAATTCGAACCTCGTCGACGGGAATGAGAAGGGCCTCGTCAACAAGACACTTCTTTAACTGCGAAACATGAAAAACATTGTGAACTCTACCGAGTTCCGGCGGCAGCTCAAGACGATAGGCAACTGGTCCGATCCTTTCAAGGATTTTGAATGGTCCAACATACCTAGGAGCGAACTTTCCCTTCTTCCCGAAACGGACTACGCCCTTCCAGGGGGAAACTTTCAGCAGAACACGGTCACCAACTTGAAACTCGAGTGGCTTGCGTCGTTTGTCTGCGTAGTACTTATGCCGACAACGGGCGTCTTTGAGTCGCTGTTGAATGATAGCGATTTGATCGGTTGTTTCCTGTATTAGTTCCGGGCCGATGATCTGTGAATCCCCGGTCTCGGACCAACACAAGGGTGAGCGACACTTGCGACCGTAAAGAGCTTCAAACGGCGCGCATTTAATAGAAGAGTGGTAACTATTGTTGTAAGAAAATTCTGCCAGCGGCAGATGAGCTTCCCAACTATTACCGAATTCAAGGATACAAGCTCTCAACATGTCCTCTAGGGTTTGTATGGTCCTCTCGCTCTGCCCATCAGTTTCTGGATGATAGGAAGAGCTAAGCTTCACACTTGTCCCAAAGGCCTTTTGCAAAGATTTCCAGAACCTGGAAGAAAAACTGCTGTCGCGATCAGACGTAATGCCCTTAGGCACACCATGACGGGAAACGATCTCACGAATGTATATCCGCGCCAACTTTTCCGTAGTGTAGTCCTCACGAACCGGGATAAAGTGAGCGGATTTAGTTAGAATGTCCACAATAACCCAAATTGAGTCATGACCGCTAGGCGTCCGCGGTAGCTTGGTGATGAAATCCATAGCTAACTCTTCCCACTTCCACTGAGGAATAATAGGTTGCTGAAGCAGCCCAGACGGCCTTCGATGCTCTGTCTTGACTCGCGAACAAGTCAAACATCTCATCACGTATAAAGCGATGTCTTTCTTCATCCCGGGCCACCAATAATGAGGTTTAAGATCTTGATACATTTTGCTGCTGCCGGGATGAATCGAGTATCTGGACTTGTGGGCTTCACTTAGAATAAGCGTTCGAAGAGGCTCAGAGTTTGGGATCCATGCTCGATCAAGAAAATAGAGGATGCCGTCCAACTTGGTTTCGAATTTCTGTTCGGCTCCACACGACAAAACGCCCTTGAGATCTCCATTCACAAGCGCCCGATTCTGAGCTTCGCGAATTAAGGAGGGAAGATTGGATTGAATTCGAATAGAGTGCAGCTGGGTCCTTTCTTTACGACTCAATGCGTCAGCCACCACATTAGCCTTTCCCGGGTGGTAGCGGATTTCACAATCGTAATCGCTGAGAAGTTCGACCCAGCGTCGCTGCCTCATGTTCAACTCTTTCTGATGGAGGATGTGCTGTAAGCTCTTGTGGTCGGTATAGATGACACACTTCGTGCCGTACAGGTAGTGTCTCCAGATTTTTAAGGCAAACACCACAGCACCCAACTCGAGGTCATGCGTGGCGTAGTTCTTTTCGTGCACCTTGAGTTGTCGAGAAGCGTAAGCGATGACCTTCCCTCGTTGCATTAAAACGCAACCGAGGCCTTGATTTGAAGCATCGCAATAAACGGTAAAGTCATCGTCACCTTCCGGAAGCGATAGAATCGGTGCACGGCAAAGTTTATTCTTCAGAGTTTGGAAGGCTTCCTCTTGATCTCGTCCCCACACGAAGGGTTCTCCCTTCTGAGTCAGAGTGGTCAAAGGCAAGGCAATCCTGGAGAAGTTTGAGATAAATCGGCGGTAGTAACCAGCCAATCCAAGAAATGAACGGATTTCGGTAGGTGTTTTAGGCGCTACCCAATTTCTGATGGCTTCTACCTTGGCAGGGTCGACGTGTATGCCGTCGACATTGATAACATGTCCCAAGAATTGAACTTCCTTTAGCCAAAATTCGCACTTGGAGAACTTGGCATATAGTTGTTCCTTCCTGAGAAGCTCCAAAATAAGCCTGAGATGAAGCTCATGATCGGTCCTCGAACGAGAATAAATGAGAATATCGTCTATGAAAACAATGACAAACTGGTCGAGATATGGACGGCAAACGCGATTCATCAGATCCATGAAAATGGCGGGGGCATTGGTCATTCCAAAAGGCATAACCATGAACTCGTAATGACCGTAACGAGTTCGGAACGCAGTTTTCGGGATATCCTCCTCCAGAACACGCAATTGATGGTAACCAGAACGCAGATCGATCTTAGAGAAAAACGTAGCACCCTGAAGCTGATCAAAGAGATCATCAATTCTCGGTAACGGGTACCGGTTTTTGATGGTCAGTTTATTAAGCTCCCGATAGTCAATGCACATACGGAAAGTCCCATCCTTCTTTTTGACGAAGAGTACTGGGGCTCCCCATGGAGACGAGCTAGGGCGAATGAATCCCTTGCCAAGAAGTTCTTGAAGCTGATTCGATAATTCTTGAAGTTCCAGCGGAGCTAGACGATAAGGAGACTTAGCAACAGGGAGAGCACCAGGAATAAGATCGATACGAAATTCCACCTGCCTGCTAGGAGGAAGTCCAGGCAGCTCATCGGGAAAAACATCAGAAAATTCACGCACGACAGGGAAGTCCTGCAGTCTCTTGACTTTGGATTCCTTGAGAGTAACACGGGCTAGAAATGCGGGATACTTCTTTTGAAGGTACCGACTGGCTTTTAAGCAAGAAACGATTCTTAGGCATCCACCCGACCTATCCCCTTGAATGGTTAGAATTTCACCAGAAGACAGAGGGATACGAATAAGTTTCTCGGCGCAGATTACTTCCGCGCGATTGCTAGACAGCCAGTCCATTCCCACAACTAGATCGAAGCTTCCAAGACGAAAAGGTATAAGGTCAATACTGAACGATGTGGTGACAAGAGTAAGGGTGCAATATCGAATGACAGACCTCACTTGTGTGGACTCTCCACTAGCAAGTTCAACAACCAAGGCAGGTTCCAACTCGGAAATTTTTAATTTCAGCAAAGGAACCAATTCGCAAGAGACAAAACTCCTATCAGCTCCTGTATCAAATAGGACAGACACCCAATTGTTGTTAAGAGTAAACGTACCAGTAATAACATCGGGGTTTTGGCGTGCTTCGGCAGCTCCAATGGTGAAGGCCCTCCCGCGAGCCGGAGGAACGTTGGTGACGCGAGGGCATCGATTTCTGTAATGGTCCATCGCGCCACACTCGAAGCAGCCTCGAGCAGGGTTAGGCTGAGGGTTAGCATTCCCCACAGCCAGTTGGTTGCCAGGACTCCTGCAGCGCTCCACCAGGTGTCCGAATCGTCCACAATTTGTGCACTTGCGGCACAACTCACTTGTTGGGTGATGATAAGAACATAAGTTGCACTTGGGATGCGGCCCAGTATATTCCTTTCTCGGTCTTCCCTGAACTGTTGCGGCTGAAACGGGGGCCATGGAGTTGATAGGCGTAGCACCAGTGATCGCAGTTAAGTAGGTCGCTTTCCGCTTCCTATTGTTCCCCTTTTTCGCTTTCCCATCGGAAGATTTGCCCTTATCCTGATGCAAAACACCGGACCTGAGCTGTTCCCTGGTCAAACGGGCAGTGAGATCGATCACTGCCTTAAGTGTAGTGGGGTCAACTGCAACCGCAATGCCCCTCATAGAGTCCGGAAGACCGCTGATGTATTGCTCGACAGCGCGTGAAGCTGGGGTAACCATGTGGGGCACCAATAGGGAGAGTTCATGAAATCTCTCCGTGTACTTCATGTGATCGGCGCCCTTCATCGTGTGCGCCCTAAACTCAGCCTCCAATTTCTGGAGTTCGGTTCTCGGAACGAACTCCTGCGTGACTAGCTCAACAAACTCGGCCCAGGGCAAGGCTAAGACCGCGTCTCGCCCCCTGGTTCTAATCTCGATATTCCACCACGTGAGAGCCCGTTTGTGGAACATACTCGCCGCGAATTTGACCCTGAGTTCATCCGGGCAAGAGCACATGTTGAATGAAGCTTCGACTTTCTCGAACCACTGGAGAAGACCAGCAGCTCCCTCGGATCCATTAAAGCTCGTAGGCCCAGTGTTAGTAAAAGCCTTATAGAGCCTGTCGGCCTGAAGAGTAGGATTCGGTTCTGGGGCTTGTGGCGCACCCGAGGTTCCTTCTTGCCTTAGGTTGTTAACCAGACCCGGAAGAACTGCTGCAATTTGCTGCGCTATGATGGCAGCGAGGTCAGCAGGGTCAGCATTAACGGACGAGCGACGAGGAGGCATTCTGAAAAAGAAAAAGAACGCGCAAGAATGATACCGGGAATAAGAATAACAGGATAAGGAATAGCCAAAGAATACATCGCTACGATAGACACAATTAAAGATGCAGCACATAAGCACATAGTAAGCACATAAGTGTGGGCGTGTGATAGTGATGCATGAATTATCTAGAGTTAAGGGTCCTAGGTTATAGTCTAGGTCGGTTTCCTAATTCCCTATAACCATTGGCTCTGATACCAATCTGTCACACCCCGGTCGTAATGGCGGAAAACCGAGGCGTGGCGACTAGGTCGTGATTGATTGAGCACAATAGTATAAAAGTCTAAATGCATAAACATAACCAAACTGTCAAATATTACATCATCCAGGTAACATGAAACAAATTGTTTTAATACAAAATATCAAGTTTCCAAACAACTCCTAGCCTAGCCTTCATCTCTCTAAGGCCTCTATCAGCTATTAGCTACTTCCTGCTTCATTTCCTGAAAACATGTAATAAAACGTCAACTACAAAAAGTAGATGAGTGAATTCATAGGTTAACTAATACTGTAGTGATAAGCCCTACACAAGCATACTAGGCTAAGTTGTAGGGGTTTATATATAGGGTGTACCATCGGCTAACCCACCACTCCTACAACTTATCCTACTATGCTTGGTATGCTTATCATCTCAACTGAATCTGCAAGAGTTTCGTATAAAGATTCCAATTATTGTTTCCATGCATGCAGGAGGAACGGTATCAAGGATATATGTATAAGATACCCAAGAATCATATGTAACCATGCCATGATGAAAAATGATAATGATGCATAATGATCACACAAGACCTGACATCGACCCCACACAAGACCACACTATGTTACTTGATTTCCTTGATGGTAACCCAAATCGATCACTTTGGGTACCATGAGAGAATTCTAAAGCGTACTTTAGTATCTCTTGGATTCCTAATCGATCACTTAGGAGATCCTTCGGATCCTTAATCGAACACTTAAGAGATCCTTCGGATTCTTAATCGAACACTTAAGAACCCCATAGGTCACGTGTATTCTAAATCGATCACTTTAGAATCCCACATCTAGTGACGGCCTGTCTACCAATCGACCACTTGGAGATCAAACCTATGCACTATTGTGACCTATATTGCCACTGTTCACACGATCACAAGACTGACCAATGAATAATGTGTTTTCATGATAAAGTATAACGGGTACATGACTTTGATTTCCAAACGTCCAATGTTCCCTAAACGCTGAGTGATTCCCATATTTACTCCTGAATATTTGATTATGCATACACAACTTCCGAGAAAGTTAAGGTACGCGTAACCTGCCATGATTACTTGTTTTCCCAATGTTCATTGTTTGCAAAAGATTTGTCAAGTGTTTATGATAAGTAATGTTTGAATAAATGCGTTTTGTCAAAACGTGTACATTTACCATGTTTTCACCCCCAATGATTTGAAAGGCTTTAAAAGAAAAATGGGGGCTATGAACTCACCTTGTTGACTAGGTGTGGTTGCTAGGGCGGTCGGGTGCTGTCAAACGTCGATCCTCTAAGTCTAGACAAGGACATAATAAGTTAACAACGCAGTTTAAGTCTAAGAGTGTAAGCCTTACACGATCTCGAGCAAAAACTAGGTTTTAAAGACGAAACAGCTTGGTTCTGACCTGATTCGATCGAATAGGAACACATTCAATCGAATCGAAACACATTCGATCGATTAGACACACATTCGATCGAATAGAAACACATTCGATCGAATAGACACTCGTTCGATCGAATACGAAGCTCATTCGGTCGAATGAGTTGGAGACCATTCGGTTGCTTTCCTATTCGGTCGACTGGACTGGTTCGATCGACACATTCGATCGAATGAACTGATTCGATCGACTGGTTCGATCGACTGGACTGATTCGATCGACTGGTTCGATCGAATGAGTCTGATTCGACTCCTTCAAGCTGGGCGACGGAGATACCCACGGGTTTTCCAGATTTTCCAGATTTTTGACCCAAAATCGAAGTTTTTGACATGGAAATGCTCGGGATTGAAAGGGGTATCGATTCCTAGTACTTTTAAACACAAAAGCTTGCATTTTGACACCAAAAATGACGGTTTTTGACCAAGAACACACTTGACACAAAAGTCGGAGTTTTTGCTCGATTCGGGGCGGGTTTTGGTTGTAAAAACGTATGATTTTCAAGAAGATCTTACCGACAACAACGATAAACAGATTGGTGGACTCGAATCTTAGATTGGATGACTTTCTCTCACTACTCTCTCTCTAGAAGTGGGAGTGTTTGGGTGGGAAGTGTTGGTGGAAATGAAAGAGATGGTGTAAGAATACTTGGTTTTCCGCTTAAATACTCGGGTGACTCGGGTTCGGGTTTAGACTACCGACGGGTCAAGACTAGTCGAGTTCATAAGTTTTTAAACAAACTAAAACTTTTTCAGCAAAACTTTTATAAACCATTTTCCGAATAATTATTTAAAATCTTTTTTTTTTTTTTTTTTTTTTTTTTTTTTTTTTTTTAAATAAGAACATTTTATTTTTCAAAAGCATAAAAATTAATATTTTCCAGACGTAAATGTCGTTTTATAAAATAAACATTTCAAATGATAAAAGCAGATTTCTCCAATGATATGGGTTCCGAACTTATCGTCCAGAACCCCAAAGTGTATAGTTTCCGATGATTCCTTGATTTTTGTCTACCAGTCAAATTCCAGGGCGTTACAGCTGCAGAGAAGGTTAAGAAGGAAAAGAAAATTGATGTGAAACCAAGGAAACATGTGACTGAACAATTCAGAAGAAGCAAATCACCCAAGAAGTCTGAAACTGCTGTCAAAAAGAACTTTCAACCCTTGAGAATTATCCCTAAACAAGACACAAATTCAGTTAAGTCTGATGATTCTCAAGGATCAGCAAGTGCTGATAATAAAGAAAAGAAAAATGTTTTCTCAAGAAAGAAACCAACTGAACTAACTGGTTATTCAAGGATTTCTTGTTGAAACATGTTTTTGAACCTCAAGGATTTCTTTGGAAACCTAAGGTTGAAGCTAAGGAGGAGAAGAATATTGAAGTGAGAGATTATTCAAGACCAATTGACTATGCAATCCAAGAGTGTGTCAGTGTATTGGATGATTGCCAATGCCCAACATCATTTTTGAAAACTCCAAGGGAATGTGGTTATGAAACTGATAATTCAGATATTCTTGAGATTACTCATGAAGATCCTGAACCCATTACACTCATTGATGCTACTATTAATAAGCCCATTCTTCTCACAACCAATGCATCAATTGTTACTGATTCTGATGTTTTGCAAGTTGAATCAACTTGCAGTTCATCATCTAACTAATTACTCTCTTTAAAATGTGCAGGAACAGTCCACTTTACTGAATGAAGTATGGTATATGGATAGTGGATGTTCTAGGCACATGACCTGTGACTAGAGGTCAGTTGTCAACTATAAAGAGAAGTTTAAAGGTCCAGTAGCATTTGGTAGTGATGAAAATGGAGGTAGAATTGTTGGAAATGGTATCTTGACAAATGAAAGTCACATTTCACAATGTCTTCTATGTTGAGGGATTACAGTATAACCTCTTGAGCATATCCCAGATGTGCGACAAGGTTTATAAGTGGGATTTGATGATTCACACTTTTTCATTCTAAGACCAGAGTTTTTAATCCCTCCGGACATGATCATGATGATGGCCCCATGGAATGGCAATTTATATGAACTAAACATGAATGATGTTGTTTCAAGGGGAGGTACCTTTTTTGTTTCTAAAGCCACTGAAAATGAGTCAAAATTATGGCATAGGAAATTGTGTCATGTGAATCTAAAGAACATGAACAAATTTGTGAAGCGTGTGCATGTGATTGGCCTACCTACAGGAGTCATGCCAAAGGGCAAGCAGCTCAAGTCTTCTCATAGGGCAAAAATCATCAACTCAATTGATCAGGTGCTTGAGATGCTTCACATGGATCTCTTTGGTCCTATGAGTGTCCCAAGCATAGGTAGGAAAAGATACTGCCTTGTGAAAATTGATGATTTCTCAAGAATGGGGTTATTGAAGAGTTTTGTGCAGAAAGAGGAATACTTCAACAATTCTCATCTCCTAGAACTCCTGAACAGAATGATGTTGCAGAGAGAAGAAACAGAACACTGATTGAAGCTGCAAGAACCATGCTAGCAGATGCTAATCTACTAGTTTCATTTTGGGCAGAAGCCATCAACAGAGCCTGCTATGTTCAGAACAGGGTACTTCTTAACAAAAGGCACAACAAGACTCCTTATGAAATCTTCTTTAATAGAAATCCCTATATCAAGTTTCTCAATCCTTTTGGATGCAAATGTTCACTCTTGAACACCAAGGATTATTTAAACAAATTTCAAGATAAATCCTTGGATTGCTTCTTTGTTGGGTACTCTACACACTCAAAGGCCTACATGGTATATGTGAAAGATCATTTAGTTGTGATTGAATCATCTGATGTGGTCTTTAATGAAAAATTGGTCACGTCTGTTTGACCTTGAAAAATTGGTCAAGTCTTTCAAGATCTACCCTAAAGACTTTGATGATTCATTTTACAAGACCAGTGTGATTGAAGAGAAAAATCAGGAAACATTGGACTTGGAATAGTTATGGAACAAGGTTGCTAGTAAGGAAAGTGAATATACATTCATAAAGGATTCTTCAAGTGCTAATGCTGACCAAGTTCAAGAACATAATCAGATACCAGAACATGATCAAGCAACCAGTAATTCAGACACTCAAGCAGTGTAGAATGATCAAGTTCAGAATGGGGAAAATCCAAGCAACCAAACCAGTGAAGAGGAGGCTGTTACAATAGAAAGGTTTCAAGATTTATTTGAAAGATTAGATTTGGGAAACAATGGTGCATCTACCTCAGGGCAGAACAATGAGGAAGCACCTGAAGTTGACAGTGAAACAACTGATTTGATTTTAGATGAACCAGACCTCAATGAATCAATTTTTAACACTGCTGTGTCTGCAGAAATGATAGTTCAAACCCCTTATGTTGAAAAGAATCACCCTTTTAGAAAACATCATTGGAGATACATATGAAAGAGTTACAAGAAGTCATTCTGAATCTGAAAACATTTGTTTGTACTCCTGCTTTCTATCCTAAATAGAACCAAAGAACATTTTTCAAGCTCTAAAGGAAAACAATTGGGTAGAAGCAATGCAAGAGGAGTTGGCACAATTCAGAGATCTACATGTTTGGGAGCTTGTGGACATGCCAAGAAACAGATATGCAATTGAAACCAAATGGGTTTTCAGAAATAAGAGGGATAAAAGGGGCATCGTGATCAAGAACAAGGCTAGACTTGTAGCATTGGGATGCCTACAATAAGAAGGGATTGATTTTGAGGAAGTCTTTGCACCTGTTGCAAGATTAAAAGCCATAAGAATCTTCTTAGCCTATGCTTCCTCAAACAATATCAGGGTATTCCAACTTGATGTCAAATCTGCCTTCCTAAATGGAAAGATAGAAGAGGAAGTGTATGTGACACAACCACCAGGATTTGAGGACCCAGTGTATCCCAACAGGGGCCTTGTATGGATTGCAACAAGCTCCAAGAGTCTGGTATGATGAGGTGTCAAATCATTTGCTTGAGCATGGTTTTTAAAGGGGAGCCATTAACAAGACCCTCTTTTACAAGAAGAAAGGAAAAGATTTGTTGTTGTTGCAAGTCTATGTGGATGACATTATTTTTGGGTCAACCAATGAACAGATGTGTATGGAGTTTGAAGAGGTAATGAAATCCAAGTATAGTATGAGCTCAATAGGAGAAATGAACTTCTTTATTGGATTGCAAGTTCAGTAGAAAGCTGATGGGATTTTCATCTACCAATCTAAGTATGTGTAGGACATCTTAGACAAATTCAAATGCAATGACTTGAAGATTGCTTTAACTCCTATGGATACAAAAGAGAAGATGGTAGCAGATGAAAAGGGGGAGCCAGTGGATGAACATGAATACAGAGCAAAAACTGGGTCACTGATGTATCTTACTGCTTCAAGACAAGATATCATGTATGCTGTTTGTGTCAGTGCAAGATTCCAGTCAAGTCCTAAGGTTTCTCACATGAATGCAGACAAGAGAATCTTTAGATATTTGAACGGAAGACCTGATTTGGGAATTTGGTATCCAAAGAACCAGTCATTTGATCTGATTGCCTACACAGATAGTGACTATGATGGATGTAATATGAGCATGAAGTCCACTTCAGGAGGTTGTCAATTTTTGGGTGACAGATTGGTGTCATGGCAATGCAAGAAGCATACCACTGTGTCAATCTCAACTGCAGAAGATGAGTATATTGCTGCATCTGCCTGCTGTGCATAAGTCCTCTGGATTCAGAATCAAATGCTGGACTATGGTTTGAATTTCCTAAACGCCCCTATTTACATTGATAATATTGCTGCATCTTTCATTGTTAAAAATCCTGTGCAACATTCCATGACTAAGCACATTGAAATCATACATCACTTCATAAGAGACTATAGTGAAAAAGGTTTAATTGAGGTGAAAAGAGTTGATACAAGTGATAATTTGGCTGACTTATTCACAAAACCACTTGATAGAACCAAGTTCAACTTTCTTCTGAAAGCCCTGGGCTTGATCAACTCTAATGAAGTCTTATTTATGATGTGTGCTTGATTGTGCAAACTGCCTATCTTCTCAAAGTCTTAGTGAATGCTGTGTATGTGTGTTTGATTATGATACTTTATGATGTTAACTGATATGTACTTAACTGATTATCTGTGCAAATTAGGTATCATTAATGCTTATAATTGTTTATTAGTTAACTGATAGGATGTCATGATATGTAGTTTGAATTGTCAAAATTGATTATATGCTTATCTGATATCGTGATTGAATGTTTGAATATGTGAATAATCTGATCAGATGATGTTGTTATGATCTGTTAGACTATGCATTGTGTGAAGTCTGCTTATTTTGATAATGTCATTTATGGTTAAGATTTGAATATTCTATGCTTGTGATTGTGTCAAAATGTGTTTTTGAGTCAAAATGATATGCATGACTGAAAATTTTTAAGAAACCTGTTTGATCAAAACATATTTTGAAAGTGAAAGAGCAAGTTGTTAATGGTGTTGAGACATGATAATACTATTCAGTTCAATGCTTTATAGAAGCTTAAAAGGATATTTTCAATGAAAAGTATCAAAGAGCTACTTTTGTTACTTCTTCTAAAAATCATGTCATTTGCTCAAGTTGGAAGGGCATATACTTATATATGTTTGGTCCTATCATCTGTTCTCAGATTGAAAGGATAGCCATTAACCTAGAAAACTGAAAGCATTTGGGGCAATTGTAACTTGTTTTATATTCTTTCACTTTAAATTATGTTAATAACTCTGTTTTGGAAGGACATGTATTCACTTATATGTTTGGTCCTGATAACCACTTGTGGTCAAACAGGATAGCCATTTACCTGTCAAGTAAGAGATATTGGGGGTGCTTGAATTTTAAATTGTGATAATCTGGGAAATGATAGTACATTGACTACTTAGCCAATCTTATGGATTTAATAGGCTAAAAAGGACACTTAGTACAGTCATTAACATGTATGGTTGCTTTCCCATGGTGTGTAAAATCTAAGGTGATATAAACATAAAGAATTTGCTAAACTTAATGTTGAGTTACATTGTTGTCTATGCATGTTCCAAAATAAATCTTTCCAAATGATAGGTGGAAAAGTGATTATCCAGTCATACACAACCCTGTTGCTATTTGGTCTCCTAAATGAAATATTTATAAAATGAATGACAATGAACAAATGTGAACAACATTATTTCAAATATTTTGTCAACCAAAAGTTGATAAGTGTTCACAAAATTTTTAAAGAAAATGCAAACATGAGGGTTAATTTCAGAATTACAGGGGTGGAGGCAATCATATAAGTCCTTTAAACATTCTGAATGAAAGGCCGGTAAGTCCAACGTTCAACCTAACATATGTTTGTAAAATTTGAAAAGAAATATCTAAACTTTAATATTGTTCTGACATTTAAATTTTTTGACCAAATTCAGGGGGTCAAAGTCAAATTGGGGTGATCTGGAAGAAGCCAAATAAGCCTTGAGAATAGATATGGAGCATCAAAAGACAATATGTGTTATCCATTTAACTTTATGCATATTAATTGAACATTAATCATCAATTCATGCTAAGTCTAGACCCGCTGTTAACCTGTCTATGTTGTCATAATAATGCTGAGAATGAAGTATTGAAAAAGCTACTTAGTCAATATGATCCCATACTTGAGATCTTTTCAGTAAAAGAAGGAAACTGTTTTGAAAAGAAACATGACTGAAATTTGATCTCTAAATACACCATTTGCTCTTGAACAATGATTTTTATTGATAAATATAACTGATATTGTGTTTAAGTCAAAAAGTGTTGCATTTTACCTTCAAAAAGGCTGAATATGTATTTTCGGGTAAGGTTTGATGCTTTATAACCTTTCCGAGCATACATAGATGTTTTTGCCTAAGTTTGTGCCAGTCCCGAATAATCACTCACAATCACAATCAAGTCATAACTCACACAATAAATGTGTCGACAAAAGAGTTAATGACAGTTGCTATTTAGGAAAGAAAACCGTTTGTTTAAAGCGAAATTAGACACAAACAGTGTAGTTGCTGAAAGACTAACAAAAGACACAAACAAAAGGTAACTAGTCGTACAAATGTTAATCGATTTAGGGTTTCTTTGATGGAAATTTATATCCGTACGATTCTATGACAGCCGTCACGCTCAACAAATATTCTTACAATTTTAATTGGCTTATCTGTCTCTATCCGTTGTTAGGAGGCTTGCCCTAAAATATTCCTTTTATAGGACTGACACCTCCTGACAGCTGTCATTCCTTCTAGAAACCCTAAATAAATAATACATATTCAAAACTATACTAAGTGTAAAAACAGGTCGTCCGGGTAGACTTTGCATAGGTTGTCTTCACCGGGTAGGCTTTGTGCCTTTGTCTTCTTCGGGTAGACCTGGTAACCTTGAAGTGTGCTCGGGAACAGTTCTCCGGGTAGACTTTACTTGGAGTATTTTCCTAAAGAAATACTCACCTAGCAGAATTCAATCTTCTTGATCATATCAAACTTTGCCCGACATGACCTTACGAGCAACCTTGTTCTTTAATGGTCCATTCAAATCCTTGCTAGGAATAGCTTATTATAAAAGCAAAGTGTGCTTAGCAACACTGTAGCATGCTAGAGTTGAATCCTGCCCGATGTTACTTAAGATATTTCATTACTCTCATCAAGCTTACTCGGACCATTGTTTTATTGATGAATACCTTGCCCGATCTTCCAATCACTTGGCTTCATGAGCTTGGTTAGCCAAGAGCTTACTCAGAGGTAAACCATACTCGCCTAAGAAGAACATTCTTGCGAGACATAGTGAACCCTACTCGAGTGTACACTAAAGAAGAATATTAGAAGATAACCTTGCCCGATGGACAAAATACCTTGCTAGAGGTAAGAAAACCTTACCCGGGAATCCAAGTGTGCTCGGATTACATACTTAGCGATTTCTAAGGAGGTTGAGAAGATTCCAATCTTCCTTATACTTCTCTTAGGTCAAATTTTGACTCAACAATCTCCCCCTAGATCGGAACACCTCAGTTGTCCCCAAAACACTTCTACAGTTACTTACACATAGTCAAAATACACATCAAATCAAAATCAAAAATTTTTACATATTCAAAATTCTGTCCAAAGATATTACACGACAAAACCTATTCTAATATCTTTATCTTCTCCTTGCATCATAGGTTGCTTGTCTTCGATTGATCATCACCGTTCCTGTCCTTTGTTGGAAGATAGAAAGGATTTGGTAATGAGTGTGACTCTTAGGAATATCCATATCCCTTATATCTCTAAGATCTTCATCATGCAGATATGTCAAGTCTTCATCCTTTTTGATTTTCCCTAAGATAAGCCCATCTGAATTTTGAAGAACATAGTGGCCATCATTTTCCTTATATTCAATTTCAGCAATGATGCCATTCTTCTGAACAGTGTAGTTTGGGCGTGTCATTCTTTTCCCAATGCTTGTACAAGTATTCATATTTGACAGGCGATTGTTATTTCTCACTGACAACTGATAATTCAATTCAGTACTTCTTATCTTTTTCATTCTTGTTGTTCTTCTGGTTCTATCCTCTTTTGTCAACTTCCAACTTTTCTTTTCTTTCAAAAATGGAAATCCCTTGTCAGCTTCACTTCTCAAATATTTTGAGAGTTCATTTTGCTGTCTCCCGGCCAAGTTATTATTGTCATGATAGTCATATAAGTCAAGTGTGGCCATCTTCTCCAATTGTTCTCTTGAATACTCAGCAAAATCATCTCTGAATACAATATCTGTCAATTGTCTACTTTGCATAATCACCTTTAAAGACTCAGAGACTGAGTCAAAGTAGAGTCTTCTTGGTAGATCCACATTTGATTGTGGTCTTGTCATTCTTTTTGATCCGGCTATACTTGATTCACCTCTGCCTGTTGATGGGTGTAGTCTTGATATAGGTGGCCTAATTGGGATAGACTTCACAGGTTTTCTAGGCCTAGATATAGCAAAAACTTTCATATACATGGATTCAATTAGCTCAGCAGGGTAGTTAATCAGGTCTGCAAAGTTTTCACCAGCATCTTTGCAAAGTTTAATAATCATTTGAACTACCCTTGGATTATTCATTAATCCCGCTGGCACAAATCTCCCATCAACAAAACTCCTGGGGTTCTCACCCTCCAACAGAACTTTCTCCCACTCAGCCTTTTGCAAATAAAACAGCTCTTTCAATTCATACTTGTCCAATGCATCAAAGGCATTCTCATTCATTCCATTCTGATTCACCATTATACCCCTAAGAATTTGAGTCATTTCTGCATTTTCCCAAGGAACAATAGGTTCATCTACTGGTTCAGGTTTCACTTCCATTGGGATTGGGGTTTCATCAGCCTTCTTTGATTCATTCTCAGCTTCTTGTTTCTTCCTCAATGTTATAATTTTTCTTTTCTTCTTGGGAGGTTCAGTGTGTTCTTCCGTTGATTGTACAATGGATGGCTCAGGTTGCACACTCTTCAATTGATCTTTCTTTTGAAACTTGTTGTAGTGTGACTCAACTGCAGCCTTTGATAGGCTATTTATTTCTTCTAGTGCCATCCCTTTATCCATTAAGTAACCACATTTTCCAGCATATTTCTTTCTCAAAGTTTCAAGTTTCTCAGCCAGTTTATCTTCTCTTACAAATTTTTCTTTGATTTCTTCTCTAGTGTTATTGTAAGCATCTTTGAGCTGTTCAAACTTGAAATGGGTCAAATATTTTTAAGAATAACCATGCTTTCTCAGATAATCTCTATATTTCTGGCCATCTTTGTTCTTTTGCTGTATTTGTTTCTTGATGATGTCCCTTTCTCTGTCCAATTTTTTTTGCATTTCTTCATCAAATAGAGGAACAAGATCTTCAAACTTGAATCCATGTCTCATTAATGGATGGTTTCTTCTTGCATCATTAATACTTTGTTGTATGCTTACCCTTTGATCTTCTGACATTTGTACTTGTGGGGACACAGCATCCACATGTTCATCGGCTTTTCCCTGATCATCATTTTCAGATTCATCCTCCTCTTCTGTTGATTCATTGACAACATCAATCATAGGTTCGTTAGGAGTTGGCACATCAGGAACTAGAAGATTTGGGACCCCATCAACTACTTCCTCAGGCCTTAAGCTTTGTAGAGGAATAGCTCTAATTGGACTTGCTTGCTCTTCTGTGGTCTCAACAAAACACTTGTTCTTATCATCCCATTTTCCCCTTTTCACTGATTCAGCTCTACCAGCTTCTTCATAATCTTCAGGTCTGAGCCTCTTTTTGGTGTATTTCTTCCGATATCTTGCATCATAAGTCCATTCCCAATCAGATGGGTTTTTCCTGATATCTTCTTTGATCTGCTCAGCCCATTTCTTTGCAAAGATTGATTCAATTCACCAATTTCTTCAAAGTTCAATTTGATATTTAGGTTCTTTTGTTCTTTTTTGGCTCAACTTTTGAATTTGTTTAATTTTGAGGCTGACTGAACTTGCTCATAACCATAGCAAGTGTGTTATCCACTTCCTCATTTCTCCTTAAATTGATCAATGTCTCAATCACTATTTGATCATCCTCCTCCTCTTCATTAAGAACTTTTGAAATGTTGGCTTGATCAATTTGATCAATAAGTGTTAGGTTTTAACAAGATTATCAAAGCCATATAAACCCATTTATATGAAAAACGCAGCGGATTAAAAGTTTTAAATCTTGTTATATTGATTGATATAAAACCCGTTTTATATGTAAAACCCAAGCCCCGGATCCATATACGAATTACATGCATACCAAAACTATCAACCATAGGGGGTTTATGTAATACAACCTTTCAAGAGCCAAGAATATGAAGGAGATGACGGTTTGAATGGCTAGCCTTCAATGGTGAAGAGCCTCAAGTTTGTATACCCTCCAAGCCTTCAACAAACACCTTGCTTGCTAGGATTTAATGACTCTTGCACTTGAAAGATAAAACCCTCTTGTGTTCTTCTTCCTTAAACTGATTTTTGGAGAGAAGATACAAGGGAGGGAGTGTGTACAATATTGCATGTAATGTGGTTGGTCCTATTTTTGTCGTGTCCCAAGATATATTAATAATAGAAAATTTCATAAACAATTGGGTGGGAAGTTTCCCCCCAAAAGTGGGCTGGTCCTACCAGATATTATTTTCTCTTTCTTCCTAGAACAGACTAATACCCCATGTAGTAGTCTCAGGACTAATATTCCATATACCAGTCGCAGTACTAATACTCCATGTATTAGTCACAAGTCTATTGAAACTTTGTGACACTTAACACTTTTAACATGCCATAAGTTTCATGCAACATACCACAACCATTATCATATATATATCATTTAACAACCTTAAATAATATCATAAGATAACCTCTCTAAATAAATTATCCATATAATTTATTGATTCCTCAAGTACAAATATTTAGAAACTCATTTTCTAAATATATAAGTGCTAATATTTAATTGTTAGATCATATCTACAATAAATATTATGGTGTTTGTCAAGCTTGTTATTGGGTATGACCCGACTTGGATCATAACGTACTAGCCATATGAACTCTAATATGTGTCTTGGGCTGACTGATTCCTACAATCTCCCACTTGCACAAGATACATAGAAGATTAATTCAAGTAGCAAATACCGCCTAACAACGCTTTACTACCCCTAATACGTACGACGAAGTGCCATTCAATAACATCATCCCCTTCAAGTCCCTTACTTGAAATGATTTAGGTGAATCTATCATTTATCCTTTTGCCACGGATGTCATGTCAAATCCAAAGACACAGAATGATCATTCTTTGTTGATTTAACTTAGCAGGTCTTAGACATCTCACTCTCAACGAATAAGAGGGACAAATCTCCTATTGACAACATACGTCTCTCACTATCACCTTGTACTACACTTGAGCTCAGCCTTATGTACTGACATGTTTCAGAGCAGCGAAGAACTAAGTCAAAGTATAATAGTCGATGAATATCAAGACCCAATATGTATCTCATGTCAGAGGATACTATGATGTTCGCCTTTACTCAAATTTACTTATGATCACAAATACAAGGATTCCATGCAGTAAAATTGAGAGCGGGTCAATCCAATATTTATCCCATAAATACCTATGAACCTTGGCAGCAACCCTTGCTATATTCATACCCTATGAATATCTACCAATCCAAGTTCATAATAGTCTTACCTTCATACTTGTTCCCAAAAATATGAACGACTACGGGCATTTAGAATAATTAACTTATTCACGGATTTAAACATGCTAAAATAGAACATAACTCAAATGTCATAATCATAAACCATAATCATATGAATGAGTCAAAATAACAATTGTTCCGATATCCAAATACAAAATAGATCAAATCCAATAACTAGAATATCGAAGTCCTAAGGCGTAAGTATGACCCTCATGCTTCGGCCTTTCAAGGAGCTTCGTGAGTGGATCCGCAATGTTTTGATTAGTGTGAACTTTGCGAATACATATCTTTCCCTTTTCAACTTCATCCCTTATGTAGTTGAATCTGCGCTAAATGTGCATAGTCTTTTGATGTGCACGGGGTTCCTTGATTTGAGAAATCGCTACCTCGTTGTCACAAAAGATTTCTAGAGGGTCCTGAATGGTACGAACTACCCCTAGATCGCCCACGAACTTTCTAATCCATGCAGCTTCTTGAGCTGCCAATGAGGCAGCGATGTATTCAGATTCAGTGGTGGACAATGCTACCACATCTTGTTTTGTTCTCTTCCAAGAGACAGCACCACCATTTAGAACGAAGACATATCCCGATTGTGATCGAGAATCATCTCGATCAGTTTGGAAACTCGCATTTGTGTAACCCTTTACAACGAGTTCCTCCTCACCAGAGCCATATAATAGAAACATATCCTTAGTCCTTCTAAGGTATTTCAATATGCTCTTACCCGCCATCCAATGGCTACTTCCCGGATTTTTTTGGTATCGACTTTTCATGCTCAAAGCGCATGACACATCCGGTCTAGTGCATATCATGGCATACATGATGGATCCTATAGCCGAAGCGTATGGGATTCCATTCATTTTGTCTTGCTCATCCTTTGAGCTTGGACATTGAGAAGCATTCAATATTGTTCCTCTTTGAATGGGTACGAAACCTTTCTTAGAGTTGTCCATCTTGAACCATTTCAAGATTTTGTCAATGTATACACTTTGATTCAAACCTATCAACCACCTTGATCTATCCCTATAGATTCTTATTCCCAAAATATAGGCGGCTTCACCAAGATCTTTGATGGAAAAACAACTCCCAAGCCAGGCTTTTACACCTTCCATGGTTGGAATGTCATTCTCAAACAAAAGTATGTCATCAACATACAATACTAGGAAAGTAATGATGTTCCCACTAGCTTTCTTATACACACAAGCCTCATCAGCGTTCTTGATGAATCCAAATTTCTTGACTTCTTCGTCAAAACGGTGATTCTAACTTCAAGATGCTTGTTTCAATCCATAGATTGATTTCTTTAACTTGCATACTTTATTAGGATGTTGTGGATCGACAAAACCTTCAAGCTGAACCATATAGACATCTTCTTCAAGATGTCCATTTAGAAAAGCGGTTTTGACATCCATTTGCCAAATCTCATAGTCATAATATGCGGCTATGGCAAATATTATCCTTATAGACTTTAGCATCTCCACGGGCAAGAAAGTTTCATCATTATCACCCCCTTGAGTTTGAGTGAAACCCTTTGCTACAAGTCTAGCTTTATAAGTATCCAAGTTTTCATGCATGTCGGTTTTCTTCTTGAAAACCCACTTGCTTCCAACTAGTTTAGAATTAAGAGGTGGAGCAATCAAGTCCCATACTTGGTTGTCATGCATGGATTGCATCTCAACATTCATGGCTTGCAGCCATTTCTCACAATCAGATTGCGACATTGCATCTCGGTAAGTGGTGGGTTCATTCGAATCTACCACGTAGCATCCATCCATCAAAAATCCATATCTTTCAGGTGGGGTGTTAATTCTACCTGTCTTGCGAACGCTTTGTGCGTTTCGATCAACCATTTGATCATCATCAACAACCTCTTGTTGGTTGCTAGTGTCAACCAAACGTGTATCGGCTTGCGGTTCTCGATCCTCCTCGAGTTCCATAGTTCTATCAGTTCCTTTCATAAGGAACCTTCTTTCCAAGAACCTAGCTTTGCGAGCTATAAACACTTTATGCTCATTTGGATTATAGAAATAATATCCCATTGAATATTCGGGATATCCTACAAAGATACACTTAGTGGAACGGCTTTCAAGATTATCAGGGGTGCAGATCTTAACATAAGCCTCACAGCCCCATACCCTTAAATTTGATAATGACGGAACCTTTCCATGCCATATTTCAAAAGGTGTCCTTTCCACTTTCTTGGTTGGTGCCATATTTAAAATACGGGCAGCAGAGATCAGTGCGAAACCCCAAAATGATAGAGGTAATGTGCTTCTAGCCATCATGGATCGAACCATATCCAATAAAGTTCGATTCCTCCTTTCAGACACACCATTATGTTGTGGCGTTCCAGGTGGAGTAAGTTGTAAGACAATCCCACAACTCCTAAGATGTTCTAGAAACGCATCATTGAGGTAATCATCTCCTCTATCGGATCGTAGTACTTTGATTGTTTTGTTAAGTTGATTTTGTACTTCATTTTGGAAGACTTTGAACATTTCAAAGGCTTCATTTTTGTTTCTTAACAAGAACACATACCCATAGCGACTATAATCGTCGGTAAAGGTAATGAAGTATCTTTCACCATTCCTTGTCATTGTCCTAAAAGGACCACATACATCTGAATGTATGATACCTAGTAAGTCTTTCGCCCTTTCATTATTTCTATTAAAGGGCTCCTTGGTCATCTTTCCCAATAAACAAGATTCACATTCATCAAATGAATCATCACTTGATTTCAAAAGACCATTCTTTTGAAGTGTATGAATGCGATCCTTGTTTATGTGACCAAGTCGACAGTGCCAAAGAAAGGTTTTACTCAAATCCAATTTGAGTCTTTTGGTGTTAGCTTGGTACAACGAGTTATCAATGGATGTATTATCATGAACCAATTAATAAATGCCATTAGACGGCATCGCTTTAAAATAAAAGACATCATTCATGAAAACACAAATACCATTGTCTACAAACTTTAAATCATAACCACATTGTCTTAAAAGAGAAACGGAGATAATGTTCCTAGTCAAACTAGGAGCATACAAAATGTTTTTCACAACAACTTCCAAACCATTTGGAAGCTTCAAAACATAGTCTCAATGTGTTCCCTCTCCCATGTTTCATTCATGACTTGTTGCAGTCTCCTTGCAGCAGCAGCAGCAGCTTTGTCTTCTTCCTCCTCTTCTCTACCAATATTTGCCTTGACAGGCTCTTCTACCTCATCATTCTCATTAATTTTTTCTTTTCCCTTCTCCATTCTTCTATTCAATTCTTCCTCAGTTTCTGATGGAAAATCATCAATGTCTTTCTCCAAGTCATCCATATCCTCATCATGCTCTACTTGGAGCTTTCAGGTTGTTCAGTTTCAGTTTTAGTGATTATAAGCTCCTCAGTAGCATCATCATCATCATTGATCACATCAGTTTGAGCTTCTGTTGCAGTTAAAATATCAGTCAACACATCAGTCTGCATATCAGTAGCCACATCAGTCTGTATATCAGTAGCCACATCAGTGGTAGCCACATTTTCATCCAAATTTATCTTTTCAATCTCATCGTCTTTCTCCTTTTGTCCTCCAACATCATCATCATCTCTGTTCACAACATTTAACACTACATTATTTACATCATAGTTTTGCTCATCTCCTTCAGACTCATCAGCTTCATAGTCCTCTCTGATATCAGTTTTTCACTGCTTTCCACAGAAGCATCATATGCATTTAATAAACAAGTCAAACCATCATTGTTTGACATCACACCAACATCTACACCAACATCTACACCAGCATCTACCATCACAACCTCATCAGTACCAGTAGTACCATGTGGCTCATTTATATTCTCCCCCTGTTTTGCGGCAGCTGAGGTCTTCTCAACCTCCTACTCAAGGGTTTGAATTCTTGAATGTGAAACAGCCAATAGAGATTTTTAACTCCTCATTCTTCTTTCTTAGTTCTGTATTCTCTCTCTTCAGATAAATATTTTGACAAATAAGGTTGAAGTTTCTGTGCATCTGGAAGGCATTTGAGGGAGGGGTATCGGATGGTGAGGTTATAGGTTGAACTTGTGACTGGTCAGGATCAGGAACAGGGTTTGTTTGACTTGGGGTTTGAGTTGTGGTTTTAGGTGGGGTTTGGTGTAATTGTTCAATTTGGTTTGGGTTTAGTATGGGTGTATGAGTGGATGGGGGTTGAATAGGTTTGTCATTTAGTGGTGGAGTGGAATATGGTGATTGTATTGGGGTTTGAGATATTTGGTCATTTGGTGATGGTGGGTATGGTGGAGTGTTTGGTGGTGAGTCAAGAGGTGTGGTAGTTGGTGTTTGTGTAATTTGGAACTCCCCCTGATTTTGTACATTCTCATCAAAATTATCAGTACCTCCTTCTGCATGCTCAGCACCATCATCAACATCAGCATTATCATCATTATCTCCATCATTATCTCCATCATCATTCTCATTCACATCACTTTCATCATTCTCTCCATCATTTCCATCATCTCCATAATTCTCTCCATCATTGTCTCCATCATTACCATCATCTCCATCATTGTCATCATTTCCTTCATCCTCATTTTCTTCTTCATGTACCTCCTCTGCCAAAATCTCATGTAAATGAGGAATATGAATATCATCAACCATTAGCCATGGTAGATCTTCATGTACAACATCTAGATTGAATCTATTTGTACTGGTTGATATTATAATTCTCTTGTATGTATCCCAATTTTGTAATGAATGAGTGATTCCGGTAACAGGTAAATCTTCCAACTCCTGATTAAAAATAATTTGAAGAAATCTGGGATAAGCCAAGAATCTGTTTCTGTGTTCCTTCTTCAAGTTGCTCACAAGTCCTTCAAAAATCATATTCGAAAAATTGAAAGGAAATCTGAATAGTACAGCAACTGTGGCATTAGCCATATCCCGACTCATAAGAGTCCATGATCCCTTTCGAGGGCCAAAACCCTGAATGATGTGATGAATCAAAAATCGATATAACAAGGGGAACATTCCCTTCTAGTATTGGCCGTCATGAACAGTCCCCTGATAACCCATCATCTGACTAAAAATTCTGAAGAGTTGGGCAGTTGTTAAGTGAAGTGATTCTAGGTAATCATCATTCAACCGCTAGCATCTTCTAATCACTCTTTCATCTATGCGAATTTCTTGGTTCGCAATAGTGGCTTCGATCCTCTTTCCGTTAACATCATCATACAATCTCGTTGATCGCCAAAAATCAAGTGAATGATTTCTGTAGATAGTCGGATATTCAGTTAAAGCAAAATTAATGTTGGATCGTTGTAGCCATCTTATCATCACTACAACTTCTTCATTTGACGGAATGACTTGCAACAAATGTTGTGCTTGTGCTCAAAGAAATATCTTGGTTGATTTGCATCCGCCATATCTAAAAAACATAACCAAACACATTCAATGAAGAAATTAGTCCTAAAGTTCACAACGTTAACTAACTTCAAGTTATAATTTTGAAGAAGAAAGAAAGAAATATCATGAAGAACCTTTTTGAAGAAGAAAGAAAGAAACTAACTTCGCATTAATGATAAATGCGATAAGTCAGTTAGGTTTTTAGAGAGCAATCAGTGGAAGGAGAGAGAGAGGGAAAATAATGTTGAAAAACTTCTCTCACTCCCTCTTATATACCTTTTGAAAGTGGGTTTTAAATGCATTTTGTCGTTTAGTGAGTTAATCGTTGTCATATAATGATCTTATCCATTAAAAGTTTTAACACCTAAAAACCTTACCCGATAAAAGCTAAGTATCAGACCTTGCTCGAAAAACTTAGTCTAGCACAGATCTTACCCGAATAACTCAGTCTAGCACAGACCTTACCCGAATAACTCAGTCTAGCACAGACCATACCCTAATAACTTAGCCTATCTTAAACCTTACCCGAAAATTATTCACAATACTCAATCAAGTATACTTTGATGCAAAGTATGCCTGAAAACCTTCAAGAAATACAAATTGTGCTAGGAGTGAGTTCCTAATACAAAGTGTACTCGGAAAGTCAATTTGAAATTACCAAGTATATTAAGGGAACATATGAAGATTCAAAGTGTGACCGAAATAGAAGTGTGCCCGGAAAACAAGGTTTACCCGAAAACACTTGAAATTTCGAAGAACCATAATCGCAGGAACACATAGCTTGCTAGAAATAAATTTAAACAGTAAAACACACCTAAGTGTGCTAGTGAGGTCAAAATCACTAAAGCTTGCTAGAAAGCATAATATTCAGACATAAACAATCAGGCTTGCTTGGAAATTGATTAGAATAGTAAACTCTACCCGAAAAGTATCAAGTACTTCAAAGCATGCCCGAATTAACAAACTTAGATAAAATCATCTAAGTGTGCCCGGAAGGTTATAAATCATCAAACCTTACCCGAAATTACATAATCAACCTTTTGTAGGTAAAATGCAACACTTTTTGCTTTAAACACAATATCAGTTATATTTAACAATAAAAATCACTGTTTAAGAGCAAATGGTGCATTTAGAGATCAAATTTCAGTTATGATTGTTTTCAAAACAATTTCTTTTCTTTTGCTGAAAAGATCTCAATAATGGGATCATATTGACTTAGTAGCTTTCTCAATACTTCATTCTCAGCATTATTATGACAACATAGACATGTCAACAGCAGGTCTAGACTTAACATGAATTTCATCTCTTTGGTGATATGATTAAGTTTCAATTAATATGCATAATTCTTAATGGATAACACATGTTGTTTTCTGATGATCCTTATCTATTCTCAAGGCCTATTTGGCTTTCTCCAAATCACCACAATTTGACTTTGACCACCTGGATTTGGTCAAAATTTTAATGACATAACATATTTATAAAAATGTTGGATTTTTCTTTTCAAAATTTACAAACATATATGAGGTTGAACGTTGGACTTACTTGCCACGCAAGTCGGACTTACATGCCTTTCATTCGGAATGTTTAAAGGACTTATATGATTGCCTCCACCCCTGTAGTTCTAGAATTCACCCTCATGTTTTCATTTTCTTTTAAAAAGTTTGTGAACATTAATCAACTTTTGGTTGATAAAATATTTAAAATCATGTAGTTCACAGTTGTTCTTTGTCATTCTTTTAAATCAGATATTTCATTTTGGTGACCAAATACCAACAGGCTTGTGTATGACTGGATAATCACTTTTCTGCCTATCATTTGGAAAGATATATATAGGAACATGCATAGACAACAATGTAACTCCACATAAGACATAGCAGTTTCTTTATGTTTATATCATCTTAGATTTTACACATCATGAGAGAGCAACCATACATGTTAATGACTGTACTAAGTGCCCTTTTGGCCTATTAAATCCATATGATTGGCTAAGTAGACAATGTACTATCATTTCCCATATTAAAACCGTTTTAAATTCAGACACCCCAATATCTTCTATCTGACAGGTAAATGGCTATACTGTTTGACCACAAGTGGTCAACAGGATCAAACATATATGTGAGTACATGTCCTTTCAAAACATAGTTATTGACATAGTTTTAAGTGAAAGAATATAAAACAAGTTACAATTACCCCAAATGCTTTCAATTTTCTAGGTTAATGGCTATCCTATCAATTATGAGAACATGTGGCAGGACCAAACATATACAAGTATATACCTTTCCAACTTGAGCAAATGACATAATTTTCAGCAAAAGTAACTTTTTGAGACTTTTCTTTGAAAAGATTTTCTTTCAAGCTTCTACAAAGCTTTGAACTGAATAGTATTATCATGTCTCTACACTATTAACAACTTGCTCTTGTATTTTCAGAATATGTTTTGATCAAACATGTTTCTTAACAAATTTCAGTCATGCATATCATTTTGACTCAAACACATTTTAACACAATCACAAGCATAGCATATTCAAATCATGATCATCAATGACATCATTAAAACAAGAAGACTTCACAATATGCATATTCTAATTTATCCTAATCGCATCATCAGATTAGATTACTCACGTAATCAAACATTTAATCATGACATCAGATAAGCATATATTCAGTTTTGTCCATTAAAAAACTACTTATCTTGACATCAAAACAGTTAACTGACAAACAATCATAAGCATCAAGGACACCTAATTTCCACATGATCATTTAAGCAAATATCAGTCAACATAACAAAAGCATCAATGATATCATATCATATTCAAGCATATTCACACAATATTCAATTTGTGGGACCTCTAATAATATAATCAATTAGCACAAAGAGGCACACACCAAGCACACATCCTCAATCAGACCTCATCAGAGTTGATCATCCCCAGGGCTTTCAAAAGAAAGTTAAACTTGGTTCTGTCAAGTGGTTTGGTGAATAGGTCTGCCAAGTTATCACTTGTATCAACTCTTTTCATCTCAATCAAACCTTTTTCACTACAGTCTCTTAGGAAATGATGTCTGATTTCAATGTGCTTAGTCTTAGAATATTGAACTGGATTCTTAACAGTAAAATATGCAGCAGTATTGTCAATAAAAATAGGGGTGTTCAAAAATTCAAACCATAGTCCAGCATTTGGTTCTGAATCCAGAGAACTTGTGCACAGCAAGCAGATGTAGCAATGTATTCAGCTTCTACAGTTGATATTGACACAATAGTCTGCTTCTTGCGTTGCCATGACACTAGCATGTCTCCCAAAAATTGACATCCACCTGAGGTTGACTTCTTGCTCATGTTGTAGCCATCATAATCACTATTTGTGTAGGCAATCAAATCAAAAGACTGGTTCTTTGGATACCAAATCCCCAAGTCTGGTCTTCCTTTCAAATATCTAAAGATTATCTTGACTGCATTCATGTGAGAAACTTTTGGACTTGACTTGAATCTTTATCACACATCAGTGATATGCTCAACAGGTTATATTGTAGTCCCTCAACATAGAACACATTGTCAAATGAAACTTTTCCAGTTGTTAAAATTCCCTTTCCAACTATCTTTCCCCCATTCTCATCACTGCTATTTGCCACATGACCTTCAAGCTTCTCTTCATAATTAACAAGTGACCTCTTGTCACAAGTCATGTGCCTAGAACATCCACTGTCCTTATACCACACTTCATTCATTGGACTGGTCTGTTCCTGCACAAATCAAAAGAAGTTGATTAGTTAAGTGATGAAGTGCAAGTTATTTCAACTTGCAAAACATCAGTTTCATTTTCAGTAGCAGCATTGGGTGCGAGTGTTATAGGTTCAGGATCTTCATGTTTTAACTCAAGATTATCTGAATTGTCAGTTTCATAACCACACTCTCTTGGAGTTTTCACAAATGAAGTTGTGTTCTTGCAATCTCTCAGTGCACTTTCACATTCTTGAACAACATAGTCCTTCTTTTCTGAGTAATCTCTTACATCAGCAAACTCTTCCATCTTAGTTTCAACCTAAGGTTTCCAAAGAAATCCTTGAGGTTCATGACCATGTTCCAAAAGAAAATTTTCATCACCTGTCAGGTCTGTTGGTTTCTTTCTAAGAAAGACACCCTTGTTTCTTGTCTTCTCACTACTTGGTGATCCATGAGAATCATCAGACTTCACTGATTTTGTGTCTTGATTGGGGATAATTCTCAATGGTTGAACATTCTTCTTGACAGATTTATCAGACTTCTTAGGAGACATGCTTCTTCTTACTGATTTAGTCACATGTTTCTTTGTTTTGACATCAGCTTTCTCCTCCTTCTTAGTCTCTACTTCGGATTTAAACACATCTTTTCTCATGGTCTCTTTTCCACACACCTTTCCTTTTCCCAGGTATGCATCATACTTTTGCTTGTATAGAACAAAGTCTTGTCCATACTTTGTCTCATCTGGGACATGAAAAGGGTTGAAGTTGAATCTCTCATTACAAGAATTAGTGTGGTGACAATATTCATCACATTTCTTGCACCAAACTTTTCCTTTGTATTTTTCATGATCACTTCCTTTCTTAAACCTTTCACTTGGTCTAGGTGCTTTGACTCCATGTGTTTTTTGATTCTTCAGACCATCAAAATCAATTATGAAAGGAACAAATTTCATAATCTTGATGTCTTGTCTTTCAACCTTACTTTTGACAAAGACAATGTTCTTCATAATCAAAGGTTCTTCATCTATGCTTTCCTTATGTCTTGACTGCCTCTTCTCATATTCTTCCAAAGTTTTCACTTCCCCAATATCAAACACCTCATGACTAGAGAAAACTGGATAAACAGGGATAAAGTTTTCAACATCAACTGTTTCAGTCACCTTTTTCTTGTTGTTGCTCTTTATCCTTTCCAATACAGCCTTGCTTGGTGGCCTTACTGCATTGTAGCTTACATTTTTCTCCTCACATATTTCAAAAGACACATGCTCTCTCTTCATTCTTTAATTTTTTTCTTCATTCTTGGTGTGACAGGTGGATACAATGGAAGTTTCTCATTTGATTCTGGTTTCTTCAATCCCCTTTCAGCATCTTTGATTTGTTCATCAGTGATATGATCACTCAAAATCACTTAAGTCATCTGCATTCAGATCATCAGAATCAAAATCATCTTCAGAGACTTGTACTCCAATTTACTTGTCTTCTTTCAATTCTTCCTTTACCACAAATTCCCCTTCTTCATTCACCTCAACATTCTTGTAAAGATCAACAAATTCTTCTTTGTCTTGAAAGACATCTCTTAATTGTTGTGGATATGCATCTCTCTTCTCTTTGTCCACTTTGGGCATAAAGTTGTTGTTGAATGGTGGTGGAACTGCTTTGTATTTGTCTTCCTCTTTCACTTGGTTCAGAATACCACAAATGTTTCCTGTGGAAACCAAGTTCTTGAGAAATTCATTTTCAACTTGAAATTTTGTGTTATGCACCTTCTCTTCTACAGTCACCTTCTTCAACCCATCTATCTCAGTGGTGTATCTCTTTTGAGCTCTATAGCTGCTTATACAATCATCTTCTAAACTTTTAATTTTCTCTTCATTAATCAAATCACTTGCCTCATACCTATTGATGATACTTTGTTTCCTAAAACACTCACCCTCCAGCTTGCCTACTTTTACAGTTAATTCATTGATAATTTAATTTAAATCAACTGTAGGAGTAGAGTGTACTTGAGGTGATGTTCCAGCTTCTTTCTCAATAAAAGCCATAAGTGCAACATTTTCCCTTTTGATGTCATCTGCAATGTCCTCTTCATGATTGATCCAGTCAAAATTACCCTCATGCTGTGCAGCCAAAGCTACATTCCGTTGATTTCTTGGTTGATTTTGATTGGATCTGTTTGAGCTGGTTGGAGCAGTTTGAAGGTTTTGGTTGTTGTTTCTTTCAAAACTTTGATTCTGATGCACAACTTGTTGATTGTTCATTTGAGGCTGTTGAAAGTTGTTGAAGTTTGGATTGTAGTTGTTGAAGTTGTTGGGATTGTTGTTGAAATTGTTGTTTCTCTGCTGGTTTTGTTGGTACTGTTGCTGCTGATTTCTTGACTGGTTCTGGAACTGGTTCATCTGAAAGTTTCTTGGCATGTTGCATTCTCTGGCAAAATGACCAGGCTGTTGGCAGTTATAGCATATGGCTTTTGACTTATCAAAACCAATTCTCTCATTTGGCCCTGATAGAAGTGATCTACCAGTCCTGTTGTATAACCTCTTGCTTCTAAGAGCCAACATGGCAGTTTGCCATTTCAAATCAATGTCCTCCAAATCATCTGCATCTATTTGCTCTAAATCATCTTGAACAATGCTGGTATGAACCATATTCTTTGCTACAAAGGCATTATAAGATTCAGTGAATATTGAGAACTAAGCTTGGTAATCAGATCCATGACTTCCATTTCCACCAACAAAAGGTGTATGTCCATTTGCCATTGAGGCTGAATCACTGTCTTCTAAGAGTTGGACATTGAACCTTGTTTGATTTTGTGGGTTGCTTGAGCTACCACCAACAAAAGCTTTAGGTGTATCAACACCATGTTCAATTGGTTCCTCTTTGATGGGAATCTGTTGTTGGTTTTTGGTTGACAAGTTTCCCATAGGTGCAATGAGAGCATTGGTCACCTGGAAACATGGCTTCTCTTTTTTGATCATTTCGTTCTCAATCAACTAAATTTCAGCAGCCTGAAGGAAGCAGACTACATCATCCACCTTTAATTCGTTAAAGTTGGCCTTTTGAAGAATGAACTTGCAGGCATTGTACCATTCCTTTGGCATTGAATTGAGCAACTTGGTGTTCAAATCAAAATCGGTCATCACATAGTCAGTTGTTCTGAACTCATTAACAATTGCTAGAAATCTCTCTAGAATTGACTTCAATATTTCTCTATCTTTGTACTTGAATCTTTCTAGCTGTTGCTTGAGCCTTTGTTTCTTTATGTTCCTCAGTTCGGTGTTACCTTCATACATCTCAAGGATTGCATCATACATTGCCTTAGCAATTGTGTGATGAGCAACCTTGGTTAAAATCTCCCAAGACAGTCCTAGCTTAATCATGGCTAAGGCCCTTTCATCCACCTTCCTCATTCTTTCACGCACAGCTGCAGTTGCATTTGCACCTTCAGTAGTATCTTGTGGACCGTTCTTAATCGAATTCCACATATCCACATCGTTATAACAAACAACTGCATCAAATAAGAGTTTCCATTTCGTGAAATTTTCCTGTCCATTAAGTCTAGGAATCTTATTAGTAGACACCTCTTGATCTTCGTAACCGGACATTTTTAAAAGCAGAATTGATTAATTAGTAAAAACAGATTTTGAAAATAATCAGATCTGAGAACCGGATCTTCAGATCTGATGTATCTGGTCCAATTAGAGCAAGATTAAGTAATAAAAATGAGAACTTTAAACAGAATAAGTAAAAGAAAACACTGGTAATATGTAGACCTAGACGGAAATGAAGAACAGAGCAGCTGACGTCACTCTTCAATGAAACAGTGTTCTGCTTACGTCATTGTTCTTCAACAGATCTTCAATCAGCAACAAATTCTTTACCCAAATTATCAACAACAAGCTCTAATACCACTTGTCAGTCCCTATAATCACTCACAATCACAATCAAGTCATAACTCACACAATAAATGTGTCGACAAGAGAGTTAATGACAGTTGCTATTTTAGGAAAGAAAATCGTTTGTTTAAGAGAAATCAGAAACAAACAGTGTAGTTGCTGAAAGACTAACAAAAGGTAACTAACACATAAGAATCAATCAAAAGATTTCCATTCATATAAACTAGTCATACAAATGTTAATCGATATAGGGTTTCTTTGATGGAAAGTTACATCCGTATGATTCTATGACAGCTGTCACGCTCAACAAATATTCTCTCAATATTAATTGGCTTGTCCGTCTCTATCCGTTGTTAGGAGGCGTGCCCTAAAATATTACTTTTATAGGCCTGACACCTCTTGATAGCTGTCATTCCTTCTAGAAACCCTAAATAAATAATACATATTCAAATTACATATTCAAAACTATACTAAGTGTAAAAACGGGTAGACTTTGCATAGGTTGTCTTCACCGGGTAGGCTTTGTGCCTTTGTCTTCTTTGGGTAAACCTGGTAACCTTGAAGTGTGCTCGGGAACAGTTCTCCGAGTAGACTTTACTTGGAGTATTTTCCTAAGAAAATACTCACCTAGCAGACTTCAATCTTCTTGATCATATCAAACTTTGCCCGACATGACCTTATGAGCAACCTTGTTCTTCAATGGTCCCTTCAACTCCTTGCTAGGAATAGTTTATTAGCAAAGCAAATTATGCTTGGTAACAGTGTAGCCTGCTAGAGTTGAATCCCGCCCGATGTTACTTGAGATATTTCATTACTCTCATTAAGCTTACTCGGACCACTGTTTTATTGATGAATACCTTGCCTGATCTTCCAATCACTTGGCTTCATGAGCTTGGTTAGCCAAGAGCTTAATCGGAGGTAAACCTTACTCGGCTAAGAAGAACAATCTTGCTAGACATAGTGAACCCTACTCGGGTGTACACTAAAGAAGAATTCTAGAAGATAAACTTGCCCGATGGACAAAATACCTTGGTAGGGAAAGAAAACCTTGCCCGGGAATCCAAGTGTGCTCGGATTCCATACTTAGCGATTTCTGAGGAGGTTGAGAAGATTCTAATCTTCCTTATACTTCTCTTAGGTCAAATTTTAACTCAACAGTTTGTAAATTTCGAGCATGCTTTGAAGTATTTAACATTTTTCGGGTAGATTTCACTATTTTACTTGAAATTTAATTTCCAAGCAAGCTTAATATTTGTTTACGTTTGAATATGATGCTTACTAGCAAGCTATTATATAGTTAGGACTTTCGAGCATACTTTGATGATTTGTTTGAAAGTACATCTGTTTCTAGCAAACAAGTTGATATGATTGATTGCACTGTTCACTAGCAAGCTTTGTTAATTTCTAAACTTTTTAGCAAACTTAATTGTTTATAGCTTGTTTAAGTTAGTATAGCAAGCTCTGTGATCAGATGTGATATTCTAGCAAGCTTTAGTGACTTTGGACTTTATAGCATACTTAGGTGTTTGTTTTACTGTTTAAACTCATTTCTAGCAAGCTATGTGTTACTTGTGATTATGATTATTTGAAATTATAAGTGTTTTCGGGGAAACCTAGTTTCCCGAGCACACTTTATATTTCGGGCACACTTTGAAAATTCAAATGTTCCCTTAATATACTTGGTAAATTCAAAACTTGACTTTCCGAGTACACTATGTGTTTAGAATTTCTATCTAGCACACTTTGTATTTTGGAGGTTGTTCGAGCATAATTTGCATCAAAGTTACTTGGCTGAATATTTGTGAACTATTTGACATTTACGGGTAAGGTTTGTGATAGGTTGAGCTATTCGAGTAAGGTTTGTATTTAGAAGTATATCTGAGAGATGTATTTGGGTATCTTAATTGATTCCTAGCAAGGTTGCCTACTTGATATTTTATACTTGATTATCTGTCTTGTAATTTAGTTCTCGATCAATCTTGTATTTCGAGTAAGCTTTCTTCATATTACTTAGTTTGTTTTTAATAATTATTATATGGTTTAATCGAGCAAGCTTTGAGAAAGTGGAAGGTTCCTACCAAACCTTGCTATAATTAAAATGAATTTTTCCGAGCAAGATTTGGTAAATGATCTTTATCGAGTAAGGTTTTATATGTGAATATTTTAAAAGTTTAATAGTACTGTTTGACAACTATTAACTCACTACACGACACAATGCATTTAAAACCCACTTTCAAAAAGGTATATAAGAGGGAGTTAGAGAAAATTTTTCCCACTTTCTCTCTCACCTTCCACTCTCTCACCCTCATTTCAGAAAACTCAACCGCCTATTTGCAATAATCTCAACTCCCTTACCCTAATTTACCAGCCCACTTATTCCGACTTGGTAAGCTTTATTTAAGTGTTTTCCGACAACGACTAAGTCATAATGGTCTTTGATTATGCATGTTTACTAACTCTATGTTATGTGTTTAGGTTTTAAATTTGTCGAAGATCAGATTCTTAATGAAATTTCTTCTTATCTTCTTTAAATTATAACTTGAAATTACTTAAAGTTGTGAACTTTATGACTAATTTCTGCTTTGAATATGTTTTGTTTGTGTGTTCAGATATGGCGAATCAAGAAAATCCAAGATATCTCTTTGAACAAAAGCACAACATGTGTGCCTTGTTGCAGGTCACTTCTAACAATGAGGATGTGGCTATGATGATAAGGTGGCTGATAAGATCGAACATACGTTTTGCCCTGACAGAATGCCCGGTTATTTATAGAAATCATTCCCTAGATTTCTGGCGCTCAGCTCAATTGGTAGATGATGTAAATGGTAGGCGGATTGAGGCTACCGTGGCAAGACAGGAGATACATGTTACTGAAAGGTTGATTAGAAGGTGCTTGGAACTTCATGATGATGACCACAACCCAATCAACTTCAATACTGCTCATTTGCTGAGAATATTCGAGCAAACTATGGGATATCAGGGGACAGTGCATGAAGGATAATTTCAAAAGGGCATGTTCCCTATTTTATACAGATTTTTGATCCACCATTTGGTCAGGGGTTTTCCCCGAGGAAAGGATCTTAGACTCTGATGAGTCGTGACTTAGCTAACGCCACTGTTGCTATTTTCTATGATCTACCATTCAATTTCTCCAAGATAATCTTTGATGGGATGGTAGGCATTCTAAAGAAGGCTGAAAAAGACAGATTTTTAGCATACCCAAGATTTCTGCAGATAATGTTTAACCATGAGCTACACGACTTGCCCCCGATGGGTACAACTCATGTTTTGCAAAATCCCAACACCTACAAACGGATTCCTAATCCGGGAAGTACCAGCAGATTCAATCCAAACACTCCATATGAGACTTTACCATGGTTGATGAACCATGATTTGGAGATTATGCCAGTACCTGAGCTAAGCTCAGAGGAGGAAGTGGAGGATGCTGAGTTGGAGGATGATGATAGTGATGATGATAATGATGACGGAGATGCAGGGGATGGAAATGAAGGAGGGGCTGGAGGAGCCGTGATTGATGACATACTTGTTCAGGGGGGAGAACTAACAGATCCCAACACCACCATCCACACCTTTAGCCTCACCACCACCTACCCTAATCCAATCCCCACCACCAACCCTAATCCAAGACTCACATGACACACTACATCAAACCCCACCTGATAACCTAAACTTAAGCCCTCCCACTAACCCAATCTCTCTACCACAATCCCAAATCACAAACCCTTCACCAGAACCTTTTTCATTCACACCACCCACTAACCCTCCCCATATGTCCAATGTTTATAAAAGAAACTTTTATTTGATAACTGAGACTGTACAATTGAGGAGAGAGAATGCAGAATTGAGATGTGAAAATGAGGAGTTGAAAGCTCAGTTGGCCCAGGCACATTCCAGAATTCAAACCCTGGAGCAGGAGGTTGAGAAGACCTCAGCTGCCCCAAAATAGGGGGAGAATATTTCACATGATGAGGTAATTGGAGCTAATATAGAGGTGAATCAGGAAAATATGAATGTGGATAAAGAGATGGTTGAAACAGTTGATACTGATGGATTAACATATATATTGAATTCATATGATGAGAATGAAAGTGATGATGAGGATAGTGGTGTAAGAATGATCTTTGAGGAAGATTATGAAGCTGATCAATCTGGGGGTGAAGAACAAAACTATGATGTAAATAATGAAGTTTTAAACATTGTAGAAAAAGAAAATGATGATGTGTTAGGTAAAGAGAAGAATGTGGAGGATGAAGTGGAGATTGTGAATATGTTGGGTTTCTATGGAATTTACAAACTTAGTTAACCGTTTAACTAGTTATAATTAATGCGGAAACGTGATAGACAAACTAACCATATGAACAACCTAGTTTATTCATTGCAAGATTACCAATAATCTATTTACTAGAAACCCGAAGCTAGGATCAAATGATACGGGAATAACTAAACTATCAAAGTATGTAAACACTTACAATCTTAACCCTTTAAGAGTTTGGTGGATGGTTGAAGAAGATGATGATGTGAATGCAAGACTTTCAAAGGAAAAACCCTCAAACCGATTATACCCCGAGCCTCCAACACGCACCGAGCTATGCTAGGGAGCTTGAACACGAAAAACCCGAGCCTTTTTCTTCTTCCTTTTGGCCGTGAGGTTGAGAGAAAGAAAGAAAGGGTTTTTTTGTTTTTTTGTTTTTCAAAAGGTTACTTGAAAGTGTAAACACTTGATCATTATTTATCCTCACATGCAAACACCATCACATGGGTTTATACAAGACAACACTCCATCTTTTGCATGTTGACATTTTGACCAAATTGGTGGGGTGTGGGGCCCACCCAAAACCGGCCCCAACATTATTTTTTTTTTTTTTTTTTTTTTATTTTATATATTTTATACTTTATAAAATATATAAACACCCCATCTTTTATAAACCATTTTATAAAAGAATACATAGTTAAATAATTATTCCAATAATAATTATTTGAATAAATAAATTAACCAATTAATTATTTAATACTTTCAAGTAATTATTCAGAAACCCGTTTTTCTGAATGTGTCGTGTTCTGTATTTGTCTTATAGATCTTATCTTAACAAATACATAATTGGTGTGTGTCTAACTCGTTATTGGGTATGACCCGACTTGGATCAAACATAACTAGCCACATTAACTTAATTATGTGTCTCGGGCATACGATATTCCAACAATCTCCCACTTGCATGAGACTCATAGGAAGTTAATGCTAATGGTGAATACCGCCTAACAACAGGTCACCACCCCTAGTATGTTTGACTAAGTGCCATTCAATAACATCATCCCCTTCAAGTCCATACTTGATATGATATAGGTAAGTCTTATCATTACATCCCTTTGTTACTAGATGTCCTGTCAAATCGAAGAGACATAGATTGATCATTCTCTCATTGATTTAACTTAACAGGCCTTAGACATCTAAACTCTCAACACATAAGAGGAACAAATCCCATCTTGACTGCATACATCCTTGTTGACATCTCGTATGATATCTGAGCTCTTTCTTTTATGTCATCGTGTTACCGAAAAACAAAGAAGAGAGTCAAGTTATCAGACTTGATGAAAAGTCAGATCCAATATGCATCTCAGGTCAAAGGACACAATGATACTCGCCTTTACTCAAGGATTACTTATGATCAGTTGCACTAACTCCATGCAGTGATCCTCGAGAGCGGATCATGTCCAATATTTGTATCCCACAAATATCTATGAACCTTGGTGACAAACCTATGCCTTATATTCATCACATGAATATCAACCAATCCGGGTTCATAATAGTCTTACCTTCATACTTGTTCCCACAAGCATGATCGACTACGGACGTTTAGAACAACATAAGTCATTCATGGATTAAACATGCAAAAATAGAACATAACTCATTTAATAATTAAAACTTAATTAATTTCATGAGATACCCATTACATTCGTTCTTAAACAAACACTAAACACGGATTAAATCCACTCACTAGAATACCGAAGTCCTAATGCACAAACATGACCCTCATGCTTTGGCCTATCGAGGAGCTTCGTGAGTGGGTCCGCAATATTTTGATCGGTATGAACTTTATGAATACATATTTTTCTCTTTTCAACTTCATCCCTTATGTAGTTGAATCTGCGCTCAATGTGCCTCGTTTTCTGATGAGCACGAGGCTCCTTGATCTGTGCAATAGCACCCTCATTGTCACAGAATATCTCTAGGGACTCCTGAATGGAAGAGATAATCCCTAGATCCATGATGAACTTTTTCATCCATGCAGCCTCTTGGGCTGCCATTGAAGCGGCGATGTACTCAGATTCTGTAGTGGATAACGCGACAACATCCTGCTTCGAACTCTTCCAAGAGACAGCGCCTCCATTCAAAATGAAGACATATCCCGACTGTGACCGAGAATCATCTCGGTCAGTTTGGAAACTCGCATCCACGTAACCCTTTACGACGAGTTCCTCCTCACCAGACCCATATATTAAAAACATATCCTTAGTCCTTCTAAGGTATTTTAATATATTCTTGACAGCCATCCAATGACTGTCACCTGGGTTGTGCTGGTATCTACTTGTTATGCTTAAAGCATACGAGACATCCGGTCTAGTGCACATCATTGCATACATAATAGATCCTATTGCCGAAGCATAAGGAACATGCTTCATCCTATCCTGCTCTTCCTTAGAGCTAGGACTTTGGGATGAGCTCAACACGGTTCCTCTAGGAATAGGTACCAAACCTTTCTTAGAGTTTTCCATCCTGAACCTCTTTAGGATTTTATCAATGTACGCACTTTGATTGAGTCCGATCAATTTCCTTTGTCTATCCCTATAGACTTTTATTCCCAAGATATATGTCGCTTCTCCAAGATCCTTAATTGAGAAACGACTACTTAACCACGTTTTAACGTTTTCCATACTTGGTATATCATTTCCAAATAAAAGTATATCATCGACATACAAAATAAGGAAAATGATTATACTCCCACTAGCCCATTTATACACACATGCCTCATCACCGTTTTGGACGAAACCAAACGCTTTGATTTCTTCATTAAAACGATGATTCCACATCCGTGATGCTTGTTTCAATCCGTAGATTGATTTCCTTAACTTACAAACTTTATCAGGATTAGATGGATCGACAAAACCTTCAGGCTGAACCATATGGACATCTTCCTCAAGATATCCATTTAGAAAAGCGGTCTTGACATCCATTTGCCATATCTCATAATCAAAATGAGCTGCAATGGCAAACAATATCCTGATCGACTTAAGCATCGCGACTGGCGAGAAGGTTTCATCATAATCAATCCCTTGAGTTTGCGTGAAACCTTTTGCGACAAGTCGAGCTTTGTAAGTATCTAAATTTCCATGCATATCGGTCTTCTTTTTGAAGACCCACTTACATCCAACCAGTTTGGAGTTAAGTGGACGATCAACCAATTCCCAAACTTGGTTATCGTGCATGGATTGCATCTCGGCGCTCATGGCTTCAAGCCATTTGTCACAATCAGGTTGTGACATAGCATCTTTGTAGGAGATTGGTTCATCCGAATCAATCAAGTAGCAATCATCCACAAGAAATCCATATCTCTTGGGAGGTTGACTAACCCTACTAGATCTGCGAGCAACGTGCGTATGATCAACCATTTGATCATCTTCAACATCCTCGTGTTGAAAGCTAGTATCGACCAACTGTGTATCATCCAGTGATTCTTGAACCTCTTCAAGTTCCACTCTCTTTTCACTAGGTCCTTCCATAAGGAACCTAGTTTCTAAGAAGTATCCTTTGCGTGAAACAAACACTCTTTGTTCACTAGGATCATAGAATATATATCCTATATCATCCTTTGGGTATCCTATGAAGACACACCTGATGGATCGAGCCTCAAGCTTATTTGGGGTGTCACGTTTAACATAAACTATGCATCCCCATATCCTTAAATATGAAAAGGATGGAACCTTTCCATGCCACACTTCATAGGGTATTCGATCCACCTTTTTGGTCGGGGCCATATTCAAAATACGAGCCGCTGTGAGTAGCGCATATCCCCAAAATGATGGCGGTAGTGAGCTTCGTGCCATCATTGATCGAACCATGTCCAACAGTGTTCGATTCCTCCTCTCGGATACTCCGTTATGTTGAGGAGTTCCAGGAGGAGTGAGCTGTGAAATAATTCCACAATCTCTAAGATGACTTTGAAAGGTATCACTTAGGTATTCGCCTCCTCTATCGGAGCGGAGTACCTTGATTGTTCGGTTGAGCTGATTTTGCACTTCATTTTGAAATTCTTTGAACATTTCAAAAGCTTCATGTTTGTGTTTCATTAGATAAACATACCCATATCGACTAAAATCGTCGGTAAAGGTAATGAAGTACCTTTCACTATTCCTACTAGTTGGCTTGAAAGGTCCGCATACATCCGTATGTATGATACCTAACAAATCCTTAGCCCTTTCATTTGTACCTTTGAAAGGCTCTTTGGTCATCTTGCCTTGAATACAAGATTCACACTCATCAAACGAACCTAACTCGTTTGTTTTCAAAAGACCATTCTTTTGGAGAGTGTTTATACGATTCTTGTTTATGTGTCCAAGGCGACAATGCCAAATGTAGGAATCACTCAAACCCTTTTTGAGTCTTTTAGTAGAAGTTTGATATAATGAGCTATTTGAGGTATTATCATGAACCAATTCATAAATACCGTTGTTTGGTACAGCTTTAAAATAAAAGATACCATTAGATGACACATGCATTTCCGATCCTACAAATTTAAAGTCAAAGTTACATTGTCTAAGAAGGTGCACAGAAATAATGTTCCTAGTCAAACTAGGAGCATACAAAACATTTTTTAAAACAACTTCCAAACCACTTGGAAGTGATAAAGTGAAGTCTCCTCTAGCGACCACGTGTACTCTTGCACCGTTGCCCATGAAAAGATTCACTTCGCCCTTCTTCAAGTCTTCATTCCTTTTGAACCCCTGCAACCAATTGCAAATATGAGTTCCACATCCGGTATCCAATACCCATGTGTTAGAAGAAATAAGATTTAGCTCAACATTAATCATAAAGACATTACCCGAGGTATGCGCCGCATTCCTCTTGTCTTTTAGCTCTTTTAGGTAGACCGGGCAATTGCGTTTCCAGTGTCCGGTCTCCCCACAACCAAAACAAGGATCATCCTTATGACCCCTTGGTTCCACAACCTTTTGTTTCTTTGCCATAACCGGTGATTTGCCCTTACCCTTAAGATGCATAGGGGGACCCTTCCTTTTAGCTACCTTAGCCTTAAGATTGGGTTGAGATCGATTCTTGGATCTACCTTCATTGATTGCAAACACGGGTAAAACCCTTTTGCCCATGCTCGCCTCGGCTGTTTTAAGCATTGAGTGAAGTTCTCCAATAGTTTTGTCCCACCCGTTCATGTTATAATTTAACACGAAAGTGTCGAACCTTTTCGACAAAGAGTTAAGGATCAAATCCGTTGCTAACTCATTTGAGATGGGACAATTGAGCTTAGTGAGCCGATCAATATAACTTTTCATCTTAAGTACATAAGATGAAACTGGTTGACTATCATCCATTCTACATGCATGTAAGGCTCGAACCGTTTCGAACCTTTCAACCCTCGATTGCTTAAGGAACATTTCCTTAAGTTGAGTAATCATGTCGTACGCATTATGGTTTTCGAAATCCTTTTGGATTTCGGGAATCATAGTCGCCAACATGAGGCATGACACTTGAATGGAATCTTCCGAGAGTTTGACCCAATTCATATATTCGACCTCACTTCCCTCTTCCGGTTCTTCGGGGATTTGTGTTTCCAAAACATGATATAATCTTTCTTGTTTTAGAACAATCCTTAAATTTCGGAACCAATCCGAAAAGTTATTGTGGTTAAGACGGTCTTTAGCGAGAATAGATCGGAGAGATACGTTTTGGACGTTAGGGATAATGTTGTCGTCGACGTGTGTGGCCATCTGCAGAATTTTAAATAAGTTCATTTTAGTGTTTTAACCTTTTAATTATTAATACCCTTTTATATATACCAAATATAATTAATAATTAAAATCTAGAATCCAACGATAAACCCGACTCCGGTTAGGTGACCTTTTTCCCTTTGTCGGTTTATCAAGGTAGTTATTCATAACAATTGCAAACCCTTTTGCAACTTCTAGAATTTATGGGACCGGTTCGAAATCATATTTCGTGTTGGCATGTTTATCCCATCAACACCCATTAGACCCCATGCTTGGGTGACCCTCTTCACATGGTTCTAATTTAAGTCGTCCTACTTGTATCAACTTGTAATATTAACATACAAATGGTTAGGTGACCTTTTTCCCATTTATATGCCAATATTACCTTAACATGTTAATTTACTCTATGCGGTTAGGTGACCTTTTTCCCACTAAGAGCTTACTAATATGTTAAGTGTTATACAAAAGGATGGTGTTTAACTTATTATCCTTAATTTTAAAGGGATTTTTAGTTTTAATAATTCTAGATATAAAACTTTAAATCATGTTCTAACATGCATTTAGAAACATGATTTTGAAACCATTTTCAAAACTAATTTATAATAAAACCATTTTTATTATGGGCGTGAGACGGCTAGTTAATAATTCCATTTTATTAAACTACGTGTCACGTAATTACCGATAATTATTAGAACCCGTTTTATGCTTTGTTAATTAATTCTATGTGACGGAGTTGATATCCTAATATCTAACAACCACACAATCAAACAATCAATCAACAAGCATACACACAATATATACTAGACACGAGCCACTAAGTTAGACCACACTTGTTAGCCGAAACAAGTGTGTGTCTTAGGTCCAATCCTAAGGGACACATGACACATGGATGTTGTAGCTCCCACTCGATCCCGCATCCAAATGCTTCGAGCATCTTCTTCAACCTTGTTGTGATCCATTGGGCTTGAACTTGGGCCTTAGCTTCCATAAGCTTCCACTTGGGCTCAATTGGTGGGCTTAGGTCCTTTTGGGCTTGAATCCCTTAATGGGCTTGTGAAACCCATTATGACCATACCCGGCCCAATTAGGCCCAAACTTCCAACTTTGCAATCTTCTTTAATTTTACAAAATTAAATGTCCTAATACATTTTTTCTATAAAATAAAGATATTACAAATTACCTATTTATTACATGCCCATATGAATAAATAATTACAAAATAGCCCCTAATTAATTATTACAAACCGATACTTTGAATAATAAATTACAATCACAACCATCAATCACAAACAAAACATCCATTTGGTCTACGGCTCGGTCTAGTACTAACAAACATAACCCGATATGTCATAGGAACCCGTTCCAAAACCCCTTGCCTTTATCGGGCCTAGCCCAACCCATTTGGGCTCGACCCAATAACAAGATTATGGGCCTCGGCCCAATTAAAAAACTGCTTGGGCTCGGCCCAAACAAAATTACATGGGCTCGGCCCAAATGACTTACATGGGCTCGGCCCAAATAAAACTTATGGGCCCGGCCCAATAACAAAAATGGGCTTCGGCCCAAATTTCACCCGAAATGGGCTTCGGCCCATTAGCCCGGTTTTTATATTTTTTTTTTTTTTTTTTGAACTTAGCCAAAAACGATAGCAAGATTAAATACAAAAATATCATGCATGTTAATTTTTGTATAAAATCTTTCAAGGGGAAAATAAAAACCGAGAACCCGAAGCTTAGTATCCCGTATCCCGGCTCTTGATGCCATTTGTTGGGTTTCTATGGAATTTACAAACTTAGTTAACCGTTTAACTAGTTATAATTAATGCGGAAACGTGATAGACAAACTAACCATATGAACAACCTAGTTTATTCATTGCAAGATTACCAATAATCTATTTACTAGAAACCCGAAGCTAGGATCAAATGATACGGGAATAACTAAACTATCAAAGTATGTAAACACTTACAATCTTAACCCTTTAAGAGTTTGGTGGATGGTTGAAGAAGATGATGATGTGAATGCAAGACTTTCAAAGGAAAAACCCTCAAACCGATTATACCCCGAGCCTCCAACACGCACCGAGCTATGCTAGGGAGCTTGAACACGAAAAACCCGAGCCTTTTTCTTCTTCCTTTTGGCCGTGAGGTTGAGAGAAAGAAAGAAAGGGTTTTTTTGTTTTTCAAAAGGTTACTTGAAAGTGTAAACACTTGATCATTATTTATCCTCACATGCAAACACCATCACATGGGTTTATACAAGACAACACTCCATCTTTTGCATGTTGACATTTTGACCAAATTGGTGGGGTGTGGGGCCCACCCAAAACCGGCCCCAACATTATTTTTTTTTTTTTTTTTTTTATTTTATATATTTTATACTTTATAAAATATATAAACACCCCATCTTTTATAAACCATTTTATAAAAGAATACATAGTTAAATAATTATTCCAATAATAATTATTTGAATAAATAAATTAACCAATTAATTATTTAATACTTTCAAGTAATTATTCAGAAACCCGTTTTTCTGAATGTGTCGTGTTCTGTATTTGTCTTATAGATCTTATCTTAACAAATACATAATTGGTGTGTGTCTAACTCGTTATTGGGTATGACCCGACTTGGATCAAACATAACTAGCCACATTAACTTAATTATGTGTCTCGGGCATACGATATTCCAACAGAATAATGATCAAATGGCTACAACTGATATAGCTACAGATGTTGTGATAGATGTAGCAACTGATGTGATGACTGATGTGATGACAGCCAGTGATGTGCAAACAGACATTGCAATGGATGAGGGAGCTGCTACTGAGGAACGTTTTCTTACAGAACTAGAAACAGATCACTTTAGTTCCAAGAGAGTAGAGCATGGTGCTGAAATGAGTAAATTGGAGAAAGATTTTGATGAATTTCCATCTGAAAAGAGAGTGACAAGAGAAGGAGATTAGCCAAAGACAAAGCAATTGCTGAGAAGGAGGATGGGCCTATTAGGGCAAATACTGATGAAGAAGAGAAAGAAGATGAAAGTGCTGCTGTGGCCAGAAGGCTGGAACAAGTCATGACAACAAGGGAGAGGGAATATATTGCCTGAACCCTTACTACAGAAGAGGTGGCAGAGCAGAAAACACTAATAGAAGCAAGCTAATATTGCAAAAACTTTAGATCAAGAGGAGGAAGAGGATCAAGAGGTAATTGACATGCTGATTAATATGAAACGAGCTGAAGAAGTGGATAACTCATTAGCTCTGGTCTTGAGTGTATTCAGTCAATCTCAAAGTCAACCCCAAAATGAAACTAAATCAACAGTTGAGCCGATGAATGACTCTAATATGGAGCTAGATTCTGAAGTTGTTGGTGATCTATAGCCTCAATCTTTGTTAAGAAATGGGATGAACAACTTAAGGAAGATATAAGACAAAACCCATATGATTGGAATTGTGAGGATGATACAAAATATGGAAAGAAATATACAAGAAAAAGGGCTAGACCTGATGAGTATGATCAAAGTTAGGACAAATCAACAAAAAGGACTAGAAGGGATAATGAAAATGAATACTTTGTTGAGAGTCCTGAGGAGCAACAAAGTCCTTTAAGGCCTGTTCTTATTCAGATTGTTAGGCTTGAGGACTTAACAAATTCTGATGATGAAAAAATTGATGCTGTTAATGAGTCAACTGAAGAGGATGATACAACTGAAGATGATACTTATGATGATAACCAGAATAATACAGATGATGATGTTGATATTGTGTCCCCACAAGTAGAATTGTCAAATGAATAAAGGGCAAAAATCCAACAAAGTCTTGATGATGCAAGAAGAAATAATCCTTTAATTGTGAGTCTGATCAGACATGGATTCAAATTTGAAGATCTTGCCTCTCTAACTGATGAAGAATTGCAAAGAAAACTGGACAATGAGAGGGATACTATAAAAAGAATGATGGAAAAGAAGAACAGGGATAGTCTGAAGTTCAGGGAATATATGAGGAAACACAACTTCTCTGAAAAAGACTTATCCCACTTCAAATTTGAAGATCTTGAAAAAGCCTACAATACAACAAGAGAAGATGTTGCAAGAAAAAAGAAAGAAAAATTTGCAAGAGAAGCAGCTTTGGCTGAGAAGATTGAAGAATGAGAAAGAATTATGCTGGCAAGTGTAGATATTTACTTGATAAGGGTATGGCACTAGAAATGGTGAGCAGTTTGTCTAAAACTGCTGTTGAATATCACAACAACAGACTGCAAAAGAAAGATAAGTTAAAGAGAAATCAACCTGAGTCCTCTGTTAGGCAGTCAAGGGAAGATCAGCCTGAGCCACCTACAAAGAAAAGAAGAATCGTAACTTTGAGAGAGAAACAAAAGGCTGAAACTGAATCAAAAGGGGCTGAAACACAAGAAGTTCCTATCCCAGTGGAAGTGAAGCCAGAATTGGATGAACCTACAGATCGGTGGGAGAATGAGGAAATGATTCAAATTCTAAAGGGTGTGATGATGAAACAGAAAGGGATGAATGAGAAAGTTTTTAACAACTTGGGTAAAGCACAATTGAAAGAATTATTCTATTTGCAGAAGGCGGAATGGAAGAAAGTTCTGTTGGAAGGTACTAACCCAAGAAGTTTTATTGGATGGAGATTTCTCCCTGTTGGATTGTTGAGGGATGATAGAGTTTTGGATATGATCGGTAGATCGCACAGAGATGCAGGTGAAAATCTTGCTGATCTTGTTAACTTTCCAGCTGAGTTGATTGAAGAAATGTACAAAAAGCCTTTTGCAGTTGCAGGGCCTACTAAACCGATGAAGTCAATTCCAACTAGGACCTCTGCTTCAAGGCAACACCCAACAACAACCACAGGTGAATCAAGTAGAGGTGGAATACAAAGAGGAGTAAGGCATCAAACTGATATTGATTTGCCTATAAAACTCTATTATGATTCGGTCTCTCAAACTATGAAAGTAGTTATATAAAGTAGACAGTTAAAGGACATAATTACAAAGATGACTGTTGAATTCAAAAGAGAGCAGTTGGAGAAAATGGGCAGTCTTGAATTATTTGAGTATCATGATACTAGAAAGTTGGCCGGGAGACAAGAGAATGAGTTGTCAAAATACTTGAAAGGTGAAGCTGAGAAGGGATTTCCTCTACTGAATCAAAGGAAGAAATGGGAATTGACCAAGCAGGAGAGGACAAGAAGATTGACACGTATGAGGAGGATAAGGGATGCAGAATGTGATTATCTTTCAAAAGTCAAAAACAACAATCCCGTGTCCAACATGAATACGTGTATAAGTATGAGGAGGAGAATGATACGCCCAAACCATGAAGTTCAGAAAATGGGCATATTGCTGAAGTTGAATACAAAGAAAATGATGGCCACTACATTCTTCGAAATTCAGATGGACTTATCTTGGGAATGATCAGAAATGATGAAGACCTGACCTTTTTGCATAGAGAGGATTTGAGGGCTATAATGGAAATAACGATTCCTAAGAATCACCCTCATCATCGAATTCTCTCTATCTTCAGCAAAGGGCAGGAACAGGTTTAGTGGATCGAAGACAAGCAGCCTACAATGATAGAAGAATATGTTTCTTAGACAAGCGGCCAAACCAAGATGTTAATTGATTAAGGATCTTGTGGTTTTCAAGGTTAGGGTTGGTTCTTGTTTCTTGTTCTTGATTGTTCTTTGGGTTATTAGTTCTTGGATCTTTGGGCAGATTTGGATTAAGGTTCCATTCTCCTCTTGGTTCCTTGGATTCGGCTGGCTTGGGTTCCTTGGATTCGGCTGGATTAAGGTTCTTGTTCTTGGTTCTTGATCGTGTTCTTGGTTTTCTTGGCTGTTCCGTGAGATCTTGTTCTTGGCTGAGATCTTGCCCTTGATCTTGATCTTGTTATTGGCGGACCTTGTTCTTGATCTTGATCTTGATCTTGGTTTGGCCGATTCTTGTTCTAGATCTTGTTCTTGGCTGATTTTGTTTATTTGAGCGAGATATTGTTCTTGATTTGGTTTGATCTTGGCTGATTGTGTTTGACCTTGTTCTTGATCTTGATCTTGATCTTGGTTTGGCCGATTATTGTTCTTGATCTTGTTCTTGGCTGATTTTGTTTATTTTGAGCGAGATATTGTCCTTGATTTGGTTTGATCTTGGCTGATTTGTGTTTCCTTATTTATTGATCTTGATCTTGATATTGATTTTGGGGTATCTTGGCTGGATTTTTATTGGGGTTACATGGAGAATAAGGGTGGTATTGGTTCTGGTGATCATGTTATACATGGGTTTCCAGCGAATCGGGTAACGAACATTGATGGGGCTCCCCCTCGTAGGGGGGTTCTGAAAACTGGTTCTTCGGGAAACCCTAATGTTACGGGTTCGTTTGGTTCGTTTGCTGCAAACACTACATTCACCGCTCCGTTAAATGACGTTATCCATAATGTTGGTGGTTGTTCAGCCGTGGGGAACAAAGCTAGTGGTTGCTTGAGCGATAACAAGGGTATTGGATCAGGTTCGCTAAATAGTCAACAAGATAAGGATTGTTCAGCTTTTGTTCCGAACGAAAATAAGGTGGTTGGAGCTGAATCGTCTAATATTCAGAGGGATGTAGGGAAGGAAAAACATATGGAAAATTCAAAGCCTTCATACATGAGTGTTGTTCAACTTGAAAACAAAACATCGAAGGCAACTTTAAGAAAAGTAAATGTGGAATCAACGATGGATGGAGTTGATGTGGTTATACCGGTTGATTCTGTCAAGAAAGTTAAAGAGAGGTTTAATAATACTTTGTTTGGCTATTTTTTGGGTAATAGACTCCCTTTTCCGGTTGTTGAGGATTTTGCTAAGAAAAATTGGAACAAATATGGGCTTACGAGACTAATGATGAATGCGAAAGGGTTTTTCTTTTTCAAGTTCCATACGGAAGCTGGGATGATGAAGCTGATTGAGGATGGTCCTTGGATGATTAGGAATGTTCCCATTATTCTCCAAATTTGGACTATGGAGTCAGATTTGGAGAAGGAGGATGTACGGTCTGTTCCGGTTTGGGTCAAATTACAAAACATTCCCCTGGGTGCCTTTACTGAGGAGGGTCTAAGTATGCTCGCGTCAAGAATTGGGGATCCGATAAGTATGGACTCTTATACTGCTAATATGTGTAAGGAATCGTGGGGAAGAAGTAGTTTTGCTAGAGTACAGGTTGAGCTCCATGCAAATCAGGAGATTAAAAGGAAGCTTGTTGTTGCTGTTCCGGATACGTGGGGGGAGACAAATAAGATATCGGAGATTAAAGTTGAATATGATTGGGAGCCCCCCAGATGTTCTTTATGTGAGGTGTTTGGCCATTCGAACGCCCAGTGCCCGAAACAAGTTCACGATAGAAAGTTAAATGACGAACAAACGAAAGTAACTAATGATGATGGTTTCCAGAGGGTGAAGGGAAAGAAAAAAGTTAACACGCAAATCAAGAAACATAATCTTGTCTACCGACCGGTGGTTAAACCTGCTGTGCCAAAACCTATAAATAAACCATCCACTCAAGAACAAGACAATAATTATCCTGTGGGTAAACCTACAATGGCTAAGGGGGTCCAGTTAAAGGAAAATCATACTGTTCAAACCAGTAACAGGTTTGGTAAGTTGGCGGACGAGTCGGAAAGTGATGAAGATGATGATGATGTGGAGGAGTTGTTTACGGATGTGGCTAAAGCTATGAAAGCGGATATTTTTTCTGAGGGTGCAAGCACACCCGGTGAAATGGGTGTTTAATGGGTACCATCGCCACTTGGAATATAAGAGGGTTGAACCGCCCTCTTAAACAAAAAGAGGTTCGTAAGGTAATACAAGATAATAATATTCAGGTATGCGCTATTCTTGAGTCTCACGTCAAATTAAACGCGGTTTTTGATGTTTGTAAGAAGATCTGTAATAATTGGGATTGGACCAGCAATGGTAGTGTTTGTGATAAAGGTACTCGGATTATTGTGGGGTGGAATACGGATCTGGTTGATCTTATGGTTATTGATTATTCGAACCAGGTTCTTCACGTTCAGTTAAAGTTTAAGCTGGATAGCAAGGTGATGTATGGTTCTTTCGTGTATGCTGAGAATTGTTATTTGAAAAGAAGGGAGTTATGGCGTAATCTTCTTGTTCATAAACAATTCACTCGTGGTAAACCTTGGGCTTTACTTGGTGATTTTAATTGTGCTCTTAGTTTGGAAGACAGCTTGCATGGTTCTTCCAAAATTTCCACTGGAATGATTGATTTTCGTGATTGTGTTAAAAACATTGAAGTTGAGGATATAAAGGGGGTCGGCCTCAAATACACTTGGAGCAATAAACCGAAAACGGGTATGGGCCATTTTAAAAAGCTTGATAGGGTGATGGGAAACTCTAAATTCTTGGAGATTTTTAATGATTCTTCGGCGGTGTTCCTTCCGTACCGGATTTCAGACCACTCTCCATGTCTTTTGAAATTCCCCTCTCTTATTAAAGGTAAGCCTAAACCGTTTAAATTCCCTAATTTCTTGATTGAAAAACCGGGTTATCATGTTATTATTGCTAAAGGCTGGAATATTGAGGTGAACGGGTATCACATGTTTCGCGTGGTAAAGAAACTCCAGAACTTAAAACACCCTATTCGTTCTTTGCTGTACCGGCAAGGCAATCTCCATAAGAAAGTTAGTGACCTAAGAACCCGTCTGGATGCTTGTCAAACCCGCCTTGACACTGACCCTACTAATTTGGAGTTGATTCGGGAACAGAGTAATTATCTTAAGGCTTATCATGAGGCGGCTAAGGATGAGGAAGAATTCCTTAAACAAAAGGCTAAAGTTGATTGGTTAAAGCTTGGTGACTCTAACACTGCATACTTTCACAATTCTTTGAAAATGCGAAACCATAGGGGTCGAATTGATATTATAAGTGATGATCAGGGCCGTTTATTTGAGGGGTTGGATGTTCCTTCGGTCTTTGTTAATCATTTTACGAACATCTTTGGCTCTGATTTGAAACCATTGAGGAAACTGGATAATCAGATGTTTACTACTAAACTCTCGGCCTCTCAGGCGGAGTTTATGATTAGACCTATCTCCGATTTGGAAATCAAGGATGCGGTTTTCTCTATTGAGAATTCCAAAGCGCCGGGACCTGATGGTTTTTCCTCGGCCTTTTTCAAGAGTTCTTGGGATATTGTTGGGAAAGATGTGTGTTTGGCGGTTCGTGAATTTTTCAGCAGAGGAAGTCTCCTTAAACAGGTAAACCACACCATTATTGCCCTTATTCCTAAAGTGACGAATATTGTGACTCCGAATGATTTTCGTCCCATCTCGTGCTGCAACACTTTATATAAATGCATTACCAAGATTATCTCGGTTCGTATGATGAAGGGGTTGGAGTCGTTAATTGATATTAATCAGTCAGCGTTTGTGCCTGGGCGTAGGATTTCTGATAATATCCTTTTGACCCAAGAATTAATGCATAATTACCACACTAATACAGGTCCGCCTAGATGTGCTTTTAAAGTTGATATCCAGAAAGCCTATGATACGGTCAGTTGGGACTTCATACGTGATATTCTTTTTGGGTATGGTTTCCACGATAAGATGATTCAGTGGATAATGGAGTGCATAACCACTTCTTCTTTTTCGATAGCAGTTAATGGGAATTTACACGGGTTCTTTAGTGGTAAAAGAGGTCTGAGACAGGGTGATCCGATGTCCCCTTATATTTTCACGCTGGTTATGCAAGCTCTCACGTTGATTCTGCATCGTAAGGTTCGTATTGATGGATCGTTCCGTTTTCATCGATGTTGTGAAAATTTAAATATTATCAACATTTGCTTTGCGGATGATTTGTTCCTGTTTGCTCGTGGTGATGTGAATTCTGCTAAAATTATTATGGGGGCTCTGAATGATTTCAAAGATATGTCCGGGCTTACTCCGAGTGTTCCGAAAAGTACCGCGTATTTCTGTAATGTCCCGGACCGTGTTAAAGGTGGTATTTTGAATATTATGCCCTTCGTTGAAGGAAGGCTCCCGGTTAAATACTTGGGGGTTCCTCTTATATCCACGAGGTTAAATTACCGGGATTGTAAGAGGTTGCTGGATTGTATGGATAGTCGGATTGGAGATTGGAAGAATAAAACGTTATCCTTTGCGGGTAAATTGCAGCTGGTCAGGTCTGTTCTTTCGTCTTTATATATTTATTGGGCTGCTGTGTTTTCTCTCCCCTCTAGACTTATTGCTGATCTTGAGAAACGGATTAAAAACTTTCTTTGGGATTATGGTCAAAATAAGGGAAAGCATAAAGTCTCTTGGGATATTGTGTGTCGGCCGAAGTGTGAAGGTGGCTTGGGTATCCGGCGTATACGGGATGTCAATAACTCTCTGCTGGTTTATCATATTTGGAGCTTAATCAATGTGCGTAACTCGTTGTGGGTTAAATGGATTTATGAGTATAAAATGAAGGGGCGAAATTTTTGGAGCTTGCAGATTCCTAACTCGTGTACGTGGGGGTGGAGGAAAATTCTTCAGCTCCGTCCTCAGATTAGAAAATTTATATGGCATGAAATTGGGAATGGGAGATCTACTTCAGTTTGTTATGATAAGTGGGATGAGATTTGTCCTTTAATTGATTATATTAACCCTAGAGCTATTCATCGAGCTGGCTTGTCTTTAGGGACCTGTGTCAGTGATGTTGTTCATCATAATAACTGGGGTTGGCCGCCTGATTGGATTTTGAGGTATCCAATTCTTTTGAACCTAAAAGAAGTCAGCATTTGTCCGGATGTGAGGGACAAGATCGTGGTAATGGATGAGAATGGGACTTCAATGAATTTCTCGGCGTCTGGAATTTGGAATATTATTCGGAGACCGGCTGATAAGGTGTCTTGGGTGCATGTTGTTTGGTTCTCTCAATGTGTTCCAAAACACTCCTTTATGTTGTGGATTGTGCTTCATGATAGGTTGAGCACGCAGAATCGTATTATGGGTTGGAATTTTGGTGGGTATCCAAATTATAACTTGTATTGCTGCCCTCTTTGTAATGGAGAGCCGGATTCTCGTAACCATCTCTTCTTTGAGTGTAAGTTCTCTGCTGAGGTTTGGAGTATTGTTAGAATGAAAGGGAAGTTTCAGGGTTGTAGGAATGGTTGGGCGAATATTCTTCAATATGTGTCTCAATTTGGAATGTCCAACTCTATTGAAAATGTTGTTAATCGGCTGCTATTTGGGGCTTCGGTTTACGTTATTTGGAAGGAGCGAAACAACCGGCTTTTCATGAACTCTTTGAAGACTCCGATGATGGTTGCGGACGATATCATTAGGGGGACGCGCCTAAAACTTATGACTCTAAAGTTCAAGAATTCTGAACGGGTTAATCGGGTTCTCGAGGATTGGCACTTTCCGCGGGGAGTTTCCCACCAGATTGATGATAATGGTTGATTTGTTTTAGTTTTGTTTATTTACATTGTTCTTGTGTAAGCTTTGGCTGTGTTTACCAATGTTTGGTGGTTTTGGTTTGTTTACTCTTGTATGGCATGTCATACATGAGAACTAATATGGCACTCTGTCATATTACTTGTACTTTTTGATTGTGTGGAATGCATTTAACCGGGTGAATCCCTTTACCCAAAAAAACCTTAGAGATGTTTTGGGACAGCTGAGATGTTCCAATCTAGGGGAAGATTGTCGAGTCAAGAATTTGACTTGAAATGACTTAAGGATGATTAAGGAAGATTAGAATCTTCTCAACCTCCCAGAAATGGCTAAGTATGGAATCCGAGCACACTTGGACTCCCGAGCAAGGTTTACTTATCCTAGCAGAGTATTTTGTTCTTCAAGCAGAGTTATCTTCTAGAAGTCTTATTTAGTGTCAATCCGAGCAGGGTTCACTATGTCAAGCAAGGTTGTTCTTCAAAGCCAAGCAAGGTTTACTTCCGAGTAGGCTCTTGGTTCACCAAGCTTTTGAAGCCAAGTACTTGGAAGATCTAGCAAGGTATTCATTAATAAACCAGTGATCCCAGCATGCTTGATGGAAGTTGATAAACAATAATCCTAAGGACTTCATCGAGCAAGGTTCAACTCCGAGTAAGCTACAGTGTTACCAGCACACTTGGCTTGTCTAATAAGTTATTCACAAATAAAGAGTTGAAAGGATCTCTGAAGAACAAGTTTTCTCGTAAGATTATATCTGGCAAAGTTTGATATGGTCAAGAAGTTTGAAGTCTGCTAGGTGAGTATTTTCTTAGGAAAATATTCTAAGTAAAGTCTACTCGGAGAATTGTTCTCCAGCACACTTCAAGGTTATCAGGTCTACTCGTAAAAGACAAAAGGCACAAGCCTACTCGAAGAAGACATATAATACAAAGTCTACCCGGAAGACCTGTTTTTACACTTAGTATATTTCTGAATATGTAATTTGAATATGTATCAATCATTAGGGTTTCTAGAAGATGGGACAACTGTCAGGTGGTGGCAGACCTATAAATAGAATAATTTAGGGCACGCCTACTGAAAAAGGGACACAGATTTCAGCCTTTATTCTTTTCAGACCTAAAAGAATATTTTATGATATTGAGTGTGACAGTTGTCCTAGGATTATACGGATACACTTTCCAAACAAGAAACCCTAATTGATTATCATTTGTATGAATCATTTATATAAATGGGAATATTTTGAGTGATTGTTTGTGTTTGTTACATTTTATTAATCCTTAAGCAACAACCCTGTTTGTTTCTGACTCCGCCGCTAACAAACAGTTTTCTTACCCAAAATAGCAACTGTCATTAACTCTCTTGTCGACACATATATTGTGTAAGTTATGACTTAATTGTGAGTGTGAGCGATTATTCGGGACCGACAGAAACCATGAATTCTCAGGTATGCAAGGAACCTTTGAGTGTCCCTGTTTCTCTTCTCCCTTATTATTTTTCAACTACTTCACCTCCTCCTCAAGTAACACTTGCAACTCCTCATCAGTCATTGGAGCCAGTGTCTCAAATTTGTATCCATGATTCATCAGGCTTATAATATTTGGATCTTCCTTATTAGCTTCATCCAACATGGTGTGAATATTTTCCCTGTGAACATCAGCCATATTCACATGTGGGGAATCAGCTATATCATCATTATCAGCTTCAGACAAGTCAAATAGTGCATCAATTTTAGGTTCATCCACTTTGGGCTCATCTTCAGTATCAACAGGCGTAACAAATTGTTCAGGAACAACCCTGATAGTATTCTTCTTCTTCTTGGGCATTGCCTCTTCAGGAAAGTTTTCCCCATATCTCTTCCTCTTCCTGACATATTTAATTATTTATGATGGTCAACTCTTCTCATCTATACTCACTTCATCAAATAAGTTTTGATTCATCATGTCACTACTCTTTTTATCATTTCTTTTTGCTTGGTTTTAGCATCATGAATATCAGCTACCAACTACCTTTCATTATTTTCGTTCTCAGGCTGAGCAGCAATGGCTATAGGAATGGTTTATTCGGGCTCAGCATATTTATCCAGGGTTTGCTAGAATTGATATATGACTAAAGCTAATGAGTTGTCAACCTTCTCTATTTGTTGCAATTTGAGCAACCCCTCAATCACCTCTTGCTCTATCTCCCCCTTACCTTCATCAAGGTTCTTTCTCAATTCAGCTTCTTCCATCAGAATTCTTTGATTCTCAATTTCTTTGTCAGTTAAGAACCTTGAAATCCTATCCTTTTTTATCCATTCACCCACAATTTCATCGTGTCTCTTCACAGCCCTTTCAGCAGATTCATCAACCATTAATACTCTCATCACTTGATATAATCTTCTTGGGTTCCAATGGCTGTAACTGTTCTTCATTTTCTGTTATGGACTTACCCTTCAACCTCCTTTTCTCCTCGTCCATAGTCAAAGGTTTGGATGGACCTATTTCCCTCACCACAGTTGGTTCATCGGGAAAGTGATCAATTTTATCAAACAGCTCATTCAGCTCCTCATCCACTGATTTTTCTATCTCAGCCTCCTTCTCCTTTTCCAACAAGGTTTCAACATTATCAAATTCCCCATATAGGATATCCAGATCATCCTCATCATTCACAATCTCCTTATTCACAATCTCCTCATCATTTTCATCATCAACCATCTCCTCATCAACAATTTCCACATCAACCACCTTCTCATTATCTTCAATATCATCTACCACCATGTCATCATTCACATTATAGTCTTGCACAACACCATCAGACTCATATGCATCATATCCATCCTCTTAATTTTCTTCATTCTCCTCCTCTGTTGGTGCATGATGCCAGTAGTTCATTTATCTCGTGTCTATTGTGTTTGTAATTGTTACATTGTTCTTATGTTTTGTTGAACGTGTTAGTATAATTTATGGTTTTGGGCGAACTTGTTAAGCGGCAAAGTTAGGGACAACTTCGCCTAGGGTGTTAGGAAAAGTTGTCTTGATATATAACCTAACTTCGGCCGTTCGCTAGTTACACTTCTTGACAGTTTGGTTTTGCAAGTATAATGATATAACAAATAATCATTTGTATTTACGTGTTTCGTGTTATTTACGTATTGCTCGTGTAAACACTCGTATCGTATACGTAGGGGATTCCGCACCCTCGTGTTACGAGATACTCCTATGTAGATCCGGCTGGGAACCTACAATTGGTATCAAAGATTTTGCTCGTGATTGTGTGGTTCGGGATTACCACACGAGTGTTAAGATTATTCCGTTAGACTTTTTGCGGAATATTTTACGTAAAAACATCGTTCTCTTGTCTGTTTCTCAACAATAACCTCCAAATCGCATACCCTGTTACTCTCACAGCCGTCAAAATCAAAGATTCAGCCTAACAATTCATAGCAGATCTTCCAGCAAAGTTTTCGTCAAGTGTAACTAGGGTTTCGGCGAAGATATATAGATTGGCGAAGTTAAGTAACAGCGAAGTTGTTTTGGAGAAGTTAAGAGACAGCGAAGTTGCGGTCAACAAATTTATCTTATAACTTCGCCATAAGCGAAGTTAGTGTGTGAGCAAAGTTATATTAACTTCTCTATCAACTGTTCACAGAACACTTTTTGGTTTAATTTCATATTTCGTTTTGGTTAAGTATGCCTTCGATAAACATCACTGAACTGGTGAAGATGGAAGTTGAAGCTGGCTCAGTGACTAAAGCTCCAAAGTTACTTAAAGGCACTGATTTTATTGCATGGAAAGACATATTTGAGCAGTACGTGAAATATCAAGATGCCAAGATGTGGGTATGTATTCAAGATGGATATATCCCTCCAACAACTATGTTCGAAGATTGGGAGCAACTTAAGAAGTATAATAAGATTGAAGATGATGAAAAAAAGATGTATGAGGCAGAAAGTAAAGCACTGGGAGCAATAACCTTGGCACTACCTCAAGAGATTCTACTCACGTTTAGAAAGTACAAGTCTGCTAGAGAATTGTGAGAGGCATTAGAAAACCGCTTTGAAGGAAACGTGGGAATTCGAAACTCAAAGTCCAAATTTTTGAAAACTCAATTCTCGGTGTTCAAGTGCTTTAAGAATGAATCACTTGATGACATCATCACCAGATACTATCACTTGATGACAGAATTGAACAACTACTCCATAGAGTACACGGAGGCTGAAATTGTAGAAAAACTTATGGATGCTCTTCCACCAAAATGGGAGATATACACAGTTTTAATGAGAGAATATAAGGAGTTTGAAACCTTTGATTTGGAAACGGTGGTCAACAAGTAACGTAATTATGAGCTTAATATGATAAGAAAGGAGACTCCTATTGATCAGGTTCAGGATCCGGGAATGTATGGTGCAAAAGGCTCTCCAAATTCAAGCTCTAAATCAGGTTCGGCTGCTTATTACTCTGGTGGTGAATCAAACTCTACTCAAGATGGTAAAGTGGTGATGAATATGGACGGAGATATATGCTTTGTAGCTGGTGGAAGTAGTTCTTCAAAAGCTTAACCCTCAGTCGGTAACTCTTCCACTAGTTCTTCGAGTATAAATTACTCAAAGATGCCTATGAGTGTAAAATGTGCTGAACAACAATTTTCTCTTTATGCCTCTTTCATCGCGTCTTATGAGAATTACATCAAAGGAAAGATAGTTGACCATGCAACCTTGGATGAAAACTATGATCAGATAGATGCTGATGACATGGAAGAAATGGATCTGTAGTGGCAAATGGCGATGATAGTGAGAAGGGTAAAAAGATTTATGAAGAAGACTGGAAGAAATTTTGTGGGAGAGAGACCGGGATTTAATAAGTCAAAGGTTCGTTGCTACAACTGTCAACAAAATGGACACTTTGCAAGAGAGTGTACAAACGAAAGAGTTGAATGAAGTCAGAACAAGACTACTCAACAGAATGGGAACGGAAATGTTACTGAAGCAAAAGTAATGGTATCTCAACAGAATGATGGGTATAATTGGAACATCAAAGTTGAAGAGGTGATTGAACAAGCGAATCTGGTGAATATTGTGACGGGAAGATGTGACAAGGAACCAATGGAGGATCAATCATACATGGCAGAAGTGAATGACCAGCTCTCAAAGGCATGTTCGGAATCTCAATTTGAACAATGTGAGAAATTGTCTGAACAATTGAACGTTTTAACTGATCGTTATGTTATTTTGGATAAAGAATTAAAACGTTAAAAGAGGAACATCACTACTCTAAAAATAAGGAAAATAGTTACTCGGTAAAAATAAAAGCTAGTTAAAAATATATAAGAAGCCTTAAGGCCACTCTAGCTGAGAAGATACAAGTCATTGATCTAAGCTATGAAGTTGTGGAAGAAAAGACTAAACTTATAGCTAAAAAAAGATAAACAGATAGCTGATTACCAAGTAAAAGTGGTGGAATTACATAGGAAACTTGAACAATTTAGGAATTCTTTCATGATGCTTGATCATGCCGTAAGTGTTCAACGTTCCCCTATCAATAAAGGGGGAATTGGCTACAATGAAGTTCCACCACCTTTCAATAATAATTACACTTATAATCCCTGTAATCAGCCATCTGATAGTGTTGAATCTGATTAGACTGTAACGGGTAACATGAAAAGTCAATGTGATACCCGTTAAAGTCTAGAAAAACAATACTGACGGTAATATAAACGAATCGGTTCAGAAAAATTCTCCTGTCGCAAGTCAAGGTTCAAATTCTGAAAAGTCCGTCGACTCTATCAAGATAGATGATGACGTTGTGTTGCTCAAACAGGGGGGAGAATTATGCGTTTGGTGAAAAGAAATCATCCTTAAACCCATTTGCTTCCCCCTATGTAAGACAACCTGTTAGTAACAAAGCCTCATCTTCTACTACAACTCCCGAAACGGATGTTCGGATGGACACTAATAATCCAAACAGGAGTTGTTTTCGATAAGATAGGACACTTTGTAATTAACTGACCGCTAAAAAGGAAGAAATCTAAAAATATGAGGCCAACTAAAACTGAGAATAAAACAAACTTTAAAACTGGTGCTGGTAAGAATTCTAACGCATCCAACTTTAATCGTTGGACAAATTCAAGATTTCAAAGAAACCAACCTCATTTTTTTCACAGAACGGGTAATTTCGAATCCATTAATGCTATTAACTCAAGGATGTTTGGACGACCTCATAATCAGTTTTCTAGAAATCTAAACTTTCCTTAGAGGAACTTTAGGCAACCAAGGAATTGGATGCCGTTTAACAGGTTTGATCAACCCAAGACCAGCAGGTCTTGGGTCCCTCCTTTTTAATTCGTTTCTTTAACTGTGCAAGAACAGTCAAATAGGGCTGTGAACAACATGTGGGTTGTCGATAGTGGCTGTTCCCGGTGCATGACAGGTAACAAGAAATTGTTACGTGATTGGAAAGCTGTTCAAGGAGGAAGGGTTAGTTTTGGAGGAGAAAGTGGAGGAAAAATTACTGTAATCGGTACGGTTACTAACGGGAGAATCAAGTTGGAAAAGGTCAATTTGTGGAAGAGTTAAAGCATAATCTTTTGAGTGTCTTGCAGATTTGTGACAAAGAATACACTGTGCACTTTACAAAGGATGAGGCACTCGTGCTTTATCCTGGTTTCAAGATCCCTGAAACCTAGGTTGTGATGAAAGCTCCAAGAGAGAAAAATACATATGTTATGGACACGAGGTCAACCGAGATGGCAACGAAAGAATCTTGTCTCTTGTCAAAAGCAACAGAGTCTGAGTCAGAATTGTGGCACCGAAGGATGGGTCATATCCATCTACGAAAGATGAACTACATTGTCAAGAATGGGCTGGTACTTGGGGTTCCTTTAAAGAATTTCAACATTGAAGATCAATGTGTGTCATGCAAGAAAGGAAAGCAGCACAAGAAATCACATCACTCCAAACTGGTTAACTCAATTGTCAAACCTTTGGATTTGCTTCACATGGATCTGTTTGGTCCCACAAATGTTAAAAGCCTGGGTGGAACATCCTATTGCTTGGTTGTGACTGATGACTACTCACATGATTCATGGGTTTACTTTCTGAAAACTAAAGATGAAACAGTGCAGTTAGTAATCAACTTGATTACAAAAGTAGAAAATATTGTTGGAGGAAAGGTCAAGTTCATCAGAAGCGATAACGGCACAGAGTTCAAGAACTATCAAATGGAGATGTTTTGTTTGCAGAAAGGGATTGAACATCAGTTTAGCGCACCATATACTCCGCAACAAAATGGAGTAGCTGAAAAGTAGGATAGAACTCTAATATAAGGCGCCAGGACTATGCTGGCAGATGCTAAACTTCCCGTGGTGTTCTGGGCTGAGGCTGTTGCCACGGCCTGCTATATCCTTAATCGTGTTTTAACTGTTAAATGATTAAATAAAACTTGTTACGAATTAATGCATGGTAGAAAGCCTAACCTAAAAGGTCTTGAACCTTTTGGGTCCCCATGTTCGATCTTATAGACTAACTCAAAATTTGGTGAGAAAGCTGACGAGGGTATCCTCGTGGGATACACTGTTGGATCACCCAACAGAAGAGTCTTTAATCTATCAAATAACAAGGTTGAGGTGGTCTGTAACACTGACATTACAAGTTACGAATCACTAAAGCCTAGCATGGGACCAGCAGAGGCTTTCGACTATGATAAATTATTTAAATCTTTTAACTTACCTTATTTAGATTTTGCAGACACAAAAGAAAGGATGGCCTCTCAAATGTTGCTCGATGATGATGAGACCGTTATGCAACGTCCACAGTGTGATGAAAACCAACCCACCATGTCAAGCTCTATTGAAACTCCTACTGTCTCAAGTGATGATGACTTATTCAGTCCGTTTCACACACAACACAACTCAGATGAAGTTTCTCCGAATCTTGGAGAAGACTTAGAAGTTGGTCCCATTCAAACCACTATAATCCACCGGAATCATCCATTGGAGAACGTGATCGGTAATCCTTCCGATGGAGTATGAACTAGAAGAAGTTTGGAGGAAAACACATGTGTGTATGCAAGCATTAAGGAAACTAGTATTATGAATGAATGCTTGTATGCCTATTTCATCAGTCAGATTGAACCAAAGAACTATCAGATGGCATTGAAGGATAGCTCGTGGGTAGAAGCCATGCAGGAAGAACTGGCTCAGTTTAACAAGATGGAAGTTTGGCAGTTAGTTGAAAAGTCGCGAGATGTGAATGCTATCGGTACGAAGTGGGTATTCAAATGCAAGAGAGATGAGAAAGGGGTAATCGTCCGTAGCAAGGCAAGGTTAGTAGTCAAAGAATTTAGCCAACAAAAAGGTATCGACTACAATGAAGTGTTTTCTCCCGTGCAAGACTAGAGGCAATTCGACTTTTCTTGGCCTTTGATACACACAAAGAGATGAAGGTGTTTCAACTTGATGTGAAAAGTGTGTTCCTAAATGGCAAGGTCGATGAAGTGGTATATGTCAAGCAACCTCCGGGTTTTCCTGACCCAGACTTTCCGGATCATGTGTACAAGCTCAGTAAAGCTCTATATGGTCTACATCAGGCTCCACGAGCTTGGTATGCTACTCTGTCTGATTATTTGCTGGAAAATGGGTTTGTGAGAGGAAAGATCGAAAGTACTCTTTTTGTCAAACGGAATGGGAATGATTTTCTTCTCGTCCAGGTCTATGTGGATGATATCATCTTCGCAACCTCAAAGATTTCTATGTGTCAGGAGTTTGAAGCGGTCATGAAGAAGAGGTTTGAGATGAGCGCCATGGTTGAATTAACTTTCTTTTTAGGGTTACAGGTAGATCAAAAAAGGGATGGAATGTTCATTCATCAAACCAAATATGTTCATGATGTTCTTAAGCGTTTTAAGATGGAAGAAAGCACCCCGTTTGACACTTCAATCTGTGTCAACCACAAACTAGGTGCTGACTTCGAAATTGATGAAGATGTGGATCCCATACAGTATCGAGCTATTATAGGTTCTTTGATGTATTTAATTGCTTCTTGACCTGACATTATTTTTGCAGTTTGTCTTTGTGCTCGTTTTCATGCTAACCCAAAGGAATCGCACATGAAGGGAGTGAAGAGGATTTTGCAGTATCTTAAAGGGAAGCCTAAGTTGGTGTCTTGGTAGTGCAAGAATCAGACCTCTGTGGCCATATCCACCTGTGAAGCAGAATACATGGCAGCATCAAACTGCTGCTCCCAGGTTTTATGGATACAACAACAATTGCGTGATTATGGTATGAATTTCACTCAAACTTCTATTTGCATTGATAACACTGCTGCTATCTCAGTAACTAACAATCTCGTGAAACATAGTAAAACAATTCATATTGACATCCGTCATCATTTCATACGGGATTGTGCTGAGAAGAAATTAATCTTGCTTGAAAAGGTTGATTCACTGGAAAACTTTGCTGATCTTTTTACAAAAGCTTTTGAACACGGTCCTGTTTTCAAAACCTTGTAGAGCTTAATGGGATGATCAATCCCGAGTAACCGTGTCACACCCTCAAAATCCACTAACGGAGTTTTACCGTCAGAGGGTGTGAACTGGCAGGATCGGAATCATTAGTTATAACTAAACCAAAGAAAACGTTTAAATGAAAAATAAGTGCGGAAGCGTAAAACCTTAATTCAAAAGTTGCGTCACGCAGGACGACTTAAAACCAAATGTAAATGTTAAAATTAAGTTTGCAGTGTAAGATGTTTAACAATTAATGCATGCTCCTAAACCGCGCGCCCGCCTCGGCTACCTGAGAATAACATACTAAAAGGGGTCAACACGAGGTTGGTGAGTTCACAAGTTATATAAGATAAATCGTTTAGCGTTTGAGTTCAGCGTTTTCGTTAAGTGTTTTGCGTAACCACGTTACGGCGTTTAAAAGTTTTGCGTAACCACGTTACGGCGTTTAAATGTTTTGCGTAACCACGTTACGGCGTTTAAGTGTGTAACCACGTTACAGCGTTTAAGTGTGTAACCACGTTACAGCGTTTAAGTGTGTAACCACGTTACAGCGTTTAAGTGTTACCAGATAATGTTATGTCAAATTATATATCGATAGGTAGCTAATCTATACAACAAGTATTACTAAGTGGTTCGAGACCGAAGCTGACTGTTTATCAAGTGCCCGTCACCAGGTCAACCCAGACCATGGTAAGTGTTAGCCAAAATTACACCCACTCAACCTCCAGTTGAGCTTAGCGTCGGGTGGGGTTTGTCAAACCCAGTAGTACTACTCAACAGTGACTCGCTATTCCAAATATTAACCGGTTCGATGCGTGGGACTTCAAGGGTTACGTGCCGCTTAGCCTCTACAAGTGATATATATAATTTATAACAAAATCTTAAATATGTGTTTATCTCAAAAATGCGTTTATCGGAGTATGTTATCTCCCCCAAGTGAAAAACGTTTGAAAACAGTTCAAAGAGCGGGGTAAGTGAAACTCACTGTTTGCGAAGAATATTCCAAATTAGATCACCGAGTGATGCGCGTCGTAGAAAACTCTCTAGCGTTCTAAAATAACAAAGAGATTTTCTAAGTATCGGAACGTTTAACGAGTCTCTAGACTCGGCACATAATACCTATGCACGTATCATGTTTCGTGTTTCGTTTGTAAACCGTGTGTGATTTAAACAAGTACAATTGTGATACGATACACGAGTGAGCAATTACTTTCGTGTCATGTATTAATAACATACTTACAAGCAATTATTCCCGTAAGGGCATTTTGGTCAACAAACAAAGACTAACTAACCATTATTCCCCATAAGGGCAATTTGGTCAATTCATGGCAATCAAACTAGCAACTATTCCCCGCAAGGGTATTTTGGTCAAAATACAACAATTATATAAAAACTATCATATTTCATGCATTCCTACACAACTCAGCAGCTAGTTTCATTGTGACAGAATTTCTACTTGAAAGATTGTACTATTTCACCGATCATATCATCTCAATTAATTCACCAAAAATCACCACTGAAACATACATGTCTTAGGTTTCCAGAACATATTTTATATTATTTTTATTCCATATAGATTTCTCATAATGATCAAAACACTACAGTAAACTCATATCAGTCAGATTCATGCACAACAGAATGTTATTTGCAATTCCCGGTAAACGAAAAATCCAATAAATGCAAGACCACTTGGGTTTGGTTCCTAACTCAGTGAGTCAACTTCCAGAAGTGGAACCAACCCAATTGGTCTAGTAGTTCATGAGATATAACATTTACAACATAACCTAACAGCAGGTCTAACAGCTCAGCTTTGCATCACGTTTTTGTAAAATCATAAAAGTATACTTCCACTTATCCAAAAATTACGAATTTATACTTCATAGAAACTAGACTCAACCTAGTTTACTGCAGTACCCACAATCTCAATCAATTTTCACGTTTACACTTCGTTACAGTCAGTTAAACATCGTATATACGTTCTGTCCAGAATCTGTTCACATCAAAACTCATCATAATAACAATCTATGAACTATCATGCATCCATATAACACTCTATACTCCATAAACAATATCCATGCACATCAATTACACCTTACATACATGATTAGGGTTTTTGTTTGAACTCAAATCAAAGACACAACAATAATCATGCAACAATATCAATCTAGTTATCAATCATCATCAAATCAATTCAAGAATCACATGAATACCATAACCCTAGAAATCGGCCATTAAGGCTTATAATTCACCCAAAAAAACTAACAATTAAACATAGAGAATGCATAGAATAGTTGTTTATACCTTCCTAGCACCTTAATCTTCAATCAAACTTGAAAGATCTTGAGTGTGTGTGTATGTATATGGATCGATCTCAAGGAACAAGGGAAGTTAGGGTTTGGACCGATTTTTCTAGAGGAATGGGAATGGAAGTTAGGGTTTAGGTTTATCATGTATTTATAGACTAAGATGTTACACTTTGGCCCCTCAACTCCTAAGTATTACTTTTTCTAGAACATTCTATCATAACTTGCACATTAAGTTAACATTAAGTATTACTTTTTCTAGAACCTTCTATCATAACTTGCACATTAAATTAACATGACAATAATATTATCACATAAAACATAATCCTAACACATAATTATCACATAATTAGTGTTTTAGTGTTTTTCGTTTATTCCTCAATCGTTTGCGTTTCGGTGCAAATCCCGAAAGACTACTACACATGTAGTAAGTGTTAAGCGTCATTTAAACCCTAGTTTAAATGTAATGAAGTATGCGTTATAGATTCAACGATCTTAAAGTTTGAATTAACGGAGTTGAGTTAACGAGGTTAACCTAAAATTGACGATTGTCACATCATTCCCATGTTAAAGAATTTTCGTCCCGAAAATTTGAGTCTAGTCGTGATGAGTGTCTGAAAAAGTAAGAAAAATTCTCAGTTTGTCATATCATCCCCTAGTAGAAAGAAATTTCGTCCCGAAATTTAGTTCATACCTCCGGTGATGTTTGACGGTTTGCCGGGTTTCGCGGTTTTCGGTGTTTGGTTAGCCCTTCAAAAAGGTGAGGATACTTTTTCATCATGTGATCCTCGCGTTCCCATGTGAACTCCGGTCCACGTCTCGAGTTCCAACGAACCTTAACAATTGGAATTTTGTTGTGTTTGAGTGTTTTGGTTTCCCAATCCAAAACTTCGACTGGTTCCTCAATGAACCGTAACTGTTCATCAACTTGCAGTTCCTCCAAAGGGACTACTTGGGTTTCATCAGATAGGCATTTCTTCAAATTTGATACGTGGAATACATCGTGTACGCCACTGAGTTCTGTTGGTAGGTCCAGTCGGTACGCCACCGGACCAATGCGCTCAGTTATCCGGTACGGACCAACATACCGTGGGTTGAGTTTGTTTCGCTTACCAAAGCGAACTACACCTTTCCAAGGTGAGACTTTGAGTAACACCCGATCGTTCACTTTAAATTCGAGAGGTTTTCGGCGCTTGTCGGCGTAACTCTTTTGGCGATCCCGTGCTGCTGCCATGCGATTTCGGATTTGAACAATCTTTTCCGAGGTTTCGAGTACCAGTTCTGGACCAGTGATTTGGCTGTCACCCACCTCTGCCCAGCAGAGTGGTGATCGACACTTCCGTCCGTACAGCGCTTCAAACGGCGCTGCCTTAATACTTGCGTGGTAGCTGTTATTATACGAAAACTCTACCAAGGGTAAGTGGGGTTCCCAACTTTTTCCGAAATCTAAAACGCATGCACGCAACATATCCTCCAGGGTCTGAATAGTCCGTTCACTTTGCCCATCCGTCTGAGGATGGTATGCTGTACTCATATCGAGACGTGTGCCCAGTGCGCTTTGCAGCGACTTCCAAAAGTGTGAGGTAAAACGAGAATCTCGATCGGAAATGATCGAGACAGGCACTCCGTGTCTAGACACCACTTCTTTCATGTATACTCGAGTCAGTCTTTCCATTTTGTCCGTTTCCTTAATCGCTAGGAAATGTGCCGATTTAGTCAACCGGTCAACGATCACCCAGATGGTATCGCATCCCGTCGGTGTCTTAGGCAAACCCGTAATAAAATCCATTGAGATGTGCTCCCATTTCCACATTGGGAGTTCCGGTTGTTGCAGTAGACCAGATGGTTTCTGGTATTCAATCTTGACTCTGGCACAAGTCAAGCATTTGCTCACGTAGGTGGCAATGTCGGCTTTCATGTTCGGCCACCAGTAAAGTGCCTTTAAATCATGATACATTTTATCTGAGCCAGGGTGGATAGAATATCGGGACTTGTGAGCTTCGTCCATCACTAGAGTTCTCAACTCTCCGTATCGTGGAACCCAAATCCGGTTCTCAAAATATCGGACCCCGTCCGATCTGGTTTCAAGTTGCTTGTTCATGCCCCGCATGAGTTCCGATGGAAGATTTTCATCTTTCAAAGCTTCCAGTTGCGCATCGCGAATCTGATCGGGTAAGCTGGCATGAATCGTAAGTTGCAATGCTCTTACTCGTCTGGGTTTATCTGTTTCTTTTCTGCTGAGGGCGTCGGCCACCACATTGGCCTTGCCCGGGTGGTACTTGATGGCACAATCATAATCTTTGAGCAGCTCGACCCAACGACGCTGTCGCATGTTCAGCTCCTTCTGATCATAGATATGTTGGAGACTCTTGTGGTCGGTGTAAATGGTAAACTTGGTACCGTACAAGTAATGCCTCCATATCTTAAGAGCAAACACCACAGCTCCGAGTTCCAAATCATGGGTCGTGTAGTTCTTCTCGTGAACCCGTAGTTGTCTAGAGGCGTAGGCTATAACCTTCTCGAGTTGCATCAGCACACAACCGAGACCTTGTATAGATGCGTCACAGTGTACCTCAAAATTTTCTGTTCCCTCGGGGAGGGCTAAAATAGGGGCGCTACAAAGCTTGGTTTTCAACAGTTGGAAAGCGGATTCTTGCGCGTCACCCCAGTTGTACTTAGTGCCCTTGTGAGTCAAAGCGGTGAGGGGTTGAGCAATCTTTGAAAATCCCTCGATGAAACGCCGATAGTAGCCGGCCAGTCCTAGGAATTGTCGCACTTCAGTCGGAGTCTTAGGTGCTTCCCAGTTTTTGATGGCCTCTACCTTACCGGGATCGACATGGATACCATTCTCGTTGATCACATGTCCTAAAAAGTGAACCTCGCGAAGCCAAAATTCACATTTCGAGACTTTAGCATACAGTTGTTCCTTCTTCAGTAGTTCCAGAATTATCCTTAAGTGCTCTTCGTGGTCAGTCTCGTTCTTGGAGTAGACAAGAATATCATCGATGAAAACAATCACGAACTTGTCGAGGTACGCCTTGCATACTCGATTCATGAGATCCATAAATACGGCTGGCGCGTTGGTTAGGCCAAAAGGCATAACCGAGAACTCGTAGTGACCATACCGTGTTCTGAAAGCCGTCTTTGAAATATCTTCTTCGCGCACTCTCAACTGGTGGTAACCGGATCGTAGATCGATCTTCGAGTAGTAACTCGATCCCTGAAGCTGGTCAAATAAATCATCAATTCGGGGTAAAGGATAACGGTTCTTGACCGTCACCTTGTTCAATTCCCGGTAGTCGATGCACATTCGGAAAGTCCCGTCTTTCTTTCGAACAAACAAGACAGGGGCTCCCCATGGCGATGAGCTAGGTCGGATAAAACCTTTATCCAACAAATCTTGCAACTGGGTGGACAACTCCTGAAGTTCCGCCGGTGCGAGCCGATACGGGGCTCGTGCTATGGGTGCTGCACCGGGTGTCAACTCGATTTGGAATTCGACTTGACGAATAGGAGGGAGTCCGGGCAAATCCTCCGGGAAAACTTCCGGAAAGTCTCGCACAACCGGTATGTCTTCAATTCGTTTCTCCTCCGCGGGTTTCTCAACAATCTGCGCCAAAATTGCCGGATGACCCTTTCGTAGATACTTCTGTGCTTTCATAAGGGTGATGATGCTGTTGGTCATGCCGCTTCTCTCGCCTCGGACCGAAATGATCTCGCCGGAAGGGGTGGTAATATGGACTATTTTATCATGGCATATAATCTCCGCTCGGTTCTCGGATAACCAGTCCATGCCGACAACGACATCGAAACTACTAAGCGTAAAAGGAATAAGGTCGATGTCAAAAACATGACCTGACAGTTTCAACTTACGTCCCGCAAGTACATGAGTTGTTACTACAGTTTTACCATTAGCTAATTCAACAGGAAACTTTAGCGTCTAACGGGGTTGGAGTAAGGTCTAAAAGTTGGCTAAAGGCTTTCGACACAAAACTCCTATCAGCTCCAGTGTCAAACAAAATAGAAGCAAAATAATCGTTTACAGGGAACTTACCGGACACCACATGCGGATCATTGCGGGCTTGACCCGATCCAATCACAAACGCTCTTCCTTTGCCATTTCCTCCACCGTTACTGCCACTTCCATTGCCCCCATTGTTGTCATTATGTTTCAGCTTGGGGCAATCCTTCCGGAAATGACCTTCCTGTCCACATTCAAAACATCCCTTAGTCGTCATCGGTTGCTTAGGAGCACCCTTTGCCGCAAGGTCTCCTCTACATTCTTTCGCTTGGTGACCTATCTTTCCGCATCTTTGACACTTGACACGGTCACACTGGCCAACATGATGATAGTTGCACCTGTTGCACTTTGGATACTTCCCAGCATATCCGTTCGAAACCTGCCCGCTACCATTGTTGTTGGAGTTGTTGTTGTTGTGATTCTGAGTGTTAAAGCTCCGGGTGAACTCGGGTTTACGGTAGTGTTGTTGCGGTGGGAGGTTCGAGGATGAAGATCTGGTGTTGTCGAACTTTCTCTTCCCGCTGTTCGGGTTGCTGTTGTTGTTACTGTTGCTGACGTGGTCATTACTCGGGTTGTCACGGGCTTTAACAGTCGAACCCCTCGGTGGTAACGCACCCTGGGTCACCGCCTGATCCGTCAGTTTGTGAGCCAAACGGATCGCTTGTTGGATCGTGGCTGGTCTGGAAGACGTCATCATGCCCTGAATCTGTGGTACTAACCCATCAATGTACATTTCAATCCTCTTACTCGGCGGATCTACCATCCGTGGACACATCACCGCTAACTCGTGAGAACGGGTAGTGTAAGCTTCGATTTCCGAACCCACCATCTTCAATGACCAAAATTCCGACTCCAACTTTGAAATCTCCTCCCTCGGACAATACTCTTCTCGCATCATGTTCTTGAACTCCTCCCAGCCCATCGCGTTAGCCAGTTCCATCCTCCGGTTCTTCTTCAGGTTCCTCCTCGGGATCTTCCTCGGGATCTTCCTCAGGTTCCTCTTCGGGATCTTCTTCAGGTTCCTCTTCAGGCTCTGCCTCAGGCTCGGCCTCAGGCTCTGCCTCGGGTTCGGCTGCGTTCTGAGAAATCTGCATTTGCAAGACATCGCAGCGCTCTAAAGCTATCTCGGTTCGGGTCCTTGCTACTTGGAGTTGCTCTTGCAAGTCTATCATCTCTGCTTGCATCTTCCTCATAATCTTCATCTGTTGGTCACTAGCCCCTTGCATATCCTTCATTGCCGCCGCCATGCGGGCAACCTCCTCCTTATTCTCGGTTTCGTCTTTTAACAATCTGGAAACGTTCTCTCTCGTGTAGCGCATGTAACCCACATCACGCTCCAAACATGAAACAACGGCTGCGAGAACTCTCTCTACAGGTTCGGTTATGGGTGGTAGGGTGTTGGGATAAGCAGGGTGGTTCGGGGGTGGTAATGGGGGAACTTGCTCACGATAGATCATACGTCGGATCATGTTGGGGTACCATTCCCAGCTAACGTCGTTGTCATACAAGCCTCCGGATAGGCGGTACCTCTTCGGTGCGGGAACTTCGAGTTCCGGGACTACTCGGGGTGGCGATGCGGTAGGTAACTGCGGTTCCTTCCCGTGAGTATGAGTCATCGGATCGGACGATGATGAGGATGGCGTCGACATCTCTACAGGTAAGCCGTGTATGCGCGCGTATGAGTGAAAGAGGTAAAGGGATAAGATTTCAAGACTACACAAACCTATGCAGTGCGTATCATTATAACTAATGGGTCGTCGCGGTTATAGTCTAGTATGCATGCAGTTTCTAGTTCGCTATAACCAATGGCTCTGATACCAATCTGTCACACCCTCAAAATCCACTAACGGAGTTTTACCGTCAGAGGGTGTGAACTGGCAGGATCGGAATCATTAGTTATAACTAAACCAAAGAAAACGTTTAAATGAAAAATAGCGTAAAACCTTAATTCAAAAGTTGCGTCACGCAGGACGACTTAAAACCAAATGTAAATGTTAAAATTAAGTTTGCAGTGTAAGATGTTTAACAATTAATGCATGCTCCTAAACCGCGCGCCCGCCTCGGCTACCTGAGAATAACATACTAAAAGGGGTCAACACGAGGTTGGTGAGTTCACAAGTTATATAAGATAAATCGTTTAGCGTTTGAGTTCAGCGTTTTCGTTAAGTGTTTTGCGTAACCACGTTACGGCGTTTAAAAGTTTTGCGTAACCACGTTACGGCGTTTAAATGTTTTGCGTAACCACGTTACGGCGTTTAAGTGTGTAACCACGTTACAGCGTTTAAGTGTGTAACCACGTTACAGCGTTTAAGTGTGTAACCACGTTACAGCGTTTAAGTGTTACCAGATAATGTTATGTCAAATTATATATCGATAGGTAGCTAATCTATACAACAAGTATTACTAAGTGGTTCGAGACCGAAGCTGACTGTTTATCAAGTGCCCGTCACCAGGTCAACCCAGACCATGGTAAGTGTTAGCCAAAATTACACCCACTCAACCTCCAGTTGAGCTTAGCGTCGGGTGGGGTTTGTCAAACCCAGTAGTACTACTCAACAGTGACTCGCTATTCCAAATATTAACCGGTTCGATGCGTGGGACTTCAAGGGTTACGTGCCGCTTAGCCTCTACAAGTGATATATATAATTTATAACAAAATCTTAAATATGTGTTTATCTCAAAAATGCGTTTATCGGAGTATGTTATCTCCCCCAAGTGAAAAACGTTTGAAAACAGTTCAAAGAGCGGGGTAAGTGAAACTCACTGTTTGCGAAGAATATTCCAAATTAGATCACCGAGTGATGCGCGTCGTAGAAAACTCTCTAGCGTTCTAAAATAACAAAGAGATTTTCTAAGTATCGGAACGTTTAACGAGTCTCTAGACTCGGCACATAATACCTATGCACGTATCATGTTTCGTGTTTCGTTTGTGAACCGTGTGTGATTTAAACAAGTACAATTGTGATACGATACACGAGTGAGCAATTACTTTCGTGTCATGTATTAATAACATACTTACAAGCAATTATTCCCGTAAGGGCATTTTGGTCAACAAACAAAGACTAACTAACCATTATTCCCCATAAGGGCAATTTGGTCAATTCATGGCAATCAAACTAGCAACTATTCCCCGCAAGGGTATTTTGGTCAAAATACAACAATTATATAAAAACTATCATATTTCATGCATTCCTACACAACTCAGCAGCTAGTTTCATTGTGACAGAATTTCTACTTGAAAGATTGTACTATTTCACCGATCATATCATCTCAATTAATTCACCAAAAATCACCACTGAAACATACATGTCTTAGGTTTCCAGAACATATTTTATATTATTTTTATTCCATATAGATTTCTCATAATGATCAAAACACTACAGTAAACTCATATCAGTCAGATTCATGCACAACAGAATGTTATTTGCAATTCCCGGTAAACGAAAAATCCAATAAATGCAAGACCACTTGGGTTTGGTTCCTAACTCAGTGAGTCAACTTCCAGAAGTGGAACAAACCCAATTGGTCTAGTAGTTCATGAGATATAACATTTACAACATAACCTAACAGCAGGTCTAACAGCTCAGCTTTGCATCACGTTTTTGTAAAATCATAAAAGTATACTTCCACTTATCCAAAAATTACGAATTTATACTTCATAGAAACTAGACTCAACCTAGTTTACTGCAGTACCCACAATCTCAATCAATTTTCACGTTTACACTTCGTTACAGTCAGTTAAACATCGTATATACGTTCTGTCCAGAATCTGTTCACATCAAAACTCATCATAATAACAATCTATGAACTATCATGCATCCATATAACACTCTATACTCCATAAACAATATCCATGCACATCAATTACACCTTACATACATGATTAGGGTTTTTGTTTGAACTCAAATCAAAGACACAACAATAATCATGCAACAATATCAATCTAGTTATCAATCATCATCAAATCAATTCAAGAATCACATGAATACCATAACCCTAGAAATCGGCCATTAAGGCTTATAATTCACCCAAAAAAACTAACAATTAAACATAGAGAATGCATAGAATAGTTGTTTATACCTTCCTAGCACCTTAATCTTCAATCAAACTTGAAAGATCTTGAGTGTGTGTGTATGTATATGGATCGATCTCAAGGAACAAGGGAAGTTAGGGTTTGGACCGATTTTTCTAGAGGAATGGGAATGGAAGTTAGGGTTTAGGTTTATCATGTATTTATAGACTAAGATGTTACACTTTGGCCCCTCAACTCCTAAGTATTACTTTTTCTAGAACATTCTATCATAACTTGCACATTAAGTTAACATTAAGTATTACTTTTTCTAGAACCTTCTATCATAACTTGCACATTAAATTAACATGACAATAATATTATCACATAAAACATAATCCTAACACATAATTATCACATAATTAGTGTTTTAGTGTTTTTCGTTTATTCCTCAATCGTTTGCGTTTCGGTGCAAATCCCGAAAGACTACTACACATGTAGTAAGTGTTAAGCGTCATTTAAACCCTAGTTTAAATGTAATGAAGTATGCGTTATAGATTCAACGATCTTAAAGTTTGAATTAACGGAGTTGAGTTAACGAGGTTAACCTAAAATTGACGATTGTCACAGTTTCCTAATAAAAAATCACTATCGCTGAAAATTATATCAGTAGCTTAAATCTGAGGGACATGTTGTTGAATATGTTTGGTCCTTGTATCTACTTGTAGATTCAAAGGATAGCTATTAACCTAATAACTTAAAGCAACTGGGGCGGTTGTGATGTGTTTTTATTCCTTCGTTGAAAATTATGTCGGTTACACTCAGTTGGAGGGACACATATTCTTATGTGTTTGGTCCTGCTAATCCACTGGATTTTCGGGATAGCCATTTACCCAACAACTTAGAAGTTATCGGGGCGTCGGAATGTAAAATTTTTTTGGGGAAGTGATATACTTTTTCTGTCTATAGCTTCTATGAAGCTTCTAAATTGGTGTTAAATTGAAAACTGATCCAACCTTTGGAAAATGATAGATAAACTGATTTTGTGTGCCTAACGGGTGAAGTTATTAGGCCTAAAAGACTTTAGGACAGTCACTGTTTGGTAAGGTAGCTTTCCATGGTGCGTAAAAGTTAATGTGATACAAATTAAATATGCTCAATTTACTATGGAGAGTCATTTTGACACGTGCATGTCTCCACATATATCTTTCCAAATGATAGGCAGAAAAGTGATTACCCAGTCATACACGAGCCCGTGAGTGTCTTGATCCCCGCGAATGTTGTGTTCTTTTACTGCAGTGATCCAGATTCGGGACTTGCAGGTTTTCGTTACAGTTATAATTAAAAAAAATATGTCTTATTGCCTTTGAAATTCATCAAGTCAAAAACAACATGGATGAGGCACCAACTGAGTCTTGTGAAAGTTAAGTGAAAGGATTGTAAAGTCGACTCAAATTTACATAATTCGATCAGACACTACGGGTCGAAGTCAAGTCGGGGTGATCAGGGGAAAGCCAAATACGCTTTGAGAATATATAGGAGGCATCACAATTCCTTAAGTGATGTCCATATAAATTTTGAGCCTAATTGAACATAATCCGTATCACAAAAGCAATGAAAACCATGCTAAGTTTTATACCTGCCTGCAACCTGTTTCTCTATGTCATAATAACGCTGAAATGAATCCTTGTGACAGCCTCTCAATCATTATGATTCCGGTTCGGATCTTTTCTTAAACATGCAGGGTATTCTGAAAGACTGAAATTTGATCCTGTCTTTTTATATTACTTTTGTTGTGTATTACGTTTTATGGTTTATTTTCATAGTGTTTAAAATAAAATCTTGGTTACTCGTTTTTGATCATTTTTATAATAGTAACTTCACTGTGGCAAAGTTATCAAACAGACGAAGTTAATATAACTTCACCTCTTGGTTTTTCATTAAGTATAAAAGGAAGGCATGGGTCAATGTTGGTCAAACTCAAACTCTAAACCCTCGGCGAACTTATTTCTGTGAATCATCTCTCTAATAATCTACTTTTTGTCTAATAATAAGGTTCGTCGACATCTATAGATTCATAATTAACCAGTTGCGTTTGTTAATCGGTTTCGTAATGTTCGAGTTTGATCAGGTTTCTTGAATAACCCTTAAAACATTAATATACCTTGGTTTTGGACTATTTTGATGATAGATGGACCTCCGTAGCCTTAATCGAACACTCTAATATTCGTTTTCATTCTCTGATTGTTCTCATTTTCAACTGAAAAGGATCTGGTGTTAAGCTCTGTTTATGCGGCGAAGTTGTAAGATGGCAAAGTTGCCTTATTGCGAAGTTATCTCTAACTTAATAACTTCGCTAATTTAAACCTTTTGATCACAACTTCGCCGAAATGCTAACTTCGCTACTTACATGCTAAGCGAAGTTACAACCTGTGTAAACATATGTCTAACTTAGCTCGTTTGTTGTGCAGATATGGCTGTTGTGGCAGGTGCTGGTGGCACTGGTGGTGATGAGGGAGACGGTGATAAGCGACAGTTCTTTCCGGGACATAACATGTATGTAACGTTAGATCCAGATGCTCGTGGAGCAGACGATTACACAGAGATCATCACGTTCCTCATTCACTCAAGAATTTTTCATGCAATCACTACTACTCTGCCGATATCTCTACCGAATATTGAAGACCTTTGGCGAACAGTTGAATATGACTGTCGTGTTGAACCTCCAGTCATGCGTGCTACAGTCAATAATCAGGTGGTACAGTTATCAGCTAATCAGATTAGATAAGCTTTACAGTTCGGGGTTGAAACAACTCAGGATCCTACTGAGTATTCTCTCCACTTTCAGAAACGGAGCCTTTCTTCGTATGGGATATTCGGGTCCTTTGAATGACTCACAATGTAGAAAGGGATTTCTTTTAGACCAGTGGCGCTTCTTAATGCACATGTTGATTGTATGCATGTCAGGTCGCAATGCCGGATCCGATGGCATGGGTGCAACGATGCAGTCTGCGATGACTGCATTGACTTATAATAAACCGTATAGCTTCAGTCAAATGGTGTTCTATGAGATCGATCGTCAGAGACGAGCAGTGGCACGGGAACGTTTCTTAATGTATCCCAGATTTTTACAGATGATTCTCAATCATGTCGCCCCCAATCTGTCACAACTTCGCCTTATCTCTTATGTGGAAAGTATAAGCAAGAGGAATTTTGCGCAATGTAAGTTATCTAGTGCACGAAGCAAGCCTGAACTTCGTCCAAGGCACACTGCTTTATTTGGGTATCTTGTGAACCCTGCTTATGTTGCTCCACCGAGTGATGATTTTAATGATCCTGCTCAGCCACAAGTCAATATTCCTCAACCACCCACTGTGATTCAACTACCACAGGTGGTTCAATAAGCTCCTATTGTTAATCCAGACGTAGCTCCCCCCCCCCCCCCAAACAGGTTGATCTTGAGTTGCCTTTGGAGGGCAAGGTTTTTTTGATATGGATATGGTTGATCCAGCTGAAGTTTAGGCCTCTGTAGTTGATGGTTCTGGTGTGCATGTTTCTCTGGTTGATACATCTGCGGGTCCATCTATTGCCTCAGTGGAGGATTCTGAGGAGACGTTATCTGATTCTTCCACTGATGATGCTATTGAATCTCAGAGATTTCTGGCTGCTCAAGAAAGGATACAAGGAAAAAAGAAAGAAAGATTCGGATGATAGTGAATCAGATTATGAGGAGGAGATGAATGACTTAGTTCGTAGATCAAAGAAGGCTAGAGCTGGTGAAAGCTCGAGTGTTGTTCACTTTGCCCCTCCACAGTTATTTGGTATGACGACACTGTCTCCTTCTACGACTGATCCATTACTAATGACATCTAGTGCTCCCTCGGTGGCTTTGTCAGTACCGTCTATTGCACCCTCTACGGTACAGGTGTCTATACCAGAGATTGTTTCTTTACCACCTCCTTATGTTACTCCATCGGAGGTGGTTGCTATGTTTGTTGAGTCCACACTAGTGGCTACCGCTGGGGTATTTGTCTCTGTTTCACCTACAGTTACTACACCATCTACATTCGTTATTCCAGTAAGCTTGGGCATTCCACCACCATATGCTCAGGATACTTACACTACGCTGTCAGATTCTGAGAGGATTTCGGCTCTTGAAAGGATGGTTGTTGAGCAGTCAAGGGTGAATGTTATTCAAACTCAGGCTATCCAACGTCTGGTAGCTGAGAATCAACTTCAGACCGCACTTCTTGTTGAGCATGGTAAGTTGTTTGATACCCTAAAACAGTTCTTAGCATCTCAGGGAGAGTCTAGTTGCAAAGGTGACGAGTTGAGAACAAAGAAGAGACAAGACATAGACGATGATCCCAATGCATCGAAAGATGCAGGTGGTGGGCTGCCAAGAACTGAACAAACTCTTGGGGCTTCCACATCTTAGGGGGAGTCTGCTGCTCCATCGGGTAGTGCAGGAGGTGAGACAGTGGTGGTAGATGATGAGGATGATATGGGTGATGATGTGTTGTCTTTTAGTGAGATTGAGAAAATTGGTGAACAAATTGAGATCGATAGTGGTTTAGAGGAAGGTGAGATAGCTGATGATGGTGTTGAGCATGACATTCCTAGTGCTGGTCAAGTAAGTTTGAGTCAAGGTGATAATGTGTCGGGTGATTCTGAGTGGGAGGAACAGCCAAGGTGGAAAGAAGGATGTGCTTATTGGTTTTTCAAAACAAATAAGCCAGTGGTACCTGCGATGTTCAAGAAAACTTATAATATCAAGGGATATGTTGAGTCAAAGAAAGGTATTATTTGTTGGTTAGATGATGATCAGTTAAAGTTGTTTGTGGTGAAAAGATATGATGGGATTCAGTACTTTGCTAAGAGAATGAAATCGCTCAATACGTTTCATGAGTGTGAAGTGAAGGATTTGGCTCGGTTAAGGTTGATTAATAGAAGTGATGACGATTTTGCGAGATGGGTTGGAAAGATAGTGTGGAAGGAAGTTGTCAAAGAGAAAAAGTTTGAACTGTTGAAGCCTCAAAAGGGGAAGTTGGTTGAAGATACATAACGGGGAATGCGGGCTGATGGCAAGCCCTGGATGGTGATGAAATACAAGCCAATTCGATGTTTGAAAGAGGTTCTAATGAAGATTATGCCTCAAGATGTGTTGAAGGATCTTAAGTGGTGGTATGTTGACTGTCAGACTGCCGAAGCCTGTAATGGAAGATCAAGATGAACAGGAGGTCTTGAGAGTGTATGATCCAATGCACTTGGTTAACTTGGCTCAAGCTGATTTGTAGGTACTCAATGATAAGAAGATCTTTTATATCCCTACTTGGAAAGACGAAGCGATGAAATACCAAAGGGTGGTCTCAGTTTGTGTGAGACAAGGTGTTCATGCTTGAGGACGGAGGATACGTGCTTTTTTTATTACAAGACACGGCAAGAGGTGTTAGAGATATGAAGCTACTGCCAAGGGGGTCTGTTGGTGCATGATGCCAGTAGTTCATTTATCTCGTGTCTATTGTGTCTGTAATTGTTACATTGTTCTTATGTTTTGTTGAACGTGTTAGTATAGTTTATGGTTTTGGGCGAACTTGTTAAGTGGCGAAGTTTGGGACAACTTTGCCTAGCGTGTTAGGTGAAGTTGTCTTGATATAAAACCTAACTTCAGCCGTTCGCTAGTTACACTTCTTGACAGTTTGGTTTTGCAAGTTAACGTGATACTTGTTTGGTGTGTTTAGTTTCTTTTCATCGTGATATAACAAGTAATCATTTGTGTTTACGTGTTTCGTGTTATTTACGTATTGCTCGTGTAAACACTCGTATCGTATACGTAGGGGATTCCGCACCCTCGTATTACGAGATACTCCTGAGTAGATCCGGCTGGGAACCTACATCCTCATCATTATCTTCACTACTACTTCCATACTTATCAACAATTGTTTTAAGAACATCCACATCAGTATTAATGGCAACAGGTGGGTTCCATCCCTGTTTTGGTACACCTGAGGTCTTCTCAACCTCAGAGACCAGGGTTTGAATCCTATGAAGAGCCTGCTCCAGCTGGAATTCCACTTTAACATTTTGTTTTTCAATACCTCATTCTCCTTCTTTGATTCACTTTTTAATATTTCAAATCAACATTTTCAATTATCAGATCAAAGTTTCGGCTCAGTAAGTGGTGGGAAGAGACAGGTGAGATTTGGGTAGGCTCAGAATTTTGTGGTGAGTTTGAGGGTGAGAAAGGAAATGGATCAAATATATGAGTTTGTTGTGTTACATGGGTTGGGCTTTCAGTTGTTTGTGAATGGGTTGGGGATTGATACAGTGTATTGGGCTGGTTTATAAGAGGGGCTGGTATATATTCAGGAATGTATGGTTCATGTTCAGGCTGGTCTGGATGTTGGTTTAAGGTTTGGGTTTGTGTTGGGGATTGGGTTTGGTTTAAGGTTTGGGTTTGTGTTGGGTATTGGGTTTGGTTTAAGGTTTGGGTTTGTGATGGGCATTGGGTTTGGTTTAAGGTTTGTTGAGTTTGGGTTGGTGATTGGTTTTCGATTGGTGGTGATGTTGTTGGGGATGTAATATAAGGGTCATGGGCTTGGTATTAGGGTGGTGAATGGTCTTGTACTGAGGTGGGTGGTGTAGATATAGGGTTGTCAAAGTTTGGTCTCTCCCCCTGAGCTTGATCCAATATATTTGTTACCATAGTATGAACAACATCATCTATACTCGTATCATGATAACCTTCTGTGACATCCCACATCGGTTGGGAAGGAGAACTAAACCTTCTTTATAAGGAGGTGGATACCATCCCCATCATAACGCGTTTTTGGCGCTTAATGGTAGTGGATGAGAGGAGAACTCCACAGTTAAGCGTGCTCAGGTGGGAGTAGTATGAAGATGAGTGACCACCTGGGCAACCAAAAGCAAATCCGTGAGGCGATGGTGGTACTTCCGGGCCAAAGCGGACAATATTATGGTGCGGTGGTAGCTGGGCTGTTATAAGTTGGTATCAGAGCAAAGTTCGAGAGATTTAAGCATCCTACATGCTTAGACTCGAACAGAGAATGGGATTTAAGTAAGAAAAGAAAGAAGATGTCAGTTCAAGATATCCATGTGTCACTCATGCAAGCTCAGTAAAGGTAAAGTGTATGGTTAAATAATGAATGTTAATGTTAACTTAACTGCTAAAGAAAGGATATGTGCATGTTAGGGATATGATTCTTGACTGTTTGATTGATTAACGGTTTAAGATATCCATGTGTCACTCAGCTGGGCTGTAACGTGATCAGCTAATCACAGCTGGCCACTGCTAGTACCTGTTAGCCTTACTATCCTTGTACTAAATAACTCCTTGAGTGATGATGTTTGTGTTTTCCTTATAGAATATGAATGGCTGGAGCAAGGAAGACCGTTGAGCGAGGAGGTCGTACAGGACATTGTGGAAGGCCACACATTGTCCTATGTTGGGTCAATATTTGACCCAAAACTGACTACAAGGAAGATTGGAATCTTCTCAACCTCCTCAGATATTGATAAGTATGGAGCCGGGCACACCTAAGACATCCGAGCAAGGTTTTACTTAGCCGGGCTTGATATTTTGCCTATCGGGCAAAGTTATCTTCTTGAAGTCTTCTCTAGAGGAAATCCGGGCAGGGTTCACTAATTAGTGTATATCCGGGTAAGGTTCTCTATGTCAAGCAAGTTTGTTCTTCATAGCCAAGTAAGGTTCACTTCAGAGTAAGCTCTTGGCTAACCAAGCTCTTGAAGCCAAGTGATTGGAAGATCGGGCAATGTATTCTTTAATAATACAGTGGTCCAGGTAAGCTTGATGTTTAATGAAATATCTCAAGTAACATCGGGCACGGTTCAACTCAAGCAAGGTACAGTGATCCCAAGCACACTTTGCTAATAAGCTTATTCCAAGCAAGGAGTTGATGGAACCATTGAAGAACAAGGTTGCTAATAAGGTTATGTCGGGCAAAGTCTGATATAATCAAGAAGATTGAAGTCTGCTTGGTTATTTTCCTTTGGAAAATACTCCAAGTAAAGCATACCCGGAAAACTGTTCCCGGGCACCCTTCAAGGTTAACAAGTCTAACAAGGAAGGTAGAGCACAAAGTCTACTCGGAGAAGTTTACTTCTACAAAGCCTACCCGGAAGACTTGTTTTACACTTAGGATTATTTTGAATATGTAATTTGAATATGTATGATATATTTAGGGTTTCTAGAAGGAATGACAGCTATCCAGAGGTGTCAGGCCTATAAAAGGAATATTTAGGGCACACCTCTGGAGAGCGGCTGAATACGATAATAGAAAGAATATTTGTCAAGTGACGGCCGTTCTTAGAATTGTATGGACAAACTTTCCCATCAAGAAACCCTAGATAGATTATCATTTGTATGATTAACTTTATATAAATGGAAATCTTTTGAGTGAATCTTGTGTGTTAGTTAACTTGTTTGATTGCTCAGCAACCAAATCGTTTGTTATTGATTCCGCCTTTATCAAAAGGTTTTCTTACTAATATATCAACCCGTCATTAACTCTCTTGTCAACACATTATTGTGTGAGTTATGACTTAATTTGTTAACGATCTACCTACAATCGGGGACCTGACAAGTGGTATCAAAGCTGGTCACTGCTATTTTAGTAAGAAATTGTTGCTGATTGAAGATTTGAAGAACAATGACATAAGCAGAACACTGTTCCCTAAAAGAGTGATGTCAGCTGCTTTGTTGTTCGTTTCTGTCCAGATCTACATCTTTCCGGTGTTTTCTCTTCCTTATTTCTATTAAATTTTAAATCTTTACCTCTGATTTTTGTTCTATTCGCACCAGATTCATCAGATCTGAACAATCGGTTTTCAGATCTGATTCTTTTAAAACTTGTCTTTTACAAATCAATTGATTTTGATTTTCAAAATGTCTGGTTACGAATAACAAGAGGTATCTACTAATAAGATTCCTAGAATCTATGGACAGGAAAACTTCACAAAATGGAAGGTCTTATTTGAAGTAGCCGTTTGCTATAATGATGTGGATATGTGGAATTCAATCAAGAATGGTCCTCAAAACACTAATGATGGTGCTAATGCAATTGCTGCTGTAAGAGACAGAATGAGGAAAGTGGATGACAGGGCCTTAGCCATGATAAAGCTAGGTCTGTCATGGGAAGTATTGACCAAGGTTGCACATCACACCATAGCTAAGGCGATGTATGATACAATCCTTGAAATGTTTGAGGGAAACACTGAACTAAAGAACATCAAAAAACAAAGGCTCAAACAACAGCTAGAGAGGTTCAAATATAAGGATGGAGAGAGACTGAAATCAATCCTGGAAAGATTCTTAGCAATTGTGAATGAGCTAAGAACCACTGACTATGTCATGACTGATTTTGACTTGAATACTAAGCTGCTTAACTCAATGCCCAAGGAATGGTACACTGCTTGCAAATTCATCCTCCAAAAGCCAAATTTCAATGATTTGAAGGTGGATGATGTAGTGTGCTTCCTTCAGGCTGTAGAAATTGAAATTATTAAAGAAGAGAAGCCATGTTTCCAGGTCACTAATGCTCTCATTGCACCAATGGGCAACTTGACAACCAAAAATCAACAACAAATTCCTATCATCGAAGAACCAGTTGAGCATGGTGTGGATACACCTAAATCTTTTGTTGGTGGTAGTACAAGTCATCAAGGAAACCAGCAAAGGTTCAAGGTCCAACTTATGGATGATACTGATTCTGCCTCAATGGCTAGTGGACATGTACCTTACACTAGTGGAGGAAGTGGCCAAGGAAGTGAAACACAGGCTTTGCTCTCTATGTTTATAGAATCATACAATGCTTTTGTAGCAAAAAAATCTGATTCATACAAGTGTCATCTAGGATGACCTTGAACAGATAGATGCTGATGATTTGGAAGACATGGATTTGAAATGGCAAGCAACCATGTTGGCTCTTAGAAGCAAAAGGCTATACAAAAGGACTGGAAGATCACTCCTATCAGGGCCAAATGAAAGAATTGGATTTGATAAGTCAAAAGCCATTTGCTATAACTGTCAACAGCCTGGTCATTTTGCCAGAGAATGCAACATGCCAAGAAACTTCCAGATGAATCAATACCAAAACCAATCAAGAAATCAGCAGCACCAATATCAACAAAATCAGCAGAGAAACAACAATTTCAACAACTTCAATAACTACAATTCCAACTTCAACAACTTTCAACAGCCTCAAATGAATAATAATCATCAAGTTGTGCCTCAGAATCAAAACTTTCAAAGAAACAACAATCAACACCTTCAAACTTCAAACAACTCGGTCCCAACTAATCAAAATCAACCCAGATATCAAGGGAATGTGGCTGTCACCACACAGCATGAGGGTAGTCTTGACTGGAGCAATCTTGAAAAAGACATTGCTGAGGATATCAAGAGGGCAAATGTGGCATTTATGGCATTGATTGAGAAAGAAGCTGGATCACCATCTCAGGTACACTCTGCTCCTACTATTTATTTGAATGAAATAAACAATGAATTGAAAACAAAAGTAGGCAAGCTGGAAAGTGAGTGTTTTAGGAAGCAAAGTATCATCAATGGATATGAGGCAAGTGAGTTGATAAGTGAAGAAAGGATTAAAAGTTTAGAAGAAGACTTCATAAGTAGCTACAGAGCTCAGAAAAGATACACCACTGAGATTGATGGATTGAAGAAGATGATTGTTGAAGAAAAGGTACAGAACACAAAACTGCAGATTGAAAATAAATTTTTGAAGAACTTAGTCTCCACTGGAAAAATCGGTGGCATTCTAAACCAAGTAGATGAGAAAGACAAATACAAAGCAGTACCACCACCATTCAACAACAACTTTATGCCAAAAGTTGATAGAGAGAAAAGAGATGCATACCTGCAACAATTCAGAGATGTTTTTCATGACAAAGAAGAATTTGTTGATTTGTACAAAAATGTTGAGGTAAATGAAGAAGGTGAGTTTGTGGTTAAGGAAGAAGTGAAAGAAGAAAAATCAATTGGTGTGCAAATCTCTGAAGATGACTTTGATTCTGATGATCTTAATCAAGATGATTTGAGTGAATTGAATGATCAAATAACTGAAGAAGAGATCAAGGCTGCTGATAGAGGAAGAAGAGTGAAGAAACCTGAATCAATTAACAAACTTCCATTGTATCCACCAGTCACACCAAGAATGAAAAAGCAAACTGAAAGAATAAAAAGAGAACATGCGTCTTTGGACATTTGTGAAAGGAAGAAGATAAGCTACAATGCAGTAAGGCCTCCAAGCAAAGCTGTGTTGGAAAGGATAAAGCAAAACAACAAGAAAAAGGTGAAAGAAACTATAGAAATTGAAAACTTTATCCTTGTTTATCCAGTCTTTTCTAGTCATGAGGTACTTGATGTTGGAGAAGTGGAAACCATGAAAGAATATGAGAAAAGACAGTCAAGACATAGAGAAAGTCAATATGAGGAACCTATGATTATGAAAAAGATTGTCTTTATCAAAAGTAAACATGAAAGACAAGACATCAAGATTGAGTAATTTGTTCCTTTTTCAATTGATTATGATTGTCTGAAGACTCAAAAGACACTTGGAGTCAAAGCACCTAAACCAAGTGAAAGATTCAAGACACCAAATGAACATGAAAGATACAAGGGAAAGGTTTGGTGCAAGAAGTGTGATGAGTATGGTCATCACACAAACTCATGTATTGAAAGACTCAACTTCAAACCTTTTCATGTCCCAGATGAAACAAAGTATGGACAAGATTTTGTTTTATACAAGCAAAATTATGATGCATACCTGGGAAAGGGGAAGGTGTGTGAAAAGGAAACAATGAGTGCAGATGAATTGAAATCAGCTAAGGAGACAAGGAAAGTAAAGAAAAATGAGGTCAAGTCAAAGAAACTTGTAACTAAATCAGCAAGAAGAAGTGTCTCTCCTAAGAAGCCAGAAAAAGATGTGAAAAAGAGTTTTCAACCTTGAGAAGTATTCACAACAAAGACACACAATCTATGAAGTCTGATGATTCTCAAGGATCATCAGGAAGTGATAAGACAAAGAACAGAGGTATCTTTCCTAGAAAGAAACCAACTGAACTCACTGGTGATGAAAAGTATATTTTGAAACATGGTTATGAACCACAAGGTTTTCTTTGGAACGCCAAGGTTGAAACCAAAGTGATAAAGACTGTTGATGTGAGAGATTTCCCAAATGAAAAAATTATGTTGTGAAAGAAGCTAACAATGCATCTGATGAATTCAAGAATACAACTTCCTTTGTGAAAAATCCAAGAGAGTGTGGTTATGAAACTGACAACTCAGAAAATATTGAAGTCACTCATGAAGATCCTGAGCCAACAACACTCACTTTCACTGCTGCCACTGAAATTGAAACTGATGAGCTGCAAGTTGAAATAGCTTGCACTTCATCACTCAACTAATCAAACTCTTTCTTTGTGCAGGAACAGTCCACTCCACTTAATGACATATGGTACATGCATAGTGGATGTTCTAGGCACATAACTTGTGATAAGTGGTCACTTGTTAATTATGAAGAAAAGTTTGAAGGTCCTGTGGCATTTGGAAGTGATGAAAATGGAGGAAAGATTGTTGGAAAGGGAATCTTAACAAATGGAAAGGTTTCATTTGATAATGTGTTTCATGTTGAAGGTCTACAGTACAATCTGCTAAGCATATCACAAATGTGTGATAAGGGATACAAAGTTAGTTTTGATGACTCACACTTTTTCATCTTAAAACCTGAATTTGTAATCCCACCTGAAATGATTATGATGATGGCCCCAAGAAATGGCAACCTATATGAGTTAAATATGAAAGAAGCTGTTTCAAGAGGAGGTCCATGTTTTGTTTCTAAAGCCACTTAAAATGAGTCAAAATTGTGGCACTAGAAACTATGTCACGTGAATCTGAAGAACATGAACAGACTTGTTAAGGGTGAGCATGTCATTGGCCTACCCACAAGAGAGTTCAAACTGGATGATCATTGCAGTTCATGCCAGAAAGGCAAGCAGCACAAATGCTCTCATAGGACAAAGATCATCAACTCAATTGATCATGTACTTGAATTGCTTCACATGGATCTGTTTGGTCCTGTGAGTGTGCCAAGTATAGGAAAGAAAAGATATTGTCTGGTGATCATTGATGATTACTCAAGATACACTTGGGTTTACTTCCTAAGTGCAAAGGATGAGACTGCAGAATTGATAAAGGGCTGTGTGACAATGATTGAGAACAACCTGAAAAAGAAAGTGAAGACAATGAGAAGTGACAATGGTACAGAGTTCAAGCATGGAGTCATGGAAGAATTTTGCACAGAAAAGAGAATATTTCAGCAATTCTCAGCTCCTTGAACTCCTGAACAAAATGGTGTTGCAGAAAGAAAAAACATGACACTTATTGAAGCTGTAAGAACCATGATAGCAGATGCAAATCTACCAGTTACATTTTGGGCTGAAGCCATTAATACTTCATGCTATGTTCAGAACAAGGTACTTGTCAACAAAAGGCATAACAAGACACCATATGAAATCTTCTACAATAGAAAGCCTTATATAAAGTTTTTCAAGCCCTTTGGATGCAAATGATTTCTTCTAAACACCAGGGATTATTTGAACAAGTTTCAAACAAAATCCTTGGATTGCTTCTTTGTTGGTTATTCTACACACTAAAAAGCATACATAGTATATATGAAAGAACATATGAGTGTAATTGAATCGTCTGACATTGTCTTTAATGAAAATCAGTTCAACACAGTTGATGGTGCAGCATGGCTGTTTGATCATGACAAATTGATAAGGTCATTCAAAATTTATCCTGAAGACTTTGATGATTCATTTTACAAGACCAATGTGATTGAAAAGAAAAGTGGGAAGACATTGGACTTGTAAAAGTTATGGAAGAAGGTTGCTAATAAAGAAAAGGAATATTCTTTTGTAAAGGGTCCCTCAAGTGATACTATTGAACAAGATCATGCAAATGTTCATCAAGACAATCAGGAGGTGCAAAATGATCAAGTTCAGAATGAGGAGAACCCAAGAAAACAAACCAATGAAGAAGAAGTTGTATCAACAGCAAAAGATGTCAACATTTGTTTGAAAGGGTGAATATAGGAAACAATGTTGCATCTACCTCAAGACAGTACAATGAAGAAGCACCAGAGTTTCATGATGCTGAAACAGAATTGATCATTGAAGATCCAGAACTCAATGATCTTGACACAAATATGTCTACAGATATGATAGTTCAAACCCCTTATGTTGAAAAGAATCATCCTTCTGAAAACATCATTGGTGATCTACATGAAAGAGTTACAAGAAGTCATTCTGAATCTGCAAACATCTGTTTGTACTCCTGCTTTCTATCCCAAATAGAACCAAATAATATTGTTCAAGCTTTAAAGGACAACAGTTGGGTAGAAGCAATGCAAGAGGAGTTGGCTCAATTTAGAGATCTACATGTTTGGGATCTTGTTGATAGGCCAAGAAACAAGTTTGCAAATGGAACAAAATGGGTTTTTAGAAACAAAAGGGATGAGAGGGGATTGGTGATTAAGAACAAAGCTAGACTTGTGGCACTGGGATGCCTTCAAGAAGAAGGAATAGACTTTGAGGAAGTCTTTGCACCAGTTGCAAAACTTGAGGCAATCATGATCTTTCTTGCATATGCTGACCCAAAGAACATTAGGGTGTTCCAGCTTGATGTCAAGTCTGCATTCCTGAATGGAAAGATTAATGAAGAGGCGTATGTTGCTCAACCTCCAGGTTTTGAGGATCCAATGTATCCAAACAGAGTGTATAAGCTAAATAAAGCCCTATATGGATTGCATCAGGCTCCTAGAGCATGGTATGATGAGCTGTCAAATCCTCTTCTTGAAAATGGGTTCCAAAGGGGAGCCATTGATAAGACTCTCTTTAACAAGAGAAAGGGATCAGATTTGCTACTGTTACAAGTCTATGTAGATGATATCATCTTTGGTTCAACAAATGAACAAATGTGTATGGAGTTTGAAGGGGTAATGAAATCCAAATACAGCATGAGCTCTATGGGAGAAATGAACTTCTTTCTGGGATTGCAAGTTCAACAGAAATCTGATGGGATTTTCATTTACCAAACTAAATATGTGTAGGACATTTTGGATAAGTTCAAATGTTAAGAGTTCAAAACAACTTCAACTCCAATGGACACAAAAGAAAAGATGATAGCTGATGAAAAGGGGGAGCATGTGGATGAGCATGAATATAGAGCCAAATTGGATCCCTGATGTACCTAACTGCTACAAGACCAGACATTATGTATGTTGTGTGTGTCTGTGCAAGATTCCAATCAAGTCCAAAATTCTCCCACATGAATGTTGTCAAAAGAATTTTTAGATACTTGAAGGGAAGACCAGACTTAGGCATTTGGTATCCAAAGAACCAATCTTTTGACCTTATTTCCTACACAGACAGTGATTATGATGGCTGCAACATGAGCAGGAAGTCAACTTCAGGTGGATGTCAATTTCTGGGAGACAGGCTGGTGTCATGGCAATGCAAGAAGCAGACCACTGTGTCCATATCAACTGCAGAAGCTGAATACATTGCTGCATCTGCTTGATGTGCCCAAGTTCTCTGGATTCAGAACCAAATGCTAGATTATGGTTTGAATTTTCTGAACACTCCTATTTTTATTGATAATACTGCTACATATTTTACTGTTAAAAATCTAGTTTAACATTCAAAGACTAAGCATATTGAAATCAGACATCACTTCATCAGGGATTGCAATGTAAAAGGCTTGATTGAGATGAAAAGAGTTGAGACAAGTGACAACTTGGCTGACCTATTCACCAAGCCACTTGACAGAACCAGATTCAACTTTCTTTTGAAAGCCCTGGGGATGATCAACTCAGATGAGGTCTGATTGAGGATATGTGCTAAGTGTGTGTCTCTATGTTCTAATTGATCATTTTTTTATTGAGGTCACACACATTGAATGTTGATTAATATGTTTTAATATGTTAATTGCTTTGTGTTAACTGATATGTGTTATGTGATTATCTGTGCAAGTTAGGTATCATTAATGCTTATGTCAGTTAACTGTTTTTGATGTTATGATAAGTAATGTTTTATAGTGTCAAATTTTGATATTTGCTTGTCTAATGTCATGCCAATATGCTTGTTTATGTGTTTTATCTGATCATTTGATGTTATTAGGATAGGCTAGGCCTTGAATATTAGTCATGTCTGCTTGTTTTGATGATGTTATTCATGATTAAGATTTGAATATGTTACAATTGTTTATGTCAAAATGTGTTTTTATGTCAAAATTAAATGATTAAATGAATTTTCCAATGAATTTTGCATAATTACAAAAGTTCTATTCACAACATGAGCAAGTTATTAATGGTGTTGAGATATGATAATATTATTCAGTTCAAGCTTTATAGAAGCTTAAAAGAAGGATTTTTCAATGAAAAGTCTCAAGTAATTATTCTTGCTGAAAATATGTCATGTGCTCAGTTGGAAGGACATACACATGTATGTTTGGTCCTATAATCTGCATAGATTTAAAGGATAGCCATTAACCAGAAAACTGCAAGCACTTGGGGCGATAATAACTTGTTTTCTGTTCATTCACTTAAAATCATGTCAATAACTCTGACTTTGAAAGGACATATGTTTACATGTTTGTTTGGTCCTGTTGACCACTTGTGGTTAAACAGGATAGCCATTCACCAGTCAAATAAGAGATATTGGGGGTGCTTGAACTTAAAACTGTTTAATATTGGGAAATGATAGTACATTGACTACTTAGCCAATAATATGGATTTAATAGGCCAAAAGGGCACTTAGTACAGTCATTAACATGTATGGTTGCTTTCTCATGATGTGTAAAATCTAAGGTGATATAAACATAAAGAAAATGCTATATCTTATGTAGAGTTACATTGATGTCTATGCATGTTTCTATATATATCTTTCCAAATGATAAGCAGAAAAGTGATTATCCAATCATACACAAGCCTGTTGGTATTTGGTCTCCAAAATGAAATGTTTAATTTAAAAGAATGACACAGAACAACAGTGAACAGCATACCTTTTAAATATTTTATCAACCAAAAGTTTATTGATGTTCACAAAATATTTTGAAAGAAAATGCAAACATGAGGGTTAATTCTAGAACTACTGGGGTGGAGGAAATCATATAAGTCCTTTAAACATCCTGAATGAAAGGCCTGTAAGTCCGAATTGCGTGGCATGTAAGTGTAACGCCCTGAAATTCGATTGGTAAACTAGGATCGTGAAATCATCGGAAACTATAGACTTTGGGATTTTGGACGATAAGTTCGGAACCCATATCATTGGAAAAATCTGCTTTTATCATTTAAAATGTTTATTTTATAAAACGACATTTACGCCTGAAAAATATTAATTTTTATGCTTTCGAAAAATTAAATGTTCTTATTTAAAAAGATTTCAAATAATTATTCGGAAAATGGTTTTATAAAAGTTTTGCTGAAAAAGTTTTAGTTTGTTTAAAAACTTATGAACTCGACTAGTCTTGACCCGTCGGTAGCCTAAACCCGAACCCGAGTCACCCGAGTATTTAAGCGGAAAATCAAGTATTCTTACACCATCTCTTTCATTTCCACCAACACTTCCCACCCAAACACTCTCATTCTAGAGAGAGAAACTAGAGAGAGAAAGTCTTCAAACTTCAAATCCGAGTCCACAAATCTGTTTGTTGTTATTCTTGGTAAGATCTTCTTGAAAATCATCCATTTTCATAACCATTTTCGGCCTCAAATCGAGCAAAAACACCCACTTTCGTTTCTAGAGTTTTCGGGTCAAAAACCGTCTTGTTTTGGTGTCAAAATGCAGGCTTTTGTGTTTAAAATCACTAGGAATCGATAGCCCTTTCAATCCCGAGCATTTCCATGTCAAAAACTTCGATTTTGGGTCAAAAATCTGGAAAATCTGAAAAACCCGTAGGTTTCTCCGTCGCCCAGCTTGAAGGAGTCGAATCAGACTCATTCGATCGAACCAGTCGATCGAATCAGTCCAGTCGATCGAATCAGTTCAGTCGATCGAATAGGAAAGCAACCGAATGGTCTCCAACTCATTCGACCGAATGAGTTTCGTATTCGATCGAACGAGTGTCTATTCGATCGAACAAGTTCCATGTTCGACCGAACGAGTTTTTCCAACTGGTTCGACCAAATGTGTTTCTAGTTCGATCGAGTGTGCCACAGATTCGATCGAATGTGTGTCTATTCGATCGAACGTGTTCCTATTCGATCGAATCAAGCCAGAACCAAGCTGTTTCGTCTTTAAAACCCAGTTTTTGCTCGAGGCCGCGTAAGCTCGTTTTCTTAGACTTATAGCACGTTGTTAACCTTATATTTATGTTCAACTCTAGGCTAAGGAGATCTATTGTAGCACCATCCTAACCCGAGATCAAGGTGAGTTCATAGCCCCTATTTAAGCTTTTCAAAACTATGGGGTGGAAACATGGTAACTTTACACGTTTGGATAAAAATCATTTATGCAAACACTCTTTAAACTATAAACTTTTGGATTTCTACACACGTGCGGAAATCCACAAGCTTTTTAAGAATCTATAAACTTTGGAAATCTATGAACATGGGGAAAACCCATCAACTTATGGAGATCTAAGAACATTGGAAATCAATGAGTATGGGAAATTCTATGAACATTGACATCATGGGAAATGGGAATCATATTCATATCATCATAGTCATTGTGTCAGCATGGAAATCTAGAGATCAAAGCATCATGAGTTGAATTGGACGCGAGAGTTTATTCTACTCTCGGTAGAACTCGCGACCATGAGTGGCATTCTATTCTCGGTGGCACTCGTAACTCATGGGATTTCATACTAGTCTCGGTGAAATCCATAACTCTTGAGGACCTATACTAGTCTCGGTAGGGACCAAGGGAACCCAGGATTCTTTGGGGAGTCTATCCTACTCTCGGTAGAACCTAGCTGAGTCCTGGATGACAAGAACGAGGTAGTCTTGGTTTAAGTCTTGCGTGGGATCAATCAAGTCTTGTGTGATCATTGAGTTTCATCTTCATTCATCATCATCATCATTTATTCACCATCATCTTGGATACTAGTAAACTGTGGGATCTTGGTGTTGGTTTATCTAGTAAACTTAGCATGCTCAAATCTATATGTCCTTATTTATGCTTAACTGCTATGTGCTACATGTATCGTTGGGAGACCACAAATCTTTGAGTAATCTTATCACAAACGACTCTAATGGGAGAATAATAAGCCCGCTGAGAGTCCAGGAGAACATTTCATGTTTTACTTACTACAAAAACCTCTTTGGGAAAACCAAGAGCCCTTTTCTTACAAACCATCTTAAAACCGGGTATTATATCCAAACATAGTAGTATAAGTTGTAGGAGTGGTGGGTTAGCCGCAGGTACACCCTATATATAAACCCCTACAACCTATACTAGTATGTTTGTGTATAAACTCTTTTTCTTTAAACCTATGAATTCACTCATCTACTTTATGTAGTTGACAGTTTGTTACATGTTTTCAGGAAATAATGCAGCAAGAAATCCCTAGCAAGTTTAGAGGCCTTAGAGAGATGAAGGCTAGTCTAGGAGTTGTTTGGAAACTTGATATTTTGTATTAAAACAGTTTGTTTCATGTTACCTGGATGGTGTAATATTTGACATTTTGGTTATGTTTATGCATTTAGACTTTTATACTATTGTGCTCAACAATCACGACTTAGTCGCCGCGCCTCGATTATTCCGCCATCACGATCGGGGTGTGACAGATTGGTATCAGAGCCAGTGGTTATAGGGAATTAGGAAACCGACCTAGACTATAACCTAGGATCCTTGACTCTAGATAGCTCATGCATCACAATCACATGTCTACACTTATATACGTGCTGCGTGCTTATGTGTTGTATATTAACTGTTAATCTCTTGAGCCATGTCATTCTGTGTTCTTGGTATAATCTATGTCCTCTATTCTTAATCTTTGGCGTGTCATCGATTCTATCTAACGCTCGTTTTTTTTTCGTTTTGTCAAGAATGCCTCCCAGACGTGCACCCGCCCCCTTGGACTCCGCTGATCTAGCCAACCTTATAGCCCAGCAGATCGCGGCTGTGTTACCAGGCATGGTAACAGCCATCAGCCAGGGGCTGAGGCAAGAAGGAACCTCTGGGGCCAACCAAATTCCAGCTCAGAACGCAAATGAACCAGCAAATAAGCCATACAAGGACTTCATGGCTACCAAACCCACCAGCTTCAGCGGTTCAGAAGGCGCCGTTGGTCTCCTCCAGTGGATCGAAAAGTTGGAGGCTGCCTTTGTTATTAGCTCGTGCCCTGAGACACTGAAGGTCACGCACGCGGCAAGCATGTTGTCTAAACGCGCGCTGACCTGGTGGAACAACGAGATAAGAACCCGCGGGCGTGAGGCTGCCTTGGCCATGACCTGGTCGGAATTCGTAGCTTTGGTTACCCGCGAGTTCGTACCTCGCAGTGAGGTGCAGAAACTTGAAGCTGAGTTTTGGGTGCACAGAATGACGGGCGCTGATCACCAAGGGTACACGGAGCGTTTTCACGAGCTCTCCCTTCTCGTACCACACTTGGTCACCCCTCCCTCCCGGGCTATTGAGCTTTACATCAATGGCCTACCTGACACTGTCCGTGGAATCGTTATCGGGGCTGACCCATCAACCCTACAAGCGGCCATTGAACTAGCTGCCCGACTGACCCAGGACCAGGTTAAGACTGGGGTCCTAGCCAAAGGTACGGGCAAGGCCGCCGAGGGCTCATCCAAAAAGATCAACCGCATCAAAAAGCGTAAGGCTAGCAGTTACGCGATGGTTACTCCCGCAACCCCAATCAGCTCTGTCGCACCTGCTCCCACCCCTTCTGGAAGGCCAAAGAGGGAGTACACTGGGGTTCACCCCATGTGCGGCACTTGCCAATTTCATCACCCTGCCGGAACCCCGTGCTGGAAATGCACGAACTGTGGGCGTTTGGGGCACCTAGCGGAACGCTGCAGATTTCAAGGTAATCAACTGGCAATACAGAGCAGCAGTTCCCAACCCAGCAACACTCGAGGCTGTTTCGAGTGTGGAGCCACGGACCACTTCAAGAGCAGGTGTCCTCGTCTTGCAAATCTTCCTCCGGCCCGAGGCCGAGCCTTTACTATTGGCGCTGCTGAAGCTCGCCAAAATCCTGACGTCATTACTGGTACGTTCATTCTCAACAATCTCTGGGTTTCTATTCTATTTGATACGGGTGCAGATAGAAGTTTTATTTCTAGCGCATTGGTCCCATTGCTTAATCTAGGAACCTCTGTCTTAGACCCCGCTTTCTCTGTCGAATTGGCAAACGGAGAGTCTACCCAAGTGAACGAAATCGTTCGCAATTGCACGCTTACGTTTGATCAGACGCCTCTTAGCATTGACCTCATCCCTATGCAATTAGGAAGTTTCGATGTAATTGTTGGGATGGATTGGTTGTCCATCAACCACGCGGAAGTGGTGTGTGCTGAGAAGCTCATTCGCGTTCCTTGTTCTTCTGGCGAGTCCATAATTATTCAAGGAGAAAGATCAGGTAGATGTCTGAAATTAATCTCCTGCTTTAAAGCTCGGCGATGCCTTCGAAAGAAGTGTCTCGCCTTCCTAGCTCATGTCTCCATCAAGAAATCTTTGGGGAAGAAGCTCTCTGATGTCCCCGTCGTGCGTGAATTTCCAGACGTTTTTCCTAAAGACTTACCCGGACTACCTCCTAGCCGACAAGTCGAATTCCGCATCGAATTAGTTCCCGGTGCAACCCCCGTGGCAAAATCTCCGTATCGTTTGGCTCCGTCAGAAATGCAGGAATTATCGAGCCAGCTACAGGAACTACTAGACAAGGGTTTTATTCGCCCTAGTTCATCTCCATGGGGAGCTCCAGTCCTCTTCGTCAAGAAGAAGGACGGATCTTTCCGGATGTGCATAGACTATCGTGAGCTTAACAAACTCACGGTCAAGAATCGGTATCCATTACCAAGGATTGACGATCTTTTCGACCAGCTGCAAGGAGCCACTTACTTTTCCAAGATCGACCTACGCTCAGGTTATCACCAAGTACGCGTCATGGAGGACGACATCGCGAAAACCGCTTTCAGAACTCGTTATGGACACTACGAGTTCCTAGTCATGCCTTTTGGTTTGACGAATGCCCCTGCGGTGTTCATGGATCTCATGAATCGCGTTTGTCGTCCATACCTGGACCAGTTTGTTATCGTCTTCATTGACGATATTCTCGTTTATTCCCGCTCTAAAGCCGACCATGAGCTTCATCTCAGGCTTACCTTGGATCTGCTGAGGAAAGAGCAACTCTACGCCAAATTCTCCAAATGCGAATTCTGGCTAAGGGAAGTTCAATTCTTAGGTCACATCATTAACAAGGAAGGCATTCATGTCGACCCTGCCAAGATTGAAGCCATCAAAAATTGGGGAGCGCCTACAACGCCAACCGAAATTCGTTCATTTCTTGGTTTAGCTGGGTACTACCGTCGATTCATCTCGAACTTTTCAAAGATCGTATTGCCTCTCACAATGTTAACTCAAAAAGGGGAACCGTTCATTTGGAGCCAAGAGCAGGAAGAGGCTTTCCAAACATTGAAACATAAACTCTGTCATGCACCAATCCTGTCACTTCCTGAGGGTAACGATGATTTTGTTGTTTATTGCGACGCCTCGAGCCAAGGTCTAGGCTGCGTCTTAATGCAACGCGGTAAGGTCATCGCTTACGCCTCGCGTCAACTCAAGAGTCATGAGAGGAATTATGTCACTCATGACTTGGAATTGGGTGCTGTGGTCTTTGCCTTAAAAATATGGAGACACTACCTATACGGTACGAAATGTGTCATCTTCACCGACCACAAGAGCCTACAGCACATCCTCAATCAAAGGGAGCTAAACATGCGACAACGTCGATGGGTTGAACTCCTAAGTGACTATGACTGCGAAATCCGCTACCACCCTGGAAAGGCTAACGTAGTGGCTGACGCGTTAAGTCGCAAGGAAAGGACCCAGTTGCATGCGATCCGTATTCAGTCCAATCTTCCCTCCATGGTTCTTGAAGCTCAAAAGCAAGCGATTGCTGGTGGTGATCTCAAAAATATGCTATCTTGCGGTGCCGAACGGAAGTTTGAAACCAAGTCTGATGGTATACTTTACTACTTAAATCGCATGTGGATTCCAAACTCTGAACCACTTCGAGAACTCATCCTGAACGAAGCGCACAAATCCAGATACTCTATTCACCCAGGCAGTGATAAAATGTATCAGAATCTCAAGTCTCACTTCTGGTGGCCGGGTATGAAGAAAGTCATAGCTTTGTACGTCGGTAGATGTCTAACATGCTCGCGGATCAAGACTGAACATCAGAGACCATCTGGCCTGCTACAGCAACCGATCATACCGCAGTGGAAGTGGGACGAAGTCGCTATGGACTTCATTACCAAACTCCCGCGGACACCCAGCGGTTATGACACGATTTGGGTTATCGTGGATTACTTGACCAAGTCTGCCCATTTTCTCCCTGTCCGCGAGGACTACACTACGGAGAAGCTGGCGCGGATTTACATTCGTGAGATCGTAACCCGTCACGGTGTGCCTAAGGGCATCACGTCTGACCGTGACCCCTCTTTTGCGTCAAGGTTCTGGAAGTCATTTCAGAAAGCCTTTGGGACAAGTGTGAAACTTAGCTCTGCCTATCATCCTGAAACGGACGGTCAGAGCGAAAGGACCATACAAACCCTGGAGGATATGCTCAGAGCCTGTATCCTTGAATTCGGTAGTAGCTGGGAGACTCACCTTCCTCTTGCAGAGTTCTCATACAATAACAGCTATCATGCTACCATCAAATGCGCACCATTCGAGGCACTCTATGGCAGGAAATGTCGTTCTCCACTGTGTTGGTCCGAGACCGGAGATTCTCAAATCCTCGGCCCGGAACTGATACAGGAAACCACTGACAGTATCGCCATCATCCAGCAAAGACTTAAGGACGCCCGCTGTCGACACAAGTATTACGCTGACAAACGCCGCAAACCTCTGGAGTTCCAAATAGGCGATCGCGTAATGCTCAAAGTTTCCCCCTGGAAGGGCATTGTTCGCTTCGGGAAAAAGGGAAAGTTTGCTCCAAGGTACGTAGGACCTTTCAAGATCATCGAAAAGGTCGGACCCGTAGCCTATCGCTTGGAATTGCCTCCAGAACTCAGCCGTGTTCACAACGTTTTTCATGTGTCGCAACTCAAAAAGTGCCTCGTTGACGAGACCGCTCAAATCCCGATCGACACGGTTCGCATCGACGACAAACTACACTTTGTTGAGGAACCTGTCGAGATCCTAGATCGAGAAGTCAAAAGGACTAAGCGAAGCCGGATACCCATAGTCAAGGTACGTTGGAACAACCATCGTGGACCCGAGTTCACATGGGAGCGAGAGGTTAAGATGAAGGAGGAATACCCTCATCTGTTCGCATAGTCATCATCTTTGTAATTCTAGAAATCTTGGAGACTATGTAATCGTAATCATGTAATCAGGGACCAATATCAATCAATGAAGTATCATGTTGTTCCTATTTGCTTATAAATATTCTCTTATTTGCATAACACCAAGTTTGGCTACCCATGACTCGTGCTGGAAAACACAAGTTGTGCATACTTAATCATGTAAACATTGGGGTAAACTATGTATCATTGAGCCAAAATTTGTCATCATTCTAGCATTCATGAAGCATGGTTGTGGGTGTGTGTGTGGTGTCGTGTCGATTTTTCTAGCCGCACACAATGGAGTTTATACATTGATACAAGGTGAACTCGTAATTATAGTCCGGAATATAATTACATCAAGTTCACAGGTGTATACGTGTATAAACAATATGCTATTGTGTAACTATGAGTCATGAACTCAAGCTTCGTGTAGGGAATTAATCAATGAATGTTGAAGGAGTGGTGGGTTAGCCGCTGGTACACCCTATACATAAACCCCTTCGGCACAAGTTGATTATGTCTGAAGCGAGACTTGGAATTAGGGACTCATAGTTAGCGTGGCAGCTGTGAGGCGTTAAATTCAAGAGTTATTGAGGGAATTATTCATTGGAGATTGAAGGAGTGGTGGGTTAGCCGCTGGTACACCCTATATATAAACCCCTTCAATCCGAAATGAATATGTCTGATGTAAAGCTTGAAGGTGATGCCTTGTAGTGGAAAATAGTGTGTCGTCCTGTGTGTCATTGAACTAATAGGAGTCGAAAGAAACACCCAAGTGGAGTTGAGGGAGTGGTGGGTTAGCCGCTGGTACACCCTATATATAAACCCCTTCAACTTGATTTGGGTGGTATCCAAGACGAAAATTAGGGGTAGTGGCGCATAGTGGTCATCATGGGATCATTTGATCTAAAACATCATTGCATCAACTATACTAAGTTCTAAATTTCGGGACGAAATTCCTCTAAATTGGGGAGAATGTAACGCCCTGAAATTCGATTGGTAAACTAGGATCGTGAAATCATCGGAAACTATAGACTTTGGGATTTTGGACGATAAGTTCGGAACCCATATCATTGGAAAAATCTGCTTTTATCATTTAAAATGTTTATTTTATAAAACGACATTTACGCCTGAAAAATATTAATTTTTATGCTTTCGAAAAATTAAATGTTCTTATTTAAAAAGATTTCAAATAATTATTCGGAAAATGGTTTTATAAAAGTTTTGCTGAAAAAGTTTTAGTTTGTTTAAAAACTTATGAACTCGACTAGTCTTGACCCGTCGGTAGCCTAAACCCGAACCCGAGTCACCCGAGTATTTAAGCGGAAAATCAAGTATTCTTACACCATCTCTTTCATTTCCACCAACACTTCCCACCCAAACACTCTCATTCTAGAGAGAGAAACTAGAGAGAGAAAGTCTTCAAACTTCAAATCCGAGTCCACAAATCTGTTTGTTGTTATTCTTGGTAAGATCTTCTTGAAAATCATCCATTTTCATAACCATTTTCGGCCTCAAATCGAGCAAAAACACCCACTTTCGTTTCTAGAGTTTTCGGGTCAAAAACCGTCTTGTTTTGGTGTCAAAATGCAGGCTTTTGTGTTTAAAATCACTAGGAATCGATAGCCCTTTCAATCCCGAGCATTTCCATGTCAAAAACTTCGATTTTGGGTCAAAAATCTGGAAAATCTGAAAAACCCGTAGGTTTCTCCGTCGCCCAGCTTGAAGGAGTCGAATCAGACTCATTCGATCGAACCAGTCGATCGAATCAGTCCAGTCGATCGAATCAGTTCAGTCGATCGAATAGGAAAGCAACCGAATGGTCTCCAACTCATTCGACCGAATGAGTTTCGTATTCGATCGAACGAGTGTCTATTCGATCGAACAAGTTCCATGTTCGACCGAACGAGTTTTTCCAACTGGTTCGACCAAATGTGTTTCTAGTTCGATCGAGTGTGCCACAGATTCGATCGAATGTGTGTCTATTCGATCGAACGTGTTCCTATTCGATCGAATCAAGCCAGAACCAAGCTGTTTCGTCTTTAAAACCCAGTTTTTGCTCGAGGCCGCGTAAGCTCGTTTTCTTAGACTTATAGCACGTTGTTAACCTTATATTTATGTTCAACTCTAGGCTAAGGAGATCTATTGTAGCACCATCCTAACCCGAGATCAAGGTGAGTTCATAGCCCCTATTTAAGCTTTTCAAAACTATGGGGTGGAAACATGGTAACTTTACACGTTTGGATAAAAATCATTTATGCAAACACTCTTTAAACTATAAACTTTTGGATTTCTACACACGTGCGGAAATCCACAAGCTTTTTAAGAATCTATAAACTTTGGAAATCTATGAACATGGGGAAAACCCATCAACTTATGGAGATCTAAGAACATTGGAAATCAATGAGTATGGGAAATTCTATGAACATTGACATCATGGGAAATGGGAATCATATTCATATCATCATAGTCATTGTGTCAGCATGGAAATCTAGAGATCAAAGCATCATGAGTTGAATTGGACGCGAGAGTTTATTCTACTCTCGGTAGAACTCGCGACCATGAGTGGCATTCTATTCTCGGTGGCACTCGTAACTCATGGGATTTCATACTAGTCTCGGTGAAATCCATAACTCTTGAGGACCTATACTAGTCTCGGTAGGGACCAAGGGAACCCAGGATTCTTTGGGGAGTCTATCCTACTCTCGGTAGAACCTAGCTGAGTCCTGGATGACAAGAACGAGGTAGTCTTGGTTTAAGTCTTGCGTGGGATCAATCAAGTCTTGTGTGATCATTGAGTTTCATCTTCATTCATCATCATCATCATTTATTCACCATCATCTTGGATACTAGTAAACTGTGGGATCTTGGTGTTGGTTTATCTAGTAAACTTAGCATGCTCAAATCTATATGTCCTTATTTATGCTTAACTGCTATGTGCTACATGTATCGTTGGGAGACCACAAATCTTTGAGTAATCTTATCACAAACGACTCTAATGGGAGAATAATAAGCCCGCTGAGAGTCCAGGAGAACATTTCATGTTTTACTTACTACAAAAACCTCTTTGGGAAAACCAAGAGCCCTTTTCTTACAAACCATCTTAAAACCGGGTATTATATCCAAACATAGTAGTATAAGTTGTAGGAGTGGTGGGTTAGCCGCAGGTACACCCTATATATAAACCCCTACAACCTATACTAGTATGTTTGTGTATAAACTCTTTTTCTTTAAACCTATGAATTCACTCATCTACTTTATGTAGTTGACAGTTTGTTACATGTTTTCAGGAAATAATGCAGCAAGAAATCCCTAGCAAGTTTAGAGGCCTTAGAGAGATGAAGGCTAGTCTAGGAGTTGTTTGGAAACTTGATATTTTGTATTAAAACAGTTTGTTTCATGTTACCTGGATGGTGTAATATTTGACATTTTGGTTATGTTTATGCATTTAGACTTTTATACTATTGTGCTCAACAATCACGACTTAGTCGCCGCGCCTCGATTATTCCGCCATCACGATCGGGGTGTGACAGTAAGTCTAATGTTCAACCTCAAATATGTTTGTAAATTTGAAAAGAAAAATCTTAGAAATTTTCAAAAATATGTTCTGTCATTAAAAGTTTTGACCAAATCCAGGGGGTCAAAGTCAAATTGGGGTGATCTGGAGAAAGCCAAATAAGCATTGAGAATAGATAAGGAGCATCAGAAAATATCATGTGTAATCCATTAAGAATCATGCATATTAAATGAAATTAAATCATATCACCAAAGAGATGAAATTCATGTTAAGTATAGACCTGCTGTTGACCTGTCTAAGTTGTCATAATAATGCTGAAAATGAAGTATTGAGAAAGCTACTTACTCAATATGATCCCATTATTGAGATCTTTTCAGCAAAAGAAAGAAATTGTTTTGAAAGGAACAAAGACTGAAATTTGATCTCTAAATGCACCATTTGCTCTTAAACAATGATCTTTAATGAAAAATACATTTAAAAATATTGGTTTAAGTCAAAAAGTGTTGCATTTTGCCTAAAAAGGTTGAATATGTATTTTCGGGTAAGGTTTGATGTTTTCAAACCTTCCTGGGCACAAAACAGTTGAATACGTATTTTCGGGTAAGGTTTGATGTTTTCAAACCTTCCCGGGCACAAAACAGTTGAATACGTATTTTCGGGTAAAGTTTGATGTTTTATAACCTTTCTGGGCAAGCTTAGTCAAGTTGGACTAAGTTTATGATTTTCGGGCATGCTTTAGGGTGTTTACTCTTACCGGGTAGAGTACACTTAGTGTACTACATTCCCGAGCAAGCTTGAAGTCTTTGAATATGTGACCAAGCAAGCCTTCAACAAGATATCTCTTGTTTCGGGCAAGCTTTGGAAATCTTAGACCATAACACACTTAGGTGTTTTTATGTTTAATTTTGTTCTGGGCATGCTATGTGTTACTTGTGATTATGATGTCTTTGAAATTACAAGTGTTTCCGGGCAGACTTTGTCTTCCAGGCACACTTTATATTCTGGGTACACTTTTGTTCCCCCAATATACTTGGTAATTTCAAAATTTGACTTTCCGGGTACACTGTCTGCTAGATCTCTTTTTCCTGGTATACCTTATACTCTAGGAAGGTTGTTCGGGTATACTTTGCATAGAAAGACTGTTCGGGTACACTTTGTACTCTTATGAAGGTTGCTCGGGCACATTTACATCAAAGTATGCTTGATTGAATTTGTTTCTTAATCTAATAGGGTTTATTCTAGATGGAGTTATTTAGTTTATATTTTAGAAATGTATATGGGTATCTTAATTGATTCCTAGAAAGGATGCTTATTTGATGTTTTATACTTGATTATTTTCCTTGTGATTAAGTTCTCAAGAAATCATGTATTTCAAGTAAGCTCTCTTCATATTACTTAAATTTATTTCAAAATTACTTTATCTTTAAGAACTTTACCATTTCTGAACATACTCCAAACCAACCATTCCTTAAATAGATAAGAAATTTATGAGCTAAAAGATATACACTTTTCAAGATTCTCTCTTTATCTGACATGCAAAAAATAAAGCAAAATCAAAAGATCTTTATCCAAAGTGTTTCTGATAAAATTGCAGATTTGTACTTTAAGTTTGTCTTACCTCCCATTAAAGATATTGTCTTTATATCTTTCAATTTTGAAAATTCCCATTACTTACATTTATTTTGTGTGTAGGTTTCAATATCATTCAAGACAATGGTTTGAATTGAAATATTCTTTATACCTTGATCTTTATTCTTCTCATATATACACTATTATAGATCTTACTGACAATTGTGTGTTCATCTATTAACAGCAAATCAGAAATGGATCCAACTCTAAGCAATCCCAATTCCTACAAATATCATCTTTCTAAAGAACTAAATAAGGCGTTACAAAGAGTTCAAACCCTAATGAATGAGCTTGAGAAGACCTCAGCTGCCCCAAAACAGGGGGAGAAACAACTGAATAAGGGGGAGAATTCGTTAAAGCTTCTTTCAATCTATGAAGAAGATAGTTCAGATGCTGAAACTGATAAAGTTCCAGAAGATGAAAGGAAACAACTTGAAGAAAGAAAGAAACTAAAAGAGAAAGAAATTGCTCTAGATGGTGATAAAATTCAGATTGTCAATTCACCAAAAGAAAAGTAAACAATCTTAGAAATTGATGAATCTGATGTAGAAGCCAAAAGGATCTATGTGCAAAGAATGACAGAAATTCAAGACAGGCAACTTCTAAGCCAAATACTGTCTGATAAAGATTTTGAAGAACTAGAAAGCTTGATGAAACTGTTTGAAGATGAGAAAAAGCTAAGGGATGAAGTGAAGAATGAAAATCATAAGGAAGTTCACAAGAAGTAATTGACAAGTGCTTAAATGATAAAGAAATTCCAAATGGAGTGCTAGTATCTCTGCTCAAGCTGATTAAGCAAGAAGAACCAGAGACAGAGGTAAAGGACAAACTAGACACTGTTATTGATAAAATTTCAAAAGCTTTGAGTAAGGAAAAGATGCTCAAGACAATGAATTGAAAAGTTTGAAATTGAAAGATGAATTGGAACAAGAAATAGAAGTTCAGAAAATGTTATTCAAGTATGGTGGAAAACCAAAATTTTTGGTGAAAAATGGAATTCCCTTTGATTCAGTAAAAGTTATGACAAGAAAAGACATTTTGAGCAACTTCAAGAGAATAAAAGGACAACAGTTGAGCAATAAGAATGGAGTTTCTCAGTCTCTAGTTGGCAAGAACAAAGGAATATCCAAAATGATGGTTGATCTATCAAAGATGACAATGAAGGAGAAATCCAAAGTAGAGGTACTCTGCAACAAGACAACATCCTTTGCTTCGAAACAGAACATTACAAAGAAAAGGAATATGTCAGTAACTACTCAAGAGAAATCAAAGCAGATACATGTGAAGATGGATAAACCTTCTGTCAAGGTTGAAGTAAAAGCCAAAACCCTTCAGTCAACTGCAATGTTGTGCCAAGTGGAGTATTTTATGACTCTAGGACTGAACACCTGAATATTATGATGGAAAATGGAGATATTGAGAAAATCTTTTCCAAAAATGATTTCAGAAAATTCAATCTACGGCAATTGACTGTAACTGCAGCACTGCATCTCTCTGACTATAAAGAAAGGCAAAGGCCTACAAGTTCTAAGCAATCGGAACTATTAAGATTCTTGAGAGAGCTAGGAGAGTCGAACTTCCCATGTCTAAACAAGCACCTCTAAACTCAAGAAGAAGACAAGATTCTTAGAATAGGAAATTGATGTGTAATGTCTTCGGGCAGCTTTTGAATATGTAATCATTGGTTTATGTTATTTGAATATGTAATTTGACTTTAATTTGATGTGTATTTTAATCCTGTGTAAGTAACTGTTGAAGTGTTTTGGGACAGCTGAGGTGTTCCAATCTAAGGGAGATTGTTGAGTCAAGATTTGACCCAAAAATGACTACAAGGAATATTGGAATCTTGTCAACTCCTCAGATATTGATAAGTATGGAGTCGGGCACACCTAAGACATCTGAGCAAGGTTTTACTTAGCCGGGCATGATATTTTGCCTATCGGGCAAGGTTATCTTCTTGAAGTCTTCTTTAGAGGAAATCCGGGAAGGGTTCACTAGTTAGTGTATATCCGGGCAAGGTTCTCTATGTCAAGCAAGTTTGTTCTTCATAACCAAGTAAGGTTCACTTCAGAGTAAGCTCTTGGCTAACCAAGCTCTTGAAGCCAAGTGATTGGAAGATCGGGAAAGGTATTCTTTAATAATACAGTGGTCCAGGTAAGCTTGATGTTTAATGAAATATCTCAAGTAACATCGTGCAGGGTTCAACTCAAGAAAGGTATAGCGATCCCAAGCACACTTTTCTAATAAGCTTATTCCAAGCAAGGAGTTGATGGAATCATTGAAGAACAAGGTTGCTAGTAAGGTTATGTCGGACAAAGTCTGATATAATCAAGAAGATTGAAGTCTGCTTGGTGAGTATTTTCCTTTGGAAAATACTCCAAGTAAAGCATACCCGGAAAACTGTTCCCGGGCACACTTCAAGGTTACCAAGTCTAACAAGGAAGGCAGAGCACAAAGTCTACTCGGAGAAGTTTATTCTACAAAGCCTACCCAGAAGACTTGTTTTACACTTATAATTATTTTGAATATGTAATTTGAATATGTACGATATATTTAGGGTTTCTAGAAGGAATGACAGCTGTCCAGAGGTGTCAGGCCTATAAAAGGAATATTTAGGGCACACCTCGGGAGAGCGGCTGAATACGATAATAGAAAGAATATTTGTCAAGTGACGGTCGTTCTTAGAATTGTACGGACAAACTTTCCCATAAAGAAACCCTAGATAGATTATCATTTGTTTAATTAACTTTATATAAATGGAAATCTTTTGAGTGAATGTTGTGTGTTAGTTAACTTTGTTTGATTGCTCAGCAACCAAATTGTTTGTTATTGATTCTGCCTTTATCAAACGGTTTTCTTTCTAAATATAGCAACCCGTCATTAACCTTCTTGTCAACACATTATTGTGTGAGTTATGACATAATTTGTTAGCGATCTACCTACAATGGGGTACCTGACATCCGATAAGCTTCTGTAAGAACAGCCACTAACACTGGGGGAGAAGGGAGTGTAGCTGGTCGAAATCCGAGTAACAACAAAGGGTATCAACTTGACCCTGCCGTTCAAGATGCCATTACTCAAGCTGTAGCAACTGCTGTGAAGAACTTGAATCCTGAAAGGTCTGCTGAGAAGTCTGAGGAGAAGAGTAAGAAAGATAATGCTGGGGAGAAGGGTGACCCAAGCGAAGTTCGATCGGTGAAGGTGGATGATAGAAAGAGAGGCCGAGGAAAGTGTAACTACAAGTCCTTCAAGGGATGTGATCCGCCAAAGCTGACCGGATTAGGAGATGCAATCACTACTCTTCAATAGATAACCGCCATGGACAAGGTTATTCGAATTAGCAAGTTCCGTCCTGATCAAGCTGCGGGTTATGCCACCCAATCATTTGGTGACGAAGACATGTACTGGTGGGAATCTGTTGAACAGAGGAAGACCCGAGAGGAGATCAAAGCCATGAGGTGGAATGATCTGGAGGAATTGGTGATGAAGAGGTTTTGTGCGGATGCAGAGGTTGGTGCATAATGGTGAATACTGAGGCCAAGCGGATCAAGTGTCACATTAGAGGACTGCCACAGAATGTCCGCGTCTTGGTCAAGGCTAGTAGACCTGGTACTTTTGATTCTGCTGTAGGGACAGAAATGGTTTACGACGACTTGTCGGCTGATGAGATGGTGATGGATGAGAAGAGAGATAAGAAATGGGTCACTTCTGCTAAACGACCCGGTACTCAGTTGTGGAACCCTAAGAACAAGCAGCCGATTGTTTGGGGGAAGAGGTCTTGTAAGACCTGTGGAAAGATGCATGGGGGTGAATGCAAGTGGAGTAGGAGTTCAGATGTTTGTCACAAATGTGGGAAGGCTTATGGTGGGGAATGTAGGCTTGGATCTAATGTGTGTTATAAGTGCGGGAAGGCAGAACATTATGCCAATGAGTGCAGTGCAAAGCCCGCGTGTTACAAATGTGGCAAGACAGGCCATATGGCAAGAGAGTACACCGATAGTGAGGCTGGAGGAAGTGGAAAGAAAGATGCTGATCAAGCAAGGCCAAGGACTAGAGCCTGCATGCTTACCCAGGAACAATCTAGACAAATCCCTGATGTTGTCACAGGTATGTTTCTAGTGAATGGTATTTATGCTTCCATATTGTTCGATTCGGGTGCGAATAGAAGTTTTGTAGCTATGACATTTGGTAAGTTAGCAAAGATGAAATGTTGTCGTGTGCCTGAAACTTTTTAAGTAGAAACCGCGAGTGAGATCTTGCTTAGAATATTGAGAATGGTTAAAGATTGTAAGATAGAATTAGAGGGACATGAGTTCCCTGTTACTTTGTATGTCGTGACCTTAGGAGGGTTCGATGTGGTTTTGGGAATGGACTGGCTATCTGAGTTCGAGGCTCAGATAGTGTGTAAGAGTATATTGATAAGGATAAGGTCCCTGGATGGTGGCACAGTGACGGTTTATGGTGATAAACAAAGTTCAGGGCTTAACGTCATTTCAATTATAAAAGCCGAAGGTTTGTTAAGGCGAGGGTGCGGTGCCTACCTGGCGTATGTTGTCAAAGCTACGACCTAGGCAGGAGAAGTGAAAGAAATTCCCGTTGTGTACGACTATCCAGAAGTGTTCCCTGAGGACCTTTCGGGGTTGCCACCGGAGCATGAGATAAAATTTCAGATAGACTTAATATTGGAAGCCCAACCCGTCGCGAAAGCACCTTACCTCCTAGCACTGTCCGAGATGAAAGAACTGATGTCCCAACTGCAAGAACTCCTCGACAAGGGTTTTATAAGACCAAGTGTTTCCCCGTGGGGCGCACCAGTGTTGTTTGTTAAGAAGAAGGATGGAAGTATGAGAATGTGCATACACTAACGCGATTTGAACAAGCTTACGGTAAATAATAGATATCCTTTGCCAAGGATTGATGATTTTTTGACCAACTACAAGGTTCAAGTTGGTTCTCACGAATAGATCTCAGATCAGGCTATCATCAGCTGAAGGTGAAAGATGCAGACATCCCTAAGACAGTGTTTCGAACACGGTATGGACATTACGAGTTCCTCGTGATGTTGTTCGGACTAACGAATGCTCCTGCGGCATTTATGGACATGATGAATAGGGTATGTCGGCCGATGTTAGACAACTCAGTCATCGTCTTTATGAATGATATATTGATTTATTCAAAGAGAGAGACCGATCATGCTAAGCATTTAAGAGAAATGTTGGAGGTTTTGAAATAGGAGAAGCTGTATGCTAAGTTTTCGAAATGCACATTCTGGTTGCGTGAGGTGCAGTTTCTTGGACACGTGATCAATCCTGAAAAGATTGCCGTTGACCCGGCTTAGATTGAGGCGATAACAAACTGGAAGAATCCGCAAAACCCGACTGATATACGAAGCTTCTTAGGTTTGGTTGGCTATTACAGGAGATTCATCGAAGGCTTCTCCAAGATAGCTGCACCGTTGACCGGTATGACCCGAAAGTCTGTAGTATTCAGTTGGGGTAAGTTTCAAGAAGAAGCTTTTGAGGAATTAAAGAAGAAACTCACGCAAGCGCCAATCCTTGCTTTACCTGGTGGTGACAAGGATTTGGTTGTTTGTACTGATGCTTCGCATCGTGGGTTAGGTTGATTGTTGATGCAACGAGGAAAGGTTATAGCTTATGCATCCAGACAGTTGAAAGTTCACGAAAGTACTTATCCGACGCATGACTTAGAGCTAGCAGCAGTAGTGCATGCCCTTAAGATATGGAAACATAATCTGTATGGTACAAAGTGTACTATTTACACCGATCATAAGAGTTTTAAGTATTTCTTTGAACAAAAGGAGCTGAATATGAGACAGAGAGATGGTTGGAGTTGATAAAGGACTATGAATGCGATATCAAGTACTACCCTGGTAATGCTAATGTGGTCTCCGACGCGCTAAGCCATAAGAATGAAGAAGTCATTGCAACAGTGAAGTCTTATAAGTTGCTAATAAACTCGTATCTCTTTGGAGAAATCATCGAGATTCAGTCTGAAGTGCTTGCAGATGAAGGATTAATGAAGAAGGAAAGAATTTTCGAACAACAAGACAAGCTGATGGAAAACACTCATGGTGTTAATATTAGGTTTGACCATATGTGGATTCCACGCCATGGAAATCTCAGAGGTCAAATCTTAGATGAAGCTCACAAGTCGAGATACTCAATTCATCCGGGAACCACCAAGATGTATCAAGACCTAAAGAGAGATTATAGGTGGCCAAGGATGAAGATTGATGTAGTAGACTACATTAGTAAATGTTTAGCTTGTTTACAAGTCAAAGCTGAACACCAGAAGCCTTATGGGAAGATGCAGCCTTTAGAGATACCAGAATGGAAATGGGAACACATCACCATGGATTTCATAACTAAGCTACCTCGTACAGCTAAGCATCATGATACCATTTGGGTGATTGTGGACCGTTTGACCAAAAGTGCTCACTTTCTGCCTATACGAGAGGCCATCTCGTCAGAAACATTAGCAAGTTTGTTCATCAAAGAGGTTGTATCCAAGCATGGAGTACTGTTATCGATTGTGTCAGATAGGGATACACGTTTTACATCAAAGTTCTGGAAGAAGTTCCATGAAGCAATGGGAACAAGACTAAACATCAGTACGATGTATCATCCTCAAACAGATGGACAGTCCGAAAGGACGATCCAAACCCTTGAGGATATGTTGCGTGCTTGTGTTTTAGACTTCAGAGGAAGTTGGGATGATCATCTGCATCTGGCAGAGTTCTCCTATAACAACAGCTACCATTCAAGTATTGGTGTGCCACTATTTGAGATGTTGTATGACGTTGTAGAACTCCCGTATGTTGGGGGAAGATTGGTCAGAAGGAGCTAGGAAGTCTAGAGGTTATGCAAGAAACCTCTTCAAAGTTTGAGCAGATCAAGGCAAGGATGAAAGCTTCCCAAGATCGTCAGAAGTCCTATGCTGATAAGTGGCGACGACCAATCGAGTTTAACGTAGGTGACAATGTGATGCTCAAGGTCTCACCTTGGAAACGAATTATTCATTTTAGGAAGAGAGGAAAGCTGAGTCCAAGGTACATTGGACCGTTTAAGATCGTAGATCATGTGCGTGAAGTGGCTTACAAACTAGATTTTCCCGAGGAGTTAGAAGGAATTCATTCTACCTTTCATGTTTCTCATCTGAGAAAATGTCTAGCCCATGACACGTCACATGTGCCATTAGTAGACATTGAGGTTGATGAACAGCTAAACTATATCAGTAGCCTGTAGAGATAGTTGACCGCATGGAAAAGCAGCTTCGTCATAAAATTATCCCTTTGGTAAAGGAGATATGGAAGCATCGCAAGGGATCGGATGCCACCTGGGAAGTTGAGGAAGAGATGCGCATGTTTTATCCGGATTTGTTTCAGTAATAGTTAAGTTTCGGGGACGAAACCTCTTTAAGGAGGGAAGACTTGTAACATCCCGTTTTCCGTTCGGTTAATAGATAATAATGTTAGATGTTATGATATAGGCTTGTGTAGGGTTAAGAAATATGGGTAATGGACTTGGGTTAATAATAAAAGAGAAAGACCATGGGCTTAAGCACATGACTCATAATATATAAACAATAATTATGCATTAGTCCACCCATTTCACTCATTCCTTACACCATCAAAAACACACACTTAGCTCCCTCTCATCCTACTTTCTCTCTCTAGCCGAAATCACCAAGAAACCCGAGCATCAACTTGAGGTAATGATAGTATGATATTATATAGATCCAAACCTGCAAGATCTAGTCGCGAAACGACGAGACGGCTCCGTTTAAACCGTTAAAGTCATGGGATCCGGGTGGAATCGGGTATGAACCGAGCAAAAGATGAGCCTAGGGGTCACCCTAGCTCAGATCTGGATAGAACGGGAAGAAAAACGGTGGAAAACAAGCGAGATCTCGCTTTTCCAGCGAGATCCCGTTTTTCCGGCGACAACGAAGCCGGAAAGGAGGCGCCGGAAAAGTGGATACGAGGTTAGGGTAATGTCAAAGAATGTCCTGACATTCTCTGACCTAAATATAATTCGTTAATGGGAACTTAACAAACGAATCTTAATTCGTTAGCGGAAGTTTGACGAACTAGCCCTAATTCGTAAGTAATTCGTTAAATAAAGAATGACGAAATAGCCCCATTCGTTAAGGTCCAATTCGTTATGATGACCAGTTCGTTAAGGTCCAATTCTTTTTGATGACCAGTTCGTTAAGGTCCAATTCGTTATGATGACCAATTCGTTAATATCCAATTCGTTATAATACCAGTTCGTAAAGGTCCAATTCGTTATGATGACTAGTTCGTTAGAAGGTCCAATTCGTTATGAGGACTGGTTAGTTATAAGGTCCAATTCGTTATGAGGATTGGTTCGTTATAAGGTCCAATTCGTTATAACGTCCAACTCGTTATTTTAGAAAATTCGTAATAAAGGCAAATTCGTTATGAAGTAACGAGTGGGTTCATTCGTTATGAACCCCGTTTGTTAAGGGAATGGGACGAATTGGAAGTTTGAAAGAATGATAGAAAGGTCCCTAGACTTATAATAAAATGGATTATTTCAAAGAAGCCCTCGAACTTTATAAGTTAGCAAATAAAATAATATATTAGAATTCTAATAAAAAATGTGTTACGACAGTTAATGGAAATAAAATTTTTCCAAGTTGACCTGGCAGCTCGATCCCAGTCAGGGGCTCTGCCCCTTGGACCCTGCTAGGGGCTGCCGCCCCTAGAACCCTGCTACCAGGGGCGCTGCCCCCTGACCCCCATTCATTGCGAGTTATAATTAAACTAGAAACACGATATGAGTAGCGATAGATAATTGATACGTCTAATTGTTATACAGTTAGTCGCGCACAGCTAAAAAAAAGGAATAACCATAAACGGTGAACGTAGCCGCATTCTGGTGAGTTTCTAGCCCCACTTCCTTATTATGTTTTCGGGGCTGTGTGCATACTCGAAATGATAGTTAATACACTTACCTTAATTGGTAAGTGTATGCCTTGTATGATCCATGAATGAATGAATTCTTGACGGTCTGTGAACGATCTTCGGATATTGCATGTACCGCCTGGTGGTAGTATAAAGATATGATTGCAATATATGATGTATGAATGATGTATGTATGTTATATGAATGATTGATAGTACGTGAACGCTCTTCGGATATTGCACGTATTGTTAAGGAAAGTATGTAAAGAAAGGTATGGTATGGTTGCACGGAACAAAGGGACCAAACCCTAATAATATCTGTGAGGATAGGGAGCAGACCCTAATAATATCTGTGAGGATAGGGACCAGACCCTAATAATATCTGTGATGTTGGGGACTAGACCCTTATAATATATGTGAGGTTATAGGGCGGAAGGCTCTTTAAGTAATGTGGATAGTTATGTATGTACTATGAAGGTAAAGAAAGTATGAAGAATGAATGTATAATCATATGTAAGAAAGTAATATGAACAGGTTAAGTATGAATGGTGTACACGCCTTCGGGCATGTGTGCAAGTATGTGAACTAATTGTATGTTGTATGATTAACTAGAACTCACTTAGCGTAGCTGACTTTTAGTATGCACGCAAGTGAGTAGGTTCAGACAGCTGGCTTGAGCGGGGACACATGGCAGAAGAATAAGAGTCTAGCATCTGAAGACTCATGATGTTTTATATTTAATGTTTTAATTTTGAAAGACAAGAATGTTTTAAGACATGTTATGAATTATTATGTAACCTTTATGAAAGTTTTAATATTCCGCGAAAGTTTTATTTAACTCTGATATTTAGAGCTGTGTTTATAAGTAAATCCAACGTCCAATGTAGGGCACCGGGAACGGGGCCTTACACCAATCCTTCAAAGATAAATCTAGAGAAATTGAAGGGCTGGTTATAAACCACAACGACTGTTGCATTTGCTCTCTCCCTGCTCATCATGGTCCATGTACCCCTTCTGGGTGAAAATCCCTGAATGATATAATGAATCAAGAATTGATATAAGATCAGGAAGATCCATTTCTTGAATTGTCATTCATGGACATCTCCCTGATAACCCATAGTTTCTTGAAATATTCTCAGCAGTCTTTGGGTGGATAAATGAATGGGAGCATCAACATCATCGTGTAATTGGAGACTGGCATGTATAAGTGTTTCAGTTATTTCAATGTCATGGCCCGCCACCGTGGCCTCTATTAGTCCCCCGTTAATATCATCTTCCAACTCGGCTGAGTTCCAGAAATCTAACTGATGATTTATGTATATAATTGGGCTCTCAGTGAATGAAAATCGAGCGTTCGAGCGTAACAGTCATCTGATCATTAACTCAACAGGTTTATTCTCCTCTGTGACCTGGAGAAATGCGCACATATTGTGTGTTTGCTCTACCATATATGCATAATCACAGACAAAAACACATTTAAAGTGAAGGTTAGTCATTAAAGTCCACAACTTTATCATGTAGTAGGTCATATATTGAAGAAGAAATAAAAGTTGTTCTTTAAGAACCTGTTCTTAGACAAGTTTACAACCTACACAGAAAACAGAGATGTTAGTGATAACAAATTTATAGCCTTAAATCCGTACAATGAGTGTCGGAAAACTATCAGTTGAAGCTTACCAAGTCGGATTAAGTTGGCTAACAAATTTAGGTTAGGATGTAGAACAAACGATTGGGATTCTGGGTGACGAGCAAGTCAGAAATAATGCAAAGTGGAAAGAGGGAAAAAGATGAAATGAAAGATTTTTCTAAGTCCCCCTATATAGTGTGTGTTGTACACATTTGAAAGTGGGTTTTAAATACATTTTGTCGTTTTGCACAAGAATAGTGCCAATAATTCAATTTTAAATTTACTAGCATAACGCTGCTCGATAAAGTAAATTTCTATAGCTTGCTCGTCCCAGAGTTTATTCAAATATTTTAAAGTAATTAAAAATAAAACTAAGTGGATAAGATGATGGAAGCTTACTCGAATATACAAGATTTCTTGAGAAGTAAATCACAAGGTAAATAATCGAGTATAATTCATCAAATAGGCAACCTTACTCGGAATCAATAAAGAATCCAAAATAATAACTTAGAGATATTTCTAATTGTCAACCTTACTCGAATACCTTAATTTCACAAACCTTACTCGATTATACTTATAAAAGAAAAAAGTTAACTAACATTCATTCAAGTGTACTTTAAAGCAAAGTATACTCGAAAATACTTCAAGAGTGAAAAGTGTGCTGGAGAGAACTTGTTATCCTTTGATATACAAGTGTGCTCTAAGCATAAAGTGTACTTGGAAAGTGAAGTTTACTTGAGTTCTGAAAAAAACAAGTATACTTGGAGAACACTTGGAATATTATATCAATAGGCAAGTGTGCTCTAAACATGAAGTTTGCTCGGTAAACAAAGTTAACTCGAAAACACTTGTAATTTCAGAAAATAACATGTATTCAATCCAAAACTATGAACTATGCTTGACAAACACACTTTTCAACTAAAACACTCAAGTTTACTCGAAACAGATATTTAAAGCATATTCATACAAGTATCACATAATCATCAAGTGTGCTTGATAAAGACAACTGTCTAAACATCCAAGTTTACTCGAAAGTATACAATCATCAAAGTGTACTCGATAATACATGAATAATTCTCTTAAGTACAAACAAGTATCAAGTATGCTCGAATGAGTTAAACTTCAAATAAAACACCTAAGTTTACTCGAAATTTTGAAAAACATCAAGGTATACTCGAAATAACATATACAGACATATTCAAGGTTAAATGCACCTCTTTTTGACGTAAACTATATTTCAAATAGTTTTATCAGTAAAGTTCAAAGTTTAAGAGAAAATGGTGCATAATGAGATCAAAATTCAGTTATTTCCTTCCTAACCATTTTTTTATGACAATATATCAACATGGGATCATGCTAATTAAGTCACCTTTCAATACTTCATTCTCAGTATTATTATGACAGATCAGGCAGGTTAATAGCAGGTCTACACTTAGCATAAATTTCATTACTTTGGTGATATGTTTAAGGTTTAATTTAGTGCATAGTACAAAAATGGATAACACTTATTGTACTATGATGTCTCATATCTCTTCTCAAAGCTTATTTTACTTTCCCCAGATCATCCCAAGTAGACTTTAACCCCTGACAATTGGTCAAAATATAAATTTTCTTTATGGATTTTTCTTTTCCAAGTTTTCAAACATATTGAGGTTGAACGTTGTACATACATGCCACGCAATACAGACTTACTAGCCATCCATTCAAGGTGTTTAGGACTTATAATGATGCCCCGCCTCTGTAGTTCTAGAATTAACCCTCATGTTTTCATTTCTTTCAAAATTTGTGAACATATATCAACTTTTGGTTAATGATAAAACTTTTGCTCACATTTTTTCTTTGTCATATTCATAATCTATTTCCGTTTGGTGACCAAATACCAATGGGCTCGTGTATGACTGGGTAATCACTTTTCTGCCTATCATTCGGTGAGATTTATCTTGAAACATGCATATTCAACAATGTACTCCACATTAAGCTTAGCATTTTTATTATGTTTATATCACCTCAGTTTTTACACATCATGAAAAGCAACCATATATATTAATGACTGCACTAAATGTCTTTTTAGCCTATCAAATCCATACGATTGGCATAAATAATCAATCTACTATCATTTCCCAAAAGGTTGGATTAATTTTCATGTAAAACCTTTTAAGCTTATATAAAGATTTGAACTGAATAATCTTATCATATCTCTACACCATCAACTTGCTCTATTTGTCAAATATGTTTTGTGAAAATTTTCTTGAAAAATATTCCTTTGAGCATGAAAATTTAACACAAAGACATACTTTGACACAAGCAAAGAGTAACATATTCAAGAACAATCAGAACATGAATGACATGGATTAACACAAGCAGACTTAACATAATGTTCAACCAAGACTAATTATGCAAACTCTATGCCGTCTAAACACATTATCACATCAGATTATCCACATATTCAGAAATATCAGATAAGCACACAGATTTATCATTTCAAATCATATTCAGACACACTTATCCTGATATTGTCGGTCCCGATTATATCGCTCAATCACTATGTTATAACCCACACCTAAGGTGTCGACAAGAAGGTTAATGACTTGCTAAATTAGGAAAGAACAACAGTTATGTTAATGGCTGAATCACTAACACACTAAATGTTACTAACAAGACACAAATGTAACAAACACATACTCTAACTCAAAAGATTTCCATTGATATATAATATGTCAAATACAAAAGGAAATCGATTAGGGTTTCAGAATTGAATGTTTAGTCCGTACGAGATAATGACAGCCGTCACAAGGAATATCAGGTAGTGTCTGTCTTGTCAAAAGTTGTGTCTAGGCGTTCCCTAAATTATTCATTTTATAGGCCTGCCCTAGCAGTTGTCATTCCATATCTGGAAACCCTAATCATTTATACATAATTAAAGTAATTATAATAAATGCTAAGTGTAAAACAAGTCTTCGGGCAAGCTTTGCAGCATGTATCATTGTCGAGCAGACTTGGTAACCATGAAGTGTGCTGGTAAACAGTTCTCCGGATGGACTTTACTTAGAGTATTTTCCAAAGAAAATATTCTCCTTGCATACTTCAATCCTCTAGACTATATCAAACTTTGCTCGATATAATCCAACTAGCAAACTTGCTCTTCAGGAATCCCTTCAACTCTTTGTTAATGTTAACTTATTCAGCAAATCAAAGTGTGCTGGTAACACTGTCGCTTTTCTAGGAGTTGAACCTTGCTCGGTAGAAGACTTAACTTGTTTCTTTATCGACTTTCTTCAACCTTGCTGGGAAAACTGTTTATTATGAATGAACCTTTCTAGATTTGACATCAGCTTGGTTTTAGCCAAGGGTTTGCTAGGAAAGCAAACCTTGCTTGAATTGAAGAACTACCTTGCTAGACAAAGTGAACCTTGCTCGGTTTAACACTTAAGAGGACTTCTAGAAGATAACCTTTATCGGAAGGCAAAATACCTTGCTAGGATAAGTAAAACCTTGCTGGGAGGTCTGAGATTGCTCGGAGTCCATACTTAGCAGTTTCTTGAGAGGTTGAGAAGCTTCCAATCTCCTTTTAACACTTTTTTCTTCCCAACAATCTCCCCTAGATTGGAACAACCTCAGCTGTACCGAAACACCTCTAAGGTTACATACACTTAGTCAAAATACACATAAAATTTTAAAATGAAAGTTACATATCATAATGAAAATATTACAAGGTGGAATTCTGTCCCATGGACATTAAGAGCAAGATGTATCCTACAAACTAAACCTAAGCTAGAAAAATAGTCTTATCTTCTTGAGCTTGAGGCCTCTTGTCTTCTATCCAACCTTACACTGGCAGCTCTTTCCTTAAACAAAAATAATTCCTGTTGATAAGGATGATTGGGTGGCAGAGTCCACTTGTATATATCTCCCAAGTCATCATCATGCAAGAATGTTAAATCTTCATCCTTCTTTATGATGCCCAAGGCAAGTCCATCAGAGTTTCTGAGAATGTAGGATTCATCTTGTTCTTGATAGTCAATACTTGTAATCCTCCCATTTCTCTGGACTTCACAGTTAGGCCTTGTCATTTGCCTCCTCATGTTGATGCACTCCATCGTATCCGCCAGAGGGTTTTTGTTCTTCAATTTTGACATGTAATCAATTTCAGCATACCTTATATCTCTCATCCTCTTCGTTATTTTGTTTCTTTCATATTCAGAGAATTCCCTTTTCCTCTTTTTATTCAACATGGGGAATCCTTTCCTGGCTTCATTCTTGAGATGTTTTGATAATTCGTTTTGTTGTCTTCCTACAAACCTATGTCTGTTATGATAATCAAATATTTCCATAGTTGCCATCTCAGCCAGTTGCTCTATTTTGAAATCTGCAAAGTCATCCTTGAATATAATTTCCTTCAATTCTCCATTCTTCATAATCGCCGTCAAAGTATCAGTTAGAGAATCAAAGAAGAGCTTTTTGGGTAGGTCCACATCAGATGGTGGCCTTTGTTGTCTCTGGTGTGAAGCTCTGGTAGTAGGAACTGGGACTCTTAAAATTATAGTGATGCAGTCGATGATGATCATTCTGAAACATCTGATGCAGTTTCTGTATCGTTGGATAATGGTCATTTTGTTTATTCTTCTTCTACTACATTTGTGGATAATCGTGAGGTTGGGGAATCATCTCATAATGCTACAGAGAATCTGACTAATCTAAGAGATCATGTTTTTGTGCCTGAGAATCTGACACTTCGGATTCACATGTATCATCCTCAAGACAACATCATTGGTGATCTCGATGTCGGTGTTCGTACTCGACAGCAGATTGCTAATGCAAGTGATACAAACATATTGTGTGCGTATGCTGATATGCATTCATCGGGAATCATGAGAATTTCTAAGTACACTTGCTTCTTATCTCAAATGGAGCCAACAAGTGTTCATATGGAGCTTGAAGATTTGTATTGGGTTGAAGCAATGCAAGAGGAATTGTAACAGTTTACTCGACTTGGTATTTGGGATCTCCTTGATAAGCCTAATCGGTTTAAGAAGCCTATCTTGACTAAATTGTTCTTTAAATGTAAGAAGGATGATCGTGGGATCATAGTGAGAAATAAAGCACGTTTGGTCGTGCAAGGGTTTCATCAACAAAATGGTATAGATTACACTGAAGTGTATGCTCATGTTGCAAGATTGGAAGATATACACATATTTTTGGCCTATGCAGCCTTCAATAACATTAAGGTATATCAGATGGTCGTTAAGAATGCATTTCTTAACGAGGAACTTCATGAAGAGGTGTTCGTAAAACAGCCTCCTAATTTGGAAGATCCTGTCTATCCAGACCATGTTACCGAATAAACAAGGCTCTTTATAGTCTACACCAAGCCTTGAGAGTTTGGTACGGCACGCTTGCTGACCATCTTACGGATAGTGGCTTCAAACGAGAAACTATGGATTGTACCCTATTTTACAAGACTGTCGGAGAAGATTTACTCATCGTCCAGATTTATGTCGATGACATTATATTTGGCTCAACAAACGACAAGCTTTGTAAGGACTTCGATATTTCGATGCAAAAAAAAAGAAGTTGGGATGAGCTCGATGGGGAAGATGAATTTCTTTCTAGGGTTGCAGGTTCAACAATCTGATGCTGGGATATTCATTCATCAGACGATATATGTGAACAATGTCTTTAGCCGATTCAAGATAACTGCCGGAAAATTCCCTTCTACTCCTCTTCCCGTAGGTCACAATTTGTCACCGGATGAATTGGAGGATACCGTTGATCCGAACCTTTACCAAGCTATGATAGGTTCTTTAATGTATATAACTGCTCCTCGTCCTGATATTATGTTTGTTGTTGGTAGGTGTGCCAGGTATAAAGCTAGTCCCCGAGTGACTCATCTGGCAGCGGTGAAGCGTATATTTCACTCTCTAAGGGGTAATCCTGACATCGGGTTATGATATCCCAAGGATGATAGTTTCAATCTTACTGCTTTTTTCCAATTTGGATTATAAATGATTCAAGATCAACTACAAGTCAACAACAGCGGATTCTCAATTTTTAGGAAGTCAGCTCATTTTATGGCAGTGCATGAAGCAGACAACGGTCTCCACTTCAACCAAAGAAGCTGAATACGTGGCAGCCTTGAGTTGCTGTTCACAAGTTTTATGGATCCAGCAACACTTACGGGATTATGGTTTGAAGTTGCTTACTGCTCCCATTTATATCGATAACTTAGCTACTATTTGTATCACGAAGAACCCCATGCACCACTCTAAAATGAAACTTATTGATATTAGATATCATTTTGATTGCTATGAAAAGAAATTAATTGACATAGAGAAAGTGCACATGGATTTTCAAAAGGCAAAACTTTTTACCAAAGCATTTGATAAGATGAGATTTAACTTTTTTCTTGGTTTAAACGGTTTAAAATCTCTTGCGGATATTCTTAAGATCGGATAATCATTTTTCATTTGTACAGTTTGGTTTGTTTTGTTTTCTTTAATATTTTGGTTTTTGGGGGAAAAAGGGAAAATACAAAAATATTGTGATTTTCGTTTGTATAGTGAAAATCCAAAACATTCAAATATTTCAAAAATACAAAAACATTAAAAATTTGTGCTCCTCAAAAATGAGTTTTGAAGCAAACAAGAGAATATGATAGTACATTGGTCATTTTGTTCTGAAATTTTAGTATAAAAATAGGCTTAAAAGACTGTGTGCATAAGTGTATTGGTGCATTGGTGGGTCTTAAAGAAACAAGTAGGGTAAAGTGTGTGATATAAACATAAATAGCCATATTGAAAGAAGTGTTAGTCTCTTCCAAAGGTCTTGGTAATGAAGGCAGAAAAGTGATAGTCTGTCATACTCAAGCCTTATGTCTGTTTGATTGCCAAAAACAAAAATGTCAAAATAAAAGCATCTAGTTTATGGTTAACACTTCAATTGTGTATTGTCTTATGGACTCAAATCCTGTATTGATGGGATGCAACCGGTTTCTGTAAACTGTGAGTCTTTATGTGGCTTATTATCTAGGTATTCATAATTGGAATACTTAAAATGCTTTAAGAGCAAACCCTAAGTCAATAAACTTTATCACTACTGTACTTCGTACAAACTCATTACTAACTTGATCAAAATCCGCTATCAGTCATGCAATGTTCCTCCCTTGCGTGCCTCTTAATACAGGTACGAAACAGACCCAGGGGATACAATGCCTGTAAGCCAAACAGATGAACTCATGCATACTCATTCACAGTAAAGGAAGCTTGGTGTATTGCTTGATAACGGGGGTATACCTTGTAGTGGGGATTATGAACTTAGATTGCTCAAATACAGACGTTGGATGCCATTTTAAATGGCCATGCTTCTCCCATGAGGAATCTTTTGTTTTTATATAATATTTTAGTTTCTAATTTATTTTCATGTATTTTGTTTCTTTTCGGTGTGTTTTCCCTATAAAAGGGGTTTTAGTTTCTAGTTGGAGACATGCTAATTCTTAGCAACTCCTTTCTTTCTATCATATTGTAAAATATTCATCTTATTAATAAAAACTTCAAGTTTTGGAGTCTCACTGGTGTATTCTGATCATTCTTACCATTCTTGTGCAAGTTCAAGTAAGAAATTACTATACCATTATATTTTATTCCAGGTTAATAAACATCATGATGGGCTAAGCCCATAAAAGTATTGAATCATGGCATAAAACACCCCTTTAAGAAATGGTTCTAACATTACTTAAGTAATAATTAAGTAAAGGTTAAAATAATTTACTGGCTAAGTTAAAATTATAAACTGGAAGTTAGTATGTAAGGAAACTCTGTTCGTATGTTTAATTTGTTGTTAGGACGTCTTTTATTCCTTACAAACTACCTTGACGGTTTATTATTTTGTAAAATGATTAAATCTTATTGACGGTTTTTTACTTTGTATAACTAAATCTTATGTCTGTGATTACTCTGTTGCTTATGGTTCCTCGTTTATACTGTTTTTAACAGTATTCTTCTTTTTAAATAAATTAATCATTTTGAGAATTAAGTATTGAACCATAACACACACACACACACACACACACACACATATATATATAGGGGAGAGATATTTTGAGAACCATGTTGAGTTTTAAGAACTTAAGAACTCAATTTTAGGCCACACATTTAATTAAATGAATTGAAATATGTGGTTGATATTAAATTTGACAAAAAAGTCAAAGTAGGAGAGAGAATAAATATGTAAGTGGTTACACTAACTTTTACGTCCGTTACACATGTGTAAAAAGTCGACTCGGTGCGTAAAAAATCATGTAATTTTTTTCCGTGTATGTAACTTACATATATTACGTATGTGTAAAAAAAATTTGAAAAAAAATCGTTACACTGAGTTCTTTCGAGTTCTTAAAACTCAAAGGGCTTCTTAATTGAAATCTCCCACATATATATATATATATATATATATATATATATATATATATATACACACTTTTATTTCTCTGAAATTGTCGAGGGATTGGGATGAAAAAACAATAAAGTCAAAGTTCCAGCCGTGATCTTTTTGTTTATAAATTGGTTTTTGTGTTGACTGTGCATTTTCATCATCGTATTGGTCGTCTTCTTGTTTTTCGGTAAACCCTTGTTCTTTTATTTCCCTTTTCTCTAAATTTTGAATTTAAATTTGAGTTGTTGGATTAATATATCGCTGTACTCTTTAGTTTCAAGCCCTAGGTTTGATTTTCTTCAATTCAATTCAATTTGTTTCTGATATTTAGTGATAAAAGATGATTGTTATTTCATATCTAATCAAATCAAATCAAATCAAATCAGGTGTGTAAGTAAGATCATGGGGAACCTATTCTGTTTGTACCAAGTCGACCAATCCACCGTTGCCATTAAGGAATCCTTCGGGAAGTTTGATGAGGTGTTGGAGCCTGGATGCCACTGTGTCCCATGGATATTCGGTAAACAGCTTGCTGGCCAGCTTACTCTCCGAGTTCAGCAGTTGGATGTCAAGTGCGAGACCAAAACAAAGGTGCTGCTTTTTTTTTAAACCAATTGAAACAACTATTCTTATTATTATTATTATTATTATTATTATTATTATTATTATTATTATTATTATTATTATTATTATTAATCTCTTGCTTTGGTTTTCAGGATAATGTTTTTGTTAATGTTGTGGCTTCCATTCAATACCGCGCTCTTGCTGATAAAGCAAGCGATGCTTTCTATAAACTCAGCAACACACGCTCCCAAATTCAAGCCTATGTCTTTGATGGTACAAACTAACAATTAATTATTTACTTACATTACATTGCTTGTCTTTTTTGATATTGTTTCTCATATATTTACAGTTATAAGGGCGTTTGTGCCGAAGCTGAATCTAGATGATACTTTTGAGCAAAAGAATGAAATTGCAAAAGCCGTTGAAGAAGAACTTGAAAAGGCAAGTGTTTTGATTTGATTGTGAACAAGTTCCATTATTGATCTTATTCCGGTTTTGTATGTTGTTAATGTTGATTGTAGGCTATGTCTGCGTACGGGTTCGAGATAGTTCAGACACTGATTGTTGATATAGAACCGGATGAGCATGTAAAGAGGGCGATGAATGAGATCAATGCTGGTAAACCTTCTAACCTTAATATTTCGCTTTTTCTAACGTGATTCATTAACCGTGGTATTAAAAAACGGTCTCAGACCAGTTTATTATTTGGGTATTGAGTTTTAAAATACTGTTTGGCTTTGGTTTTTTTAGTTTTGGGTTCGGTTTCGGTAATTTTGCTTTCACTATTTGTGTTTCAAAATTTTGAGCTGAAAACGTAGTTGGCCCTAAATAATGAAATCCAGGCCTAAAATTTTGAGCCTAAGTTGTATGGGTTGAGCCCAAGTCTTTTTAAAACCGAGTTGTTAACGAAGTATTAACACTAATAATTAATATTATTATTTTCAGCTGCACGCTTGAGGATGGCCGCGACCGAGAAAGCGGAAGCTGAGAAAATTCTGCAAATCAAGAGGGCTGAGGGGGAAGCGGAGTCCAAATACCTCTCGGGTCTGGGTATAGCCCGGCAGAGGCAGGCCATTGTGGACGGTTTGAGAGACAGTGTATTGGGGTTCTCGGTCAATGTGCCTGGAACCACTGCAAAAGATGTGATGGACATGGTTCTAGTGACTCAGTATTTTGACACCATGAAGGAGATCGGTGCGTCCTCCAAGTCCTCAGCTGTGTTTCTCCCTCATGGACCGGGTGCGGTTCGTGATGTGGCTGCTCAGATTCGTGACGGACTGCTTCAAGGGTCTTCTGCCACTTGAAAGATTGGAATGAAGTTTTAAACTTGCAAGTATATGATATGAATTTATTGTGCTTTGCGTTTATTTTCGTATAGACGGTGATCTTGTTTTTGTTTGGATACTTTTTATTTTTGGGTGTATAATAATACTATAATGCAAGTGTAAATTCGTTTTGAAACTTAAATGAGTGTTTGTAAGCTGGAAAGGGTGTAAGATCTGATAACTAATTAGAGGTAAAGAAACAAAGATGATAGAACACTAATAGTTTTAACTAGTATACACTTGCAAACGCGTTGGCGTGGCTTTTAATAAATCATAACAGAACACTTTTAACTAGTATTCACTAGGCTATTACTAGTTTGGTTGTGTGAACAGCGCTCGGGTAGTGTTGGCAAGTTGAAACATGGGCGTTCCCTCTTGGCTTACTTCCGATCTGTGGTGAGGCCGGCCGACCATTTGTTTCTATCTTTAGGTTTTGCGCACGCAATTTGGCAGGTTCTCTCGACTTGGTGCAAAATTCCTGGCACCTTTGCTTTTAGTAAGAAGGATGTTTTGGTCACGCACAAGTATTCAAGATTTCATAAAACAAATCACTCTATCTGCTTGATTTCGATGTGATGTATGTGGAATGCTAGGAATGCTTTGGTGTTTGAAGGGACACCGTAAAAACTTGTGCATGTTTTCGAGAAGATAAAAGTGCTCGGTTATCTCTGGGTTCGAAATACATAGAAGATTTTTGTCGCTCAATTGGGTGGATTGGCGTTGTTTTTAGTTTGTAATGTTTTTGTTTACTTGAGGTGTGGTTTCTGGTTTTGGTTTTTGGATGGGTTTGCTCAACTCCTTGCTAGTGTTTAATAAAAGCTCTTTATTGGCCGTTAAAAAACAAAATCTAGGATGTCACTGTCTATATATTGAATTTTAATTTGGAAACAGATATTAAATGCAATGTCTGAAATTGACATCCATAGAAAAGTCTACTGTATAACTTGTGGTCTCGGAATGTTTAATTTCTCAATGACAACATGATGGATGGTATACAATAATAATGATGTAATATACTTTAGGCTAGTATAGTATTATGTGGTTGTAATGTATCTAGTGTATAATATCTTTTAGAGTTGACTTGTAACAAACTTATTAAAGCAAACAAAAATGATTTTTAAAGATAACTTTCTTTTTTAACTACGAAATAATATAAGAATCAAATAAAAGTTGAATGACTACAAAAAGAAATACAATAATCGAAGAAGAAAAGACGCCAATAAGTGAAACTATCAATTCAATAACTAGAACCATTCTATCAAAGATTAGCACCAAATGCCTCAATCGATATTATTTTGCTTTGTCCAATTATATATATATATTAAAAAATAAGTGATAGTTATCTCACAAAAATTACTATTTATAAACACTAACCAGTTACTTTTATACATGTGTGTAGAGAAGTTAGCTATTTTACATGGGTAGTTAAAACATTAAGGCTAAGGGTAGTGGGGCTTAATCCACCCCCAAGTGTCCCATATATTTACGACACGTAGGCGTTGATGTGACACATGATCAAGCCCCAGAGGGTGTAGTGGTCCTAGTGATCCGAGGCTTGATTGAATTTTTTTTATTAAACAAAAAAATATAAATTAAAATATTTCATTAAAACATAAATAAAAAAAAAACAAAAACAAAAACTTAAAATGCAACAACCTCTAAAACAAATACATAAAAATAGCATTTTTGTTTTTTTGTCGTCAATTCCTTTCGAATACGATCTTTTCTTCCTCCATTATCGCTTGGTCGGATGGCGGTAGGTGGCTAAAGTATTTGGCTAGAAAAGCCGAACTCTTGAACCGGTTTTTTGTATGTCGAGCTTCACCAGTCGAGAGGAGACCACTTAACAATTCCTTAATTTCCTTTTTATAGTCGTCATCACCAATCGTTTTTTTTCCCACGATCCCTATCCGGGGGCGGCTACAACCGGTCTTTCAAATGACATTCGGATAAGTTTAGGTTGACTTCAATTGGATTCTCTGACCCGCTCGAAGAGACGTATGTGCCGGACGTACTAGTTTCCGTACGTTTTGCCCCTTCGGCAAAGTCCTCCGCACATAGTTGCATCCATTTCGAGCACTTCCTTAACAACTCCCGCAAGTAGCCCTCGTCAAACGTCTTCACCATCCCGTACCTCCTAAACACCTCTTGTTTCCATTAATCACAAGTGAATTGGTAAGTCGAGAGATCATCGAACCCACTCGGCCGCATTCGGTTAGCATTTCGGTTATGTAGACATTTCGGTTAGCATTTCGGTTTCGCATTTCGGCCGCATTCGAAACACCTCATAAACCGGTCTTTCAAATGACATTCGGATAAGTTTAGTTCGAAGTCAATTGGATTCTCCAACCCGCTCGAAAAGACGTATGTGCCGGACGCACTAGTTTTCGTACGTTTTGCCCCTTCGGCAAAGTCCTCCGCACATAGTTGCATCCATTTCGAGCACTTCCTTAACAACTCCCACAAGTAGCCCTTGTCAAACGTCTTCACCATCCCGTACCTCCTAAACACCTCTTGTTTCCATTAATCACAAGTGAATTGGTAAGCCGAGAGATCATCGGACCCACTCGGCCGCATTCGGTTAGCATTATGGTTATGTAGATTGGTAAACAATCCTACAAATTTACGAGTATCGGTCCACCGATCTCATATCATATTTTTGGTACGATCCCTACTCCCCACTTGATTATAAAAACATTCCCGAACCTTGGCCTAAAAAACTCGACGTCTTTGAAAGTCGGCTACAAATAAAATAACAAAAAATGTAATAATTGCATATAAAACTAAAAATATATATTAAAAAATAAAATTTGCAAAATAGTTTACCCACGTTCCGATCTTGAGATATTTCAATCCAAGCCTTTGCCAACGCGAATTTCTCTTCTTTAGACCACGGAGTAGCCTTTCGCTTAACCGGTGCCAATGAACCATAAGCTTCTCAAGTTTTCTTCCCCTTACATTTTGTGGGATAATTTTGCGGGTTTAGCCGGCTCCGGTTGTGTTTCCGGGACCGAATATTCGGATTAGGACATATCCGAGTAGATGAAAACTTGAAACGATTCGTCATCCAAGTAGTTTAATCCTTCGGGAAATTGAGGGTCGTTGATTTTGATATTACCGAAACCGAGCCCGACATGGTTATAAATTTGAGAAATTTAGAGAGGTTTTTTAAATTAGTAGAGAGAAAGGGAGTGAGATTGGTGTGTTATTTTTATAAAATGGGGTTGTTATTTATAGTGGAAATGATAGGGTTTGTAATTAAAAAAAATAAAAAAAATTAAATATTCTTCCCCTCCAACGGCTCTTTGAGCCTCCCCACATCCCCAACGGCTCTTTGGAGCCCCATGGACTGGCTCGCCCTCACCAACTGCGCCCCCGTTCACGCAAGGGTGGTAGTGGTGTGCGCGGCTGCCATGTCGTCCGCGCCCCACTACCCCCATCCTAATTAATTTTGTACATATAAGTCCCTTAATAAAGAATTTGTGTACATATAAGTCATTTCATTGTATGTATGCTTCGTTTGGTAGTACCATATGTTTTGGTAATGGCTAGAAACTTTTATTATATTATACTTCTCTTGTGTTCCTTTGCTTGTTTACACACCATAAGTAGAATGATCTTAGACCTGGAAATATCACTTTAAGATTTCATCATTGAATAAGGTCATTCAGGTGTTTGTTACATGTTGAGCTTTCTGCGTATTCAAACATGGAATGTAAACTTGGCCCTTTTCGTGCTTTAACACGCCCGTCGCAACGTGTAGATAATAATACTAGTTTCAATTAACACTTAACAGGCGCGTCTTAAATTTTTCGAAAATTTTGCTTCGATCAATTTCAGTTAACACTTAACATGCAAGTCTTAACTTTTTTGAAATCAATAGTGACTATGTCTTTACCCCTGATGAACACCAAACCATGCCACGCCTTCGGCCTTCCACAAGAACCAGCACCAGCTTTATTAAAACAATTTGCCATGAGATGAGAACGGGAAGGGCATAGATGATTGATACGAAAGAAGTCAAAGTTGGTTCGTAAACATGTCTTAATAATAATAACTTTTTAACTAAAGAAAGTGTTTTTAAACTGAGAATAGGATAACGGAAAGTGAGTTTTTTGTTGAGTAGTCAAAGTGTCAAACTGAGTTTTGAATGGAGCTGTGGGTGAGGTGTTGGTCTGAATGTCGTTGGGACGGGTTGATGATTGCGGATTAGTTCACGTGTTGGCAAGTTATAGTTCACTTTGAGTGGCAGAAGTGTAGGCCCCACGTTGACAAACAGTCGAAAACAACGAAACCCCCAAAATTATTGAACATGGAAGTATGAAGTTTTGCTTACAACATTATATTGTTGGTTATTGGGTCGTGAAAATTGTAACAGGTGTATCTGACGTTATTCCTGTAATAGGATCACCTTTAGTAGAATTATTGCGCGGAAGTGCTTGTGTAGGACAATCCACTTTGACTCGTTTTTATAGTTTACATACTTTTGTATTGCCACTTCTAAGTGTCGTATTTATGTTAATGCACTTCTCAATGATACGTAAACAAGGTATTTCTGGTCCTTTATAGATATAGAGAAGATATAACATAGATATTTTGAATTCATCATTTATTACGTGGGTAAAGTTAAAATACAAAAGACAATAAAAATGAGAAGGGTGAGAAGGAATCCAGTACATTGATCTTATATTTGAATGACTGAGATTAATCTAATAAATAAAAATTGATGGAAAGGGCATGAGGGTAATAACCCACCTTTGTTGACTTTCTCTCTCCACATGCAAGGCACATGTCAATTTCCCCATCATTTTAAAATATCCATAACTTTTTCATACGACATTATTTTTTAAAAAAAATTCACCATAATAATAAACGTTTTTTATCTTTAATATGAGTATCATATTGTTATATAAAAATAAAAAAAATTAATGAGTTTTTTTTGTTGTTCATTGTATCTTTTAGTTGAGTTTTCATATGAATTGTATTATAGATTTTGATCATTATATATTTCAATTGGTACTCATATTAAAGACAAAAATTAAAACAAAGATTACGTCAGTGTGTCGTTTTGTTCGTCGTTAAACTTTTAGTCGTTGTGTAATACGTTCATTGTTTTTTATTCGGATTGACATATGACAAACTCATTTAATTTGAGAAAAATAGTATTGCGTTCATTGTATATTACGTTCAAGTCATTGTGTAATATGTTGTTTCCATTGTGTTTTACGTTTCAAATCATTATGTTGTATATATTCACCATTGTGTCTTACGTTTTAGGTCATTGTGCTATACGCATTCACCATTGTGTCTTACGTTTTAGGTCATTGTGTTATACGTATTCACCATTGTGTTTTACGGTTCAAGTTATTGTGTAACATGTATTAATCATTGTGTTTTATGTATTAAATAGTTTGTTGTAATTTTATCATTATTTTTACATATTATTATTACACAACAGTGTTATTAGTATTTAAAAAACATAATAATGAGTTGAAAGACACAATGACGAAAAAACAAAATGACGAAAAAAGACACAATGATAAGCAAAAATACACAATGGTGTGCGAAAAGACACAATGACGAAAAAATACACAATGGTGTGCAAAAAGACACAATGATGTGTGAAAAGACACAATGATAAGCGAAAAGACACAATGGTGTGCGAAAAGACACAATAACGAAAAAAGACACAATGGTGTGCGAAAAGATACAATGACGAAAAAAGACACTATGATAAGCGAAAAGACACAATGGTGTGCGAAAAGACACAATGACGAAAAAAAATACAATGATGTGCGAAAAGACACAATGACGTAATTTTTGTTTTAAATTTTATATAACAAAAATCATACTCATATTAAAGATAAAAAAACGCTTGTTATTATGATGATTTTTTTTTAAAAATATCATATGGAAAAGTTATAGACGTTCTAAAATGATAGGGGTATTAACATGTGCCTTGCATGTGGAGAAAGAAAATGTGTACAATTACCTCTATACCATTTTTCTTTTGGTCCCCACTTGACACATGTCAATTATTTATGGCTTCTCACACTTCTTATTTTTATTACTCTTTGTAAAATAACTTGACCCTTATTACCTGGGGTATGAACTATAATATTTTATTGCTACAAGTATGGATTATTGAAAATAGAAGACATGTATTTGGATACTTCTCTTGAACTCCGAAATGTTTTTGATTTGGCATCAATAGTTGAAGGGATTTTTAGGAAGATAAAATGGATTATGGGAGTGTGTGACTTGAACTATTGATAGGTTTGTGCAGATATGTGCATTTTTTCTATTTATTTATCTGTCATGTTTGAATTCACAACCAAATGTGTCTTTTTTCCAACCATCACGTAAGCCTATACGGAGGATAGTCTGGTTCGCTTAAAGAAAATCTTTTCTATGATCAGATATGAATCATGTCATACATGAGCAGGCTCCATTAGATCTAGTTCACTTAATTTCTGATTATTGAATATTATAGTATAAAATACATTCATTTCCTCTGCATTGGCGCAATATATGATACTATCGGAGTAAAAATAGGGTCTAAATAAGAACAAAACTGGGCTATATTTGTAGCCAGTAAATCCTTTGTGTGTTTATAAAAGGTCTCTAAATATTTTGGGGATAAACACCAATCCTAAGGTCTGAGACGACCCAAAAAACAATTGATCAGATCACGATCTATTTTATAAAGCCTACTTGGGTATTGAGTCTTTATTTATAAGAACTTAATTTTTTAGACTTGATAGTTTCAGCTCTAGGAAAAAGAATCCAGTAAAATTTTTATTTTACATACATAAAAGCATCCATACATCGTATATACGGGTGCCTAGATAACATTTATATGGATCCAGTTACATCTTTTTATTCCTGCTCGAGCCGAATGATGAAAAATAATCATGTTTGGTTCCTCCGGGGGATGGATCGATAAGAATTTACCTATCCCAATAACAAAAAAACTTGACTTGAAGGATCCTTGTTAGGGCACTGATATTTTGTGCTGAGGATATGCTATCCTTACGTGATTTCTAGGTCGATTATCCTTCATATATGCTCTAGATTATGTCAGGATCAAGGATCTTCAGTATTTATTATATACTAACAGTTGTTTTCTTTGTATGGTGTTATGTTAATAGATATAATGGCTAATGACTCGGTCTACCCACTACTTCGCAGTCTAAGAGAAGTAGCACGTGGTCAAAGTGGATGCAACGTCTCTAGTGGAGTAGCGGCGGATTTGTAGGACTAGTAGTTAATATATTTTTTGTATTCTTACTGAAGCATGACCAGCTGGATAGGGACACACATTGTTCATGAACTAGCACAGATAATCATCATACACACACAAAATGTTCTTTGTAATAGCTGATCATAGCTTCCAACCTTGTAACACCAATTTTTTTGATTAATATAGTGGTGATAAACGATTTGTCATCACCAGGGGTTTTTGTGTCGACGATCATCATCCGATCAAGGGCTTTTCCTCGTAACAAATCCCCGGGTTCATCCTTATTTCGTTTACATAATCACCATTGTTATACAAGATCTCTACCTCACAAAATCATATTTGGTTACATTATCCTTAAACTGATTTTTGACCAAAACAATGTGGCGCCCACCATGGAGCAAGTGGTGCTTTAATCCAGAAGAATTCTCATCAATTTTCAACCTTTTTAACCAATACCATTACCAATGGCCTCTCAACAAACCTTTGCTTCAACTACCATGCCTTCATCAGTTTCTCTTTCATCAAAGGCTTCATTGCCGATGCTTCATCCACCGCAGGAGTGCAGAGGACCAACGCTGTGGGGAGCAAGATGCAAACTCCAGTATTCCAAGGCTCAAAATCCTCTGCTGCCACTTCTATGGTAATTTCTAACAATGATGTTTCTGCTATGTTTTCACAGGTTAAGGCTTACATGGAGCAGCAGAACTAGACCAACCAGAGGATCTTACGTGAGATTGAAGATCTCAAGAAAGCAAAAAGACTAGAGGAGGATCAGAATCCATTGGTGCCTAGGATGCTGGATTTCACCACTCAGGGATACATTTCTCAATTTGCTCAAGGATCCTCCATCCTTCAACAAGGATCCTCTATCCTTCAACCGGGATCCATGGCTCCGTACGCTCAAGGATCATCGATCTTCCAACCAGGATCTTCCATCCTTCAACCGGGATCCTCCATCCTTTAACGAGGATCCTCTATCCATCAACCAGGACCCGTGGCATAACACACTCAAGGATCCTCTATCTTTCAACAAGGATCATCCATCCTTCAGCCAGGATCCTTAGGAATGTTTTATCAAGAATCCTACAACTATCAGCCTCAAGGATCCTTCATGCAGAGTCAAGGGTCCTCAAGAGTTCAACATCAAAGGTCATCAGAGGTTCATGAGGGAGACTTTATTCCTATGCAGGCCATTGCTTCCACTGGACCAACTAGTATGGCTAAGGCATCCTATCATGGATACTCTTTTGGGATACCATCCTTTAGTCAACAAAGAGGTAACCTTTACAATCATGTATCTTTAGACACTAATCTTGGTTTTACACATGATACAGGTATTAATCAAGTCATGGATAAAGAATTACAAAAATTAAAGGATATGATATCCAGCGTTACAGGGGTGATCCGACCCATTCCTGAAATTCCAGAGGGAAGTCACAAGGTATCAAGGTTTGCTCCGCCCATATGTGATGCTGAGATACCGAAGCGCTTTCAGACCACCAACATGAAGGTTTATGACAGCACGACTGATCCAAAGGAGCACATAGCTCAATATAGGGAATGAATGGAAATCAACCCCATTCCAGAAAGACTCAAAGAAGCATGATTGTGCAAGGGTTTTGGATCCATACTAACTGGATCTGCTCTCAAGTGGCTGCTAAGTCTTCCTCCTTACTCTATTACTTTATTTTCTCACCTTGTTAATTTATTCAACAGTCAATTTTCTTGTAGTAGAAAGTTTGAAAAATTAACTAGTGATTTATTCCGTGTTGTCCTACCTCGTGCTGATTAGTTAAGGGACTTTGTCACCAAATTTGGAAGGGAGGCCTTTGAAATCCCAAATCTTGACATGGGATTGAAAAAGGACACCCCATTTTATGATGATCTTGTTATGACCCCACGCAGGACCTTAGATGAATTCATAAATAGGGCACTCAGATTCATAAGACTAGAGGACGACAAAAGGTTCCAGGAAAGATTGGTTACTTCAACAAAACATGAGCAACTCGATAAGAAACAAGGATCCTCGTACTGGAACAACAATTCCAAGCCCTACTCAAATTTCAATAACCAAAACATCCATGCAGTAGAGGAAGACGAGGACGAAGAGGAATACCCATGAATATCATATTATTGATTTTCCATTGATACTCCTGGACTGATTTGTGCCATCAGGGATCTTGGTGAAAAAGCAAGGTGGCCCAGAAAGAATGAGAAGTCAACATCTTACAAAGATTAATCCAAGTGGTGTGCGTATCACGAAGACTTTGGCCACATGACGGACGATTGTATTGGTCTAAAAAGAGAGATTGGGTATTTTCTCAGTAAAGGGCACTTCAAAGACTTAATGGGTAGAAAGTAAAGGATCCAGGATCCTGCAGAAATCCCAGAGAAGGCTGCTCCAACACCAGCGGGTGCGCAGATTATCAATTTCATCTGCGGCGGTTCAGATATCAGTGGAACCTCATTCTCCTCAGCAAAGAGACATGCTAAAGAGATCAAATTGGAGAATGGTGAAAGGCTTATCAGAACGACAACTCTTACTGGCTAAAGGTTCATAACTTTCGATGAAGAGGATCGCATGCACCTCCCATGGTTTAATTATTACTTTATTTATTGCTAACCATTATGTTCGCAAGATCCTTGTAGATGGCGGGAGCCCTGTGAACATTATTCAGACTGATGTTCTCAAGAAGATGAACATCCTCAAAACTAAAATTATTCCAAGATCATCTATCCTCATCGGGTTCAGAAGCTGAAACCAAGGATACTCTGGGGGACATCAAACCTCCTATCTATATTGAGGGAGTTAACTCGTTCCAAAAATTTTGTGTTATTGATAACCTATACTGCTATAATGTGATTCTTGGCAGGCTTAGATTCACGAAATGAACGCAGTAGCCTCAACATATGATCAATGTATCAAGCTTCCAACCCCGTGGGGAGTGGTGAAGGTTGACAGTGATCAAGCAAAAGCGAGGAACTACTACACGTCATCCATGAAGCCAGCCGCAAAGCAGACTATCATGTGACAATCAAAGAACCTTTCCAGAGAGGTGCTGGAAGCCAGGGAGAAGGATCTTAAAGAAGTATCCTTGGACCCTGAGGATCTAAGGTGTATATAGGATCTGGTATCCTCAGCAACATTGAAGAGGATCTGGTATCCTTCCTCAAACAAAGGAAGTCCACCTTTTCTTTCATACATTCTAATATGACAGGTATTTCTAAAGACATTATTACGCATAAGCTAGGGATAGATATTTCTGTCAGGCCTATCCACCAGAAACGGAGGAAATTTGCGCCTGAAAGAAATATCATCATCCAAGAAGAAGTCGAAAAACTTCTTAAGGCATGCATGATTAGAGAGGTTAAGTATCCAAAATGGTTAGCTAATGTGGTGGTAGTCGTTTCTAAGAAAAATGGAAAGTGGAGGGTATGCGTTGACTTTACTGATTTAAACAAAGCATCTCCCAAGGATCCTTTCCCCTTACCACACATTGAATCCATGGTGTGTGCTACAGTAGGACATGAGATGCTTACCTTTATGGATGCTTCATCTAGATTCCAACATATTCAGATGGAACCATCTGATCAATAGGATACAACATTCATGACTCCTATTGGCATATACTGTTATATTGCTATTCCTTTTGGACTAAGAAATGCAGTGGCAACATATCAAAGACTGGTCAATATGATGTTCAAGGATTAATTAGGAAAGACCATGGAAGTCTACACAGATGACATGGTGGTCAATTCAAAGAAAGCATAAGATCATCTCAAGGATCTCGAGGAAGCATTCAACATCCTGGATCAATACAATATGAAGCTCAACCCATCTAAGTGTCATTTTGGTGTCAAAGCCGGAAAATTCCTGGGATATATAGTGACTAAAAGAGGAGTATATGCCAATTCTGAGCAAATTGAAGCCGTCATTAATTTAAAGTCCCTGGTGAATGCTAAAGATGTCGAAAGACTGACGGGAAGGATTGCAGCCCTGAATAGATTCATCTCCAGATCTTCAGAGAAGTACAAAGACTTCTATGACATATTAAAGAAGAATAAGAAGTTCAAGTGGACTCAGAAACATGAAGATGCGCTGAAAGCTCTTAAGGATTATCTATCCTCAGCACCAGCCTTGATGAAACCTGTGGATGGTGAACCGTTATCCTTGTATCTAGCTGTTTCGGGTAATGCAGTTAGTGATGTTCTAGCTAAAAATCATGAAGGTCAACAGCATCCAGTATATTATGTAAGTAAAAGTCTCTTAGACGCCGAGATCAAGTATTCTGACATTGAAAAGTTAATAATTTCTTTAATTATGACATTAACTAAATTAAGGCATTATTTTGAAACTCATACCATTATTGTTAAAACTAACTATCCTGTTAAGAATGTGCTTAGAAAACCAGAATTGTCAGGTAGGATGGCTAAGTGGGTTATGAAGCCCAGTGCCTATGATATACAATATGAGCCTAGAACAACTATCAAATCACAAGCACTCGCAGACTTTGTGGCTGATTTCAGTAGTGACATGCAAAAGGAAGCTGATCTGTAGGTCCAACAACTTGAAGAAACCAAGGATCCTTGGATCCTCTTCACTGATGGTGCATCAAATGTAAAAGGAACATGATTGGGCAGGATCCTCTTCACTGATTGTGCATCAAATGTAAAAGGAACATGATTGGGCATACTACTAAAATCGCCACAGGGGGACATAATACCCCATTCCATAGCTTGTGAGTTTCAAGCTACCAACAACGAAGTAGGATATGAAGCACTTATTGCAGGTTTACTTTTAGCTAAACAAATGAGGATCAGGTATCTTCAGGTTTACATAGACTCTTTATTAATAACTAACCACTTTAACGGTTCTTACACTGTAAAAGGTCAAAATATGATCAAATATTTAGAAATTGTGAAGAAATTAGCAAAATCCTTCGAAATGTTTAGCATAATTCAGGTACCAAGAGAGGAGAATGCTAGGGCAGATGCCTTAGCAAACCTAGCATCATCTTTGAAGATCCCAGATGACATAAAGATACCCATTATTCACATACTTTCTCCAGCAGTTGGGGAACAGGAAGCAATGGAGGTAACAACGGTTGTCCTGAAGAACCTAAGGATTCTTCATCATGTCCAGAAATAGGATCCTAGAATCCTTCCAATCAAGAAATTACTCCAAGATGGAGAAATCCCTAAAGGGAAAGATCCCAAATCTTTCAGAATTAAGGTATCACAATTTATTATTTTACAGGATACTGTATATAGAAAATCTCTTGTAGGTCCCTACTTGAGATGCATTGAGGATCCATAAATACAAGAAGTTCTTAAAGACTTCCACGAAGGTGATTGTGGTATCCATACAGGGGGAAAAGCACTGTTCTCTAGGATACTTAGGATAAGTTACTTCTGGCCAACAATTAAGAAGGATGCTATGGAGTATTCAACAAAGTGTGATTCTTGTCAAAGACATGGCAACATTCTTCATCAACCAGCAGAACCTATATATACTATCTTTTCTTCATGGCCTTTCATGAAATGGGGAATGCATATTGTAGGCAAACTACCCAAGGCATCAGGTGGAAAAGTCCTTATGCTTGCCATGACAGATTACTTCTCAAAATGGATTGAAGCATAAGCGTTTGTTCAAGTCCGTGAAAGGGAGGTTATATCCTTTATTAAAAGAAATATTATAACTAGATTTGATATCCCATTGGAAATTGTTTTTGATAATGGATCCCAATTTATCGGGAAAAAGAAATACTAAATTTTGTGACAGTTGGGGCATCAAGATGATCTCTTCTACACCAATGCAACAAAATCATTATCAACAACTTGAAGAAGAAGCTAGGATCCAAGAAAGGCAAGTGGGTTTAGGAGCTTCCTTATGTTCTTTTGGATAATAGAACAACACTCAAGAATGCAACAGGTCAAACGCCCTTCTCATTGGTGTTTGGAGCAGAAGCTGTGATTCATATAGAAATAGTGGTTCCTACGGCCAGAACAAGCATCCGTGATCCTCAGGTGAACAACGAAAGTCTTATCCAGGATCTAGACACCATTGATGAGTTTAGAGACTTAGTAAAGGTCAGGATGGTTGAATATCAACAAAGGATGGCTGGGGCATATAACAAGAACATCAGGATCCGAAGATTTCAAGAAGGAGATTTGGTCCTAAGGAAGGCTTTCCAAAATACAACTAATCCTGCAAATGTGAAGCTAGCACCCAAGTGGGAAGGGTCCTACTTGATTGAATCAGAAGCAACAAAAGGGGTATACCACCTACTTACAATGGAAGGTGATCGACTACCAAGAGCATGGAATGCTATCCATCTTAAGAAATACTTCATATAATCAGGATCAAGGATCCTAAAGTTGGTAAAATCTTCTCTTATTATTTATTCATTTCAGATTTATATTGCTAACCAAAGGAAACTATATTTGTAACATTTACTTTTGCCAAGCTTTAGGTTTATGCAGACAATGCAGATTTCAATAGGGAATTCAATAGTTAAGGGGTTGGCCACCTCTATCCCACGTTTAAGGTATATCTCAATGATTATACCTTCTAATGTTTAAAGGTTTTCACCTTTCTCACGAATGAGAGTTTTGACACTCTCGCCATTACCGCACGTTATCCAAAGTATAGTTTGGGTCAATGCGACCAATACATGCTTAGTGGCTGAAAATTTCATTGCTTTCGGCTATATGGAGGATCCTATGAATTAATGGTAGACGTAGCATACACAAGGTTTCTAACATTTTCATGTTAGCTAAGGTTTTGGAGTTTTCACGTCACTTACGTTTGGGCTGGATCCCGGTTCGGGGAAGACCCCAGTTTAACATCCATATCTTTGGGCTTGTCCCCAGTTTTGGGCTTGTGCCCAGTTTTGTTGGGCTTGTCCCCAATTTTGTTGGGCTTGTCCCCAGTTTGTCGGGCTTGTCCCTAGTTTCTTGGGTTTAACCCTAGTACATATGATTATTTTATTTAAAATCCTATGTTATTTGCATCAAGTATCCTATGTCTATCTACAAGCATCATGGAAGTATTTATGTTAACTTAGGTCTAATCAGACCTTATGGTGTGATCTTTACTTATCAAGTTACATTTATTCGGTTTATATCTTTGGATATCATTATATTCAAGGATCCAAGATCCTTAATCTATTTTTATAAGGATAATTTATCTTTAAGACTTTACATAAAACTAAACTATAACTACTCTGCTTTCATGATGATAAGCAATCAGGAAATATTCAAAAGATTATAATTATTATTAAAATCACCTGGATTTACTAAAATCTTTAACCCAGATTACACCATTTAAACATGGACCATCCACCCAAGTTAAACAGGTGTTACTAACAGCTCATATAGTGCAGGAAAGATAAAAGAAGAGGCATCAAAGGCTTCATCCCCCAAAAAAGAGGATCCATCCACCTCTGCTACCCCCAATATTTGTTCAAGGATCACAGATCCTTCACCCTAATAACCTATTATCTTGTTACAAACCACCAAACATTCAAAAACATAAACAAATAAAAAAGTGGGCTCAGGTTTAGTCTCATCATCCTTCATTGCCCATCTTTGCAGCCTCCTCCTCTACTGCCACACCTTTTCCTGCCTCGGTCATCTCAGCTTCGTTTCCTTCGGCCACCTCCAAGAGCCACCAGATCCTGCTTTCACTTAGCCACATCCCATGCTGATTTCTCAAATGAAGGATCACCAGCCTCTATTTCCATCTTGATTCTTGCCTGAAGCACGGACTTAGCAGCCCACATGTTGGACTCACTAGTAGCACGAGTAACCTCTTCCTGCAACTGGGCCTTGGCTGTGGATGCTTGATCCTCCACCTTTATTTTCACCTTGATCAGCTTGGAGATGGTCTTATCCTTGGCGGCAGACATAGCCCTCATTGCAGAAAGAGTGTCTTCCAGGTCCTTGTCGATCTTATCATGATAGCTCTTGGCGGAATCTATGGCCTATGTAAAATAATATAGTAAGTTCAAGATAAAGTATTTTCCAAAGAGAATACTGGATCCACAGCAAAAGCCAGACATGATAATGGATTCTTACCGTGGTGAGATAATCCATCCGAACTTCGAAGGGATCCTCAGGCTCAGCAGTCTCCTTCCTTTTGGAGGCTCTAGATTTGGCGCGGGTAGTCACTGGACGTGAATCATAAACAGTAGTGGACTTGGGAGTTTCTTTCTTCACGATAAAACAATCGATATCCTCAAGAGAGAACTAGGATGCTGATTTGCTGGACTTCTGAGCACCTGCAGAACATATGAAAAAGATAAGTCTTCTATTATTTTTCTTTATTATAAAATATTAATAGATCGTACTTGAAATGTCGCAAAATGATTCTGAAAAGTATTCTTGAAGAGTTTCTGAAGTCTTGGCTTTGAATGTTCTAATTTCAGGATCCAATGCTAAAAACATTTTCACCTTCTCTTCCACACCGGGGAGTTCAGCAAGAGTAAAGTTATCCACTGAAAAAGAAAAAAAAAAGAAATTCATTAGAAGAAAGATAAGTTATCCTCAGCAACTTATCAGAGGATCCAGGATCCTACCCTTCCAAATCCACCTTAGGGGTAAATCAACCCCACCAGGAATGGAGTCTCTTTTGATGGAAAATAATTGGTTTTTCTAGAATGAGCCGTTTTAGGTGGTCTTATGGATAGGGGCTGACTGATGAGGTTTGGATTTCAAGATGAGTCAAGTGGATCCATGGGTAACTAGCCAAATCCGACTGCCCGAACTCAATGTTTTCTTTTTCTGTGATTCTTTCTATAGTATGCAACACCCTCCAAAGCGGCATCGCCTGGATGTAACTTATTCCGGTTTTGGGAGAACTCCGGGAAAAGGTACGAGTATCCGATAAGGAAAGGATGTGCCAGAAAACACATCAGGTCTTTGAGTAAGAATCGCTTCTTGTAGAAGAGTCTAAAGGTCGGAATACTGCGGCAGTTTGGAAATAAAGGGGCCAAATCTTCAATCTCCGGGCCTGTGAACTTACAGATCTCAGAGGAAGGATTGGTAAGGAAATTTTGAGAATGCAGGTCATTCGATTTCGATTGCTCAGAAGAAGAAGAAGAAATGGAAATAGAAGACATATTCTAAAAAATTTTACGAAGGAGAAAGAGTAGAAAGGATATATGGTTTCCGCTGAAGTGTGATTATAAAAGGATAAGAACGGTCGCATATATAGGGGTAAGGGAGTATTCCAATGTATTATATAGATATATGATCATTATATCAAACATGTCACATGTAATATGTTTTTTGTAGGCGATTTGAATTCAAAATGACAACTATAATTTTAGGGGCAACTGTTAGGGCACGAATATTTTGTGCCGAGGATATGGTATCCTTAAGTGATTTATGGATTAATTATCCTTAATATATGCTTCAAATTATGTCAGGATCAAGGATCCTTAGTATTTATTATATACTAACAGTTGTCTATTTGTATGGTGTAATGTTAATAGATATAACGGCTAATGACTCGGTCTACCCACTAATTGGCAGTCCAAGATAAGTAGCACGTGGTCAAAGTGGATGCAATGTCTCTAGTGAAGTATTGGCGGATTTGTAGGACTTGTAGTTAATATCTTTTCTGTATTTATACTGAAGCATGATCAGCTAGATAGGGACACACATTGTTCACAAACTAGCACATATAATCATACACACACATAGTATTATTTGTAATCGCTGATCATAGCTTCCAACCTTGTAACACCATTTTTTGATTAATATAGTGGTGATAGACGATTTTTCATCACCCGGGGTTTTTGTGCCGGCTATCATGATCCGATCAAGGGATTTTCCTCGTAACAAATCTCTGTGTTCATCCTTATTTCGTCTACATAATCACTATTATCTGGTTACATTATCCTGAAACTGATTTTTAACCAAAACAATCCTGTATTAAAAGCTAAAGTGGCAAAAGGTATGGGTCGTAATTATTATGGGGAGCCCGCATGGCCCAACGATCTTTTATATATTTTTCCGGTAGTAATTCTAGGTACTATTGCACATAACGTGGGATTAACGATTCTAGAACCATTAGTGATTGGTGAATCGACAGATCCTTTTGCAACTGCTTTGGAAATATTACCCGAATGGTATTTCTTTCTCGTATTTCAAATATTTCATACAGTACCTAATAAATTGTTGGGTGTTCTGTTTATGGTATCAATACCCGCGGGATTATTAACAGTGCCTTTTTAGAGAATGTATTAAATTCCAAAATCCATTTTAACCGTATTTTTGATTGGTATTGCAGTGGCCCTTTGGTTGGGTATTTGTGCAATATTACCTATTGATAAATCCCTAACTTTGGTTGGGTCCGGTTTTGTAGTAGATATGAAATTTAAAAAAAACCATCAGCTATAACCCCAAAAGAACCAGATTCCGTAAACAACATAGAGAAAGAATGAAGGGAATGTCTTATCAAGGTAATACTATTTGTATTGGTAAATACGCTCTTCAGGCACTTTGTCACACCCCAACCTACGGCAGAAATGTTGGGGCGTGAACTTATTGCCCACAGCTCTCAAGGTACTATTATGCAATATTGGAAATTTCAATATCTATTTAATAAATATAGATTTAAAACAAATTATTCAATACAAAATCCAAACGAAAAAAAATAGTGCATAAACCAAAAAACAATTCACTCATTAGTTTTCTCAATCTTTATTCCTAAGTGGTCTTCCAAACTTGAACTAACTTCACATCACACGATGACCTGCATATGCTTGAAAATAAAGTAGATTTGTCAACACAAGGTTGAGGGAGAAACACACCAGCTTAATGTACATATAATATAAAAATAAGTATTGCAACAAGTCAAATGAAATATGCAATTTAACCAATGAGCAAAGATAAATGATATGTCGAAAATCACGAAGCTATTACGACTGTCGTATGATCATATCGTTATGAGATTATGTTGGACATCTCCAAATGAGATTCACAATAAGCATATAAGCACGTAACAAGTATGGTACAAAATTGTTAACACATAAGACAATAGTTGCAGTTTGAGTATATGTATAAAAAGAGAAAGAAATAATATGTTGACGCATATGTCCCCAAAACATTGAAAACAAGTAAAATAGGGGAATGTGGTACTCACCTCAATAGACGAACAAACGTGAATGAGAATATTAAGAATGACGATTCGCGGAATCACGCGTTGATGATAAAGCCTAATAAAGAACAAAGAGAAGTATGGATATGCCAGGTAAATGTACAAAATTGACTACGACAACTCGATAAACATTATTAAGTAAATATTTCAATAATATAATATTATGCATAAAGATTTATTATATTAAATAATTAGTTAAATTAATAAAACATATCTTGTAAAATAATATTTTTAATTTTATAAATATATATATAGTTTAGTTGATTTTTATATATATATATTCAAATATTAGATTTTAAGTTATTATATATATATATATACACACACACACATATGTATATATACATATACGCTTATACATACATATATATACGAACGGAAACATGAGAAAAACGAGTATTATAAAGTCGGTTTTCATTAAAATGATTTTAATTAATTGTTATTATTAATAATATATAGTTATAAAGTGTTTTAAAAAGAAAAATAAACAAAAAAATACTAAAAATCCGGGGTGGCAAAGGTTCGAACCCGCGACCTGCCCCCCGTGGTTCATAAAGCTTAACAAACTAGGCTGCCAGTGACTTGCGATGATAAACAGTTTCCATTTATTATATACACAAGCAGATATAACCATATTTGATTACGAACCCTAACAAATTGATTTGATTAATCCATTTACAATTAATCAAATCGATTATGGGGCTTTTTTTCAGCATCAAAACGCGATCACAACCATCTAAAACAATTACCTTAATACGTTATGAACAAGGGTGAACGGGAGCTAACTGTTTGCCGGTAAAATAGAGTTACGAACCAGTTTATAAACAACAAAACTAATACGATAAATGATAGGGTTATAGTTGGAAATGGTGAGAAGATTGTAGGTGCAAGTTTAATTGTGATTATATGTTCGTTTATATAGAAATATGATGTTAGGGTTTAGTTTGAATTATAATTCAGATAGAGAGTAACGATTTGAGATAATTAAACATGTTTAAATTGTTTATAAAGCCGTAAATGAGATGATTTGGATAATTACGAGATCAAATACGAAAATTTCAAAGTTCAAATTAAAAGATTATGGTTTCGGGTTCAAGAAATTGAAATGTAGATACGGGTTTGAAAAATGGATATCTAGTTAGTGGTATGGGTTATAAAATTAGTTACAGTTTGGACCCTGGAGTTTGAGAATTGAAACAAAGGGAGATAAACTTTATGTTTTGGGTTAAATGTGTCAAACTACCAAAGATATAATTGTAAATAATTAAATATTAATATAATCAATTTAACTCGTTAAACGCAATTATATTTATTTAATAATAATAATAATAATAATAATAATAATAATCCGAACATTGAACCGAGTCGGGTAAAAGTATAGGTTCGAAAACCCGAGTTGTTACTGTCTCTTCTACTTTAGGGAATTTCGTCCTGAAATTAAGGAATACAATAACAACACCAGTAATTAAAAATACATAGTACAAAACTTTAGATAGTTGAAGTAACACTCCAAATGAAAATCCGATAAGGGCACTTATATATAGGATGTACCAACGGCGTATCATCCATGTCCTTATCATCTTTTACATTTGTACCGTTATCTCAACTACTTTCGGTTCTTTATTATGACACACAAGTATTCGGATTATGATTCCATGCGAGGAATTTGGTAATTACGTATGCATCCATAATTAATTAGATTGTCGGATGGTCCACATAACTCGTCCCATTGTGTGGGTTACAAAATATTTGGTTAAAATATGATTTTGAGAAAACAAAAATTTTAAGGAGTTTTAATTAGAAAAACGCAAATGTATAAAATAATCCCAAAGGTTGCAGTGAGTTTTACTAAAACAAGGAAGTTTCCAAGACATCGCAAAAATATAAGTATCTAAAGTTGGAGAAAAGATTACTTATTAATAGCTAAGGTTAATGAAGGTAAGGAAATAAGATAAGAGTAGGCTTTAACAAACAATCTATGTAAACAAAAGGGACTTCATTCACGATATAGAAGATAAATAGTTCAAATGGGAAATAATTCAAGCCATAAAGAGGCGTTACAATACGTAATTAAGAAAAAGACAAAATAACATTAAGATAAAGGGAATGACAAAAGTCTTCACGATCGGGGAGTAGTTTAATTGAATTGACTTGGAGCACCGTGAGGAGTTGCATTCATAGAAGTAGGAGCAGTTGAGGTAGATTGACTTGGGATATCTTGGATGGGTTGAGCTTGCATAACTGGGGCTTGAGTAGAGTAGGCTTCGTACACTTGAGCTTGCGGGTGCGGGTCTTGATATAGTTGGGTTAAGTAAGGTTGACCTTAATTGATGGGAGGAGCTTGAAGGACATGAGGTGGTTGGGTTTGAACTTGGTGAGCATGGGTCAGTAGTAGGGTGTAGTCATAGCTTAAGCTTATGGATAAGTTGAGGGCACATATTACGAAGATGATTTGGGTCTCCACAATGATATCAAGCATGATTACTAGGAGCACCGGGTTGAGCACGTGGGGTAACTTGTGCATTAGGTGGGATACGACAGGTGTTAGCAAGGTGGCCATAATGGTTTCATTGGGTGCATAGTCGGCAAGGGATTTGGGCAGAGTGATGAAAGTTACACTTGGCACATAGGGGATGAGGACCAAGGTAAGTCTTTTTGTTCGTGGCAGTTTGGTTTTGGTTAGAAGGAGTTTGGTTATTGGGTTGGTTAACGGCATAGGCTTTACGCTTTTTTTTATGGTTGTTGTTATTGGAAGAACATTTGGGTTTGGCTTTCGCATCAGATGATGAGTCGGTTTCGGTCTTGTCGGGATTAGGCTTGGAATCCTTGCGAGACAAGATTCCATCCCTAACATGACTATTAGTGAGGAAAGCAGCTAGGTCCATAGCCTCACCGATGGTTAAGGGATCACAACTCGTCACATCATCACGGTAAATGCTTGGTAAACCGCGAATGAATTTCTGAATGTCGCGGTTGACGGGGGTTACAAGGTGAGGTACGATTCGGCTAAGTTCACGGAAACGGTTTGATTAGGTCGAGTTATCCCCACCAACATGTTTAAGTTCCCAAAACTCAGTCTCATGTCTTTGTAGTTCGTGTTCCAGGCAGAATTCCTTCTTCGTTGCCTCCTTAAGTTCTTCACAAGGCATGGATATGACCAAGTCATACCCTTGGTCATTCCTCAGGGCATTCCACCAGATGATAGCTCGACTCTGGAATCGGCTTGAGGCGAAGTTGGTCCGTTTGGAATCCGGACATTTGCAGTGGATGAAGATGTTTTCCATATCCTTGAACCATTGAAGCAAAGCGGTGGCATTTTCCTCACCACAAAAGGATGGAGGTTTGGTGTTCAAAAAGTTACGGAAATCATAGTTATTTGGTGCAGACGAGGAGGCGCATCCGTTGGAGTTGAGGCTTTGGATCTGAGTGACAATCGTGGGTATTGCAGCAGCGAATTCTTTTGTGATCCTAGCAGCCAAGCGGCGATCGCGTGAACCGGATAAACGTTGGTGACGATGGTGGTTTCTTAGAGACGGCATTCTATATGGACCAAAAATGAGGATTTTTTAAGATGAAAGATAAGTTGAGGAAATCATTAAAATAATAAAATGTTTAAGTATATAGATACTTATAATTATGTTGCCTTTAGAAGGGGATTTGCGTCATAAGGATTAAAAGTAAAAGATTATAAGATAGGGGTACATTGAGTAAATAGTTATTAAATGATATGATTAACGTGTGATGACTACACGAGGAGATAAGTCGGTTTAAAAATTTTAATTGTTATTTGATTAAATTTACAATAAACCAACGAAATATAAATTATGCATGTTGGCCTCTCATGAGCTTTCCATTGCAATTTGAATGGCCAAACGCAACTAACGAATAAAAACAACTGAGTTGGACAGCCCATGAGCGTTACATGGCATTTTGATTGTCTCAACTAATTAACGAATTATCAATGCAATGTAGTTTGTCGGCCTGATGAGCGTTACATAGCATTTTAACCGACCAAACTAATTAACGAACTATCGAAATAAAAACTGGGTAGCCGGAGTATCTTGTGAATCACCACGTTGATTACTCCAACAAAAATACAAAAACAAGTTGAGAAATGGATAGTCGGGATTCCCGACTAACCATTTAAAATAACGTAAACCATAATCGGAAAGTTACATAATTTAAGCCATGAATCACCGTGAATTCGGTTTAAAAAATATTATAGGAATGCTACCACTAATGTGGTTACGGTTGATAACCTAGGGTTTCGGTCATATGGCATTTGTGGGTCTCGCTCGGGTCCATAGGGTCAAGTACTGTGGTCAGGTTATCCCCAAGGTAAGGAATAGCGTCTTACCTTTTGTTCTTGAAACCGTTTTGCCAAGGCCCAACTCACAGTTTCTCTCCCCCTTTTCATTTATTATAGAGACATGCCACATAACCTAGCCCTAAGGTGAACGAGTGAAAACAACATGTGGGAATTCTTAAGGAATTTCCCAAAAATAAAGGCAATCTAATTTCGAAAAGTTTCTTTAAATGTTGAGGCATAGCTTCGGAGTTTGTGTGTGTGTACATAAGAATACAATAAATAAAAAATTATCAAAGAAAGCGGTAAAGAATTTAATTGGAACACGTAAAGGTAAACAGATAGGCACGTATGGGGCTCCTAAGCATGTTACTATGGCACCACTATCATCCTATCCTAAACCTTAGGCTCTGATACCAATCTATCACACCGCAACCTATGGCGGAAATTCCGGGGCGTGAGATGATTGCCCACAGCTCTCAAGGTACAATTATGCAATATTGGAAATTTCAATATCTATTTAATAAAATTCGATTTAAAACAAATTATTCAATACAAAATCCAAACGAAAAAAAATAGTGCATAAACTATAAAACAATTGACTTGTTAATTTTCTCTATATTTATTCCTAAGTGATCTTCCAAACTTGAAGTAACTTCACATCACACGATGACATGCATATGCGTTGAAAATAAAGTAGATTTGTCAACACAAGGTTGAGTGAGAAATACACCAGTTTAACGTACCTATAAGATAAAAATAAGTATTGCAACAAGTCAAATGAGATAAGCAATTTAACCAATGAGCAAAGATAAATGAGATATCGAAAAGCACGAAGCTATTACGACTGTCGTATGATCATACTATTATGAGATTATGTTGAACCTCTCCGAATGCGATGCACAATAAGCATTTAAGAACGTAACAACTAAGGTACAAAATTGTTAACACATAATACAATAATTGCAGTTTGAGTAAATGTATAAAAAAATAAAGAAATAATATGTTGACACAGATGTCCCCAAAACGTTGAAAACAAGTAAAATAGGGAAATGTGGTACTCACCTCAATAGACGAACAAAGGTGAATGAGTATTAAGAATGACGAAAATTCGCGGAATCACGCGTTGACGATAAAGCCTAATAAGGAACAAAGAGAAGAATGGATATGCTAAGTAAATGTACAAAATTGACTACAACAACTCGATAAACATTATTAAGTTAATATTTCAATAATATAATATTATGTATAAAGATTTATTATATAAAATAATTAGTTAAATTAATAAAGCATATCTTGGAAAATATTATTTTTAATTTTATAAATATATATATATATATATATATATATATATATATAAAGCATACTTGATTTATATATATATATATATATATATATATATATATATATATATATCCAAATATTAGATTTTAAGTTATTATATATATATATATATGTATATATACATATACGCTTATAATATGCGAACGAAAACGTGAGAAAAAGGAGTATTATAAAGTCGTTTTCATTAAAATAATTTTAATAATAATAATTATTATTATAATTAATATAGTTATAAAGTGTTTTAAAAGAAAAAACAAAAAAATACTAAAAATCAGGGGTGGCAGGGGTTCGAACCCGCGACCTACCCACCTACCCCCCTGTGGTTTATAATGCTTAACCAACTGGGCTGCCAGTGACTTGTGATGATAAATAGTTTCCATTTATTATATACACAAGCAGATATAACCAAATTTGATTAAGAACTCTAAAAATTGATTTGATTAATCCAGTTACAATTAATTAAATCGATTATGGGGCTTTTGTTCAGCATCAAAACGCGATCACAACCATCTAAAACAATTACCTTGATACGTTATGAACAAGGGTGAACGGGACCCAACTGTTGTCGGCCAAATAACATTACGAACCAGTTTATAAACAACAAAACTATTACGATTAATGATAGGGTTATAGTTGGCGATGGTGAGAAGATTGTAGGTGCAAGTTTAATTGTGATTATATATTCGTTTATATAGAAATATGATGTTAGGGTTTAGTTTGATTTATAATTCGGATAGAGATTAACGATTTGAGATATTTAAACAGGTTTAAATTGTTTATAAAGCCGTAAATGAGATGATTTGGATAATTATGAGATCAAATACAAAAATTTCGAAGTTCAAATTAACAGATTATGGTTTCGGGTTCAAGAAAATGAAATGTGGATAGGGATTTGATAAATGGATATCCAGTTAGAGGTTTGAGTCATAATAATAAGTTACAGTTTTGACCCTGGAGTTTGAGAATGGAAACAAAGAGAGATAAACTTTATGTTTTGGGTTAAATGTGTCAAAATACAAAAGATATAATCATAAATAATTAAATATTAATATAATCAATTTAACTCGTTAAACGCAATTATATTTATTTAATAAAATATTAATAATAATAATAATAATCCGAACATTGAACCGAGTCGGGTACAAGTATAGGTTCGAAAACCCGAGTTGTTACACTTCAGGCACTTGAACCCGCTTGGATCAAATCTATACAAATAGAAGCAGGTCGACCAACAATGACACGAAATGCACACATGGTGGGAAAATATGGGTCCATATATTTCTAGATAAACCGGTTACAGTAAGGCCCACAGAAACACTAATGGCTTTTATCGAAAACGTGATAAAACATCCAGAAAACAACAATTATTTTTTGGTTTTAACCCTACGAAATAGAAGGAATAGGAAAAGTACTTACCAGAATCTTTTAAATTTAAAACAGATCAGTTGGTCGGGTCTTCGATCTATTCTAACTATCAAAGAATTTCTAGAATTTTAGGCGGGATAGGGGTTTTAATTATTTCTCTCTCTCGGGGTATAATGACATACCGAGAGGCTAGACTAGAAAGAATAGGCAGAGAAATTTTGTGTTATATATGGTAATCTTTCTAATACCTTAATTGAATAGGAAACTTCTTTTTTGTGAAAAAGAAAAGATAAGGGGTGGGTTGTCTTATAAGGTTCTTTCTCCACTAGTTGATAGTTCAAGAAGATTTTACCTGGAATGAAAGAACAAAAATGATTCGTGAATGTTTAATTAGTGAATCGCATCCCAACGGCATGTTCCGAGTTCATTTAGATAATGAAGATATGATTCTAGATTATGTTTTAGGAAAGGTCCGATGTAGTTTTATAAGAATACTGCCAGAAGATAGAGTCCAAATTGAAGTAAGTCGTAATGATTCAAACAGAGGTCGTATAATTTATCGACTCCGCAACAAAGATTTGAATGATTAGGTTTTTTCCCTATTTATTTCGCGGAAATATGATTTGAAAACAAAAATTTCAAGAAACTTATTTTCTTCCAAGAAATGGATTCAAAATTAAAGTAAGGAGTGGCAAATATGAAAATAAGAGCTTCTGTTCGTAAACTTTATGAAAAATGTCGACTAATCCGTCTTCGGGGACGAATTATAGTAATTTTTTCCAACCTAATACATAAACAAAGACAGGGATAATAAGAATCATTAAAGACCAAATATACAAATAAGAAGGGGGATCATTTGTTACATGAAATGGATATATCCATATATCTCTTACACAAATTTATGAGATGATAAAATATGGCAAAATACTGAAAAAGAGTTCACATGGATGTACCGATTCACGTAAGAGTATACGTAGAATACCAAAGGGGGTTATTCATATTCAAGCAAGTTTCAATAATACCATTGTGACTGTTGCAGATGTACGAGGGCGAGTGGTTTCTTGGTCCTCTGTTGGTACTTGTGGCTTCAAAGGTACAAGAGAGGCGTCGTTTGTTGCTTAAACCACAGTGGCAAGTGTTATTCGTGCAGTAGTAGATCAAGGTATGCAACGAGCAGATGTCATGATTAATGGTCCCGTTCTCGGAAGAGACACAACTTGAAGAGCTATTCGTGTATACTATTAATTTTCGTACGGGATGTAACCCCTATGACACACTATGGTCGTAGACCCCCGAAAAAAAGACATGTGTAGAAAAAAATTGAGGATATTTCAATAGTAAGAGAAGTAAGAAAAATACATGATTCAATGATCAGATCAGATAATATTATTATGGTTCGGGAGAAATAATAGTATCTACTCGGGCACTACAATGGTAGTGTGTTGAAGCAGCAGCAGACATTAAGCGTCTTTTATATGGGCGCTTTGTACTGTCTCCACTTATGAAAGGTCAAGCAGACACAATAGGCAATGCGATGCGAAGAGCTTTGCTTGGAGAATCGAAGGAACATGTATCACACACGCAAAATCTGAGAAAAAATCTCACACGAATATTCTACCATAATGGGTATTCAAGAACAATACATGAAATTTTAATGAATTTGAAAGAAATCGTATTGAGAAGTAATCTCTATTCATGTAAGACCCTAACTCGTTAAACAAGGTATTTAAGCATAAACATACGCTTAATAGGACCCAAAAACCAGAGGTAATTAAAACTTTACAATTAACGGACATTACACACTAATACTAAATTCAATTATCAATTTATTTTGCGGAAGCTTGCTCGGTTCGGTTGTGTTCGGCTCTTCGACAGCTTGATCTTCAATCCGCGACCCTTATTTAATCAAAAACTTGTCATGGGAAGAACCATAACAATTAGTCACATTTCACTTGACCTTTACTTATTCGATTAACACGAATGTATCCAACTCACTTTTTAATACTTCGGTTATCCTTTAATATCATTCAAGTAACTACATCTAATTCAAGACCTTCTTGTCATGGCTCGATTTTCATCCGGGGTCTAAAGTGCATAATTATATATCATACAATTTCATTCAAACAATTACAAATCAAAGCATTTAAACAAATATATATATATATATATATATATATATATATATATATTTGTTTATTTACTTTTCTTTTTCTTCCTGACCCGGCCGTGTCAGTTTTCAACCCGGCCGGGTCACCTGGGCATGCTTTCTTTTCACCCAGTTTGGGTCCAAATCTATCCAAAACTCATCCAAACTCAATTTAATCACTAGAAAATCGTGTCTAACATATCTAAACCATAATCCATTAACCGGATTCAAATTTCTTAGGTTTTTATGCTCCCGTTACCCGGTTTGCGTTTGCGTTTATTTAACCCGTTTCGACATTTAAGCATTATAACTAAAAGTGCCCGCAATATTTTTATAGGTTTATTTCTCTACATTTACAACCCATTACCTGGGCTTATTAATCTCGTGTTCCACGATTCCGTTACCCGATTTGCGTTTACACTAATTGACCCGGTTTTTGTTCAAGTACTTTAATTGATTCATTCATATTCTTTTCAGGAAACTATTTTATTATTTTTTTTTCAACTATAACCCATTATCCGGGTTAATTATGTTATGACCCACGCTCCCGTTACCCGGTTTGCGTTTATATTAATTACAACCCATTATCCGGGTTCATCGACCTTATTAATCACGCTTCCGTTACCCGGTTTTAGTGTACATCTCAACTATAACCCATTATCCGGGTTAATTATTTTACGACTCACCCTCCCGTTACCCGGTTTGCGTTTATATTAATTACAACCCATTATCCGGGCTCATCGTTCTTATTAATCACGCTTCCGTTACCCGGTTTGCGTGTACATCTCAACTATAACCCATTATCCGGGTTAATTATTTATGACCCACGCTCCCATTACCCGGTTTGCGTTTATATTAATTACAACCCATTATCCGGGCTCATCGTTCTTATTAATCACGCTTCCATTACCCGGTTTGCGTGTACATCTCTTTGACCTGTTTAGTTTGCTTTTGTGAATATTATCGCTTATGAGCAAACCATTCACACTTATAAACATTTTTACGACAAATCCTTTGAATTAACAAGGTTAAATACTTGAAATAAATAACGAAGCATATAGCCACGTACCTTAATAGCCGACCTTTGCTTGACTCCTTACCAGTTCCGCTTCCCGACGATTCATGTGATCTGTCTAAACACAATTCACATGATTATTAGCATATGCAAGCATTCAAGGCCCATTTTTCATACTAATAAATCAACCATTAGTATATTCCTTTTTAGTAGGATTTTCGCTGTTTAACGAACCCGTGTTCGTTAAGCAATCCTTTTAGTTATCAGTGGCCCTTTCTTGCATATCTTATCGTTACTTGTTGAACTCGTCCTTACCAACCGTTTTGGTTCGATCGTGTTTCGTAACACACCATTTAATTAGTCTAGAAATAATCTAAACATTTAAAGCTAAACTAACCACGATTCATTTGAGGATTGGACATGAGTTCTTCACTCATGTCTCCACCCACACCCCTTATATGGGTTTTATCTCTAAACTTCAATTTCACTTTAATTTGTTCACTACTCATGTTTTATATAGTGATTATAACACATAACCATGGTCAATTTCATGTTACATTCTCAACCCATCACCAATCATCCAACCCTAACTTTAAACATTAGGATTTGACACTAACCTTGTGTTTAGATGGTGTTAGGAGCTAGGGATCATCAATCTCGTAGCCGAGACACCTTGATTCTTCCGGATTCGCCTAATTTGAAGGATTTAGGGTTTGGGGAGGGTTTCCCCTTTCTCTTTTCTCTACCATCGACACACACACCTCTTGTGTGTGTGTGTGTGTTGATTATTATTATTAATATTATTCAAGTTCTCTAAATATCAATTCTAGCCCCTCAAGTTTCGTTATTTGATACTTAGGTTTCATAAGTGGTACCAGTTAACTCACTAGGTTATCGTTATCCTGGTTACTTATTCTGGGTTTCATATCATAAACCGAAATGTTATATTTTAATGTTTTTGGGGTGTTACAAGTCTACCCCCTTATTGAGGTTTCGTCCCCGAAACCTGTTTTACATAGTTCTTCGGGCCAACCTGAAAGACCTATCGTTTCCCTTAGTCGAGTGAGCATCGCTCAACATTAAATCATTTTATCACCTTACCATTAGAAAGGTGATACATCGTTTTACAACATTCACCCTTCCAGATTGCTAGTTTTAGGTTAGGTTGACTTTCTAAAGTCAAACTTTTCTTACATACTCTTGGCATCATTTACTTTTGGTCATTTTGACTTTTTAAGTCAAACTGTTTATACGAAATCATCAAAATAATAGTATAGTAAACTGTTTATGCTAACTCATCGCAACATTAAAATAGCGTCATTTTGACTTTCTAAGTCAAACTGTTTATAACACGTTTATTTATTCGTTTTCATTTTTTTCTTTACGTATCATAATACACATTTAACCATCTTCATTAACAAGTGGTTGATCTCTATTATCCAGATTAACGCGACTTGTTAACTTAGTCGTTTTCCCATCCCTTGGATCCATTCCTGGATCTAATTCTTATTCCTTTTATGTTTGTTAAAATGTTATTTACAAACTCCCCTTTTCACTTATAATTTTTCCTTTCTAGGTTTCGTTTAATTCTATTTCCAAGAATTTAATCAATTGAAATGGTTTTTGTTACCATTTTCATTTAAGCGAAGAATCATACTCGACTCTCGCTTTGTTTTTCCCAATTCCTTTTTATTGTTTTTCTTTTTTTTTCTTGACTAGTGAACCATTAGGCAAGATTTTGAGATTTGATCTATTTGGAGCGCGAACTCTATGGTTCACCATTTTATATATGCCGCATGGGCCCCACCAGTCATGTGGACCTCTACCTCTTAACCCCTTTCTTTTCCGTTGTACCTATTAGTGCATAAACGCTTTTCTTTTATAAAACACTTTCTGATTTATCGTTTTACTCTTTTCGTTTATCAAAATGTTAGTATTAATTAAAACCACATTTTAATTAAACATTCTCTTCTTAACTTGTGTCAATTCCTTTCATTAAGTAATTGACAATAAACAATTTATTTTTAGGTTCATTTCAATTCATCCAACACTAGTTCGTGATTGTTTGACTTTTCAAGGTCAAACTGTTCATTTCAATTCACAAAAACACTTATCTTAAGTCAGTTTGAGTTCTGAAAGTCAAATGGCTCATGTTAGGTATATTAATTCCTTTCCTTCTTTCTTTATTATACATGATCCGTGCTCATGTAAATTCTCCTGTTGTTTATACATCCGTTCGTTTTATCCATTTTGATTATTGCGGGAATCATAACCGATTCCTGCACACTAGCCAATTTGTTGGTTGGCGACTTCTTTCACGTATTTTTATCTTAAGGCGTGAACCTTAAGGTTCAACCTCTTTTTAATAACCTCACATAATTGTGTTTTTGATTTTATTTCCCGCTTTTTATTTGAAAATAGTGTCGTTTGTCATTACAATCAAACTGACCCGTTTCATAACATCGAGTATTACTCGACTCATACCACCCTATTCCTTTATTGGCTATTTTCACCTTAGGGGTTATCTCCCATTTTCCTCCAACCTCAACTTAAGTTAAGGTTGGAAATTTTCATTTCTTTCTTTCTTTTTACTTTTTCTCGGTGTCGTTTAGGGTAATTACGCAACTTGACCTGTTATTAATGAATTGAGTATTATTACTCAATTCCTTATTTCCTCATCTCAACTTTTCTCCGTGTTATACCAACCAAAACCGCAGTGCTGGTTGGTGTTATGGATGGGAGGGTCTAGGTCCATTAACCTACTATCTTTCCTGCACGTCGTTCTCACGTTAATTCATTTATTATATGGGAGGGTCTAAGTTCAAAAACTTAGTACTATCCTCCTTCACATCCACATTTACGTTACTGACCCGCAGATCATAATGACCCATCAATTTCCAACGGCCCATGTCCGTTGTTCTTTCAACCACCAAACATGACCCTATTAGATCATGAATGGCATTCACTTTTCTATTCATTTGGAAATACCTCTGCTTATACGAACCCGCGGGTCATTTATACTTTGGTTTTACATGCCATCATGTCAATCATGGCCCTCTAGACCATTATGACTAACCTTTTACTTTCTTGGATTACGCGCGTTACACATCGTTCCTATTATTCTCGCAAGAACCATTTACGAGTGTGCTCGTAAGGTTTATGACTCCAAATATCTTTTCTTTACCCCCACTCACCTACTCCTCGTTACATAGAATGTATATGTATTAGTTATAATTGACCCATCGTATCATATGCTTAACACTTTCCTGGCAAGGGTAAGTAATCCGCACATGGTACACACGAACTTATTATAAGCAATACGTTACCTCCTATGTAAACTGATTTTTCAGTCCGTGTTCATGTCCTTTATTTTATTTGGTAAATACTTTATCTTGTTCTTATTTTTTAACGTCATTAGGTTTTACCTTCTATCATTTAAAACGAACTATTCATTTTCGTTTCATACAATTATTATGTAATCACATTCGCTGATGTGATCACTTCATATCTTTATATTCATTTTCCTTTTAGGACATTACTTGGATTATTACCCATGCCCCCGTTTCTGAGTTCCATTCTTTCTTTGTACATTTTCTATTCACTATTGTGAATAATGTACATTATCAATTTATTTTCTCTTAGGAATATCATCCTAAATGAGTGTCTCATTTAGGTTTCCCAAGCATGGTTTATTCACATGAATTTTCATTTTTCATGTGAATGCCAAATGCTACTAACTATCACATAAATTAGAACACGTACCTGATTAATATTCGTTCCGATTAACCTTATCGTTGCTTTAACAGTACCTTAAACCATCGCTTGGTTTAGATTTTAGCGATCATGCTCTTTGTCATGCGCCTAAATCGTCCACCATCTCATTAGGTGGATCATCAAATCCCCTTCATCTTAGATACGGTATTAGTATCACTGAAACAATCTCAATAATTAATAATATGTCAATGTAAATTAGCTGGTATTATAATACAAGCCATTCTAAAACACTTGCTAGCCAAGTTTATTCTATTTCTACACATTCTTGGTTAAGTCTTAGGCTACCATAACCGTCTTTTATCGGTTAATTTGGGTTAACGTGTTTTCCCATGATAGCCCCAACCATCTTTTATAACAATCACACATATATTTAGATTATTCTTATAAGAATATTACTTGCCGGATTCCATGATCAAGCCTCGAACCGAACATCAACCCTTAACCTTTAGCTCTGATACCACTTGTAATACCCTAACTCGTTAAACAAGGTATTTAAGCATAAACATACGCTTAATATGACCCAAAAACCAAAGGTAATTAAAACTTTACAATTAACGAACATTACACACTAATACTAAATTCAGTTATAAATTTATTTTGCGGAAGCTTGCTCAGTTCGGTTGTTCGGCTCTTCGGCAGCTTGATCTTCAATCCGCGACCCTTATTTAATCAAAAACCTGTCATGGGAAGAACCAAAACAATTAGTCAAATTTCACTTTACCTTTATTTATTCGATTAACACGAATGTATCCAACTCATTTGTTAATACTTCTGTTATCCTTTAATATCATTCAAGTAACTACATCTAATTCAAGACCTTCTTGTCATGGCTCGATCTTCATCCGGGGTCTAAAGTTCATAATTACATATCATACAATTTCATTCAAACGATTAAAAATCAAAGAGTTTGAACAAATATATATATATTTGTTTATTTACTTTTCTTTTTCTTCCTGACCCGGCCGGGTCACCTGGGCATGCTTTCTTTTCACCCAGTTTGGGTCCAAATCTATCAAAACTCATCCCAACTCAATTTAATCACTAGAAAATCGTGTCTAACATATTTAAACCATAATCCATTAACCGGATTCAAATTTCTTAGGTTTTTACGCTCCCATTACCCGGTTTGCGTTTGCGTTTATTTAACCCGGTTTGACATTTAAGCATTATAACTTAAAGTGTCCGCAATATTTTATAGGTTTATTTCTCTACATTTACAACCCATTACCCGGGCTTATTAATCTCGTGTTCCACGCTTCCGTTACCCGGTTTGCGTTTACACTAATTGACCCGGTTTATGTTCAAGTACTTAAACTTGATTCATTCATATTCTTTTCAAGAAATTATTTTATTATTTTTTTTCCAACTATAACCCATTATCCGGGTTAATTATGTTATGACCCACGCTCCCGTTACCCAGTTTGCATTTATATTAATTACAACTCATTATCCGAGCTCATCGTCCTTATTAATCACGCTTCCGTTACCCGGTTTGCGTGTACATCTCAACTATAACCCATTATCCGGGTTAATTATTTTATGACCCATGCTCCCGTTACCCGGTTTGCGTTTATATTAATACCAACCCATTATCCGGGCTCATCGTTCTTATTAATCACGCTTCCGTTACCTGGTTTGCGTGTACATCTCAACTATAACCCATTATCCGGGTTAATTATTTTATGACCCACGCTCCCATTACCCGGTTTGCGTTTATATTAATTACAACCCATTATCCGGGCTCATCGTTCTTATTAATCACGCTTCCATTACCCGGTTTGCGTGTACATCTCTTTGACCCGTTTAGTTTGCTTTTGTGAATATTATCGCTTATGAGCAAACCATTCACACTTATAAACATTTTCACGACAAATCCTTTGAATTAACAAGGTTAAATACTTGAAATAAATAACGAAACATATAGCCACGTACCTTAATAGCCGACCTTTGCTTGACTCCTTACCAGTTCCGCTTCCCGACGATTCATGTGATCTGTCTAAACACAATTCACATGATTATTAGCATATGCAAGCATTCAAGGCCCATTTTTCATACTAATAAATCAACCATTAGTATATTCCTTTTTAGTAGGATTTTCGCTGTTTAACGAACCCGTGTTCGTTAAGCAATCCTTTTAGTTATCAGTGGCCCTTTCTTGCATATCTTATCGTTACTTGTTGAACTCGTCCTTACCAACCGTTTTGGTTCGATCGTGTTTCGTAACACACCATTTAATTAGTCTAGAAATAATCTTAACATTTAAAGCTAAACTAACCACGATTCATTTGAGGATTGGACATGAGTTCTTCACTCATGTCTTCACCCACACCCCTCATATATGTTTTATTTCTAAACTTCAATTCACTTTAATTTGTTCACTACTCATGTTTTATATAGCGATTATAACACATAACCATGTTCAATTTCATGTTACATTCTTAACCCATCACCAATCATCCAACCCTAACTTTAAACTTTAGGATTTGACACTAACCTTGTGTTTAGATGGTGTCAGGAGCTAGGGATCGTCAATCCCGTAGCCGAGATGTGACATCTGCCCCGATCCGACCCGACCCAGGTACCCGTTTCTCTGACCCGATCTCTTTCTTTTATGATTTAGTATTTATTTATACTTATATTTTACTTTTAATAATATATATTTTCCTTCCCGCCTCTTTCTCTCTCTTTCTTTCCGCCGTCCCGTCCCTCTTCTCTCTTTCCGCCTTGTTTCCCTTTTTTTCTTCTAACTCTTTGCTTGTCCTTTGTTCCTTCCCGCCTAAGGTTGTCTGCGCAGCTCCACGCGCCAGACCCCTTACAAGGAATCCTGCGTGAAGACCACCTGTTTCAGCGATACGCGAGACGAACTCTTCTCGCAGCGCGCTAAGAATTGTAATTCTTCTCGCAGCGCGCGAAGTTCTTCCCGCGACGCGCTAAGGATTTGTAGTTCTTCTCGCAGCGCGCTAAGGATCGTAGTTCATCCCTCGACGCGCGAAGAATTATAGTTCTTCCCGCGGCGCGCTAGGAATTTTAGTTCCTCCCGCGGCGCGCTAAGAAATGTGATTCTTCCCGCGGCGCGCTTAGAAATGTAGTTCTTTCCGCGACGCGTTAAGGTTAGTTCTGTCTGCCTTCGCGCTCGCGCTCTCTTGACCTTCTGTGTCTGCCTTCGCGCTCGCGCACTTTTGCCTTCGCGCTCCAGCCTTCTCGCGCTAAACCCCTTTGAGTTTTCTTCTGTTTAATCTAGCCGTTTGCTTTTGTGTTGTCTTATCTTTTGTGCTGTTGACCTAATCTGCTTTATGTCTGAAAAGTTACTTTCGGCGCAGCATGCGCACCAACCCCATTGGTTGGCAGAAAAAGTGACTGACATTATCTTTTGGAGATCTGCTTTTTCCATGCCTGACCTGTACCTTTATCTGAACTGCCCATGCCTTTTTACTGTTCCCTGACAGCTTTATCTTGCCCCCTGCAGCTGCCATATCTTTCCATATCTTTTGCTTTTGGATTCTTATGCTTTTTGATATCTTTTGCTTGATCCTGTTAAAGATCCTTTCCCCTTTTCTAGGGATTATGTCTCCTAGGGTTTTCCTATAAATAATAATAATATTTTCATAACACTACACACACAAAACACTTAATCTTTCCTGTTCTCTTGCTCCTTGCTCTCTCTGCCGTCTTCCTCTCTGCCTCCGTCTTCCTCCCTGTTCTGCCCTGCTTTTCCGGTAATATATATATATTATATATAATAATTTACTTATTAATTATGCTAACTTATAATCAAGACCTAAAACAGATCATTAAAACAATAATCTTAATTATAGGTTAACTTGTGCTTGTTTAAAGTTGGTTCTTGCTTTATCTTACACCGCATCGTTTATCAAGTGAGTAATCTCGTACCTAATCCCTTTTTGCTTTTAATGTTTTGGGATGTTCATGTGTTCATACAAACTTAGAGTCTTAAACTGTTTATGAACTTTAGTCGCGCAGTATCCCATGTGTTGAGGACGTAGACTTGGCTGTTTATTTGTATGTGTGGATCATTAACCGTCTTGTCGGTCTATTCCGCAGTTCTCATGGTACCATTAGATGAACACGGGAGAACTATCGTTTATGATTTTCTCTTTTGTTTGCACATGCACAGTTTGTCTTGTTTGTGAGCTCAATTGTGAGCACTGGCAGTCTATGAATCTTAGAGTTGGTCCCGATCAGATTACACCCTTGTTGAAAACCAGACATACACATGTTGCGCGCAGATTTATTGTTATCTATGTATTGTATTAAACTTGATTTCTCACCAACACGCAAGTGTTTGACGTTTATTTTAACACATGTTCAGGTTTGCAGTAGCTGTTTTGGAGCTTGTGGACACATAGGAAGTTTTCTTTATTTTGGACCTAGATTAAAATGTATCAAGACAAGTTTTTACTGTTCGAATATTATGATTTATAATATATTGCTTTATGATGATTTATGTTATCTTGTGTTTACCCTGCGCGTGCGCGAATGAATGTATTTATTAAATATTGACACCCAATAGTGTCACGAGTAATGAAACAATATGTGGCGCCCCGATGTATAATCCGCCTTTGGTCGGGGTGTTACAGATTGGTATCAGAGCTCGTTGACTTTAGGATAGGTGGTTAGACGTAACGGCCTAGAATACCTAAGAGTCCCTTCTCGCGCATGAGAGAAATCTCATGTTTGCGCGCTTATTGTTAATTACTCGTTGTTTATAAATATGCTTGCGCAGACGCAGTATATGATTTTATGTTTTATTCCGCGATATTTCGATTTTTGTTGAATTTCGATTTTTATTGATTTTACTTACATATTCGTTTGTTGGATTTGAAAATCCGAAAAGTCATGGTGATACATGAATAGTTGATTTTCAATTTCCATTTACGATTATGTTCTGAGGTTGGAGACTTGAAAAGTCATGGTGATACATGAATTGTCAACCTCCAATACTCATTTTCTTGTATATTTTATATTGAAGATTGAAAAGTCATGGTGATACATGAATCGTCAATCTCCAATACTTGTTTGCTCGTATATTTTAAATTGGGAATTCGGAAAGTTATGGTGATACATGAATTGTCGATTCTTGATTCGGAATTTGTTACCTTTATTAAGTCTGCATTTAGGGTCATTTATTTTACTTTAACTTTTGATAGTATCTAACTCCGTGAAACCAAGCTTTTCGACGTTATACTTTGTGCTAAAACCAAGATATTAACTAAAATTAAAATTTTTATAGAATGCCTCCGCTATCTCGCCGATTTCAGAGAAGAGAAGCCTCGCGCATGCGTAGACAGCAACGTTCCCAGGAAATGGCCGCCGCGATAGCCCAAGCCTTGAGCCAAAACAATACCTCCAGTTATAACATTAAGTCCTTTAACGCGGGTAACCCTCCAAAGTTCACAGGTCTTGAAGGAGCCACCGTGATGCTCCAATGGCTCGAAAAGATTGAAAACACTTTCCTCCATACCCAATGCCCTCATGACAGACGAACCCTGTATGCCTCCAGTGTCCTGGAATCCAGAGCGCTTACATGGTGGAATGGAGTAGCCCATGCGCGTGGCGCAGAAGCTGCTTCCAGCATACTCTGGGAGGAATTTAAGGATCTCTTGACGCGAGAATTATGCCCCCCCCAACGAAGTAAAGCGCCTGGAGGAAGAATTTTGGAACCTGAAGCAATACAGTGGAGAAGCGCGCGAGTACGCGACGCGCTTCCACGAGCTAAGCTTACTGGTCCCTCACCTTGTTACCCCTTCCCGCCGAGCCATAGAGAAATTCCTTGGGGGTCTCCCCATGGAAATTCAAGATTCTGTATGGGCCAGAAACCCAGTTACCCTCTCTGACGCCATCGAGTTGGCCGCTGTGCTCAGCGACAACCATGTCAGAGCAGGAACCCTGTTCCTGCGGGGAACTGAGAAGACCAAACCCACCAAAACTGTCCATGAACCCGCAGAAACCAAACCTGAACCCTCAAACCATAACCAGAAACGTAGGCGCAGACAAGCTTACGCGCTTACCAACCCGCCCATTGTCCAGCAACCCATCTACCAACCCCCAGTTTACGCACCTAACCCTCTGTCAGCCTACCCAACACCTCCTGTAGTCCACAACTATGCCTTAACCAATCCAGCACTCCCTGCCCCGCCAACTAAGAAACCTTACACAGGAAACCATCCCTTCTGCCCAACCTGTAGATTTCACCACCCAACCCAAACCCCGTGTCGACTTTGTAACCGATGTGGCCGTACTGGTCACACTGCTGAAAACTGTAGAGTCCTTCCCGCCAATCCAATTGCGCCAACACCACCAGTCTACCCGCAGAACCCACAACCAACCTACCAAAACCCACGACCCAGATCGTGCTTTAACTGCGGTGATCCCAGTCATTTCCGGAACGCGTGCCCAAGACTACAAGTTCAGATTACACAAGCGAATCCGGTGAACCAGATTTCGAACCAAGTGACGCGTGGACGAGCTTTTAACATAACCGCGCACCAAGCGCAAGCGAATAATGACGTAGTTAATGGTACATTTTTGCTTAACGGATTTTATGCTTCTGTACTTTTTGATACTGGCGCCGATCGAAGTTTTATCTCTCGCGCCTTCGAGCAGAAGCTTGCGCGACCGCGCAACGACTTAAAAGAAGATTTTTCAGTTGAATTGGCTAATGGTGAAACTGTTTTAATTAACTCGGTGATTAAAGATTGCACGCTTAACCTTAACGAAAACGATTTCCTGATCGACCTCATCCCCATGCCTCTTGGGAGCTTTGATGTTATTATTGGTATGGACTGGCTCTCGAATAATCGCGCCGAAGTTATTTGCGCCAAGAAGTTGATTCGCATACCTCGAGAAAATGGTGATCTTCATATCTACGGCGAAAAACCCTCCCGCGGTTTTAAGCTTATGTCTTGCGCCGAAGCCCGAAGACTCATGCGGAAGAAGTGTGTTGCATTTCTAGCCCATGTGGTTAAACCTGCTGAAGAAGAGAAGCTTCGCGATATCCCCGTTGTGCGTGATTTCCCTGAAGTTTTTCCTGATGATCTTCCTGGTATCCCTCCCGCTCGTGAAGTCGAGTTCCGTATTGATCTTGTCCCTGGTGCTTCCCCCGTAGCTAAATCTCCTTACCGTCTTGCGCCCGCTGAGATGCAAGAATTGGCAAGCCAACTTCAAGAGTTGACTGCTAAAGGATTCATCCGCCCTAGCTCTTCGCCCTGGGGTGCTCCGGTGTTGTTCGTTAAAAAGAAAGATGGATCGTTTCGCATGTGTATCGATTACCGCGAGTTGAACAAACTCACCATTAAAAACCGGTATCCCTTACCGCGTATTGACGACCTCTTCGATCAACTCCAAGGTGCCTCTTGTTTCTCGAAGATTGATCTCCGCTCTGGCTATCACCAGTTGCGCATCCGCGATGAAGATGTTCCGAAGACTGCTTTTCGAACTCGTTATGGCCATTTTGAATTCTTGGTCATGTCCTTCGGTCTAACCAACGCACCCGCCGTTTTCATGGATCTAATGAATCGGGTGTGTAGGCCCTTCTTGGATAAATTCGTGATTGTGTTTATCGATGATGTTCTGGTGTATTCTAAGACCAAGGCCGAGCATGAGCAACATCTCCGATTGGTGTTGCAAAAGCTTAGAGCCGAGCAGCTCTTTGCCAAGCTCTCCAAGTGAGAATTTTGGTCGGATGAAGTACAGTTTCTTGGTCATGTTGTGAACAAGATGGGTATTCATGTCGACCCATCCAAAATTGAAGCAATCAAGAACTGGATTACGCCATCCTCTCCTTCTGAGATCCGTTCCTTTCTGGGCTTAGCTGGTTATTACCGGCGCTTCATTTCGAACTTCTCGAAAATCGCTTTGCCTTTAACAGCTCTAACGCACAAAGGTAAACCGTATATTTGGGGCTCGAAGCAAGAAGAAGCCTTTCTAACGCTCAAGCGTTTGTTGTGTGAAGCTCCTGTTCTTGCGCTACCTGAGGGTAATAATGATTTTTTCGTGTACTGCGATGCCTCCAACCAAGGTCTCGGTTGTGTTCTTATGCAACGAGGCAAGGTTATCGCTTACGCATCAAGGCAACTCAAGGTTCATGAAAAGAATTATACAACTCACGACCTCGAACTTGGTGCAGTTGTATTTGCCTTGAAGATCTGGAGACACTACCTTTATGGCACTAAGTGCATCCTCTACACTGACCATAAAAGCCTTCAGCATATCTTTGATCAAAAGGAACTTAACATGAGGCAACGCCGATGGAACGAACTCATCAGCGATTACGATTGTGAGATCCGGTATCATCCTGGTAAGGCTAATGTGGTAGCCGATGCGCTCTGCCGAAAACCCTGCCAGCTTAACTGTATCTTGCCGCGCACGCATCTTCACTTTGCGCCGATTCAAAGCAACCTTGAATCGCGTATTCGTGACGCGCAGCGCGCATCCATCAGTAATGGTAACCTTCGCGCCGAGTTAGCGTGTGGCGCGGAAGCGCATTTTGTCCCTAATCGGAGTGGAATTCTCTGCTATCTCAATCGCATCTGGATTCCCTTTGATGAGAATCTTCGCGCTGATATCCTGAGTGAAGCGCACAAATCTCGATATTCTATTCATCCCGGCGCTGATAAGATGTACAAGGATTTGCGCATAACTTATTGGTGGCCCGGTATGAAGAAGGCTATTGCTGTGTTCGTAGCTAAATGTCTGACTTGTTCTAAAGTAAAAGCTGAACACCAACTCCCATCTGGTTTGCTCGAACAACCAGAAATTCCTACGTGGAAATGGGAATGTGTAGCGATGGACTTTATTACCAAGTTACCTTTGACAGCAAGCAAACATGATAGCATTTGGGTAATAGTGGATCGATTGACTAAGTCTGCTCACTTTCTGCCCATTCGTGAAAACTACCGTGTTGAGCAACTCGCGCAGCTTTATGTCAAGGAAATTGTCTGCCGCCATGGTACTCCTTTGAGCATCATATCCGATCGCGATGGCCGTTTTATATCTCGCTTTTGGAAATCTCTCCAATCTGCGCTAGGAACTCGCTTGGACATGAGTACGGCATATCATCCTCAGACTGACGGTCAGTCTGAGCGAACTATTCAAACTCTTGAGGATATGCTCCGATCTTGTATTCTTGATTTTGGAGGTAATTGGGATTCGCACCTGCCTTTGATCGAGTTCTCTTATAATAACAGCTATCATTCCAGTATTGGTATGGCCCCATTTGAAGCACTTTACGGTCGTAAGTGCCGCTCCCCGATTTGTTGGAGCGAAGTGGGAGAAGCTCAAATCACAGGACCCGAACTTGTTCAAGAGACAACCGATAAAATCGCCAAGATCCGTGATCATCTGCTGACTGCCAGAAGCCGACAGAAGAGTTACGCAGATCGTAGGCGGAAGCCTCTCGAATTTCAAGTTGGTGATCTTGTTCTCCTCAAAGTGTCGCCTTGGAAGGGTGTTGTCCGCTTTGGGAAGAAAGGTAAGCTTGCTCCTCGATATGTTGGACCATTTAAGATTCTCGCGCGTGTGGGAAAAGTTGCCTACAGACTTGACCTGCCGCCCGCGCTCAGTAATGTGCATCCAACGTTCCATGTATCCAATCTCAAGAAGTGTTTAGCCGACGAGAACCTTCACATTCCACTTGATGAAGTTCAAGTTGATGAAACTATGCATTTCGTTGAGAAGCCTGTTGAGATTATGGATCGCGAGGTAAAGCAAACCAAGCGCAGTCGTATCCCTATCGTGAAAGTTCGCTGGGAGTCCAAGCGCGGAGCCGAGTTTACATGGGAAAGGGAAGATCAAATGAAGATCAAGTACCCGCACCTGTTCTCTGCGCAACCTACTTCGAGATAAATTTCGGGACGAAATTTCTTAAAGTAGGGGAGACTGTGACATCTGCCCCGATCCGACCCGACCCAGGTACCCGTTTCTCTGACCCGATCTCTTTCTTTTATGATTTAGTATTTATTTATACTTATATTTTACTTTTAACAATATATATTTTCCTTCCCGCCTCTTTCTCTCTCTTTCTTTCCGCCGTCCCGTCCCTCTTCTCTCTTTCCGCCTTGTTTCCCTCTTTTTCTTCTAACTCTTTGCTTGTCCTTTGTTCCTTCCCGCCTAAGGTTGTCTGCGCAGCTCCACGCGCCAGACCCCTTACAAGGAATCCTGCGTGAAGACCACCTGTTTCAGCGATACGCGAGACGAACTCTTCTCGCAGCGCGCTAAGAATTGTAATTCTTCTCGCAGCGCGCGAAGTTCTTCCCGCGACGCGCTAAGGATTTGTAGTTCTTCTCGCAGCGCGCTAAGGATCGTAGTTCATCCCTCGACGCGCGAAGAATTATAGTTCTTCCCGCGGCGCGCTAGGAATTTTAGTTCCTCCCGCGGCGCGCTAAGAAATGTGATTCTTCCCGCGGCGCGCTTAGAAATGTAGTTCTTTCCGCGACGCGTTAAGGTTAGTTCTGTCTGCCTTCGCGCTCGCGCTCTCTTGACCTTCTGTGTCTGCCTTCGCGCTCGCGCACTTTTGCCTTCGCGCTCCAGCCTTCTCGCGCTAAACCCCTTTGAGTTTTCTTCTGTTTAATCTAGCCGTTTGCTTTTGTGTTGTCTTATCTTTTGTGCTGTTGACCTAATCTGCTTTATGTCTGAAAAGTTACTTTCGGCGCAGCATGCGCACCAACCCCATTGGTTGGCAGAAAAAGTGACTGACATTATCTTTTGGAGATCTGCTTTTTCCATGCCTGACCTGTACCTTTATCTGAACTGCCCATGCCTTTTTACTGTTCCCTGACAGCTTTATCTTGCCCCCTGCAGCTGCCATATCTTTCCATATCTTTTGCTTTTGGATTCTTATGCTTTTTGATATCTTTTGCTTGATCCTGTTAAAGATCCTTTCCCCTTTTCTAGGGATTATGTCTCCTAGGGTTTTCCTATAAATAATAATAATATTTTCATAACACTACACACACAAAACACTTAATCTTTCCTGTTCTCTTGCTCCTTGCTCTCTCTGCCGTCTTCCTCTCTGCCTCCGTCTTCCTCCCTGTTCTGCCCTGCTTTTCCGGTAATATATATATATTATATATAATAATTTACTTATTAATTATGCTAACTTATAATCAAGACCTAAAACAGATCATTAAAACAATAATCTTAATTATAGGTTAACTTGTGCTTGTTTAAAGTTGGTTCTTGCTTTATCTTACACCGCATCGTTTATCAAGTGAGTAATCTCGTACCTAATCCCTTTTTGCTTTTAATGTTTTGGGATGTTCATGTGTTCATACAAACTTAGAGTCTTAAACTGTTTATGAACTTTAGTCGCGCAGTATCCCATGTGTTGAGGACGTAGACTTGGCTGTTTATTTGTATGTGTGGATCATTAACCGTCTTGTCGGTCTATTCCGCAGTTCTCATGGTACCATTAGATGAACACGGGAGAACTATCGTTTATGATTTTCTCTTTTGTTTGCACATGCACAGTTTGTCTTGTTTGTGAGCTCAATTGTGAGCACTGGCAGTCTATGAATCTTAGAGTTGGTCCCGATCAGATTACACCCTTGTTGAAAACCAGACATACACATGTTGCGCGCAGATTTATTGTTATCTATGTATTGTATTAAACTTGATTTCTCACCAACACGCAAGTGTTTGACGTTTATTTTAACACATGTTCAGGTTTGCAGTAGCTGTTTTGGAGCTTGTGGACACATAGGAAGTTTTCTTTATTTTGGACCTAGATTAAAATGTATCAAGACAAGTTTTTACTGTTCGAATATTATGATTTATAATATATTGCTTTATGATGATTTATGTTATCTTGTGTTTACCCTGCGTGTGCGCGAATGAATGTATTTATTAAATATTGACACCCAATAGTGTCACGAGTAATGAAACAATATGTGGCGCCCCGATGTATAATCCGCCTTTGGTCGGGGTGTTACACGAGACACCTTGATTCTTCCTGGATTCGCCCAATTTAGGGTTTGGGGAGGGTTTCCCCTTTTCCTTTTCTCTACCATCGACACACACATCTCTTGTGTGTGTGTGTTGATTATTATTATTATTATTATTATTATTATTATTATTATTATTATTATTATTATTATTATTATTATTATTATTATTATTCAAGTTCTCTAAATACCAATTCTAGCCCCTCAAGTTTCGTTATTTGATACTTAGGTTTCATAAGTGGTACCAATTAACTAACTAGGTTATCGTTACCCTAGTTACTTATTTGGGTTTTATATCATAAACCGAAATATTATATTTTAATATTTTTGGGGTGTTACAATTGAACTTGAAGGCATCTATTTGTGTCAGGGGCACTGGATATGTAACTGCTCAAGATATCATCTTACCGTCTTATGTAGATATTGTCGATATTTCACAACATATAGCTAGCTTGACGGAACCCATTGAGTTGGTTATTGGACTACCAATAGAGAAGAATCGTGGATATCCTATAAAAAATCACCAAATACCTTTCAAGGTGGAAGTTATCCTGTAGATCATGTATTCATGCCTATTCGATATGTGAATCATAGTAATCATTCTTATGACAACGGTAACAAAGAGATGCTATTTATCGAAATATAGACAAATAGAAGTTTAACTCCTAAAGAAGCACTTCACGAAGCCTCTCGGAATTTGATTGATTTATTGATTCCTTTTTACATAACAAAGAAGAAAATTTCAATTTCGAGGACAATCAACACATAGTTCCTTTACCCTCTTTTACCTTTTATAATAAATTGGCTAAACTAACAAAAGAAAAAAAAGGAGAAAAAATGGCGTTGAAATCGAATGTTTATGTGTTAATTGCTTGCTAGAAGTTCAGTTATAAATTGTGGGTATGTTACGTGTTGTTGGATTGATTGAGTTGACAAGTTGGCATCGCTAATGAACATTTATGAAAGAGTTTTATTCTTAAGTTAAACGTCTATTTTTAATGAAATTTCTTTTCAAATCTATTTTCTATAATCACCCATATGGCCATATTAGTTGACAATGGTCTAAGCCAGGGCCGGCCCAAGGGCTGTGCAGCCCGTGCAAATGCACAGGCCCAAATAAGCAAACCGTGTTATAGATAGTTAAATGAAACACAAACGTTGGATAAACAATATTGTCAATTAGCTCACATGGTTGGTTGTTTTGTTAGTCTATTATTTCCCTCAATGATACAGGTTCGATTATTCATTTTTGTTGCTTTTACCAACTTTTTTTTTAGTTACTTGGACTACATGATGGACAACACCAAATTTTATTTTATTTTTTTTTCTTTTTATTACGTAGTTGAATACTTTCTTATATTAAGATTTTATTTTATTTTTATAACTATCATAATATAATTATTAAATTTAAAACCCAATTAAAACTTATAAAAGCTCTAAACTAAATTACAAATAAAATATATTTGCTTTTTAACCCAAATATACAAGTTAAGGGTCTTTTTCTTGTTCTTATTATAAAACAATTTTATATTCAGGGGCCTACTTTTTGTACTCGCACGGGGTCTACGAGAGCCTTTGAGTTCTCAGAGACGGCCCTGATCTAAGCATCATTAATGTCAAATAGTCTCTGTGTAAACCTATCTACCAACTTGTCGCTAGAACACATTCACTATATATCTTCTATCCGAGACATATTTACTTTTATGGGTTACTAATATGTAGGGATGCGCAAATGGTGCCTAGCATTTTCAGCATCTACTTTTTGATTTTTTGGGATTGGTACCTTTGGTACGTTGCGGATATATAGATTTGAAGTAAACCAACCCTAAGAGGATTAGTTCAATATCTCAACCGAGTGATGGGGGAGATCTAGGTTGGTATGAACTGATATGCGCTGAACCTAAAAACAGAACACTATGAGCTCATTGCGTGAAGGTAAAGAGGGGGATCTTCTCGTAACCACTCTCTGGCGTGAGAATCAGTATCAATGGACGTAGTAATCATTTAAGATAATAAGGTGCAAGTCCTTTTACCGTTGGTCATGTATGGGTATTTATAGCCGAAGGGAGTTAGAAAGACTGGTCCTACTATCCTCCTTAATCGAACCCTCTATTCACATGGATGAGCACGTTAGATGTTTCTAATTAGACATAATAGCTGGTGTTTGTGTTGGAAATATGGAGCGGTTCGAGTCAAGTCAACGCGGGCTGACTCGGTTATGACCCGTGAGAGTTACACCGAGGATAACAAATATAAAGCCCACTTAATTAGTTAACTGAGCCAGGCACATTTAAACAAGATTAAATGATGGACAAGTCTTTTAATGTGGTAATTGGGCATAAAGCCCATTGGTTTTAATGATAGGTTAAACCCTAATCTATTGTTATAAATACCAATATAATATTATACATAGATTAACCTACATGCCCCACACTTAAAACCCTAGCCACCATCACTAAGCCACCGCCGCCGCCACCTGCCGGCGCCGCCACCCTCCGGATGCCGCAACCCTCCTGCAGCCGCACCACTTCCGGCCGTCGCTGCTAAACGTCGGCTACTGCTACTGTTGTGCTGCCGCCACTGAACCGGAGCTGCCGCAGCTATTGTTGCTGCCGTCTGCCGCTGACCGCCGCTGTGACGTCGCCAGAATCTTGGTTTGATCTTGTTGTGTTTGCTAGCTCCGTTTGTTACTCCTCGGTGTCTCAACCGGTTATTCGTAACAGATGTAAACTTAAATACGGTTATTAACGTTTATGGTTGTTTGGTTGTTTAGATCTCGTACTCGTATTGATTGTAACCGGATCCTTGTTTTGGTTTCGTTATGGTGGTTACTCGTTATTCCGATGTGCTCGTTTATTTGTTAATATGATTAATAAATACGAAACGAATATTAAAATCGGGTTTAAACCGTTCTTTGACCACCGTTGAAACCCAACAGTAGTATCAGATCCATGTTACAACGTACGAGTAGATTCCGGTCTTTTTATCAGATCTACATCATAAACTTTAATTGGTTAAATATTTTGATTTAGATATTATTTTTGGTAATTTTGGATTTGATCAAAGTTTTGTTTATTTTATTTGACCAAAATATTACCCGGTTTTTATTATGAATATGTAAATCCGGCACCGACCTTTGTATGTTTAGTTGTTTGAGCTTGGTTTTTGGCCATATGGATGGTTCAAAGTTGTATTCGGTTATATTTTATTTTATGGTTTTCTTTTGGCATATAGATGGTTCAAAATTGTAATACGAAATATGTTAGTATTTTATATTTTTGTAATAAATAAGACCCGAAGATAACTGAGGACAAGCTCACGGGATCGTTGGAGTTAGTGGGAGTTTTGACAAGATGACGGGATGCACCAAGGGTCCATCCTTGTGGTTGTTTTGTGTTGTGACCCCGTGACCCAATCGGTCTTGCTAATTGGCTCTAGCAAGACCGATCACCTTTATTGGCTATTCGGGATTTACATATTATTATTGCTATTGTGGTTGCTTGGTTATTTATAATAGGTTATAATATCACCAACCTAATACCAAATAATTTTAAAATAAATATTTTTTAACCAAATATGTTTTTGCAAATTAAAGGCTATTTAATTTCTAAAAGCTTATAACTTAATAGATTTTCTATTAACTTAAAATTGGTTAGTCATATCGCGACAAACTTAGTTTTAATAGGTTATTTAAAACTAAGTGTCCTGAGAGATAAAAGGGTTCATCAAGTTGTCCCAATAATATACATCTATTCGGTAATTCTAAAATTAATCCCAATTTGAAACCAATAGTCTATGCCATCCTACTATAAGTCACACTTGAGGCATACTGCGAAATTTCAAGTGTGTGGAGCTACATAACCGCACTTGATTTCTAGCCTATCCCATCAAGGTGAAAGCATTTTGTTGACACATCCGACCCTTTCACATGTGACTGTACTAGGACGACTATTACTTTATTTACTCTTCTGTTACGTTCTACAGTTGTCTGAAGACATAAAGTGGGCATAGATGAGGCTAAACGTATCTATTCAGACAATCGTTGTCTCAATAGGCCTCATAACCGGGAGTTGTGCTCTATTCACAATTGGTAATCATTGTCAGTCTGCATAACCACTTATTAATGTTGTGTGCTACAGCTGCCATTAATAACTGGAAGCCAAATTCTCAAGTTCCTATTTTATTAATGTTAATTGGGTCATTAATAATAGAATTACAACGTCGAAAATACTAATAAAATTTACTTTTGCTTTATTAATCAGATGTAAACTAACGAAAACTCGTCCTATGCCCTTAAGTCTATCCTTGAGAAGGATAAACTGAATGGCACCAAATTCATCGAATGGCACCGCAACTTGAGACTTGTTCTCACCATGGCAAAGAGAATGTATTTTCTCGATGGACCTGTTCCAACCGAGCCTGAAAACAATACAGTCGCTGCTCGAAAAGTTCTTGAGAAGCATAAGGATGACTCGGCTGAGGTCACCTGCATTATGCTAGCCACCATGACATCTGAGCTTGCTAAAGGCTTGGAAGACTTTGGTGCCTATGAGATGCTTGAGCAACTCAAGGGCATGTTTCAGAAACAAGGTCGTCAAGAACGTTTCGACACCATGAAACAGCTCATTAGCTGCAGGATGGTAGATGGGTCTTCCGTCAGTGATCATGTCGTTAAGATGAAAGGCACATCGATCAACTCAAGACACTTGATTATCCCCTGCCAGATGAGATGGAAGCGGACTTCATCTTGAACTCTATACCCAGCTCTTACGACCAGTTCTTAGTGAATTTCAACATGAATTCCTGGGTGAAGACAGTGCCGGAGCTTCACAACATGCTCAAGACGGCTAAGATGAACATTCCTTCTAAAACCAATCAAGTTCTGATGATCCGATCTGCTACTGTAAAGAAGCCTAAACCCAAGAGTGGGGGTTGTAAAGGCAAAGGGAAGAAGAAGGTTACCATTGCTGCCCCTCGTGCCACCAATGCTAACAAAGGGGTTCCAAGGATACCATCACCGCCCCCCTGAGGAGCGCCAGTGCTACCGTTGCAACCAAATGGGACACCTGGAAGCGTAACTGTCCCAAGTATCTTGCTGAGATCAGAAAGAGGAGGGCCAATGGTGAAGGCTCCTCTAGAGGTATTTCCATATACGCTATTGAACTTTTCACTGTCTCTAGCAACACATGGGTATTTGATACCAGATGTGGTTTCCACATCGTTAATGGCTTGCAGGAGCTTGAGAAGTGGAAGAAACTGAATAAAGGCAGCATGGAACTCATCGTTGGTGATGGGAAGAGAGTACCAGTCCTGGAAACTGGATTATTTCATTTTACTTGACCATCTGGCCTAGTTTTTCCTTTGAATAAATGTTTGTATGCTCATGGTTTGACCAGAAACATCGTTTCAGTTTCTTTACTGTTTGAACAAGGTTTTAAGTATGGTTTTAATGGCATGGCTAATTTTGCTTACTTGAATGATATCTTTTATTTTGAGGCTAAACCTCGAAATGGTATTTATGAGATTGATGTTCAAACTAATAATAATGTATATAATCTTTTAAGATGTATCAGCTCTAGCATCAATGATACATTTCTATGGCATTGCCGACTTGGTCACATAAGCAAGGCACGAGTTAAAAGACTCCAATCCGAATGGATTCTTGAATCCACAGGACAGGACTCTTTTGATGATTATCTTTCTTAGATGGCAAACTCGCCAAGGACTCATTCACTCATAAAAGTGAACAAGCAAGAGATCTGTTACGACTCATACATATTGATGTGTGTGGACCTTTCAGAACCATGTCTAGAAACCATGAAAGATACTTTCTTTCTTTTATCGATGATTATAGTCGATACGCTTATGTGTTTCTCATGAAACACAAGCATGAAACTTTTGAAAAGTTCCAAGAGTTTCAAAACGAAGTGGAAAACCAACTTGGGAAAACCATTAAGATACTTCGATCAGGCCAAGGTGGAGAGTATCTCAGCTCAGAGTTCACCAGTCATCTAAAAGAGCGTGGAATTGTTTCACAGCTCACTCCACCCGGCACACTCCAACATAATGGCGCGAGAGATAGGAGAAATCGAACTTTGTTAAACATGGTTCGATCGATGATGTGTAGAACTAACTTGCCTCACTCCTTTTGGAGTTTCGCCCTTATGGTCACCGCCCGCATTGTCAATCAGGCTCCAACTAAGAAGGTGAAAAAAACCACATATGAGATATGGCATGGGCGAAAGCCCAATTTGTCTTTCCTTAGAGTATGGGGATGTGATGCGTATGTCACAAGTGAATCTGATGACAAATTCGATCCCCGTGGCGAAAAGTTGTTTTCGTCGGATACTATAACCAAAGCGGTTATTACTTCTTTCATCCTGATACAAACTCGATTTCTATCAAGAGGAAAGGCCACTTTCTCGAGAAAGAATTTCTCGATCGAGGAACTGGAGATAACATTGTCGATCTTGAAGAAATTCAAGAACCACACACAACGGCTGACGAAGTTGGAGCGTTTGATCAACAAGTTGTTGTTGCTGATACATCAGACATGAATATGAGCGTTCGTAGAAGTAGTAGGACTCCCGTACCAAATTCTAGATACTTATGGCATTTAGATGGCCCCGAAGTCTTATTAGTAGCCGAGTCTAACAACGAACCTACTAACTACAAATATGCTATCTTGGATCCGGAATCTGAGAAATGGCAAGATGCCATGAATGCCGAGATGCAGTCTATGCATGATAACCAAGTTTGGAACTTGGTTGAGCTACCCCCCGATGGTTGGGCAGAGGAAGCTAGTGGATTTTCAAAAGAAAAACCAACATGCATGGAAATGTACAAACCTATAAAGCACGGCTAGTAGCGAAAGGTTTTACTCAAACTCAAGGTGTTGACTATGATGAGACCTTTTCGCCCGTTTCTATGACTAAGTCAATAAGGATATTGCTTGCTATAGCCGCGTACTATGATTACGAGATATGGAAAATGGATGTCAAAACCGCTTTTCTAAATGGACATCTTTCTGAAGATGTCTATATGGTTCAGCCTGAAGGTTTTATCGATCCTAAATATCCTAATAGGGTGTGCAAATTGAACAAGTCCATTTATGGACTTAAGCAAGCATCTCGTAGTTGGAATCTTCATTTTGATGAGAAAATCAAAGAGTTTGGTTTTATCAAAAATGATTAGCCTTGTGTTTTCAAAAAGGCTAGTGGGAGCACTATATCATTCCTCGTCTTGTATGTGGATGATATACTGATCATTGGAAACAACATTTCTATACTTAAGGAAGTTAAGCACTGGTTGGAATCTTGTTTTGCAATGAAATATCTTGGAGAAGCCGCATATATTCTAGGAATAAAGATCTACAGAGATAGATCCAACCGGCTTCTAGGGCTAAGTTAAAGTACTTACATAGACAAAGTAATGACACGCTTCTCAATGGAAAACTAAAAGACAGGAGCTATTCCAATGACAAAAGGAACCGTGTAGAACAAATAGCAATCTCCGTCAACGGACATTGAAGCTAAGCATATGCAAGAAATTCCATATGCTTCTGCGGTTGGTTCTATCATGTATGCTATGTTATGTACTAGACCTGACATCTCGTATGCCTTGAGCATAACCAGTCATTTTCAGTAGATTCCTGGCATTGCCCATTGGACTGCAGTGAATAACATTCTGAGGTACTTGAATAGGACCAAGGATATGTTCTTGATGTTTGGAGGAGTGGAAGAGGATCTCACTGTAATGTGTTACACTGATGCTAGCTTCCAGACCGACCGAGATGATTCTCGCTCACAGTCAGGATTCATTTTCACTCTCAATGGAGGAGCTGGAAAAGCTCCAAGCAGAGTGTAGTGGCGGATTCAACCATTGAATCTAAATATATAGTTGCATCAGATGCTGCTAAAGAGGCTGCTTGGATGAAGAAGTTCATCACCAACCTTGATGTGGTCCCGATTATCAATAGACCAATCGAGGTGTTCTGTGACAGGTGCTATTTCTCAGGCCAAAGAGCCCAGGTCTCATCACAGAGCCAAGCACATCCTGAGGAAGTTCCATCTTATTCGAGAAATATTGGAACAAGGTGACATCATAATAAGCAAAGTAGACATAGATCAAAACCTAGCAGACCCGTTCACTAAGCCAATGACTCAGGACAAGCATGATCAGCATAGAGATGCTATTGGGCTTAGATTTTCTAGTGATTTATTTTGATTTAGTATTTGGATGTATGAACGATTAAGTAGTTGTACTTTTCAGTTCACTTTTGATTTAATGGTTAAATGCAAGCGTTGAATGATACAACTGTGTTCTTTTAATACGTTTAATCTGTGAATATTATATTCTAATTTATTCATGGGAATGATTCTGAATTAAGACTATTCTGACTTTGGACTCAAGGAGTTGACTTCCAAACTCACATACCTCATTATGAATGGCGTTGGATGTAACTCGCATCAAATCATTTTCATGGATCTTGATCATAAGATGTTTTGATAATGGTATGCTCATTTAATATCCTTAGACCTGGGATATATATTAGAACTTTTGTTACCGAGGAATTCTTTGATCATGTTAACCGATGTCGCATGACTACCAATCATAAAGGCATTGATTGGGAATATTCTGGAGTTAAGTGGAAGTTGTATGTAATCAAGATGGGATTCTGTACTCTTACATGAAATGTAACAGTTAGACATCTTGGCGCCCTCGTTGATTCAAACTGGTAAAGTGTGAGGCCTCACCCAAACTTACTGTGTGTTTGATTGGACCACTTTGACTCAATATCAAGAACTAAAATAATTGAACGCTATTTCAGATTGATTTGATCCATGTCTAATTGTTCAATTGATGTCTCATACGGAAAGGATAGATGACAACGATTACTATATGTTCATTATCTTGCAATAATATATTCCAAGATATTTTGGTAATGAATTTAAAAAATGTCATAATCAGGTGGGGACAACTATGTGTAGCTAGAGCACCTCTAGTTGTCAGCGTTGTGCTACTTGATCCAATACCGTCCAAGTAGGAGACTGTTGGAAATATGGAGCGGTTCAGGTCAAGTCAACGCGGGCCGACCCGATTATGACCTGTGAGAGTTACACCGAGGATAACAAACATCAAGCCAACTTAATTAGTTAACTGGGCCAGACACATTTAAACAAGATTAAATGACACATTTAAACAAGATTAAATGATGGACAAAGCTTTTAATGTGGTAATTGGGCTCAAAGCCCATTGGGTTTAATGATAGGTTAAACCCTAATCTATTGTTATAAACACCAACATAATATTATAAGATAGATTAACCTACATGCTCCACACTTAAAACCCTAGCCACCATCACTAAGCCGCCACCACCACCAAATGTCTGCGCCGCCACCTTACGGCTGCCGCCACCACTCCGGCCGCCGCAACCCTCCTGCAGCCGCACCACTTCCGGACGCCGGCTGCTGCTACTGTTGTGCTGCCACTGCTGAACCAGAGCTTCCGCAGCTACTGTTGCTGTCGTCTGCCGCTGACCGCCGCAGTCCGTCGCTGTGTCGCCGCCGTGACGTCGTCGGAATCTTGGTTTGATCTTGTTATGTCTCCTAGCTCCGTTTGTTACTCCTCGGTGTCTCAACCGGTTATTCGTAACCGAGGTAAACTTAAATAGAGTTATTTACGTTTATGGTTGTTTGGTTGTTTAGATCTCGTACTCGTATTGATTGTAACCGGATCCTTGTTTTGGTTTCGTCATGGTGGTTACTCGTTATTCTACTATGCTCGTTTATTTGTTAATATGATTAATAAATATGAAACGAATATTAAAATCGGGTTTAAACCGTTAAACTGTTCTTTGACCACCGTTGAAACCCAACAATATGGAGGTACGTGTCGTCTGACGGTACAGCGCCGGCGCCTGTGATTGGCCCGACGTGCACTCGTGGCCTTTTAAGAATCTTGGGCTGTGATTGGTTTATGTCACTTGTTATGCGTTATCCCGCCTTTTGTTTACCCACATCCTTCGATTAACTCTTTGAGTTATTGGATACTATGGGCTTTCTTCCGCATGTGAAATTGTCTCTTACTGTGCGGAAGGTCTTCTGCGTTCCGTGACTAGTTAGCATTGCTTTTCACTTGTAATACTTTGCGGGTGGTTCATGACCTTTCCACAACCCCCCCCCCCCCCTCTCGGTCCATTGTTTCTTCAGCGTTGCTTTTATGCAGATGAAATTTTGGACTTAAGTAATTAGGGGTCTTATATGTGTCTTTTTTTTTTAGAAGTTATTTATTGTAGTAGTAATTGACATGAAGTGATGATGCTATCACACGTGACATAGAATTTCATTTATTCTAGGTGTGGCGTAAATGCTCTGTTGCTATGGCGCATTTACGTCTAATGCCCCCGCGCCGCATTCTCTTTCCTTATTGGTTCACTTTGCTGACTACTTACAACCGTCTTCTACCGCATTAAATGTTTCGAGTATAAATAGGGGATTACCCTCTTTCCTCATTTCATTTTCCTTTGATACATGGTTCTTTCATCTACCATTATCATAGTCTAATTCTTTGATTATGTTCCCTGCCTGCAATGGATTATTTGTTTGATCCGAATGTTGTCAGGACCGAAACCATTACCTGCCTGCAGTGCAAGTTCACTCTACTTGGTGATGATTCCGGACCAGACTTCATTCCAGTCAAATTTCATTGTCAATTGACTTTCCTAAGCGTTGCGCCATCATCCGCGTAGTTGGTTTTTGTTGTTCCTCTTATTGTTGGTTTACTTTGACAGGTAGTGTTCACTCTCATATACTTGACGCGCGTTACCGCTTTACTGATTTTTCCGTGTTTGTTTTTCTATCTAATGTTGCGGAAGACTCTTATGGAAATTTCAAGTGTTTCTGTATAACTGGATGCTAACTGATTTTTAACTTGTTCTGATATAGATAGAAGTTTTTGTTAAGTTGGGAACAATTGACCTAACGTCTGCGATGTCAGCCGCGGTTGCAGGGTGTCCTTTCATCTTTTCAGCCGTGTGTCGCTCACGCTCCCACTTGTTATGAATTTCAAAATTCCCGTGCGACGTGCCTTTCTCATATTGGACCCTAGCTTTTTTCTCATTTTTCACTTTGAATTCCAGATGGCTAAGAACAAAAGATGTTACAAACAGAACATATATAGACCCAAACAACAATGCAGACACTTAGACTGGTCACTATGGGGCTTGGTTGGGATGGTTTTTGGGGCGCGGTGGGCGCGGTTCAACCAAGGGTGCCGTGGGAAAGGTGGTTCAAACGGCCGGCGCGGATGTATGAAATGTGTGGGCCCCCTTTCAACAGCTCTCCATCTCTCTCACACACATGCCCCTATTTTATATATATATATATATATATATATATATATATATATATATATATAAAATAGGGGCGCCCTTGGGTCATTAAACCATAGCGGGACATCTTTGAGGTGGGGCTTTGAAACCCTCTGTTCTTACGTGGCGCTGACGTGGCACGATGGAGGGGCTTCGAAGCCCCCCACCATAGAGGACAGCCTTATAACTTACTCTGTTTTTATACAACTTCCAAATGCATCTCTTCTTTTTTCTTTTTTCTTTTTTATTTCTTACACATAAAAGTATAGAACATTTGCTTATTCTCTTGCCATTAAGCCAGTAAAAGCCAAGGCACAACAAGAACAGTCCACAACAAAATGCGAAATTGCAAAATTTTCATCCACAGCAAAACTCAAGTTTCCATACACATAAAAGCTACAATATAGGTGATACAACAAAACTACAAAAAATTGAAAGCGTTAACTTATTCATCATCTATATTGAAAGCTAATTATTATTAGCTTTTATATAGCTGTTAAACTGCGATCTTATTATTAATATTATTATAATTAGTAGTAGTTTTTATATAACTGTTAAACTTTGATTTCCTTTATTTTGCTTCATACACATGTACTTAGAGCCGAGGGTCTCTCTGGAAGCCACCTCTTTATTCCTTTGGATAGAGGTACGGTGTGCCTACATCCCACCCTCCCCAGACCCTACTTATAGCTTTGCTGTCGGTGGGATTTTACTGGGTATGATTGATTGATTGATATATTGAACCCACCAATCCGTTGCCTTCTTTTATCAAAAACAGCTTTAAATGATTGGCGTTCTGCACGAATCTGTTCTTGGAACATGCTTTGAATTGAAGGCTCAACAGCAATCTGGGCTGGCTTTATATACTCTTCTTCTGCTAACGGGTTTGATTTCTGTAATAAGATTCACAAGAAATCATTAGCTTGTGTTCATATGAAATAAAATAGCACTTGGTAAAATGTCTAAAGTACCCCTTCAGTAACTTACCAAGTTGTAGCCAGGACCAGGGCCGATAACTAATGATCTTGTGTTTGTTTTTCTTGTTGCACTTATTGAGAAGCCAACGTTTCCACCCTATATCAAGAGTCCTGAGGTTAGGGACATTTGGCAATAACACAATAATTATAAAAGTTGAGATAGGAAAACGGATCAGGCAGGTCACTAAAAGCTCGAACCAAGCCTGTTTAAACAATCTCGAACCTAATATGGGCTTGTTTAATGAATGCGCCAAACCAGACTCACGAGCCTAATTGGGTTCAGCTAAAAAGTTAATTTTGCCTAAAAAGCGTAAAAAGGGACAAACAAAATCATTCATTTTATCAATTTTGGAAAAACATAAAATACAAGAAAATGGTTTAAGTGTAAGGTTAGTTCTTTCAACATTCAAGTGAATACACAAACATAGTTCGTTTAAGTGTGCAGGTATATTTCCTACACATAACCTATGCATGCCTATAAGTATACAAGTGAAAAAATATATTAGAACAAAATATTTAATGTTTTTTTAGGTGCATATCATAGACAATAGTATGTGAGAAGTAAAAGTTTCTGAAATTATAAACCATTAAAAGAAAAAATAAAATATTTAGGTTTGTTCTTTTTGTTCTCGCGATAACTTAGGGGGTGTTTGGGATTCCTTATTTTTAGCTCCTTATACCTTATATAAGGAGGTTTTTATAAGTTACAAAATCCTAACTTATGAAAACTCCTTTTTTCTACTTTAAAATGGTTAATAAGTTATATTACCCAAACATTATTTAAACTTGTAAAAGTTAATAAGTTATAAGAAGGTAAAAATAAGGAAACCCAAATACAGTCTTTTGTATTGAACCTCTCCCTATCTCCATATATATGTATGTGTGTGTGTGTGTGCGTACGTTTATATAACTACACCACACACCTGATCACCCCAGGATACTGATTTAGCCTCCTTAATGCTATACGCTTGAACCAACCCCGAAAGAGCCCCACCACTATTCTTTTCTTCTTCTGCATCAAAATTGTTTGACCATTTACTTCTACTCAAATCCTTCACCTCTTCTATTTGATGGTTTGTCACAGTAACAACCTTCGCCTCATCTGCATACACAATTATGCGTACAGAAGTAAAACGATTAATCAAATGACTGAAATATAATGAATAAACTCCACATAAATACTAACATCATATACACAAAGATTTAAATAAATAATAATAGAACCAGCAGAGACACTATTGTATGTTAGGTAATAATATATCTTGAGAACATACCATGAGGTCTAAAATCATCCACCTGATCTTTCGTATCATCACGTGGCTTTCGGACATCAGAATCCTGTGAAGCATCGATAGCATCCTCATCTTACATATCCATGTCGACCTGTCAAACTCATAGGGGATTAGGGGTCAACATCCATACAATTCGACTTAAATGTGATTTCACATTAAAGAACATCTTTGTATATTTTAAATTTGCTAACTGGAAGCATAAAACAACTTTTATCATATCTCTAAACTGATGAATCATAGATATGCTTTGTACAGAGTAATTCAAGCATATTGATAAAAGCAACTAACAACACGTACCTCTTGAATATCAGTTTCAACCCAACCATCTCCATGGAGTAAAGACTATAAAACCAAGTAAAAAGATTAAACAAACACGTAACTGTAGTGCTGTTCAAAAAATATTCTTCACGTATATATTTAATTCCTAGGTCTGTGTCTTGATCAAACTACTAATGTTTTAATAATAAGTCACCGCTAATTTGTGATGGTGGGAGTAAAAACCTTGATATCCATTTTCAAGTATAAAGATGGAGCTTCTTCCCACTGTCCAGCCATCTTTTGTATATCAGGCAGTGTAAAATTGTGTACATTTCTAGCAGCACAGCCCTACACAAAAAAAAAGGAAAAAAAAAAGCGGTTAACTATGTTTTGCTGGCACATGGCATTTGGAATTCAAAAGATTTGTGTGATTTTTAAACTTTAAACTCACTGCGGGATCCTTGTATGAAGCTTCCACCAAATATACCTCATATCCCGATCTCTGCAAAAAAACACGAGATAAATGAATAACATAAGAATAGATTTAAATTAGTAAAACTAAAAATATTCAACCATCGGAGAACAACTTTGCACTCTCAGAAAAAGCACCAAACCGTGCCATTTCTTGTATTTTTTTAACTATCAATATGTTACTTTGTAGCAAAATAATTATCACGCTTTGCTAACTCTTAATCAACAATCAACATGAACCATATTGTAAAACTAGATTGTCTTGAATTACAAATTCACTAGGTAAACCGGTTGGAAACCTACTTCACCCATAACATTTAATTCTATTATATGCTGTGAATTTAGAAAATAAATTCAATTTTGTATCAGGCATAGACCTATTGTCATGATTACTACAGAGATTTCAAGACTGCACGTATACAGTACACACAACAGTTGCCATATTTTAAGTCAGTAACAACGCGAAGCATAAATACGCCAAGCTATGCTTGTGTACCACTTCATAAAATTCTAAACTGCCCTTCAAAAATTAGAGCAGATTTCAATGATTTACGAAAAATACAAAACACAAATAGAAATTTTTTATTGGAGAGCTATAGCTCAATCTAGATGACAATTTTTCTATTTCCATATGTACGAGTCTATATAATATGTATGGTTAGAGGTACTAGTTAATCAAGTTCTATTTTCTATTAAATAAGGGTAATCAAGCATTGTTCTTTTACTTGGAATATAAAGATACTTTGTGTCCAACCAATCATTCAATGAATAAAGGCAAACAATCAAAAAAAAAAGACAACTTTGCCACCTCAAATGAAAACGAATAATGTATCGAAAAAAAATATAACTGATGCACTACATACGAATCCAATGAAAAACTATGTATGTGCAGCTACTGTACATAAAAATAACTTGAAATATGTATTATATTACTTAAACACACACATTAATATATAAGAAAATCTATATAATAATATATCATTGTATATGTAACTATCATTAATATCTGAAAATAAACCTCGCTTGAGTTAGAAAATCCCACGCCTTATTTAACAAACACACCATTTTTGCTTTTCTTACCTTAATATTCTATCGAAATTAGAGAAAATAATACACTGAAAAAAATAGGGCCCACCAGATAACACAAAGAGAGAATTGAGGGTATACCTTAGCAGTTGCCCAAAACTGAGCAAAATCAGCTACCCGCAGATTGCGGTCATCCACTAAGCCCAGGAAACAACAAATAAGTCAATTTGGTCAACAACAAAACTGCATCCCTTGTTAGTGTAAATTGTCCACCACTTATTCTATACTGGATACAACTATTTTCTTTTATGTAAAAAGACTGTGATAAAATTTGCATTAAACTTATGATCACCAACTCTAGACAGCCAGTTATTCATATAGATAATGAAGTGCGCCAAAAACTAACCATACAAAATTTAGAAAAACAAAAAATGCAAGATAAAAAAATGACAGAATATAAACCTTAATACACTAGAAGTTAGCAATTGTGCCTCAGATAAACCATACCGATTATGAAGGAGTAAACTCCCTCATCAAGGGTCTTTTTAAATGCCTTCAGCATGCTTGCTCGATAAGCCTATGCAAATATAATTTCAATGTTAGAATAATATAACGATTATAATATGACAATACTACTAAACAAACGTCACAATGAAAATTAGGATGAGATACAACAAATTAATGTAAAAGGGATCAGATAAAATCAGATATATATAGCAAAATAAGTAATTTCTAACAGCTAGCGTGACAAATACGATTACAATAACTACTATATTTTGGTAACAATATTATAATTTAAATAGAATTATTCAGAAAGTTTGGTTTATTAAAAACACACTTTGCGTGACTCACGGCCCATATGATCATCTCCTTTTTTGCTAATTTTTTTGTAACTTAACAGTCTGGCCTGTTATACTGTTATAGATAAAAGCATAATAACCCGAACCAACCATTTATAACTAAATGAGTCTAAATTGTCACCTCTAAAACTCAACAACAAATACGACCCTTTTAATGGTTTGCTTGTGTTAACATAATGCATAAAATTCATACATAAATCAAAATGTACATGACTTAGAACTAATGTTTTTTTAAAAGATTAAAAAAATCGGCATAAGAGGTGATAATAAGACTTAAACGCAAAACCAGATTAAATCTTTAAAGCTTTACCAAAAAATGAAAGATAATATTATCCTTATTTAAGTACCAATTTTATTTTTACATGTATGAAATAAGAAAAATTAAGAAAGATCAACACCGGCTTCTCTTTAAAACATCAAAAAAAACCTAATTCATTATATTGAAGGGATGAAAAAGTAGATGCGTTACATAGAATGAAACCATATAAGCCTCAAAACCACAAGCAATATACAAGCATATTAGGAAAAAAGGAAAAAGAAAAGGCTCTTCTAATAACATAAAAAACAAATGTAAAGTATATCCAGTCATTGAGCAGCCACAAATAAAAATACAGATGTGAGAAACAATATGGTGTTGATGACATGAAAAAAAACTTCCACAAAGATCACAGCTTAAAAGCATAAAACATAATACATGAAACTGATCTACTTAAATGAAAATCAGTTTATTGAAGGTGATCGTATTATTATTTTGTATGTTAATAATGAAGGAGATTACATCTAAATATATAGAAGTAACTAAATACACTTAGCTACCCTCTACAATATAACAATTAATAATAATAATCTAGTCTAGCTGACATAGTCTAATATTCCACCGCAAGTTCAGGGCGGTTCGCGATCTGTAACTTGGACCGTAGAAACTCAAACTTTTGAGATGACAAAGGCTTCGTAAAAACATCGGCTATTTGATCATTCGTTGAAATGAATTTGACATTGAGATGACCTTGAGTAACCTGTTCACGAACAAAATTAAAATCAACCTCGATATGTTTAGTACGAGCATGAAACACCGGATTAACAGTGAGATATGTGGCACCAAGATTATCACACCAAAGTGTTGGTGCTTCGCTGTGCAAACCAAGCTCTCGAAGAAGAGACTTTAACCAAATTAATTCTGCAACCGTGTCTGCAATAGCCGTGTACTCAGATTCAGTTGAGGAGCGAGAAACAGTTCGTTGTTTGCGAGCAGACCAAGAGATAAGGTTTGAACCCAAGTAGATAGCAAATCCCACCGTCGAGCGACAATCGATTGGACAACCAGCCCAGTCAGAATCAGAAAAGGCTTGTACGTTGGTAGACCAATGAGAGTCAGAAAAGGCTTGCAGCCGATAGCCTGTATTGTGACGGAACCAAAGACCCATGTTCATTGTACCCTTTAAATAACGCAAGATGCGTTTGACAGCTGCCTAGTGGTTTTCTGTAGGGGCGTGCATGAACTGACAAACCCGATTAACTGCAAATGCAATGTCGGGACGGGTAAGAGTCACATACTGGAGAGCGCTAACTGTTTGTCTGTACCGAGAAGGATCGTCCAAAGGAGGACTATCATTAGGAAGCAAGACATGAGAAGTACCCATAGGAGTGGAAATAGGCTTGCAATCCGTTAGACCCGACCGATGCAAAATGTCTCCAATGTATTTTCTTTGGGAAAGAACTAAATCATATTCCTTGTGAATGACTTCCACCCCAAGAAAATAGTCTAGTTGCCCCAAATCTTTAAGAGCAAAGATAGAGTTAAGACGAGTGATAATCTTGGAAACTGTATAAGCATTGTTACCGGTGATGATGATGTCATCCACATAAACTAGGAGATACACCAATGAGCCTTGAGAATTGAGAATAAACAGTGATGGATCAGTCGTTGACCCATGAAACCCCAACTGATGAAGAGCATTTGATAATTTTTAAACCAGGCACGGGGAGCCTGCTTGAGACCGTATAAAGATTTGTGCAGAAGAAAAATATGACCCGGTTTGGTAGGATCAACGAATCCAGGTGGTTGGCGCATATATACGGTCTCCTCAAGATCACCATGCAGAAAAGCTGTTTGAATATCCAGTTGGCGCAAGGACCATTTGTTTGTAATAGCTAACGATAAAATCGTCCGAATAGTAGTAGGTTTGATGACTGGACTGAACGTCTCATGATAGTCCACTTCATGTTGTTAATGAAAGCCCTTCGCAACCAAACGGGCTTTAAACCTGAAAATTTTCCCGTTTTCATCCGTTTTTAACCTGTAAACCCACTTGCAATCAACAATATTAGTATTAGGAACAGGTGGCACAAGAGTCCACGTGCCATTTTTATGCAGCGCGTCCAACTCTTCGGACATAGCGTGGCGCCATTCATTATATTTGTTGGCAATAGTAAAACTAGTTGGCTCAATGGGTAAGGAAGAGGTACTTTTGGCTATATAGGTTGCCGGATTATACCGATCAGGTTGTTTAGGCTTCTGTCCGAGGTTGGGTGGTCGGGAACGAGTAACCGTAGGTTCTGGGTTGTTAGGATGGTGGGAGTTGGATGGTTGTTGGGCAGCGAGGGGCTGTTCCGTATGTGTGTGGTGGGCTGGAGAGGGCTGGGCAGTAGGGGGGAAGGCAGGGGGGTTTGTTGGGCTGTAAGAGGTTCGGTTATGGGAGTGAGATCAGCATTTGGTGGCTGATGGGGTGAGGATGGTGGAGATAAGTCAGTGGCAGTATGTGTGCTCGTATCGGGTGGGAAACCAGGTGGTGGATTGGGAAACATAGAGATGTACGGGGATGCGGGTGGTGATGATGGGGTCGGTTGTGGTGAGGGTTTATATGGGAAGACTTGTTCATTGAATCGAACGTGCCGAGCTATATAGATACGCTCAGTGGAGGGATCAAAACAACGATAGCCATGGTGGGAAAGACTATAGCCAAGGAAGACACACAGAGTAGAACGGAATTCGATTTTGTGACGATTGTAGGGGCGGAGGTATGGAAAACATTGTGAGCCAAAGACTCTCAGGAAAGAATAATCAGGTTTGCGGAGAAAGGCGTGTTCAAAGGGAGATTTGTTGGAGGATATGCGTGAGGGAAGCCGATTAATTAGGTAAACGGTTGTTTCGAAGGCGAAGTGCCAGAAACGTTGGGGCATAGTTGAGTGAGCCAATAGGGAGAGACCTGTTTCAACGACATGCCGATGTCTGCGTTCCACAAACCCATTTTGCTCGCTGGTGTATGGGCACGAGAGGCGATGGATGATGCCAAGGTTGCGACAGAGGTTGGTGAGAGGGCGGAATTCACCCCCCCCCCCCCCCAGTCTGACTGAATGGATTTTAATTTTCTGTTAAATTGGCGTTCAGCCATTGTGATGAAATTTGTTAATATAGCATGAGCATCAGATTTTTGTGCTAAAGGATAGAACCACATATAACGAGTACAATGATCAACACACAACAAAAAATACCGATGACCATCAATAGATGGTTTCGGAGATGGACCCCAAACATCACAATATACCAGATCCAAAATATTATAACTATGAAAATTAGAATCGGGTAAGTGCAATTTTGATGATTTTCCTATTTGACAAGAACATAAATCTTTTGATAATTTGTCCGAAACTGGTAAAGAACAATGAGAAACAATAGAATTAAAAACTTGAGCATGAGGATGTCCTAAACGTTGATGCCAAGTGTTCGAAGAAGCTTTGACAGCGGTGAAGGCAACCATGGGCAACGACTTGAGTTGTGGAAGACGGATAGAGTACAAGCCCTGTTCACTGGGACCCGTTAGAAGGGTACTGCGTGTAGATTCGTCCTTCACAACAAAGAAAGTAGAGTGAAATTCAAAGAATACATTATTGTCAAGGAAAAATTTTTGTACGGATAAAAGGTTTTGTTTAAGGGCAGGAACATGAAGAATATCAGAAAGTTTAATGGTTTTGAGTGGAATTTGGATGAACCAATATGTAAAATAGGTATAGAATTACCATTGCCAACAAGTAATGAATCATTACCATAATATGCCTCAGAGTTGTCCAGGCTAGTTAAGTCTGGAGTAGCATGATGAGTTTCACCCGTGTCGGGCTTCCAAGCAGTTCCAGATGATGAGGCCACATCTGAAAAGGCTGAAAAATTCGCCTGAGGCGCAGGCCGATTTTGCAGGGAGGGCTGATTGGGGCATTGAGAGAAGAGATGCCCGATCCCGCATCGGTTGCAGTGACCGTATACGGTGTTTTGAGTAGAAGCCCATTGAAATTGTCTAGTACCACCATTGTCTCTGGAGCGTGGAGTAAAGGACCACGAGAGTTGCCCCGAGAATAACCACGGTTGTTTCTTGTGCCACGATTGTTATTATAGGAGCGAGACCCAAAGTGGGTCTGGGGTCGTGGTGACTGATTCGGGTTCAGCTGGTAACCCAATTGGGAGGCCATCAGTTGTATATTATGGAGTTGTTGTTGCAACTCGTCAAGGTTGGGTGGGGTTGGTAGACAACCAGGGGCAGCCGAGGAGTTGGAGGCTGCAGCAAGTAAATCTTGCGGGTTGTTTTGCACCAGTTTAGTGACCACATAATCATGATCAGATAATAGTGAGTAGATTTCATGAAAAGAGACAGGTGGTAGGCGGCCAAGCAAGGTTCCTTTCAGGCCGTTGTATTCTTCACGTAGCCCTGCAAGGGTAAGCATGACAAGTTCTTTATCCTTTACCGGTTCTCCGATGTTGGCAAGAGCGGTTGCATATTCTTGTACCCTGCAAAGATAGTCAACTGGTTTTTCGTCCCCCTTCATCGTGATGCAGAGGAGTTGACTTCTAAGGGTGAATTCATGAGAAGCAGTGACGGGTGCGTAAGCCCGTTCTAAGGATAGCCAGACTTCACGGGAAGTTTTTCCCTGAACATGCTGATACGATTCTTCAGAAACGGTTGAGATAATTAAGGTGCGGATATGAGCATCGTTAGAAATCCAGGGAATGTAACTGGGATTATCAGTAGTTTCGGTTTGAACAGTAATCTTTTGTTCGGGACATGGAATTGTTCTGTCAACATAACCGAAGAGGTTATGTGATGTTAAGAAGGATTCGATCATGGATCTCCAGTAGCCATAGTTGGTGGGCTTGAGAGTAAAGGCGAATTTGTGTGAGTTATGGGTGGTCTTTTCTTGGTTTGAGAAGATAAGGATTGCTGCCATTGAAGAAGAGGGTAGGCGGCAGAAGAAGATTAGGGTTAGATGATAGGCGGTAGAAGGTGATTAGGGTTAGAGAAGATATTGGCTGATTTGGCTCTGATACCAAATCAGTTTATTGAAGGTGATCGTATTATTATTTTGTATGTTAATAATGGAGATTACATCTAAATTATATAGAAGTAACTAAATACACTTAGCTACCCTCTACAATATAGCAATTAATAATAATAATCTAGTCTAGCTGACATAGTCTAATAATGAAAGAAAACATAAGACTTTTTAAGTACAATAAAAACTTATCAAGTTTTAAAAGCACAAAAGGTAAAAGTATGAAAAACATAAAATTAAAAATTGCTTATTAAAACCAATGAGTTCATCCATTTGAAAATAGTTGTTATATAAATACCTCCTCCATCTCAGGTTCATAACAATACTCCATCACTGTCTTCATTACATGTTTCTTACTTCTCAGTGAACCAGACGACTTTGATAACTCACTTTCTTCTGCCTATAAAAGTTAATTAAAATAAACCACAGAAAGAAATAGAGCATAATAGTAAAAATAAAATGTAAGATAGAAACGGGTCAAAGTTTGGGTTAAAAGAGGTAATTGAATATGATTATGAAAAGTAATCACTTGAACAGACGTTAGAAAACTTTTGATCAGTTGTTCATCACATTTGATATAATTCATTTTCGGATTATTTATATCGAACATCATACGGTCCAAATTGACCCGTTTCCAAACAAAAGGACTGAAATTGCTACCGTTTCAACTTCAATCATAAAGTACTCATCCATGGAATGAATTCGTGGAGCTTCCCCGCCGTTTTCAACTTCAATATCACGCAGCAGTTTAGCCATGTAACTTTTTCCGCTACCTGCAATTGTGGATGCAGGTTTCAGTTTTAATTGAAAAATGCTGACATGTCACCCAACATGAACTCATTAACACAAACAATAATAATGATAAGAGAATACACAAGTTAGAAGATGAACTATAATTTCGATGATTTGCACGCATCACGGAAACCATTTTTTCAAAAAGATTTGAAAGCCCTTACTATAATCAAACAAACTACCTGGAAGGCCACACAGGATAATCACAAAATGACCAGGACGAGATGCTCGGTGTGGTTGCTTAAATATGTGAGAAGCATTAATAATATTTTGCTGCTTCTTTGAAGATAAACGCCTCAATGGATATGGTTGAATATCTCGCAAGGGTTTTTCAGGTGACGATTGTCGAATGTGAAATTCCTAATAAACAGAACACTGATTATTATTTGGAATATAAAGCCTCATATATATATATATATATATATAATGACATACCATATATTTTGTTACATATATGATTTAGGCATGCTCGTGATGATTCAGGTTATCACACTTGACTATATAAAGTTTATGAGTTACATGAAACTGCATTCATATTAAAATACATAAAAAGAATTCGAAAAATACTAAAAAGCTAGTGTGTTGTTGCAGATAAAGATATAAAACCACAGTTTCAGTAAATAAGAAGATGAAAACATGAAACTATCATTAAAACCAGTGTTGGTACATGAGAGTTACATGAAACATATAAGGGAATATTGTTATAGAAGCAAAAAAGTTAGTATAGAGTTAACCAACCACAAAAAGCATTGTAACAAATTCACTAATGAGCAAAAAGAATTAGTATTATTATACCTCAGGATGTGGAGTTGCATTATTATTATTTGAAGAATTATAATAATAATAATAAAGTGGAGCAGCCGATGAAGAAGAAGAAGAAAGGACAACAGGAAACAAAGAGGGGTTTGTTGGCGATGGTGGTGGTGAAGCAGGAAGAGGAGGTTGATAATGAGAATGGTTGGAGTTAGGAGCTTTAAATCCAATACTATTATTATCACCATTGCCATTGCCGTGATCATGAATGAGTTTCAATATCCTCTCAGTGTCCCTAGGTTCTTCAATTTTCATCCTCTTAATTTTATTGTTATTATTGTGATCATAATAATAAGCTCCTCTGGTGGGATGAATATTATTATTATCGTAGGGAGTGGGATGAAAGGTAGGGTTAGTAGTAGTACCGTGCCAATGCCATGAAGGTGGTCGTCTAATATCAACAGGATAATAATTATGATAATTATTTATGGAGGAGGTGTGATGGTTGGGATGAACAGGAGGATGAAAGTAATTGGGTTGTGGATGATGAAATCTAGGGTTTTGGATGAAAGGTGGAGGAGGGGGGCAAAATGGCAGGTGAGATATTGAGCAGATTGGACAGATGGTGTTGGTGTTGGTGTTACCTGCTGCTGGCAGATACGCCATGAATGATCCATCGGAACCTACCTTTCCTTCCTTCTGCTTCGTCGATCCAACAATTATTATTATTATTATTATTTGATTGGATTCCAGGAATGTCTCTCTTATTTATACAAGGACAATTATGATTTCAGTGGGGCACCCTATGTCACCGTCGTAGTTTTAGGGTTAACCCGTCAATGATTCTTGTGCTGTGTCGGTGTTAAACTAGTTTGAAATTATGATTCATATGTTGTGTAAGTGTGAAATTAATTAATTATTATCATGATCCATACGAAGGCGAGCATGATTGAAACTCTGACTGGTTAAATGATGTTTGTCATTGGAAGTAGTAGTGAAGTTGATTTGTAGTTATGTTTGTACTTGATTTGCATTGTAATGTTTAACTTGGAATCAGGTGGTTTAATAGAGATGTTTGGATGATGTTGTTGGTATGTGTTATCTTGTTTGTCAAACCATCATAGTTCATAACATAGCCTCAAAGTGTGAACCATATATAATGCAAAATTAAAACACCATATCAAAGTTAACATACCTCTCAAATTGTCATACATCAAACATTCATAAAATCAAACCTTCTTTAAATTGTCATACGTTAAACATACAATAAGTTTTTAAAATGTCATACAAACCACAATTGTTTTGAGATTGTCTAGCACAAAGCACCCACATCAACCTTAAAAACTAACCTTGTTGACTTCCTTCGGCTTGACTTGGTTGGGGTGCTCCTTGTGAAGACCTGATTTCTGATTGGGAGCTTGTCCCTTTATTAGTTGGAGGCCTACAACTCCTGATGTTAGGACCAAAATTTCCACAGTTTGCTACATTTCAAACCCTGCCCCATTCTTGCCAGTCTCCCTCCTGAAGAAAACACTTGTTGAACATCTTCTATTGCCATATTCCTCTTCTTAGAAGCTGTCATCTTCTTCTTCTCATCCCGTGCCTTCTTCCTGCTCTTCTTAGGCCTCCCAATATATTTGAAAAAACAAAGAAATCTACTTTGTTGTTTAAGAATTGTTGCATATACCAGATGGCTACTTACCTACTTATGATGTTTTGTTGGAGTTAATGTTATTGGGCATTCTGAACGAGTCCACATATCAGGCCTTTGTTCTGGTGCATATACTATTGGTAATTTCCATATAATTAGGCCCGTCACGTGTAGGTGACCAGGTTGGACCTATTGGGCCTATGGAATTCATTAATGATGTAATGGGTTTATGTGGTTACAATTGGGTTTTTATATTTGGTAACTACTTGTTGACCAAGTTAGGGTTTCCCTATAAATACATAGTCATGTTAGGGTTATTGTATAAGTGAGAAGGATTATTGTATTCAAGTTTTGTGCTAGTTTCTTGATTATAATAATACGTGAGTTTACTCTAAATATTGTGTGCTCGTTTGTGTTTCCGTTATCAATTCGTTCTTGATATGCACTTTCTTCCAAGTTTCTAACCAGTATGGTTCATCAACCCACATTTCAAGTGGACCTAAAGGGATGCTATTTTGTGACATGTTAAATAGAGATGCAACCCCATGTTTGCATGACAATCCTGTCATGCCCACCTCCTACATGTACATGTTCTCTTATCCACATTAACAACACATTGGCTCCAAATACTTTTTACCTACCAATATAGTCACCATATTAAAACACGATGGTTCATAACAATATATTATCACAAAGAATGACATGTAGTATAATGTTACTCTAAGCATTATATGATAGGCATGTCCCTTGTTCAAACTAGTTGGTTTTTAAAAGATTCACATAGATGTTCAATATTATATAACACTTTGTCCTTCCTGAAAATGTGATCTTAACCAACTTTTAGCTGAGATTTCATTAAGCCAGATAAACAACCCAAGATTAAGTTTATTGATCTCCTTCATAGCATTGTTGAAGTAGGAGACATAAGTGGCAGAGACTGCTCTATAAAACAAGCCTTTAAACACATATCCACGCCATTTCTGCCTCATGTTTTCATGAATGTGTCTTTAACGAAGCCTATGCTCGGCCCTAGGTAAAACTTTTTCAAGAGCTGGAATGAGTCCCTACAAGTTCCAACACAACACTTTGATATTCTATGAGTTTGCTTATAAGTTATAACAAAATTTAAATAAAGTCTAATCTTTTGTCGGTTAAGGTGAAATTAGCATCAATAGGCAAGTTAAGATCATCTCCTAGATTCTTTAAGAACCAACTCCATAATCGATAACATTCAGCTTCCACTATCGCAAAGGAAACTCTGTAGACATTTTGTTACCATCCACACCAACATTAGTTAATATCTGACTAGGATATTTTCCTTTCATGAAACATCCATCTAACCCTAGAAGTTCTTTCTAAAAAAATTTAAAACAACTAATCAAACCGACATAAAATATATAAATTCTCTTGAATTGTCTGGTTGGATTGCTAGGGACAGAACATGGTTCCACATATAATTTGATGGAACTCCAAGGGTTTGCATTTAGCAGCTCATCAATATAGGTTCTCAGGTTGCTGTATTGTTTGTTGAAATCACCATCTTCTTGTTACTAGCTACTGTTCAACACACTCAGACTCTCATCATTAGAGCTATCATAATCCTTCATGTCAGGATATACCGATTACCATCACTATTATGATCTGTGTCTTCATCCACATCATAATCAACAACAACCTTATATAGTCTCATGTCAACTTCTACTTCCTCCAAAGGAATTTCAAATTTTGTTGTTTAATCAGGATTTGAATCATACCATCTGATCCATCATATGAATCATTATCCTATTCATCACCATCTCCACGATCACCACCACATAATTCTTCATCATTTTGGTCGGGTCCTTTGTATGAAACTATTTCACCCACAGTCAGCTAAAGGCAATAACAAATCCAAAAATTTGTATCACACTGGTTTGGCCATGTTCAACATGAATGTCAATAATCTGTAACAGCCCAGCTACCACCACACCATAATATTGTCCGCTTTGGCCGGGACATACCACCATCGCCTCACGGATTTGCTTTTGGTTGCCCAGGTGGTCACCCATCCTCATACTACTCCCACCCGAGCACGCTTAACTGTGGAATTCTCCGCTCATCCACTACCATTAAGCGCCCAAAACGCGTTATGATGGGGAAGATATCCACCTCCTTATAAAGAAGACTTAGTTCTCCTTCCCAACTGATGTGGGATGTCACAATCCACCCCCTTAGGGATCCAGCGTTCTCGCGGGACCTGGCACCACCGGTCTGGCCCTAGATTTGATATCATTTGTAACAGCCCAGCTACCACCACACCATAATATTGTCTGCTTTGGCCGGGACATACCACCATCGCCTCACGGATTTACTTTTGGTTGCCCAGGCGGTCACCCATCTTCATACTACTCCCACCTGAGCACGCTTAACTGTGGAATTCTTCTCTCATCCACTACCATTAAGTGCCTAAAATGCGTTATGATGGGGAAGGTATCCACCTCCTTATAAAAAAAGGCTTAGTTCTCCTTCCTAACTGATGTGGGATGTCACGATTAAGTATTCTATTTGAATGGGCATTCTATTCGAATGGGTAACTTATTTGAATGGTGTATTCTATTCTAATGGAGTATTCTATACAAATATACCCACTGTAGGGTATTAAATACCATATTTATCATTTTCACTACATATTATAACATCTATTATCATATTTTACTGTTCTTTTATCTTTTAAACATGCTTCCTAGGGTTTCCATAGGAATCGTACCTACTAACAAGTCCATTAAGTCCATTTTTAACATCAAGTTTATATTTTTATGGTATAAAAATACCCGATTTGCCTTAGTACCAAGTCTTAGGGCAAACCGTTCTTAAAACACAACATTTATATGAAAAGTACATACCTTTGACGGGTTTTAGGCTACGGTTAGCTTCAATCGTACACTATGGACTTGTTCTAGCTTTCTTGGCTACGAATCTATCAAAATCTAAGTTCGGTTCTTAGATTTAGAGTCTCGGCCGTAAGGAGGTATGCTTGAGAGTGTTTGTGTGTGTTTTTGAAGGTGTAGGCTATGGTGTAGAGATAGATGGAAATGGAAAGAATTAGGGTTTAAGGGGTATTTATACCCCCTTAAGCCCATGGACTTAAGGCTCATCTTTCCTTTTTGGTCCATACTTAATTTCCATCTATTAGCCTACTATCATTCTATCTTTATTATTATTCTAACAACTTAAATAAATTATTTCTTCGTAAATAATATTTTAATATTATATTTAGAAAATTTGGGATGTTACAAAATGTTACAACCACCTCTAATAATATCACAAACATATTTAAAATGGTAACCTTCTTCCAAAGGCTTTAGACCCAAATTCAAAGAAACAAACGATTGTTTATGATGAAAGTAACAAACTTGACCACAACTGTATTGTAACTTACAATGTACTTACTTCAAAACCTTTTTACAAAATTTGTCATCATCGACATAGTCAACAATGCTTATTTTACCTCCCTCGTAACTTTTTTTCGGCTCACTAACGAACACACCACCATGGAACAACTTTATGGTAAACATTGTCTTACCATCACCTGTAACTATCATTAATCAATCAATAGCACTAATAAATTGAAAATTTTGCTAACAGCATGACCATTGATCACCTACCGTACAAGTAATCGGGCTAACAGTACTCACTTTCAGGCCTTATACCATATGATCTAGTCTCAATTTCTACTTCCACACCACTAAACGACCTAGAATTGATGATCAACTAAAGAATCGAGTTGGAAATTACGGGGAGACAGAGAGTCTTTGACGATGATGACCTTATTTTGACCTAACTTATCCTCTAAATCGTAGGAGTGCCACGTATAACTACAACTTGTTCTCAGAAAGACAGTTTTGTCCTTGCAGTCAATGACTCAATTGATGGTGAACAAATGACATGAGTTAATCTATACCCACCCTAAAACAACGGTGGCATAGATCGCTCAAATTAAGAATCAGACTTGTATAGTGCCCCCACCCATAAAGCACATGGGCACAAATCAAAATTTTCTCTTTATACAATGGTGATTAGGGCTTAGGGCTTCGACCAACCGTTCGGCGGAAAGTTTGTTTATGTTTACCCGTTTAATAAACGAACCCAGAATAAACAAAAATTTTGTTAACATCAACAATGTCCATGAACGTTCAGTAGTGTGCTTGTTTACATCCGTCTGATCACGTCTATTTATGTTCGTCTAGTTAGTTTCGTTTATGTTCGTCCGTTAAGATCCATGTATTAGTATTTTATAATTAAGTGTTTTTAAGACATTATACTGAAAATCCTTAAAGAATGAATTTGCATATTTCAAATTCCAAGACATTATTTTGATATATGATTATGTCTGATTACCATGTTAAGTGTTAAGTTTTTATGGATATCACTTGGTGTAATTTCGGATTTGTGGGTGAACTTGTGTGGATTTATGATTATTAATCATATATTAATATGTAATTGTTTATGTTCGTTTGTCTATTAGTGTCATTTCTGGTTCTAGAACATAATTGTGAATTTACAGGTGCATTTGAACTCTAATATGGCTTTCTATGTCAAGGATCGGGTTAAATCTCCAAGAATATATGAAATACTCGCCTACCATTGGCTTATTTTCTTTAAGCAATTATCTTCCAGCGTTACAATTCCTCCATTGGGAGCCTTATACGGAAATAGAATTTTTCTACCATCACATTACTAAGCTAAGATAGAGTGAAGTTGAGTCTTCATTATATTAGACTCTTTCGAAATCACCAATTGAGTTAGTCCAATTGTGTGTAGGCTCGAACTACCTCCGACAGTTAAAAGAATAAGTGACACATTCCACGTAATTAATCTAAGGAAATGCCTATCTGACAAATCACTAATTAACACGAGTCCGGGTGGACGTCATAAAAGAACACACATAAGTTATGAATAAGAACATTCAAAAGCTTAGGTGAAACCGAATTGAGTTGGTTAAAGTCCGTTGGAATTCAAGGCTTGGGCCCGAATTCACTTGGGGACGACAAGATTAGATGAAGCGAAAGTACCCCCACCTATTCCATGTAGAATCTGAACCCAGTACCACTTCCTAGGAAGGGAGAATGTGACACTTGCCAAGAATTTTCACTAATATAATCTCGATTAGCAATAAAATTTTATCATTATGAGAAAAATCTTCTTTATTAGTGATCTAGACGTTTCAAAGTCAACAAAAAGTGCAAAAATCGCCACGTAACGAGCCTGACGTGAAATAACCTCGGGCAACGAGTCAAAAAGTAGATAAATCCTTAAAGGGGCTAAATGATCTCGAAAAATTAAAATACATATTAAGGTAGTCGAGACAATTTATAAACTTAATTTTAGAAGGCTCGAATCGCAAAAAATGCAAAATAAGTAACCGAGTGTCGGTGGACGACCCGATAAGGACCCAACGTCAACTATTTCCAAAAATTAGTTTCTTAGGCTTGTATAATCTAGAATTAAATATCGGTTCAAGCCTGAAAAAATTTATTAGAAACGAGATTCGTTTGATTAGCTAAAATTCGTTAGACGTTAAACTGAAAACTTAAGACGTTGTTTAAATACCCACACTTTCTCATAAAATATCTTCACCTCCCCACCCATTGTTTTACTTAAACCATATCTCCAACCCATGGTTTTACTTGTAAAACCATGTCCTCATCTACCTATATATATATATGCCCACACACACACACCCCCCTTCACTATCACAATTCAAATCATCACATACACTAGTTACAATAAAAAATCCAAGAAGGTTGAACTAGGAAAAGATCAAGTAAGATTACTGAAAAACAAGTATAATCCAACCCACATTCATCTTAATTTCTAATCAAAATCCAGGTAAGTACGATTTGAGTTTTTATGTTAATAGGTCATCTTGTGTTGGAATTGGGATTGAAGGATTGATAAATATGGGTTTGGAAATGTGTGTGTGTGAACCTTGAACTTGTGTGTGTATGCATGTGTGTGCCTTAAGTTTATGTGTGTGTAACTGGTAGCATTAAAACCACATGTATATGCATACATTCATCTCTAAGTTCATGTCTTGAAATGATTAATCTTATTAAGAGCTTTGTTATATTATTTGATATATGGGTGGAACCTTGAATAAAAAGATGTTTGGGTTTGAGATTAATATGAGTTTGATGATTTGCATGAATGATTGTTAGATGTTAGGATGAGATTTTGATTTCTTGGATAAGCTTGAATCATAGAATTAATAATGGTGGTTGAAGATTGCAAGAACTTGATCATATTGATAAATTTGGGGATTTTTGATTTCTTGAGTATAATTAATAAATTGATGAAATTGATGAAATTAGGATGAAATGGAATAGGGTACATGCTAGATTAAACCATCAAAATTATGAAATTGAAAAATGAAACTTGGAAACTGTTAAAGTTACTAATTGAGGAAACTTTAATTGTTAACTTGCAAAAATTATGATGAATGATCCTTTGTGATATGAAACTTGGATTTGAATATTAGAAATGGATGATTGATGGATAGGAGACATGTTAGAGATTCATGGATTAATATGTTAGGAGAATAATCAAACTAACTAGTCTTATGGATAATTCTAATTATAGAAACTTTAATATTTATTCAATATGAAAATTGGGAATTGTTGATCATTGGTGATAATTGTCTTGAGATGGATGCATAATGTATAGGTTATATGCTAGAAATTCATATAAACTTGAGTTGTGATTATTTGATCAAGAACTTGAAAGTACATGAATTGCTTGTTAAATGATTACTAGGAATGGAAACTTTGGAAATATGAATGATAATAAATTATAACTTAATTAAAATAATAAGATGCATGAAATTTAGATCAAACTAGTTAAATGAGATAAACAAGATTACTAGTTGATAATACTTGTAAAAATTCTGTTGAAAAAGGGTAACAAGAATTGAAAGTTACCATAATAAGAAACATTGTCAAATAAACGCTTAGGAAATTATGAAATGCATGGGCTTGATGATTTAAATGATTTGTTGACATTAGCTGAAATCTGGAAAATTTAGTTGTATTTTGATAAGTGTTCATATGAAAAATGATAAGCTTGATTGTTCATAAACATAGATTGCAAATTAAGAACTTAAAATCCGACTTAAACGTGCTATTTGAGATTATATGAACAAATCTGAAAATTAAGGATAAATTATAGGTTATAGTGTGTATATTTAATGCATGGGATGATTGTTTTGAAATTGCTAAGTCTAGTTGCTCGTCGGTAACTTTAACGGTCGAAAAACCGACTTTTAAACGTTAACCGACACAACGGTTTGGGACTGTTTTAGAGCAGCCCCTAAAGGTTGTATAATACTCACATATAATATAGGATGATATATGAGAAGAGGAGAAAATGACTAGACTTGGTCCTAGACGGTTCGTGTCGAAAAAACCGACACGAACCGTCAAAAGTTGTATTTTAAGAAAATATTAACGAAAATGAAAAATGACATTTTTTATATAATAACTTCTAAAACTTAACTAATATATATGTAACAAGAGTTTTTTCAAGCCATAAAAGCCATATTTTACACGAAATGCCGATCGGTTCGTTTTAAACCCGAAACCGATAAAACTGGCAAAACTAACGAAACCGACAAGATTTATAAATAAAATAAATAATTAATTAATATTTTCTTAAACTTTCCAGCAACTGAAACTTTAATATTTTAATATAATTATATAGTATCTTTATTAATTAATTTACTTAATAAACAATAGTCAACAAAAAACCGAACCATATGTGTGTTAAACTGTTAGGACTCTATTTGCTTGTGTGCTTGCGTGAACATTAGCATACGAATAATAAATAAAGGATTTTTATAAACTAAGACTCAAATAAGGTTTTTATTAACAAAACGTGTACTAATATAGGACACACGTATTTTGGAGAAAAAGGCTTCGAGCAGTGAGTATCTCTAAGAACCCCCTTGTTTTTTTTAAATGGAATTTTTATTTGTTTTATAATTGTTTTGGGGGAAAAGCATATTATTTATTACATATTGATTTTATTGATATTTTTAAAGGCATTTTATTTTACAAACCCGTGTCAAACACGGGATGAGTCTAGTTGGCTAAATAACGGTTAACCCTATAAAGGGGCACATGAATATGGGTAGATCTATCGGGGTGACGCCCCCCTAACTCCATCACGTTGGGTTAGAAGTGGGCATATTTTGAGTCTGGTATGTATCAGGTTATCAACTATGATAGTCATACGTAATGTTGTATACTTTGCTCGTCTACAACATCATGATTTGTTAAAGAGGTGCCTATTGTTTTTATGATATAATGACTGTAGATCATTATACATGGGTTTGTGTTATAATGGCGGTAGACCATTATACACGGGATGTTTTTGATATCATTCGGGGTGTAGTGACGATTACACATGAATTAATATTGGTATATAATGACGAGAGATCATTATATGGATGCTATTTTCATTATATATATATATATATATATATATATATATATATATATATATATATATATGGGTGAGATCTAGAGAGAACTCCTCTTAAAGAGAGAACTAGAGAACTAGTAAAGAATTATTTTTAACTATTTTTAAAAAAATATTTTGTGATTTTTTTTCTTTCCTCCTTCTAATAAGATGATATTGATACTAAAAAAAAGAAAAAAACTTGTCGGTGTAATACTGTAGTGCATATGTGCACTAATGCCTATTGCATATACACAATAGTGTTTTATTGCATATAATACAACACAGTTGAATTATCCAATACACACTATTGAATATATGTAAATACGACACTAATAATTGTATGCAATACACATTATTGCATATATATAATACAACACTAATGCACATATACACTCTATCGATTTTTTTAATTTTTGTATATAATATAACACTATTGCAAATATACAATACAAACAACTATATATATGATATTCAACACTATTTCAAATATTAAAATGCACACTATTGCACATATGCATTATAAAAAAAGTCGATGTATTGCATATATGCATTACAACGTTAATTTTTTTTAATTTTTTTTATTTTTATATTTTTTTGTGGTGAAGAATAACAACATATAAGAAGGATGAAAGAAAAAAAAATTAAAAATATTTTTTTAATTAAATTAAAAATACTTCATTATTAGTTCTCTAGTTCTCTCCATAAAATGGAGTTCTCTCATGATCCTCTCCCTATATATATATATATATATTATGGATTTTGAAATACTTCCATTGCTTATGGTAACTAATTGACGTATAATGGTCGCTAAACCACTATACCATGAGATTTATGTAAATTAATGTCTGATTGCTATATTTTCATGATAAATTGATTGAAGGTTCGTTTGTTCGTTTGCTATGTTTTCATGATAAATTGATTATTTCAGTATAAAGGTTACATTATATATGTGTGTGTGTGTGTGTGTGTGTATGTGTGTGTGTATATATATATATATATATGGACTATTTTGATTATAAAGGAAAACTCACCAACACAATGTGTTGACAAACGATTTTTAATATGTTTTTCAGGTAAGTGATGGCCTAGTGACGATCAAGGAAAAGAGGCGGGTGGTGTTTGAATATGGGAAATAATTTGGGACATGTAATAACCGTGTTTTTATACATGTGTAGACTTTTATTTTAATAATAATAAAGTTTCTTTGAAAAGTTAAACTTTGATTATTATTATTATTATACTATATTGTATTATGATTGGCTAACGACAACTGTCACAACCCAAACAACTTGGTCAAAAGTCTTCCGCTGTTTAAGTTAAGGTTTTCGGGGTTTGACAGAAGTTGGTATCAGAGCCAATCGTTATAGAGAATTAGAAAATATAGATTTTTCTAAACTATAACCAAATATTCAAACACGCGCTCTCTTGCTCGTCACGTGAAGCAAAAAGGTACACATGGGTGAAGTTAATTTTAATTATTAATACGTTAAATTGGAAGTTATTAATATATTATATTTATTAATTGTTTTATTTTCTAGCGATTACTTAGCATGGATTATGTAACATGTCACAAAAGCCTAGTTCACACTATTATCAAGATTCGCAACATCGACAGCAAGTCGAAGGACCGCCCCCCAACATCTTCTGTTGTGTCATTAATTGTGTACGGTGCCATACCTTTTCTTTGGATCTTTATATTCCTTTTAGAGAAATTATTCACACGCTCCTAGAGCCTATTTCCCACTAGTCTTAGGCCATATTTCATCTTCCTACGCAAGATCTGTTTGAAATCATTGCTAAGGATGACGATGCGAACCTACCTCTCCAGATTCTAATGATGCGTAACTCCGTTATCGATATTGTTGTTGTTTTAACTCAAGAACCTACCTATGGAATACTTAGACTTCTAGTAATTCCTTTCTATTACTCTTGATAGATATCATATAACTTAGATATTTTGGTAAGGAAAATTTGAAAACTTTTGATTGGTGCTGATGCGTATTCACACCTATTTAGTAGTTATTTTAGTAACTCTAAAAAAGTACGATAATTTTCCATTTTCACGATGATCTTTTGGGTTGATTATTGATTATTATGCGGTTGTGAATATTTCCTATATTTATTCACACGCCTTCAATAATTAACAATGACCTTTGTCTATTTCTGCTATCAAAAAATAATAGAAATGACAATAAATCACCCTTATTAAGACAAACACCTGCCATTAGAAGATCTAAGTTATAAACCTTCTTTGAAAAATTAGCTCAATAAATCACACACTACATTAACACTATGTAACATCCTAAATATTCTAATAATAAATAAAGAAAGTTGCGTTAAATTGTCGTGTGTTAAATAATATTAACTAGCATCTAATAAGGAAAAGATCATGGACTTGGACTAATTAAGATGGATTAAAGGGAATGGGCCTTAGGTCCATGGGCTTTAGGGGATATAAATATCCTCTTAAACCACCCTAAAACCCTAAATCCTCATTTCTTTCCATCCTAATCTCTACACACTCAAAAACACACACATATCACTACACCATATACGACCGAGGGGGAGACGAGAGAGATTTGAGTCCAAACGGACATTAGCTTGTATTAGATCTTTATTACACGAGCTATATACAAGATCTAGAGTTCATAAACGAGCTAAACGAGATCCAAACGAGCACTAAAGATATGTTCTTGACCCTTTAAAGTATACGTTTTTATAAGCGTTTAGCCTTGGAAATTAGAACGAGAATAGATCGGGTATAGACAAAAAGTAAAGTTGTAAACATGTTGCTAAAACGAAGCTAATGAACTCATAAACCTATGCGGCTTGATTAAATGAACCCATAAGATCTAGTTTTGAACGTTTTAATCTTAAAGGTCCAAACATTATGCACTTTCGGGTCGTGTTTTATCCAAAAATGGCCACGGGAACGTTTGCGAGAATAATCAACCTCTTATCAATATATTACACATTAAAACGGAATGATTATAGGGGTTTTAGGATGAGCCGTAGCCGCTGCTGGGTAACTTCGCCCGCAGCAACTTCGCCCGGCATGTTCGCTTGCAAGTAAGTTCACCAGCTGTGAACTTTGCCTGATAGTTAAGTTCGCCGGATGTTAAGTTCGCCACTGGTTAAGTTCGCTACTAGCAAAGTTCGCTGATGTTAACTTCGCTAGTAGCTAAGTTCGCTGATGTTAACTTTGCCAGTAGCTAAGTTCGCTTAAGTTAAGTTCGGTAACGAATCAGATAGCGAATCAGACTTAATACGTTATGAAGAATGGGTTAACAAATTAGAAAGTAAATTAAAATCCTAATTGAAAATGTGTTAAGTCAGTTAATGAAAATAAAATTTTTCCAAGCTGACCTGGCAGCTTACCCCAGCCAGGGGCTCTGCCCCTTGGACCCCGCGAGGGGCTGCCGCCCCTAGAACCCCGCTGCCAGGGGCGCTGCCCCCGGACCCCTGTTTGTTGTGGGTTATATAAAGATAGAAATACGATACGAGTAGTAATAGTTAATTGATACGTGTAATTGTTATACAGTTAGTCATACACAGCTCAAGAAAAGGGGATTACCATAAACGGTGAACGTAACCGCATTCAGGTGAGTTTCTAGCCCCATTTCCTTGTTATGTTTTCAGGGCTGTGTGCATACTCGATGTGATAGTTAATACCCTTACCTTAACTGGTAAGTGTATGCCTTATATGGTTTATATGTTGTGTATGTATATCTTAAATGTGAATGAAAGCTTGTCGGTATGTGAACGATCTTCGGATATTGCACATGCTAACAAGGAAGGTATGTTTATGATAGATGAATGTGTATGATAGATATATGTACAATATATGAGTATGTATGAATGATTAAAGAAAGTATGTATGTTATGGGTATGTAAAGACGGTATGTACGAAGATAAGAAAAGGGGACCAGACCCTAATAATATATGAGATAGAAGGGACCAGACCCTAATAATATCTGAGATATAGAAGTAAAAAGGGACCAGACCCTAATAATATCTGAGATAGACAAGAAAGGGATCAGACCCTAATAATATCTGAGATAGACAAATGAAAGAAGGACCAGACCCTAATAATATCTGAGATAGAAAAGGACAGTAATTTATATAGTATGAAAGTATTAAAGTACGAATGTATGTATGACTTATGTAATAAAGGTAAATTTGTAAAGTAATTATTATGTATCTTCGGATGCATAATTGAAGGTAAGTGTATGTATTGTATAATGTGTGATTAACTAGAACTCACTCAGCGTAGCTGACTTTTTGTATACACGCAGGTGAGTAGATTGAGGCAGTTCGCTTGATGAGGACACATGGCATCGAATTGAAGACACTGACGTCTCAAGGGAATGTTATGATGTTTTTAAGACTATGTTTTGTTTTTAAATAACTGTTAGTGTTTGATAAGACAAGAATTGAAAGTTATGTAATGTTTTATGGTTGAAGTTTTATATTCCACGTAAAGTTTTAATTAACTCTGATATTTAGAACTGCGTTTATGAGTAAATCCAACACCAAATGTAGGGTACCGGTAACGGGGCCTTACACACTACATTGAAGCAACAGAACTAAGGATGTAGTGCAAGTGAAGACACTAACAATATCGCTAATAATAGATATTTTAGCGGGGAATTATACCCAGAGTCACAACTCGGAAAGGAAAATAAGAGGGGGGTGATGGCGGTGTACCCATGGTACACGTGGGGACTACCCACACTGGCGCTAGCTTGTATTACACAATTTCAGTTAATAAATAGTAATCAAACTAAATGTCATACTTTTTTATAGACATTAATTAATTTCTTCTTAGAAAGATAAAAGTAACTTACTGTTAATGTGGCATTCGTCAATTTCAGGTCACTTTTGTTATGTAAACCCGACCCGTTTGTAACCCGAACATTTCATATATATAAAATATTGGATTTTTTCATTTAAAATATATAAAATATTGGATTTTAATATTTGTTTTATTATGCATTGTTTGACCATTTAAACATACCCATTTTCATGCAAACCATAAAAGAAACTTTATACCCAACCCTTCACTCTTTCCCTATATAAACAAGCTCATCTCTTTCATTTCCACCTTGTTCATCTCTCATCTTTTCTATCCCAAACAAAGAACACAACTTCATTTCTTCAAGGTTTCTTAATAATCAATCAAGAATCATTCTTTAATTTTTGTTTTGTTACTTAACTTATGGTTGAACAACATATATATAATATACACCCCTTGTTACCTTTGGTGGTCAGTTTTCCGGTCTCGATTGGTGAAGTGTCGGGCCTCGTAAGGCAAGGCTAAATGGAGGACTTTGGTGGTCTTTGGTATATATTTTCCGCATCTAAACATCTAACATTGTTATTTCTTACTAACCATGCTTAAATTATGCTCATCTTGCTTATTTATTAAGTTCCATGGTTATGGGTTTGAAGAGACTAGCCTCGGTTTAACCGTAAATAGCTCCAAACTGTAAACCAAACTTTGTTTACTAGTTTTGTTAAATAATTGTTTAAACATGCTTATTGTTAGATTTAAGTTTCTAAAATAATTTATATAAGTTTTATGGTTATGGGTTTGTTGAATCTTACCTCGGTCTTAACCTGAAACAAGATCCGAACCGAAAACCGAACTTTCGTTTAAAGACTATAGTGTTAACTTTTTTTGGTTGTAAAACTTAAGTATCTTCATTTATAAATTATTATACAAGTTCCTTGATATTTGGACATATGGAAACCATATATGAACTTATTGTGAGATGGAAACCGAACCAAACCGAACTAAACCGATTTTCACTTGCTTAAGACACACAAGTGTGTTTTTAGCTATCAAGACTTGTATGAATATTTAAAAATACTTTAGAAACTGATTTTAATTATTTTCCTAAGTACTTGGAAATTTTGGATCCAAATTGATCTCATAACAAAGTTTGGACCGACAAAATCGAACACTCGCTTAACAGACGTTGTTAGTTCTAAAACAATAGAACTACATACTTGGTTAAGTCTTATTAAATTTTATTGAGTTATCTCATAACATTTATTATTTTGGAAAGTTGACTTTTGGTTTGACCAAATATCAAGACCCAAACCAACAACCCGAACACTCGTTAAAACCCGTTTTAGTATCTATATTATAAAGAGACTTGCGTTCTTGCATTTTTACCCACCTTATTACTTAACATAAATTGAGTAATATTAAGGATAGATACTTTAACCCGGTTTCGAGCAAACTTATATTTTCAAAGGACTATTGTTATAAATTCCTATTTATTTACATTTTAAACCTTAAACTTTAATTGCTTCATTTCTCATCATGTATTTTATTTAAAGACTTCCAAGACAACTTTTCTAATATAAGACCTTTTCCTTTAGGCTTTGTTCGTTAAACCCGTCGTTCCGGTTAAACTCCAAATCATCCATCTTTCAAGTTTATTACTTGAACATGAGTACTTTCATACCCCGTTTTTCATCTTTCGTTTTGGGGGTGATATTGAATACTAATTTCAAACTAAATGCTTTATACTTGAGTCTTAAACCACAAACTTCATTGTATACTTTACTTAAATAAATGCTCGATTTGGTGTTCTATGCTTACATGTTATATGCTAATGTGCTTACCGCTTTTGGAGGATTGATTGATAAATCCTTAACTATTTGGTATTCTCTTATAGTAAGGTGTCGTAATGTGTTCTTATTAACAATTTCATACAAAATCCTAAACTATTTGGTATTCTATTATAGCAAGGTGTCGCTAATGTATTCTTATTAGCGATTTCATTTCATTCAAATTATTGCTATTATTTATTGTTTCGTATACAAGTTGTGGAATTTCCTATTTGATGTGCTAAAAGTAGTCAAATAATTATTAACTAAAATTATACTAATCTAGACACTAAGTAATACTCTAGACCCTTAAACTTACTTATACTACTAACCGGCAAGTGAACCGTTCGACTCTAGTACAACTAAGTAAGTCCGGATATCGAACCCACGAGACTCTTTAAATTACGAAACTAGCAAACAAGACTCAACAACAAGACACGACTATTTATTAATAATATTTAAGGGGGAATTTTATACTAATTAATTAAAACTCTAAATACTAATTGACTAATAATTAATACCTAATAATGATTAACTAATGATTACTTTAATTAACTAATTAATAAACTAATAATAAAATAATAAAACCAAACCCTAATTTATATAATAATAATAATAAAACATAATCATATCCTTAAAACTAATTAATTAATATAAAACCTTTAACCTAATTACTTTTAAACTAATAAACAATTAAAAACTTAGATTAATATAGATGACAAAGATAACTACCTAGGCTAGAATCCCCAAAGTTACGGTTATTAATTAAATGGAAAACTCAAGTTATGGAACTGGGATCATGAAATAGACCCTTGACAGAAAACCTGAACATGACCCTTGAACTTCAAGAAGACGCCTATGGATTTCCAACAAGTTTTAAGACTCACCAGTTTTATAAATTAAACTTCCTTACGGTTATTTAATAATTATGTCTAAGTATCTTTTATGAAGAAAACCTACCTTAAAGCGCGGAATTCAAAGATAGCAAAGCAAACTCAATTAACTTAATAGACTAAGCTGACAATCAAATCTAGACGGACTCCTTACGAAGAACTAAATCTAGTAATCCCGACAAGCAAAGATCTATCAATAGCCTATCACCTTACATCTTTCTAGGCTATCAGCTCACTTTTTTTAATTGATTTTATTGTTTCTATGATTTTAATCGATATTAATCACAAACTAGTCAAGAACACACAGTAAATGACCTAACAAAACCCTATCCTATGAAACAATCAACAAGGGCAATGTGAAAAAATAAATCCAAATAAACAAAACCAAGCAATCATATGCATTAATTAAATCAAACTCAACAATTTACTTAAAACATAAAATCCATAACGAAACGAAATCCAAACAAAATCAAACCGAACAATGGTTCATCACGACCTAGGTAGTTTATGAAATTTAGCCTAGCATCATAAAGTCTAAATCAAACAAAATAAGTAATACTGAAAACATGGTGAAAATCTAATAAACGAAAGATTAAAGGCGATAAAACCCGTAATCTCCAAACGTGAACGTATAAGTCTTCACCGGTTGTCCTCTTGCCTTCAAAATCACCAAGAAACGCGAAAATATGCTCCACGAACTCTAAAATTCGGCTGGTGGCTTCAGGTTATGTTCAAGTTTAAGTTAAAGATGTTTAAATACCCAAAACAAGGCCCAACTTGAAGCAAAAACAAATTAAAAATCACTACGTGAAAATTGACCTTCGGCAACATGAAAAAAGTGTGGCCGTAGGCCTTTAGCCACACACATTTTCTTCAGGTCATATGTGGCCAAAGGTCACGACACCGTGGGTATGATATGGCCACACACAGTTTTTAGTGGCCTTATGTGGTAATAAGTGTGGCTAAAGGGTACATGCATTAGTTGCTGGCCATCAAGAAGCCTCTCCAATAAGTGTGGCTGAACGGTAGAAAATGGCCACATGACTATTTCCTATGAGTGACCATTGCACGTATATAGCCACATGAATTATTATTTCAGCCACATGAATTTTACAATAATGTGGCCAATAGGGTTGTGTTAAGCTTGCATTGTGACCTATACCGTGTGGATATAGCAAAGAAATGGTCACTTAAATTTAATAATAGAGTGGCTAATTATATGATATAGACACTGGATATTACATTAAAAGTGGCTAAATATGTTTACTTGCCACTCAAACACTCATTTGTAGATTATAGTGTGGCTATTGTCTTACCATTTGTCACACGTAATGCTTTTCGTAATTTAAAGTGTGGCTATTGTCAAACTCTTCGTCACACATAGTGAGTACTGTGTGGCTAATCATATCATATAGACACCGGAGGTTATTGTCAATGTGGCTAAAAATGTGAACTTACTAGTCAAACACTCTTTTGTAGTTTGTGGTATGGCCATTGTCTTACCGTTTGTCACACATAATGTTTTTCCTAATTTAAAGTGTGGCTATTGTCATACTTTTCGTCACACATAGTGGTGTATTGTGTGGCCAATCATATCATATAGACACTGGAGGTTATTGTCAATGTGGCTAAAAATGTGACCTTGCCACTCAAACACTCTTTTGTAGTTTGTGGTGTGGCCATTGTCTTACCGTTTGTCACACATAATGCTTTTGTAATATAAAGTGTGGCTATTATCATACTTTTGGTCACACATAGATAAATGTGGCTATTTCATAAGTTTAACAAACCCAATAACATAAATTCAAAACAATTTTACATTAACAAACCTTCACTAATAAGTTATGAATTCAAAATATTTGAAACTAATACTAATTACTACCGACCTCAAACTTTCTCATAAACTCATTAAATTGTTTTTGTCTCCTTTCTTCATTTTCCTTAAGTTCTTTTTCCATTTATTCCATTTGTTTCATTCATTCTTCCAACTCGTTTCTTGACTTCCTTTCATCTTTTTCCATTTCGGCTCTAACTTTTTGAACCTAAAATTGTTAAAATATTAGCATCATAACTAGTAAAGGGTTAATGTGAGGCGAAACCTCAAAGCACGACGACTATCACGCACAGTCACATTAGACATAATGTATACACAAACAAACACTTTAATAGACGACTCGTTGGTGATAATAATCAATGTCAATAGTACTAAAAAGTCCTAACATGTATTCACACATCGTATCATGGCAAATCAACCAAACATTCATCATACAACTTAACTTATGATCACTTAGTTCACGAGACAGATTATAGCATGTACAAACTGATTTTATTCACTAAGAAAATATTAAGTATAAATTCTACAAAATTTACCACAGTTGAATATATGAATTAGGTTTATCAAAAAAAATTTATTATATTTTTCTCATACATACAAAATTCACAATAATTCAACCATTACAGATATGTACCAACAGTTCAGCAGATTGCACAACAAACACTTGTTTAATGGTTCTATCAATTCATTAATCTAAATTGTGCTGTCACTATTAGCTTTTAGCCACACATCAAATATTATAAGTGGCTAACAAACAATGTTATATGGTCACATAAACCTTTAAGTGTGACCATATTTATTAATTTTTAGCCACATATGAAACAATTAAAGTGTGACCATTAACTACTAATAATCACACGCTTTGTCTTAATGTCATCGTTAACTTTTAGCTACACATAAAACTTATAAGTGGCTAACAAACAATACTCTATGGTCACATATACCTATAAGTGTGGCCATATATATTAGCTTTAGCCACATCATTAACAAATTACTGTAAGCATAGATAATATTTGGCCACAGTTTATTACGTGTGGCTAATAAATATCACATTTTTTGTGAAAATGTGGCTACCAGCTGCGTTTTTTGTCACACAAATTGAATAAGAGTGGCTAAAGGTTCCAGCATGTGTGTTTTTTGTCACACGAATCTAATATATGTGGCTAAAGGTTCTAACATGTGTGTTTTTAGTTCTAACAGATGCGTTTTTAGTCACACGAATAACAAATGTGTGACGAAAGCGACCTCTAGCCACACATTTAGACCGAGGTGTGGCAAACCGCCCAGAGCATGAGTGTGGCCAAAAGCCAATATTCACGTAGTGAATCCACCAACAGCTACCCTAGGCGCCGCGTGAACAGGAGATGGGAGCCTGGCCGCGCTACGCTGCATGTCTCCATAAGGGGACCGGCCAGACCATACGCCAATGAGGTGCAAAACACTAAACTAGCAGTTTAAGATTTATATCACAGGCTACACGGCATACTCCAACGTTAAACCTACCCAAGCATCATATGATAACGTATTCAGATTTTAAAACTCATAATATTTCTACTTTTTCATACCAAAATTTGAGGCTTGAGTATGGCCAAACCTTTCATTACTTATCTTACACAGACAAAACGCTTTACCCACAAAAGATTTCCATTTTAACCATTTTATCAAATTGCCTTTTCATTTTCAAGGCTGAGCCTACCGACACATCCCAAGTTAAGTGCGTTTTCTTTTATTTATCTCATATTATTAGTAGTTTGAAAAACCAATTTCCGATAAAATCATCATCTCTCACTTTAACGCAAAAAACTAAAAACAAGGGACATTTTTAAAACATTTTTCAAATTGTTTTTAATAAACAAACTAAAAACATAAGTACGAAAACGAAAACAAAAATAAAATTAGTTGAAATACTTGTGTCATATCCCCACACTTAAATTTTGCATTGTCCTCAATGTGGGCACGGGAAACACGACTTGAAAAATTAAAACAAAAGCTAAAATTATAAAAAATAAAAAGCAAAAACCTAAAAATAAAAACAAAGACATAAAAACAAAATACAATGAAAAAGACTTAGCTGGTAATATGCGAGACTGTCAATGTGCCAGTCTAATTCCATGGGTGCTCTCCTCACCGACCGCTCAACATGAATTGGTAACTCATTCCCTCACTGAATGGACATGGCCACTCCTCTCGACAAACCTAAATAATATCAAACATAACATCTAAAAAATAAAGGTTACTTATAAGTTTTCAACATCCACCAACTTTCAACCCGCCAACCCAACCAAATAGTCTTCAAATAATTTCAGTACAGACCAAATAAAAATAAAAACACCATAAAAAAATAAAAACAAAAAACATCATAAAAGATATAAACTCCCAAAACTCAATCATCGTCCTCTTCTTCCTCCTCCGACTCCTGCTCAAAATAGGGGAATGGTTCTGCATTATCAAATTCTAGATGACCCGTTTGGTAAACCGGTGCTCTATAACCATAACCCGAACCACCCGGGGCACTCGACCCGCTCGGACCCGCAACATCCGGCTGTTGGAGAGACGCATGCAAACTAATCCTCAAACTAGTCATCAAATACCTCATATGCTCATCTTGCCTTCTCTGGTTCGCCTCTTTCATCTGTCTTAACTCATCCCGCTGCTCGGTCACATACCCCCTAATCTTATCAAAACCGGACTACATCCTGTCATACAATGCGTCCACAGTAATAGTCTCGGGGCGAGGCTCTATGACCGGGAACTGAACACCTGGTCTCTCGGATCTGTGAAGCGGCCTCTGGTGACGTGTCGGTAAACCGGCTCTCATAGCCGCAACAGCTTCAGTGTTCAGCGGTGGATGAATCTGCGGGCCCAACTTAACATCCTCCCACTCTAACGGGTCAGTCATCTTCAAAATACACGCCTTTCTCAAATCCTTGACTCCCAAAAACTCTCTTCCGGGTCCCAATCTCATATACTTCGGTTTAAACTTATTAAGCACACCCAAATTTTTAGCAATGAGCGTGATGTATGGGCCCATATCTAGCTTTGACCTATTTTTGGTTCCACCACGTCTCGTCCAATGAAATGAAAATGCCAAAATACTTGCATAATTAATCAGAACCTTCTCAACCATTGCAAATAAACAAAAAATATCCATCCAGTTAACCTTATTATCGCCCGAACCGCGACCAATCAACGTATTCACCAAAACCTGGTGAATAAAACGAAGCACCGGATCTCGAATATCCGAGCTCACCATCGATCCCAAAAACGGACAAATCACAATCTTGTTCCAAAACGCAGCCAACTCGTCCTGACCAAAACTCACCTCCTGTTTACTTGTGAACGCCCCTCGAATACTTGTAAGAAAATCCAGCTCTTTAATCTCATCCTCTGTATAAAATCCACTCACTGCCGCAACTTCGCCATAGTCATATCATACAACTCTCTTCCCAAAACAAACGACACCGCATCCGATTGAGCAAAATTGCCATATTTATATTGAAACATACTCAAAAATTCTAATGTCAGCTCGTGATATTGCGGTTCGTTAAAACATAGCATGGCCGTAACTTTCGGGCCCAATAACTTCTCAACTCTCTCTCTCTATGACCAATCGTATTCACTGCTAACGGGAATGGAATTCCCGCGTCGTGGCCCTTTGGCGAGGTCGGATTGAGCGAAGCTTTCAAACATCTCGTTACACTCGTTGACATTTTTCCTTGCCATTAAGTTACCTCCAGCAGCAGTGTCAAAACGAACTTGGGTTTCATATATCAGCCCGTTGTAAAACTTTTCCACGAGAGCCCATAGTGTAAGAACATTCTGTGAACAACGGGCAAGCAAACTCTGAAAACGCTCCCAAGCATGGCAATATTGTTCATCTGTCTCCATGGGAAACGAGTGAATCTGATCACGAAGAATAGCCGCTTTAGCAGGTGGGAAGTATCTCTTGATGAATGTAGAACGTAGTGCTTCCCAAGTGGTGAATGTGCCAGGCGGCTGAGTGTCGAGCCAAAGAGCTGCTTTACCTGCAAGTGAAAAAGGAAAAATATGTAAGAAAATAGCATCTTCAGTAGCACCTTGTAAATTAAAAGTTTCAAAACGTGGTAAAGTCGGTTAATGTGAGCCGGTACATCCTCGTCATCGTTCCCATGAAACTGATTAGTTTGAACGATGTTGTTCATGACGTATGACGGAATTTGCCACGAGTTGGGGTTGTCGATCTTAGGAACGACGATGCATGGCTGGTTTCCGGTTAAGCCATCGAAGGCTTGAGCAGCAATTGTCCTATCGTCGGCCATTTGGACGTCTGGTTGACTTCTCGGACTTTCTGGTGGTGAATTGTGCGGTGACGATTTTGGTGTAGAAGTAGCTTCTGACGGTGGTTTTTCTGCTGATGAGCTAGTCTCGGTCTTGAACGGAGAAAAATCCAGATTATCCAGCGATGGTCCTTGCGAACGAAGATGTGGCAAATACCTGAAGAACGTAACAAACCAAGTAAGTAGAATAAAAATAAAAAAAAACTAAAACAAAAATAAACTAAAATTTAATTAGACTCCTACGACTCAAAACAAAACAAATAGCACGTATGTAGCAAATAAGTCCAATTAAAGCAAATTACGCAAGCGCCAAGAGTCCCCGGTAACGGCGCCAAAAACTTGATGTGCTAAAAGTAGTCAAATAATTATTAACTAAAATTATACTAATCTAGACACTAAGTAATACTCTAGGCCCTTAAACTTAACTTAAACTACTAACCGGCAAGTGAACCGGTCGACTCTAGTACATCTAAGTAAGTCCGGATATCGAACCTACGTGACTCTTTAAATTACGAAACTAGCAAACAAGACTCAGCTACAAGTTACGGCTATTTATTAATAATATTTAAGGGGAAATTTTATACTAATTAATTAAAACTTTAAATAATAATTAACTAATAGTTAAAACCTAATAATGATTAACTAATGATTACTTTAATTAACTAATTAATAAACTAATAATAAAATAATAAAACCAAACCCTAATTTATATAATAATAATAATAAAACATAATCATAACCTTAAAACTAATTAATTAATATAAAACCTTTAACCTAATTACTTTTAAACTAATAAACAATTAAAAACTTAGATTAATTTAGATGACAAAGATAGCTACTTAGGCTAGAATCCCCAAAGTTATGGTTATTAATTAAATGGAAAACTCAAGTTATGTAACTGGGATCATGAAATAGACCCTTGAAAGAAAACCCGAACATGACCCTTGAACTTCAAGAAGACGCCTATGGATTTCCAACAAGTTTTAAGACTCACCAGTTTTATGAATTAAACTTCCTTACGATTATTTAACAACTTATGTATAAGTATCTTTTATGACGAAAACCTACCTTACAGCGCAGAATTCAAAGATAGCAAAGCAGACTCAATTAACTTAATAGACTAAGCTGACAATCAAATCTAGACGGACTCCTTACAAAGAACTAAATCTAGTAATCCCGACAAGCAAAGATCTATCAATATCCTATCACCTTACAACTTTCTAGGCTAGCAGCTCACTTTTATTTTTTTAATTGATTTTATTGTTTCTATGATTTTAATCGATATTAATCACAAACTAGTCAAGAACACACAGTAAATAACCTAACAAAACCCTATCCTATGAAACAATCAACAAGGGCAATGTGAAACAATAAATCCAAATAAACAAAACCAAGCAATCATATGCATTAATTAAATCAAACTCAACAATTTACTTAGAACATAAAATCCATAACAAAACGAAATCTAAACAAAATCAAACCGAACAATGGTTCATCACGACCAAGGTAGTTTATGGAATTTAGCCTAGCATCATAAAGTCTAAATCAAACAAAACAAGTTGTAACACCCCGACCCGGTTAGGGCTGACATGTCACACAATACGGTAAATCAAATTTAATAATAACAATTTAATAAGAGTCTCAAAACCCTAAACTGTAATTAAGCCTTACGAAGGTCTTAAAATATTCAAAGCTCAAATAAATTTTTGCTTCATACCATCCAATATCTAAACTTTTATTATCTCTCATCACACGTTTTTCCCAAATTCCCGTGAACACCTGCTAATAGAAAATAAGAGAAAACACCAAAAAGAAATACGGTTGAACCAAAATAATTTGCTCAGTAACGGAAGAACAATAGCAATAATAGTATAAATAATACTATAACAATGAAAATGATGTCAAACAGTTAACAATAAATTACCAAGTAACGATAAGATGATACCAAGAGGCGAACAATCAATGACATATCAATAACGGTGCAACGATAAGACGATACCATACGACAAACGATCAATGATGAGCCAATAATGGTATCACAATACCATACGCTGACTTTTAACAGTAAGATAATACTATATATATATATATATATATATATATATATATATATATATATATATGTCGAACGATCAATAATGAAACTATACAGTAACAATTTAATTCGGAAATACCCATACGAGCCAATAACAATAATTCAATACAATATGTACATTAGCTGCAGAGTAATGCACCAATATGTAAAGGGGATGTGGGCACTCACACCTATCCCTCTACCAATAACAATAACAATGATTTCCTAGGATCGATCCATACGCCTCTATAACAATAATCAATATCCAATAGGTGCCACTCTAGCACACAATAACAATGTAGAGACGCTGTGGACTAATCGCCCTGCCACAGATAGAGCACGTCAACGGTGTCTCGATTGACGCCTTATGTCCCCATAGGTGGATGTGCTCGGGTATTGAGGTCAATGAAACAATATACTTTCAATAATAATAATAAATAAATAAATATAACCATATATAATGGTTCAATAACTATAACTAATGATCAATAGGAACATGCGATAATGAGTCTAAAGGATTAATCTATCGCATGTAGAGCTATGGAAATAACTCAATCCAATACTTGCATTTTAACTCGAAAGTCTAAGCAAAGGTTTCAATGACGATGACAATACGAGGACGATAATGAAAACAAAACGCTATGAGAGAGACCATAAAATCCGAACCCTACGAGATCAATAAAAACCATATTACACTAAAAGAAGGGGACAAGGAATCCGTACCTTAATCGATGAGCAAACACACATTAAGTACAGTTTAACTTTAACCCGCACGCGAACCTACAATATTATTTTAAATTATATTATATTTTAAATACTCAAGTTTATTATTGTTGGTGTTAGCTTATTAATTCTCTCGTTTCAATGTTGAGTAAATCTTTTGTTCACTCATACTTTTGTAAAGTCCTCGTCAGTAATCCAAATATCTTTAACTAAATTCACAATTAACTTGACATTACAAAGTATCCAGAATTCATGATAAGTCCATTTTACGTTTACATAATTTTGATTTATATTAGCATACAATAATAATAGGTAAAATTGGTGATTTATTATAAAAACAAATATTGCAATCAGATTCATATATTGCATGACTTCGATTTTTTACTTTTAATTCGGATTATATTATCGTTACCTTGAGGATGGTTGTGTCGTTTGGTTTGGTCTCCGTTGCATACCACGATGGCGGTAGAGTTGTGCAGTGGCGGCGAGCAGTGGTTGGCTTTGACTCCGGCGAGTAGGGGTGGTGGTGGTAGTGGTGTTTGAATGGCGGCAGCGTCTCTCAGAAGAGCCGGAGCTGGCGGTTCCCCGTGGACGTAAACCCAATTGCAGAAGTGTTGGTTGTCTTCAACAACAACGGATAACGGTGGTGGCGACTTACAGCAAGGCTAACAGGCGGCGGCTAGGAGATACAGAGGTTTTAGGGTTCTCGATGAAGAGATCGTTTGTACATTTGTCATGTATATATAATTGAGTGCTAACCACCCTTAATTTCGTTTCCATAATTAATAAACTAATAAATTGATTTTACGCATTATTCTCCATAAATATAGCCGTAACTACGACAGTTTCCTACAAGTCAACTTTCATTGAATGACACAAAAGACCCTTCTCACTTTGTTTCTTATTTATTTTAGTAATTTACAAAATAACAACTTCCAGGTAGTATTTCTTTTACATAATACTAACTTCAAATTTCAAAAGATAACCTGACTACTGTGACACTAATAATTTCATTATTAATATGCTCTTATGCATCAAAACAATACTTATGACATGTTCGATTTCCGCGGTAAACGCTCTATCAATTTCACCAGATATAAACTCTTCTAACAATCAACATAATAATTCGACCTTTAAAACATTGTTATTTTATCGCATTTAATTCATCGACATTTTTATTCAATTCGGTTTTATTTATTGTCAATTCATAAATATCCAACATATTTAATACATAATTATAATATTTTAGGTTTTCGAGTTTCGTATATTACAATTCTACCTCCCTTAAAATAAATTTTGTCCTCGAAATTAATGCCACACGTCACTACACGTTGGGCTATTTCAACCCTCTACCCCTTAAAAGAAAATTTCGTCCTCGAAATTTTATGACTTCTAAACAATAAGTATTCAATTGCGGGTAAACTATATGGATAACAAGGATGGGAAAACGCAAGATTAAAGAGGTTGAGAAACACACATGTGTTTTATTTAAAAAAAAAACACAACTAATAGCGATTGCAATCATTTAGGCCTCGGATATTGGGAGTGAATCGCTTCCTCTAGTAGCCTAACGTTCCAGAAATCTTTTTTTTTATTATATATATATATATATATATATATATATATATATATATATATATATATATATATTAAGGTTTGGATTCTCAAATATTTTGGCAAACGGTAATGATTTCCTACACGTAACAAGTTCTTGACGACTCAAGCCTCAAGTGCTTCTTTATACGATAAGTCGTAGTGAGTATTGTGTATAAGGTAGTTCACCATGTTAAAAGGACGATAATCCTAACCCGAATGACTATGATATATGGAAAGATTGTGCACTTGTGATAGCTACAGTGGTACAAAAACAACAAGGGAGTAAAATAATTCACTGGTAAGTTTGCTAGATTACTTGTTATCTACATAGGATTATTTAGCTATAATATAAATCAAGCAAAGAAAATTATATCTACCATGTAGAGACACTACAACTATAGATTAATAATAGAGCCCGAAACGATAACATATGAGAATCTCATGATGATTTAAAATCAATTTTTTTTTTGAACATCAGTCTACAAAATAAAACTCCACCAGCGCACGCTCGTACCTGTAAATTCACTATTACATTCCAGAACTGTAATCGTCAATTTACCTTACAAGGGTGTCCTAAGTGTCATTCTATCATGCATCTTAATGACATAATATATTTATAAATGAAAACGAGTTGAGCAAAGCTAAATTGACTTTTGAGAGACGGAAAAAATGGTAATTAATAACCAAAACGCTAACAAAATAAGTGACACTATTAAAGTTGATATACAGCTCTTGACGAGTGCTACTAAAAGCAAGTTAAATAGCAAGATCAAAGCTTGAACATAAGCAGGCTTCTTCATTATATCAGTCGTGTCCACTATGATCTTCAAGAGTCATTCTTTAACTTCAACATTGGAGGCAGTAGAACGATCGATCAATATATATTTAACACAATCAGGAAAAAAAAAAATGAGAAAGAGAAGTATTTTAGTGCGTCTCTCATAAGTAGATATATTTTACAATTAGAAAGAGGTTCAAAAAGTACGACTGAAAGTAAATATCCTAACCCAGCGTCTACCCAATCTCACATTTTTTTTAATTTTTTATCTTTTTATTTTTTTACAATATAATTAAGTTTCGACAGGATAGAGCCTAAAGCTCTGATACTATAATTGTAACACCCCGACCCGGTTAGAGCTGACGTTTCACACAATACGTTAAATCAAATTCATTAATAACAATTTAATAAGAGTCTCAAAACCCTAAACTGTAATTAAGCCTTACGACGGTCTTAAAATATTCAAAGCTCAAATAAATTTTTGCTTCATACCATCCAATATCTAAACTTTTATTATCTCTCATCACACGTTTTTCCCAAATTCCCATGAACACCTGCTAATAGAAAATAAGAGAAAACACAAAAAAGAAATACGGGTGAGCCAAAATAATTTGCTCAGTAACGGAAGAACAATAGCAATAACAGTATAAATAATACTATAACAATGAAAATGATGTCAAACAGTTAACAATAAATTACCAAGTAATGATAAGACGATACCAAGAGGCGAACGATCAATGACGTATCAATAACGGTGCAACGATAAGACGATACCATACGACGAACGATTAATGACGAGCCAATAATGGTATCACAATACCATACGCTGACTTTTAACAGTAAGACAATACTATATATATATATATATATATATATATATATATATATGTCGAACGATCAATAATGAAACTATAGAGTGACAATTTAATTCGGAAATACCCATACGAGCCAATAACAATAATTCAATACAATATGTACATTAGCTGCAGACTAATGCTCCAATATGTAAAGGGGATGTGGGCACTCACACCTATCCCTCTACCAATAACAATAACAATGATTTCCTAGGATCGATCCATACGCCTCTATAACAATAATCAATATCCAATAGGTGCCACTCTAGCACACAATAACAATGTAGAGACGCTGTGGACTAATCGCCCTGCCACAGATAGAGCACGTCAACGGTGCCTCGATTGACGCCCTATGTCCCCATAGGTGGATGTGCTCGGGTATTGAGGTCAATGAAACAATATACTTTCAATAATAATAATAAATAAATAAATATAACCATATATAATGGTTCAATAACTATAACCAATGATCAATAGGAACATGCGATAATGAGTCTAAAGGATTAATCTATCGCATGTAGAGCTATGGAAATAACTCAATCCAATACTTGCAATTTAACTCGAAAGTCTAAGCAAAGGTTTCAATGACGATGACAATACGAGGACGATAATGAAAACAAAACGCTATGAGAGAAAGACCATAAAATCCGAACCTTACGAGATCAATGAAAACCATATTACACTAAAAGAAGGGGACAAAGAATCCGTACCTTAATCGATGAGCAAACACACATTAAGTACAGTTTAACTTTAACCCGCACGCGAACCTACAATATTATTTTAAATTATATTATATTTTAAATACTCAAGTTTATTATTGTTGGTGTTAGCTTATTAATTCTCTCGTTTCAATGTTGAATAAATCTTTTGTTCACTCATACTTTTATAAAGTCCTCGTCAGTAATCCAAATATCTTTAACTAAATTCACAATTAACTTGACATTACAAAGTATCCAGAATTCATGACAAGTCCATTTTACGTTTACATAATTTTGATTTATATTAGCATACAATAATAATAGGTAAAATTGGTGATTTATTATAAAAACAAATATTGCAATCAGATTCATATATTGCATGACTTCGATTTTTTACTTTTAATTCGGATTATATTATCGTTACCTTGAGGATGGTTGTGTCGTTTGGTTTGGTCTCCGTTTCATACCACGATGGCGGTAGAGTTGTGCAGTGGCGGCGAGCAGTGGTTGGCTTAGACTTCGGCGAGTAGGGGTGGTGGTGGTAGTGGTGTTTGAATGGCGGCAGCGTCTCTCAGAAGAGCCGGAGCTGGCGGTTCCCCGTGGACGTAAACCCATTTGCGGAAGTGATGGTTGTCTTCAACAACAACGGATAACGGTGGTGGCGACTTACAGCAAGGCTGCTATGTCTTTCCTCCCAACAGGCGGAAGTGATGGTTGTCTTCAACAACGGATAACGGTGGTGGCGACTTACAGCAAGGCTGCTATGTCTTTCCGTTCTGCTACACCATTCCGTTGGTTCTTCCGTTTTCATTAATAAGTATGGTCCAAGTAGGTTTGATGTTTTTATGGAATATCTCTAAGTAACATCGGGCAAGGTTCAACTCAAGAAAGGAACAGTGCTACCAAGCATACTTTGCTAATAAGCTATCTTCTAGCAAAAGGTTGAAGGGACCATTGAAGAACAAGGTTGGTCGTAAGGTTTTGTCGGGCAAAGTCTGGCAAAGTCAAGAAGATTGAAGTCTATCCGGTGAGTATTTTACTTGGTTATATACTCTTCAAGTAAAGTCTACCCGGAAACTGATCCCGAGCACACTCCTATGTTACCAAGTTATGAAGGATGGCAGAGCATACTCGGAAAGACAAAATTGATGCAAAGCCTACCCGGAACACTTGTTTTACACTTAGGATTATTTCTGAATATGTAATTTGAATATGTTTTAGCATTTAGGGTTTCTAGAAGGAATGACAGCTGTCCTAGGGTTTCAGGCCTATAAAAGGAATAATTAGGGCACACCCGAGAAAACGAACGGAGTGAGAGGCGGTATGCGATACTAAGTGAGAACATCTATTGAGAGACAGCCGTTCTTAGAATCGTACGAACATAACTTTCCTATCAAGAAACCCTAAATCGATTATCCTTTTGTATGATTAACCTTGTATGAATGGAAATCTTTTGAGTGAATCTTGTGTGTGTTAGTTACCTTTGATTGTTGATAGCAACTACCCTGTTTATTATTGATTCCGCCTTTAATAAACAGTAATCTTTCTAAATATAGCAACCCGTCATTAACTCCCTTGTCGACACATTTATTTGTGTGAGTTATGACATGATTTGAGTAAGATCCAGCTAAAATCGGGGACCTGACAAATAATTAACTTAAAAACGTGGGAAAATCTTTTTGTTATTTTCTTTTTCAAATTTTACCCTTTAGCTCGGAAATCAAAAATAAAACAGAAAACAATAAAAACAAAATATTTTTGGATTTTGAATATTTTTGAAAGAAAAACAAATACAACTATGACAAATATGAAATCTATTATATGAAAGCAATACATATTTTTGTGAGTTGAGCAGAGAATCATACTGACCAAATCGTCATTCCATCTCAGCTTTATATTTCAGCGTTATTATGACTGACGTTAAGTCGGTCATTGATATTGTTGTCCACTTAAATCCTATAACAAACTTTCAAGTGTTTTTGTGATATGATTTAGTTTCATTTACGACACATAATATCAGAAACGATCAACATCTAATCTCGATTCAGACCTAATTTGACTTTTACATGTCACCCCAACTTGACTTAAACCATTATGCCTAAAGATCAAAATATACGATTTATATTGATTAATCAATCTAAGCTCATAATCCCCATTACAAGGCATACCCCAGTTATCAAGCAATACACCAAGCTTCATTTACTGTGAATGAGTATGCACGAGTTCATCTGTAGGCTTACAAACATTGTATCCCCGGGTCCGTTTCTTAATGGTATTAAGACGCACGCAAGGGAGGAACAATGATGACTCACAACGGATTTTGATCAAGTCAGTAATGAATTTGTACGCAAGGGAGGAACAATGTATGACTCACAACGGATTTTGATCAAGTCAGTAATGAATTTCTACGAAGTACAGCAGTGATCAAGTTTATTGACTTAGGTTTTGCTCTTAAAACATTTGAAATATTCAGATTTTGAATACCCAAATAATAAGCCGCATAAAGATTCATAGTGTCCAAAACTGGATGCATCCCAACAATACAGGATTTGAGGCCATAAGACCATACACCATTGAAGCGTTAACCATAAAGTAGATGCATTTTATATAGAACTTTTTTGTTTTTTGTGATCAAACAGACATATGGCTTGAGTATGACAAGCTATTACATTTCTGCCTTCATTATCGAGACTTTTGGAAGAGACTAACAACTCTTTCAATTTGGAAATTCTTATGTTTATATCACATACTACCCTAATAGTTTGTTTAAGACCTACCAAAGCACCAATGCAGTTAAGTACTTAGTCTTTTAAGCTTATTTCTTACTGGATTTGGGACTAGATGATCAATGCACTATCATCTTCTCTTTTTTGCTTCAAAATTCATTTGTGAGGAGAAAATTTTTTAATGTTTTTGTATTTTTGAAATATATGAATGTTTTTTTCTTTTTATCTGTACAAACAAAAAGCACAACATTTTTGTATTTTTCCTTTTTTCTCCCACAAAAACCAAAAATTAAAGAAAACAAAACAAAATAAAACTATACAAACAAAAATTGATTATCTGAGCTTAGGATATCAGTAAGAGTTTTCAATCCGTTTAAACCAAGCAAAAAATTAAAGCGTGTTTTATCAAATGCTTTGGTAAACATATCAACTTTCTGAAAATCTATGTGCACCTTCTCTATATCGATTAATTTCATTTCAAAGCAATCACAAATGAAATGATATCTAATATCAATATGCTTCGTTTTAGAGTGGTGCACGGGGTTCTTCGTGATACAAATAGCAATTGAGTATTAATATATATGGGAATAGTAAGAAACTTCAAACTGTAATCCCGCAAGTGTTGCTGGATCCAAAGAACCTATGAACAACAACTCCAGGCTGCCACATATTCTGCTTCTGCGGTTGTAGTTGAGACCGTTGTCTGCTTCTTACACTGCCAGGAAACAAGCCGGCTTCCTAGAAATTTCCGTAGTTGACTTGAAGATGATATTACATCCTCCATAGTCCGAATCGGAAAACACAGTGAGATCAAAGCTATCATCCTTGGGATACCATAACCCGGTGCCAGGATTACTCCCCAGATAGTGAAATATACGTTTAACCGTTGCCAGATGAGTCACTCGGGGATTCGATTGGTACCTGACACATAAATAAACAACAAACATGATATCAGGATGAGAAGCAGTAAGATACATTAAAGAACCTATCATAGCTCGATCTAGGGTAGGATCAACGACATCCTCCAATTCGTCCAGTGACAAATTGTGACCGAAGGGAAGAGGAGTCGAAGGAACTTTTCCGGCAGTTATCTTGATTCGGCTCAAGTCATCGTTCACATATTTCGTCTGATGGATGAAAATTCCAGTGTCAAACTCATGAAGCTACAACCCTAAGAAGAAATTCATCTCCCCCATCGAGCTCATCTCGAATTTTGTCTGCATCGATTTCTTAAAGTCCTTACATAGCTTGTCGTTTGTATAACCAAATATGATGTCATCGACATATATCTGGACGAGGAGCAAATCTTCCCCGATAGTCTTATAGAAAAGGGTACAATCCATAGTCCCTCATTTGATGCCACTATACGTAAGATGGTCAGCAAGTGTGCCATACCAAGCTCTCGGGGCTTGGTGTAGACCATAAATAACCTTGTTTAAATGATAAACACGGCCAGGATAGTCCGGATCTTAAAAAACAGGAGGCTATTTCACGAATACCTCTTCATGAAGTTTCCCATTAAGAAACGCACTCTTAACATCCATTTGATAAACTTTAATGTTCTTGAAAGCTGCATAGGCTAGAATATGCGTATAACTTCCAGTCTTGTAACAAGAGCATATACTTCAGTGTAATCTACGCCTTCTTGCTGATGAAATCCTTGCACAACCAAACACGCTTTATTACTTACGTTGACCCCACAATCATCCTTTTTTACATTTAAAGACCCATTTGGTTAGAATAGGCTTCTTAACTCTATCCGGTTTATCAATGAGATCCCATACACCCAGTCGACTGAATTGTTGCAACTCTTCTTGCATAACTTCTACCCATGATAAATCATCAAGCGCCATACGAACACTCATAGGTTTCATTTAAGAAAGAAGGCACTTGTATTTAGCGATATTCATGATTTTTGAGGAATGCATATTGGCATACGCACACAATACATTAGTATCATCTGTACTAGCAATCTGATGGCGTGTCTAAAGACCAGCATCAATATCACCAATGATGTTTTCCTAAGGGTGATACGTGTGAATTCGAAGTGTCGGATTCTCAGGCACAACAATATTATCACTTAAGTTAGTGAGATTGTCATCAACATCATGAGATAATTCCCCAACCTGATGATTATCAGTAATAGTACTGAAGAAGAATCAACAAAATGACCATCATCTGATGATATAGAAATGACATTAGATGTATCAGGATGATCATCTTGTGGTGCATCATTATAATTATAAGCTCTCGGTGTGGAAAATATTTGATCTTCCAAGTCAGCACGCACCAAGTCTTCATCCTGGAGATCAACTATGTGAGTAAATAAATTAAATAAACTTTCATAATCGATCATCCAATCAGGATCCTTTCCAGCAGGAGATGTTGTGTAACTCTGGTAGTCAACATGGTACCATTCTTCAACAAAACTTGAAGAGAAATTGAAAACACGTTTATTAGGCGATGCATAGCCCAAGAAGTAACCTTCAATAGACTTCTCCTCAAATTTTCTCGCATCTCATTTTAACATTGTGCAAGGATACCCGAAAGATTCAAGAAACTTTAAGTTAGGTTTGCGGTTATTCATATGGTCATAACTTGTCTTTTGCAGCTTCCTAACCGTTAGAACACAATTGAGCGTGTAGAAAAAAGTGTTAACTGCCTTATTCTAAAATTGAACAAGAAGCTTTGAATCTACAAGCATTGTTCTTGCTGCTTCAAACAATGCTTGGTTCTTCGGTTCTGCCACACCATAAAAATAGTGGTGGCGACTTACAGCAAGGCTGCTATGTCTTTCCTCCCAACAGGCGGCGGCTAGGAGATACAGAGGTTTTAGGGTTCTCGATGAAGAGATCGTTTGTACATTTGTCATGTATATATAATTGAGTGCTAACCACCCTTAATTTCGTTTCCATAATTAATAAACTAATAAATTGATTTTACGCATTATTCTCCATAAATATAGCCGTAACTACGACAGTTTCCTACAACTCAACTTTCATTGAATAACACAAAAGACCCTTCTCACTTTGTTTCTTGTTTATTTTAGTAATTTACAAAATAACAACTTCTAGGTAGTATTTCTTTTACTTAATACTAACTTCAAATTTCAAAAGATAACCTGACTACTGTGACACTAATAATTTCATTATTAATATGCTCTTATGCATCAAAACAATATTTATGACATGTTCGATTTCCGCGGTAAACGCTCTATCAATTTCACCAGATATAAACTCTTCTAACAATCAACATAATAATTCGACCTTTAAAACATTGTTATTTTATCGCATTTAATTCATCGACATTTTTATTCAATTCGGTTTTACTTATTGTCAATTCATAAATATCCGACATATTTAATACATAATTATAATATTTTAGGTTTTCGAGTTTCGTATATTACACAAGTAATACTGAAAACATGGTGAAAATCTAATAAACGAAAGATTAAAGGCGATAAAACCCGTAATCTCCAAACGTGAATGTATTAGTCTTCACCGGCTATCCTCTTGCCTTCAAAATCACCAAGAAACGCGAAAATATGCTCCACGAACTCTAAATTCGGCTGCTGGCTTCAGGTTATGTTCAGGTTTAAGTTAAAGATGTTTAAATTCCCAAAACAAGGCCCAACTTGAAGCAAAAACGAATTGAAAATCCACCAGCAGCTCCCTAGGCGCCGCGCGACCAGGTGATGGGTGCCTGGCCGCGCGGCGCGGCGTGTCTCCATAAGAGGGCCGGTCAGACCGGCCCGGTCTGACCGATTCTCTGTTCTGACCCTTCCTGACACGTTCCGGATCTCCGTTTCGGCTCTTTTTAGCTCGTTTTTCGTCCTTTTTGATCACGATCAACTCCCGGAACCTACGAAACATAAAAGTGTTAGTAGTATACAAATATCGACTAAAAACAAACAAAAACTATTAAAATATTAAATAAAATATACACGGGAAACATAAACATTTAGCATTATATCACTATTATATACATATTGTTCAAAACTATGAAATTGCTCACCATCCTTTGTGTTGATAAAATTTATTTTATGCAATGTTACAGGTTTGACTTTTTGTTGACTCGAGACTTGGAGAAAACGCTATCAAAGACCGTTAGGATATTAGCAAAAATGAACAATATATTATTTGCTATGTTTTGTTATGATTATTGTATGAACATGATATGTGACATCTTATGATTTTGTGGAATCAGATGAGTTTATTAAATATTGTCGCTTTAATAGCGTCTTGTGTATTTGGGCAATCCGTTGCACCCCGGCATGTTCCACCGCATTTGGTCGGGGTGTGACAGATTGGTATCAGAGCCACAAGACTATAGGATAGGTGGTTAGACGTAACGACCTAGTATGGTTATGCTTTAGGGTCCTATCCGTGCGCTTATACGTGTTTACTCTATTTGATTGTTCATTTCGCATGTTTATTTATAAACTTGTTTAAAACTCACCAATATCATAAATGTTCACATACACACACTTTCATAGTATTTCAAGGTATCCTTACCTTAATACGCAAAAAGTAGATTTTCATTGTGTTTTATGGATCCAAGTTTAACTTGTATCCCATTGTTTAAAATTCCTTAAAAGTTGCATTTATATCGGGTTTGTAGCCATCATAGGAAACGAGACATTATGAAACTTCAATTTGACAAAAAGATTCCAAGAATCGAAGGTGATTTACTTACGTGGGATGGTTGAATTGTAGTGCTCGTTTTCTAGGCCAATGAATCGTGTTATACATGTCAATACTTTAAGTAGTCGAATGCGAGCGTTCTGGTCGCCATCCTAATTTTGGTGTTGAAAACACGAGAGTCACGGTTGTTCGTGGACAAGTGTTTTTAACATCTCGTTGTATCTCCATTTTATTACGTGTTATTATCGTTATTTGAGTCGAAAACATGAAAAAGACGCGGTGGTACGTGCACATGTTTAGACTCCAATATGGCGTTTTATAAATATTTTTAGTGCCGGAATATCAAATCATGGTGGTTCATGTACGATTTCCGAATCTACAAATCTCAAAATCTCAAATTTTCAAGCTTTAACCTCTCAAAACTCATTTACGTTTTTGTTTTGGATTGTTATTTACATACAAAGTTTCATATTTTATTTAACACTAACATCTTCTCCTCAATAACTCTAGGATTCACAATCAAAAATTGAAGTTTTATTTTATTTTTATACACCCTCATATTCATTTCTTTTTACCTCAAACTTATTCCATTTCTTTATAATTTTTTAGCATGCCTCCGATAAGTCGCCACCCGCGCAAGAACTCCAACCAACGTATGGCTGCTTTCGTCGTCAAGCAAATGGCCGCAGTGATTCCCGAACTTATAACTCAAATTCGAGCTACCCAACCTCCTCCACCCGTTGTTGCACCCGTTGAACCCAAACCCGCATCCTACTCGTACAAGCAATTTACTAGTGCCAACCCAACCGAGTTCTTGGGTACGAACTGCGCGACTACATTGTTGCAATAGTTCGAGTCGATGGAGAATGTGTTTCGACACAGCGAGTGCCCCGATGCGAAAAAGACAAATTTCGCCTCGAGCATGTTTAGAAAAACTGCTTTTACATGGTGGGGGTAGTGTTATGCACCTCCAAGGATCGGAAACGGCTATGGCTCTTCCATGGTCCGATCTCAAGGCACTTATGATGAAGAATTCTGTTCTAAACACGAGCTCCAAAAGCTCGAGGAGGAATTCGGGAACCTCAAGCAAGATAGTGGTGATAATGCCGCCTATTCACTCCGTTTCCACGAGTTGAGCATTCTCGTCCCTCACTTGGTTACCCCGGCTGAGCATGAGCTTGATAAATACATTGGGGGTTTACCGATGCAAATCCGGGACTCAGTAATGAGTAGCAAACCCTTGAACCTTGAGGACGCCATCACTCTAGCCGATGCACTATCGGAAAATCATGTGAAGGCGGGTACCCTAACCCTCAAGTAACCAAGTGAGAAAAGCAAAACCGAACCCGCACCTCAAGCCAAAGTTGAACCCGCACCTCAAGCCATTAACTACTCCAACTCTTCCCGCCTCAACAACAACAACCAAAAGAAACCAAAACCAATTACCGAAACTATGCCGTTACCCAACCACAACCTCAACAACAAACCCAAGCTCCACCACAAACCCGAAAACCTTATACCGTTACTTTCCCACTATGCAATAATTGCCAACTTCACCACCCATCACACTTGCCTTGTCGCTATTGTAACCTTTGTAACCGATTTGGTCATCTCAACACCACATGTCGCTCCGCACAACGTACACAACCCAACCAACCAAGAACCACTCCCCAAAATTCCCAAAACCATTTCGCACCATACCCACAAAACCCTCCTCAACAACCCCGAGCTTGCTTTAATTGTGGCGATTCCAATCATTTCCACAACAATTTCCCTCGACTCGCCTATGCCAACCAAGACCAAACCTTAGCCGTGCCCTACTATCAAACCCAAGCCTACCAAGTCCAAACCTACCCACCTCAATTTCCCCAACTCAATGCACCACTCATCTAACCCGTGCAAGCCATTCAAGTACCTCCTCCTCCTCCGCAAGTGCCTCAAGGAAATCATGGTAATCAAGGGCGAGCTTTCATGATGAATGCAAATCAAGCTTAAGTGACAAACGATGTTGTGAACGGTATGTTTCTGGTGAACCATAATTTGGCTTATATTTTATTTGATACTGGTGCCGATAGAGGTTTTATTTCTTTGAAATTTGAGTTGAAACTTGCTATGCATCGAACCAAGCTTTCCCGACCGTTTTCTGTTGAAGTCGCCAATGGCAATTCAATTACCATCAATTCTGTCATCCGCGATTGTTCTTTCATTCTTTCCGAGCATAAGTTCTCCATCAATCTCATCCCGATGCAAATGGGAAGTTTTTATGTCATAGTAGGCATGGATTGGTTATCTTTACACCGTGCCGAAGTCGTTTGTTTCGATAAATTCATCCACATTCCGCTCGTTAACGGTAAAATTCTTAAAGTCTTCGGCAACACAACTTCTAGAAGACTTAATCTCATGTCGTGCTCTCAATCGCAAAAATACTTAGGCAAAATGAATGTTCCCTTTCTATCTCTCGCGATGACAAAACACACAAAGGAAAAGAAAATCTAAGATATTTATATTCTTTGTGATTTCCCTGACGTCTTTCCCTATGATGTCACCGATCTTCCACCCATTCGTCCGGTTGAATTTCGAATTGATCTTGTGCCCGGCGCAATGCCCGTGACCAAGGCTCCTTATCATTTAGCCTCATCTGAGATGCAAGTATTATCGAACCAACTCGAAGAACTTTCCTATAAAGGCTTCATACTTCCAAACTCTTCTCCTTGGGGTGCTCCCGTTCTCTTCGTGAAAAAGAAGGATGGTTCGTTTCATATGTGCATAGATTATCGAGAGCTTCACAAACTCAGTATCAAAAATCGTTACCCCTTGCCACGAATCAAGATCTCTTTTACCAACTTCAAGGCGCAACGTGTTTCTCAAAAATCGATCTTCGATCTGGTTATCATCAATTGCATGTTCGCGAAGAAGACATTCCTAAAACCGCTTTTCGTACTCGATATAGACATTTCAAATTTTTGGTCATGCCCTTCGGGCTAACTAATGCACCCGCGGTATTTATGGATCTCATGAACCGCGTTTGCAAACCGTTTCTTGATAAATTCGTTATTGTCTTTATTTATGACATCCTCATCTTTTCCAAGACCAAAGACGAACATGAGCATCATTTGCTTTCTATTCTCGAGCTCCTTAGAAACGAATGACTCTACGCCAAATTCTCCAAATGTGAATTTTGGCTAGAGGAAGTTCAGTTTCTGGGACATATCGTAAACGACAATGGTATTCATGTTGATCCCGCTAAAATTAAGGCCGTTAAGGATTGGAAAACTCCAACTCCCATGGAAATTCGATCCTTCCTCGGTTTGGCCGGCTATTATCGGCGTTTCATTCGAAACTTTTCCAAAATCTCTTTGCCCCTCACCTCCCTCACTCATAAAGGAAAACCATTCGATTGGGGTTCGAAACAAGAGGAAGCCTTTCATACTCTAAAGGACATGCTTTGGAATTCTCCCGTTCTAACCCTTCCGATGGAAACGACGATTTTGTTGTATTTTGCGATGCATCTCATCAAGGTTTTGGTTGTGTCCTCATGCAACGAGGTCAATTCATCGCATACACATCAAGCCAACTTAAGGTCAACAAGAAGAATTATACAAATTATGATCTCGAACTTGGTGCCGTTGTTTTCTCTCTCAAAATCTGGAGACATTACCTTTATGGTACAAAAAGTGTGGTTTTTACCGATCATAAAAGCCTTCAACATATTTTTGACCAAAAAGATCTCAACATGAGACAAAGACGATAGGCCGGATTACTTAGTGATTACGGATGCGAAATTCGCTACCACCCCAGTAAGGCGAATGTTTTTGCCGATGCCCTAAGTCGAAAGGTTAATGTTAGATCCGTTATACTTCTAAGTGTTGTTGTTCACACCGATGGTCTCTTGTACTTTCTCAATCGTTTATGGGTTCCCGATCGCGATGATCTTTGTACTTGTATACTCGATGAAGCTTATAATTCATGATATTCCGTTCATCCCGGTGCGGATAAGATGTATTTCAATCTTCGTGCTACCTTTTGGTGGCCGGGTATGAAAAAGGACGTAGCGTTGTATCAAAATGTCTTACTTGCTCAAAAGTCAAAGCCGGACATCAAAGACCTTTTGGTCTACTCGAGCAACCACCGATTCCCGTTTGGAAGTGGGAAGACATTGATATGGACTTTATCACTAAACTACCCAACACCCATAAAAGAAACAATAGTATTTGGGTGATCATTGATCGTTTAACCAAATCTGTTCATTTCATTCCGATCCGCGAAAAGTATTCTGTCGAGCAGCTTGCTAAAATCTATGTTCGGGAAATTGTGTGCCGACATGGTTTACCTTTGACTATCATCTCCGACCACGATGCTCGTTTTACCTCTCATTTTTGGCAATCTCTTCAAGAAGCCTTGGGAACACGTCTCGATCTTAGCACCGCTTATCATCCTCAAACGAATGGTGAACGTACGATTCAAACACTCGAGGATATGCTACGAGCATGTGTTCTTGATTTCGGTGGGAATTGGGATTCTCACATTCTTTCATTGAGTTTTCTTATAATAACAGTTGTCATTCTAGCATCGAGATGGCTCCTTTTGAAGCTCTTTACGATCGTAAATGTCGTTCTCCGATTAGTTCGAATGAAATCGGTGAAGCTCAAATCACGGGACCTGAAATGGTCCAAGAATCCACCGACGTTATCAATCAAATCCGTAAGAACCTCCTAGCTGCTAGAAGTCGTCAAAAGAGTTACGCTGACAAACGGCGAAAACCGATCGAATTTAAGGTTGACTATCTTGTCCTTCTAAAATTATCTCGTTGGAAGGGGGTAGTCCGTTTTGGAAAGAAGGGTAAGTGTGACAATCGTCAATTTCAGGTTAACTCCATTAACTCAACTCCGTCAATTCAAACTTTAAGATCGTTGAATCTATAACGTACACTTCATTACATTTAAACTAGGGTTTAAATGACGCGTAACACTTACTACATGTGTAGTCTTTCGGGATTTGCACCGAAACGCAAACGAGTTGACGCAAACGATTGATAAATAAACGATAAACGTAAAAACAATAATTATGTGATTATTATGTGTTAGGATTATGTGCTATGTGATAAAACTATGGTCATGTTAACTTATTGGGCAAGTATGATGGAATGTTCTAGAAAAACAACACTTGGAAAGAAGAGGGACTAGAGTGTAACTTGTATTATTATAAATACATCACTAATAAACAAACCCTAACTTATTATTAACCTACAACCCTAAATCGGCTCTCTCTCCCTCTCTTGATCCACGGCTGCCGTCCACCTTCATCACACACACACACATCAATCAAGAGATTAATCCAAGAACTAGGTGCTAGGAAGGTATACTTGATCACCCCTTACCTCCTTGTTGTGTAATTTTGATGTTTAATGGGTTGTATGTAAACCCTAAGTAGGCCGATTATATGTATGTATGTGATCAATATGATTCTTGTTAGTTGCATAATAGATTGATAACTAGATTGATGTTGTTGCATGATTCATTGTTGTCTTTGATTTGGATTAGATCACAAACCCTAATCTTGTATGTATGGTGTGATTTATATGCATGGATAGTAGTTATGGTGTCTAGAGGGTTATATGGATGCATGATAGTTCGTAGATTGTTATGATGTTGAGTTTTGATGTGAACAGATTCTGGACAGAATATATATACGATGTTTAACTGACTGTAACGAAGTGTAAACGTGAAAATTGATTGAGATTGTGAGTACTGCAGTAAACTAGGTTGAGTCTAGTTTCTATAAAGTATAAATTCGTAATTTTTGGATAAGTGGAAGTATACTTTTATGATTTTACAAAAACGTGATGCAAAGCTGAGCTGTTAGACCTGCTGTTAGGTTATATTGTAAATTCTATATCTCATGAACTACGAGGCCAATTGGGTTGGTTCCACTTCTGGAAGTTGACTCACTGAGTTAGGAACCAAACCAAAGTGGTCTTGCATTTATTGGATTTTTCGTTTACCGGGAATTGCAAATAACATTCTGTTGTGCATGAATCTGACTGATATGAGTTTACTGTAGTGTTTTGATCATTATGAGAAATCTATATGGAATAAAAATAATATAAAATATGTTCTGGAAACCTAAGACATGTATGTTTCAGTGGTGATTTTTGGTGAATTAATTGAGATGATATGATCGGTGAAATAGTACAATCTTTCAAGTAGAAATTCTGTCATAACGAAACTAGCTGCTGAGTTGTATAGGAATGCATGAAATATGATAGTTTTTATATAATTGTTGTATTTTGACCAAAATACCCTTGCGGGGAATAGTTGCTAGTTGATTGCCATGAATTGACCAAATTGCCCTTATGGGGAATAATGGTTAGTTAGTCTTTGTTTGTTGACCAAAATGCCCTTACGGGAATAATTGCTTGTAAGTATGTTATTAATACATGACACTAAAGTAATTGCTCACTCGTGTATCGTATCACAATTGTACTTGTTTAAATCACACACGGTTCACAAACGAAACACGAAACATGATACGTGCATAGGTATTATGTGCCGAGTCTAGAGACTCGTTAAACGTTCCGATACTTAGAAAATCTCTTTGTTATTTTAGAACGCTAGAGAGTTTTCTACGACGCGCATCACTCGGTGATCTAATTTGGAATATTCTTCGCAAACAGTGAGTTCACTTACCCCGCTCTTTGAACTGTTTTCAAACGTTTTTCACTTTGGGGAGATAACATACTCCGATAAACGCATTTTTGAGATAAACACATATTTAAGATTTTGTTATAAATTATATATATCACTTGTAGAGGCTAAGCGGCACGTAACCCTTGAAGTCCCACGCATCGAACCGGTTAATATTTGGAATAGCGAGTCACTGTTGAGTAGTACTACTGGGTTTGACAAACCCCACCCGACACTAAGCTCAACTGGAGGTTGAGTGGGTGTAATTTTGGCTAACACTTACCATGGTCTGGGTTGACCTGGTGACGGGCACTTGATAAACAGTCAGCTTCGGTCTCGAACCACTTAGTAATACTTGTTGTATAGATTAGCTACCTATCGATATATAATTTGACATAACATTATCTGGTAACACTTAAACGCTGTAACGTGGTTACACACTCAAACGCCGTAACAGGGTTACGCAACACTTAAACGCTGTAACGTGGTTACACACTTAAACGCCGTAACTTGGTTACGCAAAACATTTAAACGTCGTAACGTGGTTACGCAAAACTTTTAAACGCCGTAACGTGGTTACGCAAAACACTTAACGAAAACGCTGAACTCAAACGCTAAACGATTTATCTTATATAACTTGTGAACTCACCAACCTCGTGTTGACCCCTTTTAGTATGTTATTCTCAGGTAGCCGAGGCGGGCGCGCGGTTTAGGAGCATGCATTAATTGTTAAACATCTTACTCTGCAAACTTAATTTTAACATTTACATTTGGTTTTAAGTCGTCCTGCGTGACGCAACTTTTGAATTAAGGTTTTACGCTTCCGCACTTACTTTCATTTAAACATTTTTCTTTGGTTTGGTTATAACTAATGATTCCGATCCTGCCAGTTCACACCCTCTGACGGTAAAACTCCGTTAGTGGATTTTGAGGGTGTGACCGATTGGCATCAGAGCCATTGGTTATAGCGAACTAGAAAGCTGCATGCATACTAGACTATAACCGCGACGACCCATTAGTTATAATAATACGCACTGCATAGGTTTGTGTAGTCTTGTAATCTTATCTCTTACCTCTTTCGCTCATACGCGCGCGCATACACGGCTTACCTGTAGGAATGTCGACGCCACCCTCATCATCATCCGATTCGATGACGCATGCTCACGGGAAGGAACCTCAGTTACCTACCGCCTCGCCACCCCGCGTAGTCCCGGAACTCGAAGCTCCTGCACCAAAGAGGTACCGCCTATCCGGAAGCCTTTACGAAAACAACGTTAGCTGGGATTGGTACCCCAACATGATCAGACGTATGGTTTACCGTGAACAAGTTCCCCCATTGCCTCACCCGAACCACCCTGCTTACCCTAACACCCTACCACCCATAACCGAACCTGTGGAGCGAGTTCTCACAGCCGTTGTTTCATGTTTGGAGCGTGATGTGGGTTACATGCGCTACACGAGAGAGAACGTTTCCAGATTGTTAAAAGACGAAACCGAGACTAAGGAGGAGATTGCCCGCATGGCGGCGGCAATGAAGGATATGCAAGGGGCTAGTGATCAACAAACGAAGGTTATGATGAAGATGCAAGCCGAAATGATAGACTTGAAAGAGCAACTCCAAGAAGCAAGGACCCGAACCGAAATAGCGTTAGAGCGTTGCGATATCCTACAAATGCAGATTGCTCAGAACGCAGCCGACCCTGAGGCAGAGCCTGAGGCCGAGCCTGGGGCAGAGCCTGAAGTAGAACCTGAAGAAGATCCCGAAGAGGAGCCTGAGGAAGATCCCGAAGAAGATCCCGAGGAAGATCCCGAAGAAGAACCGGAGGAAGAACCGGCTGAGGAGGAGGCACACTCAGAGGTGTCCTCAGATGACGACATCTAGTAATGATGATGCTTAGATGGAGGGGTTGTCTCCATCCTAACTATTATTTTTCTATGAATTGAGGATTGATTGGAAATACTTTGTGGCGGATACAATAGTTTTAATCATGAATTTTTTATTTAGACTAATGTGTGGTTGTGATGTGATGTTGTCTCTTATTTCTTTCTTACTTATCTTTTCATTACATGTATGGTGTGTTGTATATGAAAGAAAAATTCATGTTTAACATCTTTATACTGTGATTCTAGGAAATGGCTGGAAGAAACGCTGGACGAGGACGTGGTAACATCAGCATGACTGCAGCTGAACTCCAAACTCTGCTGAATGACCATGTCGCGGCCGCTTTAGCCGCACACGTTCAGAATCAAACAGGAGGTCCGAATGGAACGTGTACCTTCAAGAACTACCGTGACTGCAAGCCCAGTACGTTTAAGGGCACTGAGGGAGCTATAGGCTTCCTGCGTTGGGCTGAGAAGGCCGAGTCGGCCTTTGAGATGTGTAACTGTCCCCCTGCCAGTAGGGTCAAATTCGCTGCTGGGACACTTGAGGATTCCGCCCTCACTTGGTGGAATTCGAACGTCCAGATCCTTGGATTGGAACTGGCTAACGCGATGAACTGGGAGGAGTTCAAAAACATGATGCGAGAGGAGTACTGTCCGAGGGAAGAAATTTCGAAGTTAGAGTCGGAGTTTTGGTCGTTGAAAATGGTGGGTTCAGAGATTGAAGCCTACACTACTCGTTCGCACGAGTTGGCAGTGATGTGTCCGCGGATGGTGGATCCGCCGAGCAAGAGAATAGAGATGTACATTGATGGGTTAGCACCACAGATTCAGGGTATGGTGACGTCTTCCAGACCAGCCACGATCCAACAAGCGATCCGTTTGGCTCACAAACTGACGGATCAGGCTGTGACCCAGGGTGCGTTACCACCGAGGGGTTCGACTGTTAAAGCCCGTGACAACCCGAGTAATGACCACGCCAGCAACAGTAACAACAACAGCAACCCGAACAGCGGGAAGAGAAAGTTCGACAACACCAGATCTTCATCCTCGAACCTCCCACCGCAACAACACTACCGTAAGCCCGAGTTCACCCGGAGCTTTAACACTCAGAATCACAACAACAACAACTCCAACAACAACGGTAGCGGGCAGGTTTCGAGCGGATATGCTGGGAAGTATCCAAAGTGCAACAGGTGCAACTATCATCATGTTGGCCAGTGTGACCGTGTCAAGTGTCAAAGATGCGGAAAGATAGGTCACCAAGCGAAAGAATGTAGAGGAGACCTTGCGGCAAAGGGTGCTCCTAAGCAACCGATGACGACTAAGGGATGTTTTGAATGTGGACAGGAAGGTCATTTCCGGAAGGATTGCCCCAAGCTGAAACATAATGACAACAATGGGGGCAATGGAAGTGGCAGTAACGGTGGAGGAAATGGCAAAGGAAGAGCGTTTGTGATTGGATCGGGTCAAGCCCGCAATGATCCGCATGTGGTGTCCGGTAAGTTCCCTGTAAACGATTATTTTGCTTCTATTTTGTTTGACACTGGAGCTGATAGGAGTTTTGTGTCGAAAGCCTTTAGCCAACTTTTAAACCTTACTCCAACCCCGTTAGACGCTGAGTTTCCTGTCGAATTAGCTAATGGTAAAACTGTAGTAACAACTCATATTCTTGCGGGATGTAAGTTGAAACTGTCAGGTCATGTTTTTGACATCGACCTTATTCCTTTTACGCTTAGTAGTTTCGATGTCGTTGTCGGCATGGACTGGTTATCCGAGAACCGAGCGGAGATTATATGCCATGATAAAATAGTCCATATTACCACCCCTTCCGGCGAGATCATTTCGGTCCGAGGCGAGAGAAGCGGCATGACCAACAGCATCATCACCCTTATGAAAGCACAGAAGTATCTACGAAAGGGTCATCCGGCAATTTTGGCGCAGATTGTTGAGAAACCCGCGGAGGAGAAACGAATTGAAGACATACCGGTTGTGCGAGACTTTCCGGAAGTTTTCCCGGAGGATTTGCCCGGACTCCCTCCTATTCGTCAAGTCGAATTCCAAATCGAGTTGACACCCGGTGCAGCACCCATAGCACGAGCCCCGTATCGACTCGCACCGGCGGAACTTCAGGAGTTGTCCACTCAGTTGCAAGATTTGTTGGATAAGGGTTTTATCCGACCTAGCTCATCGCCATGGGGAGCCCCTGTCTTGTTTGTCCGAAAGAAAGACGGGACTTTTCGGATGTGCATCGACTACCGGGAGTTGAACAAGGTGACGGTCAAGAACCGTTATCCTTTACCCCGAATTGATGATTTATTTGACCAGCTTCAGGGATCGAGTTACTACTCGAAGATCGATCTACGATCCGGTTACCACCAGTTGAGAGTGCGCGAAGAAGATATTTCAAAGACGGCTTTCAGAACACGGTATGGTCACTACGAGTTCTCGGTTATGCCTTTTGGCCTAACCAACGCGCCAGCCGTATTTATGGATCTCATGAATCGAGTATGCAAGGCGTACCTCGACAAGTTCGTGATTGTTTTCATCGATGATATTCTTGTCTACTCCAAGAACGAGACTGACCACGAAGAGCACTTAAGGATAATTCTGGAACTGCTGAAGAAGGAACAACTGTATGCTAAACTCTCGAAATGTGAATTTTGGCTTCGCGAGGTTCACTTTTTAGGACATGTGATCAACGAGAATGGTATCCATGTCGATCCCGGTAAGGTAGAGGCCATCAAAAAAAACTGGGAAGCACCTAAGACTCCGACTGAGGTGCGACAATTCCTAGGATTGGCCGGCTACTATCGGCGTTTCATCGAGGGATTTTCAAAGATTGCTCAACCCCTCACCGCTTTGACTCTCAAGGGCACTAAGTACAACTGGGGTGACGCGCAAGAATCCGCTTTCCAACTGTTGAAAACCAAGCTTTGTAGCGCCCGTATTTTAGCCCTCCCCGAGGGAACAGAAAATTTTGAGGTACACTGTGACGCATCTATACAAGGTCTCGGTTGTGTGCTGATGCAACTCGAGAAGGTTATAGCCTACGCCTCTAGAGAACTACGGGTTCACGAGAAGAACTACACGACCCATGATTTGGAACTCGGAGCTGTGGTGTTTGCTCTTAAGATATGGAGGCATTACTTGTACGGTACCAAGTTTACCATTTACACCGACCACAAGAGTCTCCAACATATCTACGATCAGAAGGAGCTGAACATGCGACAGCGTCGTTGGGTCGAGCTGCTTAAAGATTATGATTGTGCCATCAAGTACCACCCTGGCAAGGCCAATGTGGTGGCCGACGCCCTCAGCAGGAAAGAAACAGATAAACCCAGACGAGTGAGAGCATTGCAACTCACGATTCATGCCAGCTTACCCGATCAGATTCGCGATGCGCAACTGGAAGCTTTGAAAGATGAAAATCTTCCATCGGAACTCATGCGGGGCATGAACAAGCAACTTGAAACCAGATCGGACGGGGTCCGATATTTTGAGAACCGGATTTGGGTTCCACGATACGGAGAGTTGAGAACTCTAGTGATGGACGAAGCTCACAAGTCCCGATATTCTATCCACCCTGGCTCAGATAAAATGTATCATGATTTAAAGGCACTTTACTGGTGGCCGAACATGAAAGCCGACATTGCCACCTACGTGAGCAAATGCTTGACTTGTGCCAGAGTCAAGATTGAATACCAGAAACCATCTGGTCTACTGCAACAACCGGAACTCCCAATGTGGAAATGGGAGCACATCTCAATGGATTTTATTACGGGTTTGCCTAAGACACCGACGGGATGCGATACCATCTGGGTGATCGTTGACCGGTTGACTAAATCGGCACATTTCCTAGCGATTAAGGAAACGGACAAAATGGAAAGACTGACTCGAGTATACATGAAAGAAGTGGTGTCTAGACACGGAGTGCCTGTCTCGATCATTTCCGATCGAGATTCTCGTTTTACCTCACACTTTTGGAAGTCGCTGCAAAGCGCACTGGGCACACGTCTCGATATGAGTACAGCATACCATCCTCAGACGGATGGGCAAAGTGAACGGACTATTCAGACCCTGGAGGATATGTTGCGTGCATGCGTTTTAGATTTCGGAAAAAGTTGGGAACCCCACTTACCCTTGGTAGAGTTTTCGTATAATAACAGCTACCACGCAAGTATTAAGGCAGCACCGTTTGAAGCGCTGTACGGACGGAAGTGTCGATCACCACTCTGCTGGGCAGAGGTGGGTGACAGCCAAATCACTGGTCCAGAACTGGTACTCGAAACCTCGGAAAAGATTGTTCAAATCCGAAATCGCATGGCAGCAGCACGAGATCGCCAAAAGAGTTACGCCGACAAGCGCCGAAAACCTCTCGAATTTAAAGTGAACGATCGGGTGTTACTCAAAGTCTCACCTTGGAAAGGTGTGGTTCGCTTTGGTAAGCGAAACAAACTCAACCCACGGTATGTTGGTCCGTACCGGATAACTGAGATCATTGGTCCGGTGGCGTACCGACTGGACCTACCAACAGAACTCAGTGGCGTACACGATGTATTCCACGTATCAAATTTGAAGAAATGCCTATCTGATGAAACCCAAGTAGTCCCTTTGGAGGAACTACAAGTCGATGAACAGTTACGGTTCATTGAGGAACCAGTCGAAGTTTTGGATTGGGAAACCAAAACACTCAAACACAGCAAAATTCCAATCGTTAAGGTTCGTTGGAACTCGAGACGTGGACCGGAGTTCACGTGGGAACGCGAGGATCAAATGATGAAAAAGTATCCCCACCTTTTTGAAGGGCTAACCAAACACCGAAAACCGCGAAACCCGGCAAACCGTCAAACATCACCGAAGGTATGAATTAAATTTCGGGACGAAATTTCTTTTTACTAGGGGATGATATGACAAACTGAAAATTTTTCTTCTTACTCTTTCAGACTCTCATCACGACTTGACTCAAATTTTCGGGACGAAAATTCTTTAACATGGGAATGATGTGACAATCGTCAATTTCAGGTTAACTCCGTTAACTCAACTCCGTCAATTCAAACTTTAAGATCGTTGAATCTATAACGTACACTTCATTACATTTAAACTAGGGTTTAAATGACGCGTAACACTTACTACATGTGTAGTCTTTCGGGATTTGCACCGAAACGCAAACGAGTTGACGCAAACGATTGATAAATAAACGATAAACGTAAAAACAATAATTATGTGATTATTATGTGTTAGGATTATGTGCTATGTGATAAAACTATGGTCATGTTAACTTATTGGGCAAGTATGATGGAATGTTCTAGAAAAACAACACTTGGAAAGAAGAGGGACTAGAGTGTAACTTGTATTATTATAAATACATCACTAATAAACAAACCCTAACTTATTATTAACCTACAACCCTAAATCGGCTCTCTCTCCCTCTCTTGATCCACGGCTGCCGTCCACCTTCATCACACACACACACATCAATCAAGAGATTAATCCAAGAACTAGGTGCTAGGAAGGTATACTTGATCACCCCTTACCTCCTTGTTGTGTAATTTTGATGTTTAATGGGTTGTATGTAAACCCTAAGTAGGCCGATTATATGTATGTATGTGATCAATATGATTCTTGTTAGTTGCATAATAGATTGATAACTAGATTGATGTTGTTGCATGATTCATTGTTGTCTTTGATTTGGATTAGATCACAAACCCTAATCTTGTATGTATGGTGTGATTTATATGCATGGATAGTAGTTATGGTGTCTAGAGGGTTATATGGATGCATGATAGTTCGTAGATTGTTATGATGTTGAGTTTTGATGTGAACAGATTCTGGACAGAATATATATACGATGTTTAACTGACTGTAACGAAGTGTAAACGTGAAAATTGATTGAGATTGTGAGTACTGCAGTAAACTAGGTTGAGTCTAGTTTCTATAAAGTATAAATTCGTAATTTTTGGATAAGTGGAAGTATACTTTTATGATTTTACAAAAACGTGATGCAAAGCTGAGCTGTTAGACCTGCTGTTAGGTTATATTGTAAATTCTATATCTCATGAACTACGAGGCCAATTGGGTTGGTTCCACTTCTGGAAGTTGACTCACTGAGTTAGGAACCAAACCCAAGTGGTCTTGCATTTATTGGATTTTTCGTTTACCGGGAATTGCAAATAACATTCTGTTGTGCATGAATCTGACTGATATGAGTTTACTGTAGTGTTTTGATCATTATGAGAAATCTATATGGAATAAAAATAATATAAAATATGTTCTGGAAACCTAAGACATGTATGTTTCAGTGGTGATTTTTGGTGAATTAATTGAGATGATATGATCGGTGAAATAGTACAATCTTTCAAGTAGAAATTCTGTCATAACGAAACTAGCTGCTGAGTTGTATAGGAATGCATGAAATATGATAGTTTTTATATAATTGTTGTATTTTGACCAAAATACCCTTGCGGGGAATAGTTGCTAGTTGATTGCCATGAATTGACCAAATTGCCCTTATGGGGAATAATGGTTAGTTAGTCTTTGTTTGTTGACCAAAATGCCCTTACGGGAATAATTGCTTGTAAGTATGTTATTAATACATGACACGAAAGTAATTGCTCACTCGTGTATCGTATCACAATTGTACTTGTTTAAATCACACACGGTTCACAAACGAAACACGAAACATGATACGTGCATAGGTATTATGTGCCGAGTCTAGAGACTCGTTAAACGTTCCGATACTTAGAAAATCTCTTTGTTATTTTAGAACGCTAGAGAGTTTTCTACGACGCGCATCACTCGGTGATCTAATTTGGAATATTCTTCGCAAACAGTGAGTTCACTTACCCCGCTCTTTGAACTGTTTTCAAACGTTTTTCACTTTGGGGAGATAACATACTCCGATAAACGCATTTTTGAGATAAACACATATTTAAGATTTTGTTATAAATTATATATATCACTTGTAGAGGCTAAGCGGCACGTAACCCTTGAAGTCCCACGCATCGAACCGGTTAATATTTGGAATAGCGAGTCACTGTTGAGTAGTACTACTGGGTTTGACAAACCCCACCCGACACTAAGCTCAACTGGAGGTTGAGTGGGTGTAATTTTGGCTAACACTTACCATGGTCTGGGTTGACCTGGTGACGGGCACTTGATAAACAGTCAGCTTCGGTCTCGAACCACTTAGTAATACTTGTTGTATAGATTAGCTACCTATCGATATATAATTTGACATAACATTATCTGGTAACACTTAAACGCTGTAACGTGGTTACACACTCAAACGCCGTAACAGGGTTACGCAACACTTAAACGCTGTAACGTGGTTACACACTTAAACGCCGTAACGTGGTTACGCAAAACATTTAAACGTCGTAACGTGGTTACGCAAAACTTTTAAACGCCGTAACGTGGTTACGCAAAACACTTAACGAAAACGCTGAACTCAAACGCTAAACGATTTATCTTATATAACTTGTGAACTCACCAACCTCGTGTTGACCCCTTTTAGTATGTTATTCTCAGGTAGCCGAGGCGGGCGCGCGGTTTAGGAGCATGCATTAATTGTTAAACATCTTACTCTGCAAACTTAATTTTAACATTTACATTTGGTTTTAAGTCGTCCTGCGTGACGCAACTTTTGAATTAAGGTTTTACGCTTCCGCACTTACTTTCATTTAAACATTTTTCTTTGGTTTGGTTATAACTAATGATTCCGATCCTGCCAGTTCACACCCTCTGACGGTAAAACTCCGTTAGTGGATTTTGAGGGTGTGACAGTAAGCTAGCTCCTCGTTTTGTTGGTCATTTGAAATTTCTTGAACGTGTTGGGAAGGTAGCTTATCGACTTGAACTACCGGCAGATCTTGCTGGTGTTCATGCGACTTTTCATGTTTCAAATCATAAAAAGTGTTTAGCCGAGGGTAATCTCCATATACCTCTCGATGAAATGCATGTCGATGAGTCAATGATCTTGGTTGAACGATCCGTTGAGATCATGGATCGCAACGAGAAGAAAACCAAGAGTAGTCGTATTCGGTTAGTTAAAGTTCAATGGGAATCACGGCGTGGCGCAGAATTCACTTGGGAATGAGAAGACACAATGAAGGAGAAGTATCCACACTTGTTTGCATCATCGTCATCAACTTAATTTCGGGACGAAATTTCCTAAAGTAGGGGATACTGTGAACTTCGTCAATTTCGGGTCACTTTTCTATGTAAACCGGACCCGTTTGTAACCTGAACATTTCAAATATATAAAATATTGGATTTTGTCATTTAAATTATATAAAATATATAAAATATTGGATTTTTATATTTATTTTATTATGCATTGTTTGACCATTTAAACATACCCATTTTCATGCAAATCATAAAAGAACCTTTATACCCAACCCTTGACTCTTTCCCTATATAAACAAGCTTGACGTGAGGTCGAAGACTCACCACAAAATAAACCGATTACAACTAGTTAGATAGCGGTAAGCGAGTGTCGAACACAGAGAGTTTGTGGAAAATTTGTTACTAAGTAGCTATGAAATTTATCTATATTAGACTAAGTGCAAAAAGTAAATTCAAGTATTTGGTTTGTTGATTTTTATTAACGAAAAGAACTGAAAGAAAATAAACGAGTTTTAAACATTATAAGAAACAATGCTCTCTCCCGATTTCAGGTTTTCAATATTGATAATGTTAACGTTTACTTTTGGGATGAACTACATAGACATAGTTCATGAAAGTGTGTTTGATTGTGATAAAAGAGGACTAAGTACTTGGGTTGTAAAATAATCAGTTTGATATAGTTAACCCTAATTCTCTTCTAATAAATCTCGATTGCCTTATGGCACCAAGAACGGATAGTCAAGAACACGAATTTATACTATACTAACAATTACAAAGCAAACTCGCAATCACCATAGCTAAACAATCAAAGATCAAATTACTATCCCAAAAATAACATAAACGATTCACAAATAGTCAATTGAAACCTTACAATTCGGGAGAGAACATAAAGAGTACTAGCCACTTGATGTGCGTGTGATATATATATTTTTATTAAAGATTTTTCACACTTTGTCGGGTTTTAAAAATAAATTTTCACTTAAACTTAATAAAACACACACAAATGGCAAGTGTACCAATCGTGTAAGTAATATAGTTGCGGTAAGAACTGAGTATCAATCCGTGGACACGTAAATTTCAATACTAAATCTTTGCATTTTAAAATAACCGTAAGAAATATCTTAAAAGTTTTAGTTTTTTTTAGAAGTGATTTTTAAAGTGACTTATAACAAAAATACAAAGCAAGCAAAAATATGATAATGGAAAGATTCAAGATTTAAAAGCTATCACCTTAACTTTAGAATCCACTTGACTTCTTATGATAACTATTCCTTTGATTTTTTGGAAAACTAGTATGAATTATACAAACTAATCACCTCAAATCATAATTGTAAGTGAACCTTTATGTTGAAATTTAAGGATATAGATTATCATTTAATTACGAAACTCAAATCTAACAACCGTTTGGAAAGATTACATGAAAAACACCTAATCCAACTAGGGTTGATTAAATTAGACAAAGTTCAAGTATTCCTTCAATTTATGAATTTTCAACCCAAGTGTAATATCAAAATAGTTGTGTTAACAAAATACTTATAATATTACTTAATAAGAATATCAATTCATAACAAATGTTCAATCTTTTCAAATCTAAACATGAGGATATGTGTTTAACCAATTTTCATGTTAATATTCAAGAATTATTTTAACTATTTCTAGATTAAAAGTTATAAAGTTGCAAGAACAACATTTATAAATAAATGATAAAATCAAGAGTCTTTCAACATAACAAGATATACCATTTATAATTCTTGTATATTAATTTCAATTGTTTAAACACAATATTTCATCAAAGGATAACCAAGAATTAGTCATTATTTCAACATAAAATTACCACATATTATTTCAAACCATCAAAAGTTATCAAGTTTCATCATAAGTTAAGGTGATATGAAGAGTTTAGCTCATGATAATAATGAAATATACATCAAAATAAAAGAACAAAGCATTCATAATTAACTTTAATATAATCTAACCCAAGAACCAAGCAAGATGATTATGTGAATGCTAGAACTCCTTCTTGATGTTGTATGGATCTTCAAGAGCTTCTTCTTGCCTTCAATCTTCTGGAAATATGGTGATAAGGGAGTGTTTTTGTGTGTGTAATTCGGTGTGTGTAGAAGAGAACACAAAAGGCCAATTTATAGGCAAACTGCTGCAGGAGGCACATGGTATGCCAAATTCGGCACAGCCCATGCTGGTCCCCAAATCTCTGACAGAATATCTCTGTACTTGAAGCATGTGCACACATTTGACCATCGGTTGTGCCAATTCAAGCATGGGCTGTGTGAACCCTCATTGGCCGACAACTGTCCTATTTTGCTTCCATCATGTTAGGCATCTGGCTGTGCCAAAGTGGGCACATGGCTGTGCTTGACCTTGCTAGATGACAAATTATACTTTTCTATTTGTTATAGTAGACATCAGGTTGTGCTTGAATGAGCACATGGCTGTGCCTGACTTTGCATTGGGCTGTGTCTTCCTGGGCATGGGGCATGCTTAGCGCTGGAAGTGAATATTATCGCCATTTCTTCTAGAAAATTGCCCGTTTCTCTTTTATTAGCTCGTTTATCCCTGAAAATTCAAATTAAACAAGTTAAGTATCATTTCCAACTAAAATTCCCAAGAAATATCATATATTGGAGCGTATTTGACGTATAAAAGATGTATAATTTTGTGTACATCACCACTCATCATTCGGCTCATCATAGCATCAATTAAAGTATGTAGATGAATCCAAAATACCAATTCAATGATTACAATCACCAAAATAAAGTACTTGCACTCCCAAAATCGTCCTCAAGATGCTCTCAATAGAAGATAGGTGAAAAGACAGCCTAAAAACTAATTAAAAACAAAAGAAATCGGGCAGTTACGACCCGAACCGCGGCCCACGGGTGGGTCACGGTGTTGTTTTAGAAATACTGGACCGTGGCCCACGGTTCACACCGTGGACCACGATGATACCCACGGTGACCACAGAGGCCACGATACAGTGGCCTTTGTTCCTGTTGTTCATTTGGACCGTGGCCCATGGTCTAGACCGTGTGCCACGGTGGACTTCAGCCACGAAACTCTATTTTCCACTTGTTTTTATCTTCTTAACTCGTCGGTTCCTTTGGTTTCTTCGGGATGCATCATAATAGCTCCGAAACCTCCTTTTAACCTACAATTCACCGCAAACACAGTAGTTAACTAATTCCAAAAGATTACCCGATTAAATACATGATTAGTAATGACTTTAAATCACTTAAGGGTTGTCCAATGGACCACCCGTCACATTCCTACACTTAATCGTTGCTTTCCCCCAATCAACATCTCAACACAACTTTTTATTATTTTCAACTCATAGCCACCGATCTTACCACAAATCTGGTTCAGTTACGGTCCCAAGTCATACCCTATTCCCTTATTTCTATCGGTTACACTAGTCCACTGGATGTTCCATTTAAACCATAGATTTCTAACCAAAACTACCATGCTTTCGGTTTTTACCCATACATAACACACATTTATACATATAACCAATTCTCCTCACATACGCTTGTGCAATCATCAAATCTCCACCTATGTAAATGCTTTAACACAAATGCAAATCAAGAGGGCTTAACACGGGTTGTAACGGGGCTATGTGTAAGGATATAGAAGGGAATATTGAAAGTAGCTCAAACGATTCGATCCGACTTATTACAAACAGACTAAGTAAACAATGAAATGAACAACTATATACATCACTAACATCATTTTTTCATTTTTTTACTATATAATACTTGAACATTGCATATTTGAACATTGCAACTTTAATACAAACTTTTTCTGTCACCTTTTTTGTCACCTTTTTTTTGTAAGCATGATAACATAATGCTTAATACATCTTATTGACAAATACTAAAACAATTACATAGAAACCTATTAAGTCGAATCGTTTTGCAATATAACACCGGGGTTGATTAAATGAAATAATAATAGGCTCGTAAATGTTTTCTAAGGGAACCAACCCCCAGCCCCTCTCATTATCCACGCTCATATATGTAATGTATGAGGCCCAACCCCCAAAACCCACACTCGCACTCATCCAGACGAGGCTTAACCTAAGTGCCTCTATCACTTTTGCATTCATGTCAAGCTAAGATCTCGAAATGCACTAATTGCACAAGTTCTATCGGAGAAATCTCAACTTTCGTTAACAATCCTTATTTTCTCGACTTGCAAGTGTAAACGACATGTTATGCAAGTTATTGCACCGAAAGCATGCTAACCTTGATTAGAATACAAAAAACCTCCTTTTTAACAACAACTAGGCAACATGTTACTTAGGGAATTGTGACCATGAAAAGGGACCAAAACCTTACCCCGCCATCTTTCCACTTTCCGGTTTCTTTAAACACACATTTTATTTTTTTAAAAAAAATTCTGATTTTTTATGTTTTTATTTTATTTTATTTTTTTATGTTAAATGAATAATTTTCAAAACAAACGAAATTTCCACACTTGGGATACATTGTCCCCAATGTACGGTTTTAAGAAAAATGAAACCAACTACTTATTAAACACAACCTTCTTTTCAACACAACCCATAATACTTAAACATAAGTATTCCATCCTCCACCCATCCACCCAAAAACAAATAAAAACACAAATAATAACAACTATACAGAAACATACAAAACGGGGTTCACCTGGAATCACGAGGCTCAATCAGTTGTAAGGCGGGTGTCCCGGCCCAAAAATAGATGTCATGAAATCTGAGAACTGGCCAAAATTAAACGCCCCATCTCCGTCGCTGCTTTCTTCTTCTTGTGGTGGTGGTGGTGCGATTTACTGCATTAGGCTGACCACATGGAATAATGAAGAGGTGGTTCAGGATAGGATACCGAACCGTCATATGGAGGTAGAGTTGTGTAATCTACGATTGGTGGATCCGGTACAACCGGTTCACCTGCATGCCATTGATCATGCATCCTCCGATACCTATCATCCAAGTATCTCATATTCATTTCATGCTCTCGCCCGTACGCATTGGCGCGGTTCCACATCTCTACCTATCGTGCATCTCTTTTTAGGCCCGCTTAGCATAGGCCCCCATAAAGGTCTGATGGTCAAATAATGCACGCGACTCATCCGACCAATTTTCATACGTGGAAGGCCTATGCCTTTCCACCACCTCATTCATTGACCCCACATGGACCCAATTATTCCCATACGAGTCATACCCAGCCGAATAATCCCAACCCCTGTGTTGGTAACTGCTACTGCCACCCATATCCATGAAATCTGGCTCACCCATTTCCTCTACTTGCTCAAATTCCTCATCCGCCTCAGCTTCTACATCTTCTCTTATTACTCTCCACCTCACATTATCACCCACAAGCTCATGATGTCTATCGGTTTCGTGTAGACCCACCCCGGTAAATCCGACAACTTGAACTCTTTGAATACCTTGGTCATCCCCACCAAGTCCTCATTTATCACACCATGAAAATTTAGTAATGCCGTGATCAGTCGACAATATGGAATTAACTTCCGCTTGTTACTATCCAGGCTAATCCAAATGTTTTGCATTACTAAATATCAGAACTAAATGAGAGGCTTCCCACACATTAACGCGTACAAGATGGGAATATCACTATTCCTCACTACCGAAATGTCCCCCCGACGGGGCACCACATTGTACAGACAAATAGACATCAACAACTTTGCCTCAACCTTCAGATCCTTTCTCTTAATCTGTTCACTCAAACCTCTACCTCCTTTAAGAACCTTTACTAGCATGTTGTGCCATTGAGGGTGTTCGTCAGGACATTCAAACAAATCTTTGGCAGAAGGGTACACATATGTATTGCTCGGCTTATTGTCAAAAAGAGCTATCTGATTGAATGTGTCAAAGGACATCACCACTTAATGTCCCCCAACCGTTCCAATTAATTTCATATCAGACCATTCTTGTGTGGAGGACATCTCAATGTGGACACCCACTCTTCAATTTCTCTATCATACAAAGTGTTACTCTTCTCATCATAACACTTAAGAGCTGCTTCCCAACCTAAGTCCTTAAATCTTTTCACTATCCCAAACGCCTCAAACCCAAGATCCGTGGCCTCTTTCTCACACATGTACCCCTCTATCCGATTTTTCAACGTGGCCATTTTATCAATAAACAACTCAGCTTGCCATTCCAAGGCGTACTTTGACAACACCGCACCTCTCCAAGTGGGTTTTTCAGTTTGTATATGTACCCGTGCTTGCTCTTCCTGCATTCTTTGCCTCTTTGCTTGGGTAGCTCGACCGCTAGAAGTTGATGCCTTTCCCTTTCCCTTATCCGAGGTTCCACCTATCTACACACAACAAACAACCCAAACAAACCAAGTTAATTCAACATAAACTTCCCCACACTTGCGTGTTACTATGGTTGTGGATAATCACTCGTTAATCAATTTACCAAAAATTTCAAGAATTTCTTTAACACAAGAATTCCGCATTATCAATATAACAATCATATATTTCAAGCAATTATTCACTATCCACAACCATAATGTACAACCATTCTACTAATTACTCAAACAAGCAAGTGGGTCTATAGAAACAATTATGAACACTTACAACTTCATTGAAATAGACCATCAATAATGAAAATAAATTACATACCTTGGTGTTGTAGAAGTTGAAGATGAAGAAAGCTTCAAAATAAACCAAAACCACAAAATTTTCGGACTTAATTGTCCAAAATCGACCAGCAAAACAAGAGATTCTTTCAAATGAAATGATATAATCGAAACCCTTGTGAAATTCTCGTCAAAATAGACTCAATAATTAGGTGAATTGGTTAGGATATGAGAAAGTTATGAAGGTTTGAAGTAGGAAGTTAGGGTTTGTAGAGATGAATTGGGAAGAAGATGGAGAGAATAGGTGAAATTGATAGTATATAATGAAGGTAGGTAACTTATGTGGTGTAGATTGATTTAAATATAATTGATTATCTTGTTTTTTAAACCAAAAACTCGGCTCCCATTCTTGTCTCGACCGGACCGTGGGCCACGGTTCGAACCATGGTCCACGATTACCTGCAATCAGCTCGTATGTTTATGGTGGACCGTGGCCCACGGTCAACACCGTGGGTCATGGTTAAGTTGTGACATTTTAAACAGAGGGCACCGTACCGTGGCTCACCCCATCACCGTGCCTTACGGTACCTTCACCGTGGGCCACGGTCTCCACCGTGGTCCACGATTCACTTAATATATTTTCTTTATCTCAAAAATAACAAAAACCAAAAATAACAACATTGATCAAAAACTTATTTACCAAATCAAAAATAAAAATTATTCGAACCCCCATGAAAAACCCGAGTTGCCCTCGACACGGTAAAAAAATCATAAAGACTTCCCCACACTTGATTTGGACAAATCCAAAGTGAGGAAGGTAATTTTAAAACCAAAGTTAACAAAAATCTAAACTAAATTATACAACATACCTTGTCCTCTTAATTTGTTTCCTCATCCGGTGAGCTTAACAAGTAACTCACCTTATCCACGTCGAGCATATTGATGTCTTATCCTTCCAAGTAAGGCTTAAGTCTTTGACCATTCACCACTTGTTTCGTTTGGTCTTTAACATCTTCTATCTCCACATCACCAAACTGACCCACTCGTGTGATGATATATGGACCCTTCCACTTGCTCTTTAACTTACCTGGAAACAACTTCAACCTTGAATTGTATAACCACACCTTTTGACCCACTACAAAAGTCCTTTTTCTTAACTTTGCATCATGGACCTTTTTTAGTTTGTCTTTATATGCGGAAGAACATTCATATGCTTCATCTCGGATTTCCTCAATCTCATTCAACTTCAACTTTCTCAATTCACCCGCTTTCTTATAATCCACATTCACATTCTTGATCGCCCAAAATGCCCTATGTGCCAACTCCATTGGTAAATGGCACCCTTTCCTATTAACTAACCGATAAGGAGTTGTGATAATAGGATTTTTGTAGGCGGTCTGATATGCCCACAATGCATCATTTAACTTAGAAGACCAATCCTTTCTATCGACCCGCACCGTCTTCATCAAAATTTCTTAAATTTGTCGGACACTTCAACTTGTCCACTTATTTGCGGGTGATAAGGAGTAGCAATCCGGTGATTCACATTGTACCATTTTAAAAGTTTCCCAAAGTTGAAATTCTTGAAATGCGACCCACCATCACTAGTAATAACCCGCGGGATACCAAACCGAGCAAAGATGTTTGATTGAACAAATCTGCAAACTACCGAATGGTCATTGGTTCTTGTTGGTACCGCTTCTACCCACTTGGACACATAATCGACCGCAACCAAAATATATAAAAATCCATTTGAGTTTGGAAACGGGCCCATGAATTCAATGCCCCATACATAAAAAATCTCTAACACTAAAATCGGTTGCAACGGCATTTCATCCCTTTTTGTGACACTACCCATCTTTTGGCAATTCAAACAATGTCGAGCATAGTCACTTGCATCTCTGAAATGGTGGGCCAATAAAACCCGCTTTCAAGTACCCGGTACCCCTTTTCTGACCGCTAAAATGACCCCCGCATGTCGATGCATGTGCATGAGTCAAAACCTCCAACACCTCGGACTCGGGAATGCACCTCTGAATAACTTGATCTGAACCAATTTGAACAAATCAGGTTCATCCCAAATATATTGTTTCACTTGACCATGAACCGTTCCATCAAATACCGGACCGCAGTATGATCCAAGTACACCACAACTTTACTTCCCAAAATATACAACCGAAATTTATCCAAGGCGTACACCACCGCAAGTAACTCTTTTTCGGTAGTGGTGTAATTTATTGTGCCTCGGATAAAGTTTTGCTTGCATAGTATATTACCACCGGCTTTTTCTCCACTCGTTGACCCAATACCGCTCCAACCGTGATATCTCTAGCATCACACATGATTTCAAACGGGCTTGACCAATCCGGTGATTGTAGAATGGGAGCTTGTACCAACTTCTCCTTCAAGCTGCCAAAAGCTTGCAAACATTGATCAGTAAACTCAAAGGGGACATCCTTCAATAAAAGATTACATAAAGGTTTTGAAATTTCACTAAAACCTTTAATGAATCTCCTATAAAATCCGGCATGTCGCAAAAACGATCTCACCCCTTTAACATATATCGGGGGTGGTAAAGATGAAATTACTTTTATTTTAGCTTGGTCAAATTCCATTCCCCTACTTGAAACCACATGACCCAACACAATGCCCTCTTGCACCATGAAGTGACTTTTTCTCAACTAAACACCAAGTTTGTCTCAACACATTGTTTTAAAACTTTTTCTAAATCAACGAGACCCGACTCGAATGTTGAGCCGAAAATAGAAAAATCGTCCGTAAAAACTTCAAGTGATTCCCCGACCATATCAGAAAAGATGCTCATTATGCATCTTTGAAAAGTAGCCGGGGCATTACACAGTCCAAATGGCATTCGGCTAAAGGAAAAAGTACCACATGGACACGTGAATGTGGTCTTATGTTGGTCATCGGGATGAATTGCAATTTGATTGTAACCCGAATATCCATCCAAAAAATAATAATATTTTTAACCCAAATGTTTTTCAACTATTTGATCAATGAATGGTAATGGAAAGTGGTCTTTTGAGGTTGCATTATTTAATTTTCTATAATCGATGCACACTCGCCACCCGGTTACTGTCGGGTGGCGATTTGTTTACCATTATCACCTTTTATTACCTGGATGCCGGCTTTCTTGGGCACTACCTGTGTCGGGCTCACCCATACACTGTCTGAAATGGGATAAATGATCCTCGCATCCAACCACTTGATAACCTCCTTTTTCACCACTTCTCGCAAATTTGGGTTCAACCGTGTTTGAGTCTCCCTTGTGGGTTTAGCCTCCTCATCAGTAATTATTTTATACATAACAATCGAAGGACTAATACCCTTTAAATTCGCAAGCGTCCATCCAATGGCAGCCTTATGTGCTCCAACACTTTTACCAACGCCCTCTCTTGTTCTTCCTCCAGGTTAGAAGCAATGATAACCGGAAGTGTTTCATTCTCCCTTAAAAATGCACACTTCAAGTGATTTGGGAGTTCCTTCAATTCAACCTTTGGTGGACATTCCAAAGAGGCTTTGTGTCCGAATTGATCTCCGTTGGCAAACTCTCAAATTGATGTGTCCATGGTGGCCTTCCCTCTTGCATAGCTAAGACATCCTGTTTTTGTTCTTCCATCCTCAAAGCACACACATGTACCTGTTCAGAATCATCACAAATACAAGCTTATACACAATCTTCATCATATTCATGAGGAATACAATAGTCCACCAAATCTGCCATAAAACATTCTTAACCACTCAAAAAATTAGACACGTTAGTAAAAACATTAAGGCGCATTTTCCGATTACCAAATGCCATGTCAACAGTACAAAATCTGCAATCAATGATTGCGTGAGCAGTGTTCAAAAATGGTCGACCCAAGATAACATTTTGTTGTTGACTTGGGTCACCCGAAGAATAGTCTAACACTAAAAAGTCCACAAGATAGTAAAAATCCTCCACTCACATGAATTACATCCCGCACGATTCCACGGTGAAGTTTATGAGACAAATCCGCCAATACAACCGTGGTCTCAATACATTTCAAAGGACCAAAGTCATATTGATCATATAAACCCCCCGGGAGGATGCTTACTGCGGCCCCAAGATTTACTAACGCCCTAGACATTTGAAAATCGTCTACTTGAATATTAATTAAGGGCGTTCCCGGATCTTGAAGCTTTGGAGGAAGATCTCATTTTAAAACCGCACTTACCCGCTCAGTTATATCCACTCATTTAGGCACTTTTTGTTGCCTCTTTTGAGTTAATAGTTCTTTTAAAAACTTAGTATACGCGGGCACTTGTTTTATTGCTTAAAGTAGGGGTAAATTCACTTTTACCTGTTTAAACACTTCCCACATCTCCTCCTTTTGAGGACCCTTTTTAACAATTACATTTTTCTTACTCTGGTCAAGCAAAGCCAAAGGAAATGGAACCGCATTTGGTTCGACTTCCTTGTTTTTATCTTTTAAATTAGAACTTTGACCCAGATTTTGTAACGGTTTTTCAAAAGTAACATTTTAAGTGGGTTTATTAGTTTCAATTTCATTATCACTTTCGTTACTCGTAATGTCCTCGATTTCCCCATCAACCAAACCTGGTGATAAATCCTTTTTGTATTCTTTACCACTTCTTAGCACACTAACATGATTTATAGGAAAGTTATGAGATGAACTATGGGACAGGTTTACCTTAGTGTCGCTTTGTAGTTGACCTTTATTTTTCTTCAACTCTGACACTTCAGTTGCGAGTTGACCTATTTGTGTGGTCAACGATTGGATGGCCTTATCTCTAATTTCATCCTTTTGCATTCTCACATCATCAAGTTGATTTCTTCGTTGCATGTATTGTTGCATCAACTTCAACATGTCCATAACTTCATTTCCACTTGATGAACTTTGACCCGTTGACCCACTTTGACCGCCACCTCCTTGACCTTGAAACCTTTGATTATTCCCGCCATGAAAATTACCTTGGTTATTACATTGTTGGCGAGGAACATAATTGCCTTGGTTTTCTTGAAAATTCATGTTAGATTGAGTAGCCGGGTTTCCATATCGGAAATTTGGGTGATTTCTTAACCCGGGGTGGTATGTGTTGGAATTCATATTATAATTCCTACCACCACCTTGACCTTGAAGTGCATTCACCACATCCACTTGCACTTGACCTACCGCACATACCTCCGAAGCATGACCCAACTCGTTACAGTTTGTACAAACATCAATTACCTGATTTCCCGGCAATGGCGAAAAAATTTGACGTGGTTTGTACGTTTCCTTCTTCCACGGCTTGCACTTGCGGTCTACCAATCACCAGTCTTGCTCTTCTTCCGGTTTGGGCCTTTCTCTTTGAAGTAACCGTCATTTGTTCCAAATATTCCCAATCATCTTGTTCATAATTGGTACCAAATGTACCATTCGTGATTGACCTCAAATATCGTTCCTCCTTCATACTCAAACCTTCATGAAAAGCATTTAACAACTCCCAAAGAGCAATACCATGATGAGGACAATTCTTGATCATCATACTAAACCTCTCGAATGCTTCATCAAACATTTCCCCCGATTGTTGTTGGAAGTTTCTCAAACTTCTTCTCGCATGGTTGGTCTTTTGGGCCGTGTAAAATTCTTCCAAGAATCTTTGTTGCATTTCGGCCCAAGTATAAATAGACGCGGAAGGCAAAGTGTAAACCATCTTTTTGCCTTGTCTTCCAACGAAAATTGAAATAGAACCAACTTAACCTCATCCGATGTAAAACCTTGACTCCCAATCGTGTTGCAAATGGAGTAGCATGCCTCCAAATGAAGGTAAGGTTCCTCCGTTGCTATACCCTTATACTTTAGGAGACTTTGAAGAGAATTGGTTCTCACTTCAAATGTCCTCCCTTGTTGATTGTGAGGAATAACCACCGGAGACGGATTATTAGTAATTACCGGTCACAAATGAGCTTCAATACCCCTTATCATCTCTCTTGCATGCCTTCTTGGTACCCCCATTGGTACTCTCGATTGACCCATTTGCCTATAAACGGGCCTTGGACGTGCAAGTTGTTGAAACTGTGGTTGGGGCATTTGTTTTTGAAATTGTTGATTTTGAGGTTGCCATTGTGGTGGCAAATGTTGTGGAGCTTGTTGTTGATGAATAACCGGTGGCGGTTGAACTTGTTGGACAACCGGTGGTGGTTGTTGTCGATTAAGTTCTTGTACCGGTTCCATTTGTGGCCCTTGACCATAAGCAAAATTTCCTAGATTTACCCTTTGAATTCCATCACCTCCCATGTAGTAACCTTCCACTTCATACCCCTCAAATTCACTGTCAAACCCATACCCATAACCTTCACCTTGTGATCTTGAATGTTGCATGAAAGGTGGGGGTTGATATTGGTAATTTGATTGTGATTGTTGAAAGGTTGGTTGTGGGTTTTGTTGAGATGACGATGCACCAAAGGTAGGAAAAAGGTTAGAAATAGATGGCAATGTGGATGATGTTGAGTTGGTGTAATGAGCAGCTATGGGTTCGGTTGTGTGAGTTTGTTGCAATTCAGTTAATGTTGTAGGTATATTAGTAGTGATCGGTGGAGGTAGATTTGGTGGAGGTGTAGTTGGGATTGTTTGACCCGAAGTGGGAGCAGGTGAATCCATGGTGCTATTTAATGCAGCTGGAGAACCAAGAAGCTTGTTCTCCCTTAGTAAGACTCGGTTTCGAAGCGTTCTGTAAATCTCGGGATCGATTACTAGTGGTGATGACCTGCTAGATCTTCTAGTATGCATACACCTGTAGGTACCTGCACACTAACACAACCAGCGTAAACCCAAAAAAAACAAACAAAAACTACTAAAGCTAACACACGTTGCGCACTACTCCCCGGCAACGGCGCCAAAATTTGACATGAGGTCGAAGACTCACTCAAAAATAAACCGATTACAACTAGTTAGATAGCGGTAAGCGGGTGTCGAACACAGAGAGTTTGTGGAAAATGTGTTATTAAGTAGCTATGAAATTTATCTATATTAGACTAAGTGCAAAAAGTAAATTCAAGTATTTGGTTTTTTTTTTAACGAAAAGAACTGAAAGCAAATAAACGAGTTTTAAACAATATAAGAAACAATGCTCTCTCCTGATTTCAGGTTTTCAATATTGATAATGTTAACGTTTACTTTTAGGATGAACTACATAGACATAGTTCATGAAAGTGTGTTTGATTGTGATAATAGAGGACTAAGTACTTGGGTTGTAAAAATGCAAGGTTGCCACTCGATAATCAGTTTGATATAGTTAACCCTAATTCTCTTCTAATAAATATTGATTGCCTTATGGCACCAAGAACGGATAGTCAAGAACACAAATTTATACTATACTAACAATTACAAAGAAAACTCGCAATCACCATAGCAAAACAATCAACGGATCAAATTACTATCCCACAAATAACATAAACGATTCACAAATAGTCAATTGAAACCTTACAATTCGGGAGAGAACATAAAGATTACTAGCCACTCATCATTCGGCTCATCATAGCATCAATTAAAGTATGTAGATGAATCCAAAATACCAATTCAACGATTACAATCACCAAAATAATGTACTTTCACTCCAAAATCATCCTCAAGGTGTTCTCAATAGAAGATAGGTGAAAAGACAGCCCAAAAACTAATTAAAAACAAAGGAAATCGGGCAGTTACGACCCGAACCGTGGCCCACGGTTGACACCGTGGGTCACGGTGTTGTTGTAGAAATATTGGACCATGGCCCACGATTCACACCATGGACCACGGTGATACCCACGGTGACAACAGAGGCCACGGTACGGTGGCCTATGTTCCATTTGTTCATTTGGACCGTGGCTCACGGTCTAGACCGTGGGCCACGGTGGACTTCAGCCATGAAACTCTATTTTCCACTTGTTTTGAACTTCTTAACTCGTCGGTTCCTTTGGTTTCTTCGTGTTGCATCATAGTAGCTCTGAAACCTCCTTGTAACCTACACTTCACCGCAAACACAGTAGTTAACTAATTCCACAAGATTACCCGATTAAATACATGATTAGTAACGGCTTTAAATCACTTAAGGGTTGTCCAATGGACCACCCGTCAAAGCTCATCTCTTTCATTACCACCTTGTTCATCTCTCATCTTTTCTCTCCCAAACAAAGAACACAACTTCATCTCTTTAAGGTTTCTTAATAATCAATCAAGAATCATTCTTTAATTTTTGTTTTGTTACTTAAGCTTATGGTTGAACAACATATATATAATATACACCCCTTGTTACCTTTGGTGGTCACTTTTCCGGTCTCGGTCGGTGAAGTGTCGGGCCTCGTAAGGCAAGGCTACATGAGGACTTTCGTGGTCCTTGTTATATATTTTCCGCATCTAACCATCTAACTTTATTATTGCTTACTAAGCATGCTTAACTTATGCTCATCTTTCTTATTTATTAAGTTTCATGGTTATGGGTTTGAAGAAACTAGCCTCAGTTTAACCGTAAATAGCTCCAAACCGTAAGCGGAACTTTGTTTACTAGTTTTGTTAAATAATTGTTTAAACATGCTTATTGTTAGATTTAATTTTCTAAAATCATTTATATAAGTTCTATGGTTATGGGTTTATAGAATCTTACCTCGGTCTTAACCCGAAACAAGATCCGAACAAAAAACCGAACTTTCGTTTAAAGACTTTATTGATAACCTTTTTTGGTTGTAAAATTTAAGTATCTTCATTTATAAATTATTATACAAGTTCCTTGATATTTGGACATGTGGAAACCATCTATGAACTTATTGTGAGATGGAAACCGAACCAAACCGAACTAAACCGATTTTAACTCTCTTAAGACACACAAGTGTGTTTTTAGCTATCAAGACTTGTATAATCCTTTAAAAATACTTTAGAAACTGATTTTAATTACTTTCCTAAGTACTTGGAAATGTTGGATCCAACTTGATCTCATAACAAAGTTTGGACCGACAAAACCGAACACTCGCTTAACGGACGTTGTTAGTTCTAAAACAATAGAACTACATACTTGGTTAAGTCTTATTAAATTTTATTGAGTTATCTCATAACATTTATTATTTTGGAAAGTTGACTTTTGGTTTGACCAATTATCAAGATCTGAACCAACAACCCGAACACTCATTAAAACCCGTTTTAGTATCTATATTATAAAGGGACTTGCGTTCTTGCATTTTTACCCACATTATTACTTAACATAGGTTGAGTAAATATTAAGGCTAGATACTATAACCCGGTTTTGAGCAAACTTATATTTTCAAAGGACTATTGTTATAAATTCCTAAATATTTACATTTTAAACCTTAAACTTTAATTGCTTACATTTCTCATCTATTATTTTATTTAAAGACTTCCAAGACAACTTTTCTAATATAAGACTTTTTCCTTTAGGCTTTGTTCGTTAAACCCGTCGATTCGGTTAAACTCCAAATCATCCATCTTTCAAGTTTATTACTTGAACGTGAGTACTTTCATACCCCGTTTTCCATCTTTCGTTTTGGGGTGATATTGCATATTTATTTGAACTAAATGATTTATACGTGAGTCTTAAACCACAAACTTCATTGTATACTTTACTTAAATAAATGCTCGATTTGGTGTTCTATGCTTACATGCTATATGCTAATGTGCTTACCGCTTTTGGAGAGGTGATTCATAAATCCTTAACTATTTGGTATTCTCTTATAGTAAGGTGTCGTTAATGTATTCTTATTAACGATTTCATACAAAATCCTAGACTATTTGGTATTCTCTTATAGCAAGGTGTCGCTAATGTTTTCTTATTAGCGATTTCATATCATCAAAATTATTGCTATTATTTATTGTTTCGTATACAAGTTTTGGAATTTCCTATTATATACATATTGGTCAAAACTACGAAATTGCTCACCAACCTTTGTGTTGATAAACTATATTTTATGCAATGTTACAGGTTTTACTTTTGGTTGACTTGAGACTTCATGAAAACGCTATCAAAGACCGTTAGGATATTAACAAAAATGAACAATATATTATTTGCTATGTTTTGTTATGATTATTGTATGAACATGATATGTGACATCTTATGATTTTGTGGAATTAAATGAGTTGATTAAATATTGTCGCTTTAATAGCGTCTTGTGTATTTGGGCAATCCGTTGCACCCCGGCATGTTCCCCCGCCTTTGGTCGGGGTGTGACATTAAAGAGTTTATTCACACGTGAATTTACAATAATTCGTTACGCTCTCTCTTATTGGTTGGGTTCAGACAGCCGAAGAGTCGCTGAAGAGATGCTACACACGGTAGCAACGAAGATGGTTGGAGGTGGTTCACAATGATTGGGCTCGGACAACCGGAGAGTCGCTGAAGAGATGCCATGCACAGTAGCGACGGAGATAGTTGGGATGTGGTTCACAATATGGAAGGGAGATAGAGCAGAGTTTGAGGGAAATCAGAAACATAAGCTTAAAGAAACCATTTTTTATGTCCCTAAACTACCGAACAGTAAAGAGGTTAGGTAGACCCAAACTGGCTTTGAGATGAGATGAGATGATAAGACATGATTGGCTAGACCTTCACCTCTAAAAGGACATGATCGAAGAAAGGAATTCTTATAGACCTAGGATTAAGGTTATGAACTTTTAATGGGTTGGTATAGTTATTGACTAGAAATGTGCCTTAAAAGCTTCTCGTTACCTATATTTGTCCGTGTCACTGTGATTCCATTATACATTTGTTTATCTATCTATTTAATTTTTAAGCATTTAATGTCCATGTCCCTATTCTTTTCTAAGTCTTCTGTTTGTATTTTACTTGTTATCGTACATTTTTATTATTATTACTAGGTTACTAACCGGTGTAGTACACGGGTGGAAAATAGAAAATTCGTCACGTAAAGAAATTTGATTATATATTTGAATATTATATTATTCTTCTAATAAACACAAATAATTTTAACTCACAATATCGCCCGTTCTTGAAAGTAAGTTCATTGAACTTGTCTAAAATCGAAGGATACACAAAGTCTATTAAATTATATACTGGATATAATGAATTGTTAATTAGAAGACCATCGGTAATTTGTACATTCATTTTTCGTCATTTGAACCCCCACCCCAACATTCCCTTCACCTATATCCAATAATTAATTCGCAAATTATTTTATCTCTTCAACATGTAAGGATTGACATCCAACTGTGAGCCTCGTGTTTTTTTATAGTTTAAGTACCTTTCACTTTGACAAGATGTAGGAAGAATTTATTGAAGTGTAATTTAAAATAAACACGAACAAAAGTCTATACAATCTAACTATTTATTTAACAAAAGTATCATAAATTTAATATTTACAACTCCCTAAATACTTCCTTTTATACAAGCTTTATACTTTAATTTGTAGCATTTCGTTGTTGTCAAAGATTAATATAAAAAAGAACAAATGGTTTTTTTAATAACTAATAACTAAACACTTAGAAACATCAATTGGCTTATATGACTTGTTTAACGATTCATAGAGCCATAACTTGTATACACTCTAATATTGACTTGAACTTGTTATGACTTCAACTCAAGATGCTAATAACCCATATGGTATTATAGTATTTTTCATAATACCTTACCGGAAAACCGTAATAGTTTAACATCTCCATTGAATTTTTTATTTTGATATAAAACCTAAAGAGATTATAAGAAAATTATATAATAATTAAAATCAATACAAACAAAAAGGGGAAAAAAGAATTGTTAATAAAATAATGAATAATATGAGAATCAACTATTAGAGTATCAAATTAAACCTTACCGGAAAATAATTAATCTTCCTTACCGGAATTGGCGATGATGGAGATAGTAATCCGAAACAGAGAGAGAGAGAGAGAGAGAGAGATTATAATGGTTAGGGTTTTCAACCTTAAGATTTATATAAGGTAAATGAGATGATTTAGTATGTTTTTGAATTCTAATAATAATTAAAATAATTAATATCATAATTACATTAATAGGTTTATTATGCATTGTTTGACCAGATTGTAAAAATATTTAAGTTATTGTAAATTTTAAAATTTAAAATTGGATATCTTTTTAGTAATAATGAATTTTTAATCATGGTACATTTAGACAATATGGAATGTTTGACCAGTTAAATTTAAAAGTTTAAAATTTAAAACTGAAAATCCTTTTAAAAATAATAAGTTTCAATCGTAGTAATTTTACACATTATGAAATGTTTAATTTACAAAATTTATCTTTGAGTTACAATTTTAAAGTTTTAAAGTTTATAAAATTATTAAAATGACATAAAACTTTGAGGACTATGGTTATAATATGGTGACACAAAATAAACATAAATAAAGTTTATTTTGCTGGATTCAAACATACATATATGTTTAGAATATTTAGAATTGGTTATCGGAAATACGTGGGTTTTATTTAAGGCATAAATCTTTAATTTAGACATTATTTACATTTACACATAAATAAAATGTAAAGTTTGATGATATTGGAAACTATAAAATCATATATATGTATCTATTATAATTTTAAAGAAATGTAGATGTCAAATTAAAAAAAAAGAACATTTTACATTAATTACAAGACGTAGCATTTATATTTTAATTCAAATACAAAAACATACAAAGACAATCAGAGATAAATGAAAATTTAAAACATGTTTATAAATTATACCATGAGTACAAATAACACATGTTAATTAAAACATAATACTCTAATGAAATCAACATAAAAATGTATTGTCTTATACACATTTTACATAACTAATTTGAAAACAAATATAAACAATATGTGTGTGTGTGTGTATAATTAATGAGTATCATAGTTTTTTATAATACCGGTTTTTGTAATCTTCAATTTCAAACAAATAATCATTGATAAACACACGAATGACAGCTGAGTCATAGGAATTTGAGACATAAACTTTCTCTATGAATGGAAAATATAAAAAAAGTTAAAAATTATTATATGTAGACGTAAACGTTTGAAAAATCTGGAAAAAAAAATCCGTTTTAAGAATATTTGAAAAAGTAAAACATCTAATTGTGTCATAAATTTCTTCCAAAATTGATTTTAAAGAAACGTCATAACTCATAACTAATAATTAGTGGTCAACATATATTGTAAAAGCTTAAAATCAAACGATTTACATATATAGAAAGTATAAATGGTTTTGAAGTTGGCAAAATATAGTATCATTAGTTATGATTATATCATTTTGGTCAAATGGTATAAGATTAGTTTGTTGAGATTGAAGACATTAATATTGATAGTTGCGATTAGAAACTATAAAAAAATATTTTAAATTTATCAATTTCCGTATTTAATATGATCTAAATTTGTTATACTTGAGACTAAATTGATGGTCAAATTTTGTAACTTATTAAGGAATCTGAATTAATTTCCATAATCAATTGTATTAAATATTTTTTATAACTCAAAATTCAAAAAACTTTCCATTTTTTTAAGTTGACAAAATAAATAATATATAGTTAAAATAAATAAAAGGTAAATGTAAAGTTTGAAGAGATTGAAAACTATAAACATCTTTTAAAATTTTCAAATTGCGTATTTAATATGGTATAAATTTGTTATGCTTAATAGACGGTTATATTAATAAAATACATTTAATATTAATAGGAAATAGTATGTAGATAATATAAAATTTTAAAACACCATAGAACTTCACTTAATACAAGAAACTTTTAAGTAGAATTTGACCTATAATAAAAATCATGGAAATGTGAAAATAAATGAAAATCATGGAAAGTTTATTATTGTATTTACGTAATTAAATTCATGAAAAGTTATTAATACAATTTTACCAATAATGAAAATCATGAAAATATTTTAAATTGGATTTGGCAAAGATATTATTTAACAAATGGTGAAATTCAAACTCTATAATATATTTTTGTAAATTTCATATAAATGATGAGAATTGAATTTTGATATATATATAATATATATATATATATATGATAATTGAATGGGGAAAATCGGTTTCTAAAATGTTATATTAAATGTGTATAAATCTAAAAATGTAAGGTAAGATAATATTGGAAAGTATAATAACGTTTTAAATTGCGTTGACATTGTTAAATTAATTGGACTTTGACCAACAACAATATAAGATTGATTATCTTACTATAGATAATTTAATGTCTTATAGAATAATCAACTAAATTTCATTTTCGGATTATATAATAATCAATTGAATTACATAAATTGTGAAAAATAAATAAATACATAAATACTAACAGAAATATATATTAACATTATACAAAAATAAAAGGTATTTTATCAAACAATCCTCAATCTATGAAATTAATTAGCTATATCAAGTTGGGGATAATAACCTGAAATGATAAAATTAAATATTAATATCACATAATTATAAATTCCAAATTATGGAAGATTGAAATCATGTGAAAAAATGTAAAATTGATGCTAGAATTTACAACCGAAAAATTTGAATCGCGTTACCGGAAAAACGAAATAGTGAAGATCTCCATTGAATCTTCGATTTTGATATATAACCTTAAGAGATTATAAGAAAAAATCATATAATTATTAATATAAATACAAACAAAAACATAAAACAAAAATAATTGTAATTGATATAAAACATCGTTCTTGGGAATGCAAGACTTCCGTACATAGGCTTGAATTCTATTACCCTGAAACATTAATATTAACATTAGTAAAAAATTGTATGAATGATATAGAAAAATTAAGAATGTGTAAGAAAATCATTTCGTCTTGCACTTTAGGATACACTCACTGTTTTGAACATCAAGTTGGTTCAACATGGTGATATTGGTTGGCTCCATATTCCTAGTGGAGAAAAATTTAAAAAAACAAACATATCATTTACGAACAATAAAAAATTTAACCAATAAAATTAATAAGAAAATGGAAGATATAAAAACAACAAAAAGTAAAAACCTTCGCACAAAGGTAATCGTTTTTAATAAAGAGGTTATGATGGTGTAAGGATTAGGCTATCAAATGTACGTATTTATACCAAATGAATTAGGGTAGACAAAATTATAGAAGGAAGGTAGTAAGGTAATTGATTGCAAACATAAATTTAGTAAATTTGAATATTTTGAAAATAAATTATGGTAAGAACGATTACAAATGATTCCGTAATGAATGTATTTTCAAATTTTGAAATTTTGAAATTTCTATTATTCAACAATACCACTAAAGTCTTAATTTATCTTTTCGTATAATTAGATTAGTATATTAGATTAGTATAAATATAAATATTAGATTAGTATAAATGTCATATTATTTAATTTAAATGTTGACTATAATCTCATGTAAAAATATAAGTTAATAATTATATTATTTATAATAATATAATTAATCATCAATTATAACACCATATATTATTTAATGTAATTCATAAAAGGTTTGAAAATAAAAGTTAATAATTTTGTTGTATATAAGTAAATTGTGAATTATATTATTGTAATTATAAGTAAATCGTAATTATAAGTCATGGGTCAATGGGTCAAGAATGGATTTGTAACTCAAGTGTTATTCTTAAACAATAATAAGACAATGGATTTTGGTTATAATTGTTAAAATTTAATGACCGAAATTAAGTAAATGGGTCAATGGATGAACATCCATAATTATAGTAACACTAAATCATTGTTAATTAATTCAAATTTACATTCAAATTGACACCATAAGTTATACAATCATTAATTAAAATTTACAAATTAATTACATTCAAAGAATATACAAAAATTTATTTAAATTTACAATTTCCGTAATTAAACCATTCCTTAATCAAATCGGTCATCATTTTCTAAATTTAACATGAGTGGTACAAACATTTACAACTTTATGAATTTGATAAATTGAAATTAAAATAAATATAATATTTTAACAAAAATTCAAAATTTAATATCGGTAATCTCTATATACTATATATATTCACTTTATACGTAATCTCTATATTAAATCCGCAATCCTTTCTATTGATGAAATATCAAATAATAATCTAGATTATATATTATATACTATCTAAGAAAATAATAAAGGTGGTGAATAAAATTAACCAAAAATAATAAAATATTCAAAATGATATTTTGAATATTTGGTTTTGGAAACTATAGCTACGATTTTAAATATTCAAAATGAAATGTACCTAGAAATGTCACTTAATAGAAATATCAAGAAATGTTCCTATATAAATAACAATTTTAAATATTCAAAATGAAAATGAAATATAAGACTTTAATAGCATTGATGAATCTAATTTTAATATATTTTTTATTAATTTAATTAAGATGAAAATTAGAGAAGGCCTAGATATAAATGGAAAGTATGAGAATTAACCAATAGGAAAGGGGATTTTGACATAAAGCATATTGCTTTAATATTATAGTTAGATTATTATTATTATTATTTTTTTTAATATTATCACTATTTTATTTATCTATTTATAATAATAATAATAGTAATAATAATAATAATTATTATTATTATTATAATTATTATTAGTCATTGTATTTTTCTGATTTTTTCTTATTTTATCTAGAAGTCTTTTATTAAACCTTCTATTTCTTTTATAAGGCTTCACGCACTTGATTTTGGAGCTGAGTGTCTCTCTGAAAACAACATTTCTATTTTTTGGGATTAGAGGTACGATTTGCCTACTTTCTATTCTCCTAGACCCTATTTATTGGCGAGATTTTTATTGGGTATGATTGATTGATTTAACATGTCAAACGATTGCATCGCGCATCTATTTTGGAAGATTTATAAAGGTTTTGGTCAAATGGTTGATGCTTATGTTCCAAAGAAGAAAGATAAATTCATATATAGCTGTAACACCCCGTAACCGCAGCGGAAACGTACACGGGATGCAACAGACACATCTGATATCAACAGCATTGCTTATAAAGAAAATACCACTACATTAATTTATATCATATTACATTGTTGCTAGTTTCGTTACTGTCTAGGTGTTACACACGAGTTTTACCGATAAGACATTAATATATTCATTACAAAATATAGATCAGCAAGCTTCCAACAAGTAGCACAGATCATTAAGCACATATCAATCATTCCAACTTGGGCATACCTAGAAAACATGTAAAGAAAACGGGTCAACTACGAATAGTTGGTGAGTTTCACTAATTTAAATAAACACTAACAGATCATTTTAATAATCATTTATTAAACAATGTAATTATGCGGGGAACTATGTTTCCCCAGAACATTTATAACCTCTGGGAACTAAGTTACCCCAGAACAATAATAACCGCTGGGAACTATGTTACCCCAGAACAATAATAACCTCTGCGAACTATGTTACCCCAAAACAATAATCACCTCTGGGAACTATGTTACCCCAGAACAATAATAACCTCTGAGAACTATGTTACCCCAGAACAATAATAATAACCTCTGGGAACTATGTTACCCCAGAACAATAATAATAACCGCTGGGAACTATGTTACCCCAGAACAATCCCACACGATAAACAATTTATATATTCTATGCATCAAACCATATATATATTTAAATATACAAGTGTTTCCATACGATCAGTATGTACTTAAATACTTTAATAAATACATGCTTTCCGCCCCGGGAAAATATTTAAAACAGTTCAGTAAAAGGGGCTCGTGAAAACTCACCTTTCTGTGAGTCGGGACGTGATACAATGAACTGCTATAAGCCTGGATCTGTAATATAATATCTAAACGTTACTATATAATTCCCATAAATTAAATCCGTGTTAATCGGTACATCTGGGGACATTGTTAACCTAGTACTGTACTCGATCCGGGGACAATTTTAACCCCGTGACACTCCTAAGGACTCAGATTGTGCCATTACTTAGAGTCGGACGGTCAAAATTATCATTTTTATGTTTTCCTTGATTTGCGTGCCTAGCACGGTCATCCGTTTTTAGTTTCAAAAATGAGTTTATTCACACCCGGCCCAAAAATGGTGTTTGACTGTTACTTTATTTAACGTGATGAAATTAGAGCTCGGTTTGGACACCCCGTTTGGCCGCGGGGCCCGTTTCCGTCATTTAGGTGCCGGAAACAGTAAAATCGGGTAAAATTACCCAAATCATCCGAATTATTTTCGGATGATTTACTTTTATTTCATTTACTTAGTATTATGAAAATGGTCAATTTTTAGGTTTTTATATACCAGTCAGCTCGCTTATGCGAGTTATGCCGGTTTACACGTTTTAAGCTTTAAAAATTTGTTTTTATGTTCTTTTTAGCACAAATAATTACCCGTTTAGTCTCGGGTCTTGAAATTTTGCACAAAACTTATTTTGACAGTAAGAAGTTTTATCAAAATTTTCCAGATTTATTTTTTTATATTTACATTTATTTATCTATTTTTAAACATTATTAAAACACTAAATATGTCAAAAATACCAAAAGACTTTAGAAAAATCCCAAATTTTTCTGGGATGATCCCTGCCATCCTCACAACTCCCTGGAATTTTTCCAGAACCCAAAACTCATTTTTCAAGCCATTTTCACAAAAACCGAGCTAGAAAGCCCTAGAACTCGTTTTACCGAAAAGCCCCCTTAGACTTTTCCAACTGAGCTCAAATTTTGTGTGTGACCTTTATATGTTATAAAAAGCTTATCCTAAATTTTTCAGAATTTTTCATCAAGTTTAGCTATTTTTCACCATTTTTGGCCAAAACCGAGCATTAAATTCACCAAATATTCATCTTTTATCCAAAAATTACCAAAAATTCACAGATCTCATATTTTCATGTGTAGATCATCTCTGTGAAATTTCATGACCCGACTCTAAGCACACTAAAATCTGTCCAAACTCACTAAATCACACGAAAACCGAACTATCTTGTGTTTTCTAGCGTTAGATCGCAATGATCTTGGTTTCTAGCCTTTGCTAGCCACTAGATACAACACTTACAAGCACAATAACACTATACCAAGCAAGCTACACCAACAATCAAACCATTTCTTTCATAGTGTCGGTTTTTAAGTAAAAACAAAGGTTTTAACCGTAAAAATCCGTTCTCGACTCTTTTACTCATTTCTTGGACCAAGATCCCTTGTATAACATGTATACATCTCTTGATCATGCAAGAGTCGGTTTCATCTCGGGTTTTCACCCGTCTTTCACTTGGAAATTCATTTTTTAAAGATTTTAACCGTAAAAATTCGTTATAAACTCTTTTAACTCATCACTTGGATCAAGATCCTTTGTATAACTTGTATACATCACTTGATCATGCGAGAATCGGTTTCAACTCGGGTTTTCACCCATTTTTACATTTGAAACCTCCTTTTCTCAAGATCATGAAGTTGGAAACAAGATTTAAACATTAAAACATGTGTTATACCTTGTGTTCTTGGTTTGGATCAAGGGTTTTTTTGGGTTGAATGTTTGAAGACTTGAAAGATTTGAGAGAGTTTGATGTGTAAAAAAAGAAAATGAATTGATAATGTGTGTAAAGGGGACCGATCGGTCCAAGTAATGGGTGGGGGTGGGCCCCACAACTTCAATATTAGCCACATATTCGGATTTCCGTAATCCGGATAATGTTTTGGATAATCTGGCTCAGTTCGTTTCTCGTTTAAACTCGTAATTCGGCTTAAAACGAGCCTAAAATGGTTGTTTTTCGGGTTAAAAGAAAATTTACATAAAACCGACTTAAAAACTTTAAAAACTTAAACCATGACATTAAAACATCATATTATTAATAATTACGCATCTTTTTCGGCTTGATCGATCGTCTCTTGCTTGGTTTGATGTTAAAGGTTTCGTTTATCGTACCGACGTACTAATAAATCGAAATCCTTTTTCTGTGCTAAAATTCACTTATCCCGAAGCATTAATACTTCGTAAACATCACTAAACATTATATACTTCGTCTATAATGTAATTCCCGATTCGTTCGGGTTTCAATAATCGTTCATTGGTTAATTGTAATTCCAATACGATTCACTATATAATCGAGTATGATTCGTACTATGAATCATATATACTCGTACATACGTACTATAACTCATATAATCAATATTAAATGACACGTAAATAGTATATACCGGCTAAGGTATACCTGGATTTGCCGGAATCGTTACATTCTCCCCCCGTTATAAAAATTTCGTCCTCGAAATTTTACACGTCAACTACTTCCTTTTGAGGAAATAGGTGGGGGTATTTCTTCCGAAATTCATCCTTTCGTTCCCAAGTAAATTCTGGGCCTCGTTGCGAATTCCATCTAACTTTGACCAACGAGATCTTATTGTGTCTAAGTTGCTTGATTTTCCCGTCTATTATTTCTATGGGCTCCTCCACAATGTTGAGCTTATCACTTATTTGAACACCCTCTAAGGGTAATACCGATGTCTCATCCGACAGACACCGTTTCAGGTTCGACACGTGAAACACGTTGTGAACTGCACTCAGTTCATCAGGCAGTTCTAATCGGTATGCTACAGGACCGATTTTCGCAGTAATATTGAATGGTCCAATATATCTAGGGGCCAACTTCCCCGCCTTTCCAAATCTGACCACTCCTTTCCAGGGTGATACTTTCAAATATACCCTTTCCCCTTTCTCAAATGACAACGGTTTCCGACGGGTATCGGCATAACTCTTCTGCCGATCCCGCGCGGCTTTCAGGTTGTTCTTAATTTCAAGAATCTTGCTGGTCGTCTCCTGGACCAGATCCGATCTAATGACCTGCGAGTCACCAACTTCAGACCAACAAAGTGGTGATCGGCACTTTCGTCCATATAATGCTTCATAAGGTGCTGCCTTTATACTGCTATGGTAACTGTTATTATAGGAAAATTCAACGAGTGGGAGATGTTGATCCCAGTTTCCCTTAAAGTCCAGTACGCAGGCACGAAGCAAATCCTCCAAAGTTTGAATGGTCCTCTCAGACTGACCATCGGTCTGAGGGTGGTAAGCTGTGCTTAGGTCAATACGTGTTCCCAATGCTTCTTGGACAGCTTGCCAAAGTTTGGAGGTGAAATGGCTATCCCTATCGGAGATGATCGAGATGGGGATGCCATGACGAGACACTATTTCATTTATATAAATTTGCGCAAGTCTCTCGGTGTTATAATTATTTCTAATCGGAATAAAATGTGCCGATTTGGTTAATCGATCCACGATTACCCAAATTGCATCATGTCCCCGGAATGTCTTAGGGAGGTGTGTCACGAAATCCATTGTGATTTGCTCCCACTTCCATTCAGGAATTTCCGGTTGTTGTAACATTCCCGAGGGTTTCTGGTGCTCCGCCTTAACCCTCGCACACGTCGTACACTTGCCGACGTAAGTGGCTATATCCTTTTTCATACCCGGCCACCAGTAGAACTCCTTCACATCCTTATACATCTTATCCGATCCCGGATGTATGGAATATTTCGATTTATGCGCTTCGTCCATGATTAATTCACGAAGGTCATGGAGGGTCGGAATCCAAATCCGATTTTTGAAATAGAGAATTTCGTCCACACGCTGTTCGAAATTCTTCTCGTTACAGAAAAGTCCCTCTTTTTCCAATTGTTCCTCTTTCAACGCCTCGCGTTGAGCGACTCGAACCAAATCTGAAAGGTTCGACTGAACAATCATCCCTAGCGCTCGCACACGCAATGGTTTAACTCGATCTTTCCTACTCAGGGCATCGGCTACAACGTTAGCCTTGCCGGGGTGATAACGGATGTCACAGTCATAGTCACTCAGTAACTCGACCCACCTTCGTTGTCTCATATTTAGTTCTTTCTGATCGAATATGTGTTGCAAACTTTTATGATCAGTGAAGATGGTGCACTTTGTACCGTAGAGGTAGTGTCTCCAGATTTTAAGTGCGAAGATGACTGCTCCCAGTTCTAGGTCATGAGTAGTGTAATTTTTCTCGTGAACTTTTAATTGTCGAGAAGCATAGGCTATAACCTTACTATTTTGCATCAATACGCATCCTAACCCTCTCCGGGATGCGTCACAATACACGACAAAACCATCGTCTCCGTCGGGGAGACTTAAGATTGGCGCTTGGCACAATCTTTGTTTTAGCGTTTGAAACGCCGTTTCGTGCTCTTCACCCCATTCATACTTCCGATCCTTTTGAGTCAGGAGGGTTAAAGGTTGGGCGATGCTGGAAAAGTTCTCTATAAATCGACGATAGTATCCAGCTAAGCCTAAGAATTGGCGGATTTCCTTTGGAGATTTAGGCGCTTGCCAATTCTTAATTGCTTCAACCTTACTCGGATCAACGTGTATTCCTTGGTGGTTTATAACGTGACCGAGGAATTGCACCTCTTGTAACCAGAAGTTACACTTGGAGAATTTTGCAAATAACTTCTCCTGATCCAGGTGCTCTAAAACTAACTTTAAGTGTTGCTCGTGCTCTTCTTTACTCTTCGAGTATATCAAAATATCGTCAATAAATACAATGACGAATTTGTCAAGATAGGGTTTACAGACTCGATTCATGAGATCCATGAATACTGCTGGCGCATTTGTTAGCCCAAAAGGCATAACTAAGAACTCGTAATGGCCGTAGCGAGTCCGGAATGCGGTTTTTGGGACATCCTCCTCCTGAATTCTAACCTGATGGTATCCCGATCTAAGATCTATTTTTGAAAAGTAGCTCGCACCTTGTAGTTGGTCGAACAGATCATCGATTCGGGGGAGAGGATACCTATTTTTGATTGTCAACTTGTTCAATTCCCTGTAATCAATGCACATTCTAAGGCTCCCGTCCTTCTTTTTCACGAATAGAACAGGTGCACCCCACGGGGAATAACTGGGACGTATAAATCCTTTATCCAATAATTCCTGCAACTGGTTGGATAATTCTTGCATCTCGGATGGTGCAAGTCGGTAAGGTGCCTTAGCAACAGGGCCAGCTTGAGGTAACAGATCGATTCTGAATTCGACCTGTCGGGTTGGCGGTAATCCAGGAAGTTCCTCTGGGAAAACTTGTGGAAATTCGCGTACCACGGGAATATCGTCCACCCGTTTTTCCTCAGAATCAGTGGCCGTCAGGCTCGCTAGATACGCCACACATCCCTGACGTATATATTTTAACACCTTGAGATGGGATATAAATGGTATCATGGTGCCGGATTTTTCTCCTTGCACTAATACCTCCTCGTCATCCGACATTCGGATCTTGACGATTTTCTTTTCGCAGTTTATTTCTACCCTGTTACGTGCTAGCCAATCCATTCCCACTATCACGTCAAAACTACCCAATTCTACCGGTAACAAGTCAATCAGAAAGGATTGTTCGTTCAGAATAAAAGGGCAATTCCGAACTATCCGATTAACTATCATGGTTTTACCGTTAGCGACTTCTACGGTGTAAGGTTCTATGGTTTCACCAATAGGAAGGTTTGCTATCGAAAGGAATCTAACGGAGACAAAACTTCTATCGGCGCCTGTATCAAATAATACAGAAGCGTAATGATCAGAGACGAGGAAGGTACATGTCACTACGCTGGGGTCCTGGCGCGCCTCGTTCGCCCCCATCACGAATGCTCGGCCTCGCGCCGGATTGGACGACGATGCCTGACCCGTGAGTTGTCTCCCGTTTCCTCCCTGGTTCAGTTTCGGGCAGTTCCTTTTGAAGTGATCCGTGCTGCCGCATTCGTAGCAAGCACGGCTAGTGGTCACCATCTGGTTTCCTTGCGGGTTCTGCTGTCGGGCTGGTTGAGTTCTAAATGGTTGCGCACGAATAGGTTGCGGTTGTCGGTTCAGGTTGTTTAGATTTGTCTTACAATTTGGTGCGTAGTGTCCAATCCTGCCACACCGGTGGCACACCACCTCTTTGCACACGCCACTATGGTGGTAACCACATTTCCCGCACTTAGGAAACGTTCCCTTCTGCGGTTCTTGCCTTCCGCCCGAACTAGTCATGGCATAGCTCTGGGCAGCGGGCCTAGCTCGTTTGCTTTGCTGCTTTTCCTGGATTCTATGATCATGTGTACCCCGTTTTCCCCCAGCGGATTCTCCTGTCACCTTTAGTGATCCGCTCCGCAAGAAATCATACGTGACAATGCCAGCCTGTGTCACTGCACTTTCATACGTCTGGTGTCCCCCCGCGTTGACTATACTCCTCACTACTGGAGTAAGTCCCCAAATATAACGTTCCACCCTCTTCGTCTCCGGGGTGACCAACCACGGTACTAATCGTGACAGTTCATTAAACCGATTGGTATAACCCAAGTGGTCCGCCCCCTTCATCTCCAGGTTCCACAACTCATTTTCCAGTTTCTGCAATTCATTCTTTGGGCAGAAATGTTCCAAGACAAGAGCCTTAAGCTCCGTCCAGGTCATGTGGTTTGTCGCCGCCTGACCTCGAGTCTGTACTATGGTGTTCCACCATGTCAAGGCATGGTCGGTGAATGTACAGGTGGCGTACTTAACGACACAATCCTCGGGACAGTTGCTGATATTCACCACTGATTCTATTTTCTCTATCCATTTAACTAACCCATTCGGTCCTTCAGACCCGCTAAACTCTAATGGCTTGCACAACATAAAATCCTTGATCGAACATCCCCTGGATGCACGAATTGGTTCAGTACGGTTTGTCTCTACCGTAGGTATAGGGCCATTGCTGTCAGTAACGACCACCCTAGGCGGTGCGTCATTACTCGGAATAGTGTTATCATTCCTTGGAGGATTAGCATTTTGTTCCCCGTCATTATTTATGGGCGTTTGATTGCTTGGAGGGGTCGGATTGGTCGAGTTGTTAATACTGGCGGCGATGCGTGATACTATATCCGGTATCGCCGCCTCCAACTGTTGAGCAATCAAACGGCTCACATCTACTTCCGATATTTTAGTTGATCGTTTCGGTGCCATTCTACACAACATCAAGAAATATATATAATCAATACCATCTCAAATTATAAAACACAACACATATTTCATTCATTAGTAAACATTGATACATATTACACAAACATCAGTTTACATACTTTCCAGTCAACATTACACAACTAAGTTTTAATACAAGGGCCCTATGTCGGTATCATCTCGACATAACCCGTAAAGGGGTCAGTGCTTGGATGATACCCAAAAGTATCTATAATGATTATGCCCCAAAAGAGACCCACCCTAGGGGCCAGTGGTTGTATCATAACTAAGCCAGATTCACTCCATGTTAGTATCACCACTAACTACTTACACAGAGTATCAAAAAAAAAATGGTCCCTGACTATCCCCATCCAAACATAACTACTAAACACGGTGGTATGCCCACCACATCATCACTGCCACCAACGCCACCACTACTGCCATCACCCCCCGGAGCCACGCCTCTAACCGCTGAACCATCAATAGGGAGTACGAGCACTCCCTTGTCAACCGGTCGATTGCATACTGGCAATCCAGTATGCGGTCACCAAGGTACACCCGTCTCTGTACCCCCACGGTCAGGGCGGCTGAGTGCTCATTTACTTGCTCTGTGAGCACTCGTAGCCAGGCCGCCGCATCCCGCTCCTGTCTAGGAAGGCCCCAGACAGGTGGAGCCATCGGCTCGGGCTGAGATGAGGACTCTCCCCGATGAGTAGCAGGTCGGGGTGGGGGAGAGGTCGGTGGGACACGCGGAATGCTGATCCGCGCCGTAGGGCGGGGACCAAATCCCGGAGGGACAGAGGTGGCCTGCGGTGCGAGTGGAGTAGGGGATCTGACGATCCGGGCCGGGGAGGACTGGCTCGAGCTCCTGTGACTCGCCTCGCTAGGCTCGGAGTCGGATGACACGTGTAAGCTCCCGGAGTTTCCGGGGCTAACCTCCTCCGGATCCTCCTCTACTGATAAGCTATGCGGGCTTGACATTTTTACCTGCACACAAGTTAACAAGCATATAGTTCTTTCCATAGTGTAATTCATAATCAAATTAATACATACTTATTTATACAACTTTACCACATAATAATATTATCATATATTTACACATATGTTGCCAATTTTACCTATTTAAAGTTCCTCGTGACTTCCCCTGAATTCTCCCGTGCAGACAAGTCTGTTATTATGTTCCGGACCATAATAACTCACTTGTCCATCCAAGTTCATCCAGATCCCGTCACAATAAATTATTAGTTGATATTCAGATCCTATAATACTTGAGCTACTGGTTATATTTTAGGTATCTTTTTCAGACATCTAATTCTTTATAACCAATGGCTCTGATACCAAGTTCTGTAACACCCCGTAACCGCAGCGGAAACGTACACGGGATGCAACAGACACATCTGATATCAACAGCATTGCTTATAAAGAAAATACCACTACATTAATTTATATCATATTACATTGTTGCTAGTTTCGTTACTGTCTAGGTGTTACACACGAGTTTTACCGATAAGACATTAATATATTCATTACAAAATATAGATCAGCAAGCTTCCAACAAGTAGCACAGATCATTAAGCACATATCAATCATTCCAACTTGGGCATACCTAGAAAACATGTAAAGAAAACGGGTCAACTACGAATAGTTGGTGAGTTTCACTAATTTAAATAAACACTAACAGATCATTTTAATAATCATTTATTAAACAATGTAATTATGCGGGGAACTATGTTTCCCCAGAACATTTATAACCTCTGGGAACTAAGTTACCCCAGAACAATAATAACCGCTGGGAACTATGTTACCCCAGAACAATAATCACCTCTGGGAACTATGTTACCCCAGAACAATAATAACCTCTGGGAACTATGTTACCCCAGAACAATAATAATAACCTCTGGGAACTATGTTACCCCAGAACAATAATAATAACCGCTGGGAACTATGTTACCCCAAAACAATCCCACACGATAAACAATTTATATATTCTATGCATCAAACCATATATATATTTAAATATACAAGTGTTTCCATACGATCAGTATGTACTTAAATACTTTAATAAATACATGCTTTCCGCCCCGGGAAAATATTTAAAACAGTTCAGTAAAAGGGGCTCGTGAAAACTCACCTTTCTGTGAGTCGGGACGTGATACAATGAACTGCTATAAGCCTGGATCTGTAATATAATATCTAAACGTTACTATATAATTCCCATAAATTAAATCCGTGTTAATCGGTACATCTGGGGACATTGTTAACCCAGTACTGTACTCGATCCGGGGACAATGTTAACCCCGTGACACTCCTAAGGACTCAGATTGTGCCATTACTTAGAGTCGGACGGTCAAAATTATCATTTTTATGTTTTCCTTGATTTGCGTGCCTAGCACGGTCATCCGTTTTTAGTTTCAAAAATGAGTTTATTCACACCCGGCCCAAAAATGGTGTTTGACTGTTACTTTATTTAACGTGATGAAATTAGAGCTCGGTTTGGACACCCCGTTTGGCCGCGGGGCCCGTTTCCGTCATTTAGGTGCCGGAAACAGTAAAATCGGGTAAAATTACCTAAATCATCCGAATTATTTTCGGATGATTTACTTTTATTTCATTTACTTAGTATTATGAAAATGGTCAATTTTTAGGTTTTTATATACCAGTCAGCTCGCTTATGCGAGTTTTGCCGGTTTACACGTTTTAAGCTTTAAAAATTTGTTTTTATGTTCTTTTTAGCACAAATAATTACCCGTTTAGTCTCGGGTCTTGAAATTTTGCACAAAACTTATTTTGACAGTAAGAAGTTTTATTAAAATTTTCCAGATTTATTTTTTTATATTTACATTTATTTATCTATTTTTAAACATTATTAAAACACTAAATATGTAAAAAATACCAAAAGACTTTAGAAAAATCCCAAATTTTTCTGGGATGATCCCTGACATCCTCACAACTCCCTGGAATTTTTCCAGAACCCAAAACTCATTTTTCAAGCCATTTTCACAAAAACCGAGCTAGAAAGCCCTAGAACTCGTTTTACCGAAAAGCCCCCTTAGACTTTTCTAACTGAGCTCAAATTTTGTGTGTGACCTTTATATGTTATAAAAAGCTTATCCTAAATATTTCAGAATTTTTCATCAAGTTTAGCTATTTTTCACCATTTTTGGCCAAAACCGAGCATTAAATTCACCAAATATTCATCTTTTATCCAAAAATTACCAAAAATTCACAGATCTCATATTTTCATGTGTAGATCATCTCTGTGAAATTTCATGACCCGACTCTAAGCACACTAAAATCTGTCCAAACTCACTAAATCACACGAAAACCGAACTATCTTGTGTTTTCTAGCGTTAGATCGCAAAGATCTTGGTTTCTAGCCTTTGCTAGCCACTAGATACAACACTTACAAGCACAATAACACTATACCAAGCAAGCTACACCAACAATCAAACCATTTCTTTCATAGTGTCGGTTTTGATATAAAAACAAAGGTTTTAACCGTAAAAATCCGTTCTCGACTCTTTTTACTCATTTCTTGGACCAAGATCCCTTGTATAACATGTATACATCTCTTGATCATGCAAGAGTCGGTTTCATCTCGGGTTTTCACCCGTCTTTCACTTGGAAATTCATTTTTTAAAGATTTTAACCGTAAAAATTCGTTATAAACTCTTTTAACTCATCACTTGGATCAAGATCCTTTGTATAACTTGTATACATCACTTGATCATGCGAGAATCGGTTTCAACTCGGGTTTTTACCCATTTTTACATTTGAAACCTCCTTTTCTCAAGATCATGAAGTTGGAAACAAGATTTAAACATTAAAACATGTGTTATACCTTGTGTTCTTGGTTTGGATCAAGGGTTTTTTTGGGTTGAATGTTTGAAGACTTGAAAGATTTGAGAGAGTTTGATGTGTAAAAAAAGAAAATGAATTGATAATGTGTGTAAAGGGGACCGATCGGTCCAAGTAATGGGTGGGGGTGGGCCCCACAACTTCAATATTAGCCACATATTCGGATTTCCGTAATCCGGATAATGTTTTGGATAATCTGGCTCAGTTCGTTTCTCGTTTAAACTCGTAATTCGGCTTAAAACGAGCCTAAAATGGTTGTTTTTCGGGTTAAAAGAAAATTTACATAAAACCGACTTAAAAACTTTAAAAACTTAAACCATGACATTAAAACATCATATTATTAATAATTACGCATCTTTTTCGGCTTGATCGATCGTCTCTTGCTTGGTTTGATGTTAAAGGTTTCGTTTATCGTACCGACGTACTAATAAATCGAAATCCTTTTTCTGTGCTAAAATTCACTTATCCCGAAGCATTAATACTTCGTAAACATCACTAAACATTATATACTTCGTCTATAATGTAATTCCCGATTCGTTCGGGTTTCAATAATCGTTCATTGGTTAATTGTAATTCCAATACGATTCACTATATAATCGAGTATGATTCGTACTATGAATCATATATACTCGTACATACGTACTATAACTCATATAATCAATATTAAATGACACGTAAATAGTATATACCGGCTAAGGTATACCTGGATTTGCCGGAATCGTTACATTCTCCCCCCGTTATAAAAATTTCGTCCTCGAAATTTTACACGTCAACTACTTCCTTTTGAGGAAATAGGTGGGGGTATTTCTTCCGAAATTCATCCTTTCGTTCCCAAGTAAATTCTGGGCCTCGTTGCGAATTCCATCTAACTTTGACCAACGAGATCTTATTGTGTCTAAGTTGCTTGATTTTCCCGTCTATTATTTCTATGGGCTCCTCCACAATGTTGAGCTTATCACTTATTTGAACACCCTCTAAGGGTAATACCGATGTCTCATCCGACAGACACTGTTTCAGGTTCGACACGTGAAACACGTTGTGAACTGCACTCAGTTCATCAGGCAGTTCTAATCGGTATGCTACAGGACCGATTTTCGCAGTAATATTGAATGGTCCAATATATCTAGGGGCCAACTTCCCCGCCTTTCCAAATCTGACCACTCCTTTCCAGGGTGATACTTTCAAATATACCCTTTCCCCTTTCTCAAATGACAACGGTTTCCGACGGGTATCGGCATAACTCTTCTGCCGATCCCGCGCGGCTTTCAGGTTGTTCTTAATTTCAAGAATCTTGCTGGTCGTCTCCTGGACCAGATCCGATCTAATGACCTGCGAGTCACCAACTTCAGACCAACAAAGTGGTGATCGGCACTTTCGTCCATATAATGCTTCATAAGGTGCTGCCTTTATACTGCTATGGTAACTGTTATTATAGGAAAATTCAACGAGTGGGAGATGTTGATCCCAGTTTCCCTTAAAGTCCAGTACGCAGGCACGAAGCAAATCCTCCAAAGTTTGAATGGTCCTCTCAGACTGAACATCGGTCTGAGGGTGGTAAGCTGTGCTTAGGTCAATACGTGTTCCCAATGCTTCTTGGACAGCTTGCCAAAGTTTGGAGGTGAAATGGCTATCCCTATCGGAGATGATCGAGATGGGGATGCCATGACGAGACACTATTTCATTTATATAAATTTGCGCAAGTCTCTCGGTGTTATAATTATTTCTAATCGGAATAAAATGTGCCGATTTGGTTAATCGATCCACGATTACCCAAATTGCATCATGTCCCCGGGATGTCTTAGGGAGGTGTGTCACGAAATCCATTGTGATTTGCTCCCACTTCCATTCAGGAATTTCCGGTTGTTGTAACATTCCCGAGGGTTTCTGGTGCTCCGCCTTAACCCTCGCACACGTCGTACACTTGCCGACGTAAGTGGCTATATCCTTTTTCATACCCGGCCACCAGTAGAACTCCTTCACATCCTTATACATCTTATCCGATCCCGGATGTATGGAATATTTCGATTTATGCGCTTCGTCCATGATTAATTCACGAAGGTCATGGAGGGTCGGAATCCAAATCCGATTTTTGAAATAGAGAATTTCGTCCACACGCTGTTCGAAATTCTTCTCGTTACAGAAAAGTCCCTCTTTTTCCAATTGTTCCTCTTTCAACGCCTCGCGTTGAGCGACTCGAACCAAATCTGAAAGGTTCGACTGAACAATCATCCCTAGCGCTCGCACACGCAATGGTTTAACTCGATCTTTCCTACTCAGGGCATCGGCTACAACGTTAGCCTTGCCGGGGTTATCACTATTTTATTTATCTATTTATAATAATAATAATAGTAATAATAATAATAATTATTATTATTATTATAATTATTATTAGTCATTGTATTTTTCCGATTTTTTCTTATTTTATCTAGAAGTCTTTTATTAAACCTTCTATTTCTTTTATAAGGCTTCACGCACTTGATTTTGGAGCTGAGAGTCTCTCTGAAAACAACATTTCTATTTTTTGGGATTAGAGGTACGATTTGCCTACTTTCTATTCTCCTAGACCCTATTTATTGGCGAGATTTTTATTGGGTATGATTGATTGATTTAACATGTCAAACGATTGCATCGCGCATCTATTTTGGAAGATTTATAAAGGTTTTGGTCAAATGGTTGATGCTTATGTTCCAAAGAAGAAAGATAAATTCAGATATAGCTTTGTTTTTATCAGATTCATTTAACATTAGACACGTCCCGACGATTAGTTTTCAACTAGATTCCTCGTTAGTCACTTCACTAGACATTGTAAATCCTGAATATGGTGATTCAAGCCTGTTTTTGGTACATGCGGTGGAGACAGGTTGGTTGCAAGCCAAACGATCAAATCAACAATAGGTAAAAACTGATAAGAACAACAACGCTATGAGTTGTTTGTTATGCTATAGTTTGCATGTATAAACCCAACTTATGAGATGCCTTGGGTTCGGGGTGATTCATTCTTAATCAAATTGTTTGACCTAATCAATATCTCTTATGATTCCGAGCTTTACAGTTATTATTTATGTGTTTGACATTCATCAAGCATATCATGTTTCATGTCAACTCTTGTCTAGATTGAAGTTCCTTATCAAGCTTTGCCTGTACGTAGTATGATTCATATATATTGGTTCTTATATAAGATCCAGTCTATAGTATTTTAACTCTGCACTTAATATATACAATTATCAAGCTCAACTCGATAAATATGAATATGCATCTAATATTCACTTGAATTGTAGACTTTCTCTGACTTGCAACGTTTGAAATTTAAGTTTCATGATTGCAATCCATAATTCAAATTAACATCCGAATTGATATAGTATTCATATGTAATTATGCTTTCTTAGTATATTCATATTATTCTTCATAACTTAATAGTTATGATCAGGATTCAACCATAAAAGAAATAAAAACTACTGGCAAAATAGTGGATATTTTTACAATGACTTGACTAATCTACTGTGACATGAAAGTGTACTAATTCATCATTAATACTATATGTTTCACACATTTACCTTAACACTTGATTGATAATCATTAATCACAGTTAAACAAACAAAGCACTTTATAACATGCCGATCTTGGGTGGATTATACGTGGGGGCGTTACGTAGATTTTTCATTGCTCGTAACACTAAATTAAAGTGACATTACATATATGTATTGAATTCTCAAATACTCAAAACTACACATTTAATAACCAAAGAAAACAATACATCAAAGTAAAGATAACGTTTTATTTAAATAATCCTAATGGCCCAATCTAGTTATATTTATACTTGCACATTGTCGTATCAACCTACAACATGTTTAATATAATAACATTTGTCAACAATAACGTTGGTGAGCTTTTGTTAATCTACATCTAACTATACTATTAAAGCAATAAGCTTTTGTAATATTGTTTATGTATTTGATTGTTTAAAGCGAAGTTGTTGACAAGTTCGCTTAGGCGAACTTGTTAACCAAGCGAAGTTGTTGACAAGTTCGCCTAGGAGAACTTGTTGAACAAGCGAAGTTATGGACATCTTCGCCTGAGGCGAAGTTGTCGTGTATTTATATAGGTTACGGTTGTTCGTTTTGGTAGGTTAATTTTACGTGTAATTCAGTGAGTCAAGTGACGTGAGGTCGAGAGTCTGTAAGAATCACGTGTTGAGTTATTAATATAACGTGTGTTTGTTCGTATCGTATTCGTGTGTTTGTGTGCTTGTGTTCTACGTCCGTAACGATCTACACAGGGATTCCGCACCTGTGTATATCGGGATATCTCGTGTGATCCGTCCAGGGAACCTACAATTGGTATCAGAGCATTTGCCCGATTGTGTGGTTCGGGATATTCACGCGGGTGTAGAATTTGTCCCGTTTCGACTATTCACGGGACGAGTTTTTGGTGTTTTTGCTCATTCTAGCCTCCTACCAGTGTGTTCAAGCCTTTAAACCGTCAAAAACGTCGTTAAAATCCGATTTTCAGATCTGCAGAAAGTTTAAGTTCGTCAGGCGAAGTTGCTGTTCATCAGGCGAAGTTGCCGTCAGGATACGTAGGGTTTCAGCGAAGATATAAGGAGAAGCGAAGTTATTTACAACTTCGCCTACCTCCTCAACTTCGCCTAACTCAGCGAAGTTCTCCTCAAGTTCGCCTTGCTCAGCGAAGTTTTCTTCAAGTTCGCCTACTCTCTAAGTTCGCTTACCCTAAGCGAAGTTATTCTCAACTTCGCCCAGTCACGCGAATTTAAGAAAGATCCAGCGAAGTTATTACTTAAGCGAAGTTATCATTAACTTCGCCTACAGTACTGTTCAGAGGAAATTTTTTTTTAACTTCGCCTACTCAGAATTTTTCGGGTTTCTTAGTCATCAAGAAGGATGTCGTCGATCAACATTTCGGAGCTTGTAAAGATGGAAGTTGAAGCAGGGTCAGCTACAAAGGCCCCAAGGTTGCTGAAGGGAACCGATTTTGTCGCGTGGAAGGATCGGTTCATACAATACGTTAAGTACCAGGATGCGAAGATGTGGGTATGCATCCAAGATGGATATATTCCACCAGTCATGGAGTATGAGGGTCGAGACCAAATCAAGAAATACAGTAAAATGGAAGAGGAGGAGAAAAAGATGTATGAAGCCGAAAGCAAGGCTCATGCTGCAATCACAATGGCTCTTCCACAGGAGACCTCCATACGTTCAGGAAGTATACATCGGCTAGAGAGCTTTGGGAAGCTCTTGAGAACAGATTTGAAGGAAATGTAGGTATTCGGGCTTCAAAGATAAAGTTGCTCAAAACTCAATTTTCAGTTTTTAAGTACTTGAAGAACGAATCTCTTGATGATATTATCACTCGATATTATCATCTAATGACTGAATTGAGTAACAACTCCATTTCCTATCGAGAAGAAGAGATTGTGGAAAAGCTTCTCGATGCCCTCCCACCAAAATGGGAGATGTATACTGTGCTAATGAGGGAAGACAAGGACTTCCCTACTTATGATCTTGAAACCACTGTCAACAAGCTCAGAACTTTTGAGCTTAATATGGTAAGAAAAGAAACATCTATGGATCAGGTTCAAGATCCAGGCATGTACGGTGCTAAAGTAAACTCAAATTCAAGTTCAAAGACTGATTCTGCCGCCTACTACTCGAAGGGTGAGTCGGGTGCCAATTCTTCACAGGAGGGGCATGTGTCAGTAAACTCAAATGGGGATGTTTTCTTTGTTGCGGGTGGATCAAGTGGTACTCAACAGACAGCAAGCAAGAGTAGTGGATCTTCAAGTTCCTCAAGCAATAATTACTCTAAGATGCCAATGAGCGTCAAATCTGCTGAAGAGCAGTTTGGCCTCTATGCTTCGTTTATTGCTTCATATGAAAACTATATTCAAGGAAAGGTGGTTGATCCAGCGATGCTGGATGAAGACTATGACCAGATCGATGCTGATGATCTGGAGGAAATGGATTTACAATGGCAGATGGCCATGATAGTGAGGAGAGTGAAGAAGTTTATGAGAAAGACGGGGAGAAAGTTTGTTGGTGGCAGGCCAGGGTTCGATAAGTCTAAGGTGAGGTGCTATAACTGTCAACAAAACGGGCACTTTGCCAAAGAGTGCAGAAACGAGCGAGTTGAACGTTGTCATGGCCGGTCTGCACAGCACACTGGGAGTAGTAAAGAAGTCAATGCCATGATGTCCAGAGAAGCAGGTGAATACAACTGGAACCTGCATTCGAATGAAACTAGTGAGCAGGCAAATATGGCTAAGGTTGAGAATGAAGAATGTGAGAAGATTACCAGAGAAGAGAAAGCTACTAGTAAGGAAAAAGCTTTCATGGCAGATAACAATGATCAACTCTCCGAGGTAAGTTCTAAATCTATTTGTACTAAATGTGAGAATTTGTCTGAGCAACTTGCTACCATAACTGATCAGTATGTTCGTTTAGATGCTGAATTTAAAACTCTTAAAGAAGATCATCACTTTATGAAAGCAAGAGAAAACAGTTACAAAGTTAAAATAAAAGCGTGTGAAAAAAATGTTAAAAGCTTAAAAACAAAACTTGCTGAAAAAATTGAAGTAATTGATCTAAGTTATGAGGTTTTAGAAGAAAAGACTAAACTGATTGCTGAACGAGAAAAGCAGATTGCTGACCACCAGGTGAAAGTGGTGGAACTGAACCGAAAACTTGAGCAGTTCAGAAATTCCTCAGCTATTCTTGATCACCTTGTTAGTGATCAAGGTACCTCTACGAAGAGGGGAGGAATTGGTTATCACGAGGTTCCACCACCTTATAACCACAATTACACTTTTAACCCTAGTGTTCAGAAATCTGTTGATTTTGAAGTTCCTCAGACAGTTCCAATCAAGGTTTCGAGTAAAGAACCAAGTGTTAGTAGTGGCGAAACGAGTTCGCCTGTTTCAAGTGTGAAAATTTCTGTTACGAGTCCAGTCTCATCAGATTCGGATAAGTTGTCCGAATCGGGTAAGACAAAAGAGAAGGTAGTGTTACCCACTGGTGGAGAAAAAGATAAAACTTATAAAAAGAGTACTCCACTCAACCCGTACGTCCCACCTTATGTGAGACGAACGGCCGGTAACACAGCCTCGACATCCAAAACAACCTTTGAAAAGAAAATGGAGCATATGTGTTGTTTTAGGTGTAATAAGTTAGGACATCTTGTTGCAGATTGCCCTCTGACGCCGAAATTCAGAGGTGTGAGGCCTATTAAAACTGAGCGTAAGCCAAATGGTAATTTTAATACTGCTAAAAATGAAAACCCTTCAAAGTTCCGAAATGTAACTAATTCAGGTTTTCACAGAAACAAACCTCAGTTTAACTATGCTAATAACCAAACCTCAAGATATAATACTTCCAATACACATAGGTTTGGAAGGCCTCACACTCAATTTCCAAGGAGATTTCCCAATAGGACTAACAGGAATTATCCAGATGCTAACTTTGGAAAGCAGAAGTACGGGATGTATAGATCCAAGACCAATTGGTCTTGGGTCCCTAGATTCTAATCCTTTGCTTTATTGTGCAGGAACAGTTGAACAGGGCTGCCCACAGTCTTTGGATTGTAGATAGCGGCTGTTCCCGGCACATGACGGGTAACAAATACTTGTTGCACGACTTAAAACCTGTTCAAGGAGCGAGAGTTAGCTTTGCCGGTGAAAGTGGAGGCAGAATTACTGGAAGAGGAACGGTGTCCAATGGAAAAATGACTCTTGAGAATGTGAACTTTGTAGAAGAATTGAAGCACAATCTGCTGAGTGTGTCGCAGATTTGTGATAAGGAGTACACTGTTCATTTCACGAAGAATGAGGCGATCGTGTTGAAGCCTGGTTTTCAGATACCAGACGAGTGGATAGTGATGAAAGCTCCACGTGATACAAATACTTATGTGATGGATATGAGGTCTACTGAAATGGCCACGGAAGAATCATGTTTAATGACGAAAGCAAGCGAATCGGAATCCGAACTGTGGCACAGGAGGATGGGGCACATTCATCTTCGGAAGATGAACCACATTGTCAGGAATGGACTTGTGATGGGCGTTCCCTTGAAAAGTTTTAACTTTGAAGACAAATGTATAGCATGCAAGAAGGGAAAGCAACACAAGAAATCCCATCTCACCAAGAAGGTCAACTCTATTGCCAGTACTCTAGAACTGCTTCACATGGATCTCTTCGGTCCCGTGAATGTAAAAAGTCTAGGAGGTACTTCTTATTGCTTGGTGATCACTGATGACTACTCGCGATATTCGTGGGTATATTTTCTGAAATCGAAAGATGAGACGGCTCAAATGGTGAAGAATTTGATTACCAAAGTTGAGAACGTCATGGGTAAAACAGTGAAGTTCATCAGGAGTGACAATGGAACGGAGTTCAAGAATTTTGAAATGGAGATCTTCTGTCTTCAGAAAGGAATTGAACACCAATACAGCGCTCCGTATACTCCGCAACAGAATGGAGTGGCTGAAAGGAAGAACCGAACTTTAATTGAAGGAGCCAGAACTATGCTGGCAGATTCGAAGCTTCCTGTGATGTTCTGGGCTGAAGCAGTTGCTACAGCCTGCTATGTTCTGAATAGAGTGTTAACCGTTAAGAGACTTGGTAAAACGTGTTACGAGCTTATGCATGGAAGGAAGCCCAACTTGGGTGGTCTTGAACCATTCGGGTCCCCTTGTTCGATCTTGAAGACAAATTCTAAATTTGGCGAAGTAGCCGATGAAGGAATCTTAGTCGGTTATGTTGTTGGTACTCCCAACAGACGTGTCTTCAATACTTCGACCTGCAAGGTGGAGGTGGTGTGTAACACCGACATCACAAGTTACCAACCGCCAAAACCAAGCAATGGACCTGCTGAGCTTTTCGACTATGTTAAGCTTTTTAAGTCTTTTAACATACCGGAGTTCGAAATTTCTGAAGAAGAAGAAAGAGTTGCGACGAAGATGATACTCGATGAGGAAGAAAATCTATTGCAAAGACAGCTGATTGATAAATGTCAACCTTCCTCATCAAACACTATCGGTACCCCTGCTGCCTCAACTGAAGAAGAATTTATCAATCCTTTTCACTTTCAGCCAGAAACAACCATTGACGAGATCTCTTCTAATTTGGAAGATAATTTGCATGTCGGTTCTGTTCCGACCACGAGAATTCATAAAAATCACCCTTTGGATAATGTGATTGGTGATGTGTCCTCAGGTGTCCAAACGAGAAGTAGCTTGAATGAACATACCTGTGTTTATACAAGCATTAAGGAGACATGAATAATCAATGAATGCCTGTACACCTGCTTTATAAGCCAGATTGAACCGAAGAATTATCAAATGGCTTTAAAGGACAGCTCGTGGGTCGAAGCCATGTAAGAAGAGTTGGCTCAATTCGAGAAGATGGAAGTTTGGACTTTGGTTGAAAAACCAAAGAATGTGCATGCGATAGGCACCAAATGGGTGTTTAAGTGCAAGAGAGATGATAAGGGGATTATTATAAGAAACAAGGCGAGGCTACTCGTTAAAGGTTTTAATCAACAAGAGGGGATTGATTATAACGAAGTGTTCGCTCCTGTCGCTAGGTTGGAAGCCATAAGATTGTTTTTAGCGTTTGCTGCTTATGAAAAGATGAAGGTGTTTCAGCTAGATGTGAAGAGTGCGTTTTTGAATGGGAAAGTTGATGAGGTTGTGTATGTTGAGCAACCTCCGGGTTTTCCTGACCCAGACTTTCCAGATCACGTGTACAGGTTGAGCAAGGCGCTGTATGGATTACATCAGGCACCTCGTGCCTGGTATTCAACTTTATCGGATTACTTGCTCGAGAATGGTTTTGAAAGAGGGAAAATTGATAGCACATTGTTCTTCAAAAGAGATGGAAGCGACTTCTTGCTGGTACAAGTCTACGTGGATGACATTATATTTGCTGCGTCAAAAGTCTCCATGTGTCAGGAGTTTGAAGCCGTCATGAAGAAAAGGTTTGAAATGAGTGCTATGGGTGAACTAACTTTCTTTCTAGGATTGCAGGTTGATCAGAAGAAGGACGCGATGTTCATTCATCAGACGAAGTATGTTCATGATGTGCTCAAGCGCTTCAAGATGGAGGACAGTTCTCCATATGATACTCCAATCTGCGTCAATCACAAATTGGGTGCTGAAGTAGACGGTGATGCAGATGTGGACCCAACTCAATATCGGGCAATAATAGGTTCTTTAATGTACTTAACTGCATCTAGGCCTGATATAATGTTTGCTGTTTGTCTTTGTGCACGTTTTCAGGCAAATCCAAAAGAATCTCATTTGAAAGGTGCAAAGAGGATACTGCGGTATCTCAAGGGCAAGCCGAAGCTGGGGTTGTGGTACCCGAGAGGAGGAGACTTGGAGCTGGTCGCTTACACAGATTCTGATTATGGAGGGTGCAATCAGAGTCGGAAGTCAACAACTGGAGGATGTCAGTTTCTTGGTGGCAGATTGGTGTCGTGGCAATGCAAGAAGCAGACTTCAGTCGCAATTTCAACCTGTGAGGCAGAATACATGGCAGCATCCAACTGCTGCTCTCAGGTTCTTTGGATACAACAACAGTTGCGCGACTATGGTCTGAATTTCTTACTTACTCCTATTTGCATTGATAACACAGCTGCTATCTCAGTAACTAACAATCCCGTGAAACATAGTAAAACTAAACATATTGACATACGTCATCATTTTATACGGGATTGTGCTGAGAAGAAATTGATTTTGCTTGAAAAGGTGGATACGCTTGATAATTTCGCTGATTTATATACTAAAGCGTTTGACAAATCCAGATTTCAAAACCTTATTGAACTGAATGGGATGATCAATCCCGAGTAACCATGCTTTTCTTGTGATATAAAAAAAAAAAAAAAAAAAAAAAGTCACTAATCGCTTAAAAATATGTCGGTTACATCAGTTTGAAGGACTTGTCTTCGGATATGTTTTGGTCCTCATTTTCTACTTGTAGATTTTGAGGATAGCCATTAACCAGATTACTGATAGTGACCGGGGCGGTTTATGATGGGTTTTTCATTCTTTCGCTTAAAATTAGTCGATCATACTTAGTTAGAAGGACACATACTAGTATGTGGTCGGTCCAGCTGATCCATTGGATCTTCGGGATAGCCGTTTACCTGAAGACTTTGTTTTGGTCGGGGCGATTAATGTTAAAATTTTGAAAGAAATGGGAAATGAAATTATTTTTCAAGTCTGTTACTTCGTAAGAAGTTCGTTAGCTATGTTTAACAGAAAATTGATCCAACCTTGGAAAATGATAGATATACTAATTCTGTGTGCTTAGCTAGTGAAGTTATTAGGCTTAAAAGGCTTTAGGACAGTCATTGTATGTCATGGTAACTTTTTATGGTGCGTAAAAGTAGACGTGATACAAACTAAATCTACTTGATTTTACGTGGAAACTCCTTAAGAGTTTTGCATGTCTTCATATATATCTTTCCGAATGATAGGCAGAAAAGCGATTACCCAGTCATACACGAGCCCATGTGTGTTCTGATTCCCGTGAAGATAGCGTCTCAAGATACTGCAGTGATCCAGAATCGGGACTTGCAGTTAATTTCTACTTTGAAGTCAATGTTTGTTCGAAAACAAAAAAAAAAAAAAAAAAAAAAAAAAAAAAAAATTGGAGTTATTGAAACATTTTAGAGATGACAAAATCAAGACTTCACAATCATTGAGTAAGACAGAAGAACGGGAAGCAGATTAAGAATACTTACAAACTTAATCAGACACTATGGGTTGAAGTCAATTCGGGGTGACTTGGGGAAAGCCAAATACGCTTTGAGGAGAGATAGGAGGCATCAATATTTCTGAGTTGTTGCCCACTTAAATTTTGAGGCATAATTGAACCTAACTCGTATCACAGAAACGATGAAAACCATCTTAAGTATATTACCTGCTTACAACCTGTCTCTATATGTCATAATACAGCAAAACACGGATCTATGTGACAGTCACGTAATTAGTATGATTCATGTTCGGATCTTTTCTAAAACGTGGCAGTCCCTAACTAGACTGAAATTTGATCCCTTATACTTTAAATTTTTAAGTTTTTGTGCTTAGATAGTTTTATGATTTTTTAACTGGTTACTTAGAATTGATCATGTCATTTATTTCTTACAGGGAAGTTTTAAAGAGTTAATTGAAAAATGTTCAAATTATAAGGTTTGATTTTGTAAATATAGGCGATGTTGTTAAACAGGCGAAGTTGTGAATAACTTCGCCTAGGCGAAGTTATCCGTAACTTCGCCTGTATAACCCAGACCCTATATAAGGATGTTCAACAGTCACACTGATCATCACTTTTCAAATCAGCGAACTTATCCGACACCTTTCCGGCGAACTTATCATTTATTTCGATTACGTGTTATTTATTCCCAGTTTTCACACCGATTCAAGGTTCGAAATGCCATTATATCACATAATCAATGTTCATTCAAGCTTCTAAATGTTTGTTTCGACTGGTTTCGAACCCTCGGACCATCGGATTTTGAAACCGAGTTTCATAACTTGTGTTTTTACGTGTTAAGAACTATTCTGATCGTCTAGATAACCTTAAAACCATGTTAATCGGAGTCCTTAATCTTCAAACTTATCATAAAATCTCAAATTTTGAATTTTGAATTATCCTTACTGTCGCCGTTTCAGATTCAGGCGAAGTTAGGGTTTAGGCGAAGTTATCCGTAACTTCGCCTGAAGCTTAAGTTCGCCTGAGGCGAAGTTATCCGTAACTTCGTCAGAAGCTTAAGTTCGCCTGAGGCGAAGTTATCCGTAACTTCACCTGAAACTTAAATTCGCCTGAGGCGATGTTGTGATGAGGCGAAGTTAACATTAACTTCGCCTAGATCATTTTTACTTAATGTTAATTAGATGAACTTAAAGCTGAAGCGAAGTTGTTCCCAACTTCGCCTCAACTTTAACTTCGCCTATACAGAGTTTATCACAACTTCGCTCATGGTAACCAGCGAACTTGTGTTATTCATTAATGTTTATCTAACTTGGTTAGTTTGTTGCAGATATGGCTGCGGTAGCTGGTGCTGGAGGTGCAGGAGGAGACGATGGTGATAACCAACGTCAATTTTTCCCGGGTCACAATATGTACATCACCCTTGACCCGGAGGCGAGCGGTGTGGACGATTACCGCGAGATCATAACTTTCCTCCTACGCTCGAGGATTTTTCATGCTATCACGAACACTCTGCCGATATCTCTACCAAATATCGAAGACTTTTGGCAGACGGTAGAATACGACTGTCGTGTTGAGCCCCTGGTCATGCGAGCGACTGTGAACAATCAACAAGTTCAGTTCAATTCTGAACAGATTCGGGTGGCATTACGGTTTGGAGAAGAGACGAGGGACGACCCGACTGAGTTTGTGGCTCCGTTTCGTGATGGAGCGTTTCTCCGAATGGGCTATTCTGGTCCATTAGGCGATACACAGAGGCGGAAGGGTTTTCTACTTGATCAGTGGCGCTTCCTTATGCACGTCATGATAGTTTGCATGTCAGGAAGGAAGGCGGGCACTGATGGTATGGGTGCGACCATGCAGTCTGCAATGACTGCACTGACTTACAATAAACGCTACAGTTTCAGTCAGATGGTCTTTTACGAGATTGACAGACAGAGAAGGGCGATGTCTCGGGAGCGGTTCATTATGTACCCACGTTTTATCCAGATGATATTGAACCATGTGGCTCCGAATCTACCTCAGAGACGCTCGATCAGATACGTGGAATCTGTGAGCAAACGTATCTTTGCTCAATGCCGCACTTCGAGTGCGAGGAGCAACCCTGAACGTCGTCCAAGGCATACTCCACTGTTTGGGTTTTTAATCAACCCAGAGTATGTTCCTGCTGGTGGGGACGAGTTCAGAGATCCTCAACAGCGACAGGCAAGAGCAACTCAAGCTGCATCTGCTGTGCCTGTTGTGTCGGCTGCAGTGGATATAGATCTTGATGCTGTTTTTGGAGGTCAAGGTTATTTTGATATGGATCAAGTTGAAGAGGTGCAGGTCTCTGCTGCACAGGGTTCGGGTGTGAGTGCTACTAGAACAGCTACATCGATGGCTGACTCAGATTTGGATGAGATCATGAATGAGGGGAGAAGTTTGATGGTATCTCGAGAGAGAACTTTTGGGAAGAGAAAGAGAACGGAGGATGATGATGAGTCAGAAGAGGAAGAAGATATACATAAGCTGATAAGAAGATCAAGACGGGAAAGGACAGGTGCTGGCATGGGAGCTGGAGAGACTTCAAGGATGGTATGCTTTGCTCCGGCCTCACTGTCTGGTATGTCTATCGTTCCTTCTTCTGTACAGGTTACAAGTACAAGCGCTGCGGATGTTCCCGTGGTGGCTACATCATCGGCTGGCATTCCATCCACCACTACCATCCAGACGTCGACTCCAGAGATTGTGTCTCTACCACCTCCAACGCTTACTCAGTCGGTGGTAGCTGCACGATTTGTAGATTCAACGGTCGTCACTACTGTAGGGTTATCAGGTATGGTACCACCTGCGGTTACGCCTGCTTCTGATGTCTCGCCTACGCCTATGTCAGACTCAGAGAGAATAGCTTCACTAGAGCGGATCGTGGCAGAGCAATCGAAGACTATTCAACGCCTAGTGGAAGCAAATCAACTACAGTCATCCCTACTGGTTGAGCATGGGAAAATTATAGATGCCTTGAAGGAGTTCTTGGCATCTCAGGGGGAGATGAGCTGTAAGGGCGACGAGCTCAGGACGAAAAGAAGAAATGACCGAGACAATGATCCCAATGCATCGAAAGATGCAGGTGGTGAGCTGCCAAGAACTTCTCAAGCTCTTGGTACTTCCACAGCTGAGGGGGAGTCTGCCGACGCGGCTGGTGGTGATGATGTGGTGTTGGTGGATGATGACGTGATTGATGCGTTGAGGGAACTTGACGATGATATGTTCAGTGATGATGTGTTGTTTGATGAAGATGTGCTGCCGAGTGATGTGATTGAGAAGATCGGTGAGCAGATTGAGATTGAGGATGAGATTGAGGAAGGAGAGATAGTAGAGGAAAACGTCGAACATGACATTCCAGAGGTTGAGAAGGCTGATATGGGTGATCAGACGGAAGTTGAAGATACTGAATGGGAAGAGCAGCCGAGGTGGAAGGAAGGATACGCTCAATGGTTCGTCAAAACGAAGAAACCGGCAGTCCCTACCATGTTCAAAAAGAGTTACAACATTAAGGGCTATGCTGAAGCAAAGAAAGGGATTATATGCTGGATTTATGATGAGCAGTTGCGGCTCTTCGTGATTAAACGATATGATGGAATTCAGTACCTTAGAAGAATGTTGAGATCGTTAAACACACTGCCTGAATGTGAGGTTAAAGACTTAGCCAGATTGGGGTTGATCAATCGAAGTGATGATAATATGGATAGAGTCATAGGGAAAGTTGTATGGAAAGAGAGCATAAAGGAAAAGAAGTTTGAGCTGTTGAAACCACAGAAAGGGAAACTTGTTAAAGACAAGGATAGAGGTTTGAGAGCTGATGGAAAGCCTTGGATGGTTATGAAGTATAAACCAATCCGGTGCCTTAAAGAAGTACCGATGAATCTTATGCCCAAGGATGTGCTCAAAGACCTAAAGTGGTGGTTCGTTGATTGTGAGACAGCTGAGGCAGTGATGGAAGATGAGGATGAACAAGAGATTCTTAGAGTTTACGATCCGATGCATCTTGTAAACTTATCACAAGCTGATCTGAAGGTGCTTAACGAGAAGAAAATTTTTTATATTCCAGCTTCGAAGGATGAAGCAAGAAAGTATCAACGAGTTGTGTCGGTGTGTGTTAGAGAAGGAGTGCACGCGTGAAGATACAGGATTACGAGACAAGAGCTGAAAGATCAAGATATGAAGCTACTGCCAAGGGGGAGTCTGTTGGTGCATAAATGTCAGTAGTTCATATGTCTAATGTCTGTAATCGAGTCTGTAATATTGTTTATGTATTTGATTGTTTAAAGCGAAGTTGTTGACAAGTTCGCTTAGGCGAACTTGTTAACCAAGCGAAGTTGTTGACAAGTTCGCCTAGGCGAACTTGTTGAACAAGCGAAGTTATGGACAACTTCGCCTGAGGCGAAGTTGTCGTGTATTTATATAGGTTACGGTTGTTCGTTTTGGTAGGTTAATTTTACGTGTAATTCAGTGAGTCAAGTGACGTGAGGTCGAGAGTCTGTAAGAATCACGTGTTGAGTTATTAATATAACGTGTGTTTGTTCGTATCGTATTCGTGTGTTTGTGTGCTTGTGTTCTACGTCCGTAACGATCTACACAGGGATTCCACACCTGTGTATATCGGGATATCTCGTGTGATCCGTCCAGGGAACCTACATCATCGGGTCGGGTCAAGCCCGCAACGATCCGTATGTGGTGACTGGTAAGTTTCCTGTGAACGACTGTTTTGCTTCTGTTTTGTTTGACACTGGAGCTGATAGGAGTTTTGTATCGAAAGCCTTTAGTAAACTCTTAGACCTAACTCCAACCCCGTGAGATGCTAAGTTTCCTGTTGAATTAGCTGACGGAAAGTCTATAGAAACAACTCATGTACTTGCGGGATGTAAGTTGAAACTGTCAGGTCATATTTTTGATATCGACCTTATACCTTTTACGCTAGGTAGTTTCGATGTCGTTGTCGGCATGGACTGGTTATCTGAGAACCGAGCGAAGATTATATGTCACGACAAGATCGTCCACATCACTACCCCTTCCGGCGAGAACATTTCGGTCCAGGGCGAGAAGCGCGGCATGACCACCAGCGTCATCACCCTCATGAAGGCGCAGAAGTATCTACGAAAGGGTCATCCGGCAAATTTAGCGCATATTGTCGAGAAACCCGTGGAGGAGAAGCGAATCGAAGATATACCGATTGTGCGAGATTTTCCGGAAGTCTTCCCGGAGGATTTGCCTGGACTCCCTCCTATTCGACAAGTCGAATTCCAAATCGAATTGACCCCCAGTGCAGCACCCATAGCACGAGCCCCGTATCGGCTTGCACCGGCGGAGCTTCAGGAGTTGTCCACTCAATTGCAAGATTTGTTGGATAAAGGTTTTATTCGACCTAGCTCATCACCATGGGGAGCCCCTGTCTTATTTATCCGAAAGAAGGACGGGAGTTTCCGCATGTGCATCGACTACAGAGAACTGAACAAGGTGACGATCAAGAACCGTTATCCCTTACCCCGAATTGATGATCTGTTTGACCAACTTCAAGGATCGAGTTACTACTCGAAGATCGATCTAAGATCTGGTTACCATCAATTAAGAGTGCGCGAAGAAGATATTTCAAAGACGGCTTTCAGAACTCGGTACGGTCAATACGAGTTTTCGGTTATGCCTTTTGGCTTAACCAACGCACCAGCCGTTTTTATGGATCTCATGAATCGAGTATGCAAGGCGTACCTCGAAAAGTTTGTGATTGTTTTTATTGATGATATCCTCGTCTACTCCAAGGACAAGTCCGACCACGAAGAACACTTGAGGTTAATTCTGGAATTACTAAAGAAGGAACAACTGTACACTAAACTCTCGAAATGCGAATTTTGGCTTCGCGAGGTTCACTTCTTAGGACATGTGATCAACGAGAATGGTATCCATGTCGATCCCGGTAAGGTAGAGGCCATCAAAAACTGGGAAGCACCTAAGACTCCGACTGAGGTGCGACAATTCCTAGGACTGGCCGGCTACTACCGGCGTTTTATCGAGGGATTTTCAAAGATTGCTCAACCCCTCACCGCTTTGACTCAAAAGGGTACTAAGTACAATTGGGGTGACGCGCAAGAATCCGCTTTTCAACTGTTGAAAACCAAACTCTGTAGCGCCCCTATTCTAGCCCTTCCCGAGGGAACGGAGAATTTTGAGGTGCATTGTGACGCATCGATACAAGGTCTCGGTTGCGTGTTGCTGCAACTCGAGAAGGTTATTGCCTATGACTCTCGACAACTAAGGATTCACGAGAAGAACTACACGACCCACGACTTGGAACTCGGAGCTGTGGTTTTTGCTCTTAAGATATGGAGGCATTACTTGTACGGTACCAAGTTTACCATTTACACCGACCACAAGAGTCTCCAACATATCTACGATCAGAAGGAGCTGAACATGCGACAACGTCGTTGGGTCAACCTGCTTAAGGATTATGATTGTGCCATCAAGTACCACCCTGGAAAGGCCAATGTAGTGGCCGACGCTCTCAGCAAAAAAGAAAACGATAAACCCAGGCGAGTGCGAGCATTGCAACTCACGATTCATGCCAACTTACCCGATCAGATTCGCGATGCGCCACTCGAAGCTTTGAAAGATGATAATCTTCCATCAGAACTCATGCGGGGCATGAACAAACAACTCGAAACCAAATCGGACGGGGTTCGATATTTTGAGAACCGGATTTGGGTTCCACGATACGGAGAGTTGAGAACTCTAGTGATGGACGAAGCACACAAGTCCCGATATTCTATCCACCCTGGCTCAGATAAAATGTACCATGACTTAAAGGCACTTTACTGGTGGCCAAACATGAAAGCCGACATTGCCACCTACGTGAGCAAATGCTTGACTTGTGCAAGAGTCAAAACAGAATATCAGAAACCATCTGGCCTGCTACAGCAACCGGAACTTCCAATGTGGAAATGGGAACACATTTCAATGGATTTCATCACGGGATTACCTAAAACACCGACGGGATGCGATACCATCTGGGTGATCGTTGACCGATTGACTAAGTCTGCACACTTCTTAGCGATTAAGGAATCGGACAAAATGGAAAGACTGACTCGCGTCTACATGAAGGAAGTAGTGTCTAGACACGGAGTGCCTGTCTCAATCATTTCTGATCGAGATTCCCGTTTCACTTCGCACTTTTGGAAGTCACTACAAAGCGCACTAGGTACCCGCCTGGATATGAGTACAGCATACCATCCTCAGACGGATGGGCAAAGTGAGCGCACTATTCAGACCTTGGAGGACATGTTGCGTGCATGCGTGTTGGATTTCGGAAAAAGTTGGGAACCCCACTTACCCTTGGTAGAGTTTTCGTATAATAACAGCTACCACGCAAGTATTAAAGCAGCGCCGTTTGAAGCGCTGTACGGACAGAAGTGTCGATCACCTCTCTGCTGGGCAGAGGTGGGTGACAGCCAAATCACTGGTCCAGAACTGGTACTCGAAACCTCTGAAAAGATTGTTCAAATCCGAAACCGCATGGCAGCAGCACGAGATCGCCAAAAGAGTTACGCCGACAAGCGCCGAAAGCCTCTCGAATTTCAAGTGAACGACCAAGTATTACTCAAAGTCTCACCTTAGAAAGGTGTGGTTCGCTTTAGAAAGCGAAACAAACTCAACCCATGATATGTTGGTCCTTACCGGATAACTGAGCGCATTGGTCCGGTGGCGTACCGACTGGACTTACCAACGGAACTCAGCAGTGTACACAATGTATTCCACGTATCCAATTTGAAGAAATGCCTATCCGATGAAACCCAAGCAGTCCCTCTGGACAAATTGCAGGTTGATGAACAGCTACGCTTCATTGAAGAACCAGTCGAAGTTTTGGATTGGGAAACCAAAACACTCAAGCACAGCAAAATTCCAATCGTTAAGATTCGTTGGAACTCGAGACGTGGACCGGAGTTCACGTGGGAACGCGAGGATCAAATGATGAAAAAGTATCCCCACCTTTTTGAAGGATTGACTAAACACCGAAAACCGCGAAACCCGGCAAACCGTCAGAAATCACCGGAGGTATGAATTAAATTTCGGGACGAAATTTCTTTCTACTAGGGGATGATATGACAAACTGAAAATTTTTCTTACTTTTTCAGACACTCATCACGACTTGACTCAAATTTTCGGGACGAAAATTCTTTAACATGGGAATGATGTGACACTCGTCAATTTCAGGTTAACTTCGTTAACTCAAACTCTGTCAATTCAAACTTAAGATCACTGGATCTATAACGCACATCTCATTACATTTAAACTAAGGTTTTAAATGACGCTTGACAATCACTACATGTGTAGTCTTTCGGGATTGCACCGAAACGCAAACGAGTTGACGCAAACCATTGGTGAATAAACGAAAAACATCTAAACAATAATTATGTGATAATTATGTGTTAGACTTATGTGTTAGTGATAACATGGTATAAAACGCTAACTCAAGATGCAAACGAGTTAATTTAAGCTAGAAAAGAAATACTAAAGAGTTGAGGGACCTATGTGTAACATGTTATTATTAATAATAATATTAAACCCTAACTCTCTTCCCTCTCTCTCTCTCTACCCGAAGGCAGCCCCCCCCCCCTTCTCCCTTGCGATCGGCAGCCCACACACACATACATATCACCTTGTTTTGATCTTGTTCTTCATAATCGGAGCATCCTACACTCGTTTCTAAGCATCTCTCACGTTTCCCTTAGTTGTTTCTGCGTTTTTAAGGTATAAACATGAAACCCTAACTTTGTAAATCATGTATTTAGTGTTTGCATGTGTAATTTTGATTAGATTATGATTGATTATGTGTTAGTTATTGATATTGATGATCATATGTGATTTTGAACGGTGAAAGATTATTGAATCATTGATGGTTTGTAAACCCTAGAGGGTTACTACTGATTTTTGTGATTTATTATGCTCGTTACATGTTTTGAGATATGTCGTATGCTTAGGATGCATGTTAAACGATTGTTTGTGCTTTCTGAGTTTTGACAGCAGTGATTGTTAAACTTGAACGACATGTAACTTGTTGAATATATAAGCAAACTGAGCTAATTATGAGTCAACAAGGTAGTACTCTGAGTCTAGTTTTCAGAAAGTCCAACCACGCTTAATTTGGAGGTGTTTTGGTTACTCAAACGATTTAAATATGATTAAAGGTCAAAACTGGTACTGGACAGATTGTAAGTTATGTTTAGACAACTGTAACTAATTGTTAATGTGGAAATTGTCTGAGGTTGTTAACACTACAGGGTACTATAATGAGTCTAGTTTCTATAAAGTCTAAGTTTGTAATTTTTGGATGAGTAAAAGTTAATCTTTATGATTTTACAAAACTGAAGTGCAAATCTGAGTTGTGAGACCTGCTGTTAAGTTGTTTTGTAATTAGCATATCTCATGAACTACAAGACCAAATGGGTTGGTTCCACTTCTGTAAGTTAACTTGTTGAGTTAAGAACCTAACCCAATTGGTCTTGCATTAATTGGATTTTTCATTTAACGGGGATAACAAATAACATTCTGTTGCGGATGAATTTGACTGCTGTGAGTTGTTGTAATGTTTTGATCATTATGAGTAAACTATGTAGAATAAAAATACAATAAAATATGTTCTAGAAACCTAACTCATGTATGCGTTTGTGACGATTTTTGGTAAATTAATTGAGATGCTATGATCTGTTGGATAGAATAATCTTTCAAGTAGAATTCTGTCTTGATGAAACTAGCTGCTAAACTTTGTGAAAATACATGAAACGTGCTAATTGCTAGATAATTGTTATGTTTTTACCAAATTGCCCTTGCGGGGAATAATTGCTAGTAATGTACACCATTAACACTTGACACGTAAATAGTTGTTCACACACGTAACGTATCACTAATGTGCTTGTTGAGACTCACACGATTCACAAACGAAACACGAAACGTATCTTGTGCATAGGTATTATGTGCCGAGTCTAGAGACTCGATAATAGTTCCGACACTTAGAAAATCTCCTTGTTGTTTTATAACGCTAGCGAGAGTTTTTCTGTGACGCGCCTCACTTGGGTGACTTGTTTTTGGATTTCTTCGCAAACAGTGAGTTTCACTTTCCCCTTTTAAACTTTTTAACGCTTTTCACTTGGGGGAGATAACATACTCCGAAACGCTTTTAGATTTTGTTATGAAATTATATATCACTTGTAAAGGCTAAGTGGCAAACGAAATAATTGAAGTCCTTCACACATCGAACCGTTTAGTATTGGAAAATAGCGAGTCATTGTTGAGTAGTACTACGGGGTTTGACAAACCCCACCCAACGCTAAGCTCGACTGGAGGTCGAGTGGTGTAATCTTGGCTAAACACATTACCATGGTCGGGATAGACCTGGTGGCAAGGCACATGATACACAGTCAGCTTCGGTGTCGAACACTTAGTAATACTTGCTTTATAGGCTGGCTAGCTATATATATATAATTGATTTAACACTATCTGGTAACGCAAAACGCTAAACGCAAAACGCTAAACGCTTTATTTTATATAAACTTGTGAACTCACCAACCTCGTGTTGACACTTTTAGTATGTTATTCTCAGGTAGCCGAGGCGGGCGCGCGGTATAGGATCATGCATTAATTTGAACGTTACCGTTTATGCAAACTTGTTTTAAACTATTGTTATTGGGTTTTAAGTCGTCCTGCGTGACGCAACGCTTGGCTTATGGTTTTACGCTTCCGCACTTATTTACACTTAATTGTTTTCGTGTTTTGAAAACTTTATTTATGGTTTGATTGTAACTAATGATTCCGATCCTGTTAGTTCACACCCTCTGACGGTAAAACTCCGTTAGTGGATTTTGAGGGTGTGACATATTAACTCCTTTTTTGTTCAACACCGCATTTTCTCGTATTTGGTATTTTCTTTAATTTCCAATCTTCATATCCTGGTTGTAAATTAAAGCAAAATGTTAGTATTTTTTATCTAACAAAGTACTTGTGACACCCGACATTTTAAGGTTAACTTCGTTAACTAAACTCAGTTAAATCCTGTTGACTGTCAGTAAACCCAGTTAATTCTGTTAACTACATTAATGAACTTTCATGCATGTAGTGTCATGTATGCATACAATTGAGTTAGTCGTGTGTTGTTGGTGACCTACACAAGAATAACTAGTTATTTGTAACTAGAATAATAAATTGTTACTCATGCTATAATAAAAATGATTGGTTACATGTACCTTATATGATATGTATAATGTGTTATATACTTTATATGTTACATGACTAGTTGCTATATGCCTATGTGATATTATAAGAAAGTTAGATAATTTAACTTGTTACATTATATGATATGTTACATGTTATGTTGCCTAGCTAGACCACTAAACCTTAGACAATATAATACATAGAAATGATTTAAAAGTTAGTAACATGTAACATATAGATTTATATAAAAATAACCTAAGGTTCATTTTATATATGGGAATTAGATGTACCATTATTACAAAATTGATTACAAGACTTTAAGTCGGAAAAACTTTTCTTTTCCCTTTCTCTCTTTTGCCGTGAAGTAGCCACACGCACACACATTTCACTTTTGCAAATCTCTCTTATAGATCATACACAAATTAAAGCTTTTGGTGATTTTTTTATAGCAAGGGTATTAGATCCTTGGGTTACACAACAAGGTAAGCATATTGTTATATGTTTTGTTTTATATTTCTTCGATTTGGGATTGTGAGATAAAAATATCCAAACACATGAAATCAAAAGAAAACAAGATATGATAAAATTTACAATCTACACATTAAAATTTGTTTTGTTTAGTTTTTGTTATAAAATCGGGATGAATAATAAAAAGATGTATTTTGATCATATATAATGATCTCTTGGTGATTTAGAGCATAGAAATATTAAAGTCATGATTTTTTGTGAATATACATTTGAATCTGAGTGTTGACAGGATTGGTAACCAAGATTGCTATTTGTATACCATATTGATATGTTAGTTTTTGTGGCTGATTCTTGATTCTAGGATTAATTACTTTGATTCTAGTTTCAAAGAGTCAAAAAAATGATAATTTTTGGAGACTTTGTGAATACTTTTTATGAATTTACAAAATCAGATAACAATCTGGATTGAAAAAGAAATTTTCTGATTTGTATTGTAAATTGTGTAACTTGTAATTTAAAATGGATAAGTGTGTGATTTCACTTCTGAAATGTTGTAAATTGAATTAAAAATCTAATACAATTGGTCTTGCATCAATTGGACATATATGTAATTTTGACAAATATTTACATTCTGTTGTGTTGATAAGGTAGCTGAAAATAGGTTGCTGTAGTGTATGAATTTTCATGATGTTTGTGAGTGTTGAAAAATTACAAAGTTTTTTTTATGTTGTACCTAATACTTGAAAATATCCGTGGGATTTATTTGGTAATTTATTTGCATGTTTTGGCTAGTTATAAAAATAGGTTTTGGTAACTTAAAACCTGCCCAAATTTGTCTAGCATGCTGTTTGGTAAAATAGTTGTAGTTTGTACAAAGATTGTTGTGTTATTTTGGAAAGGTAGTACTACTAGGTTTGATGAGCCCCCTCAGAGCTCTCGGGAGAGGGAGTTGCCGGGTGTCTTCATTTACTACAAACGCATTATGCACTAGTCTTATATTAGACTTCGTGGGTGGAAAACAAACTAACAAGTCAGCCTCGGTTACACTGGAACTTACACTAATGTAGCATGACTACTAGCCTAATTATCTAGTGGTATTACAGAGGCATATATTATCCGTACTTATATTGTCACACCCTCAAAATCCACCAACGGAGTTTTACCGTCAGAGGGTGTGAACTAACAGGATCGGAATCATCAGTTATAATCAAACCATAAAACAAAGTTTCAAAACCATGAAAACGTTTACGAGTAAATAAATGCGGAAGCGTAAAAACCTTTAATCAAAAGTTGCGTCACGCAGGACGACTTAAAACCAATAATAACCGTTAAAAATAAGTTTGCATAAACAAAAGCGTTTTCAAGCAATGCATGTTCCTAAACCGCGCGCCCGCCTCGGCTACCTGAGAATAACATACTAAAAGTGTCAACACAAGGTTGGTGAGTTCACAAGTTTAAATAAAAATAAAGCGATTAGCGTTTGCGTTCAGCGTTTTGCGTCAAGCGTTTTGCGTTACAGCGTTTTGCGTTACAGCGTTTTGCGTTACCAGATAGTGTTATGTCAATTATATATCTATAGGTAGCTAGCCTATAAAGCAAGTATTACTAAGTGTTCGACACCGAAGCTGACTGTTTATCAATTTGCCTTGCCACCAGGTCATCCAGACCATGGTATGTATTTAGCCAAGATTACACCCGCTCGACATCCAGTCGAGTTTAGCGTTGGGTGGGGTTTGTCAAACCCAGTAGTACTACTCAACAGTGACTCGCTATTATCCAAATATTAACCGGTTCGATGTTATGAAGGACTTTAGTTTACGCGTTTGCCACTTAGTCTTTACAAGTGATATATAATCTATATTAACAAAATCTTAAATGCGTTTCGGAGTATGTTATCTCCCCCAAGTGAAAAGCGTTTAAAAACAGTTTAAAAGGGGAAAGTGAAACTCACTGTTTGCGAAGAAATTCCCAAATTAAATCACCAAGATGCGCGTCAAAGAAAAATTCTCTCTAGCGTTCTAAAACAACAAAGAGATTTTTCTAAGTGTCGGAATACTATCGAGTCTCTAGACCCGGCACATAATACCTATGCACATAACATGTTTCGTGTTTCATTTGTGAATCGTGTGTGACTTTAACAAATGTATTTGTGATACATTACATGTGTAAGCAATTATATACGTGTCATGTATTCATAAAGTACATTACTAGCAATTACTCCTCGTAGGGGCATTTTGGTCAACAAGTAACAATTAACTAGCCATTATTCCCCATGAGGGCAATTTGGTCAAATCATGTCAATCAATTAGCAATTATTCCCCGCAAGGGTATTTTGGTCAAAACATAACAATTATATAGCAAGTATCATGTTTCATGCATTTTCACACAACTCAGCAGCTAGTTTCACCGAGACAGAAATTCTACTTGAAAGATTGTACTATTCCACCGATCATAGCATCTCAATTAATTTACCAAAAATCATCACAGAAGCACATATGTCTAAGGTTTCCAGAACATATTTTATTATATTTTATTCCACATAGTTTTCTCACAATCATCAAATCATTACAGCAAACTCATAACAGTCATATTCATGCGCAACAGAATGTTATTTGAAATTTCCGTTAAACGAAAAATCCAATAAATGCAAGACCACTTGGGTTAGCTTTCTAACTCAATGAGTCAACTTCCAGAAGTAGAACCAACCCAATTGGTCTCGTAGTTCATGAGATATAACATTTACAAAACAACCTAACAGCAGGTCTAACAACTCAGCTTTGCACAACGTTTTTGTAAAATCATAAAAGTTAACTTCTACTTGTCCAAAAATTACAAGTTTATATTCTTTAGAAACTAGACTCAACCTAGTTTACTGTAGTATTAATAATCTCAACCAATTTTCACCTTTACACCTCGTTACAGTCAATTTAACATCACTAACACATTCTGTCCAGAAACTGTTTGCATCCAAACTCAACATATTAACTATCTATGGACTATCATGCATTCATATGACACTCTAGACTCCATAAACACCATCCATGCACATCAATTACACATTACATACATGATTAGGGTTTTTGTTTGAACTCAAATCAAAGACACAACAATTAACGTGTAACAATATAAATTCTAGTTATCAAATCATTACACAATCAACAACAATCATATTGGTTACATGCACACATGAAAACGGCAGCTAGGTTTGTAGTTAACCCAACAAACATCAAAATCAAGTATAAAGGATGCATAGGATAGTCGATTATACCTTCCTAGCACCTAATTCTTCAATCAAGGGCTTGATTTGATGGTGTATATGTGAGTGTATGTCGACGGCAGCCAAGGGGAGGGGGCTTGGGTTTCCGATCGGGGTTAGGGAGAAGAGAAAATAAGGTTAGGGTTTAGTTATTAAGGATATATTTATAATAATAATAAGTTACACTCAAGTCCCTCCACTATCAATTGTTGTTTTTCTAACTTAAATAACTAGTTTACATCTTGAGTTAACGTTTATAACCATGTTATCACATAACACATAAGTCTAACACATAATTATCACATAATTACTGTTTTGACGTTTTTCGTTTATTCATCAATCGTTTGCGTCAACTCGTTTGCGTTTCGGTGCAATTCCCGAAAGACTACACATGTAGTAAGTGTTAAGCGTCATTTAAACCCTAGTTTAAATGTAATGAAGTGTGCGTTATAGATTCAGTGATCTTAAGTTTGAATTGACGGAGTTGAGTTAACGGAGTTAACCTGAAATTGACGATTGTCACATCATTCCCATGTTAAAGAATTTTCATCCCGAAAATTTGAGTCAAGTCGTGATGAGTGTCTGAAAAAGTAAGAAAAATTTTCAGTTTGTCATATCATCCCCTAGTAGAAAGAAATTTCGTCCCGAAATTTAATTCATACCTCCGGTGATTTCTGACGGTTTGCCGGGTTTCGCGGTTTTCTGTGTTTGGTTAGCCCTTCAAAAAGGTGAGGATACTTTTTCATCATTTGATCCTCGCGTTCCCACGTGAACTCCGGTCCACGTCTCGAGTTCCATCGAACCTTAACGATTGGAATTTTGCTGTGCTTGAGCGTTTTGGTTTCCCAATCCAAAACCTCGACTGGTTCCTCAATGAAACGTAACTGTTCATCAACTTGTAGTTCGTCCAAAGGGACTACTTGGGTTTCGTCAGATAGGCATTTCTTCAAATTGGATACGTGGAATACATTGTGTACGCCACTGAGTTCCGTTGGTAGGTCCAGTCGGTACGCCACCGGACCAATGCGCTCAGTTATCCGGTAAGGACCAACATATCGTGGGTTGAGTTTGTTTCGCTTACCAAAGCGAATCACACCTTTCCAAGTGAGACTTTGAGTAACACTCGATCGTTCACTTGAAATTCGAGAGGTTTTCGGCGCTTGTCGGCGTAACTCTTTTGGCGATCTCGTGCTGCTGCCATGCGATTTCGGATTTGAACAATCTTTTCCGAAGTTTCGAGTACCAGTTCTGGACCAGTGATTTGGCTGTCACCCACCTCTGCCCAGCAGAGTGGTGATCGACACTTTCGTCCGTACAGCGCTTCAAACGGCGCTGCTTTAATACTTGCGTGGTAGCTGTTATTATACGAAAACTCTACCAAGGGTAAGTGGGGTTCCCAACTTCTTCCGAAATCCAATACGCAGGCACGCAACATATCCTCCAGGGTCTGAATAGTTCGTTCACTTTGCCCATCCGTCTGAGGATGGTATGCTGTGCTCATATCGAGACGGGTGCCTAGTGCGCTTTGCAGCGACTTCCAAAAGTGCGAAGTGAAACGTGAATCTCGATCAGAAATGATTGAGACAGGCACTCTGTGTCTAGACACCACTTCTTTCATGTAAACACGAGTCAGTCTTTCCATTTTGTCCAATTCCTTAATAGCTAAGAAGTGTGCAGACTTAGTCAACTGGTCAACAATCACCCAGATGGTATCGCATCCCGTCGGTGTCTTAGGTAAACCCGTGATAAAGTCCATTGAGATGTGTTCCCATTTCCACATTGGGAGTTCCGGTTGTTGCAGTAGACCAGATGGTTTCTGGTATTCTATTTTGACTCTGGCACAAGTCAAGCATTTGCTCACGTAGGTGGCAATGTCGGCTTTCATGTTCGGCCACCATTAAAGTGCCTTTAAATCATGATACATTTTATCTGAGCCAGGGTGGATAGAATATCGGGACTTGTGTGCTTCGTCTATCACCAGAGTTCTCAACTCTCCGAACCGTGGAACCCAAATCCGGTTCTCAAAATATCGGACCCCGTCCGATCTGGTTTCAAGTTGCTTGTTCATGCCCCGCATGAGTTCTGATGGAAGATTATCATCTTTCAAAGCTTCGTGTTGCGCCTCGCGAATCTGATCGGGTAAGCTGGCATGAATCGTGAGTTGCAATGCTCGCACTCGTCTGGGTTTATCTGTTTCTTTTCTGCTGAGGGCGTCGGCCACTACATTGGCCTTGCCAGGGTGGTACTTGATGGCACAATCATAATCTTTGACCAGCTCGACCCAACGACGCTGTCGCATGTTCAGCTCCTTCTGATCGTAGATATGTTGGAGACTCTTGTGGTCGGTGTAAATGGTAAACTTGGTACCGTACAAGTAATGCCTCCATATCTTAAGAGCAAACACCACAGCTCCAAGTTCCAAATCATGGGTCGTGTAGTTCTTCTCGTGAATCCGTAGTTGTCGAGAGGCGTAAGCTATAACCTTCTTGAGTTGCATCAGCACACAACCAAGACCTTGTATCGATGCGTCACAGTGTACCTCAAAATTTTCCGTTCCCTCGGGGAGGGCTAGAATAGGGGCGCTACAGAGTTTGGTTTTCAATAGTTGAAAAGCGGATTCTTGCGCGTCACCCCAGTTGTACTTAGTGCCTTTGTGAGTCAAAGCGGTGAGGGGTTGAGCAATCTTTGAAAATCCCTCGATGAAACGCCGGTAGTAGCCAGCCAGTCCTAGGAATTGCCGCACCTCAGTCGGAGTCTTAGGTGCTTCCCAGTTTTTGATGGCCTCTACCTTACCGGGATCGACATGGATACCATTCTCGTTGATCACATGTCCTAAAAAGTGAACTTCGCGAAGCCAAAACTCACATTTCGAGAGTTTAACATACAGTTGTTCCTTCTTCAATAATTCCAGAATTACCCTTAGTTGCTCTTCGTGGTCAGCCTCGTTCTTGGAGTAGACGAGAATATCATCGATGAAAACAATCACAAACTTGTCGAGGTACGCTTTGTAAACTCGATTCATGAGATCCAAAAATACGGCTGGTGCGTTGGTTAGGCCAAAAGGCATAACCGAAAACTCGTAGTGACCATACCGTGTTCTGAAAGCCGTCTTTGAGATATATTCTTCGCGCACTCTAAGCTGATGGTAACCAGATCGCAGATCGATCTTCGAGTAGTAACTCGATCCTTGAAGCTGGTCAAACAAATCATCGATTCGGGGTAAAGGATAACGGTTCTTGACCGTCACCTTGTTCAACTCCCGGTAGTCGATAAACATTCGGAAAGTCCCGTCCTTCTTTCTGACAAATAAGACAGGGGCTCCCCATGGTGATGAGCTAGGTCGGATAAAACCCTTATCCAACAAATCTTGCAACTGAGTGGACAGTTCCTGAAGCTCCGCCGGTGCGAGCCGATATGGGGCTAGTGCTATGGGTGCTGCACCGGGTGTCAACTCGATTTGGAATTCGACTTGACGAATAGGAGGGAGTCCAGGCAAATCCTCCGGGAAAACTTCCGGAAAATCTCGCACAATCGGTATCTCTTCAATTCGCTTCTCCTCCGCGGGTTTCTCAACAATCTGCGCCAAAATTGCCGGATGACCCTTTCGTAGATACTTCTGCGCCTTCATAAGGGTAATGACGCTGGTGGTCATGCCGCTTCTCTCACCTCGGACCGAAATGATCTCGCCGGAAGGGGTAGTAATGTGAACTATCTTATCGTGACATATAATCTCCGCTCGGTTCTCGGATAACCAGTCCATGCCGACCACGACATCGAAACTACTAAGCGTAAAAGGAATAAGGTCGATATCAAAGACATGACCTGACAGTTTTAACTTACATCCCGCAAGTACGTGAGTCGTTACTATAGTCTTACCGTCAGCTAATTCAACAGGAAACTTAGCATCTAACGGAGTTGGAGTTAAGTCTAAGAGTTGGCTAAAGGCTTTCGACACAAAACTCCTATCAGCTCCAGTGTCAAACAATACAGAAGCAAAACAATCGTTCACAGGGAACTTACCAGTCACCACGTGCGGATCATTGCGGGCTTGACCCGAACCAATCACAAAAGCTCTTCCCTTGCCATTGCTTCCACCACTACTGCCACTTCCATTACCCCCATTGTTGTCGTTCTGTTTCAGCTTGGGACAATCTTTCCTGAAATGACCTTCCTACCCACATTCAAAACATCCCTTCGTCATCATAGGTGGCATAGGAGCACCCTTTGCCGCAAGGTCTCCTCTACATTCTTTCGCTTGGTGACCCATCTTTCCGCATCTTTGACACTTGACACGGTCACACTGGCCAACATGATGATAATTGCACCTATTGCACTTCGGATATTTCCCAGCATATCCGCTCGAACCTTGCCCGCTACCGTTGTTATTGTTGTTGTGACTCTGGTTGTTAAAGCTCCGAGTGAATTCGGGCTTAAGGTAGTGTTGTTGCGGTGGGAGGTTCGAGGATGAGGATCTGGTGTTGTCAAACTTCCTTTTTCCGCTGCTCGGGTTGCTGTTGCTGTTGTTGTCATGACTCGGGTTGTCACGGGCCTTAGTGGTCGAACCCCTAGGTGGTAACGCACCTTGGGTCACAGCTTGATCCGTCAGTTTGTGAGCTAAACGGATCGCTTGTTGAATCGTGGCTGGTCTGGAAGACGTCACCATGCCCTGAATCTGCGGTGCTAACCCATCAATGTACATTTCAATCCTCTTACTCGGCGGATCCACCATCCGCGGACACATCACAGCCAACTCGTGAGAACGAGTAGTGTAGGCTTCGATTTCTGAGCCCACCATCTTCAGTGACCAAAATTCTGACTCTAACTTCGAAATCTCCTCTCTCGGACAGTACTCCTCTCGCATCATGTTTTTGAACTCCTCCCAGTTCATAGGGTTAGCTAGTTCCAACCCAAGTATCTGCACGTTTGAATTCCACCAAGTGAGGGCAGAATCCTCAAGTGTTCCAGCAGCGAATTTGACCCTACTGGCAGGGGGACAATTACACATCTCAAAGGCCGACTCGGCCTTCTCAGCCCAACGCAGGAAGCCTATAGCTCCCTCAGTGCCCTTAAACGTACTGGGCTTGCAGTCAAGGTAGTTCTTGAAGGTACACGTTCCACTTGGACCTCCAGCTTGGTTCTGAACATGTGCGGCTAAAGCGGCCGCCGCATGGTCGTTCAGCAGAGTTTGGAGTTCAGCTGCAGTCAAGTTGATGCTACCACGTCCGCGTCCAGCGTTTCTTCCAGCCATTTCCTAGAATCACAGTATAAAATGTTAAACATGAATTTTTCTTTCATATACAACACACCATACATGTAATAAAAAGATAGGTAAGAAAGAAATAAGAAACAACATCATGTCACAACCATATATTAATCTAATTAATAAATCATGATTAAAACCATTGTATTCGCTACAAAGTATTTCCAATCAATCCTTAAAATCATAGAAAATAATAGTTCGGATGGAGACAGCCCCTCCATCTAGGTGTCATCATCACCAGATGTCATCATCTGAGGACACCTCTGAGTGTGCCTCCTCCTCAGCCGGTTCTTCCTCCGGTTCTTCTTCGGGTTCCTCCTCGGGATCTTCCTCGGGATCCTCCTCAGGCTCCTCTTCGGGGTCTTCTTCAGGTTCCTCTCCAGGCTCTGCCTTAGGTTCGGCTGCGTTCCGAGCAAGTTGCATTTGTAAGACATCGCAACGCTCTAAAGCTATCTCGGTTCGGGTCCTTGCTACTTGGAGTTGCTCTTGCAAGTCTATCATCTCGGCTTGCATCTTCCTCATAATCTTCATCTGTTGATCACTAGCCTCTTGCATTTCCTTCATTGCCGCTGCCATGCGGGCAATCTCCTCCTTAGTCTCGGTTCCGTCTTTTAACAGTCCGGAAACGTTCGCTCTTGTATAGCGCATGTAACCCACGTCACGCTCCAAGCATGAAACAACAGCTGCGAGAACTCGCTCTACAGGTTCGGTTATGGGTGGCAGGGTGTTGGGGTAAGCAGGATGGTTCGGGTGAGGTAACGGGGGAACTTGTTCGCGATAGACCATACGTCTGATCATGTTAGGGTACCAATCCCAGCTAACGTTGTTTTCGTATATGCCTCCGGATAGGCGGTACCTCTTCGGTGCGGGAGCTTCGAGTTCCGGGACTACACGGGGTGGCGATGCGGTAGGTAACTGCGGTTCCTTCCCGTGAGCATGAGTCATCGCTTCAGATGATGATGAAGGTGGCGTCGACATTCCTACAGGTAAGCCGTGTATGCGCGCGCGTATGAGTGAAAGGGGTAAAGAGATAAGATAACAAAGACTACACAAATCTATGCAGTGCGTATTATTATAACTAATGGGTCGTCGCGGTTATAGTCTAGTATGCATGCAGCTTCTAGTTCGCTATAACCAATGGATCTGATACCAATCTGTCACACCCTCAAAATCCACCAACGGAGTTTTACCGTCAGAGGGTGTGAACTAACAGGATCGGAATCATCAGTTATAATCAAACCATAAAACAAAGTTTCAAAACCATGAAAACGTTTACGAGTAAATAAATGCGGAAGCGTAAAAACCTTTAATCAAAAGTTGCGTCACGTAGGACGACTTAAAACCAATAATAACCGTTAAAAATAAGTTTGCATAAACAAAAGCGTTTTCAAGCAATGCATGTTCCTAAACCGCGCGCCCGCCTCGGCTACCTAAGAATAACATACTAAAAGTGTCAACACAAGGTTGGTGAGTCAAGGACATTCATCAAATCTTCCGTATAAGTTGGTTGTTGTGATTGAAACGTACAAGTTTTGAAGGTCAATGTAATACGGCGCTAGTTACACGTTGTCTTGAAGCCGCGTTTTGATTGATCAGGCTAAAACAAATTGAGTTACACGCTGTAGGGTTTTCACATATTGATTGAAAGAATTTGGCAATTACACAGGACCATAAGTGTTAAAGGTCTACAAGGGATGGCTCATTTAAATAAATATTGACATTTAACTTCTTCTAATTGCCACATAAATTTGCCAAAGATGACGGCGTGATGAAATTGCAGTTGAGTTAAACGCTGTTAAGAAGCCACATATAGATTGATTTATTTACATGGCTGATCGCCGCATAACTGATTGAAAATATATATTTTCAATTAGTATACGTTTATACGTGTACTAATCTTTGCATATCCTTTTTCAACGTATCTCCGTATAACTTTTTGTTGATATGTCCGTATAAGATGTTCAATGTTATACGACTGATTCAAAGAGTTTGACACACGAGTTTCCGCATAAGTTTTTGCAAAGTTTGTCCAGTAAGTGGATATACGAAATAGAAGTTGGCCGTATAAGTGTTAATTTTGCGCGTATATGTTTTGACATCCAGGCGAATAAGTGACTAGATCTCCGTATAAGGGTTTGGGCTCATAACTCTGGGACGTATAAGTTTCATTTTATCCATATAAGTGTTACACGCCGTATATGTTGTTGTGACATATACGTCTCATACTTACAAGCTTATATTACACAGACGTTGAAGTTGATTTTCTAGATTTTCGTGCAATTTTTGAAGAAAATGGATCTTTCAAGTTTGTTTAACGAAGAAGATATTTTGAAAAGAAACAAACGGCAAGCTTTGAAGAGAGAGTTCGATATATTTGATATATTGACTAAAGAATCGTCCGATTCGTTAATCAATCGATATTGCGAGCTTGTTAACAAAATGAAACAACTCGGGATTGAGAAAAGCGAGTTGGCATATACACTCGTTGAGACGTCACCTGAAGTTTGGGGTACGCTCGTTATAGCAATTCAATCAAACCCCAACACATGCAAATTTCTCAGCGCATCGAGAAGATAAAGAATCATGCATCGTTTTTAAAATATGAAGAATCGTCATTACCAGAAATTGAAAACACTCCAAAATTTGATGATGATGGTGATTCAGAATATGATGCAGAGTTGGTTTTAGAATCATTGTTGGATTTCAAAGTTCAAAACAAAGCTGAAGAAGCAAAATCTTGTGAAAAATGTGAGAAGTACAACAAGTTAAAATCTCACAACGACTTGTTACTAGATGAGCTTAATCGAGTTAAAGAAGCTTATGATAAACTTCAAAAGCGCGAAAGGGCACTTTTGGTGAAAGGTGATCAAAATGAGAAAACAATAAACAGATTTGTTGACGAGAATGCTGCACTCAAACATGAATTACAAATTTTCAAGCGTGAGCAAGTTAATAAGGTTGCATTCATTCATGGTATGATATCTGAGAGCAAGAAGGAAATCCAATACCAAAATCAACTCAATAAGGATTGTTTTGTTCAAAAAGACAAACGAACTAAGAAATCTTCTTGGTACAAGAATAATTCTAAGTTTGTTTACATTCCAAAATCAGATGTGGGCAACCAAGATGTTCTCCAAACAAAAAAACAAAAATTTCAAAATTCAAAATCCAAAAATACGAGCTCAAATGTCCAATCAAATGTTCCAAAGAGTCCTTCAAGACATACGTTCAGAAGAAAAGACGACACCGTTAAAGATGTTTCGAGGAAGTCAAATGTTGAGATTGTTGATTTGAAAGATTGTGATGGAAAAAGGTTTGAAAACTTGAAATTTTGTGTGAAAAGAAACACTTCAAAGTTATATCATTGGATTTTTAAGAAAAATGACTCGTCCGATCAAGTTGATATTGAAAAAGACATATCCGTCAAATCTGAAAGTTCAGAAAACTCAATAGTAATACATGTTGAATCTGAAAGTTTAAGGAGGAATGTGTTAGACTATCAACACGATAGGGGGATATTACTTGAAGATCGAGTTTGTTAGTCTAAGCAATATCCGAGGGGGACTCTGTTGGAGCATAAAAGTATACTACTTAGACTCCAAGACCAAGCAATATCCAAGGGGGAGTCTGTTAGAGCATTTTTTTCTATCGCTAGGTCTTGGATTGGTTAAACGAGTTAAACGAGCTAATATTGTTGTAAGGAACGTATAAGTTGGTAAACGTATAAGCTTATACGGGTGTACAAGCTTATATGCCACACCCACTTATACGGTCCATTGTGTTTAGTATAATTAGATGCTTTAAATGTCATATTGGAAGCACTTAGAAACTCTCCATAATCATTTGTAATTCTTAGCGAGAGATCTTTAGAGAGAGAGAAAGCTTTCATGTCATATCAACAATAAAGAATCTTTGTGTGAATTGTTATTTGTTTATCACTTTGATTAGTGTTCCCGCCATTAATCATCGTCTAGTAAACATAATGTGATCTCAATTCATAACTCAGATCCCACTAAGCATTGAATTATGCTGGGAGTCTTTAATGAGATGTTATATCTGGGCGTCTTGACACGCACTCTTGGTTTTTAAGTGCTTTCATAAATTATACGCTTCCGCAAATGTACAAAGTTTATTTTAAATGTACTTACCTCATTTATGATGAGCAATAATATTTAAATATTTTCCATTATAAATTGGTTGTTCGTTATTACACATGGCTAGATCCTGGTATGGCACGCGCCTCACGGTAAAACCCCGTTAGTCGAAATTGAGGGTGTGATAGTATTAATACATATATGCAATACATTAGTGCTACATATATGCAATACAACATATTGTATTAATATTGCAAATAGGCAATACAACATGGTTCATATGATGTAATAGCTAAGCAATAATGTGACACAACAAACAAAAAAGTATTGCGTTTATGTAATACAACACTCCTCATATGCACGCAATAACTAATCACTGCATATATATAATACCACACATTTCGTATACATACAAGAGTTAATACATGTATGCGATACAACAGGTTTCATATGCATTAAATATCAAGCATAACATATATATATAACGTACCGTTACTATTTACATCATCAAGCCTGTATTCCTCGTTTAAGAGCGTCATACATTTTCATTATTTATGGCCATTTTGACCTTCTTCGTTGCCTTCATTTCAGTGATATATATATACACACACACACACACACACACAATATAACTGATTCAAACATATGCAATCGTAATACTATATGCATAAAATGTATTAACTTATCTAAATTGTACCATCAACACTCCTATTCTATGCATATGTGTTATATAATTGATTCAGACATATGCAATCGCAGTCCGTAATTTTCCCTTGTTTTGCTATCTGTTTTTTACCGAATTTTCCCCTGTTTTGCTATTTGTTTTTTACTCAATTTTCCCCTATTTTGCTATTTGTTTTTTACCCAATTTTCCCCTGTTTTGCTATATGTTTTGTTACCCTTTGTATTTTTTCATATTTTCCACTATAAGGTCATTAAAACATGTGTATAATATGTATTGCATATATGTATTATAGCTACAAAAATGATCTAACATATCATCTCAACTTCAGATGCAATGCGTCTATGTTGTATAAAGAAACATGCTCAAATAAATTTCCATAACTATGTTCAACAATACATATATGCAGTATAATTAAAATTTATGTAGTGAGATACACCATTCATGTATTAAATCTATGTAATATTCCACTAATCATGTATAATGACCTGTTATTGAAATATGGTCCTACATATTCAAAACATCATAAGCTGTACTTACAGTAAGCCAAATCAGCACTACACATGTAAATCATTAAGACTTAGAGGAAGTGTATACCCAACCAACACTTACAATATTCTTAATCAACACCACAAATCCTTCAGAAGAGACACAATAGACGCCTAACTGACACTTATTATGTGACTAATCGATGCTATTTTTCTTCAATTAACCAGAAAACGCAAAGAAAAGGAGAGGGTTGAACACGATTTCATTGTAATACGCCTAATTGAGGTTAAATGTGTGAAATTGACTAATATGATTGCTTACTTGACACTATTCTTCGTATTTCTTCTTGAATTCATAGTCGATTTGATGAAATAATTAATCCATTGGATGAATGCCAAAACCCTAGGTTTGTAGTTATGCGTGATGAATGAATGGGGGGGGGGGGGAGAAGAAAGAAAGACTTGTATTATTCTGCATCTTCCTGATTTACCCTTCATTAAAAAAACCCCGCTTTTTATATTTTTTCCCCTTCCCTAGTTTTCATCCATTGTTCATGAAAAATCAATGGTTTAAACATGAGTTCTCTAGTTCTTCATTTAAAAGGAGTTCTCTCTTGATCCTACCCCTGTATATATATATATATATATATATATATATATATATATATATATATATATATAGGGTTGGTATCATTTAAGAACTCTAAAAAAGTTAAGAACTCTTAGGAACCCTTAACAACCAAACAATTTTTTAATTTTTTTATATATTAACGTTACTTAAGAGTAGTTTTACCATATTTTATATAAATTTTTTTTCATTACATATATTAATCACAAGTTTACATATATGTAAAGTTTATGTAGTAACAAATTTACATAGGTGTCAAACAAAACATAGATATGTATAAAAACTAATTTTCATAATTGTAATTGTAGATATAGATATAGAAAATGATAAAACTAATCTCAAAGAACATTTACATACAAAATTCTTTATAAAAAACGTTAGTTTTCATGGGTTCCTTCAAGTTCTTAAATAATTTTACAGTTCTGTAATGATACTCATCCTATATATATATATATATATATATATATATATATATATATATATATATAGAAAATGGTTCAAATAAAAAAACAGTTGTTTTGTGAGAAGTGTGAGAAGGCTTTAAAATAAAGTACACCACCTAAATATGACACTATAACATGTAAATAGGAAACTATACAACATTTAGGTGCTGTTTATTTTTGAAGACAAAAACTGTCGGCAATCTGTTCATGTCTGCAACTGAAGATGTGTTCTGAAAGTCTGTAATAGGAAAATATAATACTGTTTGTTTTATAAACTGGATATCGTCTGTATAAGCTGAAAATTAGTTACATATCATATATATCACAGTAGATAGAAGTCATTTAACGTCTGTAAATTGCTAAAATAATTGGTGGTGGTGTACGAACTATGGAAGTGAGTGGTGGCATACAAAATATGGAAGTGGGTGGTGGTATACAAAATATGGAAGTGGGTGGTGGTAGACGATTGTAATAGGTGGTGAATGGTGGTGGTGATGGACGGTTTTGGTGGGTGGTGGACAGTGATGGTGGCCGACAGTGGGTAGTGGTGGTGATGAACGTTGTGGTGGGTAGTGGTGGTATTGATGGAAGGTGGCGGACGATGGGTGGTGGTGGTAGTGGACGGTGGTTGTGGCCGACGAGGGTGGTGGTGGTGGACGATGGTGGTGGGTGGTGGTAGTGGACGGTGGTTGTGCCGAAGGGGGTGGTGTTGTTGGGTGGTAAACGGTGGTGGTGGTGGTGGCGGGACGGTGGGTGGTGGTGGTGGACGGTGGCGGCGGCGGACGGTAGGTGGTTGTGGTTTTGGACATTGGGTGTTGGTAAGATGTTAAGAAGTGTGAAGAAGTTTGAAGAAGTGTGAAGATGATAGATATTAGCTTATTTTTTAAGACTATAAAAACAGTTTTCAGATCTTTTTATTTTTTTAAACAAACTGTCTTCAGAGTCTTATGTTTGCGCGCCCGCAGAGATAAGCCTCTTGCAGATGTTTGAAGCAAAAACAAACACAACCTTAGAAACTACCAATCTCAACCAAAAGATCCTAAATCCAATGGTGTACATCTATTCTTATGCTTCTCACAAAACTATTATTTTTTACATTAAACTTACCATATATATATATATATATATATATATATATATATATATATATATATATATATATATATATATATATGGTAGGGATCATGTGAGAACTATTTTGAAATTGAGAACTTTGAAAACCATTTTGGACCACAAAAGACCCAAAAATAAAAAATATCATAAAACAAAAAAAAATGTGTGACATTCGTCATTTTCGGTTTAACTTGTATTTGTTTTTGTATTGGAAACCCGACCCGTTTTGGTCTTTCGGATCCTTCGTTATTAATAAAATGTTGGGTTTCATGTTCGTTTATGTTACAAATGTCGGATCAAGAAAACATCCTTTTCGGCACGTTAAAACACCTCTTTATGGCTAAAAACGACTTAAAACAAACTTAAAGGACTAATTGTGTCAAACACCTCTTGTTGTTTTGTGCATTGTTTGACCATTTTTAACCAATGAAATGCAAGTATACCCCTTATGAGTAAACTATTCTTTTTCCACTATAAAAACAAGTCCCATGCACCCATTTTGGTTTGCTCTTTCTTCTTCAAACTTTCTCAATCTAAGATCCAAGTATTCCATTCTTCAAGTTCTTGATATTTTGACTCTTCAAGGTCAAACTAATACTAGTATTTGTTTCTAACTAATTCTTGTTTATTAAAGCTTTTATTTTAACTTGTCTAACACATACTCCCCTTGTTTCCTTGGCTTTCCCTTCTCCGACCATGTCGGTTTAGGTGTATTGCTAGGAAAGGCTTCATGGAGGACTATTATAGTCCTTGTTAAACACTTTAATTTATGATTTAATTTATTAAAGATTACTAATGTTGTTTAGTTTCTAATTACTTTAGTTTCCAAATCATTTTAATGAGTTCTATGGTATTGGGTATGTGGCCACCATTCTCGGTTTCATCCCGAGTCAAGAGCCAAACAAAAACCGAATTTTTGTTTAAATACTTTATTGTTAACATATTATATGTAAGACTTGAGTATTATCATTTCTAAGTTTGTTCTAATGAGTTCTATGATATTGGGTATGTGGTAACCATCCTCGGTCTTATTCCGAGTCAATGACCAAACCAAGACCGAACTCTCGTTTAAATGCTTTATATTTAAAATGATTTAATAATATGTTACATGTAAGATTTGTATATTATAAATTCTAAGTTCATTTTAAGAAGTTCTATGGTATTTGGTATGCGGTAACCATCCTCGGTCTTATTCCGAGTCAAGAACCGAACCAAGACCGAACTAAACCGATTTCACTCCCTTAAGACACACTAGTTGTGTTTTGGGCCCCCGAATCTCGTATTTTTCTCTAAAAATATATTATAAACTAATTTTAATTATATTCTCAAAATACTTGGCATGTCGGATCCAACTTGATCTCATAACAAGTTTGGACCGACGAAACCAAACACTCACTTAACGGACGTTGAGGTTCTCCTTAATAGAACTACACACTTGGTTAAGTTTCTTTTGATTTCATTGATTTATCTCATAACATTTATTACTTTGGAATTTTGGCTTCGAGCTTGACCAGTTATCAAGACTCAAACCAACAAATCTGAATACTCATAAAATCTCGTTTTGGTATCTATCTAACAAAGGATCTTGCAATATTGCAACCTTACCCAAATATTTACTTAACAAAGGTTAAGTAAAACTAATGAATAGAATACCGAGACCCGATTTCGAGTAAACTTATTTTTTAAAACCATTACTTTAATTCTTATGTATTTACACTTTAACTCTCAAACTTTAATTATTTATTTTACTTGTCAAGTTATTTTACTTTAAAGCTTTTAAAACCATCTACTAACTCAATACCTTTTTAATCTAGGTCTTTCCCGTTGAACTTACTCTTCTCCATTTTATCGCAAATTATCCTTCAAGTTACTTATTTCACTTGAGTAAATTTCATCTCCCCTTTTCTTTTTATACTTTGGGGGTAACATGCATACTTATTCAAAACAAGAATGATTTATAATAAGAATGATTTATAACACTCTACCCTCAAACCATAAACTCTAGGGTGTATGATACTTAGCATACTTGCTCTATTGTGTGTTATATGTTTCATATGCTTTACGTGCATGAGTGTTTATTTTTATGATGTTATGGAGCCTCAATAAGTATGATCATACGCACCCCTAACTACTTTAGCCTTGTGCTAGTAGAATAGGGCCTCATTTTCCGAGTATGTCGGTTGTTACCGATTAGAAATGATCCTCATTTACTTAATATTTATATACCGCGATTGTTTCTTTTATTTATAGTCTCATATACGTTTGTGGATTTCGCATCATATTATATATATACTCAAAACTATGAAATTGCTCACCAACATTCATGTTGACAAATATTAATTTATGCATTGTTACAGTATTAATTATTGGTTGATTGGAGTTTGAAGATGCTATCTTATTTGAGACCGTTTAGGTTATTAGAAGAATGAATAATTAAATTCTTATATTTGGTGTTATTTGTATGAACAAGATGTGTACTTTTGGTGATTGAATGAAATTAATGAGTTGTTTAAATATTGTCACTTTAATAGTGTCTTGTGTTCATGGGCAATCCGTTGCACCCCGGCATGTTCCGCCGCCTATGATCAGGGTGTGACAAAATGCAAAAATAAAAAAAAGTAAAAAAACCAAAACTCTTATTTATCATCCCGGTTTCATAAAAAAAACATCTCGGTTTAGCTAAATTATACCTATATGTATACTACGTACATATATGTACATACATGTTTTTTATACACATATGTACAATTTAAGGTAAATGATAATGTACATATGTGTACATTACGTAACTAGAGATTAAATGAAACTATACACATGTGTAAAATACGAAGTTTTTGTTGGGCTAGCATTAGTATGGTTTGTACTTGTTATTGGGCTTATATTGTAAATCGAGATCTCTTGGATCTCGGTGGCTTTTGGGTTGTTTTGGACTTGAGTGTAGTGCCTATATAAACGATATATCTAGGTTTATTATAGGTTGGCCATTCGTAAGATAAATAAAGAGATATCGGTGTGTTGGTGTAATCAGTTGTGCTTAAGCACTTGACATTTAATATACGTGTGTTTTGAAGTACATTCATTGTGTTCTTAATGTGTTTGTCTATATAACCTTGAATCACCTCGTGTTAGTTTCCGCTAATCACGAGTTTGTGTGATATTACATTGAAAGATCCGTTCAAAGGACTTATAATTGGTATCAGAGCCAATTGACCTATTCTAGGCTCGGTGGTGATATCACATGTTCAAGGATTGTTCTTGTTATTTATTTTGGTGGCTATGGTACTTGTTTTTCCATTGTTTTACTAGTCAGAGAAGGAAAGGTGTTATTTTTGGATTGAAGATCGATTTAACTTTGGTTGAAATTCAAATCCTAGAGATTTCGGGATTTGATTTGTTACCAAAGTTACATGGTCAAAGCTTCTTTGGGATTCTTGGAAATTTTTGGGAAATTTTCATCGTTTTCGGCCATAACCTGGTCGTTCTTGTTGAACTGTGTTCATTTTCGGTGAAATTTGTGTTTTCTCAGAAATATTCAAGTGTTCTCGGTGGTTTTGGATTGTTCTCGGTTACTGTTTAGTGTTCTCTATTGACTTTTGGCTGTTCTCGGTCAACTAAGAGAGTTTTCGGTTGACTTTCTTGTTCTTGGTCAACGTCAGTCCTCGGCTGTGATTATACATCTGGGCCTAATCTAATAGGGCCTTAAGAAAACTAAAATATCATTTGGACTTAAATCTGGACCATACCATTAATTTTTTTGATAAAAAATGGACCAAATAACCAATATCTCATCAAATGTCGCACTGCATCAAGAACTGGACTCCATAATGGGAACTGCTACTCGTGTACCCCGTTTGCTTTCTCATGAGGGGTTTGTTGAGTGGAAGTTTAGATTTGAAAAGTATTTAAAGATGAAAGATGCCAAGATTTGGAGAAGTATTGTTCGAGGCCATCAAGCTATCACTTATCAACATGAAAACTCTGAAGAAGTAGCTGTAAAGCCCATTGAACTGTATGATGATGCAGACTTTGAAAAGGTTGAAGACGAGTACAAGGCGCTTGCTACTTTAACCTGAAATTGCCTTGGGATTTAGAGAATTACAGTCTGCTAAGGCATTATGGGAAGAACTGATTGAGCTGTATGAGGGCAATGAGGATATGAGGAGAAGCTGTCAAGATATATTACGACAGAAGTTCAATATGTTTAATCATGTACTCGGAGAATCTTTGGAAACACAGTTGCAAAGATTTATATCTCTTGTGATAAAGATGAAATCTGCTAATATGAATTTGATCGCTGCTGAGACAAGCAATAAACTGGTTAATTCCCTGCCACAGAGCTGGGATATGCATGTTGCAGTGATCAAGAAGATTAAGGATCTCAACAGATTAACTTTATCAGAAGTAATGGCGATCATCAAAGCTTGTGACATGGATGATAAGCAGCGTGCCATTAATCATGCAAACTCCTACAATGCAGCTGGCTATAGTGTTTCCTCTAACAATGCTCTCATCTAGCAAGACAACTTCTCTATATTCAAATCTTCTCAGGGGCAGTACAATCCACCACATCAGTCTCAGAATAAATTTTCTATGTTTAAGTCTGCTCAGGGCCAATTCAATCCGACACCACCACAACCATCTCCCGTGTTCTTTCCATCTACTTCTGCTGCTAAGCCCCAGCCATCTGCTGCATCTCCTAGTTAGATTCCCTCTATCTCAAAGGAGACTCAAGAAAACATCGCCTTAATGGCAGAGTTCATGAATTGCTACAACACCTTTCTTGCTGGAGATCTGGTTCAACCTGTCGTAGCTGCTGAGTTGGATCAAATTCATCCAGATGATGTAGAGATAATAGACATCTCTTGGTAAATCGCCATGGAAGTGTTTTGCGCAAAGAAATTTACAAAAAGAATACGCAGAAACAATTGGAATGTGCCAGCTAATCAGAAGGTGAGATTTAACAAAGACACACTGAGGTGCTATAAATGTCACGAGCCTAACCATTTCGCTCATGAATGCACAAACACAGCTAAGGAAGGAAACAGAGAAAGGGCAATGGTTCCAGTGGGAAATGCAAGAGAAGAAAATGCTTCAAGTGCAGGTGAAGGTGAGAGAGATTTAGTAACTCAATTCTCTTGGAATGATCAGATGGCAACTCTTAGCATCAATAATCAGACTGCAAACTTTGCTCGAATTGAAGTTGCTGAAGAAGAGAATGTTGCTGAGGAATAAGTAAAGGAACTTCAATTTGCTTTCATGGCCTTCACTCCTTCGAGCTCATCCAAGGTAAGCTCCTAATTATGTTCTCAAGCTTGTATTAATAAAGTAGATTTATACAAATCCCACAATAGCAGCTTGCTTAGATAAATGGAATGAATAAAATCTGAAAATTTTATTCTTAAGAACAATGAGAAAGTTTTCAAAGATAAAATTGAGGCACAGAAAAAGGATTTTTCTAAACTTCAATCTGATTTTTGAATAAAATGCTGTCACCACCTTGATGCCAAACAGAAAATTGCTGAGTTAACTGCTGAACTGGAAGCCTCTAAGTTAGAGATTAGCAATTTAACTAATAAATTTGAAAGGGCTTAACTAGACTTTAAGAAATTCGAAGGCTCCAGTGCTGTTGTTAACTCCATGATCGAAAATAAATTATGGTGGAAAGAAAACGCTGGTGAGGGGATAGGGTACAGTGTTGTACCTCCTCCATATAACGAGAATTCCACTATTCTTCCTTTTACCAAAGAGCTGGAAGAAAAGGAAAAAACCATGCAATATGGTAAAATCAATGAAAATGGCAAAAATGCTCCTGGTTTAGTAAAAGCTACTGAATCAACCTCAGGGGTGAATGCTACTAATGTGGTTACTTCGCGTGCAAATGAAGTAATGTCAAAGATTGGACTGATGAGGATGATGATTTGCTTGTTTTGAATAATAAAGACATTAATTCTCATATTTCTTTAAATTTACCTGCTTTGAATTCTGTGCCTTCAAATGTTTGTGTGGGCTCTGTTTTTAAGAGCAAAGACAATTGGGTGGTTGATTCCTCTAAAATTTTTAAATCTGGTGGTGTGTCTTTGAATAAATTTGATAAAAATAAGAATCCTCATAAATTGTGATAAACCAAGCAATAAGACAGGTGGTAAACACCAAGTAAAGAAAACTATCTCACACAACAGTTCCCGACCAGGAGTAGACCACAATGAATTCTACATAAAGTGTTAAACATGTTTTAATTGTGGCATTCCTGGTCATATTGCTAGAAACTGTACACACCGTCCATATGTTTCATATTATGGATATTATAAGAGGTATATGCCTCGAAATACCCCTAAAAGAGAATCAAGGTATCATAAGGCAAATTCCTCTAACGGTGACTAGAAAAGAAACAAAGTTGATAGGTTTAGTCCTCATCAGACCAAGCCTACCATGTTTCGGAAAAGTGATAGAAACTCTATTTCGGTCTCAAGAACAAACTTGGTTTCTAGACCAAAACAAGTTCAGAAGGCAAAGTCATCAGTGTCTCCTGCTCGCAAACCAGAGTCTAAGTCATCCATTCATGCAAACAACAATAAATATTCTAAAACAAGATATGAATGGTTCCTTAAATCTCCGTTAATCAAGCTTTCAAATTATATCTTAGATAATTGGGAAGACATGTCATGGCAACCCGTGACAAGTTTAGATAAATTAGGTTCACCCAGTGTTACTATGGACTGGGTACCAAAACCTAACTGATCTCGCACATTGTGCCGGAACTGCTATGGAGGAATATCTTCAGACCTTGGTATGCTGATAGTGGCTGTTCTAGGCACATGACAGGAGATATCTCCCAACTACACGACATTCAAATCTTTAATGGCGGGTATGTTTCCTTTGCGAGAGGAGAGAAAAGGGAAGATTACACAGAAGGCTATTGTAAGTAATTGTGTGCTCAAATTTGAAAATGTTAATTTTGTTCCTTAGTTGAAACACAGTCTGCTCAGCGTCTCGCAGATTTGCGATAAGGTTATTCAACTCCTTTTACTAAAAAGGAATACTTGATTTTAAAACCTGGTATCATCATACTGGAAGATTGGATTCTTTTTCGATCACAGAGAAAATATAATGCTTATATGATTGTTATGAACAAAAATATTCCTGATGAAATCACCTATTTGTTTTCAAAAGTGTTAGAACATAATGCCATGCTTTGGCATCGTCGTCTTGGTCATGCAAACATGAAAAATCTTAACAGTCTTGCTAAAAACGACTTGGTGCGTGGTTTACCTGTCAAAGACTTTTTTACTATTGAAAAATGTGTGGCTTGTGCCTTCGGTAAACACAATCGTAAATCTCACAAGCAAAACTTGTCAATACCATTTCATCAGTTTTTCAATTGCTGCATATGGATTTGTTCGGTCCTGTTCACATTTTGATTCTTTTTCGCAGCTCATATTGTCTATTTATCATTGATGATTACTCATGTTTCACTTGGGTGTTTTTCTTGTCAAATAAGAGTGAGACTGCAGAATTGATAAAACCCTTCGTGGTGCTTATGGAGAATCAACTCAACTTAATGTTGAAGGGTATTCGTTGTGATAATGGCATGTAATTTAAGAACTCAACACTGAATTATTGATGTGCCAAAAAGGGGGTGCTTCGACAGTTTAGCTCAGCTCGGACACCGCAACAAAATGGAGTTGCTGAAGAAGGAATTGGTGGGTTTTAACAAGATTATCAAAGTCATATAACCCATTTATATGAAAAACGCAGCGGATAAAAAGTTTTAAATCTTGTTAACTTGATTAATAAAAAACCCGATTTTATATAAAACCCAATGCCCGGATCCATATACGATAATACACGCTATTAAAACAACCATAGGGTGTTTTAGCATACTACCTTTCAAGATGCTAAAATAGATGAAAATGATGAGGATTGAACGGCTAGTCTTTAAAGTAGAAGCACCTCAAGCTTGTATACCCTTCAAGCTTCCAACAAAGCACCCTTGGTTGCTAGGATATACACTATAAAACTCCCTCTTGTTCCTTCCTCTCTTTGCCAAAATTAATGATGAAGGAAGAAAGAGTTTACTTGCAAAATTGTGTTGTGTGTGAGAGAAAGAAAAAGAAGCAACCAGTGCACTCTTTTCTTGGCCAAACAAATCTCATGCATGTTCTTTAATGAGTTATTTAATAAATAGAAGAGAGAAATATATTCCCTCATAAATATTTAAACCCTTTCAAATTAATTACTTGTGTTATATTTGTTACATAATAATAAAATGTAACATAACATATTGTAAGTAACATGCATCATGTTATTTAACCAACTTAAATAAAATTATAAAATATCTTCTCTTATGATATAAATTATCCATATAATTTATTTACCACATAAGTGAAAATATTTAGAAACCCATTTTCTAAATGTCATAAGTGTTGATATTTATTTATTAGATCATATCTTAAAATAAATATCATGGGTGTTTGTCTAGCTTGTTATTGGGTATGACCCGAATACGATCATAACGTACTAGCCACATCAACTCTAATATGTGTCTTGGGCAGACCGATTCCAAACCATTTGGAAGCTTCAAAACATAGTCACCATGTGCTTCGACATCAACATTTGCTCCGTTGCCCATGAAGAGACTTGTATCTCCTTTTTTGAAATGCTTATTTCTTTTGAATTCCTGCAACAAATTGTAAATATGAGTTCCACATCCGGTATCCAATACCCATGTGTTAGAAGAAATATCATTAAGATCAATATGGATCATGAAAGTTGTACCCTAGGTTTTCCCCGCATCCCTCTTAGCTTTCAACTCCTTGAGATAGGTTGGAAAATTCCTCATCCAATATCCTATCCCACCACAACCAAAGCATGGATCCTCCGAGCTAACCTTTAGCTTCTTCTCATTTGGTTTGGTTAGTTCCACTTTAGTTTTCCCTTTGAACATGCCCTTGACGTGTCCCTTACCTTTGAAAAGTTTCAAATCTTTTGGTTTGGCCATTAAGGATCAAATCCGTGGCTAACTCTTTTGAGACAGGACAATTTAGCCATTAATTCGATAAATGTGGCTTTTTATCTTAAGAACATAAGATGAAACGGATTGGGGTCCATATGACATGCATGAAGCGCTCAATCCGTTTCGAAGAGTTCCACCCTAGCTTGAGTAAGGAACATTTTCTTAAGTTGGGTGATCATGTCATATGCCCCATGATTTTCAAAATCCTTTTGAATTTCGGGAATCATGTTCCCAACATGAGACAAGAAAATTGCACTGAATCCTCAGTTTATTTCAACCAATCATTATAGGCATACAAGTCGTCAACGTTTGGTTCATAGGGAATAGGATCGTCCAATATGTAGGATTTCTTTTCTTTCTTGATAACAATTCTCCAGTTTTGATACCAATCCATAAAATTTTTGTAGTTAAGACGATCCTTGTCAAGTATAACTCTTAGTGATAGGTTATGCACAGGTGGGATAATTGCGTTAGGTGGATTGTTTGCGGCCATCTACAGAATTTAACAAAGCTCAATTTTAGTATTTTTGATATCATTTAAAAACTTTAATCGTTAATACCCTTTATGTCTCCAAGACAATTAAAGATTAAAATCTTGAACCCAACGTTACATTCATATAGTAGTTAGGTGACCTTTATCCTACTATTGATTTAACAAGGTAGTCAACGCTTGACGATTGCAACCCTTTGCAACTTCTAGTTTTATGGGATCGGTTATACATCATATGTTTAATCCCATAAACACCTTTGTACGCCATGCTTCGATGACCCTATTCACATGGTTTCCAAATCAAGTCGTCTTACATACACACACGTGTGAGTTTGTACATACAAGAGGTTAGGTGACCTTTATCGCACAAATATGGTAAACCCACCTCAAACTCACGAGTTTCCTCCAATGTGGTTAGGCGACCTTTATCCCACAACGAGTTCCCAAGTGATTCGAGTGTTGTATAAAAGGATGGTGTTAAACTTGTTTTAAAAGGGATTTATGTTTTATAAATTCTAGATTGGAAAACTATTTATGTACCTTGCATTTGCATGCATTCAAATGAATGGTACTTTGTTTGAAAACCAATTTTCAAAATTCTTTTTAATAAAACCCATTTTATTGTGAAATCATTAACCTTTAATAAAACCAATTTTATTACCTAATAATTTCTAAGGAACCAATTTTATTCAAGTTGTTGATTTTGAGTTTTAACAATCCATATGCAAAACAAAATATAAATCAACCAAACAAGCATAAATAAACAACCACAAGTCCATAACCATAGCCTCCTAAAATGAAAACACTTGTTGACCGAAACAAGTGTGCCAAAAGGTCTCTCCTAAGGGACGAGAATGACACAAGGCATGTGTCGGTGAACTCCCACTTGACCCCGCACCCAAATGCTTCAAGTGTCCACCTTGTGTTGTGACTCTTCCAAATGGGCTCCAACTTCAGGTCCTAGCTTCCATGGGCCTCCAAGTTTGGGCTTTGGCCATTGGGCTAACATCCCATCTTGGACTATGAGGTCCAATAAGACCCAAAACCATAACCGTGTTGCATCTTCTTTTTCAAAATAATATATCCTAATACATTTTTCTCTAGTAAAAGAAATAAAACTAATCTACTTATTATGACAAACCAATATGAAATGAATAAATAGATTACAAACCCAAATAAATGAATATTACAACCAAATTTAATAAACTGAATAAATTACAACAAAAAACATATCCAAAAGGTCATGGCTAGGTTATGAACATCCAAATGCACATCTAAATATGCAAGGTCTTAGAAGACCAAAATGGTTCTCCTTTAACCCATAAAACTTTCGGCCAAGCTAACCAAACCGAAAGTTTCAGGTTTTTGTCCAAACAATAAAATAAATCATCCATATGACTTAATTCTTCAAGATTACCACATGCATGTAAAGTATAATCTTGAAGAACCAAGGGGTAACCAAAGCCAAAAAACTTTCGGCCATATGGTGAACCACACCATAAAACCCAAAATGTTTTTAGATTTAATGAAGCATGTATCCGTATAAGTGGCTCTGGATTCCACTGTTGGGTTTTAACAAGATTATCAAAGTCATATAAACCCATTTATATGAAAAATGCAGCGAATTAAAAGTTTTAAATCTTGTTAAGTTCATTAATATAAAACCTGATTTTATATAAAACCCAATGCTCGAATCCATATATGATAATACATGCTATCAAAACAACCATATGGTGTTTTAACGTACTACCTTTCAAGATGCTAAAGGTGATGAAAAGGATGAGGATTGAATGGCTAGTCTTCAAAGTATAAGCACATCAAGCTTGTATACCCTTCAAGCTTCGAACAAAGCACCCTTGGTTGCTAGGATTTAGACAATAAAACTCACTCTTGTTCCTTTCTCTCTTGGCCGAAATTGATGATGAAGGAAGAAAGAGTTTACTTGCAAAATTGTGTTGTGTGTGAGAGAGAGAGAAAAAGATGCAACCAATGCACTCTTTTCTTGGCCAAACAAATCTCATGCATGTTCTTGAAACAGTCATTTAATAAACAGAAGAGAGAGAAAGATATTCCCTCCTAAATATTCAAACCCTTTCAAATTAATTACTTGTGTTATATTTGTTATATAATAATAAAATGTAACATAACATATTGTAAGTAACATGCACCATCTTATTTAACCAACTTAAATAATATTATAAAATATCTTCTCTTATGATATAAATTATCCATATAATTTATTTACCACACAAGTGAAAATATTTAGAAACCCATTTTCTAAATGTCGTAAGTGTTTATATTTATTTATTAGATCATATCTTAAAATAAATATCATGGGTGTTTGTCTAACTTTTTATTAGGTATGACCCGACTTGGATCATAATGTACTAGCCACATCAACTCTAATATGTGTCTTGGGCAGACCGATTCTAGCAGGAACATGACTCTTACCAAGGCGGCAAGAACTATGTTGTGTGACTGAAAGCTGCCTTTGTTTTTCTTGGCATAGGCTGTAAACACGGCATGTTACATCCAAAATCAAGTGCTGATCAACAAATCTCAGATGAAAACTTCATATGAGATTGTTTACGGCCACAAGCACACAGTCGCACAACTTTGGGCTTTTGGGTGTCCATGTACTCTGCTGAATCTTGAAACGACTCCAAAGTTTGGAGCCAAAGCTGACAATTTTTATTTTGTTGGATATGGTGGGCGTACCGCCTATAGAGTTTACATCAATTCAATGAATCAAATAGTGGAATCTTATGACGTGCGCTGGTTAGAAGAAAATGAGTATGAATCTCGTGTCGGTCCTGACAGGCTGTTTGATTATACTGAACTTTTCAAGCCTTATAATGTTTTTCCAGTATTCGATACAGAAATTTTGGGTGCCGGTGTTTCAAATCTGTTGATGAAGAAGATGACATGCCTACTGACTCTCACATGTCTCCAGTGCTAGGTATTGATCCCCCAGAATCCCTGGATACCACTCAGCCGTTGTCAGCTAGTCAACAAGAAAATAATACGAAAACTGTGTCTTCACCAGCACCTTCAGTAGATGCTTCATCAGTCAAGGGGGAGAGTACGATTCGTCAAATTTTTTGAAGCACTTTATTCCCAGATGCCATACCAAATGAATACATTGCTAGTACTTCATACTCACACAGTACGGAGACATCTGGATGGAAGTACCCTCTTACTAAAATCCTTGAAGATCCAACAAACTTACCTTCTACAAGCTCTGTTCCCGGGCATTCAATTCCAACAAGAATTAAACGAGACCATCCAATTGAAAATGTTATAGGTCCTCTTGAAACAAGCATGTCAATAGAAGTCAGACAAGAAACAGTAACAATTGTTTATTTTCCTGTTTCATTTTTCATAAAGAGCCTAAGTCAGTTGAAATGGCACTACAGGAACCAAGCTGGGTGGATGCCATGCGTGAAGAATTAAATCAGTTTGATAAACTCAAGGTTTGGAGTTTGGTTGAGTGGCCTGGTGGAAAGAAAGCGTTAGATACAATATGGGTTTTCCGTAACAAGCAAGATGATATGGGTGTTATCGTTCGAAACAAAGAGCGACTCGTTGTTCGTGGTTTTCGTCAGGTTGAAGGATTAGACTACACTGAAGTGTATGCTCATGTGGCTACACTTGAGGCCATTTAGATTTTTCTGGCATATGCTTTCTACATGGGATTCATGGTTTACCAGATGAATATCAAGACAATGTTTTTGTGTAGAGAAGTGAAGGAGGAGATTTATGTGGATCAGCCACCAGGGTTTGTTGATCAATGCATCCAACTCATGTTTACAAGCTGGACAAATCCCTTTATAGTCTACACCAAGTGTCTCGGGCATGGTATGCAACCTTGATAGCTCATCTTCTGGGGTATGGTTACAAAATAGGAACCATTGATCAGACTCTGTTCCTTAAAACTGTTGGGAAATATCTAACATTGGTTCAGAAATATGTGGATGACATCATCTTCGGGTCTACTAGTACCGCACTATGTTCTGAATTTGAAGAAGTCATGAAGAAGAGATTTGAAATGAGTTCGTTGGGGGAGATGACATCTTTTTTTGGGATTACAGGTTCGTTAGAGTTCGACGGGTATTCTGCTGCATCAAGGAAAATATGTCGAAGACATGCTTGAAAAGTTCGAATTTCAAGTTTCTAAGAGCGCGGCAACTCCCATGGCCGAAAGCCCTCTTCTTTCTTCCGATCCTGAAGGGAATCTTGTATATCAAACTTACTATCAGTCAATGATCGGAACCCTGATGTATCTCACCGACAATCGCCCTGATATCATGTTTGCTGTCTGTCAATGCGCCCGTTTCCAGGCCAATCCTAAACCCTTTCAGTTAATTGCTGTTAAACGTATTTTTAGATATTTGAAAGGGCAACCAAAGCTAGGTCTTTGGTATCCCCAAAACTCATTTTTGACTTATATGCTTTTTCTGATAGCAATTATGATGGAGTTGATATTGACAGGAAATCTACATCTACTGGATGTCAATTCTTGGGTGATCGACACATTTCATGGCAGTGCCAAAAACAAAAAACAGTATCCACGTCCACTGCCGAGGCTGAGTATGTTGCTGCGTCAGATTGCTTTTCACACGTTATCTGGATGCAACATCAATTGCTGGATTATGGCTTGGAATTTCTTGACACCCCGATATTTTGTGATAATGATTGTAAGGCCCCGTTCCTGGTGCCCTACATTGGACGTTGGATTTACTCATCAACACAGTTCTAACTATCAGAGTTAATAAAAACTTTTCGCGGAATTATAAACTTCAAACATATATTACAAAATCATTCAAATCTTTCCAAATTAAACATCCTTCGTCTTTCAAAATAAACATAAACATAATAACATCATTGCATTATCCTTGAGATGCCAGTATCTCCGTTCCAATGCCATGTGTCCATATGAAGCTAGCTGCCTCAACCAATTCACCTGCGTGCATACTAAAAGTCAGCTACGCTGAGTGAGTTCTAGTTAATCATACATCCTATATACATGCTTACATAGATACGCATCCGAAGATACATAACTTCATATTTCCTTACATACTTACATACATACATACTTTCATTCTTTCTTTCATACTTACATACATACATACTTTAATCCATACATATTTGTTTTAAAGAGCATTCCGCCCTATAACCTACGCAGATATTATTAGGGTTTGTTCCCTACATTCGCAGATATTATTAGAGTCTGTTCCCTACATTCGCAGGTATTATTAGGGTCTGTTCCCTTATTAACCATACCTTCCATCCGTCGTATAATCATACATACCTTTCTTTATATAATCATACTTTCATACATACTCATTTCATTAAGTACTTTCTTACAAAAGTACATACATACTTCATATTAGGAATACTACACATTACTTTCCCTGTCGATACAGGCAATATCCGAAGATCGTTCACGCACCGAAAAGCATTCGTTCATAACATTCATACATACTATCACATCATTAACATAGCATACACTTACAATTTAAGGTAAGTGTATTAACATTCACATTGAGTATGCACACAACGCCGAAAACATAACAAGGAGTGGGGCTAGAAACTCACCTGGATCCAGTTTCTTTCTGATTTTATAGTAATACCTCTCTTTAGCTGTGCATGGCTAACTGTATAATATTTACAAGTATCAATTAACTATTTCGAACTATATCGTACTTCTAAGTTATTGTAACCCCTAGCTACGGGGGTCTGGGGGCAGCATGGAAAAATTTTATTTCCATTAAAGGTTCTTAACAAAATTTTTATTAACATTTTTTAAATGATTGTTTTATTCGCTACTCATTTGTTATGACAAATGGGTTCTGGTGAAGTATCATTCGCTATGACGAATGGTCCCATTCGTTATGATGAATGGCCTGATCTGAGTATAGAAATGACTAAGGCCATTTGTGCTTTCATTGAGACGAATGTAAGGCTCATTCGTTACAGGAGCACGCGAAGATACCTAGAATGAATGGCTCCATTCGTTTTGAGTGAATGGATGATGAATGAAATAAGTTATTCATAACTTCTGTAGGACGAATGAGGGCTCATTAGTTGCACATGCATTCTCATTTGTTATGATTTCCCAACGAATTTCTAGCGAATCGTTCAATCATGACGAATGAGCATTGGTTATATCCAAATCTTTGACTCAGGGGTCAAAGTCAAAATCGATAAGAACAACAAACAGTCAACCAATATCAGTTTTGCAATTGACCTTCAAATATTGACGAAATAACACGAATTTGGTATCAATCTACTCGTATACCCAGCGCCTACAATACCCAATCAACCCATCATCCAAACATTGTGTTTAAAAGGTGTTTTTGGTTGATATATACATGTGGTTTAACATATGGTTAATTAACCTACCAGATGTTAACGAATTTCAACAAGAATCGTTGCGTTTGATTTGTTTTTACCATATTCAAATAGATCTAGGATTACTAAACAAACCGAGCATAAACGAACAAGTTTTCTTTATAAGTGTACCTTTAACGAATCGGTTTCACGAACAAGGTCTAAGTTTGATGTCGGTTTTGGATTGTTACGATGCTCTAACACTATCAAGCTCAGGTTCTCACCTTCCGATCTTGGTTCGGGTTAAAGGAGGGTGTGTATGTTTTTGAAGGTGTAGGCTGTGGTGTAGAGATGGATAAAAATGGAAAGGATTAGTGTTTAAGGGGTATTTATACTCTCTTAAGCCCGTGGACCTAAGGCCCATTACCATCCCTTATTCCATCCTTTATTGTCCAGGCCCACTCTCTTATAGTTTATTTAGCTAAACTGAGACACCACACGTTAATAACAAACGAAATTCCCTTTATTAATATTATCGAAAGTAGGATGTTACAAGTCTTTCCTCCTTAAAAAGGTTTCGCCCCTGAAACCTAACTATTACTTAAACAATCTTGGGTAAAACTTGCGCATCTCATCTTCAACTTCCCAAGTGGCATCCGATCCTTTATGATGCTTCCATATCACTTTCACCAAAGGGATGACTTTGTGACGGAGTTGCTTTTCCTTGTTGTCAACGATCTCCATAGGCTGTTCTATATAGTTTAACTGTTCATCAACTTCAATGTCTAATAATGGCACATGTGACGTGTCATCAGCTAGACATTTTCTCAAATGAGAAACATGGAAGGCAGAGTGAATCCCTTCTAGCTCTTCAGGCAATCCCAGCTTGTAAACCACTTACCCACATGATCAATGATCTTAAACGGTCCAATATACCTTGGACTAGCTTTCCTCTTTTCCTAAAATGAAAAATTCCTTTCCAAGGTGAGACCTAGAGAATCACATTGTCACCAACGTTAAACTCGATTGGTTGTCGCCGCTTATTAGCATACGACTTCTGACGATCTTGAGCCGCTTTCATTATTGCCTTAATCCGGTTGAACCTTGATGAAGTTTCTTGCACAACTTCTAGGCTTCCAATCTCTATCTGACCAATCTATTCCCAGCATACTGGAGTTCTAAAACGTCTACCATACAACATCTCAAATGGCGGCATACCAATACTCAAATGGTAGCTGTTGTTATAAGAGAATTATGCAGGAGCAGATGATCGTCCCAACTTCCTCCAAAGTCGAACACACAAGCACGTAGCATATCCTCAAGGGTTTGGATAGTCCTTTCTGACTGCCCATCTGTTTGAGGATGATACGCCGTATTGATGTTCAGTCTTGTTCCCATGGCTTCATGTAACTTCTTCCAGAATCTTGAAGTAAAGCGAGTATCTCTATCAGACACAATCAATAACGACACTCCATGTTTAGCCACAACCTCTTTTATGAATACATTTGCTAACGCATCTAATGAGATAGCTTCTCGTATATGCAGAAAGTAAGCACTTTTAGTCGAACGATCCACTATTACCCAAATGGTATCATAATGTTTAGCTGTACGCAGTAGCTTAGTTATGAACTCCATGGTGATGTGTTTCATTTCCATTCTGGTATTTCTAAAGGCTGCATCTTACCATAAGGCTTTTGGTGCTCTGCTTTGACTTGCAAGCAAGTTAAGCACTTACTGACATAATCTACTACATCATTCTTCATACTCGGACAATAGTAGTGTCTCTTAAGATCTTGATACATCTTGGTGGATCCCCGATGAATCGAGTATCTCGACTTGTCGATTTCATCTAGGATTTGACCTCTAAGATTTCCATGGCGTGGAATCCACAGGCGGTCAAACCTAGTCCTCACACCATGACTGTTTTCCATCACCTCGTCTTGCTGTCTGAAGATTCTTTCCTTTTTCATTAGCCCTTCACTTACAAGCACCTTTGACTGGACCTTGATGATTTCTTCAAAGAGATTTGAGTTAACGATCAACTTATATGACTTTATGGTTGCAATTACTTCTTCATTCTTACGGCTTAATGCGTCAGCCACCACGTTAGCCTTACTAAGGTAGTATTTGATATCGCAATCGTAGTCCTTTATCAACTCCAACCATCTCCTTTGTCTCATGTTGAACTCTTTCTGCTCGAAGAAGTACTTCAACCTCTTATGATCGGTGTAAAGTACACTAAGTACCATATAGGTAATGTCTCCATATCCTGAGAGCATGCACTACTGTTGCTAGCTCTAAGTCATGTGTCAGATAAGTATTCTCATGAACTTTCAACTGTCTGGACGCATAAGCTATCACTTTTCCTCGTTGCATCAACACGCAACCTAACCCACGAAGCGAGGCGTCAGTTAAACGACCAAATCCTCATCGCCTTCGGGTAGAGCAAGGATTGGAGCTTGTGTGAGTCTCTTCAATTCTTCAAAAGATCCCTCCTGAAACATACCCCAATTGAATACTACTGTATTTCGGGTCATTACGGTCAATGGTGCGGCTATCTTGGAGAAGCCCTCAATGAACCTCCTATAATAGCCAGCCAACCCTAAGAAACTTCATACATCAGTCGGGTTTTGTGGAGTCTTCCAATTTGTTATCGCCTCAATCTTAGTTGGGTCCATAGTAATCCCTTCATGATTGATCACATGACCTAGAAACTGCTCTTCTCGCAACCAAAATGCGCATATCGAAAACATAGCATACAACTTCTCTTCCTTCAAAACCTCCAATACTTGTCTTAGATGTTCAGCATGGTCAGACTCAATTTTTGAATAGATCAATATGTCGTCAATAAAGACGATGACTGACTTGTCTAACATCGACTGACATACCCTGTTCATCATATCCATAAAAGTTGCAGGAGCATTCGTTAGACCAAACAACATCATGAGGAACTTGTAGTGTCCATACCGCGTCCTAAACGCTGTCTTAGGGATGTCTGCCTCCTTCACTTTCAGCTGATGATAGCCTGATCTAAGGTCTATTTGTGAGAACCGACTAAACTTTGTAGTTGATCAAACAAATCATCAATCCGTGGAAACGGATATCTGTTCTTCACCGTAAGCTTGTTCAACTCACGATAGTCTATACACATTCTCATACTTCCATCCTTCTTTTTATCAAACAACACTGGTGCGCCCCACGGGGAAACACTCGCTCTTATAAAACCTTTATTGATGAGTTCTTGTATTTGGGACATCAATTCTTTCATCTCGGATAGTGCCAGGCGGTATGGTGCTTTTGCGACGGGCTGTGCTCCAGGTATTAGGTCTATATGGAATTCTACCTCACACTCCGGTGGCAACCCCGAAAGGTCCTCAGGGAACACTTCTGGATAGTCACGAACAACAAGAACATCTTTCATTTCCTTCGTCTCTGCTGTATATTTGACAACGTACGCCAGGTAGGTACCGCACCCTCGCCTTAACAATCCTTCGGCTATTATCATCGAAATGAAAATAAGCCCTGAACTTTCTTTATCACCATAAACCGTCACTGTACCACCATCCAAGGAATTTAACCTTATTAATCTACTCTTACACACTATCTGAGACTCAAACTTAGATAGCCAATCCATTCCCAAAACCACATCGAACTATCATAAGGTCATAATATATAGGGTATCAGGGAACTCACGTCCCTCTAACTCTATCTTACAATCCTTAACCATTCTCAATATTCTAACTGAGTTCTCACTCCTAGTTTCTACTTTAAAAGTTTCAGGCACAGGACAACATTTCATCCTTGCTAATTACTAAATGTCATAGCTACAAAACTTCTATTCGCACCTGAATCAAAGAATACTGAAGCAGCAATACCGTTTACTAGAAACGTACCTGTAACAACATCTGGGATCTTCTTGGATTGCTCCTGAGTTAGCATGTAGGCCCTAGTCCTTGGCCTAGCTTGCTCAACATCCTTTCTCTTATTTCCTCCAGCTTCACCACCCGTACAAGCCTTTGCTAAGTGAACTGTCTGCCCGCACCTATAACACGTGGGCTTTGAATGGCAGTCCTGGGAAAAGGGCCCAAACTTACCACATTTGTAACAAGCATTCGACCCTAGCCTGCATTCCCCACCATGGGATTTTCCACACTTATGGAACACATCAGAACCAGTACTCCACTTTCACTCACCAGCGTGCATCTTACACGATTCGGTACCGGGTCGCTTAGCAGGAACAACCCATTTCTTCTCTTTCTTATCTTCCACCACCACCACATCCTCCATAGTCAGATCATGATAAACCATCTCTGCGAGTTCAGCAGCATAGTCGAATTTAGCAGGTTTGTTAGTCCTGACTAAAGTGAGGATGTTTTGTGGCAGTCCTCTTATGTAGCACTTGATCCTTTTAGCTTCAGTATGAACCATGTTGGGAACCAACCTCGGCATGTGGTTGAACTCAGTCGTATTCTCGCGGTGTGTTATCTTTCCCGCCATTAGATTCAAAAACCTTATCTCAGCCCACTCTACTTCAACATTAGCACAAAAACGTTTCATGATCATCTCCTTCAGGTCATCCCATCTCATAGTCTTAATTTATTCTCGAGTCTTCCTCTACTCTACCGACTTCCACCGGTACATAGCTTCGTCTCCGAATGACTTGGTAGCATAACCCACAGTTTGGTCGGGATGAAACTCACTAATTCGGATAACCTTGTCCACGGCGGTTATCCATTGGAGGGTAGCGATTGCATCCCCTAAAACCAGTTAGCTTCAGCGGGTCGCAACCTTTGAACGACTTATAGTTACACCCACCTCGGCCTCTCTTTCTCTCATCAACTTTCACATATCGAACTTCACTCGAATCACCTTCCCCATCATCAGCTTTCTTATCGTCATTCCTTGCCCTCTCAGCGGTCCTCACATGGCTCTCAGCAGACTTTCCAGGTTGCAAGTTCTTCACTGCTGCAGCTACAGCTTGAGCAATGGCGGCTTTAACAGCAGGATCCAACTGATACCCTTCATTGTTTCTTGAAACACGAACAGTCGCACTTCCTTCCTCTCTTGTGTTAGTAACTGGTTTCTCAGACGGTATCGGATTAATGCGTGCCCTACCAAGGTGTTTAGTACGACCTCCGCGGCAAAAACTCTCTCTTGCTCTAGCCATTCATATTCTATAAAGGAAAATCAAACGTCATCACTCAAGGAACTATTTAGTACAAGGATAGTAAGGCTAACAGGTAATAACAGTGGCCAGCTGTGATTAGCTGATCACGTTACTCTCTGTATCCTATACACTTTCCTTAGTGAGTCCACTTGTGTTGGATTCTACTCTTAAACAGTTAATCAAATAATTTACAATCAATCACACACTCTTATCTCTAGCAATTAAGCTAGCTTTATTACACATTTCTACTTTTCACATGAACTTAATCATGCACTTTACCTTTACTTAACTTGCTTGAGTGATACATGGCTTTCTTGACTGGCATCTTCTTTCATTTCTTACTCATGTCCCATTCTCTATTCGAGTATAAGCATGTATGATGCTTAATTCTCTCGAACTTGTGCTCTGATACCAACTTGTAACTCCCCGTTCCCGGTTCCCTACATTGGACGTTGGATTTACTCATCAACATAGTTCTAAATAACAGAGTTAATTAAAAATTTTTGCGGAATTATAAATTTCAAACGTACATTACAAAATCAATCAAATCTTTCCAAATTAAACATCCTTCGTCTTTCAAAATAAACATAAGCATAATAGCATCATAACATTATCCTTAAGATGCCAGTATCCCCATTCCAATGCCATGTGTCCATATCAAGCGAGCTACCTCAACCTATTCACCCGCGTGCATACTAAAAGTCAGCTACTCTGAGTGAGTTCTAGTTAATCATACATCACATTCACACGCTTACATAGGTACGTATCCGAAGATCCATAACTTCATATTTCCTTACATACTTACATACATACTTTCATTCTATCTTTCATACTTACATACATACATACATACATACTTAAATTCATACACATACGTTTTAAAGAGCATTCCGCCCTATAACCTTCGCAGATATTATTAGGGTCTGTTGCCTACATTCACAGATATTATTAGGGTCTGTTCCCTACATTCGCATATATTATTAGGGTCTATTCCCTACGTTCGCAGGTATTATTTGGGTATGTTTCCTACATTCGCAGATATTATTACGGTATGTTCCCTTTTTAACCATACCTCCATCCGTCCTATAACCATACAAACCTTTCTTTACGTAATCATACTTTCGTACATACTCATTTCATTAAGTACTTTCATACATACATACTTCATACTAGGAATACTACACATTACTTTCCTTGTCGATACGTGCAATATCCGAAGATTGTTAACGCACCGAAAAGTATTCATTCGTAACATTCATACATACTATCACATCAATCATCACAGCATAACTGCTAAGTATGGCCTCCGAGCAAGCTCAGACCTCCCAGCAAGGTTTTACTTATCCTAGCAAGGTATTTTGCCTTCTGGGCAAGGTTATTTTCTTGAAGTCCTCTTAAGTGTTAAACTGAGCAAGGTCACTTTGTCTAGCTAGGTAGTTCTTCAAGTCAAGCAAGATTTGCTTTCCTAGAAAATCCTTGGCTAAAACCATACTAAAATAAAAAATAGCAAAGTTTATTCATAATAAACTGTGTTTCCAGCAAGGTTGAAGAAAGTTGATTAAGAAACATGTTAAAGACTTCTACTGAGCAAGGTTCAACTCCTAGCAAAGCTAGAGTGTTACCAGCACACTTTGATTTGCTGAATAAGTTATTATTAACAAAGAGTTGAAGGGATTCCTGAAGAACAAGTTTGCTAGTGGGATTATATCGAGCAAAGTTTGATATAATCAAAAGGATTGAAGTCTGCTTTTGAAAATATTCTAAGTAAATTCTGCCCAGAGAACTATTTACCAGCACACTTCATGGTTACCAAGTCTGCTCGACAAAGATACATGCTACAAAGCTTGCCCGAAGACTTGTTTTGCACTTAGATTTTATTTTAGTAGCTTTAATTATGTACGAATGATTAGGGTTTACAGATATGGAATATCAGATGTTAGCGAAGGCCTATAAAAGGAATAATTTAGGGCACGCCTACTACAAAACTCTTGACACCTAGACATTTCACCTGATATTGAGTGTGACGGTTGTCTTTATCTCGTAAGGATAAAACATTCCATTCTAAAACCCTAATCGATCCTTTTGTATTTGACATATTATATATAAATGGAAATATTTTGATTAAAGTGTGTGTTTGTTACCTTTGTGTCTAGTTAGCAACATTTAGTGTGTTAATGATTATGCCATTAACATAACTATTGTTCTTTCCTAATTTAGCAAGTCATTAACCTTCTTTTCGACACCCTTTGTGTGGGTTACGTCATAGTGATAGAGCGATATAATCGGGACCGGAAAGTGGTATCAGAGCTTGGTTTTCCATTTCGGTGAAGAACTGTTGCTGACATCAGCTGACCACTGTTTCATTGATTTGTGACATCAACTGCTCTGTTTTTCATTTCTCATATCTACAATTTGTTTGAGGTTTAAAAGTGTTTTCTCTTCTAGATATCTATGTCTTTGTTATTATGTTGCTCAAATCTATCCAGAGATGTCAGATCTAAGGAATTTTCACACAGATATGAGTATTTTAAAAAGTTTATTTGAGTTTTTGTTTGAATATATGTCAAGTTTTCTTTATTTTTCAAAATATATTTTATAAAATATCAAAAAGATGTCTCTATATGATGAGCAAGAAGTGTCTACTAACAAAATTCCAAGGCTGTACGGAAAGAAGAACTATATTTAATGGAAAGTGCTATTCGAAGTAGCTGTCTGTTACAACGATGTGGAAATATGGACTTCGATCAAGAATGTACCTTTTGTGCCTGATGGAACAAACAACAATCTGGCTGTTGAAGCAAGAATGAAGAAGGTTGATGACAGAGCTTTAGCCATGCTAAAGTTGGGACTGTCTTGGGAAATTTTGACAAAGGTTGTTCACCACACAACAGCCAAAGCCATGTATGATGCCATGTTAGAGATGTTTGAAGGCAATACTGAATTGAAGAACATCAAGAAAGAAAGGCTGAAGTGACAACTTGACCGATTCAAGTATAAAGATGGTGAAAGACTAAAGTCTGTCTTGGAAAGATTATTGAATATTGTCAATGAAATCAGGACAACTGGTTGTGACTAATTCTGATTTGAATACAAAGTTGCTTTCATCCTTGTCAAAAAGAATGGTACACTGCCAGCAAGTTCATAACGCATAAACCAAACTTTGAACAACTAAAGTTGGAAGATGTGATTTTCTTTTTACAAGTAGCAGAGATTGAAATGATTGAAAATGAAATAATCAAGGAAGATAAGCCCTGATTTCAAATGACCAATGCACTAATTGCTCCAATAGGAAACTTATCTACCAAGAATCAACAACAAATTCCCATCATTGAAGAACCTATTGAGCATAGTGTTGATACCCCAAGAAGCTTTTTTGCTGGAACTTCAAACAATCAAGGTGGACAATATAGATTCAATGTCCAATTGATTGATGATAATGACTCTTCATCTGTGGCCAATGGGCATGAACCATATGGTGGTGGTAATGTTGGTCATAGAAATGAATATTAAACTTTGTTCTCTATGTTCACTGATTCTTATAATGCTTTTGTTGCAAAGAACATGATCCACACTAGTGTTGTTCAAGATGATCTTGAGCAAATTGATGTTGATGACCTAGAGGACATGGATCTTAAGTGGCAAGCAGCAATGTTGGCACTAAGAAGCAAGAGATTGTACAACAGGACTCGCTAATCATTAGTTTCAAGACCAAATGATAGAATTGGATTTGACAAATCCAAGGCTCTCTACTACAATTGTCAAGCACCTGGTCATTTTGCTAGGGAATGTAATCTAGCTAGGCAATTCAACAACAATCAAGGCCAGCAGTACCAACCAAGAAGTCAGAACTAGTATCAGAATCATAACCAAGGTCAACAAAGGAATTTCAACAACAATTTTCGCAACAACAACCACTTCAACAACAGTTACAATAACTAACAAACTCATAATCATCAACAATTTGTTCCACAAAACCAAAATTATCAAAGAAACAACAATCACAACCCTGCACAAGCGCCAACAAACAACAACAAAAACAATGTTAACAATCCTACAAGCAATCAAGGCAATGTGGCAGTGACTGCTCAACAACAAGAAGGAGACTTTGATTGGAGTGATCATGCAAATGAGATTGAAAAGGAAAATGTTGCATTTATGGCTAAAATTGAAAATGAAGCTGAATCATCCACATCTCATGAACATTCAAACTCAAAACTTGAATTACTTGAAATGATTGATTCATTAAGAATGACAGTTGGTAAGATTAAGAGTGATTGTTTCAAGAAGAAAAGTATTATCAATGTGTATGAGGCCAGTGATGTGACTTATGAAAAAATAATCAAAAGTCTTAAGCAAGACAACATGAACAATTATAGAAAACAGTCAAGGTATGTGACTGAGATTGATGGGTTGAAGAAGATGGTTATTGAAGAAAAGGTGAAGAATACCACTCTTCAAGTTGAAAATGATTTCTTGAAAAATCTTGTTTCAACTGGAAACATCTGTGGAGAGCTGAAAAGAATCAAAGAAGAAGACAAATATAAGAAAGTTCCTCCACCTTTCAACAACAACTATTCATTAAAGGTTGATAAAGAAAAGAGAAATGCATATCTCAACTAGTTTAGAGATGTTTTCAAAGATAAAGAAGAATTCCTTGAAAATTACAAGATGGTAGAAGTAAGTGAAGAAGGTGAGTTTGTGTTGAAATTAAAGAAGATTAATGAAACTTCTATTGGTATTCAAGTCTCAGAAGATGACTTTGATGAAGATAGCTTGGACAGAGATGACTTGAGTGAATCAAGTGATCAACTCTCAGTTGAAAGTGGCAATTCAAGTCCATCTAGCAAGATCCCATTGTTGCCAAAAATTACACCCAAAATGAGAAAACATCACGAGCAAATGAGAAGGGACCATGTGTCATTTGGCATTTTTGAAAGATCAAAGGGTTCAAAGATTAGCTATAATTTAGTAATACCTACAAGCAAAGAAGCATTCAAGATGAAAACAATTAAGATCAAGAAGGATAGAGAAGAAACTGTTACAAGTGAATAGTTTATTCCAGTTTATCCTGTGTTTTCAAGCCAAGAATTGTTTGATGTTGGTGAAGTTGAAACAATGGAAGAATATGAGAGAAGAAAAGCAAGATTCAGACAAGTATTGATGATGAGCCAATAAATTTGGAAAGAATAACGTTGGTAAAGAGCAAAGTTAAAAGGCAAGATATCAAAATTGAAGAGTTTGTGCCATTTTCAATGGACTTTGATGGCCTCAAGAATCAAAGGACCGTTGGATTTGAACCCCTTAGGCCAAGTGAGAGATTCAAGAAGGGGAAGGCAAGTTAAAGTATGAAGTGAAAAGTTTGGTGTAAGAAGTGTGATGAATATGGACATCATACTGATTCATGTCATGAAAGATTCACTTTCAAGCAATTTCATGTTCCATACAATGTCAAGTTTAGACAAGATTTTGGTCTTTACAAAATGAAGTATGATCAATACCTTAGTAAAGGAAAGAAGTCTGTTGATCAAGTTAAGAGCAATGTTACAGACATGGGAAATAAGAAAGCTGAAATAGTTGAAAGGAAAGTCAAGAAAACTGTGGTTCAACTAGAAAAGAAGAAGACCTCAATGAATAAACAACCTACCAGAATTGTTCCTAACAAAGACTCCAAGTCTGTGAAGTCTGATGAATCTGATTATTCACCAAGAAAAGAAAAGAAGTGAAAACCAGTTGTGAACACAAACAAGAAACCAAGAGAGTTAAATGGTGATGAGAAGTTTTTGTTGAAGCATGGTTATAAACCACAAGGGTTTCTTTAGAAACCAAGGAGTGAAATTCAAGCGTCAAGGGAAACACATGTGACCTTTGAAACAACTGAGAAAGATTATGTGGTTCAAGAATGCAAAAGTATCATCCCATATGTGAAAATACCAATTGACAGTGGATATGAATAAGATGAGTCTGATTCTTGTGAAGTTTTCTATGAAGATCCTAACCCCATTCCCAACCTTAATGCAACATCTGTCATTGTTACTGATTATTTGCAAGCTAATGAAGCTTGTACTTCATCATCTAACTAATCAATTACTTTTGATTTATGCTAGAACAGTCCACACCTATCAATGATGTATGGTACATGGACAGTGGATGTTCCAGTCATATGACACGTGACAAAAGGTCTCTAGTTAACTATGAAGAAAAAATTAAAGGGCCTATCGCATTTGGAAGTGATGAAAATGGTGGGAAGATAGTGGGTAAAGGAATTATGACTAATGTCAAAGTGTAGTTTGATAATGTCTTTTATGTGGAAGGATTATAATATAACCTTTTGAGAATCTCTCAAATGTGTGATAAGGGTTATAAGGTTGGATTTGATGATTCTCATTGTTTAATCCTCAAACCTGAATTTGTAATTCCTCCAGATATGATTATGATGATGGCTCCTAGGAATGGCAACCTGTATGAATTAAAGATGAAGGATGCAATTTCTAGGGGTGGAACTTGTTTTGTATCAAAAGTCACTGAAAAATGAAAACAAATTGTGTCATAGAAAGCTTTGTCATGTTAATCAAAAGAATATGAACAAACTTGTTAAGGGTGAGCATGTAATTGGTTTACCTACAAGAGAGTTCAAGCTAGATGACAAATGCATTTCATGTCAAAAGGGTAAGCAACATAAGTTCTCACACAAAGAAAAACTAGTGAATTCAATTGACAACATATTAGAATTGCTTCATATGGATCTTTTTGGTCTTGTGAGTGCTCCTAGTATTGGAAAGAAGAGGTACTGCTTAGTGATAATTGATGACCTTTCAAGATACACATGGGTATATTTCTTAAATACCAAAGATGAGGCTGCTGAACTTATCAAGAATTGTGTGACAAGGAATGAAAATCAGTTTGATGTTAAGGTGAAAGTTATGAGAAGTGACAATGGAACTGAGTTCAAATATGGGGTATTGGATGAGTTTTGCAATTTGAAAGGAATACTACAGCAATTCAGTGCCCCTAGAACTCCTGAACAAAATGGAGTTGCAGAAAGAAGAAATAGAACACTCATTGAAGCTGCAAGGACCATGTTAGCAGATGCTTTTCTACCTGTTACTTTTTGGGCAGAAGCCATAAATACAGCCTGCTAGTAAGAGACCTGAATAGTTCAAGATCAAGATCAAGAACATGTTATTCAAGACAATCAAAATGTTCAAAATGTTCATGCATTAAATGAGGAAGAGTATAGCAACCAACAAGAGCAGAGTCAAGAACAAGCAAACAGAGAAGCAAAATTTGAAACTTTGTTTCAAAACTTGAACATTGGAAATAATGTTGCATCTTCTTCATAACAGACTACTAAAGAAGCTCCTGAATTCCATGATGCAACAACAGTTTTGATCATTGATGAACATGATCTCAATGAAACAAACCTTGACTCAACTGTGTCTACTGATCATATTGTGCGAACTTCCTATGTTGAAAGAAATCATCCACCTGAAAATATCATTGCGGACATCAATGAAAGAGTAACCAGAAGTGCATATGAATCTACAAACATCTGTTTGTACTCCTGCTTTCTATCCCAAGTTGAACCCAAGAACATTGTTCAAGCTTTAAAAGACAATAGGTGGGTAGAAGTAATGTAAGAGGAGTTGGCTCAATTCATGGATGTGCAAGTGTGGGAATTGTAGATAAGCCAAGACGTAAGTATGCTATTGGAACCAAGTGGGTTTTCAGGAACAAGAGGGATGAAAGAGGAATTGTGATAAAGAACAAGGCTAGACTAGTTGCTCTAGGCTGCCTAAAATAGGAAGAAATTGACTTTGAAGAAGTCTTTGCACCAGTAGCAAGGCTAGAAGCCATCAGAATTTTTCTAGCCTATGTTATTTCTAAAAATATTAAAGTTTTTCAATTGGATGTTAAATCTGCCTTTCTCAATGGAAAGATAGAAAAGGAGGTGTATGTAGCTCAACCACTAGGTTTTGAGGACCCTGATTATCCAAACAAAGTTTACAAGTTAAACAAGGCTTTATATGGATTACATCAAGCTCCAAGGGATTGGTATGATGAGTTATCAAATCACTTGCTTGTTAATGGCTTTCATAGGGGAGCTATTGATAAGACCCTTTTCTACAAAAATAGAGGAGAGGATTTACTCATTCTACAAGTTTATGCATATGACATCATCTTTGGATCTACCAATGAACAAATGTGACATGAATTTGAAGAGGTCATGAAATAAAAATACTGCATGAGCTCCATGGGTGAAATGAATTTCTTTCTGGGTTTGCAAGTTCAGCAAAAGAAGGATGGCATATTCATTTGCTAGTCAAAGTATATGCAGGACATTCTGAACAAGTTCAAGTGTCAAAATCTCAAGACTGTTTCAACTCCTATGGACACACATGAAAAGATGATTGTTGTTGTAAGGGGGAGCCTGTAGATGAGCATGAATATAGAGAAAAAATTGGTTCATTGATGTATCTGACTGCTTCTAGACCAGATATTATGTTTGCTGTATGTGTATGTGCAAGATTCCAATCATCTCCAAAGGTCTCTCACATGACTGCTGTCAAGAGGATCTTTAGATACTTGAAAGGAAAACCTGATTTGGGGATATGGTACCCAAAGAACCATTCTTTTGATATAATTGCATATACAGACAATGATTATGATGGCTGAAACATCAGTAGAAAGTCAACTTCATGTGGATGCTAATTTTTGGGTGATAGGCTAGTGTCTTGGCAGTGCAAGAAGCAAACTACAGTGTCTATCTCAAATTCTGAAGCTGAGTATATTGCTGCATCTCTCTGCTGTGCACAAGTTCTCTGGATTCAGAACCAATAGCTGGATTATGGTTTGAATTTATTGAACACCCCTATTTTCATTGATAATACTGTTGCATTGTTTGTTGTTAAGAATCCAGTTCAACATTCCAAAACCAAGCACATTGAAATCAGACATAATTTCATTAGAGATTTTAGTTAGAAAGGGTTAATTGAAATGAAAAGAGTTGACACTGACAATTAGGCTGACATGTTCACCAAGCCACTAGATAAAACCAAATTCAACTTTCTCTTGAAAGCTTTGGGTATAATCAACTCTAATGAGGTCTGATTAATGATTTGTTCTCATTATGCTAACTGATTATCTTGAAATTGTCTTGAGAGTGATGGTGATGTTTGATTGCATGTTTAACTGATTTGTTCTTTAAATGATTATCTATGTGACTTATGTGTTTTCTGATGATTAAGTTACTTAAAATCAGTGAATATGTGTGACATTAGGATAAGTCAATTTGAATATGATTTGAAATGATCAATTTTGTGAAGTGCTTATCTGATGTTATAATTATGTGAATTTTGATAGTGTGAATAATCTGATATGATATTCTGATTAGGAGAAGTTAGGCTTTGCATAATCTGTGTGGAGTCTGCTTGTTTTGATTATGTCATTCATATTATGATTGTTTTTTATTATGTTCCTTTTGTTTGTGTCAAAATATGTTTTTGTGTTCAAATAGCATGCTCAAATGAAAAGTGTTTCAAGATAAAATTTACTCAAAACATTTTTGACAAAACAGAGAAATTATATGGTGTTGAGACATGATATGATTATTCAGTTCAATCTTTGAAGAAGCTTAAAAATGGTTTTTAGGTGAGAATTAATCCAACCTTTGGGAAATGATAGTACATTGGTTATTTATGCTGATCATATAGATTTAATAGGCTAAAGAGACAGTTAGTACAGTCATTAACATGTATGGTTGCTTTCCATGATGTGTAAAATCTGTGGTGATATAAACATATTAGAAATGTTAATCTTAATGTGGAGATACATTGTTGTCTATGCATATTTCAAGATACATCTCTCCGGATGATAGGCAGAAAAGTGACTACCCAGTCACACACAAGCCCGTTGGTATTTGGTCTTCAAAATGATTCATTTTATATATATGACAAAGAACAACTATGAACAACATTTGTTTTTATCAACCAAAATTTGATATGTTCACAAAATTTTTATAAAAATGCGAACATGAGGGTTAATTATAGAACTACAGGGGTGGAGGCAATAATAGAAGTCCTTTAAACATTCCGAATGAAAGGCTTGTAAGACCGACTTGCGTGGCATGTAAGTCCAACATTAAACCTCACATATGTTTGAAGTTTTGAAAAGAAATATTTAAATTAATTAATCTGAATAGTCATTTGAAATATTTGGACCAAATGTCAGGGGGTTGAAGTCAAATTGGGGTGATCTGGAGAAAGCTAAATGAGCTTTGAGAAGAGATATGAGGCATCATAGCACAATCAGTGTTGTCCATTTTTGTATTATGCTAATTAATTGAACCTTAATGCATATCACCAATAAGCAATGAAAATCATGCTAAGTCTAGACCTGTTGTTAATCTGTCTAATATGTCATAATAATGCTGAGAATGAAGTATTGAGAGGCAACTTAACCAATATGATCCCATGTTGAGATCTTTTCAGAAGGAGTTGAAAGGAATTATAACTGAAATTTGATCTCTTAATGCAACATTTGCTTTTAAACATTGAACTATAATGATAAATATATGTGAAAAATGGTTTAAGACAAAGAGAGTTGCATTTTAACCTTGAAAGGTCTGAAATTGACAAGTCTAGCAAGCTTTAATGATCTTTGAACTTTCTAGCACACTTAGGTGGTTTATTGGTTGTTTAAACTTATTCTAGCAAGCTTTATTCTCAAAAAGGTTTAAAAATGTTAATTCTAGCAAGCTTTGATGATTTCTGAACTTTTTAGCAAACCTAGTGATTTTATAGGATCTTTAGGTCATTCTAGCAAGCTTGATATTCGAATATTTGATTACTAGCAAGCTTTGATATTCTTAAGCTATTCTAGCAAACTTTAGTGTTCTACTTGAATGTTTGAGATATTCGAGCAAGCTTGATGATTTTTGTACTTAAATGATTTATTCATGTATTATTGGGTAGACTTTGATAAATTAATGCTTTCGGGTAAACTTAGATGTTTTATAAAGATAGGTTTGTCTAGCATACTTGATGATTATGTGATACATGTCTGATTATGCTTTACATATCTATTTAGAGTAAGCTTTGTAGTTTATTTGAGATTTGTATTTGTATAGCATACTTGATAATTTTGAGTGTTATTTTCTGAAATTACAACGATTTACTATTAAACTTTGTTTACTGAGCAAACTTTATGCTTCTAGCACACTTGTTCAATGATTACCCATTCCAAGTGTTCTCCCAGCAAACTTGTAAACTTCAGAAAATTCCCAGCAAACTTTGTATCTTTGAAGTATTTTCGGGCACACTTTTGTATTAAAGTATACTTGAATGAATATTTGTTAATTTTATAATTTTTCGGGTAAGGTTTGCGATGTTCAGATATTCGAGTAAGGTTGACAATTAGAAATATTTCTAAGTTGTTCTTTTTGGGTTTCTTTATTGATTCATAGCAAGGTTGCATGTTTGATGATTTACACTTGATTATTTGTCTTGTGATTTATTTCTCGAGCAATCTTGTATTTCGAGTAAGCTTCCTTCATTTTATTCACTTTGGATTATTTTTAACTTAAATATATCTGAACAATTCTGGAACGAGCAACCTTTGAAAAGTAGACCTTTCCTAGCAAGCTTTGTGAAAATACACTTTAACGTGCAAGCTCAGAATATCTCAAAACAACAAATATTTGAAAATTAAATGTAGGTGGTTAAATGCATTTATGTAGAAAACAACAAAATGCTTTTAATCCTTACATAATGTGCAAAAGAAAAGAGAGAATCAAAAGAACTTTTTCTGCAACTTGTCTGTCAACCAATTGCATACTTGTAGTTTACTTTTGTTTGACCTATAGTCACTTTCATCACATCAGACTATTAAACTGTTTGATTGATGAACTTTAACTCAAAGCCTTCACATTTCAAGATAAACTCACATATTTGTGTTGTGTGCAGATTCCCATATTGTTCAAGAAAACGGTTTGAATTGAAAAATTTTAATCTTTCATTCTCGTTCTTTTCTAATAATGCTCAACAACTGAATATCTATCTGACTAACATATTTACAGATCAAAAACGGATTCCATCTCAAGTAGTCCCAAATCATACACAAACCGTTTATAAGAATATGAGGAAGAACTGAAGAAGGCATTAAAGAAAGTTCAAACCCAAATGTCTGAGGTTGAGAACAGTCCCAAATCATACATCTCCCCTAGATTGGAACAATCTCAGCTGCACCAAAATAGGGGGAAATCATTAAAACAAGGGGGAGAACTCAATGAATCAGGGGGAAAACTCATTGAATATTCTATCAATTTATGATGACAATGTTTCAGATGATGAAACTGATAACTTTCAAAAAAAGAAAAGTATCAGGTTGATGAAAGAATCAAGTTCAAGGGAAAAGAAATTGCTCTAGAAAATGAGAAGATACAGATCATTAAATCTCCAAAAGTGTATAAAAAGGTCTTGGACATTGATGAATCTAAATTAAAAGCCAAAATGGTCTATGATCAAAGAATGACAAAAATTCAAGATAAAGAGTTTCTAAATCAAATGTTGTCAGATAAGGAACTTGAAGAACAAAGAAAAATGATGAAACAGATTGTCGATGGGAATAAATCAAGGGATGAATATAACAATGAAAATCAGAAGGATGTCCCACAAGATGTAATTGAAAAATGTTTAAATGATGAAGAAATCCCGAATGGTGTGCTAGTATCATTACTCAAGCTGATTAAAAAGGAAGAACTAGAAACAAATGCAAAAGAAAAACTAGACATTGTAATTGACAAAATTTCAAAAGTATTAAATGATTAAAAGACTGTCAAGAACAATGAGTTAGCTAATGAAAACATGAGAAATCAAGACGAACAGGAAAAAGAAATGAAAATTCAAAAATTTTTGTGCAAATATGGTGGGAAACCAAAATTTCTTGTGAAAAATGGGATTCCCGTTGACTCTGTGAAAGTTGTGACAAAAAAGAGATCTTGAGCAGCTTCAAGATGATTAAAGGAAAACTAATAAACTAAGAAAAGGCATCTGCTCAATCTCTAAATGGTAAGAACAAGGGAATACCCAAAAAGATGATTCATCCATCAAAGATTGGAAAATATGAAGTTAAGGTATTTTGTGACAAGTCAAAGTCCTCGGTCTCCAAACAGAACAATGCAAAGAAGATGAAAAGGACAATGAATATCCCAAAGAAACCAAAACAAACACGCTTCAAGATGGCTGAACCTACAGTTGAAGCAGTAGCAAAAGCCAAAAGTCATCCAGTCAACTGCTACATCATGCTTGAAGGGATATTTTATTATTCTAGGGTTAAATTTCAGAATGTTTGGATGAAAAATGGAGAAATTGAGACAATTTCCTTTAAAGATGACTTCAGAAAGTTTAATCTAGAGCAATTAACTGTGATTGCTGCACTGCACTTATCCGATTATCAGGAAAGACACATGTCTACCAGTGCACAACAATTTGAACTATTGAGATATTTAAGGGAACAAGCATAATTGGGATTTCCTTGTCGAAACAAGAGGAATAGATAAAATAAAAAAGCCTAGGTGATTGAGAATCCAATTTTTGCAAGTTCATCAAGAAAACCATGTTATGTTATCAAATAATTCAACAATATTGAAAACATACTATATGATGACAGAAATTGAAGGTTTCTGCTTAGAAACATTAATGATATGATAAGCCACATAATCTCAAATGAAACTGATTTAGAACATCTTCATGTAGAGGATCTTGAGGAAATAATCAGATGGAATCTGTCTCCTCAACATCCACACCACGGGGAGATTTCTCTATTTCAGCAAAAGGTGGCCGAAATCAAGTGCTCCAGTAGATGAAGATGCAACATAGAATAGTCTTGATTTGTAATGTCCTTGTGGCAGAATTATAAGTTGTAATCTTTTCAATTATGTTATGTAATTTCTTTTGAAATTTGATGTGTATTTTGGCTAAGTGTATGTAACCTTAGAGGTGTTTTGGTACAGCTGAGGTTGTTCCAATCTAGGGGAGATGTTTGGGATGAGAAAAGTGCTAAAAGGAGATTGGAATCTTCTCAACCTCTCAAGAAACTTCTAAGTATGGACTCCGAGAAAGCTTAGACCTCCCAGCAAGGTTTTGATTATCCTAGCAAGGTATTTTGCCTTCCGGGCAAGGTTATCTTCTTGAATTTCTCTTAAATGTTAAACTGAGCAAGGTTCAAGTCAAGAAAGGTTTTCTTTCGTAGCAAATTCTTGGCTGAAACCAAGCTAAAGTCAAAACTAGCAAGGTGTATTCATAATAAACAATGTTCCCAGCAAGATTTAAGAAAGTTGAATAAGAAACAACCTAAAGACTTCTACCGAGCAAGGTTAAACTCCTAGAAAAGCTACAGTGTTACCAGCACAATTTGATTTGCTGAATAAGTTATTATTAACAAAGAGTTGAAGGGATTCCTGATGAACAACTTTCTCTAGTGGGATTATATCGAGTAAAGTTTGATATAATCAAGAGGATTGAAGTCTGCTAGGAGAATATTCTTAGTAAAGTTTGCCCGGAGAACTGTTTACCAACACACTTCATGGTTACCAAGTCTGCTCGACAATGATGCATGCTGCAAAGCTTGCCCAAAGACTTGTTTTACACATAGCAGTTATTGTAATAACTTTAATTATGTACGAATGATTAGGGTTTCCAGATATGGAATGCCAGATGTCAGGGCATGCCTACTACACAACTCTTGACACCTAGACATTTCACCGGATATTGAGTGTGACAGCTGTCTTTATCTCGTATGGATAAAACATTCCATTCTGAAACCCTACTGGAGTTCCTTTTGTATTTGACATAATATATATCAATGAGAATCTTTTGAGTTACAGTGTGTGTTTGTTACCCATGTGTCTTGTTAGCAACATTTAGTGTGTTAGTGATTCCGCCATTAACATAACTATTGTTCTTTCATAATTAAGCAAGTCATTAACCTTCTTGTCGACACTCTTCGTGTGGGTTACAACATAGTGATAGAGCGATATAATCGGGACCGACAAGCTTTGCATGGCTAACTGCATAATAATTATAAGTATCAATTAACTATTTCTAACTATATCGTACTTCTAAGTTATTGTGACCCCTAGCTACGGGGGTCCGGGGGCAGAGCCCCTGGCAGTGGGGTGTAGGGGCGGTAACCCCTAACAGGGTCCAATGGGCAAAGCCCCTGGCTGGGGTCGAGCTGCCAAGTTAGCTTGGAACAATTTTATTTCCATTAAAGGTTCTTAGAAAAATTGTCATTAACATTTCTTAAATGATTATTTTATTCGCTACTCATTTGTTATGCTGAATGGGTTCTGGTTAAGTATCATTCTCTATGCCATTATCTATGATGAAGGGTCCCATTCGTTATGACGAATGGCCTGATCTGAGTATAACGAATGACTAAGGCTATTCGTGCTTTCATTGAGACGAATGTAAGGCTCATTCGTTACAGAAGCACGCGGAGGTACCTATAATGAATGGCTCCATTCGTTGTCTTCTTATGACGAATGAATGGATGATAACAAATTAAGTCATTCGTTACTTCTGTAGGACGAATGAGGGCTCATTCGTTGCGCATGCATTCTCATTCATTATGATTTCCCAACCAATGTCCAGCGATTCATTCAATCATGAAGAATGAGAATCGGGGTTATCCAAATCTTTGACTCAGAGGTCAAAGTCAAAATCGATAAGAACACGAAACAGTCAACCAATATCAGTTTTGTAATGGACCTTCAAATATTGACGAAATAACACGAATTTGGTATCAATCTACTCGTATACCCAGCGCCTACAATCCCCAATCAACCCATCATCCAAACATCGTGTTTAAAAGGTGTTTTTGACTGATATATGTGTGCGGTTTAACATACGGTTAACTAACCAACCAGATGTTAACGAATTTCAACGAGAATCGTTGAGTTTGATTTATTTTTACCATATTCTGAGAGAACGTCTATGAGCCAAGATCTAGCCGCTAACACGATACATCAACACGAGATCGATACGTTAAATAATACTTTATTGATAAATAAGGATGCATACATTATGGTGAATAATAACTTATGGAGAGGATCAGGCATGGTAGCGACATATGATAAATTAAGCTTGGATCTCTCACACACTGAATTATGAACAGGAGTTGCCTATTTATAGGCCATCAACTCCCATTCGTTAAGTTAGCCTCATTCTTTTTACTGTGGTAATGAATGAGATACCATTCGTTATGCCTCCATAACGAATGGTAATAACTTAACGAATAAGCCATCGTTCGTTACGCCTTCATAAACAATGGGCCTCCATTCGCTATACATCCATAGCGAATGGGCTTATACCTTAACGAATAGCTAGTCTATAACGAATGGACCTCATTCGCTATACAATCCATAGAGAATGGGCCATTTTACATTATATAAACATACTAGACTATCTCTAACTTATTCGATCGCTACGGACACCAAATCTTGCACTAACATATTTATATAGATCTAGGATTACTAAACAAACCAAGCATAAACGAACAAGTTTCCGTTATAAACGTACCTTTAACAAATCGGTTTCATGAACACGATCTAAGTTTGATGTCGGTTATGGCTTGTTACGATGCTCTAAAACTATCAAGCTTGGGTTCTCACCTTCGGATTTTTGTTCGGGATAAAAGAGGGTGTGTGTGTTTTTGAAGGTGTAGGCTATGGTGTAGAGATGGATAAAAATGGAAAGAATTAGGGTTTAAGGTATATTTATACTCCCTTAATCCCATGGACCTAAGGCCCATTACCATCCCTTATTCCATCTTTTAATGTCCAAGCCCACCCTCTTATAGTTTATTTATCTAAACTGATACATGACACGTTAATAACAAACAAAATTTGGAGAAGATGACACATATTTCGAGATGAACCCCAAGGGTTTTCCTGGCTTAGATAATCATAGATCTCGAGTTCAAGGGTTTTCGGGGATGTTTGACTGAAAACCATTGGTCAAACAGAGAACTCCTTAGTCTATCTGAAATATCAAGGGTTCTTGGTTAACCATTTGACCGAGAACTAACTATGGTGAACCGAGAACTTATGTTCTGGGCAGAAAATGATCTTTCTAAAATAATGTTGGATAGAGAACTCCTCACATGGACCGAAAACTAAGCTTATTGACAGAAAACTTAAATTATTGACCGAAAACCACTTATTATATATTAAAATTGACATCAATTTACAAATAAGGACTAATGTTATCTAAATTTGCATTTTTGGTCCCTGTTCTTTAGCCATGTTGTCAACTTTATTTATAATACTGAGTGATTATCCAGTTAAGTGACCACATTATTAACTTGACTCGTTTGTTGTAGTCATGGTTGATCAAGCAACTTTGAAATTTGTGGATACTCATAATATTGTCGGATGCTTATATGATCCACCTCTTGTACACAAGGAATTCAAGTCCATGATAGTGGTGCTCAACACGTGCAGGATTCCTCATGCTATACGAGAAACTCCTGTTATTTGCAAGAAGATGGTGACAAAGTTTTTGAACAATGCTTACATTAACCAACGGGGTGCTGGGGAAGCTGTAACAATCGATTCAAAGATTCAAAAGAATCCTGTTGTCATCTCAGAGGCTTTCATTCATGAAGTTCTACTGCAAAGGCACCTGCAGACAGTCAAGGTGGTAGTTCCAGTGCGCGTCCTTCTTCAAACATTGACGCTTCTCAAACACTGGAACAATACCTTGCTGCCTCTCCAAAGACAGCTGAACAATCTGAAAGAATTCAAAAGAAGATTCTTATCACAAAGAATTCAAATTCGAATGTGGAATCTTACGATCACCCAGATAAATTTATTGTTAAATTCAAGAAAGGCGTTTCCGAAAAGTATGGTGATCGATCAGGCCTTTTGTCTTGGGGGTTTGATATTGATAAATCCATGTGGTGGGTGAAAAGAAGGTATGGGACTACCGAATATTACAGGAAAATGAAGGATTTTGGATCCTAGACGAGAGTTGATCTCAGTGACCTTATTAATGCTCCTTTTCACAACCCCAACAATGAAAAAAAGGCTATAGATTTTTGGAACTTCTTGAGGAATCAAGTTGATCGAGGATTCCCAAATATGAGTACAGCTGAGTCATTTTTACAGAAAGCCAAAGGGGTCCGAGATCCGAAGACGGGGAATACGATGGTCAGTGTTATGTGGACTGCAACTAAGAAGGCAACTCACATTCCTCTGTCTACTAGAATTCCATATTGGGCTTTAGATGAGATGACGTTCTGGACGTATGACGGTGAGACGGCTACGGTCGTTATCTGTCTGCGAAAAGGACAATTTCAATTTTTGACCCACGTGATCTACTGAAGTTTGGTGAGAAAGACATTAAAATTCTTACCAATTTTCAAATTATGGCTGAACCATTGTACGAGCTTGCTACTAAAGAATATACAAGAATGGTGGGATCGATTATCAAAACAGGTTTATGGGCTGGGGCTTACAAGGAAGTAGACACAAATATTCTTGAGCAATATTAATGTTGAAGATACATACCAAGGGGGAGATTGTTGGGCTAGCATTAGTATGGTTTGTACTTGTTATTAGGCTTATATTGTAAATCGAGATCTCTTGGATCTTGGTAGGCCTTTGGGTTGTTTTGAGCTTAAGTGTAGTGCCTATATAAACAATGTATCTAGGTTTATTATAGGTTGGCCGTTCTTAATATAAATAAAGAGATATCAGTGTGTTGGTGTAATCAGTTGTGCTTAAGCACTTGACGTTTAATTTACGTGTGTTTTGAAGCATATTCATTGTGTTCTTAGTGTGTTTGTCTATATAACCTTGAATCACCTCGTGTTAGTTTCCGAATAATCACGAGTTTGTGTGATATCACATTGAAAGATCCGTTCAAAGGACTTACAATTTTTTTTAATGAAACCGGAATGAAATATAAATATTTTGGTTTTTTTACTTTTTATTTTTTTGTTATTTTTGTTTTATAAGTTTTATATATTTTTTAGAGGTTTTATTAGTGGTCCAAAATGGTTCTCAAAGTTCTCAATTTTCAAAAGGTTCTCTCAGGATCCTTACCCCATATATATATAAAGGATCCAATACAATAATCCCTAATTGTACATTACGTATGCGACTCGTATCCTTGTCGATTTCAAATAACATGCGGTGGCAATACTGTAATTTTCATCAAATATGATCCACTGCTCACATAGATTCCGTCCACCTTCGCCATGACCCTTCAACAATCCGTCACTATCCAACGATTCTATCCACCGTCCACCATCCAACGATTACGCCCATCGTACACCATCTTCCTCCGTCTACTTGTTCACAAGTCAATTGATAAAGTTGTTCAATTTAAATTGAAATTGTTGAACTAATTGATCAACTATACTTTGAAATTGGTCCAATTAATCATCAATTTGTAGTTTCAGTTGATCAATTGTGAGTTGTGAGTGATGGGTTTTAACTGAACGTTTAAAATTTTAAGCATGAACGTTTAAAGTTTTAAGGCTGAAACGTTTAAAGATGTTCTTTTTTGGTCAGAACTTCTTAAAACGCATTAGAAAGTTTAAAGGTGTTCAGATTTGTTTCATAATGTTTAAAGATATCCCTTTTTTGTTAGAACTTCTTTGAACGTATTAGAACGTTTAAAGGTCTTTAGTTTTGTTTGGGAAAGTTTAAACATTATATTTTGAACCATAATCAGAGCTCGATTGAGTGCATTATTTTTGCATTTCCATAATCAATTGATGTTTTTGTTAGAACTTCTAAAGTTTCGGTAAGAACTTCTATAACTTGAACGTTTAAAGGTATTCGTTTTTTGTCACAACGTTTAAATGTACATTGTATTCAGTTTTGTTTAACATCCAAAATAAGTTTCAACTATAAAATTGAAGGCTCAAATTTGTATTATTAGGCAAAAAATTTAAGAACAAATAACAATCGTTTGTTTAATTTTAAAAAAAATTGACCGATTGTGTTTGAAGTTATTCGCAGGTAACGAACATTTTTAGGTTTAGATAACTTAATTTAGTTTGATGTCAATCTGTAGATTAGTTTGATATGGATCGACGATTAAATTATATTGATATGGATGGACGTTCGATGAATCAATTAATGAATTAGATCGTAGAATTAGATTTAGGTTATTTAAGATTATGCCACCGCGTAAAAATTAAATCGACGTTTAAAAAGCTCGCGTACCTGATGTACGATAACTGATTATTGTACAATAACTCACCCATATATATATATATATATATATATATATATATATATATATATATATATATATATATACATTAGTTGGGTACCCGCACGATGCAGCGGGGGCACGCGCAACTCCATAGTGAACGCATAGTACATGTCGGTACATACGTCACCTGGTGACAGTGCACACGTAGCCTAAAATTGGACCGAGTAACACGTGCAAAGCCCGTTGCGTGTTATCAAATATTGAATACGCGTAACCCAGCGGGAATGCACGTTACCGACATTGGAACATGCTTAGCCAACATCACGCGTGTAATTCATGGCGTTTAACAGTGTAGGGTGCTACGTGGGACTAGACACGTATTTATCGGCCCCGATATACTTAAACAACGGTATCTGCGTAACTTGTAACGAAAATCAATAGGAAAACATTAAATAGACATTAATTTGAAATACATCATTTTTTTAAACCAATCTGTTTTGGCCCCAAACCTGTTCTGACTCGACATCGTTCTGACCTGGCCCCTTTCTACTTGAACCTGAACCAAATTAATCATTTTTTTGAATTGACTCATTCCGACCCTATTGTACTTTTACAAATGACCTGAGCTCGCCCGACTCGACCTGTTACTCGTATCTAAATATTAAGCGCGTACCATTTTAACGTTTTAAAACTAAAATAACTATAGCAATATCAAACTCAAATCAAAGAGAATAAAATGCTCGTTTTTATTATGTATTTTTTTATAAAAAACATTAACGTGTGAAAAAGTTATGATCGTTAAAAATTTGTGGGGTAGTTGGTTTTGAATTAAGGGGCATGTGTGTAACTATTATTAAACTTTTGGAAAAGGGTAATGAAATTGAGGGACTAAGGTTGTAATTAATGTTAAAAGAAAGAAAGTTGTAAATACTTAATTACCCTTAATTTCTATAATTTTTATGCATTATGTGTTGTATATAAATCATTGAGTTTGGTACCTCTTAAAATTTAAGAGGTCCCTAACTCATGCTTTATATATAGTATATATATATATATATATTAAATCACAAAAAACCCAAAAATTTTAAAATATCATAAAACAAAAAAAACGCAAAAATAAAAAAAAGTAAAAAAACCAACTTCTTATTTATCATCCCGGTTTCATAAAAAAAACGTCTCCATTTAGCTATATTTTACACACATGTATAATATGTACATATATTTACATACATATTTTTTTCATACACATATGTACAATTTAAGGTAAATGATAATGTACATACGTGTACATTGCGTAACTAGAGATTAAATGAAATTATACACATGTGTATAATAGGACTTTTTTTATGAAAACAAAATGAAATATAAGAATTTTGGTTTTTTACTTTTTAAATTTTATTTTTTTTATATTTTTTTATATTTTTTTAAATATTTTTATAGGTTTTTTGTGGTTTAAAATAGTTCTCAAAGTTCCCAATTTCCAAAGGGTTCTCTTGGGATCCTTACCCTATATATATATAGGATGGTTCAGAAGAGAAATCAAGTTATTGCGAGAAGTGATTTATAGCCCTTGATTAACATTGATTAGTGGCCTACATTAATTATGACATTTTTTGTAATTATTAAGAGATAATTAAAATATGTTATTAAGTGAAAAGAGTGGATTAGGCTTTTGTGTGTAAGGCTAATTAAAGAAAACGTTATTCTTTTTCACTCATTCCTTGTTTTAAGCCATAATTAACTCTAATCATATCATCTTTGACTAAATCAAAGTTGAAAAAACTATTATTCCCCAAATTTTCAATATTTGAAGATTATTTTATTATATAGGGTATATGAAAGGAGTCGAGAGATGTAGGTTGATATATATTTGTTTTGTAATTAAAAGCCTACACTTCAGTTGGACCCATTATTGAATACTCTTTGCTAGTTTATGTTAAAGTCCAGTATATGCTTCAGTACCATAATAATATTACAATTTCATGCACAACATAATGAATGCATAGTAAATTTAGTGTTACTGATCATCATACTACTTTTTAGTTATAATTCATAAACCACTTTAATGTTCTGTTATTGAGTTTTTTTAAAGGAGGGAAATGAAAGGAAAACTAAGGATAGTTAAAAAATGGGTGTTCTTGAGTTTTTTTAGTATGGAAAGGAAATGAGTAGAAGGAGTTAGAAGGGATTAAATTGACGTTTTTTTTCCAATAAATTATCCTCTCAACAATGGGCTGATTACTAAGGATAAAAAACCAAATTACAATATTACTGTTGAGTCAAGATTTGACCCAAAACTGATCAGATTGAAGATTGGAATCTTCTCAACCTCCTCAGAAATGCCTAAGTATGGAACCAGGCACACCTTAGACATCCGAGCAAGCTTTTACTTGGCCGGGCATGATATCTTGCCTTCCGGGCAAGGTTATCTTCTAGAAGTCTTCTTTAGTGGATATCCGGGCAGAGTTCACTCTTGTGTGTATAGCCGGGCAAGGTTCACTATATCAAGCAGGTTTGTTCTTCATAGCCGAGTAAGGTTTACTTCAGAGTAAACTCTTGGCTAACCAAGCTCATGAAGCCAAATGATTGAAGACCGGGCAAGGTATTCATTAATAATATAGTGGTCCAAGAATGCTTTGATGTATAATGAAATATCTTTAGTATCATTAGGCAAGGTTCAACTCAAGCAGGGTACAGTGCTACCAAGCACACTTTGCTAATAAGCTATTTCCAGCAAAGAGTTGAATGGATCATTGAAGAACAAGGTTGCTACTAGGGTTATGTCGGGCAAAGTCTGATACAATCAGGAAGATTGAAGTCTACCCGGTGAGTATTTTCTCTTGGAAAATACTCTAAGTAAAGCATACCCGGAAAACTGTTCCCGGGCACACTTCAAGGTTACCAAGTTTAAACAAGGCAGGCAGAGCACAAAGTCTACTCGGAGAAGTTAACTTCTACAAAAGTCTACCCGGAAGACTTGTTTTACACTTAGGATTATTTTGAATATGTAATTTGGATATGTATGATATATTTAGGGTTTCTAGAGGGAATGACAGCTGTCCTTGGGTGTCAGGCCTATAAAAGGAATATTTAGGGCACACCTAAGGACAGCGGCTGAATACGATAATAGAAAGAATATTTGTCAAGTGACAGCCGTTCTTAGGATTGTACGGACAAAACTTTCCCATCAAGAAACCCTAGATTGATTATTATTTGTATGATTAACTTTATATAAATGGAAATATTTTGAGTGAATCTTGTGTGTTAGTTAACTTTGTTTGATTACTCAGCAACAAAATCGTTTGTTATTGATTCCGCCTTTATCAAACGGTTTTCTTTCTAAATATAGCAACCCGTCAATAACTCTCTTGTCAACACGAAATCGTGTGAGTTATGACTTAATTTGTAAACGATCTACCTACAATCGGGGACCTGATAAGTGGTATCAGGGCTGGTCACTGCTATTTTAGTAAGAATTCGTTGCTGATTGAAGATTTGAAGAAAAATGACGTCAGCAGAACACTGTTTCATTAGAGTGACGTCAGCTGCTCTGTTCTTCATTTCTTTCCAGATCTACATCTTTTCGGTGTTTTCTCTTCCTTATTTAAATTAATGTTTAAACCTTTACCTCTTATTCTTGTTCTGTTCGCACCAGATTCATCAGATCTGAACAATCGATTTTCAGATCTGTGTATTTTTTAAAAAAAAAAAACTTGACCTTTTACAAATCTACTGATTTTGTTTTTCAAAATGTCTGGTTACGAAGAACAATAAGTGTCTACTAATAAGATTCCTAGACTCTATGGACAAGAAAATTTCACAAAATGGAAGGTCTTATTTGAGGCAGCAGTCTGCTATAATGATGTGGATATGTGAAGTTCAATTAAGAATGGACCATGGGACAACAATGAAGGTTCAAATGCAAGTGCAACTGTTGCTGTGAATGAAAGATTGAGAAAGATAGATGACAGGGCCTTAGCTATGATTAAGCTAGGACTGTCTTGGGATATTTTAACCAAGGTGGCACATCATACAACTACCAAGGCAATGTATGATGCCATCCTTGAGATGTATGAAGGGAATACTGAGTTGAAGAACATAAAGAAACAAAGATTGAAGCAACAGTTGGAGAGGTTCAAATACAAGGATGGAGAGAGATTGAAGTCAATCCTTAAAAGATTCTTAGCTATTGTGAATGAGCTAAGAACAACTGATTATGTCATGACTGATTTTGACCTGAATACCAAGTTGCTCAACTCAATGCCTAAGGAATGGTACACTGCCTGCAAATTCATCCTTCAAAAGCCCAATTTCAATGATTTGAAGGTGGATGATGTGGTATGCTTCCTTCAGGCTGCAGAAATAGAAATGATTGAAAATGAAATGATCAAAGAAGAGAAGCCATGTTTTCAAGTAACCAATGCTCTCATTGCTCCTATGGGGAACATGTCAACCAAAAATCAACAACAGATTCCCATCATTGAAGAACCAAATGAGCATGGTGTTGATACACCTAAGGCCTTTGTTGGTGGTAGTTTAAGAAACTCATAAAACCAAACAAGGTTCAATGTCCAACTCCTGGAAGCAATGATTCAGCCTCAATGGCTAATGGACATACACTTTTTGTTGGTGGCAATGGAAGTCATGGTTCTGATTATTATGGATTGCTATCTATGTTCACTGAGTCTTTTAATGCTTTTGTGGCAAAGAACATGGTTTATACAAGTATTGTTCAAGATGATTTGGAGCAAATTGATGCAGATGATTTGGAAGACATGGATTTGAAATGGCAAGCTGCCATGTTAGCTTTGAGAAGTAAAATGTTGTATAACAGAACTGTTAGGTCTCTAGTTTCTGGTCCAAATGACAGGATTGGTTTTGACAAGTCAAAAGCAATTTGCTACAATTGTCAACAGCCTGGACATTTTTCAAGAGAATGCAATCAACCAAGAAACTTTCAGATAAATCAGTTCCAGAATCAACAGCAAAGAGGTCAGCAGCAATACCAACAAAATCAGCTAAGATTCAATAACAACAACTTCAATAACTACAATCCTAACTTCAACAACTTTCAGCATCAGATGAACAATCAACATCAAGGTATGTAACAGAATCAAAGTTTTCAAAGGAACAACAATCAAAACCTTCAAACTGTTCAAAACAACTCTGTCCCAGCCAACCAAAATCTACCCAGAAATCAAGGAAATGTGGCTATGACTACACAACATGAAGGTAATTTTGATTGGAGCAATCATGAAGAAGACATTGCTGATGATATCAAGAGGGAAAATGTGGCATTCATGGCCTTGATTGAAAAAGAAGTAGAATCATCATCTCAGGTACACTCTGCTCCTACTGTTGACTTAAATGAAATTATCAATGATTTGAAAACGAAAGTAGGCAAGCTAGAAAGTGAGTGTTTTAGGAAACAAAGTATCATCAATGGGTATGAGTCTAGGGAGCTGATCAGTGAAGAAAATATTAAAAACTTGGAAGATGATTGCATGATCAATTACAGAACTCAAACTAGATACATCACTGAGATAGATGGATTAAAGAAAATGTTAGTTGAAGAAAAGGTGCTGAATACAAAACTTCAATTTGAAAATGAATTCTTGAAGAATTTGATCTCCACTGGACATATTTGTGGAATTCTGAATCAAGTGAAAGAAGAAGACAAATACAAAGCAGTTCCACCTCCATTCTAACAACAATTTTATGCCCAAAGTTGACAAAGAGAAGAGAGATGCCTATCTGCAATAATTCAAAGAAGTGTTTGATGATAAAACAGAATTTGTTGATTTTTACAAAAATGTTGAGGTGAATGAAGAAGGTGAATTTGTTGTGAAAGAAGAGTTGAAGGAAGAAAAATCAATTGGAGTACAAGTCTCTGAGGATGAATTTGATTCCGATGATCTCAATCAAGATGATTTGAGTGATTTGAGTGATCATATCACATATGAATAGATCACGGAAGCTGAAAGAGGAAGAAGATACAAGAAACCAGAATCTATTGACAAACTACCTTTGTATCCACCTGTCACACCTAGAATGAAGAAACATAATGAAAAAATGTGAAGAGAGCATGTTTCTTATGACAACTATGAAAAGAAGAAGGTAAGCTACAATGCAGTCAGGCCACTAAAAAAGGCTCTATTGGAAAGGATAAAGCAAAACAACAAGAAGAAAGTAACAAAAACTGTTGAAATTGAGAACTTTATCCCTGTTTATCCAGTCTTTTCTAGTCATGAAGTACTGGACATTGGAGAAGTGGAAACATTGGAAGAATATGAAAAGAGACAGTCAAGATACAAAGAAAGTAGTGATGAGGAACCTATGATTATGGAGAAAATTGTCTTTGTCAAAAACAAGGTTGAAAGACAAGACATAAAGATTGAGGAATTTGTACCCTTCTCTATTGATTTTGATAATTTGAAGACCCAAAAGACACTTGGAGTTAAAGCACCTAAACAAAGTGAAAGATTCAAGAAAGCAAGTGAACATGAAAAATATAAAGGAAAGGTATGGTGCAAAAAGTGTGATGGGTATGGTCATCACACTGACTCATGTAATGAGAGATTCAAATTCAAACCCTTTCATGTCCCAGATGAAACAAGTATGGACAAGACTTTGTTTTGTATAAGCAGAAGTATGGCTCACCTAGTAGTGGAAAGACAAGAAACAAAGGTGTCTTCTCAAGAAAGAAATCAATAGAGCTGACAAGTGATGAGAAGTTCTTGTTAAAACATGGATATGAACCAGAAGGATTTCTTTGGAAACCTAAGGTTGAGACAGAAGTGGGAAGAACTACTGATGTAAGAGATTACTCAGAAAAGAAGGATTATGTAGTTCAAGAGGATGACAATGCATCAGAAGAATCACAAGTCACAAACTCATTTGTAAAAACTCCAAGAGAGTGTGGATATGAAACTGATAACTCAGGCAATACTGAGTTGACTCATGAAGATCCTGAACCAACAACACTCACTTCTAGTGCAGCCACATGAAACTGATGAGTTGCAAGTTGAAATGACTTGCACTTCATCACCTAACTAATCAAACCTTTTCTTTTGTGCAGGAACAGTCCAATCCACTGAATGACATATGGTACATGGATAGTGGATGTTTTAGGCACATGACTTGTGACAGAAGGTCACTTGTTAACTATGAAGAAAAGTTTGAAGGTCCTGTGGCATTTGGAAGTGATGAAAATGGTGGAAAGATTTTTGGGAAAGGAATTTTGACAAATGGAAAGGTTTAATTTGACAATGTGTTTCATGTTGAAGGACTGCAGTACAATCTGCTCAGCATATCACAAATGTGTGATAAAGGTTACAAAGTTGGTTTTGATGATTCACACTGTTTCATCTTAAAACCTGAATTTGTAATCCCACCTGAAATGATTATGATGACGGCACCTAGAAATGCGACCTATATGAGCTCAACATGAAGGAAGCTGTTTCAAGAGGTGGTACATGCTTTGTTTCAAATCCACTAAAAATGAGTCAAGATTGTGGCACAGGAAACTATGTGATGTGAATATGAAGAATATGAACAGACTTGTTAAGGGTGAGCATGTCATTGGGTTACCTACAAGAGAGTTCAAGTTGGAAGATCATTGTAGTTCATGTCAGAAAGACAAGCAGCATTAATCTTCTCATAAAACAAAACTCATCAATTCAATTGATCAGGTACTTGAGTTACTTCACATAGATATCTTTGGTCCTGTATGTGTGCCAAGTATAGGGAAGAAAAGATATTGTCTGGTGATCATTGATGATTATACAAGATATACTTGGGTTTATTTCCTGAGTACAAAGGATGAGACTCCAGAGTTGATTAAGGGCTGTGTGACAATGATTGAAAACAAACTGAATAAGAAAGTTAAAATGATGAGAAGTGATAATGGCACTGAGTTCAAGAATGGAGTCATTGAAGAATTTTGCATAGAAAAGGGTTCCAGCAATTCTCAGCTCCTAGAACTCCTGAACAAAATGGTGATGCAGAAAGAAGAAACAGAACACTTATTGAAGCTGCAAGAACCATGTTAGCAGATGTAAATCTACCAGTTACATTTTGGGGTGAAGCCATCAATACTGCCTGCTATGTTCAGAACAGGGTACTTGTTAACAAAAGGCATAACAAGACACCATATGAAATTTTCAACAATAGAAAGCCTTATATCAAGTTTTTCAAGCCCTTTGGATGCAAATGTTTTCTTTTGAACACCAGGGATTACTTGAACAAGTTTCAAACTAAATCCTTGGATTGCTTGTTTTGATGTCTACTTGTTAAGAATGTCTACTTGTTTTGATGATGTTAAGAATGATTAAGATTTGAATATGTTACAACTGTTTATGTCAAAATATGTCTTTATGTCAAAATTAAAGCTTTCAAATGAATTTTTGCATAATCACAAAATTTGATAAAAACATGAGCAAGTTGTTAATGGTGTAGAGACATGATAATACTGTTCAGTTCAAGCTTTATAGAAGCTTAAAAGAAGGATTTTTCAATGAAAAGTCTCAAGTCATTATCTTTGCTGAAAATTATGTCATTTGCCCTGTTGGAAGGATATACACTTGTGTATGTTTGGTCCTATAATCTACAAAGATTAATAGGATAGCCATTAACCAAAAAACTGAAAGCATTTAGGGCAATTATAACTTGTTTTCTATTCATTACTTAAAATTATGTCAATAGCTCTGACTTTGACAGGACATATATTCACATGTATGTTTGGTCCTGTTGTCCACTTGTGGTCAAACAGGATAGCCATTTACCTGACAATTAAGAAACATTGGGGGTGATTGAATATTAAACTGAATGTTTATGGGAAATGATAGTACATTGACTACTTAGCCAATCATATGGATTTATTAGGCTAAAAGGACTGTAGTACAGTCATTAACATGTATGGTTGCTTTCTCATGATATGTAAAATCTGAGGTGATATAAACTTAAAGGAAATGCTATGATTTATGAGTTACATTGTTGTCTATGCATGTTACTAGATAAATCTTTTCAAATGATAGGCAGAAAAGTAATTATCCAGTCATACACAAGCCTGTTGGTTTTTGGTTACCCAAAATTGAAACATCTTTTAAAGAATGACAAAGAACAGTTATGAACTACTTTAATTTCAAATATTTAATTAACCAAAATTTGATACATGTTCACAAATTTTTATTGAAAAAATACAAACATGAGGGTTAATTCCAGAACTACAAGGGTGGAGGAAATCATATAAGTCCTTTAAACATCCTGAATGAAAGGCCTGTAAGTCCGATTTGAGTGGCATGTAAGTTCAAGGTTCAACCTCACATATGTTTGTAGATTTGAAAAGAAATATATTATAAATTTTCAAAAATATGTTCTGTCATTAAAAGTTTTAACCAAAACCAGGGGGTCAAAGTCAAACTGGGGTGATCTGGAGAAAGCCAAATAAGCCTTGAGGATAGATAAGGAGTATCAGAACACAATATGTGTTATCCATTAAATTTTCTGCAACTTAATTGAAACTTAATCATATCACAAAAGAAATGAAAATCATGTTAAGTCTAGACCTGCTGTTAACCTGTCTTAGTAGTCATAATAATGCTGAGGATGAAGTATTGAGAAAGCTACTTAGTCAATATGATCCCATTCTTGAGATCTTTTCAGTTTATAAAAGAAATTGTTTTGAAGCGAAAAAGACTGAAATTTGATCTCTAAATGCACCATTTGCTCTTAAACTATGATCTGAAATGATATATAACTTAGAAATGTCTTTGACAAGTGGTTTTAGTCAAAAAGTGTTGCATTTTGCCTAAAATAGGTTGAATATGTAAGTTCGGGCAAGGTTTAATGTTTTCTAACCTTCCCGAGCACAAAACAGTTGAATATGGTTGAATATGTATTTTCGGGTAAGATTTAATGTTTTATAACCTTTTCGAGTACACTTAGATACTTTTATCTAAGTTTACTATTTTCGGGCATGCTTTTAAGTATTTGATACTTTCGGGTAGAGTTTACTAAGATTAGTCACTTTCCGGGCAAGCCTGACTGTTTATGATTGAATATGTTTTTCGGGTATGATTTGATGATTTGAAGTTTTTCGGGTATACTAAACTGTTTAGTTTTGTTTCCGGGCATACTTGACGTTTGAATATGATTATCCTAGCAAGCTTTGAAATTTTAGACTATAACACACTTAGGTGTTTTATGTTTAATTCCAAGCATGCTATGTGTTTTGAAATTACAAGTGTTTTCGGGCAGACTTTGTCTTCCGGGCACACATTATATTCCGGGTACACCATTGTTCCCTCAATATACTTGGTAATTTCAAAATTTGACTTTCCGAGTACATTGTCTGCTAGATATCATTTCGGGCACACGTTATACTCTATGAAAAGTTATTCGGGTATACTTTGAAAAGAAGGTTGTTCGGGCACACTATACATTAGGAAGGTTGCTTGGGCACACTATGCATCAAAGTAAGCAAATTTAGGAATTTTAATTTAAATTGAGAAATTTATGTGGGTATCTTAATTGATTCCTAGCAAGATTGCTTATTTGATGATTTTATACTTGATTATCTATCTTGTGATTTAGTTCTCAAGAAATCTGGTATTTCGGGTAAGCTTTCCTCATATATCTTGACTTTATATTACTTAATTTGACCAAGCATGATTTGTAAGTGGAAGGTACCGGACAAACTTTGTCAATTTAAATAATGGGAATTTTAGCAAGCAAAGTTTGGCATTTTGATTGTATCAGGTAAGGTTTAGTTGTAACTATTTTAAATGGATAAGGTTATTATGTTTGACAGCTAATTATTCACTACACGACAAATGCATTTAAAACCCACTTTCAGAAGGTATATAAGAGGGAGTTAGAGATATTTTTCAACATTATTTTTCCCTCTCTCTCTCTCCTTCCACTGCAACTACTTATTCTCAAAGAAACCTAAACTGACTTATCGCATTCGTTTCTAATACAAACCCTAACTTTAATCAGCCCCCTAATTCCGACTCGGTAAGCAATAATAATGTGTTTTCCAATCATGATTAAACTTTATGGGCTTCGATTATGTATTTAAATGCTAACACTTTGTTTTTGTGTTTAGGTTATAAACTTGTCGAAGAAAAGGTTCTTGATGATTTCTTCTCTTTTTCTTCTTCAAATTCATAACTTGAAATTAGTTCAAGTAAAGTACTTTATGACTAATTTCACTTTGAATGTGTTTAATTGTATGTGTTTTCAGATATGGCAGATGATGATCAACCAAAGTATTCATTTGAACCGAAGCACAATATGTGCGCCATGCTGCAGGTCACTCCTGACAATGAGCCGGTGTCAAGGATGATTACTTGGATGGCAAGATAAAATGTGAGTTTTGCTTTCACAGAGTGCCCAGTAATTTATAGAAATCATTCACTCAATTTCTGGCGCTCAGCAAGAATGGTTGATGATATAAATGGTCGAAGAATAGAAGCAACAGTTGCAAGACAAGAAATCCAAATGACAGAACAAATGATAAGAAGATGTCTGCAGTTACGAGATGACGACCACAATCATATAAACTTCAATACAGATCACCTGCTGAGAATCTTTGAACAAACTATGGGATACCAGGGAACGGTACATGATGGGCAATTTAAAAAAGGAATGTTCCCTATGTCGTACAGATTCTTAATTCATCATGTGATACAGGGGTTTGCTCCAAGAAAAGGTTCATGGACTCTGATGAGTCGTGACCTAGCAAATGCCACTGTTGGTATTATATATGATCTACCGTTCAACTTTTCCAAGATGATATTTGATGGCATGGTAGGAAATTTAAAAAAGGCAGAGGTGGATAGATTCCTACAATATCCCAGATTTCTACAGATAATCTTCAATAGGGAATTACAGGACTTACCCACAATTAGAACTACTCATCTGCTGCAGAATCCCAACACATTTAGAAGAATTATAAATCCGGGAAGAGCAAACAGATTTAATCCAAACAACCCATTTGAAATTTTACCATGGTTATTGAACCATGATCTGGAGATTATGCCAGTACCTGAGTTGAGCTCAGAGGAGGAAGAAGGAGATGATGATGTTGAGAGTGATGATGATGATTCTGATGATGGAGATAATGATGATGATGGAAATGATGAAGGGGCTGGAGTAGCAATGGATGTTGATATACTTGATCAGGGGGAACAACATGAAGAACCAGAACAACCACCACAAACTCCACCACACCAACCATTACCAATGGACCTACCTATTCAAACACCACCTGAATCACCACAACCTCAATCACCCACCCAAACCTTAACCTTGAGCCATCATGAAATATCAACTCATACATCTCCAACACCACTAACAACACCAACCAACAGCCCAATCCAACCTGATTCATTTTATTCCAAGCCCACCCCATACACAGTCACCACTACAACCCATTATTCAAACTCAAATCCCAAACCTAGAAGAATCTGAACCTGAACACTTCACTACGTCACCACCTACAACACCACATACTGACACAGACTTATTTCAAAGAAATATGGACTTGATGATAGAAAATGCAACATTGAAGAAAAGAAATGAAGAAGTAACACAGGAAAATGTGATGTTGCTAGATCAGATGGTGCGTGCAAGATTAAGAATTCAAACCCTGGAGCAGGAGGTTGAGAAGACCTCAGCTACCCGAAAACACGGGGAGAATGTAAATATGCCAACTGATGCTATTGTGAATGTTAAAACTGAAAAGGATACATGTGTGGAGACTGTAAATGGTTTGACATGCATCCTGAATGCCTATGAGGATGAGGAGGAAAGTTATGAAAGAAGAATGGAGGATGCTGATTATGAAGGAGATAAATCTGATGTAGGAGAGGAAAACTATGATGTTAATAATGAAATAATGAATGTTGTTTGGAGTGAGGAGGATGAAGAAGAGACTGGGAATGATATTGAAAAATTCAATGATGACGATACTGGTGTATTGACTAATGTAATAGTTGAGGAAGTGAATGATGAAATGAATGAAGAAGATGCTGCTACTGAGGAATTTGTACTCACTGAAACTGAAATTGATCAACAAGCAAGTTCCAATAGAGTAGAGCATGACCCAGAACTGGAAGCACTTGAAAAAGAGATTGATGATTATGAACAATCTGAGAATGAAGAAGATGAGCAGAGGAGATTAGAAAAAGGAAAAGAAAAAGTGGTTGAAGAAGAGCCTGTTAAGGCTAATCTTGAAAAAGACATCCTGTTTAGAGATGATGAAGAAGCTGCTGCTGATGCAAGGAGAGAATTTGAGAATGTGATAAGAGAGATAAGGGATAGGGAAATACTAGCCCAAACCCTGACAGCTGAGGAGATAGCAGCATAGGAAGAGTTGATCAGTCAAGCTAATGTTGCAAAAGTAATAAATGAAGAGGTTGATGATCAAAATGTCATTGAAGCTCTGATTAAGTTGAAAAGAGTTGAGGAAGCTGATAACTCCCTGGCTCTGGTAGTAAGTGTGTTTGCTCAAACTACAAGACAATCTCAACAGGAACCTGAAAAGGAAAAAGAAGAATCAATAGAAGAGATGTTGGCTAAAGCCTCAAGGATACATGAGAATGTGGGAAGATTTGAGAAGACTTATTCTAGAAAAAGGAAAACCACTAATCAAGGTATGAAAGATGGTTTGAATGTAAAAAGGGGGAAATGGGATGAAAGGAACAAGTGTTATGTGGAAACTCCTGATAATGAAGACAGTCTAATCAGGGCAGTCCCTCTACAAACATTGAAACCAGGTGAAAAGATGACTGGTGTTCCTGATGTTTCTATTATGAATGATCCAAACCCAGAACATCCAACCTCTGATGAGCCCAAAATTGATGCAGTTAATGAATCCACAGAGGAGGAGGATGAGTCTGATGAATCTGATGATAATAATGACAATGAAGGAAAAGGTGCTGAAGCTGCCAGTACTGTGTCCCCTCAAGTCACATTGACTGAGGAGCGAAGAGCAAACATTAAGATGAGTATGATGGAAGCTAAAAGGAAACATCCATTGGTTGTGAAATTGAGAAGCTTTGGTATAAGCTTTGAGACTTTGGTTGCTATGAATGATGATGAATTGAAGCAGAGATTAGAAAAGGAAAATGACACTATCAAAAGGCTTATGCAACAAAAGAATAAAGATGCTCAGAAACACAGAGATTATCTAAGGAAGCATGGATATTCTGAAAAAGATTTGAGCCACTTAAATCATGACAAGTTTCAAGATCTCTACAATTGTGAAAGAGAGAAAGTGAAAGTAAAATATGTCAAAGAAAATGAAGAGATTGAAAAGACTGAAGCCTTGAAAAAGAAGTTTGGAGGTATGTGTGGATACCTATTAGAAAGGGGGTTGAAGCCTGAGGTAGTAGAAAAGTTATCAAAAGAATCAGTGTTGGATCAATACAACAAATTGAAAAGAAAAGAAAAATTGAAAAGGGTCCAACCTGAATCCCCCACTGAGCAATCAGAAAGTAAACAAGAACCTCCCAAAAGGAAAAGAAAATTAATGACTGTAGGGGAAAAACAAAAGGCTCAAATTGAAAAAGAAAAATCAAAAGAAGCACCTGAATTTGAAACCCCAATCCCAGAGGAATCAAATTCTGAAACAACTGATGAACCTATAATTCCTTGGGAAAATGAAGAGATGATTAAGATATCGAGAGGCATAATGATAAATCAGAGGGGAATGGATGAAGCCACTTTCAATGCCTTAGAAAAGGAAGATTTGAAAGAACTCTTCTATATTCAAAAGGCTGACTGGGAAAAGGCTCTAAGAGAAGGTGAGAACCCTAGAAGCTTTGTTGATGGAAAGTTTGTGCCTGTAGTATTGTCAAACAATTGTGGGATAGATAAGATGTTGCTTATTCTCAATGAACAAGCAAGACATGATCTTGTTGAACTTGCCAACCTCCACCCTTAAATGGTAGAGTCAATCTACATTAATACTTTCATGTTGAGGCCTAGAAAACCCATGAAGTCTATTCCATTCAGGCCTCCACTTTCAAGAAGATATCCACAAGCAGGAAGAGGTGGAAGAGGTGAATCCAGTAAGAGTGGATCCCAAAGAACAGAAAGACCACAATCATATGTGGATCTTTCAAGAGAACTCTACTATGATTCTGTTACTGAGTCTCTTAAAGTGATTATTGAAAGTAGGCAACTGAGAGACATTGTTGTGAGAAGTGATTTTAATGAATATACTCAAAAACAACTGGAAAGGATAGCCGTTGTCCTTGTGTGTTAGGCCTATAAAAGAAATATTTATGGCACACCTAAGGACAGCGGCTGAATACGATAATAGAAAGAATTTTTGTCAAGTGACGGCCGTTCTTAGGATTGTACGAACAAAACTTTCCCATCAAGAAACCCTGGATTGATTATCATTTGTATGATTAACTTTATATAAATGGAAATCTTTTGAGTGAATCTTGTATGTTAGTTAACTTTGTTTGATTACTCAGCAACAAAATCGTTTGTTATTGATTCTGCCTTTATTAAACGGTTTTCTTTCTAAATATAGCAGCCCGTCATTAACTCTCTTGTCAACACGAAATCATGTGAGTTAAAACTTAATTTGAAAACGATCTACCTACAAACGGGGACCTGACAATTACCCACTAATCCTTTCATTTCCTCTAAATTCCTTCCAACTCAAGAACACACCTAATTAAAAAAAATTTCCTTCCCTTCCTTACCTTTCTTATCATTCCCTCTCTTTTCCTTTTCTTTCCATGGTTAAAAAACTCAAGAACAAGGAGTAAGGGTTGGTATTAAATATTGTGGTGTAAGTAACATTATCGTGAACGATGTAAGGTTGGTTGCATAGCATATCATATTGTTTATGTAGATGTATTGGATGATGTGAATTTAACAAATGTAGGAAGTCATGTTCGTATGGTGTGTTTATTGTGTAGGATTATATTTGGCAGTGTGTTTATGTTGTGTAGGATGTAAACTTCGTTTGTGCATTTTGTTGGTTGTGTAGGCTCATGCATAGAGTCTGTGTAGGCTCATGCATTTAGTTGTTTTACACGGCATATAGCATGCGTAGGCTCATGCTATATTCAGTGTAGGTTTTTTAAAATTAAATGTAAATGATCAAACTCTTAAAACCTACAAAACATGCATTTATTTAAAGGTTTGGTGATATCGTAATTTTATCCTTTTGTAGCATTTTGTGAGCTATGTGAGATTTATTGGATATTCAAAGACAGATGTGACTGAAATTCGGGAACCTGGCTACAAGCTTACAATGAAAATTATAAAGATCGGTGTTTTTACTATGAGACGTATTGGCAACATGTATGGCCCAAGAACTAAGGACTGGCTGTGGGTTTGTAGAAGAGTCAAATAAACAAGATTAAAAGTGGTTTGCATACAAAAAAAATGGCTACGAAGATCCTACTTTCTTATATAAACAAGCTGACAGATAACATTGTGAAGGTTATTGATTTAAAAGTAATCAAGAAATAGTTGTTTGGTATTCATTTTGTAAAATTAGTTGCACAAAAGAATATATTGTATGCTTGTTTATTTTTTCATGCATATGACAAAAGACTACATGTTTATGTTTAGATTTTGAATTGTTTTTCTTACTTTAAAATGGGTTATGTCTATTTGTAAATATTTTGTACAATTATGTGTTTTAATAAAATGGTTGTCTAGGAAGGATGGTTGTAACGGTTTTGTAGTATAGTAAAACAAAAGGTGTAGAAAGTTATGTAAAGTGTAGGAAGGTTAGTTTGCTATGAATTAATGTTCTAACTAGGTTATTGACCCATGAACGACACGGGTGGTAATATAAAAATCGTCAAATAGACACATTCATTTATTAATTTCAATAATATAAATTTGTTAAACACAAAACAACTAATTATAATCATTTAACTATATCCCGTTTTACCCACAAATTGACTGGTTCATACCTGCAACACGTATATATTTGAGATGAGCATGTTAGACAAAATCATTCATTAAAAGCAAAGAAACAGTGCATTCATAATATGAATATAGGGACTGCAAATAATTACATTAGTATAAAAATTATTTACTAAACACAGAAATAAGAGTCTTAAAGCAAAAACTACTCTTCAAGATTAACATAAAGGGGTACATCAAAGTTTATGGGTTAAACATCTATGAATTAGTAATAATCGCAGCCATAAACAACCAAGTTTCTTTTGAAAGATTATCAAGGGAAAAGAGAAAGGGCCCAAGATACAGAGATCGAAAATTAGGTTTATAAACTTTAATTTTGAAAAAAAGTTGATTTTTTTTAACATACCACAATAAATAGAAACACTTAAAATTAAAATGCAACATGTTTGACTATATAAAATAATAGTCAAAGTGGATATGAGATTACTTGTAGTCGTGTTGACTTCATTTGACATTGGCCCGTCTAATCAAAATCTTTCATGTATGAATTCATCTGCATTTTCCCAAACTTTCAAAATTTATGAATATAAATAATTAAATATGAAACATAAATGTATTTAGGTCAACCCTTACAAGTCCATATGTACGTGTTTTAACCGGAACTCATTCTAAGTTATTACCCACCCGTCCATTTGTAACCTCTTAATGATTATGTGATGAGAACTTAAAAAACACAAAAATAACATAAAAAAATAATAATATCGTTGAAAAGTTTTGTAGAACATACACTATCCCAAACATGTGTCTTTCCAAGATAGATCCTTCAGTTTTAGGTCTTATATTTGTTCTAACCATGGTTCTTAATCTTGTAGTTGGGAGCTTGGCTTTCCAACCATCCCTAAATTGTGCAACTTCCCAACTATAGTTTGAAGGATTAATCTTGAATTATTAGTAAAGTTAAAGGTTTATTTTGTTAAGTTATAATTTTTTTATTTGAATTGTAGTAGGTTTAGGAAATGTATGTCTTGGAGAGAAACGAGCAAGTTTAGTAGGTCTATAAATAGGGTCTAGTTTATTAGTTTTATTAGAGAGAGTTAAGAGAGAGTTAAGGAGTCTCATCTCCATGTAAGTTTGATAAGTTCATGAAGTTCGTTTGTTATGTTTGTTTGATATATGAAAAGAGTCGAGGGTTGTCACCCCAATATCTCGTGTTCGTTTGATTCGATTGGTTAATCCGTCTGGGCTAACAATTGGTATCAGATCTTAGGCTCGTTGTTCGTAAAAGTTCGTGGGTTTCCTATTTAAAGGGTTGAAAGAAACGTTGCGGAGAGAAGTCAGTTGAGATTTTTTAACAAAGAAGTTGCATATTAATTTGTTGGAAATTGTTACCCATAATAAGGTTTGGTGTTCAATTGAAGTACTCTTGTCCCCATATTCTTGTTTTTTTATATGAAAAGAGTCAAGGGTTGTCACCCCAATATCTCGTGTTCGTTTGATTCGTTTGGTTAATCTGTCTGGGCTAACAATTGGTATCAGATCTTAAGCTCGTTGTTCGTAAAAGTTCGTGGGTTTCCTATATGAAGGGTTGAAAGAAATGTTGCCGGGGAGAAGTTAGTTGAGATTTTTTAACAAAGAAGTTGCATATTAATTTGTTGGAAATTGTTACCCATAATAAGGTTTGGTGTTCAATTGAAGTACTCTTGTCCCCGTATTCTTGTTTTTTTTGCCGACCACTTTTATCACAAAATTCAACAAGAGGAAAGGTTCTTGTTTCTTGTGGCATGGATAAGAAGAAAGCCACATAATAATGTTTTGGTGATTGTTTCATCAGGGAATAAACAATTATTGTTTGTTTAGGAGAAAGAATTGGAAAGCATATACCTTGAATTAAGTCGGTAAACAGCAAGAAAACAAAAGTAAGTAATCTATATTTTCGGTGGAGATCAAAAGCATATATTATTATACTTTTTGGTGTGTACGAGAACAAGAGAAAAAAAAAGCCAGAACCGTCGCGATAGGGTTGTGACATGGCCGGTGATACAGAAGCAGGGAGTTCAGGGACAGTGAAAGAATCGATGGGTGGTTTTGTGTTACAAGCGCCAAAGTTAACTTCGACCAACTACGCGTCATGGTGAAAATTATTTTGGGTGCGAACAGTTTGAACGATGCGATTGATAAAGAAAAGGGTGAAGGAAATGAAGAAAGAAAGAAGTTTATGGCATTGAGTGTTATCTTTCAAACCCTACCTGAAGATGTGATGCTTCAGATGGCCAATTATTCAGAACCGAAAGATGTTTGGGAAGCGAACCTGTCTTAAAACATAACTTGAAACATGTCTTTTAGTTCAAACATTAACAGATAAATACTCATATGCCAGATTCTTTATTCATCTGTCATGTGTCTCCCTTCAAGCCAGATGTCTCATCCTACTCACCTGCGTGCATACTAAAAGTCAGCTACGCTGAGTGAGTTCTAGTTAATCATACAACATACAATCAGTTCACATACTTGCACACATGCCCGAAGGTGTAAACATTATTCATTATTTACTTTACATACATATCTATTCTTACTATGTTAAGGGCCTTCTGCCCTATACCTTCGCCGATATTATTAGGTACTGTTCCCTGCATTCGCCGAAAATATCAGGGTCGGTTCCATACATTCGCCGACATTATTAGGTTCGGTTCCCTACATTCACCGACATTATTAGGTTCGGTTCCATATATTCGCCGACATTATTAGGGTCGGTTCCCAACATTCGCCGACATTCCCTACATTCGCCAATATTATTAGGGTCGGTTCCCTGCATTTAGTACATTGTACCATACCTGTCCGTACATACCTTTCTTAATATTACGTGCAATATCCGAAGATCGTTCAAGTACCATCATCAAAACATACATACGTCATTCATATATCATATATATCTATAGTCATATATTTGACTATCACCTGGCAGCACATGAAATATCCGAAGATCGTTCATGCAATATCATCAGAACATACATACATCTTTCACTTATCATATATACACATCAATCATGCCTTTAACTATCACTTTACAGTACATGCAATATCCGAAGATCGTTCATGTATCGTCAAAAAATCATCATACAAGACATACACTTACCTCTTAATGTAAGTGTATTAACTATCACAACGAGTATGCACACAACCCCGAAAACATAATAAGGAAGTGGGGCTAGAAACTCACCTGAACGCGATTACGTTCACCGGTTATAGTTAATCCTTTCCTGAGCTGAGCACGACTAACTGTATAATCATATATAAATTAAATACAGCTCTAGCTCTTCTTATTATCTACTTAATTAGTCTCACGTATCTAAGTCGGTTTTACTTCATCGGATCATTACCGATTAGTTAATCGTTACTCGTTAACCTTTAAAGGTACCTTTCATAAATTATCAAAGTCCAAGGTTTATTGTGTAATTATCTCATTCTTTTCTAAGTCCAGGGACTGTTGTGTCATTATGTTAAACTTCTAGTTCGTTACTTATCCTTAACGAATTGGGTTACCATAATGAACTGGTTCCTGTAACGAATTGTACCCTTTAACGAACTAGACTCCTTAACGAACTAGTCCATGTAACGAATTAGTCCATCCAATTCGTTATCTCTTCTAACGAACTGGCTATAACGAGTCAAGGGTAATTCGTTATCTCTTCTAACGAACTGACTATAACGACTCAAGGGTAATTCGTTATCTTTCCCATAACGAATTGGATACGAACTAAGGCTAGTTCGTTATACAACCTTAAACGAATCAACTAGCGAACTACCCCTAGTTCGTTAACTTCCCGTTAACGAATTAGGGTTAATACAGAGAATGTCAGAACATTCTCTGACATCTCTTACCTTGTATTCCCTTTTTCCAGCGCCATCGCCGGAAAACCGCGGATTCGCCGGAAAAACGAGTTTTAACTCTCACCGTTTTTCGTCTCGTTCAATCCAGATCTGAGCTAGGGTGACCCCTAAGCTCATCTTAGGTTCGGTTTATACCCGATTCCACCAGGATCTCGTGACTTAAACGATTTAACGGTGTCGGCTCGTCGTTTCGTGATTACATCAAACGGGTTTAAGCTCATACAATAACATAAAATCATTACCTTGGATCGGGATCAGTTTTCCTTGGTGATTTCCGCTGGAGAGAGAGAGAGAGCAATATGAGAGCGAACTAAGTGTCTGTTTTGGGAGGTGTATGGAATGTGTGTGAAATGAAATTAAATGGGTAATTTTTGTCTTATATAGTTATGGATCATGGACTTAGGCCCATGATTTTTCCTTCCTTCATAACCCAAGTTCATAACCCATACCCATTTAACCCAACACTAGCCCAACTCATAATAATTCATTCTTTCGTTTATTAACCGAAACTAGAAAAACGGGATGTTACAAGTCTTCCCTCCTTAAAGAGGTTTCGTCCCCGAAACCTAACTATTACATAAACAAATTCAGATAAAACTTGCACATCTCTTCCTCAGCTTCCCATGTAGCGTCCGATCCCTTGCGATGCTTCCATATCACTTTCAATAATGGAATAACTTTACGATGAAGTTGCTTTTCCTTGCGGTCAACTATCTCGAATGGTTGCTCAATGTAGTACAACAGTTCATCAATCTCAATATGGATTAATGGTACATGAGACGTGCCATCGGCTAGACATTTTTTCAGATAAGAGACATGAAATGTAGAATGAATTCCTTCCAACTCTTCTGGTAAGTCTAGCTTGTAACCCACTTCACCTACTCGATCTAAAATCTCAAACGATCCAATGTATCTCAGACTCAGCTTTCCTCTCTTCCTAAAACGAATGATTCCCTTCCAAGGCGAGAACTTGAGCATCACACTGTCACCAATGTTAAACTCAATCGATCATTGCCGCTTATCAGCATACGACTTCTGTCGGTCTTGAGCAGCCTTCATCTTGGCTTTAATTTTATCAAACTTTGAAGACGTTTCTTGCACAACTTCTAAACTTCCCATCTCTTTCTGACCAATCTCACCCCAACATACCGGGGTTCTACATCGTCTACCGTAAAGCATCTCGAACAGTGGCATATCTATACTTGAATGGTAGCTGTTGTTATAAGAGAACTCTGCCAGATGTAGATGATCATCTCAACTTCCTCCAAAGTCTAGACACAAGCACGTAGCATATCCTCAAGGGTTTGGATCGTCCTCTCAGACTTTCCATCTGTTTGAGGATGATACGTCGTACTGATGTTCAATCTCATTCCCATAGCTTCATGGAACCTCTTCCAAAATCTCAAAGTAATCCAAGTATCTCTATCAGACACGATCGATAACGGTCCTCCATGTTTAGATACAACCTCTTTAATGAACAAGCTTGCTAACGTTTCTGACGATATAGCCTCTCGTATAGGCAGAAAGTGAGAACTCTTGGTCAGACGGTCCACAATCACCCAAATGGTATCGTGATGCTTAGCTGTACGAGGTAGCTTAGTTATGAAATCCATGGTGATGTGTTCCCATTTCCATTCTGGTACCTCCAAAGGTTGAATCTTTCCATAAGGCTTCTGATGTTGGACTTTGACTTGTAAACAAGTTAAGCACTTACTGACATAATCTACCACATCATTCTTCAATCCTGGCCACCAATAATCTCTTTTCAAATCTTGGTACATCTTAGTAGTTCCTGGATGAATTCAATACCTTGACTTATGAGCTTCATCTAAGAGTCGACCTCTAAGATCTCCATGGGTTGGGATCCACATACGGTCAAACCTGGTCTTAACACCATGCATGTTTTCCATCAACTCGTCTTGCTGACCAAAAATCCTTTCCTTCTTCACTAGTCTTTCGTCTACCAGCACTTTTGACTGTTCTTTGATGATTTCTTCAAAAAGACTTGAATTCATAATCAGCTGATATGACTTCACTGTTGCAATGACTTCCTCATTTTTACGACTTAGCGCGTCGGCGACCACATTAGCTTTACCATGGTAGTACTTAATATCGCAGTCGTAATCCATTATCAATTCTAACCACCTCTTCCGTCTCATGTTTAATTATTTCTGCTCGAAGAAGTACCTTAAACTCTTATGATCTGTGTAAATGGTACACTTAGTACCATACAGATAGTGTCTCCATATATTAAGAGCGTGCACTACTACTGCTAGCTCTAAATCATGCGTCGGATAAGTACTCTCATGGACCTTCAACTGTCTAGACCCGTAAACTATCACTTTTCCTCATTGCAACAACACGCAACCTAACTCACGATGTGAAGTATCAGTAAAAACAACCAGATCCTCGTTACCATCGGGTAAAGCAAGGATTGGAGCTTGCGTGAGTCTCTTCTTTAATTCTTCAAAAGCTTCTTCTTGAAACTTACCCCAACTGAATACTATCGACTTTAAGTCATACCTGTCAACGGTGCGGCTATCCCAACCTTCGATGAATCTCTTATAGTAGCCAGCTAACCCTAGGGAGCTTCGTATATCAGTCGGATTATGTGCAGTCTTCCAACTTGTTATCGCCTCGATCTTAGCCGGGTCCACTGAAATCCATTCCGAGCTAATTACGTGACCTAAAAATTGCACTTCTTGCAACCAGAACATGCATTTTGAAAACTTAGCGTACAACTTCTCTTTCTTCAGAGTCTCCAATACTACTCTCAGATGCTCGGCATGATCAGACTCGCTTTTGAATAAATCAATATATCATCGATGAAAAAGGTAACTGACTTATCCAACATCGGCCGACACACCTTATTCAACATATTGCGGGAGCATTCATTAGACCGAATGACATCACGAGGAACTCGTAGTGTCCATACCGCGTCCGAAACGTTGTTTTAGGGATGTCTGCCTCTTTCACCTTCAATTGATGATACCCTGATCTAAGATCTATTCGTGAGAACCAACTTGAACCTTGCAGTTGGTCAAACATCATCAATCCTTGGCAAAGGATATATATTATTTACCGTAAGCTTATTCAACTCGCGATAGTCTATGCACATTCTCATACTCCCATCCTTCTTCTTCACGAAGAACACTGGCGTGCCCCAAGGGGAAACACTTGGTCCTATGAAACCTTTGTCGAGGAGTTCTTGTAGTTGGGATATCAATTCTTTCATCTCAGACGGCGCTAGACGGTAGGTGATTTCGCGACGGGCTGGGCTCCTTGTACTAAATCTATCTGGAATTCTATCTCATGCTCCAGTGGCAACCCCGGAAGATCATCAGGAAATACTTACGGGTAGTCACACACGATGGGAACATCTTTCATTTCTTTCGTCTCGGCCGTAGCGTTGACAACATATGCTAGGTAGGCACCACAACCTCGCCTTAATAAACCCTCGGCCTTTATCATCGAAATGAAATTAAGTCCAGAACTTTCCTTATCACCATAAACCGTCACCTCACTGCCATCCAAGGACTTTAGCTTTATTATCCTACTCTTACACACTATCTGAGCTTCATAATCAGACAACCAATCCATTCCCAAAACTACATCGAACCCTCCTAAGGTCATAACATACAAAGTAATAGGGAACTCATGTCCCTCTAATTCTATCTTACAGTCCTTAACCATTTTAATTATTTTCACCGAGGTGTCACTAGCGGTTTCTACTATGAAGGTTTCAGACACTCAACAACATTTCATTTTAGCTAGTTTACTAAATGTCATAGCTACAAAACTTCTATTCGCACCCGAATCAAACAATACTGAAGCAAAAATACCGTTTACAAAGAACATACCGGTCACAACATCATCTGTCTGGCCTGTTCTTGAGTCAGCATATAGGCCCTAGTTCTTGGCCTCCCATGTTCAACATCTTTCTTCTCACTCCCTCCAGCTTCGCCACTCGTACAAGTCCTCGCCAGGTGACCTGCCTGTCCGCACTTACAACATGTGGGCTTCGCATGGAAATCTTGAGCAATGTGCCCCTCCTTTCCACATTTGTAACAAGCATTCGACCCTGATCTACATTACCCACAATGGGACTTCCCACACTTACGGCACACACCTGACCCAGTGCCCACTTGCATTCTCCAGCGTGCATCTTCCCGTACGTCCTACACGACCTCTTCTCCCACACTCTCGGCTGCTTGTTCTTAGGGTTCCACAACTGAGTACAGGTCATTTAGCATGAGCGACCCACTTTTTATTCTTCTTCTTCTCTTCCACTACCACCTCATATGTCGACAAGTTATCATAAACCATTTCTGCCAACCCTACAGCAGAATCAAAAGTACCTGGTCTACCAGCCTTGACCAAGACGCGAACATTCTGCGACAATCCCCTAAGGTAACACTTGATCCGCTTGGCCTTAGTGTTCACCATGTCTGGCACCAACCTAGACAGGCGGTTGATTTCAGTGGTGTATTCGCGGTATGTCATCTCACCCGCCTTTAGGCTCAAGAACTTCATTTCAACCCTCTCAACCTCCGCATCAGCACAAAACCCCTTCATTACCAACTACTTCAGATCATCCCACCGCATAACTTTGATCTCCTCCCGGGTCTTCCTCTGTTCAACCATTTCCCACCAGTACATGGCTTCATCAAGAAATGGTTAGGTGGCAAAAACCCACAGCTTGGTCGGGACGACACTCGCTAATGCGGATAACCTTGTCCATAGTGGTTATCCATTGGAGAGTAGCGATTGCGTCCCCCAAACCAGTCATCTTCGGCGGGTCGCAACCTTTAAATGACTTGTAGTTGCACCCACCTCAGCCTCTCTTCCCGTCATCAACCTTCACCGACTTAACAACACTTGATTCCTCCTTCTCATTCTCATCATCCTTCTTACTCTTTTTCCCTGACTTCTCAGCAGTATTTGCATGACTTCCAGCGGACTTTTCAGGATTCCAATTCTTCGCAGCAGCTGCTACCGCATGAGCAATGGCAGCTTGAACAGTAGGGTCAAGTTGATACCCTTCATTGTTACTCGGATTCCCATCGGCTGCACTTCCTTCTCCCTCAGCGTTAGTAGCTGATTCTACTGACGGTTCTCGGACAACGCGTGGCCTACCACGACGTCCCGTACGTCCTCCTCTTCCAGTAACTTTCTTAGCTCCAGCCATCGTATTCTATAAGGAAACACAAACGTCATCAGTTAAGGAACCATTTAGTATAAGGATAGTAAGGCTAACATGTAATAACAATGGCCAACTATGATTAGCTGCTTACGTTACTTTTCGTGTCGTATACTATTCCTCTTATGAGTCTATTTGTGCTAATTCTACTTCTAACAGTTAGACAATCAAATAGTTCATATCTTCACATACTCTTATCCCTAACAATTAAGCTAGCATTCATACATTTTTTATTTAGCTATTACGCAAACATTTATTCACCATTCTACTTTACATGTGAATTTAATCACATACTTTACCTTTACTTAGCTTGCTTGAGTGACACATGACATTCTCGTACTGGCTTCTTCTTTCTTTTCTTACTGAAATTTTATTCTCTGTTCGAGTTTAAGCATGTAGGATGCTTAAATCTCTCGAACTTTGCTCTGATACCAACTTGTAAGGCCCCGATCCCGGTGCCCTACATTGGATGTTGGATTTTCTCATAAACACAGTTCTAAATATCAGAGTTAATTAAAACTTTACGCGGAATATAAAACTTTCATAAATGTTACACAATAGTTCATAACTTGTCTTAAAACATGTCATTTAGTTCAAACATTAACAAATAAATCTTCATATGCTAGCTTCTTTATTTATCTACCATGTGTCTCCCTTCAAGCTAGCTGTCTCATCCTACTCACCTGCGTCCATACTAAAAGTCACCTACACTGAGTGAGTTCTAGTTAATCATACAACATACAATCACTTAACATACTTGCACACATGCCCGAAGGTGTATAAATTATTCATACTTTACTTTACATACATATCTATCCTTACTATGTTAAGGGCCTTCCGCCCTATACCTTCTCCGATATTGTTAGGGTCGGTTCCCTGCATTCGCTGACATTATTAGGGTCGGTTCCCTACATTCGCCGACATTATTAGGGCCGGTTCCCTGCATTCGCTGACATTATTAGGGTCGGTTCCATACATTCGCCGACATTATTAGGGTCGGTTACCTACATTCGCCGACATTATTAGGGTCGGTTACCTACATTCGCCGACATTATTAGGGTCGGTTACCTACATTCGCCGACATTATTAGGGTCGGTTCCCTACATTCGCCGACATTATTAGGGTCGGTTCCCTACATTCCCCGACATTATTAGGGTCGGTTCCCTACATTCGCCGATATTATTAGGGTCGGTTCCCTGCATTTAGTACATTGTACCATACATGTCCGTACATACCTTTCTTAATATTATGTACAATATCCGAAAATCGTTCACGTTCCGTCATCATAACATACATACGTCATTCATATATCATATATATATCTATAGTCATATATTTGACTATCACCTGGCAGCATATGCAATATCCGAAGATAGTTCAAGCACTATCATCATAACATACATATATCTTTCACTTATCATACATACACATCAATCATGCCTTTAACTATCACTTTACGGTACATGCAATATCCGAAGATCGTTCATGCATCGTCAAACACTCATCATACATAAATCATACAAGACATACACTTACCCCTTAAGGTAAGTGTATTAACTATCACATCGAGAATGCACACAGCCCCGAAAACATAATAAGGAAGTGGGGATAGAAACTCACCTGAACGCGATTACGTTCACCGTTTATTGTTAATCCTTTCCTGAGCTGAGCACGACTAACTATATAATCATACATATATTAAATACGGCTCTAGCTCTTCTTATTATCTACTTAATTAGTCTCACGTATCTAAGTCGGTTTTACTTCATTGGATCATTACCGATTAGTTAATCGTTACTCGTTAACCTTTAAAGGTACATTTCATAAATTACCAAAGTCCAAGGGTTATTGTGTAATTAACTCATTCTTTTCTAAATCCAGGGACTGTTCTGTCATTATGTTAAACTTCTAGTTCGTTACTTATCCTTAACGAATTGGGTTACCATAACGAACTGGTTCCTGTAACGAATTGCACCCTTTAACGAACTGGACTCCTTTGCAAACCATTCCATGTAACGAATTAGTCCATCCAATTCGTTATCTCTTCTAACGAACTGGCTATAACGAGTCAAGGGTGATTCATTATCTCTTCTAACGAACTGGCTATAATGAATCAAGGGTGATTCGTTATCTCTTCTAACGAACTGACTATAACGAATCAAGGGTAATTCGTTATCTTTCCCTTAACGAATTGGATACGAACAAAGGCTAGTTCGTTATACAACCTTAAACGAATCAACTAGCGAACTACCCCTAGTTCGTTAACTTCCCAATAACGAATTAGGGTTAGGTCAGAGAATGTCAGAACATTCTCTGACATCTCTTACCTCGTATTCCCTTTTTTCGGCGCCGTCGCCTGAAAATCGCGGATTCGCCGGAAAAACGAGTTTTAACTCTTTTTTCACCGTTTTTCGTCCCGTTCGATCCAGATCTGAGCTAGGGTGACCCCTAAGCTCATCATAGGTTCGGTTTATACCCGATTCAACCCGGATCTCGTGACTTAAACGGTTTAATGTGTCGGCTCGTCGTTTCGTGATTACATCTAACGAGTTTAAGCTCATACAACAACATACTATCATTACCTTGGATCGGGATCAGTTTTCCTTGGTGATTTATGCTAGAGAGAGAGAGAGAGAGAGCAATATGAGAGAGAGCTAAGTGTATGTTTTGGGAGGTGTATGGAATGTGTGTGAAATGAAATTAAGGGTAATTTATGTCTTATATAATTATGGATCATGGGCTTAGGCCCATATGATCTTTCCTTCCTTCATAACCCATACCCATTCAACCCAACACTAGCCCGACTCCTAATAACTCATACTTTCGTTTATTAACCCAAACTAGAAAATGAGATGTTACAGATCTATGTCAATTTCACTATGTGTTGCAATGTCTTCATGCTACCAACAATCAAAAAATGACCTATGTATAAAAAAACCATATATATACCAAATAAAAAATGAATAACCCAATTTTGTACCTTGTCAACACTAAGAGTAGCAATTGATTCAGATCTATCCGTTGACTAAAACTTTGTTTTTGTCTTCAGATCATGAATTTTCGTAATCAAAGACTCAAAATTGATAACAGAAAACATTAGAAGATAATAAAGTTAAAACCTTCATTTTTGAATTCAAGAAAGGCAAAATTTGACCTTTTCGTATGTTCTTATTCACCCCAAGTTCCTAACATAAAAATAAATAATAATAACCCGAAACGCTGAAAATATTAATTTACTACTTTAAACAACATTAAAACTTATAATCACCTATACGAGATTTTAGCAATCAACAACTTGAGTGTATCTAACATTTTAATAACTGAATAGATATTTTAGTAATTTATTACTTCATAACTATAATTATAGTTATAATTGAATCATATTATACCTTAAACTTAGGTGTTTCCAAATTTATTAACAGAATTGATTGGTGATACATAGCTTTTTATTAAGGATGAATGTAAAGTTAAAACGGTTTAAATGTTTTGAATTATTAAATTTAATGTTATGTTTTATTATTTTGTTAGTATGAGTGTTACAAACGTAATAATAAAACATAAAAAAGAAAAATAAGCTATGATAGGTTAAAAAAATAACATAAACACATAAGAAAAATTATTTTGAACCTCTTCTAGTAAATATTAAAAAAACTACGACAAACTAATAATCATGTTAAACAATGCCAAGAAATAGTGCAAGCTAGTACACTAACATAATAAATTATTAACATAATCAAAATCTAACTTCCTTCTCAAGAGTATTTTGAATTAATTTTTGTGAAAATAACTAAAGTAGTAGTTTCATATGCATTTTATTTCATCATAGCATGAAATCTTAGAAAATGGAGAGGTAACAGCTTTTGCATAATTTATTCTCATACTCACAAAGATTCTGTGCCAAATTTATTGAACAAATTTATTGAACTAAAAATCCCTTAAACGTGGAGAATTTGAATTTTAAAAATAAATCATTTTGATTAGTAACTATATCAAAATTCAAAATCCATAAATAAGGTTTACATCTTATGATAAGGTTAATAATGTGTTTTAATTTAGTCAAAATCAATTGATAAATCTATAATTATACCTTACAATCAAATAACAGCATGTAAACGGATTAAAAAGGAGCATAAAACGGGTTCATCCAGTGATGTAATATTAATTTCTTTTTGAATTATTATATTATTTAGAAATTCTAGGAATGCTTAGTATTTATGGAAAGTAATAAAATAGACCAATAAAATGGTGTCATGTGAAAAAGATGTTTTAATAGTATAGGCAGATGGGTTGTTGACTAATTTAATTTATTTTTGAGTTATTTAATTGTAAAGAAATTTTTAGAAGTGGTTGTTATATTTGGAAACAATAGGAAATGACCAATAGGAAAATGGCAAGTGGGCATAAACTAAATTGATTTAATAATATAGTTAGACATTTTTATCTTCAAAACAAACAAAAATATATAATGTAAGATAAAATTTATTAGGATTTATTAAGTTTTTACAAAATCTTTAGGGTATTTTAAATATACTGTTTGTTGCAATCAAAAACTTTGACAATCTTAATTTTTAACTGAGATAATTCAGGTTAAATAAGATGCCTAATTATTGTAGTTACTAAAATAAAATTATTTGTCAAGATTACTCTTATACCCTCATAATAAAATTAATTTGAATATAAAAAGAAAAATTTTGAATGGTTAAAATGATTTCTCGCATTTGTCACACTAAGATCATTTCTCTCCTGAACTTAAGCATATATATATATAAAGGATCAAATACGGATTATCGTACTTTACATACGCGACACCCTCGACCCTAGATTTCAAAAAACACGCGGTGGCAAATTTGTAAATTATTTCAAATCGTTTCCATCCTAATTAACCGTTGCATCGATTCAACCATTGTCACCGGCGTCATTTGCTGACACACACTTAAATTGATTTTGAATTGAAATACGTCATTTGTTGAAACCCAGTTGCAGATGTTCCATATTTTGTTCATATGATCGAATCGATGGTCAAATTGACGGTCGATTGATAATTGTTTGATGATTACGAGATTATATGAAGTGATTTCAGTGTTCAATTTCATGTTACTGGTGTTTAATTTTTTTTGTTAGTTTATAAGTTCTGTTTAGAAGTTATGAACTTTAGGTTTTTATTTATTTATTTTTTTTAGTTTAGAAGTTCTGTTTAGAAGTTCAGAACTTCAAAACTTTTTTAAACATCCAGAATCTCTTTGAACTTTTAAAGATGTTCATTTTTTATGAACACCCAAAACTTCATTTAAAGTATTAGAACGTTTAAAGATGTTCATTTTTTAAACACCTAGAACTTCATTGAACGTATCAGAACGTTTATAGGTATTCAGTTTTTTTTTTTCAGAACGCTTAAACATATTATTTTGAACCATAATCAGAGCTCGATTGAGTGCATTATTTCTGCAATTCCATAATCGATTGATAAATCTAAATACTTCTACACATCAATTCGATTGATTAAATCATCATTTTGGTCAGAACGTTTAAACTTTGAGCAGATGGTTTATACATGAACTCTAATCATAGCTCAATTAAGCGTGTTAATCTGTATTTTCATAATCGATTGATGATTCTAAAGCCTATTACACATCAATTCGATTGATTAAATCATCAATTTTTGATCAATTTAAAGATTTTTAATGTTCAATGACGTTCTATTTCAATTTTGGTTTTTGACTTTTGAGATTTTCATATTGTAAGTTGTGATTAGAGTTTAGAAATTGGATGAGATATATTAAGGAGTTCAGAATTTGGATCGGATTTGATTTTAAATCGATTAATTTGATCGCGAACTACTGTTTGGGTTATTTACGAAACTGCCACCGTGTGAATTAACATCAACGTTCAAAAATATCGTGTACCTAATGTACGATAACTGATTATTGTACGTTAACCTCCACCAATATATATATATATATATATATATATATATTAGTAACAGAGTAATCACGTATATAAGATTATTTTTTACAAAACAAAAAACCGTCAGTAAGATTTAATCATTTGACAAGATAATAAATCGTCAAGGTTTTGTAAGGAATAAAAGACGTCCTAATAACAAATTAAACATACTGACAGAGTTTCCTTAAATACTAACTGCCAGTTTATAATTTTTACTTAGCCAGTAAATTGCTTTAACCTTTACTTAATTATCACTTAATTAATATTAGAACCATTTCTTAAAGGGGTGTTTTATGCCACGATTCAATACTTTATGGCTTAGCCCATCATAATGTTTATTAGTTTACAATAAAATAGAATGGAATAAGAATTTCTTACTTGCACAAGAATGATAAAAATACACCAGAAAGACTCCAAAGCTTGAAGTTTTTAATAATAAGAGAATATTTTATAGGAATGCCGAAAGAAAAGAGGTGCTATGAATTAGCGTGCCTCCAACTAAAAACTAAGCCTCGATTTATAGGGAAAGCACACTGGAAAGAAACAAAATAGATAAAAATAAATTTGAAAATAAAATATTACATAAAGACAAAAGATTCCTTATTGGAGAAGCCTAGCCGTTTATATTGGCATCTAAAGTCTGCCTTATGGGGCTTTGTCAGAGATTCCCATCATGAAGATGAATTATTAACTTTTGCAGAGATTCCCACTCTATAAGAACGGCGCGTTCCGGGGTGTGAAGTGGGAGAGAAGGGATGTCATAATTGGGGTTTTGAATAAGACGACCTTTTTATTTTTCATTTTTTTTCATATTGATAATGTATGAAGTTGAAAAAGTATGAATAACGGGAGGTGTGAAGTTTTTTATCATCCTGGCGTCGAGCTATTTTTACGCAGGACCTTCTCTACAGTATCCCGAGTAGGGCAAGTGCTTTGTCACTTTTGATTCATTTCTTTTTCCTTGTAAGTATTGCTTTCGGGAGATTCCCCTGGTTGATCTATGAATTCCTCTTGGAGTTTTTCTAAATATTTGTCCAAGTCTGCATCTAGACATGTGATATCCTCTGTATCATAGGCGTCTCTTGCTAAACATGAGAATTTGTTAGTCCACGGTTCTGCGTCTCGAGTCTTTGTATTTATCGTTATCGTATTTTCCGTTTGATTTATGTAATAAACAAATATTTTATCTTTAAGTTCGTTAATGTAATATCTAGTTCGCTAAGGATGTTTAGAGAACTAGATCTAAGTTAGTTTCCCTCCTGATTCGTTAAGGATGTTTAACGAATCAGGGGGTGATTCGTTAAGTTATTTTTTTATTAATGTATGTAAAGAAGTGGACCCTAGTTCGTTATGGAATGTTAACAAACTAGGTCCATCTTCTATATATAGTGACCTCTGTCACTGATAATTTAAGTTTTGGAGTTTAACTTTAACGAATTGTTGTTCAATTCTCTCTCAAGCTTCACTCTAATTATTCAATCTAATATTATACATACACATACTATAAACTAATACTAATTTATAAACAATCAATACATATAATCAATAGCAACAATGAACTAGATCTGTTAAGTATTAATTGAGCCTTGGATCTGAGATCTCACAGGCTTTCTCAAGTGGTATCAGAGCTTTCGGTCGTTCGATTGCTCTTGATTCGTGTGTTTAATTGTAATATGGACTGTTTTAGTGTTAATTTTGGTATAAGTTTGATTACGGTTTGAATTTGATTCAATTTGAGCTTGATTTGGATTGATTATGGCTCAATTGGATTGGATCTGAGGTTGTTAAGGTATTTGTGGGTTGTGGTTGACTGGAATTGAAGTTTGGATTGTGTTTAGATTTTTTTAGTTGGATCTAGATTTGACCGAGAACAGGGGATCGTTTTTGGTTGAATTAGATATTGATTATGGTAAATTGAGTTACTAAATGGATATGATTAGACTCGTGATCGATTTACGAGTAAATTGTTAGGTTGGATGTGTGAATTGGTTGAGAATTGAGGTGGTATTAAAAATTTTCGTTTCTGGTTTGTGTGTTCTTCATTTCCAGAAATTTGGAAATCTTCTTTGAAGATTTGAATACATATTTGGTTCGTTAAGTGTTCTACTTAATTCGTGAACACATTCACTTTGATTCATTAACATATTTAGCCAATTCGTTATGAATTTTGGTTGATTCGTTAACCAGTTCGCTATACATTCTGATTCGTGACAACTGATTCGTGTGACACGTGTTATACCTCGTAAACTGTTTTATAACAACCTTTGCCACATGGCATTGGTTGTCAGAGTTTGTTACAAACCGTTGTAACAACCCGATTCGCTATAAGTTGATTCGTTATCAACTATAGCTGGTTCGTTATCTAATTTGCTAAGTCTCTCTTAGTGATTCGTTACAGAATACTTTCTGATTCGCTAAGCTTATACTTAGTGATTCGTTTAGCCAATTCGTTAGTTTGACTTATTTGTTGACCATCTGATTCGTTGCTTAATTCGTTAACTTCAATTCTGATTCGTTACCTGATAAACCTCAACTTTGTTAAGGTTTGACTCGTTGATTACTGTTCATAGTTCGCTACAACTGTTCACAGTTCGTTACAACTGTTCACATTTCGTTAATTAAAATTTTCAACTTTAACCCCTGGAGTTTGAAATTTTGTATTTCTCAAACATGGCTGGTATGTATGCACTAGCTTCACAGAACATGTTAATGCAACAAATGTTGCAACTGGATACCGAAATAGGTTCACATTCAAAATAACCTAGACTGATGAAATTTAGCGACTTTGCTAAATGGGAACCCCGTTTTCGTGCTCATTTGGGTTCTGTTCATCCAGACTGCTCATATTGCTTAGATGAGGTATTTATTGTTCCAATGATTGGAGATGACACTATTGGTTTTACTCCTAAAGCTATTTCTCAATATTCACAAGAAGAGAAGAAAGCATTAGAGATTGAAACAAAAGCTTATTCTACCCTGACTATGGTTTTACCCGAACACATCTTTCATCAAGTGGGTAGCATAAAGATCTGTGCTTCCTTGTTTCAACATATACGTATGAGGAGTATGGGAAATACAACTAAAAGTAAGAAGGTAATGCTTAAGTTTCAATTTCGAAACTTTAATTTGTTAAAAGGAGAAACAGTAGAAGAGATGACTACTAGGTTCAATCACTTGATTGCTGAGATGGATAAAATGGGATTGGAAACTTCTGAAGTTGACAAGATTGACACGATTAAGAGTGCACTACCAAGTTCTTATTCAACATTCCTAATGGTTTTAAAAGAGAATAACTATTTTGTGAATGAAGACTTGACTGCCACTGAATTCTTGCAAAAGATTGAAGCAAGGGAATATGATCTTAAGTGTCAGAAATCCTCCATGGATAGTCAAGATCCTGCTTTCTATGGTGGTAGTATGCCTCTAAGTTCTACCATTTCCCCTATCACTGCTTTTCTCACACAGCATGCAGGTGAAAATAAAACAACAGTTTATAATGATCCTAGAGCATGTTTTTACACAACTGGTAATTTCGGATCACATTGTGTTTCTGTTGGATCTGGAAATTCATCTACTACTAATCCATTTGCTTCACCACCTAGTGTCAATATGAAGGAAGCTGAACATAATTGTGCTTTTCTAACAGCTTTCATGTCCTCATATGAAAACTTAGTGAGTAGTAAGATAGCCACAAGTGATCTGACCGATGAGGATTATGATCAGATTGATCCAGATGATTTAGAGATTATGGATTTAAAGTGGAACATGGCTATGATAGTTCGTAAGGTTAAGAGATTCATGCAAAGGACTGGTAAAGATCTTCCTGCTTTGAACAAGAAATTGGGGTTTGACAAATTAAAGTGAAATGTTACAATTTTCAAGAGTTCGGGCATTTTGCAAAAGAATGTGACAAGCCGAAAAAGGAGTATACTGGTCCTCATGGTCAAAATCAAAATTCTTCAACACCACGAGGTAATGATGCTGAAAAGAAACCATCTAATTCTGGGTCACAAGCAATGTTAACTGATGGAAATGATTGGTCACAACGACTACTGTGTAATGACAATCATGCTAATTTGGCTATGTTTGGGCTGACTAAAGACTTTCAAGATACATGTGGAAGTGAGCTATCCTCTGACAATGATTCTGAATCTGATTCTGACGAGTCTTGTGACAAGCCTACTACTGTGTTTGCATGCATGGCTAAGATCAATGAGGTTAGTCATTCTATCTCTGCTACTTCATCTGTTAATGTAACGTGTGTTGAATGTGAATCTAACAAACCTAAGTTAGAATCTTTAAAGAATCATAATGATAATTTAGTGAGAGAACTTGCTTCACTAAAGGATACTTATCGACAATCTCTTGAATCTCAAATGAGATCTCGAGAAAAGATTGAAGCACTGTCGACAAGTAACCACGATCTCAAGGCTGAGTTATCTGTGAAAATGACGATCAATGGTCAAAAGTTTCAAGAAATTATGAAACATAGATCAAAGATAACCGATCTTGAGAATGAGGTTCTTGAGTTGAAGAACAAATTGGGTAAATTTCGAAACTCTTCTTTCTTGTTGAATGAAATTATTGATGTATCTGGAAATCAAAATGATTCAAAGAAAGGCATCGGTTTTGTTGAAATTCTGCCACCTTTTCACGATGACTATAAAATTAATCCTTTTGCTAAACAAGAAGAAGAGGTAATTGTGAAAGAACCCGTGATTTCAGAAAATACTAAACCTTTTAAAACTGAAACCTTTAAAACCCAATTTGCTCCTCAAAAATCTCATGTTGAAAGCAACAAAGTCTTTGTTGAAAATGTTGACAAAGTAATTATTGAGGATGTGTTTGAACCAGAGGTTATACAAAAGAACAAAAACATTCCTAGTTCTAATCATATTCTTTGCGAGCCTCATGAAATTGAGGAAGCTGTGTATGGTTCACACAAGCCTCATGTGACAAAGACAGAATAAGTGAAAGTTAAACCTATGAGGGCAAAGAAGTTAGAAACACAGAAAATTTCTGATGAGGACTTGATGCGTTTTATTAGTCCTCTTAATTCTAATCCATCATCTGCTAGAGTTTTTAAGTTGAAGGGTATGGACACAATGTTCACTGAAAAAGATATCCCGATTAGTATCATTAAACCAGAACTAATTGAGAGTGTCTTTTACAATGAAACTGACAAGTTGAAAGAGTTGGAACGTCAATATGTTTGTGCCAAAACATCAAATTCATCAGACCCAATATTTAAAGCAAAACAATTGTTAAAACAAGCTAAAAAGGTTCAGTTTGTTAAATCAACGAAAATAGATACATTGAAAAGTTTTTCCAATTGTTCTAACCTTGATTTTTATATGAAAAAGAAGTATGTCACTTCTGATGATTTGGCCAAACGATTCACTAAAAATGTAAGTTATCAACCTTCGGTTGCATATGTTTCTGCCAGACCACAACATGGTCATGTTGACATGCGAAGTTGTTTTTTGTGTGGTCAACAAGGTCATGCAGTGAGAAACTGTGGTCAACAGAAAACTCAAAATCTCCATCCTTTTGTCAAGGACCATTCAAAACCAGTTCCTGTGATAAAAGAGATCTTGAAGCGACCTGTGTCATGTGAGGATGATACACACATTAAGTTCTCAAATGTGAATCCTCGAAAGGTAATTCATGTGAGTGAAACCCATGGCCAAGTGAAACCAAAATTCATTCCAACTGCGCCCATATGTAAGAACACGAATTCAAACATTGTTCAAGCTGCTTATCTAAGACGAAAGTCTAGGAAACCGGAAAACATATTCGCAAGTTGCTAAACAACAGTTGAAATCTGTTTAAATTAATGATCAAAGAGAAAACCCAAAGGTGCCCAAGACTGAGGCCTGGGCTTCCTTTTTGAACTAATCACTTTTACTTTGTGTGTAGGGTACATCCAAGACTGTGTCTGGTGAAAACTGGATAATGGATAGTGGATGTTCTCGTCATATCACTGGAAATCTCAACCTATTGACCAACGTAAGAAATATCCAAGGGGGTTATGTAGCGTTTGCTGGGAATTATGGGGGCATGATCACACAAGAAGGTGAAGTTACAAATTGTCACATTAATTTTGTAAAGGTTAATTACTGTGATAAGGTGGACCATAATTTATTGAGTGTTTCGCAAATCAGCGATAAGAAGTACACCACGGTATTTACTGATAAAGAGTGTCTTACTTGAAACCGGGATACGTGGGTCTACAAACGACACGTTAAGTAAGGAGTTCGAGAAGTCCATGCAAACGAAGTTCGAAATGAGCTCGATGGGAGAGATGAATTTTTTTTAGGGTTGCAAGTTCACCAGTCTGCGACATGAATCTTTATTCACCAGACCATGTATGTGAACGATGTCTTGAGCCGATTCAAGATATCTGCCGGAAAAATACCTTCTACTCCTATCCCCGTGGGTCACAATTTATCACCGGATGAATTGGAGGATACCGTTGATCCTACCCTATATCGTGCCATGATCGGATCTTTAATGTATCTAGCGGCTTCTCGTCCCGACATTATGTTTGCTGTTTGTCTTTGTGCTAGGTTTCAAGCAAGTCCCTGAGTGACTCACCTAGCTGCGGTTAAGCGAATACTTCAGTATCTGAGGGAAATCCAGACATCGGGTTATGGTACCCCAAGGACGATAACTTTGAGCTTACTGCCTTCTCAGACTCGGACTATGGAGGTTGTAAGATCAACTTCAAATCAACGACGGCAGGGTGTCAATTTTTAGGAAATCGGCTTGTTTCCTAGCAGTGTAAGAAGCAGACAACGGTCTCCACTTCAACCGCCGAAGCTGAGTATGTTGCAGCCTCGAGTTGCTGTTCCCAGGTTTTGTGGATACAACAACATCTTCGCGACTACGGTGTGTAGTTTCTTACGACTTCTATTTTGATTGATAATTTTGCTGCAATTTATATCACAAAGAATCCTGTACAACATTCAAAAACAAAACATATCGAAATTCGATATCATTTTATACAGGATTGCTTTGAGAAGAAATTAATCGACCTTGAGAAAGTATATACTGACAAAACGCTATTGACAAACGCGTTTTCGATTTTTGCTTGATTTAAAATGGATTGAAGACCCTCGCTGATATCCTTAAACAAGGATGACTATATTTATTTTCTGTTATTTTTTATTTTTAAAATTATTTTGTTTTTAGGTTTTAGGGGGTGCAAACATTAGAAAATACAAAAAATATTGTGCTTTTCATTTTTATAGATAAAATCCAAAAACATTAAAAATATTTTAAAAATTCAAAAAAAAAAAACATTAGAAAATTTTAAAAAATCAAAAATATTGTGATTCTTTTCTTTACTGTTTCTCTTAAAATATTTTCAAAATATATTTTAAAAATCCAAAAACATTTAAAAATTTGAAAAAGACAAAAAGATTGTGTTTTTTTTTCAGTTTGTACAGAAAAAACCGAAAAAAATTTCAAAAAGATTGTGAAGTTTGTTTTGTTTATAAGAAAAGTGAAAAAGATAAAGATTGTGTTTCTAAGGTATGTATAGAGAAAATCCAAAAAGATTTTTGCATATGTTCGCTGAAAAATATGTCAATTATCCAAATTTGAAGGACATGTACTCGTATATGTTTGGTCCTGACATTTATTTGTAAATGATCGGGTTAGCCATTCAGTTGATAATGGAAAGTAGTTGGGGCGTTCGTTATGCGTTTTAAATTATTTTCTCGCTGAAAATTATGTCGGTTATTTAAGTTTATCGAAGTCATCGCTGAAAGAAACACAACTTGAAAACACACACAAATTTTTTTTTTTAATTTGAACAGTAACCAGTAGGCGAAGTTATGCTTAACTTCGCTTGATTCCTTAACTTCGCTGAAACTCTTAACTTCGCTTGCTACTTAACTTCGCTTGATGACAACTTCGCCTGAGATCAACTTCGATTGGTTGATAACTTCGCTTAAACTTATAACTTCGCCCAAACCCTACGAACAGTGATGGCAACTTCGCCTGATGAACCCAATGTTTTTGCAGGTTTTAATTTGACGTATTGCGAGGTATGCGAAGGTGTAATGGGTTATATTTGATAGTGGGAGATGGGTAGGACACAAAAACTCGGTATTTCAACGTAAACTAGTCCCGCGAATAGTCGAAGGGAACGATTTCTACACTCATGTGATAATCCCGAACCACACAATCACGAGCAAATACTTTGATACCAATTGTAGGTTCCCAGCCGGATCTACACGGAAGTATCTCGTACTACGTAGGTGCGGAATCCCTACGTAAGACGATACGAGCGTTTGATACGATATACGTTAAAACCAAGCACAAATCCATGTTACAATACACAAAAGACACGTTGTATTGCAACCCTTCAATACGGATGTTCAATCACAATTACACGTACTGGAATCCTCTCATAAAACAAGCCGTAGCCAAGGCATATAAAGCCTTCGACAACTTCGCCTAACAGACTAGGCGAAGTTGTCAATAACTTCGCTTGTCCACAAGTTCGCTTATATTAGGCGAACTTGTGAGACAACCAATACAAATCAAAACAAAACCAACTAACACGATTACAGACACTAGATACTGAACTACTGACATAATGCACCAACAGACTCTCCCTTGGCAGTAGCTTCATATCTCTTTCTTCAATAACTTGTCTTGTAATCCCAAAAATCTCGAGTCACTCGTCTTCAAGCATGAACGCCTTCTCTGACACAAACGGAAACTACTCTTTGATATTTCTTGGCTTCATCTTTTCATGCAGGAATACAGAATATCTTTTTCTCGTCTAGCACCTGCAATTCAGCTTGAGACAAATTTACCAAGTGCATAGGATCATACACTCTCAGCACCTCTTGTTCATCTTCATCCTCCAAAACCGCTTCAGCTGTTTGACTATCGACATACCACCATTTCAGATTCTTTAAGACATCCTTGGGCATTTGTTTCATCGGCACTTCTTTTAAACACCAGATAGGCTTATACTTCATTACCATCCAAGGTTTGCCATCAGCTCTCATTCCTCTGTCTTTATCTTCAACAAGCTTCCCTTTCTGCGGCTTTAACAACTCGAACTTTCTCTCTTTTATACTTTCTTTCCACACGATCTTCCCAATAATCCAAGCCATATTATCATCACTCCTGTTTATCAACCCCAACTTGGCCAAATCCTTCACCTCACATTCAGGTAAGGTATTCAACGATCTCAACAACCTCGTAATGAATCCCATCAAAGCGTTTAATCACAAATAGCCTCAACTGCTCATCATATAACCAGCATATAATACCCTTTTTCGATTCAGCATACCCTTTGATATTATAACTCTTTTTAAACATAGTTGGAACCGCTGGCTTCTTTGTCTTTACGAACCATTGAGCGTAGCCTTCTTTCCATCTCGGCTGCTCTTCCCATTCAGTCTCATCACTTCCCATATCTTGACCCACATTTGACTTATCAACATCTGGAATTTCATGTTCTACATTATCCTCCACAATCTCTCCCTCTTCAATCTCACTGTCAATCACAATCTCGGCTCCTATCTTCTCAATCTCTTCAACCGGTAACACATCGTCGTCACCTACAATATCGTCATCCAACATCTCCTCATCATCCACTACCACCACATCATCACCCCCTGATCCACCTGCTGCACCAGCTGACTCCCCCTGAGATGTGGAAGTCCCAAGAGTTTGTTCAGTTCTTGGCAACTCACCACCTGCACCTTTCGATGCATTGGGATCATCGTCTCTATCATTACACTTCTTCGTCCTCAACTCATCGCCCTTGCAGCTCGTCTCCCCCTGAGATGCTAAGAACTGCTTTAAAGCATCAAAAAGTTTACCGTGCTCAACCAGGAGGGACGACTGAATCTGATTTTCTGCTACAAGGCGCTGAATGGCGTGAGTCTAGATCAAGTTGATTCTTTAATGTTCTGCCACGACCCTTTCAAGAGTTGCTATCCTTTCTGAGTCAGATAAAGTTGCATCAAAATCAAATCTCATATGAGAAATGTCTTGAGCATACGGTGGAGGGATTCCCAAGGTAGCCGGATCATCAGAAACAGGCTGAAAAGTAACCGCAGGTGGTATTGTAACAGATAAACCCGCGGTGGCAACCAAAGTCGACTCAACAAATCTTGCCACAACCTCCGATGGAGTAAGAGTAGGAGGTGGCAAGGAAACAATTTCTGGAGCCGAAAACTGAAAAGTAGTGGGTGGAATGCCAAAGGAAGATGATGTAGATATCACGGGAACACCCGAGGTGATCGGTCCTGACACAGTCATCAATGCAGGGACCATAGTCATACCAGATAAGGCGGGTGGAGAGAAACGAACCACCCTCGAGATTTCACCAGCTCCCGAGCCTTCACCTGTTCTGACCCTTTTCGATCGACGAATCAATCGATCTAACTCCTCCTCAAAGTCAGATTCACTGTCATCTGTGTCTTTCTTTCTTTTTCCATGAATTCTTTCTTGGGCGACCAGAATCTGTCTTGCTTCAGCAACATCATCAGCTGAGGAGTCAGAGTTGGTTCTTTCAGAATCAGCTACAGACGTAGCTACCATCGACACATCAACACCAGAAACCTTTGCTACTGAGACCTGAATCTCTGCCTCAGGATCAACTCGCTCCATATCAAAGAACCCTTGGCCACCAAAAGCAGCTTCAAGGTCTACCTGTTCCTCCGGTGCCACAACAGGAGCAGCAGGCAATGCTTGCTGTACCACAGGTGGTGGTTGAGAAACAACTGCCTGTTGCGGTGCCAGATCCCGAAACTCGTCTCCACGAGGAGCAACATACGCCGGGTTTATCAAATAACCAAATAACGGAGTATGTCGTGGACGAAGCTCTGGTTTACTTTGAGCACTCGACGATCTGCATTGTGCGAATATCCTCTTGCTGACACTCTCTACATATCGAATTGGACGGTGCTGAGGTAGCGTAGGAGCCACATGATTCAAGATCATTTGTAAGAATCTTGGATACATCAAGAATCTTTCACGATCTACCGCACGTCTCTGACGATCTATTTCATAAAACACCATCTGACTGAAGCTGTAAGGCTTATTGTAAGTCAGTGCTGTCATAGCCGATTGCATCGTTGCACCCATACCGTCCGTACCAGCCTTACGACCCGACATGCACAGGATCATCACATGCATGAGAAAATGCCATTGATCCAAAAAAAATCCCTTACGCCTCTGAGTGTCACACAATGGACCGGAATAGCCCATTCGTAAAAATGCACCATCTCTGAATGGAGCAGTAAAGTCTGTAGGATCATCTCTAGTTTCATTCCCGAACTGCAAGGCGACCCTTATCTGCTCAGATGAGAACTGCACCTCCTGAGTGTTAACTGTGGCGCGCATGACTGGGGGCTCGACTCTACAATCATATTCTACCGTTTGCCAGAAGTCTTCAACGTTCGACAGAGAAATGGGCAGAGTTGTAGTAATAGCATGGAAGATACGCGAGCGAATAAGGAAAGAGATGATCTCGCGATAATCATCTACACCTCTAGCATCCGGATCCAGCGTGATGTACATATTGTGACCCGGAAAGAATTGACGGTTGTTATCACCACCTTCGTCACCACCGGCTCCTGCTACAACTGCCATATCTGCATGACAACTGGTCTAAGTTCGAAAATCGTCAAAGCAGATCACAACTTCGCCTATTACCATGAGCGAAGTTATGATAGCTTCTGGTGTACAGGCTAAGTTAGGGAAAGGGAGAAGTTGAGTACAACTTCGCCTTTACTATAACCTCGCCTGATAACAGATAAGCTTTTAAATAATATAAAGAACCAGGCGAAGTTAGGTATATGGCGAAGTTAATGATAACTTCGCCTAACCATAACTTCGCCCCTTGAACAACTTCGCCCCTGATTAGTTAAAAATTAAAGCAGCAGGCGAAGTTAAGCCTAAGGCGAAGTTGAGAACAACTTCGCCTAAACCTAATTTCGCCTGAACTGAAACGGAGACAGTTCAGTAGGCCAGACGAGGTTTGTTGGTGAAATTAGTGATTGTGGACAATGAAAACATGTTACAAAAGAGATCTAGACGATCAAATTGGTTACGAACACGTCAAAAAGAGTTTGAAAAGTGGGTGTGAAATGGTTTGCATGAACGAGGTCCCAAATCGGACCAAAACGACATCTAATTAACATGATTGACAAGAATTATACGTAATTTCGACCCTACTCACCTTTAACACGGATTGGAAACGAAAAATAACAAGGTTTGATTTGAGGAAATAAGTTCGCCGAGGGTGATTAGAGTATAAGTTCACCGGGTTTGAGAAAATGTGCAAAGGGTTTGACCAAAAACTCCTTTATATATGTTTGAAAAAGCTCAGGCGAAGTTATGGTTAACTTCGCTTATCCATAACTTCGCCTATGTGACAACTTCGCCCTTCAACTTCGCTTACCCTTAAATTTACAAAATCAGCCCTCAAACCTTTGAACAAAATGCAACTGTCTTTTAAAATCCTCTGTGAAAGATTTAAACTTTATAATCAAAGAACCAAGTAACCAAGCTTTGAAACATAAAACGAAATATACATGAACATTTTAGTAATTAAGTTCACGGGATCAAATTTCAGTCTTGTCGGGGACCAACATGTTTTAGAAAAGATCCGAACAGGAATCATACTAATTAAATGGCTGTCACAGAGATCCATGTTCAGCGGTATTACGACATAAAGAAACAGGTTGTAAGCAGGTATACAACTTAGTATGGTTTTCATCGCTTCAGTGATACGGATTAGGTTCAATTAAGCTCAAAATTTAGATGGACATCACCTCAGAGATTGTGATGCCTCCTATCTATTCTCAAAGCGTATTCGGCTTTCCCCAAGTCACCCCGAGTTGACCTCGACTCGTAGTGTCTGATCAAACAGGTAAGTACATGTTGATATTTAGAGTCTTCTTCCCGTTCTCTTTCTTGCCTCTTGATTGACAATGATAACACAATAGGCTTCAGAAGGCTTAACATTTTTTTTTTATAAAGATTTACATATCTTCAAACAGTAGACTACTGCAAGTCCCGAATCTGGATCACTGCAGGTACTTGACACCCTATCTTTTCGGACATCAGAACACTCACGGGCTCGTGTATGACTGGGTAATCGCTTTTCTGCCTATCATTCGGAAAGATGTATATGGAGACATACACAACTCTGAATGAGTCTCCACTTTAGATCGAGAAGATTTAGTTAGTATCACTTCTACTTTTACGCACCATAAAAAGCTACCATAACATACAATGACTGTTCTAGAGTCTTTTAGGCCTAATAACTTCACTAGTTAAGCACACAGAAATAGTTTGTGTATCACTTTCCAAGGTTGGATCAATTTTTTTAAAAACATTGTATTGAAGCTTCTTAAGAAGTTATAGACTTGAAAAATTATATCATCTCCCTAAAAAAAATTTAAATTTTATCGCCCCGATCAAGTCAAAGTCATCAGGTAAACGGCTATCCTGAAGATCCAATGGATCAGCTGGACCGACCACATACGAGTATGTGTCCTTCTAACTAAGTATGAACGACTATTTTTCAGCGAAAGAACAAAACCCATCATAAACCGCCCCGGTCACTTTCATTCATCTGGTCAATGGCTATCCTGATAATCTACTAGTAGAAGTAAGGACCAAACATATCCGAAGATGTGTCCTTCAAACTGAAGCAACCGACATAATTCTAAGCGATTGTTATGGTTTTTTTTTTTTAATAATAGAAACGAGAAACACGGTTACTCGGGATTGATCATCCCATTAAGCTCAACAAGATTTCGAAAACGAGTTCGGTCAAACGCTTTAGTAAAAGATCAGCGAAATTATCTAACGAATCAACCTTTTCGAGCACTATTAATTTCTTCTCAGCACAATCCCGTATAAAATGATGACGAATGTCAATGTGTTTAGCCTTGCTATGTTTTACGGGATTGTTAGTTACTGAGATTGCAGCAGTGTTATCAATGCAAATAGGAGTTTGAATGAAATTCAGACCGTAATCACGCAATTGCTGTTGTATCCACAGAACTTGGGAGCAGCAGTTTGATGCTGCCATGTACTCTGCTTCACAGGTGGAAATGGTTACTGAGGTCTGCTTCTTGCACTGCCATGACACCAATCTTCCTCCCAGAAACTGGCATCCACCGGTTGTCGATTTCCTGTTCTGATTGCAACCTCCATAGTCAGAATCCGTGTAAGCAACCAAGTCCAGGTCTCCCCCTTTCGTGTACCACAAACCTAGCTTAGGCTTGCCTTTGAGATACCGCAATATCCTCTTCACTTCCTTCAAGTGAGTTTCCTTCGGGCTTGCCTGAAATTGAGCACAAAGACATACTACAAACATAATATCAGGTCTAGATGCAGTTAAATACATTAAAGAACCTATGATTGCTCGATATTGGGTGGGGTCCACGTCTTAATCACTGTCCGAATCAGCACCCAGTTTGTGGTTGACGCAAACCGGAGTATCAAATGGAGTGCTGTCCTCCATTTTGAAGCGTTTGAGAACGTCTTGGACATATTTAGTTTGATGGATGAACATCCCATCTTTCGTCTGATCAACCTGCAATCCTAAAAAGAAAGTTAATTCACCCATTGCACTCATTTCAAACCTCTTTTTCATGACTTCTTCAAACTTCCGACACATGACGACTTTTGATGCAGCAAATATGATGTCGTCCACGTAGACTTGAACTAGTAGAAAATCTCGCCCTTTTCTCTTGACAAACAGCGTGCTGTCGATCTTTCATCTTAAGAAACCCATTCTCAAGTAAGTAATCTGATAAGGTTGCGTACCGGGCATGAGGGGCCTGATGTAGTCCATATAGCGCTTTACTCAGCTTGTACACATGATCAGGAAAGTCAGGGTCAGGAAAACCCGGAGGCTGTTCAACGTATACTACCTCATCGACTTTACCATTAAGAAAAGCACTTTTCACGTCTAATTGGAACACCTTCATTTCATTGTGTGCAGCGAATGCCAAAAATAGTCGAATCGCTTCCAATCTTGCCACAGGAGCAAACACTTCATTGTAGTCGATTCCTTCTTGCTGATTGAACCCTTTCACTACCAGCCTCGCCTTGTTCCTTATGATTATCCCTTTCTCATCTCTCTTACATTTGAAAACCCATTTGGTGCCAATAGCATGCACATTCTTCGGTTTTGCAACTAATTTCCACACTTCCATCTTCTCGAACTGGGCTAACTCTTCTTGCATGGCTTCGACCCACGAGCTGTCCTTTAGAGCCATTTGATGTTCTTTGGTTCAATCTGGCTGGTGAAGCTGGTGTATAAGCATTCATTAATGATACCCGTTTCTTTAATGCTTGCACACAAGTGTGCTCATTCAAGCTTCGTCTAGTTTGTACACCGTCAGACAGATCACCTATCACGTTCTCCAAAGGGTGATTTTGTGAACTCCAGTAGTCGGAACCGTACAAACTTCCAGATTGTTTTCCAAGTTCGAAGAGAGTTCATCAATGGGTGATTGTTGTTGAGAATGAAACGGGTTGTAAAATTCTTCCTCGGTAGTGGCAGCAGGAGTATCAACAACACTTGACGAGGAATGTTAACTTTCATTGTATCTCGGACGTTGCACAATATTTTCTTCCTCATCATACAGAATCTGTGTAGCAATTTTCTCATCAACTTCTGCAAAATCCAAATAAGGCATATTAAAAGATTTGAATAGTTTATCATAGTCGAAAGCTTCAGCGGGTCCCGTGCTAGGCTTTGGTGATTTGTAACTTGTAATGTCCGTGTTACATACCACCTCAACCTTGCTGTTCGATAAATTAAAGACTCTTCTGTTGGGTGTACCAACAACATATCCGACTAAAATACCTTCGTCGGCTTTCTCACCAAATTTTGAGTTTATCTTTAATATCGTACATGGGGACCCGAATGGTTCGAGACCATTCAAGTTTGGCTTTCTACCATGCATAAGTTCATAACAAGTTTTATTCAATTTTTAACAGTTAAAACACAATTAAGGATATAACAGGCTGTGGCAACAGCTTCAGCCCAGAACACCACGGGAAGTTTAGCATCAGCCAGCATGGTTCTGGTTCCTCTCAGCCACCCCATTTTGTTGCGGAATGTACGGGGCACTGTACTGATGGTCTATCCCTTTTTGTAAGCAGAACATCTCCATCTGGTAGTTCTTGAACTCTGTCCCATTATCACTCCTGATGTACTTAACCTTTCTCCCAACAATCTTTTCAACCTTGGTAATCAAGTTAATCACCAACTGAACCATCTCATCTTTTGCCTTCAGAAAATATACCCAAGAGTATCGAGAGTAATCATCGGTTACTACCAAGCAGTATGAAGTTCCACCTAGACTCTTTACATTCACGTGACCAAAGAGATCCATGTGAAGCAGGTCTAGTGTACTGACGATTGAGTTAACCTTCTTGGAGTGATGAGGTTTCTTGTGTTGCTTTCTCTTCTTGCACGACAAGCATTGATCTATAAAGTTAAAATTCTTCAAGGGAACACCCAGCACCAGGCCATTCTTGACAATGTAATTCATTTTGCGAAGATGTATATGCCCCATTCTTCGATGCCACAATTCTGACTCAGATTCAGTTGCCTTGGACAAAAGACATGATTCTTCGGTTGTCATCTCAGTTGACCTCATATCCATTACATATGTGTTCTTTTCTCTTGGAGCTCTCATCACCACCCATGCCTCTGGTATCTTGAAACCAGAATAAAGGACGATTGCCTCGTTTTTAGTAAAATGCACCGTATAGTCTTTATCACAAATCTGAGATACACTCAACAAGTTATGCTTCAATTCTTCAACAAAGTTCACCTTCTCTAACTTCATTTTACCATTTGTCACAGTTCCAATACCAGTAATTCTACCGCCACTCTCTCCAGCAAAACTTACCCTACCTCCTTGAACAGGTTTCCATTCGTGTAACAAATTCTTGTTACCAGTCATGTGCCGGGAACACCCACATCCACAACCCACAGATTGTTTACAGTCCTGTTCAACTGTTCCTGCACAGTTAAAGAAAAGATTAAAATCTGGGGACCCAAGACCTATTGGTCTTGGGTCGATTAAATCTGTTAAACGGCATCCCATACTTTGGTTGTCCAAAGTCAGTTTGAGAATGATTTCTGTAAGTCCTAAAAGGAAACCTTCTTGAGGATTGACTATGAGGCCCTCCAAACCTTAGTGAATTAACCGAATTATGATGGTAGGTTTGGTTGTTAACTGGGAAAAACTGAGATTGATATCTTTGAAATCTTGGTTTAGTCCAATGTCTGAACTTTGGTGAGTTGTATTCTTACCATTATAGTAATTACTATTCGTTTTATTCTCAGTTTTCGTAGGCCTCATACCTCTGAATCTCTGATTTAGAGGACAATCAGCAATCAGGTGTCCTATTTGATTGCATCTGAAACAACTCCTGTGTTCAACTTTCGTCTCAACCGTTGTTTCAGATGTTGAGGTTGCATTACTATTCATTTGTCTAACATATGGTGGGACAAACGGGTTTAGGGGAGAATTCTTTTCAGTTGGCTTATATTCCTCCCCACGTTTAATTAACACTACCTCTTCTTTTATCTCACTAGATTCGGATGTCTTGTCCGAATTTGATGAGACAGAGCTAGGAATAGAAATCTTAACATTCGAAACAGGTTTACTCATTTCGTTTTTACTCACTTCAGGTTCTTTAATCGAAAGTTTGACAGGAACTGTCTGACTAATCTCAACATCAACAGATTTCTGATTACTAGGATCATACGTATAGTTATGGGTATATGGTGGAGGAACTTCAGAAAATCCAATTCCCCTTTTGTTAACTGGGGGAACGTTGAACACTTACGATGTGATCAAGCATTGCTGAGGAATTTCTAAACTGTTCGATTTTTCTGTTTAATTCCACCACTTTTACCTGGTAATCAGCTATCTGTTTATCCCTTTCAGCAATTAGTTTGGTTTTTTCCTCTAAGACTTCATAACTAAGATCAATTACTTGTATTTTATCAGCTAGACTGGCTTTAAGACTTCTGATATCTTTATCACTAGCTTTTATTTTTACCGAGTAGCTGTTTTCTCTAGTTTTAGTGTAATGATGATCTTCTTTTAACGTTTTAAATTGAGCGTCCAAACTAATAAACTGATCAGTTACTGTTTTCAATTGTTCAGACAGATTTTCACATTGCATACAATGAGGTTCAGAACTTACCTCAGAGAGCTGATCGTTCACTTCTGCCATATAAGCTTGATTTTCTCCCGTCTCTTTCTCACTTCCTGCAGTTTCGATGTTCACCAAATTTGCCTGTTCGAAGACTTCCTCAACCTGTAGATTCCAGTTGTACCCACCATTGTGTCTAGATACCATAGCCCTATTCTCACTACCTCCCCCATTCTGTTGTGCCGGCCTGTTCTGACTACGTTCGACTCTTTCATTTGTACATTCCTTAGCAAAGTGACCATTCTGTTGACAGTTATAACATCGAACCTTTGACTTATCAAAACCTGGTCTTTCGCCAACGAACTTTCTACATGTTTTCTTCATGAATCTTTTAACCCGTCTTACTATCATAGCCATCTGCCACTGCAGGTCCATCTCTTCTAGATCATCAGCATCAATTTGATCATAGTCTTCATCCAAAGTTGCGGGATCGACTATTTTATCTTTGATGTAATTCTCATAAGATGCAATGAAAGATGCATAGAGAGCAAATTGCTGTTGAGCTGATTTAACACTCATGGGCATCTGTGAGTAGTTGTTGGTTGGAACATTTGATGAAAAGTTACCAGTTGTGGCTTGAGGTTTTGAAGAATTACTTCCTGCAGCTACGAAACATACATCACCATCCATGTTGAGAGTCACATGACCATCATGAGTTGAATTTGAGTTTGAGTCTCCCTTTGAGTAATAAGCAGAGGATTCTGACTTTGAACTTGAACTTGAAGTAACTTTCGCACCATACATTCCCGGATCCCGAACCTGATCAGTTGGTGTCTCTTTCCGAACCATGTTAAGTTCAAAAGTTCGTAATTTATTGACTGCTGTTTCCAAATCAATATTGGCAAACTCTTTATCTTCTCTCATCAAAACCGTGTACATTTCCCATTTCGGTGGAAGAGCATCAAGAAGTTTTTCTACAATCTCTTCTTCTTTATAGTCAATTGAGTGATTTCTAAGTTCGGTCATCAGATGATAATATCTTGTGATGATATCATCAAGTGATTCATTTTTCAAATATTTGAACACCGAGAATTGGGTTTTTAGTAGCTTAATTTTGGATGCACGTATCCCCACATTACCTTCATATCGATTTTCTATCGCTTCCCATAGCTCTCTAGCGGTTTTGTATTTCTTGAAGGTGTGAAGAATCTCTTGTGGAAGAGCCAGGGTGATTGCCGCATGAGCTTTACTCTCTGCCTCATACATTTTCCTCTCCTCCTCATCCATCTTACTGTACTTCTTTATTTGATCACGAACTTCAAACAAGGATGTTGGTGGAATATATCCGTCTTGTATGCACACCCACATCTTAGCATCTTGATATTTAACATACTGTTCAAACCGATCTTTCCAAGCAACGAAATCGGTACCCTTAAGAATTTTCGGAGCCTTAGTTGCTGAACCGGCCTCAACTTCCATTTTCACCAGTTCCGTAATGTTTATCGAAGTCATCGCTGAAAGAAACACGACTTGAAAACACACACAAATTTTTTTTTTTTTAATTTGAACAGTAACCAGTAGGCGAAGTTATGCTTAACTTCGCTTAAGCTTAACTTCGCTTGATTCCTTAACTTCGCTGAAACTCTTAACTTCGCTTGATGACAACTTCGCCTGAGATTAACTTCGCTTGGTTGATAACTTCGCTTAAACTTATAACTTCGCCCAAACCCTACGAACAGTGACGGCAACTTCGCCTGATGAACACAAGGTTTTTGCAGGTTTTAATTTGACGTATTGCGAGGTATGCGAAGGTGTAATGGGTTATATTTGATAGTGGGAGATGGGTAGGACACAAAAACTCGGTATTTCAACGTAAATTCGTCCCGCGAATAGTCGAACGGAACGATTTCTACACTCGTGCGATAATCCCGAACCACACAATCACGAGTAAATGCTTTGATACCAATTGTAGGTTCCTAGCCGGATCTACACGGAAGTATCTCGTACTACGTAGGTGCGGAATCCCTACGTAAGACGATACGAGCGTTAGATGCGATATACGTTAAAACCAAGAACAAATACACGTTACAATACACAAAAGACACGTTGTATTGCAACCCTTCAATACGTGATGTTCAATCACAATTACACGTACTGGAATCCTCTCATAAAACAAGCCGTAGCCAAGGCATATAAAGCCTTCGACAACTTCGCCTAACAGACTAGGCGAAGTTGTCAATAACTTCGCTTGTCCACAAGTTCGCTTATATTAGGCGAACTTGTGAGACAACCTATACAAATCAAAACAAAACCAACTAACACGATTACAGACACTAGATACTGAACTACTGACATAATGCACCAACAAAAACAAACAAGTAGAATAAAGTATGTGATATAAACATAAAGAAACGCCAAATAGAAAGAGGTGTTAGTCTCTAGAAAAGTCTCGGTGAGGATGGTAGAAATGTAATAACTTGTCATACTCAAGCCTTATACTTGTTTGATCACCCAAAAATAAAATAAAGCAAATAACAAGCTTTGAGGTTCTGGACACTGTGAGTCTTTATGCGGCTTAATCATCTGGGTATTCATATGCGTGGATATTTCACTCGCTTTTAGAGCAAACCCAATGTCATTAAAATTGATCACTGATGTACTTCGTACAAATTCAAATTACTGACTTGATCAAAATCTGCTGTTAGTCATACTTTGTTCCTCCCTTGCGCGCTTCTCAATACCATTAAGAAACGGACCCCATGGGATACAATGTATGTAAGCCGACAGATGGACTCGTGTATATTCACTCATAGTAAACGAAAATCAATGCATTGCTCATAAACTTTTATAAACATCAAATTTTGATCAACAATATAATGGTTTAAGTCAAGTTGGGGTGATATGGAAAAAATCAAATTAAGCTTGAACCGAGATTAGAGGCTGATAGTTTCTGATATTCTGTGCTTTAATTGAACCGTTAATCATATCAAAAAAACACTTGAAAGTTTGTTATTAGATTTAAGTGGACAACAATACCAATGACCAACTTAACACCAGTCACAATATCGCTGAAATATATAAAGCTGTGGTGGAAGGACAATCTGGTCAATATGATTCTCTGCTCAAACTCAACAAAAATCCAAAAATATGTACTGCTTTTGAAAATTTAAATACAAAAAGATTCTATGCTTTCATATTATTTAAGTAATTTAAATACCTTAATCGATGTATCGAGAGCAACCATGCGCTCTGACATCAATTATGATTATTTAATTCATTTTAAGTTATCAGTTTCAGAACGTGAAACATTTTTTAAGTTATTCGATTATCGAGATAAAGGTTCTCGGTAATTCTTTTTAAGTTAATATTAATTATTTAATTTATTAATTCCTTAATTTATATTAGTTTTTAAAATTCATTGATTTAATTTATTTAAAAATAAAATTAAATAAAATATAATTCGTTAATTATAGATAACGAATTAGGCCGTTTTTAACGAACTACATCCTAGTTCGTTCCCAATTCGTTCCCTAATTCGCTTTCGCACTCTATAACGAAACACACCCAGTTCGTTATACATATTTAACGAATCAAGACAAGAATAATTTCTAATTCGTGATGCCACGTGTGTATTTTAACATAACGAATCACTTGATTCGTTAGTTCAAAATTCAAACGAATCGGCTGATTCGTTACATTGGGAATCGTGATGTGTCAGTATATGGGACGGCGTGCATACGAACCGTCTCACTATTCACCATCTTCTTCATTCCATGTGTACTTTTACTCTGCCAAAATTTTCTTTGAATTTCCGATCTTCGAATTTCGTTGTTTTGATTATACCTCTGTGTTCATAAGGTAAAGATGATCGCATCTTTGTGATTTTCGTCAAAAATGGCAAAGATTTGCTATGTTAATTATGAGAATTTGATATCGGGGTTTTAAGGTTTATAAAATCTTCATTATCGGATTAAATACCCGGTTATAGTATTGTATTTTGATATCACTGTAATCGAAATGGATTTCCGAGGCCATTGGTGATCTTTAATTATAGTTTGATTTATTGGTTGCCGGGTTAGTGATTGATTGTTGTTTTCGGGCTGTTACGCTGTGTTCAAACCCTTAATAACCTAACTTATTTCATGATTCTGAACTTCAAATCGACACCATTTGCTTCGCATTGTGTTTCCGAGATCTTTACGACTGTCGATTCGGTTGTTCAACGATTATTATGGAATACTCGATACTGGAAACATTCTGTTGACTTTCAGTGTTCTTGATTAATTTTGAATTTGACCAGGAGAGTCAAACATTAAGTCATATTATGGCCATTCGTTATATTTAGCGAATTGGAATTCATTTGTGTCCAATTCGTTAAATAAATCACACGAACTAGAATAGCAAACCAGTTGATTAACGATTCAGATGTGTATTCGTTAATTTTTAACGAAATAAAGTTTAATTCGTTTCTTTATAACAAAATAGAGTTTAATTCATAAACACTCAATAGTAGTTCGCTATTTCTAATTAGTTTTTAATTTACTTGATAACAACTTAGCTGATTCGTTAGAAACTTTATAGCGAATCAGATTATTTCCCTAACGAATGACATATTTAAATTCAATTTTCCAATTAATTTTTTTATTAATGTTACAAATGATAAATTTAAAAGTATTTTTGTTATGATTATTGAATTTTACTGATTCTTGTTATCATTGTTTTTAGACTGATGGCTGATAACATGGAACAAGATCCGCCTGTTGATGCACCACAACAAGTTCAAGATGCTGAACAACCAGCGGAGGAAGTTCCTTTACTTCCTTATGACCCTCGACATAATGTGTGTGCCTTCGTTGATACAAACTTTCCTGATGAGGATATCTTTGGTGGTATGCTGGCATTTATACGCCGTTCTCGTATCCATTACACCGTTAGTGTTAATCTGGATATTTTATATTTAGCATTGTTCGTCAATTCTGGAACACTGCTCAATATGTAGAAGTTGAGGATCATATTGCTGCTGTGGTTAATAACAAACCAGTTGTCGTCTCAGCTAAAACAGTTCGAAGAGTGTTACAATTTGATGATACCATTGATGATCCTAGTGAGTATGATAAAGAACTGATCAAGGGACTGTTTAGACGATTGTTTTATGCTAGCAGTCTTACTGCGTCTATGTATAACAAGGCATACTTGTGTCCCCAATACAAGTATTTACTTAATGTTCTTATTCACTGCCTTGGTGGGCGTAAGGCTGGGTTTGACGAATGTCGTGCTGCATTACAATCGGCATTTGTTGCACTTGTTCTGAACAAACGTTACAATTTTTCTGAAATAATTTTCCATCATATGAAAGAAAATTGTATTCCTGGAAAACGATGCGTGAAGTTCTTGATGTATCCGCGTTTTGTCCAATTGTTTATCAACGATCCTATCAGGGATTTGGTGCTTGATCCGAATGATGTGAATGATAAGTTTATTCTGGACAACATGAAGGCAGACACCATGAGACGATTGAAACTGTACCATCAATCTCCTCCTCCCAGATTCAAGAGATTGATTGGTCATCCTGCAAATCCTGATTATGTATGTCCTCCCGAGGATCAATGGATCCATGATGACTCGGATTCCGAGTGTGAGGGAGGAGAAGGTGGGAACAATGATGGTGATGATGGAGGTGATGGAGGTAATGGTGGTAACGGTGGTAATGGTGATGCAGCTCTTCGAGAACAACAAGCTGCAGTTGAAGCTGCGTTAGCTGCTACTATTGCTGCTCAACGAGAATGTAAACGAAAGGGTAAAGAGTTGGCAACTGAAATTTCATCAAAGCGTCGAGTGTCGGCTAGAGCTGGCATCTCGTTTGGAGTTCAACCTCCAAGGTCGTCCACTCCTCAACGCCCGGCGGTGCCGCTTACTACTAGCACCCGGAGCTTACTTTGACGACTACGCTTACGTCATATCCACAACTTGGTATGATTCCTCATTTGGTCTTATCTCCTATACCAAGACTGACGACTGCCACTTCCGTGATTCCTCCTACAGTAACGATGATGCCTCCCCCAGATATTTCATTTTTGAGGATCAGTCGACCAATGGGTCCAGTTCAGCCAGTTCCTCCTTCTTTTGCTGCTTCACCACACGATCAGCAGATGAGTATGGTATTGAGTCTCTTACATTTGTATGAAAATCAAATGTTTGCTGATCGTATTAATCAAGAACGTATGATGGAGAATCAGAAGAAGCTGCTCGGCTATGTTTCCTACTGTCAGAAAGAAACAAAGGCCCTTCGTGAGATTGTTGAGTCTCAGGGGGGGAAAATCAAGGAAAAAGAGGAGCTTATTCTGCAACTTATATGCAAAGATGACGCGCTGAAAAATCTTAAGAAAGATTATGAGGATCCAGATGAATCTGGTGTTGGTGGTGAGACTAAACAAACTCAAGACCCAGCTTCTGGTGCGGGTACGAGTTCGGTTGATGATTCGAGCAAGCAGGTCATTGTGTATCATGATTATTCGGATGCAAAACCAATTGAGATGATTGAAGCCAATACAGTCATATTTGTGGATGAGAAGGGGGTGGTCAGGAGTATGGTGAATTGAAAGGAGATTGAAGAAGGTCAGTTTGTTGATAAGTCTCTAACACGAGAGCAGATTTCCATTTTTCTTGGTTTGAATAACGATGAGTTGACCATGTTAGAGGCTGAACCCGATGTTGAGGTCGAGAATGATGAGGAGATCTTGAATGACCCGTTCATTCAGATGAATACGAGTTTTATTTATGAAGATGAGGAAGTCGAGGTTGAATATGCCACTGCTGAGCAGTATCCTGACTTGTTTCAACACACAAATGTTGATCAAGGTGCTCCTGTATTTAATGAGAATACTGTAAAAGAAGCAGAAGATCATTTGAGAAGACTTCCAAAGCGAAGAAGGTCGTTGATACAAGATTTGACTTGCTTGAGAATCCAACGGATGATGACATTGCTAGATGGTTTAATCAGAAGAAAGTTGGTAAGATTATTGATGCATTTCGATACGTGGATCAGGAACAGAAAGAAGAAGCTGCTGCACATGCCAAAGCCAACCAGAAGACTACATTCAATGCCGTGTCAAAAGTACAAGGTGATATCGTTTCTTGGCTTTTTGATTCTGATCTTAAAGTATGTATTGTCAAATGGGAGAAGGGCGTCCAGTACTACAAAAGGATGTCTGATGTTCTCTCATTACCGAGATGGGACGTACGTACTCTGGCGTATCGTCCATTTATTAATAGTGGTAGGAATCATCTTGCAAAGTGGTTTCACCAACATTTATTGTTTGAGGTAAACCATGGTTTTAAATTTTTTAAGCCACAGATTCCAATCCGCAAGCGTCTCGATGAGATCGACCCAAAGACAGGTTGGAAAAGGCTGGTACTTAAAGTAATGCCGCCGAAGACGATGAAGTGTGTGCCGGTGAAGCCGATGAACCAACACATGCATTTATCTTTCAACCGTTGGTACTACGACAATCGTACTGGCGAGGCCGTCATTGTTCTGGGTAAAGGGTTAAAGACTGAGCTGATCAAGATTATCGACCCGATGTGGCTAGTAAACTTGACTGAGACCGACAACGACGTGCTACACAAGAATAAGATATTGTTCGAGCGCAATGAAGACTATGATCTGGCTATGCAGTTCCAACGCGTTGTGCGTGTATGTTATGAGAACGGAATTCATAGTTGTAGAGACTGGCGGTCCAAGCGTTTCAAGTAAAGTAAAGATAAAGGCAAAGAGCTCAATACGAGGGGGTGTCTGTTAGTACACGGTTCTGCGTCTCGATTCTTTGTATTTATTGTTAACGTATTTGCCGTTTGATTTATGTAATAAACAAATATTTTATCTTTTAGTTGTTAATGTAATATCTAGTTCGCTAAGGATGTTTAGCCAACTAGATCTAAGTTAGTTTCCCTCGTAATTCGTTAAGGATGTTTAATGAATCAGGGGTGATTCGTTAAGTTATTTCTTTATTAATGTATGTAACGAAGTGGACCCTAGTTCGTTATGGAATGTTAACGAACTAGGTCCATCTTCTATATATAGTGACCTCTGTCACTGATAATTTATGTTTTGGAGTTTAACTTTAACGAATTGTTGTTCAATTCTCTCTCAAGCTTCACTCTAATTATTCAATCTAATATTATACATACACATACTATAAACTAATACAAATATATAAACAATCAATAGATATAATCAATAGCAACAATGAACTAGATCTGTTAAGTATTAATGGAGCCTTGGGATCTAAGATCTCACAGGCTTTCTCAGAATTCATTATAATCTCCTTGACAATTAGAAGAAATTGACATAGCCTTTGAGGAACTTATTGTAGAAAAATATTTATTTAGTTTCTTCTTCATTTCTTTCATATAAGACTTAATAATCTCGGACTTTGAAACTTCTTGCTTGCCTTCTATAAGCCTTTTCGAAATATGTTCGAATGGACTACTGAGTTCTTTTTGTTGCTTCTTTGTTATTGGGTTTTATAATATTCTATTCACCGTGTCTTGGCCTTCAATTTGTTTGGTAGACACATTTATCTGGATCATCTTTGTCCAAAACTTTGTATAACAGGTAATTTTGAGACATGGTAAATTGTCCCTTAGGTTGCACCCTGTGTTTGGTTTCTATTTCCAAATCCATGGAATAGAAAATTCTATGGGAAAGTATATTGAGGCTATTCCCTCAAACCATAAATTATTATTTTTTTGCTTCTATAATATTGGGAGATACTTTAACCCATTCTAGATATAATCATTTAAATGGTTCGGGAAGAATTTGAACTGTTGGTCCATATAAAATGAACCATTTTTGAAACCAACAAGGTATACATTGCTTAAATATATTATCACTAATCTTTATGAACCATGAATGTTTACTTTTTGATTTTCGAAAAATAAGCATTTTTCAAACCCTTGGATATAATCCCAGTAATTATATTTATATGGCCACCTGTCTCGGGATATGTGAATTCCCTTTCCTTTAAGGTGCTTAATCCCAATTTTTGTGGCGGTATAATTACTTTTATAAAAACTTTGCTGAAATTATATGTATTTTTCTCTTTTTCCTGTGGATAGAAATGTCTTATTTCTTCTTTTTTAGTAAGCTGCAAAATATTTTCAAAGTATAGTCATGTTTTATAAGACGATGCATCATATGAAGCCGACTCGGTATATTTTTGCATAAGAACCCATGGATCATCAAAGAAATCGACATCCTCTTGATTTAAAAGAATTATTTTCTTTTGTCTCCCGGTTATAAACCAAGAATGTTGAGTCAAAATTTGACCCAAAAGAAGTATAATGAAGATTGGAATCTTCTCAACCTCCTCTGAATTCACTAAGTATGAAAATCCGAGCACACTCGGATTGCCGGGCAAGGTTTTCTTAATCTAGCAAGGTATTTTGTCCATCGGGCAAGGTTATCTTCTAGAATTATTCTTTAGTGTATACCCAAGTAGGGTTCACTATGTCTAGCAGGATTGTTATTCTTAGCTGATTAAGGTTTACCTCCGGGTAAGCTCTTGGCTAACCAAACTTATGAAGCCAAGTGATTGGAAGATCGGGCAGGGTATTCATCAATAACAGTGGTTCGAGTAAGCTTGATGTGAGTAATTAAATATCTCAAGTAACATCAGGCAGGGTTCAACTAAAGCAGCCTACAGTGTTACCAAGCACACTTGGCTTTGCTAATAAGCTATTCCTAGCAAGGAGCTGAGGGGACCATTGAAGAACAAGGTTGCTTGTAAGGTCATGTCGGGCAAAGTTTGATGTGATCAAGAAGATTGAAGTCTGCTAGGTGAGTACTTTCCTTTGGAAAATACTCCAAGTAAAGCCTACCCAGGAAACTGTCCAAACACACTTCAAGGTTACCAGGTCTACCCGAAGAAGACTAGGCACAAGCCTACCCGGAGAAGACAACCTATCCAAAGTCTACCCGGAAGACCTGTTTTTACACTTAGCTTGGTTTTGAATATGTATATTATATTTAGGGTTTCTAGATGGAATGACAGCTGTTTGGAGGTGTCAGGCCTATAAAAGGAATATTTTAGGGCACGCCTCAATGAGAGACGAGAATAGACTTTTGAGAGAATATTTTTGAGTGTGTCGGCTGTCATAGAATAGTACGGACATAACTTTCCATCAAGAAACCCTAAATCAATTAACATTTGTGTGATTTATATGAATGGAAATATTTTGTGTGATTCTTGTGTGTTAGTTATCTTTCATTAATCTTTTAGCAACTACACTGTTTGTTGTTGTGACACTCGTCAATTTCAGGTTAACTCCGTTAACTCAAACTCCGTCAATTCAAACTTAAGATCACTGGATCTATAACGCACATCTCATTACATTTAAAATAAGGTTTTAAATGACGCTTGACAATCACTACATGTGTAGTCTTTCGGGATTGCACCGAAACGCAAACGAGTTGACGCAAACCATTGGTGAATAAACGAAAAACAACGAAACATTAATTATGTGATAGGCTTATGTGCTATGTGATAATATTGTTTAAAACACTAACTCAAGATGAAAACGAGTTAATTTAAGCTAGAAAAGTAATACTAAAGAGTTGAGGGACCTATGTGTAACATGTTATTATTAATAATAATATTAAACCCTAACCCTCTTCCCTCTTTCTCTCTCTACCCGACGGGAGCCCCCCCTTCTCCCTTGCGATCGGCAGCCCACACACACACACATATCACCTTGTTTTGATCTTGTTCTTCATAATCGGAGAATCCTACACTCGTTTCTAAGCATCTCTCACGTTTCTCTTGGTTGTTTCTGCGTTTTTAAGGTATAAACATGAAACCTTAACTTTGTAAATCATGTATTTAGTGTTTGCATGTGTAATTTTGATTAGATGATGATTGATTATGTGTTAGTTATTGATATTGATGAACATATGTGATTTTGAACGGTGAAAGATTATTGAATCATTGATGGTTTGTAAACCGTAGAGGGTTACTACTGATTTTTGTGATTTATTATGCTCGTTACATGTTTTGAGATATGTCGTATGCTTAGGATGCATGTTAGACGATTGTTTGTGCTTGCTGAGTTTTGACAGCAGTGATTGTTAAACTTGAACGACATGTAACTTGTTGAATATATAAGCAAACTGAGCTAATTATGAGTCTACAAGGTAGTACTCTGAGTCTAGTTTTCAGAAAGTCCAACCACGCTTAATTTGGAGGTGTTTTGGTTACTCAAACGATTTAAATATGATTAAAGGTCAAAACTGGTACTGGACAGATTGTAAGTTATGTTTAGACAACTGTAACTAATTGTTAATTTGTAAATTGGCTGAGGTTGTTAACACTACAGGGTACTATAATGAGTCTAGTTTCTATAAAGTCTAAGTTTGTAATTTTTGGACGAGTAAAAGTTAATCTTTATGATTTTACAAAACTGAAGTGCAAATCTGAGTTGTGAGACCTGCTGTTAAGTTGTTTTGTAATTAGCATATCTCATGAACTACAAGACCAAATGGGTTGGTTCCACTTCTGGAAGTTAACTTGTTGAGTTAAGAACCTAACCCAATTAGTCTTGCATTAACTGGATTTTCAATTAACGGGGATAACAAATAACATTCTGTTGCGCATGAATTTGACTGCTGTGAGTTTGCTGTAAATGTTTTGATCATTGTGAGAAATCTATGTAGAATAAAAATGCAATAAAATATGTTCTGGAAACCTAATTCATGTATGCTTTTGTGACGATTTTTGGTGAATTAATTGAGATGCTATGACCTATTGAATAGAGTAATCTTTCAAGTAGAATTCTGTATTAATGAAACTAGCTGCTGAACTTTGTGAAAATACATGAAACATGCTAATTGCTAGATAATTGTTATGTTTTGACCAAATTGCCTTTGCGGGGAATAATTGCTAGTAATGTACACCATTAACACTTGACACGTAGATAGTTGTTCACACACGTAACGTATCACTAATGTGCTTGTTGAGACACACACGATTCATAAACGAAACACGAAACGTATCTTGTGCATAGGTATTATGTGCCGAGTCTAGAGACTCGATAATAGTTCCGACACTTAGAAAATCTCCTTGTTGTTTTAGAACGCTAGCGAGAGTTTTTCTGTGACGCGCATCACTTGGGTGACTTGTTTTGGAATTCTTCGCAAACAGTGAGTTTCACTTTCCCCTTTTAAACTTTTTAAACACTTTTCACTTGGGGGAGATAACATACTCCGAAACGCTTTTAGATTTTGTTATGAAATTATATATCACTTGTAAAGGCTAAGTGGCAAACGAAACAACTGAAGTCCTACACATCGAACCTTTTAGTATTGGATAATAGCGAGTCACTGTTGAGTAGTACTACTGGGTTTGACAAACCCCACCCAACGCTAAGCTCGACTGGAGGTCGAGTGGGTGTAATTTTGGCTAACACATCACCATGGTCGGGATAGACCTGGTGGCAAGGCACATGATAAACAGTCAGCTTCGGTGTCGAACACTTAGTAATACTTGCTTTATAGGCTAGATACCTATAGATATATAATCGATTTAACACTATCTGGTAACGCTAAACGCAAAACGCTGAACGTAAAACGCTAAACGCAAACGCTTTATTTTATATACACTTGTGAACTTACCAACCTCGTGTTGACACTTTTTAGTATGTTATTCTCAGGTAGCCGAGGCGGGCGCGCGGTATAGGATCATGCATTACTTTGAACGCTTTTTTTTATGCAAACTTGTTTTTAAACTGTTATTATTAATTGGGTTTTTAAGTCGTCCTGCGTGACGCAACACTTGGTTTATGTCTTTACGCTTCCGCACTTATTTACACTTAAATGTTTTCGTGGTTTGAAAACTTTATTTATGGTTTGATTATAACTAATGATTCCGATCCTGTTAGTTCACATCCTCTGACAGTAAAACTCCGTTAGTGGATTTGAGGGTGTGACAGTTATTGATTCCTCCTTTGACAAACGGTTTTCTTTCCTAAAATAGCAACTTTATTTAACTCTCTTGTCGACATATTTATTGTGTGAGTTATGACTTGATTGTGATTGTGAGTGAATAACCGGGACCGACAAGTGGTATCAGAGCTTGTTTGTTGCTGATTTAGGTAAAGAATTTGTTGCTGATTGAAGATCTGTTGAAGAACAATGACGTAAGCAGAACACTGTTTCATTGAAGAGTGACGTCAGCTGCTCTGTTCTTCAATTCTGTCCAGATCTGCATATTACCATTGATTTCATTTAATTACTTTGTATAAAGTTCTCATCTTTATAACTTAATCTTGCTCTAAACGAACCAGATACATCAGATCTGAGGATCCGGTTCTCGGATCTGATTATTTTTCAAAAACCATTTTTTTACTAATCAACTGATTTTTACCTTTTGAAAATGTCTGGTTACGAAGAACAAGAGGTGTCTACTAATAAGATACCTAGACTTAATGGACAGGAAAATTTCACGAAATGGAAAGTCTTATTTGAAGCAGTTTTTTGCTATAACGATGTGGACATGTGGAATTCAATTAAGAATGATCCTCAAGATACTACTGAAGGTGCAAATGCAACTACAGCTATGCGTGAAAGAATGAGGAAGGTGGATAACAGGACCTTAGCCATGATCAATCTAGGACATTCATGGGATATTTTAACCAAAGTTGCACATCATACAACTGCTAAGGCAATGTATGATGCAATTCTTGAAATGTTTGAGGGAAACACTGAATTGAAAATCTATAAAGAAACAAAGACTCAAACAACAACTAGAGAGATTTAGGTTCAAAGATGGAGAGAGATTGAAGTCAATTCTAGAAAGATTTCTAGCAATTGTCAATGAGTTGAGAACAACTGACTATGTGATGACAGATTTTGATTTGAACACCAAGCTGCTAAATTCAATGCCAAAGGAATGGTACACTGCCTGCAAGTTTATTATTCAAAAAACCCAACTTTAATGACTTGAAAGTGGATGATGTAGTCTGTTTCCTTCAGGCTGCTGAGATTGAAATGATTGAGAATGAAATGATCAAAGAAGAGAAGCCATGCTTCCAGGTGACCAATGCTCTCATTGCACCTATGGGAAACTTGTCAACCAAAAACCAACAACAGATTCCCATCATAGAGGAACCATTTGAACATGGTGTTGATACACCTAAAGCTTTTGTTGGTGGTAGTTCAAGCAACCCACAAAACCAATCAAGGTTCAATGTTCAACTCTTAGAAGACAGTGATTCATCCTCAATGGCAAATGGACATACACCTTTTGTTGGTGGAAATGGAAGTCATGGGTCTGATTACCAAGCATTGTTCTCAATGTTCACTGAATCTTATAATGCTTTTGTAGCAAAAAATATGGTTCATACCAGCATTGTTCAAGATAATTTGGAGCAAATAGATGCGGATGATTCGGAGGACATGGATTTGAAATGGCAAACTGCGATGTTGGCTCTGAGAAGCAAGAGGTTATTCAACAGGACTGGTAGATCACTTCTATCAGGGCCAAATGAGAGAATTGGTTTTGACAAGTCAAAAGCCATCTGCAATAACTGCCAACATCCAGGTCATTTTGCCAGAGAATGCAACATGCCATGAAATTTTCAGATGAACCAGTTTCAGAAACAATCAAGAAACAAGTAGCAACAGTACCAACAAAACCAGCAGAGAAACAACAACTTCAACAACAATCCCAACAACTTCAACAACTACAATCCAAACCTCAACAACTTTCAACAACCTCAAATGAACAATCCACAAGTTGTGCCTCAGAATCAAAGTTTTCAAAGAAACAACAACCAAAACCTTCAAACTGTTCCAACCAGCTCAAACAGATCTAATAAAAACCAACCTAGAAATCAGCCTTGGCTGCACAGCATGAGGGTGAATTTGACTGGAGCAATCATGAAGAAGACATTGCAGATGACATCAAGAGGGAAAATGTTGCACTTATGGATTCGATTGAGAAAGATGCTGGAACCTCATCTCAGGTATACTCTACTCCTACAGTTAATTTAAATGAAATATCAACGAATTAAATTTATAAGTAGGCAAGCTGGAGGGTGAGTGTTTTAGAAGACAAACTATCATCAATGGGTATGAGGCAAGTGAGTTGATCAATGAAGAGAAAATTAAAAGTCTAGAAGATGATTGTATAAGCAGCTATAGAGCTCAAAAGAGATACACCACTGAGATAGAAGGGTTGAAGAAGATTATTGTAGAAGAGAAGGTGTTGAATACAAAATTGCAAATTGATAATGAATTTCTCAAGAAATTGGTTTCCACAGGAAACATATATGACATTTGGAACCAAGTAAAAGGGGAAGACAAATACAAAGCAGTTCCATCACCATTTAACAACTATTTTATGCCCAAGGTAGACAAAGAGAAGAGAGATGCATATCTACAGCAATTCAGAGATGTCTTTCAAGACAAACAAGAATTTGTTGATCTCTACAAGAATGTTGAGGTGAGTGAAGAAGGAGAATTTGTGGTTAAGGAAGAATTGAATGAAGAGAAGTAAACTGGAGTACAAGTCTCTGAAGATGATTTTGATTCTGATGATCTGAATGCTGATGACTTAAGTGATCTGAGTGATCAGATCACTGATGAAAAAATCAAGGCTGCTGATACGGGTAGAAGATTAAAGAAACCAGAATCAATTAAAAACCTTCCATTGTATCCACCTTTCACACACCAAGAATGAAGAAACAAAATGAAAGAATGAAGAGAGAGCATGTGTCATTTGACATACGTGAAAAAAAAAAATATAAGCTACAATGAAGTAAGGCCACCAAGCAAGGCTGTATTGGAAAAGATAAAGAACAACAACAAGAAAAAGGTGACTGATACAGTTGATGTTGAAAACTTTATTCCTGTTTATCCAGTTTTCTCTAGTCATGAGGTGTTTGATATTGAGGAAGTGGAAACTTTGGAAGAATATGAGAAGAGGCAATCAAGACATAAGGAAAGCATAGATGAAGAACCTTTGGTTATGAAGAAAATTTTATTTGTCAAGAGTAAAGTTGAAAGACAAAACATCAAGATTGAGGAATTTGTTCCTTTCTCAATTGATTTTAATGGTCCGAAGAATCAAAAGATACTTGGAGTTAAAGCACCTAGGCTAAGTGAAAGGTTTAAGAAAGGAAGTGATCATGAAAAATACAAGGAAAAGTTAGGTGCAAGAAATGTGATGAATATGGTCATCACACCGATTCCTGTAATGAGAGATTCAACATCAAACCTTTTCATGTCCCAGATGAGACAAAGTACGGTCAAGACTTTGTTTTGTACAAGCAAAAGTATGATGCATACCTGGGAAAAGGGAAGGTGTGTAGAAAAGAGACCATGAGTAAAGATGTGTTGAAAGCTAAAGAGGAAACTAAGAAGAAGGAGAAAGCTGATGTCAAGACAAAGACACATATGACTAAATCAGTAAGAAGAAACACATCTCCTAAGAAGTCTGAGAAAGTTGTCAAGAAAAATTTTCAACCTTTGAGAATTATCCAACACAAGACACAAAATCAGTTAAGTCTGATGATTCTCAAGGATCACCAAGCAATGAGAAGACAAGAAACAAAGTTGTCTTTCCTAGAAAGAAACCAACTGAACTAACTAGTAATGAAAAGTTTTTATTGAAACATGGTTACGAACCTCAAGGATTCCTTTGGAAACCTAAGGTTGAAACTAAGGTGGAAGTGATTGATGATGTAAGAGATTACTCAGAAAAGAAAGACTATGTTGTCAAGATTGTGAAAGTGCACTGAGAGATTGCAAAAATCCAACTTCATTTGTGAAAACTCCAAGAGAGTGTGGTTATGAAAATGACAATTCAGACAATCTTGAGTTGACTCATGATGATCCTGAACCCATAACACTCACACCCAATGCTTCTACTGAAACTGAAACTGAAACTGATGTTTTGCAAGTTGAAATAGCTTGCACTTCATCACTTAACTAATCAACTTCTTTGATATGTGCAGGAACAGTCCACCTACTGAATGAAGTGTGGTACATGGACAGTGGATGTTCTAGGCACATGACTTGTGTCAAGAGGTCACTTGTTAATTATGAAGAGAAGTTTGAAGGTCCTGTGGCATTTAGCAGTGATGAGAATGGGGGAAAGATTGTTGGAAAGAGAGTATTAACAAATGGAAAAGTTTCATTTGACAATGTGTTTTATGTTGAGAAACGATAATATAACCTGTTGAGCATATCACAGATGTGTGATAAGGGTTATAAAGTTGGTTTTGATGACTCATATTGTTTCATTTTAAAACTTGAGTTTGTGATCTCACCAGACATGATTATGATGATGGCCCCAAGAAATGGCAACTTGTATGACCTCAACATGAAAGAAGCTGTTTCTAGAGGTGGTACATGTTTTGTTTCCAAAGCCACTGAGAATGAGTCAAAATTGTGGCATAGGAAATTGTGTCATGTGAATCTGAAAAACATGAACAAGCTTGTAAAAGGTGAGCATGTAATTGGTTTACCTACAAGGGAGTTCAAATTGGATGATAATGATAATTGTATATCATGTCAAAAAGGCAAGCAACACAAGTCATCTCATAAGACAAAACTCATTAATTCAATTGATCAAGTGATTGAGTTACTTCACATGGACCTCTTTGGTCCTGTGAGTGTCCCAAGCATAGGAAAGAGAAAATATTATCTAGTGATCATTGATGATTATTCAAGATATACTTGGGTTTATTTTCTGAATACAAAAGATGAGACTGCAGAGTTGATTAAGGGCTGTGTGACAAGGATTGAGAATCAACTTGATAAGAGGGTTAAGGTGATGAGAAGTAACAATGGTTCTGAGTTCAAAAATGGAGTGATTGAAGAATTCTGTGCAGAAAAGGGTATACTACAGCAATTCTCAGCTCCTAGAACTCTTGAACAAAATGATGTTGCAGAAAGAAGAAACAGGACAATCATTGAAGCTGCAAGAACCATGCTAGCATATGCTAACTTACCAGTTACATTTTGGGCAGAAGCCATTAACACAACATGCTATGTTGAGAAAGGGTACTTCTCAACAAAAGACACAACACGAATCCATATGAAATTTTCATTAATAGAAAACCCTATATAAAGTTTCTCAAGCCTTTTGGATGCAAATGTTCACTCTTGAACACCAAGGACTATTTAAACAAGTTTCAAGCTAAATCCTAGGATTGCTTCTTTGTTGGTTACTCTACACACTCAAAAGCTTACAGGGTGTATGTGAAAGATCACATGAGTGTAATTGAATCATCTGAAATTATTTTTAATGAGAATCAATTCAACACAGTTGATGGTGCAGCATGATTGTTTAATCATGAAAAAATGATTAAGTCACTCCAGATTTATCCTGAAAACTTTGATGATTCATTCTACAAGACTAGTGTGATTGAAGAGAAAAATAATAAAACACTGGACTTCGAATAGTTATGGAAAAAGGTTGCAAATAAAGAGAAGGAATATACATGTATAAAGGATCCCTCAAGTGAAATTGCTGAACAAGTTCAAGACATTGATCAGGAGAACATTCACAGTCCAGAACCTGATCGTGCAAACATCAATCAAAACAATCAAGAAGTGCAAAATGATCAAGTTCTGAATGAGGGAAACCCAAGAAACCAAGCAAGTGAGGAAGAAGCTGTATCAACAGCAAGGTTTCAAGATCTGTTTGAAAGATTGAATATGGGAAACAATGGTTCATCCACTTCAAGAAAGAATAATGAAGAAGCACCAGAGTTTCATGATGCTGAAACTGAATTGATCATTGAGGAACCAGATCTCAATGAATCAAATCTTGACACTAATATGTTTGCTGATATGATAGTGCAAACCCCTTATGTTGAAAAGAATCATCCTTCTGAAAACATCATTTGAGATATATACGAAAGAGTTACAAGAAGCCATTCTGAATCTACAAACATCTGTTTGTACTCTTTCTTTCTATCCTATATAGAACCAAAGAACATTGTTCAAGCACTGTAGGACAATAGCTGGGTAGAAGCAATGCAAGAGGAGTTAACTCAGTTCAGAGATCTACATGTTTGGGATCTTGTGGATAGGCCAAGAAACAGATCTGCAATTGGAACAAAATGGGTTTTCAGGAAATAAAAGGGATGAGAGGGGTATTGTAATTAAGAATGAAGCTAAACTTGTTGCACTTGGATGCCTTCAAGAAGAAGGAATTGACTTTGAGGAAGTCTTTGCACCACTTGCAAGACTTGAAGCTATTAGGATTTTTCCTGCATATGCTGCCTCAAAGAACATTAGGGTATTCCAGCTTGATGTCAAGTCTGCATTCCTAAATGGAAAGATTGATGAAGAGGTGTATGTTGCTCAACCACCAGGTTTTGAGGATCCAGTGTATCCTAACAGGGTGTATAAGCTAAACAAAGCCCTATATGGATTACATCAGGCTCCTAGAGCATGGTATGATGAGTTGTCAAACCATCTTCTTGAAAATGGATTCCAAAGGGGAGCCATTGAAAAGACACTCTTCTACAAAAGTAAGGGATCATATTTTGCTATTGTTACAAGTCTATGTGGATGATATCGTCTTTGGGTCAACCAATGAACAAATGTGTATGGAGTTTGAAGAGGTAATGAAATCCAAATACAGTATGAGCTCTATGGGAGAGATGAACTTCTTTCTGGGACTGCAAGTTTAACAGAAAACTGATGGGATTTTCATTTACCAAACTAAATATGTTCAGGGCATCTTGAATAAGTTCAAGTGTCATGAATTCAAAACTGCTTCAACTCCAATGGACACAAGAGAAAAGATGATAGCTGACGAAAAGGGGGAGCCTGTGGATGAACATGAATATAGAGCCAAAATTGGATACCTGATGTACCTAACTGCTACAAGACCTGACGTTATGTATGTTGTGTGTGTCTGTGCAAGATTCCAGTCAAGTCCAAAAGTTTCTCACATGAATGCAGTCAAGAGAATCTTTAGATATTTGAAAAGAAGACCAGACTTGGGGATTTGGTATCCAAAGAACCAGTCTTTTGATTTGATTTCCTACACAGATAATGATTATGATGGCTGCAACATGAGAAGGAAGTCAACCTCAGGTGGATGTCAATTTTTGGGAGACAGGCTAGTGTCATGGCAATGCAAGAAGCAGACCACTTTATCAATATCAACTACAGAAGCTGAATATATTGCTGCATCTGCTTGTTGTGCTCAAGTTCTCTGGAGTCAGAACCAAATGCTGGACTATGGTTTGAACTTTCTGAACACCCCTATTTTTATTGATAATACTGCTGCATATTTCACTGTTAAGAATCCAGTACAACATTCTAAGACTAAGCACATTGAAATCAGACATCATTTTATAAGAGATTGTAGTGAAAAAGGTTTGATTGAGATGAAAAAAGTTGATACAAGTGATAACTTGGCTGATTTATTCACCAAACCACTTGACAGAACTAGGTTTAACTTTCTTTTGAAAGCCCTGGGGATGATCAACCCTGATGTGGTCTGATTGAGGATATGTGCTTGATGTGTGCCTCTATGTGCTAATTGACTATATTGATAGAGGTCCCATAAATTGAATGGTTGTGTGAATATGCTTGAATATGATATTTTTGATGTTAACTGATATGTGCTTAACTCATTATCTGTGCAAATTAGGTATCATTGATGCTTATAATTGTCTATCAGTTGACTGATAAGATGTCAAGTTAAGTAGTTTGAACTATCAAAATTGATTATATGCTTATCTGATGTCATGATTAAATGTTTGAATATGTGAATATCCGGGTCCGACAAAGAATCTTCTTGATCGTTGTCTTGGGCTACATATACATAAGTAGGAGCCTTTGAAGCTTCTTCTTCTTTTTGGGCCTTTATCATGGCCATGAATTTTTCATATAATTGATATAATGCTAAATATATATGTTTCCCTTGTATAATTTATTTAATATTTTATTAGTTTTTATTTGTTTTTAGTTAAGAATTGTATACTACTAATATTATTATGTTTTGTAGGTTCCGGGAGTTGATCGTGATCGAAAAGGGCGAAAAACGAGTCAAACGAGCCTAAACGAGAAGCCGAAACGCATCAGGAAATGAACTGGAATGAGAACCGGTGGGACCGGTCGGTCAAACCGCCCCCCATATTGATAGCGCCGTGCCTCGAGACCACGCGGCGCCTAGACCCAAAAATTCCCGAAAATTTTTTATTTTTGTCAGTTTAAGGCCCAGTTCACTATTAATACACCCTTAACCTTAACCTGAACAATAACCTATAGCCACCAGATGCATTTGGAGTTTACTTGAGCTATTATTCGAGATTCTTGGCTGGTTTGAAGGCAAAAGAGCATCCGGTGAGTAGTTAGACGTTCAAGAGTGAAGATTACGGGTTTATCACCTTTGATTTTCAGTTCTTTATTATTTCACCATGTTTTCTTATTATATTACTTTGTTTGATTTTGATTACATGATGCTAGGCTAAACTTTATAAACTACCTAGGTCTTGATGAACCTTTGTTTGGTTTGATTTTAATTGAGATTATGTTCGTTATGGATTTTATGTTTTAAGTAAATTGTTGAGTTTGATTAAATTGATGAGTATGATTACTTGGTTTTATTTGCTTAGGTTTATTGTTTCACATCACCCTTGTTAATTGTTTCATAGGATAGGGTTTTGTTAGGTCATTTACTGTGTGTTCTTGACTAGTTTATGATTGATATGCATTAAAATCATAGAAACAATATAATTAATCAAATAAATAAAAGCGAGTTGCTAGCCTAGGAAGCTGAAGGTGATAGGTTGTTGATCATGATTGCTAGATTTAGTTCTTTGTAAGAAGTCCGTCTAGGTTTGATTGTCAGCTTAGTTTGTTAAGTCAATTGAGTTTGCTTAGCTATCTTTGATTTCCGCGCCGTAAGGTAGGATTTCGTTATAAAGATACTTAAACATAAGTAATTAAATAACCGTAAGGAAGTTTAATACATAAAACTGGTGTGTCTTAAAATTTGTTAGAAACTCATAGGTGTCTTCTTGAAGGTTCAAGGGTCCTATTCGGGTTTTCTGTCAAGGGTTTATCTTACGATCCCAGTTCCATAATTTACTTTTCCTAGTTAATTGATAGCCATAACTTAGGGGATTATAGCATAGGTAGTTATTTTCATCATATGAATTAATCTAAGTAATTTATTAGTTTATTCATCTTTTAATTAATTAGGGTTTTAAGAGTTTATTAATATAATAATTAATTAGGGCTAACTAATAATTATAGTTTATTATCATTTAATTAATTACGGTTAAGGTTTAGTTTAATAATAATTAGTTTAAAACCCCCTTAAACAATATTAATAAGTAGTCGTCTCATTTAGTCGTATCTAATTAGCTATTTACGTAATTTAATGAGTCTCGTGAGTTCGATATCTCGACTTATTTAGCCATACTAGTGTCGACCGGTACACTTGCCGGTTAGTAGTTTAAGAGTCTAGATTAGTGTGTTTTTATTTGACTACTTTGAGCACATCAATAATCATTTGGATCAATCTGAATTTCGGTATCATTCGTGTTGTTAAGAAAAACACTTGAGCTAGAAGAAATAAATAAAGCTATAAACCTTCTTGTACCCATTTTAGCTAGAATTATATCATGCCTACTACTAATACTTCTACCTCGTCCTCTATTAGGAGAGGCTCTTCCTCTTCCTCAAGTAATCATTCCTGAAAACATAAAATTATACTGAAGTAATTATTTTCTCCTTTTATTTTAAGATTTTTATCCTTTATGTAGAATCCTGTGTATATTATAATAAAATCTTATGGACTTTTCTCTACTATATGGATGAATGGTGAAATCATGCCGTATATTACAGATTCTAGTCATTTGGTCTCTTACAATTAGATTATGTAGGTTTATACCCTGTGCTATATTATTGAATGAGATTTTTAAAGGACCTTTGATTTTGAATTTTCTCATCATTTATGTATTCCCTGGAAAGAAAATCAGGAAGACTATTATAAGTTCCTTTTTTGTATAGAATTTTAAAGTCAAATGGAGCTAGCTAAGATGGCCATCTAGCAAACATTTTTTTAGAAACATCATATTTAAAATCCTTTTTAAACATGAATCTGGCCGCTTGACAAACATTTTTTATTATAAACATTTGGTTACATAAGTCATCTTGAAATTTTAAAACACATTTTAAAATTGCTAAAATTTCTTTAGCTATAGTAGCATAATTGTAAGGCCCCATTGCCGGTGCCTCACATTGGACGTTGGATTTACTCATAAACACAGTTCTAAATATCGGAGTTGAATAAAACTTTCGCGCAACATTAAACTTTCATAAAAATTTACATAATAATTGAGAACTTGTCATAATTAAACATTCATGTCTTTCAAATTAAACATAGGTTCATAAAACAACTTGTATCCTCAGATTCTAGCTTCTTTATTCATCTTCCATGTGCCCTACTCAAGCTAGCTGCCTCATCCTACTCACCTGCGTGGGTACTAAAAGTCAGCTACGCTGAGTGAGGTCTAGTTAATCAAATTACATACAATACTTTCATATACTTATACATTCTTTCCTTTCATACTTTCTTTACATATCATATATCTATTCATACTTACATACTTATATATTTTAAAGAGCATTGCGCCCTACTGCCTTGAGTATTGTTAGGGCTCGGTCCCTTTTCTGCCTCGAATATTGTTAGGGTCCGGTCCCTTTTCAGCCTCGAATATTATTAGGGTCCGGTCCCTTTTCTACCTCGAATATTATTAGGGTTCGGTCCCTTTTTGCCTCAAATATTATTAGGGTACGGTCCCTTTCTGCTTCGAATACTATTAGGGTCCGGTCCCTGTTCTTCTTGACCTAGCTGTCTATTTACATTCATTCATAACATACATATGTCATCATACATTACATATAACATTCATATCTTTATTTATAACATGAAAGTTTGTGCAATATCCGGAGATCGTTCACATACCAACAAGTAATCATTTATATCTATCACATATATCATATATAGCATAAACTTACCACTTAAGGTAAGTGTATTAACTAATCACCTCGAGTATACACACAAACCCGAAAACATAACAAGGAATGGGGGTAGAAACTCACCTGAACTCGGTTATGTTCACCGTTAATGGTTATTCCTTTCGTTAGTTGGGCGCGACTAATTGTATAACAATTACACGTATCAATTAACTATCGCTACCCATATCGTATTTCTAGTTTTGTTATAACCCTCAACTAACGGGGGTCCGGGGGTAGCACCCCTGGCAGCGGGGTCTAGGGGCGGCAGCCCCTAGCAGGGTCTAAGGGGCAGAGCCCTTAGCTGGGGTCGAGCTGTCGTAACACATTTTTCATTAGAATTCTAATTTATTATTTTAATTGCTTACTCAAAAAGTTTAAGGGCTTCTTTCTAATTAATACATTTTATTATAAGTCCAAGGACCTTTCTGTCATTATTTTTAACTTTAACTCGTTATCCAGTTCTTTAAAGAATGGGGCTCATTTATTACTTCTTGACTTTATAACGAACTGAACCTTTATAACGAACTGAACCTTATAACGAACATATATGTATAACGAATTGAACCTTTACAACAAACTGGTCCCTGTAACGTACTGGGGGTTCATTCGTCAGTTCTCCGTTAACGAATTACTTAAAGAATGGCTTAATGAACTGCTTCTAATTCGTTATTTCAACTTAACGAAAAGCGCATTTTCGCACTGATTTTCACTGTTTTTCGTCCAGTTAGATCCAGATCTGAGCTAGGGTGACCCCTAAGCTCATCTTTTGATCGGTTTATACCAGATTCCATCCGAATCTTGTGACTTTAACGGTTCAGGGTGTAGGCTCATCGTTTCGAGACTTGAACTTGCGGGTTTGGATCCATACAATATCATAATATCATTACCTCAAGTCGGAATCGATTCTTCTTCTTGGTTTTGGTTAGAGAAAGAGAGAAATATGAGTGAGAGCTTAAGTGTGTGTTATGGGTGGTGTATGGAATGAGTGGAATGGAGGAATCATGGATTAATTAAGGTTTATATATCATGGGTCATGGGTTTAAGCCCATGGTCTTTCTTTCTTGTTAATCGAAGTCCATTATCCATTTACTTAACCCAAGACTAGCCCAACTCATAATAACTCATATTATTTTATTAGTTGAAACCGAAAACGGGATGTTAAAATAATTTCTTTGGCTATCAGACCATTTTCCTAAATAAAATCTAACAAGATATTTTTGTTTAGTATGAGGAGAGATTTGCTTTAGTATTCCTCCAAAATCTATTTCCGAAACATCTGTCTCTACTACCTTATCCTTATTTGGATTAGCAAGGGTTAAGCATTGGAGGTTAGAGACCTTTTGTTTTATTTATATTACTACTTTTGTTTTATTTTCACCTAATGGCTTAGGATTCTTCTTCAATCTATCATATTATATGGACGAATCCTCAACTAGGTCTTGGTAGTATGGAGAAATATAATTTAAGCTCCCTAGAAATCTTTGTAATTGAGTTTTACCAATAATTTTGTCAGAGAATTTATTTGTGAATTCTATACTTCTATTGATAGGAATTATTTTCCCTATTTCAATCATATATCCTAAAAACCTAACATTTGTTTGGAATAACATTATTTTTTGACTAGAAATAACTAGTCCATTTCTTATAATTTTATTTTTAAATAAATTTAAATGTTTGAAATAAGTCTCAATGTCTATTGAAAATACTAAGATATCATCTATGTAAACAATTATAAGGTTTGAAAGAGGAATGAATATATCTTTCATAATTTTTTGAAATTCTGAAAGTGAATTTTTAAGACCAAAAGGCATAACATTTCATTCATATTGGCCAAAAGAAACATTAAAAGCCGTTTTATACCTATCATTTTTGTCAATATGAATTTTCCAGTACCCAGATTTTAAATCAAATTTGAAAAGATTAATGAATCATACAATCTGTCTAACAAATCTTTTTTTGTTTAAAATTGGATATCTGATCTGTTTTAGTACCTTATTAAGAGGCTTATAATTTATTACTAATCTTGGTGCACCTCTTTCCTGTTCAATTTTCTTATTTACATAAAAAGCAGTACATGACCAAGGAGATTTTGAGGGATATATCAACCCATTTTGTTGAAATGAAGATATATCTTTTTACATAAGTACAAATATTCAGAGTTCATTTGACATGGCCTTGCTTTTTTTTGGAAGATTACTTACATGAAAATCTTCTTCGTATGGAATAGAAACTATATGTTGTTTTCTATCCCAAAAGGCATTTGGATGATCATTACATATGTCATTTGTGAATTGGCTCTTTAAGAGCTCAATTTTTATAGTAATTTTGGATTTTTTAAACTTTCTTCAATTGTATGTAATTTCTTCTTTAAGAAAATTAATTTGACAAGTCTTTACCTGAATTAATATTTCATTTATCATTTTCTCAAGGGGCTGAGTTATAAATTTAAAGTAAAGGGGTTTCCCATTATACGTTGCTGTGAATCCCTTTTTATTAACTTCCTTTAATGGGAATATCTTTGTTAAGAATAGAATTTCTTGGATAACTTCATTAGATATGTTTTTAACCAGTAAAAATGAAATAATAATACATTTTTCATTGTTCCATATTTTTTCTTTTGGAAGTTTATATTTTACTCCCATATCTTGGTGATTTGTTGTTCAAAGGATATGTGTGATTTTTTCAAAGTATTTTGTGGGTATAAGCCCTTCCCCTAGATAATTTAAGTCAGCACTTGAATCTAGATAAATTTCGTTTAAAAATTTTTCTCAATTAATAAAGTTATTTTTACTAGCCATTTTCGTTAAATAATATTTTCTGTAGTATGAATATGTTCATCTTTTTCATTAGTCGGAGGGAATATTTTTAAATAAGTAGGAGATTTAGCTGAAGTTTCTCCTATAGTATTGTAAATACTGGCTTTTTCAAGATCTAGGATCCTTTTTTTTCAAAGTCATGACTCTATTTTTTTATATTTATTATCTCCCCTTTTGATTTGTGACTTTGGCCTTTAAATCTTCAGGAGTTGAAGAGTTATGTTTCTTATTATGAACTTGTTTCATAGTATAAGGACCTTCTGGTTCATTTATAATAACAATTCTGTTTTCTTCTTCTTGATAAATTATATAGAGAATTTTTATCTTTTCTTCGGGATCTTTTATTCTTTTGAGAATGTCTTCTAAAGTTTTACTATTTATAACATTAAGATCGCTTTCAATAATGTCCTTAAATTGGAAATGGGATATGGTTTTATAAATCTCATCATCCGACTTTTCATTTTTACGACAACACGTGGTGAATACTTCATGATTTTTTGGAATATCATATTTCTCGTTTATACTGTTTTTAACAACATTTTTCTTCGTGAATAAATTAATAATCTTGAGATTAAAGTTATGAACCACAACACATACCCAGTTACACCCCGACCAAAGGCGGCGGAACATGCCTGGATGCAACGGATTGCCCAAATACAAAAGACGCTATTAAAGCGACAATATTTAATCAACTCATTTTATTTCATAAAATCAATAAACAACACATCATGTTCATACAAACAAATTGAATACTAGTAAACAAATATATGTATTGTTCGTTTTGCTAATATCCTAATAGTTTTGATAACGTTTTTCTTCAAGTCCTCGAGTCAACAAAAGTCAAACCTGTAACATTGCATAAAATAAAGTTTGTCAATACAAAGCTTGGTGAGCAATTCATAAGTTTGAACAAGTATATATAATAAGAAAAAACTGCAATATTGTATACGAAACAATAAATAAAAGAAATAGCTTGGATAAATAGATATCGCTGACACATTAGCGACACCTAGCTATAAGGGGATGCCAAATAGTCTAGGATTTTATAGTTATCGTTAATTGCATTACGTTAACGACACCTTGTTATAAGGGGTTGCCAAATAGACTAGGATTTTATAGGTCCACCAACCCAAAGTGATAAAAACATAGGCATATAATCATAGAACACCAAACCAAGCAAATATTTAAGTAAAGTATACAATAACGTTTGTGGTTTAAGACTCAAGTATATAAAACATTGTGTTTGAATAAGTATGCAATTTCACCCCAAAAACAAAAGATGGAAAATGGGGTACGAAAGTACTCACGTTCAAGTAATAAACTTGATCGGTAAAATGACAAGTAACCGGAAGGATGAGGTTGATCGAGCAAAATATAGGTGAAAGGAAAACTTGTATATGAAAGGTTTTCTAAGAAATCTTTAAATAAAATAAATGAAAATAAATGCAAACAATTTAAAGTTTAAGGATAAAAAATGTAAATATTAATATATTGTAATACTAGTCTTTAAATATATAAGTTTGCTCGAAACCGGATTAAAGTATATAGCCTTAATATTTAATCAACCTATGTTAAGTAATAAGGCGGGTAAAAATGCTAGAATTCAAGTCCCTTTATAATGTAGATACTAAAACGGGTTTTAACGAGTGTTTTGGGTTGTTGGTTCAGGTATTGAAAATTGGTAAACCCAAAGTCAACTTGACAAAATAATGAATGTTTTGAGATGAATCAATAAAATCTAAGAAGACTTAACCAAGTATGTGGTTCTATTGTTTTAGAACTAACAACGTACGTTAAGCGAGTGTTCGGTTTTGTCGGTTGTTCGAACCTACTTTGATATATGTTGGAATGTAAGCTCAAGTGATGATTTTTCGGAAGGGAATGACAATTATGATAAGAGAATGCTTATATTGATTATGAATATTGTAGAGTACATGATCTGATACTTAATATGACAAACTGAAAATTTTTCTTCTTACTCTTTCAGACTCTCATCACGACTTGACTCAAATTTTCGGGACGAAAATTCTTTAACATGGGAATGATGTGACAATCGTCAATTTCAGGTTAACTCCGTTAACTCAACTCCGTCAATTCAAACTTTAAGATCGTTGAATCTATAACGTACACTTCATTACATTTAAACTAGGGTTTAAATGACGCGTAACACTTACTACATGTGTAGTCTTTCGGGATTTGCACCGAAACGCAAACGAGTTGACGCAAACGATTGATAAATAAACGATAAACGTAAAAACAATAATTATGTGATTATTATGTGTTAGGATTATGTGCTATGTGATAAAACTATGGTCATGTTAACTTATTGGGCAAGTATGATGGAATGTTCTAGAAAAACAACACTTGGAAAGAAGAGGGACTAGAGTGTAACTTGTATTATTATAAATACATCACTAATAAACAAACCCTAACTTATTATTAACCTACAACCCTAAATCGGCTCTCTCTCCCTCTCTTGATCCACGGCTGCCGTCCACCTTCATCACACACACACACATCAATCAAGAGATTAATCCAAGAACTAGGTGCTAGGAAGGTATACTTGATCATCTCTTACCTCCTTGTTGTGTAATTTTGATGTTTAATGGGTTGTATGTAAACCCTAACTCAGCCGATTATATGTATGTATGTGATCAATATGATAGTTGTTAGTTGGATAATAGATTGATAACTAGATTGATGTTGTTGCATGATTGATTGTTGTTCTTGATTTGAATTAAAACACAAACCCTAATCTTGTATGTATGGTGTGATTTATATGCATGGATAGTAGTTATGGTGTCTAGAGGGTTATATGGATGCATGATAGTTCATAGATTGTTATGATGTTGAGTTTTGATGTGAACAGATTCTGGACAGAATATATATACGATGTTTAACTGACTGTAACGAAGTGTAAACGTGAAAATTGATTGAGATTGTGAGTACTGCAGTAAACTAGGTTGAGTCTAGTTTCTATAAAGTATAAATTCGTAATTTTTGGATAAGTGGAAGTATACTTTTATGATTTTACAAAAACGTGATGCAAAGCTGAGCTGTTAGACCTGCTGTTAGGTTATATTGTAAATTCTATATCTCATGAACTACGAGGCCAATTGGGTTGGTTCCACTTCTGGAAGTTGACTCACTGAGTTAGGAACCAAACCCAAGTGGTCTTGCATTTATTGGATTTTTCGTTTACCGGGAATTGCAAATAACATTCTGTTGTGCATGAATCTGACTGATATGAGTTTACTGTAGTGTTTTGATCATTATGAGAAATCTATATGGAATAAAATTAATATAAAATATGTTCTGGAAACCTAAGACATGTATGTTTCAGTGGTGATTTTTGGTGAATTAATTGAGATGATATGATCGGTGAAATAGTACAATCTTTCAAGTAGAAATTCTGTCACAATGAAACTAGCTGCTGAGTTGTATAGGAATGCATGAAATATGATAGTTTTTATATAATTGTGGTATTTTGACCAAAATACCCTTGCGGGGAATAATTGCTAGTTGATTGCCATGAATTGACCAAATTGCCCTTATGGGGAATAATAGTTAGTTAGTCTTTGTTTGTTGACCAAAATGCCCTTACGGGAATAATTGCTTGTAAGTATGTTATTAATACATGACACGAAAGTAATTGCTCACTCGTGTATCGTATCACAATTGTACTTGTTTAAATCACACACGGTTCACAAACGAAACACGAAACATGATACGTGCATAGGTATTATGTGCCGAGTCTAGAGACTCGTTAAACGTTCCGATACTTAGAAAATCTCTTTGTTATTTTAGAACGCTAGAGAGTTTTCTACGACGCGCATCACTCGGTGATCTAATTTGGAATATTCTTCGCAAACAGTGAGTTCACTTACCCCGCTCTTTGAACTGTTTTCAAACGTTTTTCACTTGGGGGAGATAACATACTCCGATAAACGCATTTTTGAGATAAACACATATTTAAGATTTTGTTATAAATTATATATATCACTTGTAGAGGCTAAGCGGCACGTAACCCTTGAAGTCCCACGCATCGAACCGGTTAATATTTGGAATAGCGAGTCACTGTTGAGTAGTACTACTGGGTTTGACAAACCCCACCCGACGCTAAGCTCAACTGGAGGTTGAGTGGGTGTAATTTTTGGCTAACACTTACCATGGTCTGGGTTGACCTGGTGACGGGCACTTGATAAACAGTCAGCTTCGGTCTCGAACCACTTAGTAATACTTGTTGTATAGATTAGCTACCTATCGATATATAATTTGACATAACATTATCTGGTAACACTTAAACGCTGTAACGTGGTTACACACTTAAACGCTGTAACGTGGTTACACACTTAAACGCTGTAACGTGGTTACACACTTAAACGCCGTAACGTGGTTACGCAAAACTTTTAAACGCCGTAACGTGGTTACGCAAAACACTTAACGAAAACGCTGAACTCAAACGCTAAACGATTTGTCTTATATAACTTGTGAACTCACCAACCTCGTGTTGACCCCTTTTAGTATGTTATTCTCAGGTAGCCGAGGCGGGCGCGCGGTTTAGGAGCATGCATTAATTGTTAAACATCTTACTCTGCAAACTTAATTTTAACATTTACATTTGGTTTTAAGTCGTCCTGCGTGACGCAACTTTTGAATTAAGGTTTTACGCTTCCGCACTTATTTTTCATTTAAACGTTTTCTTTGGTTTGGTTATAACTAATGATTCCGATCCTGCCAGTTCACACCCTCTGACGGTAAAACTCCGTTAGTGGATTTTGAGGGTGTGACAGATTGGTACCAGAGCCATTGGTTATAGCGAACTAGAAACTGCATGCATACTAGACTATAACCGCGACGACCCATTAGTTATAATGATACGCACTGCATAGGTTTGTGTAGTCTTGAAATCTTATTTCTTTACCTCCTTCACTCTTACGCGCGCATATACCCGGCTTACCTGTAGGAATGTCGACGCCACCCTCATCATCATCCGATTCGATGACGCATGCTCACGGGAAGGAACCGCAGTTACCTACTGCCTCGCCACCTCGTGTAGTCCCGGAACTCGAAGCTCCTGCACCAAAGAGGTACCGCCTATCCGGAGGCTTGTATGACAACAACGTTAGCTGGGAATGGTACCCCAACATGATCAGACGTATGGTCTACCGTGAACAAGTTCCCCCATTGCCTCACCCGAACCACCCTGCTTACCCTAACACTCTACCACCCATAACCGAACCTGTGGAGCGAGTCCTCGCAGCTGTCGTCTCTTGTTTGGAGCGTGATGTGGGTTACATGCGCTACACAAGAGAGAACGTTTCCAGATTGTTAAAAGACGAAACCGAGAATAAGGAGGAGATTGCCCGCATGGCGGCGGCAATGAAAGAAATGCAAGGGGCTAGTGATCAACAGATGAAGGTTATGATGAAGATGCAAGCCGAAATGATAGACTTGAAAGAGCAACTCCAAGAAGCAAGGACCCGAACTGAGATAGCGTTAGAACGTTGCGATATCCTACAAATGCAACTTGCTCAGAACGCAGCAGAACCTGAGGCAGAGCCTGAGGCCGAGCCCGAGGCAGAGCCTGAAGTAGAACCTGAAGAAGATCCCGAAGAGGAGCCTGAGGAGGATCCCGAGGAAGATCCCGAGGAGGAACCCGAAGAAGAACCGGAGGAGGAACCGGCTGAGGAGGAGGCACATTCGGAAGTGTCCTCAGATGACGACATCTAGTGATGATGATACTTAGATGGAGGGGTTGTCTCCATCCTAACTATTATTTTTCTATGATTTTAAGGATTGATTGGAAATACTTTGTAGCGAATACAATGGTTTTAATCATGAATTTCTATTTAGACTAATATGTGGTTGTGATGTGATTTTTTTTTTCTTTCTTACCTATCTCTTATTACATGTATGGTGTGTTGTATATGAAAGAAAAATTCATGTTTAACATCTTTATACTGTGATTCTAGGAAATGGCTGGAAGAAACGCTGGACGAGGACGTGGTAACATCAGCATGACTGCAGCTGAACTCCAAACTCTGCTGAATGACCATGTCGCGGCCGCTTTAGCCGCACACGTTCAGAATCAAACAGGAGGTCCGAATGGAACGTGTACCTTCAAGAACTACCGTGACTGCAAGCCCAGTACGTTTAAGGGCACTGAGGGAGCTATAGGCTTCCTGCGTTGGGCTGAGAAGGCCGAGTCGGCCTTTGAGATGTGTAACTGTCCCCCTGCCAGTAGGGTCAAATTCGCTGCTGGGACACTTGAGGATTCCGCCCTCACTTGGTGGAATTCGAACGTCCAGATCCTTGGATTGGAACTGGCTAACGCGATGAACTGGGAGGAGTTCAAAAACATGATGCGAGAGGAGTACTGTCCGAGGGAAGAAATTTCGAAGTTAGAGTCGGAGTTTTGGTCGTTGAAAATGGTGGGTTCAGAGATTGAAGCCTACACTACTCGTTCGCACGAGTTGGCAGTGATGTGTCCGCGGATGGTGGATCCGCCGAGCAAGAGAATAGAGATGTACATTGATGGGTTAGCACCACAGATTCAGGGTATGGTGACGTCTTCCAGACCAGCCACGATCCAACAAGCGATCCGTTTGGCTCACAAACTGACGGATCAGGCTGTGACCCAGGGTGCGTTACCACCGAGGGGTTCGACTGTTAAAGCCCGTGACAACCCGAGTAATGACCACGCCAGCAACAGTAACAACAACAGCAACCCGAACAGCGGGAAGAGAAAGTTCGACAACACCAGATCTTCATCCTCGAACCTCCCACCGCAACAACACTACCGTAAACCCGAGTTCACCCGGAGCTTTAACACTCAGAATCACAACAACAACAACTCCAACAACAACGGTAGCGGGCAGGTTTCGAGCGGATATGCTGGGAAGTATCCAAAGTGCAACAGGTGCAACTATCATCATGTTGGCCAGTGTGACCGTGTCAAGTGTCAAAGATGCGGAAAGATAGGTCACCAAGCGAAAGAATGTAGAGGAGACCTTGCGGCAAAGGGTGCTCCTAAGCAACCGATGACGACTAAGGGATGTTTTGAATGTGGACAGGAAGGTCATTTCCGGAAGGATTGCCCCAAGCTGAAACATAATGACAACAATGGGGGCAATGGAAGTGGCACTAACGGTGGAGGAAATGGCAAAGGAAGAGCGTTTGTGATTGGATCGGGTCAAGCCCGCAATGATCCGCATGTGGTGTCCGGTAAGTTCCCTATAAACGATTATTTTGCTTCCATTTTGTTTGACACTGGAGCTGATAGGAGTTTTGTGTCGAAAGCCTTTAGCCAACTTTTAGACCTTACTCCAACCCCGTTAGACGCTAAGTTTCCTGTTGAATTAGCTAATGGTAAAACTGTAGTAACAACTCATATACTTGCGGGATGTAAGTTGAAACTGTCAGGTCATGTTTTTGACATCGACCTTATTCCTTTTACGCTTAGTAGTTTCGATGTCGTTGTCGGCATGGACTGGTTATCCGAGAACCGAGCGGAGATTATATGCCATGATAAAATAGTCCATATTACCACCCCTTCCGGCGAGATCATTTCGGTCCGAGGCGAGAGAAGCGGCATGACCAACAGCATCATCACCCTTATGAAAGCACAGAAGTATCTACGAAAGGGTCATCCGGCAATTTTGGCGCAGATTGTTGAGAAACCCGCGGAGGAGAAACGAATTGAAGACATACCGGTTGTGCGAGACTTTCCGGAAGTTTTCCCGGAGGATTTGCCCGGACTCCCTCCTATTCGTCAAGTCGAATTCCAAATCGAGTTGACACCCGGTGCAGCACCCATAGCACGAGCCCCGTATCGACTCGCACCGGCGGAACTTCAGGAGTTGTCCACTCAGTTGCAAGATTTGTTGGATAAGGGTTTTATCCGACCTAGCTCATCGCCATGGGGAGCCCCTGTCTTGTTTGTCCGAAAGAAAGACGGGACTTTTCGGATGTGCATCGACTACCGGGAGTTGAACAAGGTGACGGTCAAGAACCGTTATCCTTTACCCCGAATTGATGATTTATTTGACCAGCTTCAGGGATCGAGTTACTACTCGAAGATCGATCTACGATCCGGTTACCACCAGTTGAGAGTGCGCGAAGAAGATATTTCAAAGACGGCTTTCAGAACACGGTATGGTCACTACGAGTTCTCGGTTATGCCTTTTGGCCTAACCAACGCGCCAGCCGTATTTATGGATCTCATGAATCGAGTATGCAAGGCGTACCTCGACAAGTTCGTGATTGTTTTCATCGATGATATTCTCGTCTATTCCAAGAACGAGACTGACCACGAAGAGCACTTAAGGATAATTCTGGAACTACTGAAGAAGGAACAACTGTATGCTAAACTCTCGAAATGTGAATTTTGGCTTCGCGAGGTTCACTTTTTAGGACATGTGATCAACGAGAATGGTATCCATGTCGATCCCGGTAAGGTAGAGGCCATCAAAAACTGGGAAGCACCTAAGACTCCGACTGAGGTGCGACAATTCCTAGGACTGGCCGGCTACTATCGGCGTTTCATCGAGGGATTTTCAAAGATTGCTCAACCCCTCACCGCTTTGACTCACAAGGGCACTAAGTACAACTGGGGTGACGCGCAAGAATCCGCTTTCCAACTATTGAAAACCAAGCTTTGTAGCGCCCCTATTTTAGCCCTCCCCGAGGGAACGGAAAACTTTGAGGTACACTGTGACGCATCTATACAAGGTCTCGGTTGTGTGCTGATGCAACTCGAGAAGGTTATAGCCTACGCCTCTAGACAACTACGGGTTCACGAGAAGAACTACACGACCCATGATTTGGAACTCGGAGCTGTGGTGTTTGCTCTTAAGATATGGAGGCATTACTTGTACGGTACCAAGTTTACCATTTACACCGACCACAAGAGTCTCCAACATATCTACGATCAGAAAGAGCTGAACATGCGACAGCGTCGTTGGGTCGAGCTGCTTAAAGATTATGATTGTGCCATCAAGTACCACCCTGGCAAGGCCAATGTGGTGGCCGACGCCCTCAGCAGAAAAGAAACAGAAAAACCCAGACGAGTAAGAGCATTGCAACTTACGATTCATGCCAGCTTACCCGATCAGATTCGCGATGCGCAACTGGAAGCTTTGAAAGATGATAATCTTCCATCGGAACTCATGCGGGGCATGAGCAAGCAACTTGAAACCAGATCGGACGGGGTCCGATATTTTGAGAACCGGATTTGGGTTCCACGATACGGAGAATTGAGAACTCTAGTGATGGACGAAGCTCACAAGTCCCGATATTCTATCCACCCTGGCTCAGATAAAATGTATCATGATTTAAAGGCACTTTACTGGTGGCCGAACATGAAAGCCGACATTGCCACCTACGTGAGCAAATGCTTGACTTGTGCCAGAGTCAAGATTGAATACCAGAAACCATCTGGTCTACTGCAACAACCGGAACTCCCAATATGGAAATGGGAGCACATCTCAATGGATTTTATTACGGGTTTGCCTAAGACACCGACGGGATGCGATACCATCTGGGTGATCGTTGACCGGTTGACTAAATCGGCACATTTCCTAGCGATTAAGGAAACGGACAAAATGGAAAGACTGACTCGTGTCTACATGAAGGAAGTAGTGTCGAGACACGGAGTGCCTGTCTCGATCATTTCCGATCGAGATTCTCGTTTTACCTCACACTTTTGGAAGTCGCTGCAAAGCGCACTGGGCACACGTCTCGATATGAGTACAGCATACCATCCTCAGACGGATGGGCAAAGTGAACGGACTATTCAGACCCTGGAGGATATGTTGCGTGCATGCGTTTTAGATTTCGGAAAAAGTTGGGAACCCCACTTACCCTTGGTAGAGTTTTCGTATAATAACAGCTACCACGCAAGTATTAAGGCAGCGCCGTTTGAAGCGCTGTACGGACGGAAGTGTCGATCACCACTCTGCTGGGCAGAGGTGGGTGACAGCCAAATCACTGGTCCAGAACTGGTACTCGAAACCTCGGAAAAGATTGTTCAAATCCGAAATCGCATGGCAGCAGCACGGGATCGCCAAAAGAGTTACGCCGACAAGCGCCGAAAACCTCTCGAATTTAAAGTGAACGATCGGGTGTTACTCAAAGTCTCACCTTGGAAAGGTGTAGTTCGCTTTGGTAAGCGAAACAAACTCAACCCACGGTATGTTGGTCCGTACCGGATAACTGAGCGCATTGGTCCGGTGGCGTACCGACTGGACCTACCAACAGAACTCAGTGGCGTACACGATGTATTCCACGTATCAAATTTGAAGAAATGCCTATCTGATGAAACCCAAGTAGTCCCTTTGGAGGAACTGCAAGTTGATGAACAGTTACGGTTCATTGAGGAACCAGTCGAAGTTTTGGATTGGGAAACCAAAACACTCAAACGCAGCAAAATTCCAATCGTTAAGGTTCGTTGGAACTCGAGACGTGGACCGGAGTTCACGTGGGAACGCGAGGATCAAATGATGAAAAAGTATCCTCACCTTTTTGAAGGGCTAACCAAACACCGAAAACCGCGAAACCCGGCAAACCGTCAAACATCACCGAAGGTATGAATTAAATTTCGGGACGAAATTTCTTTTTACTAGGGGATGATATGACAAACTGAAAATTTTTCTTCTTACTCTTTCAGACTCTCATCACGACTTGACTCAAATTTTCGGGACGAAAATTCTTTAACATGGGAATGATGTGACAATCGTCAATTTCAGGTTAACTCCGTTAACTCAACTCCGTCAATTCAAACTTTAAGATCGTTGAATCTATAACGTACACTTCATTACATTTAAACTAGGGTTTAAATGACGCGTAACACTTACTACATGTGTAGTCTTTCGGGATTTGCACCGAAACGCAAACGAGTTGACGCAAACGATTGATAAATAAACGATAAACGTAAAAACAATAATTATGTGATTATTATGTGTTAGGATTATGTGCTATGTGATAAAACTATGGTCATGTTAACTTATTGGGCAAGTATGATGGAATGTTCTAGAAAAACAACACTTGGAAAGAAGAGGGACTAGAGTGTAACTTGTATTATTATAAATACATCACTAATAAACAAACCCTAACTTATTATTAACCTACAACCCTAAATCGGCTCTCTCTCCCTCTCTTGATCCACGGCTGCCGTCCACCTTCATCACACACACACACATCAATCAAGAGATTAATCCAAGAACTAGGTGCTAGGAAGGTATACTTGATCATCTCTTACCTCCTTGTTGTGTAATTTTGATGTTTAATGGGTTGTATGTAAACCCTAACTCAGCCGATTATATGTATGTATGTGATCAATATGATAGTTGTTAGTTGGATAATAGATTGATAACTAGATTGATGTTGTTGCATGATTGATTGTTGTTCTTGATTTGAATTAAAACACAAACCCTAATCTTGTATGTATGGTGTGATTTATATGCATGGATAGTAGTTATGGTGTCTAGAGGGTTATATGGATGCATGATAGTTCATAGATTGTTATGATGTTGAGTTTTGATGTGAACAGATTCTGGACAGAATATATATACGATGTTTAACTGACTGTAACGAAGTGTAAACGTGAAAATTGATTGAGATTGTGAGTACTGCAGTAAACTAGGTTGAGTCTAGTTTCTATAAAGTATAAATTCGTAATTTTTGGATAAGTGGAAGTATACTTTTATGATTTTACAAAAACGTGATGCAAAGCTGAGCTGTTAGACCTGCTGTTAGGTTATATTGTAAATTCTATATCTCATGAACTACGAGGCCAATTGGGTTGGTTCCACTTCTGGAAGTTGACTCACTGAGTTAGGAACCAAACCCAAGTGGTCTTGCATTTATTGGATTTTTCGTTTACCGGGAATTGCAAATAACATTCTGTTGTGCATGAATCTGACTGATATGAGTTTACTGTAGTGTTTTGATCATTATGAGAAATCTATATGGAATAAAAATAATATAAAATATGTTCTGGAAACCTAAGACATGTATGTTTCAGTGGTGATTTTTGGTGAATTAATTGAGATGATATGATCGGTGAAATAGTACAATCTTTCAAGTAGAAATTCTGTCACAATGAAACTAGCTGCTGAGTTGTATAGGAATGCATGAAATATGATAGTTTTTATATAATTGTGGTATTTTGACCAAAATACCCTTGCGGGGAATAATTGCTAGTTGATTGCCATGAATTGACCAAATTGCCCTTATGGGGAATAATAGTTAGTTAGTCTTTGTTTGTTGACCAAAATGCCCTTACGGGAATAATTGCTTGTAAGTATGTTATTAATACATGACACGAAAGTAATTGCTCACTCGTGTATCGTATCACAATTGTACTTGTTTAAATCACACACGGTTCACAAACGAAACACGAAACATGATACGTGCATAGGTATTATGTGCCGAGTCTAGAGACTCGTTAAACGTTCCGATACTTAGAAAATCTCTTTGTTATTTTAGAACGCTAGAGAGTTTTCTACGACGCGCATCACTCGGTGATCTAATTTGGAATATTCTTCGCAAACAGTGAGTTCACTTACCCCGCTCTTTGAACTGTTTTCAAACGTTTTTCACTTGGGGGAGATAACATACTCCGATAAACGCATTTTTGAGATAAACACATATTTAAGATTTTGTTATAAATTATATATATCACTTGTAGAGGCTAAGCGGCACGTAACCCTTGAAGTCCCACGCATCGAACCGGTTAATATTTGGAATAGCGAGTCACTGTTGAGTAGTACTACTGGGTTTGACAAACCCCACCCGACGCTAAGCTCAACTGGAGGTTGAGTGGGTGTAATTTTTGGCTAACACTTACCATGGTCTGGGTTGACCTGGTGACGGGCACTTGATAAACAGTCAGCTTCGGTCTCGAACCACTTAGTAATACTTGTTGTATAGATTAGCTACCTATCGATATATAATTTGACATAACATTATCTGGTAACACTTAAACGCTGTAACGTGGTTACACACTTAAACGCTGTAACGTGGTTACACACTTAAACGCTGTAACGTGGTTACACACTTAAACGCCGTAACGTGGTTACGCAAAACTTTTAAACGCCGTAACGTGGTTACGCAAAACACTTAACGAAAACGCTGAACTCAAACGCTAAACGATTTGTCTTATATAACTTGTGAACTCACCAACCTCGTGTTGACCCCTTTTAGTATGTTATTCTCAGGTAGCCGAGGCGGGCGCGCGGTTTAGGAGCATGCATTAATTGTTAAACATCTTACTCTGCAAACTTAATTTTAACATTTACATTTGGTTTTAAGTCGTCCTGCGTGACGCAACTTTTGAATTAAGGTTTTACGCTTCCGCACTTATTTTTCATTTAAACGTTTTCTTTGGTTTGGTTATAACTAATGATTCCGATCCTGCCAGTTCACACCCTCTGACGGTAAAACTCCGTTAGTGGATTTTGAGGGTGTGACACTTAACATTCACTCTCCTATATATATAACCCTAAGGGTGTTTCATTTATCCCATAGATCTTTGACTATTCTTTTGTCCTAGGGATTCTTTGCCTCCTCGCCAAAAGCATATGGGGAATCTCTTTATCTATTGGTCGCTTCCTCCTCCTCTGATTATACGTGTGTTAGTGGTCTTCCCTTCTTTCGAGTCAACAGTGGCTTTTCCCCATATTTATATATTCCCGCCTCTTGACTCTTGACTTGGGCTCTGACTTCATGGGCCAGCTGCTTTGGGCTAACTAGGCTCCATGACATGTCTTGTGGGCCAATTTATATGGCGGCTCTTCAAGTCCCCCAGCTTATTGCCTTTTTTATTTATGACAAAGGTGATAAACTTAATCAGTTCTCTTGGGCTTCTGGCCTACTTCCCTGGCCCAACAATCCAGCCCATTATGCAGCTGTAACTTTGGCGTTGTAAATTAAATTTACACGCCTCCTCATGCATCCATCATATCATACATCTTCTCACTTCCCATCCATATTATTCACTTTTCACCCACTTTCTTCTCCTCTATTTTTTCATTTCAAATCCGGTGACCATCCATCTACCGTTCATTACCTCGTCATTTCATTCCAGGTTAGTGTCAATTTTACCTTTTAAAAGCCGATGGTGACTGGTTCACCTTTGAACACCGTCCCGTTGAGAAGTACCCGTCATGTTATTCGTAAATGCCAACTGGGTTCTACCCTTGGGAATGGAAAGATAGTTTTTTCTTCGTGTCACCGGATTTGGCTCCTCGTCTTCACCGTCGCCGCCCATTGGATTTTATCATAAGAGATGTAGCTCCATGTCCGCCCACAAGCCAAGACAACTTGTATAGGTTGCTGGTTGATAACTAAACTGAAGCCATGACTTATCCTGAAACCTTGTTATATATGGCTGGGTTAAGTTCAATATGGTCCGATCCCTCGACTCGTCTGGCTGTGTCTGAGGGTGGACGAGGTCGTTTATCACATGCTCTTTCTATTATTTTCGTTTGTATTTTCTATTGCTAACTCCTTCACGTGTTTGTTTTACAGAACCAAGTTTAATGGAGACCCTCAAGAAAGGTCCCCAAAAAGCTGCTGAGTTCGTGACCTTGCCTGTGTATCCTACTACAAGTTCAGACATGAGTCCCCCTGCTGGTTCAGCTTCCCCAGATCCATCTGTTTCTGTTGATGATGTCCAAGTCCATGTTGAAGACACTCCAAAGCGTAATAATCCTCTTGTTGACATTTTCGATGCTTCCATGAAAGGAAGGCTACGCAGCTCCAAACGTCCCTACTTGGGCAAGCCTTAAACTTCCTCACCAGCCCTGGTTTCTTCTCATGAAGTGGTTGATGTGGAATCAGTATTTTCCTTCCCGGTGTTACCTGTACTATGATAAACCAGGGGTCAGTTCTTCCAAAGAGGCAGGACAGGATCCTAAAGGAAAATTACCTCAGGCACCGACCTGTGTTTTGAATGAGCCTCCATCACAAGACATTTTCATACCTAAATGGAAATTGATTGTAGGGTCATGTGTTAATACTCCTTAACTGGCTCATGAGTTTCTGACTGAAGCTGTTCCTCATGTGGATTATGATTATATTAGATCCTTGCCGATTGATTCTTTTGTAGGTGAGTTTGGGACATACTTATATCGGGCCATGGCTTTGGGGGTAGCGACCCGTCAAGCGGTAATAGATGCAGACCGGGTCCTTTGTGAAAATGCAGATGAGATTTCCTCACTCAAGCGTACGGCTGAGAAGGATAAACAGAAGGTTCAGGATCTGAAGCAGAATTTTGTCCTTGGTGAAGAGAGTATCTTGGAACTATCCAGCTTCGAAAGCGCTTTGAAGGTTTCAAGGGATGAGGTTGCCTCCCTTACTGCAGATTTGAAAGTGTCTCGTGATCATGCTACTGGTCTTGCATCGAAACTCTATGAGGTTAGTGTTGCACCTTCTCCCTTTTTTTTGTTGTTGAATTTCTTTATATCATATATTGGCAGTTGGAGGTCTTGCTGGACCAAGAAAGATGGTGAGGATGCCGGATTTCAACAGGATCAGGTTATTGATGGGTTACAGGGAGAGTTGGCTCGTGCTCGAGAGGACCGATTGTGGATGGTGACAGAGGGATTCGAGCTAGTTTACGAGAGAGCTCATGCATGTCGTGAAACGTGTCAGGTTCGCGATGTTTTGAACCGAACTGTTTTTTCCTCAGGGTTCCAGCATGGGCTCAAGGCTGGTTATGATCCTAGTGCACAAGGGACCCCCATCTTTGGGGTCTCCACTTTCTCTGAGACTGCCGTGGCTAAAGTTAAACGGTTCTTTGCAACGTACAATGCTCACATTCCCCCGATCCCGACCAAGTTGTCTGCCGCTCCTGACATCTCTGTGAACGAAATCAAAGCTTTGTCATCGGTGATCGACCCTCCTTCTCCCCTGCCATAGTGGCTGGTTTTCGTGTGTCTTGCTATGATACTCTTTTGTGTGTTTTATTTGTTGTTTATGTATGAACCACTTGGAGGTTAAGACTTTTATGTGGATGTTATGCCCTTGTAGGCTATGTAGTAATTTGAGAAAGGTTCCCGTAGTATCCTAATCATGACTTTCTTTTGATTATTATTACTTTTAACTCTTATTGCTTTGATTGACCGGTCAGCCCATCGGCAGGGCCTTCCTTATGCCATTTGTGACATAAAGGCAGTGTGTTATTGCTGTGAAATGGATCCATTTGCTCGTTCTCGCAGAGAGGAATGCGGTTTAAAATAGTTCGAGTATTTGCCATGTGCACACAACTTTAACTTCAAATAAAACGTATTGCCATTGAATCTCTCGTACCACATATATAGATTACAAAAAGAAACTTTCAGAACCCAGTTGCAATGGGTTGGTGCCCTCACGGAGAGGTTATTCGAGATTTATCATTTCTTCTGGGAGTCACCCCATCCTTTAATGCTTATCCAAAAAATCAATGTTGTGAGCGTTCTCTTTTCTCCCCTCAGGGAGTTTTAGGCATAATATTTCCTCAGTTGCATGGAGTTCCGCGCCCAAAGGACTTCCTCCCTGGAGTGGAATGCCAACTTGTACGATCCCTTGTCTCCAGCCCAATGACTTGGTAGGGTCCCTCCCATCTTGGCCCAATTTTCCTTGGTCCTCCTGTCTGCTTGCTTCATTTTCTCTTAGCACAAATCCCCCACTTTGAATTTTACCTCTCTTACCGTTGAGTTATAATACTTCTCCATTTCCTTTTTGTATTCAATTTCCTTTCTTGAGGCCATCTATCGCCTTTCTTCAGCTAAATTCAAATTTAGCCTGAGGTCTTGCTCATTCTCTTGTTCGGTCATTGATGTACGGTGGGTGGGTAACCTATCTCAACGAGTATCATTGATTCAGTTCCGTAAGTTAAGCTGAACCGGGTTTCTCCATGGATGACTTTGAGCATCGTTCGATGTGCCCAAAGGACATGGGGCGGCTCGTCTACCCACGAATGCCTTTTTTGGCCCAGTTGGTTCTTGATCCCATCTACGACGCTCCGGTTTGCCCTCTCCACTTGTCCATTTGTTTGAGGATGGGCAACGGATGTGAATATATGTTTGATCTTCAACTGATGACACCATTCCTTGAAGGGACCATTTGCAAACTGCTTCCTATTATCGCTTACTATGGAATGGGGCAGTCCGAAGCGACAAACTATGTTTTCCCACACAAAACTCTTTACCTGCTGCCCGGTGATGGTCGTGAGAGGTTTCTCCTCCACCCAATTTGTGAAGTAATCTATAGCCACTATTTAAAATCTGGCCTTCTCAGACCCTTCAGGGAATGGGCCAACCAGGTCGATGCCCCACTTTTGAAAAGGCCAGGAGGAGCTAACAGGTATGAGGTTAAGATTCGGCTGGCTAGTGACTGGGGCATAAATTTGGCAGATATCGCACCTTTGTGTTTCTTTTAAGGCGCTCAGAAACATTGCTGGCCAATAATATCCTGCTCTCATGGCTCGAGCAACCACCATCTTTGCTCCCATTTGCATCCCACAGATACCTCGTGTATCTCTCGCATGATATACTCTACTTCAGTCAAGGTTACATATTTTACAGAAGGCCCCAAATAGGATCTTATGTACAGACTTTGATGTGTCGGACTTTATTTGGTTAGCCACTAACAGTGAATCAACGTGAGCCTTGATGTGTCGGACTTTGATCCTTTGAGCCATTCTGAGTCCGGCCAATAGTGCCTCGTATTCAGCTTCATTGTTGGTACTGGGGAATTCGAGTCGTATTGCATATGTTAACTCATTACCCTCGGGGCTGATGAAAATCAAACCTGCACCGCTCCCGTCTCCGTTAGAATTTCCATCCGTATAGAGGAGCCATAAAGGTTTTTCTGAGTCTTTTCTTGTCTTCCTATCGAGTTCGTCTCCGGCCTTCTCTTGATCGACGAGTATGTCATCATCCCCTAGAATTGATTCTGTAATGAAGTCAGCCAGAATTTGCCCTTTGAATGACGTCCTGGGTTTGTACTCGATTGCATGGCCACCCAGTTCAATTGCCCATTTGGCTAACCTCCCTGATACTTCGGGCTTCATGAGAACCTGCTGTAATGGCCTGTCAGTCAGGATGCGTATCACATGGGCTTGAAAAAATACCGTCTCAGCTTTCTGGTCGTGTAAATGAGAGATAACATCAACCTTTCTGTAGGTGAGTACCTCTCTTCGGGTCCCTTCAGCGTGCGACTCACGAAGTATATGGGAATCTGGGCTCCCCTTCTTTCTACCATGAGGACCGAACTGATCATGCGATCAGTTTGGGATAGATAAAGTAACAGTATCTCCCCTGGACGGGGAGTTACCATGGTAGGGAGTTCGCACAAGTGAGCTTTTAATTCCTCGAAAGCTTAGTCTGCCTCAGTGTCCCAACAAAATTTGTTTTTCTTCATGCTCCTTCGAAGGACTGCCAGGAACTGGAGTGTTCTCTCCACAATTCGGGATAGGAAGCGGCTGAGAGCCACAAGTCTTCCGTTCAGCCGTTGGACCTCTTTAATGCCGGCGGGAGGTCTCATTTGTAACAGTGCTTCCACTTTCTTGGGGTTGGCCTTCATCCCTCTTTAGTTACCAACACTCCCAGAAACTTTCCTTCCTCAACTCCGAATGAGAACTTTCCGGGGTTAAGTTTCATGTTAGCCCCCCTTAACATCCGTAAGGTCTCATTGAAATCTTCAACATCATATCCTCATTTTTTCTTTTTATCACCAAGTCATCCACGTATATTTCTACGTTCCTTCCCCTATGAAGTTCAAAAAGTCGGTCCATAAACCGCTGGTAGGTCGCCCCAGCGTTTTTTAGACCGAATGGCAACTTGGTATAATAGAATGTCCCCTCGTTGATATAGAATGTTGTCTTCTCTTCATCTCTCGGGTCCATATGGATTTGGTGGTATCCCTTGTAGGCATCCAAGAAACACCTCAACGGGAACTGGGACAACGATTCAATCTTCTTCTCCACCACAGTTAAAGGGTACGAGTCTTTGGGAGAAGCCTTGTTCAGGTATTTAAAGTCAATGCACATATGACAACTGTTTTTTTATTTGGCTATCATCATAGGATTGGATATCCACAGGGGGTACTTCACCTCGCGTACTATTCCAACCTGTAAAAGTTTCCACGTTTCTTCTAGGACAGATCGACTTTTCTCTGGTCCCAGACTTCTTTTCTTCTGCTTGACAGGTTCTATCCACTGGGATTCGTCCAGACTATGCTGCACCAAGCTCCTAGGAACCCCGATCATGTCTTCATGGCTCCATGCAATGACGTCGGTGTTATGTAACAAAACTTCTTTGAGACCCGCCTTCCCTCTATCTGACAGCTGGGTCCCGATCCTGACGGTTTGCTCGGCGTGATCCCTATTTAGAACCCATTCCTCAGTTCCTTGTGGGATCTTCTTGGCTTTGTTGCTCTTCACGATGCTGGCCACAATTTCCGCCGAAGAACGAATAGTGGCCACCCCTATAGGAGTGGGGAATCTTAAATACCCATGAACTGTGGAAGCAACGGCCCGGAGGGCTTTTATGCCTGGTCTCCCCAAGATGATGTTATATTTCGATGGAGCACGAACAACTGAGAACCGGAGACATACTGTCCGTGTCCTTTCACCATGTCTCAGTGTTAGAGGGAGCGTGAGAGATCCTAGAGGTTCTAGTACTTCTCCCGAGAATCCAATCAATGGGCATATATCTTCCTCTAGTCTACTTCGGATCTCTTCTTGGAGCCTTGCGAAGCAATGCTCATACATGACCTCCACTCCGCTTCCCCCATCAACATAGACTCACGCCACTTGATGCCCTGCTACACTAGCTGAGATGTTAGAGGCATCTCTCGGGCCTCCTCCTCTTCTAGGCCCGGGAATGATATGGGGAACTTCATCCATGATGAGCTACTTGGCCAAGGTCCAAATCATCCCATCCTAGCGTTTCTTCTAGGGTCATCCCCCTCTTCCTCTCTTCTTCTAATCATGTCGACGAAATGACTATCTTCGTCTTCATTCATTACTTTTGATGGACATTCTTTGGATGTTGGGAGTGGGAGTTGGCCGGACTTCAGGATCGCTTCCCATAGTTTCTTCAACTGGACACAATTATCATTGGTGTGTCCTTGGCTCTTATGGTAATTGCAGTATCCCTGGGGATTGGCTTTGTAGGCCATCTTGAAGGGGCTGGATGTTTTTGGTGAATAATTGGCCTTATCGACTAAAATAACGTCCCCCGTGCTTAGGAGATGTCTTTCCTCGTATGGTGGCCGGTATCGGGGGCTTTCGGGGTGCATACTTGTTAAGAATCTCGGGGGTTCGGGATGGTACAGTGTAACTGGCGGAGGTTGATATGGGGCGGAGCGAGCCCTTTCAAACGAGGATCCCCCCCCCCCCCCGTCAAGGCTGTCAAACTAGATTCGGGCTCCCCCCGTCAAGGTTTGGGGGAACATCAAACACCATGCATGCATAGACTATCCAATGACCTTTCCGGCTCCTCTAAAGGCATGCAGTTAGTCCTACAGATCTTGTGTCCCATCGTATTTGTCTATTGTGGAGGGATACTGGAGTTTCGGGGGCAGCGTGGCTTCAGTAATTCGTCGGGTGAATATGGACATATCCGAAGTGTCCGACGGACTATAAGGAGTGTCAAGGGCTCCGGGCGGGATTTTCTCTTTTCCTTTGGCCGAAGCTAGAAGAGGGCTAAAGATTCCAATAGTGCCCCCGAATCCTTTCCTTCGATCTTATTTGGTTCTTCCCCTCCTTCTGGGGTAGGGGTTTCAAAGGATAGTCTTGTTTTAACCGCCATCAGTTTCTCTCTTTTCTCGTTTCTTTTAAACATGCTTTGAGCATGTATTTGTGTGCTCGAATAAACTCAGGGGTTATCTTCCACTTCCCTCTGGTGTTTCCTTCATCTTTCGTCTTATTTTCCCGCCTCTCTTCCCTTTCCATCTCGTTTTCTATCAACACCAAGTCGTCGTTGTTTCCCAGCTCTTTATCTGACTGGGCTGTTACGTCCGTTCCTCCAGGAGTGACCATCGTGCTTTTTTCGCCATAACCTGATAGGAAAGCCATGGATATCCCCGTCAGGCATGAATCAGTCATCCCTTCCATTGCAAATGATGAGACCTTTAATTAAAGATCCCACGGATGGCGCCAATGTTCGAACCTACTTTGAATTATGTTGGAATGTAAGCTCAAGAGATGATTTTTCGGAAGGGAATGACAATTATGATAAGAGAATGCTTATATTGATTATGAATATTGAAGAGTACAGGATCTGGTACTTAACATTCACCCTCCTATATATATAACCCTAAGGGTGTTTCCTTTTTCCCCAAGATCTTTGACTATTCTTTTGTCCTAGGGATTCTTTGCCTCCTCGCCAAAAGCATATGGGGATTCTCTTTATTTGCTGGTCGCTTCATCCTCCTCTGATTATACTTGTGTTAGTGGTCTTCCCTTCTTTCGAGTCAACAGTGGCTTTCCCCCCATATTATACATTCCCGCCTCTTGACTCTTGACCTGGGCTCTGACTTCATGGGCCAGCTGCTTTGGGCTTACTAGGCCATGTCTTGTGGGCCAATTTATATGGCAGCTCTTCATCGGTCCAACTTTGTTATAAGATCGAGTTGAATTCAACATTCCAAGTACGTTAAATAAATATTTAAATTTAGTTTGTAAAGTATTTTTAAAGAAATATACAAGTCTTGATAGCTAAAAACACACTTCTTTGTCTTAAGCGAGTGAAAATCGGTCAAATTCGGTTTGGTTCGGTTTCTATCTTACAATAAATTCATAGATGGTTTCCACATGTCCAAATATTAAAGAACTTGTATAATAATTTATAAATGATGAAACTTAAGTATTACAACCAAAAAGTTAACAAAAAAGTCTTTAAACGAAAGTTCGGTTTGGTTCAGTTTCCATCTCACAATAAGTTCATAGACGGTTACCACGTGCCCACATATCAAAGAGCTTGTATAACAATTTATAAATGATGATACTTAAGTTTGACAACCATAAAGTTAACAATAAAGTCTTTAAAAAAAGTTCGGTTTTCGGTTAGGATCTAGTTTCTGGTTAAGATCGAGGTTAGAATCTACAAACCCAAAACCATAGAACTCATAAAAATGATTTTATAAACTGAGATATAACATTAAATATGTTTAAACAAGTATGTAACCAAAATTAGTAAGCAAAGTTCGGTTTACGGTCTAGAGCTATTTACGGTTAAACCGAAGCATAGACTCTTAGAACCCTTCATGGAACTTGATAAATAAGTAAGATAAGTATAAGTTAAGCATGGTTAGTAAGCAATAATAACGTTAGATTGTTAGGTGCGTAAAATATATAACACATACCACGAAAGTCCTCCATGTAGCCTTGCCTTACGAGGTCCGAAAGCTCACCGATCGAGACCGGAGAAGTAACTACCAAAGGTAACAAGGGGTGTATATTATATATGTTGTGCCATAAGCTTCAATTATTAAAAAGAGTTAGCAAGTTAATTAAAATGAAAGACTATGGTTAGTTTGACTTGGGAAGTCAAACTATCAAGAATATGAAGAACAACCTTTGAATCTTAAGAATTGAGAGAGAATTTGGAGTAGGAGCAAGTGCACACATGAAGGAGTTGGGTGTGTATATATAGGGTAAGGGTCAAAGCTTCTTTGCAATGTTCTCTTTCATGTTTACATGTAAATAGAGTGGTTAAACAACCAAGCAAAGCACAAAACAACAAGGAAAACCCCTAATTATGCTGTAGAGGTCCCTAGGCGCCACGTGACCCCACCCCTTGCCCTGGCCGCGCGGCGCGGCATGCTAGGGGGGGGGGATGGATTGGCTCAGCTCGTCTTGTGTGGTTTGTTACGTGTCCTGGAAGTTCGTTTTCGATGTAATTTGATCGTTTTAAAGGCGTTTCCGAATCCGTAAAAGGGGTTTTACAAATTGAACATGTGGGAATGATTTAGTAGCAAAAAATCCAATTTTTTATATATATGAAATGTTCGGGATATAAATCGGGTCGTTTTATATGATAAACGGATATACAAACGAATACAAATAGAACCCAAAATTGACGAATGTCACAGTATCCCCAAATTTTTGAAAATTTCATCCAGAAATTAAAATAAACTTAATGAAAAGGTAGTTACTAACGAATATCGATTTTAGTAAAGCAATTGCATGAAAATTTTAAGCAAAAGAATAACGTTAAATCCTTGCATGATTCGAAAAACTCTACAAATGAGAAACATAAGAAAGGCACTTATATATAGTATGTATTGGTGGCGTATCCACCAAGCCCCTATCATGATTTGCATTTCCATCGTTTTTCTGCTATCATCCTCGGGTCTGAGTTATCTCACACGAGCGTATTTACTATGGCTTCCATACGGGGATTTCAATAATTAAGTGTGCACCCATAAATATTTAGATCGTCGTATGGTCTACATGGTTCGTCCCATTATATGGTTTAAAAGACATATTTATTTTGAAATCTTAAACATTAGAAACGTACATAAAATCTGTTGGATTTTTACCAATATTGGCAAACCAATACTAGCGGTTGAAAAATTTTGGGATTGACTTTTAAATAAGAAAGAAAAATGGGATAAATATTTGAAGCAACAAAAATTTCGAAGATATAAATCAAGGTGGAATTAACAATTCGGTTTAAATCGGTAACGACGATCAAATAAATTAACAAAATTTTTGGGTAAACAATATGAAATGAGATTTGAAGTTAAAAGTCATCAAGATAAATGTCAAAGTCTATAAATCGAGGTACTAAATAAAATCGATAAATGAAATCCTATAATAAGGACTCCTATAAGTGTAAAAAAAGGAAAAAAAAATAGTGAGTACATGAGGTTGGGATACACAACGATACCATTTAACAATAACATTATACGATGAGTTTCATACGTGACCAAACTTGAGGTTATATGTATTTGAGGATATGATTGCGTTAAATGTGATAACACGAGAATGAGGTGAGTTCCTTGGGGTGACGCATACATGTATCAACTTAAAATAAATAGAATTTGATTAACAACCAAAACAATCGATTAAATGTGATAAAACGTGAATACGGCCACTATTGTGAAATCATTTATATAATCGTCATTATAGTAACGGTTTCTAATACCGCCAAAACTTGCGAATAGCCACACATAGGCCGCTTAATAGATTAAACAAAATGGAGTAGAATAATGCATAGAATCGTGTCTTGCTTGAAAAGCATAAATGCTCAAATATGAATAACACAGTCATGAAAATATCCTTTGAAAGCGAACTTGAGGTTTTGAAAGTATTACACAAACTGTGAGTGAATAACCTGGATTCGGTCATGCATAATCGAAACACAAAATGAAATCTCATGTGCATGATATTACGATGAAACATCTCATCCAATGAAAAGAAATTCTCAATAATCATGAGACTCGAATTAATGACAAAATATGTAAATCGCGCATCATAGATTCTTTTGAAAAACAATAAAATATATCGAGAATGAAGACTCAAGTGAAACCGTTTTATTGTTTCCAGGAAAATGTATATAATAAAAAAGTTTCGCGGTAACGTGTAGCTAGAGAAATATTTAAATCATTATCGAATGAAAATCTTAAAGAAAAGTTTGCATACGTAAAGCTTTTGTGATTATAATAAATCATGAATGAAATAATGCTTGTGATAATAAGGAGTGAAAATTCGCATAAAGCATTATCGAAAAAAATTCATGTTACCATATTTAGTGTATGAAACATTTATGAATGAGTTCCAAAAAGATTTTTTATGAGGCCATAATCATTGAGTTTATGCAATATAATGAAAATTGTAACTTGTTATTGAATGAACCTCGCATTCAACATTCAACATGAAACCTCGTATTTATAACGTATTTATGAGATTTATCACCTTATGTGACGATATTTAAATACGCTAGTTGTATATACATAATAAATAAAATTTTAAGGGAAAAATGAGGCTTGCGTGTGTAGGAGAGGTTTTAGGCTTCGAATGGTGAATGATTTGGAAATTTGGTGAAGAGTGAGTGGTTTTTGGGTGTTTTGCGTAGTTGGGTTTTCTTGAGTTGGATTGATGGGGTTTGTTGAGTTTAAGTTGTTTGATTGGGTTAGGCTTAGATGACTTGTGTGAGTAGTGGTTGGACTATTCGGATGAGGTTTGCTTATTTGAGTTCGGGTTAAGTTGATGGGTTGGGTAAGTCGACCTTGACTAGTTTGGGTTGAGATTTGGTTTATACAGGTATTTTGGGTTACTATTTTGACATCAAACTCTATGGTTGGATGGAGATGGTGTGGCGATATGGTTTGTGACTTGACATGGCATGGGTCAAAGGGTTGAGTCATAGTTGGGTAAACCCTAGTTTGTATATGTTCAAGGCATTTGTGGGTGTGTTTTCCGGTGTCTTCAAAGTATCGGGATAGTGGGTTTGATAGGTTTTCGTGGGGTAAAAGTGTCGGTATTTAGGGCTTTTTTGTTGGGTTAATGTTGTACATCTTGGATTTTGTATGGGGCTAGAGTTGGTGCTGGCATACTTTTGGATGTTTAGGTTTCGTTCCTATTGAGGAAAGATTTGAGTACGTGGGAAAGCTTTTGAAGTGAAAGAAGGGTTTGATTTAAGGTGGTAACTCGAGATGGAATACGAGTGTTTGGAAACTTGGTGTTGCGTTTAGGGAAATTTTGGCTAATAATAAGTTTTAAATTGAAATTCATAAATTATAAATAATGTTTGAGACCTTCATGAATCTTTTGATAATTAAAATTATAAGTTAATATGTATAAAATATAATATTGAGATTCAATTCTTGTGAATCGCAGCAATTTTTTTTACTAAAAGTTTTTTCCACTAAAACGAGAGTTGTTACAATACGTCGGGTTGTCTTAAGTTGTAAAATAATTTACGATCAACTTTTTGAAATAAACCAACACGCGTAACGTAAATCGTTTTCTTGAAATGTTTAAAATTAAGTAGTGGGAAATATCACGGGAAAACTAAGATATAAGGTTTGAATTTTGAAGTTTATTGTAAAAATAACAGTAGATTGTCATGAGGAAGCAAAATAAATTTTTATAAGGATCAAATTAAAATTTTGCTTATGAGGAAATTAAAATAAGTGTACTGAATGTCGAAATTTGTTATGAGGTATCCATGTGAATGATGAATGTCGTTTTGGGAAATACAAATTTGCGTAATAAAAAGTTTTACCAAGTTCGTTATTTAATATTGTATAACAAAAATATCATGGTAAGTTAAAATGATCGTGATTGTGAATCGAGAAATCGAAAATAAATGATTTTTGTCTTCAAAATAGAATTTCTATGAAGTTTTGCACGAGAATTTTAAGAAAATTACAAGTTATAAGTTGGTGAACTTTCTTGAAAAATCAAGGCGAAACTACCATAAGAAATTTAAAACGAGGAAAATCATATGATGCAAATTTTATTTGTGAAAAGTTATAATGAACCATAAATTGCATAATGGAAATTGTTATGAAAATAGATTTGGGTAATGAAAATTCTACAATGTGTATTATATAATACAATGAAATTAAAACGTCGTGAGAATTTAAATAATTGATATTGTGAAATGATAGTTTAAAATAAACGGGATTTTAATAAAATTATAATTTTTATGATATCTTGTATGAAAACTTTAAAGATAATTTAAAAAATATATATATATAATGGAAATTTACTTGAAAATTTAAGGTAAAATTTATCATAAAGCCTTTAACACGATGAAATTTATATGATAAAATTTTGTTTATAAAAGTCTAAATGAACAAATATGGCATATAGAAGATCATTAGGAGTAATTCGAAATATGTTAACTTGAATTGAAGAAAAATCACAATAGTCGAAATCTTGTAATGAAAATAATGGTGTGAAATCAAAATAAAATAACTTTACAATGTGAATTCAAAACATATGAGAATTAATCATAACGGACAGATAATATTATATAAATGAGAATTTTGTGATGGGAACTTATATGACAGGTAAAAAGGTAAAATTGTTTAAATCCTTGAAATTTGTAAATAATGCCTTAAGATTTAAAGGCGGAAAAATAGTGCATGAACCACCATGACTTGATATTCCGACAATAAAAACCTTTTTACAAAAATACCTTGTTGGATTCTAAACATGTGCACGTACCACCGCGTCTTTTTCATATTTTCGACTCAAATAACGATTGTAACAAAAAATATAAATCGGAATACAACGTAATGTCAGAACACTAGTCCACGAACCACTGTGGTTCTATTGTTTCAATACCGAAAATTAGGATAGTTACCTGAATGCTCGCATTTAACAACTTAAAGTGGCCGTCTCATATGAGACAATCTTTAAGGAGATTTGAAACAACGGGATCCAAGTTAAGCTCGTGATCCATAAAACACAATAAAAACTAATGTTTTTGCGATAAGGTAAGGATACCTTAGATTATTGTGAGAATGTGTGTATGTGTATATATAAAATTAAACAAAGTAAGGTAAGGGTACCTTAGTATGTGTCAAGTGTTTGTGTATATTTACGTTTTGATAAAATAAATAAGTATATATAAATAAATAAGTGTAATGAACAATCGAGTAGGGTAAACACGTATAGGCAACACGTATAAGGACCCTAAAGCAAAAACTATACTATGTCGTTACGTCTAACCACCTATCCTATAGTCTTGCGGCTCTGATACCAATTCGTCACACCTCGACCAAAGGCAGCGGAACATGCCGTGGTGCAACGGATTGCCCAAATACACAAACCGCTATTAAAGCTACAATATTTAATCAACTCATTTTATTTCATAAAATCAATAAAAAACACATCATGTTCATACACACAAATTGAATGCAAATAAACAAATATATGTATTGTTCGTTTTGCTAATATCCTAATAGTCTTGATAACGTTTTTCGTCAAGTCCTCGAGTCAACAAAAGTCAAACCTATAACATTGCATAAAATAAAGTTTGTCAACACAAAGGTTGGTGATCAATTCATAAGTTTGAACAAGTATATATAATAAGAAAAAGCCACAATCTTGTATACGAAACAATAAATAAAAGCAATAACTTGGATAAATAGATATCGCTAACACGTTAGCGACACCTAGCTATAAGGGGATGCCAAATAGTCTAGGATTTTATAGTTATCGTTAATTGCGTTACGTTAACGACACCTTGCTATAAGGGGTTACCAAATATACTAGGATTTTACAGGTCCACCAACCCAAAGCGATAAAAACATAGGCATATAACCATAGAACACCAAACCGAGCAATTATTTAAGTAAAGTATACAATAACGTTTGTGGTTTAAGACTCAAGTATATAAAACATTGAGGTTGAATAAGTATGCAATATCACCCCAAAACAAAAGATGGAAAATGGTGTATGAAAGTACTCACGTTCAAGTAATAAACTTGATTGGTAAAATGACGAGTAACCGGAAGAATGAGGTTGATCGATCAAAGTCTTAGGTGAAAGGAAAACTTGTATGTGAAAGGTTGTCTAAGAAATCTTTAAATAAAATAAATGAAAATAAATGCAAACAATTTAAAGTTTAAGGTTCAAAAATGTAAATATTAATAAATTGTAATACTAGTTTTTAAAAAATATAAGTTTGCTCGAAACCGGGTTAAAGTATAGAGCCTTAATGTTTACTCAACCTATGTTAAGTAATAAGGCGGGTAAAAATGCTAGAATGCAAGTCCCTTTATAATGTAGATACTAAAACGGGTTTTAACGAGTGTTTCGGGTTGTTGGTTTGGGTCTAGATAATTGGTCAAACCCAAAGTCAATTTTCCAAAATAATGAATGTTATGAGATAACTCAATAAAATCTTAGAAGACTTAACCAAATATGTAGTTATATTGTTTTAGAACTAACAACGTACGTTAAGCGAGTGCTCGGTTTTGTCGGTCCAACTTTGTTATAAGATCAAGTTGAATTCAACATTCCAAGCACTTTAAATAAATATTTAAATTCAGTTTGTAAAGTATTTTTAAAAAAATATACAAGTCTTGATAGCTAAAAACACACTTGTGTGTCTTAATCGAGTGAAAATCGGTCTAATTCGGTTTGGTTCGGTTTCCATCTCACAATAAGTTCATAGATGGTTTCCACATGCCCAAATATCAAAGAACTTGTATAATAGTTTATAAATGATGAAACTTAAGTTTTACAACCCAAAAGTTAACAATAAAGTCTTTAAACGAAAGTTTGGTTTGGTTCGGTTTCCATCTCACAATAAGTTCATACACGGTTACAACATGCCCAAATATCAAATAACTTGTATAACAATTTATATTTGATGATACTTAAGTTTTACAACCAAAAAGTTAACAATAAAGTCTTTAAAAAAAGTTCGGTTTTCGGTTCGGATCTAATTTCGGGTTAAGACCGAGGTTTGAATCTAAAAACCCATAACCATAGAACTCATAAAAATGATTTTATAAACTGATATCTAACATTAAACATGTTTAAAAAGGTATTTAACAAAAACTAGTAAGCAAAGTTCGATTTACGGTCTAGTGCTATTTACAGTTAAACCGAAGCATAGACTCCTTGAACCCGTAACCATGGACCTTGATAAATAAGCAAGATAAGTATAAGTTAAGCATGGTTAGTAAGCAATAATAACGTTAGATTGTTAGGTGCGTAAAATATATAACACATACCACGAAAGTCCTCCATGTAGCCTTGCCTTACGAGGTCCGAAAGCTCACCGATCGAGACCGGAGAAGTAACTACCAAAGGTAACAAGGGGTGTATATTATATATATGTTGTGCCATAAGCTTCAAGTATTAAAAAGAGTTAGCAAGTTAATTAAAATGAAAGACTATGGTTGGTTTGACTTGGGAAGTCAAACTATCAAGAATATGAAGAACAACCTTTGAATCTTTAGAATTGAGAGAAAATTTGGAGCATGAGCAAGTGTAAAAATGAAGGAGATGGGTGTGTATATATAGGGTAGGGTAAGGGTCAAAGCTTCTTTGCAAGGTTCTCTTTCATGTTTACATGTAGATAGATTGGATAAACAAACAAGCAAAGCACAAAACAACAAGGAAAATCAGTAATTATGCTGCAGAGGTCTCTAGGCGCCACACGACCTCACCCCTTTCCTTGGCCGCACGGAGCGGCGTGCCCGGGGGGGGGGGGGGGGTGGCGCAGCTCGTCTTGTGTGTTTCGTTACGCGTCCTGGAAGTTCGTTTTCTATGTAATTTGATCGTTTTAAATGCGTTTCTGAATCCGTAAAAGGGGTTTTTCAAATTGAACATGTGGGAATGATTTAGTAGCATAAAATCCAACATTTTGTGTATTTGAAATGTTCGGTATACAAATCGGGTCTTTTTACGTGATAAACTAATACACAAACGGATACAAATAGAACCCGAAATTGACGATTGCCACATACCCCGTTTAAATCCACGGCTCTGATAGTGGTTAAATACTTTAATCTCAAGATGATTAATTTATTCAAAAAGAAAAAAAACTGTATAAACGAGGAATAAAATATTCCAAAAAATATTGATTTATTGAATAAATGGACCATTCCTCATATTAATCCAAGAGTCATATACCAAATAGGAAGTTTTGATATTTTTTTAGATTGGAAATAAGTTGTTAAAACAACTGATGAAGCTGTGTCAGTTAGCAATAAAGAAATGATAATAAAACTTTTAAACCTATCTGATTTAGTTAGGTACAAAAAAGATTATAATTTTATTAATGTTGGATTAGTTCAAGTTGCTTTTAAACCATTAACATTACAAGGGTTACTGGAAAGTTTTATAGCAGTATTACGAGATGATCGTAATCTAAATTGGAAACAATCATTAATGGGCATTACAAAAACTAGTTTAGCACATGTTCTGATATATTTTGATGTTTATCCATACCTACATTTGTCTTTATCTGATCAAAATATAGATGATTCATTAACTTTATATGTAAAAACTCATGGATATAATTATGCCCAGGGTTCAGAAATAATTTTTATCTGTTATTGGATATACTATAGGTTATTATCAACAATGAATGCTAGGTGTAAAAGAAAAAACAAATAAAATAATGAAACAATTCTAATTGTAACAACTTATGAGAAGTCAAATATTTCTATAAGAAAACCAGTTAAATGGGAAGAAATAATATTCCCATAAAATTCAGTCATAAATAAAGTGATAAAAAAGAAACCACAAATAAAACATATGTTAAACAAACTTATAGAAACACCTGAAGATAATCTAGATATAGAACTTGAAGATAATGAATTTAAATCAATATCACAAAGTCTTGCTAGGTCATTCTATGCTAAGTCCTATATTTCACCTCTAGATTATAAAGTAGAAGTTCCTAAACCTTCTAGGGCTTCTACTTCTAAAATAAGACCCAATAGAGCAGAAAATTTAAATATTAACCATGATAATTTAGTCTCGGGTGTCTATCACCAACAAGTCAGAGAGGAAGATAACGTCTCTCAAATGATTTTAACTTATAAACGAATACACAAGATTAAATTTTTATCCTAGATATGTTATTAGAAAACATATATGTGAAAAATGTAAACAAGAGAAGTGGAAACCTTTTATAAAAATGGTTTGTGGAATTATTTCCAACAAACAAAATGATAATACTAGGAAATGAATTTTATAAAGATCATGAAATTTTACAACAAATTATGGAATTTTTGGTTTGGTTCATAAACAAGTATTCTCAAAATTATGTGTGTATAATAGAAAAAAAGTAATAAATTAACTATAGGAACTATTGTTAAATCAATATTTCCTCCCCAAAAAGACTTTGAAATGAAAAGTGAAAATGAAAAATTATATTTCGCTGCTTTTAAAAAGGCAATGACTAATGAATATCTGTAAGCAACTGTCCTTCATGTCAACCAACTAATAAAACAAAATAATTATACAAATCTATGTTTAATAAATTTATCAGAAATCCTCCAAGAAACAAATAATAAGATAGAAACATTCATTTCTGGTAATAAAGAAGAGGGAGAAACAAGTAATACAAAAGATAATAACCTTATAAAGATCCAACCTACAATTCAACCTCCCCTAGAAATAGACGATTATAAAATAAAACCAATAAACCAATTAATGGAAGTTTTAAAAGAAAAAATTTCCATATTAGAATTGAATACTTTGGAAGAAGAAAACATGAGTAATGAAACTTTCGAAGCTTATACAATAAATTCCATAAATAGAATGGATGGAAGAAAGAGACCAGAATCTTATAATACAAAATTTGCTAATAAACCAAGACAAAGAATGTTTTATTACCCTAGACCCACTCCTCAATAAGATCTTCATGAATAACAAGAATATGAAATTACCAATTCTAATAACGGAAAATCCATATATGAATGGAATTTAGATGGCTATACCTATAGGCAAATATACATGATGACACATTGGAAGTCAAAATGTATTAATGGTCTTCCACCCTTATTTTTCGAAAGAGTAAGAAAAACTCTTAGAGGAGATAATATTCAAATCCCTTATGATAATTATACTTATGGAGGCTCATAGGAGTTTGTGTTCAAGAAGGATTAGCCTTATGCTGTTGGTATCAAGATTCGACAAAAGAAATATTGGAATCTTCTTAACCTCCTTAGAAATGGCTAAGTATGGAAAACGAGCAAACTTAGCCTTCAAGAAAGCCTAGACTTAATTCAAGCAAGGTATTTTACTCAACGAGCAAAGTTATCTTCTAGAAGTCTTCTAAGTGATAATTCGAGCAAGCTACACTTCATCAAGCAAGGTTGTTCTTCAAGTCGAGAAAGGTTTGTTTTTAAAGCAAACTCTTGACTTAACCAAGCTAAAACCAGGTATTTTGGTGGATTGAGCAAGGTTTATTAATAAACAGTGGTCCAAACATACTTGAAGGAAGTTATTAAAGAAAATATCCTAAGGAATTTCTTCAAGCAAGGTTCAGCGTCGAGCAAGCTACAGTGTCACTAGCACACTTAGCTTGTTCAAATAAGTTAAGTAACAAAAGGTTGAAGGGATCCAAGAAGAATAAGTTTGCTCGTAGGATATTATCGAGCAAAGTATGGTAATATTATGAAGACTGAAGTCTGCTTGAAGAATATTTTCTTAGAAAAATATTCTAAGTAAAGCTTACTCGGAGAATTGTTCCAAGAACACTTATGGTTACCAAATCTGCTCGACAAGGATAAAAGCTTACAAGCTTACTCGAAGACCTGTTTGCACTTGTAATATTTTTAATATGTTTGAATATGTTAAGTATCAATCATTAGGATTTGCAGAAGGTGTCAGGGCATGCCTATTTAAGGTAACTTTAGGGCACGCCTATGAAAACGGACAAAGAGCGAATATTTTGATTTAACGACTGTCTCTTTCCTGAAAAAAATATCTTTGTACGGAAAATATGCCCCAAATACACACATTCCACCTAGAAACCTTAATCGATTTTCATTGTATCCTTCACAATATGAATGGAAGTCTTTTGAGTTCATTTGTGTGTTTTTTACATTTCTGTCTGTTAAGCAACAATCTGAATATTATTTATTCACCCTTTAATATTCATTGGATCTTCACAAAAGCAGAACTCGTAACTTTCTTGTCAACATTTTGTTGGTGGTTACGAGGCTGATTATTGTGTGTGAGTAAATCGGTCCTGACAAGTGGTATCAAAGCTTCGTCTCTGCATTTGTGAAGATTTGTTGCTGATTTGTTGTTGAATATTGTTGATTTTGAAGATGAAGAATGACGTCAGCTGACAACTGTTCCATTGATTTGTGTCGTCAGCTGCTCTGTTTTTCATTTTCTCAGATCTACTAGTTTTTAAGGTTTAAAAGTTCTCTTTTCTCATATATACATTTATTACTTTCCTTTTGTGTCTGGATCTTATCTTATCCATCCAGATTCATCAGATCTGAGGATTTGATCCACAGATCTGGTTTTTTTTTTCAAAAGTTTGTTAAGTTTAAAGTAAATTTTCATTTCTGAAACCTTTTCAAAATACCAAAAACATGTCTGGAGTAATGGATGATCAAGAAGTTTCAACTAACAAAATTCCGAGATTGTTAGGACATGAAAATTACATTAAGTGGAAGGTTCTGTTTGAGCAGTTGTGTGCTATAACGATGTTGATATGTTGAACTCAATTAAAAATGGCCCATATGTTCATGATGGCACAAACAATAATCAAACCCTGGAAAGGCATATGAGAAAGAAAAATGATAGGGCACTGTCTATGCTGAAACTTGGTCTTTCTTGGGAAATTTTGACTAGTGTGGCTCAGCACACTACTGAAAAGGCTATGTTTGATGCCATTATGGAAATGTTTGAAAGAAACACTGAGCTTAAGGACATCAAGAAAGATAGACTGAAGCAACAACGAGATAAATTCAAGTTCAAGGAGGGAGAGAGATTGAAATCTGTTTTGCAAATTTTTGTTGCCATTGTCAATGAAATCAGAACCACTGACCTTACAATAACATATTTTGATCTAACAAGAAGTTGTTATCATCTTTTTTGGAGAATGGTACACTACAAGCAAGTTCTCAAAGAAAATGCTAATTTCCCAACTTTCAAGCTTGATGATGTTAAAATAAAACAGAGAACAAAGTACTTATAATAATTATAAACCGGCTTCTAGAGAAAACTACTTTCTAAAAGAAGAGAAAAACATTATAGAAGGAAGGCGAAAAGAAAAGAAGAATGGACCCCAACATGTTATATATGTAAGAAGAAAGGTCATACAACAAATAGATGCTACTAGAGAAAGAACGTGAAAAATAAAATTAATAACCTAAATATAGAGGAAGATATTAAAGAAGATTTATGTAAAATTCTTGAAACAAAAGAATCTACAAACTATGATTCTGAACCAACTTCGAGTCCTGGAGACTGTGAAAATTGTAGTAAAAATGAAAAGTTGGATGATGAGATTCATAAAATCATATCCCAATTCCAAGATAATGACATTAACAAAAGCGATATTAATGTTTTAAATTGTAAAACTTTAGAAGACTTCTCAAAAGAATAAAAGATCCTGAAGAAAAGATAAAAATTCTTGACATAATTTATGAAGAAGAAGAAAAGAAAAATTATATTGTAAAAGAACCAGAAGGTCCTTATACTATGAAATAAGTTCGTGATAGATTGAATAATAAGAAACATAACTCTTTAACTCCTGAAGATTTAAAGATCGAAGTCACAAAATTTAAAGGCTAAAAAAACAGAGTCATGATTTTGAAAAAATGGTGAACGCCTCAGATCTGAGATCTAAGATCTTATTATGATTAACGGATCTAGTTCATATTGATTACCCTTAATAGTTATAGATTATATATATATATATATATATATATATATATATATATATATATATATATGATATATTATTAGTATTAGGTGTATTATGTAATACATTAACGAAGTTATGGATCTAGAGAGAGTTGGATATAGTTTCAATAATATAATTCCCAAAAACTTAAATTAATAGAGGATAAATCCTCTATATGTAGAAGATGGATTCTAGTTCGTTACACATTCCGTAACGAACTAGTCTCCACTTCGTTACATTACATTACAAATAATTAAACATAACGAACTAAACTCCCAGTCGTTAAACATCCATAACGAATTGGGAGGAACCTTAACTTAACTATCTAGTTTGTTAAACATCCTAAACGAACTAGACTGTCTTAAACGAAATAACTTAATATAATAATATTTCTTTCCATTAATAAATAGAAAGCGATAAATACAAAGACTCGAGACGCAAAACCGTGCACTAACAGACACCCCCCTCGTCTTGAGCACTTTGTCTTTAAATTTCTTGAAACGCTTCGACTGCCAGTCTCTGCAGCTATGAATCTTATGCTCATGACACACAAGAACAACACGTTGAAACTGCATTACTCAGTCATAGTCTTCACGGCGCTCGATTAATATCTTATTCTTGAACAGCACATCATTATCGGTCTCTGTCAAGTTAACAAGCCACGTTGGATCAATAATTTTAATCAGCTCGGTCTTTAAGCCCTTTCCCAATACAATAATGGCCTCGCCAGTACGATTGTCATAATACCAGTGGTAGAAGGATAAATACATATGCTGATTCAGCGTCTTGACTAGAACGCACTTCATTGGCTTCCGTAGCTTTACTTTAAGTACGAGCATCCTCCAACCCATCCTTGGATCAATCTCGTCAATACGTTTACGGGTTTGTATCCGCGGCTTAAAGAATTTAAACCCGTGGTTCACCTCGAATAGCAAATGTTGGTGAAACCAATTTAATTGGTGATTCCCACCACGGTTTATGAAAGGTCGACACGCGAGGGTACGAACATCCATGAGAGAACGTCAGTAATCTTTTCAAAGTACTGGACGCCATTCTCCCATTTAACAATACAGACTTTTAAATCAGAATAATAAAGCCATGAAATAATGTCACCTCTTAATTTAGACACAACATTAAAGGAAGTCATCTGATTGGCTTGAGCACACGCAACAGCTTCCACTTTCAGCTTTTTATCAACATACCGGTATACGTCAATAATCTTACGTGCTCTCTCATTTCTATATGCAAACCATCCTTGAATATCATCAACAGATGGATCGGTCTTCGAATCAAACCTTGTATCAACACTCTTGCCCTTTGAGACTTTCAGAAACTGATCTTTGGTTGCTTTGACATTTTCTTCAGTGAAAACTGGAGCACCCTGATCAACGTATGATCGTTGAAATGGATCAGGGTATTCCTCAGCCGTCATGTCCTCAATCTTGACCTCCTCGTCTTCATAAATAAATGACGTGTTCATCAGAATCGTTGGATCATTTAAGATCTCCTCGTCATTCTCATCTTCCACATCCTCCTCAGTCTCTAACACGTTCAGCTCATTTTCATTCAAACCCAGCAATATAGAAATATGCTCTCGTGTTAAGGAACGTTACACAAACTGTCCCACATCAATCTCATCAGCATTCACAATGCTTCCGATCACCCCCTCAGCATCAACAAATATAACAGTGTTAGCCTTTATCGACTCAATTGGTTTAACATTCGTCGAGTCCTGATAAATGACCAATTAACTGTCAACATTACCAGCTGCCCCGCTTGTACCTGCACCGGAGGATGAGCCGTGAGTTTATTTCGTCTCACTTCCCCCAGCACCTAACTCATCTGGATCTTCATCATGAGTTTTTGAGCTTCTTTAGTTCATCTTCTTTACATGTAAGCTGCATAATCATGTCCTCTTGTTCTTTTAACTTCACCCCCTGAGACGTAACAATCTCACGAAGGGCTGTGGTCTCTTTTTAGCATAGAGAGACATAGCTCAGCAGCTCTTTTGATTGTCCATCATACGCTCTTGAGTCAAACGGTTAGTAGCCATTTGATTTTCATAAAGCTTAAGTAAGCTCAAGAACATATTCATCTGTTGATCGTGTGTCATGGCATGAAACGAGGGAGGGATTGGCTGAACGGGACCTTGAGGACGATTAAGCCTCATAAAAGAAATATCCATAGGCGGTGGTGGCATCATTGTTGGTGTTGGTGAAACCACCGATGTAGCAGTCAAAACAGACTATGGAATCATGCCAAGCCTAGGTTCAGATGTGAGTGTGGTCGTCAACATGAGTTCCAGGGTGCTAGTAGTAAGCGGCACCATCGGTCGTTGAATAACAGACGAACTTGGAGGCTGAACTCCAAAAGAATACCAGCTCCAGCAGTCACTCGACACTTCGATGACCGTTCACCAGCCAACGTTTTCCCTTTTCTTTTACGTTGAGCAGCTTCAACAGCAGCCGCGTCAACCTCAACACGACGTTGGTGATCATCTCCACCTTCATCACCATCGTCACCATCATTATCATTGTTCCCGCCGGGTCCTTCTTCACACTCAGAATTTGAGTCATTATGGATCCATGGATCATTAGGAGGACATTCATAATTAGGATTTGATACATGACCAATCAAACGCTTGAATCTTGGTGGAGGATCTTGACGATACTGCTTCATCATCCTCATTGTATCTGCTTTCATGTTCACCAACTTTAATTTATCATTGCGTTGTGTTGGATCGATCACCAAGTCACGAATCGCATCCTAAACAAACAGTTGGATAAATCGAGGATACATTAAGAATTTCTTGCGTCGTTTCTCTACAAGACAATTCTCTTTGAGATGATAGAATATCATCTCAGAAAAGTTGAAAGGTTTGTTTAGAATTAACGCGACGAATGCCAACTGAAGCATGATACGACATTCATCAAAACCACCTTTCCGTCCACCTAAGCAATATATAAGAACATGCAGTAAGTACTTGTATGTGGGACACAAGTATGCCTTGTTATACACGCAACTATCCAGATTACCAGCGTAGAACAAACAATTAAATAGCCCTCTAATAAGCTCTTTATGATACTCACTGGGGTTATCCATAGTGTCACCGAACCTCAACACCCGTTGAACAGTCTCAGTTGATATCACAACTGGTCTATCATTCACCTCAGCAGCAATGTGATTTTCCGTCTCCACAAAATGGACAGTATTCCAAGATTGATGGACAATGCTGAACCAAACCTCAGGATCATCTGTGACAGCATAGTTGATATGTGAGCGACGTATGAAAGCCAACATTTCCACAAAAGTATCCTCATCAGCAAAGCCTGTATCAACAAAAGCACAGATGTTATGCTTTTTGTCGTACGGGAGTTATGGAAGCTCCTGTTCTTCTTGTTGCTGTTGTGGCTCAGTAGCAGGAGGATCTTGATCCATATTGTCAGCCATAACTAATAATAAATACCCCGAGATTTAGTAAAAAAAATAGTAAATAAAATTAAAAATAAATAAAAGATAAAAATTACATTAATTTATAAACTATTAATTTTATAATAATTTAAAATGTCATTCGATAAATAAGCTGATTCGTTGTAACGAACTGGTGATTCGTTATGACGAATTAGCTACTTCGTTATCAAGTAAATAAGACGAATTAGATCTAACGAATCAGGAGTGAGAAGAAAACGAATTAAAGTTTGATTCGTTATAAATAACGAATTAAAGTCTGATTCGATATAAATAATGAATTAAAGTCTTATTCATTTGATCTGTGTAACGAAATGGACACAAAGTAGTTCCAATTCGTCTCAACATAACGAATGGCTCTTAGTCTTAATCTTTGACTAATTAAATTCCAAGTCAAAATTGGCAAGAACATCAAAAGTCAAAATTGCAATCTGAATCCAATTCATGCATAATTAAGGATGTAAAGGCAAACAAATGACCATAAGGATCTCGAAAACACATCGCGACATGAGTCGTAGTATCCATTTGCATAAAATCGTTGTATACATTAGGTAAATTAAAGGTTTTAGATATAACTTAAAACCGATAACATAATCGATTAATTAACCCTTAAGATCTCCATAAAAATTGACAAAAATCATTACGTTAGAATCCCTTTTACCTTACGAATCATAATTGATAATCACACTAGAGTTTCGTGAAGGTTGAAGTTTTTGGAAAAATCTGCCAGAGTAATTTTAGTTAAGAGGGAAGAAAATGAATAGTGAAGATGAACGGGTTTTCACATTTCCCTATGTACAATGACGTGGCCCATTCTCCAATGCAACGAATCATCTAATTCATTTAAAATTTGAAATAACGAATCAAGTGATTCGTTATTATAATTAAACACACGTGTCACACGAATCAATAAAACAAAATAACGAATTAGAATCAATTTGTGCTTGATTCGTTACATTATGTTTAACGAATTAGAAGACATTCGTTACAGAGTGGCGGGAGCGAATTAGGTTAACGAATTGAATTGTAATTCGTTATAAATGACCTCAATTCGTTATACATAACTAACAAATTAGATTTGTTTAATTTTAAATTGAATAAATAAATAAATTAAAATAAAATAAGAAAAAAATAATAAATAAATTAAATCAACGAAATCCCGTATCTCGAAGATCAATTATCTTAACAACCTTTATCCAATGGGATAAATTGTAATACCTTAACGTGTTTTACGGTTAATCACTTAACATAAAATAAAATGAATAAATAATATGTAAAAGAAGTAAAGTAAAATATTTTTGGTATTTCGGATTTTTGATGTATAATTTTTACGAGAGAAAATATCCGAAAATAAAACATAAAGCATAAAAACAAAATATTTTTGTGTTTTTGTAGGATTTTCGAAAGCAGTACATATGTTTAGATTTTTTTATGAGTTTAAGCAGAGAATCATATTGACAAAATTGCCCTTACATGACAGTTTTATATTTCAGCGATATTATGACAGGCGTTATGTCGGTCATTGATATTGTTGTCCCCTTAAATCTAATAACAAATTTCAAGCTTTTCCGTGGTATGATTAAATGTTCAATTAGAGCACAGAATATCAGAAACTATTAGCCTCTAATCTCGGTTCAAGCTTAATTTGATTTTTACCATATTACCCCAACTTGACTTAAACCATTATATTGTTGATTAAAATTTGAATTTATAGAAAATTTGAGCAATGCATTGAATTTCCTTTACTATGAGTGAGAATGCACGAGTCCATCTGTCGGCTTACATACACTGTATCCCCTGAGGTCCGTTTCTTAATGGTATTGAGACACGCACAAGGGAGGAACAAATGTATGACTAACAACGGATTTTGATCAAGTAAGTGGTTTAAATTTGTAGATGTACATCGGTGATCAAGTTTAAAGACTTTGGGTTTGTTCTAAAAGCGGATGAAATATTCATGTATATGAATATCCAGATGATTAAGCCACATAAAGACTCACAGTATCCAGAACCTCAACGCTTGTTATTTGCTTTATTTTATTTTTGGTGATCAAACAAATATAAGGCTTGAGTGTGACAGGCTATTACATTTCTGCCATCATTAGTAAGATTTTTGTTTGAGACTAACACCTCTTACAATTTGGCATATCTTTATATTTATATCACATACTTTACTCTAACAGTTTGTTTAAGACCTATCAATGCACCAGTGCAATTAAGCACACAATCTTTTAAGCTTAATTCTTGCTGGATATAGGGTCAAACGATCAATGTACTATCATTTTCAATTTTTGCTTCAAAACTCAAATTTTGAGGAGCATAAAAAATAAATTCAATCGCCCCAGTCATTTTCAGTCTATAGATTAATGGTTATCCTATCCATCAACAAGTAGATAATAGGACCAAAACATGCAAGCATGTTCCACAAACTTAAATAACTGACATAATTTTCAGCGAGAGAATAAAGTATAACGCATAACAATCGCCCCAATTACTTTCCATTGTCAGGTAAATGGCTATCCCGAACATTTACAAGTAAATATCAGGACCAAACATATACAATTATATGTCCTTCAAATATAAGTAATTGACATAATTTTCAGCGATCGTATGCAAAATCTTTTTGGATTTTCTCTTTAAATACTTAAAACACAATCTTTTTTTCCTTTTCAAAATAAATAAAAATAAAAATTCACAATCTTTTTGGTTTTCCGGATTATTCTATACATACGAAAACACACTATTTTTGATTTTTCAAAATTTTCAATGTTTTTGGATTTTCAAAATATTTTAAACAAGAAAACACAATATTTTTGACCTTTTCAAATTTTTCAGTGTTTTTGGCATTTTTAACATACAAACCCTAATTTCTTATATCTGAAAGTCAACGCTTGAAGATTGAAATTAAACATTGAAATCTCATCAAATGTGTTAGTGCACGGTTTTGTCGTCTCGAGTCTTTTTAATAGTAGTTTGTAATTTATTATTATTATTTGAATTTTAAAGGGTATTTATGTATTTATGAACCCATTCTCTATGTAAGGCTCATTCGATAAAGTTGTTTAACGGATGAGCCCATTCGTTATTAATTACAGTTCATTCATTAAGGATGTTTAACGAATGAACCTTAACCGTTATATGTAAATGTCCATTCGTTAAGGATATTTAACGAATGGACCTTAGTTATTATGTATTAGATCCATTCATCATGGAATGTTGACGAATGGGGTATAGCGAATGAGACATTCGCTATACCATAGAATAACGTATGTAAAGGTAGACGAATGGAGGCCATTCATTACGGGATGTGTAATGAATGGCATCTCATCGTCTATATAAGGCTGTTCATGCCTTGTTTAATTTAAGTGTTGATTAACAGATCTTATTACTTTGTCCAATTATTCTCTCAATACTTTAGCTAATATTATCAATATTTATCTAACATATAATGTATATCACATAACTTGATCCTTGATCTATTCAATATATGGCTAATTTGTATTGATTGCATCACATAATTCTGGTGTTCAACAAGTGGTATCATAGCTCTAGGGTTAGATTAAGTGTAAGGTAAGGTAATTAGAAATGAACTGATTAATAATTCATTGAGGATTTGTTAATTTTAAAGTCAAGTTTAAGTTTCTCCGATTTATCTGAATTAACATATGGAGATGTTAATTGGAGGTTGATTTAAGGGGAATTGAGATCATATTTGATAGAGTATGATGTGTGATTGATTAATTGGGTTATTGAGTATGTTTGGGTTGATTTTGGGATGATTTTGAGTATAGGTCAGAACAAGGGATTCTGTTCTCTGGTTTATAGGATTTTGGTTATAGTTTGGATCGATTTAAGGTTTGCGGAATAGTTTGAGGGTGTTTGCGAGATTGATACGAGTTGATTGAGTTTTTGTTTGGTTAATTTGGTGCAAAATTGACAAATTAATCCATAAGTTTAATTTTTATTGTTTGAAAAGTTGGATCTGGAAATTTTCCAGAATCTAGAAATAATCGTTTGAAGATTTGAAGGTTTGAAGTTACACAATCATTCGCTATGTTAATTTCAATCATTTTTACGCGTGTGATAGTCATTCTTTAACAGATCCTATCTGATTCGTGACACGTGTTAAGTTTGTTACAACAGAACAACAAACTCTTTTGTCATTATAGCTAATTCGTTATAAACAATTTGTCATTCGTGCTCAACCATTCGTTACTCATTCGCCAACCATTCGCTACTCATTCGTCAACAATTCATGACTCAGTCGTCTAGTCATTCGTTACTCATTCGTCACTCATTGGTATAATCTTTCATTTGTTCATTCGTTAAGCTAGTCATTGGTCATTCCTTAAGTTAATGTTCTTCATTTGTATACTCATTTGCTGTTGAATTTTCATTTTAAACCCTTAAGTTTGAGTTTGTTAAAATTTAAACTTTTATTTACTTAAAATGGTTGGTTATTATGCATTGCCATCTCAGAATGTATTAATGCAACAAATGTTACATCTTGATGCAGAAATAGGATCTCATTCGAAATGTCAACGTTTGATGAAATTTAGTGATTTTGCCAAATGGGAACCACGTTTTCGAGCACATATTGGATCCGTGCATCCCGACTGAACTCAATGTCTTGATGATGTCTACACAGTTCTGATGATTGGTAGTGAAACTACGATTTTTACACCAAAAGATTTTTCTCAATACTCACAAGAGGAAAATAAAGCTTTAGAGATTGAGACTAACGCATACTCTACTTTGACTATGGCATTACCCGACAATATCTTTTATCAAGTAGGGAGTATTAAGATATGTTCATCCTCGTTTCAACACATCAAGATGAGAAGTATGGGGAATACAGAAGAAAGCAATAAAGTGATGTTGAAGTTTCAATTCAAAAACTTTAATTTATAAAATTGGGAGACTGTAGAAGAGATGCTCACTCGGTTTAATCATTTGATAGCTGAAATGAACAAGTTTAAGATGGAACCATGTGAATCTGATAAAATTGAAACGGTAAAGAATGCTTTACCTGGTTGATATTCAATGTTTCTAATGGTGTTGAAAGAAAACAACTATTTCAATAATGAAGATCTAACAACCATGGAATTCATGCAAAAAGTGGAAGACCGAGAATATGATCTGAAATGTCAGAAATCTTCTAAGGAAACTCAAGATCCAACTCTTTATCGAGTTTTTCTGCCTTTGTGTAGTTCTGCAACTCCAATTACTACATTCCTTACTCAAAGTGCACAAGAGGGATCATCTGCATATAGTGATCCGAATGTATGGCTTCATGGCTTCTGGGTTTAATGACAATTCTGGGGGATCACCTACTACCAATAGCTTCACTGCACCACCAAACGTTAACATGAAGGAAGCTAAACAGAATTTTGCGTTTCTCTATGCATTCATGACATCATATGAAATTTGGTGGGTAGTAAGATTGCTACAAGTGAGTTGACTGATGAAGACTATGACCAAATGGATCCAGATGATTTGGAACTAATGGATCTCAAATGAAATATGGCTATGATTGTTCGAAAGGTGAAGAAGTTTATGCAATGTATTGGAAAAGACTTACCATCTCTGAATAAACAAGTTGGTTTTGAAAAAAATAAGGTCAAATGTTACAATTATCAAGAGTTTGGCCACTTTGCCAAATAATGTGATAAGCCGAATAAGGTGTATAATGGACCTCAAAATCAAGACAAAAATTCTGGAAAGAAAGTTATTGATTCTCCTGAAAAGTCTTATGATGGTAATTCTTCTAAAGCTTCAGGATCACAAGCTCTTCTCCCTGCTGAAGGAACTGACTGGACTCAAAGACTACTGTATAATGATAATCAAGCAAATCCAGCAACGTTCGTGCTAACTGAAAGTTTCCAAGATGCTAGTGGAAATGAACTACCTTCTAATAATGAGACAGAATCGGATTATGATAATTCTTGTCATATGCAACCAAATTCTTTTGCATGCATGGCTAAGATTGACGAGGTTAGTTCTTCTTCTGTTAAATTATCTGAAAATGTGCCTTGTTCTGTATGTGAATCTGCTAAATCTAGAATTGATTCTCTTAAAGAACATAATTACTTACTGATAAAACAAATTGCTTCATTCAAGGATACATATAGACAATCGCTATAGTCACAAATGAGGTCTAGGTAAAAAGTAAAAGCTTTGTCTATAAGTAACCATGATTTGAAAGCAGAATTGTCAGTGAAACTGACCATTAATGATCAACAATTTCAAGAGATTCTTAAACATATAACTAAGATAACTGAACTTGAAAATGAGGTTCTTGATTTGAAAAGCAAATTAGGCAAGTTTCGAAATTCTTCATTCTTGTTAAATGAAATCATCGAGGTGTTTGGTAAACAAAAAGATTCAAAGAAAGGTGTGGGCTTTGTTGAAGTTCCACCACCATTTCATAATGATTATACTCCAAATCCGTTTGCGGGAAAAGATGAAATTATTATTGAACCAGTTATTATTGAGGAAAAACCAAAATTGGTTAAAAATGACAATTTTGATGTTCAATCTTCAACTCAAAAACCGCATATTCAAAGTAACAAGTTCTTTGTTGAAAATGTTGACAAGGTAATCATTGAGGATGTATTTGAACCTGAAGTTGTGCACATAAACCATAACTTTCCAAGTTCAAGTCACATTTTATGTGAACCTCATGAATTTGAGGAGGCTGTGTGTGGTTCAGATGCATCTAAAGTGAAAAAAGAGAAATGTGTTTAGGTTAAGGCTAACAAATCAGAAAAACCAAAAATTTATGATAAGGATTTGATGCACTTTATCAATCTTGTTCCTCCTAAGCCAACCACTGGTCGAGTGTATAAATTGAGACGCATCAGGAAAGTTTTCACTGAGAAAGACATTCCGCTTAAACTTATTAAGTCTGAATTGATAGAAATTATCTTTCAAAATGAAACTTCTAAGATACAAGATCTTGAACATGCGTTTGTTAATTCCAAATAATCAAATACAACATATCCCTTGGTAAAATCCAAACAATTATTAAAATCTGCTAAGAAAGTTCAATTTGTTTAATCAACTGGAACTGACACTTTACAGAGTTTTTCAAATAGTTCAAATCTTGATTTTTTAAATGAAAAAAAAGTCTGTTACATTTGATGATTTGGACAAAGACCCTATTCCTGGTGTTTTTCATCAATCTTCTGTTGCACAAGTTTCTACCAAATCACAACATGAGCGTGTTGACATGAGAACATGTTTTCTTTGTGGTGAACAACGTCATGTTGTTTGAAACTGTGGAACGAAGAAATCACAAAATCTTCATCCGTTTATCAAGGAACAAACCAAACCTGTTCCCATGATTAAAGAGATTTTGAAAAGACCGATGTCTTGTGTTGATGAGACTCACATCATATTTTCAAATGTGAATCCCCGTAAAGTGATTCATGTTAAATTCGAGTAATTTAAAACCCAAATTTGTTCACAAGGAACGAATTTGAAAGAATGTGAACACAAATGTAGTTCAAGCTGCATATTTGAGACAAAATTCGAAAAGACTTGTGAATTATTCACAAGTAACCAAACTGCATTTGGATTCACTCAACATTAACTCTTCAAGTGAAATTAAAGAGGTGCCCAAGACTGAGTCCCGGGCATCCATTTTAAAGTAATCATTTTTCATCTATGTGCAGAGTTTATCCAAGACTATATCTGGTGAAAACTGGATCATGGATAGGGTGACATTCGTGACAAAACGAGGTATATTATATTCACTATGTAGCAAGTAAACGATAAATCGGTTAATTCGTAGTGCTTAAACGAGTAACCGACCGATACTAATTATGACCCGTATACATACTGAGGGGTCATATACGAGTTATATATATATTATAGAGGCTAACATATTGATATTTAGGCCCCAGTACGTTTAAAACTCTTTAAACGAAAAAGGTTTCGTTTATCGATACGCTATAAGCTTAAACGCAATCGTTAATATCAAAATGAGCATTGTAGCATCCGTTAAGCCGAAAAATATTTAAAAAACACTTATAAGACATGTTCTAAGAAATCCGTGAAAATATTTTGGAATTTTACAACGAGTCAGTACGTTTTTCTTATTTTACAAAAAGAAGCTGAAAAACACTCGTTTTCGCGCTGGTTTTCGCACCCGAACTAGTTTTCTTGCAAAAAAACCGAACCCGAATTAAATTTTGGACCGACGTTTAAGTATGGCACGAATACTGAGGCACCATTGGGCCAAAAAGGAGGCCCAATGGGCCTTATATGCTTGCGGCCGCAACTAAGGGGGAAGGCCCACCCCTTTACAATATAATATATATGTAAATATTAAGAAGATATTTATAAAAAACAAATTCCTGAAATAAGCAGAACATACTCTTCTTCATCAAGCTCCATCAAAACCCTAAGGTAAATATTGATTTTTACATTGATTTTAACCATGATTAACATAGTTTAACCATGAAAAATTAATCCTTGATTAGTTTTAAACATGTTTAACCATCCAAAAATCATAAAAATCAAGTAAAACCATGTTTTGATGTTAAACATGTTTACAAACCAGGAACATATACTTTTTTGGTCAAAAACGCGGATTAGAACATGAATACAACGTTTTTACGGTTTGAAAGTTCGGTTTGAACCCAAAACCGAAACCCTAATTATCAAGGCTGTCACATGGATTATTTATGCTTGGTTTGATGTTATATGATATGTAGATACACTGGGTTTGCAACCCGAGACCCGGAAAGTCGTTTAAGCTAGCAAAACTCATCGAAAACCGACAAGGTAAACCCGTAACACTCGTTTATGGTATATTTAGTATTATGTTGTGCGTGCTTGTTGTTAGCTTGTGAAAATTTTCATGGACATTAGGAATCATATAAATGAGTCCCTGTTCAAATTTGGTAATTGTTTGATAAACGGAGAATATTTGGTGAATTTATTTCCGTCTATGAGCAATTATTTGGGTAAAATAGCTAAACATATTGAAAAATTACGAAATTTGGTTTTGGAGATTAATATGTGATGGTAAAAATAGCTAAACATATTGAAAAATCACTGGAAATTTTTGGGGATCATTGGAAATGCCTAAGTATGGTTTGTGCAATTATGATTTAACCGAATTTTAACAGCCGAAAAACGCACAAAAAGGCATTTTGTCAAAAGAATTAGGTTCTGGAGATTTTGCAGGGGCTATGTAATAACATTTAGGCTATTTTTAAAAATTATCGGATTTTTCGGAGGTCGTTTGATATAAACGGGCCATTTATTACACGATTATAACCTATTAAATGAATTTTTATAAATAAATAATTAATCATAAAATTTCTGAAAATATTTTTATAAAGTTCTACATATTTTAATGTATTTTTACAATAATTTACATAATTTATATATAAGTACATATTTAGTTATGATTAATCAAAGATTTAAATTATAATTGTTTTAACGAAACCGGCAGTTTTGTGTTTAACGGACTGATTGGTATGTCAAAATGTCAAAAGTGGTCAAATGTCATATTTTTGAATGAAATTTATAAAAAAGAACTTTTTACGAGAATTCCGGACAATTCGGGTGGATTGTACGTGTTTTGTATAATCAAACCCGTGTGAAAACGGAAACGAACCCTGCGATCAAACCAGATATCGAAACCTTAAAATTCTTTCATAAATCTAATCATTTTATCAATCTATATATTTGCTTAAGTTTTTATGATCTTACCTATTCCCGAAACGCGTAAACGATCAACTTGGCTAGGCTCTGGAAACGGTGAAACTGAGCCAAATCCAGTTTTAATCATTTCATAGTATACAACGTCACAATCTAAGACTATGGTCATGTTCTGGGCCTAACAGCTATAACAAACTAGTTATACAGCCCGATTTGGTTTAAACATTGTACTAGTATTAACAGTACGATACCGTTTATAGGAATCAGGCTATAAGCGAGGCACCTGACCTATTGATATATAATTTCTGTGCGAACTACGATAAGGTGAGTTTCATGACCCCCACTTTCTAAACTGTGTTATGAACTTTTGGGGTGGAAAGCATGTTTACATATATTTATATACTTGAAAACGTGTGATGAAGTGAATTATTTAAGTACTAACACTTGAAAGTCCCCACAAACACAAGTGATTAACTTCGTGCCGGTGACGTGTGGATAGTACTATCGGTTTGACAAACCCAACTGACAGAGCCGGTGGGGTATAACGGAACATGTTAACCCAGTTGCACATTGTCATTTAAACTTGTTACATACTGCTATGTAGTGTTAGACATTAAACATACTTGGGGCAAAGTGGCTGTTAAATGCCAACGGGAGTGCATGGGCAGGGGTGGCCATGTGTTTTAGCTCGTTTCGGTTTCACTTGTGGCTTAGTATAATACATCATACACATACATGTATACATACACACTGTAATCTTTACGAACTCGTATACTGATTTCGTTGATACTCGTGAAACTTGAAACTCACCAACTAGACGTAGTTGACCCGTTTTAACATGCTTTTCAGGTAAAGAAAAGGTGGAATGATTTGCTTACGTTCTTGGTGTTACGAATGAAGTTGAATAGCTGTGAATAGACGCAGATATATATAATATTGAATAAGAAGCTCGTAAACCGGTTATGTGATTCTCATCTAGTTTGTAAACATAGTACCTACCAATGTAATATGATGTAAATTAGTTGTTGAATTTATTTATAAACAATGTGGTTGATACCAGTGTTATCTGTTACAATCACGTATTACGCTTCCGCAACTACCTATTCGGGGTGTGACAGATAGTGGATGCTCTTGTCATAATACCGGCAACATTAACCTCTTATCAAATATCAAAAATATTCAAGGAGGGTATGTAGATTTTTCGCGTAATTCGGGTAGAATGATTACAAAAGGAGATGTTTCAAATGGGTGTATCACATCTGAAAGTACATTTTTGCGACAAAGTGGATCACAATTTGTTGAGTGTGTCTAAAATTTGTGATAAGAAGTATACCACTGTATTTAATTATAAGGAGTGCATAATAATTAAACCATGATATGTCATTCCAGAAGGCAACCACTTATGCGATCTCCTCGACCAAATGATATTTATGTTTTAAGCATAACTTCTAACGTAACCACTTCTGTTGAAACCTGTTTTGTCTTAAAGGAAACTGTGAAAGATTCGATTATGTGGCATAAGCGTATGGGTCACATTTATGTCAGAAAGATGAACTATCTTATGGCTAATGATTTGGTTGGTGGGGTTTCTTTGAAACATTTCAAACTGACTGATAATTGTGTTGCATGTAAAAAGGGCGAACAGAAAAAGAAGTCTCACCCTTCTAAGTTAATTAATACCATTGATACTCATTTGGAACGACTTCATATGGACTTGTTTGGTCCTGTGAATCGTGAGAGTATTGCTGGTGATTGGAATTGTCTAGTTGCCTCTGATGATTATTCAAGATACCCTTGGGTTCTATTTATGTGTTCGAAAGATCAAACACCTATTCTTGTTCAAAATCTAATCACAAAGATCAAATCACTATATAAACTCAAAGTGAGACGTCTTCGGAGTGATAATGGTACGGAGTTCAAAAACATTGTATTGGATTTCTTTTGCATTCAGAAAGGAATCATCGAGAATACAGTGCTCCATACGTACCTCAATAGAATGGTGTTGCACAAAGAAGGAACCGAATACTAATTGAAGCTGCAAGAACAATGCTAGCGATTTCTAAGATTTCGGTCCCGATTATGTCGCTCAATCACTATGTCGTAACCCACGTTATTTGTGTCGACAAGAAGGTTAACGACTTGCTAATTTAGGAAAGAACAATAGTTATGTTAATGGCGGAAACACTAACACGCTAAATGTTTCTAACAAGACACAAAGGTAACAAACACACATTGTAACTCAAAAGATTTCCATTGATATAACATGTCAAATACAATAAGAAATCAATTAGGGTTTCAGAATGGAATGTTTTATCCGCATGAGATAAAGACAGCCGTCACAATTAATATCAGGTGAAAAGTCTAGGTGTCGTATGTTGTCTTAGGCGTGCCCTAAATTATTCCTTTTATAGGCCTGCCCTGACACATGTCATTCCATATCTGGAAGCTCTAATCATTCGTACATAATTAAAGCTATTACAATAAATGCGAAGTGTAAAACAAGTCTTCAGGAAAGCTTTGCAGCATGTATCATTGTCGAGCAGACTTGGTAATCATGAAGTGTGCTGGTAAACAGTTCTACAGGCAGACTTTACTTAGAATATTTTCACAGAAAATATTCACCTAGCAAACTTCAATCCTCTTGACCATATCAAACTTTGCTCGATATAGTCCCTCTAGCGAACTTGTTATTCAGGAATCCCTTCAATTTTTTGTTAGCAATAACCTATTAAGCAAATCAAAGTATACTGGTAGCACAGTAGCTTTTCTATGAGTTTAACCTTGCTCGGCATAAGTGTTTAACTTGTTTCTTGATAAACTTCCTTCAACCTTGCTAGGAACACTTTTTATTATGAATAAACCTTGCTAGATTTGGTTTTAGCTTGGTATTAGCCAAGAGGTTGCTAGGAAAACAAACCTTTCTTCTCTTGAAGAACTACCTTGCTAGATAAAGTGAACCTTGCTCGGTTTAACACTTAAGAGGAATTCTAGAAGATAACCTTGCCCGGAAGGCAAAATACCTTGCTAGGATAAGTAAAACCTTGCTGGGAGGTCTGAGCTTGCTTGGAGTCTATACTTAGCAATTTCTTGAGAGGTTGAGAAGTTTCCAATCTTCTTTTAGCCTTTTTCTCATCCCAACAATCTCCCCTAGATTGGAACAATCTCAGCGGTACCAAAACACCTCTATGGTTACATACACATAGCTAAGATATAAATCAAATTTCAAAACAAATTACATATCATAATCAAAACAAATAATAATGGCTGGAAATTCTGTCCCATGGACATTACAAAGCAAACCTAAGCTATAAAAATATTCTTCATCTCCATGAGGTTGAGGCTTCTTGTCTTCTATCCAACTTGACACTTGCGGCACTTTCCTTGAAGATAAATAATTGCGTGTGGTTCGGATGATCAGTGGGAACAGTCCATATGATTATATCATTGAGCTCTTCCACATGCAAAAATTTCGAGTAAGTATATTCCTTTATGATGCCCAAGGCCCGCCCATCAGAGTTTCTGAGAATGAAGGATCCATCTTTATCATCAACATCAACACTTGCAATACTTCCATTTCTCTGGACTTCAAAATTTAGCCTTGACATCTTCCGCCTCATATTTAAACACTCCATCATGATTGAAAGAGGGTTCTTGCTTTTGCTTTTTTCCTTGAATGTTTCTTCAGTAAACTTGATCTCCCTTATTCTCTTCAACAGTTCCTCTCATATTCAGACAATTATATTTTTCTTTTCTTGTTAAGCATTGGGAAACCTTATATGGATTGATCTTTGAGATGCTTGGATAAATCATTTCTTTGTCTTCCTGCAAATCTATGTGTTGAAACCTACCAAGGATCTAGCCGCGTTGATACATCAATTAAATACAAGAACAATTAATACTTTAAATAGATAGTTTATTGATAAATAAGAGATATTTACATAATAACTTATGAAGTGCATAAGAACTTAGATCTAGGATATCTCACATCTCTCATATGTGTGATCACTTTACAAATGAGCATGGATTAGCCTATTTATAGGAAATATGCTCCAATTCGTTAAGTTAAGCTTAATTCGTTATACCTTCGTAACGAATTAGACTCCATTCGTTATGCTTCCATAACGAATGGTAATACCTTAACTAACTAGCCCTCATTCGTTATGCTTCCATAACGAATGGGCTCATACCTTAACGAACAAGTCTAGATAACTAATGAATGGGCCTCATTCTCTATACAATTCATAGCGAATGGGCCATTTACATTAAATATACAACCTAGATTATCTATAACTTATTCGATCACTACGGACACCGAAACCGTGCACTAACAGACATCCCCTTTCCGTAGCTAGCGAATGGGCCAATCACTTTACAAATGAGCACGGATTAGCCTATTTATAGGCAATATGCTCCAATTTGTTAAGTTAAGCCTAATTCGTTATACCTTCGTAACGAATTAGACTCCGTTCGTTATGCTTCCATAACGAATGGTAATACCTTAACTAACTAGCCCTCATTCGTTATGCTTCCATCACGAATGGGCTGATACCTTAACGAACAAGTCTAGATAACTAAGGAATGGGCCTCATTCGCTATACAATCCATAGCGAATGGGCCATTTACATTACAACCTAGACTATCTATAACTTATTCGATCGCTACGGACACCAAAACCATGCACTAACAGACACCCCCTTTCCGTAGCTATCGAATACTTTAATCTTGAATACTTTAACTGCAAATCACCAGTCACAAACCGTGCACAAACAGACACCCCCTTGACTGATGATTTTCGGGCTTGTGCAGACAAACAATCTTTAAATCTTTTCAGCAAACTAATAACTTGTAGCCTCTCATATCAGATCACCCCCTCAAAGTGAGCAACTCTTGGATCTCATCGCGATCATCCATTGGCGTATGATATGGTTCAATCTTTCAACAATCAGTAACAAGTCATCAGCTATGCGTTAGCACCGGTAAAGAAAAAATATCTTTACGTTTATCCTTGTCACACATCTTCATGAACAACTTGATCATTCAACATCTTTCACTTCGGGTTTCCCTCTCTTGATAACGTTTATCCCAAATAACTCTTTGAAGCTCTTCCACATCCCATTCGTAAAGATGCACTAATGTTTGGGCATATGATTCAGAGTTTTAACCTCCACTAATCAATCCAGAACGATCAAATTCTTCAATCTAATGACAAGACTCGTATATTCTTCAATATGATCAATCCGTTCGAGAATCGCCCCACTCAATAGAAGTAATCCGCCGTATACTCATAGCCAACATAGTCAGGATCAAAGTCCCTCAGAAAGAAGTAAACGGACAAACACTAGTATCCCACATAGTTAGGTTTCAATCTTTGAACAAACAAGCATGAATTACCACCCGAATTGTAGTAATTTTTCATAAAACCTTGCAAACGTAGGAAGATGCAAGCTAAATAAAACTCTATGAATGTTTTTATCTCCCCCTTTTCTTGATAAATTCAGCAAGGTCTTGAATAATCTTTAAAGTTCATAAACAAACTCCTCCTTAAATTACTCGTGGGCTCCCCCTCGGCCAATTGAAACGCGTAAAAAGTCGGCCTGAAAGTACGTCACCAAAATTTGAGAGAAGAGTACCCAATACATTATGAACATCTCAGAAAAATTTCGATTAAGAAAATTTTTCCCGATTTTCCCGCCATAAATTCACCGAAAATTTTCGAAAAATAAATATTATCGCCAAAATTTTCAAGAATGAAATCTCACTTACGAGGAGTATTCAGGAAAAAATTTGCGCAAGAAAATTTTTCCCGCCAATTTTTTTTTTATTTTATTATTTTTTTTTTTACAAATTGCCTCTCAATTCGTTATATCAATAGCTCCAATTCGTTAACTTAGCTCGTGCTCTTCATTCTTTAACTTAGTTCGTGCTCTTTAATTTGTTAACTTAATCACCATTCGTCAACCAGTCTTTCATTCGTTATACACTTAACGAATCTAATCAATTCGTTATAACTTACCATCTCTAATTCGTTAAAACAAACCTCATTCGTTATAATAGTTACACGAATGGTCTTCAATTCGTTAAGAACTCCACTTCGTCATACACATAACAAATTACATTACTTAGTTATCATTAACTTAACGAACTTTCTTAATGAATTACCTTAATTCGTAATACAATTAACTTAACGAATTGCCTTAATTCGTTACTTTTAACTTAACGAATTAGCTTCACGAATTACCTTAATTCGTTACGTTTACCTTAACGAATTAACTTAATTCATTAAACTACCATAACGACTAGCTACAATAGATTCGTTAAACTCCCTTAACGAATTAGCTACAATAATATAACGAATCAGGCAGTTGGATTTGACCTGTTCGCCGGAAAAACGAATTTCGCCGGAAAATTCAGTTATTTCGCCGGAAAAATGTAGATCTGGCCTGATTCTGGAAATTTGAACTTCATCCATGGCGAAATCATCAAAACACCATAATTAACCATGAAAATCAACACGAACTCTAGGATTCTCATCACGATTCCGAATCCATAATCAGTTTAACTTTACAATCATTGATTCAACACCAATTAAATCAAAAAGTAACATGCTCTTCCATGGTGAATCACTCAATACACCATAACTTAACACCAAATTACACAGGAAGCTTCATCTTCCATCAGTAAACACGAATTCACCAACAAATCCACCAATAACACATTAATTTACTCCAGATCTGACCAAAACCCGATGAACACAAAAAACACGAATTGACCATATTCATACCTTAATCGATGCACCGAGAGCAGCCGTCTACTTTGATACCAATTGTTGAACACCTAAATCGATCTCGGATCTAGGATCTAATAACTACACTGATCTTGTTCATGATGCTCTTAATTGTATCTTATATATTAGTATTAGTACTAGTTGTATATGTGTGTATGTATAATATTAGATTGAATATATTAAGATGAAGCTTGAGAGAGAGAACAGATCTGGACAGAGTTTCGTTACATTAATCTCCAAAATTTAAATTAATAGTGGACACACCAAGATATATAGAAGATGAATTCTAGTTCGTTACACATTCCATAACGAACTAGTCTTCACTTCGTTACATTACGTTTAAATGAAATGTCTCAAGTAACATCGGGCAAGGTTCAACTCAAGCAGGGTACAGTGCTCCCAAGCACACTTTGCTAATAATCTAATTCCAAGCAAGGAGTTGATGGGACCATTGAAGAACAAGGTTGCTTGTTGGATTATGTCGGACAAAGTCTGATATAATCAAGAAGATTGAAGTCTGCTTGGTGAGTATTTTCCGTAGGAAAATACTCCAAGTAAATCATACCCTGAAAACTGTTCCTGGGCACACTTGAAGGTTACAAAGTCTAACAAGGTAGGCAGAGCACAAAGTCTACTCAGAGAAGTTTACTTCAACAAAGCCTACCCGGAAGACTTATTTTACACTTTGTATTGCTTTGAATATGTACGTTATATTTAGGGTTTCTAGAAGGAATGACAGCTGTAAAGGAGGTGTCAGGCCTATAAAAGGAATAATTAGGGCACGCCTCCTAAGCAGCGGCTGAATACAAAATTAGAATGTATATTTGTTAAGTGACAGCGGTTCTTAGTATTGTACGGACAAACTTTCCCATCAAGAAACCCTAGATAGATTATCGTTTGTATGATTTGATATTATATTAATGGAAATCTTTTGAGTGATCTTGTGTGTGTTAGTTATCTTTGATTAACTGTTCAACAACTAAATCGTTTGTTATTGATTCCGCCTTTATCAAACGGTTTTTTTACTAAATATAGCAACCTGTCATTAACTCTCTTGTCAACACTTTATTGTGTTAGTTATGACATAATTTGTTAACGATCTACCAACAATCGGGGACATGACAAGTGGTATTACAGCACGATCACTGCTATTTGAGTAAGAAATTGTTGCTGATTGAAGATTTGAAGAACAATGACGTAAGCAGAACACTGTTCCATTAAAGAGTGACGTCAGCTGCTCTGTTCTTCATTTCTTTCCAGATCTACATCTTTCTGGTGTTTCCTCTTCCTTATTTCAATAAAAGTTTAAATTTTTACCTCTGATTCTTGTTCTATTCGCACCAGATTCATCAGATCTGAACAACCGGTTTTCAGATCTGATTGTTTTAAAACTTAACCTTTTCAAAGCAACTGATTTTAATTTTCAAAATGTCTAGTTACGAAGAACAAAAAGTGTCTACTAATAAGATTCCTAGACTCTATGTACAGGAAAACTTCACAAAATGGAATGTCTTATTTGAAGCAGCTGTAGGTTCCCAGCCGGATCTACACAGGAGTATCTCGTAACACGAGGGTGCGGAATCCCCACGTAATACGATACGAGTGTAAGATAAGCAATACGTTAAATAAGTAGGTAAACACACGAGATAATACTTGAAAACTTGATGTATTACTATTGCCAACACGTGATGCACAATATCACCAAAAACACGTTCAGCAACAACCTTTTTTTTTCTACTACCCGAAGTTGAGGTTTATATATACCTCGACAACTTCGCCTGACATACTAGGCGAAGTTGTCTAACTTCGCTACTCCCAAAGTTCGCTCAAACAAATCAGAGAACATACAAACTCAACAGTATTCGACACAAAACAAACAAGACTAAACGATTACAAACACAGACAAAACACAAGACACTGAACTACTGACATCATGCACCAATAGACTCCCCCTTGGCAGTAGCTTCATATCTCTATCTTCATTCTCGTGTCTTGTAATCTCAAAAATCACATGCCATCCATCTTCAAGCATGAATGCCCTGCCTTACACAGACAGAGACCACCCTCTGGTACTTCTTGGCTTCATCCTTCCACGCAGGAATGTAAAATATCTTCTTATCATTCAGTACCTGCAAATCAGCCTGAGACAAATTAACCAAGTGCATGGGATCATACACTCTCAGAATCTCCTTTTCGTCCTCATACTCCATAACAGCTTCAGCGGTCTGGCAGTCAATATACCACCACTTGAGATTCTTTAACACGTCTTTGGGCATCATCTTCATCGGCACCTCTTTTAAACACCGAATCGGCTTGTACTTCATCACCATCCAAGGCTTGCCATCAGCCCTCATTCCTCTTTCTTTATCTTCAACCAATTTTCCTTTCTGAGGCTTCAATAACTCAAACTTTTTCTCCTTCCAACCCATCTTGCAAAATTGTCATCGCTTCGATTAATCAACCTCAAATGAGCTAAATCTTTCACCTCACACTCAGGCAAAGTGTTCAGTGATCTCAATGCCTTCTTAAAGTACTGAATCCCATCATAACGCTTAATCACAAACAACTTTAACTGCTCATCATATAGCCAGCAAATGATACCTTTCTTCGACTCAGCGTAGCCCTTGATACTGTAATTCTTCTTAAACATTGACGGTGCCGCAGGCTTCTTTGTCTTGACGAACCACTGAGCACAACCTTCTTTCCATCTCGGCTGTTCTTCCCACTCAGACTCATCTGACACATTTGCATCTTGATTCAAGTTCACCTTTTCAACATTTGGAATATCATGCTCTACACCATCATCAATAATCTCACCTTCTTCTAACTCACTATCAATCTCAATTTGTTCACCAATCTTTTCAATCTCATCAATCGTTAACACATCATCGACTAACTAATCATCCTGTTCCAGCACTTCCTCATCATCAACAACCACCACATTTTCACCACCTGTTCCACCTGATGTACCAGCAGACTCCCCCCTGAGATGTGGAAGTCCCAAGAGTTTGTTCAGTTCTTGGCAACTCACCACTACACCTTCCGATGCATTGGGATCATCGTCTCTGTCTTTCCTCTTTTTAGTTCTTAACTCATCACCCTTGCAGCTCGTCTCCCCCTGTGATGCTAAGAACTGTTTTAGAGCATCAAATAGTTTACCGTGTTCAACAAGGAGGGACGATTGGATTTGATTTTCACGAAATTCATCACCTGGAGGAGCCACATAAGCAGGGTTCACCAGATAACCGCACAATGCAGTATGCCTCGGACGAAGATCAGGTTTACTACGAGCACTCGATGACTTACACTGCGCAAAGATTCTTTTAGAAACACTTTCCACACACGAGATGGGACGTCGTTGTGGTAGATTGGGAGCTACATAGTTTAGAATCATCTGCAAGAATCTTGGGTACATCAAAAATCTTTCCCTAGACACCGCGCGTCTCTGACGATCTATTTCATAAAAAATCATCTGACTAAAGCTGTACGGCTTGTTGTAAGTTAAAGCAGTCATTGTCGATTGCATTGTTGCCCCCATACCATCAGTACCAGCTTTCCAACCGGACATGCACACTATCATCAGGTGCATAAGAAACCGCCACTGATCTAACAAAAATCCTTTCCTCCTCTGAGAGTCACCCAACGGACCAGAATACCCCATGCTCAAAAACGCACCATCTCTGAATGAGGCCGAAAATTCAGTAGGATTATCAGTAGTTTCAACCCCAAGCTGTAAAGCTACCCTTATCTGTTCGGCCGAGAACTGTACCACCTGATTGTTCACTGTAGCGCGCATAACCGGAGGATCAACCCTACAGTCATATTCAATTGTTCGCCAAAAGTCTTCAATATTTGGTAGTGAAATAGGAAGAGTAGTCGTGATGGCGTGAAAAATAAGTGAGCGAACGAGAAATGAAATGATCTCACGATAATCGTCTATACCACGAGCATCTGGATCCATGGTGATATACATGTTGTGACCCGGAAAGAACTGTCGGTTATTATCACCACCTTCATCACCACCAGCACCACCAGCACCTGTCACAGCAGCCATATCTGCACAACAAACAGTTTAAGTCAGTTCTTTGTATAAACAGGTCATAACTTCGCCCTTTACCATAGGCGTAGTTATGAAATAATTGATTGTGAACTTCGCTTGAAGCCCAACTTCGCCTGAGCATGAACACAGAGAGTAACAGATCCAGTACATTTAATCAATATTTTCTTGAACAGCCAAAGTTAATCATATGGCGAAGTTGAGTACAACTTCGCCTAAACCCTAACTTCGCCTCTTAATAGGCGTATCACAATTAACCCATTTGTGGTTTTGTTAGGCCGATTTTGAGAATAAAAACATGAAATAGGTTGTTCGATTGAGATCCAGATAACGAACATTTGTTACTAAAAACGATATGTTAAACGAGGGTTTAGCGAGACTACAAACCGAATCATCGTGATACCGATTATCACCATATATAACGAATTACAGGTTACATGGATCCTACAAACCTTTATCACGGACAAGAAATATAATATAATGAGGTTCGATTCAAGAGTATAAGTTCGCCGAGGGTTAGAGGGTTTGAAAATAGTTTGACCAAAAGACCACCGCATCAGTTTATATAGTTTAAATAAACCCAGAGGCGAAGTTGTGATAACTTCGCCCCAAGACTAACTTCGCCAAGTCAAAGACAGGTCAACTTCGCCTCACTTGTTTACCAAGAACATCGCCATTATTATTATTTTAAAAACAGAACCAGAAAACGTTGAACAAAATTCATCTGGCTTTTAAACAACTCCGAAAAAGATTTAAATTTTTCAATCTAAGAACCAAGTAACCAAGTTTCAAAAATTTAAACCATAAAACGAAATACATAACAAAAAAGTTAAATAATTAGAACAGACGGGATCGAATTTCAGTCTCGACGAGAACCTGCATGTTTTAGAAAAGATCCGAACATGAATCATACTAATTAAGTGGCTGTCACTCAGATCCATGTTCAGCAGTATTATGACATAAAGAAACAGGTTGTAAGCAGGTATAAAACTTAATATGGTTTTCATCGCTTCTGTGATACGGATTAGGTTCAATTAAGCTCAAAATGAGAGATTGTGATGCCTCCTATCTATTCTCAAAGCATATTTGGCTTTCCCCAAGTCACCTCGAGTTGACTTCGACCCGTAGTGTCTGATTAAACAATGAGCAAACATCTATCTTTAGAGTCTTCTTCCCGTTCTTTCTAATGCTTGAAATATTCTTTCTTGCCTCTTTCTAGATATTTGAAACAACTTAAGCTTCAGAAGGCTTAATAATATACATTTTTTTACTGATACAAATAAGGACATTAATACAACTCCAAATTGTAGACAACTGCAAGTCCCGAATCTGGATCACTGCAGGTACTTAACACTATCTTTGCGGGAATCAGAACACTCACGGGCTCGTGTATGACTGGGTAATCACTTTTCGGCCTATCTTTCGGAAAGATGTATATGGAGACATGCACAACTCAAAATGGTTTTCCATATTAAATCGAGGAGATTTAGTTTGTATCACTTCTACTTTTACGCACCATAGAAAGCTACCATAACATACAATGACTGTTCTAGAGTCTTTTAGGCCTAATAACTTCACCAGTTAAGCACACAAAATCAGTTTTTCTATCACTTTCCAAGGTTGGATCAATTTCTTTTAAACATCGTATTGAAACTTCTTACGAAGTTATAGAATTGAAAAATTATATCATCTCCGAAATTTTTTTTTTTAAATTCTATCGCCACGATCAAGTCAAAGTCTTCAGGTAAACGGCTATCCTGATGATCCAATGGATCAGCTGGACCGACCACATACGAGTATGTGTCCTTCTAACTAAGTATGAACGACTATTGTTCAGCGAAAGAATAAAAACCCATCATAAACCGCCCCGGTAACTTTCAGTCATCTGGTTAATGGCTATCCTCATAATCTACAAGTAGAAGTAAGGACCAAACATATCCGAAGATATGTCTTTCAAACTTAAGCAACCGACATAATTTTAAGCGATAGTGATGGTTTTTTTTATTTTTTTTTAATTTTTTTTACTGAAAACAAGGTTACTCAGGATTGATCATCCCATTAAGCTCAATAAGATTTTGAAAACGGGATAGGTCAAACGCTTTAGTAAAAAGATCGGAAAAATTATCCAAAGAATCAACCCTTTCAAGCACAATTAATTTCTTCTCAGCACAATCCGTATAAAATGATGACGAATGTCAATATGTTTAGTTTTACTGTGTTTAACGGGATTGTTAGTTACTGAGATTGCAGCAGTGTTATCAATGCAAATAGGAGTTTGAGTGAAATTCAGACCGTAATCGCGCAATTGCTGTTGTATCCATAAAACCTGGGAGCAGCAGTTTGATGCTTCCATGTACTCTGCTTCGCAGGTGAAAATGGCTACTGAGGCCTGCTTCTTGCACTGCCACGACACCAATCTTCCTCCGAGAAACTGACATCCATCGGTTGTTGACTTCCTGTTTTGATTGCAACCTCCATAGTCAGAGTCGGTGTAAGCTACCAAATCCAATTCTCCCCCTTTCGTGTACCATAAACCCAACTTAGGCTTGCCTTTGGGATACTGCAAGATTCTCTTCACTCCCTTCATGTGAGATTCCTTCGGGTTTGCCTGAAAACGAGCACAAAGACAAACGGCAAACATAATATCAGGTCTAGATGCTGTTAAATACATTAAAGAACCTATGATTGCCCGATATTGAGTGGGATCCACATCATCATCACTGTCGGAATCAGCACCCAGTTTGTGGTTGACGCAGATTGGAGTGTCAAATGGGGTACTATCATCCATCTTGAAGCGTTTGAGCACATCATGGACATATTTCGTTTGATGAATAAACATGCCATCTTTCTTCTGATCTACCTGCAATCCCAAAATGAAAGTTAATTCGCCCATGGCGCTCATCTCAAACCTCTTTTTCATGACCGTTTCAAATTCCTGACACATAGTGACTTTTGATGCAGCAAAAATGATGTCGTCCACATAAACCTGAACGAGAAGAAACTCTCCCCCTTTTCTCCTGACAAACAGCGTACTATCAATCGTTCCTCTTTCAAACCCATTTTCTAGCAAGTAGTCTGACAATGTTGGGTACCAGGCAATCGTAGCCTGATGTAACCCATATAATGCTTTACTCAGTTTGTACACATGATCAGGAAAATCTGGGTCAGGGAAACCCGGGGGTTGTTCAATATATACCACCTCATCGACTTTACCATAAAGAAATGCGCTTTTCACATCTAACTGGAACACTTTCATCTCTTTGTGTGCAGCATACGCCAAAAACAGTCGGATTGCCTCCAGTCTCGCTACAGGAGCAAACACATCATTGTAATCGACTCCTTCCTGCTGATTAAACCCTTTCACTACCAATCTTGCCTTGTTCCGTATGATTATCCCCTTCTCATCTCTCTTACATTTAAATACCCACTTTGTACCGATAGCAGTTACTTCTTGCGGTTTCTTAACTAATTTCCACACTTCCATCTTCTCAAATTGTGCCAGTTCTTCCTGCATGGCTTCAACCCACGAGCTATCCTTCAGTGCCATTTGATAATTCTTTGGTTCAATCTGGCTGATGAAGCAGGTGTACAAGTATTCATTTATTATACCCGTCTCTTTAATGCTTGCGTAAACGCATGTGTGTTCATCCAAACTTCTTCTTGTATGAACACCGTCAGAAGGATTACCGATCACATTCTCCAAAGGATGATTCTTGTGAACTCTAGTAGTCTGAATCGGACCATATGAAGTTCCTCCTAGACTCTTTACATTCACAGGACCAAAGAGATCCACGTGAAGTAGGTCCAAGGTGCTGACAATTGAGTTAACTTTCTTGGAGTGATGAGGCTTCTTGTGCTGTTTTCCTTTCTTGCATGATACACATTGGTCTTCAAAATTGAAGTTCTTCAAAGGTACCCCTAGCACCAACCCATTCTTGACTATGTAGTTCATCTTATGAAGATGTATATGACCCATTCTGCGGTGGCACAATTCTGACTCAGATTCCTTTGCTTTTGACAGAAGGCATGATTCTTCTGTTGTCATCTCGGTTGATCTCATATCCATCACATACGTGTTTCTCTCTCTTGGAGCTCTCATTACAACCCATGTCTCTGGTATCTTGAAGCCAAGATAAAGCATGAGTGCCTCATCTTTAGTGAAATGAATAGTGTATTCTTTATCAAAGATCTGAGAAACACTCAACAAGTTATGCTTCAAGTCTTCTACAAAATTCACCTTTTCCAACTTTATTCTCCCATTTGTCACAGTCCCAATACCACTAATTCTTCCCCCACTTTCCCCAGCGAAACTTACTCTTCCTCCTTGAACAGACTTCCAGTCACGTAACAATTTCTTGTTACCAGTCCTGTGCCGGGAACAGCCACTGTCAACAACCCACATATTGTTTACAGCCCTGTTTGACTGTTCCTGCACAATTAAAGAAATAGATTAAAATCTGGCGACCCAAGACCCACTGGTCTTGGGTCGAATAAATCTGTTATCCGGCATCCAGTACCTTGGTTGCCCCAAGTCAGTTTGAGGAAAGTTTCTATTAGTTTTGTAGGAGAAATTTCTAGATGACTGGCTATGAGGCCATCCAAACCTTCGTGAGTTAATTGGACTATAATTATTCTTTTGGTAATTTACTGGGAAAAAACGAGACTGATTTCTTTGAAATCTTGGTTTAGACCAATGATTGTAATTTGGTATGTTAGTGTTTTTACCAGCATCATTGTTAGTACTCGTTTTATACTCAGTTTTAGTAGGCCTCATATTTCTAGCTTTTCTCTGTTTCAGAGGACAGTCAGCGACAAGATGTCCTATCCGGTTGCATCTAAAACAACTTCTGTTCTATCTAGTCTGGCTGTTTTGAACTTTCGTCTCAGAAGTTGTTGCAGATGTTGAGATTGTGTTATTATCCGTTTGACTAACATATGGTGGGACGAATGGATTTAGGGAAGATTTCTTTTCATCAGGCTTATATTCCTCCCCTCGTTTCAGTAACACAACCTTTTCTTCTATCTCCTCCGATTCGGACGACTTGTCTGAATTTGACGAGATAGAACTGGAGACTAACAAGTGACATTTGAACTTGTTTTACTTGTTTCGCTCTCTTTAACTTCAGTTTCTTTAGCAGAAACTTTGATTGGAACTGTCTGACCAACTTCAACATTTGCAGATTGCTGATTACTAGGATTATAAGTATAGTTATTGTTGTATGGTGGTGGAACTTCAGAGAATCCAATTCCCCCTTTGTTAACCGGGGAACGTTGAACACTGATTATGTGATCTAACATATTAGAAGAATTTCTAAATTGTTCAATTTTTCTATTCAGTTCCACCACTTTTACCTGGTAATCAGCTATCTGTTTATCTTTTTCAGCAATTAGTTTGGTCTTTTCTTCTAAAACTTCATAACTAAGATCAATTACTTGTATTTTTTCATTTAGAGTGGCTTTAAGACTTTTGATATCCTTTTCACTAGCTTTTATTTTTACCGAGTAACTGTTTTCTTTAGTTTTAGAATAGTGATGTTCTTCTTTTAAGTTTTTAAATTGAGTGTCCAAACTAACAAACTGATCAGTTAAGGTTTTCAATTGATCAGACAGGTTTTCACATTTTTCACAATGAAGTTCAGAACTTACCTCAGAGAGCTGATAATTCACTTCTGCCATGTATGCTTGATCTTCCCCCGTCTCTCTTTCACTTCCTCCAGTTTCAATGTTTACCAGATTTTCCTGTTCGAACACCTCCTTAACTTGTATATTCCAGTTGTATCCACTGTTCTGTTGAGATACCATGGCCCTATGTTCAATACCACCAACATTCTGTTGAGCAGGCCTGTTCTGACTTCGTTCGACTCTCTCATTTGTACATTCCGTAGCAAAGTGACCGTTTTGTTGACAATTATAACACCGAACCTTTGATTTATCAAACCCTGGTCTTTCTCCAACGAAACTTCTACCCGTTTTCTTCATGAATCTCTTTACCCTTCTTACTATCATAGCCATCTGCCATTGCAGGTCCATCTCTTCCAAATCATCAGCATCGATCTGATCATAGTCTTCATCCAAAGTTGCAGGGTTAACTATTTTACCTTTGATGTAGTTCTCATAAGATGCAATGAAGGATGCATAGAGAGCAAACTGCTGTTCAGCTGATTTAACACTCAAGGGCATCTGTGAGTAGTTATAGCTTGGAACATTTGATGAGAAATTTCCAGTTGTGGTTTGAGGTTTTGAAGAATTACTACCTCCTGCCACGAAACATACGTCACCATCTATATTGAGAATCACATGACCATCTGGAGTTGAGTTTGATTCCCCCTTTGAGTAGTAGGCGGTGGATTCTGATTTTGAACTTGAGCCTGAAGTGACTTTCGCACCATACATTCCCGGATCCTGAACCTGATCAGTTGGTGTCTCCTTTCGAACCATGTTAAGTTCAAAATTTCATAACTTATTTACCACCGTTTCCAGATCAATCTTGTCAAAGTCCTTATCTTCTCTCATCAGAACAGTGTACATCTCCCATTTTGGTGGGAGAGCATGAAGAAGCTTCTCTACTATCTCTTCTTCCTTGTATTCAATGGAGTAATTATTTAGTTCGATCATCAAATGATAATATCGTGTGATAATATCATCAAGTGATTCGTTCTTCAGATACTTGAATATGAAGAATTGGGTTTTTAGCAGCTTTGTCTTGGAGGTACGTATCCCAACATTACCTTCATATCTGTTCTCTAAAGCTTCCCATAGGTCTCTAGCAGTTTTGTACTTTTTGAAAGTATGGAGAATCTTTTGTGGAAGTGCCATTGTTATAGCTGCATGCGCTTTACTCTCTGCCTCATACATTTTATTTTCATCATCCTCCATCTTACTGTACTTCTTAATCTGTTCACGACCTTCAAACATGGACGTTGGTGGAATGTAACCGTCTTGAATGCAAACCCACATCTTAGCGTCTTGATACTTCACATACTATTCAAAACGATCTTTCCATGCAACGAAATCAGTACCCTTCAGTAGTTTCGGAGCTTTAGTTGTTGAACCGGCTTCAACCTCCATCTTTATTAGTTCTGTGATGTTTAAAGAAGTCATTGTTGAAAGAATAGAGATTCAAGAATCAAAAACAAGGTTCTGTGAAACAGCTATAGCGAAGTTAGTACAACTTCGCTGGACTATAACTTCATTGGACTATAACTTCGCTTAGACCATAACTTCGCTAAAACCCTACGTATTGTTACGGCAACTTCGCTTGACGAACGACAGGTTTTGCAGGTTTTTGTTAAGTTGATTGCGAGAGACGTGAGGGTGATTACGAGGTATATTTGTTGAGGGAGGATGGGCAAGAGACAAAAACAAGGTATTTCAACGTAAACTCGTTCCGCGAATGGTCAAACGGAATGATCTTAACACCCGTGTGATAATCCCGAACCAAACAATCACGAGCAAAATGCTCTGATACCAATTGTAGGTTCCCAGCCGGATCTACACAAGAGTATCTCGTAACACGAGGGTGCGGAATCCCCACGTAATACGATACGAGTGTAAGATAAGTAATACATTAAATAAGTAGGTAAACACACGAGATAATACTTGAAAACTTGATGTATTACTATTGCCAACACGTGATGCATAAGATCACCAAAAACACGTTTAGCAAAAACCTTTTTTTTTCTAAAACCCGAATTTGAGGTTTATATATACCTCGACAACTTCACCTGACATACTAGGAGATGTTGTCTAACTTCGCTACTCCCTAAGTTCGCTCAAACAAATCAGCGAACATACAAACTCAACAGTATTCGACACGAAACAAACAAGACTAAACGATTACAGACACAGACAAAACACAAGATACTGAACTACTGACATCATGCACCAACAGCAGCCGTTTGCAATAATGATGTGGATATGTGTTATTCGATCAAGAATGGTCCACAAGACACTACTGAAGGTGCTAATGCAACTGGTGTTGTAAGAAACAGAATTTGGAAAGTGGATGACAGGGTGTTAGCTATGATAAAGCTAGGTCTGTCATGGGAAATATTGACAAAGGTTGCACATCACACCACAGATAAGGCTATGCATGATGCAATCCTTGAAATGTTTGAGGGAAACACTGAACTGAAGAACGTCAAAAAACGAAGGCTCAAACAACAGCTGGAGAGATTTAAATACAAGAAAGGAGAAAGATTGAAGTCAATCATTGAAAGATTCTTAGCAATTGTGAATGAGTTAAGAACCACTGACTATGTCATGACTTATTTTGATTTGAATATCAAGCTGCTTAACTCAATACCCAAGGAATGGTACACTGCCTGCAAATTCATCCTCCAAAAGTCGAATTTCAATGATTTGAAAGTGGATGATGTAGTGTGCTTCCTTTAGGCTACAGAAACTGAAATGATTGAAAATGAATTGATAAAAGAAGAGATGCCATGTTTCCAGGTCACTAATGCTCTAATTGCACCAATGGGCAACTTGACAACAAAAAATCAACAACAGATTCCCATCATTAAAGAACCAGTTGAGCATGGTGTTGATACTCCTAAATCTTTTGTTGGTGGTAGTATAAGTCACCATGGAAACCAACAAAGGTTCAATGTCCAACTGATGGATGATACTGATTCTGCCTCAATGGAAAGTGGACATGTACCTTACACTGGTGGAGGAAGTGGCCAAGGAAGTGAAACACAGGCTTTGCTCTCTAAGTTTACAGAATCATACAATGCTTTTGTAACAAAAAATCTGATTCATACAAGTGTCATCCAAGATGACCTTGAACAGATAGATGTTGATGATTTGGAAGACATGGATTTGAAATGGCAAGCAGCCATGTTGGCTCTTAGAAGCAAGAGGTTGTATAACAGGATTGGTAGATCTCTTCTATTAGGCCCAATTGAAAGAATTGGTTTTGATAAGTCCAAAGCCATTTGCTATAACTGTCAACAACCTGGTCATTTTGCTAGAGAGTGTAACATGCCAAGAAATTTTCAGATGAACCAGTACCAAAACCAGTCAAGAAATCAGCAGAACCAATATCAACAGAATCAGCAGAGAAATAACAATCCCAATAACTTCAATAACTACAATACCAACTTCAACAGCCTCAAATGAAAAATAATCATCAAGTTGTGCCTCACAATCAAAACTTCCGAAGAAACAACAATTAAAACCTTCAAACTATTCCAAACAACTCAGTTCTAACGAATCAAAATCAATCCAGAAATTAAGGGAATGTGGCTGTAACCACACAACATGAGGGTAGTTTTGACTGGAGCAATCATGAAGAAGACATTGCTGACGATATCAAGAGGGAAAATGTGGCATTTATGGCATTGATTGAGAAAGGAGCTGAATCATCATCTCAGGTACACTCTGCTCCTACTGTTGAGTTGAATGAAATAATCAATGAATTGAAAACAAAAGTAGGCAAGCTGGAAAGTGAGTGTTTTAGAAAGCGAAGTATCATAAATGGATATGAGGCTAGTGAGCTGATAAGTGAAGAAAAGATTAAGAGTTTAGAAGATGACTACATAAGTAGTTACAGAGCTCAGAAAAGATACACCACTAAGATTGATGGATTGAAGAAAATGATTGTGGAAGAAAAGATGCAAAACACAAAACTGCAAGTTGAGAATGAATTCTTGAAGAACTTGGTTTCCACAGGAAACATATGTGGTATTCTAAACCAAGTGAGTGAAAAAGATAAATACAAAGCAGTTCCACCACCTTTCAACAACAACTTTATGCCAAAAGTTAATAAAGAGAAAAGAGATGCATATCTACAACAATTCAAAAATGTCTTTCATGACAAAGAAGAATTTGTTGATTTGTACAAGAATGTTGAGGTGAATGCAGAAGGTGAGTTTGTGGTTAAGGAAGAGGTGAAAGAAGAAAAGTCAATTGGAGTGCATGTCTCTGAAGATGACTTTGATTCTGATGATCTTAATCAAGATGATTTGAGTGAATTAAGTGATCGAATAACTGATGAAGAGATCAAGGCTTGATAGAGGAAGAAGAGTGAAGAAACCTGAATCAATTAACAAACTTCCATTGTATCCACCAGTCACACCAAGAATGAAGAATCATAATGAAAGAATGAAAAGAGAACATATGTCTTTTGACATTTGTGAAAGGAAGAAGATAAGCTACAATGCAGTGAGGCCTCCAAGCAAAGCTGCCTTGGAAAGGATAAAACAAAAAACAAGAAAAAGGTGACTGAAGCTGTTGATGTTGAAAATTTTATCACTGTATATCCAGTCTTTTCTAGTCATGAGGTGCTTGATGTTGGAGAAGTGGAAATCATGGAAGAATATGAGAAAAGACAGTCAAGACATAGAGAAAGTCAAGATGAGGAACCTATAATTATGGAAAAGATTGTCTTTGTCAAAAGCAAGACAGAAAGACAAGATATCAAGACTGAGGAATTTGTTCTTTTTTCAATTGATTATGATGGTTTAAAGGCTCAGAAGACTCTTGGAGTCAAATCACCTAAACAAAGTGAAAGATTCAAGAAACCAAGTGAACATGAAAGATACAAAGGAAAAGTATGGTGCAAGAAGTGTGATGAATATGGTCATCACACATACTCATGTAATGAGCGATTCAACTTCAAACCTTTTCATGTCCTAGATGAAACAAAGTATGGACAAGACTTTGTTCTGTACAAGCAAAAGTATGATGTATACCTGGGAAAGGGAAAGGTGTGTGAAAAGGAAACAATAAGTGCAAATGAACTGAAATCAGCTAAGGAGACAAGAAATGAAAAGAAAATTGAAGTCAAAACAAAGAAACAAGTGACTAAATCAGTACGAAGAAGTTTGTCTCCTAAGAAGCATGAGAAAGGTGTCAAAAAGAACATTCAGCCTTTAAGAACCAGTTCCAAACAAGACACACAATCAGTAAAATTTGATGGCTCACAAGGATCACCAAGAAGTGACAAGACAAAGAACAGAGGTATCTTTCCTAGAAAGAAATCCACTGATCTGACAGGTGATGAGAAGTTCTTGTTAAAGCATGGATATGTACCTCATGGTTTTCTTTGGTAACCAAAGTGTGAAACTAAAGTGGAAAAGTTTGATGATGTAAGACATTATTCAGAAAAGAAAGATTACGTTGTGCAAGAAGCTGACAATGCATCTGAAGAATTCAAGAACACTACTTCATTTGTGAAAACTCCAAGAGAGTGTGTACATGAAACTGACAACTCAGATAATCTTGAAGTCACTCATGAAGATCCTGAACCAACAACACTCACTTCAAATGTTGCCACTGAAATTGAAACTGATGAGATGCAAGTTGAAAAGGCTTGCACTTCATCACTCAACTAATCAAACTTTTTTCTTTTGTGCAGGAACAGTCCACTACACTGAATGACATATGGTACATGGATAGTGGATGTTCTAGCCACATGACTTTTGACAAGAGGTCACTTGTTAATTATGAAGAAAAGTTTGATGGTCCTGTGGCATTTGGAAGTGATGAGAAAGGTGGAAAGATTGTTGGAAATGGAATTTTAACAAATGGAAAGGTTTCATTTGATAATGTGTTTCATGTTGAAGGACTCCAGAATAATCTGCTAAGCATATCACAAATATGTGATAAGGGTTACAAAGTTGGTTTTGATGACTCACACTGTTTCATCTTAAAACCTAAATTTGTAATCCCACCTGAAATGATTATGATGATGGCCCCAAGAAATGGCAACTTATATGAGCTTTAAAATAAGCTGTTTCAAGGGGTGGAACATGTTTTGTTTCCAAAGCCACTGAAAATGAGTCAAACTGTGGCACAAGAAACTATGTCATGTGAATATGAAGAATATGAACAGACTTTTTAAGGGTGAACATGTCATTGGCTTACCTACAAGAGAGTTCAAACTGGAAGATGATTGTAGTTCATGCAAGAAAGGCAAGCAACACAAATCCTCCCATAAGACAAAGCTCATCAACTCAATTGATCAAGCACTTGAATTACTTCACATGGATCTTTTTGGTCATGTGAGTGTGCCAAGTATAGGAAAGAAAAGATATTGTCTTGTGATCATTGATGATTACTCAAGATATACTTGGGTTTATTTCCTAAGTACAAAGGATGAGAATGCAGAATTGATAAAGGGCTATGTGACAGTGATTGAGAACAAACTGAATAAGAAAGTTAAAACAATGAGAAGTGATAATGGTACAGAGTTCAAAAATGGAGTCATGGAAGAATTTTGTACAGAAAAGGGAATATTTCGGCAATTCTCGGCTCCTAGAACTCCTGAACAAAATGGTATTGCAGAAAGAAGAAACATGACACTTATTGAAGCTGCCAGAACCATGCTAGCAGATGCAAACCTACCAGTTACATTTTGTGCTGAAGCCATTAATACTGTCTGCTATGTTCAGAACAGTATACTAGTCAACAAAATGCATGAAAAGACACCATATGAAATTTTCTATAATAGAAAGCCAAAGATTTTCAAGCCTTTTGGATGTAAATGTTTTTCTTCTCAACACCAGGGATTACTTGAACAAGTTTCAAACAAAATCCTTGGACTGCTTCTTTGTTGGTTACTCTACACACTCAAAAGCATAAAGAGTATATGTGAAAGATCATATGAGTGTAATTGAATCATCAGATATTGTCTTTAATGAAAATCAGTTCAACGCAGTTGATGGTGCAACATGGCTGTTTGATCATGAGAAATTGATATAGTCTTTCAAGATTTATCCTGAAGACTTTGATGATTCATTTTACAAGACAAGTGTGATTGAAGAGAAAGAGAAGAAGACTTTGAATTTAGAAAACTTGTGGAAGAAGTTTGCTAGTCAAGAAAGGGAGTATACATTTACAAAGGGTCCCTCAAGTGATATTGTTGAACAAGTTCAGGACAATGACCAAAAGAACAATCACAGTCCAGAACAAGATCATGCAGATGTTAATCAAGACAATCAAGAAGTGAATAATGATCAAGTTCAGAATGAGGAGAACCTAAACAACCCAACCATTGAAGAAGAAGCTGTATCAACAACATGATTTCAACATTTGTTTGAAAGAATGAATATAGGAAACAATGGTGCATCTACCTCAAGACAGTACAATGAAGAAGCACCAGAGTTTCATGATGCTGAAACAGAATTGATCATTGAAGAACTAGATCTCAATGAATCAAATCTTGACACAAATATGTCTGCAGATATGATAGTTCAAACCCCATATGTTGAAAAGAATCATCCCTCTAAAAACATCATTGGAGATATAAATGAAAGAGTTACTAGAAGCCACTCTGAAATTGCAAACATCTGTTTATACTCCTTCTTTCTATCCCAAATAGAACCAAAGAACATTGTTGAAGCTCTAAAAGACAACAGTTGGGTGGAAGCAATGCAGCAGGAATTGGCATAGTTCAGAGATCTACATGTTTGGGATCTGGTTGATCGGCCAAGAAACAGGTCAGCAATTGGCACAAAATGGGTTTCAGAAACAAAAGGGATGAGAGGGGTTTGGTGATTAAGAATAAAGCTAGGATTGTGGAACTGGGATGCCTTCAAGAAGAAGGAATAGACTTTGAGGAAGTCTTTGCACCAGTTGCAAGACTTGAGGCTATCAGGATTTTTCTTGCATATGCTGCCTCAAAGAACATTAAGGTGTTCCAGCTTGATGTCAAGTCTGCATTCCTAAATGGAAAGATTGATGAAGAGGTGTATGTTGCTTAACCTCCAGGTTTTGAGGATCCAATGTATCCAAATAGGGTGTATAAGCTAAATAAAGCCCTATATGATTTACATCAGGCTCCTTGAGCATGGTATGATGAGCTGTCAAATCATTTTCTTGAAAATGGTTTCAACAGAGGAGCCATTGACAAAACTCTCTTCTACAAAAGAAAGGGATCAGATTTGCTACTGTTACAATTCTATGTGGATGATATCATCATTGGTTTAACCAATGAACAAATACAGCATGAGCTCTATAGGAGAAATGAACTTTTTTCTGGGACTGCAAGTTCAACAGAAAGCTGATGGGATTTTCATTTACCAAACTAAATATGTGTAGGACATTTTGAATAAGTTCAAATGTCATGACTTCAAAACTGCTTCAACTCCAATGGACACAAAAGAAAAGATGATAGCTGATGAAAAGGGGGAGCCTGTGGATGAACATGAATATAGAGCCAAAATTGGATCCCTGATGTACCTAACTGCTACAAGACCAGACATTATGTATGCTGTTTGTGTTTGTGCAAGATTCTAATCTAGTCCAAAAGTGTCTCACATGAATGCTGTCAAAAGAATTTTTAGATATTTCAAGGGAAGACCAGACTTAGGGACTTGGTATCCAAAGAACCAATCTTTTGACCTTATTGCCTTCACAGACAGTGACTATGATGGCTGCAACATGAGTAGAATGTCAACCTCCGATGGATGTCAATTTCTGGGAGACAGGCTGGTGTCATGGCAATGCAAGAAGCAGACAACTGTGTCCATATCACCTGCAGAAGCTGAATACATTTTTGCATCTGCTTGCTGTGCCTAAGTTCTCTGGATTTAGAACCAAATGCTGGAGTATGGTTTGAATTTTCTGAACACTCCTATTCTTATTGATAATACTGCTGCATATTTTACTATTAAAAATCCAGTTCAACATTCAAAGACTAAGCATATTGAAATCAGACATCACTTCATTAGAGAGTGTAATGAAAAAGGTTTGATTCAAATGCAAAGAGTTGATACAAGTGACAACTTGGCTGACCTATTCACCAAGCCACTTTTTTTTTGGGTAAAGGGATTCACCCGGTTAAATGCATTCCACACAACCAAAAAAGTACAAGTAATATGACAGAGTGCCATATTAGTTCTCATGTATGACATGCCATACAAGAGTAAACAAAACCAAAACCACCAAACACTGGTAAACACAGCTAAAGCTTACACAAGAACCAAGTAAATAAACAAAACAAAAACAAATCAACCATTATCATCAATTTGGTGGGAAACTCCCCGCGGAAAGTGCCAATCCTCGAGAACCCGATTAACCCGTTCAAAATTCTTGAACTTTAGAGTCATAAGCTTTAGGCGCGTACCCCTAATGATTTCAACCGCAACAATCTTAGGAGTCTTCAAAGAGTTCTTGAAAAGCCGGTTGTTTCGCTCCTTCCAAATAACGTAAACCGAAGCCCTAAATAACAGCCGATTAACAACATTATCAATAGAGTTGGACATTCCAAATTGAGACACATATTGAAGAATATTCGCCCAACCATTCCTGCACCCCTGAAACTTCCCTTTCATTTTTACAATACTCCAAACCTCAGAAGAGAACTTACACTCGAAGAAGAGATGATTACGAGAATCCGGCTCTCCATTACAAAGAAGGCAGCAATACAAGTTATGATTTGGATACCCACCAATTTTCCACCCCATAAAGCCTATGATACGGTCAGTTGATGTGCTTTTAAAGTTGATACGTAGATGTGCTTTTTCCACCCCATAAAGCCTATGATACGTAGATGTGCTTTTAAAGTTGATATCCAGAAAGCCTATGATACGGTCAGTTGGGACTTCATACGTGATATTCTTTTTGGGTATGGTTTCCACGATAAGATGATTCAGTGGATAATGGAGTGCATAACCACTTCTTCTTTTTCGATAGCAGTTAATGGGAATTTACACGGGTTCTTTAGTGGTAAAAGAGGTCTGAGACAGGGTGATCCGATGTCCCCTTATATTTTCACGCTGGTTATGCAAGCTCTCACGTTGATTCTGCATCGTAAGGTTCGTATTGATGGATCGTTCCGTTTTCATCGATGTTGTGAAAATTTAAATATTATCAACATTTGCTTTGCGGATGATTTGTTCCTGTTTGCTCGTGGTGATGTGAATTCTGCTAAAATTATTATGGGGGCTCTGAATGATTTCAAAGATATGTCCGGGCTTACTCCGAGTGTTCCGAAAAGTACCGCGTATTTCTGTAATGTCCCGGACCGTGTTAAAGGTGGTATTTTGAATATTATGCCCTTCGTTGAAGGAAGGCTCCCGGTTAAATACTTGGGGGTTCCTCTTATATCCACGAGGTTAAATTACCGGGATTGTAAGAGGTTGCTGGATTGTATGGATAGTCGGATTGGAGATTGGAAGAATAAAACGTTATCCTTTGCGGGTAAATTGCAGCTGGTCAGGTCTGTTCTTTCGTCTTTATATATTTATTGGGCTGCTGTGTTTTCTCTCCCCTCTAGACTTATTGCTGATCTTGAGAAACGGATTAAAAACTTTCTTTGGGATTATGGTCAAAATAAGGGAAAGCATAAAGTCTCTTGGGATATTGTGTGTCGGCCGAAGTGTGAAGGTGGCTTGGGTATCCGGCGTATACGGGATGTCAATAACTCTCTGCTGGTTTATCATATTTGGAGCTTAATCAATGTGCGTAACTCGTTGTGGGTTAAATGGATTTATGAGTATAAAATGAAGGGGCGAAATTTTTGGAGCTTGCAGATTCCTAACTCGTGTACGTGGGGGTGGAGGAAAATTCTTCAGCTCCGTCCTCAGATTAGAAAATTTATATGGCATGAAATTGGGAATGGGAGATCTACTTCAGTTTGGTATGATAAGTGGGATGAGATTTGTCCTTTAATTGATTATATTAACCCTAGAGCTATTCATCGAGCTGGCTTGTCTTTAGGGACCTGTGTCAGTGATGTTGTTCATCATAATAACTGGGGTTGGCCGCCTGATTGGATTTTGAGGTATCCAATTCTTTTGAACCTAAAAGAAGTCAGCATTTGTCCGGATGTGAGGGACAAGATCGTGGTAATGGATGAGAATGGGACTTCAATGAATTTCTCGGCGTCTGGAATTTGGAATATTATTCGGAGACCGGCTGATAAGGTGTCTTGGGTGCATGTTGTTTGGTTCTCTCAATGTGTTCCAAAACACTCCTTTATGTTGTGGATTGTGCTTCATGATAGGTTGAGCACGCAGAATCGTATTATGGGTTGGAATTTTGGTGGGTATCCAAATTATAACTTGTATTGCTGCCCTCTTTGTAATGGAGAGCCGGATTCTCGTAACCATCTCTTCTTTGAGTGTAAGTTCTCTGCTGAGGTTTGGAGTATTGTTAGAATGAAAGGGAAGTTTCAGGGTTGTAGGAATGGTTGGGCGAATATTCTTCAATATGTGTCTCAATTTGGAATGTCCAACTCTATTGAAAATGTTGTTAATCGGCTGCTATTTGGGGCTTCGGTTTACGTTATTTGGAAGGAGCGAAACAACCGGCTTTTCATGAACTCTTTGAAGACTCCGATGATGGTTGCGGACGATATCATTAGGGGGACGCGCCTAAAACTTATGACTCTAAAGTTCAAGAATTCTGAACGGGTTAATCGGGTTCTCGAGGATTGGCACTTTCCGCGGGGAGTTTCCCACCAGATTGATGATAATGGTTGATTTGTTTTAGTTTTGTTTATTTACATTGTTCTTGTGTAAGCTTTGGCTGTGTTTTACCAATGTTTGGTGGTTTTGGTTTGTTTACTCTTGTATGGCATGTCATACATGAGAACTAATATGGCACTCTGTCATATTACTTGTACTTTTTGATTGTGTGGAATGCATTTAACCGGGTGAATCCCTTTACCCAAAAAATTTTCCACCCCATAATACAATTCTACGTGCTCAACCTATCATGAAGCACAGTCCACAACATAAAGGAGTGTTTTGGAACACATTGAGAGAACCAAACAACATGCACCCAAGACACCTTATCAGCCGGTCTCCGAAGAAGATGCCATATTCCTGAAGCCGAGAAATTCATTGAAGTCCCATTCTCATCCATTACCACGATCTTGTCCCTCTTATCCGGACAAATACTGACCTCTTTTAAGTTCGAAAGAATTGGATATCTCAAAATCCAATCAGGAGGCCAACCCCAGTTATTATGATGAACAACATCATTGACACAGGTCTCTAAAGACAAGCCAGCCCGATGTATAGCTCTCGGGTTAATATAATCACTTAAAGGACAAAGATCATCCCATTTATCATACCAAACAGAAGTAGATCTCCCATTACCAATTTCATGCCAAATAAACTGTCTAATACGAGGACGAAACTGAAGAATTTTCCTCCACCCCCAAGTACACGAGTTAGGAATCTGCAAGCTCCAAAAATTTCGCCCCTTCATTTTAAACTCATGAATCCATTTAACCCACAACGAATTACGACCATTGGTTAAACTCCAAATATGATAAACCAGAAGAGAGTTATTGACATCCCGGATACGCCGGATACCCAAACCACCTTCACATTTCGGCTGACACACAATATCCCAAGAGACTTTATGCTTTCCCTTATTGTGACCATAGTCCCAAAGGAAATTTTTAATCCGTTTCTCAAGATCAGCAATAAGTCTAGAAGGGAGTGAAAACACAGCAGACCAATAAATATATAAGGACGATAGAACAGACTTGACCAGCTGAAGTTTACCCGCAAAAGATAAAGTTTTATTCTTCCAATCTCCAATCCGACTATCCATACAATCCAGCAACCTCTTACAATCACGGTAATTTAACCTCGTAGAAATAAGAGGAACTCCCAAGTATTTAACCGGGAGCCTTCCTTCAACGAAGGGCATAATATTCAGAATACCACTTTTAACGCGGTCCGGGACATTACAGAAAAACGCGGTACTTTTCGGAACACTCGGAGTAAGCCCGGACATATCTTTGAAATCATTCAGAGCCCCCATAATAGTTTTAGCAGAATTCACATCACCTCGAGCAAACAGGAACAAATCATCCGCAAAGCAAATATTGATAATATTTAATTTTTCACAATGACGATGAAAACGGAACGATCGTTCAATATGAACCTTTCGATGCAGAATTAACGTGAGAGCTTGCATAACCAGCGTGAAAATATAAGGGGACATCGGATCACCCTGTCTCAGACCTCTTTTACCACTAAAGAACCCGTGTAAGTTCCCATTAACGGATATCGAAAAGGAAGAAGTGGTTATGCACTCCATTATCCAACGAAATCATCCTGTCGTGGAAACCATACCCAAAAAGAATATCACGAATGAAATCCCAACTGACCGTATCATAAGCTTTCTGGATATCAACTTTAAAAGCACATCTAGGCGGACCATTATTAGTGTGATAATTATGCATTAATTCTTGGGTCAAAAGAATGTTATCAGAAATCCTACGCCCAGGAACAAACGCAGACTGATTGATATCAATTAACGACTCCAAACCCTTCATCATACGAACCGAGATAATCTTGGTAATGCATTTATATAAAGTGTTGCAGCACGAGATGGGAGGAAAATCATTAGGAGTCAAAATGGTGGTCACTTTGGAATAAGGGCAATAATAGTGTGGTTAACCTGTTTAAGGAGACTTCCTTTTCTGAAAAATTCATGAACCGCCAAACAAACATCTTTCCCAACAATATCCCAAGAACTTTTGAAGAAAGCCGAGGAAAAACCATCAGGCCCCGGCGCTTTGGAATTCCCAATCGAGAAAAAAGCATCCTTGATTTCCAAATCGGATATAGGTCTAACCATAAGCTCTGCCTGAGAGGCCGAAAGCTTAGTAGTAAAAATCTGATTATCCGGTTTTCTCAATGGTTGCAAATCTGAACCAAAGATGTTCATAAAATGATTAACAAACACCGAAGGAACATCCGACCCCTCAAATAATCGGCCCTGAACATCACTTATAGTATCAATACGACCTCTATGGTTTCGCATTTTCAAAGAATTGTGAAAGTACGCAGTGTTAGAGTCACCAAGCTTTAACCAATCGACTTTAGCCTTATGTTTAAGGAATTCTTCCTCATCTTTAGCCGCCTCATGATAAGCCTTAAGATAACTACTCTGCTCCCGAATCAACTCCAAATTAGTAGGGTCAATGTCAAGACGGGTTTGACAAGCATCGAGAAGGGTTCTCAGATCATTAACTTTCTTGTGGAGATTGCCTTGCCGGTGCAGCAAAGAACGGATTGGATGTTTTAAGTTTTGGAGTTTCTTTACCACGCGAAACATGTGATAACCATTCACCTCAATTTTCCAGCCGTTAGCAATAATATCATTATAACCGGTTTTCCGATCAAAAAATTAGGGAATTTAAACGGTTTAGGCTTACCTTTAATAAGAGAGGGGAATTTCAATAAACATGGAGAGTGGTCTGAAATCCGGTACAGAAGGAACACCGCCGAAGAATCATTAAAAATCTCCATGAATTTAGAGTTTCCCATCACCCTATCAAGCTTTTTGAAAAGACCCATACCCGTTTTCGGTTTATTGCTCCAAGTGAATTGGAGCCCGACCCCATTTATATCCTCAACTTCAATGTTCTTAACACAATCAAGAAAATCAAGCATCCCAGTGGAAATTTTGGAAGAACCATGTAAGCTGTCTTCCAAATTAAGAGCACAATTAAAATCTCCTAGTAAAGCCCACGGTTTACCACGAGTGAATTGTTTATGAACAGCAAGATTATGCCATAACTCCCTTCTTTTCAAATAACAATTCTCAGCATACACGAAAGAACCATACATCACCTTGATATCCAGCTTAAACTTTAACTGAACGTGAAGAACCTGGTTCGAATAATCAATAACCATAAGATCAACCAAATCCGTATTCCACCCCACAATAATCCGAGTACCTTTATCACAAACACTACCATTGCTGGTCCAATCCCAATTTTTACAAATCTTCTTACAAACATCAAAAACCGCGTTTAATTGTACGTGAGACTCAAGAATAGCACACACCTGAATATTATTATCTTGGATTACCTTACGAACCTCTTTTTGTTTAAGAGGGCGGTTCAACCCTCTTATATTCCATGAAGCAAAAGTACCCATTAAGCACCCAATTCACCGGGTGTGCTTGCACCCTCAGAACCAATATCCGCTTTCATACTGTTAGCCACATCCGTAAACAGCTCCTCCACATCATCTTCATCACTTTCTGGTTCGTCCACCAAATTATCAAACCGGTTATGGGTTTGGACAGAATGCATTTCCTTTGACTCAACCCCCACCGCCTTAGAAGCTGCAGGTTTACCCACTGGATGATTAGTGTCTTGTCTTTGAGAGGGTGGTTTATTTGCAGGCTGTGTCACAGCAGGTTTAGTAACCGGTCGATAGACAAGATTATGTTTCTTGACTTTCGTATTAACTTTTTTCTTTCCCTTCACCCTCTGAAAACCATCATCATTATTGACTTTCATTGGTTCTTCATTTAACATTTTCTCCTGAACTTGTTTCGGGCATTGAGTGTTTGAATGGCCAAACACTTCACATAAGGAACATCTGGGGGGCTCCCAATCATATTCAATCTTAATCTTCGATATCTTGTTTGTCTCCCCCAACGTATCTGGAACAGCTACAACCAGCTTCCTCTTAATGTCCTGGTTTGCATGAAGTTCAACTTGAACTCTAGCAAAACTACTTCTTCCCCACGATTCCTTACACATATTGGCAGTGTAAGAATCCATACTTATCGGATCCCCAATTCTTGAAGCGAGCATACTTAGACCCTCCTCAGTAAATGCACCCAGAGGAATATTCTGTAATCTGGCCCAAACCGGAACAGACCGTATATCCTCCTTTTCCAAATCTGACTCCAAAGTCCAAATATTAAGAATAATGGGGACATTCCTAATCATCCAAGGACCATCTTCAATCAGCTGCATCATCCCAGCTTCCGTATGAAACTTTAAAAAGAAAAACCCTTTCGCATTCATCATAAGTCTCGTAAGCCCATATTTGTTCCAATTTTTCTTAGCAAAATACTCAACAACCGGAAAAGGAAGTCTGTTACCCGGAAAAGGAAGTCTGTTACCAAGCCACTTGACAGAACCAGATTCAACTTTTTTTAGAAGCCCTGGGGATGATCAACTCAGATGAGGTCTGATTGAGGATGTGTGCTTAGTGTGTGTCTTTATGTGCTAATTGATTATATTTGATTAAGGTCACACACATTGAATGTTGATTGAATATGTTTGCATATGTTAATTGCTTTGTGTTAACTGATATGTGTTTATGTGAATATATGTGCAACTTAGGTATCATTGATGCTTATGTTTGATTGTCAGTTAACTGTTTTTGATATTATGATAAGTAATGATTTAAAGTGTCAACTTAGATAACTGCTTGTCTAATATCATGATTTGATATTTGATTATGTGTGATATCTGATCATGTGATCTTATTAGGATAGGCTAGACTATGAATGCAAGAAATGTCTGCTTGTTTTTGATGATGTTATGTATGATTAAGATTTGAATATGTTACAACAATTTATGTCAAAATGTGTTTTTATGTCAAAATTAAATGATAAAATGAATTTTTCAATGAATCTTGCATAATCACAAGAGTTTTGATCACAACATGAGCAAGTTGTTAATGGTGCTGAGATATGATAATACTATTCAGTTCAAGCTTTATAGAAGCTTAAAAGAAGGATTTTTCAATGAAAAGTCTCAAGTAGTTATTTTTGCTGAAAAATTATGTCATTTGCCTAGTTGGAAGGACATACACATGTATGTTTGGCCCTATAATCTGTATAGATTCAAAGGATAGCCATTAACCAGAACACTGAAAGCATTTGGGGTAATTATAATGTAACGCCCTGAAATTCGATTGGTAAACTAGGATCGTGAAATCATCGGAAACTATAGACTTTGGGATTCTGGACGATAAGTTCGGAACCCATATCATTGGAAAAATCTGCTTTTATCATTTAAAATGTTTATTTTATAAAACGACATTTACGCCTGAAAAATATTAATTTTTATGCTTTCGAAAAATTAAATGTTCTTATTTAAAAAGATTTCAAATAATTATTCGGAAAATGGTTTTATAAAAGTTTTGCTGAAAAAGTTTTAGTTTGTTTAAAAACTTATGAACTCGACTAGTCTTGACCCGTCGGTAGCCTAAACCCGAACCCGAGTCACCCGAGTATTTAAGCGGAAAATCAAGTATTCTTACACCATCTCTTTCATTTCCACCAACACTTCCCACCCAAACACTCTCATTCTAGAGAGAGAAACTAGAGAGAGAAAGTCTTCAAACTTCAAATCCGAGTCCACAAATCTGTTTGTTGTTATTCTTGGTAAGATCTTCTTGAAAATCATCCATTTTCATAACCATTTTCGGCCTCAAATCGAGCAAAAACACCCATTTTCGTTTCTAGAGTTTTCGGGTCAAAAACCGTCTTGTTTTGGTGTCAAAATGCAGGCTTTTGTGTTTAAAATCACTAGGAATCGATAGCCCTTTCAATCCCGAGCATTTCCATGTCAAAAACTTCGATTTTGGGTCAAAAATCTGGAAAATCTGAAAAACCCGTAGGTTTCTCCGTCGCCCAGCTTGAAGGAGTCGAATCAGACTCATTCGATCGAACCAGTCGATCGAATCAGTCCAGTCGATCGAATAGGAAAGCAACCGAATGGTCTCCAACTCATTCGACCGAATGAGTTTCGTATTCGATCGAACGAGTGTCTATTCGATCGAACAAGTTCCATGTTCGACCGAACGAGTTTTTCCAACTGGTTCGACCAAATGTGTTTCTAGTTCGATCGAGTGTGCCTCAGATTCGACCGAATGTGTGTCTATTCGATCGAACGTGTTCCTATTCGATCGAATCAAGCCAGAACCAAGCTGTTTTCGTCTTTAAAACCCAGTTTTTGCTCGAGGCCGCGTAAGCTCGTTTTCTTAGACTTATAGCACGTTGTTAACCTTATATATATGTTCAACTCTAGGCTAAGGAGATCTATTGTAGCACCATCCTAACCCGAGATCAAGGTGAGTTCATAGCCCCTATTTAAAACTATGGGGTGGAAACATGGTAACTTTACAGTTTGGATAAAATCATTTATGCAAACACTCTTTAAACTATAAACTTTTGGATTTCTACACACGTGCGGAAATCCACAAGCTTTTTAAGAATCTATAAACTTTGGAAATCTATGAACATGGGGAAAACCCATCAACTTATGGAGATCTAAGAACATTGGAAATCAATGAGTATGGGAAATTCTATGAACATTGACATCATGGGAATGGGAATCATATTCATATCATCATAGTCATTGTGTCAGCATGGAAATCTAGAGATCAAAGCATCATGAGTTGAATTGGACGCGAGAGTCTATTCTACTCTCGGTAGAACTCGCGACCATGAGTGGCATTCTATTCTCGGTGGCACTCGTAACTCTTGGGATTTCATACTAGTCTCGGTGAAATCCATAACTCTTGAGGACCTATACTAGTCTCGGTAGGGACCAAGGGAACCCAGGATTCTTTGGGGAGTCTATCCTACTCTCGGTAGAACCTAGCTGAGTCCTGGATGACAAGAACGAGGTAGTCTTGGTTTAAGTCTTGCGTGGGATCAATCAAGTCTTGTGTGATCATTGAGTTTCATCATCATTCATCATCATCATCATTTATTCACCATCATCTTGGATACTAGTAAACAGTGGGATCTTGGTGTTGGTTTATCTAGTAAACTTAGCATGCTCAAATCTATATGTCCTTATTTATGCTTAACTGCTATGTGCTACATGTACCGTTGGGAGACCACAAATCTTTGAGTAATCTTATCACAAACGACTCTAATGGGAGAATAATAAGCCCGCTGAGAGTCCAGGAGAACATTTCATGTTTTACTTACTACAAAAACCTCTTTGGGAAAACCAAGAGACCTTTTCTTACAAACCATCTTAAAACCGGGTATTATATCCAAACATAGTAGTATAAGTTGTAGGAGTGGTGGGTTAGCCGCAGGTACACCCTATATATAAACCCCTACAACCTATACTAGTATGTTTGTGTATAAACTCTTTTTCTTTAAACCTATGAATTCACTCATCTACTTTATGTAGTTGACAGTTTGTTACATGTTTTCAGGAAATAATGCAGCAAGAAATCCCTAGCAAGTTTAGAGGCCTTAGAGAGATGAAGGCTAGTCTAGGAGTTGTTTGGAAACTTGATATTTTGTATTAAAACAATTTGTTTCATGTTACCTGGATGGTGTAATATTTGACATTTTGGTTATGTTTATGCATTTAGACTTTTATACTATTGTGCTCAACAATCACGACTTAGTCGCCGCGCCTCGATTATTCCGCCATCACGATCGGGGTGTGACAGATTGGTATCAGAGCCAGTGGTTATAGGGAATTAGGAAACCGACCTAGACTATAACCTAGGATCCTTGACTCTAGATAGCTCATGCATCACAATCACATGTCTACACTTATATACGTGCTGCGTGCTTATGTGTTTTATATTAACTGTTAATCTCTTGAGCCATGTCATTCTGTGTTCTTGGTATAATCTATGTCCTCTATTCTTAATCTTTGGCGTGTCATCGATTCTATCTAACGCTCGTTTTTTTTTCGTTTTGTCAAGAATGCCTCCCAGACGTGCACCCGCCCCCTTGGACTCCGCTGATCTAGCCAACCTTATAGCCCAGCAGATCGCGGCTGTGTTACCAGGCATGGTAACAGCCATCAGCCAGGGGCTGAGGCAAGAAGGAACCTCTGGGGCCAACCAAATTCCAGCTCAGAACGCAAATGAACCAGCAAATAAGCCATACAAGGACTTCATGGCTACCAAACCCACCAGCTTCAGCGGTTCAGAAGGCGCCGTTGGTCTCCTCCAGTGGATCGAAAAGATGGAGGCTGCCTTTGTTATTAGCTCGTGCCCTGAGACACTGAAAGTCACGCACGCGGCAAGCATGTTGTCTAAACGCGCGCTGACCTGGTGGAACAACGAGATAAGAACCCGCGGGTGTGAGGCTGCCTTGGCCATGACCTGGTCGGAATTTGTAGCTTTGGTTACCCGCGAGTTCGTACCTCGCAGTGAGGTGCAGAAACTTGAAGCTGAGTTTTGGGTGCACAAAATGAAGGGCGCTGATCACCAAGGGTACACGGAGCGTTTTCACGAGCTCTCCCTTCTCGTACCACACTTGGTCACCCCTCCCTCCCGGGCTATTGAGCTTTACATCAATGGCCTACCTGACACTGTCCGTGGAATCGTTATCGGGGCTGACCCATCAACCCTACAAGCGGCCATTGAACTAGCTGCCCGACTGACCCAGGACCAGGTTAAGACTGGGGTCCTAGCCAAAGGTACGGGCAAGGACGCTGAGGGCTCATCCAAAAAGATCAACCGCATCAAAAAGCGTAAGGCTAGCAGTTACGCGATGGTTACTCCCGCAACCCCAATCAGCTCTGTCGCTCCTGCTCCCACCCCTTCTGGAAGGCCAAAGAGGGAGTACACTGGGGTTCACCCCAAGTGCGGCACTTGCCAATTTCATCACCCTGCCGGAACCCCGTGCTGGAAATGCACGAACTGTGGACGTTTGGGGCACCTAGCGGAACGCTGCAGATTTCAAGGTAATCAGTTGGCAATACAGAGCAGCAGTTCCCAACCCAGCAACACTCGAAGCTGTTTCGAGTGTGGAGCCACGGACCATTTCAGGAGCAGGTGTCCTCGTCTTGCAAATCTTCCTCCGGCCCGAGGCCGAGCCTTTACTATTGGCGCTGCTGAAGCTCGCCAAAATCCTGACGTCATTACTGGTACGTTCATCCTTAACAATCTCTGGGTTTCTATTCTATTTGACACGGGTGCAGATAGGAGTTTTATTTCTAGCGAGTTGGTCCCATTGCTTAATCTAGGAACCTCTGTCTTAGACCCCGCTTTCTCTGTCGAAATGGCAAACGGAGAGTCTACCCAAGTGAACAAAATCGTTCGCAATTGCACGCTTACGTTTGATCAGACGCCTCTTAACATTGACCTCATCCCTATGCAATTAGGAAGTTTCGATGTAATTGTTGGGATGGATTGGTTGTCCATCAACCACGCGGAAGTGGTGTGTGCTGAGAAGCTCATTCGCGTTCCTTGTTCTTCAGGCGAGTCCATAATTATTCAAGGAGAAAGATCAGGCAGATGTCTGAAATTAATCTCCTGCTTTAAAGCTCGGCGATGCCTTCGAAAGAAGTGTCTCGCCTTCCTAGCTCATGTCTCCATCAAGAAATCTTTGGGGAAGAAGCTCTCTGATGTCCCCGTTGTGCGTGAATTTCCAGACGTTTTTCCTAAAGACTTACCCGGACTACCTCCTAGCCGACAAGTCGAATTCCACATCGAATTAGTTCCCGGTGCAACCCCCGTGGCAAAATCTCCGTATCGTTTGGCTCCGTCAGAAATGCAGGAATTATCGAGCCAGCTACAGGAACTACTAGACAAGGGTTTTATTCGCCCTAGTTCATCTCCATGGGGAGCTCCAGTCCTCTTCGTCAAGAAGAAGGACGGATCTTTCCGGATGTGCATAGACTATCGTGAGCTTAACAAACTCACGGTCAAGAATCGGTATCCATTACCAAGGATTGACGATCTTTTCGACCAGCTACAAGGAGCCACTTACTTTTCCAAGATCGACCTACGCTCAGGTTATCACCAAGTACGCGTCATGGAGGACGACATCGCGAAAACCGCTTTCAGAACTCGTTATGGACACTACGAGTTCCTAGTCATGCCTTTTGGTTTGACGAATGCCCCTGCGGTGTTCATGGATCTCATGAATCGCGTTTGTCGTCCATACCTGGACCAGTTTGTTATCGTCTTCATTGACGATATTCTCGTTTATTCCCGCTCTAAAGCCGACCATGAGCTTCATCTCAGGCTTACCTTGGATCTGCTGAGGAAAGAGCAACTCTACGCCAAATTCTCCAAATGCGAATTCTGGCTAAGGGAAGTTCAATTCTTAGGTCACATCATTAACAAGGAAGGCATTCATGTCGACCCTGCCAAGATTGAAGCCATCAAAAATTGGGGAGCGCCTACAACGCCAACCGAAATTCGTTCATTTCTTGGTTTAGCTGGGTACTACCGTCGATTCATCTCGAACTTTTCAAAGATCGTATTGCCTCTCACAATGTTAACTCAAAAAGGGGAACCATTCATTTGGAACCAAGAGCAAGAAGAGGCTTTCCAAACATTGAAACATAAACTCTGTCATGCACCAATCCTGTCACTTCCTGAGGGTAACGATGATTTTGTTGTTTATTGCGACGCCTCGAGCCAAGGTCTAGGCTGCGTCTTAATGCAACGCGGTAAGGTCATCGCTTATGCCTCGCGCCAACTCAAGAGTCATGAGAGGATTTATGTCACCCACGACTTGGAATTGGGTGCTGTGGTCTTTGCCTTAAAAATATGGAGACACTACCTATACGGTACGAAATGTGTCATCTTCACCGACCACAAGAGCCTACAACACATCCTCAACCAAAGGGAGCTAAACATGCGACAACGTCGATGGGTTGAACTCCTAAGTGACTACGACTGCGAAATCCGCTACCACCCTGGAAAGGCTAACGTAGTGGCTGACGCGTTAAGTCGCAAGGAAAGGACCCAGTTGCATGCGATCCGCATTCAGTCCAATCTTCCCTCCTTGGTTCTTGAAGCTCAAAAGCAAGCGATTGCTGGTGGTGATCTCAAAAATATGCTATCTTGCGGTGCCGAACGGAAGTTTGAAACCAAGTATGATGGTATACTTTACTACTTAAATCGCATGTGGATTCCAAACTCTGAACCACTTCGAGAACTTATCCTGAACGAAGCGCACAAATCCAGATACTCTATTCACCCGGGCAGTGATAAAATGTATCAGAATCTCAAGTCTCACTTCTGGTGGCCGGGTATGAAGAAAGTCATAGCTTTGTACGTCGGTAGGTGCCTAACATGCTCGCGGATCAAGACTGAACATCAGAGACCATCTGGCCTGTTACAAAAACCGATCATACCGCAGTGGAAGTGGGACGAAGTCGCTATGGACTTCATTACCAAACTCCCGCGGACACCCAGCGGTTATGACACGATTTGGGTTATCGTGGATTACTTGACCAAGTCTGCCCACTTTCTCCCTGTCCGCGAGGACTACACTACGGAGAAGCTGGCGCGGATTTACATTCGTGAGATCGTAACCCGTCACGGTGTGCCTAAGGGCATCACGTCTGACCGTGACCCCTCTTTTGCGTCAAGGTTCTGGAAGTCATTTCAGAAAGCCTTTGGGACAAGTGTGAAACTTAGCTCTGCCTATCATCCTGAAACGGACGGACAGAGCGAAAGGACCATACAAACCCTGGAGGATATGCTCAGAGCCTGTATCCTTGAATTCGGTAGTAGCTGGGAGACTCACCTTCCTCTTGCAGAGTTCTCATACAATAACAGCTATCATGCTACCATCAAATGCGCACCATTCGAGGCACTCTATGGCAGGAAATGTCGTTCTCCACTGTGTTGGTCCGAGACCGGAGATTCTCAAATCCTCGGCCCGGAACTGATACAGGAAACCACTGACAGTATCGCCATCATCCAGCAAAGACTTAAGGACGCCCGCTGTCGACACAAGTATTACGCTGACAAACGCCGCAAACCTCTGGAGTTCCAAATAGGCGATCGCGTAATGCTCAAAGTTTCCCCCTGGAAGGGCATTGTTCGCTTCGGGAAAAAGGGAAAGTTTGCTCCAAGGTACGTAGGACCTTTCAAGATCATCGAAAAGGTCGGACCCGTAGCCTATCGCTTGGAATTGCCTCCAGAACTCAGCCGTGTTCACAACGTTTTTCATGTGTCGCAACTCAAAAAGTGCCTCGTTGACGAGACCGCTCAAATCCCGATCGACACGGTTCGCATCGACGACAAACTACACTTTGTTAAGGAACCTGTCGAGATCCTAGATCGAGAAGTCAGAAGGACTAAGCGAAGCCGGATACCCATAGTCAAGGTACGTTGGAACAACCATCGTGGACCCGAGTTCACATGGGAGCGAGAGGATAAGATGAAGGAGGAATACCCTTATCTGTTCGCATAGTCATCATCTTTGTAATTCTAGAAATCTTGGAGTCTATGTAATCGTAATCATGTAATCAGGGACCAATATCAATCAATGAAGTATCATGTTGTTCCTATTTGCTTATAAATATTCTCTTATTTGCATAACACCAAGTTTGGCTACCCATGACTCGTGCTGGAAAACACAAGTTGTGCATACTTAATCATGTAAACATTGGGGTAAACTATGTATCATTGAGCCAAAATTTGTCATCATTCTAGCATTCATGAAGCATGGTTGTGTGTGTGTGTGTGGTGTCGTGTCGATTTTTTTTCTAGCCGCACACAATGGAGTTTATACATTGATACAAGGTGAACTCGTAATTATAGTCCGGAATATAATTACATCAAGTTCACAGGTGTATACGTGTATAAACAATATGCTATTGTGTAACTATGAGTCGTGAACTCAAGCTTCGTGTAGGGAATTAATCAATGAATGTTGAAGGAGTGGTGGGTTAGCCGCTGGTACACCCTATACATAAACCCCTTCGGCACAAGTTGATTATGTCTGAAGCGAGACTTGGAATTAGGGACTCATAGTTAGCGTGGCAGCTGTGAGGCGTTAAATTCAAGAGTTATTGAGGGAATTATTCATTGGAGATTGAAGGAGTGGTGGGTTAGCCGCTGGTACACCCTATATATAAACCCCTTCAATCCGAAATGAATATGTCTGATGTAAAGCTTGAAGGTGATGCCTTGTAGTGGAAAATAGTGTGTCGTCCTGTGTGTCATTGAACTAATAGGAGTCGAAAGAAACACCCAAGTGGAGTTGAGGGAGTGGTGGGTTAGCCGCTGGTACACCCTATATATAAACCCCTTCAACTTGATTTGGGTGGTATCCAAGACGAAAATTAGGGGTAGTGGCGCATAGTGGTCATCATGGGATCATTTGATCTAAAACATCATTGCATCAACTATACTAAGTTCTAAATTTCGGGACGAAATTCCTCTAAATTGGGGAGAATGTAACGCCCTGAAATTCGATTGGTAAACTAGGATCGTGAAATCATCGGAAACTATAGACTTTGGGATTCTGGACGATAAGTTCGGAACCCATATCATTGGAAAAATCTGCTTTTATCATTTAAAATGTTTATTTTATAAAACGACATTTACGCCTGAAAAATATTAATTTTTATGCTTTCGAAAAATTAAATGTTCTTATTTAAAAAGATTTCAAATAATTATTCGGAAAATGGTTTTATAAAAGTTTTGCTGAAAAAGTTTTAGTTTGTTTAAAAACTTATGAACTCGACTAGTCTTGACCCGTCGTTAGCCTAAACCCGAACCCGAGTCACCCGAGTATTTAAGCGGAAAATCAAGTATTCTTACACCATCTCTTTCATTTCCACCAACACTTCCCACCCAAACACTCTCATTCTAGAGAGAGAAACTAGAGAGAGAAAGTCTTCAAACTTCAAATCCGAGTCCACAAATCTGTTTGTTGTTATTCTTGGTAAGATCTTCTTGAAAATCATCCATTTTCATAACCATTTTCGGCCTCAAATCGAGCAAAAACACCCATTTTCGTTTCTAGAGTTTTCGGGTCAAAAACCGTCTTGTTTTGGTGTCAAAATGCAGGCTTTTGTGTTTAAAATCACTAGGAATCGATAGCCCTTTCAATCCCGAGCATTTCCATGTCAAAAACTTCGATTTTGGGTCAAAAATCTGGAAAATCTGAAAAACCCGTAGGTTTCTCCGTCGCCCAGCTTGAAGGAGTCGAATCAGACTCATTCGATCGAACCAGTCGATCGAATCAGTCCAGTCGATCGAATAGGAAAGCAACCGAATGGTCTCCAACTCATTCGACCGAATGAGTTTCGTATTCGATCGAACGAGTGTCTATTCGATCGAACAAGTTCCATGTTCGACCGAACGAGTTTTTCCAACTGGTTCGACCAAATGTGTTTCTAGTTCGATCGAGTGTGCCTCAGATTCGACCGAATGTGTGTCTATTCGATCGAACGTGTTCCGATTCGATCGAATCAAGCCAGAACCAAGCTGTTTTCGTCTTTAAAACCCAGTTTTTGCTCGAGGCCGCGTAAGCTCGTTTTCTTAGACTTATAGCACGTTGTTAACCTTATATATATGTTCAACTCTAGGCTAAGGAGATCTATTGTAGCACCAACCTAACCCGAGATCAAGGTGAGTTCATAGCCCCTATTTAAAACTATGGGGTGGAAACATGGTAACTTTACAGTTTGGATAAAATCATTTATGCAAACACTCTTTAAACTATAAACTTTTGGATTTCTACACACGTGCGGAAATCCACAAGCTTTTTAAGAATCTATAAACTTTGGAAATCTATGAACATGGGGAAAACCTATCAACTTATGGAGATCTAAGAACATTGGAAATCAATGAGTATGGGAAATTCTATGAACATTGACATCATGGGAATGGGAATCATATTCATATCATCATAGTCATTGTGTCAGCATGGAAATCTAGAGATCAAAGCATCATGAGTTGAATTGGACGCGAGAGTCTATTCTACTCTCGGTAGAACTCGCGACCATGAGTGGCATTCTATTCTCGGTGGCACTCGTAACTCTTGGGATTTCATACTAGTCTCGGTGAAATCCATAACTCTTGAGGACCTATACTAGTCTCGGTAGGGACCAAGGGAACCCAGGATTCTTTGGGGAGTCTATCCTACTCTCGGTAGAACCTAGCTGAGTCCTGGATGACAAGAACGAGGTAGTCTTGGTTTAAGTCTTGCGTGGGATCAATCAAGTCTTGTGTGATCATTGAGTTTCATCATCATTCATCATCATCGTCATTTATTCACCATCATCTTGGATACTAGTAAACAGTGGGATCTTGGTGTTGGTTTATCTAGTAAACTTAGCATGCTCAAATCTATATGTCCTTATTTATGCTTAACTGCTATGTGCTACATGTACCGTTGGGAGACCACAAATATTTGAGTAATCTTATCACAAACGACTCTAATGGGAGAATAATAAGCCCGCTGAGAGTCCAGGAGAACATTTCATGTTTTACTTACTACAAAAACCTCTTTGGGAAAACCAAGAGACCTTTTCTTACAAACCATCTTAAAACCGGGTATTATATCCAAACATAGTAGTATAAGTTGTAGGAGTGGTGGGTTAGCCGCAGGTACACCCTATATATAAACCCCTACAACCTATACTAGTATGTTTGTGTATAAACTCTTTTTCTTTAAACCTATGAATTCACTCATCTACTTTATGTAGTTGACAGTTTGTTATATGTTTTCTGGAAATAATGCAGCAAGAAATCCCTAGCAAGTTTAGAGGCCTTAGAGAGATGAAGGCTAGTCTAGGAGTTGTTTGGAAACTTGATATTTTGTATTAAAACAATTTGTTTCATGTTACCTGGATGGTGTAATATTTGACATTTTGGTTATGTTTATGCATTTAGACTTTTATACTATTGTGCTCAACAATCACGACTTAGTCGCCGCGCCTCGATTATTCCGCCATCACGATCGGGGTGTGACATATAACTTGTTTTCTATTCCTTCACTTAAAACTATGTCAATAACTCTTATTCTGAAGGGACATCTGTTCACATGTATGTTTGGTCCTATTAAGAGATATTGGGGTGACTGAATATTAAACTAAATTTTATATGGGAAATGATAGTACATTGACTGCTTAGCCAATCATATGGATTTAATAGGCCAAAAGGGCACTTAGTACAGTCATTAACATGTATGGTTGCTTTCTCATGATGTGTAAAATCTATGGTGATATAAACATAAAGAAACTGCTATATCTTATGTGGAGTTACGTTGATGTCTATGCATGTTCCTATATATATCTTTCCAAATGATTTGCATAAAAGTGATTATCCAGTCATACACAAGCCTATTGGTATTTGGTCACCAAAATGAAATGTCTAATTTAAAAGAATGACACAAAACAACAGTGAACAAAATACTTTTTAAATATCTTATCAACCAAAAGTTTATTGATGTTCACAAAACATTTTGAAAGAAAATGCAAACATGAGGGTTAATTCTAGAACTACAGGGGTGGAGGCAATCATATAAGTCCTTTAAACATCCTGAATGAAAGGCCTGTAAGTCCGAATTGCGTGGCATGTAAGTCCAACGTTCAACCTCACATATGTTTGTAAATTTGTAAAGAAAAATCTCAAAATTTTCTATAAAAATTGTTTTGTCATTAAAAATTTTGACCAAAACCAAAGGGTCAAAGTCAATTTGGGGTGATCTGGAGAAAGCCAAATAAGCCTTGAGAATAGATAAGGAACATCAGTAAACATCATGTGTTATCCATTAAGAATCATGCATATTATATGAAATTAAATCATATCACCAAAGAGATGAAATTCATGTTAAGTCTAGACCTGCTGTTGACCTGTCTAGGTTGTCATAATAATGCTGAGAATGAAGTATTGAGAAAGCTACTAAGTCAATATGATCCCATTCTTGTGATCTTTTCAATTAAAGAAAGAAAATGTTTTGAAGAGAAACATGACTGAAATTTGATCTCTAAATGCACCATTTGCTCTTTCAACTATGATCTTAAATGAAACATATTTGACAAATGTCATGACATGTGATTTTAAGTCAAAAAAAGTTGAATTTTGCCTCCAAAAGGTTGAATATGTATTTGCGGGTAAGGTTTGATGTTTTCAATCCTTCCCGGGCACAAAATAGTTGAATATGTATTTTCGAGTAAGGTTTGATGTTTTATAACCTTTCCGGGCAAGCTTAGTCACTTTGGACTAAGTTTATGATTTTCGGGCATGCTTTTAAAGTGTTAACACTTACCGGGTAGATTACACTTAATGTACTTCATTCTCGAGCAAGCTTGAAGTCTTTGAATATGTGACCAAGCAAGCCTTAAACAAGATATTTCTTGTTCCAGGCAAGCTTTAATGTTGCATAATGTACCAAGCAAGTTTTGGAGATCTTATACCATAGCACACTTAGGTGTTTTTATGTTTAATTTTGTTCCGGGCATGCTATGTGTAATTGGTGATTATGATTTATTTCAAATTAAAAGTGTTTCCGAGCAGACTTTGTCTTCCAGGCACACTTTATATTCCGGGTACACTAGTGTTCCCTCAATATACTTGGTAATTTCAACATTTGACTTTCCGGGTACACTGTCTGCTAGATATCTTTTCGGGCACACTTTATACTCTAGGAAGGTTATTCGGGTATACTTTGCTATAAGAAGGTTGTTCGGGCACACTATACATTAAGAAGGATGTTCGGGCACACTTTACATCAAAGTATGCTTGATTGAAAGTGTTTCTTATTTTGATAGGGTTTATGCTAGATTAAGTTATTTAATTTATATTTGAGAAATTCATATTGGTATCTTAATTGATTCCTAGCAAGAATGCTTATTTGATATTTCGTACTTGGTTATTTATCTTGTGATTGAGTTCTCAAGAAATCTGGTATTTCGGATAAGCTTTCTTCCTTATCACTTGACTTTAAATTACTTAACTTGACCTAGCAAGGTTTGTAAGTGGAAGGTACCGGGCAAACTTTGTCAATTTCTTAATAAAAAAAAATTCCGGACAAGGTTTGAAACTTTGATTGTATCGGGTAAGGTTTAGCTATAACAATTTTTAAATGGATAAGATTATAATGTTTGACAGCTAATAATTCACTACACGACAAATGCATTTAAAACCTACAATCAAAAGGTATTTAAGAGGGAGTTACAGATTTTCAACATTATTCCCCCCCCCCCCCCTCTCTCTCTCTCTCTCCTTCCACTGCAACTGCTTACTCTCAAAGAAACCTAAACCGACTTATCACATTCACTTTAATCCAAAACCTAACTTTACCATCCCTCTAATTCTGACTCGGTAAGCAATAATAATATGATTTTCGATAAAGATTAGACAATAATGGACTTTGATTATGTATTTATATGCTAACACTCTGTTTTTGTGTTTAGGTTATAAACTTGTTGAAGAACAGGTTCTTGATGATTTTTCTCTCTTTCTTCTTCATTTTTATAACTTTAAATTACTTAAAATAATTAACTTTATGACTAATTTCATTTTGAATATGTTTGATTGTGTTTTTCAGATTTGGCAGATAATGATCAACCAAAGTATCCCTTTGAACGGAAGCACAATATTTGCGCCATGTTGCAGATTACTCCTGACAATGAGGAGGTGGCGATGATGATAACGTGGTTGTTAAGATCTAATGTCAGTTTTGCCTTTACTGAGTGTCCAATCATTTATAGAAATCACTCACTTGATTTCTGGCGCTCAGCAACACTGTATAATGACGTAAATGGACGAAGGATTGAAGCTACAGTGGCAAGACAAGAAATTAGTTTTACAGAAAGACAAATCAGAAGATGCTTGCGGTTACGTGATGACGACCACAATCCAATCAACTTCAATACTGATTACCTGATGAGAATTTTTGAATAGACTATGGGATACCAGGGGACAGTACACGATGGGCAATTTCATTAGGGAATGTTCCCTATGATATACATTTTTCTGATTCACGATGTGGTTCAAGGATTTGCTCCAAAGAAAGGCTCATGTACTCTGATGAGTCGTGATTTAGCAAACGCCACCGTTGGTATCATATATAACCTAACATTCAATTTTATCAACATGATTTTTGAAGGAATGGTAGCAAATCTAAAAAAGGCTAAGAAGGATAGGTTTCTGCAATATCCCAGGTTCTACAAATAATCTTTAACATGGATTTGCATGATTTACCCACCATTGGCATTACTCACGTTTTACAAAATCCCAACACATTCAAACGATTTAAAAATCCGGGAAGTGCCAACAAATTTAATCCAAACATTCCGTTTGAGATTTTGGCATGGTTATTAGACCATGACTTGGATGTTATGCTAGTTCCTGAGCTGAGCTCAAAGGAGGATGAGGAGGTTATTGAGTTGGAGGATGAAGATGATGATGATAATGATGGATATGAAGGAGGGGCTGGAGGGGCCATGATTGTTGATGCACTTGATCAAGGGGAGAACCAACGAATACCATCACCACCACAATTACCACAATCCCCAACCCAAACCTTAACCCAAAGCCAACATGAAACATCTACTCAAATATCCCCACCACCACAAACACCACCAACCAAGAGCCCAATCAAACTGACACATTTATTCCTAGCCCACCCCATACCCATTCACCACACCAAACAATCCCTACAATTCAGCCTACACCTATCCATATCCTATCTCAAACCACAACTTAAACCCCACCAGAATCTTCTACACCACCCACATTTACTATCAACCCACTACCATCCACCAATAAAAACATTTTCTCTACCTCACCACCAATAACCCCTCCTGCTGACAACCTTTTGTTTCAAAGAAACCTTGATCTAATGTTGGAAAATGCAAGGTTGAAGGAGAGGAATGAGGAGGTAACCAAAGAGAATGTATTCCTATTGGACAAATTGGCCCGTGCAATGTTAAAAATTCAAACCCTAGAGTAGGAGGTTGAGAAGACCTCAGCTGCCCCAAAACAGGGGGAGAATATAATTGAGCCAACAGATGCCATTGTTAATGTTGAGGATGTAGTGATGGAGGAGGCAAGTGATAGAAATGTTGATGGGTTGACAAGTATTATGAATGCTTATGATGATGAGGAGGAGAGTGAAAAAAGAAGGATGGAGGATGATGAGTATGAAGGGGATAAGTATGATGTAGGAGAAGAAAATTATGATGTAAATGATGAAATAATGAATGTTGTTTGGAGTGAGGAGGGAGATACTGAAGAGGAGACAGAGGATGAAATTGAAAAGACAAATGATGAAGGAAATGTGACTACCACTGATGTGGTCACTAATGTCACTAATGTTTTAACAGAAACTCAAACTGATGAAATCAATGAGGGAAATACTGCTACTGAGGAGCCTATTACTTAAACTGAACAACCTGAAAGCTCCAAGAGGGTAGAGTTTGATCCAGAGTTAGAAGCACTTGAAAAAGAAATTGATGATTTTGAACAATCTGATGTTGAAGAAGATGAACAAAGGAGAGTGGAAAAAGGTAATGCAAAGGTGTTTGAAGAAGTGCCTGTGAAGGCAAATCCTAAGAAAGAAATTTTGTTTAAAGAGGATGAATAAACTGCTGCTGAAGCAAGGAGAAAGTTGGAGAATGTTGTAAGAGAAATAAGGTATCGGGAAATCCTAGCCCAAACATTAACTCCTGAGGAAATAGCAGAGCAAGAAGCTTTGATCAATCAAGCCAATGTTGCGAGAATGATAAATGAAGAAGAGGCTGATGATCAAGTGGTTATTGAAGCTTTGATTAAGTTGAAAAGAGTTGAGGTAGTTGACAAATCTTTGGCCATGGTGGTTAGCAAGTTTCAAACTCAAAGTCTACCTGAAAAAGAATCAACTGAAACTGCTGAGCCAACCAGTGTGAATATGGACTTGAATGTGGAAGAAGAAATTGGAGAATCTATTGCCTCAATGGCTGCAAAGAAATGGGCTCAACGGATAAAAGATGATATTAGACAAAACCCAGATGAATGGGAGTGTGTGGATGATCCCAAATATGGAAAGAAATACTCAAGGAAAAGGGATAAACTAAACTCATTTAAACCAGCTGAAAGAGCTGATTCTTCCAAGAAAGGGAAATGGGATTACCAGAACAAATATTTTATAGAAACCCCTGATGATGAGGCAAGCCCAATAAAGGCAATACCTTTGCAAACTTTAAAGCCCGATGAATATGTGCACGGAGTGCCCAATGTACCAATCCCTGAAAAGCCAACTCCTGATGAACCAAAAATAGATGTTGTTAATGAAACAACTAAGGAGGAGGATGACTCTGATGAAACTAATAATGACAATGATGATGATCAGGGAAAGGATATTGAGACTGCTGATGTTATGTCCCCACAAGTTATAGTGACTGATGAACATGGGGCAAACATTGAACAAAGTCTTTTGGATGCTAAAAGGAAAAATCCTTTGATTGTGAAACTAAGAAGCTATGCAATAAGCTTTGAGAGCTTAGCTGATTTGAATGATGATGAACTGGAGAAACGATTGAACAAAGAGAGAGACACAATTGATAACTTGATACAACAAAAGAACAAGGATGCCCAAAAATACAGAGATTATTTGAGAACTCATGGGTATTCTAACAAAGATTATTCTCATTTTAAGATTGACAAGTTGAGAGAAGCCTATCAAAGCAAAAGGGAGGAGATAAAAGAAAAATTTGTTAAAGAAAATGAAGAGGCTGAAAAGCTTGAAGCTTTGAAAGAAAAATTTGGAGGAAAATGTGGCTACTTGTTGGAGAAAGGGATGAAACCTGAAATGGTTGAAGGGTTAGATAAAGCTTCAGTTGATACAATTTTCAACAACATGAGAAGAAAAGAAAAACTCAAAAGGATATAACCTGAACCATCTACCGAACAGTCAAGAAAAGCTCAGGCTGAACAAGAATCTTCTAAGAAGAAAAGAAAGATAATGACTTTAAGGGAGAAACAAAAGCAAGAAGTTGAAAATGAAAAATCAATAGAGGCAACTACTGTTGAAGGCCCAATCCTAGAGGATTTAAAGCCTGAACCAGAAGATGAACCTATAATCCCTAGGGAAAATGAAGAAATGATTAAGATATTGAGGGGTATAATGATAAACTAGAGGGGAATGGATGCCTTAGAAAATAAGGAATTGAAAGAACTTTTCTACATACAAAAGGCTTAATGGGAAAAGGTTCTGAGGGAGGGTGAGAAACCTAGAAGCTTTGTTGATGGAAGGTTTGTGCCTGCAGGATTGTCAAACAATCCTGGGATAGAGAAAATGATGATTATTCTCTGTAAAGAGGCAGGACAAAACTTTGGAGACCTTATTAACCTCCCACCTGAAATGGTTGAGTCAATTTTTATCAAAACTTTCAAGTTGGGGCCCAACAAACCTATGAAGTCTATTCCATTCAGGCCTCCAATTTCAAGAAGACACCAACAAGCAAGTAGAGGTGAATCTAGTAGAATTGGATCCCAAAGAACCCCAGGATCACATTCCAATGTGGATCTTCCAAGAGATCCCTACTACGATTATGTCACTGAATGTATGAAAGTGATTATGGAAAGCAGACAGCTAAGAGAGATAGTTGTAAGAAGTGATTTTGCTGAATACACTCAAGAACAACTGGAAAGAATGGCCACAGTTAATTTTATGATTATCGAGACAGAAATAAGATGGCTGGAAGACAGCAAAATGATCTCTCTAAGTATTTAAGAGATGAAGCTGACAGGGGATTCCCATTCTTAAAAGAAAAGAGAAGCTGGAGAACGACTCAACTTAACAAAGCAAGAAGGACTGCAAAGCCGAAAAAGATGGACAGTGTTGAACTGTATTACAAGTTGAATGTCAAAGATAGGAATCCAGTGTCAAACATGAATACTTGCCTAAGCTCTGAAAGAAGAATGACACGACCCAATTACACAGTTCAGAAGAATGGCATCATAACTTAGATTGAATATAAAGAAAATGATGGCCATTATAAGCTAAGAAAATCTGACGGGCGTATATTGGGGATAATCAGAAGAGATGAAGACTTGACTTATTTGCACAATGAAGATCTGATAGATATTAGAGATATGGTCAATCCTGAAGATCACACTCATTACCAAGTCCTTGATATCTTTAGACAAAGAGCAGAAACTATAATTGTGAATAGAAGACAGGCCTACTATGATGCAAGAAGAAGACAAGACTCATAGAATATGAATTTGATATGTAATGTCTTCGGACAGCTTTTGAATATGTAATCATCTGTTTATTTTTGAATATGTAAAATTTACTTTTGATTTGATGTGTATTTTTAATCATGTGTAAGTAACTGTAGAAGTGTTTTGGGACAGCTGTGGTGTTCTAATCTAGGGGAGATTGTTGAGTCAAGATTTGACCCAAAACTAATTACAAGGAAGATTGGAATCTTCTCAACCTCCTCAAATATTGTTAAGTATGGATCCGGGCACACCTAAGACATCCGAGCAAGGTTTTATGTAGCCGGGCATGATATATTGCGTACCGGGAAAGGTTATCTTCAAGAAGTCTTCTTTAGTGAATATCCAGGCAGGGTTTACTCTTCTGTGTATACCCGGGCAAGGTTCACTATATCAAGCAGTTTGTTCTTCATAGCCGAGTAAGGATTACTTCAGAGTAAGCACTTGGCTAACCAAGCTCATGAAGCCAGGTGATTGGAAGATCGGGCAAGGTATTCTTTAATAATACAGTGGTCCAAATAAACTTGATGTTTAATGAAATATCTCAAGTAACATCGGGCAGGGTTCAACTCAAGCAGGGTACAGCGCTCCCAAGCACACTTTGCTAATAAGCTAATTCCAAGCAAGGAGTTGATGGGACCATTGAAGAACAAGGTTGCTCGTCGTTTTATGTCGGGCAAAGTCTTATATAGTCAAGAAGATTGAAGTCTGCTTGGTGAGTATTTTCCTTAGGAAAATACTCCAAGTAAAGCATACCCGGAAAACTGTTCCCGGGCACACTTCAAGGTTACATAGTCTAACAAGGTAGGTAGAGCACAAAGTCTACTCGGAGAAGTTTAATTCTACAAAGCCTACCCGGAAGACTTATTTTACACTAGCATAACTTTGAATATGTAATTTAAATATGTACATTATATTTAGGGTTTCTAGAAGGAATGACAGTTGTAAAGGAGGTGTCAGGCCTATAAAAGGAATAATTAGGGCACGCCTCCTAAGCAGCGGCTGAATACGAAATTAGAATGAATATTTTTTAAGTGACAGCCGTTCTTAGTATTGTACGGACAAACTTTACCATCAAGAAACCCTAGATAGATTATCGTTTGTATGATTTGATATTATATAAATGGAAATATTTTGAGTGAATCTTGTGTGTGTTAGTTATCTTTGATTAACTGTTCAGCAACTAAATCGTTTGTTATTGATTCCGCCTTAATCAAACGGTTTTCTTACTAAATATAGCAACCCGTCATTAACTCTCTTGTCAACACTTTATTGTGTGAGTTATGACCTAATTTGTTAACTATCTACCAACAATCAGGGACCTGACAAGTGGTATTAGAACACGGTCACTGCTATTTTAGTAAGAAATTGTTGCTGATAGAAGATTTGAAGAACAATGACGTAAGCATAACATTGTTCCATTAAAGAGTGACGCCAGCTGCTCTGTTCTTCATTTCTGTCCAGATCTACATCTTTCTGGCATTTTCTCTTCCTTATTTCAATAAAAGTTTATATTTTTACCTATGATTCTAGTTCTATTCGCACCAGATTCATCAGATCTAAACAACCGGTTTTCAGATCTGATTTTTTTAAAACTAATCCTTTTCAAATCAACTGATTTTGATTTTCGAAATGTCTGGTTACGAAGAACAAGAAGTGTCTACTAATAAGATTCCTAGACTCTATGGACATGAAACTGGAAGACAGGGGTAGAATGCACCTGCTGTTGTAAGAGGTAGAATGAGGAAAGTGGATGACAGGTAATTAGCTATGATAAAGTTAGGTCTGTCATGGGAAATATTGACAAAGGTTGCACATCACACCACAGCTAAGGCTATGTATGATGCAATCCTTGAAATGTTTGAGGAAACAATGAATTAAAGAACATCAAAAAACAAAGGCTCAAACAACAGCTGGAGAGATTTAAATACAAGGAAGGAGAAAGATTGAAGTCAATCCTTGAAAGATTCTTAGCAATTGTGAATGAGCTAAGAACCACTAACTATGTCATGACTGATTTTGATTTGAATACCAAGCTGCTTAACTCAATGCCCAAGGAATGGTACACTGCCTGTAAATTCATCCTCCAAAAGCCGAATTTCAATTATTTGAATGTGATAATGTAGTGTGCTTCCTTTAGGCTGCAGAAATTGAAATGATTGAGAATGAAATGATAAAAGAAGAGAAGCCATGTTTCAAGGTCACTAATGCTCTCATTGCACCAATGGGCAAATTGACAACCAAAAATAAACAACAGATTCCCATCATTGAAGAACCAGTTGAGCATGGTGTTGATACACCTAAATCTTTTGTTGGTGGTAGTACAAGTCACCATGGAAACCAGCAAAGGTTCAATGTCCAACTGATGGATGATACTGATTCTGCCTCAATGGCAAGTGGACATGTACCTTACACTGGTGGAGGAAGTGGCCAAGGAAGTGAAACACAGGCTTTGCTCTCTATGTTTACAGAATCATTCAATGCTTTTGTAGCAAAAACTTTGATTCATACAAGTGTCATCCATGATGACCTTGAATAGAGAGATGCTGATGATTTGGAAGACATGGATTTGAAATGGCAAGCAGCCATGTTGGCTCTTAGAAGCAAGAGGTTGTATAACAGGACTGGTAGATCTCTTTTATCAGGCCCAAATGAAAGATTTGGTTTTGTGTTGGTTCAATGTCTTCACCGGCACACGCTTCATTGTCTTTGGCGGCTTTACCTTAAGAACCAACTTTATCCAACCTCTCCTTGGATCGATCTCGTCGCTACGCTTGTGGATTGGAATTTGTGGCTTAAAAAATTTAAACACATTGTTCACCTCGAACAGCAAATGTTGGTGAAACCAACTTGCTTGGTGGTTCCCACCACGGTTAATAAACGAACAATACGCAAGAGTACGCACATCCCATCTTGGCAATGAGAGGACGTCAGACGTCTTTTCATAGTACTGAACGCCCTTCTCCCATTTAATAATACATACTTTTAATTCAGAATCAAAAAGCCAAGAAATATTACCTTTAACTTTAGACACGGCCTTGAAGGAGGTCATTTGATTTGCTTGAGCTCGAGCAACAGCTTCAACTTTCTGTTCTTGATCTGCATATCGGAATGCCTTAATAATCTTACGAGAATTCTTGTACCGATGAGCAAACCAACTATGAATGTCAGCAACAGACGGATCGGGCTTTGAATCAAATCTTGTATCAACAACATTCTTGCCCTTGGAGGTCTTCTCAAGACGATCTTCTGCTGCTTTAACCGTTTCCTCAGAAAATATAGGAGCACCCTGATCAACATTAGTGTGTTTAAATAGATCAGGGTATTCCTCAGCAGTCATATCCTCGATCTCCACTTCCTCATCCTCATAAATAGACGCTGTATTCATCTCAACAGTCGGATCATTTAAGATCTCATCACCGTTCAAAACTTCCACGTCCTCCTCAGCCTCTAACACGGTTAACTCGTCATCACTCAAACAAAGCTTGATCGAAATCTGCTCTTGTGTTAGGGACCTTTCAACGAACTGTCCCACAACAATCTCATATGCATTCACTATGCTTTTAACTACCCCTTTATTATCAATAAAGATGACAGTATCAGTATCATGATAAGTGATGATCTGTTTTTCCAAATCACCAGCTGCACTCGTACCAGCACCAGAAGCCGTGCCCTGAGTTTGTTTAGGCTCACTTCCTCCAGTACCCGAAGCATCTGGATGTTCTTCATCATTCTTGAGCTTCTTAAGTTCATTATCTTTGCAAGTAAGCTGCAAAATAAGATCTTCCTGCTGTTTTATTTTCCTGAGACTCAACAATCTCATGGAGGGCCTTTGTCTCCTTTTTACATAAAGAGACATAACTTAACAGCTTTTTCTGATTCTCCATGAGACGTTCTTGATTTAGGCAATCAGCAGACATTTGATTTTCATAAAGATGAAGTAAACTCAAAAACATATTCGTCTGCTGATCCTGAGACATGTCATGAAACGAAGCAGGAATAGGTTGAACTTGACCTTGAGGACGACTGAGCCTCATAAATGAAATATCTGGCGGAAGCATCATCATTGGTGTTGGAGAAAAAAGCGATGTAGCAGTCATTGGTCTTGGTATAGTTGATAAAATAGATTGAGGAATCATACCAAGCCTAGGATCCGACGTAAGCATGGTCATCAATGTAAGCTCCGGGGTGCTAGTAGTAAGCGGCACCGCCGGACGTTAAGGAATAGATGGCCTTGGAGGTTGGACTCCAAATGAGATGCCAGCACCAGCCGACACTCGACGCTTAGATGATCCTTCACTCACCAACTCTTTTCCATTTTTTTGCGTTGAGCAGCTATAGTAGCAGCTAAAGCAGCCTCAATCGTAGCCTGTTGTTCAGCATGGGCATCACCAACACCATCACTACCACCATTACCAGCATCATCGTTCCCACCTTCTCCTTCCTCACGCTCGGAATCTGAATTATCGTGGATCCAGCGATCATTGGGAGGACATTCATAATCTGGATTCGCCAGATAACCAACCAATCTTTTTAATCTAGGAGGAGGATATTGACGGCACTACTTCATTCTACCCATAGTATCTGCTTTCATGTGATCCAATATAAATTTATCCCCAACTTGTGATGGATCGATCACCAAATCTCGGATTGCATCTTGAACAAACAGTTGGATGAAACGAGGATACATCAAGAACTTTACGTGTCGTCTCCCAGGAACACAATTTTCTTTGAGATGATCAAAGATCATTTTCGAGAAATAGTAAGGCTTATTCAACAGTAATGCAACAAATGCCGATTGGAGCATGATACGACATTCGTCAAACCCTGTTTTTCATCCAGCAAGGCAGTGTATAAGAACATGAAGTAAATACTTTTATTGGGGACACAAGTATGCCTTGTTATACATGGAGTCATCAAGGTTACCAGAATAAATAAACGTCAAAACAACCCATTGAATAGATCTTTATGGTACTCGCTTGGGTCATCAATAGTGTCATCGAACCTCAACACCCTTAGAACGGTCTCAACAGATACTACCACAGGTCGATCATTAACCTCGGCAGCAATATGGTTCTCTATCTCCACATATCGAGCAGTATTCCAGAATTGTCGAACAATACTGAACCGAACGTCAAGATTCACGGTGACAGTGTAGTGAATACGAGAACGACGTATAAATGCTAACATAGCTCTAAAGACAACCTCATTAGGAAAATTCGTATCGACAAAAGCACGACATTATGCCTTTTGTCATACGGAAGCAAGGGAACATCCTAAGCTGGTTGTTCTTGTGGTGCAGCAACGGGAGGGTCTTGATCCATTGAACTGTATAATCAAACCCGAGAATTAGTGATAATAAATAATAACAAAACTCATAAAAATTAATATATAATTAAAATTTCAAAATTAACCAATTTATAAAACTATTAAATTATAATAATTAAAATGTCATTCGTAAAAAAAAATCTGATTCGTTATAACGAATTGCAATTCGTTATAACAAAACATCTACTTCGCTATCAAGTAAATGGTTAACGAAATAGGACTAACGAATTACTAGTAATAGTTAACGAATTAAATTCTAATTCGTTATAAATAACGAATGAAAATCTGATTCGTTATAGGTATTAAGTTGTTATCCTAATTCGTGGGAATTGCGCAACGAATTGGACACGAATAAGTTCCAATTCGTTAAGCATAACGAATGGACAATTTAGCTTAATGTTTGACTAATTTGGTCAAGGTCAAAATCACCAAGAACAACAAAAGTCAAAAATGCAATTCGGAAATCAATACCACCAAAATCAACGTTGTGTAACCGAACAAAAGATCCAACAAAACCTCTCATACCCGGTAATGCAAGGCAAGGATCTCGGAAGCACATCGCTAATCTGTGAGTATTGAACTTATGTACCAAATCGTGGTACAACGTAGTTAAATTAAGGGTTTATAAAAAGTATAAAACCTGATAAAAAAAATCAACTATTAACCCATCAAATCAACATCAATGTTGATGATAATCATGACGTTGTAACCGTCTATACCTTATGAATCTGAAAAGCTAATTAAAATAGTGTATAAGGATGATCAAATTTCAAATAAAATTTTGGCAGCGTAAATGTGTGTTTTGTGAATAAGAAGGTGAACAGTGAAGATGAACCGCCTTCACTAATCCCTCTATACTCTGACGAAGCACGTTGTCCAATGTGATGAGTCATCAGATTCGTTCAAATTTGAATTAATGAATCAGATGATTCGTTAACATTTATGCACACGTGGCATAACGAATTAGAATCAATTCGTTAAAGTTTAAGATGAAACAATAACGAATTAGCTGTAATTCGTGTTTAATTTGTTAAGTTATGTTTAACGAATTAGAAGTCATTCGTTACAGAGTGGCGGAAGCGAATTAATTTAACGAATTAGAATGCAATTCGTTAAGAATGACCTAATTCGTTATACAAACCAAACGAATTACCTTTATGTAATTTTAAATTAAATATTAAATTAATTAAATCAATTAAATTAAATTTTAAGTAAATAAATAAAGTAAATAACTTAAATGAATCACCGAGAACCCACATCTCGATGATCGAATACCTTAAAGTGTTTTACGCTTTGAAACACGTAACTTAAATAGTTATAAATAATATGTAAAATGAAAAAGCAACATCTTTTTGGTATTTTGAAATTTTCAATGAAAAATATTTACTAGAAAAATATCCGAAAATGTATAACAGGGAAATATTTTTGGGTTTTTGTAAGATTTTTCAAAAGCAGTACATATTTTTGGATTTTGGCGAGTTTGAGCAGAGAATCATATTGACCAGATTGTCCTTTCATCACAGTTTTATGTTTCAGCGATATTACGACTGGCGTTAATTCGGTCATTGGTATTGTTGTCTACCTAAATCTTATAAAAAACCTTCAAGTGTTTTTGTGATATGATTAACAGTTCAATTAAATCACAAAATATAATAAACTATCAGCCTCTAATCTCGGTTCAAGCTTAATTTGATTTTAGCCATATCACCCCAACATGACTTAAACCATTATATTGCTAATCAAAATTTGAATTTTTTTAAGATTTATGAGCAATGCATTGAGTTTCCTTTACTAAGAGTGAGTATGCACGAGTCCATATGTCGGCGTACATACACTATATCCCCTGGGGTCTGTTTCTTAATGGTATTGAGACGTGCGCAAGGGAGGAACAAATGTATGACTAACAGCGGATTTTGATCATGTCAGTAATTCAGATTGTACGAGGTACATCAGTGATCAAGTTTAATGACTTTGGGTTTCCTCTAAAAGCGAGTGAAATATTCATGCATATGAATACCCAGATGATTAAGCCGCAAAAAGACTCACAGTGTCCAAAACCTCAACGCTGGTTATTTGCTTTATTTTTTTTGGGTGAGCAAACAAGTATAAGGTTTGAGTATGACAGGTTATTACCTTTCTGTCATCCTCACCGAGATTTTTTCTAGAGACTAACACCCCTTTCAATTTGGCATTTCTTTATGTTTATATCACATACTTACTCTAACAGTTTGTTTAAGACCTACCAATGCATCAATTCAATTAAGCACACAGTCTTTTAAGCTTATTTCTTGCTGGATATTGGGTGAAAATATCAATGTACTATCATTTTCTCTTTTTGCTTCAAAAAATTCAAAATTTTGAGGAGCATAAAACAAAATAATTTTAATCGCCCTAGTTACATTAAGTCTACAAACAAATGGCTAACCTATCAATTCACAAGTGAATAATAGGACCAAAACATGCAAGCATGCTTCACAAACTTAATTAACCGACACAATTTTCAGCGAGAAAATTAAGTAAAAAGGCATAACGAACGCCCCAACTACTTTCCATTATCAGGTGAATGGCTATCCCGAATATATTCAAGTAAATATCAGGACCAAACATATACAAGTACATGTCCTTCAAATATGAGTAATTGACATACTTTTCAGCGAACGTATGCAAAAACTTTTTGGTTTTCTTTATACATACATAAACACAATCTTTTTGTCTTTTTCAATTTTCTTATAAACAAAGAAACTTCACAATCTTTTTGGATTTTCGGATTTTCTATACAAACTGAAAACACAATCTTTTTGTCTTTTTCAAGATTTTAAAATGTTTTTGGATTTTCAAAAATATTTAAAAGAAAAACATTAAGAACAAGAAAACCACAATATTTTTGTAATTTTAAAATTTTCAGATGTTTTTGGATTTTAAATATTTAATGTTTTTGGGTTTTATCTGTACAAACAAAAAGCACAATATTTTTGTATTTTCTATTTTTCACCCCCTAAAAACCAAAATCAAAATAAAATTTAAAGAAAAAATAAACCGAAAATAAAGATAGTTTATCTTTGTTTCAGGATATCAGCAAGGGTCTTCAATCCATTTAAACCAAGCAAAAATTGAAAACGAGTTTTGTCAAACGGTTTGGTAAATAGATCGGCTTTTTGAAAATCAATATGTACTTTCTCAAGGTCGATTAATTTCTTTTCAAAACAATCCCGTATAAAATGATATCGAATTTCGATATGTTTCGTTTTAGAATGTTGTACGGGATTTTTGGTGATACTTATGGCAGCAGAGTTTTCAATCATATGTTATTGAATCCACAAAACCTGGGAACAGCAACTCGAGGCTGCAACATATTCTTCCTCAGCGATTGAAGTAGAGACCATCATCTGCTTCTTACACTGCCAGGAAATAAGCCGGTTTCCTAAGAATTGACACCCTGCCGTAGTTGATTTGAATTTGATCTTGCAACCTCCGTAGTCCGAGTCAGAGAAGGCAGTAAGCTCAAAGTTATCGTCCTTGGGGTACCATAACCCGATGTCTGGATTTCCCCTCAGATACTGAAGAATTCGCTTGAACGCAGCTAGGTGAGTCACTCGGGGACTTGCTTGAATCCTAGCACAAAGACAAATAGCAAACATAATGTCGGGGCGAGAAGCTGTTAGATATATTAAAGATCTGATCATAGCACGATAGAGGGTAGGATTAACGGTATCCTCCAATTCATCTAGTAATAAATTGTGACCCACGGGGAGAGGAGTTGAAGGGATTTTTTCCGAGAGATATCTTGAATCTGCTTAAGACATCGTTCACATATTTGGTCTGGTGAATAAAGGTTCCTTTCGCAGAGTGGTGAACTTGCAACCCTAGAAAGAAATTCATCTCTCCCATAGAGCTCATCTCGAACTTTGTTTGCATTGACTTCTCGAACTCCTTACATAGAGTGTCGTTTGTAGACCCAAAGATAATGTCGTCGACATAAATCTGAACTAGGTGAAGATCATCACCAACAGTCTTATGAAATAAAGTGCAGTCGACAGTCCCTCGCTGGAATCCGTTATCAGTTAGATGGTTGGTGAGTGTGCCACACCAAGATCTCGGGGCTTGATGTAGACCATATAGGGCCTTGTTTAATCGGTAAACTCGGTCCGGATAATCAGGATCTTCAAAGCCAGGAGGCTGTAAAACGAACACTTCCTCGTGTAGTTCGCCATTAAGAAAAGTACTTTTAACATCCATTTGATAGACCTTAATATTCTTATAAGCAGCATACACTAGAAAAATTCGAATTGACTCCAATCTTGCAACCGGAGCATATACTTCAGTGTAGTCAATACCCTCTTGCTGATGGAAACCTTGCACCACTAATCGTGCCTTGTTCCTCACATCACCCCACGATCGTCTTTCTTACATTTAAATACCCACTTAGTCGAAATAGCTTTCTTGACTCTAAAAGGGTTTGTCGATTAGATCCCAAACACCCAAACGTGAAAATTGCTGTCATTCTTCTTGCATGGCTTCTACCCAAGAAGGATCTTGAAGTGCCATACAAGGAGTCGTTGGCTCATCTTGGGATAGAAAGCAAGTGAATTTAGCAACATTTACAATTCCAGAAGAATGTAAATCTGCATAAGCACACAATACGTTATTGTCACTTGACGAAGCAACTTGATGACGTGTTTGAATGCCCACACCAAGTTCTCCAATGATGTTTTCCTATGGATGATAATTATGAATCCGAGGAGTGCGATTATCAGGAACAACAACATTTTCAAATAAGTTATTGTAATGTTCTCCAAGCTCAGAAGAGGAAACATCACTATCAAGTTCAATAACTTGATCATCAGCTTAATTATCATTAGAAGAAGTAGACACATTATCAAAAGCAACTGGAAAAATATCACATGGATCTTCAGTTGGAGCATCAACATCATTAGAACTTGAAATTATTGGAATGGCCAAATGATCTTCAAAGTATGCACGAACCAGATCTTCATCTGGTTGCTCTGTTGATGGAGTAAATGAATTAAATAAGCCATCATAATCAAACTTCTAGTCGGGACCTTTCCCTTGAGGAGGTGTGGTGTACATTTGACAGTCCACATGATACCATTCCTCAACACAACCAGAAGTGAGATTAAATACCCTTTTCTTTGGAGAATCATACCCTAAGAAATATCCCTCAATGGCCTTTTCTTCAAACTTACCCATATCATTCTTCAGCATCGTACAAGGGCACCCAAATGGTTTCAAGTACTATAAGTTAGGCTTTCGATTGTTCAAAAGTTCATAACTTGTCTTCTTGATACGTTTAACAGTTAGAACCCGACTAAGCGTATAACAAGCTGTATTCACCGCCTCATTCCAGAATTGGACTGGAAGCTTAGAATCAGCAAGCATAGTTCTTGCAGCTTCAATCAGAGTTCTATTCTTCCTTTCAGCAACACCGTTCTATTGTGGTACTTAAGGTGCATTATATTCTCGGTGAATTCCTTTTTGAAAGAAAAAGAAATCGAATACAGTGTTTTTAAATTCAGTACCATTATCACTTCGAATTCTCCTCACTTTTTGCTTGTATAGTGATTTGATCTTAGTGATTAGGTTTTGTACTTGAACAGGTGTTTGATCTTTTGAACTCATAAATAAAACCTATGAGTATCTTGAATAATCATCGGTAACAACAAGACAATACTAGTCTCCAGAGATACTAGCCCGATTCACAGGACCAAAGAGATCCATATGAAGTCGTTCAAGAGGAGTATCAATTTAATTCAATAACTTAGATGGATGTGACTTTTTCTTCTGCTTGCCTTACTTACACGCAACACAGTGATCAGATAATTTAAAGTTCTTCAGCGAAACACCATCAACTAAGTCATTTGCCATTAAATAATTCATCCTTCGAACATGAACGTGACCCATTCTACGATGCCATAAAATAGAGTCCTTCTTAGTTGCTTTTGTGATAAAACATGTTTCGATAGACGTTAATACTATAGAACTCGGGAATAACGTATCCCAGTTTCAAAATTAGACACTCTTTATCGGTAAATATAGTGGTGTACTTCTTGTCACAGATTTGCGACACACTCAATAAACTATGGTCCACCTTGTCACAGTAATTGACTTTTTCAAACGTAATGTGACCATTTGAAACTTCACCCTCTTGTGTTATCATGCCCCTAGACTTCCCAGCAAACGCCACATAAACCCTTTGAATATTTCTTACATTTGTTAAGAGGTCGCGATTACCAGTGATATGACGAGAACATCTACTATCCATTATCCAGTTTTCACCAGACACGGTCTTGGATGTACCCTACACACAAAGTAAAGGTGACTAGTTTAAAAAGGCAGCCCAGGCCTCAGTCTTGGGCACCATTTGAGTTTCTCTTGGAACATTAACTTGAACAAAATTCAACTGTTGTTCAGCAACTTGAGAATAAGATACTGGCTTCTTAGACTTTCGTCTTAGGTAAGCAGCTTGAACGAAATTTGAGTTAACGTTCTTGCGGATAGGTTCAGTTGGAACAAACTTTGGTTTTACTTGACCATGTGTTTCGTTCACATGAATTACCCTACGCGGATTCAAGTTTGAAAACATGATGTGAGTATCATCATCACATGACACGAGTCGTTTCGTTTTCTCCTTTATCATAGGAACCGGTTTCGATTGGTCCTTGATAAATGGATGGAGGTTCTGAGATTTCTTCTGGACACAGTTTCTCACCATATGACCTTGTTGTCCACATAAAAAGCATCTTCGCATGTTCACACGATCATGTTGAGATTTATCAAAAACAGGTGCAATAGAAGGTTGATGACTCACATTTTTAGTGAAACTCTTGGCCAAATCATCAGACAATACAGACTTCTTTTTCATATAAAAGTCAAGGTTAGAACAGTTGGAAAAACTTTGCAATGTATCAGTTCCGGATGATTTCACAAAATGAAACTTTTTAGCATGTTTTAACAATTGTTTTGCTTTAATCAAAGGGTCTGATGAATTTGATGTTTTGGCATAAGCATATTAACGTTCAATATCTAGTATCTTGTCAGCTTCATTGTAAAAGTCACTTTTGATCAGTTCAGGTTTGATAATACTAATCGGAATGTCTTTTTCACTGAACATTGTGTTCATTCCGTTTACCTTAAAAACACGAGCAGATGATGGCTTAGAAGCAGTAGGATTGATGAAACGCATCATGTCCTCATCAGAAATTTTCGGTTTTTCTGATTTTTTTGCCTTTATAGGTTTATCTTTCACTTGTTCTTCCTTTTTCACATGAGGTTTGTATGAACCATACACAACTTCCTCAAATTCATGAGGTTCACAAAGAATGTGATTTGAACTTGGAATGTTCTCGTTTTGGTGTATTATCTCAGGTTCAAATACATCCTCAATAATCACTTTATCAATATTTTCAACAAAGACTTTGTTGCTTTCTACATGAGTTTTTAGGGTTGTAGGTTGGGCTTTAACAGTTTCAGGTTTAACTGGTTTAGACTTTTCTGAAATCACAGGTTCTTTCACAATCACATCTTCTTCTCTTTTAGCAAAAGGATTTACTTTATAATCATTGTGAAAAGGTGTTGGAATTTCAACAAAACCTATACCTTTTTCGAATATTTTTGCTTGCAAAATACTTCGATTATTTCGTTCAGCAAAATAGAAGAGTTTCGAAATTTTCCCAACTTATTCTTTAACTCAAGAACCTCATTCTCAAGCTCGGTTATCTTTGAACGATGTTTCAAAATTTCTTGAAACTTTTGATCATTGATTGTCATTTTAATAGATAACCTAGCCTTGAGATCATGGTTACTTGTCGACAAAGCTTCAATCTTCTCTCGAGATCTCATTTGAGATTCAAGAGATTGTCGATAAGTATCCTTTAGTGAAGCAATTTCTCTCACTAAATTATCATTATGATTCTTTAAAGTTACTTTAGCACATTCAACACAAGTTACTTTAGCAGACGAATTAGCAGAGATATAAGGACTAACCGCATTGATCTTAGCCATGCAAGCAAACGTGGTTGGAAAATTAACACATGAATCATCAGAGTCCGATTCAGCGCCATTATCAGACGATAGCTCACTTCCGCTTGCATCTTGAAATACATCATTTGTCTTGAACATGACCAAATTGGCTTGAATGTTATTACAAAGTAGTCGTTGTGACCAATCAGTCCCATCAGCTAACATTGCTTGTGATCTAGAAGTAGACGGTTTCTTTTCAACATCATTACCTCATGGTGTAGAAGAACTTTGGTTTTGACCACGAGGACCAGTATACTCCTTTTTCGGCTTATCACATTCCTTTGCAAAATGCCCAAATTCCTGGAAATTATAACATTTGACTTTCGGTTTATCAAATCCCAACTTCTTGTTTAAGTCATCCGGATCAATCTGATCATAGTCTTCATCAGTAAAATCACTAGTGGCCATCTTACTACTCACCAAATTCTCATAAGAAGACATGAAAGCTAATAAGAAAGCAAAGTTTTGTTCAGCTTCCTTCATGTTGAAAGTTTGTGGTGGTGTGAATTGATTTGTAGTTGATGAATTTCAAGATCCTCTAGAAGCACCAGGTGATCCAGAATTTCCAGTAGTGTAGAAACATGTTGTTGGATCACTATAGATAGTTGTCGCATTCTCACTTGCATTTTGTGTAAGAAATGCAGTGAGTGGAGAAATGGTTGAACTCAAGGGCATACTTCCACCATAAAAAGCAGGATCTTGACTATCCTTTAAAGAGTTTTGACATTTTAGATCGTATTCTCTTGATTCGAACTTTTGCATGAATTCGGATGCTGTCAAGTCTTCATTGTTGAAGTAATTGTTTTCTTTCAAAACCATTAAAAATGTAGAATAGGAACTCGGTAAAGCACTCTTGATGGTATCAATCTTATCAACTTCAGAAGTTTCCAACTTTATTTTATCCATCTCGGCTATCAAATGATTAAACCTTGTTGTTATCTAGAATCACCCTTAAGTAACTTAAAGTTTCTAAATTGGAACTTTAGCATGACTTTCTTACTTTTAGCGGTGTTACCCATACTCCTCTATGAATGTGTTGGAATAACGAAGCACAAATCTTTATGCTACCAACTTGGTGAAAGATGTTTTCAGGTAAAGCCATCGTAAGAGTGGAGTAGGCTTTTGATTCAATTTCCAACGCTTTCTTCTCTTCTTGAGAGTTTTGAGAGATAACTTTAGGTGTGAAGACGATCATCTCATCTCCAATCATTAGAACATTATATACCTCATCCAGGCAATATGAACAATCGGGGTGAACCGATCCTAGATGAGCACATAAACGGGGTTCCCACTTAGCAAAATCGCTAAATTTCATTAAACGTGGACATTTTGAATGTGAACCAATCTCGATGTCCAGTTGCAACATTTGTTGCGTTAACATATTTTGGGACGCCAAAGCATACATACCAGCCTTTTTGACAAATGATAAGACACTCAAAATGTCCCACCCTCAAAATCCACTAACGGAGTTTTACCGTCAGAGGGTGTGAACTAACAGGATCGGAATCATTAGTTATAATCAAACATTATGTTCAAAGTTTTCAAATCACAAAACATTAAGCTTAATTAAGTGTGGAAGGGTAAATCATAACCAAGTGTTGCGTCACACAGGACGACTTAAAAACCAAATAAATAAAAGTTCAAAACAAGTTTTAAAAATGATGGTGTTCAACGAATGCATGATCCTATACCGCGCGCCCGCCTCGGCTACCTGAGAATAACATACTAAAAGTGTCAACATAGGGTTGGTGAGTTCACAAGTTTATATAAATAAAGCGTTTGCGTTTGCGTTTTGCGTTTTGAGTTTGCGTTACCAGATAGTGTTAAGTCATTTTATATATCATAGGTAGCTAACCTATCAACAAGTATTACTAAGTGTTCGACACCGAAGCTGACTGTTTATCAATTGCCTTGCCACCATGTCAACCACGACCATGGTAATGTGTTAGCCAAAATTTCACCCACTCGACCTACAGTCGAGTTTAGCGTTGGGTGGGGTTTGTCAAACCCAGTAGTACTCTCAGCAGTGACTCGCTATTATCCAAATATTAACCGGTTCGATGTTATGAAGGACTTTAGTTGGTTTGTTTGCCACTTAGCCTTACAAGTGATATATAAAAACTAACAAAATCTACAGCGTTGGAGTATGTTATCTCCCCCAAATAAAAGCGTTAAAAAGAGTAAAAGGGGCCGTGAAACTCACTTTTTGCGAAGATAACCAAAAAGATCCGAGATAAAGGTGTGCGTCACAGAAAATCCTCACTAGTGTTCTAAAAACAAAAACGAGATTTTCTATGTATTTAAACTACGAGTGAGTCCCTAGACTCGACACATACAACTTATGCATGAGATGCGTTTCGTGTTTCGTTTGTGAAATAAGGGCGACTCGACAAACACGTTGGTGATACGTTACATGTGTAAACAACTACTTACGTGCCAAGTATTAATATTGTATATTACTAGCAATTATCCCCCAAAAGGGCAATTTGGTCAAAACATAGCAAACATCGGTCGGTTATGCACTTTTCATGCCAATTTAAATAATACCGCAGCTAAATTATCAATGCAGATTTTCACTCGACAAGATTACTCTTATTAATAAATTCTAACAAGTCAAATAAATCTCAAAAAACTCATCACAGAAGCACACGTGAGTTAGGTTTCTAAACCTATTTTTATTATATTTTTATCATATATGGTTTTATCTCAAAGATCAAAACATCACAGCCAACACACAGCAATCACTATCATGCGCAACAAAATGTTATTTGTTATTCCCGTTAAATGAAAAATCCAATTAATGCAAGACCAATTGGTTTAGGTTCCAAACTCAATGTATTTTCTTCCAGAACTGGAACCAACCCATTTGGTCTTGTAGTTTATGAGATATCGTAGTCGCAAAACAGCCTAACAGTAGGTCTCCCAAATCAGTCTTGCACAACAGTTTTGTAAAATAATAAAAACAGACTTTTATACCTCCAAAAATTACAAACTCGGACATTTCAGAAACTAGACTCGACGTAGTATACTGTAGAATCAACAATCGCATCAAAGCATAATATCAACATAGAGTTACAGTCGTCCAATCATGAATTCAATAATCTGTCCAGCATCAGTTTTCATCAAAACTCAATAAACAATTAACCTATGAACAATTAACCATGCAAGCAACCCTCTAGACTCATAATCTATCAACAATCAATAGTTTTAACATCTAGGGTTTATGTTTATTATGTTTAATCATGCAATTAACTCAATGGAATAAACTAGAGAGGATGTAATTTACCTAGCTACCACTTTAATTCTTCAAACAAGCTTGCAAGGAGATTGTATGTCTGTGTGTGTGTGTTCACGGCTGCCAAGAGGAGAGGGGGGGAAGGGGACGATCGTATGCAGGGATTAGGGGGTTAGTTGTAACGATTCCGGCAAATCCAGGTATACCCTAGCCGGAATATACTATTTACGTGTTATTTAATATTGATTATATGAGTTATAGCACGTTGATACGAATATATATGGTTCACAGTATGAATCATACTCAATTATATAGTGAATCGTATTGGAATTACAATTAATCAATGATCGGTTATTGAAACCCGAACGAATCGGGAATTTCATCATAGACGAAGTATATAATGTTTAGTGATGTTTACGAAGTATTAATGCTTCGGGATAAGTGAATTATAGCACAGAAAAAGGATTTCGATTTATTGGTACGTCGGTACGATAAACGAAACCTTTAACATCAAACCAAGCAAGAGATGATCAATCAAACCGAAAAAGATGCGTAATTATTAATAATATGATGTTTTAATGTCATGGTTTAAGTTTTTAAAGTTTTTAAGTCGGTTTTATGTAAATTTTATTTTGACCCGAAAAACGACCATTCTATGCTCGTTTTAAGCCGAATTACGAGTTTAAACGAGAAACGAACTGAGCCAGATTATCCACAACATTATCCGGATTGCGTAATCCGAATATGTGGCTTAGAATGGATGTGTGGGACCCACCCCACCCCTTAAGGGAGGCCGATCGGCCCTATCCCTTATTATTCATGTCATTTTCTTTTTTTTACCACACTTCACTCCCAAAACTCTCTCAAATCTCTCAAATCTTCAAAGTGTTCATCCAAAATCCACCATTTTTAACCAAGAATTGAAGGTATAATACATGTTTTAAGGCTTGATTCTTGTTTCTAATTCTACAATATTGAGAAAAGGAGGTTTTCATGTGAACAAAGGGTGAAAACCCGAGATGAAACCGATTCTCGTGTGATCAAGGGATGTATACAAGTTATACAAAGGATCTTGATCCAAGTAATTAGTTAAAAGTGTTTAGAATGAATTTTTACGGTTGAAATCTTGTAATAATGAGTTTCCATGTGAAAGATGGGTGAAAACCCGAGATGAAATCGACTCTTGCATGATCAAGAGATGTATACATGTTATATAAGGGATCTTGGTCCAAGAAATGACTAAAAAGAGTCGAGAACGGATTTTTACGGTTAAAACCTTTGTTTTTATATAAAAACCGACACTTTGAAAGAAATGGTTTGATTGTTGGTATAGTTTGCTTGGTATAGTGTTATTGTGCTTGTAAGTGTTGTATCTAGCGGCTAGCAAAGGCTAGAAACCGAGATCCTTGCGATCTAAAGCTAGAAAACACAAGATAGTTCGGTTTTCGGGTATTTATGAAATTTGGACAGATTTTCGTGTGCTTAGAGTCGGGTCACGAAATTTCACAGAGATGATCTACACATGAAAATATGAGATCTGTGAATTTTTGGTAATTTTTGGATAAAAGATGAATATTTGGTGAATTTAAAGCTCGGTTTTGGCCAAAAATAGTGAAAAATAGCAAAACATGATTAAAAATTCCGGAAAATTTAAGATAAGCTTTTTATAACATATAAAAGTCACCCACAAAATTTGAGCTCAGTTGGAAAAGTCTAAGTAGGCTTTTCGGTGAAACGAGTTCTAGGGCTTTCTAGCTCGATTTTGGGTGAAAATGGCTTGAAAAATAAGTTTTAAATTCTGGAAAAATTCCAGGAAGTCATGAGGATGACAGAGATCATCCCAGAAAAATTTGGGATTTTTCTAAAGAGTTTTGTTATTTTTGATATATTTAGTGTTTTAATAAGATTTAAAAATAGATAAATAAATGTAAATATAGGAAAATAAATCTGGAAAAATTCCAGGAAGTTATGAGGATGACAGAGATCATCCCAGAAAAATTTGGGATTTTTCTAAAGTGTTTTGGTATTTTTGACATATTTAGTGTTTTAATAAGATTTAAAAATAGATAAATAAATGTAAATATAGGAAAATAAATCTGGAAAAATTCCAAGAAGTTATGAGGATGACAGAGATCATCCCAGAAAAATTTGGGATTTTTCTAAAGTGTTTTGGTATTTTTGACATATTTAGTGTATTAAAAAGGTTTAAAAATAGATAAATAAATGTAAATATAAGAAAATAAATCTGAAAAAATTTTGTAAAATTTTCTTTCTGTCAAAATAAGTTTTGTGCAAAATTTCAAGACCCGAGACTAAACGGGTAATTATTTGTGCTAAAAAGAACGTAAAAACAAATATCTAAAGCTTAAAACGTGTAAACCGGCAAAGTTCGCATAAGCGAGCTGACTGGTACACGAAAACTTTAAAAATGGACTATTTTCATAAATCTAAGTAAATTAAGTAAAAATAAGTCATCCGAAAATAATTCGGATGATTTGGGTAATTTTACCCGATTTTACCGTTTCCGGCACCGAAATACCGGAAACGGGCCCCACGGCCAAACGGGGTGTCAAACCGAGCTATAATTTCATCACCTTAACTAAATTGACTGTCAAACTCTAAGCAATGTCACAATCCGAGTCCTTAGGAGTGTCACGGGGTTAACATTGTCCCCGGATCGAGTACAGTACTGGGTTAACAATGTCCCCAGATGTACCGATTAATACGGATTTAGTTTATGGGAATTATATAGTAATGACTAGATATTATATTACAGATCCAGGCACGTAGCTGTTCATTGTATTACCCACAGACTCACAAAAAGGTGAGTTTTCACGAGCCCCTTTTAACGAACTGTTTTAAATATTTTCCCGGGGCGGAAAGCATGATTGTGTTAAATTATCTAAGTACATACCGATCGTATGGAAACACTTGTATATTTTTATATATATATATGGTATGATGCATAGAATAGATAATTTGTTTATCGGGTGGAATTGTTCTGGGGTAACTTAGTTCCCAGAGGGTTATTGGATATATTTCTGGGTTAACAGTGTTCCCAGAGGGTATTGGATATGTTTCTGGGTTAACAGTGTCCCCAGAGGTTACTGGATATGGTTCTGGGTTAACAGTGTCCCCAGAGGTTATTGGATATGGTTCTGGGTTAACAGTGTCCCCAGAGGGTATTTGATATGCGCTGGGTTAACAGTGTCCCCAGGGGTTATTTGATATGTACTGGGTTAACAGTGTCCCCAGGGGTTATTGGATTTGTTCTGGGTTAACAGTGTCCCCAGGGGTCATTTAATGTGTTTTTGGGTTAATAGAGTTTTCATTAACGGGCTTAGCATAATTTCATCATTAACATATGATTTTTATACTGATCTATGGTTTATTTAAATTAGTGAAACTCACCAACTATTCGTAATTGACCCGTTTTCTTTACATGCTTTCTAGGTATGCCCAAGTTGGAATGATTGATATGTGCTTAACTATCTGTGCTACCTGTTGGAAGCTTGCTGCTCTGTATTTTGTAATGAATATATATTAATGTCTTATTGGTAATATATGTGTGTAACACCTAGACAGTAACGCAACTCGCAACGATGTAATATGTTATAAATTAATGTAGTGGTATTTTCTTTATAAGCAATGCTGTTGATATCAGATGTGTCTGTTGCATCCCGTGTACGTTTCCGCTGCGGTTACGGGGTGTTACAGAACTTGGTATCAGAGCCATTGGTTATAAAGATTTAGGATGTCTTTAAAAGATACCTAAAATATAACCAGTAGCTCAAGTATTATAGGATCTGAATATCAACTAATAATATATTGTGACGAGATCGGGATGAACTTGGATGGACAAGTGGGTTATTATGGTCCGGAACATAATAACAGACTTGTCTGCACGAGGAAATTCAGGGGAAGTAACGGGGGACTTAAATAGGTAAAATTGGCAACATATGTGTAAATATATGATAATATTATTATGTGGTAAAGTTGTATAAATAAGTATGTGTTAATTTAATTATGAATTACACTATGGAAAGGACTATATGCTTGTTAACTTGTGTGCAGGTAAAAATGTCAAGCCCGCATAGCTTATCTGTAGAGGAGGATCCGGAGGAGGTTAGCCCCGGAAACTCCGGGAGCTTACATGTGTCATCCGACTCCGAGCCCAGCGAGGCGAGTCGCAGGAGCTCGAGTCAGTCCTCCCCGGCCCGGATCGTCAGATCTCCTACTCCCCTCGCACCGCAGGCCACCTCTGTCCCTCCGGGATTTGGTCCCCGCTTTACGGCGCGGATCAGCATTCCGCGTGTCCCACCGACCTCTCCCCCACCCCGACCTGCTACTCGTCGGGGAGAGTCCTCATCCCAGACCGAGCCGATGGCTCTACCTGTCTGGGGCCTTCCCAGACAGGAGCGGGATTCGGTAGCCTGGCTACGAGTGCTCACAGAGCAAGTAAATGAGCACTCAGCCGCCCTGACCGTGGGGGTACAGAGACGAGTGTACCTTGGTGACCGCATACTGGATTGCCAGTATGCAATCGACCGGTTGACCAGGGAGAGCTCGTACTCCCTAATGATGGTTCAGCGGTTGGAGGCGTGGCTCCGGGGGGTGGTGGCAGTAGTGGTGGCGATGGTGGCAGTGATGATGTGGTGGGCATACCACCGTGTTTAGTAGTTATGTTTGGTTGGGGTTAGTCAGGGACCATTTTCTTTTTGATACTCTGTGTAAGTAGTTAGTGGTGATACTAACACGGAGTGAATCTTGGTTAGTTATGATATAACCACTGGCCCCTAGGGTGGGTCTCTTGTAGGGCATATCACTATAGATACTTTTGGTTATCATTCAAGCACTGACCCCTTTACGGGTTATGTCGAGATGATACCGACATAGGGCCCTTGTAATAAAACTAGTTATGTAATGTTGACCGAAAGTATGTAAACTGATGTTTGTGTAATATGAATCAATGTTTACTAATGAATGAAATATGTATTGTGTTTTATGTTTTGAGATGGTATTGATTATATATATTTCTTTGATGATTGTGTAGAATGGCACCGAAACGATCCACGAAAATATCGGAAGTAGATGTGAGCCGTTTGATTGCTCAACAGTTGGAGGCGGCGATACCGGATATAGTATCGCGCATCGCCGCCAGTATTAATAACTCAACCAATCCAACCCCTCCGAGCAATCAAACGCCCATAAATAATGGCGGGGAACATAATGCTAATCCTCCACCTACTGATAACACGATTCCGAGTAATGACGCACCGCCTACGGTGGTCGCTACAGACAGTAATGGCCCTATACCTACCGTAGAGACCAACCGCACTGGACCATCCAGGGGTTGTTCAATCAAGGACTTTATGTTATGCAAGCCTTTAGAGTTTAACGGGTTGGAAGGACCGAATGGGTTAGTGAAATGGATAGAGAAAATAGAATCAGTGGTGAATATCAGCAACTGTCCCGAGGATTGTGTCGTTAAGTACGCCACCTGTACGTTCACAGACCATGCTTTGACATGGTGGAACACCATAGTACAGACTCGAGGTCAGGCGGCGACAAACCGCATGACCTGGGCAGAGCTTAAGGATCTTGTTTTGAAACATTTCTGCCCAAAGAATGAATTGCAGAAACTGGAACATGAGTTGTGGAACCTAGAGATGCATGGGGCGGACCACTTGGGATATACCAACCGGTTTAATGAACTGTCACGATTAGTGCCGTGGTTGGTCACCCCAGAGTCAAAGAGGGTGGAACGTTATATTTGGGGACTTACTCCAGTAGTGAGGAGTATAGTTAACGCGGGAGGACACCAGACATACGAGGGTGCAGTGACACAGGCTGGTATTGTCACGTATGATTTCTTAAGGAGTGGATCGCTAAAGACGACAGGAGAGTCGGCTGGAGGAAAGCGAGGTACGTATGACAATAGGATCCGGGAGAAACAGCAAGGTAAACGTGCTAGACCCACTGCCCAGAACTACGCCATGACTAGTTCGGGCGGAAGGCAAGAACCGCAGAGGGGAACGTTTCCTAAATGTGGGAAATGTGGTTACCACCATGGTGGCGCGTGCAAAGAGGTGGTGTGCCACCGGTGTGGCAGGTTTGGGCACTACGCACCCAGTTGTAGGACAAACTTGAACAACCTGAACCGTCAACCGCAACCTATCCGTGCGCAATCATTTAGGAACCAACCAACCCAACAGCAAAACCCACAAGGAAACCAATTGGTGACCACCAGCCGTGCTTGCTACGAATGCGGTAGCACAGATCACTTCAAGAAAAACTGTCCGAAGCTGAATCAAGGAAGAAATGGGCGGCAACCCGCGGGTCAGGCATCGTCGTCCAACCCGGCGAGAAGCCGAGCTTTCGTGATAGGGGCGAGCGAAGCACGTCAGGACCCCAGCGTAGTGACAGGTACATTCCTTGTTTCTGACCATTACGCTTCTGTATTATTTGATACGGGTGCTGATAGAAGTTTCGACTCCGTTAAATTCCTGTCATTAGCAAACATGCCGGTTAGTGAATCCATAGAACCCTATACCGTAGAAGTTGCTAACGGTAAGACCATGATAGTCAATCATATTGTTCGGAATTGTCCTTTTATTCTAAACGAACAATCCTTCCTGATTGACTTGTTACCTGTAGAACTGGGTAGTTTTGATGTGATAGTGGGAATGGATTGGTTAGCACGCAACAAGGTAGAGATAAATTGTGAAAAGAAACTCGTCAAAATCCGGGTGTCGGATGACGAAGAAGTGTTAGTGCAGGGTGATAAATCGGGCAATATGATGCCATTTATATCTCACCTCAAGGCACTAAAATATATGCGTCAGGGATGTGTGGCGTATCTAGCGAGCCTGACGGCCACTGATTCTGAGGAAAAACGAGTGGACGATATTCCCGTGGTACGCGAGTTTCCACAAGTTTTCCCAGAAGAACTTCCTGGATTACCGCCAACCCGACAAGTCGAATCCAGAATCGACTTATTACCTCAAGCCGGCCCTGTTGCTAAGGCCCCTTACAGACTTGCACCGTCCGAGATGCAAGAATTATCCAACCAGTTGCAGGAATTGTTGGATAAGGGATTTATTCGTCCCAGCTATTCCCCGTGGGGTGCACCCGTACTATTTGTGAAAAAGAAGGACGGAAGCCTTCGAATGTGCATTGACTACAGGGAATTGAACAAGTTAACCATCAAAAATAGGTATCCTCTTCCCCGGATCGACGATTTGTTCGACCAACTACAAGGTGCGAGCTATTTCTCAAAAATTGATCTTAGATCGGGATACCACCAAGTTAGAATTCAAGAGGAGGATATCCCGAAAACCGCGTTTCGGACTCGCTACGGCCACTACGAATTTTTAGTTATGCCTTTTGGGCTAACAAATGCGCCAGCGGTGTTCATGGATCTCATGAACCGAGTCTGTAAACCCTACCTCGACAAATTCGTCATTGTATTTATTGACGATATTTTGATATATTCAAAAAGTAAAGAAGAACATGAGCGACATTTGAGGTTAATTTTAGAGCTCCTGGATCAGGAGAAGTTATATGCAAAATTCTCCAAGTGTAACTTCTGGTTACAAGAGGTGCAATTCCTCGGTCATGTTATAAACCACCAAGGAATACACGTTGATCCGAGTAAGGTTGAAGCTATTAAGAATTGGCAAGCGCCTAAATCTCCAAAGGAAATCCGCCAATTCTTAGGCTTAGCTGGATACTATCGTCGATTTATAGAGAACTTTTCCAGCATCGCCCAACCTTTAACCCTCTTGACTCAAAAGGATCGGAAATATGAATGGGGTGAAGAGCAGGAAACGGCGTTTCAAACGCTAAAGCAAAGGTTGTGTCAAGCGCCAATCTTAAGTCTCCCCGACGGAGACGATGGATTTGTTGTATATTGTGACGCATCCCGTAATGGGTTAGGATGCGTGTTAATGCAAAATAAAAAGGTCATAGCCTATGCGTCTCGACAGTTAAAAGTTCATGAGAAAAACTACACTACTCATGACTTGGAACTGGGAGCAGTCATCTTTGCACTTAAAATCTGGAGACACTATCTCTACGGTACAAAGTGCACCATATTCACTGATCATAAAAGTTTGCAACACATATTCGATCAGAAAGAACTGAATATGAGGCAACGAAGATGGGTCGAGTTGCTGAGTGACTATGACTGTGACATTCGATATCACCCCGGCAAGGCTAACGTCGTAGCCGATGCCTTGAGTAGGAAGGATCGGGTTAAACCTTTGCGAGTGCGGGCGTTGGGGATGATAGTCCAGTCAAACCTTTCGGATTTGATTCAGGCCGCTCAACGCGAGGCGTTGAAAGAGGACCAATTGGATAAAGAAGGACTCTACGGGAATGAGAAGAATTTCGAACAGCGTGTGGACGAAATTCTCTATTTCAAAAGTCGGATTTGGATTCTGACCCTCCATGACCTTCGTAATTTGATCATGGATGAAGCGCATAAGTCGAAATATTCCATACATCCGGGATCAGATAAAATGTACAAGGATGTGAAAGAATTTTACTGGTGGCCTGGTATGAAAAAGGATATAGCCACCTACGTCGGCAGGTGTACGACGTGTGCGAGGGTTAAGGCGGAACACCAGAAACCCTCGGGAATGTTGCAACAACCGGAAATTCCGGAATGGAAGTGGGAGCAGATCACAATGGATTTTGTGACACACCTCCCCAAGACGCCCCGAGGTCATGATGCAATTTGGGTAATCGTGGATCGATTAACCAAATCAGCACATTTCATTCCAATTAGGAATAATTTTAACACTGAGAGACTTGTGCAAATTTATATAAATGAAATAGTGTCTCGTCATGGCATCCCCATCTCGATCATCTCCGATAGGGATAGCCATTTCACCTCCAAACTTTGGCAAGCTGTCCAAGAAGCGTTGGGAACACGTATTGACCTAAGCACCGCTTACCACCCTCAGACCGATGGTCAGTCTGAGAGGACCATTCAAACTTTGGAGGATTTGCTTCGTGCCTGCGTACTGGACTTTAAGGGAAATTGGGATCAACATCTCCCACTCGTTGAATTTTCCTATAATAACAGCTACCATAGCAGTATAAAGGCAGCACCTTATGAAGCATTGTATGGACGGAAGTGCCGATCACCACTTTGCTGGTCTGAAGTGGGTGACTCGCAGGTCTTTAGATCGGATCTGGTCCAGGAGACGACCAGCAAGATTCTTGAAATTAAGAACAACTTGAAAGCCGCGCGGGATCGGCAGAAGAGTTATGCCGATACCCGTCGAAAACCGTTGTCATTTGAGAAGGGTGAAAAGGTATATTTGAAAGTATCACTCTGGAAAGGAGTGGTCAGATTTGGAAAGGCGGGGAAGTTGGCCCCTAGATACATTGGACCATTCAACATCACTGCAAAGATCGGTCCGGTAGCTTACCGACTAGAACTGCCTGAGGAACTAAGTGCAGTTCATAACGTGTTTCATGTGTCAAATTTGAAAAGATGTCTGGCGGATGAGACATCGGTGTTACCCTTAGAGGGTGTTCAAATAAATGATAAGCTCAACTTCGTAGAGGAGCCCATTGAAATAGTGGACGGTAAGATCAAGCAACTTAGACACAATAAGATCTCGTTGGTCAAAGTTAGATGGAATTCGCAACGAGGCCCAGAATTTACTTGGGAACGAAAGGATGAATTTCGGAAGAAATACCCCCACCTATTTCCTCAAAAGGAAGTAGTTAACGCGTAAAATTTCGAGGACGAAATTTTTATAACGGGGGGAGAATGTAACGATTCCGGCAAATCCAGGTATACCCTAGCCGGAATATACTATTTACGTGTTATTTAATATTGATTATATGAGTTATAGCACGTTGATACGAATATATATGGTTCACAGTATGAATCATACTCAATTATATAGTGAATCGTATTGGAATTACAATTAATCAATGATCGGTTATTGAAACCCGAACGAATCGGGAATTTCATCATAGACGAAGTATATAATGTTTAGTGATGTTTACGAAGTATTAATGCTTCGGGATAAGTGAATTATAGCACAGAAAAAGGATTTCGATTTATTGGTACGTCGGTACGATAAACGAAACCTTTAACATCAAACCAAGCAAGAGATGATCAATCAAACCGAAAAAGATGCGTAATTATTAATAATATGATATTTTAATGTCATGGTTTAAGTTTTTAAAGTTTTTAAGTCGGTTTTATGTAAATTTTATTTTGACCCGAAAAACGACCATTCTATGCTCGTTTTAAGCCGAATTACGAGTTTAAACGAGAAACGAACTGAGCCAGATTATCCACAACATTATCCGGATTGCGTAATCCGAATATGTGGCTTAGAATGGATGTGTGGGACCCACCCCACCCCTTAAGGGAGGCCGATCGGCCCTATCCCTTATTATTCATGTCATTTTCTTTTTTTTACCACACTTCACTCCCAAAACTCTCTCAAATCTCTCAAATCTTCAAAGTGTTCATCCAAAATCCACCATTTTTAACCAAGAATTGAAGGTATAATACATGTTTTAAGGCTTGATTCTTGTTTCTAATTCTACAATATTGAGAAAAGGAGGTTTTCATGTGAACAAAGGGTGAAAACCCGAGATGAAACCGATTCTCGTGTGATCAAGGGATGTATACAAGTTATACAAAGGATCTTGATCCAAGTAATTAGTTAAAAGTGTTTAGAATGAATTTTTACGGTTGAAATCTTGTAAAAATGAGTTTCCATGTGAAAGATGGGTGAAAACCCGAGATGAAATCGACTCTTGCATGATCAAGAGATGTATACATGTTATATAAGGGATCTTGGTCCAAGAAATGAGTAAAAAGAGTCGAGAACGGATTTTTACGGTTAAAACCTTTGTTTTTATATAAAAACCGACACTTTGAAAGAAATGGTTTGATTGTTGGTATAGTTTGCTTGGTATAGTGTTATTGTGCTTGTAAGTGTTGTATCTAGCGGCTAGCAAAGGCTAGAAACCGAGATCCTTGCGATCTAAAGCTAGAAAACACAAGATAGTTCGGTTTTCGGGTATTTATGAAATTTGGACAGATTTTCGTGTGCTTAGATTCGGGTCACTAAATTTCACAGAGATGATCTACACATGAAAATATGAGATCTGTGAATTTTTGGTAATTTTTGGATAAAAGATGAATATTTGGTGAATTTAATGCTCGGTTTTGGCCAAAAATAGTGAAAAATAGCAAAACATGATGAAAAATTCCGAAAAATTTAAGATAAGCTTTTTATAACATATAAAAGTCACCCACAAAATTTGAGCTCAGTTGGAAAAATCTAAGTAGGCTTTTCGGTGAAACGAGTTCTAGGGCTTTCTAGCTCGATTTTGGGTGAAAATGGCTTGAAAAATAAGTTTTAAATTCTGGAAAAATTCCAGGAAGTCATGAGGATGACAGAGATCATCCCAGAAAAATTTGGGATTTTTCTAAAGAGTTTTGTTATTTTTGATATATTTAGTGTTTTAATAGGATTTAAAAATAGATAAATAAATGTAAATATAGGAAAATAAATCTGGAAAAATTCCAGGAAGTTATGAGGATGACAGAGATCATCCCAGAAAAATTTGGGATTTTTCTAAAGTGTTTTGGTATTTTTGACATATTTAGTGTTTTAATAAGATTTAAAAATAGATAAATAAATGTAAATATAGGAAAATAAATCTGGAAAAATTCCAGGAAGTTATGAGGATGACAGAGATCATCCCAGAAAAATTTGGGATTTTTCTAAAGTGTTTTGGTATTTTTGACATATTTAGTGTATTAAAAAGGTTTAAAAATAGATAAATAAATGTAAATATAAGAAAATAAATCTGAAAAAATTTTGTAAAATTTTCTTTCTGTCAAAATAAGTTTTGTGCAAAATTTCAAGACCCGAGACTAAACGGGTAATTATTTGTGATAAAAAGAACGTAAAAACAAATATCTAAAGCTTAAAACGTGTAAACCGGCAAAGTTCGCATAAGCGAGCTGACTGGTACACGAAAACTTTAAAAATGGACTATTTTCATAAATCTAAGTAAATTAAGTAAAAATAAGTCATCCGAAAATAATTCGGATGATTTGGGTAATTTTACCCGATTTTACAGTTTCCGGCACCGAAATACCGGAAACGGGCCCCACGGCCAAACGGGGTGTCAAACCGAGCTATAATTTCATCACCTTAACTAAATTGACTGTCAAACTCTAAGCAATGTCACAATCCGAGTCCTTAGGAGTGTCACGGGGTTAACATTGTCCCCGGATCGAGTACAGTACTGGGTTAACAATGTCCCCAGATGTACCGATTAATACGGATTTAGTTTATGGGAATTATATAGTAATGACTAGATATTATATTACAGATCCAGGCACGTAGCTGTTCATTGTATTACCCACAGACTCACAAAAAGGTGAGTTTTCACGAGCCCCTTTTAACGAACTGTTTTAAATATTTTCCCGGGGCGGAAAGCAAGATTGTGTTAAATTATCTAAGTACATACCGATCGTATGGAAACACTTGTATATTTTTATATATATATATGGTATGATGCATAGAATAGATAATTTGTTTATCGGGTGGAATTGTTCTGGGGTAACTTAGTTCCCAGAGGGTTATTGGATATATTTCTGGGTTAACAGTGTTCCCAGAGGGTATTGGATATGTTTCTGGGTTAACAGTGTCCCCAGAGGTTACTGGATATGGTTCTGGGTTAACAGTGTCCCCAGAGGTTATTGGATATGGTTCTGGGTTAACAGTGTCCCCAGAGGGTATTTGATATGCGCTGGGTTAACAGTGTCCCCAGGGGTTATTTGATATGTACTGGGTTAACAGTGTCCCCAGGGGTTATTGGATTTGTTCTGGGTTAACAGTGTCCCCAGGGGTCATTTAATGTGTTTTTGGGTTAATAGAGTTTTCATTAACGGGCTTAGCATAATTTCATCATTAACATATGATTTTTATACTGATCTATGGTTTATTTAAATTAGTGAAACTCACCAACTATTCGTAGTTGACCCGTTTTCTTTACATGCTTTCTAGGTATGCCCAAGTTGGAATGATTGATATGTGCTTAACTATCTGTGCTACCTGTTGGAAGCTTGCTGCTCTGTATTTTGTAATGAATATATATTAATGTCTTATTGGTAATATATGTGTGTAACACCTAGACAGTAACGCAACTAAAAAACGATGTAATATGTTATAAATTAATGTAGTGGTATTTTCTTTATAAGCAATGCTGTTGATATCAGATGTGTCTGTTGCATCCCGTGTACGTTTCCGCTGCGGTTACGGGGTGTTACATTAGGGTTAGTGTAATAATATGTTTATAATTATTAATTTATTACACTTAGCCCCCTTAACTTCTAGTAAATCAATTTCTAGTATAAACAATAGACTTTTGCTTCTTGAATTAATGTCTTACATATAAATATCAAGTAACACATAGACTTAGCAAATAATTATCAAATAATTATTGTTTTGATATTTGTCGTTTGTTCACCAATGGTTTGAGTCGACTCGTGTGTGTTTCGGTGCAATTCCGAAAGACTACTTGTGTAGTGATTGTCATGCGTCATTTAAAACCCTAATTTAAATTTAATGAGATATGCGTTACAGTTCGTGTGATCTTAAGTTTGAATTAACGGAGTTCGGATTAACGGAGTTAACCTGAAATTGACGAGTGTCACACAAAATTCAAGGGTCTAATTTGAAAATTTCTTGACGAACTATGAACAGTAATTTTAACGAACTGTAAACAGTAATTAACGAATCACAATTCACGTATTAAAAGTTGTCCAGGTAACGAATCAGGAATAGAATTAACGAATCTGAAATGTAACGAATCTTGAAGTTTAACGAATCTGGTCAAAGAATTAAGTCAAAGTAAACGAATTAGATTGACAAAATATGTTAACGAATTAGATGGTTTTCTTAACGAATCACTAAGTGAAAGCTTAGCGATTAGAATAACGAACTGGTGAGTTTCCTTAACGAATCACTAAAGCACTTCTAACGAATTAGGTGACGAATTAAAGTAATGAATTAGCTACAGCTGATAACTAATCAACTATAGCGAATAAGGTTGTTACAACGCTTGAAACAAACTCTGACAACTATTACCATGTGGCAAAAGTTGTTGGAATAAAAGTAATCGAAGTGGAACGTGTCTCACGAACTAGAAGACACGAATGAGAAAGGATAACGAATTGAGACACGAATTAAAGAAATAGGTTAACGAATTAGTCAAGACTTTAACGAACCAATTAACTATGGATGAAGACCTTCAAATATTCAACCAGAATTTCCAGAAATCTGGAAAATTTCCAGATTCAAAACCACTAACTCTCAGACTCAAATCTGTTATACAACCTCAATACTAAAACAAATCATTCAATTGACCAATCAAAATACTCGGAAACACACTACAAATCCGCCTCAAACCATCTGGTAATCCAATATACCTTAAACCATAATCGATTTGATCAAAACAAACCCTCTCAGTTTCCGGCAAAAACAGATCCAATTCAAAACAATCCAAAACCTATCCAAATTCCAATTCCTACTAACAACTCCTTCCCAATACCTTACCAATCACAAATCCAGTCCAATCAATCAGTATCTTAAGCAAATTCACACTGAATTTGATCAAACTCAAACTGAAATACAAACTTATACCAAACTAACAATTAAACAGTCCTTAATAACGAATTACCACTCGAATCAAGAGCAATCGAGCAACCGAAAGCTCTAATACCAATTGTTGAAACCTACCAAGGATCTAGCCGCGTCGATACATCAACTAAACACAAGAACGAATAATACTTTAAATAGATAGTTTATTGATAGATAAGAGATAAATACATAATACCTTATGGAGAGCATAATAACTTAGATCTAGGATCTCTCACATCTTTCATATGTGTGATCACTTTACAAATGAGCATGGATTAGCCTATTTATAGGCAATATGGTCCAATTCGTTAAGTTAAGCCTAATTCATTATACCTTCATAACGAATTAGACTCCATTCGTTATGCTTTCATAACGAATGGTAATACCTTAACGAACTAGCCCTCATTTGCTATGCTTCCATAAAGAAAGGGCTTATACCTTAACGAACTAGTCTAGATAACTAAAGAATGGGCCTCATTCACTATACAATCCATAGCGAATGGGCCATTTAAATTAAATATACAACCTAGACTATCTATAACTTATTTGATCGCTATTGACACCAAAACCGTGCACTAACACTATGTCTGTCATAATAGTCATACAGATTCATAGTTGCCATCTCATCCAGCTGTTCTTTCTTGAATTGTAGGAAATCATCCTTGAATATCACTTCCCTCAGATCACCACTAGACATGATTATCTTCAATGTATTAGTTTGTGAATCATAGTACATCCTTCTTGGTAGGTCCACATGAGAGGGTGACCTTTGTTTTCGTTAAAGAGAGGCTCTAGTGGTGGGACTTGGGACACTTACAACAGAGGACCTTGAAATGTGTTTCTTTTTGTTGACAGGGACCCTCACATGCCCATACTTCATCTCAAATGATTCAATGATTTTCTCTTTAGGAAGCACAATCATGCTTAAGTAATTTTCTCCCTTCTTAGCCATAGTTGTAATCATTCCCATAATTTCATCATCAAGTTGGGCCCTCAGGGACATATCTTTGTGTTCCAATCGGCTAACCCTTTGGCCCACACTGGAATTGTAGGAGTTTTCTTTGTCAGCCACAAGCTTCTCCCATTCAACCTTTTTAGTGGGAAATAAGTCTTTGAGTTGACTTTTTCCAAGATTGTCAAACACACCTTCTGCCATACCCTTAATAAGCATCAAGCCTTTAAGGGTCTAAATTTTTTCTTCATCTTCCCATGGCTCAAAGTTTTCAACTGGTTCCTCTTTTACCATCACAACTGGAGGAACCTTGGAAGCCTTTGATGTTTCAACCTTTTCTTAATCATGCTTCTTCATTTCAACATCAAGCATGGACAGCTTTTCAGATTTGCTTAAATTTTTCATTTCATTTCCTCTGACTTGTGCTTCCATTAGTCTATCAAACAATGTTACTCTCATTTCCCATTTCTTATTCTTTTCAGCCTTTTCTTTCTCAGCTAGAGTAACAACTCTTCGTCTTCTGATAGTTCTTTCAAGCGCATCTTTCTCTGACAATCTTTTAAATTGAATTTCCACTTGTTTATTTTGTAAAGCTATCTACAATTTCAAGATACACTCCATGGTCAATGAAATGCTTCACTTTGCCACCATACTTCCTGAATAGTCTTTCAATCTTCTATTTCTGATTTGTTTCTCTTTTCAATCTGTACAACTCTCCTCTTTTCACTGTTTCAATAGTTGTAAGATATGCATTCTCCAGGTCATCAAACTTCATCTTACTTACATCTTTATCAAATAGACCATTCATTCTCAAGTATGTTCTGCATTTTATTGAGTCGCGATTTTTGTCTCCATTCTTTTCTTTATATCCCTCACTTCACCATCAACAACTCCTACAGCTCTTCATTAGTCGTTGAGCCAGATATTCAAACTTATAACCATCTTTTATCAATTCCATAATTATTGGATTATTCCTCCTTGATTCATCCAAACTAGACTGTATATTTTCCATGTGTTCATCAGTCATTGTTACATCAGGGGAGTCAAAAGTATCATTAGCTTCATTCGAGAAGTCATCAAAGGCCTCAATCCTTGGTTCATTAATAAAATCATTAGGCGTAACAAATTGTAAAGGAGCAGCCTGAACAGGGCTTTCCTTCTCCTTAGGACTTTCAACAAAACACTCAGGCTTATCAGACTTTTCAGCGTTCTTCTTTTGTGGTTTACCTTCATCATCATCTCTTCCATCATACCTACTTCTACTCCTGGTATATTTCTTTCCAAATTTATCATCAAAATTATCCTTTTCCCACTCATCCTTTTTCTCTGCCACCTTTTCGGCATATTCAACCAATTTTTTTGATCATTTTACAATTTGGGTTCACCAGCATCATCAGTCACCACCTGGTTATTTGATTCTTCATTGATGTTTTCATCAGTGGTAGAAGTTGGTTCCTCTTCATCAGCCCTTTTCAGATTAAAAAAAACACAGCTAAGGTATTTCCACCTCTTCAATATGTTTCAGTTTGATCAAGCTTTCAATAATTTCTTGATCAATTTCCCCTTCTTCATTCAATTTTTTCTGAAACTGAGCCTCTTCAAACAAAATTTCCTATTCCTCAAACTCATTTTCAGTTAATGATTTTGCAATTCTTTCCCTTTCCAATAACTCATTCAATGTGTCAGCATGCCTTTTGCCAGCTTCTTTATCAATTTCATCAACATTCAAGACATCATCCATAGACTTTTGTGTTTCGAGGGGCTGCAATTGTTCTTCATTTTCAGTTATGGCTTTCCCCTTTGATTTCGTTCTTTCTTCATCAGATTCCCTCACCTCATCAGGTTCACTAGGAAAGTTTTCAACTTGATTGATCAAATCCTCCAACTTCTCATCAATCATATCATCCTTCTTCTTAGGAGTTTCATCATTATTCTCTTCCTCAGTCAACATTATCTCTTCAGTATCACATCCTTCATCAATAATTACATCAGTTTGGGTTCAGTGCCAGTAGCATCAGTTGCTATGGCCCCAGTCATTAATATATCTTCTGTTACAACATCAGTTGCTATGGCCCCACTTCCTTCTCAATTACCTTCTCAACATTCGAATCATCTACATCATATTTCTGCTCTCCCCCATCAGACTCATCTCCTTTATAACCTTCATCATCTAACCTCCTTTATTCACTACTCTCATCCTTCTCATCACTTCCTCCATACACACTATAGAGAGTTTTCAGAACATCCTCCTCAACATTCACATCTACCCTCACAATCTCCTCAACAACAATATTGGCCACATAAGGATTCTCCCCCTGTTTTGGTACCGCTAAGGTTTTCTCAACCTCAGACTCTAGGGTTTGAATTCTGAATTGTTCCATTTCTAACTGTGATTTTAACTCTTCATTTTTCTTTGTTAATTCGTTATTCAATCTTTTGGATCCAGAGTTGTCAATCGCCACATCCATATACTTGCAAAACAAAGAAGCACTAGGAGAAGGGGATTGGGAAGGTGTATTTGAGAATGGGTCAATGATTGTTGTTTGTGGTTGGTCATGTGGTGGGGTTTCAGTTATGTTTATGGTAGTTGAGGGTAAAGGGTTTATGGTTCGAATTGATGGTAAGGATTTGGAAGTGTGAATAATTTCAAAGATTGGTTGGTATGATGTTTAATAATGGGTTGGTGATTGGTAGCGTGTATTTGGTAGGTTTTGTAGGTGGGCTGGGATGTGTTCTGTAATATATGGTTCATGATAGGGTAGATCTTGTGTTGGGATAATGGGTTGGTTTAGGATTTATGTTAAGGGTGACCTTTGGGTTCGGCTTGATGGTTATTGGATCTGTATGGGTGGAGATGGTATAAAAGGTTCATTTCGTTATGGTGGGGAAGGTGTTTGTTATTGGGGTAGGCTAATAGTTGAGGCTGGTGGTGTAGGTAAGTGTTGGATCAAAATCTCCCCATGTGCTTCTGCTTTAATCACCTCATCAATAATCAAATCCTCCAACTCCTCATCACCTTCATTATAATCATCATCAGAGTCATAATCAAAATCACCATCATCATTACTCTCTTCTTCCTCCTCATACTTATGTCCGGAATAGGCATAGTAGCCAAATTGTTATACAATAATCAAGGAAAAAGATCATACTCCATGTAAGGGTTGTAGCGGCTAGTGGAAGCCAACTTCGCTATTCGTTTGTAGACATTTGGATCCTGCAAAATGTGCATTGTGCCAATGGTTGGCATATTAGGTAATACTTGGTTAAAGATGATCTGCAGAAACCTTGGATATACCATGAATTTATCTTTATTCTCCTTCCACAGGTTTGCAGCTAAGCCCTCAAAGATAATATTTGAAAAATTGAATGGCTGTCTAAAGACGACAGCTACTGTGGCATTAGCAAGATCACGACTCATTAGAGTCCATGACCCTTTCCTCGGTCTAAATCCTGTGATGTATTAAAAACTGGTAAAAATTAGGGAACATGCTCTTATTGAATTGTCCCTCATGGATACCACCCTGATATCCCATTGTGGTTTAGAATATCTTTAATAATCGATCAGTGTTGAAGTGTATATGGTTCTCCACGTTATCTTGAAGTTGCCGGCTTGCCCGTATAAGTTCTTCTATTATTATGATCTTGTTAGTGCATGGTTTTGTCGTCTCGAGTCTTTCTAATTTATCGGTTGTAATATATTATTATTATAATGATTAGGGTATTTATGTAGTTTGTTATGTAATGGCTAATTCGTTATGGATGTTTGACGAATTAGACAGTTCGTTATAGGTATTGTCCATTCTTTAAGAATGTTTAATGAATGGACTATAATTCGTTATGTATGATCCCATTCGTCATGGAATGTTGACGAATGGGGGTATAACGAATCAGGCGATTCGTTATGTTTTCCTTATTTGTTTTGTAAGTTAACGAACTGGGGCCAATTCATTATGGGATGTGTAATGAATTGGTCTCCATCTTCTATTTAAGGCGTATTATTATACCGAACCTCTTCAAAAGTTCTCTCTCGCTTAATTTTTTGTTAAAACATATTAATAGTATTATCATATCAATTACTAATATACTATATACAAAACGAAGAGTATATCATAAACTAGATCTGATAATCAATCAATCAATTATGATTATGAGTTGATTTGATTTGTAAGATCTGAGTTATTTACAAGTGGTATCAAAGCTTTCTGGATGTTAGATTGCTCTTAGTTATGTCATATTGATCAGTAATTGAATATTATTGGTTGAGTTTCGTTTTAATTAAGTTTTATTGCAATTTGGTTGAATTAACGATTGAATTCGTGAAGTATGAACTGAATTTGTATTGTTTTGGTTTCGGTTTGGTTTAAGGAGTAGTTGTGTGGATTAGATTGTGGTTTTGTAGTTGATTGAGGTGATTTTGGTTTGGATTTAAAAATGTACGGAACAGGGGATTGTTTATGTGGTAATTGGTAATCGTTTTGTTGATTAAGGTATACGGGATAAGTGTGATTGTGTTCGAGAGGTATTTACAAGTATTTTGAGCTTTTATTTGGCCAAGTTGGTGCCAAATTGAGGTTGTATTACATAATTTATGTATGGTTTGATTAGTCTTGAATCTGGAAGATTTTCAGATTTATGGAAATCTGCTTGAAGATTTGAAGATTTGAATATGAACTTAATTCGTTATGCTCAATCCGTTAACCACGTGTCTTAATTCGCTATAAGTTCTTAACTTATTCGCGCCACGTGGAGAGTTTGTTACAACAGAATAACAACCTAGTTCGTTATTCACTGTAGTTGATTCGTACTTACTATAGTCACTTCGTGTTCACTAATTCGTTACACTTTCATCACTGATTCGTTATTAATTCGTCTATTAACTCGTTCAGTGATTCGTCATTATTTCATTACTGATTCGTTACTTTAATTCGTCTCCAATTCATCTTTGATTCGTTAATTTGACTCATCATTTATTCACTGGTGATTCGTCATTCTAATTCGTTAGGGATTCGTTATACCAATTCATTAGTCATTCGTTAGTGACTCATCGTTGATTAGTTACTAATTCGTTATCTTTGATTCATTCCTAATTTGTTAAGTTACTATTCCCAATTTGTCATCCATACTCCACTCAGTTCATTAAAGTTTACTGTTCCTGATTCGTTACAGAATTTACAGTTTTAACCCTAAATTTTGGATTTTTGTCAAATTTGAACTTTTTAATTAAAATGGCCGGTTTTTATGCGTTGGCAACTTAGAACGTACTTATGCAACAAATGTTACCCCTCGATGAGGGATGGATCTCATTCAAAATGCCCACGACTGATGAAATTCAGGGATTTTGCAAAGTGGGAACCACGTTTTTGAGAACGATAATCAAGCAAAATTGGCTATGTTTGAGATGAATGAAAGATTTGAATATGCAAGTGGGAATGAGTTATCATCTGACGATGACACTAAATCTGATTCTGATGATTCGTGTCAAATGCAGCCAACCACGTTTGCATGTATGAACAAGGTCGATGAGAGTTCATCCAAGACTATTTCTGGTGAAAACTGGATAATGGATAGTGGATGCTCTCGTCATATTATCCGAAACATTAACCTCTTAACAAATGTCAAAAATATACAAGGAGGGTATGTGGTGTTTGCTGGTAATTCGGGAGGTATGTCACTAAGGAAGGTGATGTGTCAAATGGAAGCATCACGTTTGAAAAGGTTAATTGTTGTGATAAAGTAGATCACAAATTGTTGAGTGTGTCACAAATTTTTGATAAGAAATACACAACCGTATTTAATGATAAGGAGTGAATAATATTGAAACCGGGATACGTCATTCATGAAGATACGGTAGTTATGCGATCTAACATATTTGTGAATAATATTGAAACCGGGCTCCATTTCCTGAAACACATGAGATTTGTGAATCGTCTCATGATGCTGAGGAGAATCTAACTAATTTATCTGACAATGTTGTTGTGATTGAGAAACCTACTCTTCGAATTCATACTCATCATCCACAGGACAACATCATTGGTGATCTTGATGTAGGTGTGAAAATACATCATCAAGTTGCTACTTCAAATGATTCTAACATATTTTGTGCCTATGCGGATATGCATTCCTCAGGAATCATGAATCTCGCAAAATACACTTGCTTTCTATCTCAAGTAGAACCTATAAATATTCGTATGGCACTTGAAGATCCGTCTTCGGTAGAAGCGATGTCAGAAGAGTTGCAACAGTTATCCGACTGGGTGTACGGGATCTCATTGACAAATACGTTAGAGTTAAGAAACCAATTCCGAAGAAATGGGTATTTAAATGCAAGAAAAATGATCATGGAGTGATTATATGAAACAAAGCAAGATTAGTGATTCAAGTCTTCCATCAGCAAGAAGGCATAGATTACACAGAAGTATATGCTCCAGTTGCTGGATTGGAGGCTATACGAATATTTTTGGCTTATGCGTCTTACAACGATAATAAGGTTTATTAGATGGATGTAAAAAGTGCATTTCTCAATGGAGAACTACACGAGGAAGTGTTTGTTTTGCAGCCTCCTAGTTTTGATGACCTAGATTATCTGGACCGAGTTTACCGATTGAACAAGGCCCTGTACGGTTTACACCAAGCCCCGAGAGCTTGGTACGGCACACTTGCTGACCATCTTCTTGATAATGGCTTCAAGCGAGGAATTGCGGACTGCACTTCATTTTATAAGAATGTTGGTGATGATCTACTCCTTGTCCAGATATATGTCGATGACATCATATTTGGTTCAACAAATGACAAGTTATGTAAGGAATTAGAGAAGTCGATGCAAAAAGATTTTGAAATGAGATCGATGGGGAGAGGAACTTCTTTTTAGGGTTGCAGGTAAATCAGTCTGACAAAGAAATCTTCATTCATCAAACGAAGTATGTGAACGATGTCTTGAGCCGATTCAAGATAACTGCCAGAATTGGATGATCCCGTACATCCTACCCTTTACCGAGCGATGAAAGATTCATTAATGTATTTAATGTATTTAACAGCTTCTCGACCTGACATAATGTTTGCAGTTTGTTTGTGTGCTAGGTACCAATCAAGTCCCCGAGTGACGTATACTTCACTATCTGAGGGGTAATCCTGACACAAGGTTATGGTATCCCAAGGATGATAGTTTTGAATTCACTGCGTTTTCTGACTCGGATTATGGAGGATGCAAGATCAACTTTAAATAGACCAAAGCGGGTAGTCAATTTCTAGGAAGTCTCCTTGTTTCCTGGCTGTGTAAGAAGTAGACAACGGTCTCCACTTCAACCGCAGAAGTAGAGTATGTGGCAGCCTCGAGTTGTTGTTCAGAGGTTCTTTGGATCCAGCAACACTTGCGGGATTACGGTTTGAGGTTTCTTACTACTCCCATTTATATTGACAACTCTGCTGCTATAAGTATCACCAAAAATCCCGTGTAACACTCAAAGACTAAACATGTCGAAATTCGACATCATTTTATACAGGAGTGCTTTGAAAAGAAATTAATTGATATTGAGAAAGTCCACACTGATTTCCAAAAAGCCGATCTGTTTGGCATTTGATAAAACACGTATTAACTTTCTGCTTGGTCTAAATGGATTAAAAACTCTTGCTGATATCCTGAAACATGGATAATTATCTTTATTATATTCTTATTTATTTACTTTCATTTATATTTTTGTTCTATTGGGTTTTGGGGGTGAAAATGAAAAATACAAAAATATTGTGATTTAGTTTGTATAGAGAAAAACAAAAAACATTAAAAAAAATCTATAAAAATACAAAAATATTGAGATTTTTGTTTAAAATATTTTGAAAAATTCAAAAAAATTAAAAATTGAAAAATCAAAATATTGTGATTTTTTTTAAACTTGAAAATTTAAAAAAATTGTGCTTTTTGTTTGTATAGGAAAATCCGAAAAGACAAAAAGATTGTGTTTTTATGTATCTACAGAGAAAAACCAAAAAGATTTTTGCATACTTTCGCTTAAAATTATGCCATTTGATCATATTTGAAGGGCGTATACTTGTTTGGTCCTGATATTTACTCGTAAATATTCGGGATAGCCATTTACCTAATAATGGAAAGTAGTTGGGGCGATTGTTATGCGCTTCTATTTAATTCTTTCGCTGAAGATTATATCTGTTATTTATGTTTGTGGAACATGCTTGAATGTTTTGGTCCTGTTATCTACTTGTGGATTGATAGGATAGCCATTAATCTATGGACTATAAGTGACTGTGGCGATTGAATTTATTTTTATGCTCCTCAAAAATTGAGTTTTGAAACAAAAAGAGAAAATGATACTATATTGATCATCTGGTCCCACATCCATAAAGAATAAGCTTAAAAGACTGAGTTCTTATCTGCATTGGTGCATTGATAGGTCTTAAACAAGCCGTTAGAGTAAAGTATATGATTTAAAACAAAGAAACTCCAAATTGAAAGAGGTGTTAGTCTCTACCAAATATCTCGGTAAGGATGGCAGAAATGTAATAGCCTGTCATACTCAAGCATTATGTTTGTCTGATCACCAAAAACAATACGTTTGAATAAAAATCATAAGGGTTCTGGAAACGGTGTGCGGCTTAATCATCTGGCTATTCATAAGCATGAATATTTCAACTGTTTTTAGAGCAAACCCAAAGTCAATAAACTTGATCACTACTGTACATCATACAAATTGAATTACTAACTTGATCAAAATCCGTTGTTAGTCATACACTGTTCCTCCCTTGCGTGCGTCTCAATACCAATAAGAAACGGACCCCAGGGGACCCAATATATGTAAGCCTACAGATGGACTCTTGCATACTCACTCACAGTAAATGAACTTGGTTCATCAATCAAAAATATATATAAAAAATTCAAAATTTTGATCGACAGCATAGTGGTTTAAGTCATGTTGGGGTGATAAGGTAAAAATCAAATTAAGCTTGAACCGAGATTAGAGGCTGATAGTTTCAGATATTCTGTGCTTTAATTGAAAATTTAATTATATCACAAAAATACCTGAAGGTTTGTTATAAGATTTAAGTTGACAACAATATCAATGACCGACTTAACGCCAGTCATAATATCGCTGAAATATAAAACTGCGATGGAAGGGCAATTTGGTCAATATGATTCTCTGCTTAAACTCACCAAAAATACAAAAATATGTACTGCTTTCGAAAAATATTCAAATATACAAAAATATTTCGTTTTCTATTATATGTTTGCTTTTTGTGTTTAAATGTAACTATCAGTCTCGATTGATCACTCAATCCATCTTTGTCGTAACCCACACTTAGAGTGTTGACAAGAGGATTAACGGCGTGACTAGATTGGAGAAGAATAATAGTGTATCAAAGGCGGAACCAATAACACACTAGTTGTTGCTTGAAGGACACAATAAAGACACACACACACACACACACAGATTCACTTAAAAGATTTCCATAAATAGTAAGTCGATTACACAAAGGAAATCATTAGGGTTCTAAGAAAGGAATAATATGATTCTAGGCAGAAATCCGTAATAATATGTCAGTCGTCAAATCAATTAATTCAGGTTTCTGTCCTATGTCCGTTAGGTGGTGTGCCCTGGATCATTCTATTTATAGGCCTCCCACCTGACAACTGTCATTCCTTCTAGAAACCCTAATCATTAATACATACTCAAAAATCATAATACAAATATACTAAGTGTAAAACAGGTCTTCGGGTAGACTTTGTGTCTTTTATCCTCTTAGAGTGGACCTGGTAACCTTGAAGTGTGCTTGGAAACAGTTCTCCGGGTAGGCTTTACTTGGAGTCTTTTCCATCGAAAATACTCACCTAGCAGACTTCAATATTCCTGATCTTAGCAAACTTTGCTTGGTAGGATCCTACGAGCAAACTATTCCTCAAGAATCCCTTTAACTCTTTGTTATATAATATCTTATTCAGCAACCTAAAGTGTGCTAGTAATACTGTTTGACTTGTGCTGGTAGCATTGTAGCTTGCTCGGAGTTGAACCTTGCTAGAGAAAGTCCTTAGAATGGTTCTTGAATGACTTTCCAAAAGCATGCTCGGACTACTGTTTATTAATCAAACCTTGCTAGATCTTCCGAATTACTTGGCTTCATTAGCTTGGTTTAGTCAAGAGCTTGCTGGTAAGCAAATTGTGCTTGACCTGAAGAACACCATGCTAGACGAAGTGAACCCTACTCGGATTATCACTAAGGAATACTTCTTAGGATAACTCTGCCCGGAAGGCAAAATACCTTTCTAGGCTTGAGTAAAAGCTTGCTCGGATGTCCAAGTGTGCCCGATGTCAATACTTAGCCTTTTTCAGGGAGGTTGAGAAGATTCCAATCTTCCTTTAGTTCATTTTCTTATCCCAACAATCTCCCTTTAAGGTTACATAGACTTAGTAAAAAATATACATCAAATCAAAATCCATATTACATAACAAAAATAACATGTTACGAAGTGAGAATTCTGTCCAGTAGACATTACAAAGCAAATCCTAATCTAAATATGATCTTCTTTTTCTTGAGTTGTAGATTGCTTGTCTTTTTTCAATTCTCATTGCACCTGCCTTTTCCTTAAATATGAACATCTGTTGATGATGAGGATGATTTTCAGGAATATTCCAGTTCATTATGTCTTTCAAGTCTTCATCATGTAGAAGGGTCAGGTCTTTATCCGATTCAATAGTGGCCAAAGTCGTTCCACGTGAGTTTCTGAGAATGTAGAAACCAGTGTTCTCATTATAGTTAATTCTTTCAATTCTGCCATTCTGCTGAACTTCCTGGTTTGGCCTAGTCATTCTTCTTTTCATACTGATGCAGGTCATCAGATTGGCCAACTGGTTTCTGTTCCCTAATCTGCAAAGGTAACAAAATTCAGCAAGATTAATGTCACTCAATCTCTTTCCTCTTCTTGCCTTTTGATTGTTTGTTAATTTCCATTTCTTCTTTTGATTCAACAAGGGAAATCCCAATTCATCTTCACTTTTCAAATATTTGGACAACTCATTTTGCTCCCTTCCAACAAGTTTGTTTCTATCATGGTAGTCATATAAGTTCATAGTTGCCATCTTTTCTAATTGCTCTCTCTTGTAGTCTGCAAAATCATCTATGAAAATAATCTCTTTCAGTTTTCTACTTTCCAACATAATTTTCAAGGTTTAAGAAACAGAGTCATAGAACAACTTAATTGGTAGGTCCACATTAGTTGGTGGCCTTTCTTGTCTTTGTTGAGTAGTTCCAGTTGCAGAAATCTGTCCTCTTGAAGAACTTTGTGCTCTTGAAGCTGATGGCCTTATTGGAACAACTTTTCTTGGTTTAGTGGCCTTTTCTAATCCAGATTTCTTCTCATATACAGAGATCACCGTCTCCGCTGGAATATTTAATAGAGTTATAAGATTTTCACCTCTATCTCTATATAGTCTGCCATTCATCTCCATCAAATTTTCATCTCCAAGATGATCGGCTGGTACAAACTTTACTCCCTCAGGTCCAACTATGAAGCTTCTTGCGTTTCCTTACTTTTCCAACAATTATTCCCATTCTTGCTATTGGTGATAGAACAACTCCTTTAATTGGGCCTTGGCAAGCAGATCAAAAACATTTTCTTTCATTCCCTTGTTTTTCATTACTTCCTTCAAGGCCTTAATCATCTCCTCATCTTCCCATGGATCCTTGTATTCAACAGGTTACGGTTTGACTTCTATAGGGACAGATGGTTTTGATGCTTCAGCTCTATCAAGTTTATCTTTCTCCATATCAGACATCAATAGGGCTAATTTGTCTGTTCTGCTCATGCCCCCCAAGTTCACAGAGTCTTCCCTTGCTTCCATCAATTTATGTAGCAATTCCAACTGCTCATTTTCCCATCTTTTACTCTTATCCTCCTTGATCTTATCAGCCAATTTTACTAGTCATGGTCTTTTTACAGAGGGTTCTAGTTGATCTTTCATAGACAGTCTTCTAAAGTGAGACTCAACCACATCCTTTGTTAGACTGTCAACTAACTCAGGAGCCATTCCTCTATCAATCAAGTATTTACATTTTCCTCCATACTTCTTCAACATGGCATCTAACTTTTCATCTGGTTTTCTTTCTCTTTCAAACTTCTCATTCCCCTCTCTTTCAATTGTTTCTCCGGTTGTATTGTAATTTCTTTACAAATCATCAAAACTCATTTTGCTCAGATCTTTCTCATTGAGTCCTTGTTTTCTAAAATACTCTTTATACCTCATTGAATTTTTATTTTTCTTTTCAACTCTCTTCCTTATCTCATAATCTTCCTTATCAATCAATTTTTGTAACTCCTCATCAGACAGAGAAGCCAATCTTTCAAATCAATATCCAAATCTCATTAGTTTCATTGCCAAAGGATTATTCCTTCTTGCTTCATCCAGGCTTTGCTGAATATTTTCCCTCTGTTCATTAGTCATTTCAACTTGAGAGGGACATAATATCAACCTTTTCAGCATTATTACCTTGACCATCACCATTATTGTCATCATTGTTGTCATCATCAATGTCATCATCAACATTATCAGAATCATTTTCTTCAGCAGTGTCTTCCTTTTCAGTTGACTCATCTACTGCATCAATTTTTGGTTCTTCTGGATTGGGACATCTTCAGGCATAATCATCAGAATTGGAACAGCGATCAAAGGGCTTTCCTTTTCCTTATGGCTTTCAACAACATATTCCGGTTCATCATTATTTTTAGCCCTTTTTGTTGATTTTCTTCATTTGTTTGCTCATCAAACTTCCTCTTTCTAGAATAAATCTTTCCAAACATCTTTACTTGAGATGCAAAATCATCATGTATCATGGAAGCCTTTTTCAACAATGTTTCTATCGTTTCTACTTGCTTAATAGGTTCTTCATTTATACATTCAGTAGTAGTTCTAGTTTTATCTTCACTTTGAGGTTCATGTTAGGATTGGCTGAATTTGCTTAAGTCAATTGCCATAGTGTTATTAGAATCTTCAACCTAATTCATCGTTATCAATGCCTCAATTACCACTTGATCTGCATCATTTTCTTCATCAAGAGTTTTGGCAATCTTGGCTTGCTTAATTAAAGTCTCTTGTTCAGTCAGCTCTTCTGTAGTTAAGGTTTGGGCAATAAATTCTCTCTCCATTGTCTCATTTATCACCTTTTCAAGCCTTTTGGCAGCCTTAGCATTTTCATCTTCTTCATCATCCTCAACATTTGCCTCCTGTGTAACAACAGGCTCTTCCTCATCATTAACTTTATCTTTCCCCTTCTCCATTCTTCTTTTCTTTTCTTCTTAGGTTTTAGAAGGAAAATTTTCAATATCATCAAACAAGTCTTCCATCTCTTTATCATGCTCAACCTTCTTGGAACTTTCGTTATTTTTTTCTTAATCAGTCAAAATCAAGTCCTCGGTTGCAGCATCCTCTTCCATCACATCAGTTGACACATCAGCGTCGATGGATCCGTCAAAACATCAGTAGCCGCAACATCAGTTTCAGTCACTACATCAGTAGCCACAACATTAGTAGCTTCTGTTTTTACCACATTATCAGTGGTTTGATTTTCCATTTCAGCATCAATCTCTTTTTCTTTCCTCAAAAGATCATCATCAAAGTCTCCATATATTGTATTAAAAAACTCATCATTCGTATCATAATTCTGTTCATCATCACCAGATTTATCACCTTCATAGTCTTCATCAAAAATCATTCCTAATCACTCTCCTCAACATCACTATCAGCATAAGTATTCAGAATACTCTTTAGTCCATCAGCCACATTCTCTACTTCCACATCCACCATTTCTTCATCAGCAATCTCATCAGCAACAGTGGCCTCATGGATATTCTCCCCCTGTTTTGGGGCAGCTAAGGTCTTCTCAACCTCTGCCTCAAGGGTTTGAATTTTCATAAGAGCTAGGCCAGCTGTTCTTTCAAATCACCATTTTCTTTTTTCAGCATAGCATTTTCTCCTCTTAATTCCATATCTCACATAGCAAATCAGGATTTCTTTGAAACCATAATGACCATAGGAAGGGGTATTAGGTGGTGAGTCAGAGAAAGGATCAGGTAAAGGTTGAGTTGTATCAGTGAGTAGGTTTATGGTTTGGGATTGTGGTTGGATTGGGTCAGTAGGAGGGCTTGGGTTTTCAATTATGTTTTGGCTAGTTTTTTTTGGGTAAAGGGATTCACCCGGTTAAATGCATTCCACACAACCAAAAAAGTACAAGTAATATGACAGAGTGCCATATTAGTTCTCATGTATGACATGCCATACAAGAGTAAACAAAACCAAAACCACCAAACACTGGTAAACACAGCTAAAGCTTACACAAGAACCAAGTAAATAAACAAAACAAAAACAAATCAACCATTATCATCAATTTGGTGGGAAACTCCCCGCGGAAAGTGCCAATCCTCGAGAACCCGATTAACCCGTTCAGAATTCTTGAACTTTAGAGTCATAAGCTTTAGGCGCGTACCCCTAATGATTTCGTCCGCAACAATCTTAGGAGTCTTCAAAGAGTTCTTGAAAAGCCGGTTGTTTCGCTCCTTCCAAATAACGTAAACCGAAGCCCCAAATAACAGCCGATTAACAACATTATCAATAGAGTTGGACATTCCAAATTGAGACACATATTGAAGAATATTCGCCCAACCATTCCTGCACCCCTGAAATTTCCCTTTCATTTTTACAATACTCCAAACCTCAGAAGAGAACTTACACTCGAAGAAGAGATGATTACGAGAATCCGGCTCTCCATTACAAAGAAGGCAGCAATACAAGTTATGATTTGGATACCCACCAATTTTCCACCCCATAATACGATTCTGCGTGCTCAACCTATCATGAAGCACAGTCCACAACATAAAGGAGTGTTTTGGAACACATTGAGAGAACCAAACAACATGCACCCAAGACACCTTATCAGCCGGTCTCCGAAGAAGATGCCATATTCCTGAAGCCGAGAAATTCATTGAAGTCCCATTCTCATCCATTACAACGATCTTGTCCCTCTTTGGAATGGGTTATTGTGAATGTGGGTTGGTTGGATTGGTTTAAAGTCTGAGAATGTGTTGGTGATTGAATTGGTGTGATTTAAAAGTTTTGTCAGTGTGTAGGAAGTGAATGTGGAATATATGGTTCATGTGTTGTGTGGCTCGAAAATATGGTTAGGGCTCTTACGTGTCTTTAACTTATATTAAATGCGGTTAATCTCAATTTTGTAACATTTTCTGATTTTTTTGATAGTCGTCAACTAAAAGGATCCATTTTTTCTGTTTTTGTTATAGCTATTGCAGCTGCTGAAGCTGCTATTGGACTCGCTATTGTTTAATCAATTTATCGTAACAAAGAATCATATTGTATAAATCAATCAAATTTATTAAATAAGTAATATTATAATATAAATTATCACATTATCATATTCATAAATTAATTTAAATTAGTAAATTAATTTAAATTAGCAAGTGTTGGGTTTGGGTTAAGGGTTGGGTGTGTTTGGTCAATGGTTTGAGGTGGTGTATGGTTTAAGGTTTCAGGTGGGCTTCGGGTTATTAGTGAGATTGGTGGTATGGAATATATATGTCTGTTTGTGGTGGTGGGGAAGGTGGTGTGGCTGGTGGTGTGGCTAATGTTGTGGTTGGTGGTGTGGGTAGTGGTGTTGTTGGTGGTGTAGGTAGAGGTATATTATGTAACTCCACTGATTAACAACCATGTCATCATTATGTCCAACATCCTCATCAATCACTTCAACATTATCAGCAGCATCACCATCATTTCCATTGTCTCCATCATCACTATCATCAGACTCACTATCCTCCTCCTCCTCACTTTCTTCCTCCTCCTATGGTGTCAACTCAGGCACATACATTATCTCTACATCATGATTATCTAACCAATGCTGTATATCAAACTCAGCTCTTGGATTAAATCTTGTTGTGCTAGACAAGCTGGAAATTCTCTTGTATACGTTTGGATTCTGGAGCACGTGAGTTGTTCCCATCGTGGGTAAATCTTCTAGCTCTCGGTTAAAAATGATTTGGAGAAATCTTGGGTAAGCTAATAATTTCTCTTTGATTGGCTTCCTCAAGATACTCACCATCTCTTCAAAGATCATCCGTGAGAAGTTGAATGGTAGATCATAAACACCGGCTACTGTTGCATTAGCAAAATCTTTACTCATCAGAGTCCAAGAACCCTTCCGAGGAGCAAAACCTTGTATAATGTGATGAAATAAGAACCGATAAATGTTCGGAAACATGCCCTTATGGAACTGTCCCTCATGGACATTCCCTTGATAACCCATCGTGTGTGTAAAGATCTTCAGCAGATGATCAGTGTTGAAACTTATTGGGTTATAGTCATCATCATGAAGTTGTAAGCATGTTTGGATTAGTCTCTCAATGATTCGGATTTCCTGGTTTGCCACGGTAGCTTCCAAACGCCTACCTTTTATATCATCACGAAGTGTGGCCGAGCGCCATAAATCTAAGAAATAATTTCTATAAAGAACATGGCACTCTGTTAAGGCAAAGCGTATATTCGTTTTTTGCAGCCATCTTATCATATAAGCCACCTTCTCATTATCTAGAGTAACTTGTAACAAAGCACACATGTTGTGCTTGTGCTCAAACAGGTATGTCGGTTCATCATTCTCCATATCTGTTCAATAAAATAAACACATTCGAAGCAAAAATCAGTCATAAAGTTCATATCTTTGAATGATATTAGGTTATAATTTAAAGAATAAGAGAAGAGATGTCTTTAAGAACCTGATCTTTGACAAATTAAAAACCTACATAAGAAACATAGAGTTAGTAATCATGAAAATTAAATGCCCATATACACTTAATCATTTTCGGAAAACACTTAATTGATGCTTACCGAGTCGGATTGTGTGGGCTTACAAATTAGGGTTAGGAGGTTTAGATGATTGAATTAAGGCGGTTGAGATTCGGAAATGAGAGCAAGAGAGTGGAAGGAGAGAGAGAAAAGTGGCAATATTTTTTCTAAATCCCTCTTATATACTTTTTGAAAGTGTGTTTTAAATGCATTTTGTCTTGTAGTGAGTCAATAGCTGTCAATTAGTAACATTATCCATTAAGTTTATTCACATTTAAAACCTTGCTCGATAAATTTCATTTACCAAACCTTTCTCGGAAAAGTATATTGTTGTAAACCTTAGCCGAAAAGTTTATTCACTTAAGTATGCTAGGTTAAATTATTTTAACAACCTTGCTCGTTTTACAGAATAGCTCAAACCTTACTCGAAATTACATAAACAATTAGCAAATATTCAATCAAGTATACTTTGAAGCAAACTATACTTGATATACTTCAAGAATATAAAGTCTGCTAGAGAAGGACTCTTTTCACAAATTGTACTCGGAGAGTATAGTTTTGAAATTACCAAGTATGTTGAGAAAACACTTAAAGAATTCAAAGAGTGCTCGAAACATAAAGTGTGCTCGGAAAAAAAAGGTCTCCCGAAAACACTTGTAATTTCAAAGAATCATATTCACAATCATAAACTATGCTAGATAAAAATATCAAAGTTTTCTTGAAACAAGTATTCTCAGCATATTCAATCAACAATCACAAAGTTTGCTATAAAGTTTGCTAGAAAGATCAGAAATCAACAAAGCTTGCTAGTAAACAGTGTAAACAAACATATCAAATAGCTTGCTAGTAAACAGTTGTACTCCTAAACAAAACAGTAAAGTTTGCTAGACAGTACAACTATATAAAAGCTTGCTAGAAATTTCATATTCAGCATTTAAAAATGCAGAGCTTGCTAGAAACAATTCAAATATCCTACAAAACAGTTAAGTGTGCTAGAATAACATGAACTTGTTAAATCTGGCTAGTAATAACATATTCAAATTCCAACTATGCTCGAAGGAGTTAAACTTCAACTAAAAACCGTCAAGTCTTATCCGAGATTATATTAAACATCAAAGCATGCCCGAAATAGATAAACTTGGACAAACAACATCTAAGTGTGCTCGGCAAGGTTGGAAACATCAAACCTTACCCGAAAATACATATTCAAACCTTTTGAGGTAAAATGCAACTCTTTTTGACTTAAACCAAATATCAAACACATTTATTAATACAAATCATTGTTTAAGAGCAAAGGGTGCATTTAGAGATCAAATTTTAGTTATCTTTCCTTTCAAATCATTTTCTTTCCTTTTCTGAAAATATCTCAATCATGGGATCATAGTGCCTAAGTTGCTTCTCAATACTTCATTCTCAGCATTATTATGACAGTTTAGATAGGTTAACAGCAGGTCTAGACTTAGCATGAATATCATTTCTTTAGTGATATGATTAAGGTTCATTTAAGATGTATAATACTAAATGGATAACGCATATTGCTTTTTGATGCTCCATATCTACTCTCAAGGCTTATTTGGCTTTCTCCAAATCACCCCGAATTGACTCTGACCCCGAATATATGGTCAAAAATTTTAATGACATAACAGTTTAAAGATTTTGGTATTTCTTTACAAGTTTTACAAACATATGTTAGGTTGAATGTTGGACTTATAGGCCAAACTGGTTGGACTTATATGCGTTTCATTCGGAATGTTTAAAGGACTTATATGATTGCCTCTACCCCTGTAGTTCTATAATTAACCCTCATGTTTGCATTTTTCTTTATAAAATCTATGAACACTTATCACCTTTTGGTTGAGTAAATAATGAAATAGTGGTGATGTTTTGTAAAACACACTAGTTTTCCACGCTATTTATCAAGGTTTTAATCGCTTATTTATCTAATATTAAATTTTTAACTTGTTTTAGTATGATCTTACATTAATATGTATTTTGTAGGTTAAGGACTTAAAAGTGAAAGAAACCGACCTTTGAAAGAGATTTAGAGGCCTTTTATGGACTATTATTAAATATATCAAGTTAAAGGCCCGACCCATATCCATTTTGTAAAGCCCATACGTGTTATAATAAAATAAACAACAAAAAAACAAACCCTAACCAACCCCTAAATCCCGAAATCAGCAGCAACCAGCCAAAAAACTTCCGATCGGCAACTTCTAGGGTTCCAATGAAAGTCATTTTTGCATCTTGTTGTGCCAAGGGAAGAAGAAGTAAGCTAAGGACGACTCGGGAATGAAGCTAGGGTCATTCCTCATCACAAAACTCAGCCCTAATCTTGAATATAACATTCGTAAACTTTGTGTTCTTGTTAGTATTCATAACTCTTTGATTTTGAAGTTTAAACTTGAATTCTATTGCAATTGAGTTAGGGTTTGAGTTGTTATTGATTATCATTGATTCTTGAATGATTTTAATGATTTTTGTTATGATTAATATGGTGTTTACACTAAGTTATACCTGTTGTCCAAAAATCATGAGTAGCTAATCTTCTTTGTTCTACCTAGGTTTGATGATTAATGTTAGGTTTTAATGAGTTAAATGGATTGTTTGATTAATATGACTTGAATTGCTATTGAAAGTTTGGTTTAATGATGATTTAAGTTGTGTTTAGAGGTTGTGATATTTTTGATTTTATCTCATAATCTCATAATTCGATTAATTGAATTGGTTTTGATTCATAGTTGTATGTTCAAGTCTTTACTTTGTGTTTAGAGTTTGTGTGCGGTAGGAACAACCGTAGGGTTTTGTTGAGATTGTTAATTGATATAAATCAGCGGGTAAGAACCTTCTTAGAGACCGAGAGGTGATAGGAAGTAAAGTCGTCTCATAGCTTTTGCTTGTTAGGACTAGGATTGCGCGAAAGCGGGTTCAGTTCTTGTCGCGTTTGGGTTCGTGAGCGATTAGTTGGCCTAGTTTATGTTGAACCAAATTGTTCCTCTATCCTTGGTTGCGTAGTATTCGTTTCCATTAGAGTCGTATGTCGATGAGTCCGAGAGGAGAGTCCGCATTAGAACACCTTAGCATTCGTTTCCCGGTTTATTCTTAAAATCAATTAAGTGTAAGTTAGGGTTTGTTAGTGAGACCGAGAGGTGATCTAGCTTTCTCGAGCGGACCTTAGTTGTGTCATCCTTAGATACCGGTGTCGTGAGATCATTCAATCCATTTGCTTGTTATTCCGCCAATTTAATTCTTACCTAGGTAGACGTTTTCTCCATAAGTTAAGACTCTAAATTTCATTAAGTGTTTCGTCAAGTTAAGTTAAGTTAATTAATTTAATTAAAGTAATTTTGATCAAGTAGTTTAATTATTTAAAAATCATTTAAAAAATATTATTCTTAGGAAGGTCTTGTTTAGGGTTTAGTTATCATAGGCGTTCTCACGTGTCCTTGTGTTTGATACTTGGACTTCTTATGCCTATACTACTTGTGATCGGTACACTTGCCGGTTGCGTGTGGATTCATTAGGAGTTTCGTTTTAAAAATTTAAAGCTTAGTTGTGAGTTCCTTAGAGAGAGCATTCATTAGACACACATCAAGTTTTTGGCGTCGTTGTTGGGGACACGGTTTGATGTGTATTGAGAACGAATCGAGTTAGGGACTTGCCTATTGTATTTCATATTTATATTTAGATTATATTAGTTATTTTAATAAGTTTAGTTTATTTTAGTTTAGTGTAGTTTAAGTTTAGTTTTATTTTTATTATTATTATTGTTATTCTTAACTATTTTATCTATTTTTATCTGGTGCCCGTGATCCGTTTCTTTTAAGTGTTCTTTGCAGGAAAAATGTTCAGATTATAAGTTGGAGAACCATGGTGCAAAGTTTGTGGCGGAAATCACTGGGTGCATGATGCTTATGAGAGGGGAAATATAGAAGTCGAGGCACGGAAAGCTCCATGGGAATCACCTTTGGCAAAGCCTCCTCCATACCGATTTGCATATGATCAAATTGGGAACTTCTTAGGGTATAAATATTTGTTAGTGAATATATTAGAGCCCACCTCAGAATCGGAGAGAATAATGGATGATGTATTGTTTGCTACTAGAAATGTATTGTTTGCCGATATTTTTGTTTTTGGGTAGGTATGGGGAAAACACGCTTGTGTCGACCTCAAGGAGTGTCCCCTCTTGTTGGGATTAGGGACAATGGGTTTGTAGCAGGCCAGGCAGCATTGAAGGCGTCATCGGGCAAGGTTGCTAAACACGAGAGAGCTTGTCTGGTGAATCAACACATCTTTATCCCCTTTGCCTTTGACACTTTTGGTTTCTTTGCTCCGGATGCCGTGGACCTTTTGAATAGGGTTCAGAAAGTTATGCATAGTAACGTATCGGCCCATAAGAATCAAAACTTTGTTTTTATTAGGAATGGGTTTGCTATCCAAAACGGGGTTGCGGCGCAGCTTGTTGCCCACTTACCTGCCACTTCATTGTAAATCATTTGAATGTTTCGATGATATTTAAGTGATAGTTGAAAAAAAAATCCACCTTTGTTTGAAACCCTGAGTGAGATTGAAGATACCGTAATGGAGGAGCAGAGAGTATAGCACTATGTTCCCTCTTGGGAGGAAGAATTTAAGGATGAGTTTGGTGAAGAGTTGATGGAATTTTCCATTATGGATGAAGGCGAGTTTGACCCACTTGGTGTTCTAAAGTTGCTTGAAGATTTAATATATAACGAACCAAGTGTGGGGATCGAGAATGAGGTTTGTTAGGAGAGCCATGAAGTGGCTAGTGATTCATTCCATCCGACACTTCACCTCGATTGTGATAAACCAAAACACAAACCGTACTCAATCTCCATTCGGGACGTGTTAAGGTTTAAAGTTTTGGCTAAAAGAATTCGAAGGAGGATTTCTTGGCGAAGATATCTTAGTGTGATGAAGAGATTGACTTCCCCGTTTCACTTCTTTGAACCATTTCTGGGGGACTTCAAGAGTTGGTGGCCGAGTTTAATTCATATGGTATGGCCCATGAGAGTTGTGCAATTCGTTCCTTCCCTACCAATTGTAAAAGGAGAGTGTTGAGGAGCATCGATGGGAAGTGGATAAAGGAGAAGCCTCCTGATTGAGGTTTGTTGGTGCATAATGTCAGTAGTTCAGTATCTAGTGTTTTGTATGTGTCTGTAATCGTGTTAGATTGGTTGTTTTGGTTTTAGATATGGTGTCACACAAGTTCGCCTGATGTAAGCGAACTTGTAGCCAAGCGAAGTTAAGACAACTTCGCCTAGTCTGTTAGACGAAGTTGTCGAGGCCTATATATGCCTAACTTCGGCTTGTTTAGAAAAGAGTTTTTTTTTGTTAGAACGTGTTTTTGTGATTTGAGATCACGTGTCGAAGTGTTGCAATACAACGTGTTTATTAGTAATGTAACGTGTGTTTTTGTATCGTCTCAACGTATTATATATCTTACACTCGTATCGTATTACGTGGGGATTCCGCACCCTCGTGTTACGAGATACTCCTGTGTAGATCCGGCTGGGAACTTACAATTGGTATCAGAGCTTTTGCTCGTGATTGTGTGGTTCGGGATTATCACACGGGTGTTATGATCGTTCCGTTTGACTATTCGCGGAACGAGTTTACGTTGAAATACCTAGTTTTTGTATCTTACCCATCTCCCACCATCAAATATAACCCATTACGCCCTCGCATACCTCGCAATACGTCCAATTAAAACCTGCAAAAACCTTGTGTTCATCAGGCGAAGTTGCCGTCACTGTTTGTAGGGTTTAAGCGAAGTTATAGAGAAGGCGAAGTTAAGAGCAGGCGAAGTTGTAAGCAGCGAAGTTAGGAGGTTTAAGCGAAGTTAAGTTGTCAAGCGAAGTTGAGTAGGTTTAAGCGAAGTTAGGATCAGGCGAAGTTAACAAGAGAAGTTGTCACAACTTTGCTGTCTGGTCACTGTTTAAATATTAAATACTTTCTTGTTATTTCGAGTCGTGTATCTTTCAACTATGACTTCAATAAACATTACAGAACTGGTAAAAATGGAGGTTGAAGCCGGTTAAGCTACTAAGGCTCCAAAAATGCTTAAGGGTACCGATTTCGTTGCATGGAAAGATCGGTTTGAACAGTACGTGAAGTATCAAGACGCTAAGATGTGGGTTTGCATTCAAGATGGATACATTCCACCAACATCCTTGTTTGAAGGTCGTGATCAAATTAAGAAGTACAGTAAGATGGAAGAGGAGGAAAAGAAAATGTATGAGGCAGAGACTAAAGCTCATGCAGCAATAACCATGGCTCTTCCACAAGAGATTCTTCATACCTTCAAGAAGTACAAAACTGCTAGAGAGCTATGGGAAGCACTAGAAAATAGATATGAAGGTAATGTGGGGATACGTGCCTCCAAGACAAAGCTACTAAAAACCCAATTCTCTGTATAGAAGTATTTGAAAAATGAATCACTTGATGATATCATCACCAGATATTATCACTTGATGACCGAACTTAGTAATTACTCCATTGAATACAAGGAAGAAGAGATAGTAGAGAAAATCCTTGATGCTCTTCCACCGAAATGGGAAATGTACACGGTTTTGATGAGAGAGGATAAAGACTTTGCCAATATTGATTTGGAAACAACAGTCAATAAGTTACGAAATTTTGAACTTAACATGGTTCGGAAGGAGACACCAACTGATCAGGTTCAGGATCCGGGAATGTATGGTGCGAAAGTCACTCCAAGTTCAAGTTCAAAATCAGAATCCTCTGCCTACTACTCAAAGGGAGAATCAAACTCAAACTCAACTCGTGATGGTCATGTGACTCTCAATATGGATGGTGACGTATGTTTCGTAGCTGGAGGTAGTAATTCTTCAAAACCTCAAGCCACAACAGAAAATTTCTCGTCAAATGTTCTGAGCTACAAGTACTCACAGATGCCCATGAGTGTTAAATCAGCTGAACAACAATTTGCTCTTTATGCATCCTTCATTGCATCTTATGAGAACTACATCAAAGGTAAAATAATCAACCCTGCAACTTTGGATGAAGACTATGATCAGATCGATGCTGATGATTTGGAGGAGATGGATCTGCAGCGGCAGATGGCTATGATAGTAAGAAGGGTAAAGAGATTCATGAAGAAAACGGGTAGAAAGTTCGTTGGAGAAAGACCAGGGTTCGATAAATCAAAGGTTCGATGTTACAACTGTCAACAGAATGGTCACTTTGCTAAGGAATGTACAAATGAGAGAGTCGAACGAAGTCAGAACAGGCCTGCACAACAGAATGGGGGAGGTAGTGAGAATAGGGCTATGGTATCTAGACAGAATGATGGATACAACTGGAATATACAAGTTGAGGATGTGTTCGAACAGGCTAACTTGGTAAACATCGAAACGGGAGGAAGTGAGAGGAAGACGGGAGAAAATCAAGCATATATGGCAGAAGTAAACGATCAGCTCTCTGAGGTAAGTTCTGAACCTCATTGTATACAATGTGAAAATCTGTCTGAACAATTGAAAACTGTAACTGATCAGTTTATTAGTTTGGATGCATAATTTAAAACGTTAAAAGAAGATCATCACTACACTAAAACTAGAGAAAACAGTTACTCGGTAAAAATAAAAGCTAGTGAAAAGGATATCAGAAGTCTTAAAGCAAGTCTAGCTGATAAAATACAAGTAATTGATCTTAGTTATGAAGTGTTAGAAGAAAAAACCAAACTAATTGCTGAAAAAGATAAACAGATAGCTGATTACTAGGTAAAGGTGGTGGAACTAAATAGAAAAATTGAACAATTTAGAAATTCTTCAGCAATGCTTGATCACATCATAAGTGTCCAACGTTCCCCAGTTGACAAAGGGGGAATTGGATTTTCTGAAGTTCCACCACCGTATAACAATAACTATACTTATAATCCTAGTAATCAGAAATCTGCTAATGTTGAGATTAGTCAGACAGTTCCAGTCAAAATTTCGACTAAAGAACCTGAAGTTGATAAGAGCGAAACGAGTAAGCCAATTTCAAATGTTAAGATTTCTGTTCCTAGCTCTGTCTCATCGAATTCGGACAAGTCATCCGAATCGGGTGAGATAAAAGAAGAGGTAGTGTTACTAAAACGTGGGGAGGAATATAAGCCTGATGAAAAGAATTCTTCCCTAAACCCGTTCGTCCCACCATATGTAAGACGAACGGGTAGTAATGCAACCTCGACCTCTACAACAACTACTAAGACGAGAATTGAACACAGAAGTTATTTCAGATGTGATCAAGTAGGACACCTTATTGCTGATTGTCCTCTAAACCAGAGAAAACTTAGAGGTATGAGGCATCCGAAAACTGAGAATAAAATGAATATTAATTATAATAATGGAAAGAATGTGAACACACCAAATTTCAGACATTGGTCTAATCCATGATTTCAAAGTAATCGATCTCAGTTTTTCCCAGTTAACAACCAAACCAACAATTATAACTCAGTTAATTCACTAAGGTTTGGATGGCCTCATAGTCAATCCTCGAGAAGGTTTCCTTTCAGAACTTACAGAAATCATTCTCAAACTGACTTTGGGCAACCGAAGTACTGGATGCCGGTCAACAGATTTAATCGACCCAAGACTAGTAGGTCTTGGGTCCCCAGATTTTAATCTTTTTCTTCAATTGTGCAGGAACAGTCGAACAGAGCTTTAAACAATCTGTGGGTAGTTGACAGTGGCTGTTCCCGGCACATGACTGGTAACAAGAATTTGTTACATGACTGGAAATCTTTTCAAGGAGGAAGGGTTAGTTTCGCTGGAGAGAGTGGAGGTAGAATCACTGGTATTGGAACTGTGACAAATGGAAAAATGAAGTTAGAGAAGGTGAATTTTGTTGAAGAATTGAAGCATAACCTGTTGAGTGTATCTCAGATTTGTGACAATGAATATACGGTGCACTTTACTAAAAACGAGGCAATCGTCCTTTATCCTGGTTTCAAGATACCAGAGGCATGGGTGTTATGAGAGCTCCAAGAGAAAAGAACACGTATGTAATGGATATGAGGTCAACTGAGATGACAACAGAAGAATCATGTCTTCTATCAAAGGCAACTGAGTCTGAGTCAGAGTTATGGCATCGAAGAATGGGTCATATACATCTTCGCAAAATGAATTACATTGTAAAGAATGGGCTGGTGCTTGGTGTTCCCTTAAAGAATTTTAACTTTGAAGATCAATGCTTATCATGCAAGAAGGGAAAGCAACACAAAAAACCTCATCACTCCAAGAAGGTTAACTCAATTGTCAGTACCCTAGACCTACTTCACATGGATCTCTTTGGTCCCGTGAATGTAAAGAGTCTAGGTGGAACGTCCTACTGCTTGGTTGTAACCGATGATTACTCTCGATACTCTTGGGTATACTTTCTGAAGGCAAAAGATGAGACGGTTCAGTTGGTAATTAACTTGATTACCAAGGTTGAAAATATTGTTGGGAGAAAGGTTAATTACATTAGGAGTGATAATGGTACAGAGTTCAAGAACTACCAGATGGAGATGTTCTACTCAGAAAGGGATAGACCATCAGTACAGCGCCCCGTATACTCCGCAACAAAATGGGGTGGCTGAGAGGAAGAATAGAACGCTAATTGAAGAAGCCAGAACCATGCTGGCTGATTCTAAACTTCCCGTGGTGTTCTGGGCTGAAGCTGTTGCCACAGCCTGTTATATCCTTAATCGTGTTTCAACTGTTAAAAGATTAAATAAAACTTGTTATGAACTCACGCATGGTAGAAAGCCAAACTTGAATGGTCTTGAACCTTTCGGGTCCCCATGTACGATATTAAAGACAAACTCAAAATTTGGTGAGAAAGCCGACGAAGGTATTTTAGTCGGATATGTTGTTGGGACACCCAACAGAAGAGTCTTTAATTTATCGAACAGCAAGGTTGAGATGGTATGTAACACTGACATCACGAGTTACAAATCACCAAAACCTAGCATGGGACCCGCTGAAGCTTTCGACTATGATAGCTGTTCAAATCTTTTAATATACCTTACTTGGATTTTGCAGAAGTTGATGAGAAAATTGCTTCACAGATTCTGTGTGACGAGGAAGAAAATTTTGTGCAACGTCCGCGAAACGACGAAAGTCAACCTTCCTCGTCAAGTGCCGTTGATACTCCTGCTGCCTCTACCGAAGAAGAATTCTACAACCCATTTTTCTCTCAACACCAATCACCCACTGATGAACTCTCTTCGAATTTAGAAAACAATCTGGAAGTTGGTCCGGTTCAGACTACTGCAATTCACAAAAATCACCTTTTGGAGAATGTGATAGGTAATCTGTCCGACGGTGTTCAAACAAGAAGAAGTTTAGATGAACAAACATGTGTTTACACAAGCATTAAAGACACGGGTATCATAAATGAATGCTTGTTCATCTGCTTCATCAGCCAGATTGAACCAAAGAATTATCCAATGGCTCTTAAGGATAGCTCGTGGGTTGAAGCCATGCAAGAAGAGTTAGCACAGTTTGAGAAAATGGAAGTATGGAAATTAGTTGAAAAACCATGAAATGTAAATGCTATTGGTACAAAGTGGGTTTTTAAATGTAAGAGAGATGAGAAAGGGATAATCATACGGAACAAGGCAAGGCTGGTAGTGAAAGGGTTTAATCAGCAAGAAGGAATCGACTACAACGAAGTGTTTGCTCCTGTGGCAAGATTGGAGGCAATTCGACTGTTTTTGGCATTTGCTGCACACAAAGAAATGAAGGTGTTCCATTTAGATGTGAAAAGTGCCTTTCTTAATGGTAAAGTCGATGAGGTGGTGTACGTTGAACAACCTCCGGGTTTCCCTGACCCAGAATTTCCTGATTATGTGTACAAACTGAGTAAAGCCTTATATGGGCTACATCAGGCACCTCGTGCCTGGTATGCAACTCTGTCCGATTATCTGCTTGAGAATGGGTTCGAAAGAGGAAAGATCGATAGCACGTTGTTTGTCAAGAGAAAAGGGGGAGATCTTCTACTAGTTCAAGTCTATGTGGATGACATCATTTTTGCTGCATCAAAAGTCGCCATGTGTCAGGAATTTGAAGCAGTCATGAAAAAGAGGTTTGAAATGAGCGCCATGGGCGAATTAACTTTCTTTTTGGGATTGCAGGTTGATCAGAAGAAAGATGGGATGTTTATTCATCAAACAAAATATGTCCATGATGTGCTCAAACGCTTCAAGATGGAAGATGGCACCGCATTTGATACTCCAGTTTGCGTCAACCACAAACTGGGTGCCGATTCTGACAGTGATGAAGACGTGGATCCCACCCAATATCGAGCAATCATAGGTTCTTTAATGTATTTAACTGCATCTAGACCTGATATTATGTTTGCAGTTTGTCTTTGTGCTCGTTTTCAGGCAAGCCCGAAGGAATCTCACATGAAGGGAGTGAAGAGGATCTTGCGGTATCTCAAAGGCAAGCCTAAGTTGGGATTGTGGTACACGAAAGGGGGAGAACTGGATTTGGTAGCTTACATAGATTCTGACTATGGAGGTTGCAATCAGAACAGGAAGTCAACAACCGGTGGATGTCAGTTTCTGGGAGGAAGATTGGTGTCGTGGCAGTGCAAGAAGCAGACCTCAGTAGCCATTTCCACCTGTGAAGCAGAGTACATGGCAGCATCGAACTGCTGCTCCCAGGTTCTTTGGATACAACAGCAATTGTGCGATTACGGTCTGAATTTCACTCAAACTCCAATTTGCATTGATAACACTGCTGCAATCTCAGTAACTAACAATCCCGTCAAACACAGCAAAACTAAACATATTGACATTCGTCATCATTTTATACGGGATTGTGCTGAAAAGAAATTAATTGTGCTAGAAAAGGTTGATTCGTTGGATAATTTCGCCGACCTTTTTACTAAAGCGTTTGACCGATCCCGTTTTCAAAATCTGGTTGAGCTAAATGGGATTATCAATCCCGAGTAACCTTGTTTTTCGTTTTTATTTTAAAAAAAAAAAAACATCACTACCGCTTAGAATTATGTCTGTTGCTTCAGTTTGAAGGACACATCCTCGGATATGTTTGGTCCTTACTTCTACTAGTAGATTATGAGGATAGCCATTAACCAGATGACTGAAAGTGACCGGGGCGGTTTATGATGGGTTTTTATTCTTTCGCTGAAAAATAGTCGTTCATACTTAGTTAGAAAGACACATACTCGTATGTGCTAGGTCCAGCTGATCCATTGGATCTTCAGGATAGCCGCTTACCTTAAGACTTTGACTTGATCATGGCGATAGAATTTAACATTTTTAAAGGGAGATTATATAATTTTTCAAGTCTATAACTTCGTAAGAAGTTTCTATACAATGTTTAAAAGAAAATTGATCCAACCTTGGAAAGTGATAGTAAAACTATTTTTGTGTGCCTAACTGGTGAAGTTATTAGGCTTAAAAGACTCTAGAACAGCCATTGTATGTTATGGTAGCTTTTTATGGTGCGTAAAAGTAGAAATGATACAAACTAAATCTCCTCGATTTAATGTGTAGAATCATTCTGAGTTGTGCATGTCTCCATATACATCTTTCCGAATAATAGGCAGAAAAGTGATTACCCTGTCATACACGAGCCCGTGAGTGTTCTGATTCCCGAGAAGATGGTGTGTCAAGTACCTGCAGTGATCCAGATTCGGGACTTGCAGTCGTCTACTATTTGAAGCTGTATTAATATCTTTATTTAAAAAAAAAAAGTTGTTAAGCCTTTTTGAAGCTTATGTTATTTCAAATATCAACCAAGAGGCAAGAAAGAGAACGGGAAGAAGACTCTAAAGATCATTATGTACTTACCGTTTAATCAGACACTACGGGTCGAGGTCAATTCGGGGTGACTTGGGGAAAGCCAAATACGCTTTGAGAATTGATAGGAGGCATCACTATCTCTCATGTGATGTCCATCTAAATTTTGAGCTTAATTGAACCTAATCCGTATCACAGAAGCGATGAAAACCATTCTAAGTTTTATACCTGCTTACAACCTGTTTCTTTATGTTATAATACCGCTGAACATGGATCTATGTGACAGCCACTTAATTTGTATGATTCCTGTTCGGATCTTTTCTAAAACATGCAGGTTCTCGCCAAGACTGAAATTTGATCCCTTTTATATACTTACTACAATTTTCACACGCATATTTTGTTTTATGGTTTAAAACTTGGTCACCTGGTTATTTGATCGTAAAGTTTAAATCTTTAACGGAGGATTTTAAAAGACAGTTGCACTTTGATCAAATTTATAAGGTCCTGTTTTGTAAATTAAGCTAGGCGAACTTGTGTTAAGGTAAAGAGGCGAAGTTGCCCATGCTTGGTGTTAAGTGAGAGAAAATGAAAAATCACAAGTACTCCCGAGCACACCCTTGCTACCGAGCACACTTTTGCTCCCGAGCACACTTTTGCACCCGAGCACACTTTTGCTCTCGAGCATGCTTGGTGTTATGTGAAAGAAAATGAAAACGCACTAAGTAATCCGAGCACACTTTGTTTCCGAGCACTAAGTAATCCGAGCACACTTTGTGCTAGTTGAAAATTGAAAAATCACAAGTGTTTTGATTTCCGGGTACACTTTGTGCTAGGAAAGTGCTTCCGGGTACACTTTGTGCTAGTTAAAAAAATTGAAAAATACAAGTGTTGTGCTTTCCGAGTAGACTTTACTTCCGAGCACACTTTGTGCTAGTTGAAAATTGAAAAATCACAAGTGTTTTGATTTCCGGGTACACTTTGTGCTAGGAAAGTGCTTCCGGGTACACTTTGTGCTAGTTAAAAATTGAAAAATACAAGTGTTGTGCTTTCCGAGTAGACTTTACTTCCGGGTACATTTTGTGCTAGGAAAGTGCTTCCGGGTACACTTTGTGCTAGTTAAAAATTGAAATATACAAGTGTTTTGCTTACCGAGTAGACTTTACTTCCGAGCACACTTTGTTTTCTGAGTACACTTTGTTTTCCGAGCACACTTTGTTTTCTGAGTACACTTTGTTTTCCGAGCACACTTTGCTTCCGAGTACACTTTAGGCGAACTTGTAAAGAGGCGAAGTTGACCATGGTTGACCTTGAGCGAAGTTAATGATAATCTGTTGACCAGGGACGTTGTCATAGGGGCGAAGTTAAGGTTAACTTCGCCCTTGCATTTTCAAACCTATATAAGGGTTAACCTGGTCAAACCCTCGGCGAACTTATATACACTCCTAACCCTCGGCGTACTTAATCCTTGAATCCGTATTATCTGTTTCCAATCCGTGTTAAAGGTGTGTAGGCTCGGTATTACATGTAATTCATACTAATGGTGATAATCAAGGGCCGTGGTGATTCGATGTGTGACATTGTTTATGCTAACTTTTAAACAATTGATAAACCAATCTGTTTCTAATGTGTTCGTAACTCAGTAAATCGTCTAGATCTCCATAGTAACATCTTTTCTTTTTTTCAATCACAAATTCACTAAACAACCCAGGATCGGACCTCTTTACTCGCCGTTTCAAATTCAGGCGAAGTTAGGCTTATGCGAAGTTGTTCTCAACTTCGCCTTATGCATAACTACGCCTGCTCATGTTTAATTAATTAATTAGCCTGGTTATTCTCAGGTGAAGTTAGGGTTAAGGCGAAGTTGCACTCAACTTCGCCATATGGTTAACTTCGCCTGCACATATGATGTTATCATAACTTCGCTCATGGTAACTGGCGAAGTTATGATCTGCTTTGTCGATGTTCTAACTTAGACCGTTTGTTGTGCAGATATGGCTGCTGTAGCAGGAGCTGGTGATGCTGGTGGTGACGAAGGTGGTGACAACAACCGAAAGTTCTTTCCGGGTCACAACATGTACATTACGTCGGATCCGGATGCTAGTGGTATCGATGACTATCGCGAGATCATCTCCTTCCTAGTTCGCTCACGTATTTTTTACGCTATTACTACAACTCTCCCCATATCTCTACCGAATATTGAAGATTTCTGGCGAACGGTAGAATATGACTGTAGAGTTGAGCCTCCGGTTATGCGCGCCACAGTGAACAATCAGGAGGTGCAGTTCTCAGCAGATCAGATCAGAGTCGCTTTGCAGTTCGGGACTGAAACTAGAGATGATCCTACAGATTTTTCAGCTCCATTCAGAGATGGTGCATTTTTACGTATGGGCTATTCGGGTCCTTTGGGTGACAGTCAAAGGCGAAAAGGATTCTTGCTGGATCAGTGGCGTTTTCTGATGCACGTGATAATTGTGTGCATGTCGGGTCGTAAAGCTGGTACTGACGGTATGGGGGCAAAGATGCAGTCTGTTATGACAACCCTGACTTACAACAAGCCCTACAGCTTCAGTCAGATGATGTTTTATGAAATCGATCGTCAGAGACGCGCGGTCGCTCGTGAAAGATTTTTAATGTACCCCAGATTCTTACAGATGATTTTGAATCATGTAGCACCTACGCTACCTCAACGACGTCCCATCCGTTATGTTGAGAGTGTAATTAAGAGGATCTTTGCGCAATGTAGGTCGTCAAGCGCACGTAGCAAACCAGAGCTTCATCCGTGGCACACTCCATTGTTTGGTTATTTGGTGAACCCTACTTATATTTCTCATTGTGGAGATGAATTTCGGGACCCGGCACCGCAACAGGCTGATGTTCCTCAACCACCACCTGTGGTACAGCAAGCTTTGCCTGCTGATCCTGTTGCAGCTCCAGAGGAACAGGTAGATCTTGAAGCTGCTTTTGGTGGCCAAGGGTTTTTTTGATATGGAGCAGATTGATCCAGCTGCAGAGGTTCAAGCACCAGAAGCTGAGGCATCTGGTGTGAATGTTTCGATGGTAGCTACGTCTGTAGCAGATTCTGAGAGAACCGACTCTGACTCCTCCGCTGACGATATCGCTGAAGCACGATAGATTCTGGTCACACAAGAAAGAATACATGGTAAGAGAAAGAAAGACTCAGATGACAGTGAATCTGACTTCGAGGAGGAGTTAGACCAGTTGATACATTGATCAAAGAGGGCCAGAACTGGTGAGGGTTCGGGAGCTGGTGAAAGCTCAAGGGTGGTTCGTTTCTCTCCATCCTCGTTATCTGGTATGACCATGGTTCCGGCTTCGATGACTGTAACAGTACCGATCACCTCTAGTGTTCCCGTGGTGACATCATCATCATTTGGTATTCCACCAACCACGTTTCAGTTTTCGGCTCCGGAGATAGTTTCCTTGCCACCTCCTACTCGTACTTCATCGGAGGTTGTTGCAAGATTTGTTGAGTCGATGTTGGTAGCTACTGCGGGGTTATCTGTTACATTACCACCCGCGGTTACTGTTCAGCCTGCTTCTGATAATCCAGTCAGTCTGGGAATACCTCCACCTTATGCTCAAGACGTTTCTCACATGCGGTTTGATTTTGATGCTACCTTGTCTGATTCTGAAAGGATAGCGGCTCTTGAAAGGGTGGTTGCTGAACAGTCGAGAATAAATCTAATCCAGACACAAGCTATCCAGCGCCTTGTAGCAGAAAATCAGATCCAATCGTCCCTCCTTGTTGAACACGGTAAACTTTTTGATGCTCTAAATCAGTTCTTAGCATCTCAGGGGGAGACGAGCTGCAAGGGCGATGAGTTGAGAACAAAGAAAAGTCATGATAGAGACGATGATCCCAATGCATCGAAATGTGCAGGTGGTGAGTTGCCAAGAACTGAACAAACTCTTGGGACTTCCACATCTCCGGGGGAGTCAACTGGTACAGCAGGTGGATCCGGTGGTGAAGATGTTGTGGTTATGGATGATGATGATCTGGGTGATGAAGATGTGTTACCTGTTGAGGATATTGAAAAGATAGGAGAAAAGATTGTGATTGATAGTGAGATTGAAGAGGGAGAGATTGTGGATGACAGTGTAGAACATGATATTCCAGACGTTGATAAGTTAAATGTGAGTCAGGATATGGATATGTTAGATGAGTCTGAGTGGGAAGAGCAGCTGAGATGGAAAGAAGGCTACGCTCAGTGGTTTGTAAAGACAAAGAAGCCAGCGGTTCCTACAATGTTCAAAAAGAGTTACAATATCAAAGGGTATGCTGAGTCGAAGAAGGGTATTATATGCTGGTTGTATGATGAGCAGTTGAGATTATTTGTGATTAAACGCTTTGATGGGATTCAGTACTTTAAGAGGATGTTGAGATCTCTGAATACCTTGCCTGAGTCTGAGGTGAAGAATTTGGCTAAATTGGGGTTGATTAATAGAAGTGATGATAATATGGCCAGAATAATTGGGAAGATTGTGTGGAAAGAAAGTGTGAAAGAGAAGAAGTTTGAATTGTTAAAGCCGCAGAAAGGGAAGCTGGTTGAAGATAAGGAAAGAGGAATGCGAGCTGATGGTAAACCTTGGATGGTAATGAAATATAAACCGGTTCGGTGTTTAAAAGAAGTACCGATGAAGATAATGCCTAAGGATGTCTAAAAGAATCTCAAGTGGTGGTACATTGATAGTCAAACAGCTGAAGCTGTTATGGAAGATGAAGACGAACAAGAGATTCTGAGAGTGTATGATCCCATGCACTTGGTAAATTTGTCTCAAGCTGACTTGCAGGTGCTAAATGATAAGAAAATATTCTATATTCCTGCATGGAAAGATGAAGCCAAGAAGTACCAGAGAGTGGTCTCTGTGTGTGTCAGACAGGGTGTAACGATTCCGACGAAACCAGGTATACCCTAACCGGTAGACAATAGTTACGTTATATTTAATGTCGGGTACATGAATTACCATAGTAATTATACGAGAATACATGGTTCACTGTATTGATTGTACGTGAATATATAATTCATCGTATTGAATATGCGATTAATCGATCGATAGTTATTGAAACCCGAACGAATCGAGGATTACATTATAGACGAGATATATGATATTTAGTGATGTTTACGAAGTATTAAAGCTTCGGGATAAGTGAATTAAAGCACAGAAAAAAGAATTTTCGATTTAATGGTACGTCGGTACATTAAACGAAACCTTCAATACCAAACCGAGCAAGAGACGATCGATCAAGCCGAAAAAGATGCGCAATTATTAATAATATGATGTTTTAAGTTAATAAATGTCATGGTTTAAGTTTTCAAAGTTTTTAAATCGGTTTTATATAAATTTCATTTTTTAAGCTGAAAACGACCGTTTTAGCCTCGTTTTAAGCCGAATTAAAGATTTAACCGAAAAACCAACTGAACCAGACTATCCAAAACATTATCCGGATTTCCAAAAATCCAATTGTGTGGCTAGAAATGGAAAGGTGGGTCCCACCCCACCCCCCCTTTATTCCGATCGGCAACCCTTGCCTCTTCTTTATTTTTTTTTACAATCACCTCCACATTCATACTCTCCTCTCCACATTATGATCTAAAGACCCGAGTTTGTAGCAAGAAAACCGAGGTAAAAATCGAGTTATTTACGTTTCCATCTTCGTTTCTTGAGTTTATTACAAGAAAATGAGGTTTCAAGTGAAAAATGGTGAAAACCCGAGATGAAAACCGATTCTTGCATGATCAAGTGATGTATACGGGTTATACAAGGGATCTTGGTCCAAGAAAGGAGTTAAACGAACCATAAACGAATTTTTACGGTTTAAACTTTAGTTTTGAAACAATAACCGAAACTATAGTGTAAGAGGCTTGATGGTGAGTGTAACTTGCTTGGTATTGTGGTATGTTGGTTGTAGGTTCTGTGTTTAGTGGTAGATAAGGCGGAAAGACGAGTTTGTAGCTTGTAGTGGCGGAAAACAAAAGGTATATTCGGTTTATGTTCGGTTATGAGTTTTTGGACAGATTGTGAACGGTTTAGAGTTAGGTCACGAAATTTTACAGAGGTGTTAAATACATGAAAATATGAGTTCTGTGAAAATTTGGTAATTTTTGGATAAAGGATGAATATTTGGTGAATTTAATGCTCGGTTTTGGCTAAAAATGGTGAAAAATACTTAAATATCATGATAAATTCTGGAAAATTCCAGATAAGCTTTTTATAACATGTAAAAGTCACACACAAAATTTTAGGTCCGTTGGAGAAGTCTAAGTAGGCTTTTCGGTTAAACGAGTTCTAGGGTTTTCTAGCTCGGTTCTAGTGAAAATGGCATGTAAAAAGAGATTTTGGTTCTGGAAAAATTACAGGGGACTATGTGGATGGCAGGGGACATCCAGGAAAAATTTGGGATTTTTCTAAGGTCGTTTGGTATTTATGACATATTTAGTGTTTAAAAATAGATAAATAAATTTTAAATATAAAAATTAATTCTGGAAATATTTTTATAAAATTCCCCACTGTCAAAAAGTGATTTGTGCAAAATTTCAAGATCCGAGATTAAACGGATAATTATTTGTGCTAATTATCAAACTTTTAAAGTTTAAAACGCGTAAACCGGTAAAGTTCGCCTAAACGAGCTGACCGGTGTATAAAAACCCTAAAAATGAACTATTTTCATATAACTTAGTTAAACAAGTAAAAAATAAATCATCCGAAAATAATTCGGATGATTTGAGTAAATTTATACGATTTAACAGTTTCCGGTGCACTAAAGACGGAAACGGGTCCCGCGGCCTATCGGGGCGTCTAAACCGAGCTCTAATTTCACATCTTTAATTAAACTATCAGTCAACCACTATTTTCGGGTCGTGTGTGACCAAACTTATTTTTGGAAACGTAAAAACGGATAACCGTGCTAGGCACGCAAAACGGGGAAAACAAACTAATAGTAATTTTGACTTTTGAACTCAAAATCTGAGTCCGGAGAAGTGTTTCTGGGTTAACATTGCCCCCGGAACGGGTACAGTTCTGGGTTAACAGTGTCCCCAGATGTGCCGGTTAACACGGTTAAAGTTATATTAATAATGATTGTATAGTAACGAACTTAGGGATCGTATTACAGATCCGGATTAGTAGCTTGAGTACTGTGTTACCTGCTTGCTTGCGATAAGGTGAGTTTCACGAGCCCCTTTTTCTGAATTGTTATTAAATATTTTCCCGGGGCGGAAAGCATGTTACTATTGAAATGTTTAAGTACATACTGAATGCATGGATTTGCGTGTATTTATATATATTTTATTGTACGGGAATCGTACGGAAATGTACTAAGATGGTAATTGTCTGAGTTACTAACATTGTAAGGCCCCGCAACACGAGTGATTAACTAAAAGCCGGTAGAGTGTGAATAGTACTTTTGGTCTGACAAACCCAACTGGTCCGGCATGGATTTGCTGATGTTTCCCAGCCAGTTGCACATGTCTATTTTGTTGTTATTTATTTTGATATGTAATGTTAGGCATAGCGGTTTGGGGCAGGTCCGTGGGCGGAGTATGCCACGGGGTTGTGTGTGGATAGTCAGAGGTTTCACTTGTGGGCTCAGCATAATTACATCGATAATATTATATTATGATATTGATTTATCATGGTTTACTCAAATTGTGAAACTCACCAACTATTCGTAGTTGACCCGTTTTCTCACATGCTTTTCAGGTATGATTAAGATGAAGTGATTGCTTACGTTCTAAGTGCTTGATGTGTGTAAGATTTGCGTGCGGGATGTTACGATACATTATATTAAATAGAATTACGTATCGTATTGTTTGATGTGTGTATCACCTAGACGGTAATGAAATATGAGATAATGTAATTTGAAGTATATTAATGTATTCAGTTTTCTTTATAAACAATGTGGTTGATATCAGAGGTGTCTGTGGCGCCCCGGTTACGTTTCCGCTGCGGTTACGGGGTGTTGCAGAAGTTGGTATCAGAGCCATTGGTTATAAAGATTTAGGATGTCTTTAAAAGATACCTAAAATATAACCGGAGGCTCAAGTATTATAGGATCTGAATATCAACTAATAATTTATAGTGACGAGATCTGGATGAACTTGGATGGACAAGTGAGTTATTATGGTCCGGAACATAATAACTTACTTGTCCGCACGAGGGAATTCAGGGGAAGTCACGGGGAACATTAATAGGTAAAAATGGCAACATATGTGTAAAGTATATAATATTATTTATGCGTGCTAATGTGTATATATATATATGTGCATATCTTGTGGGTACATGTATTGAGAAATAGGACCCGGATAAGGAACCGGGGGATGAAATAATAAAAGTACCGAGGATGCTGAAATTTCTAGAGCATCGGTTGATGATAAGTCTGACTTATCGGGCCATAGTTATGATAGTACCAAGTTAGATCTCCCGTTTGACATTAATCAGAAATATCTAGTAACCGTCACTCCCAACCAAAATTGATAAATCCCTTACCCTACCAACACCGGTACCGTATATCCTAATAACCCCCTATGTTCACCCGAACCGCCGACCCTCACGTACGGACGGACCTGTACCTGAACCCATTCTTATTCCATTAAGGTAAAAAATAATAATAATAATAATAATAATAATAATAATAATAATAATAATAAATTTGATAATAAATGAGCTGATAAAAATAATATATAGAAATATATATGTGTATTTCTCACTCTCAAACATATGAGACATACCACCTCCAGATCGAGAATTACCGATTTTAGCGAACCTAGAACGCCTGAGGACATTGACTGAGCAAGTGATAGAGTTTCCCATAATAGTAATTGATAATATTTGAAGGCAACATGAGTTGCGCGATTACTTTGAACCTTGCAACTCCCTATGTTATCCTTACATCCGTTAGATGCCTATACCCATGCATACTCGAATAGAATGATTACCCATACACAAAGAGGTGTTGGAATCATTATAGCATAGTTGGTTGTTCGTTCGTAGGTGGTATACCGTGTATGCCGGATATGCAAATAGACACGGATATTATAATTCCGTGGTACGTAATCGTTTGGTGCTCACGGTGAGCATGTATCGGTTATGCTGACATGCAGAAGGATATTGAAATCAAACATATTAAACATTAATCTTTGTTGAGAAAGATCTTTATGTCAGTTGGTGACAGGGGTTATGAAACATATTTAAACGTTAACCGACATCAGGTTAAGTTCATATGTTATTATATTTGTGGGACATATATACTAGATACTGGTATGTGTAATATGTATGATAATATTTGGTGTGTATGTGTACCTGCTGTTATGATTGAGCTGGTAACGAGTTATACGGTGAGATTAGTATTGATTACTGCGTACGGTATGGGTACGGCAGAATGACATAAAAAGAGTAACTCCAATGATGGAGATTGATATGATTCAGTTGATTGCTCAAAGATAGCAGATGATGATACCGAATGTCGTATCACAGATCACTGCTAGTGTTGATGCAAATGTGATCGCAGAATTATAGATCGAGCAATCACATGAATATGAATATTTCAATTCTTAGTGGTATTACTAAGAGTGATAATGTCCCACCGAATACTATTATGACTACAAGTATTAGTTATAAACTAAACATGAATAGTAGTTGTAATGAATAAGATCCGGTATAAAGGATATGTTTGTTGGTTGTGTTAAGGAAATTATTAATAGTTTACTGATGGTAAAGGGAGGAATAGATTAGCGAGTGGATAGAAAAAATCGAAATGGTTAAGGATATTGGTAAGAGTCTAGAACATTGTGTAGTGAAATATGCTACAGATATGTTAGTAGATTATGTTGTATCGTGATGGAACACGATGGTACAAAATTATAGTTAGAAAATTATTACTCAGATGATATGGTCAGAATTTAAAATTCTTGTGCTAGAGCACTTTTATTCGAGTAATTAAGTTCAGAGATTGGAAACTGAGCTATGGAAGATAGAAATGTTGGGTGCTGATCACTTAGAACACGCTAATCGTTTGAAGGAATTGTCATGTCTGTTAACATGGCTAATTACTCCTGAAACTAAGCGAAGTGAGCGCTATATTGGGGACTAACTCCATCGATAAGGAGTGATCAATCCTGTAAAATATACAACCTTTGGAAGGGTTGTGTCACAAGCCAGCATTGATATATTTGACTCTATGGGAAGCGGACTGGAAGGACATTAGGTGAGACGTCGAGTGTTAAAGAAGAGAAATGATAAAGGTATAGTGCAAGATAGGCTTTTGAATAAGTAGGTATGTCCTACAACCCAGAATTATACTAAGACTAGTTCTGGTGTGAAAACATGAACCGCATGAAGGGTCCTTCCCTAAATGTGGAAAATTGGTTATCGGCAGGAAGAAGAATTTCGAGTGATAGTAGGCCACAGGTATGGTAAAGATGGACGTAATGCCCCAATTGTAGAACCAATTGAAGCCATGTGAACCGGAAACCCCAACCCATTCGTGTACAACCACTCCGAACCCAACAGCTTCAATAACAATCCATCCAAAGAAATCAAATTATGCCAAACAGTTGTACTTGCTATGAATGTGGCAGTACAAAACGTTTCAAGAGAAATTGCCCAAAGTTGAACCAAGGTGTCGTTGGAAGACGAACCTCATGACAAGCATCAACCTCTGATCAAGCAAGGAGCCGTGCTTTTGTGAGTAATTCGAATAAAGCACGTCATGATCCAAAGGTGGTATTAATTATGTTGTAGTTTTAAATCAATAGGCTTCAGTGATATTTTTACGGTCGCCGATAGAAGTTAATTCCTGTTAACCTCCTACCATTTGGAAAGATACCGATTAGTGAAACTATAGAACCCTATACTGTAGAATAGCTAACGGTAAATCCCTAATGGTTAACTAAAATGTTCAGAATTGTCCTGTTATTCTGAACGATTAACCTTTCCTTATTGACCTACGACCAGTAAAGTTAAGAAGTTTTGACGTAATAGTTACAGAGAAAAGAAGATGATTAGAAGCTCTCTTTCGGACGATGAAGCGATTAGATACAGAGAAAAGTGTACGATTTAAAAGAAAACATATAGAAGATGTTCCGATGATACGTAAATATCCAGAAGTTTTCCCAAAAAAAAAAAAAAAAAAAAAAAAAAAAACTGCCCGGAATATCACCAGCATGACAAGTTGAAATTCGTATCGATCTAATACCAGGAGCATATCCTATTGCCAAAGTATCTTACCGACTTGCACCAACTGAAATGCAAGAATTATTGCATAAGGTTTTATACGACCTAGTTAGTCACCATGGGGTGCACCAGTGTTATTTGGGAAATGAAGGACGGAAGTGTTAGGATATGTATTGATTAGGGAGAATTGAATAAAGTGACGATCAAGAATAGGTATTCACTTCTTCGAAGTAAATGATCTATTTAACCAACTGCAAGGGGCAATTTATTTTTAGAAAATTGATCTTAGATATAGTTATCACCAAATGAAGAATCCAAGAGGAGGACGTTGCAACAACAGCGTTTCGGACTCGTTACGGCCATTATGAATTCTTATTTATGCCGTTCGGGCTAACAAATGCGCCGGCAGTGTTCATGGACCTCATGAATCGAGTCTGTAAACCCTACCTCGACAAATTCGTCATCGTGTTTATTGACGATATTTTGATCTACTCGAAAAGTAAAGAAGAGCACGAGCGACACTTAAGAATAATTTTAGAGCTTCTGAATCAGGAGAAGTTGTATGCAAAATTCTCCAAGTGTAACTTCTGGTTACAAGAAGTGCAATTCCTCGGTCACGTTGTAAACCATCAAGGAATACACGTTGATCCGAGTAAGATAGAAACCATCAAAATTGGCAGTCACCCAAGGCGCCAAAGGAAATGCGCCAATTTTTAGGACTAGACGGAGACTATCAGCGGTTTATTGAAGAATTTTTAGCATTACACAACTCATAATCCTTTGTACGACGCAAATGTATAAATTTTATAGATGATAAGAGACCGCAGTCTCATATTCAACGAAGATGGGTCGAGTTGTTAAGCGATTGTGACTGTGACATCCGTTATCACCCCGGCAAGGCTAACGTCGTAGCCGATGCCTTGAGTAGGAATGATCGGGTTAAGCCATTGCGAGTGCGAGCGCTGGGGATGATAGTCCAGTCGAACCTTTCGGACCTGATTCGAGTCGCTCAACGTGAGGCGTTGAAAGAGGAACAATTGGAAAAGGAGGGACTTTACGGCAATGAGAAGAATTTCGAACAGCGCGTGGACGAAATTCTCTACTTCAAAAATCGGGTTTGGATCCCGACCCTCCATGACCTTCGTGAATTAATCATGGACGAAGCGTATAGATCGAAATATTCCATACATCCGGGATCGGATTAGACTATTGATGATAAGAATATCTGAAAGGATTTTATTAATGGCCGAGTTTGGAGAAAGATATGGTTACGTATGTTGGTGAATATTTAAGTTATGCAAGAGATAAGGCTGCACACCGAAAACCCTAGGGAATGCCACAACGACAGAAAATTCGCCAATGATAGTGGGAATAAATTACAATGGATTTCGGGACGCAAATTCCCAAGATATATCAAAGGCATGATGTAAATTGGGTAATCGCGGATCGATTAACCAATCCACGCATTTCATCCCAATCCATGACGATTACCACAATGAATTCTCGCCCAAATTCATGATGGTGAAATGGTATCTCGTCGTGGAGTACCATTTTCAATTATCTCAGATCGAAATAGTCATCCTACTTCCATTATTGGAAGGCGGGGAAGGAAGCATCGAGAGCTTGAAGCTTTCTATGGGTGAAGTAATTATCACCAATTTGTTAAATTGAAAATGGGCGTCACTCAAGCCATAAGATTTGAATTGATTCGAGAAACAACCAATCGGATTTATAATATTTAAGATAAGCTGAAAGCAGCGCGAGATTGGCAAAGGATTTATGCCAACATTCAAAGGAAACCATTGTCGCTAGAAAGAGGTAACAAGGTATTTTTAAGGCATCACCTTAGAGAGGTGATATAAGGTTTGGCAAAACCGAAAATAGCTCCTTAATATATTGGACCTATGAGACTATCTCCATGATTGGTCATTTAGATTATCGATTAAAGTACTCCAGGGGCTAAGTACTATACATGACGTTTTGCCATGTATACGGATTGAAAAGTACCTAAGCGATGAGGCAACGAAAGTACCAGTAATGGAGGTACTCATAGAAGTCATGCTTGATATCATAAATAATTCCGTAGAGATAGTAGATGGGAAAACTAAACAGTTTGGACATACCAAGTTTATTGATTAAGATTAAGTGGAATTCACAGCGAGGACCAGATTATACCTGGTAACACGAGGGTGAATTCTGAAGGAAAAACCCCCACCTTTCTCTCGGAAGGGGATAGTGGCCGTGTAAAATTTCGAGGACCAAATTTCTTAACGGGGGGAGAATGTAACGATTCCGACGAAACCAGGTATACCCTAACCGGTAGACAATAGTTATGTTATATTTAATGTCGGGTACATGAATTACCATAGTAATTATACGAGAATACATGGTTCACTGTATTGATTGTACGTGAATATATAATTCATCGTATTGAATATGCGATTAATCGATCGATAGTTATTGAAACCCGAACGAATCGAGGATTACATTATAGACGAGATATATGATATTTAGTGATGTTTACGAAGTATTAAAGCTTCGGGATAAGTGAATTAAAGCACAGAAAAAAGAATTTTCGATTTAATGGTACGTCGGTACATTAAACGAAACCTTCAATACCAAACCGAGCAAGAGACGATCGATCAAGCCGAAAAAGATGCGCAATTATTAATAATATGATGTTTTAAGTTAATAAATGTCATGGTTTAAGTTTTCAAAGTTTTTAAATCGGTTTTATATAAATTTCATTTTTTAAGCCGAAAACGACCGTTTTAGCCTCGTTTTAAGCCGAATTAAACATTTAACCGAAAAACCAACTGAACCAGATTATCCAAAACATTATCCGGATTTCCAAAAATCCAATTGTGTGGCTAGAAATGGAAAGGTGGGTCCCACCCCACCCCCCCTTTATTCCGATCGGCAACCCTTACCTCTTCTTTATTTTATTTTTACAATCACCTCCACATTCATACTCTCCTCTCCACATTATGATCTAAAGACCCGAGTTTGTAGCAAGAAAACCGAGGTAAAAATCGAGTTATTTACGTTTCCATCTTCGTTTCTTGAGTTTATTACAAGAAAATGAGGTTTCAAGTGAAAAAGGGTGAAAACCCGAGATGAAAACTGATTCTTGCATGATCAAGTGATGTATACGGGTTATACAAGGGATCTTGGTCCAAGAAAGGAGTTAAACGAACCAAAAACGAATTTTTACGGTTTAAACTTTAGTTTTGAAACAATAACCGAAACTATAGTGTAAGAGGCTTGATGGTGAGTGTAACTTGCTTGGTATTGTGGTATGTTGGTTGTAGGTTCTGTGTTTAGTGGTAGATAAGGCGGAAAGACGAGTTTGTAGCTTGTAGTGGCGGAAAACAAAAGGTATATTCGGTTTATGTTCGGTTATGAGTTTTTGGACAGATTGTGAACGGTTTAGAGTTAGGTCACGAAATTTTACAGAGGTGTTAAATACATGAAAATATGAGTTCTGTGAAAATTTGGTAATTTTTGGATAAAGGATGAATATTTGGTGAATTTAATGCTCGGTTTTGGCTAAAAATGGTGAAAAATACTTAAATATCATGATAAATTCTGGAAAATTCCAGATAAGCTTTTTATAACATGTAAAAGTCACACACAAAATTTTAGGTCCGTTGGAGAAGTCTAAGTAGGCTTTTCGGTTAAACGAGTTCTAGGGTTTTCTAGCTCGGTTCTAGTGAAAATGGCATGTAAAAAGAGCTTTTGATTCTGGAAAAATTACAGGGGACTATGTGGATGGCAGGGGAAATCCAGGAAAAATTTGGGATTTTTCTAAGGTCGTTTGGTATTTACGACATATTTAGTGTTTAGATGGTGTTTAAAAATAGATAAATAAATTTTAAATATAAAAATTAATTCTGGATATATTTTTATTAAATTCCCCACTGTCAAAAAGTGATTTGTGCAAAATTTCAAGATCCGAGATTAAACGGATAATTATTTGTGCTAATTATCAAACTTTTAAAGTTTAAAACGCGTAAACCGGTAAAGTTAGCCTAAACGAGCTGACCGGTGTATAAAAACCCTAAAAATGAACTATTTTCATATAACTGAGTTAAACAAGTAAAAAATAAACCATCCGAAAATAATTCGGATGATTTGAGTAATTTTATACGATTTAACAGTTTCCGGTGCACTAAAGACGGAAACGGGTCCCGCGGCCAATCGGGGCGTCTAAATCGAGCTCTAATTTCACATCTTTAATTAAACTATCAGTCAACCACTATTTTCGGGTCGTGTGTGACCAAACTCATTTTTGGAAACGTAAAAACGGATAACCGTGCTAGGCACGCAAAACGGGGAAAACAAACTAATAGTAATTTTGACTGTTGAACTCTAAATGATATCACAATCTGAGTCCGGAGCAGTGTTTCTGGGTTAACATTGCCCCCGGAACGGGTACAGTTCTTGGTTAACAGTGTCCCCAGATGTGCCGGTTAACACGGTTAAAGTTATATTAATAATGATTGTATAGTAACGAACTTAGGGATCGTATTACAGATCCGGATTAGTAGCTTGAGTACTGTGTTACCTGCTTGCTTGCGATAAGGTGAGTTTCACGAGCCCCTTTTTCTGAATTGTTATTAAATATTTTCCTGGGGCGGAAAGCATGTTACTATTGAAATGTTTAAGTACATACTGAATGCATGGATTTGCGTGTATTTATATATATTTTATTGTACGGGAATCGTACGGAAATGTACTAAGATGGTAATTGTCTGAGTTACTAACATTGTAAGGCCCCGCAACACGAGTGATTAACTAAAAGCCGGTAGAGTGTGAATAGTACTTTTGGTCTGACAAACCCAACTGGTCCGGCATGGATTTGCTGATGTTTCCCAGCCAGTTGCACATGTCTATTTTGTTGTTATTTATTTTGATATGTAATGTTAGGCATAGCGGTTTGGGGCAGGTCCGTGGGCGGAGTATGCCACGGGGTTGTGTGTGGATAGTCAGAGGTTTCACTTGTGGGCTCAGCATAATTACATCGATAATATTATATTATGATATTGATTTATCATGGTTTACTCAAATTGTGAAACTCACCAACTATTCGTAGTTGACCCGTTTTCTCACATGCTTTTCAGGTATGATTAAGATGAAGTGATTGCTTACGTTCTAAGTGCTTGATGTGTCTAAGATTTGCGTGCGGGATGTTACGATACATTATATTAAATAGAATTACGTATCGTATTGTTTGATGTGTGTATCACCTAGACGGTAATGAAATATGAGATAATGTAATTTGAAGTATATTAATGTATTCAGTTTTCTTTATAAACAATGTGGTTGATATCAGAGGTGTCTGTGGCGCCCCGGTTACGTTTCCGCTGCGGTTACGGGGTGTTACACAGGGCGTTCATGCTTGAAGACGGGTGACACGAGATTTTTGGGATTACTAGACACGAGAATGAAGATAGAGATATGAAGCTACTGCCAAGGGGGAGTCTGTTGGTGCATAATGTCAGTAGTTCAGTATCTAGTGTTTTGTATGTGTTTGTAATCGTGTTAGATTGGTTGTTTTGGTTTTAGATATGGTGTCACACAAGTTCGCCTGATGTAAGCGAACTTGTAGCCAAGCGAAGTTAAGACAACTTCGCCTAGTCTGTTAGGCGAAGTTGTCGAGGCCTATATATGCCTATCTTCGGCTTGTTTAGAAAAGAGTTTTTTTTTGTTAGAACGTGTTTTTGTGATTTGAGATCACGTGTTGAAGTGTTGCAATACAACGTTTTTATTAGTATTGTAACGTGTGTTTGTGTATCGTCTCAACGTATTATATATCTTACACTCGTATCGTATTACGTGGGGATTCCACACCCTCGTGTTACGAGATACTCCTGTGTAGATCCGGCTGGGAACCTACAAGGTTTCGGGAGCAAGTCCGGCTGAAAACTCTTCAATAAACTTAGCATTTCCCGGGAGGAAACCAGGTAATATCTTTCCTTATTATTTTATCTTCATTTTTATTTTTATTTCCGAGTTTTGCCGGGTTGTTTCTTCTCTTACTTGCAGGTTATTCCTTGGTTGGTTGATGACGGTTGATGAGCTGGATTTTTAAACAAGTGTGGGGATGCAATATGCTGAAGGATTGCCGCTTTCGGTCGTTAGTGATAGCTTGATAGAGAGCACTGGAGATTAAGCCTGCGTTCGAATAGGAGAGCGAGGAACATGATTCACCTCACAATTGCATGATACCATATATACCATGGGAGTCTGTTACACTTTATTTTTCTTTATGTTTAGTTTTGTGTTTTCCTTTTCCACATTGAGAAAAATGTGAAATTTAAGTGTGTGGACGGGGAACTAACATTTTCATTTTTAAGAAAAATAAAAGAATATTGAAAATCTTGGGAGTTAATATTTATAAAAGATAATATATATATATTCTTTTGCTGAAAATTATATCGGTTACTAAAGTTTGAGGGACATATACTTGTATGTGTTTGGTTCTGTTATCTACCTGTAGACATACGGGATAGCCACTGACCCAAAAACTAAAAGTGACTGGGGCGACTGAATTTGAAAAAAAAAAATAAAAAATAAAAAAATAAAAAATGTTTTAAAGAGAAATGTCCATTGAAAATTGTTTTTCTTCTACATTAAGCAGGAAATGATATTATTACCGTTGTGTTAACAAACTCTCGGAACTTTTGAAATATTTAATAATAATAATAATAATAATTATTATTATTATTATAATAATAATAATAAAAGAAGAGATGGTTTGCATATCAGATTTGGGATGTGTCGTTAGGCCTAACTGGCTTTGATAATCCTCTTTAGCAGATTAAATATATACACTAATTTGAAAAACGGTGAAACCGAAGTTCGATGCTTAGTGAGGATTACCCTAATCTGAAAACTTTGAGATGGTAAGACTTAGATGCACTCAAACCAGCACACCACCACATGTCCATCTTTATACGAGCTTAGAAATAGTTATATACTTTAGGGCGATATAACCAGCACACCACCACATGTCCATGTTATGAAAGTTATGAGTATTCAGAAAAGTTTTTCCAAAATGCAAATGATTGTGAGATAGTTATGTATTGTAAAATGCCAAATAAACATTCTCAAAGTTAGTTAAAGAGGCCAAAGATGCACATAGTAGACGAGACTTAGAGTTTACGTGTTACCAATGGGATAATGACTCTAAGGATACACTATTGGGGCTCGAAGGTTCTTAGTCAATATCAAATTAGGAATTTATAAAACAAAGTCCATTAATATTTAGGAATAGCTTGTACGACCTCCATAGGACCATTCATCTATCAAATTTCATCAAGTGCATCTAATTAGTACCCTCAACGAGTCCTTGGCTTATGGTGATTGGTCAAACTAATTTGCTTCGACTCTAGTTCTTCTACCTCTCTTTGTCTGAGATGGGGTATGTGTAGCCTTGACTTTTGGACTTAAAATGCTTAATGCAATTGGGGCTTTATTGGTTAGTGGTTGGGTTTAAGTGGACAACAATACCGGCAATTGCGGTCAATATGTCGAGTTGTTTCTTATGCTTTAGTAATGTTAAATAATATGGGTGTTTGTTGTTTTCACTTGGATATGATCCTGAGTAGATTTCTTTTTCAGGGAAGAAAAAGTCTTAAGTGTGGGGATATTTGATGTTTTGTAAAACACACTAGTTTTCCGTGCTATTGATCATGGTTTTAATCTCTTATTTATCTAATATTTAATCTTTTTAACTTGTTTTAGTATGATCTTACATTATTTTGTATTTTGTAGGTTATGGGTTTAAAGAGAAATAAACCGACCTTTGAAAGAGATTTAGATGCCTTTTATGCACTATTATTGAAGAATAAAGTTAAAGGCCCGACACATATCCAAAAATCATGAGTAGCTAATCTTCTTTGTTCAACCTAGGTTTGATGATTATTGTTAGGTTTTAGTGAGTTTAATGGATTGTTTGATCAATATGACTTAAATTGCTATTGAAAGTCTGGTTTAATGATGATTTAGTTTGTTTTTCGTGGCTGTGATATTTTTGATTTAATCTCATAATCTCATACTTCGATTAATTGAATTGGTTTTGATTCATAGTTGTATGTTCAAGTCTTTACTTTGCGTTTAGAGTTTGTTTGCGGTAGGAACAACAGTAAGGTTTCGTTGAGATTGTTAATTGATATAAATCAGCGGGTAAGCACCTTCTTAGATACCGACAGGTAATAGGAAGTTAAGTCGTCTCATAGCTTTTGCGTGTGGGGATTAGGATTGCACGAAGGCGGGTTCAACTCTTGTCGGGTTTTGGTTCGTGAGCGATTAGTTGGCCTAGTTTGTGTTGAACCAAATTGTTCCTCTATCCTTGTTTGCGTAGTATTCGTTTCCATGAGGGTCATGTGTTGGTGAGTCCGAGAGGAGAGTCCACATTAGAACACCTTAGCATTCGTTTCCCGGTTTGTTCTTAAAATCAATTAAGTGTAAGTTAGGGTTTGTTAGTGAAACCGAGAGGTGATCTAGCTTTCTTGAGTGAACCTTAGTTGTGTCATCCTTAGGTACCGGTGTCGTGAGATCATTCAATCCATTAGCTTGTTAGACCGCCAATTTGATTCTTAGGTAGACGTTTTCTCCATTTACAGTTAAGTCTCTAAGTTTCATTAAGTGTTTCGTCAAGTTAAGTTAAGTTAAGTTAATTAGTTTAGTTAAAGTAATTTAGGTCAAGTAGTTTATTTATTTAAAAAATATTATTCTTAGGTAGGTCTTGTCTAGGGTTTAGTTATCATAGGCGTTCTCACGTGTCCTTGTGTTCGATACTCGGACTTCTTAGGTCTATACTACTTGTGATCGGTTCACTTTCCGGCTGTGTGTGGATTTATTAGGAGTTTCGTTTTATAAATTTAAAGTTTAGTTGTGAGTTCCTTAAAAAAGAACATTCATTATACACACATCAAGTGTAGTTTACATTTGTTGTTTGCCATTCTTAAATAAGATATTTCATTTTGGTGACCAAATACCAACGGGCTCGTGTATGACTGGATATTCAATTTTCTGCACATCATTCGGACAAATGTATAATGGAACATGCATAGACAACAATGTTACACCACATTAAGTTTAGCAGTTTCTTTATGTTTATATCACCTTAGATTTTACACATCATGGAAAAGCAACCATACATGTCAATGACTTCTCTAAGTGTCTTTTTAGCCTATTAAATCCATATGATTGGCCAAGTAGTCAATGTACTATCATTTCCCATTTAAACATATTTTACAATTCAGTCACCCCAGTCACTCTTAGTTTTCAGGTAAATGCCTATCCTGTTTGTACACAAGTGGTTAACAGGACCAAACACATATGAAGATACGCGTCCCTCCAACTTAGAGTAACTGACATAATTTTAAGTGAAAGAAAGTAGAAGAAAATCACATCATAATTGCCCCAAATGCTTTCAGTCTTTAGGTTAAAGGCTATCCTTTGAATCTATAAATAGATGGCAGGACTAAACATATACAAGTATATTTCCTATCAACTTGAGCAAATGACATAATATTAAGCAAAAATGAATAGATTCATAATCTAAACACCTTGTGAGATCTCAACGTTTTAAAACCCTTTTAAGCTTCTATAAAGCTTTGAACTGAATAATCTTATCATATCTTAGCACAATTAATCAAAATACTCTGTTTTGTCACAAATGTTTTCAGCAATATTCATTTGAAAATTTCATTTGAGTATGAAATTTTGACACAAAAACATATTTTGACACTAACAGAAAGTAACATATTCAAATCACAATCATAAATGACATTATTAAAAACAAGAAGACATAACAAAATACAAAGCCTAGCATATCCTAATAGCATCATCAGATTAGATTAATGATATTTAAAAACATCTTCAAGATATCAGGTAAGCACACATGCATAGTAGTTAATTAGAACACTTATCCTAACATCACTCATAATCACTGAGTATTAACCTATGCATCAAATCTGCCTAAGTCATTCCGATAATCAATTAAGGACACATCAGTGATCAACAATTAGTAACATATTCAAGTTTCAGGCATTCTCTAAACCCTTTATCAAGATAAGCAATTTGCACATAGATCACATATCAAACAAACATTCATCAAGACTTTGAGAAGATAGTCAGTTTGTACAACAAGAACACATCCTTAATCAGACTTCATTAGAGTTGATCATCCCTAGGGCTTTCAGAAGAAAGTTAAACCTGGTTCTATCAAGTGGTTTGTGAATAGGTCAGCCAAATTATCACTTGTGTAAACTCTTTTTACTTCAATTAGACCTTTTTCACCACAATCCCTAATAAAATGATGTCTGATTTCAATGTGCTTAGTCTTGGAATATTGTACTGGATTTTTAACAATAAAAGATGTAGCAGTATTATCAATGTAAATAGGGGTGTATAAGAAATTCAGACCATAATCCAGCATCTGATTCTGAATCCAGAGGACTTGTGCACAGCAGGCAGATGCGGCAATATACTCAGCTTCTGCAGTTGAGATTGACACTTTAGTCTGTTTCTTGCATTGCCATGACACGAATCTGTCACCCAAAAATTGGCAACCTACAGAAGTAGACTTCCTGCTCATATTGCACCCATCATAGTCACTATCAGTGTAGGCAGTTAGATAAAAAGACTGATTCTTTGGGTACCAAATTGCCAAATCAGGTCTTTTCTTCAAATATCTAAAGATCCTCTTCACTGCATTCATATGAGATACCTTAGGACTTGACTGGAATCTTGCACAAACACAAATATTAAACATGATATCTGGCCTTGAAGCAGTCAGATACATTAGAGATCCAATTTTTGATCTGTACTAATGTTCATCCACTTGCCCCCCTTTTCATCTGCTACCATCTTTTCTTTTGTATCCATAGGAGTTGATGCTGTTTTAAGATCATTGCACTTGAATTTGTCTACTATGCCCTGCACATATTTAGACTTGTAGATGAAAATCCCATCAGTTTTCTGTTGAACTTGCAATCCAAGAAAGAAGTTCATTTCTCCCATTGAGCTCATACTATACTTGGATTTCATCACCTCTTCAAACTCCATACACATCATTTTAATGGTTGACCCAAAAATGATATCATCAACATAAACTTGCAATAAAATAAAATCTCTTCTTTTCTTCTTTTAAAAGAGGGTTTTGTCAATAGCTCCCCTCTGGAAACCATTTTCAAAAAGATGACTGGATAACTCATAATACCAAGCTCTTGGAGCTTGATGAAGTCCATACAAATCCTTGTTTAACTTATACACTTTGTTAGGATAATCAGGGTCCCCAAATCCTGGTGGTTGAGTCACATACACCAGCTCTTCTATTTTTCCTTTCAAGAATGCAGATTTGACATTAAGTTGGAATACCCTTATATTCTTTGAGGCAGCATATGCTAAGAAGATTCTGGTTGCTTCAAGTCTTGTAACTTGTGCAAAGACTTCCTCAAAGTCAAATCCTTCTTTTTGTAGGCATCCCAAAGCAACAAGTCTAGCTTTGTTCATAATTACAATCCCTCTCTCATCTCTTTTGTTCTTGAAAACCCATTTGGTTCCGATAGCATATCTGTTTCTTGCTTGTCTACAAGTTCCAACACTTGCAGATCTCTGAACTGAGCCAACTCCTCTTGCATAGCTTCTACCTAGCTGTTGTCCTTCAATACTTGAACAATGTTCTTAGGTTCTATTTGGGATAGAAAGCAGTAGTACAAACAAATGTTTGCAGATTCAGATGCACTTCTTGTTACTCTTTCATAAATATTTCCTATGATATTTCAGGAGGATAATTCTTTTCAACATAAGAGGATTGAACAATCACATTAGTGGATATATTAGAATCAAGATTTGTGTCACTGTGATCTGTTTCATTAATGATCAAATCAGTTGTTGCATCATGAATCTCGGGTGCTTCTTCATTGTTCTGTTGAGGGGTAGATGCACCATTGTTTCCAAAATTCAGATTTTGAATCAAGTCCTCAAATCTTTCATTTCTCCTTAATTCTTCAGTTTCACCTTGATTGTTAAGATCAACTTCATTCAAAACATGATCATCTTTATTTTCTTGATTGTCTTGATTTACTTGATCTTGATCTTGTTCTTGAATTTGAACTAGAGCTTGTTCATTTTCAGCAGTTGAAGGATGCCTAATGAAGTTGTATTCATGCCTTTTTCCAGCAACTTTTGACCATATCTTGTCCAAGTCGAGTGTCTTTGAAGTTTCCCCTACATTCACACTAGTCTTATACATAGCTTCATTAAAGTCCTCAGGACAAATCCTAAAGGACTTGATAAACTTTTCAAGATCAAACAACCATGCAGCACCAACAACTGTATTGAATTGATTTTCATTGAAAACAACATCGGATGATTCAATCACACTCAAATGATCTTTCACACATACTCTGTAAGCTTTTGAGTATTTCGAGTAACCAACAAAGAAGCAATCCAAAGATTTAGCTTGAAATTTATTGAGATAATCCTTGGTGTTCAAAAGTGAACATTTGCATCCAAATGGGTTGACAAACTAGATGTAGGGCTTTCTCTTAAACAAAATCTCATAAGGAGTCTTGTCTTGACTTTTTTTTAGAAGTACTCTGTTCTGAACATAGCAGGCTGTATTGATTGCTTCTGCCCAAAAAGTAACATGTAGAAAAGCATATGCCAGCATGGTTCTTGCAGCTTCTATGCGTGTTCTATTCCTTCTTTCTGAAACACCATTTTGTTCAGGAGTTCATGGAGCAGAGAATTGTTGTAAAATTCATTTAGCTATGCAAAACTCTTCCGTTACTCCATTTTTGAACTCAGTACCATTGTCATTTCTCATGATCTTTACCCTTGCATCAAGTTGATTCTCAAACTTAGTCACACAAATTTTAATCAATTTAGCAGCCTCATCTTTTGTACCTAGGAAATAAACCCAAGTGTATCTTGAGAAATCATCAATTGTCACCAGACAGTATCTCTTTTTGCCTATACTTGGAACACTTACAGGACCAAAAAGATCCATGTGAAGCATCTCAAGCACTTTATCAATTGTATTAATGAGTTTTGTCTTGTGTGAAGACTTGTGCTGCTTGCCTTCTGACATGAGATGCATTTGTTATCTAACTTGAACTCTCTTGTAGGTAGTCCAATTATATGCTCACTCTTCACCAATCTGTTCATGTTCTTAAGGTTGACATGACATAGTTTTCTATGCCACAATTTTGATTCATTTGCAGTGGCTTTAGAAACAAAACAGGTACCTCCTCTCGAAACAACATATTTCATGTTATGTTCATATAGATTGCCATGTCTTGGAGCCATCATCATAATCATGTCAGGTGTAATTACAAATTAAGGTTTGAGGATGACACAGTCTGAATCATCAAATCCCAACTTATAACCCTTATTACACATTTGGGATATGCTAAAGAGGTTATTTTGTAATCCTTCTACATAGAAAACATTGTCAATGACACCTTTCCATTGGTTAGAATACCTTTTTAAACAAATTTACCACCATTCTCATCACTTCCAAAAGCTACTGGACTCTCAAATTTCTCTTCATAGTTAACAAGTGACTTTTTCTCACAAGTCATGTGCCTAAAACATCCACTATCCATGTACCAAACTTCATTCAGTGGAGTGGATTGTTCCTGCACATGTCAAAGAGAAAGATTATTTTGAAGATGAAATGCAAGCTGAATCAACTTGCAAATCATCAGTTTCATTAACAATAGCTGCATGGATGTGAAAGAAATAGGATTGGGATCTTCATAAACAGTTTCATAAGCATCAGATTCATTAGTTTCATATCCACTGTCTGTTGGACTTGGAGTTTTCACATAAGGAATTATGCTTTTGCATTCTTGCATCACATAATCCTTTTCACAAGTAAAATCTCTCACATCAAATTTCTTTGCTTCTTGAACTTCACCTCTTGGTTTCCATAGAAATCCATGAGGCTCAAAGCCATTTTTCATTAGAAACTTCTCATCACCATTTAATTCCTTTGGTTTCTTTCTTGAGAAAACATTCCTCTTCTCTTTCTTCCCATTGTTTGATGAATTTTGTGAATCATCAGATTTAACTGATCTTGAGTCTTGATTGGGAACTATTCTCAATGACTGTTTGTTTCTTTTCAAAACAGTTTCATTTTTGATAGGAAGATTGTTTCTTATGACTTGATTAGTCACATTTTTCTTTGGTTTTACTACACCCTTCCCATCTTTCTTCAAATTTTCAACAAACTTTGGTTCAACCGTGTTCTCTTTCACATGTTCACACACCTTTCATTTTCCCAAGTACTCATCATACTTCTATTTGTAGAGTACAAAGTCTTGACAAAATTATGTTTCATCACGAACATGGAATGGTTTGAAAGTAAACCTTTCATGACAAGAGTCAGTGTGGTGACCATATTCATCGCACTTTTTACACCACACCTTTCCTTTGAAACTTTCATGAACATTTCCCTTTTTGAATCTCTCACTTGGTCTGGGTGGTTCAATTCCAAGTGTTTTCTTTGTGTTGAGACTATAAAAATCAATTAAGAAAGGCACAAACTCTTCAATTTTTGTGTCCTTTAAATCTTGCTTTTCAAAAAGATTATTTTCAGTAAGTTCATAGGCTTTTCATCCAAGTTTCCCTTATGTGTTTATTGTCTTTTCTCATATTATTCCATAGTTGAGAAGACATGGTATATTGGAATAAACTGGTCACTTTCAAAAGTTTCTTTAAGCTTCTTCTTGTTGTTGTTCTTGATTTTTCTCAATTCTTCTCTTCTTGGTGGCCGTACAGCATTGTAAGTAACCTTTATTCTTGTAGACCCTTCACATATGTCAAATGACACATGTTCTCTTATCATCTTCTAACTTAGTCTCTTCATTTTTGGTGTAGTAGGAGGCAATAATGGAAGTTGATCAATTGAGTCAGGCTTCTTTATCTTTCTATTTCATTTTGTATCTTGGATTTCTTCATTTGAAACTTGATCACTGGAGTCAATTAAACCATCCTTGTCCAAATCATCTTCATTGAAGTCATCTTCAGAAACATGCACACCAATTGACTTTTCATCTTTCTAATCGTCTTTCAACATAAATTCTCGTTGTTCATCAACATTAAGTTTTTATAATGTTCAATGAAAACTTCCTTGTCTTTGAACACATCTCTGAATTAGTTGAGATAAGCTTCCCTTTTATCCTTATCATCCTTATCAACTTTTAGAGAATAGCTACTGTTAAAAGATGGAGGAACAACTATGTATTTGTCTTCTTCTTTAATTTTTTCAAAATACCACATATGTGTCTAGTGGAAACTAGATTCTTCATAAACTCAACTTCAACTTGCGATGTGGTATTTCTCACCACTTCTTCAATAACCATCTTCTTTAGTCCTTCAATATCAGTCGCATACCTCTCCAATGTCAAATAATTCTTGACTTGAGAAGACATGGTATACTGGAATAAACTGGTCACTTTCAAAAGTTTCATTAGGCTTCTTCTTGTTGTTGTTCTTGATTTTTCTCAATACTTCTCTTCTTGGTGGCCTTACAGCATTGTAAGTAACCTTATTCTTGTAGACCCTTCACATATGTCAAATGACACATGTTCTCTTCTCATCTTCTAACTTAGTCTCTTCATTTTAGGTGTAGTAGGAGGCAATAATGGAAGTTGATCAATTGAGTCAGGCTTCTTTATCTTTCTATTTCTTTTTACATCTTGGATTTCTTCATTTGAAACTTGATCACTGGAGTCAGTTAAATCATCCTTGTCCGAATCATCTTCATTGAAGTCATCTTCAGAAACTTGCACACCAATTGACTTTTCATCTTTCTTATCGTCTTTCAAAAATAGTTCTCGTTGTTCCTCAAAATTAAGTTTTTCATAATGTTCAATGAAATCTTCCTTGTCTTTGAACACATCTCCGAATTAGTTGAGATATGCCTCCCTTTTATACTTATCAACTTTTAGAGAATAGCTACTGTTAAAAGGTGGAGGAACAACTATGTATTTGTCTTCTTCTTTAATTTTTTCAAAATACCACATATGTGTTTAGTGGAAACTAGATTCTTCATAAACTCAACTTCAACTTGCGATGTGGTATTTCTCACCACTTCTTAAATAACCATCTTCTTTAGTCCTTCAATATCAGTCGCATACCTCTCCAATGTCAAATAATTCTTGACTTAAGAAAACATGGTATACTGGAATAAACTGGTCACTTTCAAAAGTTTCATTAGGCTTCTTCTTGTTGTTGTTCTTGATTTTTCTCAATACTTCTCTTCTTGGTGGCCTTACAGCTTTGTAAGTAACCTTTACTCTTGTAGACCCTTCACATATGTCAAATGACACATGTTCTCTTCTCATCTTCTTACTTAGTCTCTTCATTTTAGGTGTAGTAGCAGGCAATAATGGAAGTTGATCAATTGAGTCAGGCTTCTTTATCTTTCTATTTCTTTTTGCATCTTGGATTTCTTCATTTGAAACTTGATCACTGGAGTCAGTTAAATCATTCTTGTCCAAATCATTTTAATTGAAGTCATCTTCAGAAACTCGCACACCAATTGACTTTTCATCTTTATTATCGTCTTTCAAAAACAATTCCCATTGTTCATCAACATTAAGTTTTTTATAATGTTCAATGAAATCTTCCTTGTCTTTGAACACATCTCTGAATTAGTTGATATTTGCCTCCCTTTTATCCTTATCAACTTTTAGAGAATAGCTACTGTTAAAAGGTGGAGGAACAACTATGTATTTGTCTTCTTCTTTAATTTTTTCAAAATACCACATATGTGTCCAGTGGAAACTAGATTCTTCATAAACTCAACTTCAACTTGCGATGTGGTATTTCTCACCTCTTCTTCAATAACCATCTTCTTTAGTCTTTCAATCTCAGTCGCATACCTCTCCAATGTCAAATAATTCTTGACATGAGAAGACATGGTATACTGGAATAAACTGGTCACGTTCAAAAGTTTCATTAGGCTTCTTCTTGTTGTTGTTCTTGATTTTTCTCAATACTTCTCTTCTTGGTGGCCTTACAGCATTGTAAGTAACCTTTATTCTTGTAGACCCTTCACATATGTCAAATGACACACGTTCTCTTCTCATCTTCTAACTTAGTCTCTTCATTTTAGGTGTAGTAGGAGGCAATAATGGAAGTTGATCAACTGAGTCAGGCTTCTTTATCTTTCTATTTCTTTTTGCATCTTGGATTTCTTCATTTGAAACTTGATCACTGGAGTCAGTTAAATCATCCTTTGCCAAATCATCTTCATTGAAGTCATCTTCAGAAACTTGCACACCAATTGACTTTTCATCTTTCTTATCGTCCGTAAAAAAAAATTCCCGTTGTTCATCCACATTAAGTTTATCATAATGTTCAATGAAATCTTCCTTGTCTTTGAATACATCTTTGAATTAGTTGATATATGCCTCCCTTTTATCGTTATCAACTTTTAGAGAATAGCTACTGTTAAAAGGTGGAGGAACAACTATGTATTTTTCTTCTTCTTTAATTTTTTCAAAATACCACATATGTGTCTAGTGGAAACTAGATTCTTCATAAACTCAACTTCAACTTGCGATGTGGTATTTCTCAACTCTTCTTCATTAACCATCTTCTTTAGACCTTCAATCTCAGTCGTATATCTCTCCAATGTCAAATAATTCTTTACTTGAAAAGACATGCTATACTTGAATAAACTGGTCACTTTCAAAAGTTTCATTAGGCTTCTTCTTGTTGTTGTTCTTGATTTTTCTCAATACTTCTCTTCTTGGTGTCTTACCGCATTGTAAGTAACCTTTATTCTTGTAGACCCTTCACATATGTCAAATGACACATGTTCTCTTCTCATCTTCGAACTTAGTCTCTTCATTTTAGGTGTAGTAGGAGGAAATAATGGAAGTTGATCAATTGAGTCAGGCTTCTTTATCTTTCTATTTCTTTTTACATCTTGGATTTCTTCATTTGAAACTTGATCACTGGAGTCAGTTAAATCATCCTTGTCCGAATCATCTTCATTGAAGTCATCTTCAGAAACTTGCACACCAATTGACTTTTCATCTTTCTTATCGTCTTTCAAAAATAGTTCTCGTTGTTCCTCAAAATTAAGTTTTTCATAATGTTCAATGAAATCTTCCTTGTCTTTGAACACATCTCCGAATTAGTTGAGATATGCCTCCCTTTTATCCCAATCAACTTTTAGATAATTGCTACTGTTAAAAGGTGGAGGAACAACTATGTATTTATCTTCTTCTTTAATTTTTTCAAAATACCACATATGTGTCCAGTGGAAACTAGATTCCTCATAAACTCAACTTCAACTTTCGATGTGGTATTTCTCACCACTTCTTCAATAACCATCTTCTTTAGTCCTTCAATCTCAGTTGCATACCTCTCCAATGTTAAATAATTCTTGAATTGAGAAGACATGGTATACTAGAATAAACTGGTCACTTTCAAAAGATTCATTAGGCTTCTTCTTGTTGTTGTTCTTGATTTTTCTCAATACTTCTCTTCTTGGTGGCCTTACAGCATTGTAAGTTACCTTTATTCTTGTAGACCCTTCACATATGTCAAATGACACATGTTCTCTTCTCATCTTCTAACTTATTCTCTTCATTTTAGGTGTAGTAGGAGGCAATAATGGTAGTTGATCAATTGAGTCAGGCTTCTTTATCTTTCTATTTCTTTTTGCATCTTGGATTTCTTCATTTGAAACTTGATCACTGGAGTCAGTTAAATCATCCTTGTCCGAATCATCTTCATTGAAGTCATCTTCAGAAACTTGCACACCAATTGACTTTTCATCTTTCTTATCGTCTGTCAAAAATAGTTCTCGTTGTTCCTCAAAATTAAGTTTTTCATAATGTTCAATGAAATCTTCCTTGTCTTTGAACACATCTCTGAATTAGTTGAGATATGCCTCCCTTTTTTCCCAATCAACTTTTAGATATTAGCTACTGTAAAAAGGTGGAGGAACAACTATGCATTTATCTTCTTCTTTAATTTTTTCAAAATACCACATATGTGTCCAGTGGAAACTAGATTCCACATAAACTCAACTTCAACTTTCGATGTGGTATTTCTCACCTCTTCTTCAATAACCATCTTCTTTAGTCCTTCAATCTCAGTCGAATACCTCTCCAATGTTAAATAATTCTTGACTTGAGAAGACATGGTATACTGGAATAAACTGGTCACTTTCAAAAGTTTCATTAGGATTCTTCTTCTTGTTGTTTTTCTTGATTTTTCTCAATACTTCTCTTCTTGGTGGCCTTACAGTATTGTAAGTAACCTTTATTCTTGTGTACCCTTCACATATGTCAAATGACACACGTTCTCTTCTCATCTACTAACTTAGTCTCTTCATTTTTGGTGTATTAGGAGGCAATAATGGAAGTTGATCAACTGAGTCAGGCTTCCTTATCTTTCTATTTCTTTTTGCATCTTGGATTTCTTCATTTGAAACTTGATCACTGGATTCAGTTAAATCATCCTTGTCCATATCATCTTCATTGAAGTCATCTTCAGAAACATGCACACCAAATGACTTTTCATCTTTCATATCGTCTTTCAACACAAATTCTCGTTGTTCATCAACGTTAAGTTTTTCATAATGTTCAATGAAATCTTCCTTGTCTTTGAACACATCTCTGAATTAGTTGATATATGCCTCCCTTTTATCCTTATCAACTTTTAGAGAATATATACTGTTAAAAGGTGGAGGAACAACTATGTATATGTCTTCTTCTTTAATTTTTTCAAAATACCACATATGTGTCCAGTTGAAACTAGATTCTTCATAAACTCAACTTCAACTTGCGATGTGGTATTTCTCACCTATTCTTCAATAACCATCTTCTTTAGTCCTTCAATCTCAGTCGCATACCTCTCCAATGTCAAATAATTCTTGACTTGAGAAGACATGGTATACTGGAATAAACTGGTCACGTTAAAAAGTTTCATCAGGCTTCTTCTTGTTGTTGTTCTTTATTTTTCTCAATACTTCTCTTCTTGGTGGCCTTACAGCATTGTAAGTAACCTTTATTCTTGTAGACCTTTCACATATGTCAAATGACACATGTTCTTTTCTCATCTTCTAACTTAGTCTCTTCATTTTAGGTGAAGTAGGAGGCAATAATGGAAGTTGATCGATTGAGTCAGGCTTCTTTATCTTTCTATTTCTTTTTGCATCTTGGATTTCTACATTTGAAACTTGATAACTGGAGTCAGTTAAATCATCGTTGTCCAAATCATCTTCATTGAAGTCATCTTCTTAAACTTGCACACCAATTGACTTTTCTTCTTTTTTATCGTCTTTCAATAAAAATTCTCGTTGTTCATCAACATTAAGTTTTTCATAATGTTCAATGAAATCTTCCTTGTCTTTCAACACATCTCTGAATTAGTTGATATATGCCTCCCTTTTATCCTTATCAACTTTTAGAGAATAGCTACTGTTAAAAGGTGGAGGAACAACTATGTATTTGTCTTCTTCTTTAATATTTTCAAAATACCACATATGTGTCCAGTGGTAACTAGATTCTTCATAAACTCAACTTCAACTTGCGATGTGGTATTTCTCACCTATTCTTCAATAACCATCTTCTTTAGTCCTTCAATCTCAGTCGCATACCTCTCCAATGTCAAATAATTCTTGACTTGAGAAGACATGGTATACTGGAATAAACTGGTCACGTTAAAAAGTTTCATCAGGCTTCTTCTTGTTGTTGTTCTTGATTTTTCTCAATACTTCTCTTCTTGGTGGCCTTACAGCATTGTAAGTAACCTTTATTCTTGTAGACCTTTCACATATGTCAAATGACACATGTTCTCTTCTCATCTTCTAACTTAGCCTCTTCATTTTAGGTGTAGTAGGAGGCAATAATGGAAGTTGATCAACTTAGTCAGGCTTCTTTATCTTTCTATTTCTTTTTGCATCTTGGATTTCTTCATTTGAAACTTGATCACTGGATTCAGTTAAATCATCCTTGTCCAAATCATCTTCATTGAAGTCATCTTCAGAAACATGCACACCAAAAGACTTTTCATCTTTCTTATCGTCTTTCAACACAATTTCTCGTTGTTCATCAACATTAAGTTTTTCATAATGTTCAATGAAATCTTCCTTGTCTTTGAACACATCTCTTAATTAGTTGATATATGCCTCCCTTTTATCCTTATCTACTTTTAGAGAATACCTACTGTTAAAAGGTGGAGGAACAACTATGTATTTGTCTTATTCTTTAATTTTTTTCAAAATACCACATATGTGTCCAGTGGAAACTAGATTCTTCATAAACTCAACTTCAACTTGCGATGTGGTATTTCTCACCTCTTCTTCAATAACCATCTTCTTTAGTCCTTCAATTCAGTCGCATACCTCTCCAATGTCAGATAATTCTTGACTTGAGAAGACCTGGTATACTGGAATAAACTGGTCACGTTCAAAAGTTTCATCAGGCTTCTTCTTGTTGTTGTTCTTGATTTTTCTCAATACTTCTCTTCTTGGTGGCCTTACAGCATTGTAAGTAACCTTTATTCTAGTAAACCCTTCACATATGTCATATGACACATGTTCTCTTCTCATCTTCTAACTTAGTCTCTTCATTTTAGGTGTAGTAGGAGGCAATAATGGAAGTTGATCATTTGAGTCAGGCTTCTTTATCTTTCTATTTCTTTTTGCATCTTGGATTTCTTCATTTGAAACTTGATCACTGGAGTCAGTTAAATCATCCTTGTCCAACTCATCTTCATTGAAGTCATCTTCAGAAACTTGCACACCAATTGACTTTTCATCTTTCTTATCGTCTTTCAAAAAAAATTCTCGTTGTTCATCAACATTAAGTTTTTCATAATGTTCAATGAAATCTTCCTTGTCTTTGAACACATCTCTGAATTAGTTGATATATGCCTCCCTTTTATCCTTATCAACTTTTAGAGAATAGCTACTGTTAAAAGGTGGAGGAACAACTATGTATTTGTCTTCTTCTTTAATTTTTTCAAAATACCACATATGTGTCCAGTGGAAACTAGATTCTTCATAAACTCAACTTCAACTTGCGATGTGGTATTTCTCACCTATTCTTCAATAACTGTCACACCCTCAAAATCCAGCAACGGAGTTTCAAAGCTTCGTGTTGCGCCTCGCGAATCTGATCGGGTAAGCTGGCATGAATCGTGAGTTGCAATGCTCGCACTCGTCTGGGTTTATCTGTTTCTTTTCTGCTGAGGGCGTCGGCCACTACATTGGCCTTGCCAGGGTGGTACTTGATGGCACAATCATAATCTTTGAGCAGCTCGACCCAACAACGCTGTCGCATGTCCAGGTCCTTCTGATCGTAGATATGTTGGAGACTCTTGTGGTCGGTGTAAATGGTAAACTTGGTACCGTACAAGTAATGCCTCCATATCTTAAGAGCAAACACCACAGCTCCAAGTTCCAAATCATGGGTCGTGTAGTTCTTCTCGTGAATCCGTAGTTGTCGAGAGGCGTAAGCTATAACCTTCTTGAGTTGCATCAGCACACAACCAAGACCTTGTATCGATGCGTCACAGTGTACCTCAAAATTTTCCGTTCCCTCGGGGAGGGCTACAATAGGGGCGCTACAGAGTTTGGTTTTCAATAGTTGAAAAGCGGATTCTTGCGCGTCACCCCAATTGTACTTAGTGCCTTTGTGAGTCAAAGCGGTGAGGGGTTGAGCAATCTTTGAAAATCCCTCGATGAAACGCCGGTAGTAGCCGGCCAGTCCTAGGAATTGCCGCACCTCAGTCGGAGTCTTAGGTGCTTCCCAGTTTTTGATGGCCTCTACCTTACTGGGATCGACATGGATACCATTCTCGTTGATCACATGTCCTAAAAAGTGAACTTCGCGAAGCCAAAACTCACATTTCGAGAGTTTAGCATACAGTTGTTCCTTCTTCAATAATTCCAGAATTACCCTTAGGTGCTCTTCGTGGTCAGCCTCGTTCTTGGAGTAGACGAGAATATCATCGATGAAAACAATCACAAACTTGTCGAGGTACGCTTTGCATACTCGATTCATGAGATCCATAAATACGGCTGGTGCGTTGGTTAGGCCAAAAGGCATAACCGAAAACTCGTAGTGACCATACCGTGTTCTGAAAGCCGTCTTTTAGATATCTTCTTCGCGCACTCTAAGCTGATGGTAACCAGATCGCAGATCAATCTTCGAGTAGTAACTCGATCCTTGAAGCTGGTCAAACAAATCATCGATTCAGGGTAAAGGATAACGGTTCTTGACCGTCACCTTGTTCAACTCCCGGTAGTCGATACACATTCGGAAAGTCCCGTCCTTCTTTCTGACAAATAAGACAGGGGCTCCCCATGGTGATGAGCTAGGTCGGATAAAACCCTTATCCAACAAATCTTGCAACTGAGTGGACAGTTCCTGAAGCTCCGCCGGTACGAGCCGATACGGGGCTCGTGCTATGGGTGCTGCACTGGGTGTCAACTCGATTTGGAATTCGACTTGACGAATAAGAGGGAGTCCAGGCAAATCCTCCGGGAAAACTTCCGGAAAATCTCGCACAATCGGTATCTCTTCAATTCGCTTCTCCTCCGCGGGTTTCTCAACAATCTGCGCCAAAATTGCCGGATGACCCTATCGTAGATACCTCTGCGCCTTCATAAGGGTAATGAAGCTGGTGGTCATGCCGCTTCTCTCACCTCGGACCGAAATGATCTCGCCGGAAGGGGTAGTAATGTGAACTATCTTATCGTGACATATAATCTCCGCTCGGTTCTCGGATAACCAGTTCATGCCGACCACGACATCGAAACTACTATGCGTAAAAGGAATAAGGTCGATATCAAAGACATGACCTGACAGTTTTAACTTACATCCCGCAAGTACATGAGTCGTTAATATAGTCTTACCGTCAGCTAATTCAACAGGAAACTTAGCATCTAACGGAGTTGGAGTTAAGTCTAAGAGTTGGCTAAAGGCTTTCGACACAAAACTCCTATCAGCTCCAGTGTCAAACAATACAGAAGCAAAACAATCGTTCACAGGGAACTTACCAGTCACCACGTGCGGATCATTGCGGGCTTGACCCGACCCAATCACAAAAGCTCTTCCCTTGCCATTGCTTCCACCACTACTGCCACTTCCATTACACCCATTGTTGTCGTTCTGTTTCAGCTTGGGACAATCTTTCCAGAAATGACCTTCCTGCCCACATTCAAAACATCCCTTCGTCGTCATAGGTGGCTTAGGAGCACCCTTTGCCGCAAGGTCTCCTCTACATTCTTTCGCTTGGTGACCCATCTTTCCGCATCTTTGACACTTGACACGGTCACACTGGCCAACATGTTGATAATTGCACGTATTGCACTTCGGATATTTCCCAGCATATCCGCTCGAACCTTGCCCGCTACCGTTGTTATTGTTGTTGTGACTCTGGTTGTTAAAGCTCCGACTGAATTCGGGCTTACGGTAGTGTTGTTGCGGTGGGAGGTTCGAGGATGAGGATCTGGTGTTGTCAAACTTCCTCTTTCCGCTGCTCGGGTTGCTGTTGCTGTTGTTGTCATGACTCGGGTTGTCACGGGCCTTAGTGGTCGAACCCCTAGGTGGTAACGCACCTTGGGTCACAGCTTGATCCGTCAGTTTGTGAGCTAAACGGATCGCTTGTTGAATCGTGGCTGGTCTGGAAGACGTCACCATGCCCTGAATCTGCGGTGCTAACCCAGCAATGTACATTTCAATCCTCTTACTCGGCGGATCCACCATCCGCGGACACATCACAGCCAACTCGTGAGAACGAGTAGTGTAGGCTTCGATTTCTGAGCCCACTATCTTCAGTGACCAAAATTCTGACTCTAACTTCGAAATCTCCTCTCTCGGACAGTACTCCTCTCGCATCATGTTTTTGAACTCCTCCCAGTTCATAGCGTTAGCTAGTTCCAACCCAAGTATCTGCACGTTTGAATTCCACCAAGTGAGGGCAGAATCCTCAAGTGTTCCTGCAGCGAATTTGACCCTACTGGCAGGGGGACAATTACACATCTCAAAGGCCGACTCAGCCTTCTCAGCCCAACGCAGGAAGCCTATAGCTCCCTCAGTGCCCTTAAACGTACTGGGCTTGCAGTCAAGGTAATTCTTGAAGGTACACGTTCCACATGGACCTCTAGCTAGGTTCTGAACATGTGCGGCTAAAGCGGCCGCCGCATGGTCGTTCAGCAGAGTTTGGAGTTCATCTGCAGTCAAGTTGATGCTACCACGTCCGCGTCCAGCGTTTCTTCCAGCCATTTCCTAGAATCACAGTATAAAATGTTAAACATGAATTTTTCTTTCATATACAACACACCATACATGTAATAAAAAGATAGGTAAGAAAGAAATAAGAAACAACATCACGTCACAACCATATATTAATCTAATTAATAAATCATGATTAAAACCATTGTATTCGCTACAAAGTATTTCCAATCAATCCTTAAAATCATAGAAAATAATAGTTCGGATGGAGACAACCCCTCCATCTAGGTGTCATCATCACTAGATGTCATCATCTGAGGACACCTCTGAGTGTGCCTCCTCCTCAGCCGGTTCTTCCTCCGGTTCTTCTTCGGGTTCCTCCTCGGGATCTTCCTCGGGATCCTCCTCAGGCTCCTCTTCGGGGTCTTCTTCAGGTTCCTCTCTAGGCTCTGCCTCAGGTTCGGCTGCGTTCTGAGCAAGTTGCATTTGTAAGACATCGTAACGCTCTAAAGCTATCTCGGTTCGGGTCCTTGCTACTTGGAGTTGCTCTTGCAAGTCTATCATATCGGCTTGCATCTTCCTCATAATCTTCATCTGTTGATCACTAGCCTCTTGCATTTCCTTCATTGCCGCTGCCATGCGGGAAATCTCCTCCTTAGTCTCGGTTCCGTCTTTTAACAGTCCGGAAACGTTCGCTCTCATATAGCGCATGTAACCCACGTCACGCTCCAAGCATGAAACAACAGCTGCGAGAACTCGCTCTACAGGTTCGATTATGGGTGGCAGGGTGTTGGGGTAAGCAGGATGGTTCGGGTGAGGTAACGGGGGAACTTGTTCGCGATAGACCATACGTCTGATCATGTTAGGGTACCAATCCCAGCTAACGTCGTTTTCGTATATGCCTCCGGATAGGCGGTACCTCTTCGGTGCGGGAGCTTCGAGTTCCGGGACTATACGGGGTGGCGATGCGGTAGGTAACTGCGGTTCCTTCCCGTGAGCATGAGTCATCGCTTCAGATGATGATGAAGGTGGCGTCGACATTCCTACAGGTAAGCCGTGTATGCGCGCGCGTATGAGTGAAAGGGGTAAAGAGATAAGATAACAAAGACTACACAAATCTATGCAGTGCGTATTATTATAACTAATGGGTCGTCGCGGTTATAGTCTAGTATGCATGCAGCTTCTAGTTCGCTATAACCAATGGATCTGATACCAATCTGTCACACCCTCAAAATCCACCAACGGAGTTTTACCGTCAGAGGGTGTGAACTAACAGGATCGGAATCATCAGTTATATTCAAACCATAAAACAAAGTTTCAAAACCATGAAAACGTTTAAGAGTAAATAAATGCGGAAGCGTAAAAACCTTTAATCAAAAGTTGCGTCACGCAGGACGACTTAAAACCAATAATAACCGTTAAAAATAAGTTTGCATAAACAAAAGCGTTTTCAAGCAATGCATGTTCCTAAACCGCGCGCCCGCCTCGGCTACCTGAGAATAACATACTAAAAGTGTCAACACAAGGTTGGTGAGTTCACAAGTTTAAATAAAAATAAAGCGATTAGCGTTTGCGTTCAGCGTTTTGCGTCAAGCGTTTTGCGTTACAGCGTTTTGCGTTACAGCGTTTTGCGTTACCAGATAGTGTTATGTCAATTATATATCTATAGGTAGCTAGCCTATAAAGCAAGTATTACTAAGTGTTCGACAGCGAAGCTGACTGTTTATCAATTTGCCTTGCCACCAGGTCATCCAGACCATGGTATGTGTTTAGCCAAGATTACACCCGCTCGACATCCAGTCGAGTTTAGCGTTGGGTGGGGTTTGTCAAACCTAGTAGTACTACTCAACAGTGACTCGCTATTATCCAAATATTAACCGGTTCGATGTTATGAAGGACTTTAGTTTACGCGTTTGCCACTTAGTCTTTACAAGTGATATATAATCTATATTAACAAAATCTTAAATGCGTTTCGGAGTATGTTATCTCCCCCAAGTGAAAAGCGTTTAAAAACAGTTTAAAAGGGGAAAGTGAAACTCACTGTTTGCAAAGAAATTCCCAAACAAAATCACCAAGATGCGCGTCACAGAAAAACTCTCTCTAGCGTTCTAAAACAACAAAGAGATTTTTCTAAGTGTCGGAATATTATCGAGTCTCTAGACCCGGCACATAATACCTATACACATAACATGTTTCGTGTTTCGTTTGTGAATCGTGTGTGACTTTAACAAATGTATTTGTGATACATTACATGTGTAAGCAATTATATACGTGTCATGTATTCATAAAGTACATTACTAGCAATTACTCCCCGTAGGGGCATTTTGGTCAACAAGTAACAATTAACTAGCCACTATTCCCCATGAGGGCAATTTGGTCAAATCATGTCAATCAATTAGCAATTATTCCTCGCAAGGGTATTTTGGTCAAAACATAACAATTATATAGCAAGTATCATGTTTCATGCATTTTCACACAACTCAGCAGCTTGTTTCACCGAGACAGAAATTTTACTTGAAATATTGTACTATTCCACCGATCATAGCATCTCAATTAATTTACCAAAAATCATCACAGAAGCACATATGTCTTAGGTTTCCAGAACATATTTTATTATATTTTTATTCCACATAGTTTTCTCACAATCATCAAATCATTACAGCAAACTCATAACAGTCAAATTCATGCGCAACAGAATGTTATTTGAAATTCCCGTTAAACGAAAAATCCAATAAATGCAATACCACTTGGGTTAGGTTCCTAACTCAATGAGTCAACTTCCAGAAGTGGAACCAACCCAATTGGTCTCGTAGTTCATGAGATATAACATTTACAAAACAACCTAGCAGCAGGTCTAACAACTCAGCTTTGCACAACGTTTTTGTAAAATCAAAAAATTTAACTTCTACTTGTCCAAAAATTACAAGTTTATATTCTTTAGAAACTAGACTCAACTTAGTTTACTGTAGTATTAATAATCTCAACCAATTTTCAACTTTTCACCTCGTTGTCAATTTAACATCACTAACACATTCTGTCCAGAAACTGTTTGCATCCAAACTCAACATATTAACTATCTATGGACTATCATGCATTCATATGACACTCTAGACTCCATAAACACCATCCATGCATATCAATTACACATTACATACATGATTAGGGTTTTTGTTTGTACTCAAATCAAAGACACAACAATTAACGTGTAACAATATAAATTCTAGTTATCAAATCATTACACAATCAACAACAATCATATTGGTTACATGCACACATGAAAACGGCAACTAGGGTTTGTAGTTAACCCAACAAACATCAAAATCAAGGATAAAGGATGCATAGGATAGTCGATTATACCTTCCTAGCACCTAATTCTTCAATCAAGGGCTTGATTTGATGGTGTATATGTGAGTGTATGTCGACGGCAGCCAAGGGGAGGGGGCTTGGGTTTCCGATCGGGGTTAGGGAGAAGAGAAAATAAGGTTAGGGTTTAGTTATTAAGGATATATTTATAATAATAATAAGTTACACTCAAGTCCCTCCACTATCAATTGTTGTTTTTCTAACTTAAATAACTAGTTTACATCTTGAGTTAACGTTTATAACCATGTTATCACGTAACACATAAGTCTAACACATAATTATCACATAATTACTGTTTTGACGTTTTTCGTTTATTCATCAATCGTTTGCGTCAACTCGTTTGCGTTTCGGTGCAATTCCCGAAAGACTACACATGTAGTAAGTGTTAAGCGTCATTTAAACCCAAGTTTAAATGTAATGAAGTGTGCGTTATAGATTCAGTGATCTTAAGTTTGAATTGACGGAGTTGAGGTAACGGAGTTAACCTGAAATTGACGATTGTCACAATAACCATCTTCTTTAGTCCTTCAATCTCAGTCGCATACCTCTCCAATGTCAAATAATTCTTGACTTGAGAAGACATGGTATACTGGAATAAACTGGTCACGTTAAAAAGTTTCATCAGGCTTCTTCTTGTTGTTGTTCTTGATTTTTCTCAATGCTTCTCTTCTTGGTGGCCTTACAGCATTTTAAGTAACCTTTATTCTTGTAGACCCTTCACATATGTCAAATGACACACGTTCTTTTCTCATCTTCTAACTAAGTCTCTTCATTTTAGGTGTCGTAGGAGGCAATAATGGAAGTTGATCAACTGAGTCAGGCTTCTTTATCTTTCTATTTCTTTTTGCATCTTGGATTTCTTCATTTGAAACTTGATCACTGGAGTCAGTAAAATCATCCTTGTCCAACTCATCTTCATTGAAGTCATCTTCAGAAACTTGCACACCAACTGACTTTTCATCTTTCTTATCGTTTTTCAAAAAAATTCTCGTTGTTCATCAACATTAAGTTTTTCATAATGTTCAATGAAATCTTCTTTGTCTTTGAACACATCTCTGAAGTAGTAGATATATGCCTCCCTTTTATCCTTATCAACTTTTAGAGAATAGCTACTGTTAAAGGGTGGAGGAACAACTATGTATTTGTCTTCTTCTTTAATTTTTTCAAAATACCACATATGTGTCCAGCGGAAACTAGATTCTTCATAAACTCAACTTCAACTTGCGATGTGGTATTTCTCACCTCTTCTTCAATAACCATCTTCTTTAGTCCTTCAATCTCAGTCGCTTACCACTCCAATGTCAAATAATTCTTGACTTGAGAAGACATGGTATACTGGAATAACCTGGTCACGTTCAAAAGTTTCATTAGGCTTCTTCTTGTTGTTGTTCTTGATTTTTCTCAATACTTCTCTTCTTGGTGGCCTTACAGCATTGTAAGTAACCTTTATTCTTGTTGACCCTTCACATATGTCAAATGACACATGTTCTCTTCTCATCTTCTAACTTAGTCTCTTCATTTTAGGTGTAGTAGGAGGCAATAATGGAAGTTGATCAATTGAGTCAGGCTTCTTTATCTTTCTATTTCTTTTTGCATCTTGGATTTCTTCATTTGAAACTTGATCACTGGAGTCAGTTAAATCATCCATGTCCAACTCATCTTCATTTAAGTCATCTTCAGAAACTTGCACACCAATTGACTTTTCATCTTTCTTATCTTCTTTCAAAAAATATTCTCGTTGTTCATCAACATTAAGTTTTTCATAATGTTCAATGAAATCTTCCATGTCATTGAACACATCTCTGAATTAGTTGAGATATGCCTCCCTTTTATCCTTATCAACTTTTAGAGAATAGCTACTGTTAAAAGGTGGAGGAACAACTATGTATTTGTGTTCTTCTTTAATTTTTTCAAAATACCACATATGTGTCCAGTGGAAACTAGATTCTTCATAAACTCAACTTCAACTTGCGATGTGGTATTTCTCACCTCTTCTTCAATAACCATCTTCTTTAGTCCTTCAATCTCAGTCGCATACCTCTCCAATGTCAAATAATTCTTGACTTGAGAAGACATGGTATACTGGAATAAACTGGTCACGTTCAAAAGTTTCATTAGGCTTCTTCTTGTTGTTGTTCTTGATTTTTCTCAATACTTCTCTTCTTGGTGGCCTTACAGCATTGTAAGTAACCTTTATTCTTGTAGACCCTTCACATATGTCAAATGACACATGTTCTCTTCTCATTTTCTAACTTAGTCTCTTCATTTTAGGTGTAGTAGGAGGCAATAATGGAAGTTGATCAATTGAGTCAGGCTTCTTTATCTTTCTATTTCTTTTTGCATCTTGGATTTCTTCATTTGAAGCTTGATCACTGGAGTCAGTTAAATCATCCTTGTCCAACTCATCTTCATTGAAGTCATCTTCAGAAACTTGCACACCAATTGACTTTTCATCATTCTTATCGTCTTTCAACACAAATTCTCATTGTTCATCAACATTAAGTTTTTCATAATCTTCAATGAAATCTTCCTTGTCTTTGAACACATCTCTAAATTAGTTGATATATGCCTCCATTTTATCCCTATCAACTTTTAGAGAATAGCTACTGTTAAAAGGTGGAGGAACAACTATGTATTTGTCTTCTTCTTTAATTTTTTTCAAAATACCACATATGTGTCCAGTGGAAACTAGATTCTTCAGAAACTCAACTTCAAGTTGCGATGTGGTATTTCTCACCTCTTATTCAATAACCATCTTCTTTAGTCCTTCAATCTCAGTCGCATACCTCTCCAATGTCAAATAATTCTTGACTTGAGAAGACATGGTATACTGGAATAAACTGATCACTTTCAAAAGTTTCATTAGGCTTCTTCTTGTTGTTGTTCTTGATTTTTCTAAATACTTCTTTTCTTGGTGGCCTTACAGCATTGTAAGTAACTTTATTCTTGTAGACCCTTCACATATGTCAAATGACACATGTTCTCTTCTCATCTTCTAACTTAGTCTCTTCATTTAAGGTGTAGTAGAAGGCAATAATGGAAGTTGATCAATTGTGTCAGGCTTCTTTATATTTCTATTTCTTTTTGCATCTTGGATTTCTTCATTTGAAACTTGATCACTGGAGTCAGTTAAATCATTCTTGTCCAAATCATCTTCATTGAAGTCATCTTCAGAAACTTGCACACCAATTGACTTTTCATCTTTCTTATCGTCTTTCAAAAAAAATTCTCGTTGTTCATCAACAATAAGTTTTTCATAATGTTCAATGAAATCTTCCTTGTCTTTGAACACATCTTTGAATTAGTTGATATATGCCTCCCTTTTATCCTTATCAACTTTTAGAGAATAACTACTGTTAAAAGGTGGAGGAACAACTATGTATTTGTCTTCTTCTTTAATTTTTTCAAAATACCACATATGTGTCCAGTGGAAACTAGATTCTTCATAAACTCAACTTCAACTTGCGATGTGGTATTTATCACCTATTCTTCAATAACCATCTTCTTTAGTCCTTCAATCTCAGTCGCATACCTCTCCAATGTCAAATAATTCTTGACTTGAGAAGACATGGTATACTGGAATAAACTGGTCACTTTCAAAAGTTTCATTAGGCTTCTTCTTGTTGTTGTTCTTGATTTTTCTAAATACTTCTCTTCTTGGTGGCCTTACAGCATTGTAAGTAACCATTATTCTTGTAGACCCTTCACATATGTCAAATGACACATGTTCTCTTCTCATCTTCTAACTTAGTCTCTTCATTTTAGGTGTAGTAGGAGGCAATAATGGAAGTTGATCAATTGAGTCAGGCTTCTTTATCTTTCTATTTCTTTTTGCATCTTGGATTTCTTCTTTTGATACTTGATCACTGGAGTCAATTAAATCATCCTTGTCCAAATCATCTTCATTGAAGTCATCTTCAGAAACATGCACACCAATTGACTTTTCATCTTTCTTATCGTCTTTCAACACAAATTCTCGTTGTTCATCAACATTAAGTTTTGCATAATGTTCAATGAAATCTTCCTTGTCTTTGAACACATCTCTGAATTAGTTGATATATGCCTCCCTTTTATCCTTATCAACTTTTAGAGAATAGCTACTGTTAAAAGGTGGAGGAACAACTATGTATTTGTCTTCTTCTTTAATTTTTTCAAAATACCACATATGTGTCCAGTGGGAACTTGATTCTTCATAAACTCAACTTCAAGTTGGGATGTGGTATTTCTCACCACTTATTCAATAACCATCTTCTTTAGTCCTTCAATCTCAGTCGCATACCTCTCCAATGTCAAATAATTCTTGACTTAAAAAGGCATGGTATACTGGAATAAACTGGTCACTTTCAAAAGTTTCATTAGGCTTCTTCTTGTTGTTCATGATTTTTCTAAATACTTCTCTTCTTGGTGGCCTTTCAACATTGTAAGTAACCTTTATTCTTGTAGACCCTTCACATATGTTAAATGACACACGTTCTCTTCTCATCTTCTAACTTAGTCTCTTCATTTTAGGTGTAGTAGGAGGCAATAATGGAAGTTGATCAATTGACTCAGGCTTCTTTATCTTTCTATTTCTTTTTGCATCTTGGATTTCTTCTTTTGAAACTTGATCACTGGAGTCAATTAAATCATCCTTGTCCAAATCATCTTCATTGAAGTCATCTTTAGAAACTTGCACACCTATTGACTTTTCATCTTTCTTATCGTCTTTCAACACAAATTCTCGTTGTTCATCAACATTAAGTTTTTCATAATGTTCAATGAAATCTTCCTTGTCTTTGAACACATCTCTGAATTAGTTGATATATGCCTCCCTTTTATCCTTATCAACTTTTAGAGAATACCTACTGTTAAAAGGTGGAGGAACAACTATGTATTTGTCTTCTTCTTTAATTTTTTCAAAATACCACATATGTGTCCAGTGGAAACTAGATTCTTCATAAACTCAACTTCAATTTGTGATGTGGTATTTCTTACCTCTTCTTCAATAACCATCTTCTTTAGTCCTTCAATATCAGTCGCATACCTCTCCAATGTCAAATAATTCTTGACTTGAGAAGACATGGTATACTGGAATAAACTGGTCACGTTCAAAAGTTTCATTAGGCTTCTTCTTGTTGTTGTTCTTGATTTTTCTAAATACTTCTCTTCTTGGTGGCCTTACAACATTGTAAGTAACCTTTATTCTTGTAGACCCTTCACATATGTAAAATGACACACGTTCTCTTCTCATCTTCTAACTTAGTCTCTTCATTTTTGGTGTAGTAGGAGGCAATAATGGAAGTTGATCAACTGAGTCAAGCTTCTTTATCTTTCTATTTCTTTTTGCATCTTGGATTTCTTCTTTTGATACTTGATCACTGGAGTCAATTAAATCATCCTTGTCCAAATCATCTTCATTGAAGTCATCTTCAGAAACATGCACACCAATTGACTTTTCATCTTTCTTATCGTCTTTCAACACAAATTCTAGTTGTATATCAACATTAAGTTTTTCATAATGTTCTGAAATCTTCCTCGCTTTGAACACATCTCTGAATTAGTTGAGATATGCCTCCCTTTTAACCCTATCAACTTTTAGAGTATAGCTACTGTTAAAAGGTGGAGGAACAACTATGTATTTGTCTTCTTCTTTAATTTTTTCAAAATACCACATATGTGTCCAGTGGAAACTAGATTCTTCATAAACTCAACTTTAATTTGCGATGTGGTAATTCTCACCTCTTCTTCAATAACCATCTTCTTTAGTCCTTTAATATCAGTCGCATACCTCTCCAATGTCAAATAATTCTTGACATGAGAAGACAAGGTATACTGGAATAAACTGGTCACGTTAAAAAGTTTCATCAGGCTTCTTCTTGTTGTTGTTCTTGATTTTTCTCAATACTTCTCTTCTTGGTGGCCTTACAGCATTTTAAGTAACCTTTATTCTTGTAGACCCTTCACATATGTCAAATGACACATGTTCTCTTCTTATCTTCTAACTTAGTCTCTTCATTTAAGGTGTAGTAGAAGGCAATAATGGAAGTTGATCAATTGTGTCAGGCTTCTTTATCATTCTATTTCTTATTGCATCTTAGATTTCTTCATTTGAAGCTTGATCACTGGAGTCAGTTAAATCATCCTTGTCCAACTCATCTTCATTGAATTCATCTTCAGAAACTTGCACACCAATTGACTTTTCATCTTTCTTATCGTCTTTCAACACAAATTCTCGTTGTTCATCAACATTAAGTTTTTCATAATGTTCAATGAAATCTTCCTTGTCTTTGAACACATCTCTGAAATAGTTGATATATGCCTCCCTTTTATCCTTATCAACTTTTAGAGAATAGCTACTGTTAAAAGGTGGAGGAACAACTATGTATTTGTCTTCTTCTTTAATTTTTTCAAAATACCACATATGTGTCCAGTGGAAACTAGATTCTTCATAAACTCAACTTCAAGTTGGGATGTGGTATTTCTCACCACTTATTCAATAACCATCTTCTTTAGTCCTTCAATCTCAGTCGCATACCTCTCCAATGTCAAATAATTCTTGACTTAAAAAGGCATGGTTTACTGGAATAAACTGGTCACTTTCAAAAGTTTCATTAGGCTTCTTCTTGTTGTTCATGATTTTTCTAAATACTTCTCTTCTTGGTGGCCTTTTAACATTGTAAGTAACCTTTATTCTTGTAGACCCTTCACATATGTTAAATGACACACGTTCTCTTCTCATCTTCTAACTTAGTCTCTTCATTTTAGGTGTAGTAGGAGGCAATAATGGAAGTTGATCAATTGACTCAGGCTTCTTTATCTTTCTATTTCTTTTTGCATCTTGTATTTCTTCTTTTGAAACTTGATCACTGGAGTCAATTAAATCATCCTTGTCCAAATCATCTTCATTGAAGTCATCTTTTGAAACTTGCACACCTATTGACTTTTCATCTTTCTTATCGTCTTTCAACACAAATTCTCGTTGTTCATCAACATTAAGTTTTTCATAATGTTCAATGAAATCTTCCTTGTCCTTGAACACATCTCTGAATTAGTTGATATATGCCTCCCTTTTATCCTTATCAACTTTTAGAGAATACCTACTGTTAAAAGGTGGAGGAACAACTATGTATTTGTCTTCTTCTTTAATTTTTTCAAAATACCACATATGTGTCCAGTGGAAACTAGATTCATCATAAACTCAACTTCAATTTGTGATGTGGTATTTCTTACCTCTTCTTCAATAACCATCTTCTTTAGTCCTTCAATATCAGTCGCATACCTCTCCAATGTCAAATAATTCTTGACTTGAGAAGACATGGTATACTGGAATAAACTGGTCACGTTCAAAAGTTTCATTAGGCTTCTTCTTGTTGTTGTTCTTGATTTTTCTAAATACTTCTCTTCTTGGTGGCCTTACAACATTGTAAGTAACCTTTATTCTTGTAGACCCTTCACATATGTAAAATGACACACGTTCTCTTCTCATCTTCTAACTTAGTCTCTTCATTTTTGGTGTAGTAGGAGGCAATAATGGAAGTTGATCAACTGAGTCAGGCTTCTTTATCTTTCTATTTCTTTTTGCATCTTGGATTTCTTCTTTTGATACTTGATCACTGGAGTCAATTAAATCATCCTTGTCCAAATCATCTTCATTGAAGTCATCTTCAGAAACATGCACACCAATTGACTTTTCATCTTTCTTATCGTCTTTCAACACAAATTCTCGTTGTTTATCAACATTAAGTTTTTCATAATGTTCTGAAATCTTCCTCGCTTTGAACACATCTCTGAATTAGTTGAGATATGCCTCCCTTTTAACCCCATCAACTTTTAGAGTATAGCTACTGTTAAAAGGTGGAGGAACAACTATGTATTTGTCTTCTTCTTTAATTTTTTCAAAATACCACATATGTGTCCAGTGGAAACTAGATTCTTCATAAACTCAACTTTAATTTGCGATGTGGTAATTCTCACCTCTTCTTCAATAACCATCTTCTTTAGTCCTTTAATATCAGTCGCATACCTCTCCAATGTCAAATAATTCTTGACATGAGAAGACATGGTATACTGGAATAAACTGGTCACGTTAAAAAGTTTCATCAGGCTTCTTCTTGTTGTTGTTCTTGATTTTTCTCAATACTTCTCTTCTTGGTGGCCTTACAGCATTTTAAGTAACCTTTATTCTTGTAGACCCTTCACATATGTCAAATGACACATGTTCTCTTCTTATCTTCTAACTTAGTCTCTTCATTTAAGGTGTAGTAGAAGGCAATAATGGAAGTTGATCAATTGTGTCAGGCTTCTTTATCATTCTATTTCTTATTGCATCTTAGATTTCTTCATTTGAAGCTTGATCACTGGAGTCAGTTAAATCATCCTTGTCCAACTCATCTTCATTGAATTCATCTTCAGAAACTTGCACACCAATTGACTTTTCATCTTTCTTATCGTCTTTCAACACAAATTCTCGTTGTTCATCAACATTAAGTTTTTCATAATGTTCAATGAAATCTTCCTTGTCTTTGAAAACATCTCTGAAATAGTTGATATATGCCTCTCTTTTATCCTTATCAACTTTTAGAGAATATCTACTGTTAAAAGGTGGAGGAACAACTATGTATTTGTTTTCTTCTTTAATTTTTTCAAAATACCACATATGTGTCCAGTGGAAACTAGATTCTTCATAAACTCAACTTCAATTTGTGATGTGGTATTTCTAACCTCTTCTTCAATAACCATCTTCTTTAGTCCTTCAATATCAGTCGCATACCTCTCCAATGTCAAATAATTCTTGACTTGAGAAGACATGGTATACTGGAATAAACTGGTCACGTTCAAAAGTTTCATTAGGCTTCTTCTTGTTGTTGTTCTTGATTTTTCTAAATACTTCTCTTCTTGGTGGCCTTTTAACATTGTAAGTAACCTTTATTCTTGTAGACCCTTCACATATGTTAAATGACACACGTTCTCTTCTCATCTTCTAACTTAGTCTCTTCATTTTAGGTGTAGTAGGAGGCAATAATGGAAGTTGATCAATTGACTCAGGCTTCTTTATCTTTCTATTTCTTTTTGCATCTTGGATTTCTTCTTTTGAAACTTGATCACTGGAGTCAATTAAATCATCCTTGTCCAAATCATCTTCATTGAAGTCATCTTTAGAAACTTGCACACCTATTGACTTTTCATCTTTCTTATCGTCTTTCAACACAAATTCTCGTTGTTCATCAACATTAAGTTTTTCATAATGTTCAATGAAATCTTCCTTGTCTTTGAACACATCTCTGAATTAGTTGATATATGCCTCCCTTTTATCCTTATCAACTTTTAGAGAATACCTACTGTTAAAAGGTGGAGGAACAACTATGTATTTGTCTTCTTCTTTAATTTTTTCAAAATACCACATATGTGTCCAGTGGAAACTAGATTCTTCATAAACTCAACTTCAATTTGTGATGTGGTATTTCTTACCTCTTCTTCAATAACCATCTTCTTTAGTCCTTCAATATCAGTCGCATACCTCTCCAATGTCAAATAATTCTTGACTTGAGAAGACATGGTATACTGGAATAAACTGGTCACGTTCAAAAGTTTCATTAGGCTTCTTCTTGTTGTTGTTCTTGATTTTTCTAAATACTTCTCTTCTTGGTGGCCTTACAACATTGTAAGTAACCTTTATTCTTGTAGACCCTTCACATATGTAAAATGACACACGTTCTCTTCTCATCTTCTAACTTAGTCTCTTCATTTTTGGTGTAGTAGGAGGCAATAATGGAAGTTGATCAACTGAGTCAGGCTTCTTTATCTTTCTATTTCTTTTTGCATCTTGGATTTCTTCTTTTGATACTTGATCACTGGAGTAAATTAAATCATCCTTGTCCAAATCATCTTCATTGAAGTCATCTTCAGAAACATGCACACCAATTGACTTTTCATCTTTCTTATCGTCTTTCAACACAAATTCTCGTTGTTTATCAACATTAAGTTTTTCATAATGTTCTGAAATCTTCCTCGCTTTGAACACATCTCTGAATTAGTTGAGATATGCCTCCCTTTTAACCCTATCAACTTTTAGAGTATAGCTACTGTTAAAAGGTGGAGGAACAACTATGTATTTGTCTTCTTCTTTAATTTTTTCAAAATACCACATATGTGTCCAGTGGAAACTAGATTCTTCATAAACTCAACTTTAATTTGCGATGTGGTAATTCTCACCTCTTCTTCAATAACCATCTTCTTTTGTCCTTTAATATCAGTCGCATACCTCTCCAATGTCAAATAATTCTTGACATGAGAAGACATGGTATACTGGAATAAACTGGTCACGTTAAAAAGTTTCATCAGGCTTCTTCTTGTTGTTGTTCTTGATTTTTCTCAACACTTCTCTTCTTGGTGGCCTTACAGCATTTTAAGTAACCTTTATTCTTGTAGACCCTTCACATATGTCAAATGACACATGTTCTCTTCTTATCTTCTAACTTAGTCTCTTCATTTAAGGTGTAGTAGAAGGCAATAATGGAAGTTGATCAATTGTGTCAGGCTTCTTTATCATTCTATTTCTTATTGCATCTTAGATTTCTTCATTTGAAGCTTGATCACTGGAGTCAGTTAAATCATCCTTGTCCAACTCATCTTCATTGAATTCATCTTCAGAAACTTGCACACCAATTGACTTTTCATCTTTCTTATCGTCTTTCAACACAAATTCTCGTTGTTCATCAACATTAAGTTTTTCATAACGTTCAATGAAATCTTCCTTGTCTTTGAACACATCTCTGCATTAGTTGATATATGCCTCCCTTTTATCCTTATCAACTTTTAGAGAATAGCTACTGTTAAAAGGTGGAGGAACAACTATGTATTTGTCTTTTTCTTTAATTTTTTCAAAATACCACATATGTGTCCAGTGGAAACTAGATTCTTCATAAACTCAACTTCAAGTTGGGATGTGGTATTTCTCACCACTTATTCAATAACCATCTTCTTTAGTCCTTCAATCTCAGTCGCATACCTCTCCAATGTCAAATAATTCTTGACTTAAAAAGGCATGGTATACTGGAATAAACTGGTCACTTTCAAAAGTTTCATTAGGCTTCTTCTTGTTGTGGTTCATGATTTTTCTAAATACTTCTCTTCTTGGTGGCCTTTCAACATTGTAAGTAACCTTTATTCTTGTAGACCCTTCACATATGTTAAATGACACACGTTCTCTTCTCATCTTCTAACTTAGTCTATTCATTTTAGGTGTAGTAGGAGGCAATAATGGAAGTTGATCAATTGACTCAGGCTTCTTTATCTTTCTATTTCTTTTTACATCTTGGATTTCTTCATTTGAAACTTGATCACTGGAGTCAATTAAATCATCCTTGTCCAAATCTTCTTCATTGAAGTCATCTTCAGAAACTTGCACACCAATTGACTTTTCATCTTTCTTATCGTCTTTCAAAAAAAACTCTCGTTGTTCATCAACATTAAGTTTTTCGTAATGTTCAATAAAATCTTCCTTGTCTTTGAACACATCTCTGAATTAGTTGAGATATGCCTCCCTTTTATCCTTATCAACTTTTAGAGAATAGCTACTGTTAAAATGTGGAGGAACAACTATGTATTTGTCTTCTTCTTTAATTTTTTCAAAATACCACATATGTGTCCATTGGAAACTAGATTCTTCATAAACTCAACTTCAACTTGCGATGTGGTATTTCAACCCTCCTCTTCAATAACCATCTTCTTTAGTCCTTCATATCAGTCACAAACCTCTCCAATGTCAAATAATTCTTGACTTGAGAAGACATGGTATACTGGAATAAACTGGTCATGTTCAAAAGTTTCATTAGGCTTCTTCTTGTTGTTGTTCTTGATTTTTCTCAATACTTCTCTTCTTAGTGGCCTTACAACATTGTAAGTAACCTTTATTCTTGTAGACCCTTCACATATGTCAAATGACACACGTTCTCTTCTCATCTTCTAACTTAGTCTCTTCATTTTTGGTGTAGTAGGAGGCAATAATGGATGTTGATCAACTGAGTCAGGCTTGTTTATCTTTCTATTTCTTTTTGCATCTTGGATTTCTTCATTTGAAACTTGATCACTGGAGTCAGTTAAATCATCCTTGTCCAATCATCTTAATTGAAGTCATCTTCACAAACATGCACACCAAGTGACTTTTCATCTTTCTTATCGTCTTTCAACACAAATTCTCGTTGTTCATCAACATTAAGTTTTTCATAATGTTCAATGAAATCTTCCTTGTCTTTGAACACATCTCTGAATTAGTTGATATATGCCTCCCTTTTATCCTTATCAACTTTTAGAGAATACCTACTGTTAAAAGGTGCGGGAACAACTATGTATTTGTCTTCTTCTTTAATTTTTTAAAAATACCACATATGTGTCCAGTGGAAACTAGATTCTTCATAAACTCAACTTCAATTTGCGATGTGGTATTTCTCACCTCTTCTTCAATAACCATCTTCTTTAGTCCTTCAATATAAGTCGCATACCTCTCCAATGTCAAATAATTCTTGACTTGAGAAGACATGGTATACTGGAATAAACTGGTCACGTTCAAAAGTTTCATTAGGCTTCTTCTTGTTGTTGTTCTTGATTTTTCTAAATACTTCTCTTCTTGGTGGCCTTACAACATTGTAAGTAACCTTTATTCTTGTAGACCCCTCACATATGTTAAATGACACACGTTCTCTTCTCATCTTCTACCTTAGTCTCTTCATTTTAGGTGTAGTAGGAGGCAATAATGGAAGTTGATCAATTGACTCAGGCTTCTCTATCTTTCTATTTCTTTTTGCATCTTGGATTTCTTCATTTGAAACTTGATCATTGGAGTCAATTAAATCATCCTTGTCCAAATCATCTTCATTGAAGTCATCTTCAGAAACTTGCACACCAATTGACTTTTCATCTTTCTTATCGTCTTTCAAAAAAAATTCTCGTTGTTCATCAACATTAAGTTTTTCATAATGTTCAATGAAATCTTCCTTGTCTTTGAACACATCTCTGAATTAGTTGATATATGCCTCCCTTTTATCCTTATCAACTTTTAGAGAATAGCTACTGTTAAAATGTGGAGGAACAACTATGTATTTGTCTTCTTCTTTAATTTTTTCAAAATACCACATATGTGTCCAGTGGAAACTAGATTCTTCATAAACTCAACTTTAATTTGCGATGTGGTAATTCTCACCTCTTCTTCAATAACCATCTTCTTTAGTCCTTTAATATCAGTCGCATACCTCTCCAATGTCAAATAATTCTTGACATGAAAAGACATGGTATACTGGAATAAACTGGTCACGTTAAAAAGTTTCATCAGGCTTCTTCTTCTTGTTGTTCTTGATTTTTCTCAATACTTCTCTTCTTGGTGGCCTTACAGCATTTTAAGTTACCTTTATTCTTGTAGACCCTTCACATATGTCAAATGACACATGTTCTCTTCTTATCTTCTAACTTAGTCTCTTCATTTAAGGTGTAGTAGAAGGCAATAATGGAAGTTGATCAATTGTGTCAGGCTTCTTTATCATTCTATTTCTTATTGCATCTTAGATTTCTTCATTTGAAGCTTGATCACTGGAGTCAGTTAAATCATCCTTGTCCAACTCATCTTCATTGAATTCATCTTCAGAAACTTGCACACCAATTGACTTTTCATCTTTCTTATCGTCTTTCAACACAAATTCTCGTTGTTCATCAACATTAAGTTTTTCATAATGTTCAATGAAATCTTCCTTGTCTTTGAACACAACTCTGAATTAGTTGATATATGCCTCCATTTTATCCCTATCAACTTTTAGAGAATAGCTACTGTTAAAGGGTGGAGGAACAACTATGTATTTGTCTTCTTCTTTAATTTTTTTCAAAATACCACATATGTGTCCAATGGAAACTAGATTCTTCATAAACTCAACTTCAAGTTGGGATGTGGTATTTCTCACCACTTATTCAATAACCATCTTCTTTAGTCCTTCAATCTCAGTCGCATACCTCTCCAATGTCAAATAATTCTTGACTTAAAAAGGCATGGTATACTGGAATAAACTGGTCACTTTCAAAAGTTTCATTAGGCTTCTTCTTGTTGTTGTTCATGATTTTTCTAAATACTTCTCTTCTTGGTGGCCTTTCAACATTGTAAGTAACCTTTATTCTTGTAGACCCTTCACATATGTTAAATGACACACGTTCTCTTCTCATCTTCTAACTTAGTCTTTTCATTTTAGGTGTAGTAGGAGGCAATAATGGAAGTTGATCAATTGACTCAGGCTTCTTTATCTTTCTATTTCTTTTTGCATCTTGGATTTCTTCATTTGAAACTTGATCACTGGAGTCAATTAAATCATCCTTGTCCAAATCATCTTCATTGAAGTCATCTTCAGAAACTTGCACACCAATTGACTTTTCATCTTTCTTATCGTCTTTCAAAAAAAATTCTCGTTGTTCATCAACATTAAGTTTTTCATAATGTTCAATAAAATCTTCCTTGTCTTTGAACACATCTCTGAATTAGTTGAGATATGCCTCCCTTTTATCCTTATCAACTTTTAGAGAATAGCTACTGTTAAAATGTGGAGGAACAACTATGTATTTGTCTTCTTCTTTAATTTTTTCAAAATACCACATATGTGACCATTGGAAACTAGATTCTTCATAAACTCAACTTCAACTTGCGATGTGGTATTTCAACCCTCTTCTTCAATAACCATCTTCTTTAGTCCTTCAATATCAGTCGCATACCTCTCCAATGTCAAATAATTCTTGACTTGAGAAGACATGGTATACTGGAATAAACTGATCACGTTCAAAAGTTTCATTAGGCTTCTTCTTGTTGTTGTTCTTGATTTTTCTAAATACTTCTCTTCTTGGTGGCCTTACAACATTGTAAGTAACCTTTATTCTTGTAGACCCTTCACATATGTAAAATGACACACGTTCTCTTCTCATCTTCTAACTTAGTCTCTTCACTTTTGGTGTAGTAGGAGGCAATAATGGAAGTTGATCAACTGAGTCAGGCTTCTTTATCTTTCTATTTCTTTTTGCATCTTGGATTTCTTCTTTTGAAACTTGATCACTGGAGTCAATTAAATCATCCTTGTCCAAATCATCTTCATTGAAGTCATCTTTAGAAACTTGCACACCTATTGACTTTTCATCATTCTTATCGTCTTTCAACACAAATTCTCGTTGTTCATCAACATTAAGTTTTTCATAATGTTCAATGAAATCTTCCTTGTCTTTGAACACATCTCTGAATTAGTTGATATATGCCTCCCTTTTATCCTTATCAACTTTTAGAGAATACCTACTGTTAAAAGGTGGAGGAACAACTATGTATTTGTCTTCTTCTTTAATTTTTTAAAAATACCACATATGTGTCCAGTGGAAACTAGATTCTTCATAAACTCAACTTCAATTTGTGATGTGGTATTTCTCACCTCTTCTTCAATAACCATCTTCTTTAGTCCTTCAATATCAGTCGCATACCTCTCCAATGTCAAATAATTCTTGACTTGAGAAGACATGGTATACTGGAATAAACTGGTCACGTTCAAAAGTTTCATTAGGCTTCTTCTTGTTGTTGTTCTTGATTTTTCTAAATACTTCTCTTCTTGGTGGCCTTACAACATTGTAAGTAACCTTTATTCTTGTAGTCCCTTCACATATGTAAAATGACACACGTTCTCTTCTCATCTTCTAACTTAGTCTCTTCATTTTTGGTGTAGTAGGAGGCAATAATGGAAGTTGATCAACTGAGTCAGGCTTCTTTATCTTTCTATTTCTTTTTGCATCTTGGATTTCTTCTTTTGATACTTGATCACTGGAGTCAATTACATCATCCTTGTCCAAATCATCTTCATTGAAGTCATCTTCAGAAACATGCACACCAATTGACTTTTCATCTTTCTTATCGTCTTTCAACACAAATTCTCGTTGTTTATCAACATTAAGTTTTTCATAATGTTCTGAAATCTTCCTCGCTTTGAACACATCTCTGAATTAGTTGAGATATGCCTCCCTTTTAACCCTATCAACTTTTAGAGTATAGCTACTGTTAAAAGGTGGAGGAACAACTATGTATCTGTCTTCTTCTTTAATTTTTTCAAAATACCACATATGTGTCCAGTGGAAACTAGATTCTTCATAAACTAACTGCAATTTGCGATGTGGTATTTCTCACCTCTTCTTCAATAACCATCTTCTTTAGTCCATCAATATCAGTCGCATACCTCTCCAATGTCAAATATTTCTTGACTTGAGAAGACATTGTATACTGGAATAAACTGGTCACTTTCATAAGTTTCATTAGGCTTCTTCTTGTTGTTGTTCTTGATTTTTCTAAATACTTCTCTTCTTGGTGGCCTTACAACATTGTAAGTAACCTTTATTCTTGTAGACCCTTCACATATGTAAAATGACACACGTTCTCTTCTCATCTTCTAACTTAGTCTCTTCACTTTTGGTGTAGTAGGAGGCAATAATGGAAGTTGATCAACTGAGTCAGGCTTCTTTATCTTTCTATTTCTTTTTGCATCTTGGATTTCTTCTTTTGAAACTTGATCACTGGAGTCAATTAAATCATCCTTGTCCAAATCATCTTCATTGAAGTCATCTTTAGAAACTTGCACACCTATTGACTTTTCATCATTCTTATCGTCTTTCAACACAAATTCTCGTTGTTCATCAACATTAAGTTTTTCATAATGTTCAATGAAATCTTCCTTGTCTTTGAACACATCTCTGAATTAGTTGATATATGCCTCCCTTTTATCCTTATCAACTTTTAGAGAATACCTACTGTTAAAAGGTGGAGGAACAACTATGTATTTGTCTTCTTCTTTAATTTTTTCAAAATACCACATATGTGTCCAGTGGAAACTAGATTCTTCATAAACTCAACTTCAATTTGTGATGTGGTATTTCTCACCTCTTCTTCAATAACCATCTTCTTTAGTCCTTCAATATCAGTCGCATACCTCTCCAATGTCAAATAATTCTTGACTTGAGAAGACATGGTATACTGGAATAAACTGGTCACGTTCAAAAGTTTCATTAGGCTTCTTCTTGTTGTTGTTCTTGATTTTTCTAAATACTTCTCTTCTTGGTGGCCTTACAACATTGTAAGTAACCTTTATTCTTGTAGACCCTTCACATATGTAAAATGACACACGTTCTCTTCTCATCTTCTAACTTAGTCTCTTCATTTTTGGTGTAGTAGGAGGCAATAATGGAAGTTGATCAACTGAGTCAGGCTTCTTTATCTTTCTATTTATTTTTGCATCTTGGATTTCTTCTTTTGATACTTGATCACTGGAGTCAATTACATCATCCTTGTCCAAATCATCTTCATTGAAGTCATCTTCAGAAACATGCACACCAATTGACTTTTCATCTTTCTTATCGTCTTTCAACACAAATTCTCGTTGTTTATCAACATTAAGTTTTTCATAATGTTCTGAAATCTTCCTCGCTTTGAACACATCTCTGAATTAGTTGAGATATGCCTCCCTTTTAACCCTATCAACTTTTAGAGTATAGCTACTGTTAAAAGGTGGAGGAACAACTATGTATCTGTCTTCTTCTTTAATTTTTTCAAAATACCACATATGTGTCCAGTGGAAACTAGATTCTTCATAAACTAACTTCAATTTGCGATGTGGTATTTCTCACCTCTTCTTCAATAACCATCTTCTTTAGTCCATCAATATCAGTCGCATACCTCTCCAATGTCAAATAATTCTTGACTTGAGAAGACATGGTATACTGGAATAAACTGGTCACGTTCATAAGTTTCATTAGGCTTCTTCTTGTTGTTGTTCTTGATTTTGCTAAATACTTCTCTTCTTGGTGGCCTTACAACATTGTAAGTAACCTTTATTCTTGTAGACCCTTCACATATGTAAAATGACACACGTTCTCTTCTCATCTTCTAACTTAGTCTCTTCATTTTTGGTGTAGTAGGAGGCAATAATGGAAGTTGATCAACTGAGTCAGGCTTTTTATCTTTCTATTTCTTTTTGCATCTTGGATTTCTCTTTTGAAACTTGATCACTAGAGTCTATTAAATCATCCTTGTCCAAATCATCTTCATTGAAGTCATCTTTAGAAACTTGCACACCTATTGACTTTTCATCTTTCTTATCGTCTTTCAACACAAATTCTCGTTGTTAATCAACATTAAGTTTTTAATAATGTTCAATGAAATCTTCCTTGTCTTTGAACACATCTCTGAATTAGTTGATATATGCCTCCCTTTTATCCTTATCAACTTTTAGAGAATACCTACTGTTAAAAAGTGGAGGAACAACTATGTATTTGTCTTCTTCTTTAATTTTTTCAAAATACCACAAATGTGTCCAGTGGAAACTAGATTCTTCATAAACTCAACTTTAATTTGCGATGTGGTAATTCTCACCTCTTCTTCAATAACCATCTTCTTTAGTACTTCAATATCAGTCGCATACCTCTCCAATGTCTAATAATTCTTGACATGAGAAGACATTGTATTCTGGAATAAACTGGTCACGTTCAAAAGTTTCATTAGGCTTCTTCTTGATGTTGTTCTTGATTTTTCTCAATACTTCTCTTCTTGGTGGCCTTACAGCATTGTAAGTAACCTTTATTCTTGTAGACCCTTCACATATGTCAAATGACATATGTTCTCTTCTCATCTTCTAACTTAGTCTGTTCATTTTAGGTGTAGTAGGAGGCAATAATGGAAGTTGATCAATTGACTCAGGCTTCTTTATCTTTCTATTTCTTTTTGCATCTTGGATTTCTTCATTTGAAACTTGATCACTGGAGTCAATTAAATCATCCTTGTCCAAATCATCTTCATTGATGTCATCTTCAGAAACTTGCACACCAATTGACTTTTCATCTTTCTTATCGTCTTTCAAAAAAAATTCTCGTTGTTCATCAACATTAAGTTTTTCATAATGTTCAATAAAATCTTCCTTGTCTTTGAACACATCTCTGAATTAGTTGATATATGCCTCCCTTTTATCCTTATCAACTTTAAGAGAATAGCTACTGTTAAAATGTGGAGGAACAACTATGTATTTGTCTTCTTCTTTAATTTTTCAAAATACCACATATGTGTCCAGTGGAAACTTGATTCTTCATAAACTCAACTTCAACTTGCGATGTGGTATTTCAACCCTCTTCTTCAATAACCATCTTCTTTAGTCCTTCAATATCAGTCGCAAACCTCTCCAATGTCAAATAATTCTTGACTTGAGAAGACATGGTATACTGGAATAAACTGGTCACGTTCAAAAGTTTCATTAGGCTTCTTCTTGTTGTTGTTCTTGATTTTTCTCAATACTTCTTTTCTTAGTGGCCTTACAACATTGTAAGTAACCTTTATTCTAGTAGACCCTTCACATATGTCAAATGACACACGTTCTCTTCTCATCTTCTAACTTAGTCTCTTCATTTTTGGTGTAGTAGGAGGCAATAATGGATGTTGATCAATTGAGTCAGGCTTGTTTATCTTTCTATTTCTTTTTGCATCTTGGATTTCTTCATTTGAAACATGATCACTGGAGTCAGTTAAATCATCCTTGTCCAAATCGTCTTCATTGAAGTCATCTTTAGAAACATGCACACCAATTGACTTTTCATCTTTCTTATCGTCTTTCAACACAAATCTCGTTGTTAATCAAAATTAAGTTTTTAATAATGTTCAATGAAATCTTCCTTGTCTTTGAACACATCTCTGAATTAGTTTTTTTTTTTTTGGGTAAAGGGATTCACCCGGTTAAATGCATTCCACTCAACCAAAATAGTACAAGTAATTTGACAGAGTGCCATATTAGTTCTCATGTATGACATGCCATACAAGAGTAAACAAAACCAAAACCACCAAACACTGGTAAACACAGCTAAAGCTTACACAAGAAAAAAAAAATGTGGAGGAACAACTATGTATTTGTCTTTTTCTTTAATTTTTTCAAAATAACACATATGTGTCCAGTGGAAACTAGATTCTTCATAACCATCTTCTTTAGTCCTTCAATATCAGTCGCAAACCTCTCCAATGTCAAATAATTCTTGACTTGAGAAGACATGGTATACTGGAATAAACTGGTCACGTTCAAAAGTTTCATTAGGCTTCTTCTTGTTGTTGTTCATGATTTTTCTCAATACTTCTCTTCTTGGTGGCCTTACAGCATTGTAAGTAACCTTTATTCTTGTAGAATCGTCACATATGTCAAATGACACATGTTCTCTTCTCATCTTCTAACTTAGTCTCTTCATTTTAGGTGTAGTAGGAGGCAATAATGGAAGTTGATCAATTGACTCAGGCTTCTTTATCTTTCTATTTCTTTTTGCATCTTGGATTTCTTCATTTGAAACTTGATCACTGGATTCAGTTAAATCATCCTTGCCCAAATCATCTTCATTGAAGTCATCTTCAGAAACTTGCACACCAATTGACTTTTCATCTTTAATATCGTCTTTCAAAAAAAATTCTCGTTGTTCATCAACATTAAGTTTTTCATAATGTTCAATGAAATCTTCCTTGTCTTTGAACACATCTCTGAATTAGTTGATATATGCCTCCCTTTTATCCTTATCAACTTTTAGAGAATAGCTACTGTTAAAAGGTGGAGGAACAACTATGTATTTGTCTTCTTCTTTAATTTTTTCAAAATACCACATATGTGTCCAGTGGAAACTAGATTCTTCATAAACTCAACTTCAATTTGCGATGTGGTATTTCTCACCTCTTTTTCAATAACCATCTCTTTAGTCATTCAATCTCAGTCGCATACCTCTCCAATGTCAAATAATTCTTGATTTGAAAAGATATGGTATACTGGAATAAACTGGTCACTTTCAAAAGTTTCATTAGGCTTCTTCTTGTTGTTGTTCTTGATTTTTCTAAATACTTCTCTTCTTGGTGGCCTTACAACATTGTAAGTAACCTTTATTCTTGTAGACCATTCACATATGTAAAATGACACACGTTATCTTCTCATCTTCTAACTTAGTCTCTTCATTTTTGGTGTAGTAGGAGGCAATAATGGAAGTTGATCAACTGAGTCAGGCTTCTTTATCTTTCTATTTCTTTTTGCATCTTGGATTTCTTCTTTTGAAACTTGATCACTGGAGTCAATTAAATCAACCTTGTCCAAATCATCTTCATTGAAGTCATCTTCAGAAACATGCACACCAATTGACTTTTCATCTTTCTTATCGTCTTTCAACACAAATTCTCGTTGTTCATCAACATTAAGTTTTTCATAATGTTCAATGAAATCTTCCTTGCTTTGAACACATCTCTGAATTAGTTGAGATATGCCTCCCTTTTAACCCTATAAACTTTTAGAGTATAGCTACTGTTAAAAGGTGGAGGAACAACTATGTATTTGTCTTCTTCTTTACTTTTTTCAAAATACCACATACGTGTCCAAGGGAAACTAGATTCTTCATAAACTCAACTTCAACTTGCGATGTGGTATTTCTCACCTCTTCTTCAATAACCATCTTCTTTAATCCTTCAATCTCAGTCGCATACCTCTCCAATGTCAAATATTTCTTGACTTGAGAAGACATGGTATACTGGAATAAACTGGTCACGTTCAAAAGTTTCATTAGGCTTCTTGTTGTTGTTGTTATTGATTTTTCTCAATACTTCACTTCTTGGTGGCCTTACTGTATTGTAAGTAACCTTTATTCTTGTAGACCCTTCACATATGTAAAATGACACACGTTCTCTTCTCATCTTCTAACTTAGTCTCTTCATTTTTGGTGTAGTAGGAGGCAATAATGGAAGTTGATCGATTGAGTCAGGCTTCTTTATCTTTCTATTTCTTTTTGCATCTTGGATTTCTTCATTTGAAACTTGATCACTGGAGTCAATTAAATCATCCTTGTCCAAATCATCTTCATTGAAGTCATCTTCAGAAACATGCACACCAATTGACTTTTCATCTTTCTTATCGTCTTTCAACACAAATTCTCGTTGTTCATCAACATTAAGTTTTTCATAATGTTCAATGAAATCTTCCTTGTCTTTGAGCACATCTCTAAATTAGTTGAGATATGCCTCCCTTTTATCCCTATCAACTTTTAGAGAATAGCTATTGTTAAAAGGTGGAGGAACAACTATGTATTTGTCTTCTTCTTTAATTTTTTCAAAATATCACATATGTGTCCAACGAAAACTAGATTCTTCATAAACTCAACTTCAACTTGCGATGTGGTATTTCTCACCTCTTCTTCAATAACCATCTTCTTTAGTCCTTAAATCTCAGTCGCATACCTCTCCAATGTCAAATAATTCTTGACTTGAGAAGACATGGTATACTGGAATAAACTGGTCACGTTCATAATTTTCATTAGGCTTCTTCTTGTTGTTGTTCTTGATTTTGCTAAATACTTCTCTTCTTGGTGGCCTTACAACATTGTAAGTAACCTTTATTCTTGTAGACCCTTCACATATGTAAAATGACACACGTTATCTTCTCATCTTCTAACTTAGTCTTTTCATTTTAGGTGTAGTAGGAGGCAATAATGGAAGTTGATCAACTGAGTCAGGCTTCTTTATCTTTCTATTTCTTTTTGCATCTTGGATTTCTTCTTTTGAAACTTGATCACTGGAGTCAATTAAATCATCCTTGTCCAAATCATCTTCATTGAAGTCATCTTCAGAAACATGCACACCAATTGACTTTTCATCTTTCTTATCGTCTTTCAACACAAATTCTCGTTGTTCATCAACATTAAGTTTTTCATAATGTTCAATGAAATCTTCCTTGCTTTGAACACATCTCTGAATTAGTTGAGATATGCCTCCCTTTTAACCCTATCAACTTTTAGAGTATAGCTACTGTTAAAAGGTGGAGGAACAACTATGTATTTGTCTTCTTCTTTACTTTTTTCAAAATACCACATACGTGTCCTAGGGAAACTAGATTCTTCATAAACTCAACTTCAACTTGCGATGTGGTATTTCTCACCTCTTCTTCAATAACCATCTTCTTTAATCCTTCAATCTCAGTCGCATACCTCACCAATGTCAAATATATCTTGACTTGAGAAGACATGGTATACTGGAATAAACGGGTCACGTTCAAAAGTTTCATTAGGCTTCTTCTTGTTGTTGTTATTGATTTTTCTCAATACTTCACTTCTTGGTGGCCTTACCGCATTGTAAGTAACCTTTATTCTTGTAGACCCTTCACATATGTCAAATGACACACGTTCTCTTCTCATCTTCTAACTTAGTCTCTTCATTTTTGGTGTAGTAGGAGGCAATAATAAAAGTTGAACAATTGAGTCAGTCTTCTTTATCTTTCTATTTCTTTTTGCATCTTGGATTTCTTCATTTGAAACTTGATCACTGGACTCAGTTAAATCATCCTTGTCCAAATCATCTTCATTGAAGTCATCTTCAGAAACATGCACACCAATTGACTTTTCATCTTCTTATCGTCTTTCAACACAAATTCTCGTTGTTCATCAACATTATGTTTTTCATAATGTTCAATGAAATCTTCCTTGTCTTTGAGCACATCTCTGAATTAGTTGAGATATGCCACCCTTTTATCCCTATCAACTTTTAGAGAACAGCTACTGTTAAAAGTTGGAGGAACAACAATGTATTTGCCTTCTTTAATTTTTTCAAAATACCACATATGTGTCCAATGGAAACTAGATTCTTCAAAAACTCAACTTCAACTTGCGATGTGGTATTTCTCACCTCTTCTTCAATAATCATCTTCTTTAGTCCTTCAATCTCAGTCGCATACCTCTCCAATGTCAAATAATTCTTGACTTGAGAATACATGATATACTGGAATAAACTGGTCACTTTCAAAAGTTTCATTAGGCTTCTTCTTGTTGTTGTTCTTGATTTTTCTAAATACTTCTCTTCTTGGTGGCCTTACAGCATTGTAATTAACCTTTATTCTTGTAGACCATTCACATATGTCAAATGACACATGTTCTCTTCTCATCTTCTAACTTAGTCTCTTCATTTTTGGTGTAGTAGGAGGCAATAATGGAAGTTGATCAATTGAGTCAGGCTTCTTTATCTTTCTATTTCTTTTTGCATCTTGGATTTCTTCATTTGAAACTTGATCAGTGGAGTCAATTAAATCATCCTTGTCCAAATCATCTTCATTGAAGTCATCTTCAGAAACATGCACACCAATTGACTTTTCATCTTTCTTATCGTCTTTCAACACAAATTCTCGTTGTTCATCAACATTAAGTTTTTCATAATGTTCAATGAAATCTTCCTTGTCTTTGAGCACATCTCTGAATTAGTTGAGATATGCCTCCCTTTTATCCCTATCAACTTTTAGAGAATAGCTACTGTTAAAAGGTGGAGGAATAACTATGTATTTGTCTTCTTCTTTAATTTTTTCAAAATACCACATATGTGTCCAATGGAAACTAGATTCTTCATAAACTCAACTTCAACTTGCGATGTGGTATTTCTCACCTCTTCTTCAATAACCATCTTCTTTTGTCCTTCAATCTCAGTCGCATACCTCTCCAATGTCAAATAATTCTTGACTTGAGAAGACATGGTATACTGGAATAAACTGGTCACGTTCAAAAAACTTTCATTACGCTTCTTCTTGTTGTTGTTCTTCATTTTTCTCAATACTTCTCTTCTTGGTGTCCTTACAGCATTGTAAGTAACCTTTATTCTTGTAGACCCTTCACATATGTCAAATGACACACGTTCTCTTCTCATCTTCTAACTTAGTCTCTTCATTTTTGGTGTAGTAGGAGGCAATAATGGAAGTTGATCATTTGAGTCAGGCTTCTTTATCTTTCTACTTCTTTTTGCATCTTGGATTTCTTCATTTGAAACTTGATCACTGGAGTCAGTTAAATCATCCTTGTCCAAATCATCTTCATTGAAGTCATCTTCAGAAACATGCACACCAACTGACTTTTCATCTTTCTTATCGTCTTTCAACACAAATTCTCGTTGTTCATCAACATTAAGTTTTTCATAATGTTCAATGAAATCTTCCTTGTCTTTGAGCACAACTCTGAATTAGTTGAGATATGCCTCCCTTTTATCCCTATCAACTTTTAGAGAATAGCTACTGTTAAAAGGTGGAGGAACAACTATGCATTTGTCTTCTTCTTTAATTTTTTCAAAATACCACATATGTATCCAATGGAAACTAGATTCTTCATAAACTCATCTTCAACTTGCGATGTGGTATTTCTCACCTCTTCTTCAATAACCGTCTTCTTTAGTCCTTCAATCTCAGTCGCATACCTCTCCAATGTCAAATAATTATTGACTTGAGAAGACATGGTATACTGGAATAAACTGGTCACGTTCAAAAAACTTTCATTAGGCTTCTTCTTGTTGTTGTTCTTCATTTTTCTCAATACTTCTCTTCTTGGTGGCCTTACAGCATTGTAAGTAACCTTTATTCTTGTAGACCCTTCACATGTGTCAAATGACACAAATTCTCTTCTCATCTTCTAACATAGTCTCTTCATTTTTGTGTAGTAGGAGGCAATAATGGAAGTTGATCATTTGAGTCAGGCTTCTTTATCTTTCTATTTCTTTTTGCATCTTGGATTTCTTCATTTGAAACTTGATCACTGGAGTCAATTAAATCATCCTTGTCCAAATCATCTTCATTGAAGTCATCTTCAGAAACATGCACACCAATTGACTTTTCATCTTTCTTATCGTCTTTCAACACAAATTCTCGTTGTTCATCAACATTAAGTTTTTCATAATGTTCAATGAAATCTTCCTTGTCTTTGAGCACATCTCTAAATTAGTTGAGATATGCCTCCCTTTTATCCCTATCAACTTTTAGAGAATAGCTATTGTTAAAAGGTGGAGGAACAACTATGTATTTGTCTTCTTCTTTAATTTTTTCAAAATATCACATATGTGTCCAACGAAAACTAGATTCTTCATAAACTCAACTTCAACTTGCGATGTGGTATTTCTCACCTCTTCTTCAATAACCATCTTCTTTAGTCCTTAAATCTCAGTCGCATACCTCTCCAATGTCAAATAATTCTTGACTTGAGAAGACATGGTATACTGGAATAAACTGGTCACGTTCATAATTTTCATTAGGCTTCTTCTTGTTGTTGTTCTTGATTTTGCTAAATACTTCTCTTCTTGGTGGCCTTACAACATTGTAAGTAACCTTTATTCTTGTAGACCCTTCACATATGTAAAATGACACACGTTATCTTCTCATCTTCTAACTTAGTCTTTTCATTTTAGGTGTAGTAGGAGGCAATAATGGAAGTTGATCAACTGAGTCAGGCTTCTTTATCTTTCTATTTCTTTTTGCATCTTGGATTTCTTCTTTTGAAACTTGATCACTTGAGTCAATTAAATCATCCTTGTCCAAATCATCTTCATTGAAGTCATCTTCAGAAACATGCACACCAATTGACTTTTCATCTTTCTTATCGTCTTTCAACACAAATTCTCGTTGTTCATCAACATTAAGTTTTTCATAATGTTCAATGAAATCTTCCTTGCTTTGAACACATCTCTGAATTAGTTGAGATATGCCTCCCTTTTAACCCTATCAACTTTTAGAGTATAGCTACTGTTAAAAGGTGGAGGAACAACTATGTATTTGTCTTCTTCTTTACTTTTTTCAAAATACCACATACGTGTCCTAGGGAAACTAGATTCTTCATAAACTCAACTTCAACTTGCGATGTGGTATTTCTCACCTCTTCTTCAATAACCATCTTCTTTAATCCTTCAATCTCAGTCGCATACCTCACCAATGTCAAATATATCTTGACTTGAGAAGACATGGTATACTGGAATAAACGGGTCACGTTCAAAAGTTTCATTAGGCTTCTTCTTGTTGTTGTTATTGATTTTTCTCAATACTTCACTTCTTGGTGGCCTTACCGCATTGTAAGTAACCTTTATTCTTGTAGACCCTTCACATATGTCAAATGACACACGTTCTCTTCTCATCTTCTAACTTAGTCTCTTCATTTTTGGTGTAGTAGGAGGCAATAATAAAAGTTGAACAATTGAGTCAGTCTTCTTTATCTTTCTATTTCTTTTTGCATCTTGGATTTCTTCATTTGAAACTTGATCACTGGACTCAGTTAAATCATCCTTGTCCAAATCATCTTCATTGAAGTCATCTTCAGAAACATGCACACCAATTGACTTTTCATCTTCTTATCGTCTTTCAACACAAATTCTCGTTGTTCATCAACATTATGTTTTTCATAATGTTCAATGAAATCTTCCTTGTCTTTGAGCACATCTCTGAATTAGTTGAGATATGCCACCCTTTTATCCCTATCAACTTTTAGAGAACAGCTACTGTTAAAAGTTGGAGGAACAACAATGTATTTGTCTTCTTTAATTTTTTCAAAATACCACATATGTGTCCAATGGAAACTAGATTCTTCAAAAACTCAACTTCAACTTGCGATGTGGTATTTCTCACCTCTTCTTCAATAACCATCTTCTTTAGTCCTTCAATCTCAGTCGCATACCTCTCCAATGTCAAATAATTCTTGACTTGAGAATACATGATATACTGGAATAAACTGGTCACTTTCAAAAGTTTCATTAGGCTTCTTCTTGTTGTTGTTCTTGATTTTTCTAAATACTTCTCTTCTTGGTGGCCTTACAGCATTGTAATTAACCTTTATTCTTGTAGACCATTCACATATGTCAAATGACACATGTTCTCTTCTCATCTTCTAACTTAGTCTCTTCATTTTTGGTGTAGTAGGAGGCAATAATGGAAGTTGATCAATTGAGTCAGGCTTCTTTATCTTTCTATTTCTTTTTGCATCTTGGATTTCTTCATTTGAAACTTGATCAGTGGAGTCAATTAAATCATCCTTGTCCAAATCATCTTCATTGAAGTCATCTTCAGAAACATGCACACCAATTGACTTTTCATCTTTCTTATCGTCTTTCAACACAAATTCTCGTTGTTCATCAACATTAAGTTTTTCATAATGTTCAATGAAATCTTCCTTGTCTTTGAGCACATCTCTGAATTAGTTGAGATATGCCTCCCTTTTATCCCTATCAACTTTTAGAGAATAGCTACTGTTAAAAGGTGGAGGAATAACTATGTATTTGTCTTCTTCTTTAATTTTTTCAAAATACCACATATGTGTCCAATGGAAACTAGATTCTTCATAAACTCAACTTCAACTTGCGATGTGGTATTTCTCACCTCTTCTTCAATAACCATCTTCTTTTGTCCTTCAATCTCAGTCGCATACCTCTCCAATGTCAAATAATTCTTGACTTGAGAAGACATGGTATACTGGAATAAACTGGTCACGTTCAAAAAACTTTCATTACGCTTCTTCTTGTTGTTGTTCTTCATTTTTCTCAATACTTCTCTTCTTGGTGTCCTTACAGCATTGTAAGTAACCTTTATTCTTGTAGACCCTTCACATATGTCAAATGACACACGTTCTCTTCTCATCTTCTAACTTAGTCTCTTCATTTTTGGTGTAGTAGGAGGCAATAATGGAAGTTGATCATTTGAGTCAGGCTTCTTTATCTTTCTACTTCTTTTTGCATCTTGGATTTCTTCATTTGAAACTTGATCACTGGAGTCAGTTAAATCATCCTTGTCCAAATCATCTTCATTGAAGTCATCTTCAGAAACATGCACACCAACTGACTTTTCATCTTTCTTATCGTCTTTCAACACAAATTCTCGTTGTTCATCAACATTAAGTTTTTCATAATGTTCAATGAAATCTTCCTTGTCTTTGAGCACAACTCTGAATTAGTTGAGATATGCCTCCCTTTTATCCCTATCAACTTTTAGAGAATAGCTACTGTTAAAAGGTGGAGGAACAACTATGCATTTGTCTTCTTCTTTAATTTTTTCAAAATACCACATATGTATCCAATGGAAACTAGATTCTTCATAAACTCATCTTCAACTTGCGATGTGGTATTTCTCACCTCTTCTTCAATAACCGTCTTCTTTAGTCCTTCAATCTCAGTCGCATACCTCTCCAATGTCAAATAATTCTTGACTTGAGAAGACATGGTATACTGGAATAAACTGGTCACGTTCAAAAAACTTTCATTAGGCTTCTTCTTGTTGTTGTTCTTCATTTTTCTCAATACTTCTCTTCTTGGTGGCCTTACAGCATTGTAAGTAACCTTTATTCTTGTAGACCCTTCACATGTGTCAAATGACACAAATTCTCTTCTCATCTTCTAACATAGTCTCTTCATTTTTGTGTAGTAGGAGGCAATAATGGAAGTTGATCATTTGAGTCAGGCTTCTTTATCATTCTATTTCTTTTTGCATCTTGGATTTCTTCATTTGAAACTTGATCACTGGACTCAGTTAAATTATCCTTGTCCAAATCATCTTCATTGAAGTCATCTTCAGAAACATGCACTCCAACTGACTTTTCATCTTTCTTATCGTCTTTCAACACAAATTCTCGTTGTTCATCAACATTAAGTTTTTCATAATGTTCAATGAAATCTTCCTTGTCTTTGAGCACAACTCTGAATTAGTTGAGATATGCCTCCCTTTTATCCCTATCAACTTTTAGAGAATAGCTACTGTTAAAAGGTGGAGGAACAACTATGTATTTTTCTTCTTCTTTAATTTTTTTAAAATACCACATATGTGTCCAATGGAAACTAGATTCTTCATAAACTCAACTTCAACTTGCGATGTGGTATTTCTCACCTCTTCTTCAATAACCGTCTTCTTTAGTCCTTCAATCTCAGTCGCATACCTCTCCAATGTCAAATAATTCTTGACTTGAGAAGACATGGTATACTGGAATAAACTGGTCACGTTCAAAAAACTTTCATTACGCTTCTTCTTGTTGTTGTTCTTCATTTTTCTCAATACTTCTCTTCTTGGTGTCCTTACAGCATTGTAAGTAACCTTTATTCTTGTAGACCCTTCACATATGTCAAATGACACACGTTCTCTTCTCATCTTCTAACTTAGTCTCTTCATTTTTGGTGTAGTAGGAGGCAATAATGGAAGTTGATCATTTGAGTCAGGCTTCTTTATCTTTCTACTTCTTTTTGCATCTTGGATTTCTTCATTTGAAACTTGATCACTGGAGTCAGTTAAATCATCCTTGTCCAAATCATCTTCATTGAAGTCATCTTCAGAAACATGCACACCAACTGACTTTTCATCTTTCTTATCGTCTTTCAACACAAATTCTCGTTGTTCATCAACATTAAGTTTTTCATAATGTTCAATGAAATCTTCCTTGTCTTTGAGCACAACTCTGAATTAGTTGAGATATGCCTCCCTTTTATCCCTATCAACTTTTAGAGAATAGCTACTGTTAAAAGGTGGAGGAACAACTATGCATTTGTCTTCTTCTTTAATTTTTTCAAAATACCACATATGTGTCCAATGGAAACTAGATTCTTCATAAACTCATCTTCAACTTGCGATGTGGTATTTCTCACCTCTTCTTCAATAACCGTCTTCTTTAGTCCTTCAATCTCAGTCGCATACCTCTCCAATGTCAAATAATTCTTGACTTGAGAAGACATGGTATACTGGAATAAACTGGTCACGTTCAAAAAACTTTCATTAGGCTTCTTCTTGTTGTTGTTCTTCATTTTTCTCAATACTTCTCTTCTTGGTGGCCTTACAGCATTGTAAGTAACCTTTATTCTTGTAGACCCTTCACATGTGTCAAATGACACAAATTCTCTTCTCATCTTCTAACATAGTCTCTTCATTTTTGTGTAGTAGGAGGCAATAATGGAAGTTGATCATTTGAGTCAGGCTTCTTTATCATTCTATTTCTTTTTGCATCTTGGATTTCTTCATTTGAAACTTGTTCACTGGACTCAATTAAATTATCCTTGTCCAAATCATCTTCATTGAAGTCATCTTCAGAAACATGCACTCCAACTGACTTTTCATCTTTCTTATCGTCTTTCAACACAAATTCTCGTTGTTCATCAACATTAAGTTTTTCATAATGTTCAATGAAATCTTCCTTGTCTTTGAGCACAACTCTGAATTAGTTGAGATATGCCTCCCTTTTATCCCTATCAACTTTTAGAGAATAGCTACTGTTAAAAGGTGGAGGAACAACTATGTATTTTTCTTCTTCTTTAATTTTTTTAAAATACCACATATGTGTCCAATGGAAATTAGATTCTTCATAAACTCAACTTCAACTTGCGATGTGGTATTTCTCACCTCTTCTTCAATAACCGTCTTCTTTAGTCCTTCAATCTTAGTCGCATACCTCTCCAATGTCAAATAATTCTTGACTTGAGAAGACATGGTATACTGGAATAAACTGGTCACGTTCAAAAAACTTTCATTAGGCTTCTTCTTGTTGTTGTTCTTCATTTTTCTCAATACTTCTCTTCTTGGTGGCCTTACAACATTGTAAGTAACCTTTATTCTTGTAGACACTTCACATATGTCAAATGACACATGTTCTCTTCTCATCTTCTAACATAGTCTCTTCATTTTAGGTGTAGTAGGAGGCAATAATGGAAGTTGATCAATTGAGTCAGGCTTCTTTATCTTTCTATTTCTTTTTGCATCATGGATTTCTTCATTTGAAACTTGATCACTAGAGTCAGTTAAATCATCCTTGTCCAAATCATCTTCATTGAAGTCATCTTCAGAAACTTGCACACCAATTGACTTTTCATCTTCCTTATCGTCTTTAAAAAAAATTCTCGTTGTTCATCAACATTAAGTTTTTCATAATGTTCAATGAAATCTTCCTTGTGTTTGATCACATCTCTGAATTAGTTTATATATGCCTCCCTTTTATCCTTATCAACTTTTAGAGAATAGCTATAGTTAAAAGGTGGAGGAACAACTATGTATTTGTCTTCTTCTTTAATTTTTTCAAAATACCACATATGTGTCCAGTGGAAACTAGATTCTTCATAAACTAAACTTCAACTTGCGATGTGGTATTTCTCACCTCTTCTTCAATAACCACCTTCTTTAGTCCTTCAATCTCAGCCGCATACCACTCCAATGTCAAATAATTCTTGACTTTAGAAGACATGGTATACTGGAATAAACTGGTCACTTTCAAAAGTTTCATTAGGCTTCTTCTTGTTGTTGCTCTTGATTTTTCTAAATACTTCTTTTCTTGGTGGCCTTACAGCATTGTAAGTAACCTTTATTCTTGTAGACCCTTCACATAAGTCAAATTACACACGTTCTCTTCTCATCTTCTAACTTAGTCTCTTCATTTTTGGTGTAGTAGGAGGCAATAATGGAAGTTGATCAATTGAGTCAGGCTTCTTTATCTTTCTATTTCTTTATGCATCTTGGATTTCTTCATTTGAAACTTGATCACTGGAGTCAATTAAGTCATCCTTGTCCAAATCATCTTCATTGAAGTCATCTTCCGAAACATGCACACCAATTGACTTTTCTTCTTTCTTATCATCTTTCAACACAAATTCTCGTTGTTCATCAACATTAAGTTTTTCATAATGTTCAATGAAATCTTCCTTGTCTTTGAACACATCTCTGAATTAGTTGAGATATGCCTCCCTTTTATCCCTATCAACTTTTAGAGAATAGCTACTGTTAAAAGGTGGAGGAACAACTATGTATTTGTCTTCTTCTTTAATTTTTTCAAAATACCACATATGTGTCCAATGGAAACTAGTTCTTCATAAACTCAACTTCAACTTGCGATGTGGTATTTCTCACCTCTTCTTCAATAACCATCTTCTTTAGTCCTTCAATCTCAGTCGCATACCTCTCCAATGTTAAATAATTCTTGACTTGAGAAGACATGGTATACTGGAATAAACTGGTCACTTTCAAAAGTTTCATTAGGCTTCTTGTTGTTGTTCTTGATTTTTCTAAATACTTCTCTTCTTAGTGGCCTTACAGCATTGTAAGTAACCTTTATTCTTGTAGACCCTTCACATATGTCAAATGACACACGTTCTCTTCTCATCTTCTAACTTAGTCTCTTCATTTTTGGTGTAGTATGAGGCAATAATGGAAATTGATCAATTGAGTCAGGCTTCTTTATCTTTCTATTTCTTTTTGCATCTTGGATTTCTTCATTTGAAACATGATCACTGGAGTCAATTAAGTCATCCTTGTCCAAATCATCTTCATTGAAGTCATCTTCCGAAACATGCACACCAATTGACTTTTCATCTTTCTTATCATCTTTCAACACAAATTCTCGTTGTTCATCAACATTAAGTTTTTCATAAAGTTCAATGAAATATTCCTTGTTTTTGAACACATCTCTGAATTAGTTGAGATATGCCTCCCTTTTATCCCTATCAACTTTTAGAGAATAGCTACTGTTAAAAGGCGGAGGAACAACTATGTATTTGTCTTCTTCTTCAATTTTTTCAAAATACCACATATGTGTCCAGTGGAAACTAGATTCTTCATAAACTAAACTTCAACTTGCGATGTGGTATTTCTCACCTCTTCTTCAATAACCATCTTCTTTAGTCCTTCAATCTCAGCCGCATACCTCTCCAATGTCAAATAATTCTTGACTTGAGAAGACATGGTATACTGGAATAAACTGGTCACTTTCAAAAGTTTCATTAGGCTTCTTCTTGTTGTTGTTCTTGATTTTTCTAAATACTTCTTTTCTTGGTGGCCTTACAGCATTGTAAGTAACCTTTATTCTTGTAGACCCTTCACATAAGTCAAATGACACACGTTCTCTTCTCATCTTCTAACTTAGTCTCTTCATTTTTGGTGTAGTAGGAGGCAATAATGGAAGTTGATCAATTGAGTCAGGCTTCTTTATCTTTCTATTTCTTTTTGCATCTTGGATTTCTTCATTTGAAACATGATCACTGGAGTCAATTAAGTCATCCTTGTCCAAATCATCTTCATTGAAGTCATCTTCCGAAACATGCACACCAATTGACTTTTCATCTTTCTTATCATCTTTCAACACAAATTCTCGTTGTTCATCAACATTAAGTTTTTCATAATGTTCAATGAAATCTTCCTTGTCTTTGAACACATCTCTGAATTAGTTGAGATATGCCTCCCTTTTATCCCTATCAACTTTTAGAGAATAGCTACTGTTAAAAGGTGGAGGAACAACTATGTATTTGTCTTCTTCTTTAATTTTTTCAAAATACCACATATGTGTCTAATGGAAACTAGATTCTTCATAAACTCAACTTCAACTTGCGAAGTGGTATTTCTCACCTCTTCTTCAATAACCATCTTCTTTAGTCCTTCAATCTCAGTCGCATACCTCTCCAATGTCAAATAATTCTTGACTTGAGAAGACATGGTATACTGGAATAAACTGGTCACTTTCAAAAGTTTCATTAGGCTTCTTGTTGTTGTTCTTGATTTTTCTAAATACTTCTCTTCTTAGTGGCCTTACAGCATTGTAAGTAACCTTTATTCTTGTAGACCCTTCACATATGTCAAATGACACACGTTCTCTTCTCATCTTCTAACTTAGTCTCTTCATTTTTGGTGTAGTAGGAGGCAATAATGGAAGTTGATCAATTGAGTCAGGCTTCTTTATCTTTCTATTTCTTTTTGCATCTTGGATTTCTTCATTTGAAACATGATCACTGGAGTCAATTAAGTCATCCTTGTCCAAATCATCTTCATTGAAGTCATCTTCCGAAACACGCACACCAATTGACTTTTCATCTTTCTTATCATCTTTCAACACAAATTCTCGTTGTTCATCAACATTAAGTTTTTCATAATGTTCAATGAAATCTTCCTTGTTTTTGAACACATCTCTGAATTAGTTGAGATATGCTTCCCTTTTATCCCTATCAACTTTTAGAGAATATCTACTGTTAAAAGGCGGAGGAACAACTATGTATTTGTCTTCTTCTTTAATTTTTTCAAAATACCACATATGTGTCCAATGGAAACTAGATTCTTCATAAACTCAACTTCAACTTGCGATGTGGTATTTCTCACCTCTTCTTCAATAACCATCTTCTTTAGTCCTTCAATCTCAGCCGCATACCTCTCCAATGTCAAATAATTCTTGACTTGAGAAGACATGGTATACTGGAATAAACTGGTCACTTTCAAAAGTTTCATTAGGCTTCTTCTTGTTGTTGTTCTTGATTTTTCTAAATACTTCTTTTCTTGGTGGCCTTACAGCATTGTAAGTAACCTTTATTCTTGTAGACCCTTCACATAAGTCAAATGACACACGTTCTCTTCTCATCTTCTAACTTAGTCTCTTCATTTTTGGTGTAGTAGGAGGCAATAATGGAAGTTGATCAATTGAGTCAGGCTTCTTTATCTTTCTATTTCTTTTTGCATCTTGGATTTCTTCATTTGAAACATGATCACTGGAGTCAATTAAGTCATCCTTGTCCAAATCATCTTCATTGAAGTCATCTTCCGAAACATGCACACCAATTGACTTTTCATCTTTCTTATCATCTTTCAACACAAATTCTCGTTGTTCATCAACATTAAGTTTTTCATAATGTTCAATGAAATCTTCCTTGTCTTTGAACACATCTCTGAATTAGTTGAGATATGCCTCCCTTTTATCCCTATCAACTTTTAGAGAATAGCTACTGTTAAAAGGTGGAGGAACAACTATGTATTTGTCTTCTTCTTTAATTTTTTCAAAATACCACATATGTGTCTAATGGAAACTAGATTCTTCATAAACTCAACTTCAACTTGCGAAGTGGTATTTCTCACCTCTTCTTCAATAACCATCTTCTTTAGTCCTTCAATCTCAGTCGCATACCTCTCCAATGTCAAATAATTCTTGACTTGAGAAGACATGGTATACTGGAATAAACTGGTCACTTTCAAAAGTTTCATTAGGCTTCTTGTTGTTGTTCTTGATTTTTCTAAATACTTCTCTTCTTAGTGGCCTTACAGCATTGTAAGTAACCTTTATTCTTGTAGACCCTTCACATATGTCAAATGACACACGTTCTCTTCTCATCTTCTAACTTAGTCTCTTCATTTTTGGTGTAGTAGGAGGCAATAATGGAAGTTGATCAATTGAGTCAGGCTTCTTTATCTTTCTATTTCTTTTTGCATCTTGGATTTCTTCATTTGAAACATGATCACTGGAGTCAATTAAGTCATCCTTGTCCAAATCATCTTCATTGAAGTCATCTTCCGAAACACGCACACCAATTGACTTTTCATCTTTCTTATCATCTTTCAACACAAATTCTCGTTGTTCATCAACATTAAGTTTTTCATAATGTTCAATGAAATCTTCCTTGTTTTTGAACACATCTCTGAATTAGTTGAGATATGCTTCCCTTTTATCCCTATCAACTTTTAGAGAATATCTACTGTTAAAAGGCGGAGGAACAACTATGTATTTGTCTTCTTCTTTAATTTTTTCAAAATACCACATATGTGTCCAATGGAAACTAGATTCTTCATAAACTCAACTTCAACTTGCGATGTGGTATTTCTCACCTCTTCTTCAATAACCATCTTCCTAGTCCTTCAATCTCAGTCGCATACCTCTCCAATGTCAAATAATTCTTGACTTGATAAGACATGGTATACTGGAATAAACTGGTCACGTTCAAAAAAATTTCATTAGGCTTCTTCTTGTTGTTGTTCTTCATTTTTCTCAATACTTCTCTTCTTGGAGGCCTTACAACATTGTAAGTAACCTTTATTCTTGTAGACCCTTCACATATGTCAAATGACACATGTTCTTTTCTCATCTTCTAACATAGTCTCTTCATTTTAGGTGTAGTAGGAGGCAATAATGGAAGTTGATCAATTGAGTCAGGCTTCTTTATCTTTCTATTTCTTTTTGCATCATGGATTTCTTCATTTGAAACTTGATCACTGGAGTCAGTTAAATCATCCTTGTCCAAATCATCTTCATTGAAGTCATCTTCAGAAACTTGCACACCAATTGACTTTTCATCTTTCTTATCATCTTTCAACACAAATTCTCGTTGTTCATCAACATTAAGTTTTTCATAATGTTCAATGAAATCTTCCTTGTCTTTGAACACATCTCTGAATTAGTTGAGATATGCCTCCCTTTTATCCCTATCAACTTTTAGAGAATAGCTACTGTTAAAAGGTGGAGGAACAACTATGTATTTGTCTTCTTCTTTAATTTTTTCAAAATACCACATATGTGTCCAATGGAAACTAGATTCTTCATAAACTCAACTTCAACTTGCGATGTGGTATTTCTCACCTCTTCTTCAATAACCATCTTCTTTAGTCCTTCAATCTCAGTCGCATACCTCTCCAATGTCAAATAATTCTTGACTTGAGAAGACATGGTATACTGGAATAAACTGGTCACTTTCAAAAGTTTCATTAGGCTTCTTCTTGTTGTTGTTCTTGATTTTTCTAAATACTTCTTTTCTTGGTGGCCTTATAGCATTGTAAGTAACCTTTATTCTTGTAGACCCTTCACATAAGTCAAATGACACACGTTCTCTTCTCATCTTCTAACTTAGTCTCTTCATTTTTGGTGTAGTAGGAGGCAATAATGGAAGTTGATCAATTGAGTCAGGCTTCTTTATCTTTCTATTTCTTTTTGCATCTTGGATTTCTTCATTTGAAACATGATCACTGGAGTCAATTAAGTCATCCTTGTCCAAATCATCTTCATTGAAGTCATTTTCCGAAACATGCACACCAATTGACTTTTCATCTTTCTTATCATCTTTCAACTCAAATTCTCGTTGTTCATCAACATTAAGTTTTTCATAATGTTCAATGAAATCTTCCTTGTCTTTGAACACATCTATGAATTAGTTGAGATATGCCTCCCTTTTATCCCTATCAACTTTTAGAGAATAGCTACTGTTAAAAGGTGGAGGAACAACTATGTATTTGTCTTCTTCTTTAATTTTTTCAAAATACCACATATGTGTCCAATGGAAACTAGATTCTTCATAAACTCAACTTCAACTTGCGATGTGGTATTTCTCACCTCTTCTTCAATAACCATCTTCTTTAGTCCTTCAATCTCAGTCGCATACCTCTCCAATGTCAAATAATTCTTGACTTGAGAAGACATGGTATACTGGAATAAACTGGTCACTTTCAAAAGTTTCATTAGGCTTCTTCTTGTTGTTGTTCTTGATTTTTCTAAATACTTCTTTTCTTGGTGGCCTTACAGCATTGTAAGTAACCTTTATTCTTGTAGAACCTTCACATAAGTCAAATGACACACGTTCTCTTCTCATCTTCTAACTTAGTCTCTTCATTTTTGGTGTAGTATGAGGCAATAATAGAAGTTGATCAATTGAGTCAGGCTACTTTAACTTTCTTTTTTCTTTTTGCATCTTGGATTTCTTCATTTGAAACTTGATCACTGGAATCAGTTAAATCATCCTTGTCCAAATCATCTTCATTGAAGTCATCTTCGGATTCATGCACACCAATTGACTTTCCATCTTTCTTATCGTCTTTCAACACAAATTCTAGTTGTTCATCAACATTAAGTTTTTCATAATGTTCACTGAAATCTTCCTTGTCTTTGAGCACAACTCTGAATTAGTTGAGATATGCCTCCCTTTTATCCCTATCAACTTTTAGAGAATAGCTACTGTTAAAAGGCGGAGGAACAACTATGTATTTGTCTTCTTCTTTAATTTTTTCAAAATACCACATATGTGTCCAATGGAAACTAGATTCTTCATAAACTAAACTTCAACTTGCGATGTGGTATTTCTCACCTCTTCTTCAATAACCATCTTCTTTAGTCCTTCAATCTCAGCCGCATACCTCTCCAATGTCAAATAATTCTTGACTTGAGAAGACATGGTATACTGGAATAAACTGGTCACTTTCAAAAGTTTCATTAGGCTTCTTCTTGTTGTTGTTCTTGATTTTTCTAAATACTTCTTTTCTTGGTGGACTTACAGCATTGTAAGTAACCTTTATTCTTGTAGACCCTTCACATAAGTCAAATGACACACGTTCTCTTCTCATCTTCTAACTTAGTCTCTTCATTTTTGGTGTAGTAGGAGGCAATAATGGAAGTTGATCAATTGAGTCAGGCTTCTTTATATTTCTATTTCTTTTTGCATCTTGGATTTCTTCATTTGAAACATGATCACTGGAGTCAATTAAGTCATCCTTGTCCAAATCATCTTCATTGAAGTCATCTTCCGAAACATGCACACCAATTGACTTTTCATCTTTCTTATCATCTTTCAACACAAATTCTCGTTGTTCATCAACATTAAGTTTTTCATAATGTTCAATGAAATCTTCCTTGTCTTTGAACACATCTCTGAATTAGTTGAGATATGCCTCCCTTTTATCCCTATCAACTTTTAGAGAATAGCTACTGTTAAAAGGTGGAGGAACAACTATGTATTTGTCTTCTTCTTTAATTTTTTCAAAATACCACATATGTGTCCAATGGAAACTAGATTCTTCATAAACTCAACTTCAACTTGCGATGTGGTATTTCTCACCTCTTCTTCAATAACCATCTTCTTTAGTCCTTCAATCTCAGTCGCATACCTCTCCAATGTCAAATAATTCTTGACTTGAGAAGACATGGTATACTGGAATAAACTGGTCACTTTCAAAAGTTTCATTAGGCTTCTTGTTGTTGTTCTTGATTTTTCTAAATACTTCTCTTCTTAGTGGCCTTACAGCATTGTAAGTAACCTTTATTCTTGTAGACCCTTCACATATGTCAAATGACACACGTTCTCTTCTCATCTTCTAACATAGTCTCTTCATTTTTGGTGTAGTAGGAGGCAATAATGGAAGTTGATCAATTGAGTCAGGCTTCTTTATCTTTCTATTTCTTTTTGCATCTTGGATTTCTTCATTTGAAACATGATCACTGGAGTCAATTAAGTCATCCTTGTCCAAATCATCTTCATTGAAGTCATCTTCCGAAACATGCACACCAATTGACTTTTCATCTTTCTTATCATCTTTCAACACAAATTCTCGTTGTTCATCAACATTAAGTTTTTCATAATGTTCAATGAAATCTTCCTTGTTTTTGAACACATCTCTGAATTAGTTGAGATATGCCTCCCTTTTATCCCTATCAACTTTTAGAGAATAGCTACTGTTAAAAGGCGGAGAAACAACTATGTATTTGTCTTCTTCTTTAATTTTTTCAAAATACCACATATGTGTCCAATGGAAACAAGATTCTTCATAAACTCAACTTCAACTTGCGATGTGGTATTTCTCATCTCTTCTTCAATAACCATCTTCCTAGTCCTTCAATCTCAGTCGCATACCTCTCCAATGTCAAATAATTCTTGACTTGAGAAGACATGGTATACTGGAATAAACTGGTCACGTTCAAAAAACTTTCATTAGGCTTCTTCTTGTTGTTGTTCTTCATTTTTCTCAATACTTCTCTTCTTGGTGGCCTTACAACATTGTAAGTAACCTTTATTCTTGTAGACCCTTCACATATGTCAAATGACACATGTTCTTTTCTCATCTTCTAACATAGTCTCTTCATTTTAGGTGTAGTAGGAGGCAATAATGGAAGTTGATCAATTGAGTCAGGCTTCTTTATCTTTCTATTTCTTTTTGCATCATGGATTTCTTCATTTGAAACTTGATCACTGGAGTCAGTTAAATCATCCTTCTCCAAATCATCTTCATTGAAGTCATATTCAGAAACTTGCACACCAATTGACTTTTCATCTTTCTTATCATCTTTCAACACAAATTCTCGTTGTTCATCAACATTAAGTTTTTCATAATGTTCAATGAAATCTTCCTTGTCTTTGAACACATCTCTGAATTAGTTGAGATATGCCTCCCTTTTATCCCTATCAACTTTTAGAGAATAGCTACTGTTAAAAGGTGGAGGAACAACTATGTATTTGTCTTCTTCTTTAATTTTTTAAAAATACCACATATGTGTCCAATGGAAACTAGATTCTTCATAAACTCAACTTCAACTTGCGATGTGGTATTTCTCACCTCTTCTTCAATAACCATCTTCTTTAGTCCTTCAATCTCAGTCGCATACCTCTCCAATGTCAAATAATTCTTGACTTGAGAAGACATGGTATACTGGAATAAACTGGTCACTTTCAAAAGTTTCATTAGGTTTCATCTTGTTGTTGTTCTTGATTTTTCTAAATACTTCTTTTCTTGGTGGCCTTACAGCATTGTAAGTAACCTTTATTCTTGTAAACCCTTCACATATGTCAAATGACACACGTTCTCTTCTCATCTTCTAACTTAGTCTCTTCATTTTTGGTGTATTAGGAGGCAATAATGGAAGTTGATCAATTGAGTCAGGCTTCTTTATCTTTCTATTTCTTTTTGCATCTTGGATTTCTTCATTTGAAACATGATCACTGGAGTCAATTAAGTCATCCTTGTCCAAATCATCTTCATTGAAGTCATCTTCCGAAACATGCACACCAATTGACTTTTCATCTTTCTTAACATCTTTCAACACAAATTCTCGTTGTTCATCAACATTAAGTTTTTCATAAAGTTCAATGAAATATTCCTAGTTTTTGAACACATCTCTGAATTAGTTGAGATATGCCTCCCTTTTATCCCTATCAACTTTTAGAGAATAGCTACTGTTAAAAGGCGGAGGAACACCTATGTATTTGTCTTCTTCTTTAATTTTTTCAAAATACCACATATGTGTCCAATGGAAACTAGATTCTTCATAAACTAAACTTCAACTTGCGATGTGGTATTTCTCACCTCTTCTTCAATAACCATCTTCTTTAGTCCTTCAATCTCAGCCGCATACCTCTCCAATGTCAAATAATTCTTTACTTGAGAAGACATGGTATACTGGAATAAACTGGTCACTTTCAAAACTTTCATTACGCTTCTTCTTGTTGTTGTTCTTCGTTTTTCTCAATACTTCTCTTCTTGGTGTCCTTACAGCATTGTAAGTAACCTTTATTCTTGTAGACCCTTCACATATGTCAAATGACACACGTTCTCTTCTCATCTTCTAACTTAGTCTCTTCATTTTTGGTGTAGTAGGAGGCAATAATGGAAGTTGATCATTTGAGTCAGGCTTCTTTATCTTTCTATTTCTTTTTGCATCTTGGATTTCTTCATTTGAAACTTGATCACTGGAGTCAGTTAAATCTTCCTTGTCCAAATCATCTTCATTGAAGTCATCTTCAGAAACACGCACACCAACTGACTTTTCAACTTTCTTATCGTCTTTCAACACAAATTCTCGTTGTTCATCAACATTAAGTTTTTCATAATGTTCAATGAAATCTTCCTTGTCTTTGAGCACAACTCTGAATTAGTTGAGATACGCCTCCCTTTTATCCCTATCAACTTTTAGAGAATTGCTACTGTTAAAAGGTGGAGGAACAACTATGTATTTGTCTTCTTCTTTAATTTTTCAAAATACCAAATATGTGTCCAATGGAAACTAGATTCTTCATAAACTCAACGTCAACTTGCGATGTGGTATTTCTCACATCTTCTTCAATAACCATCTTCTTAGTCCTTCAATCTCAGTCGCATACCTCTCCAATGTCAAATAATTCTTGACTTGAGAAGACATGGTATACTGGAATAAACTGGTCACGTTCAAAAAACTTTCATTAGGCTTCTTCTTGTTGTTGTTCTTCATTTTTCTCAATACTTCTCTTCTTGGTGGCCTTAAAACATTGTAAGTAACCTTTATTCTTGTAGACACTTCACATATGTCAAATGACACATGTTCTCTTCTCATCTTCTAACATAGTCTCTTCATTTTAGGTGTAGTAGGAGGCAATAATGGAAGTTGATCAATTGAGTCAGGCTTCTTTATCTTTCTATTTCTTTTTGCATCATGGATTTCTTCATTTGAAACTTGATCACTGGAGTCAGTTAAATCATCCTTGTCCAAATCATCTTCATTGAAGTCATCTTCAGAAACTTGCACACCAATTGACTTTTCATCTTTCTTATCGTCTTTAAAAAAAATTCTCGTTGTTCATCAACATTAAGTTTTTCATAATGTTCAATGAAATCTTCCTTGTGTTTGATCACATCTCTGAATTAGTTGATATATGCCTCCCGTTTATCCTTATCAACTTTTAGAGAATAGCTATAGTTAAAAGGTGGAGGAACAACTATGTATTTGTCTTCTTCTTTAATTATTTCAAAATACCACATATGTGTCCAGTGGAAACTAGATTCTTCATAAACTAAACTTCAACTTGCGATGTGGTATTTCTCACCTCTTCTTCAATAACCATCTTCTTTAGTCCTTCAATCTCAGCCGCATACCTCTCCAATGTCAAATAATTCTTGACTTTAGAAGACATGGTATACTGGAATAAACTAGTCACTTTCAAAAGTTTCATTAGGCTTCTTCTTGTTGTTGTTCTTGATTTTTCTAAATACTTCTTTTCTTGGTGGCCTTACAGCATTGTAAGTAACCTTTATTCTTGTAGACCCTTCACATAAGTCAAATGACACACGTTCTCTTCTCATCTTCTAACTTAGTCTCTTCATTTTTGGTGTAGTAGGAGTCAATAATGGAAGTTGATCAATTGAGTCAGGCTTCTTTATCTTTCTATTTCTTTATGCATCTTGGATTTCTTCATTTGAAACATGATCACTGGAGTCAATTAAGTCATCCTTGTCCAAATCATCTTCATTGAAGTCATCTTCCGAAACATGCACACCAATTGACTTTTCATCTTTCTTATCATCTTTCAACACAAATTCTCGTTGTTCATCAACATTAAGTTTTTCATAAAGTTCAATGAAATATTCCTTGTTTTTGAACACATCTCTGAATTAGTTGAGATATGCCTCCCTTTTATCCCTATCAACTTTTAGAGAATAGCTACTGTTAAAAGGCGGAGGAACAACTATGTATTTTGTCTTCTTCTTTAATTTTTTCAAAATACCACATATGTGTCCAATGGAAACTAGATTCTTCATAAACTAAACTTCAACTTGCGATGTGGTATTTCTCACCTCTTCTTCAATAGCCATCTTCTTTAGTCCTTCAATCTCAGCCGCATACCTCTCCAATGTCAAATAATTCTTGACTTGAGAAGACATGGTATACTGGAATAAACTGGTCACTTTCAAAAGTTTCATTAGGCTTCTTCTTGTTGTTGTTCTTGATTTTTCTAAATACTTCTTTTCTTGGTGGCCTTACAGCATTGTAAGTAACCTTTATTCTTGTAGACCCTTCACATAAGTCAAATGACACACGTTCTCTTCTCATCTTCTAACTTAGTCTCTTCATTTTTGGTGTAGTAGGAGGCAATAATGGAAGTTGATCAATTGAGTCAGGCTTCTTTATCTTTCTATTTCTTTTTGCATCTTGGATTTCTTCATTTGAAACATGATCACTGGAGTCAATTAAGTCATCCTTGTCCAAATCATCTTCATTGAAGTCATCTTCCGAAACATGCACACCAATTGACTTTTCATCTTTCTTATCATCTTTCAACACAAATTCTCGTTGTTCATCAACATTAAGTTTTTCATAATGTTCAATGAAATCTTCCTTGTCTTTGAACACATCTCTGAATTAGTTGAGATATGCCTCCCTTTTATCCCTATCAACTTTTAGAGAATAGCTACTGTTAAAAGGTGGAGGAACAACTATGTATTTGTCTTCTTCTTTAATTTTTTCAAAATACCACATATGTGTCCAATGGAAACTAGATTCTTCATAAACTCAACTTCAACTTGCGATGTGGTATTTCTCACCTCTTCTTCAATAACCATCTTCTTTAGTCCTTCAATCTCAGTCGCATACCTCTCCAATGTCAAATAATTCTTGACTTGAGAAGACATGGTATACTGGAATAAACTGGTCACTTTCAAAAGTTTCATTAGGCTTCTTGTTGTTGTTCTTGATTTTTCTAAATACTTCTCTTCTTAGTGGCCTTACAGCATTGTAAGTAACCTTTATTCTTGTAGACCCTTCACATATGTCAAATGACACACGTTCTCTTCTCATCTTCTAACTTAGTCTCTTCATTTTTGGTGTAGTAGGAGGCAATAATGGAAGTTGATCAATTGAGTCAGGCTTCTTTATCTTTCTATTTCTTTTTGCATCTTGGATTTCTTCATTTGAAACATGATCACTGGAGTCAATTAAGTCATCCTTGTCCAAATCATCTTCATTGAAGTCATCTTCCGAAACATGCACACCAATTGACTTTTCATCTTTCTTATCATCTTTCAACACAAATTATCGTTGTTCATCAACATTAAGTTTTTCATAATGTTCAATGAAATCTTCCTTGTTTTTGAACACATCTCTGAATTAGTTGAGATATGCCTCCCTTTTATCCCTATCAACTTTTAGAGAATAGCTACTGTTAAAAGGCGGAGGAACGACTATGTATTTGTCTTCTTCTTTAATTTTTTCAAAATTCCACATATGTGTCCAATGGAAACTAGATTCTTCATAAACTCAACTTCAACTTGCGATGTGGTATTTCTCACCTCTTCTTCAATAACCATCTTCCTAGTCCTTCAATCTCAGTCGCATACCTCTCCAATGTCAAATAATTCTTGAATTGAGAAGACATGGTATACTGGAATAAACTGGTCACGTTCAAAAAACTTTCATTAGGCTTCTTCTTTTTGTTGTTCTTCATTTTTCTCAATACTTCTCTTCTTGGTGGCCTTACAACATTGTAAGTAACCTTTATTCTTGTAGACCCTTCACATATGTCAAATGACACATGTTCTTTTCTCATCTTCTAACATAGTCTCTTCATTTTAGGTGTAGTAGGAGGCAATAATGGAAGTTGATCAATTGAGTCAGGCTTCTTTATCTTTCTATTTCTTTTTGCATCATGGATTTCTTCATTTGAAACTTGATCACTGGAGTCAGTTAAATCATCCTTGTCCAAATCATCTTCATTGAAGTCATCTTCAGAAACTTGCACACCAATTGTCTTTTCATCTTTCTTATTGTCTTTCAAAAAAAATTCTCGTTGTTCATCAACATTAAGTTTTTCATAATGTTCAATGAAATCTTCCTTGTGTTTGAACACATCTCTGAATTAGTTGATATATGCCTCCCTTTTTTCCTTATCAACTTTTAGAGAATAGCTACTGTTAAAAGGTGGAGGAACAACTATGTATTTGTCTTCTTCTTTAATTTTTTCAAAATACCACATATGTGTCCAATGGAAACTAGATTCTTCATAAACTCAACTTCAACTTGCGATGTGGTATTTCTCACCTCTTCTTCAATAACCATCTTCTTTAGTCCTTCAATCTCAGTCGCATACCTCTCCAATGTCAAATAATTATTGACTTGAGAAGACATGGTATACTGGAATAAACTGGTCACGTTCGAAAAACTTTCATTAGGCTTCTTCTTGTTGTTGTTCTTCATTTTTCTCAATATTTCTCTTCTTGGTGGCCTAACAGCATTGTAAGTAACCTTTATTCTTATTGACCCTTCACATATGTCAAATGACACATGTTCTCTTCTCATCTTCTAACTTTGTCTCCTCATTTTAGGTGTAGTAGGAGGCAATAATGGAAGTTGATCAATTGAGTCAGGCTTCTTTATCTTTCTATTTCTTTTTGCATCATGGATTTCTTCATTTGAAACTTGATCACTGGAGTCAGTTAAATCATCCTTGTCCAAATCATCTTCATTGAAGTCATCTTCAGAAACTTGCACACCAATTGACTTTTCATCTTTCTTATCGTCTTTCAAAAAAAATTCTCGTTGTTCATCAACATTAAGTTTTTCATAATGTTCAATGAAATCTTCCTTGTGTTTGAACACATCTCTGAATTAGTTGATATATGCCTCCCTTTTGTCCTTATCAACTTTTAGAGAATAGCTACTGTTAAAAGGTGGAGGAACAACTATGTATTTGTCTTCTTCTTTAATTTTTTCAAAATACCACATATGTGTCCAATGGAAACTAGATTCTTCATAAACTCAACTTCAACTTGCGATGTGGTATTTCTCACCTCTTCTTCAATAACCATCTTCTTTAGTCCTTCAATCTCAGTCGCATACCTCTCCAATGTCAAATAATTCTTGACTTGAGAAGACATGGTATACTGGAATAAACTGGTCACTTTCAAAAGTTTCATTAGGCTTCTTGTTGTTGTTCTTGATTTTTCTAAATACTTCTCTTCTTAGTGGCCTTACAGCATTGTAAGTAACCTTTATTCTTGTAGACCCTTCACATATGTCAAATGACACACGTTCTCTTCTCATCTTCTAACTTAGTCTCTTCATTTTTGTTGTAGTAGGAGGCAATAATGGAAGTTGATCAATTGAGTCAGGCTTCTTTATCTTTCTATTTCTTTTTGCATCTTGGATTTCTTCATTTGAAACATGACCACTGGAGTCAATTAAGTCATCCTTGTCCAAATCATCTTCATTGAAGTCATCTTCCGAAACATGCACACCAATTGACTTTTCATCTTTCTTATCATCTTTCAACACAAATTCTCGTTGTTCATCAACATTAAGTTTTTCATAAAGTTCAATGAAATATTCCTTGTTTTTGAACACATCTCTGAATTAGTTGAGATATGCCTCCCTTTTATCCCTATCAACTTTTAGAGAATAGCTACTGTTAAAAGGCGGAGGAACAACTATGTATTTTGTCTTCTTCTTTAATTTTTTCAAAATACCACATATGTGTCCAATGGAAACTAGATTCTTCATAAACTAAACTTCAACTTGCGATGTGGTATTTCTCACCTCTTCTTCAATAACCATCTTCTTTAGTCCTTCAATCTCAGCCGCATACCTCTCCAATGTCAAATAATTCTTGACTTGAGAAGACATGGTATACTGGAATAAACTGGTCACTTTCAAAAGTTTCATTAGGCTTCTTCTTGTTGTTGTTCTTGATTTTTCTAAATACTTCTTTTCTTGGTGGCCTTACAGCATTGTAAGTAACCTTTATTCTTGTAGACCCTTCACATAAGTCAAATGACACACGTTCTCTTCTCATCTTCTAACTTAGTCTCTTCATTTTTGGTGTAGTAGGAGGCAATAATGGAAGTTGATCAATTGAGTCAGGCTTCTTTATCTTTTTATTTCTTTTTGCATCTTGGATTTCTTCATTTGAAACATGATCACTGGAGTCAATTAAGTCATCCTTGTCCAAATCATCTTCATTGAAGTCATCTTCCGAAACATGCACACCAATTGACTTTTCATCTTTCTTATCATCTTTCAACACAAATTCTCGTTGTTCATCAACATTAAGTTTTTCATAATGTTCAATGAAATCTTCCTTGTCTTTGAACACATCTCTGAATTAGTTGAGATATGCCTCCCTTTTATCCCTATCAACTTTTAGAGAATAGCTACTGTTAAAAGGTGGAGGAACAACTATGTATTTGTCTTCTTCTTTAATTTTTTCAAAATACCACATATGTGTCCAATGGAAACTAGATTCTTCATAAACTCAACTTCAACTTGCGATGTGGTATTTCTCACCTCTTCTTCAATAACCATCTTCTTTAGTCCTTCAATCTCAGTCGCATACCTCTCCAATGTCAAATAATTCTTGACTTGAGAAGACATGGTATACTGGAATAAACTGGTCACTTTCAAAAGTTTCATTAGGCTTCTTGTTGTTGTTCTTGATTTTTCTAAATACTTCTCTTCTTAGTGGCCTTACAGCATTGTAAGTAACCTTTATTCTTGTAGACCCTTCACATATGTCAAATGACACACGTTCTCTTCTCATCTTCTAACTTAGTCTCTTCATTTTTGGTGTAGTAGGAGGCAATAATGGAAGTTGATCAATTGAGTCAGGCTTCTTTATCTTTCTATTTCTTTTTGCATCTTGGATTTCTTCATTTGAAACATGATCACTGGAGTCAATTAAGTCATCCTTTTCCAAATCATCTTCATTGAAGTCATCTTCCGAAACATGCACACCAATTGACTTTTCATCTTTCTTATCATCTTTCAACACAAATTCTCGTTGTTCATCAACATTAAGTTTTTCATAATGTTCAATGAAATCTTCCTTGTTTTTGAACACATCTCTGAATTAGTTGAGATATGCCTCCCTTTTATCCCTATCAACTTTTAGAGAATAGCTACTGTTAAAAGGCGGAGGAACGACTATGTATTTGTCTTCTTCTTTAATTTTTTCAAAATACCACATATGTGTCCCATGGAAACTAGATTCTTCATAAACTCAACTTCAACTTGCGATGTGGTATTTCTCACCTCTTCTTCAATAACCATCTTCCTAGTCCTTCAATCTCAGTCGCATACCTCTCCAATGTCAAATAATTCTTGAATTGAGAAGACATGGTATACTGGAATAAACTGGTCACGTTCAAAAAACTTTCATTAGGCTTCTTCTTGTTGTTGTTCTTCATTTTTCTCAATACTTCTCTTCTTGGTGGCCTTACAACATTGTAAGTAACCTTTATTCTTGTAGACCCTTCACATATGTCAAATGACACATGTTCTTTTCTCATCTTCTAACATAGTCTCTTCATTTTAGGTGTAGTAGGAGGCAATAATGGAAGTTGATCAATTGAGTCAGGCTTCTTTATCTTTCTATTTCTTTTTGCATCATGGATTTCTTCATTTGAAACTTGATCACTGGAGTCAGTTAAATCATCCTTGTCCAAATCATCTTCATTGAAGTCATCTTCAGAAACTTGCACACCAATTGTCTTTTCATCTTTCTTATCGTCTTTCAAAAAAAATTCTCGTTGTTCATCAACATTAAGTTTTTCATAATGTTCAATGAAATCTTCCTTGTTTTTGAACACATCTCTGAATTAGTTGAGATATGCCTCCCTTTTATCCCTATCAACTTTTAGAGAATAGCTACTGTTAAAAGGCGGAGGAACGACTATGTATTTGTCTTCTTCTTTAATTTTTTCAAAATTCCACATATGTGTCCAATGGAAACTAGATTCTTCATAAACTCAACTTCAACTTGCGATGTGGTATTTCTCACCTCTTCTTCAATAACCATCTTCCTAGTCCTTCAATCTCAGTCGCATACCTCTCCAATGTCAAATAATTCTTGAATTGAGAAGACATGGTATACTGGAATAAACTGGTCACGTTCAATAAACTTTCATTAGGCTTCTTCTTTTTGTTGTTCTTCATTTTTCTCAATACTTCTCTTCTTGGTGGCCTTACAACATTGTAAGTAACCTTTATTCTTGTAGACCCTTCACATATGTCAAATGACACATGTTCTTTTCTCATCTTCTAACATAGTCTCTTCATTTTAGGTGTAGTAGGAGGCAATAATGGAAGTTGATCAATTGAGTCAGGCTTCTTTATCTTTCTATTTCTTTTTGCATCATGGATTTCTTCATTTGAAACTTGATCACTGGAGTCAGTTAAATCATCCTTGTCCAAATCATCTTCATTGAAGTCATCTTCAGAAACTTGCACACCAATTGTCTTTTCATCTTTCTTATTGTCTTTCAAAAAAAATTCTCGTTGTTCATCAACATTAAGTTTTTCATAATGTTCAATGAAATCTTCCTTGTGTTTGAACACATCTCTGAATTAGTTGATATATGCCTCCCTTTTTTCCTTATCAACTTTTAGAGAATAGCTACTGTTAAAAGGTGGAGGAACAACTATGTATTTGTCTTCTTCTTTAATTTTTTCAAAATACCACATATGTGTCCAATGGAAACTAGATTCTTCATAAACTCAACTTCAACTTGCGATGTGGTATTTCTCACCTCTTCTTCAATAACCATCTTCTTTAGTCCTTCAATCTCAGTCGCATACCTCTCCAATGTCAAATAATTATTGACTTGAGAAGACATGGTATACTGGAATAAACTGGTCACGTTCGAAAAACTTTCATTAGGCTTCTTCTTGTTGTTGTTCTTCATTTTTCTCAATATTTCTCTTCTTGGTGGCCTAACAGCATTGTAAGTAACCTTTATTCTTATTGACCCTTCACATATGTCAAATGACACATGTTCTCTTCTCATCTTCTAACTTTGTCTCCTCATTTTAGGTGTAGTAGGAGGCAATAATGGAAGTTGATCAATTGAGTCAGGCTTCTTTATCTTTCTATTTCTTTTTGCATCATGGATTTCTTCATTTGAAACTTGATCACTGGAGTCAGTTAAATCATCCTTGTCCAAATCATCTTCATTGAAGTCATCTTCAGAAACTTGCACACCAATTGACTTTTCATCTTTCTTATCGTCTTTCAAAAAAAATTCTCGTTGTTCATCAACATTAAGTTTTTCATAATGTTCAATGAAATCTTCCTTGTGTTTGAACACATCTCTGAATTAGTTGATATATGCCTCCCTTTTTTCCTTATCAACTTTTACAGAATAGCTACTGTTAAAAGGTGGAGGAACAACTATGTATTTGTCTTCTTCTTTAATTTTTTCAAAATACCACATATGTGTCCAATGGAAACTAGATTCTTCATAAACTCAACTTCAACTTGCGATGTGGTATTTCTCACCTCTTCTTCAATAACCATCTTCTTTAGTCCTTCAATCTCAGTCGCATACCTCTCCAATGTCAAATAATTATTGACTTGAGAAGACATGGTATACTGGAATAAACTGGTCACGTTCGAAAAACTTTCATTAGGCTTCTTCTTGTTGTTGTTCTTCATTTTTCTCAATATTTCTCTTCTTGGTGGCCTTACAGCATTGTAAGTAACCTTTATTCTTATTGACCCTTCACATATGTCAAATGACACATGTTCTCTTCTCATCTTCTAACTTAGTCTCTTCATTTTAGGTGTAGTAGGAGGCAATAATGGAAGTTGATCAATTGAGTCAGGCTTCTTTATCTTTCTATTTCTTTTTGCATCATGGATTTCTTCATTTGAAACTTGATCACTGGAGTAAGTTAAATCATCCTTGTCCAAATCATCTTCATTGAAGTCATCTTCAGAAACTTGCACACCAATTGACTTTTCATCTTTCTTATCGTCTTTCAAAAAAAATTCTCGTTGTTCATCAACATTAAGTTTTTCATAATGTTCAATGAAATCTTCCTTGTGTTTGAACACATCTCTGAATTAGTTGATATATGCCTCCCTTTTGTCCTTATCAACTTTTAGAGAATAGCTACTGTTAAAAGGTGGAGGAACAACTATGTATTTGTCTTCTTCTTTAATTTTTTCAAAATACCACATATGTGTCCAATGGAAACTAGATTCTTCATAAACTCAACTTCAACTTGCGATGTGGTATTTCTCACCTCTTCTTTAATAACCATCTTCCTAGTCCTTCAATCTCAGTCGCATACCTCTCCAATGTCAAATAATTCTTGAATTGAGAAGACATGGTATACTGGAATAAACTGGTCACGTTCAAAAAACTTTCATTAGGCTTCTTCTTGTTGTTGTTCTTCATTTTTCTCAATACTTCTCTTCTTGGTGGCCTTACAACATTGTAAGTAACCTTTATTCTTGTAGACCCTTCACATATGTCAAATGACACATGTTCTTTTCTCATCTTCTAACATAGTCTCTTCATTTTAGGTGTAGTAGGAGGCAATAATGGAAGTTGATCAATTGAGTCAGGCTTCTTTATCTTTCTATTTCTTTTTGCATCATGGATTTCTTCATTTGAAACTTGATCACTGGAGTCAGTTAAATCATCCTTGTCCAAATCATCTTCATTGAAGTCATCTTCATAAACTTGCACACCAATTGTCTTTTCATCTTTCTTATCGTCTTTCAAAAAAAATTCTCGTTGTTCATCAACATTAAGTTTTTCATAATGTTCAATGAAATCTTCCTTGTGTTTGAACACATCTCTGAATTAGTTGATATATGCCTCCCTTTTGTCCTTATCAACTTTTAGAGAATAGCTACTGTTAAAAGGCGGAGGAACGACTATGTATTTGTCTTCTTCTTTAATTTTTTCAAAATACCACATATGTGTCCAATGGAAACTAGATTCTTCATAAACTCAACTTCAACTTGCGATGTGGTATTTCTCACCTCTTCTTCAATAACCATCTTCCTAGTCCTTCAATCTCAGTCGCATACCTCTCCAATGTCAAATAATTCTTGAATTGAGAAGCCATGGTATACTGGAATAAACTGGTCACGTTCAAAAAACTTTCATTAGGCTTCTTCTTGTTGTTGTTCTTCATTTTTCTCAATACTTCTCTTCTTGGTGGCCTTACAACATTGTAAGTAACCTTTATTCTTGTAGACCCTTCACATATGTCAAATGACACATGTTCTTTTCTCATCTTCTAACATAGTCTCTTCATTTTAGGTGTAGTAGGAGGCAATAATGGAAGTTGATCAATTGAGTCAGGCTTCTTTATCTTTCTATTTCTTTTTGCATCATGGATTTCTTCATTTGAAACTTGATCACTGGAGTCAGTTAAATCATCCTTGTCCAAATCATCTTCATTGAAGTCATCTTCATAAACTTGCACACCAATTGTCTTTTCATCTTTCTTATCGTCTTTCAAAAAAAATTCTCGTTGTTCATCAACATTAAGTTTTTCATAATGTTCAATGAAATCTTCCTTGTGTTTGAACACATCTCTGAATTAGTTGATATATGCCTCCCTTTTTTCCTTATCAACTTTTAGAGAATAGCTACTGTTAAAAGGTGGAGGAACAACTATGTATTTGTCTTCTTCTTTAATTTTTTCAAAATACCACATATGTGTCCAATGGAAACTAGATTCTTCATAAACTCAACTTCAACTTGCGATGTGGTATTTCTCACCTCTTCTTCAATAACCATCTTCTTTAGTCCTTCAATCTCAGTCGCATACCTCTCCAATGTCAAATAATTATTGACTTGAGAAGACATGGTATACTGGAATAAACTGGTCACGTTCGAAAAACTTTCATTAGGCTTCTTCTTGTTGTTGTTCTTCATTTTTCTCAATATTTCTCTTCTTGGTGGCCTTACAGCATTGTAAGTAACCTTTATTCTTATTGACCCTTCACATATGTCAAATGACACATGTTCTCTTCTCATCTTCTAACTTAGTCTCTTCATTTTAGGTGTAGTAGGAGGCAATAATGGAAGTTGATCAATTGAGTCAGGCTTCTTTATCTTTCTATTTCTTTTTGCATCATGGATTTCTTCATTTGAAACTTGATCACTGGAGTAAGTTAAATCATCCTTGTCCAAATCATCTTCATTGAAGTCATCTTCAGAAACTTGCACACCAATTGACTTTTCATCTTTCTTATCGTCTTTCAAAAAAAATTCTCGTTGTTCATCAACATTAAGTTTTTCATAATGTTCAATGAAATCTTCCTTGTGTTTGAACACATCTCTGAATTAGTTGATATATGCCTCCCTTTTGTCCTTATCAACTTTTAGAGAATAGCTACTGTTAAAAGGTGGAGGAACAACTATGTATTTGTCTTCTTCTTTAATTTTTTCAAAATACCACATATGTGTCCAATGGAAACTAGATTCTTCATAAACTCAACTTCAACTTGCGATGTGGTATTTCTCACCTCTTCTTTAATAACCATCTTCTTTAGTCCTTCAATCTCAGTCGCATACCTCTCCAATGTCAAATAATTATTGACTTGAGAAGACATGGTATACTGGAATAAACTGGTCACGTTCGAAAAACTTTCATTAGGCTTCTTCTTGTTGTTGTTCTTCATTTTTCTCAATATTTCTCTTCTTGGTGGCCTTACAGCATTGTAAGTAACCTTTATTCTTATAGACCCTTCACATATGTCAAATGACACATGTTCTCTTCTCATCTTCTAACTTAGTCTCTTCATTTTAGGTGTAGTAGGAGGCAATAATGGAAGTTGATCAATTGAGTCAGGCTTCTTTATCTTTCTATTTCTTTTTGCATCATGGATTTCTTCATTTGAAACTTGATCACTGGAGTCAGTTAAATCATCCTTTTCCAAATCATCTTCATTGAAGTCATCTTCAGAAACTTGCACACCAATTGACTTTTCATCTTTCTTACCGTCTTTCAAAAAAAATTCTCGTTGTTCATCAACATTAAGTTTTCCATAATGTTCAATGAAATCTTCCTTGTGTTTGAACACATCTCTGAATTAGTTGATATATGCCTCCCTTTTTTCGTTATCAACTTTTAGAGAATAGCTACTGTTAAAAGGTGGAGGAACAACTATGTATTTGTCTTCTTCTTTAATTTTTTCAAAATACCACATATGTGTCCAATGGAAACTAGATTCTTCATAAACTCAACTTCAACTTGCGATGTGGTATTTCTCACCTCTTCTTCAATAACCATCTTCTTTAGTCCTTCAATCTCAGTCGCATACCTCTCCAATGTCAAATAATTATTGACTTGAGAAGACATGGTATACTGGAATAAACTGGTCACGTTCGAAAAACTTTCATTAGGCTTCTTCTTGTTGTTGTTCTTCATTTTTCTCAATATTTCTCTTCTTGGTGGCCTTACAGCATTGTAAGTAACCTTTATTCTTATTGACCCTTCACATATGTCAAATGACACATGTTCTCTTCTCATCTTCTAACTTAGTCTCTTCATTTTAGGTGTAGTAGGAGGCAATAATGGAAGTTGATCAATTGAGTCAGGCTTCTTTATCTTTCTATTTCTTTTTGCATCATGGATTTCTTCATTTGAAACTTGATCACTGGAGTAAGTTAAATCATCCTTGTCCAAATCATCTTCATTGAAGTCATCTTCAGAAACTTGCACACCAATTGACTTTTCATCTTTCTTATCGTCTTTCAAAAAAAATTCTCGTTGTTCATCAACATTAAGTTTTTCATAATGTTCAATGAAATCTTCCTTGTGTTTGAACACATCTCTGAATTAGTTGATATATGCCTCCCTTTTGTCCTTATCAACTTTTAGAGAATAGCTACTGTTAAAAGGTGGAGGAACAACTATGTATTTGTCTTCTTCTTTAATTTTTTCAAAATACCACATATGTGTCCAATGGAAACTAGATTCTTCATAAACTCAACTTCAACTTGCGATGTGGTATTTCTCACCTCTTCTTTAATAACCATCTTCTTTAGTCCTTCAATCTCAGTCGCATACCTCTCCAATGTCAAATAATTATTGACTTGAGAAGACATGGTATACTGGAATAAACTGGTCACGTTCGAAAAACTTTCATTAGGCTTCTTCTTGTTGTTGTTCTTCATTTTTCTCAATATTTCTCTTCTTGGTGGCCTTACAGCATTGTAAGTAACCTTTATTCTTATAGACCCTTCACATATGTCAAATGACACATGTTCTCTTCTCATCTTCTAACTTAGTCTCTTCATTTTAGGTGTAGTAGGAGGCAATAATGGAAGTTGATCAATTGAGTCAGGCTTCTTTATCTTTCTATTTCTTTTTGCATCATGGATTTCTTCATTTGAAACTTGATCACTGGAGTCAGTTAAATCATCCTTTTCCAAATCATCTTCATTGAAGTCATCTTCAGAAACTTGCACACCAATTGACTTTTCATCTTTCTTACCGTCTTTCAAAAAAAATTCTCGTTGTTCATCAACGTTAAGTTTTTCATAATGTTCAATGAAATCTTCCTTGTGTTTGAACACATCTCTGAATTAGTTGATATATGCCTCCCTTTTTTCGTTATCAACTTTTAGAGAATAGCTACTGTTAAAAGGTGGAGGAACAACTATGTATTTGTCTTCTTCTTTAATTTTTTCAAAATACCACATATGTGTCCAATGGAAACTAGATTCTTCATAAACTCAACTTCAACTTGCGATGTGGTATTTCTCACCTCTTCTTCAATAACCATCTTCTTTAGTCCTTCAATCTCAGTCGCATACCTCTCCAATGTCAAATAATTATTGACTTGAGAAGACATGGTATACTGGAATAAACTGGTCACGTTCGAAAAACTTTCATTAGGCTTCTTCTTGTTGTTGTTCTTCATTTTTCTCAATATTTCTCTTCTTGGTGGCCTTACAGCATTGTAAGTAACCTTTATTCTTATTGACCCTTCACATATGTCAAATGACACATGTTCTCTTCTCATCTTCTAACTTAGTCTCTTCATTTTAGGTGTAGTAGGAGGCAATAATGGAAGTTGATCAATTGAGTCAGGCTTCTTTATCTTTCTATTTCTTTTTGCATCATGGATTTCTTCATTTGAAACTTGATCACTGGAGTAAGTTAAATCATCCTTGTCCAAATCATCTTCATTGAAGTCATCTTCAGAAACTTGCACACCAATTGACTTTTCATCTTTCTTATCGTCTTTCAAAAAAAATTCTCGTTGTTCATCAACATTAAGTTTTTCATAATGTTCAATGAAATCTTCCTTGTGTTTGAACACATCTCTGAATTAGTTGATATATGCCTCCCTTTTGTCCTTATCAACTTTTAGAGAATAGCTACTGTTAAAAGGTGGAGGAACAACTATGTATTTGTCTTCTTCTTTAATTTTTTCAAAATACCACATATGTGTCCAATGGAAACTAGATTCTTCATAAACTCAACTTCAACTTGCGATGTGGTATTTCTCACCTCTTCTTTAATAACCATCTTCTTTAGTCCTTCAATCTCAGTCGCATACCTCTCCAATGTCAAATAATTATTGACTTGAGAAGACATGGTATACTGGAATAAACTGGTCACGTTCGAAAAACTTTCATTAGGCTTCTTCTTGTTGTTGTTCTTCATTTTTCTCAATATTTCTCTTCTTGGTGGCCTTACAGCATTGTAAGTAACCTTTATTCTTATAGACCCTTCACATATGTCAAATGACACATGTTCTCTTCTCATCTTCTAACTTAGTCTCTTCATTTTAGGTGTAGTAGGAGGCAATAATGGAAGTTGATCAATTGAGTCAGGCTTCTTTATCTTTCTATTTCTTTTTGCATCATGGATTTCTTCATTTGAAACTTGATCACTGGAGTCAGTTAAATCATCCTTTTCCAAATCATCTTCATTGAAGTCATCTTCAGAAACTTGCACACCAATTGACTTTTCATCTTTCTTACCGTCTTTCAAAAAAAATTCTCGTTGTTCATCAACATTAAGTTTTTCATAATGTTCAATGAAATCTTCCTTGTGTTTGAACACATCTCTGAATTAGTTGATATATGCCTCCCTTTTTTCGTTATCAACTTTTAGAGAATAGCTACTGTTAAAAGGTGGAGGAACAACTATGTATTTGTCTTCTTCTTTAATTTTTTCAAAATACCACATATGTGTCCAATGGAAACTAGATTCTTCATAAACTCAACTTCAACTTGCGATGTGGTATTTCTCACCTCTTCTTCAATAACCATCTTCTTTAGTCCTTCAATCTCAGTCGCATACCTCTCCAATGTCAAATAATTATTGACTTGAGAAGACATGGTATACTGGAATAAACTGGTCACGTTCGAAAAACTTTCATTAGGCTTCTTCTTGTTGTTGTTCTTCATTTTTCTCAATATTTCTCTTCTTGGTGGCCTTACAGCATTGTAAGTAACCTTTATTCTTATTGACCCTTCACATATGTCAAATGACACATGTTCTCTTCTCATCTTCTAACTTAGTCTCTTCATTTTAGGTGTAGTAGGAGGCAATAATGGAAGTTGATCAATTGAGTCAGGCTTCTTTATCTTTCTATTTCTTTTTGCATCATGGATTTCTTCATTTGAAACTTGATCACTGGAGTAAGTTAAATCATCCTTGTCCAAATCATCTTCATTGAAGTCATCTTCAGAAACTTGCACACCAATTGACTTTTCATCTTTCTTATCGTCTTTCAAAAAAAATTCTCGTTGTTCATCAACATTAAGTTTTTCATAATGTTCAATGAAATCTTCCTTGTGTTTGAACACATCTCTGAATTAGTTGATATATGCCTCCCTTTTGTCCTTATCAACTTTTAGAGAATAGCTACTGTTAAAAGGTGGAGGAACAACTATGTATTTGTCTTCTTCTTTAATTTTTTCAAAATACCACATATGTGTCCAATGGAAACTAGATTCTTCATAAACTCAACTTCAACTTGCGATGTGGTATTTCTCACCTCTTCTTTAATAACCATCTTCTTTAGTCCTTCAATCTCAGTCGCATACCTCTCCAATGTCAAATAATTATTGACTTGAGAAGACATGGTATACTGGAATAAACTGGTCACGTTCGAAAAACTTTCATTAGGCTTCTTCTTGTTGTTGTTCTTCATTTTTCTCAATATTTCTCTTCTTGGTGGCCTTACAGCATTGTAAGTAACCTTTATTCTTATAGACCCTTCACATATGTCAAATGACACATGTTCTCTTCTCATCTTCTAACTTAGTCTCTTCATTTTAGGTGTAGTAGGAGGCAATAATGGAAGTTGATCAATTGAGTCAGGCTTCTTTATCTTTCTATTTCTTTTTGCATCATGGATTTCTTCATTTGAAACTTGATCACTGGAGTCAGTTAAATCATCCTTTTCCAAATCATCTTCATTGAAATCATCTTCAGAAACTTGCACACCAATTGACTTTTCATCTTTCTTACCGTCTTTCAAAAAAAATTCTCGTTGTTCATCAACATTAAGTTTTTCATAATGTTCAATGAAATCTTCCTTGTGTTTGAACACATCTCTGAATTAGTTGATATATGCCTCCCTTTTATCCCTATCAACTTTTAGAGAATAGCTACTGTTAAAAGGTGGAGGAACAACTATGTATTTGTCTTCTTCTTTAATTTTTTCAAAATACCACATATGTGTCCAATGGAAACTAGATTCTTCATAAACTCAACTTCAACTTGCGATGTGGTATTTCTCACCTCTTCTTCAATAACCATCTTCTTTAGTCCTTCAATCTCAGTCGCATACCTCTCCAATGTCAAATAATTATTGACTTGAGAAGACATGGTATACTGGAATAAACTGGTCACGTTCGAAAAAGTTTCATTAGGCTACTTCATGTTGTTGTTCTTGATTTTTCTAAATACTTAACTTCTTAGTGGCCATACAGCATTTTAAGTAACCTTTATTCTTATAGACCCTTCACATATGTCAAATGACACACGTTCTCTTCTCATCTTCTAACTTAGTCTCTTCATTTTTGGTGTAGTATGAGGCAATAATAGAAGTTGATCAATTGAGTCAGGCTACTTTAACTTTCTTTTTTCTTTTTGCATCTTGGATTTCTTCATTTGAAACTTGATCACTGGAGTCAGTTAAATCATCCTTGTCCAAATCATCCTCATTGAAGTCATCTTCGGATTCATGCACACCAATTGACTTTTCATCTTTCTTATCGTCTTTCAACACAAATTCTAGTTGTTCATCAACATTAAGTTTTTCATAATGTTCAATGAAATCTTCCTTGTCTTTGACCACAACTCTGAATTAGTTGAGATATGCCTCCCTTTTATCCCTATCAACTTTTAGAGAATAGCTACTGTTAAAAGGGGGAGGAACAACTATGTATTTGTCTTCTTCTTTAATTTTTTCAAAATACCACATATGTGTCCAATGGAAACTAGATTCTTCATAAACTCATCTTCAACTTGCGATGTGGTATTTCTCACCTCTTCTTCAATAACCGCCTTCTTTAGTCCTTCAATCTCAGTCGCATACCTCTCCAATGTCAAATAATTCTTGACTTGAGAAGACATGGTATACTGGAATAAACTGGTCACGTTCAAAAAACCTTCATTAGGCTTCTTCTTGTTGTTGTTCTTCATTTTTCTCAATACTTCTCTTCTTGGTGGCCTTACAGCATTGTAAGTAACCTTTATTCTTGTAGACCCTTCACATATGTCAAATGACACACGTTCTCTTCTCATCTTCTAACATAGTCTCTTCATTTTTGGTGTAGTAGGATGCAATAATGGAAGTTGATCATTTGAGTCAGGCTTCTTTATCTTTCTATTTCTTTTTGCATCTTGGATTTCTTCATTTGAAACTTGATCACTGGACTCAGTTAAATCATCCTTGTCCAAATCATATTCATTGAAGTCATCTTCAGAAACATGCACACCAACTGACTTTTCATCTTTCTTATCGTCTTTCAACACAAATTCTCGTTGTTCATCAACATTAAGTTTTTCATAATGTTCAATGAAATCTTCCTTGTTTTTGAACACATCTCTGAATTAGTTGAGATATGCCTCCCTTTTATCCCTATCAACTTTTAGAGAATAGCTACTATTAAAAGGTGGAGGAACAACTATGTATTTGTCTTCTTCTTTAATTTTTTCAAAATACCACATATGTGTCCAATGGAAACTAGATTCTTCATAAACTCAACTTTTACCTGCGATGTGGTATTTCTCACCTCTTCTTCAATAACCATCTTCTTTAGTCCTTCAATCTCAGCCGCATACCTCTCCAATGTCAAATAATTCTTTACTTGAGAAGACATGGTATACTGGAATAAACTGGTCACTTTCAAAAGTTTCATTAGGCTTCTTCTTGTTGTTGTTCTTGTTTTTTCTTAATACTTCTTTCCTTGGTGGCCTTACAGCATTGTAAGTAACCTTTATTCCTGTAGACCCTTCACATATGTCAAATGGCACACGTTCTCTTCTCATCTTCTAACTTAGTCTCTTCATTTTTGGTGTAGTAGGAGGCAATAATGGAAGTTGATCAATTGAGTCAGGCTTCTTTATCTTTCTATTTCTTTTTGCATCTTGGATTTCTTCATTTGAAACTTGATCACTGGACTCAGTTAAATCATCCTTGTCCAAATCATCTTCATTGAAGTCATCTTCTGAAACATGCACACCAGTTGACTTTTCATCTTTCTTATCCTCTTTCAACACAAATTCTCGTTGTTCATCAACATTAAGTTTTTCATAATGTTCAATGAAATCTTCCTTGTCTTTGAACACATCTCTGAATTAGTTAAGATATGCCTCCCTTTTATCCCTATCAACTTTTAGAGAATAGCTACTGTTAAAAGGTGGAGGAACAACTATGTATTTGTCTTCTTCTTTAATTTTTTCAAAATACCACATATGTGTCCAATGGAAACTAGATTCTTCATAAACTCAACTTCAACTTGCGATGTGGTGTTTCTCACCTCTTCTTCAATAACCATCTTCTTTAGTCCTTCAATCTCAGCCGCATACCTCTCCAATGTCAAATAATTCTTGACTTGAGAAGACTTGGTATATTGGAATAAACTGGTCACTTTCAAAAGTTTCATTAGGCTTCTTCTTGTTGTTGTTCTTGATTTTTCTAAATACTTCTTTTCTTGGTGGCCTTACAGCATTGTAAGTAACCTTTATTCTTGTAGACCCTTCACATATGTCAAATGACACACGTTCTCTTCTCATCTTCTAACTTAGTCTCTTCATTTTTGGTGTAGTAGGAGGCAATAATGGAAGTTGATCATTTGAGTCAGGCTTCTTTATCTTTCTATTTCTTTTTGCATCTTGGATTTCTTCATTTGAAACTTGATCACTGGACTCAGTTAAATCATCCTTGTCCAAATCATCTTCATTGAAGTCATCTTCCGAAACATGCACACCAGTTGACTTTTCATCTTTCTTATCGTCTTTCAACACAAATTCTCGTTGTTCATCAACATTAAGTTTTTCATAATGTTCAATGAAATCTTCCTTGTCTTTGAACACATCTCTGAATTAGTTGAGATATGCCTCCCTTTTATCCCTATCAACTTTTAGAGAATAGCTACTGTTAAAAGGTGGAGGAACAACTATGTATTTGTCTTCTTCTTTAATTTTTTCAAAATACCACATATGTGTCCAATGGAAACTAGATTCTTCATAAACTCAACTTCAACCTGCGATGTGGTATTTCTCACCTCTTCTTCAATAACCATCTTCTTTAGTCCTTCAATCTCAGCTGCATTGTAACGCCCTGAAATTCGATTGGTAAACTAGGATCGTGAAATCATCGGAAACTATAGACTTTGGGATTCTGGACGATAAGTTCGGAACCCATATCATTGGAAAAAAAAAAAATCTGCTTTTATCATTTAAAATGTTTATTTTATAAAACGACATTTACGCCTGAAAAATATTAATTTTTATGCTTTCGAAAAATTAAATATTCTTATTTAAAAAGATTTCAAATAATTATTCGGAAAATGGTTTTATAAAAGTTTTGCTGAAAAAGTTTTAGTTTGTTTAAAAACTTATGAACTCGACTAGTCTTGACCCGTCGGTAGCCTAAACCCGAACCCGAGTCACCCGAGTATTTAAGCGGAAAATCAAGTATTCTTACACCATCTCTTTCATTTCCACCAACACTTCCCACCCAAACACTCTCATTCTAGAGAGAGAAACTAGAGAGAGAAAGTCTTCAAACTTCAAATCCGAGTCCACAAATCTGTTTGTTGTTGTTCTTGGTAAGATCTTCTTGAAAATCATCCATTTTCATAACCATTTTCGGCCTCAAATCGAGCAAAAACACCCATTTTCGTTTCTTGAGTTTTCGGGTCAAAAACCGTCTTGTTTTGGTGTCAAAATGCAGGCTTTTGTGTTTAAAATCACTGGGAATCGATAGTCCCTTCAATCCCGAGCATTTCCATGTCAAAAACTTCGATTTTGGGTCAAAAATCTGGAAAATCTGAAAAACCCGTAGGTTTCTCCGTCGCCCAGCTTGAAGGAGTCGAATCAGACTCATTCGATCGAATCAGTCGATCGAATCAGCCCATTCGATCGAACCACTCGATCGAACCAGTCCGGTCGACCGAATAGGAAAGCAACCGAATGGTCTCCAACTCATTCGACCGAATGAGTTTCGTATTCGATCGAACGAGTGTCTATTCGATCGAACAAGTTCCATGTTCGACCGAACGAGTTTTCCCAACTGGTTCGACCAAATGTGTTTTTAGTTCGATCGAGTGTGCCTCAGATTCGATCGAATGTGTGTCTATTCGATCGAATGTGTGTCTATTCGATCGAATGTGTGTCTATTCGATCGAACAAGTTCCTATTCGATCGAACGTGTTCCTATTCGATCGAATCAAGCCAGAACCAAGCTGTTTTCGTCTTTAAAACCCAGTTTTTGCTCGAGGTCACGTAAGCTCGTTTTCTTAGACTTATAGCACGTTGTTAACCTTATATATATGTCCAACTCTAGGCTAAGGAGATCTATTGTAGCACCATCCTAACCCAAGATCAAGGTGAGTTCATAGCCCCTATTTAAGCTTTTCAAAACTATGGGGTGGAAACATGGTAACTTTACACGTTTGGATAAAATCATTTATGCAAACATTCTTTAAACTATAAACATTTGGATTTCTACACACGTGCGGAAATCCACGAGCTTCTTGGTAATCTATAAACTTTGGAAATCTATGAACATGGGGAAAACCCATTAACTCATGGAGATCTAAGAACATTGGAAATCAATGAGTATGGGAAATTCTGTGAACATTGACATCATGGGAACGGGAATCAAATTCATATCATCATAGTCATTATGTCAGCATGGAAATCTAGAGATCAAAACATCATGAGTTGAATTGGACGCGAGAGTCTATTCTACTCTCGGTAGAACTCACGACCATGAGTGGCATTCTATTCTCGGTGGCACTCGTAACTCATGGGATTTCATACTAGTCTCGGTGAAATCCATAACTCTTGAGGACCTATACTATTCTCGGTAGGGACCAAGGGAACCCAGGATTCTTTGGGGTGTCTATCCTACTCTCGGTAGAACCTAGCTGAGTCCTGGATGGCAAGAACGAGGTAGTCTTGGTTTAAGTCTTGCGTGAGTTCAATCAAGTCTTGTGTGATCATTGGGTTTCATCATCATTCATCATCATCATCATTTGTTCACCATCATCTTGGATACTAGTAAACAATGGGATTTTGGTGTTGGTTTATCTAGTAAACTTAGCATGCTCAAATCTATATGTCCTTGTTTATGCTTAACTGTTATGTGCTACATGTACCGTTGGGAGACCGCAAATCTTTGAGTAATCTTATCACATACGACTCTAATGGGAGATTGATAAGCCCGTTGAGAGCCCAGGAGAACATTTCATGTTTGACTTACTACAAAAACCTCTGTGGGAAAACCAAGAGATCTTTTCTTACAAACCATTTTAAAAACTGGGAATTATACCCAAACATAGTAGTATAAGTTGTAGGAGTGGTGGGTTAGCCGCAGGTACACCCTATATATAAACCCCTACAACCTATACTAGTATGTTTGTGTATAAAACTCTTTTCTTTAAACCTATGAATTCACTCATCTACTTTATGTAGTTGACAGTTTGTTACATGTTTTCAGGAAATAATGCAGCAAGAAATCCCTAGCAAGTTTAGAGGCCTTAGAAAGATGAAGGCTAGACTAGGAGTTGTTGGAAACTTGATATTTTGTATTAAAACAATTTGTTTCATGTTACCTGGTTGATGTAATATTTGACATTTTGGTTATGTTTATGCATTTAGACTTTTATACTATTGTGCTCAACAATCACGACTTAGTCGCCGCACCTCGATTTTTCCGCCATCACGATCGGGGTGTGACAGATTGGTATCAGATCCAATGGTTATAGGGAATTAGGAAACCGACCTAGACTATAACCAAGGATCCTTGACTCTAGATAGCTCATGCATCACAATCACATGTCTACACTTATATACGTGCTACGTGCTTATGTGTTGCATATTAACTGTTAATCTCTTGAGTCATGTCATTATGTGTTCTTGGTATAATCTATGTCCTCTATTCATAATCTTTGGCGTGTCATTGATTCTATTTAACGCTCGTTTTTCGTTTTGCGAAGAATGCCTCCCAGACGTGCACCCGCTTCCATGGACTCCGCTGAATTAGCCAACCTTATAGCCCAGCAGATCGCGGCTGTGTTACCAGGCATGGTAACAACCATCAGCCAAGGGCTGAGGCAAGAAGGAACCTCTGGGGCCAACCAAATTCCAGCTCAGAACGCAAATGAACCAGCTAATAAGCCATACAAGGATTTCATGGTTACCAAACCCACCAGCTTCAGCGGCACAGAAGGCGCCGTTGGTCTCCTCCAGTGGATCGAAAAGATGGAGGCAGCCTTTGTTATTAGCTCGTGCCCTGAGACACTGAAAGTCACGCACGCGGCAAGCATGTTGTCTAAACGCGCGCTGACCTGGTGGAACAACGAGATAAGAACCCGTGGGCGTGAGGCTGCCTTGGCCATGACCTGGTCGGAATTTGTAGCATTGGCTACCCGCGAGTTCGTACCTCGCAGTGAGGTGCAGAAACTTGAAGCTGAGTTTTGGGTACACAAAATGAAGGGCGCCGATCACCAAGGGTACACGGAGCGTTTTCACGAGCTCTCCCTTCTCGTACCACACTTGGTCACCCCTCCCTCCCGGGCTATTGAGCTTTACATCAATGGCCTACCTGACACTGTCCGTGGAATCGTTATCGGGGCTGACCCATCAACCCTACAAGCGGCCATTGAACTAGCTGCCCGACTGACCCAGGACCAGGTTAAGACTGGGGTCCTAGCCAAAGGTACGGGCAAGGCCGCTGAAGGCTCATCCAAAAAGATCAACCGCATCAAAAAGCGTAAGGCTAGCAGTTACGCGATGGTTACTCCCGCAACCCCAATCAGCTCTGTCGCTCCTGCTCCCACCCCTTCAGGAAGGCCAAAGAGGGAGTACACTGGGGTTCACCCCAAGTGCGGCACTTGCCAATTTCATCATCCTGCCGGAACCCCGTGCTGGAAATGCACGAACTGTGGACGTTTGGGGCACCTAGCGGAACGCTGCAGATTTCAAGGTAATCAACTGGCGATACAGAGCAGCAGTTCCCAACCCAGCAACTCTCGAAGCTGTTTCGAGTGTGGAGCCATGGACCATTTCAGGAGCAGGTGTCCTCGTCTTGCAAATCTTCCTCCGGCCCGAGGCCGAGCCTTTACTATTGGCGCTGCTGAAGCTCGCCAAAATCCTGACGTCATTACTGGTACGTTCATCCTTAACAATCTCTGGGTTTCTATTCTATTTGACACGGGTGCAGATAGGAGTTTTATTTCTAGCGAGTTGGTCCCATTGCTTAATCTAGGAACCTCTGTCTTAGACCCCGCTTTCTCTGTCGAAATGGCAAACGGAGAGTCTACCCAAGTGAACAAAATCGTTCGCAATTGCACGCTTACGTTTGATCGGACGTCTCTTAACATTGACCTCATCCCTATGCATTTAGGAAGTTTCGATGTAATTGTTGGGATGGATTGGTTGTCCATCAACCACGCGGAAGTGGTGTGTGCTGAGAAGCTCATTCGCGTTCCTTGTTCTTCTGGCGAGTCCATAATTATTCAAGGAGAAAGATCAGGCAGATGTCTGAAATTAATCTCCTGCTTTAAAGCTCGGCGATGCCTTCGAAAGAAGTGTCTCGCCTTCCTAGCTCATGTCTCCATCAGGAAATCTTTGGGGAAGAAGCTCTCTGATGTCCCCGTCGTGCGTGAATTTCCAGACGTTTTTCCTAAAGACTTACCCGGACTTCCTCCTAGCCGACAAGTCAAATTCCACATCGAGTTAGTTCCCGGTGCAACCCCCGTGGCAAAATCTCCGTATCGTTTGGCTCCGTCTGAAATGCAGGAATTATCGAGCCAGCTGCAGGAACTACTGGACAAGGGTTTTATTCGCCCTAGTTCGTCTCCATGGGGAGCTCCAGTCCTCTTCGTCAAGAAGAAGGACGGATCTTTCCGGATGTGCATAGACTATCGTGAGCTTAACAAACTCACAGTCAAGAATCGGTATCCATTACCGAGGATTGACGATCTTTTCGACCAGCTGCAAGGAGCCACCTACTTTTCCAAGATCGACCTACGCTCAGGTTATCACCAAGTGCGTGTCATGGAGGACGACATCGCGAAAACCGCTTTCAGAACTCGATATGGACACTACGAGTTCCTAGTCATGCCTTTTGGTTTGACGAATGCCCCTGCAGTGTTCATGGATCTCATGAATCGCATTTGTCGTCCATACCTGGACCAGTTTGTTATCGTCTTCATTGACGATATTCTCGTTTATTCCCGCTCTAAAGCCGACCATGAGCTTCATCTCAGGCTTACCTTGGATCTGCTGAGGAAAGAGCAACTCTACGCCAAATTCTCCAAATGCGAATTCTGGCTAAGGGAAGTTCAATTCTTAGGTCACATCATTAACAAGGAAGGCATTCATGTCGACCCTGCCAAGATTGAAGCCATAAAAAATTGGGGAGCGCCTACAACGCCAACCGAAATTCGTTCATTTCTTGGTTTGGCTGGGTACTACCGTCGATTCATCTCGAACTTTTCAAAGATCGCGTTGCCCCTCACAATGTTAACTCAAAAAGGGGAACCATTCATTTGGAACCAAGAGCAAGAAGAGGCTTTCCAAACATTGAAACATAAACTCTGCCATGCACCAATCCTGTCGCTTCCTGAGGGTAACGATGATTTTGTTGTTTATTGCGACGCCTCGAGCCAAGGTCTAGGCTGCGTCTTAATGCAACGCGGTAAGGTCGTCGCTTACGCCTCGCGTCAACTCAAGAGTCATGAGAGGAATTATGTCACTCACGACTTGGAATTGGGTGCTGTGGTCTTTGCCTTAAAAATATGGAGACACTACCTATACGGTACGAAATGTGTCATCTTCACCGACCACAAGAGCCTACAACACATCCTCAACCAAAGGGAGCTAAATATGCGACAACGTCGATGGGTTGAACTCCTAAGTGACTATGACTGCGAAATCCGCTACCACCCTGGAAAGGCTAACGTAGTGGCTGACGCGTTAAGTCGCAAGGAAAGGACCCAGTTGCATGCGATCCGTATTCAGTCCAATCTTCCCTCCTTGGTTCTTGAAGCTCAAAAGCAAGCGATTGCTGGTGGTGATCTCAAAAATATGCTATCTTGCGGTGCCGAACGGAAGTTTGAAACCAAGTCTGATGGTATACTTTACTACTTAAATCGCATGTGGATTCCAAACTCTGAACCACTTCGAGAACTTATCCTGAACGAAGCGCACAAATCCAGATACTCTATTCACCCGGGCAGTGATAAAATGTATCAGAATCTCAAGTCTCATTTCTGGTGGCCGGGTATGAAGAAAGACATAGCTTTATACGTCGGTAAGTGTCTAACATGCTCGCGGATCAAGACTGAACATCAGAGACCATCTGGTCTGTTACAAAAACCGATCATACCGCAGTGGAAGTGGGACGAAGTCGCTATGGACTTCATTACCAAACTCCCGCGGACACCCAGCGGTTATGACACGATTTGGGTTATCGTGGATTACTTGACCAAGTCTGCCCACTTTCTCCCTGTCCGCGAGGACTACACTACGGAGAAGCTGGCGCGGATTTACATTCGTGAGATCGTAACCCGTCACGGTGTGCCTAAGGGCATCACGTCTGACCGTGACCCCTCTTTTGCGTCAAGGTTCTGGAAGTCATTTCAGAAAGCCTTTGGGACAAGTGTGAAACTTAGCTCTGCCTATCATCCTGAAACGGACGGACAGAGCGAAAGGACCATACAAACCCTGGAGGATATGCTCAGAGCCTGTATCCTTGAATTCGGTAGTAGCTGGGAGACTCACCTTCCTCTTGCAGAGTTCTCATACAATAACAGCTATCATGCTACCATCAAATGCGCGCCATTCGAAGCACTCTATGGCAGGAAATGTCGTTCTCCACTGTGTTGGTCCGAGACCGGAGATTCTCAAATCCTCGGCCCGGAACTGATACAGGAAACCACTGACAGTATCGCCATCATTCAGCAAAGACTTAAGGACGCCCGCTGTCGACACAAGTATTACGCTGACAAACGCCGCAAACCTCTGGAGTTCCAAATAGGCGATCACGTAATGCTCAAAGTTTCCCCCTGGAAGGGCATTGTTCGCTTCGGGAAAAAGGGAAAGTTTGCTCCAAGGTACGTAGGACCTTTCAAGATCATCGAAAAGGTCGGACCTGTAGCCTATCGCTTGGAATTGCCTCCAGAACTCAGCCGTGTTCACAACGTTTTTCATGTGTCGCAACTCAAAAAGTGCCTCGTTGACGAGACCGCTCAAATCCCGATCGACACGGTTCACATCGACGACAAACTATACTTTGTTGAGGAACCTGTCGAGATCCTAGATCGAGAAGTCAAAAAGACTAAGCGAAGCCGGATACCTATAGTCAAGGTACGTTGGAACAACCATCGTGGACCCGAGTTCACATGGGAACGAGAGGATAAGATGAAGGAGGAATACCCTCATCTGTTCGCATAGTCATCATCTTTGTAATTCTAGAAATCTTGGAGTCTATGTAATCGTAATCATGTAATCAGGGACCAATATCAATCAATGAAGTATCATGTTGTTCCTATTTGCTTATAAATATTCTCTTATTTGCATAACACCAAGTTTGGCTACCCATGACTCGTGCTGGAAAACACAAGTTGTGCATACTTAATCATGTAAACATTGGGGTAAACTATGTATCATTGAGCCAAAATTTGTCATCATTCTAGCATTCATGAAGCATGGTTGTGTGTGTGTGTGTGGTGTCGTGTCGATTTTTCTAGCCGCACACAATGGAGTTTATACATTGATACAAGGTGAACTCGTAATTATAGTCCGGAATATAATAACATCAAGTTCACAGGTGTATACGTGTATAAACAATATGCTATTGTGTAACTATGAGTCGTGAACTCAAGCTTCGTGTAGGGAATTAATCAATGAATGTTGAAGGAGTGGTGGGTTAGCCGCTGGTACACCCTATATATAAACCCCTTCGGCACAAGTTGATTATGTCTGAAGCGAGACTTGGAATTAGGGACTCATAGTTAGCGTGGCAGCTGTGAGGCGTTAAATTCAAGAGTTATTGAGGGAATTATTCATTGGAGATTGAAGGAGTGGTGGGTTAGCCGCTGGTACACCCTATATATAAACCCCTTCAATCCGAAATGAATATGTCTGATGTAAAGCTTGAAGGTGATGCCTTGTAGTGGAAAATAGTGTGTCGTCCTGTGTGTCATTGAACTAATAGGAGTCGAAAGAAACACCCAAGTGGAGTTGAGGGAGTGGTGGGTTAGCCGCTGGTACACCCTATATATAAACCCCTTCAACTTGATTTGGGTGGTATCCAAGACGAATATTAGGGGTAGTGGCGCATAGTGGTCATCATGGGATCATTTAATCTAAAACATCATTGCATCAACTATACTAAATTCTAAATTTCGGGACGAAATTCCTCTAAATTGGGGAGGATGTAACGCCCTGAAATTCGATTGGTAAACTAGGATCGTGAAATCATCGGAAACTATAGACTTTGGGATTCTGGACGATAAGTTCGGAACCCATATCATTGGAAAAAAAAAAAATCTGCTTTTATCATTTAAAATGTTTATTTTATAAAACGACATTTACGCCTGAAAAATATTAATTTTTATGCTTTCGAAAAATTAAATATTCTTATTTAAAAAGATTTCAAATAATTATTCGGAAAATGGTTTTATAAAAGTTTTGCTGAAAAAGTTTTAGTTTGTTTAAAAACTTATGAACTCGACTAGTCTTGACCCGTCGGTAGCCTAAACCCGAACCCGAGTCACCCGAGTATTTAAGCGGAAAATCAAGTATTCTTACACCATCTCTTTCATTTCCACCAACACTTCCCACCCAAACACTCTCATTCTAGAGAGAGAAACTAGAGAGAGAAAGTCTTCAAACTTCAAATCCGAGTCCACAAATCTGTTTGTTGTTGTTCTTGGTAAGATCTTCTTGAAAATCATCCATTTTCATAACCATTTTCGGCCTCAAATCGAGCAAAAACACCCATTTTCGTTTCTTGAGTTTTCGGGTCAAAAACCGTCTTGTTTTGGTGTCAAAATGCAGGCTTTTGTGTTTAAAATCACTGGGAATCGATAGTCCCTTCAATCCCGAGCATTTCCATGTCAAAAACTTCGATTTTGGGTCAAAAATCTGGAAAATCTGAAAAACCCGTAGGTTTCTCCGTCGCCCAGCTTGAAGGAGTCGAATCAGACTCATTCGATCGAATCAGTCGATCGAATCAGCCCATTCGATCGAACCAGTCGATCGAACCAGTCCGGTCGACCGAATAGGAAAGCAACCGAATGGTCTCCAACTCATTCGACCGAATGAGTTTCGTATTCGATCGAACGAGTGTCTATTCGATCGAACAAGTTCCATGTTCGACCGAACGAGTTTTCCCAACTGGTTCGACCAAATGTGTTTTTAGTTCGATCGAGTGTGCCTCAGATTCGATCGAATGTGTGTCTATTCGATCGAATGTGTGTCTATTCGATCGAATGTGTGTCTATTCGATCGAACAAGTTCCTATTCGATCGAACGTGTTCCTATTCGATCGAATCAAGCCAGAACCAAGCTGTTTTCGTCTTTAAAACCCAGTTTTTGCTCGAGGTCACGTAAGCTCGTTTTCTTAGACTTATAGCACGTTGTTAACCTTATATATATGTCCAACTCTAGGCTAAGGAGATCTATTGTAGCACCATCCTAACCCAAGATCAAGGTGAGTTCATAGCCCCTATTTAAGCTTTTCAAAACTATGGGGTGGAAACATGGTAACTTTACACGTTTGGATAAAATCATTTATGCAAACATTCTTTAAACTATAAACATTTGGATTTCTACACACGTGCGGAAATCCACGAGCTTCTTGGTAATCTATAAACTTTGGAAATCTATGAACATGGGGAAAACCCATTAACTCATGGAGATCTAAGAACATTGGAAATCAATGAGTATGGGAAATTCTGTGAACATTGACATCATGGGAACGGGAATCAAATTCATATCATCATAGTCATTATGTCAGCATGGAAATCTAGAGATCAAAACATCATGAGTTGAATTGGACGCGAGAGTCTATTCTACTCTCGGTAGAACTCACGACCATGAGTGGCATTCTATTCTCGGTGGCACTCGTAACTCATGGGATTTCATACTAGTCTCGGTGAAATCCATAACTCTTGAGGACCTATACTATTCTCGGTAGGGACCAAGGGAACCCAGGATTCTTTGGGGTGTCTATCCTACTCTCGGTAGAACCTAGCTGAGTCCTGGATGGCAAGAACGAGGTAGTCTTGGTTTAAGTCTTGCGTGAGTTCAATCAAGTCTTGTGTGATCATTGGGTTTCATCATCATTCATCATCATCATCATTTGTTCACCATCATCTTGGATACTAGTAAACAATGGGATTTTGGTGTTGGTTTATCTAGTAAACTTAGCATGCTCAAATCTATATGTCCTTGTTTATGCTTAACTGTTATGTGCTACATGTACCGTTGGGAGACCGCAAATCTTTGAGTAATCTTATCACATACGACTCTAATGGGAGATTGATAAGCCCGTTGAGAGCCCAGGAGAACATTTCATGTTTGACTTACTACAAAAACCTCTGTGGGAAAACCAAGAGATCTTTTCTTACAAACCATTTTAAAAACTGGGAATTATACCCAAACATAGTAGTATAAGTTGTAGGAGTGGTGGGTTAGCCGCAGGTACACCCTATATATAAACCCCTACAACCTATACTAGTATGTTTGTGTATAAAACTCTTTTCTTTAAACCTATGAATTCACTCATCTACTTTATGTAGTTGACAGTTTGTTACATGTTTTCAGGAAATAATGCAGCAAGAAATCCCTAGCAAGTTTAGAGGCCTTAGAAAGATGAAGGCTAGACTAGGAGTTGTTGGAAACTTGATATTTTGTATTAAAACAATTTGTTTCATGTTACCTGGTTGATGTAATATTTGACATTTTGGTTATGTTTATGCATTTAGACTTTTATACTATTGTGCTCAACAATCACGACTTAGTCGCCGCACCTCGATTTTTCCGCCATCACGATCGGGGTGTGACATGCATACCTCTCCAATGTCAAATAATTCTTGACTTGAGAAGACATGGTATACAGGAATAAACTGGTCACTTTCACAAGTTTCATTAGGCTTCTTCTTGTTGTTGTTCTGGATTTTTCTTAATACTTCTTTCCTTGGTGGCCTTACAGCATTGTAAGTAACCTTTATTCTTGTAGACCCTTCACATATGTCAAATGACACACGTTCTCTTCTCATCTTCTAACTTAGTCTCTTCATTTTTGGTGTAGTAGGAGGCAATAATGGAAGTTGATCAATTGAGTCAGGCTTCTTTATCTTTCTATTTCTTTTTGCATCTTGGATATCTTCATTTGAAACTTGATCACTGGACTCAGTTAAATCATCCTTGTCCAAATCATCTTCATTGAAGTCATCTTCCGAAACATGCATACCAGTTGACTTTTCATCTTTCTTATCCTCTTTCAACACAAATTCTCGTTGTTCATCAACATTAAGTTTTTCATAATGTTCAATGAAATCTTCCTTGTCTTTGAACACATCTCTGAATTAGTTAATATATGCCTCCCTTTTATCCCTATCAACTTTTAGAGAATAGCTACTGTTAAAAGGTGGAGGAACAACTATGTATTTGTCTTCTTCTTTAATTTTTTCAAAATACCACATATGTGTCCAATGGAAACTAGATTCTTCATAAACTCAACTTCAACCTGCGATGTGGTGTTTCTCACCTCTTCTTCAATAACCATCTTCTTTAGTCCTTCAATCTCAGCCGCATACCTCTCCAATGTCAAATAATTCTTGACTTGAGAAGACTTGGTATACTGGAATAAACTGGTCACTTTCAAAAGTTTCATTAGGCTTCTTCTTGTTGTTGTTCTTGTTTTTTCTTAATACTTCTTTCCTTGGTGGCCTTACAGCATTGTAAGTAACCTTTATTCCTGTAGACCCTTCACATAAGTCAAATGACACACGTTCTCTTCTCATCTTCTAACTTAGTCTCTTCATTTTTGGTGTAGTAGGAGGCAATAATGGAAGTTGATCAATTGAGTCAGGCTTCTTTATCTTTCTATTTCTTTTTGCATCATGGATTTCTTCATTTGAAACTTGATCACTGGAGTCAGTTAAATCATCCTTTTCCAAATCATCTTCATTGAAGTCATCTTCAGAAACTTGCACACCAATTGACTTTTCATCTTTCTTACCGTCTTTCAAAAAAAATTCTCGTTGTTCATCAACATTAAGTTTTTCATAATGTTCAATGAAATCTTCCTTGTGTTTGAACACATCTCTGAATTAGTTGATATATGCCTCCCTTTTATCCCTATCAACTTTTAGAGAATAGCTACTGTTAAAAGGTGGAGGAAACTACTATGTATTTGTCTTCTTCTTTAATTTTTTCAAAATACCACATATGTGTCCAATGGAAACTAGATTATTCATAAACTCAACTTCAACTTGCGATGTGGTATTTCTCACCTCTTCTTCAATAACCATCTTCTTTAGTCCTTCAATCTCAGTCGCATACCTCTCCAATGTCAAATAATTATTGACTTGAGAAGACATGGTATACTGGAATAAACTGGTCACGTTCGAAAAAGTTTCATTAGGCTACTTCATGTTGTTGTTCTTGATTTTTCTAAATACTTAACTTCTTAGTGGCCATACAGCATTTTAAGTAACCTTTATTCTTATAGACCCTTCACATATGTCAAATGACACACGTTCTCTTCTCATCTTCTAACTTAGTCTCTTCATTTTTGGTGTAGTATGAGGCAATAATAGAAGTTGATCAATTGAGTCAGGCTACTTTAACTTTCTTTTTTCTTTTTGCATCTTGGATTTCTTCATTTGAAACTTGATCACTGGAGTCAGTTAAATCATCCTTGTCCAAATCATCCTCATTGAAGTCATCTTCGGATTCATGCACACCAATTGACTTTTCATCTTTCTTATCGTCTTTCAACACAAATTCTAGTTGTTCATCAACATTAAGTTTTTCATAATGTTCAATGAAATCTTCCTTGTCTTTGACCACAACTCTGAATTAGTTGAGATATGCCTCCCTTTTATCCCTATCAACTTTTAGAGAATAGCTACTGTTAAAAGGGGGAGGAACAACTATGTATTTGTCTTCTTCTTTAATTTTTTCAAAATACCACATATGTGTCCAATGGAAACTAGATTCTTCATAAACTCATCTTCAACTTGCGATGTGGTATTTCTCACCTCTTCTTCAATAACCGCCTTCTTTAGTCCTTCAATCTCAGTCGCATACCTCTCCAATGTCAAATAATTCTTGACTTGAGAAGACATGGTATACTGGAATAAACTGGTCACGTTCAAAAAACTTTCATTAGGCTTCTTCTTGTTGTTGTTCTTCATTTTTCTCAATACTTCTCTTCTTGGTGGCCTTACAGCATTGTAAGTAACCTTTATTCTTGTAGACCCTTCACATATGTCAAATGACACACGTTCTCTTCTCATCTTCTAACATAGTCTCTTCATTTTTGGTGTAGTAGGATGCAATAATGGAAGTTGATCATTTGAGTCAGGCTTCTTTATCTTTCTATTTCTTTTTGCATCTTGGATTTCTTCATTTGAAACTTGATCACTGGACTCAGTTAAATCATCCTTGTCCAAATCATCTTCATTGAAGTCATCTTCAGAAACATGCACACCAACTGACTTTTCATCTTTCTTATCGTCTTTCAACACAAATTCTCGTTGTTCATCAACATTAAGTTTTTCATAATGTTCAATGAAATCTTCCTTGTTTTTGAACACATCTCTGAATTAGTTGAGATATGCCTCCCTTTTATCCCTATCAACTTTTAGAGAATAGCTACTATTAAAAGGTGGAGGAACAACTATGTATTTGTCTTCTTCTTTAATTTTTTCAAAATACCACATATGTGTCCAATGGAAACTAGATTCTTCATAAACTCAACTTCAACCTGCGATGTGGTATTTCTCACCTCTTCTTCAATAACCATCTTCTTTAGTCCTTCAATCTCAGCCGCATACCTCTCCAATGTCAAATAATTCTTTACTTGAGAAGACATGGTATACTGGAATAAACTGGTCACTTTCAAAAGTTTCATTAGGCTTCTTCTTGTTGTTGTTCTTGTTTTTTCTTAATACTTCTTTCCTTGGTGGCCTTACAGCATTGTAAGTAACCTTTATTCCTGTAGACCCTTCACATATGTCAAATGACACACGTTCTCTTCTCATCTTCTAACTTAGTCTCTTCATTTTTGGTGTAGTAGGAGGCAATAATGGAAGTTGATCAATTGAGTCAGGCTTCTTTATCTTTCTATTTCTTTTTGCATCTTGGATATCTTCATTTGAAACTTGATCACTGGACTCAGTTAAATCATCCTTGTCCAAATCATCTTCATTGAAGTCATCTTCCGAAACATGCATACCAGTTGACTTTTCATCTTTCTTATCCTCTTTCAACACAAATTCTCGTTGTTCATCAACATTAAGTTTTTCATAATGTTCAATGAAATCTTCCTTGTCTTTGAACACATCTCTGAATTAGTTAAGATATGCCTCCCTTTTATCCCTATCAACTTTTAGAGAATAGCTACTGTTAAAAGGTGGAGGAACAACTATGTATTTGTCTTCTTCTTTAATTTTTTCAAAATACCACATATGTGTCCAATGGAAACTAGATTCTTCATAAACTCAACTTCAACTTGCGATGTGGTGTTTCTCACCTCTTCTTCAATAACCATCTTCTGTAGTCCTTCAATCTCAGCCGCATACCTCTCCAATGTCAAATAATTCTTGACTTGAGAAGACTTGGTATACTGGAATAAACTGGTCACTTTCAAAAGTTTCATTAGGCTTCTTCTTGTTGTTGTTCTTGATTTTTCTAAATACTTCTTTTCTTGGTGGCCTTACAGCATTGTAAGTAACCTTTATTCTTGTAGACCCTTCACATATGTCAAATGACACACGTTCTCTTCTCATCTTCTAACTTAGTCTCTTCATTTTTGGTGTAGTAGGAGGCAATAATGGAAGTTGATCATTTGAGTCAGGCTTCTTTATCTTTCTATTTCTTTTTGCATCTTGGATTTCTTCATTTGAAACTTGATCACTGGACTCAGTTAAATCATCCTTGTCCAAATCATCTTCATTGAAGTCATCTTCAGAAACATGCAAACCAACTGACTTTTCATCTTTCTTATCGTCTTTCAACACAAATTCTCGATGTTCATCAACATTAAGTTTTTCATAATGTTCAATGAAATCTTTCTTGTCTTTGAGCACAACTCTGAATTAGTTGAGATATGCCTCCCTTTTATCCCTATCAACTTTTATAGAATAGCTACTGTTAAAAGGTGGAGGAACAACTATGTATTTCTCTTCTTTAATTTTTTCAAAATACCACATATGTGTCCAATGGAAACTAGATTCTTCATAAACTCAACTTCAACTTGCGATGTGGTATTTCTCACCTCTTCTTCAATAACCATCTTCTTTAGTCCTTCAATCTCAGCCGCATACCTCTCTAATGTCAAATAATTCTTGACTTGAGAAGACATGGTATACTGGAATAAACTGGTCACTTTCAAAAGTTTCATTAGACTTCTTCTTGTTGTTGTTCTTGATTTTTCTAAATACCTCTTTTATTGGTGGCCTTACAGCATTGTAAGTAACCTTTATTCTTGTAGACCCTTCACATATGTCAAATGACACACGTTCTCTTCTCATCTTCTAACTTAGTCTCTTCATTTTTGGTGTAGTAGGAGGCAATAATGGAAGTTGATCAATTGAGTCAGGCTTCTTTATCTTTCTATTTTTTTTTGCATCTTGGATTTCTTCATTTGAAACTTGATCACTGGACTCAGTTAAATCATCCTTGTCCAAATCATCTTCATTGAAGTCATCTTCCGAAACATGCACACCAGTTGACTTTTCATCTTTCTTATCGTCTTTCAACACAAATTCTCGTTGTTCATCAACATTAAGTTTTTCATAATGTTCAATGAAATCTTCCTTGTCTTTGAACACATCTCTGAATTAGTTGAGATATGCCTCCCTTTTATCTCTATCAACTTTTAGAGAATAGCTACTGTTAAAAGGTGGAGGAACAACTATGTATTTGTCTTCTTCTTTAATTTTTTCAAAATACCACATATGTGTCCAATGGAAACTAGATTCTTCATAAACACAACTTCAACCTGCGATGTGGTATTTCTCACCTCTTCTTCAATAACCATCTTCTTTAGTCCTTCAATCTCAGCCGCATACCTCTCCAATGTCAAATAATTCTTGACTTGAGAAGACATGGTATACTGGAATAAACTGGTCACTTTCAAAAGTTTCATTAGGCTTCTTCTTGTTGTTGTTCTGGATTTTTCTTAATACTTCTTTCCTTGGTGGCCTTACAGCATTGTAAGTAACCTTTATTCTTGTAGACCCTTCACATATGTCAAATGACACACGTTCTCTTCTCATCTTCTAACTTAGTCTCTTCATTTTTGGTGTAGTAGGAGGCAATAATGGAAGTTGATCAATTGAGTCAGGCTTCTTTATCTTTCTATTTCTTTTTGCATCTTGGATATCTTCATTTGAAACTTGATCACTGGACTCAGTTAAATCATCCTTGTCCAAATCATCTTAATTGAAGTCATCTTCCGAAACATGCATACCAGTTGACTTTTCATCTTTCTTATCCTCTTTCAACACAAATTCTCGTTGTTCATCAACATTAAGTTTTTCATAATGTTCAATGAAATCTTCCTTGTCTTTGAACACATCTCTGAATTAGTTAAGATATGCCTCCCTTTTATCCCTATCAACTTTTAGAGAATAGCTACTGTTAAAAGGTGGAGGAACAACTATGTATTTGTCTTCTTCTTTAATTTTTTCAAAATACCACATATGTGTCCAATGGAAACTAGATTCTTCATAAACTCAACTTCAACCTGCGATGTGGTGTTTCTCACCTCTTCTTCAATAACCATCTACTTTAGTCCTTCAATCTCAGCCGCATACCTCTCCAATGTCAAATAATTCTTGACTTGAGAAGACTTGGTATACTGGAATAAACTGGTCACTTTCAAAAGTTTCATTAGGCTTCTTCTTGTTGTTGTTCTTGTTTTTTCTTAATACTTCTTTCCTTGGTGGCCTTACAGCATTGTAAGTAACCTTTATTCCTGTAGACCCTTCACATAAGTCAAATGACACACGTTCTCTTCTCATCTTCTAACTTAGTCTCTTCATTTTTGGTGTAGTAGGAGGCAATAATGGAAGTTGATCAATTGAGTCAGGCTTCTTTATCTTTCTATTTCTTTTTGCATCTTGGATATCTTCATTTGAAACTTGATCACTGGACTCAGTTAAATCATCCTTGTCCAAATCATCTTAATTGAAGTCATCTTCCGAAACATGCATACCAGTTGACTTTTCATCTTTCTTATCCTCTTTCAACACAAATTCTCGTTGTTCATCAACATTAAGTTTTTCATAATGTTCAATGAAATCTTCCTTGTCTTTGAACACATCTCTGAATTAGTTAAGATATGCCTCCCTTTTATCCCTATCAACTTTTAGAGAATAGCTACTGTTAAAAGGTGGAGGAACAACTATGTATTTGTCTTCTTCTTTAATTTTTTCAAAATACCACATATGTGTCCAATGGAAACTAGATTCTTCATAAACTCAACTTCAACCTGCGATGTGGTGTTTCTCACCTCTTCTTCAATAACCATCTACTTTAGTCCTTCAATCTCAGCCGCATACCTCTCCAATGTCAAATAATTCTTGACTTGAGAAGACTTGGTATACTGGAATAAACTGGTCACTTTCAAAAGTTTCATTAGGCTTCTTCTTGTTGTTGTTCTTGTTTTTTCTTAATACTTCTTTCCTTGGTGGCCTTACAGCATTGTAAGTAACCTTTATTCCTGTAGACCCTTCACATAAGTCAAATGACACACGTTCTCTTCTCATCTTCTAACTTAGTCTCTTCATTTTTGGTGTAGTAGGAGGCAATAATGGAAGTTGATCAATTGAGTCAGGCTTCTTTATCTTTCTATTTCTTTTTGCATCTTGGATATCTTCATTTGAAACTTGATCACTGGACTCAGTTAAATCATCCTTGTCCAAATCATCTTAATTGAAGTCATCTTCCGAAACATGCATACCAGTTGACTTTTCATCTTTCTTATCCTCTTTCAACACAAATTCTCGTTGTTCATCAACATTAAGTTTTTCATAATGTTCAATGAAATCTTCCTTGTCTTTGAACACATCTCTGAATTAGTTAAGATATGCCTCCCTTTTATCCCTATCAACTTTTAGAGAATAGCTACTGTTAAAAGGTGGAGGAACAACTATGTATTTGTCTTCTTCTTTAATTTTTTCAAAATACCACATATGTGTCCAATGGAAACTAGATTCTTCATAAACTCAACTTCAACCTGCGATGTGGTGTTTCTCACCTCTTCTTCAATAACCATCTACTTTAGTCCTTCAATCTCAGCCGCATACCTCTCCAATGTCAAATAATTCTTGACTTGAGAAGACTTGGTATACTGGAATAAACTGGTCACGTTCGAAAAAGTTTCATTAGGCTACTTCATGTTGTTGTTCTTGATTTTTCTAAATACTTAACTTCTTAGTGGCCATACAGCATTTTAAGTAACCTTTATTCTTATAGACCCTTCACATATGTCAAATGACACACGTTCTCTTCTCATCTTCTAACTTAGTCTCTTCATTTTTGGTGTAGTATGAGGCAATAATAGAAGTTGATCAATTGAGTCAGCCTACTTTAACTTTCTTTTTTCTTTTTGCATCTTGGATTTCTTCATTTGAAACTTGATCACTGGAGTCAGTTAAATCATCCTTGTCCAAATCATCCTCATTGAAGTCATCTTCGGATTCATGCACACCAATTGACTTTTCATCTTTCTTATCGTCTTTCAACACAAATTCTAGTTGTTCATCAACATTAAGTTTTTCATAATGTTCAATGAAATCTTCCTTGTCTTTGACCACAACTCTGAATTAGTTGAGATATGCCTCCCTTTTATCCCTATCAACTTTTAGAGAATAGCTACTGTTAAAAGGGGGAGGAACAACTATGTATTTGTCTTCTTCTTTAATTTTTTCAAAATACCACATATGTGTCCAATGGAAACTAGATTCTTCATAAACTCATCTTCAACTTGCGATGTGGTATTTCTCACCTCTTCTTCAATAACCGCCTTCTTTAGTCCTTCAATCTCAGTCGCATACCTCTCCAATGTCAAATAATTCTTGACTTGAGAAGACATGGTATACTGGAATAAACTGGTCACGTTCAAAAAACTTTCATTAGGCTTCTTCTTGTTGTTGTTCTTCATTTTTCTCAATACTTCTCTTCTTGGTGGCCTTACAGCATTGTAAGTAACCTTTATTCTTGTAGACCCTTCACATATGTCAAATGACACACGTTCTCTTCTCATCTTCTAACATAGTCTCTTCATTTTTGGTGTAGTAGGATGCAATAATGGAAGTTGATCATTTGAGTCAGGCTTCTTTATCTTTCTATTTCTTTTTGCATCTTGGATTTCTTCATTTGAAACTTGATCACTGGACTCAGTTAAATCATCCTTGTCCAAATCATCTTCATTGAAGTCATCTTCAGAAACATGCACACCAACTGACTTTTCATCTTTCTTATCGTCTTTCAACACAAATTCTCGTTGTTCATCAACATTAAGTTTTTCATAATGTTCAATGAAATCTTCCTTGTTTTTGAACACATCTCTGAATTAGTTGAGATATGCCTCCCTTTTATCCCTATCAACTTTTAGACAATAGCTACTATTAAAAGGTGGAGGAACAACTATGTATTTGTCTTCTTCTTTAATTTTTTCAAAATACCACATATGTGTCCAATGGAAACTAGATTCTTCATAAACTCAACTTCAACCTGCGATGTGGTATTTCTCACCTCTTCTTCAATAACCATCTTCTTTAGTCCTTCAATCTCAGCCGCATACCTCTCCAATGTCAAATAATTCTTTACTTGAGAAGACATGGTATACTGGAATAAACTGGTCACTTTCAAAAGTTTCATTAGGCTTCTTCTTGTTGTTGTTCTTGTTTTTTCTTAATACTTCTTTCCTTGGTGGCCTTACAGCATTGTAAGTAACCTTTATTCCTGTAGACCCTTCACATATGTCAAATGACACACGTTCTCTTCTCATCTTCTAACTTAGTCTCTTCATTTTTGGTGTAGTAGGAGGCAATAATGGAAGTTGATCAATTGAGTCAGGCTTCTTTATCTTTCTATTTCTTTTTGCATCTTGGATTTCTTCATTTGAAACTTGATCACTGGACTCAGTTAAATCATCCTTGTCCAAATCATCTTCATTGAAGTCATCTTCTGAAACATGCACACCAGTTGACTTTTCATCTTTCTTATCCTCTTTCAACACAAATTCTCGTTGTTCATCAACATTAAGTTTTTCATAATGTTCAATGAAATCTTCCTTGTCTTTGAACACATCTCTGAATTAGTTAAGATATGCCTCCCTTTTATCCCTATCAACTTTTAGAGAATAGCTACTGTTAAAAGGTGGAGGAACAACTATGTATTTGTCTTCTTCTTTAATTTTTTCAAAATACCACATATGTGTCCAATGGAAACTAGATTCTTCATAAACTCAACTTCAACTTGCGATGTGGTGTTTCTCACCTCTTCTTCAATAACCATCTTCTTTAGTCCTTCAATCTCAGCCGCATACCTCTCCAATGTCAAATAATTCTTGACTTGAGAAGACTTGGTATACTGGAATAAACTGGTCACTTTCAAAAGTTTCATTAGGCTTCTTCTTGTTGTTGTTCTTGATTTTTCTAAATACTTCTTTTCTTGGTGGCCTTACAGCATTGTAAGTAACCTTTATTCTTGTAGACCCTTCACATATGTCAAATGACACACGTTCTCTTCTCATCTTCTAACTTAGTCTCTTCATTTTTGGTGTAGTAGGAGGCAATAATGGAAGTTGATCATTTGAGTCAGGCTTCTTTATCTTTCTATTTCTTTTTGCATCTTGGATTTCTTCATTTGAAACTTGATCACTGGACTCAGTTTAATCATCCTTGTCCAAATCATCTTCATTGAAGTCATCTTCAGAAACATGCAAACCAACTGACTTTTCATCTTTCTTATCGTCTTTCAACACAAATTCTCGTTGTTCATCAACATTAAGTTTTTCATAATGTTCAATGAAATCTTTCTTGTCTTTGAGCACAACTCTGAATTAGTTGAGATATGCCTCCCTTTTATCCCTATCAACTTTTAGAGAATAGCTACTGTTAAAAGGTGGAGGAACAACTATGTATTTCTCTTCTTTAATTTTTTCAAAATACCACATATGTGTCCAATGGAAACTAGATTCTTCATAAACTCAACTTCAACTTGCGATGTGGTATTTCTCACCTCTTCTTCAATAACCATCTTCTTTAGTCCTTCAATCTCAGCCGCATACCTCTCTAATGTCAAATAATTCTTGACTTGAGAAGACATGGTATACTGGAATAAACTGGTCACTTTCAAAAGTTTCATTAGACTTCTTCTTGTTGTTGTTCTTGATTTTTCTAAATACTTCTTTTATTGGTGGCCTTACAGCATTGTAAGTAACCTTTATTCTTGTAGACCCTTCACATATGTCAAATGACACACGTTCTCTTCTCATCTTCTAACTTAGTCTCTTCATTTTTGGTGTAGTAGGAGGCAATAATGGAAGTTGATCAATTGAGTCAGGCTTCTTTATCTTTCTATTTCTTTTTGCATCTTGGATTTCTTCATTTGAAACTTGATCACTGGACTCAGTTAAATCATCCTTGTCCAAATCATCTTCATTGAAGTCATCTTCCGAAACATGCACACCAGTTGACTTTTCATCTTTCTTATCGTCTTTCAACACAAATTCTCGTTGTTCATCAACATTAAGTTTTTCATAATGTTCAATGAAATCTTCCTTGTCTTTGAACACATCTCTGAATTAGTTGAGATATGCCTCCCTTTTATCCCTATCAACTTTTAGAGAATAGCTACTGTTAAAAGGTGGAGGAACAACTATGTATTTGTCTTCTTCTTTAATTTTTTCAAAATACCACATATGTGTCCAATGGAAACTAGATTCTTCATAAACTCAACTTCAACCTGCGATGTGGTATTTCTCACCTCTTCTTCAATAACCATCTTCTTTAGTCCTTCAATCTCAGCCGCATACCTCTCCAATGTCAAATAATTCTTGACTTGAGAAGACATGGTATACTGGAATAAACTGGTCACTTTCAAAAGTTTCATTAGGCTTCTTCTTGTTGTTGTTCTGGATTTTTCTTAATACTTCTTTCCTTGGTGGCCTTACAGCATTGTAAGTAACCTTTATTCTTGTAGACCCTTCACATATGTCAAATGACACACGTTCTCTTCTCATCTTCTAACTTAGTCTCTTCATTTTTGGTGTAGTAGGAGGCAATAATGGAAGTTGATCAATTGAGTCAGGCTTCTTTATCTTTCTATTTCTTTTTGCATCTTGGATATCTTCATTTGAAACTTGATCACTGGACTCAGTTAAATCATCCTTGTCCAAATCATCTTCATTGAAGTCATCTTCCGAAACATGCATACCAGTTGACTTTTCATCTTTCTTATCCTCTTTCAACACAAATTCTCGTTGTTCATCAACATTAAGTTTTTCATAATGTTCAATGAAATCTTCCTTGTCTTTGAACACATCTCTGAATTAGTTAAGATATGCCTCCCTTTTATCCCTATCAACTTTTAGAGAATAGCTACTGTTAAAAGGTGGAGGAACAACTATGTATTTGTCTTCTTCTTTAATTTTTTCAAAATACCACATATGTGTCCAATGGAAACTAGATTCTTCATAAACTCAACTTCAACCTGCGATGTGGTATTTCTCACCTCTTCTTCAATAACCATCTTCTTTAGTCCTTCAATCTCAGCCGCATACCTCTCCAATGTCAAATAATTCTTGACTTGAGAAGACTTGGTATGCTGGAATAAACTGGTCACTTTCAAAAGTTTTATTAGGCTTCTTCTTGTTGTTGTTCTTGATTTTTCTAAATACTTCTTTTCTTGGTTGCCTTACAGCATTGTAAGTAACCTTTATTCTTGTAGACCCTTCACATATGTCAAATGACACACGTTCTCTTCTCATCTTCTAACTTAGTCTCTTCATTTTTGGTGTAGTAGGAGGCAATAATGGAAGTTGATCATTTGAGTCAGGCTTCTTTATCTTTCTATTTCTTTTTGCATCTTGGATTTCTTCATTTGAAACTTGATCACTGGACTCAGTTAAATCATCCTTGTCCAAATCATCTTCATTGAAGTCATCTTCAGAAACATGCAAACCAACTGACTTTTCATCTTTCTTATCGTCTTTCAACACAAATTCTCGTTGTTCATCAACATTAAGTTTTTCATAATGTTCAATGAAATCTTTCTTGTCTTTGAGCACAACTCTGAATTAGTTGAGATATGCCTCCCTTTTATCCGTATCAACTTTTAGAGAATAGCTACTGTTAAAAGGTAGAGGAACAACTATGTATTTCTCTTCTTTAATTTTTTCAAAATACCACATATGTGTCCAATGGAAACTAGATTCTTCATAAACTCAACTTCAACTTGCGATGTGGTATTTCTCACCTCTTCTTAAATAACCATCTTCTTTAGTCCTTCAATCTCAGCCGCATACCTCTCCAATGTCAAATAATTCTTGACTTGAGAAGACATGGTATACTGGAATAAACTGGTCACTTTCAAAAGTTTCATTAGACTTCTTCTTGTTGTTGTTCTTGATTTTTCTAAATACTTCTTTTATTGGTGGCCTAACTGCATTGTAAGTAACCTTTATTCTTGTAGACCCTTCACATATGTCAAATGACACACGTTCTCTTCTCATCTTCTAACTTAGTCTCTTCATTTTTGGTGTAGTAGGAGGCAATAATGGAAGTTGATCAATTGAGTCAGGCTTCTTTATCTTTCTATTTCTTTTTGCATCTTGGATTTCTTCATTTGAAACTTGATCACTGGACTCAGTTAAATCATCCTTGTCCAAATCATCTTCATTGAAGTCATCCTCCGAAACATGCACACCAGTTGACTTTTCATCTTTCTTATCGTCTTTCAACACAAATTCTCGTTGTTCATCAACATTAAGTTTTTCATAATGTTCAATGAAATCTTCCTTGTCTTTGAACACATCTCTGAATTAGTTGAGATATGCCTCCCTTTTATCCCTATCAACTTTTAGAGAATAGCTACTGTTAAAAGGTGGAGGAACAACTATGTATTTGTCTTCTTCTTTAATTTTTTCAAAATACCACATATGTGTCCAATGGAAACTAGATTCTTCATAAACTCAACTTCAACTTGCGATGTGGTATTTCTCACCTCTTCTTCAATAACCATCTTCTTTAGTCCTTCAATCTCAGCCGCATACCTCTCCAATGTCAAATAATTCTTGACTTGAGAAGACATGGTATACTGGAATAAACTGGTCACTTTCAAAAGTTTCATTAGGCTTCTTCCTGTTGTTCTTCTTGATTTTTCTAAATACTTCTTTTCTTGGTGGCCTTACAGCATTGTAAGTAACCTTTATTCTTGTAGACCCTTCACATATGTCAAATGACACACGTTCTCTTCTCATCTTCTAACTTAGTCTCTTCATTTTTGGTGTAGTAGGAGGCAATAATGGAAGTTGATCAATTGAGTCAGGCTTCTTTATCTTTCTATTTCTTTTTGCATCTTGGATTTCTTCATTTGAAACATGATCACTGGAGTCAATTAAGTCATCCTTGTCCAAATCATCTTCATTGAAGTCATCTTCCGAAACATGCACACCAATTGACTTTTCATCTTTCTTATCATCTTTCAACACAAATTCTCGTTGTTCATCAACATTAAGTTTTTCATAATGTTCAATGAAATCTTCCTTGTCTTTGAACACATCTCTCAATTAGTTGAGATATGCCTCCCTTTTATCCCTATCAACTTTTAGAGAATAGCTACTGTTAAAAGGTGGAGGAACAACTATGTATTTGTCTTCTTCTTTAATTTTTTCAAAATACCACATATGTGTCCAATGGAAACTAGATTCTTCATAAACTCAACTTCAACCTGCGATGTGGTATTTCTCACCTCTTCTTCAATAACCATCTTCTTTAGTCCTTCAATCTCAGCCGCATACCTCTCCAATGTCAAATAATTCTTGACTTGAGAAGACATGGTATACTGGAATAAACTGGTCACTTTCAAAAGTTTCATTAGGCTTCTTCTTGTTGTTGTTCTGGATTTTTCTTAATACTTCTTTCCTTGGTGGCCTTACAGCATTGTAAGTAACCTTTATTCTTGTAGACCCTTCACATATGTCAAATGACACACGTTCTCTTCTCATCTTCTAACTTAGTCTCTTCATTTTTGGTGTAGTAGGAGGCAATAATGGAAGTTGATCAATTGAGTCAGGCTTCTTTATCTTTCTATTTCTTTTTGCATCTTGGATATCTTCATTTGAAACTTGATCACTGGACTCAGTTAAATCATCCTTGTCCAAATCATCTTAATTGAAGTCATCTTCCGAAACATGCACACCAGTTGACTTTTCATATTTCTTATCGTCTTTCAACACAAATTCTCGTTGTTCATCAACATTAAATTTTTCATAATGTTCAATGAAATCTTCCTTGTCTTTGAACACATCTCTGAATTAGTTGAGATATGCCTCCCTTTTATCCCTATCAACTTTTAGAGAATAGCTACTGTTAAAAGGTAGAGGAACAACTATGTATTTCTCTTCTTTAATTTTTTCAAAATACCACATATGTGTCCAATGGAAACTAGATTCTTCATAAACTCAACTTCAACTTGCGATGTGGTATTTCTCACCTCTTCTTCAATAACCATCTTCTTTAGTCCTTCAATCTCAGCCGCATACCTCTCCAATGTCAAATAATTCTTGACTTGAGAAGACATGGTATACTGGAATAAACTGGTCACTTTCAAAAGTTTCATTAGACTTCTTCTTGTTGTTGTTCTTGATTTTTCTAAATACTTCTTTTATTGGTGGCCTTACTGCATTGTAAGTAACCTTTATTCTTGTAGACCCTTCACATATGTCAAATGACACACGTTCTCTTCTCATCTTCTAACTTAGTCTCTTCATTTTTGGTGTAGTAGGAGGCAATAATGGAAGTTGATCAATTGAGTCAGGCTTCTTTATCTTTCTATTTCTTTTTGCATCTTGGATTTCTTCATTTGAAACTTGATCACTGGACTCAGTTAAATCATCCTTGTCCAAATCATCTTCATTGAAGTCATCCTCCGAAACATGCACACCAGTTGACTTTTCATCTTTCTTATCGTCTTTCAACACAAATTCTCGTTGTTCATCAACATTAAGTTTTTCATAATGTTCAATGAAATCTTCCTTGTCTTTGAACACATCTCTGAATTAGTTGAGATATGCCTCCCTTTTATCCCTATCAACTTTTAGAGAATAGCTACTGTTAAAAGGTGGAGGAACAACTATGTATTTGTCTTCTTCTTTAATTTTTTCAAAATACCACATATGTGTCCAATGGAAACTAGATTCTTCATAAACTCAACTTCAACTTGCGATGTGGTATTTCTCACCTCTTCTTCAATAACCATCTTCTTTAGTCCTTCAATCTCAGCCGCATACCTCTCCAATGTCAAATAATTCTTGACTTGAGAAGACATGGTATACTGGAATAAACTGGTCACTTTCAAAAGTTTCATTAGGCTTCTTCCTGTTGTTCTTCTTGATTTTTCTAAATACTTCTTTTCTTGGTGGCCTTACAGCATTGTAAGTAACCTTTATTCTTGTAGACCCTTCACATATGTCAAATGACACACGTTCTCTTCTCATCTTCTAACTTAGTCTCTTCATTTTTGGTGTAGTAGGAGGCAATAATGGAAGTTGATCAATTGAGTCAGGCTTCTTTATCTTTCTATTTCTTTTTGCATCTTGGATTTCTTCATTTGAAACATGATCACTGGAGTCAATTAAGTCATCCTTGTCCAAATCATCTTCATTGAAGTCATCTTCCGAAACATGCACACCAATTGACTTTTCATCTTTCTTATCATCTTTCAACACAAATTCTCGTTGTTCATCAACATTAAGTTTTTCATAATGTTCAATGAAATCTTCCTTGTCTTTGAACACATCTCTGAATTAGTTGAGATATGCCTCCCTTTTATCCCTATCAACTTTTAGAGAATAGCTACTGTTAAAAGGTGGAGGAACAACTATGTATTTGTCTTCTTCTTTAATTTTTTCAAAATACCACATATGTGTCCAATGGAAACTAGATTCTTCATAAACTCAACTTCAACCTGCGATGTGGTATTTCTCACCTCTTCTTCAATAACCATCTTCTTTAGTCCTTCAATCTCAGCCGCATACCTCTCCAATGTCAAATAATTCTTGACTTGAGAAGACATGGTATACTGGAATAAACTGGTCACTTTCAAAAGTTTCATTAGGCTTCTTCTTGTTGTTGTTCTGGATTTTTCTTAATACTTCTTTCCTTGGTGGCCTTACAGCATTGTAAGTAACCTTTATTCTTGTAGACCCTTCACATATGTCAAATGACACACGTTCTCTTCTCATCTTCTAACTTAGTCTCTTCATTTTTGGTGTAGTAGGAGGCAATAATGGAAGTTGATCAATTGAGTCAGGCTTCTTTATCTTTCTATTTCTTTTTGCATCTTGGATATCTTCATTTGAAACTTGATCACTGGACTCAGTTAAATCATCCTTGTCCAAATCATCTTAATTGAAGTCATCTTCCGAAACATGCACACCAGTTGACTTTTCATCTTTCTTATCGTCTTTCAACACAAATTCTCGTTGTTCATCAACATTAAATTTTTCATAATGTTCAATGAAATCTTCCTTGTCTTTGAACACATCTCTGAATTAGTTGAGATATGCCTCCCTTTTATCCCTATCAACTTTTAGAGAATAGCTACTGTTAAAAGGTGGAGGAACAACTATGTATTTGTCTTCTTCTTTAATTTTTTCAAAATACCACATATGTGTCCAATGGAAACTAGATTCTTCATAAACTCAACTTCAACCTGCGATGTGGTATTTCTCACCTCTTCTTCAATAACCATCTTCTTTAGTCCTTCAATCTCAGCCGCATACCTCTCCAATGTCAAATAATTCTTGACTTGAGAAGACATGGTATACTGGAATAAACTGGTCACTTTCAAAAGTTTCATTAGGCTTCTTCTTGTTGTTGTTCTGGATTTTTCTTAATACTTCTTTCCTTGGTGGCCTTACAGCATTGTAAGTAACCTTTATTCTTGTAGACCCTTCACATATGTCAAATGACACACGTTCTCTTCTCATCTTCTAACTTAGTCTCTTCATTTTTGGTGTAGTAGGAGGCAATAATGGAAGTTGATCAATTGAGTCAGGCTTCTTTATCTTTCTATTTCTTTTTGCATCTTGGATATCTTCATTTGAAACTTGATCACTGGACTCAGTTAAATCATCCTTGTCCAAATCATCTTCATTGAAGTCATCTTCCGAAACATGCACACCAGTTGACTTTTCATCTTTCTTATCGTCTTTCAACACAAATTCTCGTTGTTCATCAACATTAAGTTTTTCATAATGTTCAATGAAATCTTCCTTGTCTTTGAACACATCTCTGAATTAGTTGAGATATGCCTCCCTTTTATCCCTATCAACTTTTAGAGAATAGCTACCGTTAAAAGGTGGAGGAACAACTATGTATTTGTCTTCTTCTTTAATTTTTTCAAAATACCACATATGTGTCCAATGGAAACTAGATTCTTCATAAACTCAACTTCAACTTGCGATGTGGTATTTCTCACCTCTTCTTCAATAACCATCTTCTTTAGTCCTTCAATCTCAGCCGCATACCTCTCCAATGTCAAATAATTCTTGACTTGAGAAGACATGGTATACTGGAATAAACTGGTCACTTTCAAAAGTTTCATTAGGCTTCTTCTTGTTGTTCTTCTTGATTTTTCTAAATACTTCTTTTCTTGGTGGCCTTACAGCATTGTAAGTAACCTTTATTCTTGTAGACCCTTCACATTTGTCAAATGACACACGTTCTCTTCTCATCTTATAACTTAGTCTCTTCATTTTTGGTGTAGTAGGAGGCAATAATGGAAGTTGATCATTTGAGTCAGGCTTCTTTATCTTTCTATTTCTTTTTGCATCTTGGATTTCTTCATTTGAAACTTGACACTGGACTCAGTTAAATCATCCTTGTCCAAATCATCTTCATTGAAGTCATCTTCAGAAACATGCAAACCAGTTGACTTTTCATCTTTCTTATCGTCTTTCAACACAAATTCTCGTTGTTCATCAACATTAAGTTTTTCATAATGTTCAATGAAATCTTTCTTGTCTTTGAGCACAACTCTGAATTAGTTGAGATATGCCTCCCTTTTATCCCTATCAACTTTTAGAGAATAGCTACTGTTAGAAGGTGGAGGAACAACTATGTATTTCTCTTCTTTAATTTTTTCAAAATACCACATATGTGTCCAATGGAAACTAGATTCTTCATAAACTCAACTTCAACTTGCGATGTGGTATTTCTCACCACTTCTTCAATAACCATCTTCTTTAGTCCACCAATCTCAGCAGCATACCTCTCCAATGTCAAATAATTCTTGACTTGAGAAGACATGGTATACTGGAATAAACTGGTCACTTTCAAAAAACTTTCATTAGGCTTCTTCTTGTTGTTGTTCTTCATTTTTCTCAATACTTCTCATCTTGGTGGTCTTACGGCATTGTAAGTAACCTTTATTCTTGTAGACCCTTCACATATGTCAAATGACACATGTTCTCTTCTCATCTTCTAAGTTAGTCCCTTCATTTTAGGTGTAGTAGGAGGCAATAATGGAAGTTGATCAATTGAGTCAGGCTTTTTTATCTTTCTATTTCTTTTTGCATCATGGATTTCTTCATTTGAAACTTGATCACTGGAGTTAGTTAAATCATCCTTGTCCAAATCATCTTCATTGAAGTCATCTTCAGAAACTTGCACACCAATTGACTTTTCATCTTTCTTATCGTCTTTCAACACAAATTCTCGTTGTTCATCAACATTACGTTTTTCATAATGTTCAATGAAATATTCCTTGTCTTTGAACACATCTCTGAATTAGTTGAGATATGCCTCCCTTTTATCCCTATCAACTTTTAAAGAATAGCTACTGTTAAAGGGTGGAGGAACAACTCTGTATTTGTCTTCTTCTTTAATTTTTTAAAAATACCACATATGTGTCCAGTGGAAACTAGATTCTTAATAAACTCAACTTCAACTTGCGATGTGGTATTTCTCACCTCTTCTTCAATAACAATCTTCTTTAGTCCTTCAATCTCAGTCGCATACCTCTCCAATGTCAAATAATTCTTGACTTTAGAAGACATGGTATACTGGAATAAGCTGGTCACTTTCAAAAGTTTCATTAGGCTTCTTCATGTTGTTGTTCTTGATTTTTCTAAATACTTCACTTCTTAGTGGCCTTACAGCATTATAAGTAACCGTTATTCTTGAAGACCCTTCACATATGTCAAATGACACACGTTCTCTTCTCATATTCTAACTTAGTCTCATCATTTTTGGTGTAGTAGGAGGCAATAATGGAAGTTGATCAATTGAGTCAGGCTTCTTTATCTTTCTATTTCTTTTTGCATCTTGGATTCCTTCATTTGAAACTTGATCACTGGAGTCAGTTAAATCATCCTAGTCCAAATCATCTTCATTGAAGTCATCTTCAGAAACATGCACACCAATTGAATTTTCGTCTTCTTATCCTCTTTCAACACAAATTCTCGTTGTTCATCAACATTAAGTTTTCCATAATGTTCAATGAAATCTTCCTTGTCTTGGAACACATCTCTGAATTAGTTGAGATATGCCTCCCTTTTATCCCTATCAACTTTTAGAGAATAGCTACTGTTAATAGGTGGAGGAACAACTATGTATTTGTCTTCTTCTTTAATTTTTTCAAAATACCACATATGTGTCCAGTGGAAACTAGTTTCTTCATAAACTCAACTTCAAGTTGCGTTGTGGTATTTCTCACCTCTTCTTCAATAACCATCTTCTTTAGTCCTTCAATCTCAGTCGCATACCACTCCAATGTCAAATAATTCTTGACTTGAGAAGACATGGTATACTGGAATAAACTGGTCACTTTCAAAAGTTTCATTAGGCTTCTTCATGTTGTTGTTCTTGATTTTTCTAAATACTTCACTTCTTAGTGGCCTTAAAGCATTTTAAGTAACCGTTATTCTTGTAGACCCTTCACATATGTCAAATGACACACGTTCTCTTCTCATATTCTAACTTAGTCTCATCATTTTTGGTGTAGTAGGACGCAATAATGGAAGTTGATCAACTGAGTCAGGCTTCTTTATCTTTCTATTTCTTTTTGCATTTTGGATTTCTTCATTTGAAACTTGATCACTGGAGTCAGTTAAATCATCCTAGTCCAAATCATCTTAATTGAAGTCATCTTCAGAAACATGCACACCAATTGACTTTTCGTCTTTCTTATCCTCTTTCAACACAAATTCTCGTTGTTCATCAACATTAAGTTTTCCATAATGTTCAATGAAATCTTCCTTGTCTTTGAACACATCTCTGAATTAGTTGAGATATGCCTCCCTTTTATCCCTATCAACTTTTAGAGAATAACTACTGTTAAAAGGTGGAGGAACAACTATGTATTTGTCTTCTTCTTTATTTTTTCAAAATGCCACATATGTATCCACTGGAAACTAGTTTCTTCATAAACTCAACTTCAACTTGCGATGTGATATTTCTCACCTCTTCTTCAATAACCATCTTCTTTAGTCCTTCAATCTCAGTCGCATACCTCTCCAATGTCAAATAATTCTTGACTTGAGAAGACATGGTATACTGGAATAAGCTGGTCACTTTCAAAAGTTTCATTAGGCTTCTTCATGTTGTTGTTCTTGATTTTTCTAAATACTTCACTTCTTAGTGGCCTTACAGCATTATAAGTAACCGTTATTCTTGAAGACCCTTCACATATGTCAAATGACACACGTTCTCTTCTCATATTCTAACTTAGTCTCATCATTTTTGGTGTAGTAGGAGGCAATAATGGAAGTTGATCAATTGAGTCAGGCTTCTTTATCTTTCTATTTCTTTTTGCATCTTGGATTTCTTCATTTGAAACTTGATCACTGGAGTCAGTTAAATCATCCTAGTCCAAATCATCTTCATTGAAGTCATCTTCAGAAACATGCACACCAATTGACTTTTCGTCTTTCTTATCCTCTTTCAACACAAATTCTCGTTGTTCATCAACATTAAGTTTTCCATAATGTTCAATGAAATCTTCCTTGTCTTTGAACACATCTCTGAATTAGTTGAGATATGCCTCCCTTTTATCCCTATCAACTTTTAGAGAATAGCTACTGTTAAAAGGTGGAGGAACAACTATGTATTTGTCTTCTTCTTTAATTTTTTCAAAATACCACATATGTGTCCAATGGAAACTAGATTCTTCATAAACTCAACTTCAACCTGCGATGTGGTATTTCTCACCTCTTCTTCAATAACAATCTTCTTTAGTCCTTCAATCTCAGCCGCATACCTCTCCAATGTCAAATAATTCTTGACTTGAGAAGACATGGTATACTGGAATAAACTGGTCACTTTCAAAAGTTTCATTAGGCTTCTTCTTGTTGTTGTTCTGGATTTTTCTTAATACTTCTTTCCTTGGTGGCCTTACAGCATTGTAAGTAACCTTTATTCTTGTAGACCCTTCACATATGTCAAATGACACACGTTCTCTTCTCATCTTCTAACTTAGTCTCTTCATTTTTGGTGTAGTAGGAGGCAATAATGGAAGTTGATCAATTGAGTCAGGCTTCTTTATCTTTCTATTTCTTTTTGCATCTTGGATATCTTCATTTGAAACTTGATCACTGGACTCAGTTAAATCATCCTTGTCCAAATCATCTTCATTGAAGTCATCTTCCGAAACATGCACACCAGTTGACTTTTCATCTTTCTTATCGTCTTTCAACACAAATTCTCGTTGTTCATCAACATTAAGTTTTTCATAATGTTCAATGAAATCTTCCTTGTCTTTGAACACATCTCTGAATTAGTTGAGATATGCCTCCCTTTTATCCCTATCAACTTTTAGAGAATAGCTACCATTAAAAGGTGGAGGAACAACTATGTATTTGTCTTCTTCTTTAATTTTTTCAAAATACCACATATGTGTCCAATGGAAACTAGATTCTTCATAAACTCAACTTCAACTTGCGATGTGGTATTTCTCACCTCTTCTTCAATAACCATCTTCTTTAGTCCTTCAATCTCAGCCGCATACCTCTCCAATGTCAAATAATTCTTGACTTGAGAAGACATGGTATACTGGAATAAACTGGTCACTTTCAAAAGTTTCATTAGGCTTCTTCTTGTTGTTCTTCTTGATTTTTCTAAATACTTCTTTTCTTGGTGGCCTTACAGCATTGTAAGTAACCTTTATTCTTGTAGACAATTCACATTTGTCAAATGACACACGTTCTCTTCTCATCTTATAACTTAGTCTCTTCATTTTTGGTGTTGTAGGAGGCAATAATGGAAGTTGATCATTTGAGTCAGGCTTCTTTATCTTTCTATTTCTTTTTGCATCTTGGATTTCTTCATTTGAAACTTGACACTGGACTCAGTTAAATCATCCTTGTCCAAATCATCTTCATTGAAGTCATCTTCAGAAACATGCAAACCAGTTGACTTTTCATCTTTCTTATCGTCTTTCAACACAAATTCTCGTTGTTCATCAACATTAAGTTTTTCATAATGTTCAATGAAATCTTTCTTGTCTTTGAGCACAACTCTGAATTAGTTGAGATATGCCTCCCTTTTATCCCTATCAACTTTTAGAGAATAGCTACTGTTAGAAGGTGGAGGAACAACTATGTATTTCTCTTCTTTAATTTTTTCAAAATACCACATATGTGTCCAATGGAAACTAGATTCTTCATAAACTCAACTTCAACTTGCGATGTGGTATTTCTCACCACTTCTTCAATAACCATCTTCTTTAGTCCACCAATCTCAGCAGCATACCTCTCCAATGTCAAATAATTCTTGACTTGAGAAGACATGGTATACTGGAATAAACTGGTCACTTTCAAAAAACTTTCATTAGGCTTCTTCTTGTTGTTGTTCTTCATTTTTCTCAATACTTCTCATCTTGGTGGTCTTACGGCATTGTAAGTAACCTTTATTCTTGTAGACCCTTCACATATGTCAAATGACACATGTTCTCTTCTCATCTTCTAAGTTAGTCCCTTCATTTTAGGTGTAGTAGGAGGCAATAATGGAAGTTGATCAATTGAGTCAGGCTTTTTTATCTTTCTATTTCTTTTTGCATCATGGATTTCTTCATTTGAAACTTGATCACTGGAGTTAGTTAAATCATCCTTGTCCAAATCATCTTCATTGAAGTCATCTTCAGAAACTTGCACACCAATTGACTTTTCATCTTTCTTATCGTCTTTCAACACAAATTCTCGTTGTTCATCAACATTACGTTTTTCATAATGTTCAATGAAATATTCCTTGTCTTTGAACACATCTCTGAATTAGTTGAGATATGCCTCCCTTTTATCCCTATCAACTTTTAAAGAATAGCTACTGTTAAAGGGTGGAGGAACAACTCTGTATTTGTCTTCTTCTTTAATTTTTTAAAAATACCACATATGTGTCCAGTGGAAACTAGATTCTTAATAAACTCAACTTCAACTTGCGATGTGGTATTTCTCACCTCTTCTTCAATAACAATCTTCTTTAGTCCTTCAATCTCAGTCGCATACCTCTCCAATGTCAAATAATTCTTGACTTTAGAAGACATGGTATACTGGAATAAGCTGGTCACTTTCAAAAGTTTCATTAGGCTTCTTCATGTTGTTGTTCTTGATTTTTCTAAATACTTCACTTCTTAGTGGCCTTACAGCATTATAAGTAACCGTTATTCTTGAAGACCCTTCACATATGTCAAATGACACACGTTCTCTTCTCATATTCTAACTTAGTCTCATCATTTTTGGTGTAGTAGGAGGCAATAATGGAAGTTGATCAATTGAGTCAGGCTTCTTTATCTTTCTATTTCTTTTTGCATCTTGGATTTCTTCATTTGAAACTTGATCACTGGAGTCAGTTAAATCATCCTAGTCCAAATCATCTTCATTGAAGTCATCTTCAGAAACATGCACACCAATTGAATTTTCGTCTTCTTATCCTCTTTCAACACAAATTCTCGTTGTTCATCAACATTAAGTTTTCCATAATGTTCAATGAAATCTTCCTTGTCTTGGAACACATCTCTGAAGTAGTTGAGATATGCCTCCCTTTTATCCCTATCAACTTTTAGAGAATAGCTACTGTTAATAGGTGGAGGAACAACTATGTATTTGTCTTCTTCTTTAATTTTTTCAAAATACCACATATGTGTCCAGTGGAAACTAGTTTCTTCATAAACTCAACTTCAAGTTGCGTTGTGGTATTTCTCACCTCTTCTTCAATAACCATCTTCTTTAGTCCTTCAATCTCAGTCGCATACCACTCCAATGTCAAATAATTCTTGACTTGAGAAGACATGGTATACTGGAATAAACTGGTCACTTTCAAAAGTTTCATTAGGCTTCTTCATGTTGTTGTTCTTGATTTTTCTAAATACTTCACTTCTTAGTGGCCTTAAAGCATTTTAAGTAACCGTTATTCTTGTAGACCCTTCACATATGTCAAATGACACACGTTCTCTTCTCATATTCTAACTTAGTCTCATCATTTTTGGTGTAGTAGGACGCAATAATGGAAGTTGATCAACTGAGTCAGGCTTCTTTATCTTTCTATTTCTTTTTGCATTTTGGATTTCTTCATTTGAAACTTGATCACTGGAGTCAGTTAAATCATCCTAGTCCAAATCATCTTAATTGAAGTCATCTTCAGAAACATGCACACCAATTGACTTTTCGTCTTTCTTATCCTCTTTCAACACAAATTCTCGTTGTTCATCAACATTAAGTTTTCCATAATGTTCAATGAAATCTTCCTTGTCTTTGAACACATCTCTGAATTAGTTGAGATATGCCTCCCTTTTATCCCTATCAACTTTTAGAGAATAACTACTGTTAAAAGGTGGAGGAACAACTATGTATTTGTCTTCTTCTTTATTTTTTCAAAATGCCACATATGTATCCACTGGAAACTAGTTTCTTCATAAACTCAACTTCAACTTGCGATGTGATATTTCTCACCTCTTCTTCAATAACCATCTTCTTTAGTCCTTCAATCTCAGTCGCATACCTCTCCAATGTCAAATAATTCTTGACTTGAGAAGACATGGTATACTGGAATAAGCTGGTCACTTTCAAAAGTTTCATTAGGCTTCTTCATGTTGTTGTTCTTGATTTTTCTAAATACTTCACTTCTTAGTGGCCTTACAGCATTATAAGTAACCGTTATTCTTGAAGACCCTTCACATATGTCAAATGACACACGTTCTCTTCTCATATTCTAACTTAGTCTCATCATTTTTGGTGTAGTAGGAGGCAATAATGGAAGTTGATCAATTGAGTCAGGCTTCTTTATCTTTCTATTTCTTTTTGCATCTTGGATTTCTTCATTTGAAACTTGATCACTGGAGTCAGTTAAATCATCCTAGTCCAAATCATCTTCATTGAAGTCATCTTCAGAAACATGCACACCAATTGGCTTTTCGTCTTTCTTATCCTCTTTCAACACAAATTCTCGTTGTTCATCAACATTAAGTTTTCCATAATGTTCAATGAAATCTTCCTTGTCTTTGAACACATCTCTGAATTAGTTGAGATATGCCTCCCTTTTATCCCTATCAACTTTTAGAGAATAGCTACTGTTAAAAGGTGGAGGAACAACTATGTATTTGTCTTCTTCTTTAATTTTTTCAAAATACCACATATGTGTCCAATGGAAACTAGATTCTTCATAAACTCAACTTCAACCTGCGATGTGGTATTTCTCACCTCTTCTTCAATAACAATCTTCTTTAGTCCTTCAATCTCAGCCGCATACCTCTCCAATGTCAAATAATTCTTGACTTGAGAAGACATGGTATACTGGAATAAACTGGTCACTTTCAAAAGTTTCATTAGGCTTCTTCTTGTTGTTGTTCTGGATTTTTCTTAATACTTCTTTCCTTGGTGGCCTTACAGCATTGTAAGTAACCTTTATTCTTGTAGACCCTTCACATATGTCAAATGACACACGTTCTCTTCTCATCTTCTAACTTAGTCTCTTCATTTTTGGTGTAGTAGGAGGCAATAATGGAAGTTGATCAATTGAGTCAGGCTTCTTTATCTTTCTATTTCTTTTTGCATCTTGGATATCTTCATTTGAAACTTGATCACTGGACTCAGTTAAATCATCCTTGTCCAAATCATCTTCATTGAAGTCATCTTCCGAAACATGCACACTAGTTGACTTTTCATCTTTCTTATCGTCTTTCAACACAAATTCTCGTTGTTCATCAACATTAAGTTTTTCATAATGTTCAATGAAATCTTCCTTGTCTTTGAACACATCTCTGAATTAGTTGAGATATGCCTCCCTTTTATCCCTATCAACTTTTAGAGAATAGCTACCATTAAAAGGTGGAGGAACAACTATGTATTTGTCTTCTTCTTTAATTTTTTCAAAATACCACATATGTGTCCAATGGAAACTAGATTCTTCATAAACTCAACTTCAACTTGCGATGTGGTATTTCTCACCTCTTCTTCAATAACCATCTTCTTTAGTCCTTCAATCTCAGCCGCATACCTCTCCAATGTCAAATAATTCTTGACTTGAGAAGACATGGTATACTGGAATAAACTGGTCACTTTCAAAAGTTTCATTAGGCTTCTTCTTGTTGTTCTTCTTGATTTTTCTAAATACTTCTTTTCTTGGTGGCCTTACAGCATTGTAAGTAACCTTTATTCTTGTAGACCCTTCACATTTGTCAAATGACACACGTTCTCTTCTCATCTTATAACTTAGTCTCTTCATTTTTGGTGTAGTAGGAGGCAATAATGGAAGTTGATCATTTGAGTCAGGCTTCTTTATCTTTCTATTTCTTTTTGCATCTTGGATTTCTTCATTTGAAACTTGACACTGGACTCAGTTAAATCATCCTTGTCCAAATCATCTTCATTGAAGTCATCTTCAGAAACATGCAAACCAGTTGACTTTTCATCTTTCTTATCGTCTTTCAACACAAATTCTCGTTGTTCATCAACATTAAGTTTTTCATAATGTTCAATGAAATCTTTCTTGTCTTTGAGCACAACTCTGAATTAGTTGAGATATGCCTCCCTTTTATCCCTATCAACTTTTAGAGAATAGCTACTGTTAGAAGGTGGAGGAACAACTATGTATTTCTCTTCTTTAATTTTTTCAAAATACCACATATGTGTCCAATGGAAACTAGATTCTTCATAAACTCAACTTCAACTTGCGATGTGGTATTTCTCACCACTTCTTCAATAACCATCTTCTTTAGTCCACCAATCTCAGCAGCATACCTCTCCAATGTCAAATAATTCTTGACTTGAGAAGACATGGTATACTGGAATAAACTGGTCACTTTCAAAAAACTTTCATTAGGCTTCTTCTTGTTGTTGTTCTTCATTTTTCTCAATACTTCTCATCTTGGTGGTCTTACGGCATTGTAAGTAACCTTTATTCTTGTAGACCCTTCACATATGTCAAATGACACATGTTCTCTTCTCATCTTCTAAGTTAGTCCCTTCATTTTAGGTGTAGTAGGAGGCAATAATGGAAGTTGATCAATTGAGTCAGGCTTTTTTATCTTTCTATTTCTTTTTGCATCATGGATTTCTTCATTTGAAACTTGATCACTGGAGTTAGTTAAATCATCCTTGTCCAAATCATCTTCATTGAAGTCATCTTCAGAAACTTGCACACCAATTGACTTTTCATCTTTCTTATCGTCTTTCAACACAAATTCTCGTTGTTCATCAACATTACGTTTTTCATAATGTTCAATGAAATATTCCTTGTCTTTGAACACATCTCTGAATTAGTTGAGATATGCCTCCCTTTTATCCCTATCAACTTTTAAAGAATAGCTACTGTTAAAGGGTGGAGGAACAACTCTGTATTTGTCTTCTTCTTTAATTTTTTAAAAATACCACATATGTGTCCAGTGGAAACTAGATTCTTAATAAACTCAACTTCAACTTGCGATGTGGTATTTCTCACCTCTTCTTCAATAACAATCTTCTTTAGTCCTTCAATCTCAGTCGCATACCTCTCCAATGTCAAATAATTCTTGACTTTAGAAGACATGGTATACTGGAATAAGCTGGTCACTTTCAAAAGTTTCATTAGGCTTCTTCATGTTGTTGTTCTTGATTTTTCTAAATACTTCACTTCTTAGTGGCCTTACAGCATTATAAGTAACCGTTATTCTTGAAGACCCTTCACATATGTCAAATGACACACGTTCTCTTCTCATATTCTAACTTAGTCTCATCATTTTTGGTGTAGTAGGAGGCAATAATGGAAGTTGATCAATTGAGTCAGGCTTCTTTATCTTTCTATTTCTTTTTGCATCTTGGATTTCTTCATTTGAAACTTGATCACTGGAGTCAGTTAAATCATCCTAGTCCAAATCATCTTCATTGAAGTCATCTTCAGAAACATGCACACCAATTGAATTTTCGTCTTCTTATCCTCTTTCAACACAAATTCTCGTTGTTCATCAACATTAAGTTTTCCATAATGTTCAATGAAATCTTCCTTGTCTTGGAACACATCTCTGAAGTAGTTGAGATATGCCTCCCTTTTATCCCTATCAACTTTTAGAGAATAGCTACTGTTAATAGGTGGAGGAACAACTATGTATTTGTCTTCTTCTTTAATTTTTTCAAAATACCACATATGTGTCCAGTGGAAACTAGTTTCTTCATAAACTCAACTTCAAGTTGCGTTGTGGTATTTCTCACCTCTTCTTCAATAACCATCTTCTTTAGTCCTTCAATCTCAGTCGCATACCACTCCAATGTCAAATAATTCTTGACTTGAGAAGACATGGTATACTGGAATAAACTGGTTACTTTCAAAAGTTTCATTAGGCTTCTTCATGTTGTTGTTCTTGATTTTTCTAAATACTTCACTTCTTAGTGGCCTTAAAGCATTTTAAGTAACCGTTATTCTTGTAGACCCTTCACATATGTCAAATGACACACGTTCTCTTCTCATATTCTAACTTAGTCTCATCATTTTTGGTGTAGTAGGACGCAATAATGGAAGTTGATCAACTGAGTCAGGCTTCTTTATCTTTCTATTTCTTTTTGCATTTTGGATTTCTTCATTTGAAACTTGATCACTGGAGTCAGTTAAATCATCCTAGTCCAAATCATCTTAATTGAAGTCATCTTCAGAAACATGCACACCAATTGACTTTTCGTCTTTCTTATCCTCTTTCAACACAAATTCTCGTTGTTCATCAACATTAAGTTTTCCATAATGTTCAATGAAATCTTCCTTGTCTTTGAACACATCTCTGAATTAGTTGAGATATGCCTCCCTTTTATCCCTATCAACTTTTAGAGAATAACTACTGTTAAAAGGTGGAGGAACAACTATGTATTTGTCTTCTTCTTTATTTTTTCAAAATGCCACATATGTATCCAGTGGAAACTAGTTTCTTCATAAACTCAACTTCAACTTGCGATGTGGTATTTCTCACCTCTTCTTCAATAACCATCTTCTTTAGTCCTTCAATCTCAGTCGCATACCTCTCCAATGTCAAATAATTCTTGACTTGAGAAGACATGGTATACTGGAATAAGCTGGTCACTTTCAAAAGTTTCATTAGGCTTCTTCATGTTGTTGTTCTTGATTTTTCTAAATACTTCACTTCTTAGTGGCCTTACAGCATTATAAGTAACCGTTATTCTTGAAGACCCTTCACATATGTCAAATGACACACGTTCTCTTCTCATATTCTAACTTAGTCTCATCATTTTTGGTGTAGTAGGAGGCAATAATGGAAGTTGATCAATTGAGTCAGGCTTCTTTATCTTTCTATTTCTTTTTGCATCTTGGATTTCTTCATTTGAAACTTGATCACTGGAGTCAGTTAAATCATCCTAGTCCAAATCATCTTCATTGAAGTCATCTTCAGAAACATGCACACCAATTGACTTTTCGTCTTTCTTATCCTCTTTCAACACAAATTCTCGTTGTTCATCAACATTAAGTTTTCCATAATGTTCAATGAAATCTTCCTTGTCTTTGAACACATCTCTGAATTAGTTGAGATATGCCTCCCTTTTATCCCTATCAACTTTTAGAGAATAGCTACTGTTAAAAGGTGGAGGAACAACTATGTATTTGTCTTCTTCTTTAATTTTTTCAAAATACCACATATGTGTCCAGTGGAAACTAGTTTCTTCATAAACTCAACTTCAAGTTGCGATGTGGTATTTCTCACCTCTTCTTCAATAACCATCTTCTTTAGTCCTTCAATCTCAGTCGCATACCACTCCAATGTCAAATAATTCTTGACTTGAGAAGACATGGTATACTGGAATAAACTGGTCACTTTCAAAAGTTTCATTAGGCTTCTTCATGTTGTTGTTCTTGATTTTTCTAAATACTTCACTTCTTAGTGGCCTTAAAGCATTTTAAGTAACCGTTATTCTTGTAGACCCTTCACATATGTCAAATGACACACGTTCTCTTCTCATATTCTAACTTAGTCTCATCATTTTTGGTGTAGTAGGAGGCAATAATGGAAGTTGATCAACTGAGTCAGGCTTCTTTATCTTTCTATTTCTTTTTGCATTTAGGATTTCTTCATTTGAAACTTGATCACTGGAGTCAGTTAAATCATCCTAGTCCAAATCATCTTCATTGAAGTCATCTTCAGAAACATGCACACCAATTGACTTTTCGTCTTTCTTATCCTCTTTCAACACAAATTCTCGTTGTTCATCAACATTAAGTTTTCCATAATGTTCAATGAAATCTTCCTTGTCTTTGAACACATCTTTGAATTAGTTGAGATATGCCTCCCTTTTATCCCTATCAACTTTTAGAGAATAACTACTGTTAAAAGGTGGAGGAACAACTATGTATTTGTCTTCTTCTTTAATTTTTTCAAAATGCCACATATGTATCCAGTGGAAACTAGTTTCTTCATAAACTCAACTTCAACTTGCGATGTGGTATTTCTCACCTCTTCTTCAATAACCATCTTCTTTAGTCCTTCAATCTCAGTCGCATACCTCTCCAATGTCAAATAATTCTTGACTTGAGAAGACATGGTATACTGGAATAAGCTGGTCACTTTCAAAAGTTTCATTAGGCTTCTTCATGTTGTTGTTCTTGATTTTTCTAAATACTTCACTTCTTAGTGGCCTTACAGCATTATAAGTAACCGTTATTCTTGAAGACCCTTCACATATGTCAAATGACACACGTTCTCTTCTCATATTCTAACTTAGTCTCATCATTTTTGGTGTAGTAGGAGGCAATAATGGAAGTTGATCAATTGAGTCAGGCTTCTTTATCTTTCTATTTCTTTTTGCATCTTGGATTTCTTCATTTGAAACTTGATCACTGGAGTCAGTTAAATCATCCTAGTCCAAATCATCTTCATTGAAGTCATCTTCAGAAACATGCACACCAATTGACTTTTCGTCTTTCTTATCCTCTTTCAACACAAATTCTCGTTGTTCATCAACATTAAGTTTTCCATAATGTTCAATGAAATCTTCCTTGTCTTTGAACACATCTCTGAATTAGTTGAGATATGCCTCCCTTTTATCCCTATCAACTTTTAGAGAATAGCTACTGTTAAAAGGTGGAGGAACAACTATGTATTTGTCTTCTTCTTTAATTTTTTCAAAATACCACATATGTGTCCAGTGGAAACTAGTTTCTTCATAAACTCAACTTCAAGTTGCGATGTGGTATTTCTCACATCTTCTTCAATAACCATCTTCTTTAGTCGTTCAATCTCAGTCGCATACCACTCCAATGTCAAATAATTCTTGACTTGAGAAGACATGGTATACTGGAATAAACTGGTCACTTTCAAAAGTTTCATTAGGCTTCTTCATGTTGTTGTTCTTGATTTTTCTAAATACTTCACTTCTTAGTGGCCTTAAAGCATTTTAAGTAACCGTTATTCTTGTAGACCCTTCACATATGTCAAACGACACACGTTCTCTTCTCATATTCTAACTTAGTCTCATCATTTTTGGTGTAGTAGGAGGCAATAATGGAAGTTGATCAACTGAGTCAGGCTTCTTTATCTTTCTATTTCTTTTTGCATTTTGGATTTCTTCATTTGAAACTTGATCACTGGAGTCAGTTAAATCATCCTAGTCCAAATCATCTTCATTGAAGTCATCTTCAGAAACATGCACACCAATTGACTTTTCGTCTTTCTTATCCTCTTTCAACACAAATTCTCGTTGTTCATCAACATTAAGTTTTCCATAATGTTCAATGAAATCTTCCTTGTCTTTGAACACATCTCTGAATTAGTTGAGATATGCCTCCCTTTTATCCCTATCAACTTTTAGAGAATAACTACTGTTAAAAGGTGGAGGAACAACTATGTATTTGTCTTCTTCTTTAATTTTTTCAAAATGCCACATATGTATCCAGTGGAAACTAGTTTCTTCATAAACTCAACTTCAACTTGCGATGTGGTATTTCTCACCTCTTCTTCAATAACCATCTTCTTTAGTCCTTCAATCTCAGTCGCATACCTCTCCAATGTCAAATAATTCTTGACTTGAGAAGACATGGTGTAACACCCCGTAACCACAGCGGAAACGTACACGGGATGCAACAGACACATCTGATATCAACAGCATTGTTTATAAAGAAAACACCACTACATTAATTTAAACATATTACATTGTTCTGAGTTTCATAACCATCTAAGCGTTATCACATAAGTGTTACCGATAGTACATTATCATATTTAATGCAAAATATAGATCTCTAGACTTCCACAAAATAGCACACAGCATCGAACACATATCACTCATTCCGATTTGAGTGTACCTAGAAAGCATGTAAAGAAAACGGGTCAACTACGAATAGTTGGTGAGTTTCACTAATTTAAATAAACCATGACAAATCATTATAAAAATCATAAGTAAGTGATGTAATTATACTGAGTTCACAAGTGAAAACTCTATTAACCCCAAAACATATCGATTAACCTCCGGGAACTCTGTTACCCCAGAATACTTCCAATAACCTCTGGGAACTTTGTTACCCCAGAAACACATTTAATAACCCCTGGGAACTCTGTTACCCCAGAAACACATTTAATAACCTCTGGGAACTCTGTTACCCCAGAACACATTTAATAACCTCTGGGAACTTGGTTACCCCAGAACACTGTTTCGGGCCTTACACTGTTAGCTACTCAGACAATTACCATCTTAATTCATTACTGTACTATTCCCGTATAATAAACATTATATAAATACGTTCATTTCCATGCGATCAGCATGTACTTAAACACTTTGATAAAAACATGCTTTCCGCCCCGGGAAAATATTTAAAACAGTTCAGTAAAAGGGGCTCGTGAAAACTCACCTTCTTGTGAGCAAGATGTACTACGGTGCACGGCTACTGGTACAGATCTGTAATACGATCCCCAAATCGTTACTACACAATTTCTATCAATATAACTTAAATTCGTGTTAACCGGTACGTCTGGGGACACTGCTAACCCAGTACCGTACACGATCCGGGGACAATGTTAACCCCGAAATACTTTTCAGGACTTAGATTGTGATATCACTTAGAGTTCTTTAGTCAAAACTACCGATAGTTGTTTTCTCGTTTTGCGTGCCTAGCACGGTTATTCGTCTTTATGTTTTCAAAAAATGAGTTTGACCACATACGTCCCGAAAATAGTCATTATTGATATGTTCATTAAAGTGGTGAAATTAGAGCTCGGTTAGACACCCCGTTTGGCCGCGGGGCCCGTTTCCGTATTTAATACACCGGAAACGGTTAAATCGGGTAAAATTACCCAAATCATCCGAATAATTTCCGGATGATTTATTTTTACTTGATTAACTTAGTTTCATGAAAATAGTCCATTTTTAAGGTTTTTATGCACCAGTCAGCTCGCTTAGGCGAACTTTGCCGGTTTACACTTTTTAAGCTTTAAAAGTTTGTTTTTAAGTTCCATTTAGCACAAATAAATATCCGTTTAGACTCGGAACTTGAAATTTTGTACAAACCATATTTTGACAGTAAGGAATTTTATAAAATTTTTCCAGAATTAATTTTTTATATCTAAAATTTATTTAACCATTTTTATACGTCATTTAAACACCAAATATGACGAAAATACCAAACGACCTTCGAAAAATCCCAAATTTTTCCGGGATGACCCCTGTCACCCACATAGTTCCCTGTAATTTTTCCAGAACCAAAAACTTATTTTTCATGCCATTTTTACCAAAACCGAGCTAGAAATCCCTAGAACTCGTTTTACCGAAAAGCCTACTTAGACTTCTCCAATGAACCTGAAATTTTGTGTGTGACCTTTTTATGTTATAAAAAGCTTATCTTATATTATCCAGAATATTTCATGATGTTTAGCTATTTTTCACCATTTTTGGCCAAAACCGAGCATTAAATTCACCAAATATTCATCCTTTATCCAAAAATTACCAAAAATTCACAGATCTCATATTTTCATGTGTAGATCATCTCTGTGAAATTTCGTGACCCAAATCTAGGTCTATCACAATCTGTCAAAAATAACTAAATCACACGAAAACCGAACTATCTTGTGTTTTCTAGCGTTAGATCGCAAAGATCTTGGTTTCTAGCCTTTGCTAGCCACTAGATACAACACTTACAACAACAACAACACCACACCAAGCAAGTTATACCCACAATCAAGCCATTTCTTTCATGGTTTTGATTAAAACATCAAAACAAAGATTTTGATCGTAAAAATTCGTTTTTAACTCTTTTAACTACTTTCTTGGACCAAGATCCTTTGTATAACTTGTATACATCACTTGATCCTCCAAGAATCGGTTTCATCTCGGGTTTTCACCCATTTTTCATTTGAAACCTCATTTCCTTGTAAATGAATCAAGAAAAGAAGAATAACACGATTATAACTCGGTCTATACCTCGTTTTCTTGCTTAAAAACTTGGATCTTTGGATGGATGATGAAGAGGTTGAGAGGATTTTGGGAGAAAGATTGTGGAAAAAAGAAAAAATGAAGTGTGTGTGGTGAGGCTATGGACCGATCGGTCCATAGTAAGGTGGGGAGGGGGGCCCACAACTCCAACCATGGCCACACATTCAGATTACGCAATCTGGATAATGTTGTGGATAATCTGGTTCAGTTCGTTTTTCGGTTAAACGTTTAATTCCGCTCAAAACGAGGCCAAAACGGTCGTTTTTCGGCTTAAAATTAAAATTTATATAAAACTGATTTAAAAACTTTAAAAACTTAAACCATGACGTTTATTGACTTAACACATCGTATTGTCGGTAATTGTGCATCTTTTTCGGCTTGATCGATCGTCTCTTGCTTGGTTTGATGTTAAAGGTTTCGTTTATCGTACCGACGTACTAATAAATCGAAATCCTTTTTCTGTGCTATAATTCACTTATCCCGAAGCTTTAATACTTCGTAAACATCACTAAACATTATATATTTCGTCTATAATGTAATTCACGATTCGTTCGGGTTTCAATAACCGTTCATCGATTAATCGTAATTCCGATACGACTAGTTGTACATTTGAGTATAATTCGTACTGTGAATCTTATATACTCGTATAAACACATTATAATTCATATATTCAGTATTGAATAACACGTAAATAGTATATTCCGGCTAGGGTATACCTGAATTTGCCGGAATCGTTACATTCTCCCCCCGTTACGAAAATTTCGTCCTCGAAATTTTACGCATCAACTACTCCCTTTTGCGGAAATAGGTGGGGATATTTCTTCCGAAATTCGTCCTTTCGTTCCCATGTATATTCTGGGCCTCGTTGCGAGTTCCATCTAACTTTGACCAACGAGATCTTATTGTGTCTAAGTTGCTTGATTTTCCCGTCTACTATTTCTATGGGCTCCTCTACAATGTTGAGCTTATCACTTATTTGGACACCCTCTAAGGGTAACACCGACGTCTCATCCGACAGACACCTTTTCAAATTCGACACGTGAAACACGTTGTGAACCGCACTCAGTTCATCAGGCAGTTCTAATCGGTATGCTACAGGACCGATTTTTGCAATAATGTCGAATGGTCCAATGTATCTAGGGGCTAACTTCCCCGCCTTTCCAAATCAGACTACTCCTTTCCAAGGTGATACTTTCAAATACACATTATCACCTTTCTCAAATGATAACGGTTTTCTACGGGTATCGGCATAACTCTTCTGCCGATCCCGTGTGGCCTTTAGATTGTTCTTAATTTCAAGGATTTTGCTGGTCGTTTCCTGGACCAGATCTGATCTAATAACCTGTGCGTCGCCCACTTCAGTCCAGCAGAGTGGTGATCGGCACTTTCGTCCATACAATGCTTCATACGGTGCTGCTTTTATACTGCTATGGTAACTGTTATTATAGGAAAATTCAACGAGCGGGAGATGTTGATCCCAATTTCCCTTAAAATCCAGTACGCATGCACGAAGCAAATCCTCCAGGGTTTGAATGGTCCTCTCAGACTGACCGTCGGTCTGAGGGTGGTAGGATGTGCTTAAATTAATACGCGTTCCCAGCGCTTCTTGCACAGCTTGCCAAAGCTTGGAGGTGAAATGGCTATCCCGATCAGAGATGATTGAGATGGGTATCCCATGACGAGACACAATTTCATTTATATAAATCTGCGCAAGTCTCTCAGTGTTATAATTATTTCTAATCGGGATAAAATGTGCCGATTTGGTTAATCGATCCACGACTACCCAAATTGCATCATGTCCTCGGGACATCTTGGGGAGATGTGTCACAAAATCCATCGTGATCTGCTCCCACTTCCATTCGGGAATTTCCGGTTGTTGCAACATTCCCGAAGGTTTCTGGTGCTCCGCCTTAACCCTCGCACACGTCGTACACTTGCCGACGTATGTGGCTATATCCTTTTTCATACCCGGCTACCAGTAGAACTCCTTCACATCCTTGTACATCTTATCCGAACCCGGATGTATGGAATATTTTGATTTATGCGCTTCGTTCATGATCAATTCACGAAGATCATGGAGGGTCGGGATCCAAATCCGATTTTTGAAGTAGAGAATTTCGTCCTTGCGCTGTTCGAAATTCTTCTCGTTACCGAAAAGTCCCTCTTTTTCCAAATGTTCCTCTTCCAACGCCTCGCGTTGAGCGACTCGAATCAAATCCGAAAGGTTCGACTGGACTATCATCCCCAGCGCTCGCACTCGCAATGGCTTAACCCGATCCTTCCTACTCAAGGCATCGGCTACGACGTTAGCCTTGCCGGGGTGATAACGGATGTCACAGTCATAGTCGTTTAATAATTCGACCCATCTTCGTTGTCTCATATTCAGTTCTTTCTGATCGAATATGTGTTGCAAACTTTTATGATCGGTGAAGATGGTGCACTTTGTACCGTAGAGATAATGTCTCCAGATTTTAAGTGCGAAGATAACTGCTCCCAGTTCTAAGTCATGAGTAGTGTAATTTTTCTCGTGTACTTTTAACTGTCGGGAAGCATAGGCTATGACTTTATTATTCTGCATCAACACACATCCCAATCCTCTACGGGATGCGTCACAATATACGACAAAACCATCGTCTCCGTCGGGGAGACTTAAGATCGGCGCTTGGCACAATCTTTGTTTTAGCGTTTGAAACGCCGCTTCCTGTTCTTCTCCCCAATCATACTTTCGATCCTTTTGAGTCAGGAGGGTTAAAGGTTGGGCGATGCTGGAAAAGTTCTCTATAAATCGACGATAGTATCCAGCTAAGCCTAAGAATTGGCGGATTTCCTTTGGCGATTTAGGCGCTTGCCAGTTCTTAACCGCTTCAACCTTACTTGGGTCAACGTGTTTTCCTTGATGGTTTATAACGTGACCAAGGAATTGCACTTCTTGTAACCAGAAGTTACACTTGGAGAATTTTGCATACAACTTCTCCTGATTAAGAAGCTCTAAAATTAATCTTAAGTGTTGCTCGTGCTCTTCTTTACTCTTCGAGTATATCAAAATATCGTCAATAAACACGATGAAGAATTTATCGAGGTAGGGTTTACAGACTCGATTCATGAGATCCATGAATACTGCTGGCGCATTTGTTAGCCCGAAAGGCATAACTAAGAACTCGTAATGGCCGTAGCGAGTCCGGAATGCGGTCTTTGGGATATCCTCCTCCTGGATTCTAACCTGATGGTATCCCGATCTAAGATCTATTTTTGAGAAGTAGCTCGCACCTTGTAGCTGGTCGAACAGATCATCGATTCGGGGGAGAGGATACCTATTTTTGATTGTCAACTTGTTCAGCTCCCTGTAATCAATGCACATTCTAAGGCTTCCGTCCTTCTTTTTCACGAATAGTACCGGTGCACCCCACGGGGAATAACTAGGACGAATAAATCCTTTATCCAACAATTCTTGCAACTGGTTGGATAATTCTTGCATCTCAGATGGTGCAAGTCGGTAAGGTGCCTTAGAAACAGGGCCCGCTTGAGGTAACAGATCGATTCTGAATTCGACCTGTCGGGTTGGCGGTAATCCAGGAAGTTCCTCTGGGAAAACTTGTGGAAATTCGCGTACCACGGGAATATCGTCCACCCGTTTTACTCAGAATCAGTGGCCGTCAGGCTCGCTAGATACGCCACACATCCCTGACGTATATATTTTAACACCTTGAGGTGGGATATAAATGGTATCATGGTGCCGGATTTTTCTCCTTGCACTAATACCTCCTCGTCATCCGACACCCGGATCTTGACGATTTTCTTTTCACAGTTTATTTCTACCCTGTTACGTGCTAACCAATCCATTCCCACTATCACGTCAAAACTACCCAATTCTACCGGTAACAAGTCAATCAGAAAAGATTGTTCGTTCAGAATAAAAGGGCAATTCCGAACTATCTGATTAACTATCATGGTTTTACCGTTAGCGAATTCTACGGTGTAAGGTTCTATGGTTTCACCAATAAGAAGGTTTGCTATCGAAAGGAATCTAACGGAGACAAAACTTCTATCGGCGCCTGTATCAAATAATACAGAAGCGTAATGATCAGAGACGAGGAATATACCTGTCACTACGCTGGGGTCCTGGCGTGCCTCGTTCGCCCCCATCACGAATACTCGGCATCGCGCCGGATTGGACGACGATGCCTGACCCGAGGGTTGCCTCCCGTTTCCTCCCTGGTTCAGTTTCGGACAATGTCTTTTGAAGTGGTCCGTGCTGCCGCATTCATAGCAAGCACGGCTGGTGGTCACCATTTGGTTTCCTTGTGGGTTCTGCTGTCGGGCTGGTTGAGTCTTAAATGGCTGCGCACGGATAGGTTGTGGGTGTCGGTTCAGGTTGTTCAGATTTGTCTTACAATTTGGTGCGTAGTGTCCAATCCTGCCACACCGGTGGCACACCACCTCTTTGCACACGCCACCATGGTGGTATCCACATTTCCCACACTTAGGAAACGTTCCCTTCTGCGGTTCTTGCCTTCCGCCCGAACTAGTCATGGCGTAGTTCTGGGCAGTGGGTCTAGCACGTTTACCTTGCTGCTTTTCCTGGGTCCTATGGTCATGTGAACTCCGCTTCCCCCCAGCGGACTCTCCTGCCACCTTTAGTGACCCGCTTCTTACGAAATCATACGTGACGATACCAGCTTGCGTCACCGCACCCTCATACGTCTGGTGTCCCCCAGAATTGACTATACTCCTTACTACTGGAGTTAGTCCCCAAATATAACGCTCCACCCTCTTCGACTCTGGGGTGACCAACCATGGTACCAATCGCGCCAACTCATTAAACCGGTTCGTATAACCAAAGTGGTCCGCCCCCTGCATCTCCAGATTCCACAATTCAGTTTCTAATTTCTGCAATTCGTTTCTCGGGCAGAAATGTTCCAATACAAGAGCCTTGAGCTCTGTCCAGGTCATGCGGTTTGTCGTCGCCTGACCGCGAGTCTGCACTATCGTGTTCCACCATGTCAAGGCATGGTCCGTGAATGTGCAGGCAGCATACTTAACAACACAATCCTCGGGGCAGTTGCTGATATTCACCACGGATTCTATTTTCTCGATCCATTTAACTAATCCATTTGGTCCTTCAGACCCGTTAAACTCTAGAGGTTTGCACAACATAAAGTCCTTGATCGAACATCCCCTGGATGCACGAATCGGTTCCGTACGGTTCTTCTCTACCGTAGGTATAGGGCCATTACTGTCTGTAACGACCACCCTAGGCGGTGCGTCATTACTCGGAATCGTGTTATCATTCTGCGGAGGATTAGTATTTCGTTCCCCATCATTATTGGTGGTCGTTTGATTGCTCGGAGGGTTTGGATTGGCCGAATTGTTAATACTGGCGGCGATGCGCGATACTATATCCGGTATCGCCGCCTCTAACTGTTGAGCAATCAAACGACTCACGTCCACTTTCGACAATTGGGCTGAACGTTTTGGTGCCATTCTACACAACATCAAGAAAATATATATAATCAATACAAGTTCCAATCATAAAACACAACAAACATTCCATTCATTAATAAACGTTAATACATATTACACAAACATCCGTTGATATTACTTTCCTGTCACTATTACATTAGTTAAGTTTTCATACGTATGGCCTATGTCGGCATCATCTCGACATAACCCGCAACGGGTCAGTGCTTGAATGATACCCAAAAGTATCTATACGGATATGCCCCAAAAGAGACCCACCCTAAGGGCCAGTGGTTGTATTATAACTAAACAAGATTCACTCCATGTTAGCATCACCACTAACTGCTTACACAGAGTATAAAAAAAAAACGGTCCCTGTCTATTCCCAACCCAACACAACTAAACACGGTGGTAAACCAACCCCACCAATATCGCCATCAACACTACCAACACAGCCATCATAACCCGGACCCGCATCTCCATCCGGCCGAGCATCCATTGGGAGTATGAGCACTCCCTCTTCAGCTGGGCAATCGCATACTGATGGTCCAGTATGCAATCACCCAAGTACATCCTCCTCTGGACTCCCACCGTCAGGGCGGCGGAGTGCTCGTTCACCTGTTCGGTGAGCACTCGGAGCCAGGCCGCCGCGTCCCGTTCCTGTCTCGGAAGACCCCACACAGGTGGAGCCGCAGGCTCGGGCTGAGAGCGGGAGGACTCGCCCCTGCGGGTAGCAGGTCTGGGTGGAGGCGAGATAGGTCGGACATGTGGGATACTGATCCGCGCCGTGAGGCGGGGTCCGAATCCGGGGGGTGCAGGGGCGGCCTGTGGTGCGGGTGTGGTCGGGGATCTGGCAATCCTAGCTGGGGAGGACTGGCCGGAACTCCTAAGGCTAGCCTCGCTAGGCTCTGTGCTAGATGCTACGAGTGGGCTCCCAGAGTCCCCGGAGCTGACCTCCTCCGGGTCCTCCTCAATCGACAAACTGGGGGTTCTTGACATTTTACCTGCACACAAGTTAACAAACATATAGTTCTTTCCATAGTGTAAATCATAATCAAATTAATATACACTTACTTATACAACTTAACCACATAACAATATTATCACATATTTGCACGTATGTTGCCAATTTTACCTATTAAAGTCCTCCGTGACTTTCCCTGAATTCCCTCGTGCAGACAAGTCTGTTATTATGTTCCGGACCATAATAACCCACTTGTCCATCCAAGTTCATCCCGATCTCGTCACAATATATTATTAGTTGATATTCAGATCCTATAATACTTGAGCTACTGGTTATATTTTAGGTATCTTTTAAAGACATCCTAATTCTTTATAACCAATGGCTCTGATACCAAGTTCTGTAACACCCCGTAACCGCAGCGGAAACGTACACGGGATGCAACAGACACATCTGATATCAACAGCATTGTTTATAAAGAAAACACCACTACATTAATTTAAACATATTACATTGTTCTGAGTTTCATAACCATCTAAGCGTTATCACATAAGTGTTACCGATAGTACATTATCATATTTAATGCAAAATATAGATCTCTAGACTTCCACAAAATAGCACACAGCATCGAACACATATCACTCATTCCGATTTGAGTGTACCTAGAAAGCATGTAAAGAAAACGGGTCAACTACGAATAGTTGGTGAGTTTCACTAATTTAAATAAACCATGACAAATCATTATAAAAATCATAAGTAAGTGATGTAATTATACTGAGTTCACAAGTGAAAACTCTATTAACCCCAAAACATATCGATTAACCTCCGGGAACTCTGTTACCCCAGAATACTTCCAATAACCTCTGGGAACTTTGTTACCCCAGAAACACATTTAATAACCCCTGGGAACTCTGTTACCCCAGAAACACATTTAATAACCTCTGGGAACTCTGTTACCCCAGAACACATTTAATAACCTCTGGGAACTTGGTTACCCCAGAACACTGTTTCGGGCCTTACACTGTTAGCTACTCAGACAATTACCATCTTAATTCATTACTGTACTATTCCCGTACAATAAACATTATATAAATACGTTCATTTCCATGCGATCAGCATGTACTTAAACACTTTGATAAAAACATGCTTTCCGCCCCGGGAAAATATTTAAAACAGTTCAGTAAAAGGGGCTCGTGAAAACTCACCTTCTTGTGAGCAAGATGTACTACGGTGCACGGCTACTGGTACAGATCTGTAATACGATCCCCAAATCGTTACTACACAATTTCTATCAATATAACTTAAATTCGTGTTAACCGGTACGTCTGGGGACACTGCTAACCCAGTACCGTACACGATCCGGGGACAATGTTAACCCCGAAATACTTTTCAGGACTTAGATTGTGATATCACTTAGAGTTCTTTAGTCAAAACTACCGATGGTTTGTTTTCTCGTTTTGTGTGCCTAGCACGGTTATTCGTCTTTATGTTTTCAAAAAATGAGTTTGACCACATACGTCCCGAAAATAGTCATTATTGATATTTTCATTAAAGTGGTGAAATTAGAGCTCGGTTAGACACCCCGTTTGGCCGCGGGGCCCGTTTCCGTCTTTAATACGCCGGAAACGGTTAAATCGGGTAAAATTACCCAAATCATCCGAATAATTTCCGGATGATTTATTTTTACTTGATTAACTTAGTTTCATGAAAATAGTCCATTTTTAAGGTTTTTATGCACCAGTCAGCTCGCTTAGGCGAACTTTGCCGGTTTACACTTTTTAAGCTTTAAAAGTTTGTTTTTAAGTTCCATTTAGCACAAATAAATATCCGTTTAGACTCGGACCTTGAAATTTTGTACAAACCATATTTTGACAGTAAGGAATTTTATAAAATTTTTCCAGAATTCATATTTTATATCTAAAATTTATTTAACCATTTTTAAACGTCATTTAAACACCAAATATGACGAAAATAATAAACGACCTTCGAAAAATCCCAAATTTTTCCGGGATGACCCCTGTCACCCACATAGTTCCCTGTAATTTTTCCAGAACCAAAAACTTATTTTTCATGCCATTTTTACCAATTCCGAGCTAGAAATCCCTAGAACTCGTTTTACCGAAAAGCCTACTTAGACTTTTCCAATGAACCTGAAATTTTGTGTGTTACTTTTATATGTTATAAAAAGCTTATCTTAAAGTTTCCAGAATTTTTCATGATGTTTAGCTATTTTTCACCATTTTTGGCCAAAACCGAGCATTAAATTCACCAAATATTCATCCTTTATCCAAAAATTACCAAAAATTCACAGATCTCATATTTTCATGTGTAGATCATCTCTGTGAAATTTCGTGACCCAACTCTAGGTCTATCACAATCTGTCTAAAATAACTAAATCACACGAAAACCGAACTATCTTGTGTTTTCTAGCGTTAGATCGCAAAGATCTTGGTTTCTAGCCTTTGCTAGCCACTAGATACAACACTTACAAGCACAACAACACCACACCAAGCAAGTTATACCCACAATCAAGCCATTTCTTTCATGGTTTCGATTAAAACATCAAAACAAAGATTTTGATCGTAAAAATTCGTTTTTGACTCTTTTAACTACTTTCTTGGACCAAGATCCTTTGTATAACTTGTATACATCACTTGATCCTCCAAGAATCGGTTTCATCTCGGGTTTTCACCCATTTTCATTTGAAACCTCATTTCCTTGTAAATGAATCAAGAAAAGAAGAATAACACGATTATAACTCGGTCTATACCTCGTTTTCTTGCTTAAAAACTTGGATCTTTGGATGGATGATGAAGAGGTTGAGAGGATTTTGGGAGAAAGATTGTGGAAAAAAGAAAAAATGAAGTGTGTGTGGTGAGGCTATGGACCGATCGGTCCATAGTAAGGTGGGGAGGGGGGCCCACAACTCCAACCATGGCCACACATTCAGATTACGCAATCTGGATAATGTTGTGGATAATCTGGTTCAGTTCGTTTTTCGGTTAAACGTTTAATTCCGCTCAAAACGAGGCCAAAACGGTCGTTTTTCGGCTTAAAATTAAAATTTATATAAAACTGATTTAAAAACTTTAAAAACTTTAACCATGACGTTTATTGACTTAACACATCGTATTGTCGGTAATTGTGCATCTTTTTCGGCTTGATCGATCGTCTCTTGCTTGGTTTGATGTTAAAGGTTTCGTTTATCGTACCGACGTACTAATAAATCGAAATCCTTTTTCTGTGCTATAATTCACTTATCCCGAAGCTTTATTACTTCGTAAACATCACTAAACATTATATATTTCGTCTATAATGTAATTCCCGATTCGTTCGGGTTTCAATAACCGTTCATCGATTAATCGTAATTCCGATACGACTAGTTGTACATTTGAGTATAATTCGTACTGTGAATCTTATATACTCGTATAAACACATTATAATTCATATATTCAGTATTGAATAACACGTAAATAGTATATTCCGGCTAGGGTATACCTGAATTTGCCGGAATCGTTACACATGGTATACTGGAATAAACTGGTCACTTTCAAAAGTTTCATTAGGCTTCTTCTTTTTGTTGTTCTTGATTTTTCTAAATACTTCTTTTCTTGGTGGCCTTACAGCATTGTAAGTAACCTTTATTCTTGTAGACCCTTCACATATGTCAAATGACACACGTTGTATTCTCATCTTCTAACTTAGTCTCTTCATTTTTGGTGTTGTAGGAGGCAACAATGGAAGTTGATCAATTGAGTCAGGCTTCTTTATCTTTCTTTTTCTTTTTGCATCTTGGATTTCTTCATTTGAAACTTGATCACTGGAGTCAATTAAGTCATCCTTGTCCAAATCATCTTCATTGAAGTCATCTTCAGATTCATGCACACCAAGTGACTTTTCATCTTTCTTATCGTCTTTCAACACAAATTCTCGTTGTTCATCAACATTAAGTTTTTCATAATGTTCAATGAAATCTTCCTTGTCTTTGAACACATCTCTGAATTAGTTGAGATATGCCTCCCTTTTATCCCTATCAACTTTTAGAGAATAGCTACTTTTAAAGGGTGGAGGAACAACTCTGTATTTGTCTTCTTTTTTAATTTTTTCAAAATACCACATATGTGTCCAGTGGAAACTAGATTCTTCATAAACTCAACTTCAACTTGCGATGTGGTATTTCTCACCTCTTCTTCAATAACCATCTTCTTTAGTCCTTCAATCTCAGTCGCATACCTCTCCAATGTCAAATAATTCTTGACTTGAAAAGACATGGTATACTGGAATAAACTGGTCACTTTCAAAAGTTTCATTATGCTTCTTCTTGTTGTTGTTCTTGATTTTTCTAAATACTTCTCTTCTTGGTGGCCTTACAGCATTGTAAGTAACCTTTATTCTTGTAGACCCTTCACATATGTCAAATGACACACGTTCTCTTCTCATCTTCTAACTTAGTCTCTTCATTTTTGGTGTAATAGGAGGCAATAATGGAAGTTGATCAATTGAGTCAGGCTTCTTTATCTTTCTATTTCTTTTTGCATCTTGGATTTCTTCATTTGAAACTTGATCACTGGAGTCAATTAAATCATCCTTGTCCAAATCATCTTCATTGAAGTCATCTTCAGAAACATGCACACCAATTGACTTTTCATCTTTCTTATCGTCTTTCAACACAAATTCTCGTTGTTCATAAACATTAAGTTTTTCATAATGTTCAATGAAATCTTCCTTGCCTTTGAACACATCTCTGAATTAGTTGAGATATGCCTCCCTTTTATCCTTATCAACTATTAGAGAATAGCTACTGTTAAAAGGTGGAGGAACAACTATGTATTTGTCTTCTTCTTAATTTTTTTCAAAATATCACATATGTGTCCAGTGGAAAATAGATTCTTCATAAACTCAACTTCAACTTGCGATGTGGTATTTCTCACCTCTTCTTCAATAACCATCTTCTTTAGTCCTTCAATCTCAGTCGCATACCTCTCCAATGTCAAATAATTCATGACTTGAGAAGACATGGTATACTGGAATAAACTGGTCACTTTCAAAAGTTTCATTAGGCTTCTTCTTGTTGTTGTTTTACATTTTTCTAAATGCTTCTCTTCTTGGTGGCCTTCGAGCATTGTAAGTAACCTTTATTCTTGTAGACCCTTCACATATGTCAAATGACACACGTTCTCTTCTCATCTTCTAACTTAGTCTCTTCATTTTTGGTGTAATAGGAGGCAATAATGGAAGTTGATCAATTGAGTCAGGCTTCTTTATCTTTCTATTTCTTTTTGCATCTTGGATTTCTTCATTTGAAACTTGATCACTGGAGCCAATTAAATCATCCTTGTCCAAATCATCGTCATTGAAGTCATCTTCAGAAACATGCACACCAATTGACTTTTCTTCTTTCTTATCGTCTTTCAACACAAATTCTCGTTGTTCATCAACATTAACTTTTTCATAATGTTCAATGAAATCTTCCTTGTCTTTGAACACATCTCTGAATTAGTTTATATATGCCTCCCTTTTATCCCTATCAACTTTTAGAGAATAGCTACTTTTAAAGGGTGGAGGAACAACTCTGTATTTGTCTTCTTTTTTAATTTTTTCAAAATACCACATATGTGTCCAGTGGAAACTAGATTCTTCATAAACTCAACTTCAACTTGCGATGTGGTATTTCTCACCTCTTCTTCAATAACCATCTTCTTTAGTCCTTCAATCTCAGTCGCATACCTCTCCAATGTCAAATAATTCTTGACTTGAGAAGACATGGTATACTGGAATAAACTGGTCACTTTCAAAAGTTTCATTATGCTTCTTCTTGTTGTTGTTCTTGATTTTTCTAAATACTTCTCTTCTTGGTGGCCTTACAGCATTGTAAGTAACCTTTATTCTTGTAGACCCTTCACATATGTCAAATGACACACGTTCTCTTCTCATCTTCTAACTTAGTCTCTTCATTTTTGGTGTAATAGGAGGCAATAATGGAAGTTGATCAATTGAGTCAGGCTTCTTTATCTTTCTATTTCTTTTTGCATCTTGGATTTCTTCATTTGAAACTTGATCACTGGAGTCAATTAAATCATCCTTGTCCAAATCATCTTCATTGAAGTCATCTTCAGAAACATGCACACCAATTGACTTTTCATCTTTCTTATCGTCTTTCAACACAAATTCTCGTTGTTCATAAACATTAAGTTTTTCATAATGTTCAATGAAATCTTCCTTGCCTTTGAACACATCTCTGAATTAGTTGAGATATGCCTCCCTTTTATCCTTATCAACTTTTAGAGAATAGCTACTGTTAAAAGGTGGAGGAACAACTATGTATTTGTCTTCTTCTTAATTTTTTTCAAAATATCACATATGTGTCCAGTGGAAAATAGATTCTTCATAAACTCAACTTCAACTTGCGATGTGGTATTTCTCACCTCTTCTTCAATAACCATCTTCTTTAGTCCTTCAATCTCAGTCGCATACCTCTCCAATGTCAAATAATTCATGACTTGAGAAGACATGGTATACTGGAATAAACTGGTCACTTTCAAAAGTTTCATTAGGCTTCTTCTTGTTGTTGTTTTACATTTTTATAAATGCTTCTCTTCTTGGTGGCCTTCGAGCATTGTAAGTAACCTTTATTCTTGTAGACCCTTCACATATGTCAAATGACACACGTTCTCTTCTCATCTTCTAACTTAGTCTCTTCATTTTTGGTGTAATAGGAGGCAATAATGGAAGTTGATCAATTGAGTCAGGCTTCTTTATCTTTCTATTTCTTTTTGCATCTTGGATTTCTTCATTTGAAACTTGATCACTGGAGCCAATTAAATCATCCTTGTCCAAATCATCGTCATTGAAGTCATCTTCAGAAACATGCACACCAATTGACTTTTCTTCTTTCTTATCGTCTTTCAACACAAATTCTCGTTGTTCATCAACATTAAGTTTTTCATAATGTTCAATGAAATCTTCCTTGTCTTTGAACACATCTCTGAATTAGTTTATATATGCCTCCCTTTTATCCCTATCAACTTTTAGAGAATAGCTACTTTTAAAGGGTGGAGGAACAACTCTGTATTTGTCTTCTTTTTTAATTTTTTCAAAATACCACATATGTGTCCAGTGGAAACTAGATTCTTCATAAACTCAACTTCAACTTGCGATGTGGTATTTCTCACCTCTTCTTCAATAACCATCTTCTTTAGTCCTTCAATCTCAGTCGCATACCTCTCCAATGTCAAATAATTCTTGACTTGAGAAGACATGGTATACTGGAATAAACTGGTCACTTTCAAAAGTTTCATTATGCTTCTTCTTGTTGTTGTTCTTGATTTTTCTAAATACTTCTCTTCTTGGTGGCCTTACAGCATTGTAAGTAACCTTTATTCTTGTAGACCCTTCACATATGTCAAATGACACACGTTCTCTTCTCATCTTCTAACTTAGTCTCTTCATTTTTGGTGTAATAGGAGGCAATAATGGAAGTTGATCAATTGAGTCAGGCTTCTTTATCTTTCTATTTCTTTTTGCATCTTGGATTTCTTCATTTGAAACTTGATCACTGGAGTCAATTAAATCATCCTTGTCCAAATCATCTTCATTGAAGTCATCTTCAGAAACATGCACACCAATTGACTTTTCATCTTTCTTATCGTCTTTCAACACAAATTCTCGTTGTTCATAAACATTAAGTTTTTCATAATGTTCAATGAAATCTTCCTTGCCTTTGAACACATCTCTGAATTAGTTGAGATATGCCTCCCTTTTATCCTTATCAACTTTTAGAGAATAGCTACTGTTAAAAGGTGGAGGAACAACTATGTATTTGTCTTCTTCTTAATTTTTTTCAAAATATCACATATGTGTCCAGTGGAAAATAGATTCTTCATAAACTCAACTTCAACTTGCGATGTGGTATTTCTCACCTCTTCTTCAATAACCATCTTCTTTAGTCCTTCAATCTCAGTCGCATACCTCTCCAATGTCAAATAATTCATGACTTGAGAAGACATGGTATACTGGAATAAACTGGTCACTTTCAAAAGTTTCATTAGGCTTCTTCTTGTTGTTGTTTTACATTTTTCTAAATGCTTCTCTTCTTGGTGGCCTTCGAGCATTGTAAGTAACCTTTATTCTTGTAGACCCTTCACATATGTCAAATGACACACGTTCTCTTCTCATCTTCTAACTTAGTCTCTTCATTTTTGGTGTAATAGGAGGCAATAATGGAAGTTGATCAATTGAGTCAGGCTTCTTTATCTTTCTATTTCTTTTTGCATCTTGGATTTCTTCATTTGAAACTTGATCACTGGAGCCAATTAAATCATCCTTGTCCAAATCATCGTCATTGAAGTCATCTTCAGAAACATGCACACCAATTGACTTTTCTTCTTTCTTATCGTCTTTCAACACAAATTCTCGTTGTTCATCAACATTAAGTTTTTCATAATGTTCAATGAAATCTTCCTTGTCTTTGAACACATCTCTGAATTAGTTTATATATGCCTCCCTTTTATCCTTATCAACTTTTAGAGAATAGCTACTGTTAAAAGGTGGAGGAACAACTATGTATTTGTCTTCTTCTTTAATTTTTTCAAAATACCACATATGTGTCCAGTGGATACTAGATTCTTCATAAACTCAACTTCAACTTGCGATGTGGTATTTCTCACCTCTTCTTCAATAACCATCTTCTTTAGTCCTTCAATCTCAGTCGCATACCTCTCCAATGTAAAATAATTCTTGACTTGAGAAGACATGGTATACTGGAATAAACTTGTCACGTTCAAAAGTTTTATTAGGCTTCTTCTTGTTGTTGTTCTTGATTTTTCTAAATACCTCTCTTCTTAGTAGCGTTACAGCATTGTAAGTAACCTTTATTCTTGTAGACCCTTCACATATGTCAAATGACACACGTTCTCTTCTCATCTTCTAACTTAGTCTCTTCATTTTTGGTGTAGTAGGAGGCAATAATGGAAGTTGACCAATTGAGTCAGGCTTCTTTATCTTTCTATATCTTTTTGCATCTTGGATTTCTTCATTTGAAACTTGATCACTGGAGTCAATTAAATCATCCTTGTCCAAATCATCTTCATTGAAGTCATCTTCAGAAACATGCACACCAATTGACTTTTCATCTTTCTTATCGTCTTTCAACACAAATTCTCGTTGTTCATAAACATTAAGTTTTTCATAATGTTCAATGAAATCTTCCTTGCCTTTGAACACATCTCTGAATTAGTTGAGATATGCCTCCCTTTTATCCTTATCAACTTTTAGAGAATAGCTACTGTTAAAAGGTGGAGGAACAACTATGTATTTGTCTTCTTCTTAATTTTTTTCAAAATATCACATATGTGTCCAGTGGAAACTAGATTCTTCATAAACTCAACTTCAACTTGCGATGTGGTATTTCTCACCTCTTCTTCAATAACAATCTTCTTTAGTCCTTCAATCTCAGTCGCATACCTCTCCAATGTCAAATAATTCATGACTTGAGAAGACATGGTATACTGGAATAAACTGGTCACTTTCAAAAGTTTCATTAGGCTTCTTCTTGTTGTTGTTTTTGATTTTTCTAAATGCTTCTCTTCTTGGTGGCCTTAGAGCATTGTACGTAACCTTTATTCTTGTAGACCCTTCACATATGTCAAATGACACACGTTCTCTTCTCATCTTTTAACTTAGTCTCTTCTTTTTTGGTGTAGTAGGAGGCAATAATGGAAGTTGATCAATTGAGTCAGGCTTCTTTATCTTTCTATTTCTTTTTGCATCTTGGATTTCTTCATTTGAAACTTGATCACTGGAGCCAATTAAATCATCCTTGTCCAAATCATCGTCATTGAAGTCATCTTCAGAAACATGCACACCAATTGACTTTTCATCTTTCTTATTGTCTTTCAACACATATTCTCGTTGTTCATCAACATTAAGTTTTTCATAATGTTCAATGAAATCTTCCTTGTCTTTGAACACATCTCTGAATTAGTTTATATATGCCTCCCTTTTATCCTTATCAACTTTTAGAGAATAGCTACTGTTAAAAGGTGGAGGAACAACTATGTATTTGTCTTCTTCTTTAATTTTTTCAAAATACCACATATGTGTCCAGTGGATACTAGATTCTTCATAAACTCAACTTCAACTTGCGATGTGGTATTTCTCACCTCTTCTTCAATAACCATCTTCTTTAGTCCTTCAATCTCAGTCGCATACCTCTCCAATGTAAAATAATTCTTGACTTGAGAAGACATGGTATACTGGAATAAACTTGTCACGTTCAAAAGTTTTATTAGGCTTCTTCTTGTTGTTGTTCTTGATTTTTCTAAATACCTCTCTTCTTAGTAGCGTTACAGCATTGTAAGTAACCTTTATTCTTGTAGACCCTTCACATATGTCAAATGACACACGTTCTCTTCTCATCTTCTAACTTAGTCTCTTCATTTTTGGTGTAGTAGGAGGCAATAATGGAAGTTGACCAATTGAGTCAGGCTTCTTTATCTTTCTATATCTTTTTGCATCTTGGATTTCTTCATTTGAAACTTGATCACTGGAGTCAATTAAATCATCCTTGTCCAAATCATCTTCATTGAAGTCATCTTCAGAAACATGCACACCAATTGACTTTTCATCTTTCTTATCGTCTTTCAACACAAATTCTCGTTGTTCATAAACATTAAGTTTTTCATAATGTTCAATGAAATCTTCCTTGCCTTTGAACACATCTCTGAATTAGTTGAGATATGCCTCCCTTTTATCCTTATCAACTTTTAGAGAATAGCTACTGTTAAAAGGTGGAGGAACAACTATGTATTTGTCTTCTTCTTAATTTTTTTCAAAATATCACATATGTGTCCAGTGGAAACTAGATTCTTCATAAACTCAACTTCAACTTGCGATGTGGTATTTCTCACCTCTTCTTCAATAACAATCTTCTTTAGTCCTTCAATCTCAGTCGCATACCTCTCCAATGTCAAATAATTCATGACTTGAGAAGACATGGTATACTGGAATAAACTGGTCACTTTCAAAAGTTTCATTAGGCTTCTTCTTGTTGTTGTTTTACATTTTTCTAAATGCTTCTCTTCTTGGTGGCCTTCGAGCATTGTAAGTAACCTTTATTCTTGTAGACCCTTCACATATGTCAAATGACACACGTTCTCTTCTCATCTTCTAACTTAGTCTCTTCATTTTTGGTGTAATAGGAGGCAATAATGGAAGTTGATCAATTGAGTCAGGCTTCTTTATCTTTCTATTTCTTTTTGCATCTTGGATTTCTTCATTTGAAACTTGATCACTGGAGCCAATTAAATCATCCTTGTCCAAATCATCGTCATTGAAGTCATCTTCAGAAACATGCACACCAATTGACTTTTCTTCTTTCTTATCGTCTTTCAACACAAGTTCTCGTTGTTCATCAACATTAAGTTTTTCATAATGTTCAATGAAATCTTCCTTGTCTTTGAACACATCTCTGAATTAGTTTATATATGCCTCCCTTTTATCCTTATCAACTTTTAGAGAATAGCTACTGTTAAAAGGTGGAGGAACAACTATGTATTTGTCTTCTTCTTTAATTTTTTCAAAATACCACATATGTGTCCAGTGGATACTAGATTCTTCATAAACTCAACTTCAACTTGCGATGTGGTATTTCTCACCTCTTCTTCAATAACCATCTTCTTTAGTCCTTCAATCTCAGTCGCATACCTCTCCAATGTAAAATAATTCTTGACTTGAGAAGACATGGTATACTGGAATAAACTTGTCACGTTCAAAAGTTTTATTAGGCTTCTTCTTGTTGTTGTTCTTGATTTTTCTAAATACCTCTCTTCTTAGTAGCGTTACAGCATTGTAAGTAACCTTTATTCTTGTAGACCCTTCACATATGTCAAATGACACACGTTCTCTTCTCATCTTCTAACTTAGTCTCTTCATTTTTGGTGTAGTAGGAGGCAATAATGGAAGTTGACCAATTGAGTCAGGCTTCTTTATCTTTCTATATCTTTTTGCATCTTGGATTTCTTCATTTGAAACTTGATCACTGGAGTCAATTAAATCATCCTTGTCCAAATCATCTTCATTGAAGTCATCTTCAGAAACATGCACACCAATTGACTTTTCATCTTTCTTATCGTCTTTCAACACAAATTCTCGTTGTTCATAAACATTAAGTTTTTCATAATGTTCAATGAAATCTTCCTTGCCTTTGAACACATCTCTGAATTAGTTGAGATATGCCTCCCTTTTATCCTTATCAACTTTTAGAGAATAGCTACTGTTAAAAGGTGGAGGAACAACTATGTATTTGTCTTCTTCTTAATTTTTTTCAAAATATCACATATGTGTCCAGTGGAAACTAGATTCTTCATAAACTCAACTTCAACTTGCGATGTGGTATTTCTCACCTCTTCTTCAATAACAATCTTCTTTAGTCCTTCAATCTCAGTCGCATACCTCTCCAATGTCAAATAATTCATGACTTGAGAAGACATGGTATACTGGAATAAACTGGTCACTTTCAAAAGTTTCATTAGGCTTCTTCTTGTTGTTGTTTTTGATTTTTCTAAATGCTTCTCTTCTTGGTGGCCTTAGAGCATTGTACGTAACCTTTATTCTTGTAGACCCTTCACATATGTCAAATGACACACGTTCTCTTCTCATCTTTTAACTTAGTCTCTTCTTTTTTGGTGTAGTAGGAGGCAATAATGGAAGTTGATCAATTGAGTCAGGCTTCTTTATCTTTCTATTTCTTTTTGCATCTTGGATTTCTTCATTTGAAACTTGATCACTGGAGCCAATTAAATCATCCTTGTCCAAATCATCGTCATTGAAGTCATCTTCAGAAACATGCACACCAATTGACTTTTCATCTTTCTTATTGTCTTTCAACACATATTCTCGTTGTTCATCAACATTAAGTTTTTCATAATGTTCAATGAAATCTTCCTTGTCTTTGAACACATCTCTGAATTAGTTTATATATGCCTCCCTTTTATCCTTATCAACTTTTAGAGAATAGCTACTGTTGAAAGGTGGAGGAACAACTATGTATTTGTCTTCTTATTTAATTTTTTCAAAATACCACATATGTGTCCAGTGGAAACTAGATTCTTCATAAACTCAACTTCAAATTGCGATGTGGTATTTCTCACCTCTTCTTCAATAACCATCTTCTTTAGTCCTTCAATCTCAGTCGCATACCTCTCCAATGTAAAATAATTCTTGACTTGAGAAGACATGGTATACTGGAATAAACTTGTCACGTTCAAAATTTTTATTAGGCTTCTTCTTGTTGTTGTTCTTGATTTTTCTAAATACTTCTCTTCTTAGTGGCCTTACAGCATTGTAAGTAACCTTTATTCTTGTAGACCCTTCACATATGTCAAATGACACACGTTCTCTTCTCATCTTCTAACTTAGTCTCTTCATTTTTGGTGTAGTAGGAGGCAATAATGGAAGTTGACCAATTGAGTCAGGCTTCTTTATCTTTCTATATCTTTTTGTATCTTGGATTTCTTCATTTGAAACATGATCACTGGAGCCAATTAAATCAACCTTGTCCAAATCATCGTCATTGAAGTCATCTTCAGAAACATGCACACCAATTGACTTTTCATCTTTCTTATCGTCTTTCAACACAAATTCTCGTTGTTCATCAACATTAAGTTTTTCATAATGTTCAATGAAATCTTCCTTGTCTTTGAATACATCTCTGAATTAGTTTATATATGCCTCCCTTTTATCCTTATCAACTTTTAGAGAATAGCTACTGTTAAAAGGTGGAGGAACAACTATGTATTTGTCTTCTTCTTTAATTTTTTCAAAATACCACATATGTGTCTAGTGGAAACTAGATTCTTCATAAACTCAACTTCATCTTGCGATGTGGTATTTCTCACCTCTTCTTCAATAACCATCTTCTTTAGTCCTTCAATCTCAGTCGCATACCTCTCCAATGTCAAATAATTCTTGATGTGAGAAGACTTGGTATACTGGAATAAACTGGTCACGTTCAAAAGTTTCATTAGGCTTCTTCTTGTTGTTGTTCTTGATTTTTCTCAATACTTCACTTCTTGGTGGCCTTACTGCATTGTAAGTAACCTTTATTCTTATAGACCCTTCACATATGTCAAATGACACACGTTCTCTTCTCAACTTAGTCTCTTCATTTTTGGTGTAGTAGGAGGCAATAATGGAAGTTGATCATTTGAGTCAGGCTTTTTATCTTTCTATTTCTTTTTGCATCTTGGATTTCTTCATTTGAAACTTGATCACTGGACTCAGTTAAATCATCCTTGAGTGTTTGCTTAGCGAATCAGCTACAGTTGATAATGAATCAACTTGTAGCGAATTAGGTAGTTACAACGGTTGTAACAAACTTCTAACAACACATGACATGTGGCAAAATTTGTTATAAAACAATTACCGAGGTAAGACACGTGTCACACAAACTGTTGACACAAATTAGAATAGTTAGAGAATTAGTTCATGAATTAGATGATAATCTTAACGAATTAGCTAATGTTATTAGCGAATTTGCCAAAATGTTAACGAATTACACTGAAAGATTAACGAATTAGTATGAATCTTCAAATCTTCAAACCTTCAACCTCATAATTTCCAGATTTCTGGAAATCATATAAACACAAACCCAGAAACCAAATCTGTAATACTTAACCAATTCTTAACCAAATTACTCAATCAAACTACCAAAACACTCGTAACCACAACGCGAATCCAATACAACTCGTTCCGTAACCAATAACCAATTAACTCGTATCCGATCTAACCAAAGACATTCCCCTGTTCTCGGCTTAAACCAGATCCAATCCAATAACCACAACAATCCACACCAAATCACAATTCCAGTTCAGTACAATATCCCAATACCTTAACACACTTAAATCCAATCCAAACAATCCAATTAACAATCAATTCGATCCAAAATCAAACTGAACAGAGACTTAACACAAACATTATCAATTATCAATCTAATAACATCAATTAACATCCAAATCAAGCGTAAACGAGCACCGAAAGCTCTGATGCCACTTGTTTGAACTTTGTTAATCTAACACAAATCTCAGATCTGATATATAATTAACCTAATGAGGATCTAGTTCATAATTACTCTTGATTGTATGTTGTGTATATGATATATTAGTTGTATGTATGTGTATAATATTAATACTTAGATTGAAGCTTGAGAGTGAATCTGGGCAGGGGTTCAGTAATATAACTCAAATGCTTAAATTAAACTATGGACTAAAGCCACTATAAATAGAAGATGGATCTAGTTCGTTACACATTCTGTAACGAACTAGTATCTACTTCGTTACATACACTTAAATATCAATAACTTAACGAATCACCCCTGATTCGTTAAACACCCTTAACGAATCAAGAGGGATAATAACATAGATCTAGTTCGCTAAACATCCTTAGCGAACTAGACTATACTATAACGAACTACATAAATATGTTTAATAATTAATACATTAATTAAACGACAAATACATTAATGATAAATACAAAGACTCGAGACGCAAAACCGTGTATTAACACTTCTTCTATTATCACATTCAGTTTTCAGACTGAAAATCATCAATCTCTTTCTCCAGTTGTTCCATCTCTTCATCATGCTCTACCCTCTTGGAGCTTGCTTGATCAGCTTCGCGTTCTTTGAGTACTAGCTCCTCAGTAGCATCATCATCATCAAGTGTCACATCAGTTTGTACTTCTATTGCAGTTAATACATCTGTCAGCACATCAGTTTGAATGTCAGTGGCAACATCAATAGTAGCCATAATTTCATTAATGTTCATCTTTTCAACTCCATCTTCTGTCTCTTTTTCTCCTCTTACCTCATCATCATCTCTATTCACAACATTCAGCACCTCATTATTAACATCATAATTCTGCTCATCTCCCTCTGACTCATCAGCCTCGTACTCATCCTCCTGTATTGATCTTGGACCACTGTCCTCATCATCACTTTCATCATATGCATTAAATAAACAAGTCAAACCATCAACATCAGTTGACTTTACAGTTGCATCTCCAATCACATCAACATCAACATTAACAACAACATCAGTTGACATAATGATATTCTCCCCCTGTTTTGGGGCAGCTGAGGTCTTCTCAACCTCCTGCTCCGAGGCTTGAATTCGGGATTGTGCTTAGGCCAACTGTGCTTGTTGCTTCACATTCTCTTTTCTCAATTCTTCATTCTCATTTCTCAACTTTACAGCCTTAATAAATAAATCAAAATTTCTTTGTTAAAGATTGGAAATATGGGAAGGTGTAGTGGGTGGTGAAATGTGAAATGGTCTGGTAGAGGATTTGAGGTTTGGGTCTGGGGTAAAGGGATTGGGTATTGGGAGGAACTAGGTCTTCGATTATGTTTTCACTTGTGGCAGGTAAAGGGTTAAGGGTTGTAAATGTATATGTTCTGGATTGAACAATTCTGGATGATCTTTGAAAGATTTGTTCTAAGGTTTGGTCTTATGTGGGAATGGTTTCTGGAATGTATGGTTCATTGTCATGGGTTTGAGTTGTGGTTTGAGGTGGGGTTTGGGTTTTGGTTTTGGTTTGAGGTGGGGTTTGGTGTGTGGTTTGAGGTGGGGTTTGGGGTGTTTGCTCAGTTTGTGATGGTTGATAGGGTGGTGTTTGTGTTGGAGTACCAAGTGGTGTGGATGGTGGTGTTGGTATACTTTGAAACTACCCCTGAGGGTGTACATTGTCATTAAAATTTTCATCACCTCCTTTTGCATTGCCAACATCATCATCAGCACCATCATTATCATCCTCATCATTATCACCATCTGAATTATCATTCCCATCATTATCACCCATCATCTGAGGCATCATCTCTTTCATCCTCAACATGTTCTTCTTCAGCCAAAATCTCATGTAAATGAGGAATTTGAATATTATCAACAATCAACCATGGAAAGTCTTCATACACTTCATTAGGATTGAATCCACTTGTACTAGCCAGATTCTCAATTCTTTTGAATGTATCAGGGTTCTACAAGACATGTGTTGTTCCAACTGTAGGTAATCCCTCCAACTTCTGGTTAAATATAATCTGTAGGAACCTAGGATAAGCCAAAAACTTCTTCTTGTTTGTCTTCTTCATATTGTGAACCATTCCTTCAATATCATTTCGGAGAAATTGAATAGTTGAGTAAACAGCACAGCAACAATAGCATTGGCAAGATCCCTACTCATAAGGGTCCATGACCCCTTTATTGGAGCAAACCCATGAATTATGTGATGGATTAGAAATCTGTAAATATTAGAGAACATTCCCTTCTGAAATTGCCCATCATGTATATTCCCCTGATAGCCCATAGCTTTAACAAAAATCTTCAGTAGTTGTTTTGTTTTAAGGTGAATTGGGTTGGGGTTGGCATCATTCATGTAACACCCCGTAACCGCAGCGGAAACGTACACGGGATGCAACAGACACATCTGATATCAACAACATTGCTTATAAAGAAAATACCACTACATTAATTTATAACATATTACATTGTTGCGAGTTTCGTTACTGTCTAGGTGTTACACACATATTTTACCGATAAGACATTAATATATTCATTACAAAATATAGAGCAGCAAGCTTCCAACAGGTAGCACAGATAGTTAAGCACATATCAATCATTCCAACTTGGGCATACCTAGAAAACATGTAAAGAAAACGGGTCAACTACGAATAGTTGGTGAATTTCACTAATTTAAATAAACACTGACAGATCATTTTAATAACCATTTATTAGTAATGAAATTATGCTGGGAACTATGTTACCCCAGAACAATAATAACCTCTGGGAACTATGTTACCCCAGAACAATAATAACCTCTGGGAACTATGTTACCCCAGAACAATAATAACCCCTGGGAACTATGTTACCCCAGAACAATAATAACCCCTGGGAACTATGTTAACCCAGAACAATAATAACCTCTGGGAACTATGTTACCCCAGAACAATAATAACCCCTGGGAACTATGTTACCCCAGAACAATAATAACCCCTGGGAACTATGTTACCCCAGAACAATTCCACACGATAAACAATTTATATATTCTATGCATCAAACCATGTATATATAAATATACAAGTGTTTCCATACGATCGGTATGTACTTAAATATTTTAACAAAGACATGTTTTCCGCCCCGGGAAAATATTTAAAACAGTTCAGTAAAAGGGGCTCGTGAAAACTCACCTTTTGGTGAGTCGGTGGGTAATACAATGAACAGCTACGTGCCTGGATCTGTAATATAATATCTAGTCGTTACTATATAATTCCCATAAATTAAATCCGTGTTAATCGGCACATCTGGGGACATTGTTAACCCAGTACTGTACTCGATCCGGGGACAATGTTAACCCCGTGACACTCCTAAGGACTCAGATTGTGCCATTACTTAGAGTCGGACGGTCAAAATTATCATTTTTATGTTTTCCTTGATTTGCGTGCCTAGCACGGTCATCCGTTTTTAGTTTCAAAAATGAGTTTATTCACACTTAACCCAAAAATGGTGTTTGACTGTTATTTTAGTTAAAGTGATGAAATTAGAGCTCGGTTTGGACACCCCGTTTGGCCGCGGGGCCCGTTTCCGTCATTTAGGTGCCGGAAACAGTAAAATCGGGTAAAATTACCCAAATCATCCGAATTATTTTCGGATGATTTATTTTTACTTAATTTACTTAGTTTTATGGAAATGGTCCATTTTTAAGGTTTTCATATACCAGTCAGCTAGCTTATGCGAGTTTTGCCGGTTTACACGTTTTAAGCTTTAAAAATTTGTTTTTATGTTCTTTTTAGCACAAATAATTACCCGTTTAGTCTCGGGTCTGGAAATTTTGCACAAAACTTATTTTGACAGTAAGAAATTTTATAAAAATTTTCCAGATTTATTTTCTTATATTTACATTTATTTATCTATTTTTAACCTTAATAAAACACTAAATATGTCAAAAATACCAAAAGACTTTAGAAAAATCCCAAATTTTTCTGGGATGATCCTTGCCATTCTCATGACTCCCTGGAATTTTTCCAGAACCCAAAACTCATATTTCAAGCCATTTTCACAAAAACCGAGCTAGAAAGCCCTAAAACTCGTTTTACCGAAAAGCCCCTTTAGACTTTTCCAACTGAGCTCAAATTTTGTGTGTGACTTTTATATGTTATAAAAAGCTTATCCTTAATTTTTCAGAATATTTCATCAAGTTTAGCTATTTTTCACCATTTTTGGCCAAAACCGAGCATTAAATTCACCAAATATTCATCTTTTATCCAAAAATTACCAAAATTTCACAGATCTCATATTTTCATTTGTAGATCATCTCTGTGAAATTTTGTGACCCGACTCTAAGTACACTACAATCTGTCCAAACTCACTAAATCACACGAAAACCGAACTATCTTGTGTTTTCTAGCGTTAGATCGCAAAGATCCGGGTTTCTAGCCTTTGCCAGCCACTAGATACAACACTTACAAGCACAATAACACTATACCAAGCAAGTTACACCAACAATCAAACCATTTCTTTCATAGTGTCGGTTTTGATATAAAAACAAAGGTTTTAACCGTAAAAATCCGTTCTCGATTCTTTTTACTCATTTCTTGGACCAAGATCCCTTGTATAACTTGTATACATCTCTTGATCATGCAAGAGTTGGTTTCATCTCGGGTTTTCACCCGTCTTTCACATGGAAACTCATTTTTACAAGATTTCAACCGTAAAATTTCATTCTAAACTCTTTTAACTAATTACTTGGATCAAGATCCTTTGTATAACTTGTATACATCTCTTGATCACACGAGAATCGGTTTCATCTCGGGTTTTCACCCATTTTTCACATGAAACCTCCTTTTCTCAATATTGTAGAATTAGAAACAAGATTAAAGCCTTAAAACATGTGTTATACCTTCAAGTTTTTGGTAGAAATCAAAGAAACTTGGATGGATGTTGAAAGAGTTGAGAGATTTTGAGAGAATTGGTGTGAAAAAAAGAAAAATGTAATGTGTGAGTGTGTGTGTAGAGGGCCGGCCATATGGTGGTGTGGGGGGGGCCCACATCTCAAACCATGGCCACACATTTGGATTACACAATCCGGATAATGTTGTGGATAGTCTGGTTCAGTTCGTTTCTCGTTTAAACTCGTAATTCGGCTTAAAACGAGCCTAAAATGGTCGTTTTTCGGGTTAAAATAAAATTTACATAAAACTGATTTAAAAACTTTAAAAACTCAAACCATGACATTAAATGACTTAAAACATTGTATTGTCGGTAAATGTGCATCTTTTTCGGTTTGATCGATCGTCTCTTGCTTGGTTTGATGTGAAAGGTTTCGTTTATCGTACCGACGTACTAATAAATCGAAATCCTTTTTCTGTGCTATAATTCACTTATCCCGAAGCATTAATACTTCGAAAACATCACTAAACATTATATGCTTCGTCTATAATGTAATTCCCGATTCGTTCGGGTTTCAATAATCGTTCATTGGTTAATTGTAATTCCAATACGATTCACTATATAATCGAGTATGATTCGTACTATGAATCATATATACTTGTATACACGTACTATAACTCATATAATCAATACTAAATGACACGTAAATAGTATATACCGGCTAGGGTATACCTGGATTTGCCGGAATCGTTACATTCTCCCCCCGTTATAAAAATTTCGTCCTCGAAATTTTACACGTCAACTACTTCCTTTTGAGGAAATAGGTGGGGGTATTTCTTCCGAAATTCATCCTTTCGTTCCCAAGTAAATTCTGGGCCTCGTTGCGAATTCCATCTAATTTTGACCAACGAGATCTTATTGTGTCTAAGTTGCTTGATCTTACCGTCCACTATTTCAATGGGCTCCTCTACGAAGTTGAGCTTATCATTTATTTGAACACCCTCTAAGGGTAACACCGATGTCTCATCCGCCAGACATCTTTTCAAATTTGACACATGAAACACGTTATGAACTGCACTTAGTTCCTCAGGCAGTTCTAATCGGTAAGCTACCGGACCGATTTTTGCAGTGATGTCGAATGGTCCAATGTATCTGGGGGCTAACTTCCCCGCCTTGCCAAATCTGATCACTCCTTTCCATGGGGATACTTTCAAATATACTTTTTCACCCTTCTCAAATGACAACGGTTTTCGACGGGTATCGGCATAACTCTTCTGCCGGTCCCGCGCGGCTTTTAGGTTGTTCTTAATTTCAAGAATCTTGCTGGTCGTCTCCTGGACCAGATCCGATCTAATGACCTGCGGGTCACCCACTTCAGACCAGCAAAGTGGTGATCGGCACTTCCGCCCATACAATGCTTCATAAGGTGCTGCCTTTATACTGCTGTGATAACTGTTATTATAGGAAAACTCAACGAGTGGGAGATGTTGATCCCAATTTCCCTTAAAGTCCAGTACACAAGCACGAAGCAAATCCTCCAAAGTTTGAATGGTCCTCTCAGACTGTCAATCGGTCTGAGGGTGGTAAGCCGTGCTTAGGTCAATACGTGTTCCCAATGCTTCTTGAACAGCTTGCCAAAGTTTGGAGGTGAAATGGCTATCCCTATCGGAGATGATCGAGATGGGGATGCCATGACGAGACACTATTTCATTTATATAAATCTGCGCAAGTCTCTCAGTGTTAAAAGTATTCCTAATCGGAATAAAATGTGCCGATTTGGTTAATCGATCCACGATTACCCAAATCGCATCATGACCTCGGGGTGACTTGGGGAGATGAGTCACAAAATCCATTGTGATCTGCTCCCACTTCCATTCGGGAATTTCCGGCTGTTGTAGCATTCCCGAGGGTTTCTGGTGCTCCGCCTTAACTCTCGCACACGTCGTACACTTGCCGACGTATGTGGCTATATTCTTTTTCATACCTGGCCACCAGTAAAATTCTTTCACATCCTTGTACATTTTATCTGATCCCGGATGTATGGAATATTTCGATTTATGCGCTTCATCCATGATCAAATCACGAAGGTCATGGAGGGTCGGGATCCAAATCCGATTTTTGAAATAGAGAATTTCGTCCACACGCTGTTCGAAATTCTTCTCATTCCCGTAAAGTCCTTCTTTATCCAATTGGTCCTCTTTCAACGCCTCGCGTTGAGCGACTCGAATCAAATCCGAAAGGCTCGATTGGACTATCATTCCCAACGCTCGCACGCGTAGTGGCTTAACTCGATCTTTCCTACTCAAGGCATCGGCTACAACGTCAGCCTTGCCGGGGTGATATCGGATGTCACAATCATAGTCACTTAGTAACTCGACCCACCTTCGTTGTCTCATATTCAGTTCTTTCTGATCGAATATGTGTTGCAAACTTTTATGATCAGTGAAGATGGTGCACTTTGTACCGTAGAGATAGTGTCTCCAGATTTTAAGTGCAAAGATGACTGCTCCCAGTTCCAAGTCATGAGTAGTGTAGTTTTTCTCATGAACTTTTAACTGTCGAGACGCATAGGCTATGACCTTTTTATTTTGCATCAACACGCATCCTAACCCTTTACGGGATGCGTCACAATATACAACAAATCCATCGTCTCCGTCGGGGAGACTTAAGATTGGCGCTTGGCACAATCTTTGCTTTAGCGTTTGAATCGCCGATTCCTGCTCTTCACCCCAATCATACCTTCGATCCTTTTGGGTCAGCAGGGTTAAAGGTTGGGCAATGCTGGAAAAATTCTCAATAAATCGACGATAGTACCCAGCTAAGCCTAAGAATTGGCGGATTTCCTTTGGAGATTTAGGTGCTTGCCAATTCTTAATTGCTTCAATCTTACTTGGATCGACGTGTATTCCTTGATGATTTATAATGTGACCAAGGAATTGCACTTCTTGTAACCAGAAGTTACATTTGGAGAATTTTGCATACAACTTCTCCTGATCCAAAAGTTCCAAAATTAACCTCAAATGTCGTTCGTGTTCCTCTTTACTCTTCGAGTATATCAAAATATCGTCAATAAACACGATGACGAATTTGTCAAGATAGGGTTTACAGACTCGGTTCATGAGATCCATGAACACCGCTGGCGCATTTGTTAGTCCAAAAGGCATAACTAAAAATTCGTAGTGGCCGTAGCGAGTCCGAAACGCGGTTTTTGGGATATCCTCCTCCTGAATTTTAACTTGGTGGTATCCCGATCTAAGATCAATCTTTGAGAAATAGCTCGCACCTTGTAGTTGGTCGAACAAATCATCGATTCGGGGAAGAGGATACCTATTTTTGATGGTTAATTTGTTCAATTCCCTGTAGTCAATGCACATTCGAAGGCTTCCGTCCTTCTTTTTCACAAATAGTACATGTGCACCCCACGGGGAATAGCTGGGACGAATAAATCCCTTATCCAACAATTCCTGCAACTGGTTGGATAATTCTTGCATCTCGGACGGTGCAAGTCTGTAAGGGGCCTTAGCAACAGGGCCAGCTTGTGGTAACAGATCGATTCTGAATTCGACCTGTCGGGTTGGCGGTAATCCAGGAAGTTCCTCTGGAAAAACTTGTGGAAATTCGCGTACCACGGGAATATCGTCCACCCGTTTTTCCTCAGAATCAGCGGCCGTCAGGCTCGCTAGATACGCCACACATCCCTGACGTATATATTTCAACACCTTGAGGTGGGATATAAATGGTATCATGGTGCCGGATTTTTCTCCCTGCACTAATACCTCCTCGTCATCCGACACCCGGATCTTGACGGTTTTCTTTTCACAGTTTATTTCTACCCTGTTACGTGCCAACCAATCCATTCCCACTATTACGTCAAAACTACCCAATTCTACCGGTAACAAGTCAATTAGGAAGGATTGTTCGCTCAGAATAAAAGGGCAATTCCGAACTATCCGATTAACTATCATGGTTTTACCGTTAGCGACTTCTACGGTGTAAGGTTCTATGGTTTCACCAATAGGAAGGTTTGCTATCGAAAGGAATCTAACGGAGACAAAACTTCTATCGGCGCCTGTATCAAATAATACAGAAGCGTAATGATCAGAGACGAGGAAGGTACCTGTCACTACGCTGGGGTCCTGGCACGCCTCGTTCGCTCCCATCACGAATGCTCGGCCTCGCGCCGGATTGGACGACGATGGCTGACCCGCGAGTTGTCTCCCGTTTCCTCCCTGGTTCAGTTTCGGGCAGTTCCTTTTGAAGTGATCCGTGCTGCCGCATTCGTAGCAAGCACGGCTAGTGGTTACCATCTGATTTCCTTGCGGGTTCTGCTGTCGGGCTGGTTGAGTTCTAAATGGTTGCGCACGAATAGGTTGCGGTTGACGGTTCAGGTTGTTCAGATTTGTCTTACAATTTGGTGCGTAGTGTCCAATCCTGCCACACCGATGGCACACCACCTCTTTGCACACGCCACTATGGTGGTAACCACATTTCCCGCACTTAGGAAACGTTCCCTTCTGCGGTTCTTGCCTTCCGCCTGAACTAGTCATGGCATAACTCTAGGCAGCGGGCCTAGCTCATTTGCTTTGCTGCTTTTCCTGGATTCTATGATCATGCGTACCCCGTTTTCCCCCAGCGGATTCTCCTGTCATCTTTAGTGATCCGCTCCGCAAGAAATCATACGTGACAATGCCAGCTTGTGTCACTGCACTTTCATACGTCCGGTGTCCCCCCGCGTTGACTATACTCCTCACTACTGGAGTAAGTCCCCAAATATAACGTTCCACCCTCTTCGTCTCCGGGGTGACCAACCACGGTACTAATCGTGACAGTTCATTAAACCGATTGGTATAACCCAAGTGGTCCGCCCCCTTCATCTCCAGATTCCACAACTCATTTTCCAATTTCTGCAATTCATTCTTTGGGCAGAAATGTTCCAACACAAGAGCCTTAAGCTCCGTCCAGGTCATGTGGTTTGTCGCCGCCTGACCTCGAGTCTGTACTATGGTGTTCCACCATGTCAAGGCATGGTCGGTGAATGTACAGGTGGCGTACTTAACGACACAATCCTCGGGACAGTTGCTAATATTCACCACTGATTCTATTTTCTCTATCCATTTAACTAACCCATTCGGTCCTTCAGACCCGCTAAACTCTAATGGCTTGCACAACATAAAATCCTTGATCGAACATCCCCTGGATGCACGAATTGGTTCAGTACGGTTTGTCTCTACCGTAGGTATAGGGCCATTGCTGTCAGTAACGACCACCCTAGGCGGTGCGTCATTACTCGGAATAGTGTTATCATTCCTTGGAGGATTAGCATTTTGTTCCCCGTCATTATTTATGGGCGTTTGATTGCTCGGAGGGGTTGGATTGGTCGAGTTATTAATACTGGCGGCGATGCGCGATACTATATCCGGTATCGCCTCCTCCAACTGTTGAGCAATCAAACGGCTCACATCTACTTCCGATATTTTCGTTGATCGTTTCGGTGCCATTCTACACAACATCAAGAAATACATATAATCAATACCATCTCAAATTATAAAACACAATACATATTTCATTCATTAGTAAACATTGATACATATTACACAAACATCAGGTTACATACTTTCCAGTCAACATTACATAACTAAGTTTTAATACAAGGGCCCTATGTCGGTATCATCTCGACATAACCCGTAAAGGGGTCAGTGCTTGAATGATACCCAAAAGTATCTATAGTGATATGCCCCAAAAGAGACCCCTTATGGGCCAGTGGTTGTATCATAACTAAACAAGATTCACTCCGTGTTAGTATCACCACTAACTAGTTACACGGAGTATCAAAAAGTGGTCCCTGTCTATTCCCATCCATGCATAACTACTAAACACGGTGGTACGCCCACCACATCATCACTGCCGCCAACGCCACCACTACTGCCATCACCCCCCGGAGCCACGCCTCTAACCGCTGAACCATCAATAGGGAGTACGAGCACTCCCTGGTCAACCGGTCGATTGCATACTGGCAATCCAGTATGCGGTCACCAAGGTACACTCGTCTCTGTACCCCCACGGTCAGGGCGGCTGAGTGCTCATTTACTTGCTCTGTGAGCACTCGTAGCCAGGCTACCGCCTCCCGCTCCTGTCTGGGAAGGCCCCAGACAGGTAGAGCCATCGGCTCGGGCTGGGATGAGGACTCTCCCCGACGAGTAGCAGGTCGGGGTGGGGGAGAGGTCGGTGGGACACGCGGAATGCTGATCCGCGCCGTAAGGCGAGGACCAAATCCCGGAGGTACAGAGGTGGCCTGCGGTGCGAGTGGAGTAGGGGATCTGATGATCCGGGCCGGGGAGGACTGGCTCGAGCTCCTGTGACTCGCCTCGCTAGGCTCGGAGTCGGATGACACGTGTAAGCTCCCGGAGTTTCCGGGGCTAACCTCCTCCGGATCCTCCTCCACAGATAAGCTATGCGGGCTTGACATTTTTACCTGCACACAAGTTAACAAGCATATAGTTCTTTCCATAGTGTAATTCATAATCAAATTAATACATACTTATTTATACAACTTTACCACATAATAATATTATCATATATTTACACATATGTTGCCAATTTTACCTATTTAAAGTTCCTCGTGACTTCCCCTGAATTCTCCCGTGCAGACAAGTCTGTTATTATGTTCCGGACCATAATAACTCACTTGTCCATCCAAGTTCATCCAGATCCCGTCACAATAAATTATTAGTTGATATTCAGATCCTATAATACTTGAGCTACTGGTTATATTTAGGTATCTCTTTCAGACATCCTAATTCTTTATAACCAATGGCTCTGATACCATGTTCTGTAACACCCCGTAACCGCAGCGGAAACGTACACGGGATGCAACAGACACATCTGATATCAACAGCATTGCTTATAAAGAAAATACCACTACATTAATTTATAACATATTACATTGTTGCGAGTTTCGTTACTGTCTAGGTGTTACACACATATTTTACCGATAAGACATTAATATATTCATTACAAAATATAGAGCAGCAAGCTTCCAACAGGTAGCACAGATAGTTAAGCACATATCAATCATTCCAACTTGGGCATACCTAGAAAACATGTAAAGAAAACGGGTCAACTACGAATAGTTGGTGAGTTTCACTAATTTAAATAAACACTGACAGATCATTTTAATAACCATTTATTAGTAATGAAATTATGCTGGGAACTATGTTACACCAGAACAATAATAACCCCTGGGAACTATGTTACCCCAGAACAATAATAACCTCTGGGAACTATGTTACCCCAGAACAATAATAACCCCTGGGAACTATGTTACCCCAGAACAATAATAACCCCTGGGAACTATGTTACCCCAGAACAATAATAACCTCTGGGAACTATGTTACCCCAGAACAATAATAACCCCTGGGAACTATGTTACCCCAGAACAATAATAACCCCTGGGAACTATGTTACCCCAGAACAGTTCCACACGATAAACAATTTATATATTCTATGCATCAAACCATGTATATATAAATATACAAGTGTTTCCATACGATCGGTATGTACTTAAATATTTTAACAAAGACATGTTTTCCGCCCCGGGAAAATATTTAAAACAGTTCAGTAAAAGGGGCTCGTGAAAACTCACCTTTTTGTGAGTCTGTGGGTAATACAATGAACAGCTACGTGCCTGGATCTGTAATATAATATCTAGTCGTTACTATATAATTCCCATAAATTAAATCCGTGTTAATCGGCACATCTGGGGACATTGTTAACCCAGTACTGTACTTGATCCGGGGACAATGTTAACCCCGTGACACTCCTAAGGACTCAGATTGTGCCATTACTTAGAGTCGGACGGTCAAAATTATCATTTTTATGTTTTCCTTGATTTGCGTGCCTAGCACGGTCATCCGTTTTTAGTTTCAAAAATGAGTTTATTCACACTTAACCCAAAAATGGTGTTTGACTGTTATTTTAGTTAAAGTGATGAAATTAGAGCTCGGTTTGGACACCCCGTTTGGCCGCGGGGCCCGTTTCCGTCATTTAGGTGCCGGAAACAGTAAAATCGGGTAAAATTACCCAAATCATCCGAATTATTTTCGGATGATTTATTTTTACTTAATTTACTTAGTTTTATGGAAATGGTCCATTTTTAAGGTTTTCATATACCAGTCAGCTCGCTTATGCGAGTTTTGCCGGTTTACACGTTTTAAGCTTTAAAAATTTGTTTTTATGTTCTTTTTAGCACAAATAATTACCCGTTTAGTCTCGGGTCTGGAAATTTTGCACAAAACTTATTTTGACAGTAAGAAATTTTATAAAAATTTTCCAGATTTATTTTCTTATATTTACATTTATTTATCTATTTTTAACCTTAATAAAACACTAAATATGTCAAAAATACCAAAAGACTTTAGAAAAATCCCAAATTTTTTTGGGATGATCCTTGCCATTCTCATGACTCCCTGGAATTTTTCCAGAACCCAAAACTCATATTTCAAGCCATTTTCACAAAAACCGAGCTAGAAAGCCCTAAAACTCGTTTTACCGAAAAGCCCCTTTAGACTTTTCCAACTGAGCTCAAATTTTGTGTGTGACTTTTATATGTTATAAAAAGCTTATCCTAAATTTTTCAGAATTTTTCATCAAGTTTAGCTATTTTTCACCATTTTTGGCCAAAACCGAGCATTAAATTCACCAAATATTCATCTTTTATCCAAAAATTACCAAAAATTCACATATCTCGTATTTTCATGTGTAGATCATCTCTGTGAAATTTCGTGACCCGAATCTAAGTACACTACAATCTGTCCAAACTCACTAAATCACACGAAAACCGAACTATCTTGTGTTTTCTAGCGTTAGATCGCAAAGATCCGGGTTTCTAGCCTTTGCTAGCCACTAGATACAACACTTACAAGCACAATAACACTATACCAAGCAAGTTACACCAACAATCAAACCATTTCTTTCATAGTGTCGGTTTTGATATAAAAACAAAGGTTTTAACCGTAAAAATCCGTTCTCGACTCTTTTTACTCATTTCTTGGACCAAGATCCCTTGTATAACTTGTATACATCTCTTGATCATGCAAGAGTCGGTTTCATCTCGGGTTTTCACCCGTCTTTCACATGGAAACTCATTTTTACAAGATTTCAACCGTAAAATTTCATTCTAAACTCTTTTAACTAATTACTTGGATCAAGATCCTTTGTATAACTTGTATACATCTCTTGATCACACGAGAATCGGTTTCATCTCGGGTTTTCACCCATTTTTCACATGAAACCTCCTTTTCTCAATATTGTAGAATTAGAAACAAGATTAAAGCCTTAAAACATGTGTTATACCTTCAAGTTTTTGGTAGAAATCAAAGAAACTTGGATGGATGTTGAAAGAGTTGAGAGATTTTGAGAGAATTGGTGTGAAAAAAAGAAAAATGTAATGTGTGAGTGTGTGTGTAGAGGGCCGGCCATATGGTGGTGTGGGGGGGCCACATCTCAAACCATGGCCACACATTTGGATTACACAATCCGGATAATGTTGTGGATAGTCTGGTTCAGTTCGTTTCTCGTTTAAACTCGTAATTCGGCTTAAAACGAGCCTAAAATGGTCGTTTTTCGGGTTAAAATAAAATTTACATAAAACTGATTTAAAAACTTTAAAAACTCAAACCATGACATTAAATGACTTAAAACATTGTATTGTCGGTAAATGTGCATCTTTTTCGGTTTGATCGATCGTCTCTTGCTTGGTTTGATGTGAAAGGTTTCGTTTATCGTACCGACGTACTAATAAATCGAAATCCTTTTTCTGTGCTATAATTCACTTATCCCGAAGCATTAATACTTCGAAAACATCACTAAACATTATATGCTTCGTCTAAATGTAATTCCCGATTCGTTCGGGTTTCAATAATCGTTCATTGGTTAATTGTAATTCCAATACGATTCACTATATAATCGAGTATGATTCGTACTATGAATCATATATACTTGTATACACGTACTATAACTCATATAATCAATACTAAATGACACGTAAATAGTATATACCGGCTAGGGTATACCTGGATTTGCCGGAATCGTTACAATTCAACAATAAACACCTCAGAAACATGGCTTCATTTACCCGTATTTCCTGGTTTGCAACCGTGGCTTCAATCCTCCTTCCGTTGACATCATCAAATAGCCTCGCTGACATCCAAAAGTCCAGCGAATGATTCCTGTAGATCACTGGATTCTCCGTTAGAGCAAACCGGATGTTTAACCGTTGCAACCATCTTATCATAGAAGCCACTTCTTTATTATCGGTTGTGACTTGTAACAGAGCACACATATTGTGCTTATGTTCAAAGGGATAGGTCGGTTGATTGTCATCCGCCATATCTTATCTTCGACAAGTTTATAACCTAAACAAGAAACAGAATTTTAGTAATCATGAATAATCAACGCTTACCGAGTCGGATTGTGAGGGCTGATAAATTAAGGTTAGGATTATTGTGATTTGATAAGTCGGTTTAGGTTTTCAGAGAGCAATCAGTGGAAGGAGAGAGAGGGAAAATAATGTTGAAAACTTCTCTCACTCCCTCTTATATGTCTTTTGAAAGTGAGTTTTAAATGAATTTTGTCATTTACTGAGTTAATAGCTGTCAAACAGTACTATTAACAATTCAAAAATATTCTCATTTAAAACTTTGTTCATTTAAGTCCATTTATGATACCTTACTCGAAAAATTTCATCAAACAAACCTTGCTTGGAAAAGTTAATTTGAGTTAAATGGTTTGCTAGAGATGTTCCACTTTCTCAAAGATTGCTCGATTTAGTCAATTAAGACTTATTAAAAGTAAGTTTAAGTAAAATGAGGAAAGCTTACTTAAAATAAAGGATTGCTTGAGAACTGAATCACAAGACAGATAATCAAGTATAAAATATCAAGTAGGCAACCTTGTTAGGAATCAATTAAGATGCCCAAATAAATTTCTCAAACATACTTCTAATAATTAACCTTACCCGAATAAATCAACTTATCACAAACTTTACCCGAAAATAGTTCACAAATATTCAGTAAGGTATACTTTGATGCAAAGTATGTCCGAAAACCTTCAGGAATACAAAGTGTGCTAGAGGTGGATTCTAAACACAAAGTGTACTCGAAAAGTTAATCTGAAATTACCGAGTATATTAAGGGAACTTTTGAAACTTCAAAGTGTGCCCGAAATATAAAGTGTGCCCGGGAAACTAGGTCTACCCGAAAACACTTGTAATCTCAAAGAATCATAATCACTAAAACACAAAGCTTGCTAGAAATGAATTTAAACAGTAAAACAAAAACCTAAGTGTGCTATAAAGTTCAAAATCACTAAAGCTTGTTAGAATATCACACCAAATCACAAAGATTACTATATTAACTTAAAACAACCTACAACAGTTAAGTTTGCTAGAAAGTTTAAAAATCAACAAAGCTTGCTAGGTAACAATGCAATCAATCATATCAACTAGTTTGCTAGAAATAGGTGTACTCTCAAACAAATCACTAAAGTATGCTCGAAAGTCCTAACTACATAAAAGCTTGCTAGTAAGCATCATATTCAAACATATACAAATATCAAGCTTGCTCGGAAAGTGAGTAGAATAGTGATATCTACCCGAAAAGTGTTAAGTACTTCAAAGCATGCCTGAAATTAATAAACTTAGATAAAAACATCTAAGTGTGCCCGGAAAGGTTATAAATCATCAAACTTTAACCGAAATTACATAATCAAGCTTTTGTAGGTAAAATGCATCACTTTTTGACTAAAACACAATATTAATTAAATTTATCAATCAAGATCATTGTTTAAGAGCAAATGGTGCATTTAGAGATCAAATTTCAGTCATGTTTCTTTTCTAAACAATTTCCTTTATTTTATTGAAAAGATCTCAAGTATGGGATCATATTGACTAAGTAGCTTTTTCAATACTTCAGTCTCGGGATTATTATGACAACATAGATAGGTTAATAGCAGGTCTAGACTTAGCATGAATTTCATCTCTTTGGTGATGTGATTAAGTTTCAATTAATATGCATAATACTCAATGGATAACAAATATTGCTTTCTGATGCTCCATATCTATTCTCAACGCTTATTTGGCTTTCTCCAGATCACCCCAATTTGACTTTGACTCCCTAGATTTGGTCAAAAATTTTAATGACAGAACATATTTTAAAATTTCTTAGATTTTTCTTTTCAAATTTACAAACATATGTGAGGTTGAAACGTTGGACTTACATGCCACGCAAGTCGGACTTACATGCCTTTCATTCGGAATGTTTAAAGGACTTATATGATTGCCTCCACCCCTGTAGTTCTAGAATTAACCCTCATGTTTGCATTTTCTTTATAATAGTTTGTGAACATTGATCAACTTTTGGTTGATAAAATTTTTAAAAACGTGTAGTTCACAGTTGTTCTTTTTCATTCATAAATCAGATAGTTCATTTTGGTGACCAAATACCAACAGGCTTGTGTATGACTGGATAATCACTTTGCTGCCTATCATTTGGAAAGATTTACCTTGGAACATGCATAGACAACAATGTAACTCCAAATAAGACAGAGCAGTTTCTTTATGTTTATATTACCTTAGATTTTACACATCCTGTGAAAGCAACCATACATGTCAATGACTGTACTAAGTGCCCTATTGGCCTATAAAATCCATATGATTGGCTAGGTAGTCAATGTACTATCATTTCCCATATTAAAACAGTTTTAAATTCAGACACCCTAATATCTCTTATTTGATAGGTAAATGACTATCCTATATGACTACAAGTGGTCAACAGGACCAAACATATATGTGAGTATATGTCCTTTCAAAACAGTGTTATTGACATAAGTTTAAGTGAAGAAATAGAAAACAAGTTATAATTGCTCCAAATGCTTTCAGTTTTGCAGGTTAATGGCTATATTTCAATATGAAAACAGATGACAGGACCAAACATATACAAGTATTTGCCGTTCCAACTTGAGCAAATGACATAATTTTCAGTAAAGTGAGCAAATGACATAATTTTCAGCAAAGGTAACTCTTTGAGACTTTTCATTGAAAATTTTCTTTTAAGCTTCTATAAAGCTTTGAACTGAATAGTATTATCATGTCTCTACACCATTAACAACTTGTTCTTGCATTTTCAAAAGATGTTTTGATCAAAAATGTTTCTTAACCATTTTCAGTCATGCATATCATCTTGACTTAAAAACACATTTTGACACAATCACAAGCATAGCATATTTAAATCATGATCATCAATGACATCATTAAAACAAGCAGACTTCACATCATTGCCTAGTCTAATTTATCCTAACAGCATCATCAGATCAGATTACTTACATAATCAAACAATCAATCATGACATCAGATAAGCATTTAATCAATTTAGACAATTTAACTACTTAACATAACATCCTATCAGTCAACTGATAAACAAACATAAGCATCAATGATACCTAATTTGCACAGATAATCTTTTAAGCACATATCAGTCAACATAAAATATATCATAATCAAACACACATACACAACATTCATTAGGATTGTAAGAAGATAGTCAGTTTGCACAGTCAAGCACACATCCTCAATCAGACTTCATCAGAGTTGATCATCCCAGGGCTTTCAGAAGAAAGTTAAACCTGGTTCTATCAAGTGGTTTGGTGAATAGGTCAGCTAAGTTATCACTTGTATCAACTATTTTCATCTCAATCAAACCATTTTCACTACAATCTCTTATGAAGTGATATCTAATCTAAATGTGCTTGGTCTTAGAATGTTATACTGATTCTTAACAGTAATGTATGCAACAGTACTGTTAATAAAAATAGGGGTGTTCGGAAAATTTAAACCATAGTCCAGCATTTGATTCTGAATCCAGAGAACTTGTGCACAACAAGCAGTTGCAGCAATCTTTTCATCTTCTACTATTTAGATTAATACAGAGGTCTGCTTTTTGCATTGCCATGACACTAGTCTGTCTCCCAAGAACTGACATCCACCTGAGGTTGACTTCTTGCTCATGTTACACCCATCATAATCACTATTTGTGTAGGCAATCAAATCAAAAGACTGGTTCTTCAGATACCAAATCCCCAAGTCAGGTCTTCCCTTCAAATATCTAAATATTTTCTTGACTGCATTCATGTGAGAAACTTTTGGACTTGACTGGAATCTTGCACAGACACACACAGCATACATAATGTCAGGTCTTGTAGCAGTTAGGTACATCAGGGATCCTATTTTGGCTCTATATTCATGCTCATCCACAGGCTCCCCCTTTTCATCACCTATCATCTTTTCTTTTGTGTCCATAGGAGTTGAAGTTGTTTTGAATTCATGACATTTGAAGTTATTCAAAATGTCCTGCACATATTTAGTCTGGTAGATGAAAATCCCATCAGTTTTCTATTGAACTTGCAGTCCAAGAAAGAAGTTCATTTCTCCCATAGAGCTCATACAGCATTTGGATTTTATCACCTCTTCAAACTCCATACACATTTGTTTATTGGTTGAACCAAAGATGATATCATCCACATAGACTTGTAGCAACAGCAAATCTGATCCTCTCCTTTTGTAGAAAAGTGTCTTGTCAATAGCTCCCCTTTGGAAACCATTTTCAAGCAAATGGTTTGACAACTCACCATACCATGATCTAGGAGCTTGATGCAATCCATAAAAGGCTTTGTTTAACTTATACACCCTGTTAGGATACACAGGATCCTCAAAACCTGGTGGTTGAGTTACATACACCTCTTCTTCAATCTTTCCATTTAGGAATGCAGATTTGACATCAAGTTGGAATACCTTGATATTCTTTGAGGCAGCATAAGCAAGAATAATTCTTATGGCTTCTAGTCTTGCAACAGGTGCAAAGACTTCCTCAAAATCAATCCCTTCTTCTTGTAGGAATTCAAGTGCAACAAGTCTGGCTTTATTCTTAATCACTATACTCCTCTCATCCATCTTATTTCTGAAAACCCATTTTGTTCCTATTGCATATCTTTTTCTTGGCCTGTCCACAATCTCCCAAACAGGTTGATCTCTTAACTGAGCCAACTCCTCTTGCATTGCTTCTACCCAGATGTTGTCCTTTAGGGCTTGAACAATATTCTTTGGTTCTATTTGGGATAGAAAGCAGGATTACAAACAGATGTTTGTAGATTCAGAATGACTTCTTGTAATTCTTTCATGTATATTTCCAATGATGTTTTCAGAAGGATGACTCTTTTCAACATAAGGGGTTTTAACTATCACATCTGAAGACACACAGTAGTGTCAAGATTTGATTCATTGAGATATGGATCCAAAATGATTAATTCAATTTCAGCATCAGGAAACTCTGGTGCTTCTTCATTATTCTGTCTTGAGGTGGATGCACCATTTTTTCCCAAATTCAATCTTTCAAATAGATCTTGAAAACCTTGCTGTTGAAACTGTTTCCTCTTCACTTGTTTGGTTGCTTAGGGCTCTCTCATTTTGAACTTTATCATTCTGCACTTCTTGATTATCTTGAGGATTATTTGCATGATCTTGTTCTGGACTTTGATTTTTCTCTTGATCAGGTTTTGAAGTTATTCAACATTTTCACTTGAGGGGTCCTTTATAAATGGATATTCAGTTTCTTTATTTGCAACCTTCTTCTACAATTTCTCCAAGTCCAGTGTTTTTTCTTGCTTTTCTCTTCCATTACCCTGGTCTTGTAGAATGAATCATCAAAGTCTTCCGGATAAATCTTGAATGACTTGATCAATTTTTCAAGATCAAACAGCCATGTTGCACCATTAACTGTGTTGAACTAATTTTCATTAAAGATTATATCAGATGATTCAGTGACACTCAAATGGTCTATCACATATACTCTGTAGGCTTTTGAGTGTGTAGAGTAACCAACAAAGAAGCAATACAAGGTCTTATCTTGAAACTTGTTTAAATAGTCCTTGGTGTTCAAGAGTGAACATTTGCATCCAAAAGGCTTGAGAAACTTGATATAGGGTTTTCTATTAAAGAAGATCTCATATGGGGTCTTGTTGTGCCATTTGTTTATTAGTACCTTGTTCTGAACATAGCAGGCTATGTTAATAGCTTCTGCCCAAAAGGTCACAGGAAGAAAAGCATCAGCCAACATGGTTCTTGCAGTCTCGATGAGTGTCTTGTTTCTTCTCTCTGCAACACCATTCTGTTCAGGAGTTCTAGGAGCTGAGAATTGTTGAAGTATTTTTTCTGCACAAAATTCTTCAATTACTCCATTTTTGAACTTTGTACCATTGTCACTTCTCATCACTTTAACCCTTTTATCCAGTTGATTCTCAATCCTGGTTACACATCCTTTAATCAACTCTGCAGACTCATCCGTTGTACTCAGGAAATAAACCCAAGTATATCTTGAATAATCATCAATGATCACTAGACAATATCTTTTCTTTCCTATGCTTGGGACACTCACAGGACCAAAGAGATCCATTTGAAGCAAGTCAAGCACTTGATCAGTTGAGTTGATGAGTTTTGACTTACGAGAAGACTTGTATTGTTTGCCTTTTTGGCATGAAATACAGTTATCATCCAATCTGAACTCTCTTATAGGTAAACCAATTACATGCTAACCTTTCACAAGTTTGTTCATGTTTTTTAGATTCACATGACAGAATTCCCAATGCCACAATTTTGACTCATTTTCAGTGGCTTTGGAAACAAAACATGTACCACCTCTTGAAACAGTTTTTTTCATGTTGAGCTCATATAAGTTGCCATTTCTTGGTGCCATCATCATGATCATATCAGGTGGGATCACAAATTCAGGTCTTACAATGAAACAATGTGAGTCATCAAAACCAACTTTATAACCCTTATCACACATCTGTGATATGCTCAACAGGTTATATTTTAGTCCCTCAACATAGAACACATTGTCAAATGAGACTTTTCCATTTGTCAAAATTCCCTTTCCAACTATTTTTCCTCCATTCTCATCACTGCCAAATGCTACAGGACCTTCAAACTTCTCTTCATAATTGACAAGTGACCTCTTGACACTGGTCATGTGCTTAGAACATCCACTATCCATGTACCATACTTAATTCAATGGAGTGGATTGTTTCTGCACAAATTTAAAGAAGTTGATAGTTGAGTGATGAAATGCAAGCTATTTCAACTTGCAAATCATCAGATTCATTTTCAGTAGCAACATTGGGTGTGAGTGTTATGGGTTCAGAATCTTCATGAGTCAACTCAAGATTATCTAAATTTTCAGTTTCATAACCACATTCTCTTGGAGTTTTCACAAATGATTTTGGACATGGGCAATCATCCAATAGTGTGACACATTCTTGGACAATATAGTCAATTGGTCTTGGATAAACTTTCACTTCATAATTCTTCTCCTCCTTAACTTCAACCTTTGGTTTCCAAAGGAATCCTTGAGGTTCATAACCATGTTTCAATAGAAACTTTTCATCACCAGTTAGTTCAGTTGGTTTCTTTCTAGTAAAGACGCCTTTGATTCTTGTCTTTTCACTGCTTGGTGATCCTTGAGAGTCATTAGACTTGACTGATTTTGTGTCCAGTTTTGGGATAATTCTCAAAGGTTGAAAATTCTTCTTGACAGCCTTTTCAGACTTCTTAGGATATCTGCTCCTTCTGACTGGTTCAGACACATGTTTCTTTGCCTTCACATCAGCTTTCTTTTCCTTATTAGTCACTACTACAGCTTTCAACACATCTTCACTCATGGTCTCTTTTCCACACACTTTTCCTTTTCCCAAGTACTCATCATATATCTATTTGTAAAGTACAAAATCTTATCCAAACTTTGTCTCACTGGGAACATGAAGAGGTTTAAAGTTGAATCTATCATTACAGGAGTCAGTGTGGTGACCATATTCATCACATTTCTTGCACCAAACGTTTCCTTTGTATTTTTCATGATCACTTCCTTTCTTGAACCTTTCACTTGGTCTAGGTGGTTTTACACCAAGTGTCTTTCGAGTCTTTAGACCATCAAAGTCAATTGAGAAAGGAACAAACTCCTTAATCTTGATATCTTGTCTTTCAATCTTGCTTTTAACAAATATAATTTTCTTCATATTCAGAGGTTCTTCATCTAGACTTCCCTTATGCCTTGACTGTCTCTTTTCATATTCTTCCATAGTCTCAACTTCCCCAATATCACACACCTCATGACTAGAGAAGACTAGGTAAACTGGGATAAAGTTATCAACATCTACTGTTTCAGTTACCTTTTTCTTGTTGTTTTTACTTATCCTATCCAATACAGCCTTTCTTGATGGCCTTACTACATTGTAGCTCACCTTTTTTTTCTCACATATGTTAAAAGAAACATGTTCTCTCTTTATTCTTTCATTTTGTTTCTTCATCTTTGGTGTTACTGGTCAGTACATTGGAAGCGTGTCTATGGATTCTGGTTTCTTCACTCTTATGCCCCTTTCAATAGCTCTAATTTCTTCATCTGTGATCTGATCACTTAAGTCACTTAAGTCATCTGCATTCAGATCATCATAATCAAAATCATCTTCTGAGACTTGTATTCCTATTGACTTGTCTTCTCTTGCTTCTTCCTTGACTACAAATCCTCTTTCTTCACTCACCTCAGTATTCTTGTAAAGATCAACAAATTCTTCTTTGTCTTGAAATACATCTCTAAATTGTTGTAGATATGCATCTCTCTTTTCTTTGTCAACTTTGGGCATAAAGTTGTTATTGAATGGTGGTTGAAATGCTTTGTACTTGTCTTCCTCTTTCACTTGGTTCAAGATACCACAAATTTTTCCTGTGGAAACCAAGTTCTTCAAGAATTCATTTTCAACTTGCAATTTTGTTTTCTGCACTTTCTCTTCAACAATCATCTTTTTCAAGTCGTCTATCACAGTGATGTATCTCCTTTGAGCTCTATAACTTATCATACAATCATCTTCCAAACTCTTAATTTTCTCTTCATTAATCAAATCACTTGCCTCATACCCATTAATGATACTTAATTTACATGATACTTAGTTTCATGTAAATCAACTGTAGGAGTAGAGTGTACCTGAGATGATGTTCCTGCCTCATTTTCAGTAATAGCCATCAAAGCAACATTTGCTCTTGATATGTCCTCTTCATGGTTTCTCCAATCAAAATCACCATCTTGCTTTGCAGCCAAAGCTACATTTCCCTAATTTCATGGTTGATTTTGGTTGGTTCTGTTTGAGTTGGTTAGAGCTGTTTGAAGGCTTTGGTTGTTTCTCTAAAAGTTTTGATTTTGGGGCACAACCTGTTGATTGTTCATTTGAGGCCGTTGGTAGTTGTTGAAGTTGGGATTTTAGTTGTTGAAGTTGTTTGGATTGTTGTTGTTGTATCTTGGCTGATTTTGTTGATATTGTTGTTAGTTTCTTGGTTGTTGATTCTGGTACTGATTCATCTGAAAGTTTATTGGAAGATTGCACTCTCTTGAAAAATATCCAGGCTGTTGGCAATTGTAGCAAATTGACTTTGACTTGTCGAACCCAATCCTTTAATTAGGACCAGACACCAGTGACCTCCCAATCCTATTGAACAACCTTTTACTTCTCAATCCCAACTTGGCAGCTTGTCATTTCAAATCCATATCCTCCAAATCATCTGCATCAATCTACTCAATGTCATCCTGGATGACACTGGTATGAATAAAGTTCTCTGCCACAAAAGCATTGTATGATTCAGTGAACATTGAAAACAAAGTCTGTGTTTCACTCCCTTGACCATTGCTTCCACTAGCATAAGGTGTGTGTCCATTTGCCATAGAAGCCGAGTCATTGTCTTCTAAAAGTTGGACATTGAACCTTGACTGGTTTCCTTGATGACTTGTACTACCACCAACAAAAGCTTTAGGTGCATCAACACCTTGTTCAATTGGTTCCTCAATGATGGAAATCTGCTGTTTGTTTTTGGTTGACAAGTTTCCTATAGGTGCAATGAGAGCATTGGACACCTGAAAACAGGGCTTCTCTTCTTTGATCATTTTGTTCTCAATCATCTCTATTTCAGCAGCTTAAAGGAAGAAAATTACATCATCCAACATAAGTGTTTCAAAGTTGGGCTAAATTCGGTAAATTCCGACACCTTAGGTATGTTAAACCGAATTCACGGTGGTTCGTGGCTAAATTCGGTAAATTCCGATTATTGTGTTTTGTTATTTAATTGGTTAGTTGGGTGAAAAATCCATAGTATCCGTGGGCACTCGTACTATCCATTCCTCATCTTGTTTTGAATGTTATTTTTTGTTGGAGTTCATCATACGTGGTGATTCATGGGATGCTCCAACTACTCATATTTTTTCCTCGTTTATTCGTTATTTAGTTTTGTCGGTTAGAACGTCATGTAGCGCTCTTGGGCCGGTAAACTCTATTGTATTGCTAATTCGTTAATTAGTTGGAACAATCAAAATTCCATGTAATGCTCATGGGCTGTCTAACTCAGTTACTTTATTCGTTAGTTACGTTGGGCCATTCAAACTGCTATGGAAAGCTCATGGGAGGCCAACATACAAATTATGTTTCATTAATTTGTTGTTAAGTTGACTTAATCAAATAAAAATTAACTTTTAAGGGAGATTGATGAGAATATGGATAATGTTAAGGAGAACAATGTTGAGGAAATATGGAATATATAGAAATAGATCAAGGTGATACTGATGATGAATTCATTGAAAATGATCCAGACCTTGATATTTTATATGGAGACTTTGTAGGGATTGATTCCCTGGTAGTGGATGAGAAAGAAGCTGTTGATGATGAACTTTGTCGGTCCCGAATATTCACTCACAATCACAATCAAGTCATAACTCACACATTTAATGTGTTGACAAGCGAGTTAATGACGGTTGCTATTTTAGGAAAGAAACAGTTTGTTAAAGGCGGAATCAATAACAAACAGGGTAGTTGCTTTAATGATTAATAACAGCTAACTAACAAACAAGAATCACTCAAAAGATTTCCATTCATATAATATAAATCATACAAACGATAATCGATTTTAGGGTTTCTTATGGAAGGTTATGTCCGTTCTATTCTTAGACAGCCGTCACAACAAATATTCTCTGTTATGTCTATATCGGTCTGCCCTCTCTCGTGTCCTAGGCGTGCCCTAAAAGTTTCCTTTTATAGGCCTGACACCTCAGGACATCTGTCATTCCATCTAGAAACCCTAAATATAAAATACATATTCATATTACATATTCAAAACTATGTTAAATGTAAAACAAGTCTTGCGGGTAGGCTTTGTATAACTAATCTTCTCCGAGTAGACTTTGTGCTCTGCCTTCCTTGGTAGACTTGGTAACCTAGAAGTGTGTTCAGGAACGGTTTCCGGGTAGTCTTTTAACTTTCACCGAGTAGACTTCAATCTTCTTGATCTTATCAGACTTTGCCCGGAAAGATCTTACGAGCAACCTTGTTCTTCCATGGTCCCTTAACTCCTTGCTATGTAATAGCTTATTAGCAAAGTGTGCCCGGTAGCACTGTACTCTGCAAGAGTTAAACCCTGCCCGATGTTACTTGGAATATATATTATTACTCACATAAAGCTTACTCGGACCACTGTTATTAATGAATACCTTGCCCGGTCTTCCAATCACTTGGTTTCATCAGCTTGGTTAGCCAAGAGCTTACCCGGGGTAAACCTTACTCGGCTATGAAGATAAAACTTTCTTGATATAGTGAACCCAGCCAGGGTATACACTAACTGGTGAACCTTGCTCGGGTATTCACTAAAGAAGACTTCTTGAAGATATCCTTGCCCGGTAGGCAATATATCATGTTCGGCTAAGTAAAACCTTGCTCGGATGTCTCAGGTGTGCCCGGTTTCATACTTAGCGATTTCTGAAGAGGTTGAGAAGATTCCAATCTTCCTTATGATCATTTTTATGTCAAATCTTGAATCAACAAACTTGAAGATCTATTCATAAATATTGATGAAATGCCACCTCCTACTATGAAAGAGGTTGGTAAATCTAAGCCTATAGATGAATATGAAGACTTGAGGAAATTGAAAGGAAAGGAAATGGTTGAGGATTAGAGCCAGCTGCAGCCAATAAAAAAGAAATATTCTAGATCCAATGACCAAATCCTTGACAAGGATGACTCTGCATTAAAGGCAAAACTCTTGCATGATTAGTTAGTGAAAGAAATGTTTAACAGAGAATTCTTGAACTACATGCTATCTGAAAAAGACATAGATGACCAAATACTCCTGTTAGAACAGATAGATATACAAAATTAGTTAAAGATAGATGAATAAGAGCTTGATCAAGAAGTTCTTAAAGGACTCTTGAAATTGAAACAAAATGAAGATGCATAAAAGGCTCTTGCTGTGGTAGTAGAAAACTTTCAGACTGAGAAGGAGAGTATGGTTGAAGAGACTGTTGATACAACATCAACTGCTGAACCAATCATTGAATAAAATGACAATAGACAATTGGTTTTTGTTCTAGTTGGTAAAAGAATCCAAGATGAGTTGGTAAAAAATGTAGCTTAACATGTCATTTCTGGCTTGTTGGAAAGAATACAAAGTGCTGAAAGAGAATAGCCAGTTGAAATGGTCTAATATGCTAGGAAAAGAAAAAGGTATGGACCGAACATTCCTAACTTAGAAGAGACTATCAAAAAGAAGAGAGTTCAAAAGGAAAATGTAAATGTGGTGGAAGAAAAGGAAAAGATAAATGTAGAACCCATCCAAGGAATTCCATTACAAATTGTGAAATAAGAAGAATATGAGCTTAATAACATTGTAGATCTCAATGTCTCGAATGGGGGCATTGGAATATCTAACTGATCTTGAAGAGGATGAGGATGGAAAAGGGGAGAATGAGAAAGAGGTTGAACGTAATTCACCTAAATCACTTTAACGGATGTACATGTTGAAAATAGTGGAGCTAGAATGGAAGAACTGAGAAGGCAAGATCCAAGGATCATTGCACTGATGAGGCATGGGATGGAGTTTGATGTAATAAATAATTTGAGTGATGAAGATATTGATAATTTGTTGGAAAAAAGTGAGAGGTTGAGAGGAAAAGGGGGGAAGAGAAGAAGAAGATCTTGGATCTACACTTATTTTATCTCAGATAATGCAATTACTCTGAGGAAGACTTGAACAAAATGTCATTTGAAGAAATTGAAAGTCTGAGAAAAGCATTAAAAGCCAAAGAAGATGAAAGGGAGAAGAAAAAGGTAGAATTGAAAGACAAAGCTGAATTGGAAAGAAAATCAAGTGTTTTGAAAAGGTTTGGGGGGGAGGTTGGTTTCCTTATAGAAAATGGTGTTGGATTTGATGTAGTTGAATCAATGTCAACAAAGGAAGTAGGAGCAAAATTCAATTTACTATCAAAGAAAGCCCATGAAGAAGAGAAAATCACAGCCAAGCACAAGAAAGAAAGAGAGCAGAAGGAAAAGGCAGAGAGAAAGAAAGAATATAAGGAAAGAAAAAGATTGGCAGACAAGGCAAGGGCCAAAGCTGAAAAAGAAATAAATGTTTTTAGTATGCAATACGAAGAACTTCTGGAACGACTATTAACAGCTAGGAATGCACATGCAGACCTAAGAAAATTAGAAAAAACTCAAAAGAGGCAGTTATATGATCTTTAATTGAAGAAATATTAAGAGGAGCTGAAGACTCAAGAAAGAATTGATGAAACAAGAACAATTTCCTCCTCTGCTACACAAATAGAAAATAAATCAACTGTCACTAAGTAGGGTAAGATTGAAAATCCTTAGGAAGATAAAGAGAAGGTTGATATTTTGAGGCAAATAATGTTGAAGAAGGGTATGCCAATTGGTGTTTTTGATAACCCTGGAAAATCTCAAATGAAGGAGTTATTTGAAAGAGAGCTTCAATTATTTAATGAAGTAAACCAGGAAATTGAGAACTATAAATCTATCTCCAAACCACCTTCAAAGGAGTAAATGGAGAAAGACACAATTGACATGATCAAATCTTGTCTAAAGAAGGTGTTGACTATCAATCACTGATAATGATGACCAAGAGTGATATAATCAAAATTTATGAAGCAAAGGGACATGTTAGAAGATCTCAACCACAAAGACATTTTTCATCAAGGGCTTTAATATCTAGAGTTCCCATTCCATCCACCAGGTCAAGTTTCCGAAGAGAACAACGTCCACCATTAACTATGGACTTACCAAAGAATCTATGCTTTGATTCCAGGACCAAGAATTTTAAAGTAATAATGAAGAGTGGTGTGTTGAAGACAATAATCTTCAGAGATGACTTTAGAGAATTCAACTGAGAGCAACTAACTGAATTGACATATCTACATCTCTATGATTACCAATAGAGAGATAGGTTTGCTGGTTCACAAATGAATGACTTGTCCAGATATTTGAAAGATCACGCTAGGGTAGGCTTTTTATTATTGACTAAGCAGAGGAAGTTGGAATATACTGAATCAAAGAAGAGGAAGAGACAGAAGAGGCTTTGTGAAATAAGGATGGCAAGCATATCTTTTGACAAATATAAAAGGCTTGTGAATCCTTATGCAAATATGAAAGAATGTATCAGTATGAAGAGAAGAATGAGCAGACCAAATTCAGAAGTACAAAGAAATGGAAGGATTTCAAGAATAAGCTAGGAAAAGATACTGATAATTTCATCTTGAGAAATTGAAGGTCTTGCTCTGGGCATTATAGAATATGATTATTAATTGAAATTTCTTCATGTTGATGACTTAAAAGAAATTATGAAATGGAACCTCCCTGAGGATCATTCACTCCACAAGAAGATAATTGTATTCCAATAGAAGGAAGTAGTTATTAGATGGGAGAGAAAAATGGAAGAAGGAACAAGTTCAAGAAGCTGAAGGTAATTAATGTATGATTTACTTATAATTTTTAATTGTGTTTTTGATGTAATTTTGTTTTAATATGTAATGCCCTTGTGGCAGAATTCAAATATATAATCTTTTTTCTTTTAAGTTATGTAACTTATTTCTTTTAAGGAATTAATGTGTATTTTTGAACAAGTGTGTGTAATCTAGAGGTGTTTTGGTACATCTGAGTTTGTTCCAATCTAGGGGGATTGTTGGGCATAATGATCATGGAATATTGTAATCTTCTCAACCTCCTCAGAAATATGCTAAGTATGAAATTCGAGCAAACTAGGCACTTCGAGCAAGCTTTACACTAATTCAAGAAAGGTATCGTATTTCGAATAAGGATATTTTCTGATATTCTTGTAAGTGTTAAGGTTCGAGAAAACTACACTTCATCAAGCAAGGTTGATCTTCAAGTCGAGAAAGGTTTGCTTCCGAGAACACTCTTGACTTATCCAAGCTTAAACCAAGTAATTTGGTGGATCGAGCAAGAATTCAATAAAGATGATCTCAAGCATGCTTGTTAACAATTTAAAGGAATTATTATAAGCACTTATATGAGCAAAGTTCAACCTCGAGCAAGCTACAGTACCCGACCATACTATGTTTGCTGGAATTAGTCTTAGGATAAAAGGTTGAACAGATCAAGGTTGAACAGTACCCGAGCAAAGTTTGGTTATATCATGAATATTGAAGTGTCCTTGATTCTATGTAAAAGCTTACTCGAAAGAATTACAAGGTCTGCTCGACAAAGACAAAATCTTACTCGAATACATATTTGACAATTGTAATAACTTTAAATATGTTTGAATATATTTACCAATGATTAGGTTTTCTAGAGGGTGTTAAGTGTGTCTATAAAAGGGAATGCTAGGTCACATTTATGACAATTGCTGATTACACACTTTTCTAAGTATACGGATTATTTTGTACGGAAAAGCAGCTGCACCTGACATACTACCTTAAACCCTAAAGATATTTCACTGAGTATTATGAATAGAAATATTTTGAGTTCATAGTGTGTTTGTCAGCTTTGTGTTATAAAGCAACACCCTGATTATTATAGTTTCTACCACATAGTTATTTCGTATACCGTCTTGTCAATATATTTGTGGGTTACAAGTTTGTGTTAAAAGATTGATCCTAACACAATCGCCAAGAGTCCTCGGCAACGGCGCCAAAAAATTGATGTGCTAAAAGCAGTTAAATTAAAATACACTAATATATAACCTAAGTAATAAATTTTAGACTCTTAAACATACCTAAAACTACTAAACGGCAAGTGTACCGGTTGACTCTAGTACACTTTAGTAAGTCCGGATATTAAACCCACAAACTTTTAAAATTACGTAAATTAACTAAATTAGACTCAACTTACTAACAAAACTATTTAATTATTATTATTATCAAAAGGGGGATTTTAATGAAAACTAAAATTAAGCTAATTATGTAAATAAATAAAATAAAACAAAAGACAATTTAGTTGATTTAAATCAGATGACGATGAAAAAATCACATAGGTTAGAATCCCCAAAGTTTTTGTTATCACTTAATAAGAAAATTATATTTATGGAACTAGGATCATAAAATAGTCTCTTAAATAAAACCCGAACGTGACCCTGGCCCTTCTCAAAAAGACACCTATGGATTTCTACTAAGTTCTTAAAAACACTAGTTTTAATATTATACTTCCTTAAAGTTATCTAACTAATTATGAATGAGTGGCATTAAAAAAATCCAACCTTATAGTGCGGAAATCAAACGTATTTAATACATTCATTCAACTCAATTGACAAAGTTGACAAATCAAACTTAGACGGACTTCCTAGGAAGAATTAAATCTAGCAGTCTTAATCAACAAAGATCTATCAAATACTATATCACCTTACTTCTTTTTAAATTAGCATAACACTTTTATTTATTTGATTAATAATTTTTTTTCTATGATCTTATTATATATCAATCACAAACTAGTAAAGAAGACACAGTAAATGACCTAACAGAATTATATCATATGAAACAATAACCAAACATTTTGTGAAACAACAAAACTCATCAAATAAAACCAAGCACACATATGCATCGAATAAATAAAATCAAAACTCTTTGCTTATTCATAAACCTATAATCAACTCAATAATCAAAGAAAATAAAACATCAACGATGGTTCATGATAAAGCCTAGGAAGTCTATAATGTTTAGCCTAGCATCGGTATATCAAACAAAATTGGAATTCATGGTGATTAAAAAGAATAAAGAAGTCTGGATTATAAAACAACTGAATTTTTCAATCTTACACTTGTAGCTCTTTAAACTGTGATTCATTGCCTTCGAGAATTCCAAATATTGCAATACTAACTCTGAAATTCATCCTTGGTGGCCTTTGATTCGTGTCTCTTTTTAGGGTTTTGATTAAGGATTTTATATAGTGATTTAGGCCTCTAATCATTTAAAACTATGGAACTTTGTGGAAAAAAGACCTCGTCGCATGGCATGCACAAAAATCAAAAAACACACAAAACTACCACACCACGACACGTCGCACGACATGGGTCTCCATCATGGTCGCATGTGGCGGCCATACCCATCAGGTCTTGTTCTGTTGGTTTGAAAATATGAAAAGAAAAGACATAAGGAAGATTGGAATCTTCTTAACCTCTCTCTAAAAAGGCTAAGTATGGAAACCTAGCACACATGGACCACCTAGCAAGCTTTCATTTATCCAAGCAAGGTATTTTGTCTTCCGGGAAAAGTTATATCCTAGAATTCCTCTTAAGTGTTAAACCGAGCAAGGTTCACTTTGTCTATCAAGGTAGTTCTTCAAACCAAACAAGGTTTGTTTTCCTAGCAAACTCTTGGCTAAAACCAAGCTAAAACCAAATCTAGCAAGGTTTTTTCTTAGTAAACAGTGTTCCCAGCAAGGTTGAAGGAAGTTGATCAAGAAACAAGTTAAAGACTTCGGCCGAGCATGGTTCAACTCCTAGCAAAGCTACAGTGTTATCAGCACACTTGGTTTGCTTAATAAGTTAATACTAACAATGAGTTGAAGGGATTCCTGAAGAACAAATTTGCTAGTGGGACTATAGAGCAAAGTTTGATATGGTCAAGAGGATCTGCTAAGGGAATATTTTCTTTGGAAAATATTCTAAGTAGAGTCTGCCCGAAGAACTGTTTCCCAGCACACTTTGGTTACTAGGTCCGCTCGACAAAGAATACATGCTGCAAAGATTTCCCAAAGACCAGTTTTACACTTAGCATTTATTGTAATAGCTTTAATTATGTATGAATGATTAGGGTTTCCAAAAGTGGAATATCAGGTGTTAGGGCAGGCCTATAAAAGGAATAATTTGGGGCACGCCTTTGACAGATGACACCTAGACCTTTCATCTGATATTGATTTTGAAGGATGTCTTTATCACGTACGGATAAACATTCCATTCTGAAACCCTAATTGATTTCCTATTGTTTCTGACATATTATATTAATGGAAATCTTTTGAGTTGTAGTGTGTGTTTGTTACCTTTGTGTCTTGTTAGCAACATTTAGTGTGTTAGTGTTACCACCATTAACACTCTATTGTTCTTTCCTAAATTAGCAAGTCGTTATCCCTTTTGTCGAAACTTAATAGTGTGGGTTACGACATAGTGATTTAGCGATATGATCGGGACCAAGAAGTGGTATCAGAGCTTGTTTTGCTATTTGGGAGAAGAACTTTTGCTGATTATTGTTGATTTTTGCTTATTTTAAGACGATGAATGACGTCAGCTGACTACTGTTTCATTGATTAGTGACGTCAGCTGTCATGTTTTTCATTTCTCAGATCTATAATTTGTTTAAGGTTTAAAAGTGTTTTCTCTCTTAAATCTTCATTTCTTTGTTATTATCTTGCTCAAATCTGTCCAAATATTTCAGATCTAAGGATTTCATCAACAGATCTGATTATTTTCAAAAGAGTATTTGAGTATTTACTTAAGTATTTATTGAGTTTCTCTCTATTGTTTAAAATATCTTATAAAAGAACAAAAATATGTCTGGATATGATGAGCAAGAGTTGTCTACTAACAAAATTCCAAGGATGTACGGACAAGAGAACAATATCAAATGGAAAGTGCTATTCGAAGCAGCTGTCTGTTACAACAATGTGGAAATGTGGACTTTGATCAAGAATGGACCCTATGTGCCAGATGGAACAAACAAAAATCAGGTGGTTAAAGTAAGAATGAAAAAGGTTGATGGCAAAGCCATAGCCTTGCTGAAGTTGGGATTGTCTTGGGAAATTATGACAAAAGTTGCTCACCATACAACTGTCACACCCTCAAAATCCACTAACGGAGTTTTACCGTCAGAGGGTGTGAACTAACAGGATCAGAATCATTAGTTACAATCAAACCATAAATAAAGTTTTCAAAACACGAAAACATTTAAGTGTAAATAAGTGCGGAAGCGTAAAACCATAAGCCAAGCGTTGCGTCACGCAGGACGACTTAAAACCCAATAACAATAGTGTAAAACAAGTTTGCATAAACAGTAACGTTCAAATTAATGCATGATCCTATACCGCGCGCCCGCCTCGGCTACCTGAGAATAACATACTAAAAGTGTCAACACGAGGTTGGTGAGTTCACAAGTTTATATAAAATAAAGCGTTTAGCGTTTTGCGTTACCAGATAGTGTTAAATCAATTATATATCTATAGGTAGCTAGCCTATAAAGCAAGTATTACTAAGTGTTCGACACCGAAGCTGACTTTTTATCATGTGCCTTGCCACCAGGTCTATCCCGACCATGGTAATGTGTTTAGCCAAGATTACACCCACTCGACCTCCAGTCGAGCTTAGCGTTGGGTGGGGTTTGTCAAACCCAGTAGTACTACTCAACAATGACTCGCTATTTTCCAATACTAAACGGTTCGATGTGTGAAGGACTTCAATTATTTCGTTTGCCACTTAGCCTTTACAAGTGATATATAATTTCATAACAAAATCTAAAAGCGTTTCGGAGTATGTTATCTCCCCCAAGTGAAAAGCGTTTAAAAAGTTTAAAAGGGGAAAGTGAAACTCACTGTTTGCGAAGAATTCCAAAAACAAGTCACCCAAGTGATGCGCGTCACAGAAAAACTCTCGCTAGCGTTCTAAAACAACAAGGAGATTTTCTAAGTGTCGGAACTATTATCGAGTCTCTAGACTCGGCACATAATACCTATGCACAAGATACGTTTCGTGTTTCGTTTGTGAATCGTGTGTGTGTCAACAAGCACATTAGTGATACGTTACGTGTGTGAACAACTATTTACGTGTCAAGTGTTAATGGTGTACATTACTAGCAATTATTCCCCGCAAGGGCAATTTGGTCAAAACATAACAATTATCTAGCAATTAGCACGTTTCATGTATTTCCACAAAGTTTAGCAGCTAGTTTCATCAAGACAGAATTCTACTTGAAAGATTATTCTATCCAACAAATCATAGCATCTCAATTAATTTACCAAAAATCGTCACAAAAGCATACATGAGTTAGGTTTCTAGAACATATTTTATTGTATTTTTATTCTACATAGTTTACTCATAATGATCAAAACGTTACAACAACTTACAACAGTCAAATTCATGCGCAACAGAATGTTATTTGTTATCCCCGTTAAATGAAAAATCCAATTAATGCAAGACCAATTGGATTAGGTTCTTAACTCAACAAGTTAACTTCCAGAAGTGGAACCAACCCATTTGGTCTTGTAGTTCATCAGTTATGCTAATTACAAAACAACTTAACAGAAGGTCTCACAACTCAGATTTGCACTTCAGTTTTGTAAAATCATAAAGATTAACTTTTACTCGTCCAAAAATTACAAACTTAGACTTTATAGAAACTAGACTCATTATAGTACCCTGTAGTGTTAACAACCTCAGAAAATTTCCAAATTAACAATTAGTTACAGTTGTCTAAACATAACTTACAATCTGTCCAGTACCAGTTTTGACCTTTAATCATATTTAAATCGTTTGAGTAACCAAAACACCTCCAAATTAGGCGTGGTTGGACTTTCTGAAAACTAGACTCAGAGTACTACCTTGTAGACTCATAATTAGCTCAGTTTTCTTATATATTCAACAAGTTACATGTCGTTCAAGTTTAACAATCACTGCTGTCAAAACTCAGCAAGCACAAACAATCGTCTAACATGCATCCTAAGCATACGACATATCTCAAAACATGTAACGAGCATAATAAATCACAAAAATCAGTAGTAACCCTCTAGGGTTTACAAACCATCAATGATTCAATAATCTTTCACCGTTCAAAATCACATATGATCATCAATATCAATAACTAACACATAATCAATCATCATCTAATAAAAATTACACATGCAAACACTAAATACATGATTTACAAAGTTAGGGTTTCATGTTTATACCTTAAAAACGCAGAAACAACCAAGGGAAACGTGAGAGATGCTTAGAAACGAGTGTAGGATGCTCCGATTATGAAGAACAAGATCAAAACAAGGTGATATGTGTGTGTGTGTGGGCTGCCGATCGCAAGGGAGAAGGGGGGGGGGGGCTGCCGTCGGGTAGAGAGAGAGAGAGGGAAGAGAGTTAGGGTTTAATATTATTATTAATAATAACATGTTACACATAGGTCCCTCAACTCTTTATTATTACTTTTCTAGCTTAAATTAACTCGTTTGCATCTTGAGTTAGCGTTTTATACCATGTTATCACATAAAACATAAGTCTAACACATAATTATCACATAATTATTGTTTTGATGTTTTTCGTTTATTCACCAATGGTTTGCGTCAACTCGTTTGCGTTTCGGTGCAATCCCGAAAGACTACACATGTAGTGATTGTCAAGCGTCATTTAAAACCTTAGTTTAAATGTAATGAGATGTGCGTTATAGATCCAGTGATCTTAAGTTTGAATTGACGGAGTTTGAGTTAACGGAGTTAACCTGAAATTGACGAGTGTCACATCATTCCCATGTTAAAGAATTTTCGTCCCGAAAATTTTAGTCAAGTCGTGATGAGTGTCTGAAAAAGTAAGAACAATTTTCAGTTTGTCATATCATCCCCTAGTAGAAATAAATTTCGTCCCGAAATTTAATTCATACCTCCGATGATTTCTGACGGTTTGCCGGGTTTCGCGGTTTTCGGTGTTTAGTCAATCCTTCAAAAAGGTGGGGATACTTTTTCATCATTTGATCCTCGCGTTCCCACGTGAACTCCGGTCCACGTCTCGAGTTCCAACGAACCTTAATGATTGGAATTTTGCTGTGCTTGAGTGTTTTGGTTTCCCAATCCAAAACTTCGACTGGTTCTTCAATGAAGCTTAGCTGTTCATCAACCTGCAATTCGTCCAGTGGGACTGCTTGGGTTTCATCGGATAGGCATTTCTTCAAATTGGATACGTGGAATACATTGTGTACACTGCTGAGTTCCGTTGGTAAGTCCAGTCGGTACGCCACCGGACCAATGCGCTCAGTTATCCGGTAAGGGCCAACGTATCGTGGATTGAGTTTGTTTCGCTTTCCAAAGCGAACCACACCTTTCCAAGGTGAGACTTTGAGTAATACTTGGTCGTTCACTTGAAATTCGAGAGGCTTTCGGCGCTTGTCGGCGTAACTCTTTTGGCGATCTCGTGCGGCTGCCATGCGGTTTCGGATTTGAACAATCTTTTCAGAGGTTTCAAGTACCAGTTCTGGACCGGTGATTTGGCTGTCACCCACCTCTGCCCAGCAGAGAGGTGATCGACACTTCCGTCCGTACAACGCTTCAAACGGCGCTGCTTTAATACTTGCGTGGTAGCTGTTATTATACGAAAACTCTACCAAGGGTAAGTGAGGTTCCCAACTTTTTCCGAAATCCAACACGCATGCACGCAACATGTCCTCCAAGGTCTGAATAGTGCGCTCACTTTGCCCATCCGTCTGAGGATGGTATGCTGTACTCATATCCAGGCGGATACCTAGTGCGCTTTGTAGTGACTTCCAAAAGTGCGAAGTGAAATGGGAATCTCGATCAGAAATGATTGAGACAGGCACTCCGTGTCTAGACACTACTTCCTTCATGTAGACGCGAGTCAGTCTTTCCATTTTGTCCGATTCCTTAATCGCTAAGAAGTGTGCAGACTTAGTCAATCGGTCAACGATCACCCAGATGGTATCGCATCCCGTCGGTGTTTTAGGTAATCCCGTGATGAAATCCATTGAAATGTGTTCCCATTTCCATATTGGAAGTTCCGGTTGCTGTAGCAAGCCAGATGGTTTCTGATATTCTGTTTTGACTCTTGCACAAGTCAAGCATTTGCTCACGTAGGTGGCAATGTCGGCTTTCATGTTTGGCCACCAGTAAAGTGCCTTTAAATCATGGTACATTTTATCTGAGCCAGGGTGGATAGATTATCGGACTTGTGTGCTTCGTCCATCACTAGAGTTCTCAACTCTCCGTATCGTAGAACCCAAATCCGGTTCTCAAAATATCGGACCCCGTCCGATTGGGTTTCGAGTTGCTTGTTCATGCCCCGCATGAGTTCTGATGGAAGATTATCATCTTTCAAAGCTTCGAGTTGCGCATCGCGAATCTGATCGGGTAAGTTGGCATGAATCGTGAGTTGCAATGCTCGCACTCGCCTGGGTTTATCGTTTTCTTTTCTGCTGAGAGCGTCGGCCACTACATTGGCCTTTCCAGGGTGGTACTTGATGGCACAATCATAATCCTTAAGCAGCTCGACCCAACGACGCTGTATCATGTTCAGCTCCTTCTGATCGTAGATATGTTGGAGACTCTTGTGGTCGGTGTAAATGGTAAACTTGGTACCGTACAAGTAATGCCTCCATATCTTAAGAGCAAAAACCACAGCTCCGAGCTCCAAGTCATGGGTCGTGTAGTTCTTCTCGTGAATCCTTAGTTGTCGAGAGGCATAGGCTATATAACCTTCTCGAGTTTCATCAACAGGCAACCGAGACCTTGTATCGATGCGTCACAATGCACCTCAAAATTCTCCGTTCCCTCGGGAAAGGCTAGAATAGGGGCGCTACAGAGTTTGGTTTTCAACAGTTGAAAAGCGGATTCTTGCGCGTCACCCCAATTGTACTTAGTACCCTTGTGAGTCAAAGCGGTGAGGGGTTGAGCAATCTTAGAAAATCCCTCGATAAAACACCGGTAGTAGCCGGCCAGTCCTAGGAATTGTCGCACCTCAGTCGGAGTCTTAGGTGCTTCCCAGTTTTTGATGGCCTCTACCTTACCGGGATCGACATGGATACCATTCTCATTGATCACATGTCCTAAGAAGTGAACCTCGCGAAGCCAAAATTCGCATGTCGAGAGTTTAGCGTACAGTTGTTCCTTCTTTAGTAATTCCAGAATTAACCTCAAGTGTTCTTCGTGGTCGGTCTTGACCTTGGAGTAGACGAGGATATCATCAATAAAAACAATCACAAACTTGTCGAGGTACGCCTTGAATACTCGATTCATGAGATACATAAAAACGACTGGTGCGTTGGTTAAGCCAAAAGGCATAACCGAAAACTCGTAGTGACCGTACCGAGTTCTGAAAGCCGTCTTTGAAATATCTTCTTCGCGCACTCTTAATTGATGGTAACCAGATCTTAGATCGATCTTCGAGTAGTAACTCGATCCTTGAAGTTGGTCAAACAGATCATCAATTCGGGCTAAGCGATAACGGTTCTTGATCGTCACCTTGTTCAGTTCTCTGTAGTCGATGCACATGCGGAAAGTCCCGTCCTTCTTTCGGACAAATAAGACAGGGGCTCCCCATGGTGATGAGCTAGGTCGGATAAAACCTTTATCCAACAAATCTTGCAATTGAGTGGACAACTCCTGAAGCTCCGCCGGAGCAAGCCGATACGGGGCTCGTGCTATGGGTGCTGCACCGGGGGTCAATTCGATTTGGAATTCGACTTGTCGAATAGGAGGGAGTCCAGGCAAATCCTCCGAGAAGACTTCCAGAAAAATCTCGCACAATCGGTACATCTTCGATTCGCTTCTCCTCCGCGGGTTTCTCGACAATAAGCGCTAAAATTGCCGGATGACCCTTTCGTAGATACTTCTGCGCCTTCATGAGGGTGATGACGCTGGTGGTCATGCCGCGCTTCTCGCCCTGGACCGAAATGTTCTCGCCGGAAGGGGTAGTGATGTGGACGATCTTGTCGTGACATATAATCTCCGCTCGGTTCTCAGATAACCAGTCCATCACTAGACCAACGAAATCTAACTTTGACCAACGAAATCTTATTGTGTCTAAGTTGCCTGATTTTCCCGTCTACTATTTCTATGGGTTCATCTACGAAATTGAGCTTATCACTTATTTGGACACCCTCTAAAGGTAACACCGACGTCTCATCCGCCAGACATCTTTTCAAGTTCGATACGTGAAACACGTTGTGAACTGCACTCAGTTCATCGGGTAGTTCTAATCGGTATGCTACGGGACCGATTTTTGCAGTAATATTGAATGGTCCAATATATCTCGGGGCTAACTTCCCCGCCTTTCCAAATCTGACTACACCCTTCCAAGGTGATACCTTCAAATACACTTTATCACCTTTCTCAAACGACAACGGTTTTCTACGGGTATCGGCATAACTCTTCTGCCGATCGCGCGCGGCCTTCAGATTGTTCCTAATTTCAAGGATTTTGCTGGTCGTTTCCTGGACCATGTCTGATCTAATAACCTGGGTGTCGCCCACTTCAGTCCAGCAGAGTGGTGATCGGCACTTCCGACCATACAATGCTTCGTAAGGCGCTACCTTTATACTGCTATGGTAACTGTTATTATAGGAAAATTCAACGAGTGGGAGATGTTGATCCCAATTTCCCTTAAAATCCAGTACGCATGCACGAAGAAAATCCTCTAGGGCTTGGATGGTCCTCTCAGACTGACCATCGGTCTGAGGGTGGTAAGCTGTGCTTAGATCAATACGCGTTCCCAGCGCTTCTTGCACAGCTTGCCAAAGATTGGAGGTGAAATGGCTATCCCGATCGGAGATGATTGAGATGGGTATCCCATGACGAGACACAATTTCATTTATATAAATCTGCGCAAGTCTCTCAGTGTTATAATTATTCCTAATCGGGACAAAATGTGCCGATTTGGTTAATCGATCCACGATTACCCAAATTGCATCATGTCCTCGGGACGTCTTAAGGAGATGTGTCACATAATCCATCGTGATTTTCTCCCACTTCCACTCGGGAATTTCCGGTTGTTGTAACATCCCCGAGGGTTTCTGGTGCTCCGCCTTAACTCTCGCACAAGTCGTACACTTACCGACATACGTTGCTATATCCTTTTTCATACCCGGCCACCAGTAGAACTCCTTCACATCCTTGTACATCTTATCCGATCCCGGATGTATGGAATATTTCGATCTATGCGCTTCGTCCATGATTAATTCACGAAGGTCATGGAGGGTCGGGATCCAAACCCGATTTTTGAAATAGAGAATTTCGTCCACGCGCTGTTCGAAATTCTTCTCATTGCCGTAAAGTCCCTCATTTTCCAATTGTTCCTCTTTCAACGCCTCACGTTGAGCGACTCGAATCAGGTCCGAAAGGTTCGACTGGACTATCATCCCCAGCGCTCGCACTCGCAATGGCTTAGCCCGATCTTTCCTACTCAAGGCATCGGCTACGACGTTAGCTTTGCCGGGGTGATAACGGATGTCACAGTCATAATCGCTTAACAACTCGACCCATCTTCGTTGCCTCATATTCAGTTCTTTCTGATCGAATATGTGCTGCAAACTTTTATGATCGGTGAAGATGGTGCACTTCGTACCGTAGAGATAATGTCTCCAGATTTTAAGTGCGAAGATAACCGCTCCCAGTTCTAAGTCGTGAGTAGTGTAATTTTTCTCGTGTACTTTTAACTGTCGGGAAGCATAGGCTATAACCTTATTATTCTGCATCAACACGCATCCTAACCCTCTACGCGATGCGTCACAATACGCGACAAAACCATCGTCTCCATCGGGGAGACTTAAAATCGGCGCTTGGCACAATTTTTGCTTTAACGTTTGAAACGCCGTTTCCTGCTTTTCTCCCCATTCATACTTTCGATCCTTTTGAGTCAGGAGAGTTAAAGGTTGGGCGATGCTGGAGAAGTTATCTATAAATCGACGATAATATCCAGCTAAGCCTAAGAATTGGCGGATTTCCTTTGGCGATTTAGGCGCTTGCCAATTCTTAATTGCTTCAACCTTACTCGGATCAACGTGTATTCCTTGATGGTTTACAACGTGACCGAGGAATTGCACTTCTTGTAACCAGAAGTTACACTTGGAGAATTTTGCATACAACTTCTCCTGATTCAGAAGCTCTAAAATTATTCTTAAGTGTTGCTCGTGCTCTTCTTTTCTTTTCGAGTAGATCAAAATATCGTCAATAAACACGATGACGAATTTGTCGAGGTAGGGTTTACAGACTCGATTCATGAGGTCCATGAACACTGCCGGCGCATTTGTTAGTCCGAAAGGCATAACTAAGAACTCGTAATGGCCGTAGCGAGTCCGGAATGCGGTTTTTGGGATATCTTCTTCCTGAATTCTAACCTGATGGTATCCCGATCTAAGATCGATTTTTGTGAAATAGCTCGCACCTTCCAGCTGGTCAAACAGATCATCAATTCGGGGAAGAGGGTACCTATTTTTGATTGTTAACTTGTTCAACTCCCTGTAATCAATGCACATTCTAAGGCTCACGTCCTTCTTTTTCACGAATAATACAGGTGCACCCCACGGGGAATGACTAGGACGTATGAATCCTTTATCCAACAATTCTTGCATCTCGGACGGTGCAAGTCGGTAGGGTGCTTTCGCAACAGGGCCAGCTTGAGGTATTAAACCGATTATGAATTCGACCTGTCGGGTTGGCGGTAATCCAGGAAGTTCTTCTGAGAAAACTTGTGGAAATTCGCGTACCACCGGGATATCATCCACCCGTTTCTCCTCAGAATCTGTGGCCGTCAAGCTCGCTAGATACGCCACGCATCCCTGGCGTAAATATTTTAACACCTTGAGGTGGGATATAAATGGTATCATTGTGCCCGACTTCTCTCCTTGCACTAACACCTCTTTGTCATCCGACACCCGGATCTTGACGATTTTCTTTTCACAGTTTATTTCCACTTTGTTACGTGCTAACTAATCCATTCACACTATTACGTCAAAACTACCTAATTCTACCGGTAATAAGTCAATCAGGAAGGATTGATCGTTCAGAATAAAAGGGCAATTCCGAACTATCTGATTAACTATCATGGTTTTACCGTTAGCGACTTCTACGGTATAAGGTTCTATGGTTTCACTAATCGGAAGGTTTGCTATCGATAGGAACTTATCGGAGACAAAACTTCTATCGGCGCCCGTATCAAATAATACAGAAGCGTAATGATCAGAGACGAGGAATGTACCTGTCACTACGCTGGGGTCCTGGCGTGCTTCGTTCGCCCTCATCACAAATGCTCGGCCTCTCGCCGGATTGGACGACGATGCCTGACCCACGGTTTGCCTCCCATTTCCTCCCTGGTTCAGTTTCGGACAGTATCTCTTGAAGTGATCTGTGCTGCCGCATTCAAAGCAAACACGGCTGGTGGTCATCATTTGGTTACCTTGTGGGTTTTGTTGTCGGGTTGGTTGGGTCCTATGTGGCTGCGCACGGATAAGTTGCGGTTGTCGGTTCAGATTGTTTAGGTTTGTCCTACAACTCGGTGCGTAGTGCCCATTCCTGCCACACCGGTGGCACACTACCTCCTTGCACACGCCACCATGCTGGTAACCGCATTTCCCACACTTATGGAACGTCCCTTTCTGCGATTCCTGCCTTCCGCCTGAACTAATCATGGCGTAGTTCTGGGCAGCGGGCCGAGCACGTTTATTTTGCTGCTTCTCCTGGATCCTATTGTCATACGTACCTCGCTTTCCCCCAGCAGACTCTCCTGCCACCTTCAGTGACCCACTCCTCACGAAATAGTATGTGACGATACCAGCTTGCGTCACCGCACCCTCAAACGTCTTGTGTCCCCCAGAGTTGACTATACTCCTTACTACTGGAGTTAGTCCCCATATATAACGCTCAACCCTCTTTGACTCTGGGGTGACCAACCATGACACCAATCGCGACAATTCATTAAATCGGTTCGTATAACCCAAGTGGTCTGCCCCCTGCATCTCCAGGTTCCACAACTCGTTTTCTAACTTCTGCAGTTCGTTTTTCGGGCAGAAATGTTCCAGTACAAGGGCCATGAGCTCTGCCCAGGTCATGCGGTTTGTCACTGCCTGACCGCGAGTTTGCACTATTGTGTTCCACCATGTCAAGGCATGGTCCGTGAACGTGCAGGTAGCATACTTAACAACGTAATCCTCAGGGCAGTTGCTGATGTTCACAACAGCCTCTATTTTCTCAATCCACTTAACCAACCCATTTGGTCCCTCAGACCCGCTAAATTCTAGGGGTTTGCACAACATAAAATCTTTGATTGAACATCCCTTTGTTGCAGGAGTCGGTTCAGTGCGGTTCGTTTCTACACTAGGTATAGGGCCATTACTGTCGGTAACGACCACCCTAGGCGGTGCGTCATTACTCGGAATCGGGTTACCGTTCGGTGGAAGATTAACATTTTGTTCCCCATCATTATTGGTGGTCGTTTAATTGCTCGCAGGGTCTGGATTGGTCGTATTGTTAATACTGGCGGCGATGCGCGATACTATATCCGGTATCGCTGCCTCTAACTGTCGAGCAATCAGACGGTCCACATCCACTTCTGACATTCGAGCTGACCGTTTTGGTGCCATTCTACACAACATTAAGAAAAATACATATAATTAATACAAGTTCCAATCTCGATACACAACACACATTCCATTCATTAATAAACATCAGTACATATTACATAAACATCATCACATAGATTAAGTTTTCATACATCGGTCCTACATCGGCATCATTTCGACATAACCCGCTATGGGTCAGTGCTTGAATGATACACCAAAAGTATCTACAATGACATCCTCAAAAGAGACCCCCTATGGGCTAGTGGCTGTACTATAACTACCCAAGATTCACTCTATGTTAGCATCACCACTAACTGCTTACACAGAGTATCAAAAAGCGGACCCTGACTACTACCACCCTAACACAACTAAGCATGGTGGTATACCAACCACACCAACACTGCCACCATCGTCACCAACACCGCCAGCACACCCCGGATCCGTGTCTCCATCCGGTCAATCATCCACTGGGAGTATGCGCCCTCCCTCCTCAGCTGAGCAATCGCATACTGGCTGTCCAGTACGCAGTCCGCCAAGTGCCTCCTCCTCTGGATCCCCACCGTCAAGGCGATGGTGTGCTCAACCACCTGCTCGGTGAGCACTCGGAGCCATGCAGCCTCGGAGGAGGGACGCTCATCCCTCTCCAGCCTAGGGGTACCCCACACGGGTGGAGGCACAGGCTCGGGCTGGGGGCGGGAGGACTCGCCCCTGTGGAAAGTAGGTCCGGGTGGGGTAGAGGTAGGTGGGACATAGGGGACACTGATCCGCGCCGTGAGGCGGGATCCGGGTCTGGGAGGGGTAGGGGTGGCCTGTGGTGCGGGTGGGGTGGGGGATCTGGCAACCCTAGTAGGGGAGGACAGACTAGTACTCCTACGGCTAGTCTCACTAGGCTCAGTGCTGGATACTAGGCGTAAGCTCCTAGAGTTCCCGGAACTGATCTCCTCCGGGTCCTCCTCCACTGACAGACTTCGTGATCTCGACATCCTTACCTGTACACAAGTTAGCAAACATATAGTTCCTTCCATAATGTAAATCATAATTAATATACACATACTTATACAACTTTGTCAAATAAAAATATTATCATATACTTACACATATGTTGCCGATTTTACCTATTAAAGTTCCCCGTGACTTCCCCTGAATTCCCTCGTGCGGATAAGTCTGTTATTATGTTCCGGACCATAATAACTCACTTGTCCATCCAAGTTCATCCAGATCTCGTCACTATAAATTGTTAGTTGATATTCAGATCCTATAATACTTGAGCTACTGGTTATATTTTAGGTATCTTTTAAAGACATCCTAATTCTTTATAACCAATGGCTCTGATACCAAGTTCTGTAACATCCCGTAACCGCAGCGGAAACGTAAACGGGATGCAACAAACACGTCTGATATCAACAGCATTGCTTATAAAGAAAACACCACTACATTAATTTACACCATATTACATTGTTCCGAGTTTAGTTACCGTCTAGGCGTTAGCACATAAGTTTTACCAACAGTACATTAACATATTTAATACAAAAAGATCATTAAGCTTCCAAAAAAAGCACGCATCGTCAAGCATGTAGCAATTATTCCAGTTTGGGGGTACCTAGAAAGCATGTAAAGAAAACGGGTCAACTACGAATAGTTGGTGAGTTTCACTAATTTAAATAAACAGTGACAAATCATTATAATAATCATATATTAGCGATGTAATTATGCTGAGCCCACAAGTGAAACCTCTGACTATCCACATATAACCCCGTGGCATACTCCGCCCACGAACCTGCCCCAAACCGCTATGCCTAACATTACATAGCAAAATAAATAACAACAAAATAGACATGTGCAACTGGCTGGGAAACATCAGCAAATCCATGCCGGACCAGTTGGGTTTGTCAGACCAATAGTACTATTCACACTCTACCGGCTTTTAGCTAATCACTCGTGTTACGGGGCCTTACAATGTTAGCAACTCAGACAATTACCATCTTAGTACATTTCCGTACGATTCCTGTACAATAAAATATATATAAATACACGCAAATCCATGCGTTCAGTATGTACTTAAACATTTTAATAGTAACATGCTTCCCGCCCCGAGAAAATATTTAAAAACAATTCAGAAAAAGTGGCTCGTGAAACTCACCTTATCGCAAGCAAGCAGGTAACACAGTACGTAACCTACTAGTCCGGATCTGTAATACGATCCCTAAGTTCGTTACTATACAATCACTATTAATATAACTTTAACCGTGTTAACCGGTACATCTGGGGACACTGTTAACCCAGTACTGTACCCGTTCCGTGGGCAATGTTAACCCAGAAACACTTCTCCGGACTCAGATTGTGATATCGTTTGGAGTTCAATAGTCAAAATTACTATTAGTTCGTTTTCATCGTTTTGCGTGCCTAGCACGGTTATCCGTTTTTACGTTTCAAAATGAGTTTGGTCACACACGACCCGAAAATAGTTGTTGCCTGATAATTTAATTAAAGTTGTGAAATTAGAGCTCGGTTTAGACGCCTCGATTGGCCGCGGGACCCGTTTCCGTCTTTAGTGCACCGAAAACTGTTAAATCGGATAAAATTACTCAAATCATCCGAATTATTTTCGGAGGATTTATTTTTACTTGTTTAACTCAGTTATATGAAAATAGTTCATTTTTAGGGTTTTTATACCCCGGTCAGCTCGTTTAGGCGAACTTTACCGGTTTACGCGTTTTAAACTTTAAAAGTTTGTTTTTATTTTCTTTAGCACAAATAATTATCCGTTTAATCTCGGATCTTGAAATTTTGGACAAATCACTTTTTGACAGTGGGGAATTTTATAAAAATATTTCCAGAATTAATTTTTATATTTAAAATTTATTTATCTATTTTTAAACACCATTTAAACACTAAATATGTCGTAAATACCAAACGACCTTAGAAAAATCCCAAATTTTTCCTGGATGACCCCTGGCATCCACATAGTCCCCTGTAATTTTTCCAGAACCAAAATCTCTTTTTACATGCCATTTTCACTAAAACCGAGCTAGAAACCCCTAGAACTCGTTTAACCGAAAAACCTACTTAGACTTCTCCAACTGACCTAAAATTTTGTGTGTGACTTTTACATGTTATAAAAAGCTTATCTGGAATTTTCCAGAATTTATCATGATATTTAAGTATTTTTCACCATTTTTAGACAAAACCGAGCATTAAATTCACCAAATATTCATCCTTTATCCAAAAATTACCAAATTTTCACAGAACTCATATTCTCATGTGTAGATCATCTCTGTGAAATTTCGCAGCCTAACTCTAAATGTACCACAATCTGTCCAAAACACATATAAAAACCGAACTACCTTGTGTTTTTAGCTTCAAATCGCAAGGATCTTGCTTTCTAGCCTTTGTTAACAACTAGATACAACACCTACAAGCACAATAACACCACACCAAGCAAGTTACACCCACAATCAAGCCATTTCTTTCATGGGTTCGGTTATGATTTAAAAACAAAGATTTAAACCGTAAAAATTCGTTTTTGTTTCGTTTAACTCCTTTCTTGGACCAAGATCCCTTGTATAACCCGTATACATCACTTGATCATGCAAGAATCGGTTTTCATCTCGGTTTTCACCCTTTTTTACTTGAAACCTCATTTTCTTGCAAATAAACTCAAGAAAAGAAGATGAAAACGTAAATAACTCGATTTTTACCTTGCTTTTCTTGCTGCAAATCCGGGTTTTTAGGTCATAATGTGGAGAGAAAGGAAAGATCTTGCAATGGTTTGATGTAAAAAGAAATATAAGTGGCAAGGGGTTATACCCTTGTCCGATCGGAAGGGAAGGGGAGGTGGGGTGGGACCCACCTTTCCATTTCTAGCCACTCATTTGGATTTTGGAAATCCGGATAATGTTTTGGATAATCTGGTTCAGTTCGTTTTTCGGTTAAATGTTTTAATTCAGCTTAAAACGAGGCTAAAACGGTAGTTTTCGGCTTAAAAATGAAATTTATATAAAACCGATTTAAAAACTTTAAAAAACTTAAACAATGACATTTATTAACTTAAAACATCATATTATTAATAATTGCGCATCTTTTTCGGCTTGATCGATCGTCTCTTGCTCGGTTTGGTATTAAAGGTTTCGTTTAACGTACCGACGTACCATTAAATCGAAAATTCTTTTTCTGTGCTTTAATTCACTTATCCTGAAGCTTTAATACTTCGTAAACATCACTAAATATCATATATCTCGTCTATAATGTAATCCTCGATTCGTTCGGGCTTCAATAACCGTTAATCAGTTAATCGTAATTCCAATACGATTAACTGTATAATCGAGTATAATCCGTACTGTGAATCATACATAGTCGTATAAACGCATTATAATTCATATATTCATTATTAAATAACACATAAATAGTATATACCGGTTAGGGTATACCTGATTTTGCCGGAATCGTTACATCGCACCTCAGTCGGAGTCTTAGGTGCTTCCCAGTTTTTGATGGCCTCTACCTTACCGGGATCGACATGGATAACATTCTCGTTGATCACATGTCCTAAGAAGTGAACCTCGCGAAGCCAAAATTCGCATTTCGAGAGTTTAGCGTACAGTTGTTCCTTCTTTAGTAATTCCAGAATTAACCTCAAGTGTTCTTCGTGGTCGGTCTTATCCTTGGAGTAGACGAGGATATCATCAATAAAAACAATCACAAACTTGTCGAGGTACGCCTTGAATACTCGATTCATGAGATCCATAAAAACGACTGGTGCGTTGGTTAAGCCAAAAGGCATAACCGAAAACTCGTAGTGACCGTACCGAGTTCTGAAAGCCGTCTTTGAAATATCTTCTTCGCGCACTCTTAATTGATGGTAACCAGATCTCAGATCGATCTTCGAGTAGTAACTCGATCCTTGAAGTTGGTCAAACAGATCATCAATTCGGGGTAAGGGATAACGGTTCTTGATCGTCACCTTGTTCAGTTCTCTGTAGTCGATGCACATGCGGAAAGACCCGTCCTTCTTTCGGACAAATAAGACAGGGGCTCCCCATGGTGATGAGCTAGGTCGGATAAAACCTTTATCCAACAAATCTTGCAATTGAGTGGACAACTCCTGAAGCTCCGCCGGTGCAAGCCGATACGGGGCTCGTGCTATGGGTGCTGCACCGGGGGTCAATTCGATTTGGAATTCGACTTGTCGAATAGGAGGGAGTCCAGGCAAATCCTCCGGGAAGACTTCCGGAAAAATCTCGCACAATCGGTACATCTTCGATTCGCTTTTCCTCCGCGGGTTTCTCGACAATATGCGCTAAAATTGCCGGATGACCCTTTCGTAGATACTTCTGCGCCTTCATGAGGGTGATGACGCTGGTGGTCATGCCGCGCTTCACGCCCTGGACCGAAATGTTCTCGCCGGAAGGGGTAGTGATGTGGACGATCTTGTCGTGACATATAATCTCCGCTCGGTTCTCAGATAACCAGTCCATGCCGACAACGACATCGAAACTACCAAGCGCAAAAGGTATAAGGTCGATATCAAAAATATGACCTGACAGTTTCAACTTACATCCCGCAAGTACATGAGTTGTTTCTATAGACTTTTCGTCAGCTAATTCAACAGGAAACTTAGCATCTAACGGGGTTGGAGTTAAGTCTAAGAGTTTACTAAAGGCTTTCGATACAAAACTCCTATCAGCTCCAGTGTCAAACAAAACAGAAGCAAAACAGTCGTTCACAGGAAACTTACCAGTCACCACATACGGATCGTTGCGGGCTTGACCCGAACCGATGACGAAAGCTCTTCCTTTACCATTACTTCCTCCACCGCTGCTGCCTCCATTGTTCTCGTTCTGTTTTAGTTTGGGACAATCCTTCCTGAAATGACCCTCTTGACCACACTCGAAACAACCCTTAGTCGTCATAGGTGGTTTAGGAGCACCCTTTTCCGCTAGGTCTCCCCTACATTCCTTGGCCTGATGACTCATTTTTCCACATCTCAGACACTTGATGCGATCACACGGGCCAGCATGGTGATAGTTGCACCTGTTTCATTTCGGGTGTTTCCCAGCATAGCCGCTCGAACCCTGCCCGCTACCGTTGTTGTTATTGTTGTGACCCTGATTATTGAAGCTCCGAGTGAGTTCGGGCTTACGGTAGTGTTGTTGCTGTGGGGAGTTCGAGGATGAGGACCTGGCGTTATCGAACTTTCTCTTTCCATTACTCGGGTTGTTGTTGCTGTTGTTGTCAGTGCTCGGGTTGTCACGGGCTTTAGTGGTTGAACCTCTAGGTGGTAACGCACCTTGGGTCACAGCTTGATCCGTCAGTTTGTGAGCTAACCGAATCGCTTGTTGAATCGTAGCCGGTCTGGAAGACGTCACCATGCCCTGAATTTGTGGTGCTAACCCATCAATATACATCTCGATCCTCTTACTCGGCGGGTCTACCATCCGTGGACACATCACAGCTAACTCGTGAGAACGGGTGGTGTAGGATTTAATTTCGGAACCCACCATCTTCAACGACCAAAACTCGGATTCCAACTTTGCAATCTCCTCTCTAGGACAATACTCTTCCCGCATCATATTCTTGAACTCCTCCCAGTTCATAGCGTTCGCCAATTCTAATCCAAGAATTTGCACATTTGAGTTCCACCAAGTAAGAGCAGAATCTTCCAGTGTTCCAACAGCAAATTTGACCCTACTGGCAGGTGGACAATTACACATCTCAAACGCTGATTCGGCCTTCTCAGCCCAACGCAGGAAACCTATAGCTCCCTCCGTGCCCTTAAACGAATTGGGCTTGCAATCCAGGTAGTTCTTGAAAGTACACGTTCCAGTCGGACCTCCAGCTTGATTCTGAACATGTGCGGCTAGTGCGGCCGCCGCGTGGTCGTTTAACAGAGTTTGGAGTTCTCCTGCAGTCAAGTTGATATTACCACGACCGTGTCCAGCGTTTCTCCCTGCCATTTCATAGAATCACAGCATAAAATGTTAAACATGAATTTTTCGGTTTCATATGCAACACGCCATACATGTAATAAAAAGATAGGTAAGAAAGAAATAATAAAAAACAAACATCACATCACAATCGTATAATAATCCAAATAATAATTCATGATTAAAACCATTGTATTCGCTACAAAGTATTTAAAATCAATCCTTAAAATCATAGAAAATAATAGTTTGGATGGAGACAACCCCTCCATCTAGGTGTTATCATCCTTAGATGTCATCGTCTGAGGACACCTCTGAGTGTGCCTCTGGCTCAGCCGGTTCTTCCTCCGGTTCCTCTTCGGATTCCTCCTCGGGGTCTTCCTCGGGGTCCTCCTCTGGCTCCTCTTCGGGATCTTCCTCGGGTTCCTTCTCAGGCTCTGCCTCAGGTTCCGTTGCGTTCTGAGCAATTTGCATTTGTAAGACATCGCAACGCTCTAAAGCTATCTCGGTTCGGGTCCTTGCCACCTGGAGTTGCTCTTGCAAGTCTATCATCTCGGCTTGCATTTTTCTCATAATCTTCATCTGTTGATCGCTAGCATCTTGCATTTCCTTCATAGCCGCTGTCAGGCGGGAGATTTCCTCCTTAGTTTCGGTTCCATCTCTTAACAGTCCGGAAACGTTCGCTCTCGTCGAGCGCATAAAACCCACGTCACGCTCTAAGCAAGAGACAACAACTGCGAGAACACGCTCTACAGGTTCGGTTATGGGTAGTAGGGTATTGGGGTAAGCAGGACGACTCGGGTGAGGTAGTGGGGGAACTTGTTCGCGATAGACCATACGCCTGATCATATTCGGGTACCAATCCCAGCTAACTTCGTCTTCGTACATGCCTTCGGATAAACGATACCTCTTCAGTGCAGGGGCTTCTAGCTCCGGGACTACTCGGGGTGGCAAGGAGGTAGGTAACTGCGGTTCCTTCCCATGAGCATGAGTCATCTGATCGGATGATGATGATGGTAGCGTCGACATCCCTACAGGTAAGTTGTGTATGCGCGCGTATGAGTGAATGAGGTAAAGAGATAAGATAACGAGAGACTAAGCAAAATATATATGCAGTGCGTATAATTATAACTAATGGGTCGTTGCGGTTATAGTCTAGTATGCATGCAGTTTCTAGTTCGCTATAACCAATGGCTCTGATACCAATCTGTCACCCCTCAAAATCCACTAACGGAGTTTTACCGTCAGAGGGTGTGAACTAACAGGATCGGAATCATTAGTTACAATCAAACCATAAATAAAGTTTTCAAAACACGAAAACATTTAAGTGTAAATAAGTGCGGAAGCGTAAAACCATAAGCCAAGCATTGCGTCACGCAGGACGACTTAAAACCCAATAACAATAGTTTAAAACAAGTTTGCATAAACAGTAACGTTCAAATTAATGCATGATCCTACACCGCGCGCCCGCCTCGGCTACCTGAGAATAACATAATAAAAGTGTCAACACGAGGTTGGTGAGTTCACAAGTTTATATAAAATAAAGCATTTAGCGTTTTGCGTTTTGCGTTACCAGATAGTGTTAAATCAATTATATATCTATAGGTAGCTAGCCTATAAAGCAAGTATTACTAAGTGTTCGACACCGAAGCTGACTGTTTATCATGTGCCTTGCCACCAGGTCTATCCCGACCATGGTAATGTGTTTAGCCAAGATTACACCCACTCGACCTCCAGTCGAGCTTAGCGTTGGGTGGGGTTTGTCAAACCCAGTAGTACTACTCAACAATGACTCGCTATTTTCCAATACTAAACGGTTCGATGTGTGAAGGACTTCAATTATTTCGTTTGCCACATAGCCTTTACAAGTGATATATAATTTCATAACAAAATCTAAAAGCGTTTCGGAGTATGTTATCTCCCCCAAATGAAAAGCGTTTAAAAAGTTTAAAAGGGGAAAGTGAAACTCACTATTTGCGAAGAATTCCAAAAACAAGTCACCCAAGTGATGCGCGTCACAGAAAAACTCTCGCTAGCGTTCTAAAACAACAAGGAGATTTTCTAAGTGTCGGAACTATTATCGAGTCTCTAGACTCGGCACATAATACCTATGCACAAGATACGTTTCGTGTTTCGTTTGTGAATCGTGTGTGTCTCAACAAGCACATTAGTGATACGTTACGTGTGTGAACAACTATTTACGTGTCAAGTGTTAATGGTGTACATTACTAGCAATTATTCCCCGCAAGGGCAATTTGGTCAAAACACAACAATTATCTAGCAATTAGCACGTTTCATGTATTTTCATAAAGTTTAGCAGCTAGTTTCATCAAGACAGAATTCTACTTGAAAGATTATTCTATCCAACAGATCATAGCATCTCAATTAATTTACCAAAAATCGTCACAAAAGCATACATGAGTTAGGTTTCCAGAACATATTTTATTGTATTTTTATTCTACATAGTTTACTCATAATGATCAAAACATTACAACAACTCACAACAGTCAAATTCATGCGCAACAGAATGTTATTTGTTATCCCCGTTAAATGAAAAATCCAATTAATCCAAGACCAATTGGGTTAGGTTCTTAACTCAACAAGTTAACTTCCAGGAGTAGAACCAACCCATTTGGTCTTGTAGTTCATCAGTTATGCTAATTACAAAACAACTTAACAGCAGGTCTCACAACTCAGATTTGCACTTCAGTTTTGTAAAATCATAAAGATTAACTTTTACTCGTCCAAAAATTACAAACTTAGACTTTATAGAAACTAGACTCATTATAGTACCCTGTAGTGTTAACAACCTCAGAAAATTTCCATATTAACAATTAGTTACAGTTGTCTAAACATAACTTACAATCTGTCCAGTACCAGTTTTGACCTTTAATCATATTTAAATCGTTTGAGTAACCAAAACACCTCCAAATTAGGCGTGGTTGGACTTTCTGAAAACTAGACTCAGAGTACTACCTTGTAGACTCATAATTAGCTCAGTTTTCTTATATATTCAACAAGTTACATGTCGTTCAAGTTTAACAATCACTGCTGTCAAAACTCAGCAAGCACAAACAATCGTCTAACACGCATCCTAAGCATACGACATATCTCAAAACATGTAACGAGCATAATAAATCACAAAAATCAGTAGTAACCCTCTAGGGTTTACAAACCATCAATGATTCAATAATCTTTCACCGTTCAAAATCACATATGATCATCAATATCAATAACTAACACATAATCAATCATCATCTAATAAAAATTACACATGCAAACACTAAATACATGATTTACAAAGTTAGGGTTTCATGTTTATACCTTAAAAACGCAGAAACAACCAAGGGAAACGTGAGAGATGCTTAGAAACGAGTGTAGGATGCTCCGATTATGAAGAACAAGATCAAAACAAGGTGATATGTGTGTGTGTGTGGGCTGCCGATCGCAAGGGAGAAGGGGGGGGGGCTGCCGTCGGGTAGAGAGAGAGAGAGGGAAGAGAGTTAGGGTTTAATATTATTATTAACAATAACATGTTACACATAGGTCCCTCAACTCTTTAGTATTACTTTTCTAGCTTAAATTAACTCGTTTGCATCTTGAGTTAGCGTTTTATACCATGTTATCACATAAAACATAAGTCTAATACATAATTATCACATAATTATTGTTTTGATGTTTTTCGTTTATTCACCAATGGTTTGCGTCAACTCGTTTGCGTTTCGGTGCAATCCCGAAAGACTACACATGTAGTGATTGTCAAGCGTCATTTAAAACCTTAGTTTAAATGTAATGAGATGTGCGTTATAGATCCAGTGATCTTAAGTTTGAATTGACGGAGTTTGGGTTAACGGAGTTAACCTGAAATTGACGAGGACTACACATGTATATTGACTACACATGTATATTGACTGCAGCAGAACACGCGGCGGCCGCTCTAGCCGCACATGTTCAGAATCAAGCTGGAGGTCCGACTGGAACGTGTACTTTCAAGAACTACCTGGATTGCAAGCCCAATTCGTTTAAGGGCACGGAGGGAGCTATAGGTTTCCTGCGTTGGGCTGAGAAGGCCGAATCAGCATTTGAGATGTGTAATTGTCCACCTGCCAGTAGGGTCAAATTTGCTGCTGGAACACTGGAAGATTCTGCTCTTACTTGGTGGAACTCAAATGTGCAAATTCTTGGATTAGAATTGGCGAACGCTATGAACTGGGAGGAGTTCAAGAATATGATGCGGGAAGAGTATTGTCCTAGAGAGGAGATTGCAAAGTTGGAATCCGAGTTTTGGTCGTTGAAGATGGTGGGTTCCGAAATTAAAGCCTACACCACCCGTTCTCACGAGTTAGCTGTGATATGTCCACGGATGGTAGACCCGCCGAGTAAGAGGATCGAGATGTATATTGATGTTTTTCGTTTATTCACCAATGGTTTGCGTCAACTCGTTTGCGTTTCGGTGCAATCCCGAAAGACTACACATGTAGTGATTGTCAAGCGTCATTTAAAACCTTAGTTTAAATGTAATGAGATGTGCGTTATAGATCCAGTGATCTTAAGTTTGAATTGACGGAGTTTGAGTTAACGGAGTTAACCTGAAATTGACGAGGACTACACATGTATATTGACTACACATGTATATTGACTGCAGCAGAACACGCGGCGGCCGCTCTAGCCGCACATGTTCAGAATCAAGCTGGAGGTCCGACTGGAACGTGTACTTTCAAGAACTACCTGGATTGCAAGCCCAATTCGTTTAAGGGCACGGAGGGAGCTATAGGTTTCCTGCGTTGGGCTGAGAAGGCCGAATCAGCATTTGAGATGTGTAATTGTCCACCTGCCAGTAGGGTCAAATTTGCTGCTGGAACACTGGAAGATTCTGCTCTTACTTGGTGGAACTCAAATGTGCAAATTCTTGGATTAGAATTGGCGAACGCTATGAACTGGGAGGAGTTCAAGAATATGATGCGGGAAAAGTATTGTCCTAGAGAGGAGATTGCAAAGTTGGAATCCGAGTTTTGGTCGTTGAAGATGGTGGGTTCTGAAATTAAAGCCTACACCACCCGTTCTCACGAGTTAGCTGTGATGTGTCCACGGATGGTAGACCCGCCGAGTAAGAGGATCGAGATGTATATTGATGTTTTTCGTTTATTCACCAATGGTTTGCGTCAACTCGTTTGCGTTTCGGTGCAATCCCGAAAGACTACACATGTAGTGATTGTCAAGCGTCATTTAAAACCTTAGTTTAAATGTAATGAGATGTGCGTTATAGATCCAGTGATCTTAAGTTTGAATTGACGGAGTTTGAGTTAACGGAGTTAACCTGAAATTGACGAGTGTCACAACAACAGCTAAAGCCATGTATGATGCTTTGTTGGAATTGTTTGAAGGTAATATAGAACTGAAGAATATCAAGAAAGAAAGGCTGAAGCAACAACTTGACCAATTCAAGTATAAATATGGTGAAAGACTACATTATATCTTGGAAAGATTCCTGACTATTGTTAATGAAATCAGGACAACTGATTATGTTGTCACTGATTCTGATTTAAATACAAAATTGCTTTCATCTTTTCAAAAGAATGGTATACTGCAAGCAAGTTCAAAAGGCAGAAACCAAACTTTGCATAACGTAAGTTGGATGATGTGATTTGTTTCCTTCAAGCAGCAAAGATTAAAATGATTGAAAAATAAATGATCAATGAAGATAAACCCTGTTTTCAAGTGACCAATTCACTCATTGCACATATGGGGAACTTATCCACCAAGAATCAACAACAAATTCCCATTATTGAAGAACCTATTGAGAATGTTGTTGATACCCCAAGAAGCTTTGTTGCTGGCAGTTCATACAGTCGAGTTGGACAATCAAGATTCAAAGCCCAATTGATTGATGACAATGACTCATCATCTATGGCCAGTGGGAATGCACCATATGGTGGTAATGTTGGTCATGGAAATGAATATCAAGCATTGTTCTCTATGTTCACTGATTCTTAAAATGCTTTTGTTGCCAAGAACATGATCCACACTAGTGTTGTTCAAGATGATCTTGAGCAAATTGATGTTGATGACCTAGAGGACATGTATCTAAAATGGCAAGCTGCAATATTGGCACTGAGAAGCAAGAGATTGTACAACAGGACTGGAAGATCATTGGTTTCCGGACCAAATGATAGAATTGGATTTGATAAATCAAAAGCTATCTGCTACAATTGTCAGTCACCTGGTCACTTTGCTAGAGAATGCAATCAACCCAGGCAATTTAACAACAATCAAGGTCAGCAGTACCAGCCCAGAATTCAAAACCAATATTAGAATCAAAACCAGCAAGGCCAACAAAGAAACTTTAACAACAACTTCAAAAACAACTTCAACAACAACTTCAACAACCACAATGCACAGAACCATCAGCAAGTTGTTCCTCATAACCAGAATTATCAAAGAAACAACAATCAGAACCCTCCACAAGCTCCTCAAACAATAGAAATAATGTCAACAATCAACCCAGAAACCAAGGAAATGTTGCATTGGCTGCTCATTAACAAGATGGAGAATTTTATTAGAGCAATCATGCTGAAGATATAAGTAAAGCCAATGTTCCACTTATGGCTCAAGTGGAAAATGAAGCTGGATCTTCTTCAACTCAGGTACATTCAAAACTTTCAAAGCTTGAATTACTTGAATTGAATGAATCTTTAAGAATAACTATTGGAAAATTGGAAAGTGAATGTTTTAGAAAGAAAAGTATGATTAATGTGTATGAATCAAGTGATTTGACCTATGAAGAGAGGATCAAAACTCTTGAGCAAGACTACATGGATAGTTATAGAAAACAGTCTAGTTATGTGACTGAGATTGATGGGTTGAAGAAGATGGTTATTGAAGAGAAAGAGAAGAATACCACACTTTAGGTTGAAAATGAATTCCTGAAAAATCTAGTTTCAATTGGAAATATCTGTGGAGAGCTTAACAAAATCAAAGAAGAAGACAAATACAAGGAATTTCCTCCACCTTTCAATGACAACAATTCATAGAAGATTGAAAAAGAAAAGGGAAATGCATATCTTAACCAGTTTAGAGATGTGTTCAAAGATAAGGAAGAATTTCTTGAAAATTACAAGTTGGTGGAAGTTAATGAAAACGGAGAATTTGTAATAAAAGAGGAAGTGAAAGAAGAGAAGAATGTAGGTATTCAAGTCTCAGAGGATGACTTTGATGAAGATTACTTGAATATAGATGACTTGATTGAGTCAAGTGATCATTACTCAGTTGAAAGTGGTTCAAAAGATGAAAGAAGTGGCAAGTCAAGTCCGCCAAGCATAATTCGATTACTACCAAAAATCACAACCAAAATGAGAAAACACCATGAACAAATGAGAAGAGAACATGTGTCATTTGACATATGTGAATGATCAAAGGGATCAAAGGTTAATTACAATGTTGTTAAGCCACTAAGTAAAGAAGTTATGAAGAAGAAAAAGGGTAATGACAAGAAGAAGAAACAAGAAACTATTACAAGTGAGCAGTTTATTCCAATTTACCCTGTATTTTCAAGTCAAGAATTGTTTGATGTTGGTGAAGTTGAAACAATGGAAGAGTATGAAATAAGACAAGCAAGGTTCGGAGCAAGTATTAATGATGAGCCAATAAACCTAGAAAGAATAAAATTTGTCAAAAGATCAGTTGATAGGCAAGAAATCAAAATTGAAGAATTTGTGTCATTCTCAATTGACTTTGATGGTCTCAAAATTCAGAGAACAATTAGTATTGATCCCCCAAAACCAAGTGAGAGATTCAAGAAAGGGAAGACAAATGAAAGTTTTAAGGGAAAAGTCTGGTGTAAGAAGTGTGATGAATATGGACACCACACAGACTCTTTCCATGAAAGATTCACATTTAAACCAATTGATGTTCCAAATTCCATCAAGTTTGGACAAGATTTTTGTCTCTACAAAATGAAGTATGATAAAAGCTTGGGTAAAGGCAAGAAGTCTGTTGATCATGTTTAAAGCAATGTTAAAGACAAGGGAAAGAAGAAAGCTGAAACAATTGATAAGGAAGTCAAGAAGAGTGTTGTTCAACCAGAAAAGAAGAAGTCTTCAATGAACAAACAACCTATCAGAATTGTCCCTAACAAAGACTCCGAATCTGTGAAGTCTGATGAGTCTGATAAGTCACCAAGAAAAGAAAACAATGAAAAACCAGGTGTGTACACAAAGAAGAAGACAAGGGAGCTTAATTGTGATGAGAAATTTTTCTTGAAGCATGGTTATAAACCACGAGGGTTTCTTTCGAATCCAAGGAGTGAGATTCAAATGTCAAGTGAGACACATGTGAGGGAGGTTTCTCATGCATTTGACCCGAATTCACGGGTATGGGTCTCACCAAATCCATATATTCCTTAAACGGGTTATAACATCTCATTAAATTAAAACTTAATCTCACCAAATATTTGATGTAAAAATCCTATAAAATAGGGATATATTAAAAATTAATATATGATTTTTTTTTAAATATATTATTATAAATAAAAAACAATTTTATAGTAAAAAAATGAACGGATCTTGGGTCTCACCAAACTCATATAACTTTTAAATTGGGTTATAACATCTCATTAACTTGTGGAACCTTTTATCATCAAACCATAAGTATATTCTTAACTTACATACAATAAATAAAATTAAAATTCAAAAAATATATAAATACTAAAAACGAGACATTATGTGGTTCAATAATGCAAGAGTATTGTCCCATATGTCACTCTTGTGAAGTTCTCTATGAGGACCCTAAACCTATTCCCAACTCAAATGCAACAACTATCACTGTTACTGATGATTTGCAAGATGATGATGCTTCTATTTCATCATCTAACTAATTAATTCTATTTGATTTATGCAGGAACAATCCACACCTATCAATGATATATGGTACATAGACAGTGGATGTTCCAAGCGTATGACATGTGACAAGAGGTCTCTAGTCAACTATGAAGAAAAATTTGAAAGCCCTGTTGCATTTGGAACCGATTAAAATGGAGGGAAGATAGTGGGTAAAGGTATTCTGACTAACGGCAAGGTTTCATTTGATAATGTCTTTTATGTGGAAGGATTTCAATATAACCTTTTGAGCATCTCTCAACTGTGTGATAAGGGTTATAAGGTTGGATTTGATGATTCTCATTGTTTCATCCTCAAACTTGAATATGTGATTCCTCCAGATATGATTATGATGATGGCTCCTAGGAATGGTAATCTGTATGAATTGAGGATGAAGGATGCAGTTTCTAGGGGTGGAACTTGTTTTGTATCTAAAGCCACTGAAAATAAGACCAAATTGTGACACAGAAAGGTTTGTCATGTTAATATAATGAACATGAACAAACTTGTTAAGGGTGAGCATGGAATTGGTTTACCTACAAGAGAGTTCAAGCTAGATGACAAATGCATTTCATGTCAAAAGGGTAAGCAGCATAAGTCCACACACAAAGAAAAACTTGTGAATTCAATTGACAACATACTAGAATTGCTTCACATGGATCATTTTGGTCCTGTGAGTGTTCCTAGTATAGGAAAGAAGAGGTATTGCTTGATGATAATTGATGACTTTTCAAGATACACATGGGCTTATTTTCTAAATACCAAAGATGAGGTTGCTGAACTTATCAAAAACTGTGTGACAAGGATTGAGAATCAGTTGGATGTAAAGGTAAAGGTTATGAGAAGTGACAATGGAACTGAGTTCAAAAATGGGGTAATGAATGAGTTTTACAATGCAAAAGGAATGACTTAACAATTCAGTTCCCCTAGAACTCCTAAACAAAATGGTGTAGCTGAAAGAAGAAACATAACACTCATTGAAGCTACAAGGACCATGTTAGCAGAAGTTTTTCTACCTGTTACTTTTTGGGCAGAAGCCATCAATACAGCCTGCTATGTTCAGAATGGGGTCCTACTAAACAAAAGTCAAGACAGACTCCATATTAAATCTTGTACAAAAGAAAGCCTTACATCAATTTTCTCAAACCTTTTGGTTGCAAGTGCTCACTTTTGAATACCATTGACTATCTCAACAAGTTTCAATCAAAATCGTTGGAGTGTTTCTTTGTTGGATATTCAACACACTCAAAAGCATATAGAGTATATGTTAATGATCATTCGAGTGTTATTGGGTCCTCTGATATGATATTCAATGAAAATCAGTTTAATACTGTGGATGGGCATATTGGCTATTTGACCTTGAGAAATTAATCAAGTCTTTCAAGATTTATCCTGAAGATTTTGATGAAACTCTTTACAAGACAAGTGTCCAAGTGGAAAATTCTGAAAAGAAATTTTATTTGGACAAACTGTGGTCCAAGGTTGTTGGTAAAAGGACTGAATATAAATTAATTAAGGATACCTCAAATGCTGAAAATGAACAAGTTCAAGATCAAAATCAAGAACATGTTATTCAAGACAATCAATATGTTCAGTATGATCATGCACTGAATGAGGAAGATCCTAGCAATCAACAAGAATAGAGTCAAGAACAGGCAAATAGAGAAGCAAGATTTAGAACTTTTTTTCAAAACTTGAACATTAGAAATAATGTTGCATCTTCTTCACAACAGTTTACTAAAGAAGCTCCTGAATTCCATGATGTAGCTACAGAATTGATCATTGATGAACCTGATCTCGATGATACAAATCTTGACTCAAATATGTCTACTGATGTGGTAGTGCAAACTTCTTTTGTTAAGATAAATCATCCACCTGAAAAAATCATTGGAGACATCAATGAAAGAGTAACCAGAAGTGCATCGGAATCTACAAACATCTGTTTGTACTCCTGCTTTCTATCCTAAGTTCAACCAAGAACATTGTTCAAGCTTTAAAAGACAATAGTTGGGTAGAAGAAATGCAAGAGGAGTTGGCTCAATTCAGGGATTTGCAAGTGTGGGAACTTGTAGACAAGCCAAGAGGAAAGTATGCTATTGGAACTAAGTGGGTTTTTAGGAACAAGGGAGGTGAGAGAGGCATTGCTATAAATAACAAGGCCAGACTAGTTGCACTAGGCTGCCACAAGAGGAAGTAATTAACATTGAAGAAGTTTTTACACCAGTGCCAAGGCTAGAAGCAATCAAAATTTTTCTAGCCTATGTTGCTTCTAAAAATATTAAAGTGTTTCAATTGGATGTTAAAAATGCATTTCTTAATGGGATGATTGAAGAGGAGGTGTATGTGGCTCAACCTCGAGGCTTTGAGGACCCTGATTTTCCAAATAGAGTCTATAAACTGAACAAACCTCTATATGGTTTATATCAAGCTCCAAGGGCTTGGTATGATGAGTAATCAAATCACTTGCTTGTTAATGGCTTTCAAAGGGGAGCCATTGACAAGACCCTATTCTACAAAACAAAAGGAAGAGATTTACTCCTTCTACAAGTTCATGTAGGTGACATCATCTTTGGATCAATCAATGAACAAATGTGCCTTGAATTTGAAGAAGTCATGAAATCCAAATACTGTATGAGCTCCATGGGTGAAATGAATTTCTCTCAGGGTCTGCAAGTTCAACAAAAGAAGGATGGCATATTCATTTGCCAGTCAAAGTATGTGCAGAACATTCTAAACAAGTTCAAGTGTCAAGATCTAAAGACTGCTTCAACTCCAATGGACACACATAAAAAGATAATTGCTGATGAAAAAGCGGAGTCTATTGATGAGCATGAGTATAGAGAACATATTGGTTCACTAATGTATCTGACTGCTTCTAGATCATATATTATATTTGTTGTATGTGTATGTGCAAGATTCCAGTTAAATCCTAAGATGTCTTATATCACTGCTGTCAAGGGGATCTTTAGATACTTGAAAGGAAAACTTGATCTAGGAATATGGTATCCAAAGAACCATTCCTTTGATCTAATTGCTTATATTGACAGTGATTATGATGGATTCAACATGAGTAGAAAGTCAACATCTAGTGGATGTCAATTTTTGGGTGACAGGCTAGTGTCTTGGTAGTGCAAGAAGCAAACTACAATGTCCATCTCAACTGCTGAAGCTGAGTACATTCTTGCATCTACCTTCTATGCACAAGTTCTTTGGATTCATAACCAATTGTTGGATTATGGTTTCAATTTCTTGAACACCCCTATTTTCATTGATAATACTGTTGCACTGATTATTGTAAGAAATCCAGTTCAACACTCTTAAGACCAAGTACATTGAAATCAGACATCATTTCATTAGAGATTGTAATGAGAAAGGTTTGATTGAAATAAAAAGAGTTGACACTAGTGACAATTTGGCTGACCTATTCACCAAGTCACTAGATAAAACCAAATTCAACTTTCTCTTGAAAGCATTGGGCATGATCAACTCTGCTGAGGTCTGATTAATGATGTGTGCTCTTGTGCTAACTGATTATCTTTAAATTGTCTTGAGAGTGAAAGTAGTGATTATGTGCATGTTTAACTGATTTGTGCTCTTTTAATGATTATTCGTGTGACTTATGTGTTTAAGATGCTTAAGTTGCTTAAAATCAATAAATGTGTGTGATATCAGGATAAGTATTTGAAATGGTCTATTTTGTGTGTGCTTATCTATTGTTTTAATTATGTGAATAATCTGATATGATAAAGTGGTTAGGATAGGATAGGCTTTGCATAATTTGTGTGGAGTCTGCTTGTTTTGATTGTATATTTCATGTTATGATTGTTTTTTATTACGTTACTTACTGTTTGTGTCAAATTATGTCTTTGTGGAATTGCATGCTCAAATGAAAAGTTTTTCAAGAAAATATTACTCAAAACATTTTTAACAAAAATAGAGCAAGTTGAAATGGTGTTGAGACATGATAAGATTATTCAGTTCAAGCTTTGTAGAAGCTTAAATGGTTGTAAATGGAAATTGATCCAACCTTTTCGAAAATGATAGTACATTGGTTATTTATGCTAATCATATGGATTTAATAGGCTAAAAAGACAATTAGTACTGTCATTGATATGTATGGTTGCTTTCCATGATGTGTAAAATCTAAGTTGATATAAACATAACGAATATGGTAATATTAATGTGGAGATACATTGTTGTTTATGCATGTTTCAAGATAAATCTCTCCGGATGATAGGCAAGAAAGTAACTACCCAGTCATACAGCCTGTTGGTATTTGGTCACCAAAATGATTCATTTTATACATATGAAAAAGAACAAATGTGAACTACGTTTATTTTTATCAACCAAAAGTTCAGATGTTCACAAATTTTATAAAAATGCAAACATGAGGGTTAATACTAGAACTACAGGGGTGGGGGGAATAATATAGAGTCCTTTAAACATTCCGAATGAAAGGCCAGTAAGTCTGACTTGCGTGGCATGTAAGTCCAACGTTCAACCTCAATAATGTTTGAAGTTTTGAAATAAAAATTTTAAATCAATTTAACTGTTCTGTCAAAAAAAAATACTTTTGACCAAATATCAGGGGGTTGAAGTCAAATTGGGGTGATCTGGGGAAAGCCAAATAAGCCTTGAGAAGAAATACGAGACATCATATTACACTTAGTGTTGTCCATTTTTGAATTATGCTAAACAATTGAACATTAAATCATATATCCAATAAGCAATGAAAATCATGGTAAGTCTAGACCTGTTGTTAACCTGTCTGATATGTCACAATAATGTTGAGAATGAAGTATTGAGAGGCAACTTAACCAATATGATCCTATGTTGAGATCTTTTCAGATAGGAAAGGAAATGAAGTGAAATATAACTGAAATTTGATCTCTTAATGCACCATTTGCTCTTAAACAATGAATTTTAATGATAAAACTGTGTGAGAAATGGTTTATGGCAAAAAGAGTTGCATTTTAACCTTGAAAAAGTCGAAAAAGTCTGAATCTGTCAATACTAGAAAGCTTAAATGAATTTCAAACTTTCTAGCACACTTAGTTAGTTTACAGGTTGTTTAAACTCATTCTAACAAGCATGTGAATATGTTGATTCTAGCAAGCTTTGATGATTTCTGAACTATTCCAGCAAACTTAGTTGTTTTATAGGATGTTTAGGTCATTCTAGCAAGCTTTACATTTGAATATGTTTTTACTAGCAAGCTTTAATATTCTTGGACTATTCTAGCAAACTTAGCTATTTTGATTGAATGCTTAAGATATTCTAGCAAGCTTAATGATTATTTTTATTTAAATGAATTATTCATGTATTTTCGGGTAGGCTTTGATAAATTAATGCTTTCGAGTAAACTTAGATGTTTAGAAAGTTAGGAGTGTCTAGCACACTTGATGATTATGTGATACATGTCTGATTATGTTTTACATGTCTATTTTGAGTAAGCTTTGTTGTTTTATTTAAAATTTAGATTTGTCTAGCGTACTTCATAGATTTTTGTGTTATTTTCAGAAATTACAAGAGTTGACTAGCAAATTTATGCTTAGAGCACACTTGTAAAATGTTAATTCATTCCAAGTGTTCTCCTAGCATACTTGTAAACTTCAAAAAATTCCCAGCAAACTTCACTTTTCGGGTACACTTTGTGTTTAGAGCATACTTTATATATTAAATGATAAATAAGTCTTCTCTAGCACACTTTGCACTCTTAAAGTATTTTCGGGCACACTTTTGTTTTAAAGTGTACTAGAATGATTATTTGTTAATTTTAGAAGTTTTTCGGGTAAGGTTTGCAATATTCAGATATTTTAGCAAGGTTAACAATTAGAAATATACCTAAGTTATTATTTGGGATTCTTTATTAATTCCTAGCAAGGTTGCCTATTTGATGTCTTATACTTGATTATTTTACTTGTGATTTATTTCTTGAGTAGTCTTGTATATTCGAGTAAGCTTCCTTGATGTTATCCACTTAGTGTTATTTTTAATTACTTTATATATCTAAACAATTCTAGAACGATCAAGCTTTGCAAATGGACATTACCTAGCAAGCTTTGAAAAATAAATTTTCCTAGCAATCTCTTAATACAGGAAACCTTATCGAGTAAGCTTTATGCTGTTATATTTAAAAATTGAAATTTTGGCACTATTCATGAGCAAAACGACAAAATGCATTTAAAACCCACCTACAAAAAGGTATAAAAGATGGACTTAGAGAAATTTTCACATTTTATTTCTCTCCCTTCCCAGTTTTGCATTATTATCGCTACTCTTGTTCCAGAATCCCAAACATTTAGCTAAATCCCTACCCTAAATTGACCATCCCTCAAACTCCAACTCGGTAAGCATCAATTGATGATTTTCGGACACTGATTATATGGAATTGGGCAGTTGATTTTCATCTTAACTAACTTCATTGTTTTAATGTGTAGGTTAACAATTTGTCGAAGAACAGGTTCATAAATAAAATCTTTCTTTTCTTCTTCATATTGTTACTTTTTACATCTCAAAGTTATGAACTATATATAATAATTTCTACTTTGAAAATGTTTGTGTTTGTGTATGTACAGAGATGGCGGTTGTTCCAACATATCCGTTAGAGAAGAAACACAATATATGTGATCTTCTTCAAGTAACTGACGATAACTGACCAGTAGAACCGATGATCCGGTGGTTACAACAATCGAATATCCGTTTTGCCCTAACGGAGAGTCTAGTCTTCTACAGGAATCATCCGTTGGACTTCTGGTACTCTGCCGAATTACACAATGATCCAGGAGGTAAGCGGATAGAGGCTACAGTGGCACACCATGAGATTATAAGAATGGAACAACTTATATGGGCAAGCCTGTAACTACAAGATAATGTGCAGAACCCAATACACTTCAAAACTGATCACTTGTTATAGATATTCCAAGAAACGATGGGATATCAGGGTGACGTCCATGAGGGACAACTCAAAAGGGGAATGTTCCCTAATGTGTACCATTTCATGATACACCACATCGTGCAAGGGCTTGGACAGAGGAAAGGGTCATGGACTTTGATGAGTCGTGATCTTGCTAATGCCACAGTGGTTGTCATCTTCAGACATCCATTCAACTTTTCAAAGATGATATTTGAAGGCTTAGCTGCAAACTTGCAGAAGGAAGACAAAGATAAATTCTTCGTTTATCCAAGATTTCTACAGATCATTTTCATTCAAGTGTCACCTGATTTTCTAACTATTGGAACAACACATATTTTGCAAGATCCTAATGTCTATAAGAGGATAGCAAAGTTGGCATCAACAAGCCGATTCAACTCTGATGTAGAGTTTGATCTTTTGCCATGGCTTGGGAACAAGAATTTGGCTATCATGCATGTTCCAGACATAAGTTCTGAGGAGGAAGACAGTAAAAGTGATGGTGAATTTGATGATGACTCTGATGATGGTAATGATGGAAGTGCTGGAGGAGATGGAGGACTTGAAGGAAATTCGATTGATGATGAGGTTGTTGATGCCGAAGCACAGGGGGAGATTTTGAACCAACACTTACCTACACCACCAGCCTCACCCAATAGCCCGCCCCAACAACAAATCCCATCCCCACCACAAGAAAATGGATCTTTTATCCCATCCCCACCCATACAAACCCAATCACCACCAAGCCAAACCCAAAGCCCACCCCTAATCCAAAACCAAGACCAAACCCAACCACAAACCCAAAGCCTACCCTTAACGCAAATCCCAAACCAACCTATTATCCAAACCCAAGACCTACCCTTCCATGAACCATATATTCCAGAACACATCCCAGCATATCTAATAAACCAGCCTAACACACCCTACCAATGCCCTACCCAAACCCAAACCACTGACCAACCAACATTTGAAATCACCCATACCTTCACACCCATAATCCAAACTGTTAACCCGTTACCCTCCACAAGCACAATGTCATTGAAAGCCCACCACATGAACCTACCCAACCCCAAACAACAATCACTGACCCATTTTCAGATACACCTTTCCGATCCCCTTCCCCTGGTGCTTCGTTGTTTAGCAGATACATGGATGTGGCGATCGAGAACACTGGTTTGGAAATGAGGAATGCTGAATTGACAAAAGAAAATGAAGATTTGAAATCACAGTTGGCACAGGCACAACTTGTTGGGTCCCGGATTAACAATCAATAACAATTAACAGATCTCAGATCTGTGAATATCCGATTAGAACATCTAAGGATCTAGCTCATAATTAACCTTAATTTAATGTTATGTATGTGTATATATTATCAATATATTAGATTAATAATGTTAAGGTGAAGCTTGAGAGAGAGCAATTACTCAAAAACTCTTTTTCTCAACTCTTTAAAACTAAACTATACATTAAAGTGAAAAGTAGTTAACTATATATAAAAGGTGATCTTGTTCGCTAACATTCCCTAGCGAACTAGCTTCCCCTTCGTTACATAAATTGAAATAACGAACCACCCCCTGATTCGTTAACATCCCCTAACGAATCAGGAGGGAATACATTATAATGTCTTAGTTCGATAACATCCCTAGCGAACTAGACTTAACCTTAACGAACTAGTTAATAATTAACATTAAATATTACATTAATTAATAAATAAAACATTAACGATAAATACAAACACTCTAGACGCAAAACCGTGCACTAACAGACACCCCCTCGTCTTGAGCTCTTTGTCTTTAACTTATTTGAAGCGCTTGGACTGCCAGTCTCTGCAACTATGAATTCCATGTTCATGACACACACAAACGACTCGTTGGAATTGCATAGCCAGGTCGTAATCTTCTTGGCGATCGATCAAAATCTGCTTCCTATATAGCACATCATTGTCTGTCTCTGATAAAGTAACCAACCACATCGGGTCGATTATCTTGATGAGCTCGGTCTGCAGTCCTTAACCACGAACAACAACGGCCTCGCCAGTACGATAGTCATAGTACCAACGGTTGAAAGACAGATAAATATCTTGAGGCATTGTCTTCACAGAAACCTTTTTCATCGTCTTTGGCGGCTTCACTTTCAAGACAAGTTTCTTCCAGCCGGTCCTTGGATCAATCTCGTCAATGCGCTTACGTCTTGGGACCTGGGGCTTGAAGAATTTGAAACCATGATTGACCTCGAATAGTAAGTGTTGATGAAACCACTCAGCCATTCGGTAACCCCCACGATTGATAAATGGACGTCTCGCGAGGGTACGTACATCCCAACGCGGTAGAGTTAAAACATCCATTATCCTCTCGTAATACTGGACACCCTTTTCCTACTTGACTATACATACTTTAAGGTCAGAATCATAAGCCCATGAAACAATATCACCGTGTACCTTTTAAACAGTATTGAAGGTAGTCACCTGATTAGCCTCAACCCAAGAAGCAGCAGTATCTTTTCTTTCTTGATCCACATAACGATAAGCACTGATAATTTTACCCACTTTATGACGTTTGAACCATCTTTCTACGTCCTCATCAGTCACTTCTTTGAGTGAGGATACTGTTCGCTGCACAACCTTTTCCAATTCATCCTCAGTCTCTTTAATTACTTCTTCATGAAATACCGGAGCACCTTGATCAACGTTTGCGTGTTGATACGTCCAGGTACTCTTCAGCTATCACATCCTCCATCTCAATCTCTTCATCCTCATAAACAAAATCCGTATTCATAAACAACGGATCAACTTCCAATTCCTCCTCAGTTATCACTTCGACATCAGGCTCAGTCTCTAAAGTAGTCAACTGATTGTCATTCAGCCCAAGCAGAATCGAAATCTGCTCCCGTGTCAAGGATCTAACCACAAACTCACCAACCTCTATCTCATCTCTGTTTACCACACTACGAACCACCCCTGATCCATCAACAAATATCACTGTGTTAGCTGCAATCATTTCAATTGGCTTGGCAGCTGTTGGATCTTGATAAATAATTATCTGCTTGATCGAATCATCACCGCCACTAACACCTGCACCAGAGGATGAACCATGCGATTGTTTAGGCTCACCTCCTGCATCAGATTCGTCAGGATCATCATCGTCATTCTTAAGTTTCTTGAGGGCATCTTCTTTACAAGTTAATTGTAAAATCAACTCTTCTTGTTCCTTTAATTTCACCCCCTGTGACTCAACAATCGTACGCAACGACTTAGTCTCCTTCTGACAGAAAGAAATATAACTCATCATTCGTCGTTGATTCTCCATGAGTCGTTCTTGAGTTTGAAGATCAGCTGCCATTTGATTTTCATATAGATGTAGCAGGTTTAGCAGCATTTCAGTTTGACGACCTGGTGGCAAGTTGTATACGGATGGATGAACAGGTTGAACAGGTCCTTGAGGCCGAGTGATTCTCATGAATGAGACATCACTAGGCGGATGTGGAGGAAGAGTAGTTGTTGGCGGAGGAGGAGGTATCATTGATGTAGTAGAAGATACTGTAGACAATACAGCAGGAGGCCTCGGTATCTCGGTTAACGTCATTTGAGGAATAAGACCGAGCCTCTCATGTGACACCAACGTCGTCGTTAAAGTAAGCATCGGAATGCTAGTAGTTAGCGGCACCGCCGAGCTTTGAGGAGTTGATTGACGTGGTGGTGGGGTTCCAATGATTACCCCAGCCCCAGCAGACACACGGGGCTTCTTTGATGGTTCACCAGTAGCTACAGCTTTACCCTTTCTTTTTCTTTCCAGCTGAGCTTTCGTGGTGGCTGCTAGAGCAGCATCGACTGCATCTTGTTGTTCTTTAAGAGTTCGTTCACCAGCTCCACCAGCACCATCATTCCCATCATTATTACCATCATCATCTCCACCATCATTGTTCCCACCTTCTCCCCCTTCACGCTCGGAATCCGAATCATCGTGGATCCAGCGCTCATTAGGAGGACATACATAATCCGGATTGATTATATGACCAATCATCCGTTTGTCCTGTGGCTTTTCCTTTCTATAAATTAACATACGATGTACCGTTTCAGCTTTCATATGTTCCATATCAAGAACATCGTTCACCAACGTTCGATCAATCACCAAATTCGGAATCAAATCCTGAATAATTAGCTGTAAAAAGCGAGGGTACATCAAGAACTTCTTTGACTGTAGAGTTTGCTGAACCTGCTCTTTCAGATGATCAAAGATGAGTTCTAAGTAGTTGAAGGGCTTGTTCAGGATTAGAGCAACAAACGCCAACTGCAAACTTAGTCTACACTCATCAAACCCACCGCGACGTCCACTCATACAATGAAGTAGAACATGCAACAGATATTTGTATGGTGGACACAACCCATTCTTGTTCAGCATAGATTTACGAATATCACCACCATAGTTCAAGCGTGTGAATAAACCTCTAACCAATGTCCTGTCAAATTCACTCGGGTTATCATCATTATCGTCAAATTGAAGTACCCGACGAATGACCTCAACATCAATCGTAATTGGAATCTGATTAATTGTAGCTCGAACCCATTTATCTGCCTCAACATATTCCGCTGTGTTCCAAAATTGCCTGATTATACTAAGATACACTTTAGGTTTAGCAGTAATTGCATAGTGAAACTTTGAACGTCGTAAGAAAGTCAACATAGCTCCAAACGTTTCCAAATCAGTCACATCTTGATCAACATAAGCCCAAATGTTGTGCTTTTTATCAAACGGCAATAAGATCACTTCAGCTTGTTGATCTTGTTGTTGTGGTTGTCCTTGTGGAGGTTGTTCTTGTGGTGGTTGATTTTGTTGTTCTTGATCAGCCATGTTTTACTGTATAAAGAAAACCGAATATGAGAATAGATATCAAAATATATAATCAAAAGATATGTGTAATTAATCTATTTACTTATTAGACGATTTAAATCCTTTAATTAAATTAAATGAATATTGAAATTAATTTATTTTTAAAAAAATTGTCATTCGTTGGGAATCACACTGATTCGTTATAATAAGATAACGAATCAGGCGATTCGCTATCAAGTAAATACTTTAACGAACTGAACATAGCGAATTACTATTTAATTTTGACGAACTACACGCTAGTTCGTTATATTTTAAGCGAATCCATATCTGATTCGTGTAACATCTTATTCGCTTAGCTAGTTCGTGTAAAATCTTAACGAATTGGACACGAAACAGTTCCAATTCGCTAAGACTAACGAATGGTCATAATTAAGACTTGTTCTTTGACTTCACAAAGTCAAAGTCGAAATTAGGTGAACATAGATAGTCAACAATATGAACACGGGGACGATTAGGCCATAACTATCGTCGAATCATCGCAATAATGAGGTCGTTGAACTCGGAATTACGTTCGTAATCGAAGATGAATGAGATTAAGACTCAAAATCTCTAATTACATAGGTTAGACGAACCTACTGTAAACACCAATAACACAAAACTATAATTAACCCGGCAAACAACAATCAAATCATGATTGAAGCCCACCAAGGGTATCAGAATATGATTCCGATCACAATGACATCAAAATCATACAGTTATTAACATAAATTATACACAAATGGATTTCAAAACTTCGGAAACCCTTAAACTCTTAAAAGTTCATAATTTAACTATCAACTCGTAGCCATTTTTGACGAAAATTATATCGCCATGATCAGCTATACCTTAGAAACTCAAATATATCCTTGAAATATCCAAACAAGAAAGTCGAGATTTCAGAGAAAATTTGAACAGGGTTTCTTAAAGGTGAAGGAAGAAGGCGAACAGTGGAAGACTGTTCGTTTTCTTGTCTTATATAACATTGCACGCAACCCGAGGTACAGCATGTACGAATCAGACGATTCGTTTAAATTAAAGGTAGCGAATTAGCCCATTCGCTAACTCAATTCGTTACCTTATGTTGGCGAATCGCTACTTGATTCGTTAAATTAAAGGTAGCGAATCAAGACATGATTCGTGACGCATATCGTTAAATATGCATAACGAATGGATGATTCGTTACAGAGTGCGGAAGCGAATTAGGTTAGGGAACCAGAAGCTAGTTCGCTAAAGAATCACCTAGTTCGTTATCCATAAATAACGAATTGGATTTTAACGAAATAAAATCTTTTATTTAATTTTAAATTAAATAATTAAATGAATTAAATAAGTAAGTAAATGAATAAATAAATAAATTAGGTTATCGAGAATCTTTTTATCCCGACAACCAAATACGTTAAAAACGTTTCAGTTTTCCGAAACATAACTTAAAAACACATATATTTTTGGTATTTATAAAAAATAAAGAATGTATTTACAAAAGAATATCCGAACAATTAAAAATAGACAATTTTTTTATGTTTTTTTTTAATGATTTATCAAAAATAGTACATATTTTTGTATTTTTGTTGAGTTTGAGCAGAGAATCATATTGACCAAATTGCCCTTCCATCACAGTTTTATATTTCAGCGATATTATGACTAGCGATAAGTCGGTCATTGGTATTGTTGTCCACATAAATCTAATAACACACATTCAAGTATTTTTGTGATATGATTAAATTGTTCAATTAAAGCACAGAATATCAAAAACTATCAGCCTCTAATCTCGGTTCAAGCTTAATTTGATTTTTGCCAAATCACCCCAACATGACTTAAACCATTATATTGTTGATCAAAATTTTGATACCAATTTCGAAATTTTAAGCAATGCATCAAGTTTCCTTTACTATGAGTGAGTATGCACGAGTCCATCTGTCGGCTTACATACATTGTATCCCCTGGGGTCCGTTTCTTATTGGTATTAAGACGCACGCAAGGGAGGAACAATTGTATGACTAACAGCGGATTTTGATCAAGTCAGTAATTTAAATTGTACGAAGTACAGCGGTGATCAAGTTTAATGACTTTGGGTTTGCTTCTTGAAAGCGAGTGAAATATTCATGCTTATGAATACCCAGATGATTAAGCCGCATAAAGACTCACAGTGTCCAGAACCCTAACGCTTGTTATTTGCTGTACTTTATTTTTGGGTGATCAACAAATATAAGGCTTGAGTATGACTGGTTATTACATTTCTGCCATCCTCACCGAGACTTTTGCTAGAGATTAACACCCCATTTCAATTTGACGTTTCTTTATGTTTATATCACATACTTTACTCTACTGGGTTGTTTTAATACCTACCAACGCACCAATGCAATTAAGCACACAGTCTTTTAAGCTTACTTTTTGTTGGATTTGGGGTCAAGATAATCAATGTGCTATCATGTTCTCTTTTTGCTTCAAAAAACTCAAAATTTTGAGGAGCATAAAATAAAGAAAAGATAAATTTAATCGCCCCAGTTAACTTAAATTTATAAATAAATGGCTAACCATCAATTCACAAGTGAATAATAGGACCAAGACATGCAAGCATGCTTCACAGACTTAAATAGCCGACATAATTTTCAGCGATAAAATAATCTAAAAACGCCTGCAAAAATCTTTTTGGTTTTTCTCTATACAAACTTTAAAAACATAATATTTTTGTCTTTTTCAATTTTCTTATAAACAAAATAAACTTCACAATCTTTTTGGATTTTCGGATTTTTCTGTACAAAACATAAATCACATTCTTTTTGGTCTTTCAATATTTTAAAAATGTTTTTGGTTTTTCTAAATATTTAAAAGAAAAACATTAAAGACAGAAATCATAATATTTTTTTTAATTTTGAAAATTTTTTAATGTTTTTGGATTTTATCTATATAAACGAAAAACACACTCTTTTTGTATTTTCTAGATTTTCACCCCCTAAAACCAAAATAAATTTTAAAAGAAAAATATGACAGAAAATAAAGATAGTCATCCTTGTTTAAGGATTTCAGCGAAGGTCTTCAATCCGTTTAAATCAAGCAAAAATTTAAAACGCATTTTGTCAAAAGCTTTAGTAAACAGATCGGCTTTCTGAAAATCATTGTGTACTTTCTCAAGATCAATTAATTTCTTTTCATAGCAATCCCGTATAAAATGATATCGAATTTTGTTATGTTTCGTTTTAGAATGTTGTACGGGATTCTTGGTGATACTAATAGCAGCAGAATTATCAATCAAAATAGGAGTAGTAAGAAACTTCAAACCGTAGTCGCGAAGATGTTGTTGTATCCACAAAACCTGGGAACAGCAACTCGAGGCTGCAACATACTCAGCTTCGGCGGTTGAAGTGGAGACCGTTGTCTGCTTCTTACACTGCCAGGAAACAAGCCGGTTTCCTGAAAGTTGACATCCTGCAGTCGTTGATTTGAAATTGATCTTGCATCCTCCATAATCTGAGTCTGAGTAGGCAGTAAGATCGAAAGTATCATCCTTGGGGTACCACAACCCGATGTCTGGATTTCCCCTCAAATACTTAAGAATTCTCTTGACTGCAGCTAGGTGAGTCACTCGTGGACTTGCTTGATACCTAGCACAAAGACAAACAGCAAACATAAGATCAGGGCGAGAAGCCGTTAAATACATTAAAGAACCAATCATGGCACGATAGAAGGTAGAACAACGGAATCCTCCAATTCATCCGGTGATAAATTGTGCCCTACTAGAAGAGGAGTAGAAGGGATTTTTCCGGCAGAAATCTTGAATCGGCTCAAGACGTCATTCACATACTTAGTCTGGTGAATAAAAATTCAGTGAGCAGACTGGTGAACCTGCAACCCTAAAAAGAAATTCATCTCTCCTATCGAGCTCATATCGAACTATGTTTGCATGGACTTCTCGAACTCCTTACACAATGTGTCGTTTGTAGACCCAAAAATAATATCGTCGACATAAATCTGGACTAGAAGAAGATCGTCACCAACAGTTTTATGAAATAAAGTGCAGTCAACAGTTCCTCGTTTGAAGCCATTATCTGTCAGATGGTCGGCGAGCGTGCCATACCAAGCTCTCGGGGCTTGATGTAGACAATACAGGGCCTTGTTTAATCGGTAAACACGGTCCGGATAATCAGGATCTTCAAAACCAGGTGGTTGTTGGACAAACACTTCCTCGTGTAATTCACCATTGAGAAAAGCACTTTTAACATCCATTTGATAGACCTTGATATTCTTATAAGCTGCATAAGCCAGGAAGATTCGAATCGACTCTAATCTTGCAACTGGAGAATATACCTCTGTGTAATCAATACCCTCTTGCTGATGAAAACCTTGCACCACTAGACGTGCTTTGTTTCTGACAATCACCCCTCGATCGTCCTTTTTACACTTAAATACCCATTTAGTCGGAATGGCTTTCTTGACTCTAGCAGGTTTGTCTATTAAGTCCCAAACACCCAAACGTGCAAATTGCTGTAATTCTTCTTGCCTAGCTTCTACCCAAGAAGGATCTTCAAGTTCCTTACGAGCTGTCGTTGGCTCAACTTGAGATAGAAAGCAATAGAATTTAGCAAGATTCACAATTCCCGAAGAATGTAAGTTCGTGTAAGCACACAATATGTTATAATCACTTGACGAAGCAACTTGATGACGTGTACGAACGCCCACATCAAGTTCTCCAATGATGTATTCCTGTGGATGATATCCATGAATCCGAAGAGTGGGATTCTCAGGAACAACAACATTATCAAATAAGTTAGTGTAATGTTCACCCAACTCGGAAGATGAAACATTATCACTGTCAAGGTCAATAACTTGAGTTTCAGCTTGATCATCATCAGAAGAAGTAGAAACATTATCAATAGCAACTGGAGAAACGACTTGAGATTCTTAAGTTGGAGCATCTGGTTGAGCTTCAACTTCATTAGAACTTGAAAATCTTAGAGTAGTCAAATGATCTTCAAAGTATGCTCGAACCAGATCTTTATCGATGTGTTCAGTCGAAGGAGTGAATGAATTAAATAAACTATCGTAGTCAAACATTCAGTCTGGACCTTTCCCTTGAGGAGGAGTTGTGTATTTTTGACAGTCCACATGGTACCATTCTTCAACACAACCAGATGTGAAATTAAAAACCCTTTTCTTTGGAGATGCATATCCCAAGAAATAACCTTCGATAGCTTTTTCTTCAAATTTACCCGAATCCTTATTTAACATAGTACACGGACACCCAAATGGTTCCAGGTACTTTAAATTAGGTTTTCTATTATTTAAGATCTTGTAGCTTGTTTTCTTGAGTCGTTTCACAGTTAGAACTCGATTAAGCGTATAACAAGCTGTATTCACTGCCTCATTCCAGAATTGGACAGGAAGCTTTGAATCAGCGAGCATTGTGCGTGCAGCTTCAATCAGAGTTCTATTTTTCCATTCAGCAACACCATTTTGTTGAGGTACATAAGGTGCACTATATTCTCGGTGAATTCCCTTTTGAATACAAAAGAAATCCAATATAGTGTTTTTGAATTCAGTACCATTATCACTTCGGATTCTCCTCACTTTTTGTTTATACATTGATTCGATCTTAGTAATAAGATTTTGTACCAAAACCAGTGTTTGATCCTTTGAACTCATAAATAACACCCAAGAGTATCTTGAATAATCATCAAACACTACAAGACAATACCAGTCTCCAGAAATACTCGCACGATTCACTAGACCAAATAAATCCATATGAAGTCGTTCAAGAGGAGTATCAATGGAATTCAATAACTTAGAGGGATGTGTCTTCTTCTTCTGCTTGCCCTTTTTGCATGCAACGCAGTGATCAGATAACTTAAAATTCTTTAACAAGACACCCTCAACTAAGTCATTTGCCATTAAATAATTCATCTTTTTGACATGTATGTGACCCATTCTACGATGCCATAGAATCGAGTCTTTCTCGGTTGCTTTCGAGACAAAACATGTTTCGATCGATGTGGATACCTTAGAGCACATATTTAAGACATAAATATCATTTGATCGTGGCGATCGCATGACAACCATGTCCTCGGGGATAACATAACCCGGTTTCAAGATAAGACATTCTTTTTCAGTAAATATCGTAGTGTACTTTTTATCACAAATCTGCGATACACTCAATAAGTTATGATCAACTTTGTCGCAATAATTCACTTTCTCAAACGTAATGTGACCATTTGAAACATCACCCTCTTGTGTGATCATGCCCCCAGAATTCCCTGCAGATGCTACATAACCCCCTTGAATATTTCTCACATTTGATAAGAGGTTGAGATTTCCAGTGATATGACGAGAACATCCGCTATCCATGATCCAGTTTTCACCAGAAATGGTCTTGGATGAACCCTACATACAAACAAAAGTGATTAGTTCAAAAAGGCAGCCCAGGCCTCAGTCTTGGGAACCTTTTGTTTTTCTCTTTGATCATTAACTTGAACAGATTTCAACTGTTGTTCAGCCACTTGTGAATAAGTTACCGGCTTCCTAGACTTTCGTCTTAAGTAAGCTGCCTGAACAATGTTTGAATTCTTGTTCTGACATATGGGTTCAGTTGGAACAAATTTTGGTTTCACTTGACCATGTGTCTCATTGACATGAAGAACCTTCCGAGGATTCACATTAGAGAACAAAATATGAGTATCATCAGCATACGACACAGGTCGTTTTAGGATCTCCTTGACCAATGGAATTGGCTTAGATTTTTCCTTGATAAAAGGATGAAGATTCTGATAGTTCTGCTGACTACAATTCCTCACAACATGACCTTGTTGACCACAAAGAAAACAACTTTGCATGTCTACATGATGATGTTGAGAAGTAATTGGAATAAATGATGCAGACGGTTGATGATGACTCACATTTTTAGTCATGCTCTTAGCAAACTCATCAGATAATTCAGATTTCTTCTTTAAATAAAAATCTAAATTAGAACAGTTCGAAAAACTTTTAAGTGTATCTGTTCCAGTTGACTTCACAAAGTTAATTTTCTTAGCTTGTTTTAAAAAAAAATTTGCCTTAGTCAATGAGTCAGATTGAACTGATGTTTTTGTTTGAGCATACACACGTTCAAGTTCTTGAATTTTTGAAGTTTCATTGATAAAAACACTCTCAATAAGTTCATGTTTGATAATACTTATTGGAATATCTTTTTCAGTGAACATCGTATCCATTCCCTTTAACTTAAAAACTCTAGCCGATGAAGACTTAGAACTCGGAGGATTAATGAAACGCATTAAGTCCTCGTTAGAAATCTTTGGTTTAACTAACTTCTTTGCCCTCACTGGTTTGGTTTTCACAGTTTCTTCCTTATTCACTTGAGACTTGAATGAACCATACACAGCTTCCTCAAACTCTTGAGGTTCGCAAAGAATATGATTAGAACTAGGAATGTTCTTATTCTTGTGTATTATCTCAGGTTCAAACACATCCTCAATAATCACTTTGTCAACATTTTCAACAAAGACCTTTTTTCTTTCCACATGAGGTTTTTGAGGAGCAACTTGGGGTTTGACAATTTCAGGTTTAATCAATTTAGGTTTTTCAGAAATCACAGATTCTTTTTGAATCAAATCCTCTTCTTTTCTTACAAAAGGATTAATTTTATAATCATTATGAAAAGGTGGTGGAATTTCAACAAAACCAATACCTTTCTTGGAATCTTTTTGTTTTCCAGATACTTCAATAATTTCATTCAACAGAAAAGATGAATTCCTAAATTTTCCCAATTTGTTCTTCAACTCAAGAACCTCATTCTCAAGCTCAGTTATCTTATAACGATGTTTCAAAATTTCCTGAAACTTTTGGTCATTAATGGTCATTTTCACAGATAACTCGGCTTTGAGATCGTGGTTACTTGTCGACAATGCTTCAATCTTTTCTCGAGATCTCCTTTGAGATTCAAGAGATTGTTGATAAGTATCCTTAAGAGAATCAATTTCTCTTATAAGATTATCATTTTGATTTTTCAATGCTTCTAACTTAGATTTGTTAGATTCACAGTCAACACATGATGCTTTAACAAATGAAGTAGCAGAAATAGAGTTACTAACCTCATTGATCTTGGCCATGAAAGCAAACATTGATTCAGAAGGCTTGTCGCAAGAGTCGTCAGAATCAGATCCAGAATCATTATCGGAAGACATCACACTACCAGTAGCATCTTGACAATCTTTATGTAACCCAAACATAGCCAAATTTGCTTGAACATCATTGCATAGTAACCGTTGTGACCAATCAGTTCCATCTGCTAACATTGCTTGTGTTGTAGAAGAAGATGGTTTCTTTTCAGCATCACTTCCTCGTGGTGTAGAAGCATTTTGACTTTGACCACGAGGTCCAGTGTATTCTTTCCTTGGTTTGTCACATTCCTTCGCGAAATGCCCAAATTCTTGACAATTATAACACTTTACTTTTAATTTGTCAAAACCCAACTTTTTTTTAAAGCTGGAAGATCTTTTCCAGTTCTCTGCATGAATCTTTTAACTTTACGAACGATCATAGCCATGTTCCATTTTAAATCCATGATTTCTAGATCATCTGGATCTATCTGATCATAGTCCTCATCTGTTAAATCACTTGTGGCAATCTTACTACTCACTAAGTTTTCATATGTAGACATAAAAGCCGTCAGAAAAGCAAAGTTTTGCTCAACTTCCTTCATATTAACACTAGGTGGTGTAGCAAATGGATTGGTATTAGTTTAACTTCCAGAACCACCCGAATTACCAGAAGAGTATAAACAAACTTTTGGATCATTAAACATAGTTGATTCTTTTTCACTTGCAGCTTGAGTAAGAAAAGCAGTGATTGGAGAGATTGTTGAACTAAGAGGCATACTTCCACCATAGAAAGCTGGATCTTGATTTTCTTTGGAGGATTTTTGACACTTAAGATCATATTCTCTAGCTTCGATCTTTGGTAGAAATTCAAGTGCCGTCAAGTCTTCATAAAAAATAGTCATTCTCTTTCAAAACCATTAGAAATGTTGAGTAGGAACTTGGAAGCACACTTTTAATAGTGTCAATTTTATCTCTTTCAGAAATTTCCATTTTCATCTTGTCCATTTCAGCAATTAAATGACTAAATCTTGTAGTCATCTCTTCAACTGTTTCTCCCTTTAATAGATTAAAGTTTCGAAATTGAAACTTGAGCATTACTTTCTTACTCTCAGCTGTGTTTCCCATGCTTCTCATACGCAGATGTTGAAATAAAGACGCACATCTCTTGATACTACCAACTTGATGAAAGATATTTTCTGGTAATGCCATAGTCAGAGTAGAATAGGCTTTTATCTCGATTTCTAAAGCTTTCTTCTCTTCTTGTGAGTATTGAGAGACGGCTTTAGGAGTACACCCAATAGTATCATCACCAATAATTGGTGCCACATAAACTTCATCAAGACAATATAAGCAGTCAGGATGAACAGAACCCAAATGTGCACGAAACCGAGGTTCCCACTTGGCAAAGTCACTGAACTTCATCAATCTTGGACATTTAGAATGTGAACCTATCTCGGTATCAAGTTGCAACATCTGTTGCATTAACATGTTTTGAGACGCTAATGCATACATACCGGCCATCTTTGAAAAGTTTCAGAAATTTAAAGGGTGTAACAAATAAAATTTAACAATCTGTGAACAGTTATAGCGAACTGTGAACAGTTATAGCGAACTGTGAACAGTTATAACGAACTGTGAACAGTTATAGCGAATCAACTCTTAACAAAGTTAAGACTGATTAGCAACGAAGTACCTTAACGAATGAGGTGAGTGTTTTAGTGAATCAAAATCAACTTAACGAGTCAACTTAACGAATCACAAATAAGGTTAACGAATCAACCAAATGGCGAAACAGATAACGAATGACAAGTCAACTTAACGAATTGACCAAACGAATCACAAAGGATTAGTTTAGCGAATCAGATGATAATCAGTAACGAATCACTAAGGAATGCTTAGCGAATTAAGATAACGGATCAGCTACAGTTGATTAGCGAATCACACTATAGCGAATCAGGTTGTTACAACCATTTTGTAACAAACTCTGACACCTTATGCCACGTGGCAAAGGTTGTTATGACAAAAATCCCAAGAAGAACACGTGTCACACGAATCGGTTAATCTAGATAGCGAACTAGATTACACGAATCAATAACTCACACGAATTGATTAACGAACTGGATAATGAAGTAACACAGTTGATAACAAATCACCGTGAAACATATAGCGAATCACCAGGAAGAAGATAACGAATTACATTCATCTTCAAATCTTCAAACAATTTTTCCAGAAATTTTGAAGATTAAACCCAGAAACCCAACAATAACAAATTTGTAATACTACTTCGTTTCTCAACCAAAACGCACAATCAACCTACCAAAACCCTCGTAATCAAATTCCGAATCCAATACACACCATCTCGTAACCGATTAACACTAATTACCTTATCAATTTGACCAAAAACACACCCCTGTTTCGGACTTAAACCAAATCCAATATCAAACCACTCAAATCCAAACCAAACCTCAATTCCTCTAATCCACACCTATCCAATACCTTAACCAACACAAACTCAATCCAATTCGTCCATAATTCAACCAATTCAAACCAAAATTGTTTCAATAACAATAAAATAGAAAAACTTAATAACAATAACAATTTAAACACCAAATCATGTGTAAATCGAGCACCAACAGCTCTGATACCACTTGTTGGATCCCAGATTAACAATCAATAACAATTAACAGATCTCAGATCTGTGAATATCCGATTAGAACACCTAAGGATCTAGCTCATAATTAACCTTGATTTAATGTTATGTATGTGTATATATTATCAATATATTAGATGAATAATGTTAAGGTGAAGCTTGAGAGAGAGCAATTACTCAAAAACTCTTTTTCTCAACTCTTTAAAACTAAACTATACATTAAAGTGAAAAGTAGTTCACTATATATAGAAGGTGATCTGGTTCGCTAACATCCCCTAGCGAACCAGCTTCCCCTTCGTTACATAAATTGACATAACGAACCACCCCCTGATTCGTTAACATCCCCTAACGAATCAGGAGGGAATACATTATAATGTCTTAGTTTGCTAACATTCCTAGCGAACTAGACTTAAACTTAACGAACTAGTTAATAATAAACATTAAATATTACATTAATTAATAAATAAAACATTAACGATAAATACAAACACTCTAGACGCAAAACCGTGCACTAACACAGCTCATAATTCAAACCCTGGAGGTTGAGTTTGTGAAGACCTCAGATGTACCAAAACATGGGGAGAATTCTCATGTTGTCAATATTGTGAGTGATGATGTGGTGAGAGATGAGGTGATGGAGGAGGATACACTGAAAGCACTTTGTGATATGTATGGAGGAAGTGATGAGGAGGATGATAGTGAAGAAAGGAGGATAGATGAATGTGATTATGATGCAGATCAATCTGATGGAGGAGAATAAGACTATGATGTTCAGAAGTCTTTGTTTGAGAAAAACGTGGAAGAGGAGAGGGAGAAGGAGTTGGAGAAAAAGGCTGATAATGATAAAAGCGTGGCTGACACTGAAAATGAATTGACTGAAGCCAGAGCAACTAATGCTATTAGTACTGAGCCACAAACTGGTGTAATTATGGATATATGAGGTGATACTAAGGAGGTAGTGTTCGCTGAGGAAGATAATAATGATGAAACTTATAAAAAGAAGGATTATGCTATTGACGTGGAGTTGGAGGACCTAATTGATTAAATTGAAAATTTACCCAGTGAACCAGAAATGGTGAGGGAGACTAATGAGGAGAGGAGGAAGGCTAAGGGGAAATCCATTGCTAAAAATGAAGAACAATTACATCCTCTGCAAACTCAAAAGAAATGGTCTATGGATGATGTATTGGATGTTAATGAAACTGATGAACAAGGTGCCAAAAGGCATACAGACACTTTAAATAAAATGTTGGAAAGGGAAAGAATTATAAAATTATTAACTAAGCAAGAGTTTGAGGAACAAGAAATATTGTTGGAAGAGGCTGAAATTGCCAAAAATTTAAATGAAGAGGGGGGCTTGATCAAGATGTAATTGGAAGCTTGATCAAGTTGACGCAAATAGAAGAGGTTTATAATACCCTAGCTCTTGTTATTTTTAACTTGAAGAAGGCTGAAGAAGAGGCACCAACTTCAACCACTACTGAAAACATTACTGAAGATTCAAATAAGCAGTTGCTGACTGATGAAGCTGGAGGGCCAATAATCAAAACTTTATCTAAGAAATGGTTAAACTATGCTAAAAAAGTTGTGGAAAAGAAGGATGCTTGGGAAAAGTCTAATGATGACAAATTTGCAAAGAAATATTCAAGGAAGAGGAGTAGATATAATGGGAGAGATGATGATAGTGATGAACCTCAGAAGAAGAAGGCTAATAAGTCTGATAAGCCTGAATATTTTGTTGAGAGTCCAAAAGATGTGGAAAGCCCTGTTAAGGCTGTTCCTTTGCAAACAATCATGCCACATGATTTTGTTAATGAACCAAGGATTGAAGCTCTGGATGATTTTTCTGATGAAGTAGATGACACTGTTGACTCCCCACATGTTGAAATGACATATAAACATAGGAAGAATATACAAACAATGTTGGATAATGCAAGGAGGAATGACCCAAGAATCTTGGAATTGATTAAACATGGTTACAAGTATGAAGTTTTGACTCATATGACTGATGAGGAGTTGCAGAAGTTAAATTATGGAGAGGCTGATGATATTAGGAGAAGGATGGAGAAAATAATCGTGATTCACTAAAACACAGGACTTACTTGAGATGGCATGGACTTTCTTAAAAAGATTTGAGCAAGATGAAGTTTGATGAGCTGGAGAATGCATAACTAACAACTGTTAAAACTTTGAAGAGAGAAGAGTTAGAGAGATTGAAGAAAGAAATAAATGACAAAGAAAAGACTGAAAGACTATTCAATAACTATGGTGGCAAAGTTAAGTTTTTAGTTGAACATGGAATATCTTTTGATATTTCAGATAGTCTTACAAAGGAACAAGTGGAAACTCACTTTAGAATATTTTCAAGGAAGGATGAGTTTGAAAGAGTTACCAAAAGGCCAAGAGTTGTTACTCTAGCTGAGAGGGAGAAGGCTGAAAAGAACAAACAGTGGGAAGATGAACAAATAAAACTCCTTGATAGATTGATGGAAGCGAGGGGGAGAGGTGAAGAAACTCAAGGGATGAGCATAACTGCAAAGCTTTCATTATACAAGTCTGAAAAGAAAAGGATTGATCTTGAGAAGGCTGAATCCTCAAAAGCTCCCAAGGTTCCTCCAGTTGTGTATGTAAAAGAGGAACCAGTAGAACACCTAGATCCATGGGAAGATGAAAACAAGATCAAGACCCTAAAAGGCTTGATGCTTAGCAAGGGAATGGCTGAAGGGGTGTTTGACAACCTTGGAAAAAGTTAACTCAAAGACTTATTTTACACTAAGAAGGTTGAATGGGAGAAGCTTGAGGCTGAACAAAGAAAACTCCTACAATTCCAGTGTGGGCCAAAGGTTGTGGTGATTGGAACACAAAGATCTGTCCTTGAGGGCCCAACTGATGATGAAATTATGGGAATGATTACAACTATGGCTAAGAATGGAGAGATATACTTAAACCTGGTTATGCTGCCAAAAGAGAAAATCATTGAATTATTTGTAAAGAAATATGGGCATGTGAGGGTCCCTATCACTAAAAATAAACATATTTCAAGACCCTCGGCTGTAAGTGCCCCAATACCCACTACTAGAGCTTCTCATTCAAGACGACAAAGGCCACCATCTGATATGGACCTACCAAAGAAGCTCTTCTTCGAAGCACAAACTGACACAATGAAAGTAGTAATGAAAAGTGGAAAGTTGAAGGAGATTGTCTTCATGGATGACTTCGAAAAATTCAAAAGAGAACAACTCGAAGAGATGGCAACTATGAATCTGTATGGTTATCATAATAGACATAGATTTGCAGGAAGACAAAGAAATGAATTATCAAATCATCTCAAGGATCAAGCCAGACAAGGTTTCCCAATGCTAAACAAAAAGAGGAAATGGGAAGTCTCTGAGTATGAAAGAAACAGGAGAGTAAAGAGGACGAGGGAGATAAGGTATGCTGAAGATACCTACAAGTCAAAAATGAAGAACAAAAACCCTCTGGAAAACATGATGGAGTGCATTAGTATGAGGCGGTAGATGAAAAGGCCTAACTCTGAAGTCCAGAGAAATGAAAGGATTACAAGCATTGATTATCAAGTACAAGATGAATCCTTCATTCTCTTAAACTCGGATGGGCTAGCCTTGGGCATCATCAAAGAAGATGAAGAACTGCAATATCTGCATGATGAAGATTTGGTGGATATATTCAGGTGGACCCCGCCCCTCAATCATCCTCACCAACAGGAATTATTCTAATTTAAGGAAAGAGCCGCAAGTGTGAAGTTGGATAGAAGACAAAAAGCCTCAAGCTCAAGGAGATAAGATTAATTTTATAGCTTAGGTTTACTTTGTAATGTCCATGGGACATAATTTCCAACTTGTAATATTTGTTTTAATTATGATATGTAATTTCATTTTGAATTTTGATGTGTATTTTAGCTAACTGTATGTAACCTTAGAGGTGTATTGGTACAACTGAGGTGTTCCAATCTAGTGGGAGATTTTTGGGTCGAAAATATGACAAGAAAAGACATAAGGAATATTGTAATCTTCTCAACCTCTCTCTGAAAAGGCTAAGTATTGTAACAACTCGGACTTTTCGAAACCAATATTTTCGTTAAATACCCGACCCATTTCGATGCTTCGGGAAATTTTATCACGCTTATCGAGTTCTTTAACTTTTATAATATTATTGTTTAACTATTTATTTATATTATATAAAATAACTTTCCTACTTTGGCAAAAATCACCCAAACCTAAACTTTTGTCCAACTTTGTTTCCACCTTCAAACTCCAGGGACTAAAAGGCAAATATTTCATATTAGTATGTTATTATTCTATAACCCGTTCCTCAAACCCCTTTTTCATACCCAGATCCGTTTAGTGTCTTGAGCCTTAATTCTCGCGTCTAGTATAGGAAGTGAATCATCAAATGTATTATACTTGCCATATACGGCCTGACCGACATTCTAATTGCGTTCAATCAATCAATTTGATTCGTTTTACCATATTAGTTTAGCCGACCCTATCACGAGCTCTTTATACATGTAATAGTTTATATAAACGCAATTAAACTGGTATGCTCGATCATTATCGCGGTGTCATCCTAAGCTTAATTATATTAAAACAGCCTTGACATCACTGTTCGTGTTCTTCTTGGCCTTCAGCCTCAGCGCCCATTTAAGCCATCATCAGAGCATCGTTCTAGGTAATCAATAGTGTCACTTTGGTCGTTTGACTTCGTTCTTCGTTTCCCCTAAGGTTAATCGGCCAATCGATTAACGATTTGGCCGATTGATCTTATTAGGGTTCATTTTTGAATAATGGATCTATGCTGTTATATTTTTAAATTTTCAATATCAATGTTTAATCAAACATGCATCTAGATCAGTTGGTCTGTGTGTTTGTTGGTTGTCTGCTAGGTTTAATGGCTGGGGGCGTGCGTTCGAAACCCACCCAACCCGTTTTGTTTTGTTATTTTTATATAGTTTTCCTATTTTGACATATATTAATATAATTAATCAAATAAATCATATCAATATTTAACCACTTATAATTAATTTGTGTTAACCGACATCCTAACTAGTTTCGTTTCCAAATCTCGGTTTAATATTATAAATATGTCTATGTATATATATTAGTATTCAAATTTATAAAGGTTTTAATGTTTAGAAAGTGTTTTACATTAAAATACATAATATAAGTCTCGTTAATTAATATATTACGATAAGAAAGCATTTTATTTAAAAGATAATATTTTATGTAAATATTATTATTTATTATTTACAATATTTATTTAATAAGAAATCTTATTTAATAATAAATGTATATATTAAGTAAGGTACTTTAATTTAAAATAGTTAGTTTTTAAAACAATCTCTTTGTACAAACTATAAAATTATTATAATTATTCATTTAAATATTTTTGTGTATTTCGTATAATTAAAGTCATATTTATTACGATAAAACCTTGATAATAAAATTTATAATAAATCTACGTAATATTTAACTTTCATTAGTTACACTTGATATCAAATCCCGAACCTCCATCTCGTCTTAGTTTTGTTATTCCATCAATATTTGTTACCGCAATTATTGTAATTAGGATTCTTGTTGATAAATCCTGAAGAGCTTTCTTACCTTTCTCTCTTGCCTAATCGCTAATGTGAGTATTTCACTCCCCTCTTTTACTTATTTTAACCATTTTGGGGACATATGCGTTCGTATATATTTTTATATTATATAGTACTCAATCGCAACTGTTTATCCTTGTGTGTTTATCAGTTTGCCTAACTTGCTATTTGCTTACTTGCTTTGTTTGAATACTACTTTCTTATTTCAGCAACCGATGTCCATTTTATGGTACGGTTTAGTCCTTGCTTGGTAACCAATGTCCATTTTTATGGATTGGTTGAGCCCTTTCTTTATGATTTCTTTCTTTATGGTTTGCTTTCTCTATAGTTGTATGATTGTTATGTGCTATGGCTTATCTGTATATCTCACAGGAACAGTTTGCACTTTTACTTATTAATATATAGTGTCTCAAATCTGGTGATTTACTCACTCAACCTTATGTTGACAAACCTATTGTATTTTTAACGCATATGCAGGTTATCGTGTGATGTGATTCTCAAGCTTGTATTTGAAGAAAATTTAGGTTGTATGATAGAGAAGAAGACACAAGATTAGAATATGAAATTTTGTTTTATTTGTTTAAATTAATTTATGTACTTTGGTGAATGTGATGTAAATGACTATTTAATTAAATCTAATAGATATTGTCACTTTTAATATTGCATAATAGTACCTTGAGAGCTGTGACAATCAGTTTGCTCCCCGGCATTTCCGCCGTAGGTTGGGGTGTGACAAGTATGGAAACCGAGCACACTTGGACCTCTCAGCAAGTTTTCACTTATCCTAGCAAGGTATTTTGTCTTCTGGGCAAAGTTATCTTCTAGAATTCCTCTTAAGTGTTAAACCGATCAAGGTTCACTTTTTCTAGCAAGGTAGTTCTTCAAGCCAAGAAAGGTTTGATTTCGCAGCAAACCCTTGGCTAAAACCAAGCTAAAATCAAATTTAGCAAGGTTTATTCTTTTTAAACAGTGTTCCCAGCATGGTTGAAGGAAGTTGATCAAGAAACAAGTTAAATACTTCTGCCGAGTAAGGTTCAACTCCTAGCAAAGCTACGGTGTTACCAGCACACTTTGGTTTTCTTAATAAGTTAATATTAACAAAGAGTTGAAAGGATTCCTAAAGAACAAGTTTGCAAGTGAGACTATATCGAGCAAAGTTTGCTATGGTTAAGAGGAATGAATTCTGCTAGGTGAATATTTTCTTTGGAAAATATTCTAAGTTAAGTCTGCCCGGAGAACTGTTACCCAACACACTTAGGTTACCAGGTCTGCTCGACAAAGAATTCATGCTCAAACCTTGCTCGAAGACCTGTTTTACACTTAGCATTTATTGTAATAGCTTTAATTATGTACGAATGATTAGGGTTTCCAAAAGTGGAATGTCAGGTGTCAGTGCACGCCTATAAAAGGAATAAATTAGGGCACGCCTATGACACGCGACACCTAGACCTTTCATCTGATATTGATTTTGATGGCTGTCTTTATCACGTAGGGATAAACATTCCATTATGAAACCCTAATTGATTTTCTATTGTTTCTGACATATTATATTAATGGAAATCTTTTGGGTTACAATGTGTGTTTGTTACCTTTGTGTCTTGTTAGCAACATTTAGTGTGTTATTGTTTCCGCCTTTAACACTCTATTGTTCTTTACTAAATTAGCAAGTCGTTAACCCTCTTGTCAACACTTAATAGTGTGGGTTACGACATAGGGACATAGCGATATAATCGAGACCGACAGGTTCTTTTGCTAATATGGTCCAATTCAACCTAGTTTGGCCCGGTTCTCCATTTTAGCATGTTTTAGCTTTTTTTCCACTCTTTTCAGCTATGTTTAACTCATTAGACCTACAAAACCCAAATATTTTAGTGGCATACATTTTGAAATTAAAAAAGAAATATAATTTAATAAAATATTATATAAAATATACAAGGGAAACATATATATTTATCATTATATCAAATATTCCGACACTTACTCCATTTTTGTCCTTGAAAAAGACTTATGCAATGAAATCAAAAATGAAAAATACGGTTTTAAAAACATATAAGTTATCTTGAAGCTCAGAATAACGCAAAAACCGTGATCACCGATATTGTTGTCCACTTAAACCGATGCCTTGATTTTTACCAGAATAAGTAAGATCCAACAATTTCATTTTTCATATAATCTAGTAGGACCCACATTCAAGAACCATTTTATTTTAGATTTTTCCGTACCAAGACACCCCGACTTGACTTAAACCTCATACTTAAAAAATAAAAACTTTGGTGCACTTTTTATATAAATAGTTAACACGATCAAGGATATTGTTTGTTCACCTAAATTTATGCATCAAAGTCTACCAAAGCAACCATTAGATACGATTAAGGTATAATTATTCAACTAACTAGCTAGTGTTCCCACTACATGACATACCCATGTTATCAAGAAACACCTCCGGCCCATTTCCACCCGTGATTTTACAAGTTTTCATCTGTCGACTTACATGCGTCCTGTATCTAGTTGAACCTATTTTTAATGTTATGGGATGCAAGTTAGAGGACCATGTATGACTAACTGCGGGATGGTCCCTAGATCATATAGATTTTTCTTCACTGTAATTGGCTAAAGTGAATGTGATGTCAAAAAACTGCGGGTTTCATGCTTAAAAACCCTTAAATTTTTAAATAACCGAAGATACACAGATGATAAACCATAAAAATGCCCGTGAGGCATCCCACCAATACAGGAATTAAATTTATAAAACCATAAGCCTATGAAGTGTTAACCGCTTAAGCTAAATCCATACTCTAATGTTAAACCTACCCAAGCATCTTTTGGATTTTACTACTTTTAAGTTAAAGCACACCTAAAATATTTGTGTCCTTTCAAATTTTAGGGGTTAGCATAACTTAGAAGTACGATAAAGTTGGATGTAGTTAATTGATAAGCGTAATTGTTATACAGTTAGCCGCATCCAGTTAAAGAGATGAGTTATCATTAACTCAGAAAGGAACCGAGCTCAGGTGAGTTTTAAGCCCCACTTCCTTGTTATTTTTCCGGGCTGTGTGCATACTCAATGTGAACGTTAATACACTTACCTTTAATGGTAAGTGTATGCTATGATGATTGATGTGATAGTAAATATGAATGTTATGAATGAATGCTTGTTTGTGTGTGAACGATCTTCGGATATTGCATGTATCTATAGGGAATGTAATGTGTAGGATGCCTAGTATGAAATATGTATGTATGAAAGTATGTAATGAAATGAGTATGTACGAAATTATGATTATATAAAGAAAGTTATGTATGGTTATAGGACGGATGGAAGGTATGGTTAAGAGGGAATAGGCCCTAATAATATCTGAGAATGGAGGGAACAGACCCTAATAATATCTGCAAACATAGGGAACAGACCCTAATAATATCTGCGAATGTAGAGAACATACCCTAATAATATCTGCGAATGTAGGGAGCATACCCTAATAATATCTTCGAATGTAGGGAACAGACCCTAATAATATCTATGAAGGTTTTGGGGGTGGAATGCTTTTTAAAACATACATGTATGAATGAAAGTATGTATGTATGTATGTATGTATGAATGTATGTAAGTTTGAAAGAAATAATGAAAGTATGTAAGGTAAGATGAAAATATGTATCTTCAGATACGTATTTATGTAAGTATGTGAATGTAATGCACGTTGCCTGATTAACTAGAACTCACTCAATGTAGTTGACTTTAAGTATACACGTAGGTGAGTAGGATGAGGCAGCTAGCTTCAGGAGGACACATGGTAGAAGAATAAGAAACTGGCATTTGAAGACCTGTGATGTTTTTATTAAATAACGTTTTTATGTTGAAAGACAAGAGGCGACAAGACAAGATTTTAAATGATATGTTCTAATATGGTTGAAGTTTATATTCGGCGAAAAGTTTTAATTAACTCTGATATTTTGAACTGTGTTTATGAGTAAATCCGTCGTCCATAGTAGGCCACCGGGAACGGGGCCTTACAAGTTGGTATCAGAGTATGAGTTTGAGAGAATTAAGCATCCTACATGCTTAGAATCGAACAGAGAATGGGAAATAAGTAAGAAAAGATAGAAGATACCAATTCTAGAAAGCCATGTGTCGCTCAAGCAAGCTAAGTAAAAGTAAAGTACAAGTGGACTCACAAATAGAAGTGTAAAGGACACGGAGAGTAACGTGATCAGCTAATCACAGTTGGCCACTATTATTACCCGTTAGCCTTACTATCCTTGTACTAAATAGTTCCTTGAGTGATGCCACTGTGTTTCCTTATAAAATACGAATGGCTGGAGCAAGGAAAGTGGTTGGTTAACGAGGTCGTACGGGACGTCGTGGTAGGCCACGCATTACCCGGGAACCTTCTGTAGAGTCAGTTACTAACACAAGGGAAGAAGAAAGTGTAGCTGGACAGAATCCGAGCAACAATGAGGGTGTCAGACCCCAAAAACCTTAACTTAGCAGCGAAAGACTTAACCAACTAATTTGGTCGGTGACAGACGTCGTTTAGCCATCAGTATTTAAGCACAACATATTCACATACAAGTTGGACTTTTATTTATTATAAAATATCATAATTCGCATGTGTCAAAGTACACGGGTTAGTTAAAATACAAGTCCAACATTCAGGTATTACACCTGTTTGCCCACATCATCTCCACGAAGCATCCGCTTTTCATTTACCTGATAAACACCTTTAAAATAGACGTCAACACAATGGTTGGTGAGTTCTCAATGTTAAAAACTTATATTTTGAAATAAAGATTTTCTTGGTTTCATAAATACCACTCTGCCCATACGGCCCAAAGTCCATGTTCGTTGAAATAGCAAAAATAGCATTTAACGACTTACAGTCGTAATAATATTTAAAAGCAAAAAGTCATTTGTTAAAAAATTCATTCTTCCTTATCAGCATGAAGCCAAAAGTCACATCAAAACCAGTCTTTGTCCCAAGAAATCCATTAGACCCCTTTCGCTTAACGAAAGTGTCGTTTTAACCCAATTTTTCATCCACTAGACCCCTTTCGCTTAACGAAAGTGTCGAAAATTCAACATTTTATTTTCTAACAAGTGTGATAGTTATAAACTAGCAAGGAATATAACAAATGTAAAACTACTAAACCTATAATCAAAGCGTACAATAATTCAAAACATTTATCATTTACCCCACCGGCGCGGCGGGTGGTGAAGGGCGTCACCCGATAGATATACCAATATTTCTATACCTCTCACAAGTTAATGATTATAAGAGCTGCGGAACCACCGTCTCATTAGCCCGACAATATTCACTCATTTTGGTCAGCTTAAAGTCCTTACAATACCACAATTGATAAAATAAAATGTGTTTTGACACAAACATGTTTTCACCCAAAACATTTATAAATCATTAAAATATTTAAAATGGTGGGGATTTCTGAGAAACTCACCTTTGTTTCGGCACAATTAACACATGCGAGATGACACACAACAAGTTAATGCAAGATCTTAATAACAGTCATCCAATGATAACTGAATTCCTATGTTTAATACAAAATATATTAACACATAAACATGTATACAAATTGGAACGTATCCTAACTTAACTCGTTTATCCTCACGTGTTTCATCTATCATACTTGTAATGATTAAATTACGAACTTTTATTGTTTTAGAAATTGGTAACCGAATCAAATGTTTGAAAATGTCATATCATTATAAACAACAGAGTTTCAAACAATCGTTGTAAAACTAATTTCTTGAAACTAAACATGGACGTTATTTAATAAAAAGTATATATATATATATTTATTGTAAAATATACTAATCTTTTATTAACCGATTATCTGAATAAAATTATTTTTGTCCAAATATCGTATATATATTTTTATATTATAAATTTACACGAAATCGTCCAAGTCTCGATTATACCGTTTTTAACACTCGATATTAACTAACGGTTTTCTGATAATTATTAACAAGATTTTCATTGTCCAAGACATTTCCGATAACAATATTTATGCTAATCTCTCGTTATCTATCTTTCCCAACACTTAAATATATAAAAGATATACCTCCTAGCGTACGGTTTGAGTCTAGAAATCTGCTCAAAACCCACATGCAATGCGATCCAGATATGTCAACGCGTTCGTTTTGCGTCACGAACGTTTATCCGGTCTCGGATCGTCCGTACGACACCTCAACACCTACATGCAACTCGTTTTTAGAAACTATTTTCGTTCTAAAATCTGACCAGTAACTTACGAAGCTTATAACTCACCATCTAAACATCTGATCATCGATTCCTTCTTTGGAATCAAAGATCTTTATATTAGGAAGGTTCACCGAAAATTTCATCTCGATCCGATGGTCAAATCTCTGGGAATCTACATTTCTTTAGAGCTGCGTTTTCAAAATCCGCCCAGCGAGCTGAACACTAAAACGGGTTTAGAAACCCAACTTAAGCAACTCCGATCCTCATCTCCAGAGTTAAAAATTATTATCTATGGTTTATGAACCCTCTGTAATAATATCAAGATAATCGGACCGTTAGATCTTTATTTATAGACCGATCTTTGCGGACATGCAAAACTAATATAATCTGTCCCAGATTTTAAAACGGGTTTTTAATGAACTTAAGCTCAGATTTAGGACAAACTGAGCTTACCATCGTGTTCGAGACATTGAAAAATGGTTTTGAGCAGACGACGGGCTTCGTCTGCCGCCGGACCACCACTGGCAACCTCAAACCACCGCTGGACCACCGCCGGCCACCGGCCACTTTGCCGGAATCCTCGAGCCTCTCTCTACTCTCTCTCTCTCTCTCTCTAAAAAATGCAGAAATGTGTGATAATAATGAGTGAATGGTGGTGTAGCCCTCTTTATATAGGTGTCGGTTTTAAACGAGTTTTTCGATCGTGTTTCGTTTTCTCGCTCCAACGATCCTGCTACTTCGAGTGACGTTGTATTTTCCAAATACATTTCATCAAAATACTTATTCTTATTCCGTTCTGGACTTAAACTTGTCTTGTTAACTTATTATTTCCGTTAATAAGTAATTGACGATTGTTACCCCGGTGACGGTTCTGTGTTACTCTAAACTCAATAAAAATAGTGTAGTTGTTTTTCCTGAAAACAACTTATCCAAACTTATAATGTCTATTTGATTTATTTTATCTAAATGCTAAACCTCAAATACGGAGATAATATCAACTTTTACACGCTTATCAATACATGTGCTTTAACGACCGTGTTCGAAAATACTAATTTGCATTTTCCCGCTTCGTCATAACACAGAATTGAGCCACGTTTTCGCCTGCATTCTCGGTTTTTAATCCTCTAAAATATTCAAATGGATTCAACCCTGGACAAAGTCTCAAATGTCGGGTTGATTTTTCACGCGTTTAACCGAATACGTTCGTTTCTCCGACATTTATCACCAGAATTTCTTTATTCCGTGTCACTTCTCTCATGTTTTACAATATATATATTCCATTCATTCTTAGCTTAAAATACTATATTTAACTTATGGGTCTTAGTCTTCAATTAATCCTGCCTAAACATGTCTTAATCTCGTTTATGGAGTATAATAATACTTTTTATTTTGATGGGTATCACAGAGGGGTATCAACTTGATCCTGCTATTCAGGCCGCCATTGCTCAAGCTGTAGTTGCTACAGTGAAGAACCTGCAACCTGAAAAGCCTGCTGGAAGCCATATGAGGACTGCTGGGAGGGCGGGGGATGATGGTAATAATGTTGATGATGGGGAAGGTGATTCTAGTGAAGTTAGATCTGTGAAAGTTGATGAGAGAAAGAGAGGCCGGGGTGGGTGTAACTATAAGTCATTCAAAGGTTGCGACCCGCCGAAGCTAGCTAGTTTCGGGGATGCGATCGCTACCCTTCAATGGATAACCGCCATGGGTTATGCAAACCAGTCATTCGGAGATGAAGCTATGAGATGGGATGACCTGATGGAGATGGTAATGAAACATTTTTGTGCTGAAGCTGAAGTCGAGAGGGATGAGATAAGGTTCTTGAATCTAATGGCGGGAAAGATGACACACCGCGAGTATACCACTGAGTTCAACCGCATGTCGAGGTTGGTTCCCGAAATGGTTGATACTAAAGTTAAAAGAATCAAGTGCTACATAAGAGGACCGCCACAGAACGTCCACACATTAGTCAAGACTAATAAACCTGCTACATTCGACTCTGCTGTTGAACTCGCGTAGATGGTTTATGACGATCTGACTGTGGAGGATGTGGTGGTGATGAAAGAGAAGAAGGAGAAGAAATGGGTTGTTCTTGCCAAGCGACCCGGTACCCAATCATGGAACCCCAAAGATAAGAGACCAAGGTGTGGGAGAAGAAGTCATGTAAGACTTGTGGTAAGATGCACGTTGGTGAGTGCAAGTGGAGCACTGGTTCTGATGTGTGCCATAAGTGTGGGAAATCCCATAGAGGGGAATGCAAGTTAGGGTCGAATGCATGTTACAAATGTGGTAAGATGGGGCGCTTTGCCCAGGATTGTCATGCAAAGCCCACGTGTTATAGGTACGGGCAGAAATGTCACTTAGCGAGGGCTTGTACGAGTCGTGAAGTTGGAGGAAAAGAGAAAAAGGATGTTGAGCAAGCTAGGACAAGGACTAGGGCCTACATGCTGACTCATGAGTAAGCAAAGCAAATCCCAGATGTTGTTAGAGGGACATTTCTAGTAAACGGTATTGCTGCTTCCGTATTGTTTGATTCAGGTGCAAATAAAAGTTTTGTAGCTATGACATTTAGTAAGTTAGTAAAAATGAAATGTTTTCGTGTGCCAGAAGCTTTTAAAGTAGAAACCAATAGTGAGACCTCGGTTAGGATACTGAGAATGGTTAAGGATTATAATATAGAGTTAGAGGGACGTGAGTTCCTTGTTACCCTGTACGTTATGTCCTTAGGAGGGTTCGATGTCGTTTTGGGAATGGATTGGCTATCTGAGTTTGAAGCTCAAATAGTGTGTAAGAGTAGGTTGATAAGTTTAAAGTCCTTGGATGGTGGCACGGGGAGGGTTTATGGTGATAAATAAAGTTCAAGGCTTAATATCATTTCTAAGATAAAATCCGAAGGATTGTTAAGGCGAGGGTATGGTGCCTACCCGGCGTATGTTGTCAAAGCTACGGCCGAGACGAAAGAAGTGAAATATGTTCCTGTTGTGCGCGACTATCAACAAGTGTTCCCTGAGGACCTTCCGGAGTTGCCACCGGAGCGTGAGATAGAATTTCATATAGACTTAGTACAAGGAGCACAGCTCGTCGCGAAAGCACCTTACGGCCTGGTGCCGTCGGAGATGAAAGAATTGATGTCCCAACTACAAGAACTCCTCTATAAAGGTTTTATTACACCAAGTGTTTCCCCGTAGGGAGCACCGGTGTTGTTTGTTAAGAAGAAGGATGGAAGTATGAGAATGTGTATAGACTATCATCAGTTGAACAAGCTTATGGTACAGAACAGATATCTGTTGCCATGGATCGATGATTTGTTTGATCAACTACAAGGTTCGAGTTGGTTCTCGCGAATAGACCTTAGATCAGGGTATAATCAACAGAAGGTAAAAGAGGCCTGCATCCCTAAGACAACATTTCGGACGCGGTACGGACACTACGAGTTCCTCGTGATATCGTTCAGTCTAACGAATGCTCCTGCAACATATATGGACATGATGAATAGGGTATGTCGGCCGATGTTAGACAAGTCAGTCATCGTTTTTATTGATGATATATTGATTTATTCGAAGAGCGAGTTTGATCATACTAAGCATTTAAGAGAAGTATTGGAGGTTTTGAAATGAGAGAAGTTGTATTCTAAGTTTTCGAAATGTGCATTTTGGTTTCGAGAAGTGCAGTTTCTTGGGCACGTGATAGATCCTGAAGGGATTACCGTGGACCCAGTTAAGATTGAGGCGATAACAAACTGGAAGACTCCACAAAACTCGACTGATATACAAAGTTTCTTAGGGCTGGTTGGCTATTATAGGAGATTCATTGAGGGCTTCTCCAAGATAGCCGCACCATTGACCCGAAAGACAGTAGTTTCAACAGGAGGCTTTTGAGGAATTGAAGAGAAGGCTCACACAAGCTCCAATCCTTGCTCTACCCGATGGTGATGAGGATTTGGTTGTTTGTACCGATGCCTCGCATCGTGGGTCGGGTTGCGTGTTGATGCAACGAGGAAAAGTGATAGCCTATGCGTCCAGACAGTTGAAAGTTCATGAGAGTACTTATCCGACGCATGATTTAGAGTTAGCAGTGGTAGTGCATGCTCTCAAGATATGGAGACATTACCTGTATGGTACTAAGTATACTATTTATACTGATCATAAGAGTTTGAAATACTTCTTAGAGCAAAAAGAGTTAAACATGTGGCAAGGAAGATGGTTAGAGTTGATAAAGGACTACGACTATGATATCAGGACGAGCTGATGAAAAATACTCATGGTGTTAATACTAGGTTCGACCGTATGTGGATTCCACGTCATTGAAATCTTAGAGGTCGTATCTTAAATAAAGCTCACAAGTCGAGATACTCGATTCATCAGGGATCCACCAAGATGTATCAGGATCTGAAGAGAGGCTACTGGTGGCCGGGTATGAAGAACGATGTAGTATATTATGTTAGTAAGTGCTTAACTTGTTTGCTAGTCAAAGCTGAACACCAAAAGCCTTATGGGAAGATGCAGCCGTTGGAGATACAAGAATGAATATGGGAACACCTCACCATGGACTTCATAACTAAGCTACCCCGTACATCTAAACATCGTGATACCATTTGGGTGATTGTGGAGATGGTCATATTAATAAAGTAAATTTCGTTTATTATTGGTGTGTCGTTAATAAGTTAATTAAATAAAATTTTAGAGAGCGGGCTTGGACATTAAAGGATGGAATAAGGGATGGAATGGGCCTTAGGTCCATGGGTTTAAGGGAGCATAAATACCCCTTAAACCCTAATCCTTTCCATTTTTATCCAACTCTACAACATAGCCTACACCTTCAAAAACACACACAAACGTCCTCATTCATCTCGGGCCAAGATCCGAAGGCAAAACCCCGAGCATGTTGGTGCTAGAACGTCGTGACGAACAAAAGGTACGTGTATAATGAAAACTCATTTGACTCGTTTAGTATTCCTAGATGTATATGTAAATGGTAAAAACGAATCAAATGCAATGATTCCCGTTGAAATTCGTTAACGTTTGATGGGTTAATCGATGGTATAAAGAACCGGTTATATGTATTAATCAAACGCACCATTTAAAATTTGATGTTTAGTGTTTGGTTGGTTAGGGTTTGAAGGCGATGTGATTGCGAGTTCAATGACACCAATTTCGTGTTGTTTCATCATGATTCGGGGTTTAATCGCGAATCTGGTGTTGTTGACTATTTAGGGTTCATATCGATTTTGACTTTGGCCAATCAAGTCAAAGTTGAATGAATACTGAAGCTTTTTCGTTATGAGGAACGAATGGCTAGCCATTCGTTAAACAGTCCTAGAGAATAAGGTACATTCGCGTGCTTCTGTAATGAATGAACCTCTCATTCGTCTTATATAAGTCACGAATAGTACCCGTCATTCGTTACTCACCCATTCGCTATGTTTAGATAACGAATCATGTCATTCTCTATAAGATACGCTTGCAATGAATTAGCCCTCATTCATCTTATAGAAAGCACGAATGGCCTCAGTCATTCGATATGCACTCATTCATCTCAGATCAAGCCATTCGATATAACGAATGGAACCATTCGTTATAACGAATGGGATAGCGAATGATGCTTAACTAGAACTCATTCATCATAAATAATGAGTTAGAGAACAAAATAATAATTTAAAAATTCTAATGAAATTTGTGATAAGGCAGCTCGACCCCAGCCAGTGGCTCGGCCCCTTGGACCCTGCTAGGGGGTGCCGCCCCTAGACCACGTTGCCAGGGGTGCTTCCCCCGGACCACCGTAGTTAGGGGTTACCATAACTTAGAAGTACGATATAGTTAAAAGTATTTAACTGATATGCGTAATTGTTATACAGTTAGCCGCGCCCAGTTAAAGAGAGGAGTTATCATTAACTCTGAAAGGAACCGAGCTCAGGTGAGTTTCTAGCCCCACTTCCTTGTTATGTTTTCTGGGCTGTGTGCATACTCAAGGTGAACGTTAATACACTTACCTTGAATGGTAAGTGTATGCTATGATGATTGATGTGATAGTACGTACGAATATTATGGATGAATGCTTGTTGGTGCAAGAACGATCTTCGGATATTGCATGTATCGATAGGGAAAGTAATGTGTAGGATGCCTAGTATGAAATATGTATGTATGAAAGTATGTAATGAAATGAGTTTGTACGAAAGTATGATTATATAAAGAAAGGTATTTATGATTATAGGACGGATGGAAGGTATGGTTAAGAGGGAACATGCCCTAATAATATCTGCGAATGTAGGGAACATACCCTAATAATATCTACGAATGTAGGAAACAGACCCTAATAATATCTGCGAATGTAGGGAACATACCCTAATAATATCTGTGAATGTAGGGAACATACCCTAATAAGTTGATCATTTTCTTTGTTTTTATAGTTTCGCTTATTTTCTTTTGTTATTTTTGTTTTTAGGGTGTGGGGGGAGGAGAAAATATAGAAAATACAAAAATAATGAGATTTTGTATGATAAATATAAAACATGAGAAATATTATAAAATTTTGAGATTTTTGATCTGAGTATATGGGAAATGATGGTACATTGACTTAACGTACCTAGCACATGGAAAAATAAGACTAAAGATTGTTGTAAGCTAAAATGCATGATGTGTATGATAGGCTTGACTGATCATATAAGTGTTGATATAATATAAACTTAAATACTTGTCAAATATAGTGGTACAACATCTTGATGTATAGTTAATATTTGTTTCAAGATACAATAGTAAAAAGATTGTTGTGTGTACATGCATTCATTTTGCAAAGAAATTCAGCTCATTTTTTATTTCATTTTTTAAACAAATTCAATTTTATTTTTTTCTTTATATTTTCTTAACTCTTGGATTCTCTCTACGTGTAGTAATAGCAACCTAAGGGTTAAGAACTAAGTATTATGTATCATTTTCTTGGTATTTCATATAAACCTTGGATCTTCTCTACGTATCTAAAAGCATTAGAGTTCCAAAGTCATGTATCGACCTAAAGGTTAAGGCCTTGTACAATTTCAACTTATTTTATATTTTTCTTTTGTTGAAATAGAACCTTATTTGCGTGTCGTAATACTGATCTTAAAGAAAAATAAATATTTGCTTTCTGCTTCATTTTCTTTTTATTTTTGCATGGGATACAACTAATCAATGTATGTGAAAAATGAAATACATGTGAAATAAATTGTATTTGATAGTGATTGTGTCTGATAGGTGGGGTCCACATATGATTTGTGCTTAATTGAATCCTAATTGCATATTATAAATCTACTGAAAGATTATGTCTGTGTTCAAAGTAGACAATTATATCTGCAATCATCTTTGAAATGAAAATGTAGCTTAGGATTTTCTACTTAATATGATCCAATGTTATTATTTTTTCTCATTAAAAATATATACAGCTTATTGTTTTTAGTTAATTTTCATTCATAGTTTAATAATTCAACTCAAAGCACTATTTGAGCAAAATTATAATTTTATTTAACTTTTGGGTGGCTTGAATAATTTTCCCAAAGATACGTTAATTTTGTGTTTATGAAAGTGTATTATAGTATAGGTTAATGTATGGAATTGTGATACACATGTTTGTTAACAATATTTATGTTTGTATATCATTGTAGGGACGTTTTGGGAAAATATTTATTGAACATAATTTGTGTTTTTGTATGGTGTTATAACATATTTTGATTGATGTATGAAAGTGGAGGATAGTTATGATACTGTGTGGTTCAATAAACTTGTGTAAGGCAGTGTAGGTGAACATATAGTTTATCTGACTACGTGTAGTTGTTTCTAAATTTGTGTAGGAAAGAATAGGGTTCAATAAATATGGATAGGGCTACATGTAGTTGTTTAAACAAACTTTTTGGCAACTCATTTTATCTGACTTTATGTAGTTGTGTCTGAATGGTGAATGATGATGACTACTTTTGTATGGCATGGTAGTGAATTGTTAGCTATGACTTATGCTTAAAATTTTCATGTGTATGGAAGTGTAGGTTGTTGTTGGAAATATTTATCATGCATAAGGTGTTTTTGTAGGGTATTTTGAGGGTTGATAATTATCCGATTCATCTAAAATAATTGTATATAAATTATGAAACTGTTGACGATATAAAATTGAAATTGATATTGAGAAAGTAACCTGATCATGGCTTCGTTATGTTGTCGAATCATGGCATGTTACGCAATGAAGAATTAGGGCATGATCGACGTAGGTGTGATTGAACGTCTTTGGTAGTCGATTTAGGTATGAGTCATTGTAATCAATTTAGTTGAAATTGAACCCAAATACTTGTATTATCAACTGTTAATTAATTGGAATAGTGATTTCAATATAATAATAATATATGATCAACTGTTAATTGGAATAAAGAGATTTGGATATTATCATCTGTTAATTTCTAATTAATTTGATAATTTAAAACTTCCACAAAACAATTAATATTTACCATACGAAAGAAGTAATTAACTTACTAATATGTGCCTACATTTAATTAAATGAGAAAATATAAAAGAAAAAAAATCTGATTGGCTTAAATTATTTTTCACACTTATCACACTAATATGACTTCTCACATGAACTTAACCATATATATATATATATATATGAATATATAAACAAAATAAAATTTTATTATCCATATATAGTTTTTCAATTAAATTTTTTATGCCTTGAATATCATTAAATGTAGGGAGACAACAATGACTCTTCTTCTGTTCATGTTACTAAAATGTTTTCACACTTTCGAATTGCTTTTAATCGGGTTTTGAACATATCTATAGTTTTGAGGTTATGGGGTTGAATTTTAATGTTAATAAATTTGAATATTTATATAAATACAATCATTTGTGGAAAATTTAAATTTACAAATGAACATAATAATTATATATTCACTAACTAGTTCAAAAATATTCACTAACTAGTTCAAAAATTAATAAAAGAATAGGTCCGATAGATAAGTTGAGGATGTTAAAGTTCTTTTATTCGTTTTTTTTTATTTATCCCGGAAGTAGGTGAATGAATATAATTGTGTAATTAATAAAAAAAAACAAGTAAAGAAATGAATATATGTTTAAAGAAATATGAGGAACCGTGGCTGAATTCTCAAAATCTCTCCTTCCCTCGTTCTTCAACCCACACTACTTGCCCACCCACGTTCAAGCTCCACTTCTCCCTTAAATCTATTCCCACTAATTCATTCTATGAAGCACTCTGCAATACTAGTTCTCACCACTTCTATCGGTTATAACTTAACTCTATATCATCTCAATCACTCACTCCTCTCACGATTGTTCAAGAGGCGATTTTCCCCTGATTTGATAACCACTGCATATTTATTTATTTGAAGTCTTGTAATTAGATTGATTATCTTTCCTTTCATTCTCTTTTGTATTAGTTATTAAATTACTTCCCTAACTTACTCTTGTATTTTGTTTATACATATCTATATTACATTATAATACATACTGGCAACCTTTCACCTTCCCAACCCTCACTCCCTCTCTCCTGAGACGCTATAAAATTAATTGTTCATTAAGTCTCCGGCCAACTCCTGCCTAACGTCAACGATCTCCGGCGAATTCAAGCAATCGAGCCGTTACCAGCATTAAATTGTCCATTTCGTATCTAATTTCATCAGTTTCAACCGATTCGTATCAATTAACTGCTCCATTCATATATGACCCTCACCCCCATCATTCATCGCCAAATCTCTGAGTCTCCCACTCCTTTTCCCTCTTGATTTCCATGAATTCAGCCTTCCAATCCGACGAACTTCTTGCCGAATTTGGTCTTCAAGGCGACCGCTCCTTGCATCATCATCACCTTAGATTTCGCAATTTGTTGTTGTAGGTTTTCACCAGAATGTTTATGTTCTTGTTGGATTAATTTTTTTTACATGTAATTGATTGATGTTTTATTGATTAAGTTTGATTTGTTTTTAATTGACCTAATAGAAGATACCTATGGCAGATCACATTTCAATTTCTATAATTTATATTACAAAGGTTTTGATTTATGTCTACACTATCATGATTGTTAGCACCTATCAAAGTTTTCGATGGCAATGAGGTTTTGATGTTTTATTAATATGAGACTGTAGCATTTGTGTTTTGTATGTTTAGGAACATTGGGTCTACTGTCAATCTTGATTGCAAGTTAGTCCTGAAGGCTATCACATTGCAGGCTCGAAATGCATAATATAATCCAAAGGTATATAGGTTTTTTCAACACATTTTACAAGACGCATCTAAACCGTCTACATTTTTAATAGCAATTTGTAGTAATTTGCATATTTTTTGCATACATTCATGTCACTAAAGATTGAATCACTGGTAGCCTGCCGCGTGGGTTTACTTTGTTTCGTTCTCAGATGCAACAACTCATGATAAAGTTCTCGTTGACACTCACCCCACTCTTAGCATAATGGTTCGTGTACCTTTCATTTATTCAATTAACTGTTTAGTGCTTAGTTTCTTGATTAAGCTGTGTTAATTAATTAAATTGTGTCACTCCAAGTAATATCATAGAAACACCAGTTATTTAGTTTATGTAACGATTCCGGCAAAATCAGGTATACCCTAACCGGTATATACTATTTATGTGTTATTTAATAATGAATATATGAATTATAATGCGTTTATACGAGTATGTATGACTCACAGTGCGGATTATATACGATTAAATAGTTAATCGTATTGGAAATACGATTAACTGATTAACGGTTATTGAAGCCCGAACGAAGCGGGGATTACATTATAGACGAGATACATGATATTTAGTGATGTTTACGAAGTATTAAAGCTTCGGGATAAGTGAATTAAAGCACAGAAAAAGAATTTTCGATTTAATGGTACGTCGGTACGTTAAACGAAACCTTTAATACCAAACCGAGCAAGAGACGATCGATCAAGCCGAAAAAGATGCGCAATTATTAATAATATGATGTTTTAAGTTAATAAATGTCATGGTTTAAGTTTTTAAAGTTTTTAATTCGGTTTTATATAAATTTCATTTTTAAGACGAAAACGACCGTTTTAGCCTCGTTTTAAGCCGAATTAAACATTTAACTGAAAAACGAACTGAACCAGATTATCCAAAACATTATCCGGATTTCCAAAATTCAAATAAGTGGCTAGAAATGGAAAGGTGGGTCCCACCCCACCTCCCCTTGACTTCCGATCGGACAAGGGTATAACCCTTGCCACTTATATTTTTTTTTTTAAACAAGCATTCAACATTCTTCTTCTTCTCTCCACATTATGGACTAAAAACCTAGATTTGTAGCAAGAAAAGCAAGGTAAAGATCGAGTTATTTACGTTTCCATCTTCTTTTCTTGAGTTTATTTGCAAGAAAATGAGGTTTCAAGTGAAAAAGGGTGAAAACCCGAGATGAAAACCGATTCTTGCATGATCAAGTGATGTATACGGGTTATACAAGGGATCTTGGTCCTAGAAAGGAGTTAAACGAACCAAAAACGAACTTTTACGGTTTAAACTTTAGTTTTGAAACAATAACCGAAACTATAGTGTAAGAGGCTTGATGGTGAGTGTAACTTGCTTGGTATTGTAGTATGTTGGTTGTAGGTTCTGTATTTAGTGGTAGATAAAGCGGAAAGACGAGTTTGTAGCTTGTAGTGGCGGAAAACAAAAGGTATATTCGGTTTATGTTCGGTTATGAGTTTTTTGGACAGATTATGAAAGGTTTAGAGTTAGGTCATGAAATTTTACAGAGGTGTTAAACACATGAAAATATGAGTTCTGTGAAAATTTGGTAATTTTTGGACAAAGGATGAATATTTGGTGAATTTAATGCTCGGTTTTGGCTAAAAATGGTGAAAAATATTTAAATATCATGATAAATTTTGGAAAATTCCAGATAAGCTTTTTATAACATGTAAAAGTCACACACAAAATTTTAGGTCAGTTGGAGAAGTCTAAGTAGGCTTTTCGGTTAAACGAGTTCTAAGGTTTTCTAGCTCGGTTTTAGTGAAAATGGCATGTAAAAAGAGATTTTGGTTCTGGAAAAATTACAGGGGACTATGTGGATGGCAGGTGTCATCCAGGAAAATTTGGGATTTTTCTAAGGTTGTTTGGTATTTACGACATATTTAGTGTTTAAATGGTGTTTAAAAATAGATAAATAAATTTTAAATATAAAAATTAATTCTGGAAATATTTTTATAAAATTCCCCACTGTCAAAAAGTGATTTGTGCAAAATTTCAAGATCCGAGACTAAACGGATAATTATTTGTGCTAAAAAGAAAATAAAAACAAACTTTTAAAGTTTAAAACGCGTAAACCGGTAAAGTTCGCCTAAACGAGCTGACTGGTGTATAAAAACCCTAAAAATGGACTATTTTCTAAGTTAAACAGATAAAAATAAATCATCCGAAAATAATCCGGATGATTTGAGTAATTTTATCCGATTTAACAGTTTCCGGTACACTAAAGACGGAAACGGGTCCCGCGGCCAATCGGGGCGTCTAAACCGAGCTCTAATTTCACAACTTTAATTAAATTATCAGTCAACAACTATTTTCGGGTCGTGTGGGACCAAACTCATTTTTGAAACGTAAAAACGGATAACCGTGCTAGGCACGCAAAACGGGGAAAACGACTAATAGTAATTTTGACTACCGAACTCTAAACGATATCACAATCTGAGTCCGGAGAAGTGTTTCTAGGTTAACATTGCCCCCGGAACGGGTACAGTGCTGTGTTAACAGTGTTCCCAGATGTACCGGTTAACACGGTTAAAGTTGTATTAATAGTGATTGTATAGTAACGAACTTAGGGATCGTATTACAGATCCGGATCAATAGCTTGCGTACTGTGTTACCTACTTGCTTGCGATAAGGTGAGTTTCACGAGCCCCTTTTTCTGAATTGTTTTTAAATATTTTCCCGGGGCGGAAAGCATGTTACTATTAAAATGTTTAAGTACATTCTGAACGCATGGATTTGCGTGTGTTTATATATATTTTATTGTACGGGAATCGTACGGAAATGTACTAAGATGGTAATTGTCTGAGTTGCTAACATTGAAAGGCCCCGTAACACGAGTGATTAGCTAAAAGCCGGTAGATTGTGAATAGTACTATTGGTCTGACAAACCCAACTGGTCCGGCATGGATTTGCTGATGTTTCCCAGCCAGTTGCACATGTCTATTTTGTTGTTATTTATTTTGCTATGTAATGTTAGGCATAGCGGTTTGGGGCAGGTTCGTGGGCGGAGTATGCCACGGGGTTGTATGTGGATAGTCAGAGGTTTCACTTGTGGGCTCAGCATAATTACATCGCTAATATATGATTATTATAATGATTTGTCACTGTTTATTTAAATTAGTGAAACTCACCAACTATTCGTAGTTGACCCGTTTTCTTTACATGCTTTCTAGGTACCCCCAAACTGGAATAATTGCTACATGCTTGACGATGCGTGCTTTTTGTGGAAGCTTAATGATCTTTTTGTATTAAATATGTTAATGTACTGTTGGTAAAACTTATGTGCTAACGCCTAGACGGTAACTAAACTCGGAACAATGTAATATGGTGTAAATTAATGTAGTGGTGTAAATACTGTTGATATCAGACGTGTCTGTTGCATCCCGTTTACGTTTCCGCTGCGGTTACGGGGTGTTACAGAACTTGGTATCAGAGCCATTGGTTATAAAGAATTAGGATGTCTTTAAAAGATACCTAAAATATAACCAGTAGCTCAAGTATTATAGGATCTGAATATCAACTAATAATTTATAGTGACGAGATCTAGATGAACTTGGATGGACAAGTGAGTTATTATGGTCCGGAACATAATAACAGACTTGTCCGCACGAGGGAATTCAGGGGAAGTCACGGGGAACATTAATAAGTAAAATCGGCAACATATGTGTAAGTATATGATAATATTTTTATGTGACAAAGTTGTATAAGTATGTGTATATTAATTATGATTTACATTATGGAAGGAACTATATGTATTTTTCTTAATGTTGTGTAGAATGGCACCAAAACGGTCAGCTCGAATGTCAGAAGTGGATGTGGACCGTCTGATTGCTCGACAGTTAGAGGCGGCGATACCGGATATAGTATCGCGCATCGCCGCCAGTATTAACAATACGACCAATCCAGACCGTGCGAGCAATCAAACGACCACCAATAATGATGGGGAACAAAATGTTAACCTTCCACCGAACGGTAACCCGATTCCGAGTAATGACGCACCGCCTAGGGTGGTCGTTACAGACAGTAATGGCCCTATACCTAGTGTAGAAACGAACCGCACTGAACCGACTCCTGCAACAAAGGGATGTTCAATCAAAGATTTTATGTTGTGCAAGCCCCTAGAATTTAACGGGTCTGAGGGACCAAATGGGTTGGATAAGTGGATTGAGAAAATAGAGTCTGTTGTGAACATCAGCAACTGCCCTGAGGGTTACGTTGTTAAGTATGCTACCTGCACGTTCACGGACCATGCCTTGACATGGTGGAACACAATAGTGCAAACTCGCGGTCAGGCAGCGACAAACCGCATGACCTGGGCAGAGCTCAAGGCCCTTGTACTGGAACATTTCTGCCCGAAAAACGAACTGCAGAAGTTAGAAAACGAGTTGTGGAACCTGGAGATGCAGGGGGCAGACCACTTGGGTTATACGAATCGATTTAATGAATTGTCGCGATTGGTGCCATGGTTGGTCACCCCAGAGTCAAAGAGGGTTGAGCGTTATATATGGGGACTAACTCCAGTAGTAAGGAGTATAGTCAACTCTGGGGGACACAAGACGTTTGAGGGTGCGGTGACGCAAGCTGGTATTGTCACATACGATTTCGTGAGGAGTGGGTCACTGAAGTTGGCAGGAGAGTCTGCTGGGGGAAAGCGGGGTACGTATGACAATAGGATCCAGGAGAAGCAGCAAAATAAACGTGCTCGGCCCGCTGCCCAGAACTACGCCATGACTAGTTCAGGCAGAAGGCAAGAATCGCAGAAAGGGACGTTCCCTAAGTGTGGGAAATGCGGTTACCAGCATGGTGGCGAGTGCAAGGGGGTAGTGTGCCACCGGTGTGGCAGGATTGGGCACTACGCACCGAGTTGTAGGACAAACCTAAACAATCTGAACCGACAACCGCAACCTATCCGTGAGCAGCCACATAGGACCCAACCAGCTCGACAACAAAACCCACATGGAAACCAAATGATGACCACCAGTCGTGCTTGCTTTGAATGCGGCAGCACAGATCACTTCAAGAGATACTGTCCGAAACTGAACCAGGGAGGAAATGGGAGGCAAACCGTGGGTCAGGCATCGTCATCCAATCCGGCGAGAGGCCGAGCATTTGTGATGGGGGCGAACGAAGCACGCCAGGACCCCAGCGTAGTGACAGGTACATTCCTCGTCTATGATCATTACGCTTCTGTATTATTTGATACGGGCGCCGATAGAAGTTTTGTCTCCGATAAGTTCCTATCAATAGCAAACCTTCCGATTAGTGAAACCATAGAACCTTATACCGTAGAAGTCGCTAACGGTAAAACCATGATAGTTAATCAGATAGTTCGGAATTGCCCTTTTATTCTGAATGATCAATCCTTCCTGATTGACTTATTACCGGTAGAATTAGGTAGTTTTGACGTAATAGTGGGAATGGATTGATTAGCACGTAACAAAGTGGAAATAAACTGTGAAAAGAAAATCGTCAAGATCCGGGTGTCGGATGACGAAGAGGTGTTAGTGCAAGGAGAGAAGTCGGGCACAATGATACCATTTATATCCCACCTCAAGGTGTTAAAATATTAACGCCAGGGATGCGTGGCGTATCTAGCGAGCTTGACGGCCACAGATTCTGAGGAGAAACGGGTGGATGATATCCCGGTGGTACGCGAATTTCCACAAGTTTTCCCAGAAGAACTTCCTGGATTACCGCCAACCCGACAGGTCGAATTCAGAATCGATTTAATACCTCAAGCTGGCCCTGTTGCTAAAGCACCCTACCGACTTGCACCGTCCGAGATGCAAGGATAAAGGATTCATACGTCCTAGTCATTCCCCGTGGGGTGCACCTGTATTATTCGTGAAAAAGAAGGACGGGAGCCTTAGAATGTGCATTGATTACAGGGAGTTGAACAAGTTAACAATAAAAAATAGGTACTCTCTTCCCCGAATTGATGATCTGTTTGACCAGCTGCAAGGTGCGAGCTATTTCTCAAAAATCGATCTTAGATCGGGATACCATCAGGTTAGAATTCAGGAAGAAGATATCCCAAAAACCGCATTCCGGACTCGCTACGGCCATTACGAGTTCTTAGTTATGCCTTTCGGACTAACAAATGCGCCAGCAGTGTTCATGGACCTCATGAATCGAGTCTGTAAACCCTTCCTCGACAAATTCGTCATCGTGTTTATTGACGATATTTTGATCTACTCGAAAAGTAAAGAAGAGCACGAGCAACACTTAAGAATAATTTTAGAGCTTCTGAATCAGGAGAAGTTGTATGCAAAATTCTCCAAGTGTAACTTCTGGTTACAAGAAGTGCAATTCTTCGGTCACGTTGTAAACCATCAAAGAATACACGTTGATCCAAGTAAGGTTGAAGCAATTAAGAATTGGCAAGCGCCTAAATCGCCAAAGGAAATCCGCCAATTCTTAAGCTTAGCTGGATATTATCGTCGATTTATAGAGAACTTTTCCAGCATCACCCAACCTTTAACTCTCCTGACTCAAAAGGATCGAAAGTATGAATGGGGAGAAGAGCAGGAAACGGCGTTTCAAACGTTAAAGCAAAAATTGTGCCAAGCGCCGATTTTAAGTCTCCCCGATGGAGACGATGGTTTTGTCGCGTATTGTGACGCATCGCGTAGAGGGTTAGGATGCGTGTTGATGCAGAATAATAAGGTTATAGCCTACGCTTCCCGACAGTTAAAAGTACATGAGAAAAATTACACAACTCATGACTTAGAACTGGGAGCGGATATCTTCGCACTTAAAATCTGGAGACATTATCTCTACGGTACGAAGTGCACCATCTTCACCGATCATAAAAGTTTGCAGCACATATTCGATCAGAAAGAACTGAATATGAGGCAACGAAGATGGGTCGAGTTGTTAAGCGATTAAGACTGTGACATCCGTTATCACCCCGGCAAAGCTAACGTCGTAGCCGATGCCTTGAGTAGGAAAGATCGGGTTAAGCCATTGCGAGTGCGAGCGCTGGGGATGATAGTCCAGTCGAACCTTTCGGACCTGATTCGAGTCGCTCAACGTGAGGCGTTGAAAGAGGAACAATTGGAAAAGGAGGGACTTTACGGCAATGAGAAGAATTTCGAACAGCGCGTGGACGAAATTCTCTATTTCAAAAATCGGGTTTGGATCCCGACCCTCCATGACCTTCGTGAATTAATCATGGACGAAGCACATAGATCGAAATATTCCATACATCCAGGATCGGATAAGATGTACAAGGATGTGAAGGAGTTCTACTGGTGGCCGGGTATGAAAAAGGATATAGCAACGTTTGTCGGTAAGTGTACGACTTGTGCGAGAGTTAAGGCGGAGCACCAGAAACCCTCGGGGATGTTATAACAACCGGAAATTCCCGAGTGGAAGTGGGAGCAAATCACGATGGATTTTGTGACACATCTCCCTAAGACGTCCCGAGGACATGATGCAATTTGGGTAATCGTGGATCGATTAACCAAATCGGCACATTTTATCCCGATTAGGAATAATTATAACACTGAGAGACTTGCGCAGATTTATATAAATGAAATTGTGTCTCGTCATGGGATACCCATCTCAATCATCTCCGATCGGGATAGCCATTTCACCACCAATCTTTGGCAAGCTGTCCAAGAAGCGCTGGGAACGCGTATTGATCTAAGCACAGCTTACCACCCTCAGACCGATGGTCAGTCTGAGAGGACCATCCAAACCCTGGAGGATTTGCTTCGTGCATGCGTACTGGATTTTAAGGGAAATTGGGATCAACATCTCCCACTCGTTGAATTTTCCTATAATAACAGTTACCATAGCAGTATAAAGGCAGCGCCTTACGAAGCATTGTATGGTCGGAAGTGCCGATCACCACTCTGTTGGACTGAAGTGGGCGATACCCAGGTTATTAGATCAGATATGGTCCAGGAAACGACCAGTAAAATCCTTGAAATTAGGAACAATCTGAAGGCCGCGCTGGATAGGCAGAAGAGTTATGCCAATACCCGTAGAAAACCGTTGTCGTTTCAGAAAGGTGATAAAGTGTATTTGAAGGTATCATCTTGGAAGGGTGTAGTCAGATTTGGAAAGGCGGGGAAGTTAGCCCCGAGATATATTGGACCATTCAATATTACTGCAAAAATCGGTCCCGTAGCATACCGATTAGAACTACCCGATGAACTGAGTGCAGTTCACAACGTGTTTCACGTATCGAACTTGAAAAGATGTCTGGCGGATGAGACGTCGGTGTTACCTTTAGAGGGTGTCCAAATAAGTGATAAGCTCAATTTCGTAGAGGAACCCATAGAAATAGTAGACGGGAAAATCAGGCAACTTAGACACAATAAGATTTCGTTGGTCAAAGTTAGATGGAATTCGCAGCGAGGCCCAGAATATACATGGGAACGAAAGAACGAATTCCGGAAGAAATACCCCTACCTATTTCCTCAAAAGGAAGTAGTCGACGCGTAAAATTTCGAGGACGAATTTTTTTTTACTGGGGGAGAATGTAACGATTCCGGAAAAATCAGGTATACCCTAACCGGTATATACTATTTATGTGTTATTTAATAATGAATATATGAATTATAATGCGTTTATACGAGTATGTATGACTCACAGTGCGGATTATACTCGATTAAATAGTTAATCGTATTGGAAATACGATTAACTGATTAACGGTTATTGAAGCCCGAACGAAGCGGGGATTACATTATAGACGAGATATATGATATTTAGTGATGTTTACGAAGTATTAAAGCTTCGGGATAAGTGAATTAAAGCACAGAAAAAGAATTTTCGATTTAATGGTACGTCGGTACGTTAAACGAAACCTTTAATACCAAACCGAGCAAGAGACGATCGATCAAGCCGAAAAAGATGCGCAATTATTAATAATATGATGTTTTAAGTTAATAAATGTCATGGTTTAAGTTTTTGAAGTTTTTAAATCGGTTTTATATAAATTTCATTTTTAAGACGAAAACGACCGTTTTAGCCTCGTTTTAAGCCGAATTAAACATTTAACCGAAAAACGAACTGAACCAGATTATCCAAAACATTATCCGGATTTCCAAAATCCAAATGAGTGGCTAGAAATGGAAAGGTGGGTCCCACCCCACCTCCCCTTGACTTCCGATCGGACAAGGGTATAACCCTTGCCACTTATATTTTTTTTTTAAAACAAGCATTCAACATTCTTCTTCTTCTCTCCACATTATGGACTAAAAACCTAGATTTGTAGCAAGAAAAGCAAGGTAAAGATCGAGTTATTTACGTTTCCATCTTCTTTTCTTGAGTTTATTTGTAAGAAAATGAGGTTTCAAGTGAAAAAGGGTGAAAACCCGAGATGAAAACCGATTCTTGCATGATCAAGTGATGTATACGGGTTATACAAGGGATCTTGGTCCAAGAAAGGAGTTAAACGAACTAAAAACGAATTTTTACGGTTTAAACTTTAGTTTTGAAACAATAACCGAAACTATAGTGTAAGAGGCTTGATGGTGAGTGTAACTTGCTTGGTATTGTGGTATGTTGGTTGTAGGTTCTGTATTTAGTGGTAGATAAGGCGGAAAGACGAGTTTGTAGCTTGTAGTGGCGGAAAACAAAAGGTATATTCGGTTTATGTTCGGTTATGAGTTTTTTGGATAGATTGTGAAAGGTTTAGAGTTAGGTCATGAAATTTTACAGAGGTGTTAAACACATGAAAATATGAGTTCTGTGAAAATTTGGTAATTTTTGGACAAAGGATGAATATTTGGTGAATTTAATGCTCGGTTTTGGCTAAAAATGGTGAAAAATATTTAAACATCATGATAAATTCTGGAAATTCCAGATAAGCTTTTTATAACATGTAAAAGTCACACACAAAATTTTAGGTCAGTTGGAGAAGTCTAAGTAGGCTTTTCGGTTAAACGAGTTCTAGGGTTTTCTAGCTCGGTTTTAGTGAAAATGGCATGTAAAAAGAGATTTAGGTTCTTGAAAAATTACAGGGGACTATGTGGAATGCAGGGGTTATCCAGGAAAAATTTGGGATTTTTCTAAGGTCGTTTGGTATTTACGACATATTTAGTGTTTAAATGGTGTTTAAAAATAGATAAATAAATTTTAAATATAAAAAATTAATTCTGGAAATATTTTTATAAAATTCCCCACTGTCAAAAAGTGATTTGTGCAAAATTTCAAGATCCGAGACTAAACGTGCCGAGTCTAGAGACTCGATAATATTCCGACACTTAGAAAAATCTCTTTGTTGTTTTAGAACGCTAGAGAGAGTTTTTCTGTGACGCGCATCTTGGTGATTTAATTTGGGAATTTCTTCGCAAACAGTGAGTTACACTTTCCCCTTTTAAACTGTTTTTAAACGCTTTTCTCTTGGGGGAGATAACATACTCCGAAAACGCATGTAAGATTTTGTTAATATAGATTATATATCACTTGTAAAGACTAAGTGGCAAACGCGTTAACTAAAAGTCCTTCATTCACAATCGAGCCGTTTAATATTGGGAATAGCGAGTCATTGTTGAGTAGTACTACTGGGTTTGACAAACCCCACCCAACGCTAAACTCGACTGGAGGTCGAGCGGGTGTAATCTTGGCTAAACGCATACCATGGTCTGGATGACCTGGTGGCAAGGCAAATTGATAAACAGTCAGCTTCGGTGTCGAACACTTAGTAATACTTGCTTTATAGGCTAGCTACCTATAGATATATAATTGACATAACACTATCCGGTAACGCTTAACGCAAAACGCTGTAACGCAAAACGCTTAACGCAAAACGCTGAACGCAAACGCTAAATGTTTTATTTTATATACTTGTGAACTCACCAACCTTGTGTTGACACTTTTAGTATGTTATTCTCAGGTAGCCGAGGCGGGCGCGCGGTTTAGGAACATGCATTGATTGAAAACGCTTTTGTTATGCAAACTTATTTTTAACTGTTATTATTGGTTTTAAGTCGTCCTGCGTGACGCAATTTTTGGATAAAGGTTTTTACGCTTCCGCATTTAATTACTCGTAAACGTTTTCATGGTTTCGAAACTTTGTTTTATGGTTTGATTATAACTGATGATTCCGATCCTGTTAGTTCACACCCTCTGACGGTAAAACTCCGTTAGTGGATTTTGAGGGTGTGATAGATTGGTATCAGATCCATTGGTTATAGCGAACAAGAAGCTGCATGCATACTAGACTATAACCGCGACGACCCATTAGTTATAATGATACGCACTGCATAGATTTGTGTAGTCTTGTAATCTTATCTCTTTACCTCTTTCACTCATACGCGCACGCATACACGGCTTACCAGTAGGAATGTCGACGCCACCTTCATCATCATCTGAAGCGATGACTCATGCTCACAGGAAGGAACCGCAGTTACCTACCGCATCGCCACTTCGAGTAGTCCCGGAACTCGAAGCTCCCGCATCGAAGAGGTACCGCCTATCCGGAGGCATATACGAAAACGACGTTAGCTGGGATTGGTACCCTAACATGATCAGACGTATGGTCTATCTCGAAAAAGTTCCCCCGTTACCTCACCCGAACCACCCTGCTTACCCCAACACCCTACCACCCATAACCGAACCTGTAGAGCGAATTCTCGCAGCTGTTGTTTCATGTTTGGAGCGTGACGTGGGTTACATGCGCTATACGAGAGCGAACGTTTCCGGACTGTTGAAGGACGGAACCGAGACTAAGGAGGAGATTGCCCGCATGGCAGCGGCAATGAAGGAAATGCAAGAGGCTAGTGATAAACAGATGAAAATTATGATGAAGATGCAAGCTGAGATGATAGACTTGCAAGAGCAACTCCATGTAGCAAGGACCCAAACCGAGATAGCTCTAGAGCGTTGCGATGTCTTACAAATGCAACTTGCTCAGAACGCAGCCAAACCTGAGGCAGAGCCTGAGGCCGAGCCTGAGGCAGAGCCTGAAGTGGAACCTGAAGAAGACCCCGAAGAGGAGCCTGAGGAAGATCCCGAGGAAGATCCCGATGAGGAACCCGAAGAAGAACCGGAGGAAGAACCGGCTGAGGAGGAGGCACACTCGGAGGTGTCCTCAGATGACGACATCTAGTGATGATGACACCTAGATGGAGGGGTTGTCTCCATCCAAACTATTATTTTCTATGATTTTAAGGATTGATTGGAAATACTTTGTAGCGAATACAATGGTTTTAATCATGATTTATTAATTAGATTAATATATGGTTGTGATGTTGTTTCTTATTTCTTTCTTACCTATCTTTTTATTACATGTATGGTGTGTTGTATATGAAAGAAAAATTCATGTTTAACATTTTATACTGTGGTTCTAGGAAATAGCTGGAAGAAACGCTGGACAAGGACGTGGTAACATCAACTTGACTGCAGCTGAACTCCAAACTCTGCTGAACAACCATGCGGCGGCCGCTCTAGCCGCACACGTTCAGAATCAAGCTGGAGGTCCAAGTGGAACGTGTACCTTCAAGAACTACCTTGACTGCAAGCCCAGTACGTTTAAGGGCACTGAGGGAGCTATAGGCTTCCTGCGTTGGGCTGAGAAGGCCGGGTCGGACTTTGAGATGTGTAATTGTCCCCCTGCCAGTAGGGTCAAATTCGCTGCTGGAACAATTGAGGATTCTGCCCTCACTTGGTGGAATTCGAACGTGCAGATCCTTGGATTGGAACTGGCTAGCGCGATGAACTGGGAGGAGTTCAAGAACATGATGAGAGAAAAGTACTGTGCGAGAGAGGAGATTTCGAAGTTAGAGTCAGAATTTTGGTCACTGAAGATGGTGGGCTCAGAAATCAAAGCCTACACTACCCGTTCTCACGAGTTGGCTGTGATGTGTCCGCGGATGGTGGATCCGCCGAGTAAGAGGATTGAAATGTACATTGATGGGTTAGCACCACAGATTCAAGGCATGGTGACGTCTTCCAGACCAGCCACGATTCAACAAGCGATCCGTTTAGCTCACAAACTGACGGATCAGGCTGTGACCCAAGGTGCGTTACCACCTAGGGGTTCGACCACTAAGGCCCGTGACAACCCGAACACTGACAACAACAACAACCCGAGCAGCGGAAAGAGAAAGTTTGACAACACCAGATCCTCGTCCTCGAACCTCCCATAGCAACAACACTACCGTAAGCCCGAATTCACTCGGAGCTTTAACAATCAGAGTCACAACAACAATAACAACGGTAGCGGGCAAGGTTCGAGCGGATATGCTGGGAAATATCCGAAGTGCAATAGGTGCAACTATCATCATGTTGGCCAGTGTGACCGTGTCAAGTGTCAAAGATGCGGAAAAATGGGTCACCAAGCGAAAGAATGTAGAGGAGACCTTGCGGCAAAGGGTGCTCCTAAACCACCTATGACGACGAAGGGATGTTTTGAATGTGGGCAGGAAGGTCATTTCAGGAAAGATTGTCCCAAGCTGAAACAGAACGACAACAACGGGGGTAATGGAAGTGGCAGTAGTGGTGGAAGCAATGGCAAAGGCAGAGCGTTTGTAATTGGGTCGGGTCAAGCCCGCAATGATCCGCACGTGGTGACTGGTAAGTTCCCTGTGAACGATTGTTTTGCTTCTGTATTGTTTGACACTGGAGCTGATAGGAGTTTTGTGTCGAAAGCCTTTAGCCAACTCTTAGACTTAACTCCAACTCCGTTAGATGCTAAGTTTCCTGTTGAATTAGCTGACGGTAAGACTATAGTAACGACTCATGTACTTGCGGGATGTAAGTTAAAACTGTCAGGTCATGTCTTTGATATCGACCTTATTCCTTTTACGCTTAGTAGTTTCGATGTCGTGGTCGGCATGGACTGGTTATCCGAGAACCGAGCGGAGATTATATGTCACGATAAGATAGTTCACATTACTACCCCTTCCGGCGAGATCATTTCGGTCCGAGGTGAGCGAAGCGGCATGACCACCAGCGTCATTACCCTTATGAAGGCGCAGAAGTATCTACGAAAGGGTCATCCGGCAGTTTTGGCGCATATTGTTGAGAAACCCGCGGAGGAGAAGCGAATTGAAGAGATACCGATTGTGCGAGATTTTCCGGAAGTTTTCCCGGAGGATTTGCCTGGACTCCCTCCTATTCGTCAAGTTGAATTCCAAATCGAGTTGACACCCGGTGCAGCACCCATAGCACGAGCCCCGTATCGGCTCGCACCGGCGGAGCTTCAGGAACTGTCCACTCAGTTGCAAGATTTGTTGGATAAGGGTTTTATCCGACCTAGCTCATCGCCATGGGGAGCCCCTGTCTTATTTGTCAGAAAGAAAGACGGGACTTTCCGCATGTGTATCGACTACCGGGAGTTGAACAAGGTGACGGTCAAGAACCGTTATCCTTTACCCCGAATCGATGATTTGTTTGACCAGCTTCAAGGATCGAGTTACTACTCGAAGATCGATCTGCGATCTGGTTATCACCAACTAAGAGTGCGCGAAGAAGATATCTCAAAGACGGCTTTCAGAACACGGTATGGTCACTACGAGTTTTCGGTTATGCCTTTTGGCCTAACCAACGCACCAGCCGTATTTATGGATCTTATGAATCGAGTATGCAAGGCGTACCTCGACAAGTTTGTGATTGTTTTCATCGATGATATTCTCGTCTACTCCAAGAACGAAGCTGACCACGAAGAGCACTTAAGGGTAATTCTGGAATTATTGAAGAAGGAACAACTGTATGCTAAACTCTCGAAATGTGAGTTTTGGCTTCACGAAGTTCACTTTTTAGGACATGTGATCAACGAGAATGGTAGATGTAACACCCCGTAACCGCAGCGGAAACGTAAACGGGATGCAACAGACACCTTTGATATCAACCACATTGTTTATAAAGAAAACTAAATGCATTAATATACTTCAAATTACATTATCTTGTATTCCATTACCGTCTAGGTGATACACACATCACACACTACGATACATAATTCTATTTATTATAATGTATCCTAACATCCCGCACGCAAATCTTACACACATCAAGCACTTAGCACATAAGCAATCACTTCATCTTAGTTGTAACTGAAAAGCATGTGAGAAAACGGGTCAACTACGAATAGTTGGTGAGTTTCACAATTTGAGAAAAAACCATGATAAATCCATATCATAATGTAATATTATCTGGGGACACTGTTAACCCAGAACACTTCCAATAACCTCTGGGGACACTGTTAACCCAGAACACTTCCAATAACCTCTGGGGACACTGTTAACCCAGAACACTTCCAATAACCTCTGGGGACACTGTTAACCCAGAACACTTCCAATGACATCTGGGGACACTGTTAACCCAGAACACTGTTGCGGGACCTTACAATATTAACAACTCAGACAATTACCATCTTAGTGCATTTCCGTACGATTCCCGTACAATAAACAATATATATAAATCCACGCAAATCCATGCGTTCAGTAAAATCCACGCAAATCAATGCGTTCAGTATGTACTTAAATATTTCAGTAGTAACATGCTTCCGCCCCGGGAAAACATTTAAAACAATTCAGAAAAAGGGGCTCGTGAAACTCACCTTAGCACATGCAAGCAGGTAACAACAATCATTATCAATTAACACGTCCAATCTGTAATATGATCCCTACGATCGTTATTATACAATTATTGTTTATATAATCTTTAACCTTATCAATCGGTACATCTGGGGACACTGTTAACCCAGTACTGTACCTGTTCCGGGGGCAATGTTAACCCAGAAACACTTCTCCGGACTCAGATTGTGATGTCGTTTAGAGTTCCATGGTCACAATTACTATTAGTCGTTTTTCTCGTTTTGCGTGCCTAGCACGGTTATTCGTTTTTATGTTTCAAAAATGAGTTTAATCACACACGACCCGAAAATAGTCGTTGACTGATAGTTTAAGTAAAGTTGTGAAATTTGAGCTCGGTTTAGACGCCCCGTTTTGCCGCGGGACCCGTTTCCGTCTTTAGCGTACCGGAAACTGTTAAAATAGGTTAAAATTACTCAAATCATCCGAATTATTTTCGGATGATTTATCTTTACTTGTTTAACTCATTTATATGAAAATAGTTCATTTTTAGGGTTTTTATACACCAGTCAGCTCGCTTAAGCGAACTTCACCGGTTTACGCGTTTTAACTTTAAAAGTTTGATAATTAGCACAAATAATTATCCGTTTACTCTCGGATCTTGAAATTTTGCACAAATCACTTTTTATCAGTGGGGAATTTTATAAAAATATTTCCAGAATTAATTTCTATATTTAAAATTTATTTATCTATTTTTAAACACCATTTAAACACTAAATATGTCGTAAATACCAAACGATCTTAGAAAAATCCCAAATTTTTCCTGGATTTCCCCTGCCATCCACATAGACCCCTGTAATTTTTCCAGAACCAAAATCTTCTTTTACATGCCCTTTTACTAAAACCGAGCTAGAAATCCCTAGAACTCGTTTAACCGAAGAGCCTACTTAGACTTCTCCAACGGACCTCAAATTTTGTGTGTGACTTATACATGATATGAAAAGCTTATCTGCAATTTTCCAGAATTTTTCATGATATTTAACTATTTTTCACCATTTTTGGCCAAAACCGAGCATTAAATTCACCAAATATTCATCCTTTATCCAAAAATTACCAAAACTTTACAGAACTCATATTTTCATGTGTTTAACACCTCTGTAAAATTTCATGACCTAACTCTAAAGTATCAACAATCTGTCCAAATTTCCCAGAACCGAACATAACCGAATATACCTTTCGTTTTCCGCCACTACAAGCTACAAACTCGTCTTTCCGCCTTATCTACCACTAAACACAGAGCCTACAAACAACATACCACAATACCAAGCAAGTCACACTCACGATCAAGCCATTTCTTTCATGGTTACGGTTATGATACTAAAAACAAAGATTTAACCGTAAAAATTCGTTTTTGACTCGTTTAACTCATTTCTTGGACCAAGATCCTTTGTATAACCCGTATACATCACTGGATCATGCAAGAATCGGTTTCATCTCGGGTTTTCACCCATTTTTCATTTGAAACCTCATTTTCTTGAAAGAAAACTTAAGAAAAGAAGATAAACACGATTACAACTCGGTTTTTACCTTGTGTTCTTGCTTGAAAACTCGGGTTTTTGATCAAAGGTTTGAGAGAGTTGAAGGTTTGTTGAGTTGGGTGTGTGAAAAAAAGAAAATGAAATGGTTTGAGTGTGTGTGTGTTCCGGCCGGAGGTAGTGAGGGGGTGGGGTGGGACCCACCTCTTCATTCTTGGCCACTCATTTGGATATCGGATATCCGGATAATGTTTTGGATAATCTGGTTCAGTTCGTTTCTCGGTTAAATGTTTAATTCGGCTTAAAAATAAAATTTATATAAAACCGATTTAAAAACTTAAACCATGACATTTATTAACTTAAAATGTCATATTATTAGTTATTACGCATCTTTTTCGGCTTGATCGATCGTCTCTTGCTCGGTTTGGTATTAAAGGTTTCGTTTAACGTACCAACGTACTATTAAATCGAAATCCTTTTTCTGTGCTTTAATCCACTTATTCCGAAGCTTTAATACTTCGTAACATCACTAAATAACATATATCTCGTCTATAATTGAACCCTCGATTCATTCGGGTTTCAATAACTATCGATCGTTTGATCGCATATTCAATACGGTGAGTTATATATTCACATACAATCAATACATCGAACCCTGTATTCTCGTATAATTACCATGGTAACTCATGTACCCGACATTACATATGACGTAACTAACGTCTACCGGTTAGGGTATACCTGGTTTCGTCGGAATCGTTACATTCTCCCCCCGTTAAGAAATTTCGTCCTCGAAATTTTACACGCCCACTATCTCCTTTCGAGAGAAAGGTGGGGGGGGGGGGGGTTTCCTTCAGAATTCACCCTCGCGTTACCAAGTATAATCTGGTCCTCGCTGTGAATTCCACTTAATCTTAATTAATAAAGCTTGGTATGTCCAAACTGTTTAGTTATTCCCGTCTACTATCTCTACGGAATTAGTTATGATATCAAGTATGTCTTCGATGAGTACTTCTATTACTAGTACTTTCATTGCCTCATTGCTTAGGCACTTTTCAATCCGTATACATGGCAAAACATCATGTATAGTACTTAGCTTCTGGAGTACTTTAATCGATGAACTAAATGACCAATCATGGAAATACTTTCATGAGGTCCAATATATTACGGAGTTATTTTCGGTTTTGCCAAACCTCATATCACCTCTATAAGGTGATGCCTTAAAAATACCTTGTCACCTCTTTCCAGTGACAATGGTTTCCTTTGAATGTTGGCATAAATCCTTTGCCAATCTCGCGCTGCTTTCAACTTACCTTAAGTATTATAAATCCGATTGTTTGTTTCTCGTATCAATTAAAATCTTATGGCTTGATTGAAGCCCATTTTCAATTTGACAAATTGGTGATAACTACTTCACCCATAGAAAGCCTCCAGCTCTCGATGCTTCCTTCCCCTCCTTCCAATAATGGAAGTAGGATGACTATCTCGATCTGAGATCATTGAAAATGGTACCCCACGACGAGTTACCATTTCATCATCATGAATTTGGGCAAGAATTCATTGTGGTAATTGTCATAGATTGGAATGAAATGTGAGGATTGGTTAATCGATCCGCGATTACCCAATTTACATCATGCCTTTGCTATACCTTAGGAATTTGTGTCCCGAAATCCATTGTAATTTATTCCCACTATTATTGGCGAATTTTTCTGTCGTTGCGGCGTTCCCTAGGGTTTTCGGTGTGCAGCCTTATCTTTCACATAACTCAATATTCACCAACACACGTAACCATATCTTTCTCCAAACTCGACCATTAATAAAAATCCTTTCAGATATCCGTATCATCAATAATCAAATCCAATCCCGGATGTATGGATTATTTCGATCTATGCGCTTCGTCCATGATTAATTCACGAAGGTCATGGGGGGTCGGGATCCAAACCCGATCTTTGAAATAGAGGGTTTCGTCCACGCGTTGTCCGAAATTCCTTTTGTTGCCGTAAAGTTCCTCCTTTTCCAAATGTCCCTCTTTCAACGCCTCATATTTAGTTCTTTCTGGTCGAATATGTGATGCAACTTTTATGATCGGTGACGATGGTGCACTTCGTATCGTAGAGACAATGTCTCCACATTTAAGTGCATAGATAACCGCCCCCAGTTCTAAGTCGTGAGTAGTGTAATCTTACTCGTGTACTTTTAACTGTCGGGAAGTATAGGCTATGACCTTAATATACTGCGTCAACACGCATTCTAACCCTTTACGTGATGCGTCACAATACGTGACAAAACCATCGTCTCCATCGGGGAGACTTAAAATCGGCGCTTGGCACAATTTTAATGGTTTCTATCTTAATTGGGTCTTTGTTAAATCCTTGTTGCTTCACAACATGACCAAGGATTTATGCCATCTTTATTCAAAATCACATTTCGAAAACTTCGTGTATAGCTCATCTTGCTTTAACACTTCCACAATTTTCCTTAACCGTCGATTGTGCTCTTCCTTACATTGCAAATATATCAAAATATTATCAATGACTGTTATGACAAATTTGTCCAAATGAAGTTTACAGACTCGATTCATGAGTTCCATGAATGCTGCCGGCGCATTTGTTAGCCCGAAAGGCATAACTAAGAATTCATAATGGCCGTAGCGAGTCCGAAACACTGTTGTCGCAACGTTTTCCTCTCGGATTTTTCATTTGGTGATAACTATATTTAAGACCAATTTTCTTAAAACAAAACGCCCTTGCAGTTGGTTAAACAGATCATTCACTTCGAAGAAGTGAGCAACCACTCTTGATCATCACTTTATCCAATTTTCCGTAATCAACACATATCCTAACACTTCCGTCCTTCATTTCCCAAATAACTCTGGTGCACCCCATGGTGACTAACTAGGTCGTATAAAACCTTATCCAACAATTCTTGCATTTCAGTTGGCGCAAGTCGGTAAGATGCTTTAGCAACAGGGCCAGCTTGAGGTATTAAGTCGATTCTGAATTCGACCTGTCGGGTTGGCGGTAATCCAGGGAGTTCTTCTGGGAAAACTTGTGGAAATTTGCGTACCACCGGGATATCTTCTATATGTTTTCTTTTAAATACTTTGGCAATCACGTTTGTTAAATACACCACGTCTTCTTGTCGTAAATATTATAACATCTCAAGATGAGATTTGAGTGGCAACATAATACCGTACACTTTTCTCTGTATTTAATCGCTTCCTCGTCCGAAAGAGGGCCTCTAATCATCTTCTTTTCATATTTGATTTCTGCTTCATGTTGAGTTAGCCAATCCATGCTAACTATTACGTCAAAACTTCTTTGCGTTAGCGATTCTACAGTATAGGGTTCTATAGTTTCACTAATCGGTATCTTTCCAAAGGGTAGGAGGTTAGCAGGAACTAACTTCTATCGACGACCGTAAAAATATCACTGAAGCCTATTGATTTAAAACTACAACATACTTAATACCACCTTTGAATCATGACGTACTTTATTCGAATTCTCAGCTCCTTGCTTGATCAAAGGTTGATGCTTGTCCTGAGATTCTTCTTCCAATGACACCTTGGTTCCACTTTGGGCAATTTCTCTTGAAACGTTCTGTACTGCCACATTCATAGCAAGTACAACTGTTTGGCATAATTTAGTCTCTTTGAATGGATTGTTATTGAAGTTGTTGGTTTCGGAGTGGTTGTACATGAATGGGTTGGGGTTGCCGGTTCACACGGCTTCAATTGGTTCTACAATTGGGGCATTACGTCCATCTTTACCACACCTGTGGTCTACTATTACTCGACATTCTTCTTCCTACTTATTCAAAGTCTATCTTGCACCATGCCTTTATCACTTCTCTTCTTTAACACTCGACGTCTCACCCAACGTCCTCCCAGTCCGCTTCCCATAGAGTCAAATACATCAATGCTGGCTTGTGACACAACCCTTCCAAAGGTTGTATATTTCGCAGGATTGACTATACTCCTTATCCTTGGAGTTAGTCCCCAATATAGCGCTCACTTCGCGTAGTTTCAGGAGTAATTAGCCAAGTTACCAGACATGACAATTCCTTCAAACGATTAGCGTGTTCTAAGTGATCAGCACACAACATTTCTATCTTCCATAGTTCAGTTTCCAATCTCTGAACTTAATTACTCGAATAAAAGTGCTCTAGCACAAGAATTTTAAATCCTGACCATATCATCTGAGCAAAAATTTTCTATCTATTATTTTGTACCATCGTGTTCCATCACGATACAACATAATCTACCAACATATCTGTAGCATACTTCACTACACAATGTTCTAGACTCTTACCAATATCCTTAACCATTTCGATCTTTTATATCCACTTGCTAATCTATTCCTCCCTTTACCATCAGCAAACTATTAATAATCCCCTTAACACAACCGATAAACATATCCTTCATACCGGATCTAATTCATTACGACTACTATTCATGTTTAGTTTATAACTAATACTTGTAGTCATAATAGCATTCGGTGGGACATTATCACTCTTAGTAATACCACTAAGAATTGAAATATTCATAATCATGTGATTGCTCGATCTATAATTCTGCGATCACATTTGCATCAACACTAGCAGTGATCTGTGATACTACATTCGGTATCATCATCTGCTATCTTTGAGCAATCAACTGAATCATATCAATCTCCAACATTGGAGTTACTCTTTTTATGTCATTCTGCCGTACTCATCCCGTATGCAGTAATCAATACTAATCTCACCGTATAACACGTTACCAGTTCAATCATAATAGCAGGTAAACATACACACCAATTATTATCATACATATTACACATACCAGTATCTAGTATATACGTCCCACAAGTATAATAACATATGGACTTAACCTGACGTCGGTTAACTTTTAAATACGCTTCATAACCCTTGTCACCAACTGACATAGAGATCTTTCTCAACAAAGATTAATATTTAATATGCTTGATTTCAATATCCTTCTGCATATCAGCATAACCGATACCTGCTCACCGTGAGCACCAAACGATTACATACCACGGAGTTATAATATCCGTGTTTATTCGTATATCTGGCATACACAGTATACCTCCTACTAACGAACAACCCACTATGCTATAATGATTCCAACACTTCTTTGTGTATAGGTAATCATTCTATTCGAGCATACATGGGTGTAGACATCTAACGGATGTAAGGATAACATAGGGAGTTGCAAGGTTCAAGGTAATTGCGCAACATGGGTTGCCTTCAAATATTATTAATTACTATTATGGGAAACTCTACACTTGCTCAGTCAATGTCCTCAGGCGTTCTAGGTTTGCTAAAATCGGTAATTCTCGATCTGAAGTTGGTCTGTCTCATATGTTTGTGAGTGAGCAATACATATATATATATTTCTATTTATTATTTTATTTTTATTTTATTTTATTTATTTATTTATTTATTTACTCCTTTACCTTAATGGAATAAGAATGGGTTCAGGTACAGGTACATCCGTACGTGAGGGTCGGCGGTGCGGGTGAACACAGGGGTTATTAGGATATACGGTGCCGGTATTGGTAGGGTAAGGGATTTATCAATTTTGGTTGGGAGTGACGGTTACTAGATATTTCTGGTTACTGTCAAACGGGAGATCTAACTCGGTACTAACATAACTATTGCCCGATAAGTCAGACTTATCATCAACCGATGCTCCAGAAATTTTCAGCATCCTCAGTACTTTTATTATTTCATCCCCCGGTTCCTTATCCGGGTCCTATTTCTCAATACATGTACCCACAAGATATGCACGTATATATATATACACATTAGCACACATAAATCATATTATATACTTTACACCTATGTTGCCATTTTTACCTATTAATGTACCCCGTGACTTCCCCTGAATTCCCTCGTGCGGACAAGTCTGTTATTATGTTCCGGACCATAACAACTCACTTGTCCATCCAAGTTCATCCAGACCTCGTCACTATAAATTATTAGTTGATATTCAGATCCTATAATACTTGAGCTACTGGTTATATTTTAGGTATCTTTTTAAAGACATCCTAATTCTTTTATAACCAATGGCTCTGATACCAAGTTCTGTAACACCCCGTAACCGCAGCGGAAACGTAAACGGGATGCAACAGACACCTCTGATATCAACCACATTGTTTATAAAGAAAACTGAATGCATTAATATACTTCAAATTACATTATCTTGTATTCCATTACCGTCTAGGTGATACACACATCACACACTACGATACATAATTCTATTTATTATAATGTATCCTAACATCCCGCCCGCAAATCTTACACACATCAAGCACTTAGCACATAAGCAATCACTTCATCTTAGTTGTACCTGAAAAGCATGTGAGAAAACGGGTCAACTACGAATAGTTGGTGAGTTTCACAATTTGAGAAAAAACCATGATAAATCCATATCATAATGTAATATTATCTGGGGACACTGTTAACCCAGAACACTTCCAATAACCTCTGGGGACACTGTTAACCCAGAACACTTCCAATAACCTCTGGGGACACTGTTAACCCAGAACACTTCCAATAACCTCTGGGGACACTGTTAACCCAGAACACTTCCAATGACATCTGGGGACACTGTTAACCCAGAACACTGTTGCGGGACCTTACAATATTAACAACTCAGACAATTACCATCTTAGTACATTTCCGTACGATTCCCGTACAATAAACAATATATATAAATCCACGCAAATCCATGCGTTCAGTAAAATCCACGCAAATCAATGCGTTCAGTATGTACTTAAATATTTCAGTAGTAACATGCTTCCGCCCCGGGAAAACATTTAAAACAATTCAGAAAAAGGGGCTCGTGAAACTCACCTTAGCACATGCAAGCAGGTAACAACAATCATTATCAATTAACACGTCCAATCTGTAATATGATCCCTACGATCGTTATTATACAATTATTGTTTATATAATCTTTAACCTTATCAATCGGTACATCTGGGGACACTGTTAACCCAGTACTGTACCTGTTCCGGGGGCAATGTTAACCCAGAAACACTTCTCCGGACTCAGATTGTGATGTCGTTTAGAGTTCCATGGTCACAATTACTATTAGTCGTTTTTCTCGTTTTGCGTGCCTAGCACGATTATTCGTTTTTATGTTTCAAAAATGAGTTTAATCACACACGACCCGAAAATAGTCGTTGACTGATAGTTTAAGTAAAGTTGTGAAATTTGAGCTCGGTTTAGACGCCCCGTTTGGCCGCGGGACCCGTTTCCGTCTTTAGCGTACCGGAAACTGTTAAAATAGGTTAAAATTACTCAAATCATCCGAATTATTTTCGGATGATTTATCTTTACTTGTTTAACTCATTTATATGAAAATAGTTCATTTTTAGGGTTTTTATACACCAGTCAGCTCGCTTAAGCGAACTTCACCGGTTTACGCGTTTTAACTTTAAAAGTTTGATAATTAGCACAAATAATTATCCGTTTACTCTAGGATCTTGAAATTTTGCACAAATCACTTTTTATCAGTGGGGAATTTTATAAAAATATTTCCAGAATTAATTTCTATATTTAAAATTTATTTATCTATTTTTAAACACCATTTAAACACTAAATATGTCGTAAATACCAAACGATCTTAGAAAAATCCCAAATTTTTCCTGGATGTCCCCTGCCATCCACATAGACCCCTGTAATTTTTCCAGAACCAAAATCTTCTTTTACATGCCCTTTTTACTAAAACCGAGCTAGAAATCCCTAGAACTCGTTTAACCGAAGAGCCTACTTAGACTTCTCCAACAGACCTCAAATTTTGTGTGTGACTTATACATGATATGAAAAGCTTATCTGCAATTTTCCAGAATTTTTCATGATATTTAACTATTTTTCACCATTTTTGGCCAAAACCGAGCATTAAATTCACCAAATATTCATCCTTTATCCAAAAATTACCAAAAATTCACATAACTCATATTTTCATGTGTTTAACACCTCTGTAAAATTTCATGACCTAACTCTAAAGCATCAACAATCTGTCCAAATTTCCCAAAACCGAACATAACCGAATATACCTTTCGTTTTCCGCCACTACAAGCTACAAACTCGTCTTTCCGCCTTATCTACCACTAAACACAGAGCCTACAAACAACATACCACAATACCAAGTAAGTCACACTCACGATCAAGCCATTTCTTTCATGGTTACGGTTATGATACTAAAAATAAAGATTTAACTGTAAAAATTCGTTTTTGACTCGTTTAACTCATTTCTTGGACCAAGATCCTTTGTATAACCCGTATACATCACTTGATCATGCAAGAATCGGTTTCATCTCGGGTTTTCACCCATTTTTCATTTGAAACCTCATTTTCTTGAAAGAAAACTTAAGAAAAGAAGATAAACACGATTACAACTCGGTTTTTACCTTGTGTTCTTGCTTGAAAACTCGGGTTTTTGATCAAAGGTTTGAGAGAGTTGAAGGTTTGTTGAGTTGGGTGTGTGAAAAAAAGAAAATGAAATGGTTTGAGTGTGTGTGTGTTCCGGCCGGAGGTAGTGAGGGGGTGGGGTGGGACCCACCTCTTCATTCTTGGCCACTCATTTGGATATCGGATATCCGGATAATGTTTTGGATAATCTGGTTCAGTTCGTTTCTCGGTTAAGTGTGTAATTCGGCTTAAAAATAAAATTTATATAAAACCGATTTAAAAACTTAAACCATGACATTTATTAACTTAAAACGTCATATTATTAGTTATTACGCATCTTTTTCGGCTTGATCGATCGTCTCTTGCTCGATTTGGTATTAAAGGTTTCGTTTAACGTACCAACGTACTATTAAATCGAAATCCTTTTTCTGTGCTTTAATCCACTTATTCCGAAGCTTTAATACTTCGTAACATCACTAAATAACATATATCTCGTCTATAATTGAACCCTCGATTCATTCGGGTTTCAATAACTATCGATCGTTTGATCGCATATTCAATACGGTGAGTTATATATTCACATACAATCAATACATCGAACCCTGTATTCTTGTATAATTACCATGGTAACTCATGTACCCGACATTACATATGACGTAACTAACGTCTACCGGTTAGGGTATACCTGGTTTCGTCGGAATCGTTACAATAGAGGCCATCAAAAACTGGGAAGCACCTAAGACTCCGACTGAGGTGCGGCAATTCCTGGGACTGGCCGGCTACTACCGGCGTTTCTTCGAGGGATTTTCAAAGATTGCTCAACCCCTCACCGCTTTGACTCACAAAGGCACTAAGTACAATTGGGGTGACGCGCAAGAATCCGCTTTTCAACTGTTGAAAACCAAACTCTGCAGCGCCCCTATTCTAGCCCTCCCCGAGGGAACGGAAAATTTTGAGGTACACTGTGACGCATCTATACAAGGTCTCGGTTGTGTGCTGATGCAACTCGAGAAGGTTATAGCCTACGCCTCTCGACAACTACGGGTTCACGAGAAGAACTCCACGACCCATGATTTAGAACTTGGAGCTGTGGTGTTTGCTCTTAAGATATGGAGGCATTACTTGTACGGTACCAAGTTTACCATTTACACCGACCACAAGAGTCTCCAACATATCTACGATCAGAAGGAGCTGAACATGCGACAGCGTCGTTGGGTCGAGCTGCTCAAAGATTATGATTGTGCCATCAAGTACCACCCTGGCAAGGCCAATGTAGTGGCCGACGCCCTCAGCAGAAAAGAAACAGATAAACCCAGACGAGTGCGAGCATTGCAACTCACGATTCATGCCAACTTACCCGATCAGATTCGCGAGGCGCAACACGAAGCTTTGAAAGATGATAATCTTCCATCAGAACTCATGCGGGGCATGGACAAGCAACTTGAAACCAGATCGGACGGGGTCCGATATTTTGAGAACCGGATTTGGGTTCCACGATACGGAGAGTTGAGAACTCTAGTGATGGACGAAGCTCACAAGTCCCGATATTCTATCCACCCTGGCTCAGATAAAATGTATCATGATTTAAAGGCACTTTACTGGTGGCCGAACATGAAAGCCGACATTGCCGCCTACGTGAGCAAATGCTTGACTTGTGCCAGAGTCAAAATAGAATACCAGAAACCATCTGGTCTGCTGCAACAACCGGAACTCCCAATGTGGAAATGGGAACACATCTCAATGGACTTCATCACGGGTTTACCTAAGACACCGACGGGATGCGATACCATCTGGGTGATCGTTGACCGGTTGACTAAGTCTGCACACTTCTTAGCGATTAAGGAATCGGACAAAATGGAAAGACTGACTCGTGTTTACATGAAAGAAGTGGTGTCTAGACACGGAGTGCCTGTCTCAATCATTTCTGATCGAGATTCACGTTTCACTTCACACTTTTGGAAGTCGCTGCAAAGCGCACTAGGCACCCGTCTTGATATGAGCACAGCATACCATCCTCAGACGGATGGGCAAAGTGAACGAACTATTCAGACCCTGGAGGATATGTTGCGTGCCTGCGTATTGGATTTCGGAAAAAGTTGGGAACCCCACTTACCCTTGGTAGAGTTTTCGTATAATAACAGCTACCACGCAAGTATTAAAGCAGCACCGTTTGAAGCGCTGTACGGACGGAAGTGTCGATCACCACTCTACTGGGCAGAGGTGGGTGACAGCCAAATCACTGGTCCAGAACTAGTACTCGAAACTTCGGAAAAGACTGTTCAAATCCGAAACCGCATGGCAGCAGCACGAGATCGCCAAAAGAGTTACGCCGACAAGCGCCGAAAACCTCTCGAATTTCAAGTGAACGATCAAGTGTTACTTCAGCTGGTCAAGTCTGTTCTGTCGTCCTTATATATTTATTGGTCTGCTGTGTTTTCACTCCCTTCTAGACTTATTGCTGATCTTGAGAAACGGATTAAAAATTTCCTTTGGGACTATGGTCACAATAAGGGAAAGCATAAAGTCTCTTGGGATATTGTGTGTCAGCCGAAATGTGAAGGTGGTTTGGGTATCCGGCGTATCCGGGATGTCAATAACTCTCTTCTGGTTTATCATATTTGGAGTTTAATCAATGGTCGTAATTCGTTGTGGGTTAAATGGATTCATGAGTATAAAATGAAGGGGCGAAATTTTTGGAGCTTGCAGATTCCTAACTCGTGTACTTGGGGGTGAAGGAAAATTCTTCAGTTTCGTCCTCGTATTAGACAGTTTATTTGGCATGATATTGGTAATGGGAGATCTACTTCAGTTTGGTATGATAAATGGGATGATCTTTGTCCTTTAAGTGATTATATTAACCCGAGAGCTATACATCGGGATGGCTTGTCTTTAGAGACCTGTGTCAATGATGTTGTTCATCATAATAACTGGGGTTGGCCGCCTGATTGGATTTTGAGATATCCAATTCTTTCGAACTTAAAAGAGGTCAGTATTTGTCCGGATAAGAGGGACAAGATCGTGGTAATGGATAAGAATGGGACTTCAATGAATTTCTCGGCTTCAGGAATATGGCATCTTCTTCGGAGACCGGCTGATAAGGTGTCTTGGGTGCATGTTGTTTGGTTCTCTCAATGTGTTCCAAAACACTCCTTTATGTTGTGGATTGTGCTTCATGATAGGTTGAGCACGCAGAATCGTATTATGGGGTGGAAAATTGGTGGGTATCCAAATCATAACCTGTATTGCTGCCTTCTTTGTAATGGAGAGCCGGATTCTCGTAATCATCTCTTCTTCGAGTGTAAGTTCTCTTCTGAGGTTTGGAGTATTGTAAAAATGAAAGGGAAGTTTCAAGGGTGCAGGAATGGTTGGGCGAATATTCTTCAATATGTGTCTCAATTTGGAATGTCCAACTCTATTGATAATGTTGTTAATCGGCTGTTATTTGGGGCTTCGGTTTACGTTATTTGGAAGGAGCGAAACAACCGGCTTTTCAAGAACTCTTTGAAGACTCCTAAGATTGTTGCGGACGAAATCATTAGGGGTACGCGCCTAAAGCTTATGACTCTAAAGTTCAAGAATTCTGAACGGGTTAATCGGGTTCTCGAGGATTGGCACTTTCGCGGGGAGTTTCCCACCAAATTGATGATAATGGTTGATTTGTTTTTGTTTTGTTTATTTACTTGGTTCTTGTGTAAGGTTTATCTGTGTTTACCAGTGTTTGGTGGTTTTGGTTGTGTTTACTCTTGTATGGCATGTCATACATGAGAACTAATATGGCACTCTGTCATATTACTTGTACTTTTTTGGTTGTGTGGAATGCATTTAACCGGGTGAATCCCTTTACCCAAAAAACGATCAAGTGTTACTTAAAGTCTCACCTTGGAAAGGTGTGGTTCGCTTTGGTAAGCGAAACAAACTCAACCCACGATATGTTGGTCCCTATCGAATAACTGAGCGCATTGGTCCGGTGGCGTACCGACTGGACCTACCAACGGAACTCAGTGGCGTACACAATGTATTCCACGTATCCAATTTGAAGAAATGCTTATCCGATGAAACCCAAGTAGTCCCTTTGGATGAACTGCAAGTTGATGAACAGTTGCGTTTCATTGAGGAACCAGTCGAGGTTTTGGATTGGGAAACCAAAACGCTCAAGCACAGCAAAATTCCAATCGTTAAGGTTCGTTGGAACTCGAGACGTGGACCGGAGTTCACGTGGGAACGCGAGGATCAAATGATGAAAAAGTATCCTCACCTTTTTGAAGGGCTAACCAAACACAGAAAACCGCGAAACCTGGCAAACCGTCAGACATCACCGGAGGTATGAATTAAATTTCGGGACGAAATTTCTTTCTACTAGGGGATGATATGACAAACTGAAATTTTTCTTACTTTTTCAGACACTCATCACGACTTGACTCAAATTTTCGGGACGAAAATTCTTTAACATGGGAATGATGTGACAATCGTCAATTTCAGGTTAACTCCGTTAACTCAACTCCGTCAATTCAAACTTAAGATCACTAAATCTATAACGCACACTTCATTACATTTAAACTAGGGTTTAAATGGCGCTTAACACTTACTACATGTGTAGTCTTTCGGGAATTGCACCGAAACGCAAACGAGTTGACGCAAACGATTGATGAATAAACGAAAAACGTCAAAACAATAATTATGTGATAATTATGTGTTAGACTTATGTGTTATGTGATAACATAAACGTTAACTCAAGATGTAAACTAGTTATTTAAGTTAGAAAAACAACAATTGAAAGTGAAGGGACTTGAGTGTAACTTGTTATGTTTATAAATATATCATTAACAACCAAACCCTAACCTATTTCTTTCCCCCACAAGTGCCGATCGGTCTCTCTCTCCCTTGCTCCCTCACTGCTGCCGTCCACTATACACACATATACACCATCAATTCAAGCTTTTGATTGAAGAATTAAGTGCTAGGAAGGTATAATTGATTATCCTATACATCTTTGTTACTTGATTTTGATGTTTGTTGGGTTAACCACAAACCCTAGCTGCCGATTTTCTTATGGTGTATAGTTAATATGATTTGTTGATTGATTGGATAATGATTTGATAACTAGATTGAATATTGTTACATGTTGATTGTTGTGTCTTTGATTTGAGTTCAAACAAAAACCCTAATCATGTATGTAAGGTGTAATTGATGTGCATGGATAGTGTTATATGAATGCATGATAGTTCATAGATTGTTAATATGTTGAGTTTGGATGCAAACAGTTTCTGGACAGAATGTGTTAGTGATGTTAAATTGACTGTAACGAGGTGTAAAGATGAAAATTGGTTGAGATTATTGGTACTACAGTAAACTAGGTTGAGTCTAGTTTCTAAAGAATATAAACTTGTAATTTTTGGACAAGTAGAAGTTAACTTTTATGATTTTACAAAAACGTTGTGCAAAGCTGAGCTGTTAGACCTGCTGTTAGGTTATGTTGTAAATGTTATATCTCATGAACTACGAGACCAATTGGGTTGGTTCCACTTCTGGAAGTTGACTCATTGAGTTAGGAACCTAACCCAAGTGGTCTTGCATTTATTGGATTTTTATTTTAACGGGAATTGTAAATAAAATTCTGTTGCGCATGAATTTGACTGTTATGAGTTTGCTGTAATGATTTGATGATTGTGAGAAAACTATGTGGAATAAAAATATAATAAAATATGTTCTGGAAACCTAAGACATATGTGCTTCTGTGATGATTTTTGGTAAATTAATTGAGATGCTATGATCGGTGGAATAGTATAATCTTTCAAGTAGAAATTCTGTCTCCGTGAAACTAGCTGCTGAGTTGTGTGAAAATGCATGAAACATGATACTTGCTATATAATTGTTATGTTTTGACCAAAATACCCTTGCGGGGAATAATTGCTAATTGATTGACATGATTTGACCAAATTGCCCTCATGGGGAATAATGGCTAGTTAATTGTTACTTGTTGACCAAAATGCCCCTACGGGGAGTAATTGCTAGTAATGTACTTTATGAATACATGACACGTATATAATTGCTTACACATGTAATGTATCACAAATACATTTGTTAAAGTCACACACGATTCACAAACGAAACACGAAACATGTTATGTGCATAGGTATTACGTGCCGAGTCTATAGACTCGATAATATTCCGACACTTAGAAAAATCTCTTTGTTGTTTTAGAACGCTAGAGAGAGTTTTTCTGTGACGCACATCTTGGTGATTTAATTTGGGAATTTCTTCGCAAACAGTGAGTTACACTTTCCCCTTTTAAACTGTTTTTAAACGCTTTTCTCTTGGGGGAGATAACATACTCCGAAAACGCATGTAAGATTTTGTTAATATAGATTATATATCACTTGTAAAGACTAAGTGGCAAACGCGTTAACTAAAAGTCCTTCATTCACAATCGAGCCGTTTAATATTGGGAATAGCGAGTCATTGTTGAGTAGTACTACTGGGTTTGACAAACCCCACCCAACGCTAAACTCGACTGGAGGTCGAGCGGGTGTAATCTTGGCTAAACACATACCATGGTCTGGATGACCTGGTGGCAAGGCAAATTGATAAACAGTCAGCTTCGGTGTCGAACACTTAGTAATACTTGCTTTATAGGCTAGCTACCTATAGATATATAATTGACATAACACTATCCGGTAACGCTTAACGCAAAACGCTGTAACGCAAAACGCTTAACGCAAAACGCTGAACGCAAACGCTAAATGTTTTATTTTATATACTTGTGAACTCACCAACCTTGTGTTGACACTTTTAGTATGTTATTCTCAGGTAGCCGAGGCGGGCGCGCGGTTTAGGAACATGCATTGATTGAAAACGCTTTTGTTATGCAAACTTATTTTTAACGGTTATTATTGGTTTTAAGTCGTCCTGCGTGACGCAACTTTTGGATAAAGGTTTTTACGCTTCCGCATTTAATTACTCGTAAACGTTTTCATGGTTTCGAAACTTTGTTTTATGGTTTGATTATAACTGATGATTCCGATCCTGTTAGTTCACACCCTCTGACGGTAAAACTCCGTTAGTGGATTTTGAGGGTGTGATATATGTAATGTTAGGCATAGCGGTTTTGGGCAGGTTCGTGGGCGGAGTATGCCACGGGGTTGTATGTGGATAGTCAGAGGTTTCACTTGTGGGCTCAGCATAATTACATCGCTAATATATGATTATTATAATGATTTGTCACTGTTTATTTAAATTAGTGAAACTCACCAACTATTCGTAGTTGACCCGTTTTCTTTACATGCTTTCTAGGTACCCCCAAACTGGAATAATTGCTACATGCTTGACGATGCGTGCTTTTTGTGGAAGCTTAATGATCTTTTTGTATTAAATATGTTAATGTACTGTTGTAGCCCTGCTTGCGGTGCGCACATATGATGTATATATGTGTGAACCCTCGGGTGGGCAAAAGTGAAATTGCACTAATTTTGACGTTATTTTACTAATCTCGTGAAAATAACGTTAAAAGTGACGGACGGTTAATCAGGCATCATGTAGTGGCGTTGATAGCTGAAAGATAAGGGTACATGCACCGATCAGCCGGTGTCCCGATGATTGAGTGCTATGTGCCTTATGTCTAAGGCTTGATGCAAAACTACTATCGAGCCGGGGGTCTCACCGGAAGCAGCCTCTCTATCCCTATGGGGTAGAGGTAAGGCTGCCTACATCTTACCCTCCTCAGACCCTACCATAGCTTTGCTATTGGTGGGATATACTGAGTACGATGATGATGATGATGATGATGATGATGATGATGTTAATGTACTGTTGGTAAAACTTATGTGCTAACGCCTAGACGGTAACTAAACTCGGAACAATGTAATATGGTGTAAATTAATGTAGTGGTGTTTTATTTATAAGCAATGCTGTTGATATCAGACGTGTCTGTTGCATCCCGTTTACGTTTCCGCTGCGGTTACGGGGTGTTACAGTTTATATGTTAAAAAAAGTAATTTTATTTATAATAAACAGATGGTGATTAGTGTGATGGACTCATCGGTATCGGGAGCATAAAGATAAAGAGAACAATGATTAAAAAATCCAAAACAAATTGAAGTTTGTTTTTTATTTGGATATAGCTATATGTCCTGTAATATACTGATATAGCATCCGTTTATGAACCTGGTTTTGTAGGAATTTTCCAATGATTTTATCTTTTTGCCCTATAGAGAATAGTCAATTCAACTTTCCCATTCACATTCAAGCTTAAGGTATGGTTAATTTTGTATGCTTCTTGATTACATTTTAGTATTTTACCATCAGTATGATTACTAATTGTGTGTTGAAATTAAAGGTTTATGATTACCGTACCATGCTTCTATTATTACACTTCGTCATTGTGCTTTATCCAGTTTGTTAGATCAGTTAGCTCTTTCAATTCCAATACATGTATCAGATGATGTAGTTGATCCAATTTTTGTGTTATGGCGTGTTAATGTGCGTTTTAGGTTAGCTTTCAATAGACATTGGAAATTAAGGTTTGGTTGATCCACAATTGAATTTAAAGAATAATAAGCTTCATTAGTGTAACACCAGTTGAGTTTAGATAGAGAGTAAGCTTTCATTCTGATGAGGTTAAATCCAAAGCGGCGGCTACAAGTTACAATTATATAAGTAATAATATAACTTTGTTTTGTGAAAACGATCTCATTTGGATGCAAGTAGAATCAGCTTTAACCTTATGTTATAATTACTTAGGTTCTTGCTTCTTTTTTTGGTTTTCCTATGTTTCATTGAAGTTCGAGCTCTTGATTTATGAACTTGTCTTTCCACTTTTAGTTTTTGCTAAGCTTCTCATATTAATTTCGAATTCTTTTAATTTGATTTACTGGATTCTAGCAATTAAAGTGTGTGAGCAATTGACAAAAAGTCTGCAACAGCCAAGTTCGATGCACGCCATAGTGTTCTACCCGGGCAACATGCTTTGATAGTAGGATACTATTTGGTGATAGGTAATCAACTCGTCATATCTCCATATATATTAACATAAATAGAAGCCACATAGTATACATGTTTTAGCAACGATGATCAGTAATATGTCTGGGTATCATGTATGTCTTACATGGTAACCCACATGGTAATTAATGTTCTTGGTTAAACCAAATATATTTATCTTTTTATTAGTAGTATGCTTATATATAGATAAGAAGGAGATGGACGTAACGGTGGTTGGGTATTAGATGTGGAGTGAAGCACTAATATTGAAGAAATTTAAAGAATTAGTAGTATGTTTATATATTTATCTTTTTATTAGTAGTATGTTTATATATTTTGGTGAAATTATTACTTTTTAAAAAGTGGATCCGTATAAAGTAGTGTTGGAAGCTCTTACAATCAAGTCTTCTAGAAGCCAGAAGCAATGGGTACTATTATATTTGCCCACTCTTATATTCAAACGGTTTTTGTTTGGGCGGTTTGCGTGTTTAGTGGCTTGGTTTGTTTTGAAAATTTGCAGGTTTAATGATTTGGTTCTGTTTAGAACTTGAAACTGATCGGCACTATCTAATCTATGCCTGTCGTTTAACCTTTTACTATTTCTATATATTTTTTGTTGCTTTTAAAATATGCAATTGTGCATATTTATTAAATTCATGAACCATCTAATCATTTAAATTTTGTATATAAACTATTGATTTTGAAAAAAGAAACTCAAAAATGGTTTAAACCTACAGAACGATTTGGAAAGCATATCGTTTACACGGTATGAAAAACAAATTAGATGATGGTATTTTGGACTTCAATTTGGATATTTACATCTACTTTTAATTAGTGCTCATTTGTATTTGTTCACGTCTGTTAACTTTTAAATATGTTTATTTACGTCTTTAGACCGTTTATTCAAACGACAAACATGACTAAAAACAACACTTTAGACATTCACTATATGCAGTCAAAAGACCCACCACTACGTTCAAGTAATGTTGGCACCACAACATACTGAAACACTAACAACTAAATTCTCGTTGTTTCCCCGCTGCAACGCGCGGGCTCTTTGCTAGTATATATATATATGTGAATTATTGTAATCGTGAAAATCACTTTATAATCTCAATCAATTACAAAACCCACTATATGCAGCATCCCTCGTGCATTATCTTTTATTCAAATACATATACATAACATATAGAATACCTTTCAAGAAGTTTGCAACTTTGTTATCAACCCAACTTTTAAATTTAAACTTCAATGAGAGTCAAATAAGGGAAATAATTTGTAATCTGAGTGAGGACGGTTGTTTCGTTTGAAAACCGATGGAATCCTATAATTCCAAACACTGTTGTAAGTTTTTAGTTTCAAAAAAGTACCTAAAGTGCCCATGGACCAAAATATGCATTTTTTTGTATAGAACTAGCTGAAAACTGTAAACTGATTTTTTGCATGTTAAACTCAATATTCTAGTCAATTCTCAAATAATCATCGCATAATCATCTTCAATATCCCGATTTGATGCGTCCAATTTAACAAAAATGGATATATGATTTTCTGTTTAATGGCAATTATCTAAATATTTATGTTTTTTTTTTGTTTTTGTTGAAGATATCATGACTCGCCGTTCAGCATAAGGTAGTACGGATAGGGGTCAAGTTATCGGTCAAGATAGTGGTACTGGTGAATGGTTAGCTTTGGATGCGTATGAGACACAGTCTCAACATGAGAGTAATGATGATGACGAGTCAACTGTTGGCCGACGGGACCGGCTTCCCCTACACCACTGCTTGAACCAAGAAATCGGGAGTGGATTTGGATTATTTATGGACAGTAAGTATATAATATCAATATTTTCTTTATACTTATTATGAAATAGAATTAATGTGAACGTTGTATTGTTTTCATTTTATAGATTCGACAATCAAAGTAACACTACCCGGAAAGATGTCTCTACAGAGGATCGAAACAGGATGTTTGAGCATTTTAAAATTTGTATTTACAAATATTCGTAAATAACATTGTCTAATAAAGACTACTAAAGATTGATTTTTGTAAGGATACTATCAATGGGAGAATGAGTGGGATGGCAAAGTTTAGTCTTGCTCGGTGAAGTTTATGAAAAAAAAAATTAAGGATTTGTTGAGTAGCCTTCGGGATGGTTTTAAAGTTCTTGAAAGTATGGCAAGTGTAGAATTTGTAGATGATTTTACAGCTCTTATTCCATATAAGCCACAATGGATGGGGGCTAAGGGCATGTTTGGGATTGAGTTTAAAAAATGTTTATTGGCTTTTTCAAAAAGACATTTTGAAAAGCCTGGATTTGTGGCTTTTAGAAAACTGTTTTTTAACCCTTTCAAAAGCTAAAACAAAAAGGATTTTTATGATTGCCAAACACATTTTGGCTTATTGGCTTTTTGAAAACATCAAAAAGTCAATAAGGATTTTTTAAACTCAATCCCAAACATTCTATAAGATTTGGGAACACCTAATTTACAAATGGAATACAGACCAGTGTTAAAACAGTCTTCTCAGAATGTCATAAATGAAGAAAAATCAATAGGGGCAAACATACTCTCAGCTAAGAAACTTATGCGACAGTTGAACTAAAAAAAGTAGGAGATGCTAATTTGTTCTTTTTTATAAACATTGCTTGCCAATATTAACCTTGAAATACAACTTTTGTAGGATAAAGAACTTGGGCGGCCTGCTACCATAGATAAAATTTGGATGCAATCACATTGGAAGAAAAGGACAAGACCTTTAGATATATTGGTGAGATCTATATTCAAAACGCTGTTAATTTATATAGAGTCGTAGAGGAGGAGAGGGTTCAAAGGGGGTCAACAATTTAGATGATATCGATATTCAAAACGCTTATGATTCGGTTGACACCCGAGCAAAGGATTATTGTGTAAGTTTCTTTACTTATATAATATATGTTCTCATTAGTTATTTATCAAAAGTCATAAATATTACAATATATAATGTTTTGTTTTTTATAGATGTCATATCACATATATATCAAGGAGCGGTATGGAGATGACGCAAACAAATGCCCTTTATTTGATCTAGATTAATGGGTACAAGCTGTTCGGTGAATGAAGAATGGTAGACTGTATGGGTTTAACGATAATAGTGATCCCCGTGCTGTGATGACGGGTATACCTTCAACACCAAGTACTAGTACTCCGTATTTACCTACAAGAAATGAAGAGGTAAGTTTGGTCTATTTTAGTCGAGTTTTTCAGTAATATTGAAGTGATGCAATAGGTCATAGTTGCTGGTACTTTGTTAGGGAGTTATACTTGGTCCTAACTGATCATAAGAAGTATTAATTTTCATATATGAAACATGACTTCAAGCTTTATATTTCTTTTATGCAATTGTATGGATTTTGGATTTCTAGTAAACACCAAAATGCGAATGCTATGCATATTCGATTTTAGATTTGTAGTAAATACCAAAATATGCATTGCAAACGCTGATATGAAAGAGAAACACATTGAAATAAAAGAGCAAATTCGATTTCTTCCATAGAACATACCTAAAAATATCTCTAATTATTTAAGTATCACATTTTTTGTTAACTAGATCAACTTGTATATTTGTTGGTGAACCTAATTTTGATATTTCTTATCGTATTTGTATTCGGATATTTAGCATTTCTTATCGTACTTGAATTTGGATATTTTTATCATATATGGTTTTAAATGTTTGGTTTGCTTTATAAATCTGTTCAACTTTGTGAATTTATAGATTTATTTAGTTGTGTTATTAAAATTTATAAATAGCAGGACAAAAGTAATTCTTTTGATTTTGGAAATTAATTTTTAGATTTAAAAAACGATCACAATGTTGGTCGTTCTGTAAAGAACCCGGTTGAAAAATCGGTTGTAATTAGCTTCGATCGGTAACCGGAACTATGGTAGCGAAATCGGTTGGAACAATATTCTCGGTCCCAGGGAAATGGTTGCAATATTAAGACCAAGGTATAACCGACCGTCGAAACCGGTCGCAAAAGGGCATTTATGACCGATTTGCGACCGAACGGCGGTTGCAAATGCCCAGTTTTCTAGATAACACTTGTGGTTAATGGTGATGGCGATGGTAGTGTGGTGGTCATGCATCGATAGTGGTGGTGGTGGTTGTATCACCGGTGACAGCAGTGGTGGGTGCGACGGTTAGGTAGTGGCGTGGCGGTGGCAGTTAGGTGGTGGGGGGTGATGGTCAAGTGGTGGTTGTTGTCATGTGGTGTTGGGAAAGTAGGATGACAGAGGGAAAAAAGGAAGGAATAGTTTTAATGGAATATATGATCGTTGATTTCATTCCATTATTCCTGTATAACAAACCTAATAATACAATCACTAATGCCTTCCATTAAAACGTTTGCAAAATTCTAGCTAATCTACTTTAATTGAATGAAAAACACGATTGAGTCGTTTAAGTTGTTGGGCAGAAGTCAGAACATTAGAGGGCTTAATCGGTTAATTGTATGAAGTAGATAAATTTGATAACAATAATTTAAAAAAAATAATAAAAAAACCTTATACCACGTGAAATTTGAAAACATCACAAGACCTTGAGACTTATTCATCCATAAAGTAGATATGACAAAGAACACGTCGTCTTAATCCCGAATGCTAGTTTCATTCATCCATTTTATCTACTAAAACCACATAATAATTATTTTACTCCAAGTTATGAAACAAATCCAACATATTTTAGGAATCATATTATAAGGAAAAGTAGATATATTACAAGTTATGATACTTAATTTTGAGGAAGTCTCAAACATAAACCATAACAAACAAAAGTAAAGCACAAACCAACCATCACTGAGTCACAAGAACTTCAGCTTAGAAATTTACCACTGAGTTAACTCAGTATGACCAAAAACCAAAGGTTTGATCTCCAGGGAGCCCAAGGTAATAAGAGCTCACTGAATGTGGGTCTGTGCGGTCGCCATTTTCGATCTTTGGTGATGTGTAACCGTCTACAGAAGGCAGAAACATCTTGCTCAAGTTGTTTTCTTCATCCAATGATCCATCACTTTGTTCTTGTTCAAATACATAAGACGAATCAACCCGGTCAATGAGCAATGTGTGGACCCCATTGTCGAACTTCTTGAAATTACCATTTTGCCCATATCCGGTACCCATGTTTAGGGATGCATCATCCTCAAGAACATGTTGGGGATGAGACATGCTTTTAGAACTTGATGAATCCGAGGTTCCCTTCTCTTGTAGCATTATCTTATCACTTAATTCATCAACCTACAACAAAACAAAAATTCACTCAGATTTAGTATATATTAAGGATCTAAAACATAAAACCGATATTGATTACCTTGGATTTTAGTTTCTCCTTCTCCTTAACAAGATTTTCATAGTTGGCTTTGAGTTTATGATAACTTTCTTGCAAATCGTCATAGTCTTTCTCTAGCTGCTTATTCTTCCAACGTGCACGGCGGTTTTGAAACCAGATTGCAACCTGCCTCGGCTGCAGCCCTAGTTCTTTTGCAAGCTGAAGTTTTCGTTCCGGCTCAAGCTTGTTATCCGAGTCAAAACTTTTCTCCAAGAACCGAACTTGGTCACCCGTGAGCCGCCTTTTCTTCTCGGCCTGCTGAAAGTATTCATCGTACTCATCATCTCCATTGTCTTCATGATCACATGATTGCCAAAAATGTCCTCCGGATCTGTTACCTCCAGCTTCAAAACTAAGCATGGATCGAGAACCTGAAAGGATCCAAAACAAGACATGTTTGGTCTTAACATATATCCCATTATTTCAAATGTAAGAAGATTAGTACTGATCACAAAAGTCAACCGTCAAGATTCAAAGAATAAAATAAAGTCAAATAAAAAGGATAAATCTGGCAGGCAGCTGGTAATTCAGAATAATAAAAAACTAGGAAATGGGGACGACTAAGAACCCATCATGATGCAATTACACAGCTTTTCAACACCCAACTGGATCTACATGCAGGCAGCATAACATAAATCTAAAAGTCAACATAACATGAATATTATTATTACCCGGGAAATGAGACGATCGGGCATCAGCAGGAATAAGAGAAGAAGAGCAGTGAAGCCTTTTGTTAGTCATCAGAAGAGATCCACCAGAACCACCGCCATAGAGAAAGCTTCTAGCTGCCATGGCTTGGTATCTTGGATTAATAAAAATAGAATTATGAAAAAAAGGGTGTTTAATACAACTTGTGGCGGAAGAAGCTGGTGATGATGATCTCGGTAATATGGGAAGTATGGGAACACCTGGTGCTCACACCCATCACACCCAAAACTCCCTAAAGAAACGGTGAAAGAAAGATTATCATAAGAAGAACGCAGGATATATATATATGAGAGAAAGAGGGTTTGGATTGAAATTATGAAGGTTAAAGTTGAAAATAATAATATAGAGAGAGAACAGTTGAGTTTTGATGTAAGATTCCTTTTGGTTGGTTGAGTTGAGAGTGTGAGAAGGGTCACTGAATGTGTTTTTTTATAACATATGCCCCCACTTTATAACATATGCCCCCACTCTTCGGATCTTATTCTTATTATAGTTTATATATATATATATATATATATATATATATATATATATATATTGAACGACAAATTTCACAATTAAGTCAGACCACAACTTCTCACTGAGGAGCCTCACCACCCCACTCAGGCCAACTATGTTTTCTTAATTGGGCCCACACTGACATCCGAGTTTGGCTAGGCGTTCTCTGAGAAAATTTCCAGCCACCTGTCACTAAACAGATGTTGTACCATCCACAAGAGAAGTCTTTCTGGTAAATACACTGTAATAGAAAACTCTAGGACCTTCAAGATTCGAACATGACCTCTCAAAGAGGGTAGACACTTATCCATCGTTAGCAAAACCACTCCAACCAGAGGTGGATGGTTTATTATAGTGTGTGTGTGTGTTTAAGATGAGAGAAATAATATTATTACGAAAATGAACATGAGCCACTTGTTTTATTTTATGTTTTAAATATTTAAAAATAAATTAAAAAGATGTAAATGAAACAATAAATGCACTCTCTCTTCAATTAATACAACTAATATAACAATAATAAATATTCTATAATAAATATATCTAGTTTTTTTATTAAATGAGTGTAGTTGAAAAAAATATTTACTATTTTGGTGTAGTTTGAAAACTAATTATCAAAATGGGTATTTTCTTGAAACTTGTTTGATTCTCTCCTAACCTAATTGGTTAAATCTAATTCACTAAAATTAAATTAACATATTGTTAAAAATAAAATTAAATAAAAGAGAAACCCATATTTACTATTTATAAATATTCGTTTTGCCAATCATATATTCCAAAATTATAAACCAAGTAATAACATCGTTTTTTTACTACCTTTAAACTAGTTTGTTTGTTATCCTAAAATTAATTATTATATAAATTAGAAGTTTGGGCCAATATGGTCCATGCAGCTTTGTTTTTTAAAATTTTATATTTTTACTTTTTAAAAAAAAAAATTTAAGCAACAATGGACTAGCTAATAATTTTTTTTATTATTTTTTCTTTTATTAGTTAACTCATATATTTAAATAACCAATTAACTAAACACAATTTTGGTTTTTCGTTTAATCTTTTGTTTGGTGTCCGTCACAGTGCACAAGTTTGTAGCATGAGTTTTCAAGTTACATAATAAACAAACAATGGAATGTCCACGTTTCGATACACTTTTGCTTACATTACGACTAAATTTTTGGGTTTTATTTTTCGTTTGCAGTCGCAAATACTTTAAATCTAAAGACTTTACTATTGTCGTATTCTATAAGTAACCTAATGTCTTTTAATAAAATCTCTAACGTTTTTTTACATCTTTGTTTTTTACGCACAAGACAGAACCGGATCGCGTTGTCTAGTATTACACATATCCTAAAACCTAAAATATTAATAGAAAAATAGCATTGAATTATGAATGTCTCGAGCAATAAAAAGAAAGTCGTTGATTAACTTGTTCGATTTTAGTTCTAAATTACGAAGGGACGTAGAATTCGTCACCTCTTGCAAATATAATATCTTAGTGCATAAAGTTATAATTTTAACAATATGCTAACAATAAAATTATTATTATTATTATTATATGCTAATATAATTAATATAATTTTTTGGTGAATAATAAACAAACATGCAGGTTAAAAAAGACGATATTATTAATACTAATATAATAATAGAAGTGTTTTCTTTTATTTAATTTTAGTGAATTAAATTTAACCAATTAGGTTTTTTAGAATTAAATAAGTTTCAAAAAAACACCCATTTTGATAATTAGTTTTCAAACTACACCAAATTAGTAACTATTTTTTTCAACTACATCCATTTGGTAAAAAATTCTAAATATATCTAACTAATTTAACTATAATAATTAAAAAGATAAAAACACTAATTTAGTTTTATTTTTTATTTACACCATTTTTATTTTATTCCACAAAAATATAATTTATTCATATAATACTATTTCTTTATATTAAAAAAAAACAATTTCTTTCCACTCAATTTATTAGCATATATCAACGTGTTTTTTTAATAATAAATATCAAAACATAATATTTTTTTTCAATTGATATGCCTATAAAAATTATTGTTATAAATAATAAAAAAATATCATACAAATGTGTTTATTAAATATAAAAATAAACATACAACCTACACAAAATTATATAACCTACACTTTTGAGGAATAAAAACGTACAACATACAAAAAAAATATATAACTTACATATGTAATTCGACACAACAATTATATAAACTACACAAAGATACATATATCCTACATGTGCGTAGGTTATATGTTTTTCGTATGTAGGTTATATGTTTTCTTGTTCTTAGACAAGTGTATGTTATGTTTTTGTGTAAGTTGTATGTTTTTTATTGGCATTTAATGCAAACATGTGTAAAATAATTTTTTGTATTATTCATCACAATTTAACTACGTGTTGATGGATATTGATATGTTGAGTTTAGAGAAATTGGTTTTGAATATAAAGAAATGTTAATGTATGAATAAATTGTATTTGTGTAAGATAAAACTTTCGTGTGTAGATTAAATGTTTCGTGTGCGTGTGTATTTTATTGAAGATGAATTTTGTGTTTAGGTTATATGTTTTTCGTGTGTAGGTTATATGTTTTCTTATTTTTAGAACAAGTGTAGATTATATGTTTTTGTGTAGGTTGTATCTTTTTTGTTGATATTTAATGCAAACACGTGTAAAATAGTTTTATGTATTATTCATCACAATGTAAGTACGTGTTGATGGATATTAATATATTGAGTTGGAAGAAATTGATTATTGATAGAAAGAATTTTATTGTATGAATAAATTGTACTTGTGTAGGATAAAAATTCAAGAGACAAACAATAAGTTATAAAAATAAATGAGTTTTAATATTTTCCAATTATAATAATTTGATAAGTTATATTAATTAAATAAAATACTATTATGGTTTATTAATTATATTAATTGAAGAAAAAGAATGAATTTATATCTTTTTTTTATCTACCTTTAAGCATTTAAAACCTAAAACAAAACTAGTGGTCCATATTAATTTTTCGCAGTAATATCATTTCTCTCCTGAACTATCCCATATATATATATGTGTGTGTGTGTGTGTGTGTGTGTGTGTGTTTGATTTCTTTTGAGAACTGCTTTGAGTTTTAAGTATTCGAAAGAACTCACCGTAATAATTTTTTTTTAAAATTTGTTTTTAGATATATGTAATACGTAAGTGAGTAACGCAAGAAAAATTACAGTAGTTTTTTACACACCGAATCGATTTATTACACATGTGTAACTAACATTTAAACTTGTGTAATCATCAAAAATATTTATTCTCTCTCCTAATTAATTTTTTGATCAGATTTATTCTCATCCATATATTCCATACTTATTTAATTAAATGTGTTGTCCATATTGAGTTCTTAAAGTTTTTACAACTCATCAAGGTTATCAAAATATCCCTCCGCTATATATATTTATATATAGGGTAAAGTTAAAATATAAAGGGAGACAAAAATGAGAAGTGTGAAAATGATTTTTGACCACACAAAAACCCCCATAAAAATAAATTCAAAAAAAAATAATAAAAAAATCATAACTCAAAATATAAATATTAAATGGAAAAAAATAAAACAACTAAAATGTTTCCGCCATCATTCCCGTTCAAAAAAATAAATAAATAAAAATTGACAAAAAGACACAATGCCGAAATCATATACACAATGACGAAAATGAGCATAAGACACAATTATACCTAAAAAAAAGACACAATAGATCGCAAAATATAACACAACGTCGAACAAAATATAGCACAATGTTGAGTAATATAACATGTTGGATCCCGTAGGTGTATCAATCCAGTAACAATAACAATAACAGATCTCAGATCTGTGCGTAATCGATTAATACTTTAACTATAGATCTAACTCATAATTACGTATGATTAAGTGTTGTATGTGTTTATATATATTATTAGTATCAGTAATTGTATAATATTAAGGTTGAAGATCGAGAGAGGATTTGGACAGCGTCTCGTTAATTAAAATCTCAAAACTTAAATTATGAGTGAACAGTATTCACTATTTATAGAAGATAGGTCTGGTTCGCTAACATCCCCTAGCGAACCAGATCCTACTTCGTTACATACATTAATAAGACGAAACACCCCCTGATTCATTAACATTCACTAACGAATCAGGGGAAACTTAACTTAAGGACTTAGTTCGCTAAACATCCTTAGCGAACTAGCCTAATACATTAACGAACTACATGAAATAATAATTGTTTATTACATTAAACAAACGACAAATACTTTAACGATAATTACAAAGACTCAAGACGCAAAACCGTGCACTAACAGACATCCCCTCGTCTTGAGCTCTTTGTCTCTAAGTTACTTGAAGCGCTTGGACCGCCAGTCTCTGCAGCTAGGAATTCCATTTTCATGACAAACGCGCACAACACGTTGGAATTGCATAGCCAGGTCGTAGTCTTCATTGCGCTCGATCAGAATCTGTTTCCTGTGTAGCACATCATTGTCTGTTTCAGATAAATTAACCAACCACATCGGGTCGATTATCTTGATAAGTTCAGTCTCCAGTCATTTACCAAGTACAATGACGGCCTCGCCCGTACGATTGTCATAGTACCAGCGGTTGAATGAGAGATGCATTTGTTGGTGCATCGTCTTCACCGGCACTTTCTTCATCGTCTTCGGCGGTTTTACTTTAAGAACAAGTTTCTTCCACCCAGTTTTTGGATCAATCTCGTCAATGCGTTTACGTTTCGGGACCTGGGGCTTGAAGAACTTGAACCTATGATTAACTTCGAACAACAAGTGTTGATGAAACCACTCAGCTATCTGGATGCCACCACGATTGATAAATGGACGCCTCACGAGGGTACGAACATCCCAACGCGGTAGTGTAAGAACATCCGTTATCTTCTCGTAGTACTGAACTCCTTTTTCCCATTTAACTATACATACCTTAAGCTCGGAATCGTATAGCCATGAGACGATATCACCATGAACCTTGGATACAGTCTTGAAAGTAGTTACTAGATTTACTTTGACCCATGCAGCTGCTATATCTTTCCGTTCTTGATCATCAAATCTATACGCCTTGATAATTATACCCGCAGCTTTAAATCTGAACCATTTAGCAATATCCTCATCAGTTGGGTTCACAATTGAGTCAAAACGAGTATCCATAACTTTCTTTCCCTTAGTCATCTTCTCCAAATCATCCTCAGCTGCTTTAAAATTCTGCTCACTAAATACCGGAACACCTTGATCAACGTTCATGTGTTGATACAAGTCAGGGTACTCCTCAGCAGTAACATCTTCCATCTCAACATCCTCGTCTTCATAGATAAAATCCGTGTTCATTTGAATAGACGGGTCATTCTCTATACCTTCCTCATTCACCACTTCGACATCAGGCTCAGCTTCTAACACAGTCAACTGTTCGTCATTCAACCCAAGCGGTATGGAAATCTGCTCTCTTGTCAGAGACCTGTCAACAAACTCACCCACCTCTATCTCATCCTTGTTCACCATACTTCTAATCACCCCCTTTCCATCCATAAATATTACCATGTCAGCTTCAATCATCTCAATTGGTTTAGCAGCTGTATAATCACGATAAACAACAATCTGTTTTTCAGAATCGTCAACATAACTCGTACCCGCACCTGAAGTAGGGTCTTGAGTTTGTTTAGGCTCATCACCAGCACCAGACTCATCATCATCAGGATCTTCCTCATTATTCTTGATTTTCTTCAAGGCATCATCTTTGCATGTCAATTGCAAAATCAGATCCTCTTGTTCTTTCAGTTTCACCCCCTGAGACTCAACAATCTCACGTAGGGCCTTGGTTTCCTTTTGACAGAAAGAAACATAACTGATTAGTTTCTTCTGATTCTCCATTAAGCGTTCTTGATTCAATCGATCAGCAGACATCTGATTCTCATATAAATGCAACAGATTCAAAAGCAATTCTGTCTGACGATCTGGTGGCAAAGCATACAAGGATGGATGAACTGGTTAGATTGGACCTTGAGGCCTTGTAATTCTTATAAATGAGAGATCACTAGGAGGAGGAGGCCTCATAGGTATTGTTGGAGGAGTTGTAGCCACTGTAGCAGTCAGCAAGGGTATTTCAGTTAACGTTGATTGAGGAATCATACCCAACTGCTCATGTGGAACCATCGTCGTTGTTAAAGTCATTGCCAGAGTGCTAGTTGTACGGAACTACCAGGCGTTGAGGCGTTGGCTGACGAGGTGGTGGCACACCAATGATTACACCAGCCCCAGCAGATACACGTCTCTTCTTAGATGGCTCACCAGTTGCCACACATTTTGTAACACCCCGTAACCGCAGCGGAAACGTAAACGGGATGCGACAGACACCTCTGATATCAACCACCATTGTTTATAAAGAAAACTGAATGCATTAATATACTTCAAATTACATTATCTTGTATTTCATTACCGTCTAGGTGATACACACATCATACAATACGATACATAATTCTATTTATTATAATGTATCCTAACATCCAGCACGCAAATCTTACACACATCAAGCACTTAGCACGTAAGCAATCACTTCATCTTAGTTGTACCTGAAAAGCATGTGAGAAAACGGGTCAACTACGAATAGTTGGTGAGTTTCACAATTTGAGTAAACCATGATAAATCCATATCAAAATATAATATTATCTGGGGACACTGTTAACCCAGTACCGTACTCATTCCGTAGGCAATGTTAACCCAGAAACACGATGTAATTATGCTGAGCCCACAAGCGAAACCTCTGTCTGGGGACACTGTTAACCCAGTACAGTACTCATTCCGGGGACAACGTTAACCCAGAAACACTTCTAGGGACATCTGGGGACACTGTTAACCCAGTACTGTACCCATTCCGTACGATTCCCGTATAATCAAATATTTATAAATACACGCAATTCCATGCGTTCAGTACATACTTAAACATTTTATTAGTAACATGCTTTCCGCCCCGTGAAAATATTTGAAAACTATTCCGAAAAAAAGGGGCTCGTGAAACTCACCCTAGCACATGCAAGCAGGTAACAACAATCATTATCAATTAACACGTCCAATCTGTAATATGATCCCTACGATCGTTATTATACAATTATTGTTTATATAATCTTTAACCTTATCAATCGGTACATCTGGGGACACTGTTAACCCAGTACTGTACCTGTTCCGGGGGCAATGTTAACCCATAAACACTTCTCCGGACTCAGATTGTGATGTCGTTTAGAGTTCCATGGTCACAATTACTATTAGTCGTTTTTCTCGTTTTGCGTGACTAGCACGGTTATTCGTTTTTACGTTTCAAAAATGAGTTTGGTCACACACGACCCGAGAGTAGTGGTTGACTGATAATTTAGTTTAAGTTGTGAAATTAGAGCTCGGTTTAGAAGCCCCGTTTGGCCGCGGGACCCGTTTCCGTCTTTAGCGTACCGGAAACTGTTAAAATAAGTTAAAATTACTCAAATCATCCGAATTATTTTCGGATGATTCATTTTTACTTGTTTAACTCAATTATATGAAAATAGTTCATTTTTAGGGTTTTTATACACCAGTCAGCTCGTTTAAGCGAGCTTTACCGGTTTACTCGTTTTAAGCTTTAAAAGTTCGTTTTTCCACAAATAATTATCCGTTTATTCTCGGATCTTGAAATTTTGCACAAATGACTTTTTGACAGTGGGGAATTTTATAAAAATATTTCCAGAATTAATTTTTATATTTAAAATTTATTTATCTATTTTCAAACACCATTTAAACACTAAATATGTCGTAAATACCAAACGTTCTTAGAAAAATCCCAAATTTCTCCTGGATGTCCCCTGCCATCCACATAGTCCCCTGTAATTTTTCCAGAACCAAAATCTTCTTTTACATGCCATTTTTACTAAAACCGAGCTAGAAAACCCTAGAACTCGTTTAACAGAAAAGCCTACTTAGACTTCTCCAACGGACCTCAAATTTTGTGTGTGACTTGTACATGATATAAAAAGATTATCTGCAATTTTCCAGAATTTTTCATGATATTTAACTATTTTTCACCATTTTTGGCCAAAACCGAGCATTAAATTCACCAAATATTCATCCTTTATCCAAAAATTACCAAAAATTCACAGAACTCATATTTTCATTTGTTTAACACCTCTGTAAAATTTCATGACCTAACTCTTAAAGCATCAACAATCTGTCCAAATTTCCCGAAACCGAACATAACCGAATATACCTTTCGTTTTCCGCCACTACAAGCTACAAACTCGTCTTTCCGCCTTATCTACCACTAAATACAGAACCTACAACCAACATACCACAATACCAAGCAAGTTACACTCACGATCAAGCCATTTCTTTCATGGTTACGGTTATGATACAAAAACAAAGATTTAACCCGTAAAAATTCGTTTTTGATTCGTTTAACTCCTTTCTTGGACCAAGATCCCTTGTATAACCCGTATACATCACTTGATCACGCAAGAATCGGTTTATCTTAGAAACCTCATTTTCTTGCAAACAAACTCAAGAAACGAAGATGAACACGTGATTAACTCGATTCTTTACCTTGTTTTCTTGCTAAAAAGTCTCGGTTTTGGATCATGATCTTGAGAGGAGATGAAGAATGTTGGTTAGCTTGATGAAAAAAAGAAAATGAAATAATGGGGAAGACCCCTTGGGCCGATCGGACTATGTGGGGGGGGGGTGGGGTGGGACCCACCTCTCCATTCTAGGCCACACAATTGGATTCCCGTAATCCGGATAATGTTTTGGATAATCTGGTTTAGTTCGTTTTTCGGTTAAATGTTTAATTCGGCTTAAAACGGGGTTAAAACAGTCGTTTTTTCGGCTTAAAAATGAAATTTATATAAAACCGATTTAAAAACTTTAAAAACTTAAATCATGACATTTATTAACTTAAAACGTCATATTACTAATTATTACGCATCTTTTTCGGCTTGATCGATCGTCTCTTGCTCGGTTTGGTATTAAAGGTTTCGTTTAACGTACCGACGTACTATTAAATCGAAATCCTTTTTCTGTGCTTTAATCCACTTATCCCGAAGCTTTAATACTTCGTAACATCACTAAATATCATATATCTCGTCTATAATTGAACCCTCGATTCATTCGGGTTTCAATAACTATCGATCGATTGATCGCATATTAAATACGGTGAATTATATATTCACGTACAATCAATACAATGAACCATGTATTCTCGTATGATTACTATGGTAATTCATGTACCCTGTTAGGACATGAAATGTCATGTGTATGTCCCCAGTTCTATCAGGATGGTTCGATATGAAGATAACGATCGTGAAACTAAGTTAACGGACTGAAAATGTCAAAAGAAACTGATTCGATCGAATCAGTGACTGATTCGATCGAACCAGGTCTCGTTCGATCGAATGAGAGACTCATTCGATCGAACCAGTTTTCGATATATAAACGAAACTTAGGAAATTTCACAAGAGAGCACACATTCTACACACAGTCACGAACCACCACTCTGCTGAAATACTCTCTGCCCGTTCTTCACGTGTCGGTCCTTTCCTCCGTCCCTAGGTGTCAAACCGTCTTAGGAATCGTTACCGCGCGTTGTTGATCACCACCGAATCGCCGTGTTAGAGGATTCCGCACTCTAACACGTTGCCCCGTGAATCGTTGGGAAACCGTGTCCCGCACCGGTCCGACAAAGTGGTATCAGAGCCTTTGGTTCTTGATTCACGTTAGATTTGTGGTGAAATTCGTGTTTTTCTCGTGAAAATCGTAATTTTTGCCGGAAAATTCCGAATTTTTGGTGTTTTTGATCTTGGTGTTCGTCGTGTTCTTGTCAAAAACTGTTAAAATTGTCATATTTTGGTGTTTTGATCTTGGAAAAGTGTGTTAAAAGTTCGAGTTTCGTCAAGAACGTTCTTCGCGTTCTTCGTGTTCTTCGTGTTTTTGGTGTGTTTGATCCGTTTTTTGGTTGGTGTTCATCTGTTTTTGTGTTAAAAGTCTCATTTTGATCTTACTTTGCTCCTTGATCTTCTAAGATTCGTGTTTGTGGTTCAAAATTCGAAAATCCGTCAAAATCTCCTAATTTTGGAATTTCCAGATTTTCCGATCGAACCAGTCTATTTTTGGAACTCATTCGATCGAATAGCCCTCCTATTCGATCGAACCAGTTTGAACTTGGACCGAATCAGTTTTTCCCGCCTAGAAATACTCCAAGTTCATTCGATCGAACCAGATTCGTTCATTCGATCGAACCAGTCTCCAGTTGATCGAATAAGTCACACATTCGATCCGTCCATTCGATCACTGTCTTATTCGACTGTCAGAACCCGTTCGATCAAACCATACACACAATCGATCGAATCTGTTAACCCATTCGATCGAACCAGTTACACATTCGATCGAATAACTTTCAGAAGATCAGTTCGGTTTTCCAGAGAGACATTCGATCGAATCAGAACATATTCGATCGAATAAGGCACTCGTCCGATCGAACCAGACTCATTCGATCAACAGTTCAAAGTTAACCAAAGGATCAAAAATGGCTTCAAGTTCGAGTACCAACAAGAGGATCCAATCGATTCTCGAAAGCGATTCTGAATCGGGAAGCTACAACAAGCCACCAAAGCTGATGACATTAAACGACTTTACTACCTGGAAGACACGATTCCAGATTCATCTTACAGGTGTAAATCCTGGACTTTGGGAAGCTGTCCAGACAAGTTGGGTGCATCCAACGAATGATGATGGTGAGTCGTTGAGTTACTTTAGGCTATCTGAAGAACAAAAGATAGCCTTCGATGCTGAGAAGAAAGCCTTCTCCTTACTATCACAAGCACTCTCCACTGATCTTTTTCATCAGTTTAACCAGTTTACTACAGCATCAACTCTTTGGAACGCACTGGTTGACCGATGTGAAGGATCTGATTCCCTTAGAGAAATTCACGCACGGGAGCTCAAGCGTGAATTTGATCTGTTTAGTCCAGAGTCGGGAGAAGATATTGAGTCGTTACTGTCGAGATTTTACCATCTAATGTCAGAACTCAAGTCCTATAACGTCAAAACTACAGGGACTGAGAAAGTTAGATGTCTTGCACAAGGACTTCCACCTAGCTGGAGCACCTTCCTGACAGTAATGAGAAGAAGTCATCAGCTGGAGACGATTCTCCTGTCTGATTTTATTAAAGAAATCAGACACGAAGAGGCTGAACTAAGAGCCTCTTCCAGAAAACCGAGATCAACTTCTGACAAATCACTTTACATGTCAAAACCTCCTTTGTCAGATTCAACTGATCATGCTCCGATGAAGACTGCTTTTGTCTCCTCAACGTCAAATCAATCAAAGGGGACTGAAACGAGATCTTCCGTCCCACTATCAACTTCTGGAAACTCAAGTACTAACTCCGGACCCAAGTCAACGGAGAAAGCAACGTTGAATACTGAAGGCTTGGGAACAGTAACAGTGGAGGTTGCCAAAGAACACATGGCAACTCTAGGCACGATAATTGAGTCCTACAGTTTATTGGTGGCGGGTAAGCTAGGAAATAGTCATCTGGACAGCGATGACTATGAACAGCTTGACGAAGATGATATGGAACGCATAGACATTATGTGGGCTCTTGGCAGTGCGTTCCGAAGGGCCAGAAAGTGGACGAAGAAAACAGGTCAGGCCCTCTCAATAAACAACAAATCCAAGTTCGGCTTTGATAAAAGCAAAGTAAAATGCTACAACTGTGGCGAACTTGGTCACTTTGCCAAGGAGTGCTCGAAGCCAAGAAGGGAAGGTCACCAATATCCCTTCCGAACCACTTCATCATCATCCACTCCTGCTGCAGCAGCTGCAACTGTCAACCTTGAGAGACAACTGGTCCCTCAAAATCAAACCGCAGCAAACAACGTCGACATCAACAACGAAACTGCTCTTGCAGTTCAAGGGGATGAAGGCGAGACATGGAACTTGAGCATCAACATGGCTGATGTCACAGTAGTAGATGAAAACTCTGAAACAGAGTCTGTTGTTTCCTCGACCAATGAAGAATATACTGTCGATGAACCAGCTGCTGAAGTCCATGAAGGAGAACCTGAGGTTGAAGTGGTATCTTTGGAGATTAAGGAGGATCACGAAAAAGAGTCAAATGTTCCTCAAACATCTCCATGTTCGACAATTCCCGCAGAGGCTGCTAAAGTTGAAGAAGTCAACGAAGTAGAGTCTAAAGCAACTTCTGCATCGTTTCTGGAAAAAGCTGGGAATCTTTGCTTTGCATTCATGGCAGAGACATCAAATGCAAAGGTAAGTTCTAACCCATCAACTCCCAAACCAGAAAATGTTAAATGTTTAAAATGTGAATTGTATGAACAAGAAATTCAATCTCTAAAAGAGAGAATTGAAGATCTCGAGGCTTACAAACAAGCAGCCTCAAGATCTTTAATGGAACTGACTGACGCGCTTGCACAGAATAAGGCTTGGAAGCAGAAAGAGTCTGTTTTTAAAGAAAAGATTGATAGCCTTAAGCGTCAGAACAAGGAACTTGAAATATGTGTTCTGAATCAACAAGACTCTATCAATTTTCACATAAATAAGAATAATGTTTTGAAAAAAGAATTGGAAAACTTGAAAGCTGATTTTGAATCATTGAATTTCAAATTAAAAAGTTACTCAAATTCATCTTATTTATTAGAACACATCATTCCCGAGTTCCGAGGCAAAAAGGAAAGAGGCGTGGGATATAACAATGTCCCACCCCCGATCCTGAATCAATTTTCAAGCACACCAGGAGCTGTGCCGGATGATGAATCAAATGATTATATACCCGAGGACACAAACCAAATTTCTAAGTCTAAGGGTAAAGAAGTCATTGACCCGGCTCCTGAGTCCAAACAAAATGTTGATGCCACAGACTTAGGTTCCACAACTAAATCGGGCCCACCACCATCTAAGTCAAAGGCAACAACAACAAGAAGTTCTCAGAAGAAAAAGTTTAATCCTAAATCTGAGAAAGTCTATGTGGAACATAGTACCCAGTTTGTAAAGGAGGGTAACGTTAATGAAAAACATAATTTCCCAAAACACCCTCCTAGACAAACTCCACCCCAAAATGTCAAATCCAGGGGGTACTATGATAACAGACAAAACCAGAGTTATTTCTCTCCACCAAGTCAAAGGGGGAGAAACTACTGTTTTTCGTGTGGAGAGGTAGGGCATATAGCAAGATTTTGCTATAAGTACACGGATCCTAAGCAGTACATATCGACTCCGGATCCGAGGTATGTCAAGTCACCTCCTAGGAGGCGACCGACCATTGACATTCAAGGTCAAGAACGGTTTCACACACCGAGGTCGGTTTCTCCTCGGAAACCTCAGCCAACCTCACCACACCAATCCCCAAACCCCTCAGATCCAAGTGTTTCCACTTCGACAAGTGAAACTCAGTCTTCAACCAGCTATCTCAAACATGCTGAGAAGAAGACTGACTTTTGGAAACCTAAGAAAACTAACACTGTTGATAACAACGTCAAATCTGAAAACAGTGTTAATGAGGGTAAATGGATTGAATTGTTCATTCGTGATGAAGATGGAAAACCCAAGACCTTAAGGGCTTGGGTTTCCAATGATATTTAAACCTTTTGTTTTTGTGTGCAGGTTGCTCTATATGATCCAAGATTCAACATGTGGATCATAGACTCAGGAGCTTCCAGGCACATGACTGGAAACATGAATCTCCTTTCAAGTGTCAGACAAATAAAAGGAGGTGCAGTTTCCTTTGCAGGAAATCAAGGAGGTTATATCACGGCCCAAGGAATGGTGTCTAATGGGCGAATTTCGTTTGAGAAAGTAAATTTCATCAAAGAGTTGGAGAACAACCTGTTGTCGATAAGTCAAATCTGCGACAAAGGTTTCAAAGTTATGTTTGACGACCGAGATTGCCACATCTTGCCTAAGGATTTCAACTTTCCTGAAGACAAGGTTTTAATGTCAGCTGCACGCCAGAGTGATCTTTACATTCTGGATATGGCTAAGGCAGGGTCAACGTCTCCAACGGCGACATGTTTCGTGTCCAAGGCATCCGAACGTGATACTGTCTTATGGCATAGACGGATGGGACACATAAATGTCAGGAACATGAACAAGCTTGTGCACCGCAGACTAGTTGAGGGAGTTAATCTGAGAAGTTTTCGTCTCCCTGATTCATGTGTGAAGTGCAAAGCCGGAAAGCAGATAAAAAGGTCCCACAAGTCTAAGAGTTTCCACTCAATTGATATTCCGTTGGAACTCCTTCATATGGATCTTTTTGGCCCAATAAGCGTCAAAAGTATCTCTGGGCACTCATACTGTCTAGTGGTTACTGATGAATATTCTAGATTCTCTTGGGTGTTTTTCTTGAAAGTAAAATCAGAAACGTTTGGGTGTATACAACTGCTGGTTACAACTATTGAGTCTCAATACAATCTGAAGGTTCGAAGAATGCGGTCAGATAACGGTACAGAATTTAAAAATGCGAATGTTGAAAATTTCTGCAAAGAAAAAGGGATCGTTCAGGAGTTCAGTGCCCCATATGTTCCACAAATGAACGGGGTTGCTGAAAGGAAAAATCGTACGTTAATCGAGACAGCAAGAACAATGTTAGCCGACTCAGTGTTACCTGTTACGTTTTGGAGTGAGGCAATTGCCAACGCCTGTTTCACATTAAATTGGGTAGGCATCGTCAAGCGCCACGGCAAGACAAGTTTCGAGCTTCTTCAACGACGAAGGCCTAATTTAGAGCACCTGGAACCATTTGGAGCTCTTTGCACATTACTTAAAAGGCAAGTCGATAATAAGTTCGAGGAGAAGATCATCAACGGCTATTTTCTGGGTTACAGCATACCTCTCAAAAGGGTCTTCAACAGAACAACAAAATTAGTTGAAGAATGGTACCATGTCGATGTTCAACGCTACACAGAACCAGCCAAGGGGACAGGAGAAGACTGGTTGTTTGATTATGACAAACTGTTCAAGTCATTCAATCTGTATGAGATTGCTATTCAAATGATGTATGAGGCGCAAAATGCACCTCCTGATGAATCTTTGCAATCTTCAACTCATCCTGGTCCGTCATCATCTTCCTCCACAGAGTCTAGCGATCAAGTTCAAGAATCTTCCGAATCTGAATCTGAAGATGAATCTCCAGCAGATGATGTACAATCGGCACCAACTCAGGTTACGTCACAACCTTCATCGTCAAATCAAGAAGTGCCGAATGCAGATCAGCCTCTAACGTCTACTTCAGAGGCACCACAAACCGCTCCAGTTCCTGAGCCGAACTTAACTAACTTGGAACAAAATGTTGTCGTTTCTGACAATCCGGTTGTTAGGACTGAACGTGATCATCCACAAGACAACATTATAGGGGACTTTCAACAGGGTGTCAAAACTCGGCGACAGCTGAATTTTGGTCTCTACACAGAAATGATGGAGTCAGGATCAGTTGCTCTTAATGCCCATGAATGCTTCTTAGCACAAGAAGAACCACACAGCACCACCGATGCGCTGAAAGATTCCAACTGGGTCTCAGCCATGCAAGAGGAATTATTGCAGTTTAAAAGACTTGGTGTGTGGAAGCTGGTGGATCTCCCCAAAGGACAGAAGAAAATTGGCACTAAGTGGGTACTAAAATGTAAACGTGACGATCGTGGAGTGATTGTTCGCAACAAAGCCCGCCTGGTGGTCCAAGGGTTTAGGCAAATCGAAGGCCTAGACTACAATGAGGTATATGCTCCGGTTGCTCGTTTGGAGGCAATCCGGATGTTCTTGGCGTATGCATCTTTCAAGAAATTCAAAGTATATCAAATGGACGTCAAGAGTGCCTTTTTGTACGGTCACATCGAAGAGACCGTATATGTGGCACAACCTCCAGGTTTTGAAGACCCATATCACAAGGACAAAGCCTATCTGCTCAACAAGGCTTTGTACGGTCTTCACCAAGCCCCGAGAGCTTGGTATAAAGAACTATCCAAACACCTTCTGAACAACGGGTTTAGAAGGGGAACCATTGACTGCACACTATTCTCAAAAGAAAAAGAAGGAGATCTAATTATGGTACAAGTGTACGTGGACGACATCATCTTCGGGTCCACGAATAAAACACTTTGTAAGGAGTTCGAACAAGTGATGAAAGAAAAATTTGAAATGAGCTCCATGGGTGAGATGAAGTTCTTCTTAGGACTTCAAGTTGATCAAAAAGATTCCGGTATCTTCATTCACCAGACAAAATACGTCAATGACATCTTGAAACGGTTTGAGATGTTGAGTTCTTCTTCACAGGGAACTCCTTTAGAGGTTAATCACGGGATTAATCCTGACGAGAAGGGTGAATTGATCAATCCAACTCACTATAGAGGGATCATCGGATCTCTAATGTACCTGACTGCTTCTCGGCCAGACATAATGTTTGCTACGTGTCTCTGTGCACGTTACCAGTCAAAGCCGAAGGTCTCCCATCTGATTGCAGTCAAAAGAATTTTGCGTTATCTGAAGGGTACTCCAGATTGGGGTCTTTGGTATCCTCATGATGATAACTTTGATCTACATGCGTACAGTGATTCGGACTATGGTGGTTGTAAACTCGATTACAAATCAACAACAGCAGGATGTCAGTTCTTTGGAAGTCGTTTAGTAACGTGGCAATGCAAAAAGCAGACGTCAGTCTCCACTTCAACAGCTGAGGCGGAATATATTGCGGCTGCCAGTTGCTGTTCTCAAGTTATTTGGATTCAGCAACAAATGCGTGACTACGGTATTGAATGTTCTACTACTCCCATATATATTGATAATTCTGCTGCAATTTCAATTACCAAAAATCCGGTCCATTTTAGCAAAACGAAGCACATCGAAATTCGATATCACTTCCTTCGTGATTGCTACGAAAAGAAGTTAATCGATGTGATAAAAATCCCCACTCAGGAACAACGCGCTGATCTCTTCACTAAAGCATTTGATAAACCACGGTTTTTATATTTACTAGAGATCAACGGCGTTAAACGTATATCAGATGATGTTCCTGAAGATATCATTTAAATTGTTTTCATTTTTTCTTTTCTTAAAAATTTGAAAAAGTCCAAAAAGATTTTGTTTTTTATAAATTCTAGGGGGAGAAAGGTTTCAAGAAAAACCAAAAACAATATAAAATACAAAAACCCAAAAACATTAAAAAATTTCAAAATTTTGAGAAGTTGATCTTGTTCAAGAAAGGTGATAGTACACAGACGCTATCATACTGAGACATCAAAAAGATTTGTTATGTCTGTACAGCTTATTTTCATTTTTCAAATATTAAATTTTTATACATCACTATCGCTTAAAATTATGTCGGTTACCTCAGTTTGATGGACACATTTTCGGATGTGTGTTGGTCCTTACTTCTACTAGTAGATTATGAGGATAGCCATTAACCAGATGACTGAAAGTGATCGGGGCGGGTTTTGATGGGTCTTTATTCTTTCGCTGAAAAATAGTCGGTTATACTTAGTTAGAAGGACACATACTCGTATGTGGTCGGTCCAGTTGATCCATTGGATCTTCAGGATAGCCGTTTACCTGAAGACTTTGACTTGATCGGGGCGAAATAATTTAAACGTTATATGTTTTAAAAGACATTCATATATATTCAGAAAATGAGAAATTGATCCAACCTTGGAAAATGATAGATACACTGATTCTGTGTGCTTAACTAGTGAAGTTATTAGGCTTAAAAGGCTTTAGAACGGTCATTGTGTGTCATGGTAGCTTTTTATGGTGCGTAAAAGTAGATGTGATACAAACTAAATCTACTCGATTTTACGTGGAAACTCCTTAAGAGTTTTGTATGTCTTCATATATATCTTTCCGAATGATAGGCAGAAAAGCGATTACCCAGTCATACACGAGCCCATAAGTGTTCTGATTCCCGTAAAGATAGTGTGTGAAGAAACTGCAGTGATCCAGATTCGGGACTTGCAATTGTTTACTACTCTGAAGTCTATGTTAAAAAAAAAAAAAAAAAAAAAAAAAAAAAAAAAAAAAAAAAAAATAAATTATGAGTGATTGAAACATTCTAGAGTTAACAATGTCAAGACTTCTCAATCATGGAGTAAGAAAGAAAGAAAACGGGAAGCAGATGAAGACACTTACAACTTTAATCAGACACTATGGGTCAAGGTCAATTCGGGGTGACTTGGGGAAAGCCAAATACGCTTTGAGAATAGATAGGAGGCATCATAATCTCTGAGTTGATACCCACTTAAATTTTGAGACATAAATGAACCTAACTCGTATCACAGAAACGATGAAAACCATTTTAAGTTATTTACATGCTCACAACCTGTTTCTTTATGTCATAATACAGCTAAACACGGATCTGTGTGACAGTCACGTAATTAGTATGATTCCTGTTCGGATCTTTCTCACAAAAAGAATATTCATTATGTCTTGTTTAACTTCGTTTATTCGTAAAAAAAAAAAAAAAAAAAAAAAAAAAAAAAAAAAAAAAAAAAATCTCAGTAGACAGTCATATACGTCTGTATGATTTCTTATTATAGATCCTTCTCAACCAAAAATAATGTGTTTTAAAATTTTGTACAGTTGTTTATTTCAGTTTGAATATTATAAAAAAAAAAAAAAAAAAAAAAAAAAAAAAAAAAAAAAAAAAAAAAAAAAAATTTAATTCTGAATTAATCTTTTTATTTTTATTTATTTTATTCTGCTTTAATGTTGATGAGAAATCATCGTGACAGGTAGTCTGATCCCTGTCCCTCCCTGTAAATATTTTGATAAAAACCAAAAAAGATTTTATTTCTATTTATTTTTTTTTCTTTCTCATTTTATCTATTTCTGTTTGTTTGAGAATCGATGAGAAATCATCGTGACAGGTAGTCTGATCCCTGTCTGTTCCTACTAAATGTTTATCCAGTGTGTAGGAATGAAAGAAAACTTCATGCAGGTTGCTAAATGTTCATCTGTGCAACAGGCTGTGCATGAAAGAAAGAATGAAGTGACAAGAAAACCCAAAGATGTTTGAGCCTGATATTTTTCCATTTGTTACTAATGTATTATGATCTATATGTTCTGTAGGAACGAAGCTCTCAGAATTGGAAAATGTCTACGAAAACTAACCAAGTGTCAAAAGTTTATGTTTTCGTGCAGGTTCAAAGGCATCACGATCGATGGACGGGAAATAAGAAATTTAAAAATTTATTTTTCAAATGTTTTCCCTCATTCGATCGAATAGGTTGCTATTCGAACGAATAACTCGATCGAATGAACAGATTCGATCGAATCAGTGGTTGAGGAATGTAAACAGTTGTGAAGAGACTCATTCGATCGAATAGAATCTCATTCGATCGAATGGTCCAAACGAACAAGTCCGTTCGATCGAATAAGTCCAAAAATAGTATAAATATTCAAACTCATTCGATCGATCAGTTTTATTCGAAATATTTTACGGATTTTTGCTCTCAAATTGATTTTCCTCAAACCCTCTTTTTGATCCGATCATATTATTCGATTTTTCACGTAGATCACGAAAATGTAAGTTTTACATGTTTTTAACCGTGTTTTGATCGAGTTCTTGATCGTTTAAGTTTTCCGGGTTCGGGTGTTCTTCATTTCTGGATTTTGCTTGAATGAGTCGAATCAGTTGATTCGATCGAACGAGTCTCTTGTTCGATCGAATGTGACTTATTCGATCACTAGTTCGATCGAATCAGAAGTCAATGGGAAATTCTATCTCATTCGATTGTCTGTAATCGAACCAGATCTCATTCGATCGAATGAATAGCTCATCCGATCGAATGTGTTGCTCGTTCGATCGAACCAGTCCAGAAAATTTGAAAAGTTTAAACGCATTCAGTCGTTTCGATATCTGTTTGTTCTAACACGTTTATGGTTACAGATTTAAATGGCTGAAGTTGCAGAAGTGGTTGTCCCGTACAAAACGTCCATCAAGCACAACATCGTGGCTTTTCTAGACGAAAAGTCGAGCCACGGGAAAGACTTTGCAACGGTGATAAAGTTTTTGAAGAGGTCAAGGATTTTTGGACCTATCTCGAGGGTCATTGAGCCGATAATGTCAATCCAACAGGAATTTTGGAGAAATGCCACGCACGACAAATCAGTCGTGCCGTCGGTTATTCGCTCCACCGTTAGAGGGCATGCAATTGTTATATCTGCCCAGGTCATTCGAGAAGTCTGTGGATTTGAAGATGATGAATCAGACCCGACCTCCCTACATCCTGCTGCAACAAGAGGATGTTTCGCACGTATGAAGTATGACGGCGACCTCAATGCCGGTCTGCTTCATAAGGCCAACTTGTGCCCCGAGTTCAAATATTTGGCACACGTTGTGATGCACTGCTTGGGCCCTCAACGAACCAGCTTTGACAAGCTGAGGGAAAGCATGCAGTTCACTGTAGCTGCTTTGGTGATGAACCGACCATACAACTTCTCTCAGATGACTTTCGGTCATATGGTCGAGAACATCACGTTGAAGCAAGGGAAAAGTGAGAAGTTTCTACAGTTCCCACGGTTCGTGCAAATGATTGTCGATACTCAAGCACCAGGGTTACTGAAAGAAAACGAAGGTGATGTGGTGAAACTGGACCACATGAAAAATGAGACTCTCAACCGTCTCAAATCTTACAAGGAACGTCCAACCAGGCCACCAATCAAAAGATGCTTCGGGCATTTGGTGAATCCGTCTTACAGGGCCCCTCCTAAAAGGAAATGGAGAAATGATACCAGTGACTCAGACGTCGAAAACTTACCTTTGCAGGAATCAAGCGACGACTCTGACACTGAGGAGGTGGCGGTCCCTGAAGATACAAGGACCGAAGCTGAAAAGGAGGCTGATTCGTTTCTAAATGAAGAAGAGTTGGAAACTGGTGAGGAAGTCAGAGCCGTGGAAAATCCGGCCGACATAGATGTAGGAGAAGAAAGGCCTGCAAAGAGGCAAAAGAAGAAGGTTACTCGGAAGTATCGAAGCTTATTTCCCGATCAACCGCGTCCCTCAATGTTACCATCCGTCGGGACTTCTGCTGCTCCTCCTGCTCAACCAGCACAGCCACCAACACCGCAGTCAGCTCAACAACCTATTCCTCAAGCTCAACCTGAAATGGCCATACCTCAAAAGGTTGCATCCGAACTTGCTGATTTGCACAAGGCGATGATGAAGATGTTACTGTTCAAGGCAGAGCAAGAAGAACAGAATCGGCTCAGAGATGAGCAGATTGCTAAACTTCAAGCTGAGAACGAAATGCTCAGGCTTGAAAATAGTCAGTTAAATGCTACTGTCGCGGAACAGGGATCTTCGATCAATGAACAAGGTTCTTTGATCACCGAGCTGAGAGAGTCAAATCTACGCCTTGAAGCAAGAGTGACTGAGCTGAAGGGTGATGTTCTTCGTCTGGAAGGTCCAACCAATGTCGATGTGGACACAGACGAACTGGACTCTTCTGATGATGGAGGTGAAGGTAGTTAAGAGTATTTTGAGTGAATGTAGTAAGGACTTAAATGTTAAATCTTTTCAATTAATGATTTGTTTGTAAACCTAGTTTCATATGTAATGATATTGTATTTAATGTTTATGATATTACATATGTTTACTTAAATTTGTTGTTACTTTGTGTTTGTGTAATCAAACAGGTGATGCTGATCCGTTTAATGTCCAACCGCTGCAATCAAAAACAGCAGCGGAATATTTCACGTTTTTACTGGACAATCCAGATGAGCAGCAATTCTTCGCAAGTGGAGACTTGGAAGAAGGTGAAATTTCTCACAATTTCACAGAAGAAGAACTGGAACATATGTTTGAGCTATACAATGAAGAAACAGGCAAGTATCTGGCTTTGCCTTCAACAGAACAAACATCTTCTTCGGCTGCTACACCTGACTCAACATCATCCACGGCCGCTGATCCCTCTCAATTCGATGAAGTCGAAATGGAAGACTTGACGCAGGAAGAATATCCAGAGTACTACACGTCTCAAACTGAAGATCTTCCTAACTCGGCAAGCTTCTTTCAAAATGTAACAGAGGAGGAAATACAGAAGAAGGCTGACGAAAGGTCAAACACAATGAAACAGCCTTCTGATGCAGATCAAGCCGATTTCGTTGAGAAAACTGAAGAGTGCAAGAAAGCTTTCAACGCTATTCTTGAGAAGATAAGGTCCAGACGACAAGCAAAGCCGACCATTCCTCACACAATGTCCTATAAGATGAAGGGTCGTAGAACTTCAGGTGAAATAATTGCTTGGGCGTGTCTGAAGGATCTTAATTGCATTGCTGTCAAGAGAGAAAAAGGGGTTGAGTACTTTCAACGTATCACTGACTTGAAGACTCTTCCTACTTTTGATCTAAACCGTCTTAACTATCTTGATATGCTTTATGCAAGTTCATCTCCATTTGCAACGTATTATCAGAGTGTATTGCGAATGGAATACAGCTCAAAATGGAAGATGATCACTCCACAAAGGCCAAAGAGATATACAAGTAAAAGGGAGATCGATCCGATCACCAACAGGCCAAAGATTGTTTTGAAGTACATGCCACCACTCATGATGAAGAAGATTCCTCTAAGAAAGATGAAGCAGGACTTCTACAAAGCGTTCAGGCACTGGTACTATGACGGAAGACTGCATGAAGCAGTCATCGTGCTCAACGACAATGGAAATTGGAGCACAATTCGTATCTTTGATCCTATGTGGCTCACAAACTTGTCACGGGAGGACGTCTACACGCTGTACAAGACAGAGATTCTCTACGCCCCCGAAGACATGGAGCAAGCTTTAACGTATAGAAATGTCATTAGGATCTGCTTTGCCTATGACATACATGCAGGATCAAATTGGAAAGAGCAACAGAAGAAGTATGCACAAGAGACTGAAGCTTAATTGTCATGTTTATTTTGTTTCTTGTTGTAATGAAAGGTTTAATCTTCTGGTTGTAATTGTTTTTGAGTTGAATGTAATTTGTTTTGGAACATTGTGATAGATTGTGCTTAAATGTTTATCTAAAGTTTCAATTGACAGCTTCTCAGGATATGCGGAACCTATGGTAAGTCTGACTGACTGGACCATTTGATCCTGAGAGAACTTCATGATGAAAGGAGTTCGTGGATGCAACATGCGCACCATTAGCTTTGAGAAAAGAGAGAGTGAGATAACTCCAAGGGGGAGTTACGATCGAGCAAGAGAACTCGATTGATTGTAAGTAAATAGAACTGGCTCCAAGGGGGAGTTTGTTAGGACATGAAATGTCATGTGTATGTCCCCAGTTCTATCAGGATGGTTCGATATGAAGATAACGATCGTGAAACTAAGTTAACGGACTGAAAATGTCAAAAGAAACTGATTCGATCGAATCAGTGACTGATTCGATCGAACCAGGTCTCGTTCGATCGAATGAGAGACTCATTCGATCGAACCAGTTTTCGATATATAAACGAAACTTAGGAAATTTCACAAGAGAGCACACATTCTACACACAGTCACGAACCACCACTCTGCTGAAATACTCTCTGCCCGTTCTTCACGTGTCGGTCCTTTCCTCCGTCCCTAGGTGTCAAACCGTCTTAGGAATCGTTACCGCGCGTTGTTGATCACCACCGAATCGCCGTGTTAGAGGATTCCGCACTCTAACACGTTGCCCCGTGAATCGTTGGGAAACCGTGTCCCGCACCGGTCCGACATACCCGACATTAAATATGACGTAACTACAGTCTACCGGTTAGGGTATACCTGGTTTCGTCGGAATCGTTACACATTTCCCTTTTCTCTTTCTTTCTAGTTGAGCAGCAATGGTGGCTGCTAATGCAACATCAACTACATCTTGTTGTTCTTTAAGAGCGGCATCACCATTACCACCATTTCCCCCTTCATTACCCCCATCACCATCGTTCCCATCACCACCATCATTTCCATCATTACCATCGTTCCCACCTTCGCCTTCCTCACGCTCGGAATCTGAATCATCATGAATCCAGCGATCCTCGGAAGGACATACATAATTAGGATTAATGATATGACCAATCATTCATTTATCTGCTGGCCTTGCCTTTCGATAAATCGCCATTCTACGTACTGTGTCGGCCGTCATGTGTTCCATAGGAAACTTGTCATTCACCAAGGTCTGATCAATAGCTAAATTAGGTATCAAATCTTGAATAATCAATTGCAAGAACCGAGGATACATTAAAAGTTTCTTCTTCTGGTCCGTCTGCTGAGCTTGTTCTGTCAAATGATCAAATACAAGCTCGGAGTAGTTGAATGGCTTGTTGAGGATTAAAGCCACAAAGGCTGATTGCAAACTGAGTCGACATTCATCAAAGCCACCACGACGACCACTCATGCAATGAATAAGAACATGGAGAAGATACTTGTATGGTGGGCATAATCCATTCTTGTTTAACATAGATTTATGAATATCTCCACCATAACGCACACGTGTAAACAAACCCTTGACCAGTTGCCTATCAAATTCACTCGGGTTGTCATCAGTATCAGCAAATCGAAGCACACGCCTAATTACTTCAACATCAATTGTAATAGGAGTTTCATTAATCGTTGCTCGAATATGTTTTTCCTTCTCAACATACTCAGCAGTATCCCAAAACTGCCTGATAATACTCAGATACACCTTAGGTCGAGCAGTGATGGCGTAATGTATCACTGATCGTCTTAGAAAAGTCAACATATCTCCAAATGTAGCAACATCAGCAACATATTGATCAACATAGGCACAGATGTTATGTTTCTTATCAAACGGTAATAAAATAACATCGTCATGCTGTTCCTGAGGAGGTTGCTCTTGTGTTGGTTGTTCTTGCTGCCCTTGATCAACAGCAGGTTGTTCTATTTGTTCTTGATCAGCAATCGGTGGATCTTGATTCACTTGTTCAGCCATATTACTAAATGAATATAAACCAAGATAAGTAATATGAAAAGGTGATATACATATATATATATATATATATCTATATATTTCTAAATGGTGTATTTAATTTCATATGATATGTGGAATTAATTTATTTACGCGTTTAGACGGCTGGAGTAATTTTATTTTCATTAAAATGTAATCTTAAAAATGAATAAATAATTAAAAATTAAAAAAAAATGTCATTCGTGTGAGATATTACTCTGATTCGTTACCATCTAGTAACGAATTAAGCAGTTCGCTATCAGGTAAATAAGTTAACGAAGTAGATCAAGCGAATTACTATTCATAAGGACGAACTAGAATCTAGTTCGTTATAAATTAACGAAACCTCATCTGATTCGTTAACTAATATATTCGTTGATCTAGTTCGTGTATTTCCTTAACGAATTGGACACGAAACAGTCCCAAATCACTAAGGATCACGAATGGTCAATAAATTAGACTTGATCTTTGACTCGCATAGTCAAAGTCAAAATTAATAAGAACACCGAAGGTCAATATGACAAATCCAGGTTCAATTATCCCAAACAGAACATCGAGAAACCAAAACCAAAGATTTATCCAACTCGGAATCATAATTCGAAGCTCATGGTGTTAAGATTGAGGCTTAACACCTTAACATAAATACGGATAATCAAAGAGTTAAACAGAGCCTAAAACCCCGAAAACATACACATTTAATCAACCTAGCAAACAAAAATCATACATCGATTAATGTCTACCAAGGGTTTCGGAATCACATTCCGAATACAATGAACCCAAAATAATTAGCATTAACACAGTATATCAAAAATAGATTAGGGTTTAAAACACGGAAAACCCTTTGAACACCAAAGTCCATAATTAGTGTATTAAAACACCATCATTTTTGACGAAAATCACATCGTAGTGATTGTTTATACCTTAGTGTCACAATGATATCCTTGAAATGTCAAAATTTGAATATCGAAAATCAGAGGAAAAATTTTGAAAGGGTGACTTTAGGTTGAAGAAAGATGGTGAATAGTGAATGACCATTCGTTTGCTTTGTCTTATATAACCTTACACGTTTCCCAAGGCGAATCAAACGATTCGTTTAAATTAACGAATTAGATAAATTTCAATTCGTTACGTCAGAATAACGAACAAGATATGTATTGTAGTTTGATTCGTTAACAATGTATAACGAAGAAGAGATAGGTGAGCGAAAAATTTTTAATTCGTTAAGTATGAATAACGAAATAGGTGAGCGAACTAGAAAGTAGTTCGCTAAAGAATCACCTAGTTCGTTATGCATACTTAATGAATTAACTTTTAACGAATTAAAAATTTTATTTAATTTTAACTTAAATAAATAAATGAATTAAATAATGAATAACTTAACTTAAAAGAAATACTGAGAACCTCTTATCCCGAAAATTGAATACTTTAAAAATGTTTCACTTTTACGAAACATAAATTAAATTATTTAAATAATATGTAAAGAAAGAAAGATAAAATATTTTTGGTATTTGTAAAATATTTTAAAGAATGTATGTACAAAGAAGTGTCCGAACATTTTGAAATTGACCAATCTTTTTGTGTTTTTCTATGATTTAACAAAAGTAGTACATATTTTTGTGTTTTTGTTGAGTTTAAGCAGAGAATCATATTGACCAAATTGCCCTTCCATCACAGTTTTATATTTCAGCGATATTATGACTGACGTTAAGTCGGTCATTGGTATTGTTGTCCACTTAAATCTAATAACAAACTTTCAAGTGTTTTTGTGATATGATTAATTGGTTCAATTAAAGCACAGAATATCAGAAACTATCAGCCTCTAATCTCGGTTCAAGCTTAATTTGATTTTTGCCAAATCACCCCAACTTGACTTAAACCATTATAGTGTTGATAAAAAGTTTTGATACCAATTGAGAAATTTTGAGCAATGCATCAAGTTTCTTTTACTGTGAGTGAGTATGCACGAGTCCATCTGTCGGCTTACATACATTGTATCCCCTGGGGTCCGTTTCTTAATGGTATTAAGACGCGCGCAAGGGATGAACAAATGTATGACTAACAACGGATTTTGATCAAGTTAGTAATTTGGAAATTTGTACTTAGTACAGCAGTGATCAAGTTTAATGACTTTGGGTTTGCTCTAGAAAGAGAGTGAAATATTCATGCTTATGAATACCCTGATGATTAAGCCGCATAAAGACTCATAGTGTCCAAAATCCTAACGCTTGTTATTTGCTTTATTATAATTTTTTGGAGATAACAACTATAAGGCTTCAGTATGACTGGTTATTACATTTCTGCCATCCTCACCGAGACTTGTTCTAGAGACTAACACCCCTTTTTCAATTTGGCGTTTCATTATGTTTATATCACATACTTTACTCTACTTGGTTGTTTTAATACCTACCAATGCACCAATGCAATTAAGCACACAGTCTTTTAAGCTTACTTTTTGCTGGATTTGGATTCAAGATAATCAATGTACTATCATTTTCTCTTTTTGCTTCAAAAACTCAAAATTTTAAGGAGCATAAAACAAAATAAAGATAAATTTAATCGCCCCAGTTAACTTATGTCTATAAATAAATGGCTGTTCTATCAATTCAACAAGTGAATAATAGGACCAAGACATGCAGGCATGCTTCACAAACTTAAATAACCGACATAATTTTCAGCGAGAAAATAATCTAAAAACGCATCACGAACGCCCCAACTATTTTCCATTATCAGGTAAATGGCTAACCTGAACATTTACAAGTAAATGTCAGGACCAAACATATACACGTACATGCCCTTCAAATGTAGATAATTGACATAATTTTCAGCAAACACATGCAAAAATCTTTTTGGTTTTTCTCTATACATACTTTAATAACACAATATATTTGTCTTTTTCAATTTTCTTATAAACAAAATAAACTTCACAGTCTTTTTGGATTTTTGGATTTTTCTGTACAAACTGAAAAATACATTCTTTTTGTATTTTCAAATTTTAAAATGTTTTTGGTTTTTTTAAAAATATTTAAAATGGAAAACATTAAAGAAAATAAAACAATCTTTTTATATTTTTTTTAGGAATTTTTTAATGTTTTTTGGATTTTCTCTATACAAACGAAAATCACAAGCTTTTTGTATTTTCTAGTTTTTCACCCCCTAAAACCAAAATAAATTTTAAAGGAAAAATGACATAAAATAAAGATAGTCATCCTTGTTTAAGGATATCAGCGAGGGCTTCAATCCGTTTAAATGAAGCAAAAATTTAAAACACGTTTTGTCAAAAGTTTTGGTAAACAGATCGGCTTTCTGAAAGTCAGTATGTACTTTCTCAAGGTCAATCAACCTCTTCTCAAAGCAATCCCGTATAAAGTGATATCGAATTTCGATATGTTTTGTTTTTGAATGTTGTACGGGATTCTTTGTGATTGAAATTGCAGCAGAATTATCAATCAGGATAGGAGTAGGAAGAAACTTCAAACCGTAGTCGCGGAGATGTTGTTGTATCCACAAAACCTGGGAACAGCAACTCGAGGCTGCAACATACTCAGCTTCGGCGGTTGAAGTAGAGACTGTTGTCTGCTTCTTACACTGCCAGGAAACAAGCCGGTTTCCTAAAAATTGACATCCTGCAGTCGTTGATTTGAAGTTGATCTTGCAGCCTCCATAGTCCGAGTCTGAATAAGCAGTAAGATCAAAAGTATCATCCTCGGGGTACCACAACCCGATGTCTGGATTTCCCCTCAAATACTGAAGAATTTTCTTGGCCGCAGCTAGGTGAGTCACTCGTGGACTTGCTTGATACCTAGCACAAAGACAAACCACAAACATAATATCAGGGCGAGAAGCCGTTAGATACATTAAAGAACCGATCATGGCACGATAGAGGGTAGGATCAACGGTATCCTCCGATTCATCTGGTGATAAATTGTGACCCACTGAAAGAGGAGTAGAAGGGATTTTTCGGCAGATATCTTGAATCGGCTCAAGACGTCGTTCACATACTTAGTCTGGTGAATAAAGATTCCGTTAGCAGACTGGTGAACCTGCAACCCTAAAAAGAAATTCATCTCTCCCATCGAACTCATCTCGAACTTTGTTTGCATGGACTTCTCGAACTCCTTACACAATGTGTCGTTTGTTGACCCGATGATAATGTCGTCGACATAAATCTGAACTAGGAGAAGATCGTCACCAACAGTTTTATGAAATAAAGTGCAGTCGATGGTCCCTCGTTTGAAGCCGTTATCAGTCAGATGGTCAGCAAGCGTGCCATACCAAGCTCTCGGGGCTTGATGTAGACCATACAGGGCCTTGTTTAATCGGTAAACTAGGTCCAGATAATCAGGATCTTCAAAACCAGGAGGCTGTAAAACAAACACTTTCTCGTGTAGTTCACCATTGAGAAAAGCACTTTTAACATCCATTTGATAGACCTTGATATTCTTGTAAGCTGCATATGCCAGGAAGATTCGAATCGACCCTAATCTTGCAACTGGAGCATATACCTTTGTGTAATCAATACCCTCTTGCCGATGAAAACCTTGCACCACTAGACGTGCCTTGTTTCTGACAATCACACCTCGATCGCCTTTCTTACATTTAAATACCCACTTAGTCGGAATCGCTTTCTTGACTCTAGCAGGCTTGTCTATTAAATCCCAAACACCCAAATGTGCAAATTGCTGTAATTCTTCTTGCATAGCTTCTACCCAAGAAGGATCTTCAAGTGCCTTACAAGCTGTTGTTGGCTCAACTTGAGATAGAAAGCAAGTAAATTTAGCAAGATTTACAATTCCCGATGAATGTAAGTCAGTGTAAGCACACAATATGTTATTATCACTTGACGAAGCAACTTGATGACGTGTACGAACGCCCACATCAAGTTCTCCAATGATGTTTTCCTGTGGAAGATATCCATGAATCCAAAGAGTGGGATTCCCAGGAACAACAACATTATCAAATAAGTTAGTGTAATGTTCACCAAGCTCAGGAGATGAAACATTATCACTGTCAAGGTTAATAACTTGATCTTCAGCTTGATCATCATCAGAAGAGGTGGAAACATTATCGATAGAAACTGGAGAAGCAACTTGTGGTTCCTCAGTTGGAGCATCAGGTTGAGCCTTAACTTCATTAGAACTTGAAAATCTTGGAATTGCCAAATGATCTTCAAAGTATGCTCGAACCAGGTCTTTGTCTATGTGTTCGGTTGATGGAGTAAATGAATTAAATAAACTATCGTAGTCAAACATCCAATCGGGACCTTTTCCTTGAGGAGGAGTTGTGTACTTTTGACAGTCCACATGGTACCATTCTTCAACACAACCGGATGCAAAATCAAATACCCTTTTCTTTGGAGATGCATATCCCAAGAAATACCCTTCGATAGCTTTTTCTTCAAATTTACCCGCATCCTTCTTCAACATAGTACACGGACACCCAAAAGGTTCCAAATACTTTAAGTTAGGTTTTCGATTATTCAATAACTCATAACTTGTCTTTTTGAGTCTTTTAACTGTTAGAACCCGATTAAGAGTGTAACAAGCAGTATTCCCCGCCTCATTCCAGAATTGGACGGGAAGCTTAGAATCAGCGAGCATTGTACGTGCAGCTTCAATCAAGGTTCGATTTTTTCATTCAGCAACACAATTTTGTTGAGGTACATAAGGTGCACTGTATTCTCGATGAATTCCTTTTTGAACACAAAAGAAATCCAATACAGTGTTTTTGAATTCTGTACCATTATCACTTCGGATTCTTCTCACCTTTTGTTTGTAAAGTGATTCGATCTTGGTGATAAGGTTTTGTACCAAAACCGGTGTTTGATCTTTCGAACTCATAAATAACACCCATGAGTATCTCGAATAATTATCAGTCACCACAAGACAATACCAATCCCCAGAAATACTCGCACGATTCACAGGACCAAATAAATCCATATGAAGTCGTTCAAGAGGAGTATTAATGGAATTCAATAATTTAGAAGGATGTGTTTTCTTCTTCTGCTTGCCCTTTTTGCATGCAACGCAGTGATCAGATAATTTAAAATTCTTCAATGAGACACCTTGCACTAAATCATTAGCTATCAAACAATTCATCTTTCTAACATGTATGTGACCCATTCTACGATGCCATAGAATCGAGTCTTTCTCGGTTGCTTTCGAGACAAAACATGTTTCGATCGATGTGGATATCTTAGAGCTCATGTTTAAGACATAAATATCATTCGATCGTGGTGATCGCATGACAACCACGTCCTCGGGAATAACATAACCCGGTTTCAAGATAAGACATTCTTTGTCAGTAAATATCGTTGTGTCCTTTTTATCACAAATCTGCGATACACTTAATAAGTTATGATCCACTTTATCACAATAATTTACTTTCTCAAACGTGATGTGACCATTTGAAACTTCACCCTCTTGTGTGATCATGCCCCCAGAAATCCCAGCAAATGCCACATAACCCCCTTGAATATTTCTCACGTTGGTTAATAGGTCGAGATTTCTAGTGATATGACGAGAACATCCACTATCCATTATCCAGTTTTCACCAGACACAGTCTTGGATGTACCCTACACACAAAATAAAGATGATGAGTTCAAAAAGGCAGCCCAGGCCTCAGTCTTGGGCACCTTTTGGTTTTCTCTTTGATCATTAACTTTAACAGAATTCAACTGTTGTTCAGCCACTTGTGAATAAGTTACCGGCTTCCTAGACTTTCGTCTTAAGTAAGCTTCTTGAACAATGTTTGAATTCGTGTTCCTACAAATTGGCTCATGCGGGACAAACTTTGGTTTAACCTAACCATGTGTCTCATTAACATGAATAACCTTTCGAGGATTCACATTAGAGAACATAATATGAGTGTCATCAGCGTACGACACAGGTCATTTCAGAATCTCCTTTACCAATGGAATTGGCTTAGAGTTGTCATTGATAAAAGGATGAAGATTCTGATAGCTCTTCTGACTACAATTCCTCACTACATGACCATGTTGACCGTAAAGAAAACAGCTTCGCATGTCTACACGATGATGTTGAGAGGTAGTTGGAATGAATGACGCAGAAGTTTGATGATGACTCACAGTTTTGGTCATGCTCTTAGCAAACTCATCAGATAATTCAGACTTCTTTTTCAAGTAGAAATCCAAATTAGAACAGTTCGAGAAACTCTTCAACGTATCTGTCCCAGTTGACCTCACAAATTTAATTTTATTAGCTTGTTTTAAAACTTGTTTTGCTTTAGTCAATGGATAAGATGGAACTGATGTTTTTGCTTGAGCATATTTACGTTCAAGATCTTGAATCTGTGACGTTTCATTGATAAAGACACTCTCAATAAGTTCAGGTTTAATGATACTTATTGGAATATCTTTTTCTGTGAACATTGTGTCCATCCCTTTCAACTTAAAAACTCGAACAGATGGAGGCTTAGAACTAGGAGGATTAACAAACCGCATTAAGTCCTCATCAGAAATCTTTGGTTTATCTGACTTCTTTGCCTTTACTGGTTTAGTTTTCACAGGTTCTTCCTTTTTCATGTGAGACTTGAATGAACCATATAAAGCTTCCTCAAATTCTTGAGGTTCGCAAAGAATATGATTAGAACTTGGGATGTTCTTGTTCTTGTGTATTATCTCAGGTTCAAACACGTCCTCGATAATCACTTTGTCAACATTTTCAACAAAGACCTTTTTAATTTGAACATGAGGTTTTTGAGGAGCAACTTGGGTCTTAACAGTTTCTGTTTTAACTGGTTTAGGTTTTTCAGAAATCACAGTTTCTTTCTCAATCAAATCCTCTTCTTTTCTAGCAAAAGGATTAATTTTGTAATCATTATAAAATGGTGGTGGAATTTCAACAAAACCAATTCCTTTCTTTGAATCCTTTTTTTACCAGATACTTCAATAATTTCATTCAACAGAAAAGAAGAATTTCTAAACTTTCCCAGTTTGTTCTTCAACTCAAGAATCTCATTCTCAAGCTCGGTTATCTTTGAACGATGTTTCAGAATTTCTTGAAACTGTTGGTCATTAATCGTCATTTTTACAGATAACTCATCTTTGAGATCATGGTTACTTGTCGACAATGCTTCAATCTTTTCTCGAGATCTCATCTGAGATTCAAGAGATTGTCGATAAGTATCCTTCAGAGAAGCAATTTCTCTTACAAGATTATCGTTTTGATTTTTCAAAGCATCTAACTTAGGTTTGTTAGATTCACAATCAACACATGATACTTTAACATATGAAGTAGCAGAGATAGAATGACTAACCTCGTTGATCTTGGCCATGCAAGCAAATACTGTTGGAGGCTTGTCGCAAGAGTCGTCAGAATCAGATCCAGAATCATTATCAGAAGACATCTCACTCCCACTTGTATCTTGACAATCTTTATGTAATCCAAACATAGCCAAATTTGCTTGAGCATCATTACATAATAACCGTTGTGACCAGTCATTACCATCTGCTAACATTGCTTGTGTTGTAGAAGAGGATGGTTTCTTTTCAGCATCACTACCTCGTGGTGTAGAAGAATTTTGATGTTGACCATGAGAACCAGTGTATTCTTTCTTTGGTTTGTCACATTCCTTTGCGAAATGCCCAAATTCTTGACAATTATAGCATTTTACTTTCAACTTGTCAAAACCCAATTTCTTGTTTAAAGCCGGAAGATCTTTTCCAGTTCTCTGCATGAATCTTTTAACTTTACGGACAATCATAGCCATGTTCCACTTTAAATCCATGATTTCCAAATCATCTGGATCTATCTGATCATAGTCCTCATCAGTTAAATCACTTGTGGCAATCTTACTACTTACCAAGTTTTCATATGAAGACATGAAAGCTGTCAGAAAAGCAAAGTTTTGCTCAGCTTCCTTCATATTCACACTAGGTGGTGAAGCAAATGGATTAGTAGTAGTTGAACTTCCAGAACCACCAGACAATCCAGAATTACCAGCAGAGTAGAAACATGCTTTCAGATCATTAAACATAGTTGATTCTTTTTCACTTGCAGCTTGGGTAAGAAAAGCATTGATTGGAGAGATCGTTGAACTAAGAGGCATACTTCCACCATAGAAAGCTGGATCTCGATTTTCCTTGGAAGATTTTTGACACTTCAGATCATATTCTCTGGCTTCAATCTTTTGTAAAAATTCAAGTGCAGTCAAGTCTTCGTTCAAGAAATAGTCATTCTCTTTCAAAACCATGAGAAATGTTGAGTAAGAACTTGGAAGCACACTCTTAATAGTTTCAATTTTATCTGTTTCAAAAATTTCCAATTTCATCTTTTCCATTTCAGCAATTAAGTGAATAAACCGTGTAATCATCACTTCAACCGTTTCTCCCTTCAATAGATTAAAGTTTCGAAACTGAAACTTGAGCATCACTTTCTTACTCTCAGCTGTGTTCCCCATACTTCTCATATGAAGATGTTGGAATAGAGAAGCACATCTTTTTATGTTACCCACTTGATGAAAGATATTTTCTGGCAATGCCATAGTAAGAGTGGAATAAGCTTTTGTTTCGATTTCCAAAGCTTTCTTCTCTTTTTATGAATATTGAGAAACAGCTTTAGGAACAAAACCAATAGTATCATCACCAATCAACGGTTCCTTATAAACTTCATCTAGACAATATGAGCAATCAGGGTGAACAGACCCCAAATGAGCACGAAACCGAGGTTCCCACTTGGCAAAGTCACTAAACTTCATCAATCTTGGACATTTTGAATGTGAACCTATCTCGGTATCAAGTTGCAACATTTGTTGCATCAACATGTTTAGAGAAGCCAATGCATACATACCAGCCATCTTTGACAAGTATTAAAACTTCAAGGGTATAATGAATAAGATTAACGAACTGTAAACAGTTATAGCGAACTGTGAACAGTAATTAACGAATCAATCCTTAACGAAATAAGAATTAATGTTAACGAACAAGAATTGATTTAGCGAATCAAATGATTAACGAATTAGCTCAGACCACGAACCAGATGGTCAACAAATCAGTCAACGAACCAGTCAACACTAACGAATTGACTAAGTTAATCACGAACTGCAAGCTTAGCGAACTAAAGGTTTCTTGTAACGAATTAGATAGCGAACAGACAATAACGAATCAGCTACAGTTGATTTAGCGAATCAACTATAACGAAACAGGTTGTTACAACCGTTTGTAACAAACTTTGATACCTTATGCCACGTGGCCAAGGTTGTTATGACACAAATTCCAAGGTGAACACGTGTCTCACGAATCAGTTAACCCAATCAGCGAATTAGATAACACAAATCAGCTAATATAGCGAACTGGCTAGCGAATCACGAGAAATAAGTAACGAATTGATAAATTTAATGAACGAATCAAAGTGAACTTGATAGAGAATCAACATAGCGAATCATATTCAACTTTGAATCTTCAAATCTTCAACAGGAATTTCCAGAAAATTGGAAATGATGAACACGAAACCCAGAAAACCAGAAGTTCCAGATCCGTAATACACACTCAATTCTTAACCAAAATCCACAAATTACCTATCAAAATACTCGTAACACAATCGCGAATCCGAGACAACTGACCTCGTAAACAATTAATCGCAAATATCAGTCCAATTATACCAAAACTCAAACCCTGTTTCGGCTATAATCCAAAACAATACCGAATCCACTCAAAACCAAATCAAATCTCAATTCCAATTCACAAAACCTTACCAATACCGTTAACACCTCAAAACCAATCCAAACTAACAACAATTCAATCCATACACCTCTGAATTAAACCAAATTCACTGAAACATAAAAACTAACAAACTAATAATCCAAATTAACACCAAATCAAGTGTAATTGAGCTCGAAAGCTCTGATACCACTTGTTGGATCCCGTAGGTGTATCAATCCAGTAATAATAACAATAACAGATCTCAGATTTGTGCGTAATCGATTAATACTTTAACTATAGATCTAACTCATAATTACGTATGATTAAGTGTTGTATGTGTTTATATATATTATTAGTATTAGTAATTGTATAATATTAAGGTTGAAGATCGAGAGAGGATTTGGACAGCGTCTTGTTAATTAAACTCTCAAAACTTAATTTATGAGTGAACAGTGTTCACTATTTATAGAAGATAGGTCTGGTTCGCTAACATCCCCTAGCGAACCAGATTCTACTTCGTTACATACATTAATAAGACGAAACACCCCCTGATTCGTTAACATTCCCTAACGAATCAGGGGAAACTTAACTTAAGGACTTAGTTCGCTAAACATCCTTAGCAAACTAGCCTAATACATTAACAAACTACATGAAATAATAATTGTTTATTACATTAAACAAACGACAAATACTTTAACGATAATTACAAAGACTCAAGACGCAAAACCGTGCACTAACATTACACAATATAAATAAAAGAGACACAATCAACGACGGAAAAAACACAAAACACAATGATAAACAAAAAGACACAACGACTTTTTTCACTTACCATTTTTTTATAAGAATGAGAAAACCAGTGAAAACAGTTTTTGGTTTTTACCTTTTTATGGTTTTTTTATTAAATTTTGAGTTATGATTTTTTTATTTATTTTTTTCAAATTGTTTGAGGGTTTTTTTTGTGTGACTACAAATTCTTCTCATTTTTGTTTCCCTTTGTAGAATAACTTGACCATATATATATATAGAACTGGGATTATGTGAGAACTATTTTGAAATTGAGAACTTTGAAAATAAATTTGGACCATAAAAAACTCAAAAATAAAAAAAAATCACAAAACCAAAAAAAAACAAAAAAACCAAAATTCTTATTTATCATCTCGGTTTCATAAAAAAAGCGTCTCGGTTTTGCTAAATTATACATATATGTATAGGGTTAGTATAATTTAAGAACTCTAAAACAGTTAAGAACTCTTAGGAACTCTAAACAATTAAACAATTTTTTAATTTTTTTTATATATTAACATTGTCTAAGAGTAGTTTTATCATATTTTATATAAAAAATTTTGATTACATATATTAATCACAAGTTTACATATGTGTAAAATTTATGTAGTAACAAATTTACATAGGTGTAAAACAAAACATAGATATGTATAAAAAATAATTTTCAAGATTGTAATTGTAATTATAGATATAAAAAATGATAAAACTACACTCAAATAACATTAACATACAAAATTTTAATAAAAAACGTTAGTTTTGAAGGGTTCCTTCAAGTTCTTAAATAGTTTTACAGTTCTGTAATGATACTCATCCTATATGTATAATATGTACATATATGTACACTAGGTTATGTACCCATGTCTTACACGGTTTAAACAAATTAAACTTTGTAAGTGGTAAATTTTAATAAATAAAGTTGAGTAATGCATTAACTACGAAGTTAAATTATAACTGCTATTCACAAACTTAAAAATAAAACAAAAATCTCAAAATACTTCTTTCGATACAACATTAGATAATGCACTAGAAATATGGTAGCAACTAAAGTAAAATAGTATTATGAGAACATAAACGGTACAATCGAAACAATACGAACCAACCATCAATAGAAGAAAACTTTCGATTAGTTGAAGAATGTACATCAAAGGAGAATCGATAATGTTTTGATTGACAAAATATGGATAGAAAGAAAGATATTACGGTTATAGGTGAAAAGAAGGCGGGTCGGGTTCAATTAAAGATCCACGTGTTTTTAACAATAAACCTGTTGAAAAATGAAAATGTTCAGTTTTATAAATAAACCTAACGTTTTTTGAAAATATAAAATGCGTTTTGTAAAAGGGAATTAGAGAAATCATTAAACAAAAAATATACAAAAAGAACTTTAAAAAGTATGTATAATTAATGTATAATTAATAGGAGAGAGAGGCGGAAAGAGAAAAAATAAAAATGCATATGAAAATGACATGTGCCATGAGAAACTTTTATTTATTATATAGTATAGATACATGTATTTTTATTATACACATATGTACAATTTAAGGTAAATAATAATGTACATATGTGTACATTACGTAACTAGAGATTAAATAAAATTATACACGTGTATAATACGAAGTTTTTTTTATGAAATCGGAATGAAATATAAGAACTTTTTGTTTTATAATTTTTTTAAATATTTTGTAGAGAGTGACCCAAAATGATTCTCAAAATTCTCAATTTTCAAGTGGTTCTCTTAGAATCCTTACCCTATATATATATATATATATATGATTGATTTCTTTTGAGAACCAATTTGAGTTTTAAGAAATCGAAAGAACTCAACATAACAATTTGTTTTTTAGAATTTTTTTACACATATGTAATATGTAAGTGTAAGTAATGTAAAAAAAATTATAGTATTTTTTTACACACCGAATCTAGTTTTTACACATGTGTAAACAACATTTAAACTTGTGTAATAATAATAAAAAATTATTCTTTCACCTGATTCACTTTTTAATCAAATTTAATCTCAGCCATATGTTCTATACTCATTTAATTACATGTGGTCTATATTGAGTTCTTAAAATTTTTTTCAACTTATCAAGTTCCCAAAATACCCCCCCCACACACACACTATATTTTATCCCGCGTATTACCGAGTTGTTTCACATTATTCATTTATACTATTTATATAATTTTTTGTTTTTAATTTTATTTATTGTAGGAAGTTAATAATATACTTAGGATTTTATAATAAAAGAGTTTGACAAATAGATGAGCTGTTGTAACCCGTTTAAAAGATATTTGGGTTTGGTGAGACCCATGACCCGCTTATTCTTTTAATATAATATTGTTTCTTAATTGTAAATAATATCATTTTTTATTTTTAAAAATGTGCTATTAATTTTTAGTATATCCCTATTTATAGGATTTTCTTATCAAATATTTGGTGAGATTCATTTTTTATTTAATGAGATGTTATAACTCATTTAAGGACTATCTGAGTTTGGTGAGACTCATACCCGTGAATTCGGGTCAAATACACGAGAAACCTCCATTCACAAATAATGCAATCTGGTGGTCTGAGAAAATATAGGGAGCAACCATAGAGCTTTTAAATGTTTCGTTTATATATATTATAGATGTACTAGTTAGAAACCCGCGCGATGAGGCGGCATAAACAATTTGAAATGCATTACTCACTTTTTCTTGGTGTAAGGCCCCTATCCCGGTACCCTATTTTGTGGTTGGATTTACTCATAAACGCAGTTCTAAATATCAGAGTTAATTAAAACTTTTCGCGGAATAATAAAAGTCAACCATTTCTTACGAAACATAGAATACTTGTCTTAAAACATCACAAATGTCTCAACATAAATCATAATAAAAACGTCATGTCTTTCATCTTTAGATGTCAGCAATTTAATCCATGCCATATGTCTTCCTCATGCTAGCTCTACTAGCCTATTTACCTTCGTGCATACTAAAAGTCAGCTACGCTGAGTGAGTTCTAGTTAATCAAGCAACATACAAGATATTCATATACTACGCACTTAACCTACTTTACTTTATTTCGTACATACATAAGTACATACCTTCATTCTTACTCTCAAACTTTCGTTATTTCATAATCTCATAATTTATTATACTGTACATACATACGTATACGTTTTAAAGAGCATTTGGCCCTATAACCTCACAGATATTATTAGGGTTTTCCATCCTTAAAGAACCTTTCGCCCTATAACCTCACATATATTATTAGGGTCTATCACCCACCTTCCACGGATATTATTAGGGTATGCCACCCTCCTTTCACAGATATTATTAGGGCTTGCCACCCTTTTACCATTAGTTCATACATACCTACCTTTTCTTTTATATTTATATACTTTCATACATACACTTAAAACTTTTCTGAGTAATAAATATATCATACATACATCATTCATATACATTAATGTATAATACATACATCATTCATAAAAATTCACATATCATACACTTACCACTTATGGTAAGTGTACCAACTAATCACATCGAGTACGCACACAACCCCGAAAATATAACAAGGAAGTGGGGCTAGAAACTCACCTAGGTATGATTCCTTTCAGAGTTAATGGTAACTCCTTTCCTTAACTGGGCGTGGCTAACTGTATAACAATTACATGTAATGTGACACCCCGCACTTTCACTTTAACACCATTAACCGAACTCTGTTATCTTACACGTTATGCATAACAGTTACATGAGTCAATAAAGAGTCACACACATGAGTCTGTCAATACGCGTTGGTGATTAATGTCAAATCAAATATGTTTAAATAATTCGCATATAATCGTTATATGTTACATGATTTAGTACATTACGCTCTCTTAACATGCTATTATTTATTATATAAAAAAATACCTCAAGCATATGTTTATATTATTATCTATGTGAAATTACATGTTAAATGCTTTTTGTTTAGTTCGTAACTTGTATTGTGAAATTGCTATCGATTGTGCGTAATTTGTAAGTTTTCGGCTTTTATAAAATATTTTTAACAAAGATATCAACGAGACTTTATTTTTATTAACTGGTTTAGTATTTTAGTCTTAATGATTTGTTATAACCCGGTTCATTGTTAAAAAGTTCGTTTTAAGCCAAAACTTGTTTTAACGAGGACCATTCTTGTAAACTAGGCTTATAACATATTAAAATAAAAATCTCACCTAATTCCACCAAAAAACCATCAGCCTACAGCTTCTCCCCTCTCTCACGAACTCAAGCCACCAACAAACTCTAATCACCTTCTATTCAATCTTAATTCTTGCAATTGGTGGTGTCTTTGATTGATTCTCATCATTCCTAATGCTAGTTAGTAACAGTTAGCGAGTTAAGTGCATTCTTTTGGTTTTGAGAAAATCCTATTACACGCGACTCCAGGTGATTTCATGTTTTTTCCAATTTGTTTTCTGGAGAGAAAAAACTAACTATTTTGTATACTAGTTTTTTAGAAAGAGAACACCAAACATTATCCTTACTTGTTTTCTTGATTGAAAACACTAAACTATTTTCGTATACAGGTTTTCTGGATTCAAAACACTAAAATATTTTCCTATACATTTTTTCTCGATTGAAAACACAAAATATTTGCCTATACTTGTTTTCCGGATTGATAACACAAACATATTGGTTTTCTGGAGGAAAAGCAGCAACTTATTTTGGATTTATTTAATTTTTTATATATCACAAGTGTATACTAGATGCCCTCATATCAATTAAAGTCCTTAAATACCTTGAACCGTTAGAATGGGATCGCAGGGAAATTTAAGTAGTACTACTGGGTTTGACAAACCCCACCTGCTAAAACTCGACTGGAGGTCGGACGGGTGTAAATTGTCCTAACATACTTGCGCCAGTGTTTTGTGATATACCTGGTAAAAAGGCATACAAACAGTCGGCTTCGGTTCAAACGTCTAGTAGCTTGTAATGGGTTAGCTATCATGGTATATTTGAAAAGTGCTAAATCTACTTATACATACAATACTTATGCTACATATACTATCTATACTATATAAACTACTTTTTTCTACAACTTATGAACTCACCAACCTCGTGTTGACCCTTGAGTATTTATATTTACCCAGGTTGCTATATGTGCTAAAGAGCGGGTTGCATTGCATATGTTAGTAGTCACAGTTGTCACATGAACTTTTATTTCACATTGTTTACATTTGATGGGTTGTGCATGTTTGAGCACGAGGTTAATTATTATATACCATTTACTTTACGCTTCCGCAAAACTTTAAACTGTATGGTTTGCTTTTTGTTTTCTCGTGTTTGATGGTGACTTAATTAATCTTTTGAATATTTTGAATTGGATGTGTAAGTCCCGAAACGGGATCTATGCCATATGATATCAACCCAAACACGATGTTAGTGTGGAATCCTAACACCGTGATGATTCAAGAACGAGAACAGAAGAACAATATAAATATGATGAACACAATAATACTCCAAATGCACACGATTATATTAACAAATCGTCTGGTACATGAGTTTGCTCTTTTGATGGTGGCTACTACTGATTAACAGTGTCTAACCCTAAAATTATAAAACATTAACTATATATAGGGTTACATAAAAGGCTCAAAGGCCAAGCCCAACCAAGCCCAAACCAACCAAACCGAAATCCATAGGGATTTAGTTATTACTAGACAAACCGCAATCCATAGGGATTTCAGTATTACACCATCACAACCAAAATGCAATTCTTCAACTCATCTTCGTTTATATCACTTTAGTCTTGATCATGTCGTGGCTTTTTGATATGCGTCAGTCTAACCAAATCGTGACCCAACAATCTCCCTCTTAGACTGATGCTTTCAAAACCTTCAGAATCTTTACTAGAACCTGATTAGCAACTTCAGCATCTGCATCCAATACTCTACCATCTCCCCCTTTTTGATAGCATCATCCAATTTGAATCTCAGATACTTCATATGCTTCCGTTGCAAGAAATTAGTCTTGAAAGAACAATCAACTATGATAGAAAGATAAACCAAAATATTTTGAAAACAATTAAATAAAATAAAATAAGAAACACATAATTTTTAATTTTTATTTTTCTAATTTTTTTTTATTTTCTTGAAAAAACTTGAGATGAGATCATACCAGCTAAACCAAATAAAACACAATAACCGAAATCAGATTTCATGAGCTGAAGACAACAAGCAAAACAATCTTTAAAACGATTTCTTAACAAGAGTAATCAAGAAAGAACAAAAATAAAATAAATGAAATAAAATAAAACCAAAAACAACAAATAAAACAAATTTAATCACCCGGTCTTCTTGTAATTTGGCAAAAATTTGGGATCAAATTTAAGTTTTTGATAAAACTGCCGCCTTTATGAAAAGATCCAAGCATGAAATCTTATTGATTGAGGTACTTTCACAAGGATTTATGTTCAGCGTTATTATGACGTAAAGAGACAGGTTGATAGCAGGTATAACAGACTTAGCATGATTTTCGTTATGTCACTGATATGGATTAGGTTCAGTTAGGCATAAAGCTTAAATGGACATCACTTATGGACCTGTGATGCCTCCTATCTCTTCTCAAAGCGTATTTGGATTTCCCCATATCACCCCAATTTGACTCCAACCCCCTAGTGCTTGATCAAAAACTTTTAGGAAGCAATAAAACTTTGAGCTTTAAGCTTATTGAAAGATAACAACACAATTTATATACATACTTAACTACTCAACATCATTTTTTTTACATCAAATATCTAACACCTGCAAGTTCCGAATCTGGATCACTACTGTAAGATAACACAATATTTTTGGTGATCAAGACACTAACGGGCTCGTGTATGACTGAGTAATTGATTTTCTGCCAATCATTCGGAGAGATGTATATGGGGATATGCACGTCTTCAAAATGACTCTCCACAGTAAGTTCAACATATTTAGTTTATATCACTTCTACTTTTACGCATCATGGAAAGCTACCATACAAATCAATGACTGTTCTAGAGCCTTTTAAGCTTAATAACTTTACTCGTTAGGCACACAACAAAAATTTATCTATCATTTTCCAAAGGTTGGATAAATTTTCATTTGAAAATATTTTGAAGCTTCTAAAAAGCTGTTAACTGAATAATCATACAGAGAATTATAGAAGACACATATGTTAAGAACTCAGACACCCCGGTCACTATTCAGTTTCCAGGTAAATGGCTATCCCGTATGACAACTAGTGGTTAACAGGACCAAACACTTATGAGAATACGTGTCCCTCCAACTTGGAATTACCGACATAATTTTAAGTGAAAGAATTCAAAACACGAAAACATATCACAATCGCCCCAGATGCTTTCAGTCTTTAGATAAATGGTTACCCTGTGAATCTACGAGTAGATCACCGGACCAAACATATACAAGTATATGTTCTTCAAACTTGAGCAACCGACATAATTTTAAGTGAAAGTAATAAAATATTTTTTTCTTATTTTTTTAACACACACACTCTTTTTGAATTTTTTTAAATTTCTCCCCCCCTAAATTTGTGCAAAAATTTTGACTGAAGGGAAAACTTTTATGTACAAATTTAACCTAAAAAATTCAATCATCGAAACGAAGTTTTTAATAATAATATATTATGAAGTGTGATAGTCAGCCAACTGATGTACTATCATTTCTCATGTACGGTCAAGTCATTTTCTCATTTTTGAGAAACAAAATACACTATACTTGAAAAACTATATGTGAACATATTTTTGTATATTTTAAAATTTTAAAATTTTAAAATCTTTTTTATTGATCAATCTTTCATACCAATGTGATACAGTTACCTTTTATCTTCAAGACATCATTTTTCCATTTGTGAGAATCTCCCCCCAGGAATAAGCTTGTTATGAGATTCTGCATCCTTGCGAGTTGAATGTCTGGAACAAACCTTTTAATATGCAATGTATTCCCTGATTTGTTCCTACACACTTAGAGATCAGATTAAAACGTTCTATCACCCTAAAATCCCGCCCAGGCAACCAATAATCCATTTTATGGTTTAAATATTTAAAAACAATGGATATTTGCCCTGTCATGTGCCTGGAACAACCCATTTAATAAACAATGAATTTGTGGTCGTTCCTACACGCATAGCGGGATCAGTTGGACATAGGAACCAAAGTCATAAATGTCTTGGGGTTCCCTTGAGCATCAAAATATGTGACCTCTTGCCAGCTCATATCTTTCCCATCTTTAACAGAATCATTTGTTAATACAGATTCTGTTTGTTGAGTTTTAAGTTTCCAAGTATGTCTTGGTTTAGTGAAATTTGATACAACAGACTTTGGAGTGGAGCAATTTGAATTCGAATTCTTAGAACTCTCAACACTCTTTGACTTCTGATAATTTATTTTTCTTTTAACAGTTTCTAAATCATTTGAGTGCAAAGCTATCATATTAACTTTAAAACCTTGAGTATCTGTGACCCGTTGTACATATATTAAAATAAGCATTTTGTTTATCCACTGGATTCGGTTGAAACCTGTTACCTTTCACTTGAGAAGCTTGTCTATTGACATCAAGGTAGTGACACTCCTTTGCCAAATGCCCGCCGTTCCCGCAGACGAAACACGCCTTCATTCTTCTTTTAATGTCAACGGAAGCACTTGCCTCATGTTGGAATTCCTTCTTAGGAAAGGTTTTTCCATTCTTCTTGCCCCTTGGTGCATCCTTCTGATTTTGCTTGTAATAGGGAACATATAGACGATGAACACAATTCTGGCTATATATCCTGGCATGCCACAATGGTAACATGTTTGCCTTTTAATATAAATAGCACCCAATGATTTATCAACACATGAAGATCCGGAGGATCTATGAGGACGAGACTGTCCTTGTTGTGCTGATTTCTTATGTGCCTTCCATTTATTGCCACAACTATGTGTATAATTATTATTAGTACAATTTTGTGTTGTGGTGTCATATGAGTTTGATGAAACATTAGAATAAGATTCATTTTCACTAGCCTGAACCCCTTTACTATCAGAAGCAACATCATTTACTATATATGCACATGAAGTAGAAGAATCAAAATTTTTCACACGTTTAAAAACATGCTTGATTTCCTCTTGGGATCCTGATCCAGTAATTTCAGATTGAACCTGTTTACCATACTTCATGTCTTTTACCTTTTCTTCCTGCTCTTTGGTAAGAGGAAGACTAGTATAGTTGTCATTGTATGGTGGGGGTACTTGACTATATCCTATACCCTTACCCTCATTCTCTTTCCACCATAATTGATTTTCAATCATTGAATTGACTACTTTACTGGAACCATCGAATTTTTAAAAATCAAGTTCAGCCTTTTCCAATTTACTAGTTAGATTCAGAATTTCTAACTTGGAGGCTTCCAGTTTAGCAGTTAGCTCAGCGATATCTTGTTGGGCGTCTAGTTAATGACAATATTTTATACTAAATTCAGACTTAAGCTTTGAGAAATCCTTTTGAGTTGCTTCTATCATATCAAGAAAGCCTTTTTCATTTTTCTTAAGTTTGAAATTTTCAGATTTTACTCTTTCCATGTCTCTAATCAAGTTATCGTTATGGAGCTTATATAAATTTATTTTATTAGTGCAATCTTGAGAACATGATTGAAAACTTACCTCAGTAGACGAACTCTGAAATACTACTTGTGAGGGAGCAGACTGATTAAGAGTACTTCCAAATATTGAGATGGGTTGTGGAAAATCCAATTAGTAATTAAAGGAATTAATATGATTTTCCAGCCAAAATCTTTTGAAAAAATATGATCGCCAAAATTCTCAAGAAAGATGTCCCACTCAAAAGGAGCGTCTAGGATAAATTTTGTTCAAGACAAATTTTTCCGATTTTCCCGTCAAAAAAATTCACCCAAAATCACCAAAAATTTATTTTTGCCAAAATTTTCAAAAATGAATTTTTACTTATAAGGAGTATTCTAGAAAATTTTCAATTAAGAAAAATATTCCTGCCAAAATTATTTATTTATTTATTTATTACTCAAAACCCCTGATTTTGCTTGACTTTGACATATAACTAAGAACTAATAAGTTTGACCGAAAACAATGACCAAGAACAAAGAACAGAGAACAGCTGTGACCGAGAGCTCTTGATGACCGAGAACAACCAATAATGACCGAGATCTTAGAAAATTGTCCGAGAATGCTTGTTTTTGACCGAGAACTCGTCCAGTTAACCGAGAACGGTTGTTGTTGATCGAGAACCAGTAGATTTTGGCCGAAAACGAAGATAATTTGACCAGGAACTTAGAGTTTTTGACCAAGTTCCCTTAAATCAAACCGAAATCAAGTAAAATCTGACCAAAACAGAGTTGATTGATTTAGATTTGAAACCAACTGAATCCCGTAGATTATGGGATTTAAATAGTTTCCAATTTAAACATATCTATAACCCAAAATAAGGTTTCTTCTTCCCCGATAAACTATTCTACAGAAAAACACCAACAAAACTCGAAGAACACCTAAATCTTGAATTGTTGAAATCACAACCGAGCCTAGAATAGGTTAATAGGTTCTGATACCAGTTGTAAGTCCCGAAACCGATCTATGCAATATGATATCAACCCAAACATGATGTTAGTACGGAATCCTAACACCGCGGAGATTCAAGAACGAGAACAGAAGAACAATATAAATATGATGAACACAATAATACTCCAAATGCGCACGATTATATTAACAAATCGCTTGGTACATGAGTTTGCTCTCTTGATGGTGGCTACTACTGATTTACAGTGTTTAACCCTAACGTGATAAAACGTTACCTATATATAGGGTTACATAAAAGGCTCAAATGCCAAGCCCAACCAAGCCCAAACCAGCCAAACCGAAATCCATAGGGTATTACTAGACAAACCGAAATCCATAGGGGTTTTGGTATTACACCATCACAACCAAAATGCAATTCTTCAACTCGGCTTCGTTTATATCACTTTAGTCTTGATCATGTCGTGGCCTTTTGATATGCGTCAGTCTAACCGAATCGTGACCCAACAGGATGTTTGGTATAACAAATAAGCTAGATGTCGGTATGCACACGCCTCGCGGTAAAACTCAGTTAGTCGAAATTGAGGGTGTTACACGTATCAATTAACTAGCCCTATTCATATCATATTTCTAGGTTAATAAAACCCTCAACAAACGGGGGTCTGGGGGTAGCGCCCCTGGCAGCGGGTTCTAAGGGCAGCAGCCCCTAGCAGGGTTCAAAGGGAAGAGCCCCTGGCTAGGGTCGAGCTGACCATTCTAAAATTTTTTACCAAAAATTCATCAGAAAAATAGAATTTTTGTTTACATTAATAGTCATTTACTAAAGATTCATCAGAAAAATTGAAGTTTGAACTAATCTAATTGAATGGAAATTCTAATTGAATAACCATTCTAATCGAATGATAGATTTTAATTGAATGGTAGATTCTAATCGAATGTAAATTTTAATGGAATCAAATTACCCATTCTATTCGATTACTTTTCTCATGCAATTCGATTACTTTTTGGCCCATTCGATTCGATTACTTTTCTGCCAATTTGATTACTTTTTTGGCTCATTCGATTCGATTACAATATCAATTCGATTCTATTACTTTATCACTAGATTCGATTACTCTTCAACTAGATTCAATTACTTTTTCTATTCTATTCGATTACTCATCAACTCAATTCGATTACTTTTTTTATTGAATCAAGTCACTTAAGGAATTGATTCATACATGGTTTCCATTCTTATCACTTCCCAGCCTTCCCTTTCGACTCGTTTTGCCAGTCTTTTATAAGAAATGAGCCTTGGTCTATAACTACATCGTTTTCTTATAATAACCCGGTCCAAACGTTACCCGTTTGTCCCGTTTCATTCCAAAACACCCCGTTTACGTTCAAGTTCATATTTTTCTTGCATAAAAATTTCTGATTTTCCTTAGTATCAAATCTTAGGGCAAACCGACCTTAAAAATGTAACCTTTAATCTAAAACGTACCTCTTTAGCTCAATCTAGCTACGGTTTAGCTTCAACATGTGACGAAGGACGCTTTTCTTGTTTATATGATGAAGGATAGAAGATGGATATGAGGGCTTTAGGGTATTAGGGAGGTTTATATACCCTTAAGCCCATGGACGTAAGGCGCATCATCATCCCTTATTCCATCTTTTATTGTCCAAGCCCACACTTTATTTTTTTTACTCAACTTAAGTAAATAATAACACACAATTAAATAAAAAAAACTCTTTTCTTTATTATTATCAAAAGTAGGATGTTACACTTGGTCGGTATTGATTCGGTTCATTAGGATTAGTTTTTGTTGGGCGGCAGCGGAAACAATTTAAAACACAATACTCGCTTTTTCTATAAGATTAACTTGTATAAGCACTTTATACTTTGCGATAGAGTTTTCTATAGGATTAGAAATTTCTTATCTATCATTGCATAAAAGTCAATAGATTTAATCTTTTGCCTCATGAGACAATTTTTTCCTCTTTAGGAAACTTTAAATGAGTTTTCAGTAACTGTATTAACAAGCTACATTAAATATATAAACATTAATAAATATAAAAAAACACTTATTTTCAATTAAGTGAATCTTATACATTTCTACATGCACACAAGGGTAAATCTTAACAGGAAGATGGGTGTGATGACCACCAGAAATTTGATTAATATGGTAATAATCGTAACCATAATTATCTAGTAATTAATAAAATAAATATGTATGTATAATATTTTTGACAACATCCTTTGATTTTAGTTGAGTTTTATAATGCTAAGTTTGAAAAACTTCAATTTTGTCGTGTAGTGAACATTACACATATTGACCTCGGGTGACAACTTAGAAACGAATAAATTCATAAACGTGTCTAAATGGATTTGAAAAATTAAAGTTTATATTAGAATATTAGAGATAGTATATAAACTTTATCTTAGAAGGTTCGAATCGGGAAAATTAGAAAATAAGCGATCGAAAGTCAGTAGAGGACACTGTAAGATTAGGTTCTTAGGCAGTTATTGACTGTAATCCAATTTCGCTCAAAGTCTGACAAAAATCATCAAAAACGGACTTCGTTTGGCTAGATATTTTATGCTTTACGTTAAACGTTATCACATAAACTAACCATTATATATTGCAATTACCCAACCCTTCCCCTTCCCCCTTCCTTTCGGCTGACCAATCCCAACCCCACTACCCATACCCTCCAATTACATTTTAGTTCACAATATGCACAATGATAGATATGTTATTCGGAAGCTTATTGTTATTACAACACCACATAATCCTTTCTACCAACTCATCACCCTACTCACTCTTTTTCTCTTCTCCATAAACCGGCCACACCACCACCACCACTTGACAATCGTCCCATTACAAATTTTACACACACATTAAGCTTAGTTAAATGTCTTGGATGGAAGCATAATCAAGAAACAAGGATTAGGAGGCTAAGGAAAATATTTTAAGCTTGCACAAGTTCTTATTCTCATACCTTTTGTCACAAAACTGAAAACCAAAGGTAACCTAGTTTAATATTGGGTATATTAGTTTATATGTATTGGTTAAAGCTTGATTATAGTGTATTTGATGTTGAACATGCAAAGTTAGATATGGATGTGTGCATGCATGTGTGCCGTGGGTTTGTGTGTGTATGAAAGAGATTGATTGAGTTGATAATATGATTAGTTATGGTTATATTATGGCTTATTTTAACTTGTTAATGTTGAGTTTACTTGAGATTGTTAGATGAATAAGGTTGATTATTGATTTAGAGATGAAAATTGGTGTGTTTATGGTTGAAATATTGAAAATGGGTTATAGATAGATTTACCCATATGAGCCGTGGGTTTTGGTTTGGGTTATGAATTTCATTAGTTAGCTAGTTACATGTTAGATGTTTAAATGCTGATTGTTAATTTAAAACCCATTTAGTTGATTCACCAAAATTACTTGCAAAAAGTTTTTAATTGATTTGTGATGATGAGCTTGAAAAGTAGTACGATAAAATTATAAAGTTAGATATTGTCCTTACAAGTATTGATTGAATATGATTTTTGAATAGTTGAACATGGTTTGAAAGTAACTGGTAACAATAGGATGCCATGATTTTAATATAACGAACAAACTAGAATTTATTTGGTAAACTTACCAATAAAGAAAACTTTTTGAATTTGTGCAAATTGTTTAATAGTTTGGTTTGATTAGTGAAAACATGGATATATAAATGATGAACGACTTATGGTTAGGATTGTATTAGTAAAAACTATTGTGAAAATTGTTGAGTTGATAAGAGAATTGTTAAATTGCTACTTGCTAAGAATATAAACTTTGCTAGTTGATAAATAGAAAATCTAAGACCAAGTTGTATGATGTATTGTTAGGGTACTCTATCAAACTAGTTGAATGAGATAAACATTAGCCATACTTGATTATACTTGAAAGCTGTTAGTGCACAGTTTTGGTCATCTCGAGTCTTTGTAATCATTTGTGATTTATTATTATTTTAATGTAAGGGCATTTTAGTAATTTATAAGTCCCATCTGTTATTGTTAATGCTCATTCGTTAAGGATGTTTAACGAATGAGACCATGTGTATTTATTACTGTCAATTCATTAAGGATGTTTAACGAATGGACCGTAATCTTTATTTGATACGTAACCATTTGTCATGGAATGTTACTTATGTAATGAAGACGAATGAAGGCCATTCATCATGAAATGTGGAACGAATGGCATTCGTCTTCTATATTTAGGCTGATTAGCCTGCATATTAATTCAAGTGTTTTTATATTATTCTCTCCTTGTCGTTACTATGTCCAACTGATTACTCAACACTTTGTTAACCTAATTAATATTATCATACATATACATATATCATATAACTAGATTCGGTGATCAATTGATATGAACTAATCAATTGATTAAAGCTCTAAGGCATTCTCAAGTGGTATCAGGGCATACCAGGGTTAGATTGTGTGTGTGTGTGTGTGTGTTAATGTATTTCACCTTGAATTAAGTGATTAATTCACTGGTTGAAATTAACTATAGATCCAAGTTTGTGTTTATCGATTTTCATCGAATTAGAATACTGAGATGTTAATTGGATGTTGAATTGATTGGAACTCGATTTGGTTTTGGTAGTGAGGTATTGGTGGCTGTTGCATTGTGTTATTATGGTGATTAAGGATGGAATTGGATTGAATTGGTGTGTTACGGGAACAAGGGATCATGTTCATGTTGTTTTTGGTTATTGGACTGTGTTTGTATTGATTTTATTGGTTTGGATTGTTTGAGGTTTGTCCGCGGGACCGAGACAAATTGTTTAAGCTATTGGTTGTGAAATTTGGTTAAGTTTTGGCTGATTAATCAATAAATTTGTACTCGTTTGTATCGTGGTGTGGATATGGGAAAATCCAAATCTGGAAAACATTTGTTGAAGATTTGAAGATTCATACACTCATTCGTTATGATGAGTTTGGTCATTCGCTATAAGTTTGATACTCATTCGCTATCAGAGTATAACTGATTCGTGCTACGTGTCAAGGTTGTTACAATGGAATAACAACCTCATTCGTTACTGTAGTTGATTCATTATCAGTAATTCGTAATACTCATTCGTCATTAACCATTTGTTCCCTAATTCGTTATACATATATATATATATATCCATTCGCTACCACTTCCGTTAGTTATTCGATAAGCTATTCGGGTGTTGATTCATCATCTCTGATCCGCCATTCGTAATAACTATTCGTTATCATCATTCATGAATACTGCGAATCATTCGCCATGTCATTTGTTACGAGATTCATACCCCTATTCGTTGACCAAAATCTATTCGTCAATTCATTCGTCACTTTTCATCATTCGTTATCTATATTCATTCATTCGTTCTACCATTCACTGATATATCATTTCAAACCTCTAAATATTAAGTTTGGTCATTGTTAGATTTTAATCTATATTTTAAGATGTCTGGTTATTACTCACTGGCTTTCCAAAATATGTTGATGCAACAAATGTTACATCTCGATGCTGAGATTGGATCTCATTCAAAATGTCCTCGTTTAATGAAATTTAGCGATTTTGCTAAATGGGAACCACGATTCATAGTAGAGGTCCGTGCACCATGATTGTTTAAGATGTCTTGATGATGTGTACACCGTGACTATGGTTGGTAGTGAAACTACTGGATTTACACCAAAGGCTTTTTCTCAATATTCTCAAAAAGAAAAGAAAGCTTTAGAGATTAGAACAATGGCATTACCCGACAATATTTTCCATCAAGTGGGAAGTATTAAAACTTGTGCATCTTTGTTTCAACACATTAAAATGAGAAGTACGAGTAATACTGAAGAAAGTAAAAAGGTGATGTTAAAGTTACAGTTTCGAAATTTTAGTTTTTTAAAAGGAGAGACTGTCGAGGAAATACTTACAAGATTCAATCATCTGATAGCTGAGATGAATAAGTTAAAGATGGAACCGAGTGAAGTTGATAAGATTGATACCGTGAAGAATGCTCTTCCAAGTTCTTACTCAATGTTTCTCATTGTACTTAAAGAAAATAGTTTCTTTAAGAATTAAGATCTTACTGCAATGGAATCTATGCAAAAGATTGATGATAGAGAGTATGACTTGAAATGTCAAAAGTCATCAAAAGAAACTCAAGACCCGACGTTATATGGAGATTGTTTGCCTTTGAGTAGTTCTGCTGCTCCAATTAATTCATTTTTTACTCAAACTTCGCAAGAGGGACCATCTTCTTATAGTGATCCAAATGCATGTTTCATGGTTTCCGGTTTTAATGACATCCCTAGTGGATCAACTGCAAATGTTTTCACTGCATCACCAAGTGTAAACATGAAGGAGGCTGAACATAATTTTGCTTTCCTTAGTGCTTTTATGACATCTTATGAAAACTTGGTGGGTAGCAAGATTTCTACAAGTGATTTAACTAATGAAGATTGTGATCAAATTGATCCTGATGATCTAGAGTTAATGGATCTCAAGTGGAACATGGCTATGATAGTATAAAAAGTGAAGAATTTTATGCAACGAGCTGGAAAAGATTTGCCATTATTGAGTAAACGGGTTGGTTTTGACAAATTGAAGGTCAAATGTTACAATTGCCAAGAGTTTGGTCATTTTTCAAAGGAATGTGATAAGCCAAAGAAGGAATACAATGGTCCCAGTTCTCAAGACAGAAGTTCAGGAAAGACTTTTCCTGAGGTGAAAGATAAACCATCTGGGGGAGATTCTTCAAAGGATGTAGGATCACAAGCTTTACTCACCGTTGAAGGGATATATTGGAATCAACGTCTGCTGGCCAATGGAGGTCAAGCTAATCTGGCAATGTTTGAGCACACTAAAAATTTTCAAGATTCAAGTGCAGTGGGATTGACTTCTGAAAGTGAAGTTGACACTGAATCAGATCAGATGTTTCTTGCTACATGAAACCGACTACCTTTGCTTGCATGGCAAAAATTGACGAGGTCAGTTATGTGTCATGTTCTACTTGTGACACTGTTAAGTCAAAAATTGATTAAATTAATTCTCAAAATGATTCACTTCTTAAAGAACTTGCTTCGATCAAGGATACATATAGACAATCATTAGAAACACAAAAGATATCTAACGATAAGATTAATGGATTGTCTGTAAGTAATCATGATTTGTAAGCAGAACTTTCAGTACAAATGACCATTAATGAACAATTTTAAGAAATTCTCAAACAGAGATCTATAATAGCTGAGCTTGAAAATGAAGAGCTGATAAGCAGATTAGAGAAATTTAGAAATTCATCATTTTGGATGAATGAAATTATTGAAGTATCTGGTAAACAAAAGGGTTCTAAAAATGGTTTAGGCTTTGTTGAGATTCCTCCACATTTTCATGATGTCTATTCCCAAAATTTGTTTGCGGGAAAGGAAGAAGTTGTAATTGAACCAATCAATCATGTGGAGAAACCAAAACAAAATAACAAAGAAATATATTTAACTCACGAACCACATATTCATATTAACAAAGTCTTCGTTGTGAAAATCATTATTGAGGATGTAATTGAACCAGAAATTGTACACAAGGAATCAAATATTCCACGTTCAAATCACATTTTGTGTGAACCTCATGAAATTTGAAAAAGCTGTGTACGGTTCAAGTACATTGATGGAGTGCTGCACGTGGTTGATGTATGAAAGAGTTTGGATATTTAGCTTTTACTCAAGATCGTGTTTTAAATTTATAAAAATGATTTCTACAACGACTAAACACACACCAAATAGGCAAGTGTACCTATCGTATATGTAGAATAGTATTGGTAAGAACCAAGTATCGGTCTGTGGACACAAATGTTTCTAATAATGAACCGCCATTTTACTTTAATCAGAGGTTTTAATCATTTTGAGGTTAATTTTTGAACTTTTATAAAATATAAATACTTAGATATAATATATAGGTGACCAAGACGAGAGATTCTAACAAGTAATTCAATTATATGAAGGTTACCATCTAAGATCAAGAATACACTCCATTTTATAATTGATGATTAATACGTAAACATGTGGTAAAACTTGCCGTAATAATATATGATAGATTGCTCCTCATTTCTAAGAGAGCATCTATGACAAAAATGGAGTAGCATGCGCATTTTAAAGTCGACCCTTTCCTAATGTCATGCTACCTCGAGAGTGTCAATTTAAGTTGGCAAGTAGTTTCGTAAAGTAGAAAGCTTAGGATTGACTCCGATTTCTCAAATACCAATTCTAACAACTTCGGGTGATTGTAGTTAACTCAAACAACCTCCCATTGGTTGATTTAAGTAGGTTGTACTTACACATTCCGTTAACATATGATTTCTTTAACTAGCATGATATCCTAAGCAAAGCCATTTTCGGATTACCAAGACTTCGAGAAATAGATCATAACTTATATCTCATCATTTCTAAATACAATATAAGGATCCATGTTTCGATAATTTATCAAAGTATTTCTATTTTTCAAGAACATGAATCGATCATGAATGATTGTCAATAGAATTGACAATCACCAACGTTGAATTGTTAATTTAATATGGTGAAACATTTCTCATCAAAAGATAATTGCAAGATAACAATGTACTTTACTAGCCTACACCACATGTTTTATATAATTATCAAGTAAAACAAAGCTTCTTCATAGATTTAGATGCTAAACGGAGTTTAGCTCATAATGAGCATTATTATGAACATTAGTATGGATGATAATAACAAACACATGATTAAACTAGACAATCTAACCAAATGTGGGTGAATCTTCCTTCTTAATGATGATGATGATGGTTGATGATGGTGATCTCCAAGCCTTCAAACTCTTCACTAGATCTTCATTGTGAGTGTTAGTGTGTGTTTTTATAAGTGAAAACTGGATAGAACTCTCTTCAAGGCACACCAAATGAGTGCAACATGAGCCACTATTTATAGGCAATCTGGAGTGTGAAGCACGGCCCCGTGCTTACATGGGCATGCCCCCGTGCATTTTTATGATATATGCCAAATTCATTTTGTCTTTTCTTGTAGACGACCACGACCCCGTGGTTGAGGAGCACGGCCCCATGCTTTTGTTCCCAAGTTTTGTCTTTTCTTGTAGATTTTTGTCTTTTCTGGTGTTTAGAAGCATGGGGCGTGTCTCTAGAGGCATAGGGGCGTGTTTCTTTGTTTTTATTGTGTTTTCTTCTGTTTTTCTTCATCTTTTCGCTTGTTTCTTCTTTTGGGACTTGGTTTCACCAGAAATTATATTTTATAATGATAAGTAGCTTTATGTGCTATGTTATTTGATAGAAATTATAGTTTTTAGAGATTATTTGATGCTAAAAAGATGTATATTTTTATGTACATCAAACATCCCCACACTTGAACATTGGTTGTCCTTAAGCAATCTATTTATAAATATTCTCTAAAAAATAGCAAGTTAGGACCATAGTTTAAACATCCCCTAATAGAGTTCCAAGAAGATGGAAACAAAATAACCAACCTTACTTCATAGGATTAAATGTAGTGATAAATAAAGAGACAATTTTGTTTTTATGAGCTTCTGTTTATGCAGAACGTCACGTTCTCACAATGTTCACTCACACTCGGTTTTATATCTGTTTATACCTGTGATGTATGTATGTGAACACTTTTATCCAGAATGCGACCTGTGATAAATATGCTTGTAACAATTTGAAAACTCCACCTTTGTGAAGGGTTGCATAGATCAGAAGGTAATAATGGTTGGTCTTGGGTAAGAAGGGATTTTGGTATTGGTGGTCCGAGGGTTAATGGTGGTGAGGATGGTAAATACAACTTTGTGTTGTTTTATCGGGAGTCTTAAGATGTCTTCAGTGATTAGCTCTTTCTCCCAATTTTTTTTTCAAAAACCTGGTGACTCTTTTAAGGTCAGATCGTCAAGACCAGTTTTGTCTATTAGTGGATTAGTTCTTCCTCAATCCTGTTCTGAACATAACTTCCAACTCTAGTGGATCGTTCGGCTTTGAGCCTAATAGCCCCCACCTTCATTAGTTCGGTATATTCATACTGAGACTGAGTTTGACTTTTTCTACATCTTCCTTCGTGGGACCAGTTTCCGTAGCCTAAACATCGTTCATATCTTTTTGCTCTTCTTTTCATCGCGCTTTTGGAAACTCCACAAAATGATGGCCTTTGTTCGTCTTGGCGCCACTTTTTCCTCACCTCATTACTAAAGAAAAAGATTCTCTCCCTAAGTTCTGGAGGCCACCTAGGTTTTGCGAAATGTATGCAACAAAGGAAATTGAAATCGAAAGAATGCATTTCCAGTTCTTTAGTGTCTGCCGGTAAAAGACCAGTGTTGTATTTTACCGGTGAGAGGGATAAAGTGGTAAGGTTTTGGTTTGGGATTTGTAATTTGGAGAATGGTTTGAGGGGATTGTAACAATATTACCTTCTTCCTTATACAACGCTTCGTGCGGTCTTGAAATGAATAATCGCGACAAGTTCTAAATCACACGAAACATGTGACTCACTCAAAGCTTCCGAAAAAATATTTATATGGCATGAAGTTTATCTCACAGTAACTGAGGGATTGGGTATAAACGCCATATTCTGCATAAATTTCTTCTCAGTATTACAAAACTTCTTTTTTACTTTTTCACTTTTTAATTACAGTAGATTAATAATTGGTTATTTGCAAAAACTTTTCTTGGATTTTTCTTTAGGTTTTGTTGTAAAAATAGTCTTTGTTTGCTGCAAAAAAAAATATCCGTGGAGAATTTTTATAAAAATTTGAACAAGTAATTGGTCAAGTAATTTCCCTCCCCACATTTGAATCTCACATTGTCCTCAATGTGAAAAGATTCATGAAAAGATAACAATTCTAATTAAGTATGGTGGGTTAAAACAGAGAGGTACTTCCCTATGGGCTAACGAAATTTCGACAGAGCGTCCCCTGTTTATCGTCCGTTTTCCTGTTATGTACCTGTAGAATATAAAACTACAAACAACCAAGCATAATTTGCTGAATATGGGGTATGGAATCATCCATCCCTTGCCCAATTGGGCTAAATAGGTTCCTACCAATAATGTCTTGGCACCCACTGCCATAAAAACATCCAACCAAACAAATAAACAAAGGAGTACGACAGAAAGTAAATTGTTTAAAACACATATAATATTAATGTCATGAAGATACTACCAACCATGCCCATGCCCGTACCCAACCTACCAGTTCCGCGACTCATCAGTTACTCGTGTCTGGGTCAAATGGTCCCCACTGCCTGTCCATGCGATAGCCCAACCTATCAATCTCTCTCCTCGTCTCCTCATACTCTACTGCTCTCTGTGCGTACGAGGCTGCGATCTGACTTGTGATCCTGTCAAATGAGGCGGTAGTGTTACTTGAGAATTGATCAATGAGTCCATACAGACACTCGAAAGAGTAACGGCTGCCGAATGACGAGCTGGGGCCGGCCCCTGATGAAGATGGGCTTTCTCGCTGATGGTAGGTGCGGCATCGGTATTGTCTGGGCGGTGATCCTCGTCTTTCAGGCACATCATGAAGCATCACCTCTGCAGGGTCTTCGGGGTCCTAAACCTGGTTATATTTATCACAGAACCTCCACACATCCGGGTTCTGATCGATTCGCTGACCCATCTGCATGCTTTGGCAATAATCAAGGCTGAGAGCTATCGGATCTGGGCTTCGGGTCCCTAATCTGTCCACATTATAGGCCCCATAAAGGTTGTAGATCCAAGGGCCACCAAAAACCGGGGTGTTTCCTTTGGCAGTTGCATTTGTCATGAAAAGCTTGCAGAATAATAACGTGATGTTGCATGGTTCGTCATTCTTCATGCAGTATAATTCCCAAAGATCTCTCAAGTTAACAACCCTCTCACTTTGACCTCGAGCCGTGGCAGTGTGACTGAGCAGACGGTGAATGTATCTCATGAGCGGGTCACGTAGTGTTGTGCTCTTTGAGATGCTTGCATTGTATTCCTCAATACCATAACTCAGTTGTTCCCATGCTTCTAGCCTTGTGTTTCCTGCTTCAGCATCATCATCAACATCTTCATCTGCGAATGTTGTTTTAGCATTAAACCAAATTTCTCAGTCAGTTTCCTTGGTCGTGTAGATTCCCAGATCAATTCCCAGTTGGGTGACAGAAGTTGTGTGCCATTCACCCCCATATCTAAATTCGATTGCATCTTCATCCCACATGTCTAAATTCTTCTTCTTTATGTTGAAAGAGGCCAAGAACTCCTTTCTCAGTTCTGTTACTGCCTCTCCTGTCTGACCAAAAATTTACAAGGCCTAGTTTGTGCAGGTCTTGGCCAGACCTTGTTTCCTTAATTTTCTATTTAGGTAGTTGGAGGGTCACTTCCTCCAAACTTCTTCAAATGGTTCATCGATATGTGGTTTTAACCGATGTCCATTGACTTCAAACTTTTGGCCGTTTGAATTTGAAATCTCGATTGTCCCATAGTCAAAGAATGACTCAACTATGTATGGGCCTGTCCATCGTGATTTCAATTTTCTTGGGTAAAGACATAAACGTGTGTTGTATAGCAGTACAAGATCGCCAACTTGGAATTTCTTGTTTCCTTTTAAATGGGCGTCGTGTAGAAGTTTAGTTTTTTCTTTGTAAGACCAGAAATTTTCATAGGCCAATGTTCTTAGTTCTTCGAATTCTTGAATCTGATCTTCCCAGTTTTTGCCGGCGGACATTAGATCGAAGTTCACTGCTCTGAGAGCCCAATAGGCTTTGTGCTTTAATTCTACTGGTAGATGACATGCTTTCTCATAAACAAGTTTGAAGGGCGTTGTTCCTATGAGGGTTTTGTAGGCCGTCCTGAGGGCCCACAAAGCGTCATCTAACTTTTCTGCCCAATTTTGCGATTTATTCCTATAGTTCTTTCTAGGATCCTTTTAATTCCTCGATTTGAGACCTCTACCTTCCCACTGGTCTGAGGGTGATATGGTGTCGTCAATCGATGGTGAACTCCGTATCGTGCAAAGACCTTTTCCATTAAGGCATTACAGAAGTGAGTACCTCTGTCTCTAACTAGGGTTTTTGGAGTACCGAATCGTGAGAATAACTTTTTTCAGAAATCGTACAACTACTCGAGCATCGTTGGTGGGAAGAGCTTGTGCTTCTACCCATTTAGATACGTAATCGACTGCTACGAGGATGTACTTGTTCCCAAAGGAGTTAGGAAATGGGCCCATAAAATCTATTTCCCATACGTCAAAGACTTCACAAATTTGAATGCCTTTCTGAACCATCTCATTCTTGGCAGAGATGTTTCCGACTATCTGACAAGCATCGCATGCTTGGATCAAAGCTGGTGTATCTTTGTATATGGTGGGCCAGAAGAATCCTGCATCAAACACATTTCTGACTGTAGTGGCGGTACCGTGGTGTCCACCAGTAGGTCCTTCATGGCAGTGTTTGAGAATATCTAAGGTTTACTTTCCTGCTACACACCTACGAATAACCTGATCGGCACCTATCCTAAATAAGTATGGATCTTCCCAAAAGTAGAACTTAAGTTCGGAGAAGAATTTCTTCCATTGTTGATGAGTAAGTCCTTTTCTTAGGATTCTACAAGCTAGATAGTTCGCGAAGTCGGCAAACCAAGGACTTTCGTCTTTCTCCTGTATGACTGCTTGGATATGCATGAGAACTTCATGTGGAAAATTATCATTGATGATTTCCTCGTGATGTTCCTCTGAAGCTGGGCATTCTAAGCGTGAGAGATGGCCTGCGGCTACATTCTCTGCTCCTCTCTTGTCCTTGACTTCTATATCAAATTCTTGGAGTAGTAGGATCCGTCGGATAAGTCTAGGTTTGACATCTTGCTTGTTGAAGAGGTAAGGTATGGCGACATGGTCGGTGTAAACTATGGTTTTGGAAAGAACGAGGTATGATCTAAATTTTTCAAAGGCAAAGACTGCTGCTAGTAATTCTTTTTCCGTTGTGGTGTATTTTTCTTGTGCATCATTAAGAGTTTTACTAGCATAGTAAATTGGATGAAAATGTTTTTCTTTGCGTTGTCCGAGTACGGCTCCAACTGCATAGTCGCTTGCATCGCACATGATCTCGAATGAAAAGGTCCAATCGGGTGTAGTCATGATTGGTGAGTTGACAAGTTTATCTTTCAATATGTTGAACGATTCAACACATTCTTCAAAGAAGACGAAGGGTGCGTCTTTCTCCAGAAGTTTGGTCATAGGTCTAGAAATTTTGGAAAAATCTTTTATGAAACGACGATAGAATCCTGCATGACCTAGAGAACTTCTAATGGCTCTGACTGAAGTTGGTGGTGGAAGTTCGGATATAGTTTCTATTTTGGTCCTATCAACTTCTAGTCCTGCTTGGGATATCTTGTGACCCAGAGCGATGCCTTCTTTGATCATAAAGTGGCATTTTTCCTAGTTGAGTACTAAATTCACTTTTTCACACCTAGTCAACATTTGTCTAGGTTTTTCAGACAATGATCGAAGGAGTCTCCAATAACTGAGAAGCCGTCCATGAAAACTTCCATAGAGTGCTCGATCATTTCATGAAATATGGCCACCATGCATCGATGGAAGGTGGCTGGAGCATTACATGGTCCAAATGGCATTCTTCGGTAGGCGAAGGTTCCATACGGACATGTAAAAGTGGTTTTCTCCTGATCTTCAGGAACAATGGGAATCTAGATGTATCCGGAGAATCCATCAAGAAAACAGTAGAACATTTTCCTAGATAATCGTTCAAGCATTTGGTAGATAAAAGGGAGTGGAAAATGATCTTTTCTTGTGGCGTCATTAAGCTTCTGGTAGTAAATGAAAACTCGCTAGCCTATGATGGTCCTCATTGATATTAGTTCGTCCTTCTCGTTCATTACAACTGTCATTCCTCCTTTCTTGGGTACTACTTGAACTGGACTGACCCAAAGTGAATCTGAGATTGGGTAGATTAATCCGGCATCAAGCAGTTTGATTACTTCCTTCTTTACCACATCTTGTATGTTGGGATTGAGACGCCTTTGATGTTGGATCACGGGTGTGTATTCTTTTTCCATGAGAATTTTGTGAGTACAAAATGAAGGACTGATGCACTTGATATCCATGATCTTCCATGCGATGGCCTTCTTATGGCTTTTGAGAACCTTAAGAAGTTCGTCTTTCTCTTCTTTAGAAAGGTGAGATGAAATAATTACTGGAAGTTGAGAGTCTTTTTCTAGAAAGGCATATTCGAGATGGTTTGGAAGTTCTTTTAACTCTAAGGCTGGTGGTTCTTCGATTGATGATTTTGATTTTTCATTAAATCATGTGATTTCACATATTACTTCTGATGCTTTCTGATAGTTATTTTTGATAATTTCGTTTTCTAAAATGGGTATGTTGAGTGTTTTGTCTAAGACTTGTGTTTCTAGCGGTTTATTGATGGAGGAATCTCGCATATAGCAACTCACGATGGAATCAATGATGTCGACACAATATAATGTGTCATCATGATGTGGTGGATATTGCATAGATTTTCCTATGTCAAAAGTTATTGCCTCATCATTGACCCTGAGAGTGAGTTTGCCGGTGCAAACGTCAATAATAGCCTTTGCAATGGCTAAGAAGGGTCTTCCTAAAATCAAAGGTACACTTTTGTCTTCCTCCATGTCTAGAATTACAAAATCTACTGGGAAAACAATCTTGTCAATCTTGACAAGCACGTTTTCAACAATGCCCCGAGGATATTTAACAGATTGGTCAGCTAACTGAATGCTCATGCGGGTGGGCGTTGGTTCTCCTATCCCTAGTTTTGTGAAGACCGCATAAGGCATTAAATTAATACTAGCTCCTAGGTCAGCCAGGGCATTGCTAATAGACAAATTTTATATAAGACAAGGGATAGTAAAGCTCCATGGATCGGTCATTTTTGGTGGCAGCTTGTTTTGGAGGACTGCTGAACATTCTTCACTCAAAGTGACATGCGAGAGCTCCTCTAGCTTCCTTTTGTTTGTCAGCACTTCTTTGAGAAACTTTGCATATGTCGACATTTCAGCTATGGCTTCGATAAAAGGGATGTTGATATGTAGTTGTTTGAAGAGTTCTAGAAATTTTCCATACTGAGCTTCCAATCGTTCCTGCTTCAGCCTTCCTGGGTATGGATAGGTGAAATATAAGTTCAGACTGGCTCCTTGGGTCGTACGGTGCCCGTTGGAATCAGTCTTTTCGGCGTTTTATCAGTAGATTCCTTCTCCATAACTGCTTCTGAAGTTGGTGATGCAACAGTGGTTGTATCGCTTCTGAGTGTAACAGCGTTAGCTGTTGCATTCGGGTTGGTGATTGTGTTGCTTGGAAGAGTGTCGGGTGGTCTTTCGCATAATTGTCGAGCAATCTGTCCGATTTGAGTTTCTAGATTCTGTAATGATGCTTGTTAACTTTTGAGGTCGGCTTCATGTTTTTAATAATACTCCGCTTTAATCAACATCTCTTGAGTCGGCATTTTTTTATGCTTCATTAGTCTTGGTCATGAGTTGGATTAACATCTCTTTGATCTTTGAGTGGCTCGGGTTTTGATGGCTACTTGAACTTTGATCTTGAAATTTTGGTTTCGGTTGGAAGGGTTGATTCATCGGTCTCGTTGGGAATCCGGGTAGAGTTTGAGTTACTTCCGTCTTTCCAGCTAAATTTCAGGTGGTTTCTCCAACCTGGATTGTAGTTATTGCTGAAAGCATTGTTCTGAAGAGCGACGAAATCGACTTCTTCCATGGCCATGATGAATTGTTTACAGTCACTTGCTTTATGATTTCCTCCACAAGTGTCAGAGGTGAGTCTGCTTTTTGATAGCTCGGCTTGAAGTTGTTCGAATTTTTTAGAAAGGGCTTCAAGCTGTGTTGTGAAAAGAGTGTTGGAATCGACGTGGTGTATTCCTTTGTGTGTAGGTGTAGATCTTGGTGGGTTGTAAGCAAAACTCTTCTTTGCAGATTTCTCCAGGACTTCAAATGCTTCGTTAGGTGATTTGGATTCTAGGTCTCCACCAGCGATTTGGTCAATGGCCTGTCTGTTTTGACTGGATTGTACATCAAAGAAAGTTTGTACCTGTAACCATACGGTCAGTCCATGATGTGGGCATCTTCTTAGAAGACTTTCGTATCTCTCCCATGTTGCGTGTAATGATTCATCATCATCGGTCCTGAATCCGGTAATGCTGGCTCGGTATTTGGCAGTTTTATCTGGCGGAAAATATTTGAGGAGAAACTATTCAACCATCTGGTCCCAGGTAGTGGTGGAACCTGAGGAAAGAGATTCTATCCATTCCAAGGCTTGACCCCTTAGAGTAAAAGGAAAGAGTTTGAGTTTGATTTGATCTTCTGAACAGTTTTGAATTTTAAAGGTTTCGCAGATTCGTAAGAATAGAGATATATGAGAAAGCGGGTCTTCATCGAGGAGACCATGAAATTGAACTGAATTTTCCACCATATGAATGGTGCTTGATTTGATTTCTAAATGTTCAGTGATATCGGGTGGAGCCACTCCATTTCCATAGCCTTCGAGAGTTGGCTTAGCGTACTGGCTCATGTTCGGCTCATTGTTCTAGGCCGCCATCATTTCTTCGGTTTGATTTTCTCCAGATGTGGTGGCATCTACTGACTCGTCTTTGATTGTTTCGGTGGTTTCTGCAGTCCGTTTACGTGCTCGCCGATGAAAAAGTCGTTCTGGTTCAGAAATTGGAGAAACAAGCTCAGGCTCAAAAGTAGAGGACATACATGACACTAAATCTAAGTTAAAACTAAAGTAATAGTTAGTTAAAGTTAAACTACAAGTTAGGATAAGCTAAACTACGAGCTAGGCTAAGCTATTTTAAACTAGACTAAGGTCTGAATTAGTTAAGCTAAAGTAAAGGTTAGGTAAATAAAGGTTAAAATTAGGCTAGCCGTAAAATTATATAGTTTAATAGTTAGTAAAAATAAAATAAAATAAAAGTTAAGAAAAATTTGTATAATTATCGACAATGATTAAATTAAAACTTGGATCGTTCTAAGAAATGTACCGTGTCCCCGGCAACGGCGCCAAAAACTTGATGGTGTGCTGCGTGTGGTTGGTGTATGAAAGAGTTTGGATATTTAGCTTTTGCACAAGATCGTGTTTTAAATTTATAAAAATTATTTCTACAACGACTAAACACACACAAAATAGGCAAGTGTACCTATCGTATATGTAGAATAGTATTGGTAAGAACCAAGTAACGATCCGTGAAGACAAATGTTTCTAATAATGAACCGTCGTTTTACTTTAATCAGAGGTTTTAATCATTTTGAGGTTAATTTTTGAACTTTTATAAAATATAAATACTTAAATATAATCTATATAGGTGACCAAGACGAGAGATTCTAACAAGTAATTCAAATATATGAAGGTTACCATCTAAGATCAAGAATCCACTCCATTTTATCATTGATGATTAATACGTAAACATGTGGTAAAACTTGCCGTAATAATATACGATAGATAGCTCCTCATTTCTAAGAGAGCATCTATGACAAAAATGGAGTAGCATGCGCATTTTAAAGTCGACCCTTTCCTAATGTCATGCTACCTCGAGAATGTCAATTTAAGTTGGCAAGTAATTTCGTAAAGTAGAAAGATTAGGATTGACTCTGATTTCTCAAATACCAATTCTAACAACTTCGGGTGGTTGTAGTTAACTCACACAACCTGCCCTTGGTTGATTTAAGTAGGTTGTACTTACACATTCCGTTAACATATAATTTCTTTAACTAGCATGATATCCTAAGCAAAGCCATTTTCAGATTACCAAGACTTAGAGAAATAGATCATAACTTACATCTCATCATTTCTAAATACAATATAAGGATCCATATTTCGATAATCTATCAAAGTATTTCTATCTTTCAAGAACATGAATCGATCATGAATGATTGTCAACAGAATTGACAATCACCAACTTTGAATTGTTGGTTTAAGAAGGTGAAACATTTCTCATCAAAAGATAATTGCAAGATAACCATGTACTTTACTAGACTACACCACATGTTTTATATAATTATCAAGTAAAACAAAGCTTCTTCATAGATTTAGATGCTAAATGGAGTTTAGATCATAATGAGCATTATTATGAATATTAGAATGGATGATAATAACAAACACATGATTAAACTAGAACAATCTAACCAAATGTGGGTGAATCTTCCTTCTTAATGATGATGATGATGGTGATCTCCAAGCCTTCCAACTCTTCACTAGATCTTCAATGTGAGTGTAAGTGTGTGGTTTTATAAGTGAAAACTGGATAGAACTCTCTTCAAGGCACACCAAATGAGTGCAACATGAGCCACTATTTATAGGCAATCTGGAGTGTGAAGCACGGCCCCGTGGTTACGTGGGCACGCCCCGTGCATTTTATGACATGTGCCAAATTCATTTTGTCTTTTCTTGTAGACGACCACGACCCCGTGGTTGAGGAGCACGGCCCCGTGCTTTTGTTCCCAGGTTTTGTCTTTTCTTGTAGATTTTTGTCTTTTCTGGTTTTCAGAAGCATGGGGGCGTGTTTCTTTGTTTTGCTTGTGTTTCTTCTGTTTTTCTTCATCTTTTCGCTTGTTTCTTCGTTTGGGGCTTGGTTTCACCTGAAATTACATTTTATTATGATAAGTAGCTTTATGTGCTATGTTATTTGATAGAAATTACAGTTTTTAGAGATTATTTGATGCTAAAAAGATGTATATTTTTATATACATCATACATCTAAAATAAAAGAGACTAAGACACCTAAGTTTAAGCCTAAGAAATTAGAAAAACTAACAATTTCTGATGTTGATTTGATGCGTTTCATCAATCCTGCTCTTTCTAATGAAAACACTGGTCGTGTGTTTAAGTTAAAAGGTCTTAGCAAAGTTTTCACTGAGAAAGACAATTGTTGGGATGAGAAAATGATTTAGGAAGACTAGAATCTTCTCAACCTCCTTGGAAAATGGCTAACTATGGAAACCGAACAAACTTAGGCCTACAACCAAGCTTAAACTTAGTCAAGCAAGGTATTTTTCTCTTCGAGCAAAGTTATCTTCTGTAATTCTTCTTAATTGTATGTTCGAGTAAACTACACTTCATCAAGCAAGGTTGTTCTTCTAGTCAAGAAAGGTTTGTTTTTCAGAGCAAACTCTTGACTAAGCCAAGTATTTTGGTGGATCGAGCAAGGTTTGTTAATAAACAGTGGTCCCAGCTAGCTTGAAGAAAGTTAATAAAGAAATTGCTCTAAGGACTTTCAACGAGCAAGGTTCAACCTCGAGCAAGCTATAGTGTCACCATCACACTTGGATTTGTTCAATAAGTTAAGTAACAAAAGGTTGAAGGGATCTACGAAGAACAAGTTTGCTCGTAGGGTATATATCAAGCAAAGTATGATATTATCAGGAAGATTGAAGTTTTCTTGATGAATATTTTCTAAGGAAAATATTCGAAGTAAAGCTTACTCGGAAAACTGTTCCCCAGCAAACTTAATGGTTACCAGGTCTGCTCGTCAAAGACAAAAGCTGCAACGCTTACTCGAAGACCTGTTTACACTTAGTAACTTTTGTAATATGTTTGAATATGTTAAGAATCAATGATTAGGGTTTCTAGAAGGTGTCAGGGCAGGCTTATTTAAGGAAAATTTAGGGCACGCCTATGACACAACATACACTGAGCGAATATTGTGATTTTGACAGCTGCCTTTATCTTGTACCGAAAAGCTGTCAAAAAATACAAACATTACACCTAGAAACCCTAAATGATTATCTTTGTATCCTTCATAATATAAATGGAAATCTTTTGAGTTTATTTGTGTGTTTGTTTACTTTTATGTCCTAGTCAGTAATCATTTGAGTATCATTGATTTCTCCTTTGATATTCATCATTCTTTCACAAAAGTAGCATTTCGTAACCTTCTTATCGACATGTTTGTGTGGGTTACGAGTGTGATTGAGTGAGATAATCGGGACCGACAAGTGGTATCAGAGCTTGTATTGCTGCATTTGTGAAGAACTATTGCTGAAAAACTGTTGATTTTGAAGATGAAGAATGACGTCAGCTGACAACTATTCCATTGATTTTTGACGTCCGCTGCCTTGTTTTCATTTTTCTCGGATCTACTGTTTCATTGAGGTTTAAAAGTGCCTTTTACTTAGATTTACTTTGATATATTTTCTTGTGTGTCCAGATCTTGTTATTATTGTGACACTCGTCAATTTCAGGTTAACTCCGTTAATCCAAACTCCGTCAATTCAAACTTAAGATCACTTGATCTATAACGCACATCTCATTACATTTAAACTAGGGTTTTAAATGACGCTTGACAATCACTACACATGTAGTCTTTCGGGATTGCACCGAAACGCAAACGAGTTGACGCAAACCATTGGTGAATAAACGACAAACATCCAAACAATAATTATTGATAATTATGTGTTAGGCTTATGTGATATTTGATAATATTGTGTAGAACATTAACTCAAGATGCAAAAAGCTACTTTATGCTAGAAAAGTAATAAATAAAAGTTGAGGGGCCTTTGTGTAACACATTATTATTAATAATAATAAAAACCCTACCCTCTTCCCTCCTCCCCTACAACCCGATCGGCCCGCTCCCCTCTCTCTCCCTTGGCTGCCGTCACCCTAGACACACATACACACAAGGATTTTTCAAGTTTGGTTGAAGAATTAAGGTGCTAGGAAGGTATTAACAACTACTCTATGCATTCTTTGTGTTTAATTTTGATATTGAATGGGTTAATCAAAACCCTAGACTCTTGAAAGTGATGATTAAGACGAGTTAGGGTTTGATCATATTCTTGATGATGATTTGCTAATGAAATTGATAACTAATTGTGTTATTGTTGTTGTTAATCATTGTTCTTTGATTTTAAACTTTTAAGAAAAACCCTAACTATGTGTGTAATGTGATAAGGATATACATGATTGGTAAATATTGTGACTAGAGTGTTATATGCATGGATTATGAATCATAGATTGTTATTATGTTGAGTTTTGATGTAAACTGGTACTGGACAGATTGTTAAGTTTATGTTTAGATGACTGTAACTGAATGTTAATGTGGTAATTGGTCGAAATTCGTAACACTAAAGTTTACTAGGTTGAGTCTAGTTTCTATTAAGTCCAAGTTTGTAATTTTTGGACGGGTAAAAGTTAACTTTTATTATTTTACAAAACTGAAGTGCAAGTCTGAATTGTGAGACCTGCTATTAGGCTGTTTTGTAATTATCATATCTCATAAACTACAAGACCAAATGGGTTGGTTCCACTTCTGGAAGTTAACATGTTGAGTTAAGAACGTAACCCAATTAGTCTTGCATTAATTATAAATACCATTTAACGAGAATAACAAATATGATTCTGTTGCGCATGATTTTGACTGCTGTGAGTTTACTGTAATGTTTTGATCATTGTGAGAAATCTATGTGCAATAAAAATACAATAAAAATAGTTCTGGAAACCTAACTCATGTGTTCTTTTGTGAAGATTTTTGGTGAATTAATTGATATGTTATGATCTGTTGAATAGAGTAATCTTTCAAGTAGAAATCTGTCTTGATAGAACTAGCTGCTGAACTATATGAAAATACATGAAACATGCTTGTTGCTAGATAATTGCTATGTTTTTGACTAAATTGCCCTTGTGGGGAATGATTGCTAGTAATGTACAATATTAATACTTGACACGTAAGAAGTTGTTCACACATGTAACGTATCACCAATGTGTTTGTTGAGTCACACACAATTCACAAACGAAACACGAAACGTATCTCATGCATAGGTATTATGTGCCGAGTCTAGAGACTCAATAATAGTTCCAACACTTAGAAAATCTCATTCTTGTTTTAGAACGCTAGTGAGGATTTTCCGTGACGCGCATTTCTTGGTTGACTTGTTTTTGAATTCTTCGCAAACAGTGAGTTTCACGTTCCCCTTTTACGCTTTTAAACGCTTTTTACTTGGGGGAGATAACATACTCCAAAACGCTTTAGATTTTGTTATTTATTATATATCACTTGTAAAGGCTAAGTAGCAAACGAACCAACTAAAGTCCTTCATAACATCGAACTGTTTAATATTTGTATAATAGCGAGTCATTGTTGAGGTATTACTGGGTTTGACAAACCCCACCCAACGCTAAACTCGACTGGAGGTCGAGTGGGTGTAATCTTGGCTAACACATTACCATGGTCGTGGTTGACATGGTGGCAAGGCAATTGATAAACAGTCAGCTTCGGTGTCGAACACTTAGTAATACTTGTTGTATAGGCTAGCTACCTATCGATATATAATTGACATAACATTATCTGGTAACGCAAACGCAAACGCAAAACGTAAACGTAAACGCAAACGCAAACGCTTTATTTATATAAACTTGTGAACTCACCAACCCCGTGTTGACACTTTTAGTATGTTATTCTCAGGTAGCCGAGGCGGGCGCGCAGTATAGGATCATGCATTACCCTGAACTCTATCGTTTTTGCAAACTCGTTTTTAAACTGTTATTCATTGGGTTTTAAGTCGTCCCGCGTGACGCAACACTTGGTTTATGATTTTACGCTTCCGCACTTATTTACACTTAAATGCCTCGTGGTTTGAAAACTTTATGGTTTGATTATAACTAATGATTCCGATCATGTTAGTTCACACCCTATGACGGTAAAACTCCGTTAGTGGATTTTGAGGGTGTGACAGATTGGTATCAGAGCCATTGGTTATAGCGAACTAGATTTGCATGCATACTAGAATATAACCGCAACGACCCATTAGTTATAATTATACGCACTGCATATATATTTTGTTTAGTCTTTCGTTATCTTATCTCTTTACCTTATCCACTCATACGCGCGCATATACGACTTATCCTGTAGGGATGTCGACGCCACCATCATCATCATCCGACCAGATGACTCATGCTCATGGAAAGGAACCGCAGCTACCCACCTCATCGCCACCCCGAGTAGTCCCGGAACTAAAAGCCCCTGCACCGAAGAGGTATCGCCTATGTGGAGGCATGTACGACGACGACGTTAGCTGGGATTGGTACCCGAGTCTGATCAGGCGTATGGTTTATCGCGAACAAGTTCCCCCACTACCTCACCCGAGCCGCCCTGCAGATCCCAACTCCCTACCACCCATAACCGAACCGTTAGAGCCTGTTCTCGCATCTGTTGTTTCCTGTTTAGAGCGTGACGCGGGTTTTATGCGCACGACGAGAGCGAACGTTTCCGGATTGATAAGAGATGGAACCGAGGCTAGGGAGGAAATTTCCCGCCTGACAGCGGCTATGAAGGAAGTGCAGGATACTAATGATCAGCAGATGAAGATTATGAGGAAAATGCAAGCATAGATGATAGATTTGCAAGAGCAACTTCTTGTGGCGAGATCCCGGACAGAGATAGCTCTAGAGCGTTGCGATATCTTATAGACGCAAATTGCCCAGAATGCAGCAGAACCTGAGGAAGAACCCGAGGAAGATCCCGATGAGGAACCCGAAGAGGAACCGGAGGAAGAACCGGCTGAGCCGGAGGCACACTCAGAGGTGTCCTCAGACGATGACATCTAAGGATGATAACACCTAGATGGAGGGGTTGTCTCCATCCAAACTATTATTTTCTATGATTTTAAGGATTGGTTTTAAATACTTTGTAGCGAATACAATGGTTTTAACCATGAATTATTATTTGGATTATTATATGGTTGTGATGTGATGTTTGCTTCTTTTATTTTTCTTTCTTACCTATCTTTTTATTACATGTATGGTGTGTTGCATATGAAACCGAGAATTCATGTCTAACATTTTATGCTGTGATTCTAGGAGATGGCTAGAAGAAACGCTGGGCATGGTCGCGGTAACATCAACTTAACCGCAGCAGAACTCCAAACCCTATTGAATGACTATGCAGCGGCAGCTCTAGCCGCACATGTTCAGAATCAAGCCGGAGGTCCAGCTGGAACGTGTACTTTCAAGAACTACCTGGATTGCAAGCCCAATTCGTTTAAGGGCACTGAGGGAGCCATAGGTTTCCTGCATTGGGCTGAGAAGACAGAATCAGCTTTCGAGATGTGTAACTGTCCACCTGCTAGTAGGGTCAAATTTGCTGTTGGAACACTGGAAGATTATGCTCTCACTTGATGGAACTCCAATGTGCAAATTCTTGGATTGGAATTGGCGAACGCTATGAACTGGGAAGAGTTCAAGAATATGATGCGGGAAGAGTATTGTCCTAGAGAGGAAATCGCGAAGTTGGAATCTGAGTTTTGGTCGTTGAAAATGGTGGGTTCCGAGATTGAAGCCTACACCACCCGTTCTCACGAGCTAGCAGTGATGTGTCCACGGATGGTAGACCCGCCGAGTAAGAGAATCGAGATGTATATCGATGGGCTGGTACCACAAATTCAGGGTATGGTGACGTCTTCCAAACCGGCTACAATTCAACAAGCGATCCGGTTAGCTCACAAACTGACGGACCAGGCAGTGACACAAGGTGCGTTACCACCTAGTGGTTCCAACTCTAAAACCCGTGACAACCTGAGCACTGACAACAACAACAACAACCCGAGTAATGGAAAGAGGAAATTTGACAACACCAGGTCCTCATCATCGAACCCCTCACAGTAACAACACTACCGTAAGCCCGAACTCACTCGGAGATTCAATAATCAGGGTTCCAACAATAACAACAACGGTGGCAGACAGGTTTCGAGTGGCTATGGTGGGAAATACCCGAAATGCAACAAGTGCAACTATCACCATGCTGGGCCATGTGACCGTATCAAGTGTCTGAGATGCGGAAAAATGGGTCATCAGGCCAAGGAATATAGGGGAGACCTAGCGGCAAAGGGTGCTCCTAAACATCCTACGGCGACTAAAGGGTGTTTCGAGTGTGGTCAAGAGGGTCATTTCAAGAAGGATTGCCCCAAACTAAAGCAGAATGAGAACAATGGAGGCAGCAGCGGTGGCGGAAGCAGTGGTAAAGGTAGAGCTTTCGTCATTGGGTCGGGCCAGGCCCGCAACGATCCGTATGTGGTGACCGGTAAGTTTCCTGTGAACGACTGTTTTGCTTCTGTTTTGTTTGACACTGGAGCTGATAGGAGATTTGTATCGAAAGCCTTTAGTAAACTCTTAGACTTAACCCCAACCCCGTTAGATGCTAAGTTTCCTGTTGAATTAGTTGACGGTAAGTCTATAGAAACTGTTGGGTTTTAAGCAAGTTTATCAAAGTCTAAGTTAACCATATTTAACTAGAAAACGCAACGGAAGCTAGTGTTATAAAACTTGTTATGAACATACCATTATGTTAAAACTAAAAACCCGAAGCCAAGGATCAAAATTACAAGAACAAGATGCTCACAAAATGTAAATTGTACCTTCTTCTACCTTTAGAAGAACAAGTGGGTTGTTGAAGGGATGGTGGATGAATGACAAGCCTCCAAAGAAGAAGACCTCAAGAGTGTGATACCCCAAGCTATTTGTGACAACACCAAGTTGTTTTGCTAGGATTTATGAACACAAAACAAGCTCACAAAGCTCTCCTTTTTCTGCTGCTGCTGCCGTGAGTTTATGGAGAGGGAGAGAGAGATGTTGAAGCTTGTAAAACACTTGAGATTTCTTGAAAGAAAAAGTGAGTTTGCATGTGTTGTGTATGGAGGATCAAAAAGGGGAACCCATGATGAAAATAAGGAGCATCTTGGTTTTGATTGGGTAAAACCACCACCCCACATGGGTGGCCGGTTTTGTATATATATTTTTTTTTTTTTTTTTTTTTTGTTATGTTTTAACAATTAAAACATCTCCATCTCATACTTTATAAAACTAATTTTATAAAACATACATGCTATCTTAATTATTTAACCAATTTAAATAATTAATTTATATAAATAAATTATCCAGATAATTTATTTAAATCATCAAGTGTAATTATTTAGAAAACCAATTTTCTAATTGCGCAGTGTTCGGTATTCGTCTAAGTGATCAAATCACTAAAAGAATACATTTGGTGTTGTCTAGCTTGTTATTGGGTATGACCCGACTTGGATCAAACACAGTTAGCCACATTAATATAAATATGTGTCTCGGGCATATGAAATTCCAACAATCTCCCACTTGTACGAGATACATAGAAAATTAATGCAAGTGGTGAATACCGCCTAACAACAGTTCACCACCCCTAATGTGTTTGACGAAGTGCCATTCAATAACATCATCCCTTCAAGTCCCTTACTTGATATGATTTAGGTGAATCTATCATTATATCCCTTTGTTACTAGATGTCATGTTGGATCTAAGAGACATAGGCGATCATTCTCTTTACAATTCAACTTTATCAGGCCTTAGACATCTAAACTCTCAACACATAAGAAGAACAAATTCCATCTTGACTGTATACGCCTCTCACTATCACTTTATACTCCACCCGAGCTCATCCTTATGTACCATCTTTTACGAATAGCGAAGGGGAGAGTCAAAGTGTAATACTTAGTGAAAATCAAGACCCAGTATACATCTCAGGTCTAAGGATAATATGAAATTCTCCTTTACTCAAAATTACTAATGATCAGGTCCATCGACTCCATGTAGTAATATTGAGAGCGGGTCAGTCCAATATTTGTATCCCACAAATATCTATGAACCTTGGCAGCAAACCTATGCTCCATATTCATTCCTTATGAATATCCACCAATTCTAGTTCATAATAGTCTTGCTTCATATTTGTTCCCACAAATGTGATCGACTACGGACTTTTAGAATAAGATAACTTATTCATGGATTAAACATGCAAAATTAGAATTTAACTCAAGATTCCATAATCATATAAAAGAGTTAAATTACAAAAGTCTTTTAAACGTAAATACAAAATAGATCAAATCCAATTACTAGAATATCGAAGTCCTAAGCCACTCGCATGACGCTCATGTTTCGGTCTTTCTAGGAGCTTCGTGAATGGATCCGCAAGATTTTGATCAGTTCCAACTTTGCGAATACATATCTTTCCTTTTTCAACTTCATCCCTTATGTAGTTGAATCTCCGCTCTATGTGCCTTGTCTTTTGGTGCGAACGAGGTTCCTTGATTTGAGCAATCGCACCCTCGTTGTCACAAAAGATTTCTAGGGGGTCTTGAATGGTAGGGACCACCCCTAGATCAGTAATGAATTTCTTCAACCATGCAGCTTCCTGAGCTGCCAATGAAGCGGCGATGTATTCTGATTCTGTAGTGGACAATGCTACCACTTCCTGTTTTGAGCTCTTCCAAGAGACAGCTCCTCCATTAAGAGTGAACACATACCCAGATTGTGATCGAGAATCATCTCGATCAGTTTGGAAGCTCGCATCCGTGTAACCTTTTATAGCGAGTTCCTCCTCACCAGATCCATATATCAGAAACATATCCTTAGTTCTTCTAAGGTATTTCAATATGTTCTTAACAGCCATCCAATGACTGTTTCCTGGATTCTGTTGGTATCTGCTTGTCATGCTCAAAGCGCATGACACATCCGGTCTAGTACATATCATCGCATACATGATGGATCCTATAGCAGAAGCATATGGGATTTGTTTCATTATCTCTTGCTCACCCTTTGAGCTTGGACATTGAGCTGAACTCAATATAGTCCCTCTTTGAATAGGTACCAAACCTTTCTTGGAGTTTTCCATCTTGAACCTTTTCAAGATTTTATCAATGTATGTACTTTGGTTCAAACCTATCAAGCGCCTTGACCTATCCCTATAGATCTTTATTCCCAAAATATAGGCAGCTTCACCAAGATCCTTGATGGAAAATCTACTTCCAAGCCAAGCCTTAACGCTTTCCATGGTTGGAACGTCATTTCCAAATAGTAGAATGTCATCGACATACAATACTAAGAAGGTTATTATACTCCCACTAGCTTTCTTATACACACAAGCCTCATCAGCGTTCTTGATGAATCCAAAATTTTTGATTTCTTCATCAAAACGATGATTCCAAGTTCTAGATGCTTGTTTCAATCCATAGATTGATTTCTTTAACTTGCATACTTTATTAGGATGTTTCGGATCGACAAAACCTTCAGGCTGAACCATATAGACATCTTCCTCAAGATATCCATTTAGGAAAGCGGTCTTGACATCCATTTGCCAAATTTCATAATCATAATATGCAGCTATGGCAAATAATATCCTAATAGACTTTAGCATTGCTACAGGCGAAAAAGTTTCATCATAATCAACCCCTTGAGTTTGAGTGAAACCCTTAGCTACAAGTCTTGCTTTATAAGTATCCAAGTTTCCATGCATATCAGTTTTCCTTTTGAAAACCCACTTACTTCCAACAGCTTTGGAGTTGAGTGGTGGTTCAACCAATTCCCAAACTTGGTTGTCATACATGGATTGCATCTCAACGTTCATGGCTTCAAGCCATTTGTCACAATCATTCTTGGACATTGCATCACGGTATGTGGTTGGTTCATCCGAATCTACCACGTAGCAACCTTCTACAAAAAATCCATATCTTTCAGGTGGATTGCTAACTCTACCAGATCTGTGAACGTTTTGTGTGTTTTGATCAACCACTTGATCACTTTCAACAACCTCTTGTTGAGTGCTAGTATCAACCAATTCTGTATCATCTTGTTGTTCTTGATCCTCATCAAATTTCATTGTTCTATTATTAGTTCCTTCCTTAAGGAACTTAGTTTCCAAGAACTTACCCTTTCGAGCAATAATAACCTTTTGCTCACTAGGGTCGTAAAAGTAATATCCTAAATCATCTTTAGGATAACCTATAAAGATACACTTAGTGGATCGGACTTCTAATTTGTTTGGGGTGTATTGCTTTACATAAGCTTCACAACCCCAAACTTTTAAGAATGATAGCGATGGAACCCTTCCATGCCATATTTCAAAAGGTGTCTTCTCCACTTTCTTGGTTGGAGCCATATTCAATATGCGAACGGCGGAAAGTAAAGCATAGCCCCAAAATGATAGAGGTAAAGTGCTTCTAGCCATCATCGATCGAACCATATCTAATAGGGTACGATTTCTCCTTTCAGACACACCATTATGTTGTGGTGTTCCAGGTGGAGTAAGTTGTGAAATAATTCCACAACTCTTAAGATGATCTTGAAAAACACCACTTAGGTATTCACCTCCTCTATCACTACGAAGTACTTTGATTGTGGTCTTGAGTTGTCTTTCTACTTCAGTTTTGAAGTCTTTGAACATTTCAAAAGCTTCATCTTTGTGTTTCATTAAGTACACATAACCATATCGACTATAATCGTCAATAAAGGTAATGAAGTATCTTTCACCATTCCTAGTCATTGGTCTAAAAGGACCACATACATCCGAATGTATGATACCCAATAATTCTTTTGACCTTTCAAAAGTTTTATTAAAGGGTTGCTTTGTCATTTTGCCTTGTAAACAAGATTCACATACATCAAATGAATCATACTCATTTGTTTCTAGAATACCATTCTTGCGAAGAGTTTGCATGCGATTCTTGCTTATATGTCCAAGGCGACAATGCCAAAGATAGGAATCACCCAAGTCCTTCTTGAGTTTCTTGGTGTTGACATTGTACATTGAACTACTATGTGACGCACCAATTTGATCTATTTCATATATACCATTCATGGGTATAGCTTTAAAATAAAATATGCCATTCATCAAAACATGAATATCATAATCTATAAATTTAAGATCAAAGCCACATTGTTTTAAAAGGGACACGGAAATAATGTTTCTTCTTAACTTAGGAGCATACAAAACATTCTTCAAAATTACTTCCAAACCACTTGGAAGCTTTAACATGTAGTCTCCTTGGGCTTGGACTTCAACTCTTGCTCCATTGCCCATAAAGAGACTAATGTCCCCTTTGTTGAGTTGTTTACTTCTTTTGAACCCCTGCAACAAATTGCAAATGTGAGTTCCACATCCGGTATCAAGTACCCATGTATTTGAAGAAATAACATTTAGTTCAATATGTATAGTAAAGATAATACCTGAGGTATGCCCCGCATCCCTCTTATCTTTTAACGCTTTGAGATAGGTCGGACAATTCCTTTTCCAATGACCTATCTCTCCACACTCAAAGCATGGATCTTGCGCCGCAACCTTTTGCTTCTTTTCCTTCGGTTTGGTGGGCGTGATGGCTTTCCTCTTTCCCTTTCCTCGGACGTGGCCCTTGCCCTTAGCAACACTTGCTTTGGGGTTGGAGTTATGTCCCCTTTTTCCTTCATCGATTGTTAGAACGGGTAAAGCCTTTTTACCCATTCCCGCTTCGGCCGTTCTTAGCATTGCGTGAAGCTCACCAATGCTTTTGTCCCACCCATTCATGTTATAATTCATGACAAAGGTTTCAAACCTTTTGGTCAAAGAGTTGAGGATCAAATCCGTAGCCAACTCATTAGACACGGGACAATTCAACCTACGAAGCTTTTCGATGTAGCTTTTCATCTTTAGGACATAAGATGAGACGGTTTGGGTTTCCTCCATACGACATGCATGAAACGCTCGAACCGTTTCGAAACGTTCCGCTCTAGCTTGTTGAAGGAACATTTCCTTCAATTGAGTTATCATGTCGTATGCCCCATGATGCTCGAAATCCTTTTGGATTTCGGGAATCATAGTCCCTAACATGAGGCATGAGGCTTGCACCGAATCTTTGGTGTACTTGACCCAATCGTTATAAGCCTCCTCATTTTCCACGTCAGGCTCGTCGGGAATAGGATCGTCTAAGACATATGATATCTCTTCTTGCTTGAGAACTATTCTCAAGTTGCGATACCAATCCATAAAGTTATTATGGTTTAGACGATCCTTTTCAAGGATGGTTCTTAAGGATAGGTTACGGGTGTTATGGGTAGAGGTGTTGGCATTGTTAGCGGCCATCTACAAAATTTAACAAAGTTCTAATTTAGTATTATAAACAATTTAATTATTAATACCCTTTTATTCCAGATTTTAAAATAATAATTAAATTCTAGAATCCAACGATAAATCAAATTTCGGTTAGGTGACCTTTATCCCGTTATTTGATTTAACAAGGTAGTCAACCTTGACAATTGCAACCCTTTGCAACTTCTAGATGTATGGGACCATTTCGAAATCCTTATTTCGTGTTGGCATGTTTATCCCATCAACACCATTGGATCCCATGCTTAGGTGACCTTTATCACATGGTTTCCAATTCAAGTCGTCCTACTTGTATAAACATGTAAGATTAACATACAAGTGGTTAGGTGACCTTTATCCCATAAATATGTTAATATTACCCTAAGTATATTAGTTTGCTCAAAATGGTTAGGTGACCTTTATCCCATTAAAAGTTCCCTAATACGTTAAGTGTCATACAAAAGGATGGTGTTAGACTTGTTTCCTTGGTAATATGAAAAAGGGATTTTTAAATTTTCAAATATTCTAGTTGAAAAACATTATGCCATATCCTAACATGCATTTAGTAATATGGCGATTTTGAAAACCAATTTTTCAAGGTTCTAGTTATAATAAAACCAATTTTATTATATATGAGTGATCGCTTAGTTTTAATAAACCCATTTAATTAAACTAATTGACGCGATATTACCAAATATATATTAGAACCCGTTTTATGCTTGTTGTCGTTCCTATGTGACGGTTTGGATATCCTAATATCTATCAACCACACATTACATTAAGTAAAACAAACAACCAAGCATACACATGCAAAATATAGTCATAACCGAAAACCACTAAATTTGACCATACTTGTTAGCCGAAACAAGTGTAGGTCATAAGTCACACCTAAGGGACAAAACATGACACAAGGATGGAATGTTGACTCCCACTTGATCTTGCATCCAAATGCTTCAAGTATCCTTTCCAAGTTGTTGTGTTCTTGTTGGGCTAATGGGCTCCAAACTTCCAAAAGTCTTCTTGGGCCCAAGAGTGAAATTTATGGGCCTAATGGGCTTGAATCCCATGATGGGCCGGTGAGGCCCAACAAGCCCAAAATTTCGGCCCAACCAATTTCACCAAATCTTGCATCTTCTAATTTTTTACAAAATGTATCCTAATACATATTTTTCTAAAAAAAAGAAAATGCAACTAATCTACTTATTACATACCAACTTATGAATAAATAAATTACACAAGCCTAAGATTATGAATTATTACAACCATATTGAATAATAAACATAATCAACATACACAAAACAACAATCAACACATCCAAGGTCTAGGTTTCGGTTATGACACATCCAAACATACCAAATGTTCTAAGCATGCAACCTAAGCAACCAATGCCCAAACATCACCAAAAAAAAACGCCCCCCCCCCCCAAAGAGGCTACGGCCCCCCCCCCCCAAAATTTTACAATTTTGATATTTCAACATCCAAATGTTAAATGGTTTCCTAAGATCTTTCCATGCATGTCAAGATCTTACAAAACCATGAGGGGTAAAATCCACCAAATTTTTTTTTGGACCTCCCTTTTCACCCATGAAAAATCCGAAATGTATGAACACAAAAGAAGCATAAGTCCTTGTAACCGGCTCTTGATGCCATTGTTGGGTTTTAAGCAAGTTTATCAAAGTCTAAGTTAACCATATTTAACTAGAAAACGCAACGGAAGCTAGTGTTATAAAACTTGTTATGAACATACCATTATGTTAAAACTAAAAACCCGAAGCCAAGGATCAAAATTACAAGAACAAGATGCTCACAAAATGTAAATTGTACCTTCTTCTACCTTTAGAAGAACAAGTGGGTTGTTGAAGGGATGGTGGATGAATGACAAGCCTCCAAAGAAGAAGACCTCAAGAGTGTGATACCCCAAGCTATTTGTGACAACACCAAGTTGTTTTGCTAGGATTTATGAACACAAAACAAGCTCACAAAGCTCTCCTTTTTCTGCTGCTGCTGCCGTGAGTTTATGGAGAGGGAGAGAGAGATGTTGAAGCTTGTAAAACACTTGAGATTTCTTGAAAGAAAAAGTGAGTTTGCATGTGTTGTGTATGGAGGATCAAAAAGGGGAACCCATGATGAAAATAAGGAGCATCTTGGTTTTGATTGGGTAAAACCACCACCCCACATGGGTGGCCGGTTTTGTATATATATATTTTTTTTTTTTGTTATGTTTTAACAATTAAAACATCTCCATCTCATACTTTATAAAACTAATTTTATAAAACATACATGCTATCTTAATTATTTAACCAATTTAAATAATTAATTTATATAAATAAATTATCCAGATAATTTATTTAAATCATCAAGTGTAATTATTTAGAAAACCAATTTTCTAATTGCGCAGTGTTCGGTATTCGTCTAAGTGATCAAATCACTAAAAGAATACATTTGGTGTTGTCTAGCTTGTTATTGGGTATGACCCGACTTGGATCAAACACAGTTAGCCACATTAATATAAATATGTGTCTCGGGCATATGAAATTCCAACAGAAACAACTCATGTACTTGCGGGATGTAAGTTGAAACTGTCAGGTCATACTTTTGATATCGACCTCATACCTTTTACACTGGGTAGTTTCGATGTCGTTGTCGGCATGGACTGGCTATCCGAGAACCGAGCGGAGATTGTATGTCATGACAAGATAGTCCACATTACTACCCCATCCGGGGAAATCATTTCGATACATGGCGAGAAGAGCGGCATGACTACAAGTGTTATCACCCTCATGAAGGCGCAGAAATATCTACGAAAGGGTCATCCAGCAATTTTAGCCCATATTGTCGAGAAACCCGCGGAGGAGAAGCGAATCGAAGACATACCGATTGTGCGAGATTTTCCGGAAGTCTTCCTGGAGGATTTTCCTGGACTCCCACCTATTCGACAAGTCGAGTTCCAAATCGAATTGACCCCCGGTGCAACACCCATAGCACGAGCCCCGTATCGGCTCGCACCGGCAGAGCTTCAGGAGTTGTCCACTCAATTGCAAGATTTGTTGGATAAGGGTTTTATCCGACCTAGCTCATCACCATGGGGAGCCCCACTCTTATTTGTCCGAAAGAAGGACGGGACTTTCCGCATGTGCATCGACTATCGAGAGCTGAACAAGGTGACGATCAAGAACCGTTATCCCTTACCCCGAATTGATGATCTGTTCGACCAGCTGCAAGGATCGAGTTACTACTCGAAGATCGATCTGAGATCTGGTTACCATCAATTAAGAGTACGCGAAGAAGATATTTCAAAGACGGCTTTCAGAACTCGGTATGGTCACTACGAGTTTTCGGTTATGCCTTTTGGCTTAACCAACGCACCAGCCGTATTTATGGATCTCATGAATCGAGTATGCAAGGTGTACCTCGACAAGTTTGTGATTGTTTTTATTGATGATATCCTCGTCTACTCCAAGAACAAGACCGACCACGAAGAACACTTGAGGTTAATCCTGGAATTGCTGAAGAAGGAACAACTGTACGCTAAACTCTCGAAATGCGAATTTTGGCTTCGTGAGGTTCACTTCTTAGGACATGTGATCAATGAGAATGGTATCCATGTCAATCCCGGCAAGGTAGAGGCCATCAAAAACTGGGAAGCACCTAAGACTCCGACTGAGGTGCGACAATTCCTAGGACTGGCTGGCAACTACCGGCGTTTTATCGAGGGATTTTCAAAGATTGCTCAACCCCTCACCGCTTTGACTCACAAGGGTACTAAGTACAATTGGGGTGACGCGCAAGAATCCGCCTTCCAACTGTTGAAAACCAAACTCTGTAGCGCCCCTATCCTAGCCCTTCCCGAGGGAACAGAAAATTTTGAGGTACATTGTGACGCATCGATACAAGGTCTCGGTTGCGTGCTGATGCAACTCGAGAAAGTTATAGCCTATGCCTCTCGACAACTACGGATTCACGAGAAGAACTACACGACCCATGACTTGGAACTCGGAGCTGTGGTGTTTTCTCTTAAAATATGGAGGCATTACTTGTACGGTACCAAGTTTACCATTTACACCGACCACAAGAGTCTCCAACATATCTACGATCAGAAGGAGCTGAACATGTGACAGCGTCGTTGGGTCGAGCTGCTTAAGGATTATGATTGTGCCATCAAGTACCACCCTGGCAAGGCCAATGTAGTGGCCGATGCTCTCAGCAGGAAAGAAACCGATAAACCTAGACGAGTGCGAGCATTACAACTCACGATCCACGCCAACTTACCCGATCAGATTCGCGATGCGCAACTCGAAGCCTTGAAAGACGATAATCTCCCATCAGAACTTATGCGGGGCATGAACAAGCAACTTGGGACCAAATCGGACGGGGTCCGATATTTCAAAAACCGGATTTGGGTCCCTCGATACGGAGAGTTGAGAACTCTAGTGATGGACGAAGCACATGGTCCCGATATTCCATCCACCCTGGCTCAGATAAAATGTACCATGACCTGAAAGTACTTTACTGGTGGCCAAACATGAAAGCCGACATTGCCACCTACGTGAGCAAATGCTTGACTTGTGCAAGAGTCAAAATAGAATATCAGAAACCATCTGGTCTGCTACAGCAACCGAAACTTCCAACGTGGAAATGGGAACACATTTCCATGGATTTTATCATGGGATTACCCAAAACACCGACGGGATGCGATACCATCTGGGTGATCGTTGACCGGTTGACTAAGTCTGCACACTTCTTAGCAATCAAGGAATCGGACAAGATGGAAAGACTGACTCGCATCTACATGAAAGAAGTAGTGTCTAGACACGGAGTGCCTGTCTCAATCATATCTGATCGAGATTCCAGTTTCACTTCGCACTTCTGGAAGTCACTACAAAGTGCACTAGGCACCCGCCTTGATATGAGCACAGCATACCATCCTCAGACGGATGGGCAAAGTGAGCGCACCATTCAGACCTTGGAGGACATGTTGCGTGCATGTGTGTTGGATTTCGGAAAAAGTTGGGAACCTCACTTGCCTTTGGTAGAGTTTTCGTATAATAACAGCTACCACGCAAGCATTAAAGCAGCGCCGTTTGAAGCGTTGTACGGACGGAAGTGTCGATCACCTCTCTGCTGGGCAGAGATGGGTGATAGCCAAATCACTGGTCCAGAACTAGTACTTGAAACCTCTAAAAAGATTGTTCAAATCCAAAACGGCATGGGAGCAGCACGAGATCGCCAAAAGAGTTACGCCTCTTGAATTTCAGGTGAAGGACCAAGTATTACTCAAAGTCTCACCTTGGAAAGGTCTAGTTCGCTTCGGAAAGCGAAAAAAACTCAATCCACGATACGTTGGCCCTTACCGGATAACTGAGCGCATTGGTTCGGTAGCGTACCGACTGGATCTACCAACGGAACTCAGTAGCGTACACAATGTATTCCACGTATCCAATTTGAAGAAATGCCTATCCGATGAAACCCAAGCAGTCCTTTTGGACGAGTTGCAAGTTGATGAACAGCTACGCTTCATCGAAGAACCAGTCGATGTTTTGGATTGGGAAACCAAAACACTCAAGCACAGCAAAATTCCAATCGTTAAGGTTCGTTGGAACTCAAAACGTGGACCGGAGTTCACGTGGGAACGCGAGGATAAAATGATGAAAAAGTATCCTCACCTTTTTGAAGGGTTGACCGAACACCGAAAACCGCGAAAGCCGTCAAACCGTCAGAAATCACCAGAGGTATGAATTAAATTTCGGGACGAAAATTCTTTCTACTAGGGGATGATATGACAAACTGAAAATTTTTCTTGCTTTTTCAGACACCCATCGCGACTTAACTCAAATTTTCGGGACGAAAATTCTTTCAACATGGGAATGATGTGACACTCGTCAATTTCAGGTTAACTCCGTTAATCCAAACTCCGTCAATTCAAACTTAAGATCACTTGATCTATAACGCACATCTCATTACATTTAAACTAGGGTTTTAAATGACGCTTGACAATCACTACACATGTAGTCTTTCAGGATTGCACCGAAACGCAAATGAGTTGACGCAAACCATTGGTGAATAAACGACAAACATCCAAACAATAATTATTGATAATTATGTGTTAGGCTTATGTGATATTTGATAATATTGTCTAGAACATTAACTCAAGATGCAAAAAGCTACTTTATGCTAGAAAAGTAATAACTAAAAGTTGAGGGGCCTTTGGGTAACACATTATTATTAATAATAATAAAAACCCTAACCTCTTCCCTCCTCCCCTACAACCCGATCGGCCCCCTCCCCTCTCTCTCCCTTGGCTGCCGTCACCCTACACACACATACACACAAGGATTTTTCAAGTTTGGTTGAAGAATTAAGGTGCTAGGAAGGTATTAACAACTACTCTATGCATTCTTTGTGTTTAATTTTGATATTGAATGGGTTAATCAAAACCCTAGACTCTTGAAAGTGATGATTAAGATGAGTTAGGGTTTGATCATATGTTTGATGATGATTTGCTAATAAAATTGATAACTAATTGTGTTATTGTTGTTGTTAATCATTGTTCTTTGATTTTAAACTTTCAAGAAAAACCCTAACTATGTGTGTAATGTGATATTGATATACATGATTGGTAAATATTGTGACTAGAGTGTTATATGCATGGATTATGGTTCATAGATTGTTATTATGTTGAGTTTTGATGTAAACTGGTACTGGACAGATTGTTAAGTTTATGTTTAGACGACTGTAACTGAATGTTAATTTGGTAATTGGTCGAAGTTCATAACACTAAAGTGTACTAGGTTGAGTCTAGTTTCTATAAAGTCCAAGTTTGTAATTTTTGGACGGGTAAAAGTTAACTTTTATTATTTTACAAAACTGAAGTGCAAGTCTGAATTGTGAGACCTGCTGTTAGGCTGTTTTGTAATTATCATATCTCATAAACTACAAGACCAAATGGGTTGGTTCCACTTCTGGAAGTTAACATGTTGAGTTAAGAACGTAACCCAATTGGTCTTGCATTAATTGGAAATACCATTTAACAGGAATAACAAATATCATTCTGTTGCGCATGATTTTGACTGCTGTGAGTTTACTGTAATGTTTTGATCATTGTGAGAAATCTATGTGCAATAAAAATACAATAAAAATAGTTCTGGAAACCTAACTCATGTGTGCTTTTGTGAATATTTTTGGTGAATTAATTGATATGTTATGATCTGTTGAATAGAGTAATCTTTCAAGTAGAAATCTGTCTTGATAGAACTAGCTGCTGAACTATATGAAAATACATGAAACATGCTTGTTGCTAGATAATTGCTATGTTTTTGACTAAATTGCCCTTGTGGGGAATGATTGCTAGTAATGTACAATATTACTACTTGACACGTAAGAAGTTGTTCACACATGTAACGTATCACCAATGTGTTTGTTGAGTCACACACAATTCACAAACGAAACACGAAACGTATCTCATGCATAGGTATTATGTGCCGAGTCTAGAGACTCAATAATATTTCCAACACTTAGAAAATCTCATTCTTGTTTTAGAACGCTAGTGAGGATTTTCTGTGACGCGCATCTCTTGGTTGACTTGTTTTTGAATTCTTCGCAAACAGTGAGTTTCACGTTCCCCTTTTACGCTTTTAAACGCTTTTTACTTGGGGGAGATAACATACTCCAAAACGCTTTAGATTTTGTTATTTATTATATATCACTTGTAAAGGCTAAGTAGCAAACGAACCAACTAAAGTCCTTTATAACATCGAACTGTTTAATATTTGTATAATAGCGAGTCATTGTTGAGTAGTACTACTGGGTTTGACAAACCCCACCCAACGCTAAACTCGACTGGAGGTCGAGTGGGTGTAATCTTGGCTAACACATTACCATGGTCGTGGTTGACATGGTGGCAAGGCAATTGATAAACAGTCAGCTTCGGTGTCGAACACTTAGTAATACTTGTTGTATAGGCTAGCTACCTATCGATATATAATTGACATAACATTATCTGGTAACGCAAACGCAAACGCAAAACGTAAACGTAAACGCAAACGCAAACGCTTTATTTTTATAAACTTGTGAACTCACCAACCCCGTGTTGACACTTTTAGTATGTTATTCTCAGGTAGCCGAGGCGGGCGCGCAGTATAGGATCATGCATTACCCTGAACTCTATCGTTTTTGCAAACTCGTTTTTAAACTGTTATTCATTGGGTTTTAAGTCGTCCCGCGTGACGCAACACTTGGTTTATGATTTTACGCTTCCGCACTTATTTACACTTAAATGCCTCGTGGTTTGAAAACTTTATGGTTTGATTATAACTAATGATTCCGATCATGTTAGTTCACACCCTATGACGGTAAAACTCCGTTAGTGGATTTTGAGGGTGTGACAATTATCCATCTAGATTCATCACTCTGAGGATTTATTTCACAAGTCTGATTGTTTTTCAAAATTTTCAAAAGTTTCTAGTTTAAGTAATTTTTCATTTCAAAAATACTTTTAAAATACCAAAAATATGTCTGGAGCTATGGATGAACAAGAGGTGTCAACTATCAAAATTCCTAGATTGTTAGGACATGAAAACTATATCAAGTGGAAGGTGTTGTTTGAGGCTGCTGTTAGCTATAATGATGTGGATATATGGAGCTCAATCCAAAATGAACCATATGAAACACTAACCAAACTGTTGAAAGACAAATGAAGAAGAAAGATGACAGAGCATTGCCCATGCTGAAATTAGGTTTGTCTTGGGAAATACTGACTAGTGTGGCTCATCACACTACTGCGAAGACCATGTTTGATGCCATTGTAGAAATGTTTGAGGGAAACACTGAGCTCAAAGATATCAAGAAGGAGAGACTGAAGCAACAACTAGACAGATTCAAGTTCAGAGAGGGAGAAAGGTTGAAATCTGTGTTACAGAGGCTTGTTGCTATTGTCAATGAAATCAGAAACACTAACCTTGGAATAATAGATTTTGATCTCAACAAGAAGCTATTGTCATCTTTATCTTATGAATGGTACACTGCTAGAAAATTCATCAAGGAGAAAACCAACTTTCCAACTTTCAAGCTTGATGATGTGATCTGCTTTTTGCAAGCTGCTGAATATGAGATGATAGATATGCAATATGATTAAGGAAGACATGCCAAGCTTCCAAGTGGCAAATGCTCTTATTGCACCCATGGGAATCTTGTCTACCAAGAACCAACAACAAGTCCCAATAATTTAAGAACCAAGTGAATATGGTGGTGAAACACCAAGAGTATTTGTTGCTGGTCAGTCAAGCAATCAAGGTGAATAGTCCAGATTCAATGTTCAACTGCTAGATGATAATGATACATCATCAGTGGCCAGTGGACAAGCAGCATACAATGCTGGAAATATGAATCATGGAAATGAGTATCAAGCTCTCTTTTCAATGTTTACTGAGTCATACAATGCTTTTGTGGCTAAGATTTTGAGGACCTTGAACAAGTTGGTGCAGATGATTTGGAGGATATGGATCTGAAGTGGCAGGCTGCAATGTTAGCCTTGAGAAGTAAGAGGTTGTACAACAGACTGGAAGGTTATTAGTCTTTGGTCCAAATGACATAATAGGCTTTAACAAGTCAAAAGCAATTTGCTATAACTGTCAACAACCAGGAGACTTTTCTAGAGAGTGTAATCAGCTAAGGCAATTTCAGAACAACAATCAACAAAGAAATCAGTTTCAATTCCAAAACCAAAATCAAGGCCAACCAAGGCAGTTTAACAACAACAGCTTTCAACAGCAAAAATATCAACAAGTGATTCCACAACAGCAACCATATCAGAGAAACCAACAAGTCCCTCCACAAGCTCTGTTAATCAGAATAGAAACAATGAAAATCAACCAAGAAATCAAGGGAATGTTGCATTAGCTCAACCACAACAAGAAGGTGCATTTGATTGGAGCAACCATGCTGATGATATTGAAAAAGCCAATGTAGCATTCATGGCAAAGATAGGGAATGAAGCATAGTCCTCTTCACCTAAGGTACATTCAAATCTCACAAAACTTGAATTACTTGAAATGAATGATTCTTTTAAAATGGAAATTGGTAATTTTCAAGGTGAATGCTTTAAGAAACAAAGCATTATTTATGTGTATGAAATAAGTGAAGTGACTTATGACAATCAAATCAAAAGTTTGGAACAAGATTGTATGGACAGTTACATCATTCAGTCCAGATATGTTACTGAAATTGAAGAAAATGTATCTTGATAAGAAGTTGAAAAATACTCAACTTCAAGTTGAGTAGACTTTCTTAAGAACTTGGTGTCAACTGGAAACATTTGTGGTAAGTTGAAAAAGATCAAGTGAGAGGATAAGTACAAAGTTATTCCTCCACATTTTAATGATAATTACTCATTGAAAGTGGACAAAGAGAATAGAAATGCTTACCTTAAACAGTTTAGAGAGGTGTTTGATGAAAATTACAAGTTGGTTGAGGTTGATGACAAGGGTGATATTGTAATGAAGGTTGTTGAACAAAGGCTGAAAATTTTGTTGGTGTGCAAGTCTCATAAGATGACTTTGATGATGATTTACTGGATAGAGATGACTTGAGTGATTCAAGTGACAAAAGTTCAAGCAATGAAAGTTTAAAATAAGAAAAGAGTGGCAAAAAGAAACCAAAGAACAAGATTCCTTTGCTACCAAAGATAACTCCCAAGATGAGGAAGAATCATGATCAAATAAGAAGATAACACAAATCATTTGATATTTGTGGTGGTTCCAAGGCAAAGAAGAACAACGAAAGATCAACATATAGAGTGCCACAAAGAAGGGAGAGTGTCAAAAAGAACAAGAAAACAGAAGAAACCAAGAGGAATAATGATCTATTCATTCTCTTCTATCCTGTCTTTTCTAATCAAGAATTGTTTGATATTGGAGAGGTAGAAAGCATGGAAGAATATGAAAGAAGACAATCAATATTTAGAAGCAACAAAGATGACAAACCAATAAATATGGAAAAGATAACCTTTGTCAAAAGTTCCATTGATACAAGACATAAAGATTGAAGAGTTTTTACCTTTCTCAATTAACTATGATGGTCTCTTTACTCAAAAGACTATTGGAGTTGATCCTCCAAGACCAAGTGAGAGGTTTAAAAAGGGAAACTCAAGTGAAAGTTTCAAAGGATAAGTTTGGTGTAAAATTTGTGATGTGTGTGGATGTCATACTGATTCTTGTAATGATAGGTTTACCTTCAAACCAATTCATGTCCCTGACACAACAAAGTTTGGACAAGATTTTGGTTTGTATAAGAAAAAGTAAAGTGAATATTTGGACAAGGGTAAGAAGATGCTTGATGATCCACTAAACAGTGTTTCAGAGGTAAGTGAGAAAAGAAATGAAACAGTTGATAGGAAAAAGAAGAAGAAGGATTTTATAGAGAAGAAGAAGGCTCCAATAAAAAGACAACCCATTAGAATTAACCCTGATGTGGACTCTAAATCATTAAAATCTGTTGATTCTGAAAAGTCTCAAAGATGTGAAGAGAAAATTAAGAAGCATGTTTTCAAGAAGAAGAGGTCAAAAGAACTAAATGGTGATGAGAAATTTCTTCTGAAACATGGGTTTGAGCCACATGGATATTTGTGGAAACCAAGGGTTCAAGCTTATGTAATAGTTGAGAAAAAGGAGTTTGTCATTGAAGAATGCACAAGTATAGTTCCCTATGTTGGAAACTTGATTGAATATGGATATGAATATGATGATTCATGTGAATTTGTTTATGAGGACCCCAAACCAGATGCAACAGTTGATCATGTTACTGATGATTTGCAAGCTAATTCAGCATGTACTTCATCACTTAACTGACTCCTTTTCTTTGATTTGTACAGGAACAGTCCACACCAGTGAATGATATATGGTACTGGACATTGGATGTTCCAGGCTCATGACCTGTGACAAGAAGTCACTGGTAAATTATGAAGAAAAGTTTGAGGGACCAGTTGCATTTGGGAGTGACGAAAATAGAGGGAAAATTGTGGGGAAAGGCATTCTCACTAATGGAAAACTGTCTTTTGACAATATGTTCTATGTGAAAGGATTACAATATAACCTATTGAGCATATCACAGATGTGTGATAAAGGTTATATGGTTGGATTTGATGATTTTCATTTTTTCATCCTCAAACCCGAATTTGTAATTCCTCCTGATATGATTATGATGATGGCTCCTAGAAATGGAAACTTATATGAACTAAGAATGAAAGATGTCATTTCTAGAGGTGGTACCTGTTTTGTGTCAAAGGCGACTAAAAATGAAACAAAGTTGTGGCACAAAAAATTTTGTCATGTAAATATAAAGAATATGAACAAATTTGTTAAAGATGAACATGTCATTGGTTTACAAACAAGGGACTTCAAGCTGGATGACAAGTGCATTTCATGTCAAAAGGGAAATCAACACAAATCATTACACAAAGCAAAGCTTACAAACTCAATTGAACAAGTACTAGAAATGCTTCATATGGATCTCTTTGGTCCTGTCAGTGTTCCTAGTATTGGGAAGAAAAGATATTGCTTTGTAATCATTGATGATTTCATGATATACTTGGGTTTATTTTTTGAATTCCAGGGATGAAGCTGCTGAATTAATAAAAGGTTGTCTAACAAGAATGAAAATCAATTGGATGTAAGGGTGAAGGTAATGAGAAGTGACAATGGGACTGAGTTAAAAAATGGGGTAATGGATGAATTTTGAAAGACTAAAGGAATATTTCAAAAATTAAGTGCCCCTACACCTGAACAGAATGGAGTTGCTGAAAGAAGAAACTGAACACTGATAGAAGCAGCAAGAACCTTGTTAGCAGATGCTTACTTGCCTGTTACTTTTTGGGCAGAGGCTATAAATACTTCTAGCCATGTTCAGAACATAGTCCTTCTCCACAAAAGTCAAGACAAAACTCCTTACACGATTTTGTTCAAAAGAAAACCCTACATCAAGTTTCTCAAACCTTTTGGTTCCAAATGCTCATTGTTGAATACTAAGGACTATTTGAACAAGTTTCAGTCTAAATCCTTAGATTTTTTCTTTGATGGATACTCAACACACTCAAAAGCCTATAGAGTCTATGTGAAAGACCATTTGAGTGTGATTGAATCTTCAGATATAATTTTTAATGAAAACCAATTCAACACTGTTGATGGTGCAACATGGCTATTTGATCTAGAAAAGTTAATCAAATATTTGAAGTTGTACCCTGATGATTTTGATGATACTTTGTATAGGAGAAGTATCCCTGAAGAAACATCAAAACAAAATGTTGATTTAAACAAATTATGGTCAAAGGTTGCTGAGAAGAAAAATGAATATTCTTTTACTAAAAAAGTAACCAATGATGCATTTGAAAATGAAATTGAACAAACAGACAATCTTGATCAGTCATAAGATCAAGAGCAATTTGTTAATAATGAAGTGCAACCTGAAGACCAGCAAGATCAAGAACAAGCTGATAGACTATTAAATTTTGAAACCTTGTTTCAAAATTTGAACATTGGAAGTGATATTGCTTTAACATCCCAACAGAATGTTGAAGAGGTTGCTGATTTAAACCAAACAGAATCAGATTTGATCACTGGAGAACCTGATGTTAATGACTCAAGTCTTGATTCAACTATTTCTTCAGATCAATTTGGGAACATTCTACTGAAAACATCATTGGGAACATTCATGAAAGAATTACAAGAAGTGCTTCCAAATCTACAAATATTTGTTTGTAGTCCTGCTTCCTATCTCAAAGTGAACCCAAGAACATTGTTCAAGCATTAAAAGACAATAGTTGTGTGGAAGCAATGCAAGAGGAGTTGGCTCAATTCAGAAATCTGCAAGTGTGGGAACCTATGGATAAGCCAAAGGGAAAGTATGCAATTGGCACCAAATGGGTTTTCAGAAACAAAAGGGATGAAAGAGGGATTGTAATGAATAATAAAGAATGACTAGTTGCACTAGCATGATTACAAGAAAAAGGAATTGATTTTGAGGAATTGTTTGCACCAGTGGCAAGGCTAGAAGAAATCAGTATATTCCTAGCCTATGTTGCTTTCAATAACATCAGAGTATTTCAATTGGATGTAAAATCTGCTTTCTTAAATGGAAAAATAGAAGAGGAAGTCTATGTCACTCAACCTCCAGGTTTTTCGGATCCTGAGTATCCTAATAGAGTATACAAACTGAACAACGCTCTATTTGGACTACATCAAGCTCCAAGAGCTTGGTATGATGAGTTGTCAAACCACCTACTTGTTAATGGATTTCATAGGGGAACCATTGATAAGACCCTCTTCTACAAGAAAAGAGGAAGAGATTTACTTCTACTTCAAGTTTATGTTGATGATATCATCTTTGGGTCTACAAATGAATAGATGTGTTTGGAGTTTGAGGAAGTGATGAAGTCTAAGTACTACATGAGCTCAATAGGAGAAATGAATTTCTTTCTGGGATTGCAAGTTCAACAAAAGAAGGATGGTATATTCATTTGTCAATCAAAGTATATGCAAGACATTTTGAACAAAGTCAAACGTCAAGACTTAAAGACTGCTTCTACCCCAATGGACACCCATGAGAAGATTATAGCTGATGAAAAGGGGGAGCATGTTGATGAACATGAATATAGAGCTAAGATTGGATCTTTGATGTACCTGACTGCTTCAAGGCCTGACATTATGTTTGTTGTTTGTGTGTTCAAGATTTCAATCATGTCCAAAGATGTCTCATATGACTGCTGTCAAGAGGATCTTTAGATACTTGAAGAGGAAACCTGATTTGGGAATATGGTATCCAAAGAACCATGCCTTTAATCTACTTACTTATACTGACAGTGACTATGATGGCTGCAACATGAGTAGGAAGTCTACATCAGGTGGATGTCAATTCTTGGGAGACATGCTAGTATCATTGCAATGCAAGAAGCAAACAATTGTGTCAATCTCTACTGCTGAAGCTAAGTACATTGTTGCATCTGCCTATTTTGCACAAGTCCTCTGGATTCAAAATCAACAGCTGGACTATGGTTTGAATTACTTGATCACTCCTATTTTCATTGATAATACTACTGCTTTGTTCATTGTGAAGAACCCTGTTAACACTCTAAGACCAAGAACATTGAAATCAGACACTGATGTGGTCTAAAATATACATCTATACTATGTTAAAATGCAGACTTTTCACAAAAACTCGTAAAATTAAGAGTTTACTACCCTTTGAGCATGATGTACAATGAGTTATGATTCAAAGACATAACCAGCTGAATAACATGATTCGATATTCAAATTGTATCATGTAACAGACCCTCCTCATTCTTCAATTCATCCCACCTAGATCTGGAAATCACCAGCTAAACACCTCAAGAACATCAACTCTACACAGCATATTCTGGCTCGATCTCAATCGCTGCCTCACCACCAAATCCGACGACTCCAACTCCACCAAACCTGTTTCGAATGAATGCTTCTCTACTTCTGCAATTCTGCCTTCGGCTATTCTTCCGATGCTCAGGTGCGTGATTGTGTCTTATCTTTTTTATTTTAATTTATTTATTTACATATTAAAGGAATAATTAGGGGTAAGGTGCGATGCCTATCTCACCTGTATCAATATGTGCATCTTTAGATTGCTGATTCAAAACCCTAAAACCTTCCATTTCTACACTATTTCTACTACTCGGTTGCATTTCAGATCTGTATATGTGTTTATTAGTTTCATTTCGCTTTTTGTTTTAGTTGACCTATTTCAAATTTTGGGCCTCAGATTGGGATATAGTATCCATTTTTTTTGTAATTTAGGGCTTTATTTTGTTGGGTTTGTGGTGTATCTTAATGATTACACAAGGTTGGAATTTCAGATGCAAACTGATGTCTTTGTTTCGCAGATCTCGGTTTACTTTCCTCGTGTTTGCTTGAAGGTGAATAAGGGAATGGGAAAGTTGAAGGTTTAATTTTCAATTGTCGAAGCCTATTCTGGTGAGCTCTCATCTTGATGATGTAATTATGTTGCTTTAAAATCATTCTTGTTCAACTTTGTGGTAGTTTGATTTGCATCTAATTAATTAGCCGCTTCTTTGGTTGTTTAAAGTTTGACGAGTAGCATGTCATATTCTCCTGTTGTTAATGCATTTGTTATTGTAACAACAAAATCGTCTTTCTTTTATGTGGCTGACAGAAAGCAGTCTTATGAGGTAGCTATTTTCTGTTGTATTTCTTTATAATTTATTATATTATGGATTACATGGTACGATTTTTTTTTTTGACAATCTACAAGTTAGATCTTATATGGAGGAGACTAATATCATAAGTAAAGATTATAGAGTAGTGAGCTCAGACGCTGTTGTTATTCTTTGTATTCGTAGTTGTGATCGTGTCCTTTTGAAGTATCTCGATAGGACTTTGTATATAACTCGTCCCTTTCATTTTGGAAATCTTACCGGACGCGAAAAAAGATATTATAATGCGGTATGTTGGCTTACTTCTTATTTTCAGTTTTGGGTTACTTTATATTGATATTAGTATACTAAGTAACTAAAAAAGAGAATCAATTAAAAATAATAATATGTTTTCTTTGGAGTCAAAACGGAAATTAATTACAAACTCTGAAGAACAAAAAAATGAGTCCAAAATGGGAACATGCTTTTTAAAAAAAAAACAAAACTCTATATCCAAGCAAACGTCAAAAGTAGAGATTGTTTTTAAAAATAGTATAAAGTGTGGACAATTGTCATAATTTAGTAATTTTCTATAATCTTTATTTTACCTTAACAAGTCTTTAATCTTAATTCATTTTGTTTCAACAGGTTCTCACTTCTCAAGGGTCTTTTACTTTGGGTAATGTTTTCCATGGAACCACATGTAAGATATTCAGTAAGATTTTCGATATCCAATATAACATTTCCAGTATTTATGTTTATTACTTGATTAGTTATTAATGTTTGCATTTTTAATCCTTGAACTACAGAGAATGCGTTGATGGTGGTTCGGTTAGGAACAGAAGAATTCAGAGAACCTAAACAGTCAAAATAACTGTATTTGGCATATCACAATAATCTAAAAGGGCTTGTGATAGGTTAGCTATGGAGGATAACAAGAACCGACACCATCTAGTTAGTTCTAAAATTGCAATTTCTAATGGCAGGTTAACAATGATAAAGTTTTAGTTATAGTTTCTTGAAAAACCAAAGCAAAAAGTATGGCTCTTAGTTATAGATTAAGGGTTCAATTATATAAAAATATGTGAAGTGATGCAGTGTGGGTTACTTTTGAAGATTATGAATCCATGTAATAAATGTACAATTTATATGGTATCTTAAGAAAGACTTATTATTAGGTTGTTAAGTAACATAAACCACAAGTAGTTTAATATCTGTTAGTATTTGGTTAACTATTTTGTTATTATGATATAATAATATAGGGAATTGCCCCTATATTTTAGTTTAAAATTTTACATTTCTATTTCTCAATTTGTTCTCACCAAACGCGAAACCATGTTTTCTAATATGTGTTGGGTTAAATTGGGACGTATGCATGTTTAGGGGTGTAAACCAGCCAAGCTTGAGCTCAAGCTCCACTCATTTTGATTTATGAGAAGTAGATCTCGGGCTCTTTTCCTGAAGCTCGAGCTTGGCTCATGAGTTGTTTTTATCAAGATCGGGCTAATTTGTTTGTTATTAATTACTTTATATACATTTTTAATTATTTTTATATATTTTAAGAAAAACTTAAACGGACCTAATCTAAGCTAAGCTCGAGGTTGTGTAGCAACTTAAACAAGCCAAAGTATTTTTTTTTTTAAAACACATATCATGACAGAGTAAATCATTCCTTTGCTACAGAAAGGTGGTTGATGCACTAATGGATGCATTAAGAAGCTTTCGTGTGCTAAAAAGGAGCAAATACAAAAGGCTGCCCACCTAAGGTGAAATAGGTTCGTGTTTATATATTTAATTGTTTCTCGATTTTAATAATAATTCCAGGGTGTTCATAAAAAAAATTTTGGTCTTTAATTCTCGGTATAGTATCTAAATACATTGGTACAACAGACATACTTCTCATCAAATCTGAACCTGGGGAGGTTGTGAGGCAAGGTTCTTACTTCCGCTTTCTTATTTATCACACTAAATGGCTTATATTTAACTGAATCTAATTTAAGAAAATATTTATGATGAAGGAATGCTAATGAACCAGAGGCCAGTTTTTAAAGAGGATATCTTCTAAAATGCACCGGATGATGAACATTTCTAGGCTGGCCCGTTACCTTGTGACTCAAAAAGGTATGTGTTTATACATTATTTTTTTCAGTATTTCTTAATGCAAACTTTTATTTAGCCAATTAGGGTCACGTTTTTATCTCTAACAGGTCCACCCATTATTAATAAGTTGGTGAAAAGGAATGAGCCAATGAATTAGGTTGACCCGCAAATACTTTCCGTGTGTTCTTTAAGTGGTTTATAAACAAACAAAGCGTTAATAATGATTAATCAAATAGTGAACAAAATCGTAACAAATTGATAAGATATATGAATTATGAACTAAATGTGTGAAATTAACAGTTAAATAGAAGATTTTGAACTCAAGATTCACTACATATAATATATAACAAATTTATAAGATATATGAATTAATAAATGATCAAAATGGGTATACAAAATGAGACATCATTTTTACATATTAGAACGGGCCAACAAGTTAGATTAACCTGGCAAATACTTTTCGCGTGTTCTTAAAAAATTATGAACAAATAATGTGCTAATTAAGGTCAGGAAAACAGTATTAAAACAAACATGAACGAACATTCACAACGTAAATTATTAAACAAGAGATTTGCAGTTTTCATTTTTGTTTTTATTTTAAATGAAAATGGGCTTAAATGATTTGAATAATTTTAACATTAGATGATTGGGCCTGCGAAGACGGTTACCCCCTCCTGTTTTAAAGCCAACAGTTCTTCTTATAAAACTTGTATTTCCGCTTTCCCTAAACTATAGAATATATAAAAAGTGTCAAACTTGATTGATCCGAAAATGGTATTTGGTCCATTTAGTAAAGGAATTATGTGTGATTGATGTTTTAATTTTGATAGGATAGAATATCATTATCAAACCAGTTAAAACGAGTTAATCAAAACTATTTTTTAGGCAGATGTATTGACAATTTGTATGTATACCTAATTTGTTTTCTAAGTCCAATTTGACAGTCATAGAGACTTTAGATTGAAATAAAAAACAAGGAATTTAGAAGGACATACAGTGATATGATGCCCTAAATTTGTTGACTCTTGAAATTATTATATGAATACAATAGGGGTGTCAATTCTTGGCATGACCCGAAGCACGACCCGATCCCGACATGAAAAAAAACAGGTTTTGGGTCGGTTAACATGACCCGTGAAAAAAAATAGGTCGGGTTCGGGTTGACATGTTTTCTAAACAGGTCGGGTTCGGGTTGACTTGTTAATCCATTTAATTTTAGATATTTTAAAATTAATTTTATATTCCCTCTTTAGTTTTAAAATGTGTTGGAGAATTTAATTATTTTTCATTCACCATATTGCCTTTTTAGGTCTCCTTAAATTCTATTTTTCGTGAACGACACTTTTAAATTCTCGGCCAGAATTTCATTACCCAATATGCATTTCTTCTGTCCATTCACCAATATGCATGAACATATCGCCAAATCCATCTATATCTAAATCGACCCATGCTTAATTTTCATTTGAATTTTGTAATATATGGTTTTGATTTTATTATAATTTGTATGTTTGATTATATAAATTAACTTTTTTTAATAATATGGGTTAAACGGGTCGTGTTCGGGTCGACCCGAATTTATGTGTGTGCGGGTTAGGGTAAACATCTTTGACACGAATAATAATAGGGGTCGGCTTCGGGTTGCACATTTCAACCCATCAACCCATCAACCCGCAACCCGTTAACTCGCCAACCCGACACGTTTGACAGCCCTAAATACATATATATGTTACATTTGCTATTTTTTAATTTCATTGCTGAAATTATCTTTACTTCTATAATTTGACAGTTAATGTTCATTGACATCACTAATGGTTTTTTAATTTGATTTTATAGATTTGATGTCATGCTCTTGAAGATCTTATGATAGTTGAAATGCTTGCGATGGATGAAAGACACGAATATGGATATTTGTAATTTTGATTTAAAAGTGTTTTGTGGTGATATGCCATGCGTATTTTACTATAGCAATGTTAACATTTTACAATTATATCTGCATATTTTTTTTGTACATAATTAGATTGCATTCCAAGCTATATATTCGGACCACGCCGCATCGCGCGGGTACCTACTAGTATTATTATATAAATATTTCTTACATTTATAATTGGGTTTGAGTTGGTTTTCATTGAATATTATTTAAAAGTGATTCGTATTTGAATGTTAAAGTTTCAAGAGACAACAAGCTAAAATGGATTACTTTTACAACTCTTGAGACACAACTTTAATCTTCAAACTAATGTTATATTTTCTTGTACTCTTTATAGTAAATTTTTACATATGGATAATGATTAGTTTTTTTATTATTTGTTTGATATATAACAAGATGTTCAAAGTCCAAATAAAGTGCATGTGGGCTAAATATGCAAGCCACAAGTTATATTTAATCGGTTGTTACGTGGCCCACATAAAAGATGAAAACTCCACTAATAACAAAATAAGCCCACGTGAACATGGTTACATCTAACCACATAATATGGAATTATTTATGTCGGCAATTAAGTCAAATGAGGGAATATAAGGAATTTAGGTCACGAATTAAAGGAGGGTTTTTTTAGAGCCAAGTCACAAAAGTCAGAGAGGGGGCTGCCCTTGTTCGATCAGAAGGCTTCGGCTAGAGGAGTTGGGAAAGCTGTACTTCAAAAGAATCATCATTATTATCATTGGATTGAAAAAGAGATCAAGCTACTTGGCAAGTTACTCAATTATATTTATTTCTTTTTTCGATGAACCATAATAATTATTTTATTTTTGTTTCATCAATTTTTATTATGATTGGCTAAATTGTTATATTGTCTGGGTTTGGATGAATACTTTAGACTCGTTTTAATTTTGGTTTTGGATTATTTATTGATTGGTGATGCTTTGGTAAAGTTTTTATTCTATTTTGTTTTGATGCTTATGCGTATTTGGTGTTAATTTATGATTAATTTTTGTTCCATATGCGTCTTTGTGAATGTCTTTCATGTATGGATGCATATTAGGTTATTTACTGTGTGTTTGTAACTAGTTAATGGTTTATAGTTAACGTATTCCATAGGAACGGTAATTGAGGGTTTAGAGATACCTTATATTCTGTCACTTGAGAGACCGAGAGGTAATTTAGTGTCGTCTATTTTGGTCTTTTGTGAATTTGGGTAGTGATTGCACGAGAGTGAGTTACCCTAGATTCCTTTAGATTCTTACAGATCCGAATTATAACTGAATTCAATAGAATACCCCTTTACGCCTTAGGGTGTTTTGTGATTAGAGAGACCGGGAGGTAATTTAGTCTTTGGGTACCTTAGCATAGTTAGGTTAGGTGAGACCAGGAGGTGAACTGAGCCATTAAACCGTTGAGCTTTACATGATATTTAGGGTTCTTAGGTATTGTTGGTGAGACCGGGAGGTGATCTAGCATACTTTATTTATTCCTTAAATTTCATATTTTTAGATATCGGTTACCAATCATAAATCCAATTTCGAGAGTTACGAGTTGAGTAGTAGGATTCCTTACCTAGGTAGTTATTTTCCCTAATTAAGTTTCACCCATATTTGTCTGTGTCAGTTTTAGTTTAAGTATTATTTAGTTTATATTTAATAATTAAAAAACACAAAAATCAACTTTAATCTATTTATTTAAGTTATTAGTCTGCGTCTAGTTTCCTCGTCACTAGTGTCCTGTGGTTTTGATATACGGACTTCATTAGGCTTTACTACAGTTGATAGGTACAGTTTCCTGTCTAGTGGTCTAGCATTATGATAGTATAGATATATAAATTTAAAACTAGAGTGTCTATGTTAGGTTAGATTTTTAATAGACCGTTTTGCAAATCAAGTTTTTTGGCGTCGTTGCTGGGGATACTTAGGCGATAGCGAAACTAGCTTTGATTGAACTTAATTGGTTAATTGGTCTTTTGTGTCTTGAGTTGTGGTGTGTCTTGTGTGTCAGTGTCTTAAATTTAGCGGGTCTAATCATGTTTAGGATAAGTTAGTTTTGATTTATTTTATCGAGTCTATGTAATATGTTTAATAGATCGAGTGAATTTAGGAGTATTTTATATCGAAGATGTTGGAAAGAGCCGAACAAGAGGAACGTGAAAGATTCCAAAAGATTAAGGCAATGGAAGTCAGGCTTGTTAAGTTGATCGAAAGAGAAAAAATCTGTAAAATAGAGGAATTCGAAGCCAGGCTTGATAAGTTGATAGAATTAGAAAGACTCCGTAAGATAGAGGAATTCGAAGTTAGGTTAGACGAGACTAGTGCTAGATGTCAAAATGAGAGTTTTTCTTACAAGGATCAAAAAGCCGTCTATGAAAAACGGATGATGACTTCTGGAGTGATTTATTTGAGGGCGTGATAAAAAATAAGGAGTTGCAGCTACCTGATTACATGAATCTGAGTGAAGATGTCGTTGTGGAGCCACTTGACCAGATGGAAGATGACGAAGAGGAGGAGCATGTACCATCTTAGGAGGATGAGTTTGGTGATGAGTTAGTGGGTTTACCACTTTATGAAGATCATGAAGAATTTGACCCTGTTGGCGATCTTATCTATTTAGAAAAACTAATCATGGGGAAGCCAACAATGGAGATCAAATTGTCACCAGAAGAAGAAAAAGAAGAGGAAGTGGTAACAAAGGATGAGAAGTCATTAGAGTTAGTTGAGTCGTTACATTCTATGAAGGTTAGCAAGTCTATGGAGGAACTAGATAGTGGATCGCCACCGAAATCGACAAAGCCACAGAAAAGGGCGCGAAAATGCTTAGCTCAACACATTTTGAGGGTTCAAAAATGGTACATTAAGAGTTATAGGACAACACTAAAATGCAAGAAATAACGTTTTTCTCATTATATGTCACGTATTAGGTTTGGTCCGGGTAAGTTTAAGTATTGGTGGTCCGACCCTTTAGAATGTTTTAAACTACTTTTTAGTTTCACAATGTGTTATTTGATTAAAAATGTTGGACGGGTGGAACTAAACGGGTTAGACTTGGGTTGGATAAAAGAAAAGCCTCCGGATTGGGATTTCGGGAGCGAGTCTGGATGAAGACTCTTCTGTAAACTTAGAGCTTCCCGGGAGGCAACCAAGTAGAATGTTTTTGCTTTACTTTTATTTTTGTTTTGGGGTTTTTCTTGTTTTTTTGTGCTGGCTGTTTCTTGGTTTGCTTTCAGGTTGTTGTGGATATCATTGGATGATTGATGATACGTGGTTTGAATCAAGTGCGGGGAGGCTATTTTCTTATTGATTGCCGCTTTCGTTCATAAGTGACAACTTAGTAGAGAGCACTGGAGTATGAGGTTTCATTCGAATTGGAGGGCACGGGACACGACTCGCAAGGCAATATCGTTATATTTATCAGGGGAGTCTGTTCCACTTTAGTTATATTTGAATGTGCCTTATTTTTTGTCTTTTTCTTATCTCATTGAGGACAATATGACATTTAAGTGTGGGGATGGGAAACTGACGTTTTTATATTGAAAAAAAAACAAACAAAAAAAATTCAAAAATTTTAAAAACATAAAAAAAAGTTTAAAAAAATACTAAAAATAGAAAAATAAATTTGAAAAATGTCCCAAAAATTTAACGAAATTTTTTTGCAAATAATGGAAAATAATAGAAAATTTGAGAATGGTTTTTAAACTACTATTATATATGAGATTAAATAAATGAAAGCGTACTTAACTTAGGATGTGTTAGTAGGCTCAACCTTGAGAATGAAATGGCAATTTACTAATATGGGTAAACGGAAATCTTTTGTGGGTAAAGCGTTTTGTCCGTGGAAAATAAGTAATGAAAGGTCGGGCCATACTCAAGTCTCAATTCTTGGTATGAAATGTGAAAAATATTATAAATTTTAAGTTTGAATACGTTATCATATGGTTCTTGGGTAGGTTTAACGTTAAAGTATGCCAAGTAGCCGGTGATATAATTTTGAATCGTTTAGTTTTAGTGTTTTACACTTCATTGGCGTATGATTTTATAACCTTAATTCTTGTATTGATGGGATGCCTTGGGTCCTAAGACCATGGGTCTGTATGCAGTCTATTCATCTGGGTATTCACAATTCATGAGTGGGGTTGTGAATATTTAATATAAAGCTAAAAAAGAGCAAACCCACAGTTATCTGTCACATAAGTCAATAAACATGATCACTACGTACTAAAAGTACAAATACACTACTGACTTGATCATCCACGCTGTTAGCCATGTGGGGTCCTCTTGCTCGCTTCTCATTACCACTAAGATACGGACCACAAGGGACACGCTACATGTAAACCCTAAAGATGAAATTGTGCATACTCACCTATGGTGATGGTTCGGGGTATTTCTTGATAACGGAGGTATGTCATGTTGTGGGGAACACTAGCTAATTAATTAATTGTACCTTAATCGTATCTAATGGCTGCTTGGTAGAATTTGATGCTTAAGCTTAAGTGGATAAACAATACCCTTGATCGTCTTAACTATTCATGAAAAAAAGAGCAACAAAAAAAAATTCCTGCTAATTTTGAGGTTTAAGTCAAGTTGGGGTGGTCTGATATGGTAAAAGCTGAAAATAAGTGGGTCTTAACTGTGCAAACCACTGAGTAATATAATTGTTGGATTTTATTTGTCCCGGTTAAGATCAAGGCACGGGTTTAAGTGGACAACAATATCGACAATCACGGTTTTTGCGTTTATCAGTGCTTAAAAGATAACCTATATGTTTTAAATATCAGTTTCGAATTATGATTCCATTGCATAAATATTTTTCAGGGACGAAAAAAGAGTAGGTGTGAGAATATTTGATGTGGTCTAAAATATACAAATTATTATATAAATATTTCATACACTTTTAATTTGGTTTGAGTTGGTTTTCATTGAATATTATTTAAAAAGTAATTCGTATTTGTATGTTAAAGTTTCAAGAGACAACGGGCTAAAATGGAGTACTTTTACAACTCTTAAGACTCAACTTTAAATCTTCAAACTAATGTTATATTTTCTTGTACTCTTTATAGTAAATTTTTACATATGGATAATGATTAGGTATTTTTTATTATTTGTTTGATATATAACGAGATGTTCAAAGTCCAAATAAAGTGAATGTGGGCTAAATGTGCAAGCCACAGGTTATATTTAATCGATTGTTACGTGGCCCGAATAAAAGATGAAAACTGCACTAATAACAAAATAAGCCCACGTGAACATGGTTGGAGCTAACCACATAATATGGAATTATTTATGTCAGCAATTAAGTCAAATGAGCGAATATAAGGAATTTAGGTCACGAATTAAAGGAGGGTTTCTTTAGAGCCAGGTCACAAAAGTCAGAGAGAGGGCTTCCATTGTTCGATTAGAAGGGTTCGGCCAGAGGAGTTTGGAAAGCTATTGTACTTCAAAAGAATCATCATTATTATCATTGGATTGAAAAACAGATCAAGCTACTTGGCAAGTTACTCAATTATATTTATTTCTTTTTCGATGAACCATAATAATTTTTTTTATTTTTGTTTCATCGATTTTTATTATGATTAGCTAAATTATTATACTGCCTGGGTTTGGATGAATACTTTTTAGACTCGTTTTATTTTTGGTTTTGGATTGTTTATTGATTGGTGAAGCTTTGGTAAAGTTTTTATTCTATTTGGTTATGATGCTTATGCGTATTTGGTGTTAATTCATGATCAATTTTTGTTCCATATGCGTCTTGGTGAATGTCTTTCATGTATGGATGTATACTAGGCTACTTACTGTGTGTTTGTAACTAGTTTATGGTTTATAGTTAACGTATTCCATAGGAATGGTAATTGAGAGTTTTGAGATACCTTATATTTTGTCACTTGCGAGACCGGGAGGTAATTTAGTGTCGTCTGTTTTGGTCTTTTGCGGGTTTGGGTAGTGATTGCACGAGAGTGATTTACCCTAGATTCCTTTAGATTCTTACAGATCCGAGTTTTAAATGAATTCAATAGAATACCCCTTTACGCCTTAGGGTGTTTGTGATTAGAGAGACCAGGAGGTAATTTAGTCTTTGGGTACCTTAGCATAGTTAGGTTAGGTGAGACCGGGTGGTGAACCTAGCCATTAAACCGTTGAGCTTTACATGACATTTAGGGTTCTTAGGTATTGTTGGTGAGACCGGGAGGTGATCTAGCATACTTTAGTTTTTCCCTAAATTTCATATTTTTAGATACCGGTTACCAATCATAAATCCAATTCCGAGAGTTTACGAGTTGGCTAGTAGAATTCCTTACCTAGGTAGTTATTTCCCTTAATTAAGTATCACCCATATTTGTCCGTGTCAGTTTTAGTTTAAGTATTATTTAGTTTATATATAATAACTAAAAAACACAAAAGTCAATTTTAATCTATTTATTTAAGTTATTAGTTAGAGTTTAGTTTAGTCGTCGCTAGTGTCCAGTGGGTTCGATATACGGACTTCATTAGACTTTACTACAATTGATAGGTACACTTGCATGTCTAGTGGTCTAGCATTAGGATTGTCTAGATTTATAAATTTATAAATTTAAAATTAGAGAGTCTACGTTAGGTTAGATTTTTAATAGACCGTTTTGCACATCAAACACCATTTCATTTGAGACTGTAGTGAAAAAGGTCTAATTGAAATGAAAAGAGTTGATATTATTGACAACATGGCTGATTTTTTCACCAACCCACTTGATATGACAAGATTTCACTTTGTGTTATAAGAATTAGGCATGATCAACTCAGATGAAGTCTAATTGATGATGTGTGCTCACTATGCTAACTGACTATCCTTAAAAAGGTCTTGATGAGTGAGTTGTGTTTGATATGTGAATCTGTGTTTATGCTTATTTGATATCTGCTTTGAATGGCAATATGTGTAACTTAGTCATCTATGAGTTTTAGGTTTGATTTCAGTAACTATTGATAATATCTTGATAAATGTGTATACATGTGTTTTGAATTGATGAACCTATATGCTTATCTGATATTTCTGAATATGTTGGATAATCTGATATGATGATGTGTTTAGACAGTTTAGAATTTGCATAATAAGTCTTCGTTGAACATTATGTTAAGTCTGCTTGTGTTAATTCATGACACTCATGTTCTGATTATTCTTGAATATGTTACTCTTTGCTTGTGTCAAAATTATGTTTTTGTGTTAAACTTGTATGCTCAAATGAATAGTTTTTAATAGAGTTTTTACAAAAAAAATTTGACAAATAGAGCAAGTTGATGGTGTAGAGATATAATAAGATTATTCAGTTCAAAGCTTTAAAGAAGCTTAAAAGGTTCTCAATGAAAATTGACCCAACCTTGTTGGAAATGATAGTAGACTGATTATTTATGCCAATCATATGGATTTAATATGCTAAAAAGACTATTAGTACAGTCATTGATAAGTATGGTTGCTTTCCATGATGTGTAAAAACTGAGGTGATATAAACATAATGAAAATGCTAAGCTTAATGTGTAGATACATTGTTTAATATGCATGTTTGAAGATAAATCTCTCTGAGTGTTAGGCAAATAAGTGATTACCCACTCATACACGAGTCTGTTGGTATTTGGTCACCAAAATGAAATATCTTATGTATATTACACAGAACAAATGTGAGCAATTTTTTTAACATCGACCAAAATTCATATATGTTCACAAATTTTGAAAGAAATACAAACATGGGGGTTAATTATAGAACAAAATAGGTGGGGCATCATTATAGGTCCTTTGACACCTTGAATGAAAGGCATGTAAGTCCGTATTGCATGGCATGTAAGTCCAACGTTCAACCTTAATATGTTTGAAAATTTAGAAAAGAAAAATCCATAAAGAAAAGTTATATGTTCTGTCATAAAAATATTTTGACCAAATATCAGGGGGTTGAAGTCAATTTGGTGTGATCTAGGGAAATACAAATAAGCTTTGAGAAGAGATATGGGACATCATAGTACAATAAGTGTAATCCAATTCTGTATTATGCACTTAACTGAACCTTAAACATATGACCAAATAAATGAAATTCATGCTAAGTCTCAACCTGCTATTAACCTGCCTGATTAGTCATAATAATGCTATGAATGAAGTAATGAAATGTGACTTAATTAATATGATCCCATGTTGAGATCTTTTCTTAAAAGAGAAAAAGAATTGCAAGGATATAACTAAAATTTGATCTCATTATGCACCATATTCTCTTAAACTTTGAACTTTAATGAGAAAATTGTTTAAAATAAAGTTTAAGTAAAAAAGAGTTGCATTTTAACCTTGAATATGTCTGCATATGTTATTTCAAGTAAACTTTGATGTTTTCAAACATTCGAGTAAACTTAGATGTTTTTATTTGAAGTTAACTCATTCGAGCAAACTTGATAGTTACTAGGTTTTGAAAAGAGCTATTCATGTATTATCGAATACACTTTGATAAGTATACACTTTCGAGTAAACTTGGATGTTTAGAAGGTTATCTTCATCAAGCACACTTTATGAATATGTGATACTTGTATGAATATTCTTTAAATACTTGTTTCGAGTAAACTTGTGTGTTTTAGTTGAAATTTGCATTTGGCTAGCATACTTCATAGGTTTTGATTGAATTACATGGTACATTCTGAAATTTCAAGTGTTTTCAAGTAAACTTTGTTTATCGAGCAACTTTATGTTAGAGCACACTGGTTTATTGTTTAAATATTCAAAGTGTTCTCCAAGCATACTTGTATCAAAGAGTTTTTCAAACAAACTTTACTTTGCAAGCACACTGTATGCTCTGAGCAAACTTCTATCTTAAATTTAACAAATAAAGTTTCCTCAAGCACACTTTGCACTTTTTTGGTATTGTCAAGTAAACTTCACTTTGGAAGTATACCTGAGTGTATTATCTAAAATTAGTTAACTTTTTTGCTTTTCTAAGTATAATCGAGTAAGGTTAGTGAAAATAAGGTATTCTAGTAAGGTTGACAATTAGAAATATCTCTAAGTTATTTTTTTTGGATTCTTTATTGATTCTGAGTAAGGTTGCCTAATTGATGAATTATACTTGATTATTTATCTTGTGATTTAGTTCTCGATCAATCTAGTATATTCGAGTAAGCTTCCTTCATCTTATCCACTTAGTTTATTTTTAATTACTTTAAAATACCTGAGCAAACTTTGGGACGAGAAAGCTTTGAAAATGTACTTTATCGAGAAAGCTTTATACCGGTACATTTGAAATTTAGATTTTTGGGGTATTCATATGCAAAACGACAAAATTCATTTAAAACCCACTTTCAAATGTGAACAGTGTACACTATATAAGGGGGACTTAGAAAATTTTTCATTTCACCTTTTTCCCTCTTTCCTACTTACATTATTGCCGACTTGTTCGCTTCCCAGAATCTCAATCGTTTTCTATTAATCCTAACCTAAATTGGTCATCCAACTTAATACGACTCGGTAAGCTTCAATTGAATGATTTCCGACACTCATTTTATGGGTTTAAGGCTTCAATTTCATGTTTACTAACATCTCTGTTTTCTGTGTAGGTTATTAATTCTTTGAAGAACAGGTTCTTAAAGACTGTCTTTCATTTCTACTTCAAATATAAGTCAATACATGTTAAAGCTTTAAACTTTAATGACTAATTGTGCCTTTGAATGTATTACTATCTGTGTTTGGGAAGATATGACTAACTGTGCCAGAATCACCAAGAGTGACTTCTGAGGAGGATGAGAGTGAGGATGCTGATGATGAGACTGATTCTAATAATGATGATGGTAGAGGTGATGATGATGGTGATCAAGTGTTTGTGCAGGAGGAAAATGTTGAAGTAATACATGATATGGATACCATTGCGGCTCAGAGGGAGACATCAAACCAACCTATTTCTACACCACCAAACTCACCCCAAACCCAATCACCACCCCAATACCAAACCCATGATCCATATATTCCATCCCCACCAAGCCAAACCCAAATCCAATCACCAACCCAAATCCAAACCCAATCACCAACCTAAACCCATATCCTATACCAGCCTAAACATGAACTCTACATACCTGAATACATCCCAGCCCACCTTATAAATCGGCCGAATACACCATACCAATCTCCAACCCATTCATAAACTTCTGACCAACCACATATCCCAACTTTCCATATCTTCCATACCCACACACCTACAATTCAAACCACAAACCCATTACCAAGTGCCAGTGAAACCATCATTAAAAACCCACCCCATTAAACTATACCATCACACTCAACAAAAACCTCTGACTCTAATCCAATTTCACTTGTTTCATCTCACTATTTTTTGACAAGAAACTTTGGCCTAATTATTGAGAATGTTGACTTAAAAAATGAATACTCAAACTTAAAATGGGGGAATGAGGAGTTGAAATCCCAAGGAACAGGCTCTATCAAAAATTCAAACCCTGTTCAGTGAGGTTGAGAAGACCTCAGCTGCACCAAAACATGGGGAGACCTCAGCTGAGGTTGAGAAGACCTCAGCTGCATCAAAAATTCAAACCCTGTTCAGTGAGGAACAGATGCTGAGAATACTAATGTGTTAAAATCTCTTGGTGATTTATATGGTAGGGAGGAGGAGGAGGAGAGTGATAATGGAGAAGATGATGAAGGTTATGGAGCATATGTTTTTGAAGAAGTTGTCCAGAATTATGATTTGAATAAGATGACATGGTGGTGGACAATACTGAGGATAATGAGAATGAGAAGGTGGTTGAGGAAAATGTTGAAAATATGGAAGTGAATGAAGATGAAGAGGAGGTTTTTGATAAGGAAGATGTTAACATGGAGGATGTGAATGATGAGGATGAGCTTGATATCCTATATGGAGAATTTGATAATGTTGAATCTATGTTAGTGGTGAAAAAGGATAAGGAGGCTAAGAAAGAGAAAACAGTGGATGAGGAACTTAATGAACTTTTTGATGGGTTGATAACTTTCCCGAGGAACCAATTGTAATAAGGGAAGTAGGTCCATCCATACCTATAAGTGTTGATGAGTAAAAGAGAATGATGAAGGGAAAAGCTGTCACACCTCGAAAAACATAACTTAGTAGCGGAAGTCTTAATTAAGACGTTCGAGTGGTGACAGACGCCGATTAGCCATACAATATTTAAACACACACCATTAATTTACAAGTTGGACATTTATTATTGAAAACAAAAGTTTCAAGTCATCAGAGTACATATTATATTAAAACATTATGTCCAACTGTCGGGATCTAGAATCCCATATTTTCCCACGTTTTTCTTCACGAAGCGCCAAGTTTTTCTTTAACTGAAAAACACGTTTAAAATATACGTCAACACAAAGGTTGGTGAGTTCTCAATAATATAAAATATCCTTTTTCATTAAGTTTCACTTTCTCCATTTCGAAACTATTTTGTCCATAATCAAAATTTATGTTTTACCTTGACCTCGCGGGACCAAGGCCAACTTACACGAAAGTGGTTTAAAAATCATATAGTCACCTCAACGACAAACCAAATGGACTACTTTCTTATTACAACGATAGTTCTCGAAATAACATTTTATTCTTCAACATTTGTCATAGTTATAAACTAGCAAGAAATATAACAAATGTAATGCTACTAAACCTATAATCAAAGCGTAAAATAATTCAAAATATTTGCCCCCAACATTTAACCAGCGCGACTGGTCGGCAGGCAGGGCGTCACCCGATAGATCTATCAATATTTCTATGCCTTTTTACAGCTAATGATTATACGACTGCGATAACCACAATTTCCCGGAATATTTATTCTAGAGAATACTTATTCGCATCAGCCCGACCATGTTAACCCACGTTGGTCAAATCTAAAGCCCTTATGATGTGTTGTAAAACAAACTTAATTTCCTTATCGTTTTATCATGATTTAATTGCTTTTTAGTTTAATTATTAAGAGGTTTAGCTTGTTTTTGCTTAATTTTACAAAGATGGATGTTTACTTGTAGGTTATGAGTTTTAATGAATAAAAGTGGCAAGTTTGAAGACTCTAGGGGCTTATTTGAGCAACTTTGAAGACTACAACTCAAGGCCCGACCCAAGCCCACAAGTTAGAAGCCTTACATGCATAATATATTAATTAAACAAAAGAAAAAAGAACCCTAACAGCCCCTAAATCCCGAAATCAGCATCAACCAGCCATAAAACTTCCGTTTGGTAGCATCTAGGGTTTCAAAGAAAGTCGTTTTTGCATCTTGTGTGACCAAGTGAAGAAGAAGGAGGCTTAGGACAACTTGGTACAGCAGCTAGGGACCATATTCATCAAAAAACTCAGCCATATATCTTAAGTATTCATCCATAAACTTTATGTTCTTGTTCAAGATTCATAACTAGTTAATTTTGATCTTTAACTTGAATTGTTTTGCAAGTAACTTGAAGATTGACTTGTGCTTGATTGAGATTGATTCTTGAATGATTTTAATTATGTTTATGTTGAGTTATATGATGTTTACTTTGATGTATAGCTGCTGTCCAAATATCATGTTCGGCTAAACTTGTTAGTTCTACCTAGGTTAGATGAATATTGTTAGGTTTTAATGAGTAATATGGATTGTTGATTATCATGGCTTGAATTGTTAATGAAAAGTTTGGTTTAATATTGAATTAGGTTGTGTTTAGTGGCTGTGAATTTATTAATTACACTCATATACCTCTTGCTTTGATTAATTGAATACATTTTGATTGATTGTTGCTTGTTAGAACTCTTTACTTGGTGTTTAGGGTTTGTTTGCGGGGTGATCAACCGTAGGGTTTAAGTGAGTGTTTTAATTGAATATAATCAGCGGGTGAACACCTTCTTAGAGACCGAGAGGTGATAGGAAGTAAGGTCGTCTCTTAGCTTTTACTTGTTAGGATTAAGATCGCGGGAGAGCGGGTTTGGTTCTTGTCGGGTTTGGGTTTTGAGCGATTAGTTGATCTAGTTTAAGTTAAACTAAATTGTTCCACTATCCTTGGTTGCGTAGTATTCGTCTCCATTAGGGTAGTGTGTCAGTGAGACCGAGAGGAGATTCGACATTAGAGCACTTTAACAATTCGTTTCTCGGTTTGTTCTTAAAATCAACTAAGTGTAAGTTAGAGTTTGTTAGTGAGACTGAGAGGTGATCTACCTTTCTTGAGTGAACCTTAGTTGTGTCATCCTTAGGAATCGGTGTCGTGAGAATCCTCAATCCATTATCTTATTATACCTTCAATATGATTCTTACCTAGGTAGACGTTTTCTCCGATTGCAGTTAAGTTTCCAAGTTTTGTTAAGAGTTTAGTTAAGTTAAATTAAGTATTTTAAGTTAATTAAATTAAGTTAGGTTAAGTATTTAATAATATAAAAATCAATTTAAAATATATTATTCTTAGGTGAGTCTTATTTAGGGTTAAGTATTAGATACGTGTTCACGTGTCTTTGTGTTCGACACTCGGACTTCCTTAGTGCTATACTACTAGTGATCGGTACACTTGCCGGTTTTGTGTGGCTTCTTTAGGAATTTCGTTTAATAAATTTAAGGCTTAGTTGTGAGAGCATCGTTAGACACACATCACCTTACAATATAACAATTGTTAAGATAATAAAATGTGTTTTGTCAAAAACGTGTTTCCTCCCCGAAAGCATTTATAAATCCTTTAAAACAATTTAAAATGGCGGGGATTTCTGAGAAACTCACCTTTACTGTTACTGTCGGTGTTCGTTCACGTCTCGTGTCCTATTCATTTAGTACACACTTTTAATAATTTATTCCCACAATAATCTTAAGTTGTTCTTTCAACTTAAAGTGTTCACACCACTATTTCAGTCCTTCCAAAATTGTTTAACTTGTTTATTAGTTTTAGTGTTCAACGACCCACTGACGGCTTTGGTTTGGTTAGTCCATATTATATATTCACTCAAGTACATAACATATATATCACAAGCATATATATATACACACACACACACACACACATATTATATATGTCTCCTTCTATATTACTACCATATATATTTTCCTACCTTATCATAAATTATGCAATTAAACACTTAAGTACTTTCTTAAAATTGTTTATTAATTATTAAATTAATATTTAAATGTAACTATAGTAAAGTCTCTTTTTATTTTTTGAATTATTTATGTCTTCTAAAAATTTTACAATACTTATGTTAACTTGTCATATTTTACCGGTTTTGTCGGTTTAACGTTTAACGGTGAATTGTTTAATGTTTTTATGGAAAATTAATCTTTTTAAGTAAAAATATAGTTTTTATAGCTGAAGTAAATGTGTTTTATAATTTAGTTGGTAAAAAATATATTTGTTGTCGGTTAGGTTTAAATTTAGTAAAAATGGTTATTTTTAACGTTTTCACGTCGTCTTTCGCGACGTGACTCGCTTATTGTCAAGTTTTATCATCTTGACCACTTTACACACATTATATGGTGTAATATATATGAGTTTTTAAGTTTTAGGGGCTGTTTTATTTCAGCTCCAAAAATCTTTGTCGGTTAGCTTTAAAAAGCCAATTTTTTGACTAGTTAAGTAATCGACACTCATTTTAAAGCAAATAAAGCATGTATAACATATAAAACATCAAATCTAATTATTATAAACACGCAAAAACATAAAATTTCCAGAATTAATATTATGTCATAAAAATCATAGTTTATTAGCTAAAAACATGCATTTATTACATATCATAAGTTTATTATGTCACATATTATTAATCATACTTATGATATTAATTTCTAATGATTTATAACATTTAATAAAACTAACAAAATCATATTTTATTCTATTCCTTTTGTAGCCTATTTATTTTTTTTATTGAGCATATCAAAGTGTTACTTTTCCAAGATTTATCCTAGCTTTTTATGACAACTTTTTGTTTACTTTTACTTTCTTGTCTTTCAACTTATTAATATTATTTTATTAATCCATGTCAACTATTTTCAAGATGATATTAACAAGTTTACTAGTAACAATTTAGATTTAAACATAAAATCTTAAGTAGATTACATGCATGTATAGTTTATGTGTTTTCCTTTAATAAGAACATATATCTAAGTTAATATTATTAACAATCTTGTACTATTATCATATCATTCTCATTTTTTTCTCAAAATTCATATATGTATTATCAAATTTTAACATGCATTATTGTTTAAGCATAAATCATCAAAATACACATATGTATGTAACATTAACCATTTAAAATCACACATATTCATACTCTCTCTCTAACTCACAGCTCTCTCTCTCTCTATCTCTATCTCTTTGTATTTTCATCTTTTAATCTCATCTTTAATCCTTTAGATCTTAAAATCACCAAACCAAGCTTAACCAATATGAATATGGAAGTAATATGCATGTGTGCATGTATGTATATGTGGATTCGGGTTCCACATACACACACACATAACCCACGGGTCATACATGCATACATATACACTTTGTAATCTTCCATTTTCACATGAGTTCAAGGATTTGGTTATTTGTGTGAACCCTTTTAAGATGCAAGAACAAGTATTTTGCATCCAAAACTTAAATAATGGAACTAGGGTTTCGGATTTACCTTAGGGTTTTAGAGAGAGGTGTAAGAAAGTAAGATTGATGGTCTCTTAGTGTATGCTTAAGGCTTGAATCTTCCTAACTTTGCTTCTAACCCATCTTTATTGATTTGATGCTAGGGTTTTGATTGTTATTTGGATAATAATATGAAAATGAAAGAGAGATAAAGGGGTGGGGGTGGGGTTTCGGCCGCAAGAAGGAGGAAGGGAGGGAGAGAATGGGGTGGTGGTTTATGTTGGAAGGTGTGGTGGTTTATATTGAAAGTTCCAAGGGACATGTGTCTTGATGCATGCACATGAGGTTGCTTGGAATGACAAATGGTTTACAACACACTCAATCTAGGGTTAGGGTGATGAAGGTGGACGGCTGAGGGGGGGGGGAGTATAGTGTAAATATTTTATTTTTTGTTTAATTAATTAACAACATGTATTTTATTTACCCCTTTGATCTTATTTTATAAAATACAATTAGTTAGGATTAGTTTTATGTAAAACCAATCACATATCTGAATTACTTGTAAAATTAGCTTCGAAACCAAACAAATATGTAAATTTGGAGTTGGTTGGTTTCGGGTCCTTACGGTGAGCGGTATTGGCTTCTACTCGCTTATTTTCTAAATTTCGCGAATCGAACATTCTAAAATTATACTTATGACCTAATATTAATATATTTACTGAATTTATAATATTTTAGGTCATTCCTAATGTTTAGAAATTTATTTGGACTTTTAACCTTACCCGGGTCGCTGTCAGTGTCAGTTTTGAGCAGTATTCGATACGCGCCAAAACTTAACTTTTTGAACACAATAAAATATAATATTCATATTCTTAGTGTCTTTAGACTAACATATTATTATTTTATTTTTCATAATACGAGATTACACAATAAACACGGATTACGTTAGCATAGGATTAGTCTTAAAAACCTCGGTTGTCACAAAAGTTGTTGCAGAGAATGAAGAATAGCTGCATCCACTAAAAATAAAAAAGGTCCAATCAAGTGATGAAGTTTTATTTGTTGATGAATCCACTGAAAAGGCCATAAAAAGACATGATCAAATTCTTGGTGAATGGATACAAAGAGAGATGATTACAAGGTTTTTATCCGACAAAGAACATGAAGAACAGAGAATTTTGTTGGAAGAAATTGAATTAAAGAAGAACCTGGATGAAGAAAAGGGGGGAGATTAAACAAGAGGTGATAGATGGGTTGCTGAGGTTGCAGCAGACTGAAGAAGCTAACAACTCACTAGCCGTTGTTATATATCAATTCCAGCAACCCAAAACTCCTTAAACAAAATCAAAATCGCCTGAGCCTGAACAAACTGTTCCTACTGACACTCCTGAAACTGAAAAAGAAAATCCTGATAGGCAGTTGGTCTCTGATATTCATGATGCAAAAACTATTTAAGAGGAGATAGTGAAAAGGGCCTATGATGAATCAAAGTCTAATTGATGAAGTGAGTAAAGATAAGAAGAGCTGGCCATCTTATATAATTAAATATGCCAGGAAGAGGAAGAGATATGGTGATAAATTTCAGAAGAAGCAATGCCTAAAAAGAAAAAGAATCCCATCCGGGCTATGCCTCTACAAGCTATAAAGCCAACTAATCTTGAAACTAAACCAAAAGTTGATGAGCCCAATATTGATGCACTAGTTGATATATCTGATATAGAAGATGAAGGGGCTGATTCTCCTCATGTGAACATGATTGAGGTTCACAGAGAGAACATACAAAACATGCTTAATGATGCCAAGGAGGAAAATCCTAAATCATAAGCCTAATGCATCATGGTTATGAATTTGATACCTTGGCTGTGATGACAGATGATGAATTGGATGAGTTGCTTGAAGAGAAGGTGAGGGAGTTGAGGAAAATCCGGGAGAAGAAGAATAAAGACACTCAAAGGTTCCTGGCATATCTGAGAGTTCATGGTTTCTCAGAAAAACAATTAAGTGATATTGTAGGTTCCCGGACGGATCTTACACGGGATATCGCTATCTACGTAGGTGCGGAATCCCTGCGTAGGTAGTTACGAGCGTAGAATACGTAAAACAATCACACGCGATACAAACGAACACGTTATGTTATATAACTTGAAACACGTCTATTACAGACTCTATCTCTCGTCTATCGACTTGCTGAATTACACGTGATTAACCAAAACTCTAACTCTTAAGCCGTAAACCCGTAGGCTATATAAATACACGACAACTTCGCCTCAGGCGAAGTTGTCAGTAACTTCGCTCGTTGAACAAGTTCGCCTAGGCGAACTTGTCGACAACTTCGCTTGTTCAACAAGTTCGCCTAAGCGAACTTGTTGATAACTTCGCTTACATACATAAACATAAACTTAAACATAATTACATTACAGACTCGATTACAAACGCTAGACTATGAACTACTGACATTTATGTACCAACAGACTCCCCCTTGGCAGTAGCTTCATATCTTGATCTTCAAAGCTTGTGTCTTGTAATCTCTCGTCTTCTCTCTTCATCTCTTCAAGCATGCACTCCCTGTCTAACACATACAGAAACCAACTTCTGGTACTTCTTAGCTTCCTCTTTCCAAGCAGGAATGTAGAAAATCTTCTTAGCATGTAGTACCTGCAAGTCAGCTTGAGACAGATTGACTAAGTGCATAGGATCATACACTCTCATGATCTCTTGCTCATCTTCATCCTCCATGACCGCTTCAGCAGTTTCACAATCCACGTACCACCACTTCAAGTCTTTCAAGACGTTCTTGGGCATCACCTTCATCGGCACTTCTTTTAAATGACGGACTGGTTTATACTTCATAACCATCCATGGTTTGCCGTCTGCCCTCATCCCTCTATCTTTGTCTTCTACTAACTTCACTTTCTGAGGCTTCAGAAGTTCAAACTTTTTATCTTTAATGGCCTCCTTCCAAACAATTTTCCCAATTACTCTCGCCATGTTATCATCGCTTCTGTTTATCAGCCCCAGTCATGCTAAGTCTTTCACCTCACACTCCGGTAAGGTATTCAGGGATCTTAACATCTTCTTGAAGTACTGAATGCCGTCGTAACGTTTGATCACAAATAGTTTCAACTCTTCATCGTACAACCAGCATATGATTCCCTTCTTTGATTCTGCATACCCCTTTATATTATACGACTTTTTGAACATCGTCGGTACTGCTGGCTTCTTCGTCTTTACAAACCACTGAGCGCAGCCTTCCTTCCAGTTTGGCTGATCTTCCCACTCAGTGTTGTCAACCGCAGCATCTTCACATATAGTCGACTGTTCAACCACAGGGATCTCATGCTCTACATTTTCTTCAACAATCTCTCCTTCTTCTATCACATTCTCAATCACAATTTCTGCACCAATCTTTTCGATCTCATCGATTGGCAGAACATCATCTTCATTTATCAACTCATCATCCTCTAACATATCGTCTATCTCTTTCAGCGCATCAATCATATCATCAACATCTTCAACCACATCCACATCATCACCAACAGCAACCACATCATCACCAGCTGCAGACTCCCCCTCAGCTGTGGAAGCCCCAAGAGCTATAGTAGTTCTTGGCAACTCACCACCTGCATCTTTCGATGCATTGGGATCATCGTCTCGGTCTTCTCTTCTTTTGGTCCTCAGCTCATCTCCTCTACAGCTCATCTCCCCCTGAGATGCCAAGAACACCTTCAAGGCATCTATAACTTTCCCGTGCTCAGCCAGGAGGGATGCCTGCAGTTGATTTGCTTCCACTAGGCGTTGAATAGTCTTGATCATTTCTTATAATTTTGAACAATTTGAATTAGCTCTTTAAAACTTCCCTTTAAGAAATAAACGACATGATCAATTCTAAGTAACCAGTTAAAAAGTCATAAAACGTAAAAAATTTAAAGTATAAGGGATCAAATTTCAGTCTCGATAGGGACTGCTACGTTTTAGAAAAGATCCGAACAGGAATCATACTAACTACGTGACTGTCACATAGATCCGTGTTTAGCTGTATTATGACATATAGAGACAGGTTGTAAGCAGGTATAACTTAAAGTGGTTTTCATCGTTTCTGTGATACGAGTTAGGTTCGATTAAGCCTCAAAATTTAAGTGGGCAACAACTCAGAAATATTGATGCCTCCTATCTATCCTCAAAGCGTATTTGGCTTTCCCCAAGTCACCCCGAATTGACTTCGACCCATAGTGTCTGATTAACTTGTAAGTATTCTTTGTCTGCTTCCCGTACTCTTTCTTACTCCATGATTGAGAAGTCTCGAACTCTCGAAGGTTACAATAACTCATAAGTACTAATTTTTTTATTTATTATTTTTTTTTAAACGAACTTATAGACTTCAGAGTAATAAACAACTGCAAGTCCCGAATCTGGATCACTGCAGTGTCTTGAAACGCTTTCTTCACGGGAATCAGAACACACATGGGCTCGTGTATGACTGGGTAATCGCTTTTCTGCCTATCATTCGAAAAGTTATATATGAAGACACGCAAAACTCTTAAGGAGTTTCCACGTAAAATCAAGTAAAATTAGTTTGTATCACGTCTACTTTTACGTACCATAAAAAGTTACCATGACATACAATGATTGTCCTAAAGCCTTTTAAGCCTAATAACTTCACTAGTTAAGCACACAAAGTTAGTATATCTATCATTTTCCAAGGTTGGATCAATTTTCCGTTTAACATAGCTAACGAACTTCTTACGAAGTAACAGACTTGAAAAGTAATTTCATTTCCCTAAAAAATTTTGACTTCAATCGCCCCGATCACGTCAAAGTCTTCAGGTAAACGGCAATCCTGAAGATCCAATGGATCAACTGGACCGACCACATACAAGTATGTGTCCTTCTAACTAAGTATGACCGACTAATTTTCAGCGACAGAAAGAAAACACATCATAACCGCCCCGGTCACTTTCAGTCATCTGGTTAATGGCGACCCTCATTCTCTACAAGTAGAAACGAGGACCAAAACATATCCGAGGATATGTCCATCAAACTGAGGTAACCGACTAATTTTAAGCAATAGTGACGTTTTTTTTTTTTTTTTTTTTTTTTTTTTTAATAAACACAAAAAAACATGGTTACTCGGGATTGATCATCCCGTTCAGCTCAATTAGGTTTATGATGATTCGCCTCATTCTTCGTGAAGTGAACAGTATACTCCTTATCACAAATCTGCGACACACTCAGCAGATTGTGCTTCAGTTCTTCAACAAAGTTCACATTTTCTAACGTCATCTTCCCGTTAGTTACCGTACCCCTTCCTGTTATTTTGCCTCCACTCTCACCGGGAAAACTGACTCTTGCTCCTTGAACAGGTTTTAAATCTTGTAACAAATCCTTGTTACCAGTCATGTGCCGGGAACAGCCGCTGTCCACAACCCAAAGATTATTGGACGCCCTGTTCAACTGTTCCTGCACAAACAAAAGAGATTATTAAAATTTGGGGACCCAAGACCTCTTGGTCTTGGGTCGATTAACCTTCTTAACAGAACTCACACACCTTGGCTGACCAAAATTAGCATTAGAAAAATTTCCACGAGTCCTAACAGGATACCTCCTTGGAGACTGATAGTGAGGCCAACCAAACCGACGAACATTAAGAGAATCAAAAGAATTATAGCATTTGGTTTGGTTATTAGTAGTGTAAAAACGAGATGTGTTTCTTTGAAAACCTGTATTATCTCTCAAATTTGAATGATTTTCATTTTTAACATTTAAACGATTACCAAAAACCTTAGTTTCAGTTTTCGAGGGCCTCACCTCTCTGAAACGCTGCTTCAGAGGGCAATCAGCAACAAGGTGCCCTGTTTGATTATATCTAAAACAACACCTATGTTCAGCTTTCTTTTCACCAGATGTTTTAGATGTGGAGGCAGTATTACCAACCGTACATCTCACATAAGGTGGGACATATGGGTTGAGTGGAGTACTCCTTTTAGTTGATTTAACTTTTTCTCCACTAGTGGGTAATACTTTCTTCTCTTTTGTCTTACCCGACTCGGATGACTTATCCGAATCAGATGAGACTGGACTTGAAATAGAAATTTTAACTTTTGAGACAGGCGAACTTGTTTCGCCTTTACTAACTTCCGGTACTTTACCAGTTTCCTTAGCAGGACCTGTCTGATCAGCTACAAAATTAACAGATTCATGAACACTAGGATTGAAAGTATAATTATGGTTATAAGGTGGTGGAACCTCATGGTAAACAATTCCTCCCATCTTAGGTGAGGAACCTTGATCACTAACGAGGTGATCAAGAATAGCAGAGGAATTCCGGAATTGCTCCAGTTTCCTATTTAGTTCCACCACTTTTACCTGGTGATCAGCAATCTGTTTTTCTTTCTCAGCGATTAACTTGGTTTTCTCTTCTAAAACCTCGTAGCTTAGATCGATCACATCAATTTTCTCAGCTAATTTTGTTTTTAAACTTTTAACGTCTTTTTCACAAGCTTTAATTTTTATTTTATAATTATTTTCTCTTGTCTTTGTGAAGTGATGATCTTCTTTCAAGGTTTTAAATTCGGCATCCAACTTAACATACTGATCAGTAATTGTAGCAAGCTGTTCAGACAAGTTCTCACATTTAGTACAGATAGGTTTAGTACATACCTCGGAGTTCTGGTCATTAGCCATGAAAGCTTTTTCATTTTCAGCAGCTTTCATACATTCTTCAGCTGCAACCTTCGCCATGTGTGCCTGCTCAAAGTGTTCTCCAGAGAACATGTTCCAGTTGTATTCACCAGCATCAGACATCATGGCATTATTCCCATTGTTATTTCCACTTTGCTGTGTAGTCCTCCCCTGACTACGTTCTACACGTGCATTAGTGCACTCCTTTGCAAAGTGTCCATTTTGTTGACAATTGTAACACCTCACCCTTGACTTATCAAATCCTGGCTTTCCACCTACGAACTTTCTGCCAGTCTTCTTCATGAAACGCTTCACTCTTCTGACTATCATCGCCATCTGCCACTGCAGATCCATCTCCTCCAGATCATCAGGATCGATCTGGTCATAGTCTTCTTCCAAAGCAGCAGGGTCCACAATCTTCCCTTGTATGTAGTTCTCGTAAGAAGCAATAAAAGATGCATAGAGTGCAAACTGCTCTTCAGCAGATTTGACACTCATTGGCATCTTAGAGTAGTTATTGCTTGAAGCACTGGGAGAGAAACTACTCTTGGATGCTTGAGGTTTCGAAGCACTTGATCCTCCAGCAACAAAGCAAACATCACCGTTCATGTTTACTGACACATTTCCTTCATGAGAAGAGTTAGAACCTGACTCTCCTTTGGAGTAGTAAGCAGCAGATTCAGACTTCGAACTTGAGCCTGAGTTAACTTTGGCACCATACATACCAGGGTCTTGAACCTGATCCGTTGGTGTCTCTTTACGAACCATATTAAGCTCAAAGGTTCTGAGCTTGTTTACTGCTGTCTCCAAGTCATAATTAGGAAAATCTTTGTCTTCCCTCATTAGAACAGTGTACATTTCCCACTTCGGTGGGAGAGCATCGAGAAGCTTCTCAACTATTTCCTCCTCTCTGTAAGCAATAGAATAGTTGTTCAGCTCTGTCATTAGATGATAATATCGGGTGATAATATCATCGAGCGATTCGTTCTTCAAATACTTGTAAACAGAGAACTGGGTCTTTAACAGCTTAATCTTCGAGGCACGAATACCCACGTTCCCTTCGAATCTATTCTCAAGAGCATCCCAAAGCTCTCGTGCAGAAGTGTACTTCCTGAATGTATGGAGAATCTCTTGAGGAAGAGCCATAGTAATTGCAGCATGGGCCTTGCTCTCGGCCTCATACATCTTCTTCTCTTCTTCCTCCATCTTGCTGTACTTCTTTATCACATCCCGACCTTCGTATTCCATTGTCGGTGGAATATATCCATCCTGGATGCACACCCACATCTTTGCATCCTGGTATTTAATATACTGAATGAACCTATCTTTCCACGCTACAAAGTCGGTTCCTTTCATCAACCTTAGGGCCTTAGTAGCCGACCCCGCTTCAACTTCCATTTTGACTAACTCTGAGATGTTAATCGGCGACATCTTCTCGAAAACAAGAAAAACCTGAAAAAAACAAAAATTCTTCCAAACAGTACTATAGGCGAAGTTAAGGATAACTTCGCTTAAGTGTTAACTTCGCTGGAAAATCCTTAAATTCGCGTGACTTGGCGAAGTTGAGAATAACTTCGCTTAAGATAAGCGAACTTAGGAGGTAAGCGAAGTTGAGGATTAACTTCGCTTAGGCGAACTTATGAGGTAGGCGAAGTTGTGGTTAACTTCGCTCAACCTTATATCTTCGCCGAAACCCTACTTCCTGCGTCGGCAACTTCGCCTGAAGAACAACAACTTCGCCCGAAGAACACTGAAAATATTCAGATCTGTTTTCGACGATTTAGCAGTTTCCGGTCGGTGTGACGGCTTGAATATGACTGTATAAGGTGAGTATAACACAATATCAACGAAAACGCGTCCCGCGAATAGGTCAAACGAGACGTTTTCTACACCCGCGTGAAATCCCGAACCACACAATCGAGCCAAAGCTCTGATACCAATTGTAGGTTCCCGGACGGATCTTACACGGGATATCGCTATCTACGTAGGTGCGGAATCCCTGCGTAGGTAGTTACGAGCGTAGAATACGTAAAACAATCACACGCAATACAAACGAACACGTTATGTTATATAACTTGAAACACGTCTATTACAGACTCTATCTCTCGTCTATCGACTTACTGAATTACACGTGATTAACCAAAACTCTAACTCTTAAGCCGTAAACCCGTAGGCTATATAAATACACGACAACTTCGCCTCAGGCGAAGTTGTCAGTAACTTCGCTCGTTGAACAAGTTCGCCTAGGCGAACTTGTTGACAACTTCGCTTGTTCAACAAGTTCGCCTAAGCGAACTTGTTGATAACTTCGCTTACATACATAAACATAAACTTAAACATAATTACATTACAGACTCGATTACAAACGCTAGACTATGAACTACTGACATTTATGTACCAACAGATATGAAGTTTGAGGAACTAGAGAGTGTCTGCAAGTCAACAAAATAAAGAAGCAGGTAATGTGTTGTAAAACACACTTGTTTTCCACACCTTTTTATTGCTTAATTATCTAATAAATAATGGTTTTGACTTGTTTTTACATGATCTTACAAAGTTTATTATCTTTCGTATGTTACGGGTTTTAAAAGAGAAAGGACCGAGTTTTTGCAAGACTTAAAGGGCCTTTTTGATCAAATCTTGAAGAACCAGTGCCCACTAGTGGAATCCTTACATGTTATTATATATTATAACATAAAGAATAAAAAACCCTAAGCTCTAACCCCATTCTGTACGGCAGATCATGACAAATCACAAGAAAAAAATAAAATCCTAAGCTCCACCTAAATATCTTCTTCCGATCGGCAGAATTGGAGAACAAAAAATAATAACCTTAAACCGTATATAATATTTCACACGGAAAATTAAAAAAGAAAAAAACATAATAACCCTAAGCCTTGGAACAAATTCCGATCGGCCAGAAGTAGTGTCACAAAGAATAAAAACCATTTTTTTGGTTTCGGTCTAAGTTGGTGGCTAGAGAAGTAAAACAAAAGAAGAAAATATATTAAATCAAATCCCTTGGAGTTGATTTCCGATCGCGGGCAGCAAGGAAAAATGAAATATATATATATATATATATATATATATATATATATATATATATATATATATATATGAGCCTTAAGCATTGTACAAGGATGTGCTATATATATGTATATATATAACTCTACCATTGAGAATTTCGATTGGGATTTTGGGCAGCAAGAAAAGAAGAAAGGCAGCCAAATTACAAGTGTTTAACAAGTGTGTTTACACATCAAAGGCCATCCACAAACATCATCTTTCACCTACGTATATTTTGGTTTGGTTTATGTTTCATTATTGCCTTGTTTTTTTTATCATAATGTTGGTTTAATTTGCAATTTAGATAAGGATTAAGTTTCTTTGATTATTACTTGATTGTGGATTGAATTTTCTTATGATTTGGATGAGTATTATGATGATTATAATAATGTTTTGCTATTGTCCAAAAATTATGATTGACTAAACTTCTTTGTTCTACCTAGGTTAGATGATTATTGTTTGGTTTTGATGAGTTAAATGGATTGTTTGATTAATATTACTTGAATTGCTATTGAAAGTTTGGTTTAATGATGAATTAGGTTGTATTTAGTGGCTGCCATAATCTAGATATTATCTCATAATCTCGTGCTTCGATTAATTGAATTGGTTTTGATTGATAGTTGCATGTTCAAGTCTTTACTTTGTGTTTAGAGTTTGTTTGCGATAGGTACAACTGTAGGGTTTTGTTGAGATCATTCATTGATATAATTCAGCGGGTGAGCACCTTCTTAGACACTCAGAGGTGATAGGAAGTAAAGTCGCCTCATAGATTTTGCTTGTTAGGATAAGGATTGCGCGAGAGCGGGTTCGGTTCTTGTCGGGTTTGGGTTCGTAAGCGATTAGTTGGCCTAGTTTGTGTTAAACCAAATTGTTCCTCTATCCTTGGTTGGGCAGTATTCGTTTCCATTAGGGTCGTGTCGGTAAGTCCGAGAAGAGAGTCGACATTAGAACACCTTAGCATTCGTTTCCCGGTTTGTTCTTAAAATCAATTAAGTGTAAGTTAGTGTTTGTTAGTGAGACCGGGAGGTGATCTAGCTTTCTTGAGCGAACATTAGTTGTGTCATCTTTCGATACCGGTGTCGTGAGATCATTCAATCCATTAGATTGTTAGATCGTCAATTTGATTCTTGCCTAGGTAGACGTTTTCTCCATTGTCAGTTAAGTCTCTAAACTAGGCGAGTTTTGTCTGTCAGTTTCGTCAGTCTAGTTAATTAATTTAGTTAAAGTAAAATAGGTCAAGTAGTTTAATTTATAAAAAACCAATTAAAAATTTTATTCTTATGAAAGTCTTATCTAGGGTTTAGTGATCATAGGCGTTTTCACGTGTCCTTGTGTTGGATACTCGGACATTTTAGGTCTATACTACTTGTGATCGGTACACTTTCCGGTTGTGTGGGCTGTAATTAGGAATTCCATTTTAAATTTATAGCTTAGTTGTGAGTCCTGTAAAAAGAAGTACTCATTAGACACACATCAGCAGAGAAGAAGAGTGGGAAAGACTAAATAAAAAAGCTGCTGATCAAAAGGATAAACTTGAAAATCTTTACAGCAAATATGGTGGAAAATGTAAATTTCTAATAGATCATGGTGTTGCTATTGAGCACGTCAAAGATATGAGCAATAAAGCTGTGGAAGAAAGATTCAAGAAAACATCTAAGAAAATCCATTCTGAATCTAGTACAACAAAGGAAAATCCAGGTTGATGACCTTAGATCAAAAGGAGTAGAAGGCATGGGAGGATGAGAAAGTAGAGCTATTGGACGGATTGATGACAGCAAGGGGAGAGGGGGAGAAAACAAAAAATATGAGCATCAATGAAAAATTATCCCTCTATGATTCTGAGATGGGGAAATTAAATGAGGAGAAGAAAGGCAAACCGAAGCCCTCTCAGACATCTCTAGTTCAAGTGAAGGAGGAACCAATTGAAAAGGTAAACTTGATGCCTTGGGAAGACGAAAACAGAATCAAAACCTTGAAGGGTTTAATGATGAGCAAGGGCATGGCTGAAAGTGTGTTTGATAATCTTGTAAAGGGACAATTTAAAGAACTATTTTATACTGAGAAGGAGAACTGGGAGAGGTTGGAGGAAGAGCAGAGAAGGTTGATGTCATTCCAGTGTGGACCAAGGGGGGAGCCTATCCAAACCCAAAGATCAACCCCATCTGAGCCCTTTGATAAAGAAACCATGGAAATGATTACTACTCTTGTAAAGGAAGGGGGATTATCTTAAGCTGGTAATGATGACTAAAGATTAAATTGTGAATACGTACGAACAAACTGGACATGTGAGAAGACTAGTACCCAAAAGGAAAATACTCCAAGGGTCTCCACAGTAAGTGTCTCAATACCAACACAAAGATCTACACTCCTACGACAACAAAGGCCACCAAATGATGTGGACCTACCTAAAAAGCTGTACTTTGATGCCAGAACAAAATCACTAAAACTAATCATGAGTAGTGGTGATTTAAAGCATATTGTTTTCAAAGATGACTTTCAGGATTTCAAGAAAGAATAGTTGGAGGAAAAGGCAAAAATGAACCTATATGACTATGAAAACACACACAGGTTTGTCGGGCAAAAAAGGAATGAACTTTCCAAATATTCGAAAGATTAGTCAAGGAAGGGATTTCCATTGTTGAACAAAAAGAGGAAGCTGGAACTGTAAAAAGTTTGAAATAACCAAGAGGTAGAGGAAGATGATGGATATAGTGATGACTGAAGCCTCATATAAACAGAAGACCAGATATTCCAATCCTCTTGCCAATATGTGATGGTGCATAAGCATGAGGCAGCAGATGACCAGGCCAAACTATGAGGTCCAGAAGAATGGAAGGATTTCTAAGATTTTCTTTGAACCAAAAGACCAATCTTTTATATTAAGAAATTCTGATGGACTAGCCCTGGGAATCATTGAACATGATACAAATTTGGAGTTTCTTCACATGGAGGATTTAGAGGAGATAATCAAATGGAATATGCCTTCTCGACATCCACACCATAGGGAGATCTCTTTATTCAAAGAGAAAACTACTGGAGTGGTATTTGGCGGAAAGAGAGATGCTGGAAGCTCTAGAAGATGAAAATTTATTTATCTTTCTACTAAATTTGTGTTGTAATGTCCTTGTGACAGAATTCTCATATGTAAATTTTTCATTAAGTAATGTAATTTTTGCTTTTTGAAAATTTGATGTGTATTTTGAAAAGTGTATGTAACCAATAGGTTTTTTGGTGCAGCTGAGTGTGTTCCAATCTAGGGAGAGATTGTTAGGATGAGAAAATGACTAAGGAAGATTGGAATCTTCTCAACCTCCTTGGAAAATGGCTAAGTATTGAAACCGAGCAAACTTAGGCCTCCAAGCAAGCTTAAACTTAGTCAAGCAAAGTATTTTGCTCTTTGAGCAAAGTTATACAGGAATTCTTCTTAATTGTATGTTCGAGCAAACTACACTTCATCAAGCAAGGTTGTTCTTCTAGTCAAGCAAGGTTTGTTTCAGAGCAAACTCTTGACTAAACCAAGTATTTTGGTGGATCGAGCAAGGTTTGTTAGTAAACAGTGGTCCCATCAAGCTTAAAGAAATTTAATAAAGAGATTGCTCTAAGGACTTTCAACGAGCAAGGTTCAACCTCGATCAAGCTACAGTATCACCATCACACTTGGATTTGTTCAATAAGTTAAGTAACAAAAGGTTGAAGGGATCTATGAAGAACAAGTTTGCTCATAGGGTATATATCAAGCAAAGTATGATATTATCAGGAAAATTGAAGTCTGCTTGATGAATATTTTCTAAGAAAAATATTATAGGTAAAACTTACTCGGAGAACTGTTCCCCAACACACTTAATGGTTACCAGGTCTGCTCGTCAAAGACAAAAGCTGCAAAGCTTACTCGAAGACCTATTTACACTTAGTAACATTTGTAATACGTTTGATATGTTAAGAATCAATTATCAGTGTTTCTTGAAGGTGTCAAGGCGGGCCTATTTAAGGAAACTTTAGGTCATGCCTATGACACAACGGAAAATGAGCGAATATTGTGATTTTGACGGCTGTCTTTATCTTGTACGGAAAAGCTGCTAAAAATACAAACATTCCACCTAGAAACCCTAAATGGTTTTCTTTGTATCCTTCATAATATAAATGGAAATATTTTCAGTTTATTTGTGTGTTTGTTTACTTTCTGGTCCTAGTCAGTAATCATTTGAGTACCATTGATTCAGCCTTTGATATTTATCGTTCTTTCACAAAAGTAGCATTTCGTAACCATATTGTCGACGTGTTTGTGTGGGTTACGAGTGTGATTGAGTGAGATAATCAAGACTAACAACATTCCACTTAATGTGATCAAACCAGAATTGATCGAGAGTGTCTTTAACAATGAAATTTCAAAGATACAAGATCTTGAACATGCATTTGCTAAATCTAAATTATCAAACCCAACAGATCCATTGGTTAAAGCAAAACATTTGTTAAAATATGTTAAGAAAGTTTAATTTGTTAATTCAACTGGAACTGACACGTTACAGAGTTTTTCTTATTGTCCAAACCTTGATTTTTATAAGAAAAAAAAATCTGTTACGTTTGATGACTTGAACAAAGTGCATGTTCCGGGAGTTTCTCATCAACCTTCGGTTACACCAATTTCTGTCAAACCATAGCATACGCTTGTTGACATGAGAACATGCTTTTTATGCGGTGACCGTGGTCACATTGTAAGAAACTGTGGAATGAAAAAATTACAAAATCTTCATCCGTTTATCAAGGAACAAGCCAAACCAGTTCCTTTGGTTAAAGAAATTCTGAAAAGACCCATGTCTTGTGATGATGAGACTCACATGATGTTTTCAAATGTGAATCCACGCAAAGTGATTCGTATTGATGAAAGCAAAGTTAATTTAAAAACCAAATTTGTTCCTACGGAACGGATTTGTAAAAATGTGAACACAAATGTAGTTCAAGCTGCATATTTGAGATGAAAGTAAAAATGGCGGTATCTTATTCACAATCAGCTAAACCGTATTTGGATTCAATAAAAATTAACTCTTCAAGTGAAATTAAAGAGGTGCGCAAGACTGAGGCATGGACTGCCCTTTTGAACTAATCATTTTACCTGTATGTGCAGTGTTCATCCTAGACTATATCTGGTGAAAACCAGATTATGGATAGTGGATGCTCTCGTCATATTACCGGCAACATCAATCTACTAACCAATGTCAAGAATATTCAAGGGGGTTATGCAGCTTTCGCGGGTAATTATGGGGGAATGATTACAAAAGGAGATGTATCAAATGGTCATATTACATTTGAAAAGTTAATTATTGTGATAAATTGGATCACAATTTGTTGAGCGTGTCTCAAATTTGTGATAAAAAGTATACCACTGTATTTACTAACAAAGAGTGCATAATACTTAAACCAGGATATGTCATTCCAGAAGATATGGTTGTTATGCGGTCTCCTCGGTAATGATATTTATGTACTGAATATGAGCACTAAGGTATTAAATTCTGTTGAAACATTTTTTTGTCTCAAAAGCAACTAAGAAAGACTCAATTCTGTGGCATAGACGTATGGGTCGCATTCATGTTAGAAAGATTAATTATCTGATGCCATATGATTTGGCGGATGAAGTTTCCCTGAAACACTTCAAGCTGACTGATCACTGTTGCATGTAAAAAGGGCAAACAGAAAAAGAAATCACACCCGTCTAAGTTAATTAATTCCATTGATACTCCTTTAGAACGACTTCATATGGACTTGTTTGGTCTTGTGAAGCGTGCGATTATTACTGGAGATTGGTATTGTCTAGTTGTCACTGATGACTATTCAAGATACTCATGGGTGTTATTTATGAGTTCTAAAGATCAGACACCTGTTCTTGTGCAAAATCTAATCACAAAGATTGAATCACTGTACAAACACAAGGTGAGACGTATTCATTGTGATAATGGTACGGAGTTCAAAAATACTACATTGGATTTCTTTTGTGTCCAAAAAGGAATTCATCGAGAATATAGTGTTGTATATGTACCATAACAGAATGGTGTTGCTGAACGGTAGAACCAACACAAATTGAAGCTGCAAGGACAATGTTGGCAGATTTAAAGCTTCCTGTCCAATTCTGGAATAAGGCGGTGAAAACTGCTTGCTACATGCTTAATCGTGTTCTGATTGTGAAGAAGTTGAAAAAGAGAAGTTATGAGATTCTAAACAATTGAGAACCTAATTAAAAGTTTTTGGAACCGTTCGGGAGTCCTTGCACTATGTTTAAAAGAGATGCGGGGGAATTCGAAGAAAAGGCTATTGAAGGATATTTCTTGGGCTATGCATCGCCTAAGAAACGGGACTTCAACTTTACTTCGGGTTGTGTTGAAGAGTGGTACCATGTTTATTGTCAAGGATACACAACTACACCTGCTGGCAAAGGTCCTGATTGGATGTTTGACTATGGGAGTTTATTTAATTCTTTCACTCACATAGTTGATCAACCTGATGAAGACTTTGTGCATGTTTATTTAGAAGATCAATTTTTTTCCACACCAAGGTCTTTAGTTTCTAATTATGATAACTTTACACAACTTGATATTCCTGATACGTCTGATGTTATTTCTGTTTCATTGGATGATAGCCATTTTGTTGATTCCTCTTCAGCTCAATTTTCTCAAACTTATGATCCTGAACTGTCTCACGATGCTGAAAAGAATCTTAGTAATTTAAATGATAATTTTGTAGTGCCTAAGAATCCAACACTTAGGATTCACACGTATCATCCTCAGGACAACATTATTGGTGATCTGAATGTTGGTGTGCAAACACACCATCAGATTAGATTGCTGATACAAGTGATGATATTGTATTGTGTGCATATGCTGATATGTATTCTTTAGGAATCATGAATCTCGTTAAATACACCTGCTTTCTTTCTCAAATGGAACCGACAAGTGTTCGTACGGCGCTTGAAGACTCTTCGTGGGTAGAGGCAATGCAAGAGGAAGTGCAACAGTGTAATCGACTAGGTGTTTGGTACCTCATTGACAAGCCTGATAGAGTTAAGAAACCAATTACGACCAAATGGGTATTTTAATGTAAAAAATATGATCGTGGGCTCATCTTCTTTGAGAAGAAAGAAGATCTAGTTTACAAGCAAAATGAAGTAAATGAAAATAAAGAGAGACTATTTGAAAAGAGACAACAAACCATCTTTCAGGTCTCAAAGTTCTGAATAGTCATGTGACTCTGCAGATTCATTACCAACTAATCATAAAAGACAAATCAAGAGGAAGATTTTCAAAAGGAAACAAGGGAAAGAACTGAATGGTTATGAAAAATTCATGTTGAAACATGGTTATGAACCAAGAGGGTTCCTTTGGAAACCCAAAGATGAGTCTCCAAGACTAATTCTAAGAAAAAATAGTCATTGAAGAGCATAAAAATGTCATTCCATATTGTGGAAAGCTGTTTGAACCTAATTATGAGACTGATGACTCATGTGAATTGGTTTACGAAGATCCCAAACCAGCTCCAACTGAAACTGATGTTGTTGTTTCTGATGATTTACAAGCTAGCTTGGCTTGTGATTCATCCCAAAACTAATCTATAATTGTTTTAAACTGTCCAGGAACATTCCACAGCAATAAATGATATATGGTATATGGACAATGGATGTTTCAGGAACATGACCTGTGACAAGAATGCATTTGTTAACTACGAAGATAAGCTTGAAGGTCCAGTTTCTTTTGGAAGTGATGAAAATGGAGGGAAATTATGGGCAAGGCTAAACTCACAAATGGAAAAGTTTCATTTGACAATGAATTTTTTTTGGAAGGACTACAATATAACCTCTTGAGCATGTCTCAAATGTGTGATAAAGGTCATAAAGTTGGTTTTGATGAGTCACATTATTTTATTTTAAACCAGAGTTTGTAATTCCACCTGAAATGATTATGATGATGGCACCAAGAAATGACAATTTGTATGAATTAAAGATAAAAGATGCTATTTCTAGGAGTGGAACCTGCTTTGTTTCTAAAGCATCTGAAAATGAATCCAAGCAATGGCACATAAAATTATGTCATGTGAATTAAAGAACATGAACAAACTTGTGAAATGTGAGCATGTTATTGGTTTACCAACAAGGGAGTTCAAGCTTGAAGATAACTGTGCTTCATGCCAAAAAGAAAAACATCACAAATCATCTCAAAAAACAAAACTGCTAAACTCCATTGATCAAGTGCTTGAAATGCTTCACATGGATCTATTTGGTCACGCAAGTGTTCCCAGCATTGGCAAAAAGAAGTATTGTTTGGTGATTATTGATGATTACTCAAGATTTATTTGGTTGTATTTCTCAGGTTCAAAGGATGAGGCTGCATAATTGATTAAAAGCTGTGTGATTAGAATTGAGAATCAATTGGATGCAAGGGTGAAGGTGATGAGAAGTTACAATGGGCATGAGTTCAAAAATGGGGTTATGACTAAATTTTGTCTTGCAAAAGGAATATTTCATCAATTTAGTGCCCCAAGAACTCCTGAACAGAATGGTGATGCAGAAAGAAGGAATAGAAACTAATAGAGGCTACAAGGACCATGTTGGCAGATGCTTATCTACCTATATCATTTTCGGCAGAAGCAATCAACATTGAGTGTTATGTTCAAATCAGAGTCCTTCTCAACAAAAGACAAAACAAGACTCCTTATGAGTTTTTGTATAAGAGAAAACCCTACATAAAGTTTCTTAAGCCATTTAGATGTAAATGTTCATTACCAAATAACAAAGATTATCTGAATAAATTCCAAGCAAAGTCATTAGACTATTTCTTTGTTGGATATTCTTCTCACTTAAGGATAATCTGAGTGTGATTGAATCATCTAATATTACCATTAATGAGAATTAGTTTAACATTGTTAATGAAGAAAGTTTGTTGTTTTCCTTAAATATTTATATAGAACAAGTGTTATTGAAGCAACCACTGAAAAGAAGATTGATTTAGACAAGTTATTGGTCTAAGGTTGCTAATGAAGACACTGAGTTCTCCTTTAAAAGAAGGATTTCTAAAGATGATGAAGATGAGGATAATGTGCAAAATGGTGAGCCTCAAGTACAAGAACACGCTAAAACATCTGGTGATCAAACTGAAAATCACACTGACCAGACTTAACATGACACTCGGTCAATGTTTGAGAATTTGTATCAAAAGCCAAAATTTTCAAATGCTGGTGCTTCAACATATATTCAGAATGTGGAAGAAGCTTATTTGAATGATAATGCACAAGATTTGAATATTTAAGAACCTGAACAGAATGATGGAAAGTTGGATCCAAATCTGGCCTCATTTCAAATCATTCAAACCTCTTCAATTCAAAGGAATCATCCCATTGAAAATATCAATGATGACTTGCATGAAAGAGTAACCATAAGTGCTTCTGAATCTGCAAACTTATGTTTATACTCCTGTTTTCTATCCCAAATAGAACCAAAGAACATTGTTCAAGCATTAAAGGACAATAGTTGGGTGGAAGCTATGTAGGAGGAATTAGCACAATTCAGAAACATGCATGTATGGGAGCTAGTTAATAAACCAAGAGGAAAATTTGCAATTGGCATTAAATCGGTTTTCAGAAACAAAAGGAATGAGAGAGGGATTGTAATGAAGAATAAGACAATATTAGTTACTCTTAGATGCGTACAAGAAGAGGGAATTGATTTTAAAGAGGTTTTGCTCTTGTAGCCAGATTGGAAGCCATTAGAATCTTTTTGGCATATATTGCATCAAAAAATATTAGAGTGTTTCAACTTGATGTAAAAACTACTTTCTTAAATGGAAAAATATAGGAGGGGGTGTATACAACTCAATCTCCAGGTTTTGAGGATTTATACAAACTTAACATCCAGCTCCAATAGCTTGGTATGATGAGCTATCAAATCATCTACTTGCCAATGGATTTCATGAAGGAGCCATTGACAATACCTTATTCTACAAAGGGAAAGGAAAAGATTTACTACTACTTCAAGTGTATTTTGTTGATTTCATCTTTGGTTCTACAAATGAAACTATGTCTACAGAGTTTGAAGATGTCATGAAATCAAAATACATCATGATTTCTATGGAATAGATGAACTTCTTTCTTCGATTGCAAGTTCAGCAGAAAATGGATGCAGCATTCATCAATGAATCCATGTATGTTCAAGACATTTTAACCAAGTTCAAGTGCTAAGATTTGCAAACAGCCTCTACTCTAATGGATACACATGAAAAGATGGTAACTGATGAAAGGGGGCTCTAGATTAACATGAATACAAAGCCAAGATTGGATGACTAATGTATCCAACTACTTCAAGACCAGATATCATGTTTGATGTTTGTGTATGTGCAATATACACATATGATGGATATCAAGAATATTCATATACTTGAAAGGGAAGCTAGACTTAGGAATTTGGTATATAAAGAACAATTCTTTTGATCTTCTTGCATATACAGATAGTGACTATGATAGTTGTGCAACACGAGTAGGAAGTCCACATTTGGTGGTTGTCAATATTTGGGTTATATGCTAGTTTTTTGGTAGTGCAAAAAGCAAACAACAGTGTCAATTTCAACTGCAGAAGCTGAATACATTGCCGCATCCACTTGTTGTGCTCAGGTCCTCTGGATTCAGAATCAACTACTTAATTATGGTCTAAATTTCTTAAACACTTCTATTCTTATTTAAAATATTATTGCTTTGTTTGTTGTGAAAAATCCTATTCAGCACTCAAAGACCAAACATATTGAAATCATACACCATTTCATCAGATATTGCAATCAAAAAGGTCTAATAGAAATAAAAAGAGTTGAAACTAGTGACAACTTGGCTGATTTGTTCACCAAGCCACTAGATAAAACTAGATTCATTTTGTTAATTAAGAGCTATAGGCATGATCAACTCTGATGAAGTCTGATTGATGATATATGTTTAAATGTGCTAGCTGACTATTTTCTTGAAGGTATTGAGTAATCTATGTGTCATTATGTGAATATGCTTTGTTTTATTTGTTCATAAGTGTTGGGTCTTATATTTTAGACTGATGCATCGACTTAATATGTGGGTGAAAAATTTATTGTTTGGTCTCAACCAAGGGTGGATGGCTTGAAGACCAACTCATGCTAGACTAGTATAAATAGATGATTTTATTCATTTTCTAGTATTGAGTGTATTGTGTATTGATTGAGATCTAGAATTTTATCCCTATGAGAGAGTCTCCTCCCGGGATGAGCTCTCCTGGGATGTGTGATATTTCTTTGAAACGTATGAATGTATGTATTGTGTTTCGATTGCAATTGTTCATCCTATTCTATTATTGATTGTTAATTGAAACGAACTCTCCACATATGTCCATTAGATCTTTCAAGAGTGAATACATGTTCTCGATCGATCCAAGATCCGAGCTCGTTTATCACCGTTCGACACGATTCCGCACCGGGGCTCGGTTTTGTCAATTGGTATCAGGGAGGGTTACCGAATCGTTCAGACTAACTGCTAAATTTGATTCAATTCGCTCTTGAGTCCGCAATGGACGTTAAACTTGAAGTTTGTTGAAGTTTTCGTGGGTTTTTGCAAGTGTTTGGATGAAATTTGATGATTTGAAGATGATTTCTGTGAATTGATGTTTGGGTTGATGTTTAGGTTGATGATTAGTTTGGAGATTCAACATCAATTTCACGTTTATAAGTTCAAATTCGTCCAGATCTACAGCTTTCGTTTCGTTTTAGGTCGAACTCGTTTATATCTTTGATTTGATTGTTTGATGAAATTGATGATAGATTGGTGATAGAATGATGATTTCTTGTTGATTTGGATTGATTTCAATGTTCAATTTCATGTTTTATGAGTTTAATTTCGGATCTCAGAAATTAGGGTTCATATGCTGAAATTTTGGGGGAAACGGTTATTCTATGTTCGAACATCTTTACATATGGAGTGAGATTTACTGCTGCAAAAGTATTCAAGATGTTGGCTGATATGATATTTTGTAGCTACTGCTATGGTTATGTTTCAACCAGCTAAGGAGCTATACTAAAACAATTGCTGAATAGATGAACACAAGTTAATCTGCAGATTCAATTTCATGTAACGAGTACTTAATGTAATGGGAAGATCCAGTCATCGAGTACATAATTGTTGGATTATGTGTTCAAAGATATGTTGTTGATTAATTTGAAAAAGGGCATTATGGTAATTGTTGATGCTAATTTATGTCACGAGTACATCAGAATTCATGAACAGATAATCCGATGGCTACGTACTGAGTCCGAACAGTCAACTCAGTCGCTGAAAGTGTGTTAACTCGCTGCTGCTGGTTATTTTTTTTATTTCTGATTTCACAATTATTCAGTAGTTAAATGGTGTTATGACTAAGTGTTTAAGCAGAATCTTTGGTCCCAAACAGTTAAATATGATGCAACGAATATCTGCAGGTCATAACGAATGGTTAAGCTGCTGCAAGGGGCATTTTTGTTATACCAGGGGCTGATTGGTAATTACAGTTGCTGCATGGGTAAATCAGTCATTTTTGTTGTGATACAAGTGTCGTTGCAACATGTACAAGCCATTAATGTAGTCACAGCAGGGACATTTTGTGGTACTTTTGTAAATACTGGGTTGTTACAACTGATTATGCTGAATGTACAAGCTGTTAGAGCTGATTAGGTGTTGTTAACGTGCTGAACTAGCCGTTAAAATGTGCTGTTACATGCTGAAATTGCTATTAAAGTGAGTTAACATGCTGAAATTGTTGATAAAACATGCTGTTAATGAGCTGATTGTTTTCTTAAAAGGTGTTGTTAATGTGTTGCTGATGCTGCTAATTTTAGTGCTGAAATGCTGATTTTAGTGCTGAAATTGTCGATTTTAGTGCTGAAATGATGATTTATAGAGCTAAAATTGCGGACTTTGGTGCCAAAATTGCCGATTTTGGTGCTGAAATTGCGGATAATTTGCGGATCAATGAGCTGCATTTAAGCTACTAATTTTATTATGCTACTGTTGCAGCTGCTGCACAACTATTTTAAGGGAAGTTTTGTCATTTTAAACGATGGTAAAAGTATTATGTGTGAAGGATACAAGCCGATTATGCAAAATTCAAGGGGTATTATGGTCATTTTGAAGCTGAAACGAGTATTACGTGTGCTGAAAAGTTAAGTTTTTACCCCGAGCACAAAATCTTTTCTCGAGCACATCTTGTTTTTCATCTGAGAATATCTTTTCAAGCACACTTGTTTTTTTGACATGAACAATTAGAATGGTGTCTCGAGCACACCTTTGCTCACGAGCATGCTTGTGAAGAAAAACCTTCACGATTACTTACTATCATATCTTACTACTCTCTAGCACACTTTTTGCTCACGAGCATGCTTGGTGCTCATAAAGAAAACCTTCATGACATATCACTGCATATTTTTTTACTCTCGAGCACACTTCTTTACTCACAAGCATGATTATGGTCTAGCATGCTCGTGAAGGGAAATATGTGTGCTCGTGAACAGAAAATTTGTATTTGTGAAATATTTCAAGTTTTTGGAAGAAATTTTTGAATATTTGATGCAGTTTACTTTCAAAGTCAAACGGGCCAAGATGAAGAAAGGAATGTATACTCGCTTATCCGTTGATTTTTTGACAATTTGTTATAAATGAAAGATGTTTGCCCAAGTATGAGTGATCGTTTGGAAATGATTTTTCTGGTCAACATCAACAAGGGCATTTTGGTCATTTTTAGAGACTTTTGAGCAAAAATTGGGCAAAATTAACCAAATCTTCACGACTTCAACAAGGTGCTTACAAGAACAAGATGGTTGATTTTCCGGATCATTTCATGAGTTGACCAAGTCAAAGATTGTTAAAAATGAAGAGTCTCACGTTTTCACCCATACTTAATTTGAAGACACGTTTGTTAAAGATAATTGCAACAAAATTGGGGGAGTAAAATTCTTTTAATTTCATTGCAAATTGGTTGTTTTAAATCAAGTAAAAGACCCAAGTTAAGGAAAAGTTGATCAAGATCGATAATCCAAGGTTTTTCAAAGATGTGGAGGATGATGATGACGTAATCAGATGGAATCTGCCGTCTCAACATCCACACCACAAACGGGAAAATTTGAAGATTATTTGATGATCCAATTGAGTGTATATCCTTTTTTGATGACCTTGTTACTTTATGTTGATCATTGAAGTTCAAAGCCACTAAAAGTGAGGGGGGGAATTTCAAGGAAAGACAACGGGTTATGTAGTAATCATGAAAGAAAATTCGATGGCATCGGTCTAAGGGGGAGATGGTTGGATCTCATATTTTAGACCGATGCATAGATTTAATATGTGGGTGAAAAATATATTGTTTGGTCTCAACCAAGGGTGGATAGCTTGAAGACCAAGACATGCTAGACTAGTATACATAGATGATTTTATTCATTTGTCTAGTATTGAGTGTATTGTGTATTGATTGACATCTAGGGTTTTATCCTTATAAGAGAGTCTCCTCCCCAGGATGAGCTCTCCCGGGGTAGATGATATTTCTTGTGTATGTATGAATGTATGTATGAGTGGTTCATCTTTATGAGAATCATTCGACTAATAATATCACACTACAATTTCTATCTATTATGTTTCGATTGCAATTGTTCATCCTATTCTACTATTGATTGTTAACTGGAACGAACTCTCCACATCCATCCATTAGATATTTCAAGAGTGAATACATGTCCTAGATCGATCCAAGATCCCAGCTCATTTATCACCGTTCGACACACTTCCGCACCGGGTCTTGGTTTTGTCATTAAGTGAATATTTGATGATTTAGGTGTCTTTGATATCTAAATGTTAATTTGTGATAAACTTCATGGTGATCTAATAAGCGTGTTTGTGACTGATTTGAATTGTCTTATCTTCATAATTGTCTGAAAAATTGATCATGTTTGCTCTGAAATAATTACGCATTGTGTGCTTAGGATAAGTAGTTTATGCATGTTATGTCTTGAATGAATTTCAAGTATTGACTACTTTTGTGAATGCATTAATGTACTTGCTGATGATGTGCCTAATTATGTGCTTCTGAATATGTAATTCCAAGTTTGTCATTGTCAAATTTGATTTTCGTATTAAAACTTAAGTGATTAAATGATTTATCAAAGTAGTTTTCCAAAAGTCAAAATGTCTTTGATAAAAGAACAAACTTTTGATAATGAGATATGAAAAGATTATTCAGCTCAAGATTTAAAGAAGCTTAAAAGGTTTTAAATAGAAACTGATCCAACCTTTTTGGAAATGATAGAAAATTGATTATTTACTCTGAACTTATAGATTTAATAGGTTAAAAAATCTATTAGAGCAATCATTTATAAGTATGGTAGCTTTCCATGATGTGTAAAAACTGAGATGATATGAACTAAACACTATTTCTTAACTTATTATGATGCATTGATAATATACGCATGTCTCAGGATACATCTCTCCAAATGATTGGCAAAAAGGTAACTACCCAGTCATACATAAGCCTATTAGTATTTGGTCAGATAATATGATCCACTTTTATAAATGACAAAGAACAAATTGTGCAAAAAGATTATACATCAACCAAAAGTTGATAAAATATACAAACTTGAGGGTTTCAAAAGAACTACAAAGGTGGGGGCATCATTATAAGTCTTAAACACCTTGAATGAAAGACATATAAGTCCGAACTGCGTGGCATGTAAGTCCAACGTTCAACCTCAAAGTTTGAAAAGTTTTTATATGATAAATTTATTACAAAAGTGAAAATATTCATGTTCTGTCATTAAAGATATTTTGACCAAATATCAGGAGGTTAAAGTCAATTTGGGGTGATCTAGAGAAAGCCAAATAAGCTTTGAGAAAATATATGAGGCATCATAGTGCATCAATTGTAGCCCATTTATGTATTATGCATAAAATTGAATCTAAACATATCACCAAAGTAATGAAATTCATGCTAAGTATATATACCTGCTATTAACCAGCCTAATTTGTCAAAATGAAGCTGAGAATGAAGTATAGAAATGTGACTTAGTCAATATGATCCCATGTTGAGATCTTTTCTTTAAAGGAAACGTTTTGAAAGGAAAGACTAAAATTGGATCTCAATTTCCACCTTTTTTTCTTGAACTTTTGATTTTCAAAGAAAATTTGTTTCTTTAGTTTGGAGTTTAAGTCAAAGGGTTTACATAATAGAAAATCTGATTCAAAATGTCTTATTTATTGATGATTTGTCTATTCTTATTATGTTTTAAAATTACTAAGTATCTTCGAGTATACTTTAAATTTTTGTGTGAAAAAATGTGGTTTCGAGTATACTTGAATGTTTAATTGATGATTTGTTTTTTTCGAGTAAACTTGATGAATTCTTGAAGTGATTGTGATTTTGCGTATGCTTGGCTGTTTTGAAATGAAATATAAGTGCCTTCGTGTAAATTTTGTTATATCAAGTACACTTTATATTTCGAGTACACCTTTATGTTAAGATTTGACATTTTAAGTGTTTTCAAGCATACTTCACATATTCTAGAACAATTGAGTAAGCTTGATTAATTTCAAGTAAACTTTGTTCTTAGGGTATACTTGATAGTATATCTATGAACAATGTTATCTCTTTAACTGATTAAGTTGATTTTCATGTAAAGTTATATTCGAGCATAGATTGACATTTGGGAATATTTTTATTGAGAACTTTATTGATCTCGAGCAAAGTAGTATACTTGAACAAATAACTTGATTAAAAGGCATGTGATTAATTTCTCTAGCTATCTTGTATATTCGAGTACACTATTTTCATTTTCTCACTTGGTATATTTCTAATAAAATAAAAGCGAGTATACTTTATATTCGAGAAAACTTTGGTAAAATACCTACTCGAGCAGACTTTGTGTTAGACAAATTTGGAAAATAGGTTTTTGGCAGTATTCATTTACTAAAACACAAAATGCATTTAAAACTCATTTTTCAAATATAAAGGGTACAGTATAAAAGGGATACTTAGAAAAGTTTCATTCATTTTTCCCTCTTTCTACTATTATACCCAGTTTGCTCGTGCCCTAGTTATTGAACTGTTGGTTGCTAAATTGCTCTAAAAATCACCATCTATTCTAAATTCTGACTTGGTAAGCTTTGATTAAATGATTTCCGGCACTTACTATGTGGGTTTAGGGCTTTGATGTTTAGTTTTACTAACATCTCTGTTTTATGTGTAGGTTATAAATTGTCGAAGAACAAGTTCATAAAGACAATCCTTTTATGCTTTCTCCTTCAATTGTTTCTACATGCATGTTCAAAATATGCTCAATTGACTAACTTTTACTTTAAATGTGTGTTTGTTTGTGTGTGTGTGTGTAGATATGGCGTATAAATTCGAGCCAAAGCATAATATGTGTGTTTTTCTCCCAATTACTGAGGAGAATCAACCATTGGAACTGATAATTAATTTGATGAATCGCTCAAACTTGTGGTTTGCTCTAACAGACCGATTTCTGGGGCTCCACCTAGTATGTAGATGATGTGAACGGAAGTAGATTGGAAGCATCTATGCTTGGAAGAGACGTAGAGATAATATGGAAACTAATAAGTCCAAGCCTACATTTGAATGACAACTTCGCTGAAAAACTTTCATATTCACAGCAAAGGTTGTTAAGGGTCTTTCAAGAGACCATGGGCTATCAAGGAAAAATCAATGAAGGGCAATTGCAAAATGTAATGTTTCCACTTATATACATATTCTTGATCCATCATATTATTCATAGTATGTCTTTGAGAAGGGGAACATGGACACTACTGAGCAGGGAGTTAGTAACAGCCACTGTAGCTGTACTGTATGATCAACCTTTTAATTTTTCAAGGATGATCTTTGAAGGTTTGGAGATAAATTCAAGAAAAAGGGAGGCTAATAAATGCCTAATTTACCTAAGAATCCTACATATTATATTTAATGGTTTACATCCAGACTTACCAACTACTGGTGCCACACTTGTTCTCCAAGATCCGAATGTATATTGGAGAATCAGTAGATTGGGGGCTACATGTCAATTTCATCCGGAGGTAGAGTTTGACATCTTACCATTGTTGGTAAATGATAATATTGAAGTAATGGAGGTTCCTGCTTAACCTATGGTGAGCCGTGAGGAGGAGAGTGATGAAGAGAGTGATGAGGAAGATAGTGATTCTGATGATGATGATCTTGGTGATGAACATGGAGATGAATTGCTAGTAGAAGAGAATGTGGCTGATGTGCAAGCACAAGTTGATGAGGGAATAATTGAAAGTACGTGAACGTATACGGATCGAAACGCCGAGTTTACAAGCTTCTATATAACATAATTTGCGGAAAACTTTATGACATAAAGAACACAAGATGAATTCAGTTTCCAATATACTTTATATTCACTTCAACATCAACAGTACAATGATATGAGAGAATCAAGATCAGTACAAAATGAACAACTTCCCATATTGGACGGATAAGTCTACTATTTATAGACTTATCATATTCAACGTATATGTCTTATCCAGCGGATATGTCATATCCACCGTATAAGTACATATACGTTGGATAATATACATATACGCCCAAATACATTTCAAGCCTATTTCACATACAAAATACAATATCCTAGCACTAGAAATCATGCACTAACAAACTCCCCCTTGGATATTGCTAGATCTTGATTTTCTTCACTCTGTCAACCCAAAAACTCTTTCTCTGTATGATTTACATACTTCTTCAAATGAAGGTTTTGTAGAACCTCCTTGATGTGTAGGTCTTGAAACACCAACATGCATATAATTAAACTTGTTCCAAGAAGCTCTTGTCATTTTGTCTTTATGTTCTGCTTCCAGCTCAGCTTCATTCCTATTCCCAACCATAGTCCGCTTTGTTTCCCAGACTCTACCAGAATGTACTTTATATACAAAACACACATTCACAACGCGATGGTATTGTTGAGCCTACTGACCCTTATCAGAATAAACTTGAATCTTGTGGGTGTGAAGGACTTCAATATCCTTCTCCGAACAGTTTATCAACCACATAGGATTAAGAACTGCAATCCCATCCTATCTCTTGTTTCCTCTATCCAGGTTGATCATAGCTTCTCACGTTGATTCATCGTAATACCACCATAAAAAGAATATATGAAAGTTCTGCTCCATAGGATGTAATGGTATAACCTTTAATAATTCAGGTCTTAAATATCTCAATGTCTTGACAAAATCCCCAGTTTCTGGATCTTTCTTGACACAAGAGACATGCAACTTAGGTTTCTGTGGAGTCCAACTCTTGAATCCACACTTGGATTGACGAACAATAAAGTCCCATATCTCCGTTATATAACCTTTCTCCGGAGCATATAACAACCTCTTTTAACATATGTCATACACATCATGCAATGTTAAAGACTTCAATTCCATCAGACTTTCAAAATATTGCATTCCAAACTGTCTCTTCACCGCAATCTTTCGAATCTTCTTATGATAAGCAATACATATACACTTCCCCAACGCATAAACATAGCTTCTCAGGTTCAACATGATGATCTTTGACCCAGTCATTATTTCTCTTACTAGTCACCTCATCTTCTACCGGGTTCCCAAACTCATCAAATTCCTGACTGATCATCTCAATTTCTTCATCAAAATCTACACTAAATTCACCGAATTCCTAATTATCTTGTTTAGCATATCGTATAGGTTCTTTTTCCAACACCTCTTCTAAAACATAATCATCAGAAGGCATGAACTCCTGTTTATCATCACAAACTCCACCCATTTCACATTCAAAATAAAAATTGAATTCTTCTTCAGTAATATCCAACATCTTCGCCAGATCAGCTCCAGCCATTACAATCTCAACCTCTTCAGCATCATAAACTACACCGTTCATCGGAAACAATGTTGTTGCAATCGGATCGACATCATACAACTTAGTATCTTCAACAGATTTTTCACCAGTACTCTCATGTTGTGTATGATCAACAAACTTCTGACTTTCTCGAACATTCTTACCATGAGTCATGCTTCTCTTGGAACTTATCAACAAACCAGTTCCACCTTTAGTGTTATCATCATCATCATCATCATCATCATCTAGATCTTCATAATCATCACCAACAGATAAATCAAGTTAACCTTCATCTTCCTCATCTTCATCATCATCGTCTTCTTCAACAATCGGTACCAACTCTAATGGTTCTATAATCAAATGTTCATCAACCTTCGGTTCATAAACTACTATATCCAACACATGTTCTTCCACCATAGGTTGTTGTGTAGCACCTATCATAGAAGATGATCCAACATTCTGCTCAGTACCAATATCTTTAGATAAAATGATTTGTTCTTCATCTACCTTTCCTTTACCCTTTAGATCAACTTTTTTCTTTATCATACATCATTCGGAATTCACATTCCTCAAAACTGACATCTCCTCCATACACTCTTTCAAACATAGTGTCATCTGCTTTCTCTACTTATGATAACAAACGTGTACCTAGATTATCTTCAATAATCACAAAGTATTTCATGTGTTGGTTTAGTAAATCAGCTTGCAAAGAACGTTTCCTTTCACTCTCCAATAATTTTTCCTTCATTTAACCATTCGCCTGCCTCAATCTACCATTTTCTTAAGATAAACTTTCATACTAACATCATGTTCTTCAACACGACCTTTTTAACACATTAAACTCTCTTCTAGAAGGTCCATCCAAGAAAATATTGGCATCTTCAAATTTAGGAAAACTTCCAAAAGATTGACCTTGAGAAGCAAACTTTGGAGTAGCTTTTGGTGTAGGCTTTTCTTCGGAGTTTTCTTCTTGGTTGATGGTGTAGTTTAACTTCAGGAGTTTTCATAATATTGTCATTCCGACTCAAGTCAACAACAGGTTCCATATCAGTGTCCATTTCTGGAACAAACTTTCCAACCACCACTGTATCACCAGTCTCCCCTTTAGGGTTTGATTCTTTTTCAAAAAGCTTTAAGGATGGTTTTGCCATGTGTTTCTTTCCCTTTCTCTTTTTCTTTTCTTTTACAGCCTCAGGTGGTTTTATCAGTTTCCTCCTCTGTTTTCCTTCGTTTTTGTTGTTTCCTCAAATCAACCATAGCTCTTTGATCAGCAAATACGCATTTCTTTAACTCAGAATCTGATTCGGTTTCTTCATCATCTTTATCTGAGGTGGCAGAGTATACAGGCTGTTCAACCACTAGTCTAACCTCCTCAAATTTAAAAGCTTTCTTTCTTTTTCTTTTTCCCTTCCGTGAATCATCTACAACATTGTCTTCAATTTCGATAAACCATCAGCTTCCACCACAGCTTTGAATCTCTCCATGATTCTATTTTCATTTTCACGATCCGAATCGTTATTATCATGTCTCCAGTTATTACCCTTAGGTGCAACATACTCAACACTCTTCGGTTGTCCAAACAAAACATGAAACTTGGGAATCTCATTTTCTTCTTTATTTTTATATGAAGCCAGTTTAGCACATTTGTTCCTAGCCATGTGTGACAAAAGTATTGTTTCACTAACCTTATTAACTTCCGGAAATTGATCCTCCAAGATTAAATGTATAATGCAAGTATACATCAACCATTTCTCTTTTCCAAAATAATGCTTTATGTTGTCGAAGATCACCTTTAAAAAGTTATACTTCAAATTCAAGCACAATGCCACACATTTGATAGTTCAAGATTTCCTCATAACCTCCTTTTCTGTGTCCCAAACATTGCACAACCACATGCACCAGAAATTTACACAGTCTAGACAAACCCGTCTTCATATACAGTCCTACGTTTATGTCATTTTGAAACCCCATTCTAATCAAACATACCTTAACCAAAAGTTCATCAAACGTATATGGATTTGTCTCAGCATCCCCAAATTCCAAAATCTTTCTAATGATACTCTCTGACACTACAATTTCTTTTCCCGGTACTGTTGATTTAATTTCTGATCCAAAATCTTTAGCATTCTTCCAAAACTCTGCTATAACATTCCTATAAGGCTCACAAAGGACAGTAATAGCCTTATATATTCTCGAACTTAACAAAAACGGAATAATTGTCTTGAAATGATGAATTTTCTTATTCTCCAAGTCCAAATATGCACAAATATTATGCATAAGATCAGTATCTTTCCTTTTTCAATCCATCTGCATTATCAAAACAACAAATACAATTAGTTTTAAATTTCTGCATACACATGATCAAACGGATAAGTTTTCAAAAAAAAACTCGTATAAGTACAAGACCACGAATAAGTTTTCAAAAAAGTATAAGTACTTGACCACGTATAAGTCCTTTAAACGAATATGACAGTGTAAGTATAAGTCTTTAACCCGTATATCTTATCCAACCCGTATAAGTGTACTACCTCCGGATATGTTTCATTTAGCGGATAAGTTCAATATAACGTATAAGATATACCACGTATAAGTCAGTTATGAATTATTCGTCGTATATGTAAATAACATAGATCCGCATAAGTCATGACTTATACGACATATATGTTACTGAACTTTTACCCGTATATGTCCAAAAGACATATCCGGCGTATAAGTCAATACGCATACTGAAACATCAAAATCAATCTACTGAATTGTAACAATCAATCTATCAATTTAATGATTCAATCAGATTTCGTTAACACATAAAACTCTATCTGATTTAACAATATAAGTTTTTAACTATGTTTTCATAAAGAAACTAGATCTGTTCAGATCTAGAATTAAACAGATATCACAATCTCAATACAAGTCAAGTAACTGGTAACAATCAGTCCTCAAAATGATCAGTCGATTAAAAGTCCATCCCCAATTGTGTCAATATAGATTTTAATCTGATTTCATCATAAACCCTAGAAAATCATTAAAGACGGTTAATGAATAATACATTTAACAATTATAACAGTGTGCGAATCACTGATATAATCAACAAATATGTTTATATGGAAACAAATCGAAGCTCAATAGAGGATATTAAGCACGGATACAAGAAATGAACATATATAATCCGTTCAAGAAATGAACATATATAATGAATACAACATATAAGTAAGGTATATTGGACCAATTCAAGTCCAAATTAATGATCTTGAATAACATTTTAGCCCTTTGTAAATGAATTCGAAACATCAACTCAGTGGAAATTCTCAAAAATTCATCCCAGAGGATAGTAAACCATTCATCTAGAGACAAAAATAACTCAGAAATGTAAAATGTTTTTGGTTTAATGAAAAGAAATAACAACAATAAAGAAATTGAAACTATTTAGAAATATATTTTTGTGAGTTTGAGTAGGGAATCATATTGACCAAATCGCCCTTCCATCACAGTTTTATATTTCAGCATTATTATGACTGGTATTAAGTCAGTCATTGGTATTGTTTTCCACTTAAACTTTAACAACAAAAATTTCAATGATATGATTAAGGTTCAATTAAGCACACAATATCAGAAAATGATTAGTCTCTTACCTTATTCAGACTTATTTTGATTTTTACCATGTCACCCCAACTCGACTTAAGCCTTAGAACCAACAGCTCAAAACATTTCAAATTTTTTAACAACCTTCACAACAAGATATACCCCCGTTATCAAGCAATACCCCAATTTTTTAACCATGGATGAGTATGCACAGTTTCATCTGTATGGCTTGCAGACATTGTATCCACTGGGGTCCGTTTCTTACTGGTATTAGGGCGCGCGCAAAGGAGGAACAATGTATGTCTAACAACGTGGTTGATCAAGTCAGTAAAGAATTTATACAAAGTACATCAGTGATAAATTTATTGACTTATAGGGGTTCACTCTTAAATCATTTTAATATTCATGTTTATGAGTACCCGGATGATAAACCGCATAAAGATTCATAGTGTCCAGAAAAACTTGACGCATCCCATCAATACAGGATTTGAGGCCATTAAACCATACACCATCGAAGTGTTGACCATTAACTAGACGCTTTTATTTTGAATTTTTGAATTTTTGGTGATCAAATAGACATAAGACTTAAGTATGACAGGCTATTCACATTTGTGAATACCTAGATGATAAACCGCATAAAGACTTAATGGTATCCAAAAATTTGAAGCATTCCATCAATACAGGATTTAAGGCCATAAAACCATTTACCATTGATGATCCAATCATTAGTCTAAACATTTTAAAAAATTTTAATTTTGGTGATCATGCTAAAACATAAGGCTTTTGTATGACAGGCTATTACATTTCTACCTTCATTACCAAGATTTTTGTTAAAGAACTAACCCCCCCTTTTAACTTAGCTACTTAAGTATATATCACTTACTATTCCTTATTCGTTTGTTTAAAGCCTACCAATACACCAATACATTTAAGCACATAGTAATTTAAGCTTATTTCTTACTGGATTTGAGACTAGATGATCAATGTACTATCATTTTCCCTTTTTTCTTTAAAAACTCTTTTCGAGGAGCAATTTTTTTCACATGTTTTTGTATTTTTATCATTCTTCAATGTTTTTGGCTATTTCAAATATTTGAATGTTTTTGGATTTTTTAAAAATATACCCCCCCCCCCTAAAATCAAAAACCAATTTGAAAAACATATTTACAAAAACAAACTTGACTCTGATGAATGTTACTCAAGATTGGAATCCATAACCTTGGGATCATTCTCCTTCCCACCTCCCAGTTTCTTAATACCATTAAGCTTTAGAAAATATAAAACATGTTTTTATCAAAAGCTTTAGTAAAAAGATCTTCTGTTTGCTCATCGATGTGAATTTTATCTACGATTATCAACTTCTTTTTACAGTACACACAAATGAAGTGATACCGTATTTCTATGTGTTTAGTTTTAGAATGATTTACTGGGTTTTTAGTTATGGAAATAGCTGCAGAATTATCTACACAGATAAGGGTGGTCAAAAAATGCAAACCGTAGTCGCGCATCTATTATTGAATCTAAATAACTTGAGAACAACTGGAGGCAGCTACATACTCAGAGAAACGGCTGTTTGCTTCTTGCGTTGCCATGTAACCAACCTACTGCCGAAGAATTGATATCAAGCAGTTGTACATTTTGCATTCTGCTTACAGCCTCCATAATCAGAATCTGAATAAGCTCTCAGCACAAACTCATCATCCCTAGGATACCATAGACCGATTCCAGGACATATTTTAAGATACCTTAGTATCCTCTTCACTATCATGAAGTGTGAGACTTTTCGATTGGATTGATATCGGGCACACAAACATGTTGGATACATGATATCTAGCGTTTAAGCGGTTAAGTGCATTAGAGAGCCAATCACGGAACGGTAAAGCGTTTGATCAACCTTCTCCCTGGTGGGATCATGACAAATTCCATAATTCAATGGTAGAGGAGTGCTAATTTCCATTAAGTCAGCCATGTTGAATTTCACTAGGATGTCATTGACGTACTTTGTTTGATGAATAAAGATACCATCGGGTAACTGCTCCACCTGAAGACCTAGGAAAAACTTCATCTCCCCAATTGCGCTCATCTCGAATGTTAACTTCATAACCTCGTCAAATTCTTTGCACAGATTGTCATTAGTTGACCCAAATATGTTATCATCCACATATACTTGAACTATCAATAGATGCCCATCCACCATCTTGGTAAATAGTGTACAATGTTTCTCGAATAAAGTGATTATCCAACAGATGTTGAGATAAAGTTTTGTACCAAGCTCTCGAGTCTTGATTCAAAATGTGCAGTGATTTATCGAGTAAGTACACTTTGTCTTTGTGGATCAGATCGAAAAACCCCCGTGGTTATCCCACGTAGACTTCTTCACCAAGTTTCCCGTTAAGGAAAGCAGATTTAACATCCAGTTGATATACTTTAAAACCTTTCCATGAATCAAATGCCATATAAATTTGAATTGCTTCAAGTCTTGCTACTGGCGTATATACTTCATTGTAGTCGATTCCTTCTCGTTGATCGAATCCGAGAACAAATAACCGAGCTTTGTTCCAAACGTTAATTCCATTTTCATGACTCTTGAACTTAAACACCAATTTGTATTAATACGCCTTTTGTATTCGGGTAAGTCTACAAGCTTCCACACCCCTAACTTCTCAAATTGTTAATTTTCTTCTTGTATTGCATTAACCCAACTCTCCTCAGTTAACGTCTCTTTGTATGTCTTCGATTCGATTTGAGAAATAAAACATTTAAAAGAGAACCGATTTTGTAACGGAGACACTTGAGTATCAAAACATTGAAGACTTTGGTCAATCTGACTTATTGTACGAACCCCGCTGTTTATATCTCCAGTTATTTTTTCTTCAAGATGAAAGGACAAGGTTCGCGGAATGATTTCGATTGACACACTCACATCATCTTGCAAATTTGTAAAAATCTCTTCTCCAATTACTTTGTTAGAACTTGGAGTAGCCACCGATTCAATCACATTGTCATGAGATTCTCCATCTTCAAATGAAAGAGTAGATAGAATAACTATAGGATCAGGAACATCATCATGAATTACCTCATTGAAAATCAGGGAATTATCAGTTGATGCAGATTCTTGAGAATAATTGTCAATCAAATATTGTTGAAACAATCACGAAGCAGCTTCATTTGATAAATCATCTTCATATAGATTGAAACACTTCCAAAGGTTATCATAATCAAACAACAAAGCATCTCCCGGTTTTTTAATAGGTAGATTATATTAATATGAGAAGACAGATGAGCAGGCCCAACACAGAGATGCAAAGAAATGGAAGAATCCCTTATATTCACTTTGAAAACAAGACTAACAGTTTCATCTTGAGAAACTCTAAGGGGCTTGCTCTAGGGATAATTAAAGAAGACACTGATCTAGAATATCTCCATGTGAATAAATAACATGACATTATGAGATGGAATCTTCCTGCTGAACATCCATTCCATGTGAAGATAGCAATCTTTCAACAATAGGTTGCTGCTGTTAGAATGCATAGAAGAACTCAAGATAGAAGATGCTCAAGGAGCTAATTAAATTTGATTATGTAGTTTTGATTTGTAATTCCATTGTGGCAGAATTTTGAATATATAACTTTTTCTTTTACATAAATGTAATTTATTGCTTCTAAAAATTTGATGTGTATTTTAGACAAGTGTACGTAATCTACAGATGTTTTGGTGCATCTGAGTTTGTTTCAATCTTGGGGGAGATTGTTGGGATCAAAACTGATCAAGGAATATTGGAATCTTCTCAACCTCCTCTAGAAATAGGCGAAGTATGGAATACGAGCAAACTAGGCACTTCGAGCAAGCCTAAAAGTTATCCAAGCAAGGTATCTTACATCTAGCAAAGTTATATTTTGGAATTGTTCAAAGTGTTATTCGAGCAAACTACACCTCATCAAGCAAGGTTGTTCTTCAGTCGAGCAAGGTTTGCTCATAGGATATTATCGACCAAAGTTTGATATTATCATGAAGATTGAAGTCTGCTCGAAGAACTGTCCCAGCACACTTATGGATTACAAGGTTTGCACGACAAAGACAAAAGCTTACTGGAAAACCTGTTTACACTTGTAATAATTTTGAATACGTTTGAATATGTGTTTCTAATGATTAGGGTTTCTAGAATGTGCAGAATGTGTCAGGTGTGCCTATATAAGGAAAGTTTAGGTCACATTTATGAAAAGGGTGATTGACGGCTGATTAGACTTTCTTAGCATACAGAATATCTTTATACGGAAAGTAGCCTCACCTGAAATTCCATCTAGAAACCAGAAAGCTATTCCGTTGTATTGTTGATTAATATAATGGAAATCTTTTGAGTGTCTTGAGTGTTTGTCATCTTTATGTTATTTGAGCAACATTTTGATTACTATTGATTCCGCCTTTAGTATTCGTTGGATTTTTACATTAGCATATTAGTTACCGTCTTGTCAACATTAACTTGTTGGTTACGAGGTTGATAGTGAGAAAATTGATCCTGACAATATTAAAGCTCTAGTACATAGAAAACTACTTAAACATAAAGATATTCGTTTAACAATACGCTATGATATTAAACGCGATCGATAGTACCAAAACAAGCATTGTATCATCCATTAAGCGGAAAAAGACTTATGACATACTTATTTAAGATCTTTTAAGCAACTTAAGAAAATATTTTGGATTTTTACACCCTAATGGTATGTTTTTTTCTTAATTTACAAAATTAAGTCGAAAAAACGGTCGTTTTTGCGTTGTTTATCATACTCGTACTATTTTTCTTGACAAAAACCGAACCCAAACTAAATTTGGACTCGGGATTTCACGTATATGAACTCAAAAAAAGTAGAAGAAAGAAAAAGAGGGGCCAAGCCCCCCCCCCCTATTTCCATTCCTTTTAAGCTTCACCAAACTCAAAGTTAGATATTTTTATTAAGCATATCATCTACTCCAGCCTTTCCTTCAAGTTTTGTAGTCAAAAAAACTTGTTTTTGATGTGTTTTAACAAGTTTTTAACATAAAAATTCAAGTTTGATTAAGGTAAATCATGTTTAACCAGGAAAACCCTTTCAAAGTGATACAAAAATAGGTTTTTATGCTAAACATTTGTAATAACATGTATCTCAGACTTTTTTTATGAAAGTCCGATTAGGAGATTGAAAACGCGTTTTTATGGATTAAAAACTCGATTTAGAACCTTAACCGAAAACATATGTTACAAGGCTTAATCATTGATGTTACATGCTTTGTTTTGTGGTACGATCTATAGATATACTACCTAGCTAACCAAGAACCTGGAAACACGAGATAAGGGCTCAACCGATCGAGAGGCGCAAAGGTATCACCCGAAACAGTCGTTTAAGGGTTGTTTAATATTAGACGGTGACGTATATATTGTTAGCTCATGAACATTACAGGGAAATCAGGGATCATATGAACGAGTCCCTGTTCAAATTTATTTTTTATTGATGTTTTATTATCAAAAATAGCAAGCAGGCTTGTAAAATTATGAAATTTTATGGAAAACTCAGATAAATAGGTACAAGATCACACATAAAATTATGGGTTAATTGGGGAATCCTAGATATAGTTTATGGATTCTCGTTAATCGAGTTTTGACGATCGATTTATGCTCAAAAAGGTATTTTAGTTAAAAAGTTAGGTTTTGAAAATTTTACAGGGATTGTATGAAGATATTTTGATCACATAGAAAAATAATTGAATTTTTCGCATGCCGTTTGGTACAACGGAGGAATTGTTGGTTAAAAATAACATATAAAATGGATTTTTGTAAGTAAATAAGTTTAACAAATATGAAAATTATTTTATAAAAATCTACACATTTTAATTTGCAAGTGTCAAAATTTTCATAATTAAATGTCTTTGAATAAAAAGTTGTACTGATTTGAAAGTTAAACAAGTATATGTTTTTATAAAACGGACAACGAAATGATTTACGAACCTACCGGGACATCAAAACATTAAGAGTGGTCAAATATTATAGTTTTGAACAAATTTAGTAAAACGAACTTTTTAAGAGAATTTCGGACAATTCGAATGAACTGTGCGCGCTTTCTATAACCATGTATGCATAAAAACATAAACGAACCATGTTTGACTTTGAACATCTAAACCCTGATTTTCTTTTACAGTTTGATTCATTTTATCAAATAGTGCGTTTACTCAAGTTTGTGTGATCGTACCTATTTTCTAAACGCGTAAACGACCAACTTGGCCAGACACGTAAAACGGTGAAACTGAGCAAAAACATATTTTGAATATTAGACATTGTATAACTTCACAATCTAAGACAACTGGCGTCTTCTGGGCGTAATAGTCATACCCAGACTAGACATACAGCCCAATTCAATTAAAAAGGTATACTAGTATTAACAGTACAATACTGATTTTAGGAATTAAGCTATAATCGAGGCATACTATTTATAGAAGTGTGTTAATGACGCTATCTCGACAAGGTGAGTTTCATGACCCCTCTTTTTAAACTGTTTTACGAACATTTGGGGTGAAAAGGATGTTTATATATCTATTTATCTAGAAACGTAATATGATGTGAAGTGTTAACACTTGAAAGTCCGTGCAAAGCTGGTGGCATTTTAATAGTATTGTTGGTTTGACAAACCCAATTGAAGAGTAGGTGGGGTATGCTGGGACACATTATAATTGCACATGACCATATACATACATGCATACATGCATACATACACACTATGTGGTGTTACGCATAGCTACCCGGGGCATGTTGTGGGCAGTGGAGGCCACAAAGAGTGCGTGGGAAGTGGAGGCCATGTGGGATAAAGCATGCCAAGGTTCACTTGTGGCTCAGTATAATTACATCATACATATATAATCATGATTATGATGAATATACTAATATGATTTCGTTTAAACTTGTGAAAGTCACAAACTATTCGTAGTTAACCCCTTTTTAACATGTTTTACAGGTGTACCAAAGTTGGAATAAAGTGTTTGTGTGCTATGTATTTGAGTCGGGAATGAAACTACTGTAGATAGACGCAAGTATGCTAATACGGAATAAAGCAGTTAATGAACTGATCAATATTGTGAATCGCCTAGTCTATAAGCGAAGTTAGAATGATGCAATATAATGTAAATTAGTTTGTTAATGTTTCTTTATAAACAATGTGGTTGATACTAGAGGTGTCTGTTACATTCTCGTTTTACGCTTCTATTATCACTAGTCGGGGTGTGACATATACCCTGTAAATTTTTTTCTAATTCAGAGTTCTGATTATTATCCAATTCCATCTCGTTACTCTGCCCAAATTCCTCTCAACACACACAGTTACACACACCAATGTATATTGATCTAAACGTATACAGATCATTGACTAGATCCGTTAACATAATGAACTAGTAATCAATCAGATCACGGTTCCACGGCCTCGAATATAGTCTTCTATTTAATAAAGTTGTCCTGACTTAAAAACCTTGGAATTTTTTAGTTAAAACTTCTTGGTCATCCATTCGTTTTGATTTTTGAAGAATTTTTGCTTGATTAAAACAAAACTATTTTTTTAGATTTTTTATTTTAAGAATTTTAATACTGAAAATTTAGCTAATGATGCTTAAAAACTTGAATATATGATTGAAAAACCTTAAAAACTTGTAGATCTAAAGGAAAATTCTTCAAATCTGGATTCTAATCAAGATATAAACAAAACAATAGTCAAATAAGTATAGATATAGGAATATAATCTTTTGAGCCATTAATAATTATAGATCTGATAAGAAAAAATGAAGAAATCGAAATAGCTAATGTCACTATGTAATGAAACAGTGTTTTGTTGACATCATTATCTTCAATCTTCATATATTTAGCTCAAAATCAACAGATCCTTCAATTGAATCGCATATGAGAAAACTAAACAGGTGATCTTTTAATTGAATATTGGAAGAGTTAGCTATTATTTTTATGATAATTAAAATGAATCGATATTTAGAGAAAGACATGGGCAGGATAAATATATGTGTTGTAATACCCATCAAGAGATACTTATCCAGTGGCCAATTTCTTGCATACAATACCATTATATATATGGATACAAGTTGGATTTTGGTGCCACAAAACTTCTTTTTTGAATGTTCAAAGCTAATTGTTTTGATGTTTAAATATTAATGGTAATGTAGCTTGGTGGCCTGGTGGGTGTTGTGGTATATATTTAGTCTTAGGCTTTGCTTTGAATTAGTGCGCGGTTCGAAGCCCATGATAAGTAGGTGGATTTTAGTAAAAAAAAAAAAAAAATTTATGTATTTCTTTGTTGGTTAGGATCCTTTTCTATTTGTTTTCTTTTCTTTCTTTTTTTTTATTGTAGTTTTTAAAATGTTTTAACTAAAATAATTTATTATTTGGGTTTATTTTTGAAACCATAAGGAACATATTGATACCGGTCGAATTCACATCGACTCACCACTGTAATGCCCGGACTTTAACAATCGAGTAATCATCATTTTAGATTTGTTATTTGTATCATAAACTATACGAGTACCGGTATCATAACCAAGTTCGTATCATTTTGAGTATAAGTTGAACGTGTCGATACTATTTTCGACTTTTGCATATTATTTTCTTTATTAGTGCATGTGTTTTAACGAACTTAACTTATACCAACTAAATTCGTGTTGTTGCTCCGCTACAACGCGGTTGGTTGTTTACCTAGTTTAGATATTATACTTCAAACTTCAAAGTGCAACCAAAATATATGCTCATATGTCTTCCGTTGAACCACATGAATATCAGATATTACATGTTTATATTTCACAGCTAACGAATAACCACTATAACACACATCTGAAATAGTAGTAAATTTATGTAGAAAAAACGATATAAAAAATTTAAAGAAATCCATGTTTAAATAAAACTAGTAAAAAACAAGTTAAAACCATGAAAATGTGATATTTTAAGGGTTTTAGAAAGTTAAGGGTATAATAGTGATATTATGAATTATGAAATGTTTTAAGTGAAATATATTTAGAAGGGTATATATATGATATTTTGATTATTAAGTAGGGATATATATGATATTTAAAATTTTGGTTTTGGTTTTGGATATATATCGTATTTTAGAAGTTTGTAAGGATATATATATATATATATATATATATATATATATGTCCTACGACAACAACCGAATAACTGCTACTGCCGACGGATCACACGAGAAGAGGTGCAGACTGCACTTAGGAGGATGGGAAGGGCTAAGACGGTTGGCCCAGACAACATACCCATCGAGGTGTGGAAATGTCTGGGTGAGGAAGGAGTCATGTGGTTAACTACTCTGTTCAACATTATCCTCAAATCTGGTAAGATGCCAGACCAATGGAGGAGCAGCGTTGTTGTTCCTATCTATAAGAACAAAGGAGACGCCCAATGTTGTGGTAACTACCGAGGAATCAAACTTCTAAGCCATACTATGAAGCTATGGGAAAGAGTGATTGAGGTTAGACTTAGACGAGAAACTCAGGTTACGGTGAACCAATTTGGCTTCATGCCGGGGCGTTCCACCACAGAGGCAATACACCTTTTAAGAAGATCAATGGAAAAGTTTAGGGAGAAGAAGCGTGACCTGCATATGGTGTTTATTGACCTAGAAAAGGCCTATGATAGTGTGCCACGACAGGTGCTTTGGGAGTGCTTGGAGGGTAGAGGAGTACCAAGGAAATACATAGAGATAATTATGGATATGTATACAAGGAGTGCAACAAGTGTCCGTGCGCCAGTAGGGGATACTGATTTCTTCCCAGTAGAGGTAGGTCTTCACCAGGGGTCAGCGCTGAGTCCGTTTCTTTTTGCAGTAGTCTTGGATGAGTTGTTAAAGTCGATTCAGGGGACGCTTCCGTGGTGCATGATGTTCGCAGACGATATTGTGTTACTTGCTGAGAGAAAACAAGATCTAAACATGAGGCTTGAGGAGTAGCGAACAACCTTAGAGACAAAAGGTTTAAGGATTAGTCGCTCTAAGACGGAGTACCTCCACTGTGATTTCGGCGGGGGGAATGACAACGAGGATGTACAGATCACCATTGAAGGGCAGGTGGTTCCGCAGGTAACGAAGTTCAAGTATCTAGGATCATTTGTTCAGAGCGATGGGGAATTAGACAGTGATGTGACCCATCGAGTTCAGGTAGGATGGTGTAAATGGAAAGCAGCCACAGGTATATTGTGCGACAAGAGTTTCCCATCTAAACTAAAGGGAAAATTTTATAGGGTTGCGGTTAGACCTGCAATGTTATATGGATCGGATTGCTGGACTATCAAGAAGGCACAAGTGCGGAAGATGGAGGTAGCAGAAATGAGAATGCTACGTTGGATGTGTGAGCACACAAGGTTAGACCGAATAAGAAACGTTGTGTTTTGAGAGAGATTAGGGGTGGCGAACATAGCAGAAAAGATAAGAGAGGGGAGATTGAGATGGTTTGGACATGTGAAGAGAAGACAGCCGACGAATCCTGTTAGAACCGTAGAAAACATTACTATAGAAGGGAGGAGGGGTAGAGGACGACCTAAACTGACGTGGGATGAGAGGATTAAGCATGATTTGATAGACTTAAACCTTTCTGAGGACATGGTTGAGGATAGGAATTCATGGAGAAGTAGAATTAAAGTTAAGGATTTTTAGTGAGAAAGAAATTCTTTAGGGCTTCTATTTACCTTATTTTGGTCACATTTATAGTATTAGTATTAGTATTACTATTAGTATTATTCTTCCCATATACATAGTATTAGTATATTCTTTTCATATATATTATTATTAGTATTATTATTATTATTACTATTATTATCATTAATATTATTATTATTACTGTTAAACTTTGATTTCTTTTGTATTGCTTTATACATATGGACTTTAGAGCTGAGAGTCTCTCTGGAAGCCAACTCTTTATCCCTTTAGATAGAGGTATGGTGTGCCTACATCCCACCCTCCCCAGACCCTACCTATAGCTTTACTGTTGGTGGGACTTCACTGGGTATGATTGATTGATATATATATATATATGAAATTCTTCCAATATTGGACCACTATTACTTGATGAGCCCTAATGTACAAATTTGATCTGTCATATACAGTTTTCTCACCCTGTCCTGAAAAATGATTCACAGTAGGAACAAAGCACAAGAATATCCTTCATTTCCATGACTTCACTTAGAACTTGACATTATCTTTCAAGTAACACACTACTTCTTGCTGCAAAATTGAAAAGAAATAATAATAATAATAAAATATAACATCAAATTCAATAATTGCTTTTTTGAAAATTTTTTAGAAAATTGGACAAAAAGCCTTTCGGAGGTGTAAACGATTTCAAATTCGTAAGCTAGTCATTATAGGTGATAGTAAAAACGAATTCGCTAGTAGTATAATATGTGATTGCACTATAAATTTTAAGAAAAATATAGTTACAAAACAAAAAATAAAAATTATCATCTGCATAATAAGAAGTATACTTATATAAAGATAATAAAGCAGCATTTACATAAATACTAACGAAAAAAAACAACAAATAATAAACAAGTTGAGCCAAAACTAAAGTCAAGTTTGCTGGGTTCATTTACATCTCTAGTTCCGGGCAAACTCAACCGGACTCGTATGAAAAATTACACATTATTACCCATTCCCCGACCTGTCCATTATCCAACCTCTTTAAGGGAAACTTACTATCAAACAGAGAAGAAGGCATCCGGCTGCTCCGGGGAACAAAACATACCAAAACTTCAATTGGTGAAACTTGGCCCCATCAATAAATAGCAAAGGCAAACTTGCAGCTGCATGGACATTTGAACAATTAATCCATTATAAAAGTTCATTTAACTGAAATGTTTTTATGTTTGTTGAATTACAAAAATGCCCCTCACGTACATACCCGGTGGATGAATTGCACGGAAATAGATCATGAATGCTAGTGAGGCCGAGAGGGCGGTGCTCCTAGCGAGCCAACCCGGCCCCAAAAATGAGAAGGCTAACACACCAATTGCTGCACAACCCATTTGAGCTATAAACATATTGTACTTCTGAAGTTTTGCATGCACGAAAAGAGGGATTTTGTTTTAATTTTTTTACTGATTAAATTTGTTGAAAGTTAAAACAACTATTGAATAATTCATACAACTTGTTAAATCTAAATAAAAGCCGCTGAATAATAAACAAATAAACGTAAGAGAATATTCCTTGTTTTGAAAGGATATTCCTGTATTCTTAGTAAAATCACTTATAAAATCTCACCGTTATAAATATTTGTTGCAGTGTTGCTATAAGTAATTAAATAAAAACTCAGATTTCGATAATATTAATATTTAAAACTCATTGATACGATATGAACATGATTATCAAGGACGAAGCTTAGTTGGGGCCAGGGGTGGCCCCGGCCCCCTCCGTTTTTTTCGCTCGATAGTATAAATTTATCCTTTTATTGTTAAAATTTTTTATACATAGTGTAAATTTACCCGTTTATGACCGAAAATTTGAGTCCGGCCCCCTCCTTTTTTTCGCTCGGTAGTGTAAATTTATCTTTTTTTTCCGAAAATTTGTATACATAGTGTAAATTTACCCGTTTCCGACCGAAATTTTGAGCTCGGCCCCTCCGTTTTTCGCTCGGTAGTGTAAATTTATACTTTTCCGGCCGAAAATTTTTACACATAGTGTAAATTTACCCGTTTCCGACCGAAATTTTGAGCCCACGCCCCTCTAGTTTATGAATTTTTTTTATACATATTGAGTTCGGCTCCCTCGACATTTATGTCCAAGCTTCGCCACTGATGATTATGATTTATAGATCCAAACTTAGATTAATATTAAATAACATAATCACCCATAATAAATATTGATAAAGACACATGAACATGTGTTTTACCTCCATATTATCGAATCTTTTAATAGAAAGATTCTGTTTTAAATAGTTTAAACTAAATTTTAATATATACTTTTAAATGTTCAAATATTACTTACTAGGTTACACGGGTGGTTAAAAATGCAACAAAAAATTTAAATTTAATAATATACACAATAACATACCTTATTGATTGATAAGATATAAGTAATAATAAATAAAATTTTATAATTCATAAATATCAAAAAATCTCATTTGATACAACATTTAAAAGTTATATTTGTAACTTTGTTAGTAATTCTATAAATGGTAATAACATTAGTTGTCATCTTTGTTGGCTACTCTAGTTGAATGACTTGTGGAATAGTTGTTTTGCATTTATATATGTAGTTGTGGAACTCACATAACAAAAGGATGAATTCCTCTATCGGTGCGGAAGATCTTCCGCAGTGGGACATATATCCCCATAGAGGAAGTATGATCACTTTCCGCGGAAAGAGGTACACATCTTTCGCGGGAAAACACTTAACAACTATTAACTAATGAAGTTCAACGGAAGACTTGTCGTGAGGAAGCATAGTATAGTACGTGACGAGGACATGAAAGACCGATCACATGGTGGGATTCTCGTACTATCCACGAATGCACGATGGACCAATGAGAAAGGGCCAACGATGTACCTGGCCACGACAAGGATTTTTGTACGCCAATTGTCTAAGCAATCAGGAGCCATTATCATGCACAACCATAAGAATATAAGATTTCATTGAGTGGGACAGTTGGCCCAATCATTCACCCCCATTCGGCTATAAATACAACATGAGGACTAATGGTAAAAGGATCTCCACTCTCTCGTTCTCTCTAAGAATTACTCATCACTTACCATATTGATTCTCACGCGGGAGGGTGGTTACGAGAAGACCCCCCTCCCCTATTCCCCTTCTCGTAACGAGCTCACGGTATTCGGTTTTGCGTGTCACGATCACCGGAACTCATAGCGATTGTTAGTATTGACTCACTGGGAAATATTAAGCTAAGTCCACCAAATGTTAGATTAGTGTTCATCATCGTCGCCTGAGATATTATATTAAGCCTATCTTAATATAGATAGATAGGTAGAATATTTTCATTTCCTTTTGGTTTCGTTACAATTATTATATATTATAATGTGCAAATGTTGTCACAGACTCAATATCACTGTTCATTGCAATTTGGGCATAACGAGTTGTACAGCATGCTTGATATGCTGTAATATCATATTTCTATCTTACGCTTCCACGTGTGTTCTGATGTTCCACGTATGTCAGACACTTTACATTAGAAATAGACAGGGGTCTTTCTCTCTCACTATTGTCACCTGCGAGCCGTCTCTCTCTGTACCTCTACCGCCACCAACACCACCATCTTCAATCAGTCACATCTACTTTCGTCTTCAACTACCAACAAGGTGATTTATGCTTAAGAACTTAAGTGTAAAAATGTTAAAAAAGCCCCAATTTTTTATTATAGGTTTAGGGTTTCTTCACCATGTTGTGCGGGTGGATTTGTAAACCTTAGGTGGTGTGGTGGCGGAGAGATCCGGTGGTGCTGCGGTGGAGGTGGTTGACCTACTATTGTCGGGTTTCTTTGGAAACCCAAGGTGTTGGTGGTCTGGTGGCGTAATATTGTTCCTGTTAATGGATGCCATTGTTTGTTGTGGGTTGTTTCGTGGCTGTCATTTCTGGCCGTCTATGACGGCGGGTGGTTGGTGCTTTATGTTGTTCTTTGTTTGTCCCTTGATTATGCTGTCTAGATTATAATGGTGCTCCGTTATTTGGACGGCAACGTATGTTGCAACCATAACGGAAATCTAAGCCTCAAGTAATTTTAGTGACATTTTGAGTTTGGAAAATATTTTGGTATGATCTGTTTGTCATTTGAATGTTGCTTCGACTTAGGTTTACTAAAGACGTTAAATAATTGTGGTCTAATTTTCGTTAGTTTATGTTTGAAGTTTACTTTGTCGTTGTGGAGTCAGTACGTTCATTTTGAAGGTGTTATATCTGTCATAATGGTTTTTTATGGGTGAGAGTTTGTATGTTTGTTGTGTTGTTAGTTAAAGATTGGTTTCCATTGTTGTTGCAGGCCATTAACTCCTAGTCACTAACGTTCTAATCTCTAATGAACCAAATCAATCTTCCGCATAATTGTGTTTGTTGGACATGTTTGTGTTGGCTCTGTATGTGTCTTTGTATGTTTTTGGTTTGATTCACGGTTAGCTTAAGGTTGGAGCATGAGTCAGGGTTTTCCTTCAACATTTGTTAATTTGAGAAATGGTTACGGATGGAGAGTATGGAGAGGTGGAAAATTTTCTTTCCGACTTCATGAAAGTGGACGATGAGCGATGACAGATACTCAATGAAATCTTCTTTGATACGCGAAAGCAAAAGCACCTATAAGCCAAACGTAGGTATGTGTTTAACATAATTATGTTTTTATATACACTATTGCCTGAATTTGGTGTTTAATTTTATTTGCGTTTTAGTGGTTTCTTATTGATAATACCGATTTGTGATTTGCACAAACTACTCTGTTTTAGGTTAAAAAGTATGTAAGTATTATTCATGATTTTGATCCTTATTTCAACCACGGAGCTACTCAGGTTTTGCTTTATATGGAATGCACATTGATGTTTAAAAACTACAAGAATAAACAAAAGAGGGAAAACTAAGGGCTTCAGGACTGGAGGCCGATGTGTTGGGCATTGGAAGTGGAGCAGGCGAAGGAGTTGAAGTGGAGGAGGAGAGAGGTGACGATGGTGGGATTGCAGGCGGAGGCGGCGGTGGTGGTACGTTTGCGAGCTTCGTTTACGGACAAATACACATGATCATGTTTTTAATGTGTGTTTTTTATTTTGGAACATAATTTGTAGGTTTTTAAAAGACAGAATTACAAATTTTGTCCTTTAAAAAAAGCCAAATTACGGTTCGTGTCCTTTTTTTAGTTTCTTTGCAGGCGGTATCCTTTAAACATTTTTTTCCTACACGTTATGTCTTTTACGCTAACTGAGTTAGAAAAACTCAGTTAAATACCCTCACGTGAGACGCATGTGAGGGCATATTGGTCTTTTCGTCTATACCTTGTATAAAACTCTCTTTCTTCCGGAAGCCATCCACCACCACCAAACCCACCATCAACACCCACCTTCACATCACCATTCAACCTCCAGCAACCACCACCATTCCGGCCACCAAAGCCCAACTCTACAACCACTCTCGTCCCGTCTACCGTCCTCAATACCGCCGCAACCGTTCCATCTGCTGCTCATGCTGTCTCTGGATCACCTTCACCGTCATTATCCTACTACTCATCGCCAGCGGCGTATTCTACGTTCTCTACCGTCCTCACTGCCCTACATTCGACGTATCGTCACTCCACGTGTCACAATTTAGCTTATCTCCATCCAACAAACTCAACACCAAATTCAATTTCACTATCACCGCTCGAAACCCTAACAAGAAGATCTCGTTCTCCTACGATCTGGTCACCGTTTCGTTCGATTCCAACGGCGTGGACGTCGGCGACGGGACGGTTTTGGTGTTCCAAGTGTAAGAAGGTCCCGATTAGGGTTACGTGTGACGGAATAAAGGCGGCGCCGCCGGCGAGGAAGACGGCAGCGACGATGAGGACGGAGGATGCAGAGTGTAATGTGGATATGAGGATTAAGATCTGGAAATGGACGGTGTTTGTGTGTGATGGAATTAGGGTTTGGAAACCATAATTCGGAAACTGGTGGTGGGAATTTTGGGGTTTTTGGTTTGGTCTGGAAGATGGAATTGGGTTTTAGAGGGGAGGTTGGTGGGCGGCGTTGGTGGTTGCTGGAGGTTGAATGGTGGTGTGAAGGTGGGTTTGGTGGTGGTGAATGAGTTTATGGAAGAATGAGATAGTTTTATATAAACTTTTTGCAGGTGTAGACGAAAAGACTAATATGCCCTCACATGCGTCTCACGTGAGGGTATTTAACTGAGTTTTTCTAACTCAGTTAGCGTAAAGGACATAACGTGTAGAAAAAAAATGTTTAAAGGATACGCCTGCAAAGAAACTAAAAAAAAAACATAAACCGTAATTTGGCTTTTTTTTAAAGGACAAAATTTGTAATTCTGTCTTTTTAAAAGGTAAACATTAACAGTGAGCTGCCATTAACATAAAGAATTGTAATGCAATATCTGTATATAATTATGTTTTTGTATGCGGAGTGACTTCTTACAAAGGGCAGTAATGATATGCTAATATTAACAATATTTACATTTAGAATTAGAATGTAATATGTTGCCTCTAATTGTTTTGTTAACCAGCTAACAGTTACTTCATTATGTGTTGTAGGGTTTCTTAGCTACGGCCAAGTTTCATAGGCTAAATAGCCTATCAAGCTGCTTCAACAGGAGAGACCACTAAAACCATACACACGTGCTTGAACGGTTCTTTGTGAAACTGTGTGTTGAACTTTTGATACTTTGTTCCGTGTTTGATGATAATTATGTGTTGTAATGCAAGTATGCAATACATGTTAATTTTTTGAAGGTGGTTGGAATCCAATTCTAAAGTGTACGTGCCTATTCTAATCAGCCCAATTGTACTCTGTAAATATACTACACAACGATCCAATATAGCGCGGGTCCTTCATACTAGTTGTGTATTATTTCTGTTAGATAGTAACTTCTTGAATCCTTCACCGTAGACTTGGTAATTAAAATTCAACTATATAGATAAAGAAGTAACAATAAATTAAAATTTGTGATTCTTTACGGTTAAAAGGTATATCCCTTTTCAACATTCGTTTTCTCTCTCTAATTTGATATTTAAAAATATACAAACATGGCACATATTTCCACGCTAATCATGATTTTTCCGTTTAAAAAAAAAACCCTAAAAGAAAACTTATACAGTAATCGTTAAGAGATCGTTTTACATAATTGTTTTTAACTTTTTCTCCAATCCTAATCTTGATATCACACGTAAATTATAATTGTTTAGGTCCTAACAAGTTACTTGTATTTTATAGTCTAAAAGATTTAATAAAATATTCTCGTTTTGAAGACAAACTTGAAATAATATGATAATTCATTATTTGAATGTTTGACATTCTTGTATGATAATGAATTAGTTAGTATTATCAAATAAATTGTTGTTGGACCGTTGTATTTGCTAAATTTGGTTACTGTATTAGTAACTCTATAAAGTGTTTGACGATAAATGCAACAATAAACTTGTTTATCGAATTTAATGCACAAGCATATTAATGTAATTTGATTCACTATATTGATGTATGAAGAAGCATTAGTCTCAAATACCCAATATTTTAGCAAAATAAATAAATAATGTACCCGAGCACCAGGGGTTGAAGGGGTTGCAAAAAGAACCGCACAAACAGCTCCAAGTGGTGCTATTGTCATGGAGACTCCCTTTCTAGCCAACGCCTGATCCATCTTTCCCAACACAGCCATGGCTGCAAATGCACCTGCCAATCCAACCATGGTTCACTAAATGTATTTGTTATAGACAAATTAAAAGCTAGTAATCGAACCTGCAGAGGGCCAAATGATGTCACTAAGTGAAGGAGCCTTGGAACCCTGGTCGGGCTTCCAAGCATCCCAGCTGGTAGCCGCTGCTTTAACAGTACCAGAAATTCGCCTTCTTCTTATACCCGGTTCGATCGATGGCAATCGCAATGCATGTTTGTTTTCTTGGCGGTTCATTACAAGACTAGAGATATATGAAGCAGATAATGCTGCCATGATTGATTGATTGTTTGTATTCTATGTGTGTGTTTAGGTGAAAATATAAAGGAAGAAAACAGATTGCTGACAAGTTGAAAAAAAAAAAAAGTGAGGACAAGTGTTTGTGTTTGTTGGCTATTGAATGGCTGGAAGAGGCACATGGATGGTTGAATGAAGGGGCAACATGAGGCTAGTTCAACTCTCTCTAAACATTGTGTTTGTGTTATTTATGTTGTCTTTATTCTCTTTTGGGTTACCACTTTTATCTCGTTAACTTAGGCTCTGTGCAATGCCCACACATAACCAATCTAACAAATATCAATTTTATCTTATTTTTATAATATACTAGTTTTACCCTCCGTATTACGAGGTTTGTGTTTCTTTTTCGTGTCTAACATTTATATATTTTTTTATTTTAATTTTATTTATTATAAAAAAGTTAATAATATACTTAAGGTTTAATGATGAAATAATACACAAATAAATGAAATGTTATAACCCGTTTAAAAACTATGGGTTTGGTGAGACCCATGACCCGCTTATTTTTTTGTTACTATAAAATTGTTTCTTAAACTAAATAATATTTTTTCTTAAAAAAATGGATATTAATTTTTAGTATATCTCATGTTATAGGATTTTTATATAAAATATATTGTGAGGTTAATTTTTAATATAGTTAGATCTTATAACCCGTTTGATGAGACACATACCCGTTTAAAGGTTTCGTTTATATATATATATATATCATTTAAGAACTCTAAAAAAGTTAAGAACTCTTTGAAACTCTAAACAATCAAACATTTTTTTAAGTTTTTTTATATACTAACATTATTTAAGAGTAGTTTTATCATATTTTATATAAAAAATTTTGATACATATATCAATCACAAGTTTACATATGTGTAAAATTTATGTACTACCAAATTTACATAGGTGTAAAACAAAACATAGTTATGCATAAAAACTAATTTTTAAAATTATAATTGTAAATATACATATACAAAATGATGAAACTACACTCAAATACACAAAAATTTTTATAAAAGGCGTTAAATTTCAATGGTTCTTTAAAGTTCTTAAATAATTTAACAGTTTTGTAATGATACTCATCATATATATATATATATATATATATATATATATATATATATGGGAGGGTTATCCTAAAAATAAGTATTTTCCTAGGAAGACTAGGAATAAATCACAACCATTAGATCATGTTAATCAATGGTTGAAATTTAAAATTACCAATAACCGACATAGTTTCCTAGAATTACTCTTTCATCATTATAACCGACATAGTTTCCTAGAATTGTTCTTTACCATCATGAGAGAACTTTTTTGAAATTAAGAACTTTGAGAACCATTTTGGACCACAAAAAACACAAAAATAAAAAAATCATAAAATAAAAAAAACACAAAAATGAAAAAAGTAAAAAAACTAAAATTCTTATTTTAACATCCCGGTTTCATATAAAAAATACCTCGGTTTAGCAAATTATATACACATGTATAATATATACATATATGTACATGTACATGATTTTTTTATACACATGTGTATAATTTAAGATAAATGATACTGTACATATGTGTATATTACGTAACCAAAGATTAAATAAAATTATACATATGTGTATAATACAATGTTTTTCTTTATTTTTTTTATTGAAACCGCATAGAAATATAAGAATTTTGGTTTTTTTACTTTTTAAAAATTTTTGTTATTTTTTGTTTATGATTTTTAAAATTTTTTTTAAAGGTGTTTTTAGTGGTCCAAAATAGTTCTCAAAGTTCTTAATTTGCAAAGGGTTCTCTTATGATCCTTACCCTATATATATATATATATATATATATATATATATATATATATATATATATAAGATTAAGATTCTTAGTTTTATAGTTATTCTTTTCTTTTCCTTTTTTTTTCTTTTTCCTTTTTTTTTTGCACGCCACATGTATTGTACATCCTCATATGTTGTTTTACACTAGCCAGCTGCCCGCGCGATGCAACGACGTACGCACAAACGCAATCGGTGTTAGTACGTTTGTAACCTCTCAACGGTGTGTGCGTAACTCAACGGTGGTATGCATTTAACGTGGTATCGGGCGTGTAACCTGTGCCAGTAAGTGTGCCACTTAATGCCTATACGCGAGCAACCCGGTACCGGTATGTATAAACAATGTCATCCACGTAACTGATGCTTGAACGTACATAACAGGTGGCGACAAGCAAGAAGCAAATATGAAATTTACAATAATTTCAAATAAACTACTTATAACCCGATCCTTTTATACGGACATGTTCCGACCCGAAAATGTGTTAACCCGAAGCCCGTTTTAACAAGAACCCTTTCGATCTAAACCCATCCCGACATGAACTAAATTAACCATTTTGGTATTAAACTATTCCAACCCTAACCCGTTCCAACACCATTAGTCGAACATGCCCGGCCCATTGACGGTAATAACTGGTAATCATGTAACATGTTAGTTTTTTTAAAAATTAATAAACTATACCATACTCAAATTAAAGATAATAAAATGCTCGTTTTTATGGTTTATATTTTGAGAAACAATATTAGCGTGTGAAAAAGTTACGACTGTTAAAATGTCGTGGGGTAGTTGGTTAATAACTAGGGAGAAAATATGTAACTATTTAATATATTAACAAAACTTTATTGAAGTTGAAGGATCATTATTGTATATTACTTTTGAATATGTAAAGACTATTTTACCCCTACATTCTTAAAATTATATGCATTGCTATTTGTACAATATGCAACAAAAGTGATACTTATTAAATTTAAGAGGTCCCTGATCCTATATTATATATAGTATAGATTATTCGTTTATAATATATATATATATATATATATATATATATATATATTTGAATTTTAATTTTATTTATTGTAAGGAAGTTAATATTATACTAAGGATTTAATAATAAAAAAGTTTTATAAATAAATGAGATACTATATCCAGTTTAAAGGCTATATGATTTTGGTGAGACCCATACCCATGAATTTAGGTCAAATGCATGAGAAGTCTTGATTTAAAAATTTTGCATTATGAGAATTTAAGTAGCTTTTGTTTATATATATATATATATATATATATATATATATGAGGGATATTTTGAGAATGTTGATGAGTTGTAAAAACTTTAAGAACTCAATATGGACCACACATTTAATTAAATGAGTAGAAGAATAAATGTGATTAAAAAATGAATCAGGAGACAGAATAAAGATTTTTGATGATTACACAAGTTTAAATGTTAATTACACGTGTGTAATAAGTCAATTCGGTGTGTAAAAAAATACTGTCATTTTTTTTACGTTACTTACACTTACGTATTACATACGTGAAAACATTTCAAAACAAAAAATTGTTACGTTGAGTTCTTTCGAGTTCTTAAAACTCAAATTAGTAATCAAAAGAAATCAATCTTATATATATATATATATATATATATATATATATATATAACATCTCAAACATCCCCCACTGCGAAACCCTAGAATCAATCCATCGACTCTTTTAGACATCGCAAACACCTCACCCCCCCCCCCCAAAAACCCTAACACCAAAAAAAACTTTAACACCATGTCTTCTGATGGGTTTGGATCGGGTCAAACTGATTATTTGCTCTCAAACCCAAACTCTTATTGGATTCGACTTCATAATCACCACGCTCACATATCCAGCTTCGTTATGTCTGTTTCACAATCCATAACCCTTTTTTTATAACCTTTGAAATCCGCAATCTTAATTGAAGAATCCGGCCATAACCTAAATTCGACGAACATCATCTCGAAGTTCCAACCCTAATTGGTACACACCTCTTAATGAATTTGACCTATTTGCACCAAAAATTCAGTCTGCTGTCAATTCCATATGATACTGATTGGTAATTGAAAATTGTAGATAACCTAAAATAATCAAAACCTAAAATAACTAAAAAGATGGACTGATTCACAGGTACAACTTTCGTCTTTTTCAATAATTCTGTTATGGATTTCTATGAGAGATTTTTATTTATGTTGTCCAACTTTATTATATATTTATTTATTTATTTATTTATTTAGTTTGGTTTCGACTAGATCGATCAAGTTCGGTGGTTCAACATGGGACGATTTTGTTGTTTCAGCTGTTGTGTATGAGATTATGTTGTATTTTTAGTTGAGTATGTGGCAGCTGGTTGTGGCTTTGATATCTTAATATGATGTGCAGGATGATGTTATTTTTAGTTTTTGTTTATGTTTGGCTTGGTTTTAGTTTATAATGTTTGAGAAATTATATGTACAAAATGTTGTGTGCCACCTTATATAATTTTATATATGTATTAGCGGTTGTCGTTTTTAACTTTACAGGTTGGTTGGTGTTTTCACCTTTACGTGCGACATGGTTTGGTTGAAGGAATTATTTTTTTAACATGACTAATAGTTCTTTGTCATGTGTTGTTTCTCAGATTGTATGGTGGACAGTACGTTAAGGTCATTGATGGTTATGTTTGAGTTTAGTTGTTGGTTTTTGTAGGTTTTCACCTTTTTTCACATTTGCTAAGCATTTTACTCACTGCTATTAGAAGATAATTCTTATAGATTAGACTTGTCAGTTTTCGACATTTGTATTGTTTATGTGTAGTAGTTGTGGGGCCATATGCATATAATATAGCAACTTTTTATGTTACAAATGCTTGCTGCATATTTCAGTTATAGCGCTCATAAAAAACAGTCGTTTATTTAAAAGTTTTTGGATTGTTTATGTGGGATAGTTGTCGTAGCGTTTAAGTATCGCTGTGTGAGTTTTTTAGTCGGAAATGTTGTCGTCTTTTAGAAGATGTATTTAACTATAATATGAACCAGAAATATAATATAATGAACAAGTACACACAATACACGATAACATTCAAATACACATTAATTAATTAATCTTAAATAATAAAGAAGCTTATGTTAATTAATTAATGAAAAATAATTTTTAATGAGTCTTTTTTTGGTCTTGGATGAGGAAGACGGAAATAGGGACTAGGATATCTAATTATGATCATCTTCATTATCTCTCTATCTATTTGTTCAGTTGGAGGGGGGGGGGGGGGGTGGGGGATCTTTGCCTTTCAACTGGTTCCCCTCTTGGTCTACATTGGAAAGATAATAATACTCTTTCTTCTTTTTCCAACTTTCCCAATGCTCTTTTTCAGTGTAGAATAATTATTTAAGTTGAGCCTGCCCAAGGTTATCAAAAACTTTTTCAGACATTCCCTTACTTATCATCAGTTCTCTTAGAGTCCTGATCCTGTATTTATATTCCCACGACAATAAATTCACACTTGAACTTGTTTCAGCCGGTTCGTCTTTCACATTGATCAATTTTTGAGGGGCCTGAGTTTTTTTGACAGACTGATCTTTCAGCTCCTCCCTGTACATTGATAGTTCAGATTCATAAAATCTTTTCTTTTCACTATCAGTCATAATTTTTACTTTCTCTCCTTCACCTCTAACATCCAATAATGTTTCCACAAGGATCTCTTTATCTTTTGTTAATTTCCCCTTTTCCTTCTCAACCAATCTCTTTTGTTTTGATTTTTCTTTACCAGCACCAGAATTAGATTGGATTTTCTTAGAAATTTTCATAAACCTTTCTTCCACTTCCTTCTTGCTCATGGTAGCAACATGCTCAAGATTCACACCATTATCAATAAGGAATTTACACTTTCCTTCATTTTTTTTATATATCTGATCAATTCGATGTTGATCATAAGAGACTAATCTTTTCAACCTCCCCTTCTCTTCTTCATCAATTCTTTCTTTTGTAGATTTGTACACGGTTTCAAGATCATCATAACTCATACGACTTAGTTGTTTGTCTGAGAAGTTGTGAAGCCATAGATAAGCAAGAAATCTTTGAGTATTTTTGTTCTTCTTTTCCCTCAATTTTCGAAGTTCCTCTCTCTTCATTTCATGTAGAGAGTCCAACTCTTCATCGGTTAACACAACCAATTTCTCAAATTTAAAACCATGGCTCATCATGTTGATTATTCTGCGATCTTTTCTTTTGATTTCATCAAGCCTAGCTTGGATATTTTCTCTGCGTGTTTCAGTTAGATCCACATGAGGCGAGTCATGCACCTCTTCCCTATTCTCATCTCCCACATCATCATAAACTTTAGTTAAATCATTAAGGGCATCAATTTGTGATTAATTTTCCATATGTTCATCAGGTTTCACAACATGAATAGCCTTTTCTTTTTCTTGGGCATGGCCTCTTCAGGAATATTTCCAATGCCAAATCTCTTCTTTTTTCTTGTGTATCTGATCAAGTAAGCAGGACAAATCTTTTCATCCTTGTTAATTTCATTAATTATTCTTTGATTCATCATCTCACTTGTTTTCTTTATCATTTCATCTTGGATTGTCTTTGCATCATGATCAACAACCAGCCGCTTATCAACATTTTCTTTTTCAGGCTCATCAGTAGTAGTGGGAATGGTCAATTCAAGCTCAGGAGATTTAGGTTTAGCTTCAGAGGATTTGGGTTGTTGGAATTGATAAACTACAATGGCAAGAGCGTTGTCAGCATCTTCTGCTCGTTGCAACTTCAACAACCTTTCAATGACTTCTTGTTCAATTTCCCCTTTATCTTCCTCAAGTTTCTTCTTCAGCTCAAACTCCTCCATCATAACTCTTTGTTCCTCTACTCCTTTATCAATTAGAAATCTGTTTATCATCTCCCTCTGCATCCACTCTCCTACAATCTTGTCATGCCTTTGATTTGCTTCTTCAGCCGATTCATCAATAAAGAGGACCTCATCACTAGACTCAGTCTTCTTTAGTTTCAAGGGTTGCAGCTAGCATTCATGTTCAGCCACTGCCTTCCCCTTGATTCTCCTCCTTTCATCTTCTAGGTTTTCAAGTCTAGATGGGGCTACTTCCCTCACCACTGTGGGTGGGAATTCTTTAGGGAAATTATCAATCTCTTGAGATAGAATTCAATTCATTATCCACCTCTTTCTCCTTAGATGTCACTTCATTATTGTCATCATTTATTTCTTCAGTGTTGTCAGTTAGGGCTACAGTCTCACCTGAGATCACCATCTCCTCAGTGACATTGTCAGCCTCAACTGTTGAATCAGTTTGCACCTCAGTCAAAGCATCATCAACCTCCTTCTCAACCGCATCTACAACAATGTTCTCATCCACATTCACAACAATCTTTTCAACTACTAGGTCATTATTACCTTCTACCTCATTATTCACATCATTCATATTCACCTCAGCAGTGTCATTCACATTGTAATCCCTTTCCTCATCATCTTCCTTACTTCCATACAATTCTCCCACCGATCATAATACATCAACATCCTCATCATCAGTAACTGTACCAGAAAGAGGCAAATTCTCCCCCTATTTTTGTGCAGCTGAGGTCTTCTCAACCTCATTGAATGCAAAGTCTTGTCCAAATTTTGTGTTGTCGGGAACATGAAATAGTTCAGGAATGAACCTTTCCTGGCATGAATCTGTGTGATGACCATATACAAACTCTGCACCAAACTTGTCCTTTGAACTTTTCACTAGAGTTTCCCATCTTATATCTTTCACTGGGTCTGGTTGGATCAATTCCAATAGTCTTTTGATGAGTGATGAGACCATTGAAGTTGACTGCAAATGGCAGAAATTGTTCAATATTTGTTTCTTCTCTTGACACAGTGCTCTTCACAAATTTTATCTTTTCCATCTTGATTGGGCTATCTTGTTTATCAGTTCTTTGTCTTGACCATCTTCTAATGTAATCATCCATGCTTTCCACTTCTCCAACATCAAACAATTCTTGGTTAGAGAAAACTGGATAAACAGGAAGAAATTGATCATTATTTTGTATGGTTTCTTCATTCCTCTTGTTATTCTTAACACCTGCCCCTTTTGGTGATTCCTTGTTTGAAGATCTTTCAATGTTCTTCCCTTGGATCCACCACATAGATCATATGATTTGTGCTCTCTTTTTATTTGTTCATGATGTTTCTTCATTTTGTTCTCTTCTTGATCATCAAATAATACTTGTACACCAACAGATTTTTCAACAGTTTTTCCACTTGTTTCAACATTCTTTGTCACAAACTTTCCCTTGTCATCAACCTCAACCAGCTTATAGTTTTCAACAAACTCCTTTCTAACTTCAAACACCTCTCTGAATTGATTGAGACAAGCACTTCTTTTCTTTGTCCAAATTCAATGAATAATTATCATTAAAAGGTGGAGGAACAATTTTGTACTTATCCTACTCCTTTATCTTCTTCAAACACCTCTCTGAATTGATTGAGACAAGCACTTCTTTTCTTTGTCCAAATTCAATGAATAATTATCATTAAAAGGTGGAGGAACAATTTTGTACTTATCCTACTCCTTTATCTTCTTCAACTTTCCACAATGATTCTAGTTGACACCAAATTCTTTAGAAAATCAACCTCAACTTGAAGTTGAGTATTCTTCAACTTCTCATCAAGATACATTTTCTTCAACTCTTCAATTTCAGTGATATACGTTGACCGAATGTTGTAACTATCCATACAATTCCTGTTACAAACTTTTAATTTGGTTTTAATATGTCAACTCACTTGTTTCATACACATTTATCATGCTTTGTTTATTAAAGCACTCACTTTGCAAATTACCATTTTCCTTTCTCAAAGACTCATTTATTTCAAGTAATTCAAAATTTGTGGGATTTGAATGTACCTGAGATTAAGAGGACCCAGCTTCATTTCCAATCTTTGCCATGAATGCCACATTTGTCTTCTCTATATCATAAGCATGATTACTACAGTCAAACACACCATCTTTCTGTGGTTGAGCTAAAGAAACATTTCCTTGATTTCCTGGCTGATTGGCGTTGTTCCTATTCTGATTGGCAGGAGCTTGTGGATGGACCTGTTGGTTTCTCTGAATTGGTAGCTGTTGTGGGATTATTTGTTGTTGAAAGTTGTTGTTGAATTGTCTTTGTTGGACTTGATTATGATTTTTGAAATTGAAATTGGTTTCTTTGTTGGTTTTTGTTTTGGAATTGTCTTGGGTGGTTGCATTATCTTGCAAAGTGTCTTAGTAATTGACAATTGAAGCAAATTTCCTTGGACTTGTCAAACCCAATTCTGTCATTTGGTCCAAAAACCAAAGACCTTCCAGTTCTGTTGAATAATCTTTACTTCTTACAGCTAACATTGCAGCTTGCCTTTTAAGATCCATGTATTCCAAATCATCAACATCAATCTGTTCAAGGTCTTCTTGCGCTACACTTGTGTGAATTCGATTCTTGGCCACAAATGCATTGTAAGACTCAGTGAACATGGAGAAGAAAGCTTGATAATCATTTCCATGATTCATATTTCTAGAAACATATGAAGCATGTCCACTAGCCATTGATGATGTATCACTATACTCCATCAATTGAACATTCACTCTTGACTACCCACCTTGATTGCTAGACTGACCAGCACAAAAACTCTTGGGGTTTCAGCACTATACCCAATTGGTTATTCAATTATAGGGACTTGTTGTTCATTCTTAGTTGACATATTCCCCATAGGTGCAACAAGAGTATTTTCCACTTGGAATCTTGGTTTGTCTTCCTTGATCATATGATTTTCAATCATTTCATGCTCAGCAGCTTGCAAAAAGCAGATAACATCATCAAGCTTGAACGTTGGGAAATTAGCCTTCTCTTTGATGAACTTGCTTGCAGTGTACCATTCTCCAGACAAAGATGACAATAACGTCTTGTTTAGATCAAAATATGTTATTACAAGGTCAGTGGTTCTGATTTCATTGACAATGGATACAAAACTCTGCAAAACATATTTCAACCTTTCTCCTTTCTTGAACTAGAATCTATCTAACTGTTGCTTCAGTCTTTCCTTCTTGATATCTTTAAGCTCAGTGTTTCCCTCAAACATTTCCAAAATGGAATTAAACATAGCTTTTGCAGTAGTGTGATGAGCCACACTAGTCAAAATTTCCCAAGACAGAGCAATTTCAGCATAGACAGTGCTCTGTCATCTTTCTTTCCACAGTTTGATTATAAGCTATACCATCAGAAACATATGGGCCATTTTTTATTGAATTCCACATATCAACATCATTATAGCACACAACAACCTCAAACAGAAACTTCCACTTAATGTATTTTCCTGTCCTAATAATCTCGGAATTTTGTTAGTTGAAACTTCCTGATCATCCATTACTCCATACATGTTTGTGGTGTTTTAAAAGGTTTTAGAAATGAAAAATTACTTAAAATTTAATAAACTTTTAGAAAATTATCAGATCTATGAATTAAATCCTCTAATGAATCTGGATGGATAAGATCAAGATTTAGACACAAAAGGAAAGCAATCAATGTATATCTGAGTAAAGAGCACTTTTAAACCTCAGTAAAACAGTAAATCTGAGAAAAATGAAAAACAGGGCGACTGACGTCACAGATCAATGAAACAGTTGTCAGCTGACATCATTCTTCATCTTCAAAATCAACAATATTCAGCAACAAGAATCCTACACAAATGCAGAGACAAAGCTCTGATACCACTTATCGGGTCCCAATTTACTCAGTTAAATACACAATAATCAGTCTCGTAACCAACACTGATGTATTGACAAGGCGGTTACGAATTCTTTTTTTTTTTTTGTGAAGAATCAATGAATATTAAAGGCGGAATCAATAATACTCATATTGTTGCTTAACAGACATAAATGTAACAAACACACAAAGTAACTCAAAATATTTCCAATTATATTGTGAAGGATACAATGAAAATCGATTAGGGTTTCTAGGTGTAATGTTTGTATTTGTGGCAGCTTTTCCGTACAAAGATATTCTTTTCAGGAAAGAGACAGCCGTCAAATTACAATATTCGCTCTATGTCCGTTGTCATAGGCGTGTCCTAATGTTGTCTTACATAGGCATGCCCTGACACCTTCTAGAAACCCTAATGATTGATACTTAACATATTCAAACATATTACAAAAGATTACAAGTAAAAACAAGTCTTCGAGTAAGCTTGTAGGCTTTTAGCCTTATCGAGCAGACCTGGTAATCATTAAGTATGCTTGGAACAGTTCTCCGCGTAAGCTTTACTTAGAATATTTTCCTTAGAAAATATCCTTCAAGCAGACTTCAATCTTCATGTTAATATCAAACTTTGCTCGATATATATCCTACGAGCAAACTTGTTTTTCTTGGATCCCTTCAACCTTTTGTCTTTAACTTATTTGAACAAGTTCAAATGTGCTAGTGACACTATAGCTTGCTCGAGGCTGAACCTTGCTTGATGGAAGTCCGATAATTTCTTCAATAACTTCCTTCAAGTGTGCTTGGACCACTGTTTATGTATAAACCTTGCACGTTCAACCAAATTACTTGGTTTTAGCTTGGTTTAATCAAGGGTTTGATCTAAAACAAACCTTGCTTGACTTAAAGAACAACCTTGGTTGATGAAGTGTAGTTTGCTCAAACTAACACTTAGAAGACTTTAAGAAGATAAACTTGCTCGTAAAGCAAAATACCTCGCTTGAATAAGTTTATGCTTGCTCGAAGGCCTAATTTGTTCAGTTTCCTTAGCCATTTTCTAAGGAGGTTGAGAAGATTCCAATCATTCTATGTCATCTCTTATCCCAACAATTTTACACACCGAATCGACTTTTTACACATGTGTAACTAACATTTAAACTTGTGTAATCATCAAAAATCTTTATTCTCTCTTCTGATTCATTTTTTAATTAAATTTAAGCTCAACCACATATTTTATACTCTTTTAATTAAATGTGTGGTCCATATTAAGTTCTTAAAATTCTTAAAACTCATCAAGTTCTCAAAGTAACTCTCCCATATATATATATATATATATATAGGGAAAGGATCAAGAGAGAAATCCTCCTTAGAAAGAAAACTAGAGAACTAATAAAAAAGTATTTTTAATTTAATTAAAAAAAATTTAAATTTTTTTTTCATCCTTCTTATATGTTGAAAAAATATAAAAATAAAAAAAAATTAAAAAAAACTCGTTGTAATGCATATGTGCAACGACTTTTTTATAATACATATGCGCAACAATGTGTATTTTAATATGTGAAATAGTGTTGAATAACTGTAACATCATGAAAATAACGGGTAAAAAATACCAAGTTCAAAAGCTTAAGGACCAAAAATGTCAAATTTTAAACTTAAAAGCGAAAATGAAAAATTTGTCATCTGGCTCAATCGCGATACTCGACGGCCATAGACCAAACGTCATCGTGTATCACGATGACGTGGTCTGACAGACGGACACGTGTCCCGCCACGTGTCCACACGTGGCACAACGTCCGCTATGTGTCACCACGTGGCACCACGTCCGCCACGTGGCAAGGCTAGGGGTGACTCACCACACCTACATCGCGATACCGACGACGGAAGGACCATCGCGTATCGCGATGGGTCCTGTGATCCGCCTATAAATAGCGGGTTCAAGCCTCTAATTCCATCACACCAAGTTCACAGTTCATTTCTCTCTCTAGAAAATCCCTCTCTCTCTACCTCGAAGTAGGTGCAAACCATCCTCGATTTCCATGCCCAAAACCCGACGTTCCTCGAAATCCATGCCACTCACCAAAAACGTTATCTTGAAGAACGTGCCATCCCGAGACAACCCAACGCCCCCCGCCTTGAATTGTGTGCTGACGTGTTGTGAAGATTTGGTGTGCTTCGATTTGCGTGTCAAGGGTGAGTTAATCAAGAAGTTCAAGAAACGAAGACACGTCGAAGTGCTGCCCAAGTATCTAGAGTGTTACAAGTGACACAAGGTAGGCGTAATGCCCGAATAAAATATTAATAAAATATTAAAAGGCTTAAAACTCTAAGTCGAGGTTATACTCAATACCTCAAAAATAACAAAAGAAAACAAAACAAAGAAATATAAAAGAAAGAAATAATTAGAATGAAATTCTTTGTTATAATATGTTTATTTAAGTTTATTATTATTTTAAATAATAAGTAAAGTAAAGTATACGTTTCTTCAAGAAGAAAAAATGTTGTGTTTAAGGAAAGTAAAATAAGTAAAACTAGAGGTTAAACTTGTAAAAGAAAAGAAAGAATATTTAAACTAAAAGTTTAAAAGAAAATATAATCGAGGTAAATATTATACAAAAGAAACTAAAGGTCTTAAGCTAGATTAAAGATATGGTATTAATAAAAGGTTATACTCGTACTATAGTTCCGAGATAACAAGGAAGAACTGGTCAGTGTATTGAAGCTGATCTTTTCAAAGAAAGGTGAATATGCCCAACTTTATAAACTTGTTTAATCGAGTCGAATAAATGAAATGAATTACATGAGATTACGTATATCTAAAACATTATAAACAAAAGTAATCGCTGGCCCTCAGGCTATCGTGTACGTTTGTTTGGATCCTTACATATGTGGTAAAAAGTCGGTGGGCACACCGCGCCACACCTGGTCATGAGCCTTCGCCACGATGGGCTGGACCTAAGTTACGTCCGAGTGAGGGTGATCATGTGTATACTGATGGTACCTAAGTAATGTTGAACACTGCGGTGTTTGCTGAGTGGTTTGTGTAGAACTTAAGTTTATAATTGTGTTTTGTTTTAAAACTTGATTGTTCCTAAGCCATGATGGGACAGACCTAAGTTATGTCTCGAGGGGTAATCAAGTAAAAGAAAATATTTTATGCGTCAGCTTATTCACCAACATGTGTTGCTGACGTATTTTCTAAACATTTTACAGGTAAAGAAGTTTGGCCGCTTGGTAGAGAGCGAAGTGACATCTAGGCGATCTGATGGCTCAGATCATTTTGTTAATATTAAAATATGAATGGTGTTTTTGTATAAACAAGTAATCTTTTGTAAACACTAAACGGGTATTTTATAATCCCGTGTTTTGATTTGTAAATATAATATTTTAATCCACGCCAATATATTTTCCGCTTTAATCCGCTAACTCTGATTTATTTACAAATGTGGTACCAACTGTTGGTCACACGCCCAAGCCTAATATGGGGGTGTGACAGGTTGGTATTAGAGCCATCGATCTTAGCGAATTAGGTATTAATTAATTAATAACTAAGCTTCGATCCAAGTGAATAAGAAAACTATTTGTTATTACTTGTTTAAATTAAATAGGGATATGATAGGCTGGTAAACCTTTTCTATACCTCCACAATCTAAACCACCCTTAGATGTCTTTCAAGAAAATAATCGACGGCTTCATGCGTGACGCAAGAATAGCTGGATGTCCCGACCCGATGCCAAAGGACAACATGAGTGAAGACTATTACGAAGACTTCTTCATTTAAGATCACCCAATCGAATGACCCACACCGGTATACTTCCCATGGACTGAGAAACTACCAATTAACATATCCGATGATCCACCAAGGCAAGTGTATGAAGCACCAAGACATTCAAGTTATCATCCGTCAATCATACCGATGTAACACCCGTCCTATATCCCGACGTATCAACCATCCGACGTTCCAACATATCATCCTTCTGATATCCCGACGTATCACCCATCCAATCCTCATCCGTCTTATTCATTCTTAGCCAATAGGCCAATCAAGGAGGAACCTAAGTCTAACTCCTCCGACTGGTTGCAATGTCACTCCGACCAAAGGCGATAGCATACTGGAACCTCTGCTTACAACTCCTTTGATTCTCACCCCAACACCAACGATGGATCTTCTCGAAAGCCAAATATGAGAGTCATCCAACCATACGAGAGTTATCGCTTGCACCCGTTGGTAGCTGATACAATAAAAGCTATGGAAGAAGATGAAGATCCAGAAGAAGAGGAAGATTCGAAAGAAGAGGAAGACCCCGAGGAAGATCCCGATGAAGAGATCTCTGAGGCAGTAACAACTCCAATGGAGGAACCGACTGACTGTGATTGCCCGACATGATAAGGATGTGTGCAACCATTCTTCCACAAAAGTCCAAGTTATGGTTTAGTAGATCCTTACATGCCATACCTTCAAAAAATCAAGAACAAGTATCTACCAACCTTTCCACCATATCAAGGCAAGATTCCTTCCATTCAAGAACAAGCAGGCGAGATACATGAACAGGAGGCAGCAGCAGAAGCCTTTTACAACTACCCGTTTGATGTCACCTCGTCACCATATCCAAAGACTCACTACGATATAGTTATGATGGGATACCGTGATCCACCACCACAATACGGTTATCCGAATGTGATTCCCTAGTCCCAAGAAGAACATCTCGATCGAGCATTATACGAGACCGTTGAGTTGAGGAAGAAGGTGGCCAAAGAAGGAATAAAAAAGAAGAAGATATGAGACAAGCTTCTTCACAAATGCAACAAGATGACCAAGATGGTGAATAAGTTCATGAAGGACTAAGAATAGGATAAAATGTTGTTAATGTTGTAATGTGTGATGAAATATATATGTTGTGTGAAATAAATGTAATATATATATATATATATATATATAGTGAATGAATAAAAAGTATGATTAAGAAAAAAATGTAATTTAAATTAAAGTATGTCAAATCAATGTAATGCTGAAGCTTCTCGAAAGGAAGCAGAAAACTGTAAAGATAAAGAAAAAGAACAAGAACAAGAACAAGAACAAATACCTGAAAAGTATATGAATCAAATTCAAAAGATGATAAAAGAAGCCGTAAGAGCCGAATCCCATATTAGAACTCAAACCAAATCCCTTGAACCATCTCGAAATCCGTTAAATCCCGCCCTAAACCGTCTCATATCGAAGAAAGAGTTCATAAGTCCAATAATGATGGCGGCATAAAAAAAAAGTTTAAGAAATAAAAAATCGAAAGCTGCTCATTTAAAGATTTTAAGAATTTTGGACCGAAAGAATTTTATGGCGACAAATGCGCCATTGCAACGCTAAGGTGGATAGGAGAGATGGAGTCGATCGTAATAATAAGCAAGTGCTCCGAACAAGAGAAGATTCAATATTCGGCCCAAATGTTCAAAGACGAAGCTCTGGAATGGTGGAATAATCTCATCATTAGCAAGGGAAGGAAAGTATTATACAATCTGATTTGGGAGGAGTTCAAAGAAATGACGCTGGAAAAATTCTGCTAAATACAAGAAACCGACCATATCCAATCGAAATTTCTCAATCATAGAGTCGTAGGAACTAATCTTCGAGAGTATAAAACCAAGTTCCATGAATAGTGCCGACTTGTGCCCCAGCTGGTAACCCCTGAGTCCAGCAAATTTACACAATATATATGGGTACTCCCGCGGGAAATCCGCGACATGGTAAGGTCTCACCTACCGCTGATTCCGCCATGGAGTTAGTTCGTTATTTTATCAATGGTCTAATCCGCAACAAAGAAGGAGATAAAAAAGTGGTGCCATCAAACGATCACAAGAAGACTGGAGGTGCCCGATTCAAGAGCATAGGTGTAGATCAACGCAAAATCGGATTCAATTCCAACTACACCCAATGTAAGACATGCAAGAAATACCACGAGGGTAAATGCCACTTTGCTCCGTCTACAACCATAACTGTCTGTGACTCGTGTCTCAGACCCGGCCACGCAACGGCCGATTGTTGGAAAAAGATAATGACTTGCTACAACTTCAAGGAGATGGGACACCTTAGCTTTGAGTGCGCCAAAAACAAATCTGCTGGTGGTGGTGCGGGTGGAAGTAGTCAAAGAAATGAAATGAAGAAAGGCACCGCAAGAGTCTTTGTCCTCGATACTAAGAAAGCGGCCGACATGCTGGAAACCGTCACCGGTACGTTCTTAGTAAACGAAACATATGCTAGAGTGTTGTTTGATTCAGGTGCCAACTCAAGTTTTATAAATTATTGCTTTTGTAGTCTATTAAACGAACAACATCTTACGAAACTAAATAAAACTCTAAGCGTCGAGACCGCTAGTGTTGAAATCGTTAAAATCTCCGAAGCCCTAGTAAACGGAAAAATATTATTAGCTGGTTACATTCTACCTATTCAGTTGTTGCCCATGACTCTTGCTGGTTTTGACATTGTACTTGGTATGGATTGGTTATCCAACAATCATGCCCGTATCATTTGCAATAGTAAAACTGTTGAACTTCGAGCCCCTGATAATCAAACCATTCGAATTGAATGGGAAAAAGATGTTGGCCAAGTTAGCATAATTTCCATGATTAGGGCTAACAGGTGTTTAAATCAAGGATGCTTAGTATTCATGGTCTATGTCACTGAAGAATCAAAACCAAGGGAGATAAAGGACGCACCTATTGTCTCCAAATTCTCTGATGTCTTTCCCTACGAACTTTAGGGTATTCCTCCCGATCGTGAAGTCTAATTTAGGATCGATCTTATGCCTGGAACCGCACCAATCACTAAAGCCTCGTATCGTTTAGCTCCAATCGAGATGGAGGAAATAAAGAAACAAATTGACGAGCTACTAAAAAAGGATTCATTCTTCCAAGTTCATCACCGTGGGGAGCGTCAATTCTGTTCGTCAAGAAGAATGATGGATCCATGCGTATGTGTATCGACTACTGAGCCCTGAACAAATTAACCATCAAGAATCGATACCCTCTGCCTCGAATCGACGATCTATTAGACCAACTTCAAGGCGCGAGCTATTTCTCAAAAATCGATCTGCTTTCTCGTTATCACCAACTCAAAGTTCAATCCGAGGATATCCCAAAAACCGCGTTCCGAACAAGGTATGGACATTATGAGTTCACGGTCATGCCGTTTGGTCTCACTAACGCCCCAGCCGCCTTTATGGATATGATGGATCGAATCTGTAAACCTTACTTAGATAAACTTGTTATCGTATTCATCGACGACATACTTATTTACTCTAAGTCTGAGGTAGATCATGAAAATCATCTCCGAATCTTACTTGAATTACTTAGAACTGAGAAATTGTACGCCAAGTTCTTGAAATGAGAATTTTGGCTTCACAAAGTTCAATTTCTTGGACACATCATAAACGTGAATGGAATTCAAGTCGATCCCGCAAAGATTGAAGCTATCCGTAATTGGAAGATTCCAAAGTCGCCAACCGAGATTCGAAGTTTCTTAGGTTTGGCCGGCTATTACCGTAGATTCATTGAAAACTTCTCTCGTATATCCGTTCCTCTAACTTCGTTTACTCGTAAAAGTATCAAGTACGAATGGGGAACCAAACAACAAGAGGCGTTCGATACACTCATACAAAAACTCACCCAAGCACCTATATTGGCCTTGCCAGAAGGTACCGAGGACTTTGTTGTGTTTGGTGACGCGTCTCATTCTGGTTTGGGATGTGTACTAATGCAACGAAAGAAAGTAATCGCTTACGCCTCTCATCAACTCAAGGTACACGAAAAGAACTACACTACTCACGATCTAGAGTTAGGCGCCATAACTTTGCATTAAAGATATGGAGACACTATATCTATGGAGTAAAATTTGTCGTGTATGTCGATCATAAAAGTTTGAAACACATATTCGAGCAAAAAGAACTCAACATGCGTCAAAAACGCTGGATGGAAACTTTAAATAACTACGACTGTGAAATCGTCTATCCTGAAGGGAAGGCTAACGTTGTAGCTGACGCCCCAAGTCGTAAGGAACATGAAAAACCAAAAAAAGTTCGAACTCTTTGATTAGAACTCCAAGTAGATCTCATCGAGCAAATCAAATTTGCCCAACTCTAAGAGATCAATGAAAACAAGATCACCGTCGAAAAGCGTAACGACACCATTGACTCGCTAGTCAAGGGTGACGATGGTATACTTAGACTTGAAAATTGGATTTGGGTACCAATCGTTGGAGACTTGCGACAAAAAATCTTGAGTGAAGCTCACAAGTCCAAGTACATGATGCTCCCCGGTAGTGAAAAAATGTACCAAAACCTAAAGCCGAACTACTGGTGGAATGGAATAAAAAAGGACATCGCTTTGCATGTTGCAAAATGTTTGAGTGTTTCAAAGTCAAGGCTGAACATCAAAAGCCCTCGGGATTGCTTCAGCGACCCGAACTCCCCGTTTGGAAATGGGAATTGATAACTATGGATTTCATTTGGAAACACCCGAAAACCACTCGTCAGCATAATGCAATTTGGGTCATTGTGGATAGACTAACAAAATCCGCACACTTTATACCCATCAACGAGTCATACTCAATGGATAGATTAGCGCGTATCTATGAGAACAACATCATTGCTTTGCATGGAGTACCGTTGTCTATTATTTCTGATCGAGACAGCCGATTCATGTCTAATTTCTGGAAGAGTTTCCAACAAGCGTTAGGAACCAAGTTAAACCTTAGCACTGCCTATCATCCTCAAACCGATGGGCAAAGCGAAAGGACAATTCAAACACTTGAAGATATGCTCCGAGCTTGTGTGATCGACTTAGGTGGAAGTTGGGACAACCATCTACCCCTAATGGAATTTTCGTACAATAATAGTTATCACACAAGTGTTCAAAGCCGCACTGTTCGAAGCGTTGTATGGTCGTAAATGTAAAACGCCGGTATGCTAGTTTGAAAACGGATATAATCAATTGTCTGGACCCGAGATAGTCCAAGAAACCACTGATAAGGTTTTGCAAATCCGTGAACGACTTAAGACGGCGCGAGACCGCCAAAAGAGTTACGCCGATGTCCGTCGTAAGCCGTTAGAATTCAATATAGGCGATAAAGTGTTATTGATAGTTTCGCCTTGGATAGGTGTTGTTCTATTCGGAAAGAAAGGAAGGTTATATATAGTGGGCTCACGATGGGTCCTGTGATCATCCTATAAATAGTGGGCTCAAGCCCGTCATTCCATTACACCATGTTCATAGCTCATTTATCTCTCTAGAAAATCCCTCTCTCTACCTCGAAGTACGTGCAAACCATCCTCGATTTTCATGCCAAAAAACCCGACGTTCCTTGAAATCCGTGCCATTCAATGACAACGATATCTTGAAGAGCGTGCCATCCCAAGACGACCCGACGCCCCGCCTTGAAGTGTGTGCTGATGTTTTGTGAAGATTTGGTGTGCCTTGATTTGCGTGCCATGGGTAAGTTGATTAAGAAGTTCGAGAAACGAAGAGACGTCGAAGTGCTGCCTAAGTATCTAGAGTTTTATAAGAGAAGCAAGGTAGGCGTAATGCCCGAATAAAATATTAATAAAATATTAAAAGGCTTAACACCCTAAGTCGAGGATATACTCGATATCTCGAAAATAACAAAAGAAAACATAACAAAGAAATATAAAAGAAAGAAATATAATTATAATGAAATTCTTTGTTATAAATATTATTTAAGTTTGTTAATATTAATCTTAAATAATAAGTAAAGTAAAGTATACGTTTCTTCAAGTAGAAGAAACGTAATGTTTAAGAAAAGTAAAACAAGTAGAACTAGAGGTTTAACTTGTAAAAGAAAAGAAAGAATATTTAAACTAAAGGTTTAAAAGAAAATATAACGAGGTAAAGATTATACAAATGAGACTAAAGGTCTTAAGCCAGATTAAAGATCTGATATTAATAAAAGGTTATACTCGTGCTATAGGTCTGAGATAACAAGAAAGAACCGGTTAGTGTATTGAAGGTGATCTTTTCAAAGAAAGTTGAATAAACCCAACTTTATAAACTTGTTTAATCGAGTCAAATAAATGAAATGAATTACATGAGATTACGTATCTCTAAAACATTATAAACCAAAGTAATTGTTGGCCCTCAAGCTGTCGTGTACGTTTGTTTGAATCCTTACTGATGTGCAAAACGGTATACTAAAAACTTAACCTAACCTAGACACTCTAGTTTTAAATTTATAAATCTAGACTATCCTAATGCTAGACCGCTAGACAGGCAAGTGTACCTATCAACTGTATAAAAGCCTAATGAAGGCCGGATATCGAACCCACACAACACTAGCGACAACTCAACTAGACTTTGACTAATAACTTATATAAATAGATATAATTGATTTTTTTATTTTTTAATTATCAACTATAAACTAAAAAAATGCTTAAACTAAAACTGACACAAAAACTAGACACGGATAAATCGGACTGGAAATTGGATTTATGGCTGGTAACCAGATTCTAAAAATATGAAACTTAAGGAATAACTAAAGAATGCTAGATCACCTCCCGGCCTCACCAACAATCCCTAAGAACCCTAAATATCATGTAAGCTCAATAGTTTAATGGTTCGGATCACCTCCTGGTCTCACCTTACCTAAATATGCTAAGGTACCCAAAGACTAATTTATCTCCCGGTCTCTCTAACCACAAAACACCCTAAGGCATAAAGGGGTATTTTTAATAAATTTGGTTATAATTCGGATATGTAAGAATCTAAAGAAGTCTAGGATAACTCACTCCCGTGAAATCACTACCTAAACCCACAAAAGACCAAAACAAACGACACTTAATTACCTCCCCATCTCTCAAGTGATAGAATATAAGTTATCTCTAAGCTCTCAATTACCGTTCCTATGGAATACTATAACAATATACCATAAACTAGTTGTAAACACATAGTAAACAACCGAATATGCATCCATACATGAAAGACATTCACAAAGACGCATATGGAACAATAAATTGATCATAAAGTAATACTAAATACGCATATGCATCACAACCAAATAAATTAAAAACTTTACCAAAGCATGAACCAATCAATAATAATCCAAGACAAAAATTAAAACGAGTCTAAAAAGTATTCATCCAAACCTAGGCAGTATAAAAGTTTAGCCGGTCATAATAATGAATAAAACAAATATCAAATATTTATTATGGTTTATCGAAAAAGAAATAAAAATAGTTGATGTGCCTTGATGCTTGCTTGATTCTTCCGTTCGAACTTGACAGTAGCCAAATTAAAGGCGCGACCCCCTATGACTTGCGTCTTCCAACACCCTCTAGCGGCTCTTCTAAAAATTTATTCCACCTCCCAGCCGTAGGATTTTCTAATTGCCTCCAAAGCTCTTTATTTTAAGCATCTTCTTTAATTATTACTTTTTATTCGGCCCAGTTCACCGCAATTAATTTTATGGCCCAAGTGTGTAGTTTCCTGAATTCAAATTTCATGTGCTCCTATAAAAACAAAATATATATTCTTCATTTAATTTTTAATATGGTGGATGAACACCCACATGCCATTGTAACTAGAATTCAGATTTCAAGAAACAAATTAAAACAATTAAATTTTGTAATCATCATATATTATTAAGCACTAATTTGTTTTTTATTATAATTTTCCTTTATAAATTTGAACAAAACATATTTCATCTAATGTTAATATGTGAAAAATCAATAGGATAAACATTTAACATTTTACTCGTAGTATAGACTGTAATAAAATTAATTTATATTAGCTAATATCTCATAAAATCATTAAAATTAATATATAAGCCACTTAGGCCAATTATTCAATAAGAACACTTCAAAAGTTACTCAAAAGTGTAAGAAATAGTTATAATAAATAGATATAAATAAGCCCATATCACTTACATATGTGGTAAAAGGTCTATGGGCACACCGCGCCACACCTGGTCATGAGCCTCCGCCACGATGGGCCGGACCTAATTTACGTCCGAGTGAGGGTGATCATGTGTATACTGATGGTACCTAAGTAATGTTGAACGCTATGGTGTTTGCTGGGTGGTTTGTGTAGAATTTAAGTTTATAATTGTGTTTTTTTAAAAACTTGATTGTTCCTAAGCTACGATGGGCCGGACCTAAGTTATGACTCGAGAAGTAACAAGTAAAAGAAAATATTTTATGCGTAAGCTTATTCACCAACATGTTTTGCTGACGTATTTTCTAAACATTTTACAGGTAAAGAAGATTAGCAGCTTGGAAAGGACGAAGTGCCATCTAGGCGATCTGATGGCTCAGATCATTTTGTTAATATTAAAATATGAATGGTGGTTTTTGTATAAACAAGTAATCTTTTGTAAACACTAAACGGGTATTTATAATCCCGTGTTTTGATATGTATATATAATATTTTATATCCACGCCAATATATTTTCCGCTTTAATCCGCTAACTCTGATTTATTTACAAATATGGTACCAACTGTTGGTCGCACGCCCAGACCTAAGATGGGGGTGTGACCATAACATATATGGATTTGTTTGTATCATATGATGCGAGCGTGCGATGTGGTAAAATTATTATGGATGGGGTTTTAGCTTTTGCACAAGATTGTGTTTTAAATTTATAAAAGTGAATTCTACTAAGACTAAACACACACACAAAATAGGCAAGTGTACCTATCGTATATGTGGGAATAGTATTGGTAAGAACCAAGTATCGATCCGTGGATACAAACGTTTCTAATAGTGAATCTTCGTTTTAGTTCAATCAGAGAGTTTTAATCATTTTGGGGTTGCTTTTTGAACTTTTTATAAATTAGAAATATTTATATATTATATAGGTGACAATAAGAGAATTTCCAAATGAGTAATTCAATTATATGAAATAAGATCAAGAATCCACTCCATTCTTCCTTGATGATTATTAAATAAACATGTGATAAACTTGTCCCAATAATATATGATAGAATAGTCCCTCATTTTTAATGAACATATTCTATGACATAAAAGAAAGTAGCATGCGTATTTTCAAGTCCATCCTATGCTTAATATCATGCTACCACGAGAATGCCAATTTAAGAAGACAGGTAGTTTGGTAAAGTAGAATGATTAGGATTGACTTCGGTTTCTCAAATACCAATCCTAACAACTTTGAGTGGTTGTAGATAACTCACACAACCTTCCCTTGGTTGATTTGATTAGGTCATAGTTACACATTCCATTAACATATGATTTCTTTAACTAGCATGATAACCTAAGCAATAGTGTTAGCAATGTTATTTAGAATTATCAAAACTAGAGAAATATATTATAACTTATATCTCATCATTTCTAAGTACAACATAAGGATCCATGTTTTATCTTTAATAAGTAATCAAAGTATTCTTTTTACCATTTATAGTTTTCAAGAACATGAGTGAACATGTGATTTTTAGATATTATTTGATGTTAAAAAGATTTTTAATTTTATATACATCAAACATCCCCACACTTGAACCTTGCTTGTCCTCAAGCAAGCTATTTATAAATATTCACTAAAAATAGCAAGTTTAGGACCATAGCTTAACATCCCCAAAAGAGTTTCTAGAAAATGGGAAAAAAATAACCAACCTTAAATCATAAGAATATATGTAGTGATATATAAAAAGGTGATTTGTTTTTATGAGCTTCCGTTTATGCAAAACGTCACGTTCTGACAATGTTCACTCACACTAGGTTTTTATATCTGATCATACCTATGTTGTATATATGTGAACACTCTTAGTCAAAATGTGACCTGTGATAAATAAGCTTGTAACAAGTTCATATCTCCACCTTTGTGAAGGGTTGCATAGATCTGAAGGTAACATGGGTTGGTTTTGTCTAAATAGGGTTTGGTTTTTGTTGGTTCAAGGGTTTAGGTTAATGAGGATGAGGATGGTAAATACAACTTCTGCTGATTTTTTTTTTCACAAACCTAGTGACTCTTTTAAGGTCAGATCGTCAAGACCAGTTTTGTCGAGGATGTGGATCAGTTCTTCCTCAATCCTGCTCTTAACATAACTCCCAACTCTAATGGATCGTTCGAATTTGTGCCTAATAGCCCCCACCCTCATTAGTTCGGTATATTCATGTTTGAGACTGAGTTTGACTTTTCAACATCTTCCTTCGTGGGACTAGTTTCCGCATCCTAAGCATCATTCATATCTTTTTGCTCTTCTTTTCATTGCGTTTTTGGAAAAACCACAAATTGGTGGCCTTTGTTCATCTTGGCGCCACTTTTTCCTCACCTCATTTCTAAAGAGAAAGATTCTCTCCCTAAGTTTTGGTGGGAACCTAGGTTTTGCGAAATGTATGCAGCAAAGGAAATTGAAGTCGAAAAAATGCATTTCTAGTTCTTTAGGGTTTGCCGGTAACAGACCAGTGTTGTATTTTACCAGTGAGAGGGATACAATGGTAGGGTTTTTTTAATAAGGTTTTTGGGTTTTGTGATTTGGAGAATGGTTTTGAGGGAATGGTGTCAATATTACTTTCTTCCTTATATAACGCTTCGTGTGGTCTTGAAATGAGTATTTGCGACAATTTCTTATATGACTCACTCAAAGCTTCCGAAAAAATATTATATGGCATGAGGTTTATCTCACATTAACGGGGGTATTGGGTATAAACGCCATATTTTGCGTAAATTTATTCTCAATATTACAAAACTTCTTTTTTCTTTTTCATTTTTTGGTTATAGTAGATTTTTTAGTTGGTTATTTGCAAAAATATTTCTTAGATTTTCTTTTGGTTTTGTCATTAAAATAGTCTTTGTTTGCTACAAAAATTTTGTTTAATAGAGAATCTTATAATTAGTTGACCGAGCTATTGGTCAAGTAATTCCCCTCCCCACACTTGAATCTCACATTGTCCTCAATGTGAAAAGATTCATAAAAATATTCATAATCAGATTCATATGAAGTATGGTGGGTAAAATGGAAAGGAACTTCTCTACGGTTGAATGAAATTTCGACAGAGTGTTCCCTGTGTTTCGATCGTTTTCCTGTATTATACTTGAATAATTAAGAACTGCAAACAACCACAAACAACCAAAGCATAATACTACTGAAAATTGGGTATGGATAATGGAATCATCCATACCCTACCCACATGGACTAAATATGTACCTACTTAAATGTCTTGGCAACCATGGCCATAAAAAGTACTAAATAACCCAACAACGAAATGTAAATTGTTTCAACAAACATAATAATAATAATGTCATAAAGGTACTACCACCCATACCCATGCCCATACCAGGCATACCAGTGCCGCTGCTTGTCAGTTACCCATGTCCGGGTCAAAGGGTCCCCGGTGCCTGTCCATACGCTCACTCAAACGGTTAATCTTCGCCTCGTCTCTGCATAGTCTGCGGCCCTTTGTGCGTTTGAGTCCGCAATTTGTCCTAATAACCTGTCAAAAGAGGCGGTAGTGTGAGTCTGGAACTGGTCAATGAGCCCGTATAGGCCCTCAAACGAGTACTGGCTATGGCACGACGAGCTGGGGCCGGCTCTCAATGATGATGGGCCACCCTGCTGAGAGTAAGTGCGGCGGCGGGTCTGTCTGGGTGGTGATCCTCCTCTGCTCTCGGGTATGTCTTGGATAGTCATATCAACCGGGTCCTCAGGATCCCAAATATGGTTCACGGCATCCTGAAACCTCCACATGTCCGAGTTCCTGCCAATCTGTTAGACCATTTGCATGCTGATACAGAAGCTGGGATCAAGAGAGATCGGGTTTGGGCTTCGGGTTCCTTCTGTGTCTGCATGGTAAGCTTTGTAGAGCTTGTAGATCCAAGCACCACCAAAAATTGGGGTATTCGGGCTCCTTGCATTTGCATTGGTTCTGAACAGTTGACAGAACAGATAAGTGATGTTGCACGATATGTCATTCTTGATTCAATAAAGGGCCCACAAATCCCTCAAGTTCACGACCCCCTCACTTTGACCACGTGCAGTGACTGTGTGGTTCAGTAATTGGTGAATGTATCTCTTTAGTGGGTCACGTAAGGTGGACCTTTTGGTGTTGCTTGCACAATAGGTTTCATCCTCGAAACTCAATTGCTCCCATTGTTGTTATCCGGTATCACCTGCCTCTGCTGACTCGTCAGCATCTTCATCTACAAATGTGGTCATGGATTCGTACCAAATGGGTCTATCGGTTTCATTACTCGTATAAATACCCAAATCGATCCTGAGCTAGGTGACCGATGTCTTGTACCACTCTCCCCCACACTTGAACTTAACAGCATCTTCGTCCCACATATACAAATTTCTCGTTTTGAAAAAGAATGAGGCTAAAAACTCCTTGGTCAATTCAGTTACTGCTATACCCTTTTGATTCAGATTACGCAACCATGTCCCTTTCACAAGCTCCTTGGTCAATTGGTTTACTTTTTTTAAAGTTTCCTTGCAAGCATAGAAATTAGGTTCTGGGAGCCGATTGTTAAGGTAGCCCATTCTTTGTCGGGCACATGCATCTCTTTCGGTATCTTCGAGGAAGAGTAAGAAAGCATGCTCGTCATCTCCGTATTCAGCCATTTGTAATTTTATAACCGGATCAGTTCAAATCTCTCAAAATTATCTGAAAGCGTGGAACAGAAGGTAACGCACGACACCATGCTTCTAAAAGCACGATCCCATGATGAGGCAAAGCACGGCACCGTGATTTTAAAAGCACGGCCCATGCTGTGGGTGTTTTAGCAGTTTTGACCAGTTTGTCTGATTTTGACTTTTGTTGACCTTTGGTTGACCACGTGTCGTGCTTTGCAAAGCACAACCCATGTTTTTAATCCTAATTCTTTAATTGTCAAGACTCGAACTTGCGATTCAAACCGGTTTAGAATATCATTCGGGTTTGACTTTGTTATATAATTTATCTAAGATCCGAACCCGAAAGGTTTTTCACAACAAAAGTTTCTCAAACTCAAGTGCAAATCTATTTATCAAATCAATATCCTAGATCTAAACAAATCACCCATTTATTTTCCGGGTTTAGACCCGATTTATCATCAGTTGGTAAGATTTGGGGTTTATTTCTGGACCTAGAATGATGAATTTGAACATTAGAATCACTAATAAAACATACCTTTGGTTGGAAATCTAAGATTTGAAGCAAATAATTGAGTAACAGGCAAAGAGGCGATGGTTTTCGGTTGTGGATGAAGTTGTTTTAGGGTTAATTTATGTGGAAAATGTTATTTTATTGGATATATACGTATCTGCACTGTAGCGTAACAGGCAAAGAGGCGCTGGTTTTCAGGTTTTTCTATTGTTTGTTGTTTATTTGTTGAGCTGGTTCATTTTTTAACTGATTATCTTTGAGTATAACGGTTAAAATAGAAATAAAAGTCCTAATAGATTTCATTAACTTCATTAAACATCATCAAGAGAATTAAAACAATCCCGAACACTACAACATGAAACTAGCAAGAGTAATCCTAACAAGACAAAGTCCGAACTACTAACGACCACCATTCCCGAACAAGTCTTGAATGTGTGGTGGGGATCTTTTGGCTTCCAAGAGCTCGGAAAGCTTTTTATCGAGCTTTGCGATTTCTCGGTTAAGATAGTTGAGCTTGAAATCCACATCTTTGTTGTGACTTTCAACAATGCAGAAATTCTCGAACCTAAGCAATTCGACTTTGTTGGTCACTTCGATTAAGCGAGCTCCGGCTTGTATGTTACTCTCGACTTGGTCTCTTACGATGCTTTGGAGCCTATTGATTTCTTCCTCAATGTGTGAGGAAGAATCACCATTCTTGCCCTTTCTCACTGGTATCCATTCCATTCTTATGTTTTCCATTTCAGTAAATTTCTGTTTGGTATGAATGGAAAAGTGAGTTTTGCATGCATTATATAGAGACTGTAATGTCAAGCACGACCCTGTGCTTGGCGAAGCACGACCCCGTGTTGCTAGGGGAAATATGATTCTGATTCAGAGAATTGTACGGAGTCAGCGCGTATCATCCTGATGATTCTAGGGTGACCACGACCCGGTGCTTCTAGAAGCACAACCCCATGTTTTTTGTCACTGAAATTTTTCTTTGATTTTTCAGCAAAACACGAGAGCAGGAATTCTTGGAATGATGTTTAAGATGTTAATTGAAAAGTTTGATTATCCTAAAATTACGTTTCATAAATTTAAAGGTCCTAGATTCAAATTACGGGATAAGCCCGGTTTTCCTAAAACATAGATTCTGATAGGGTTAAGCCTGGTTTTCCTAAAACATTGTGCCTATTGCGCTTGATTAAACATGAAAACACAAAAATTAATTTCTCTACATCCCACCGAAAGGTTCTCCTCCGTCGAATGGCCCGGGCGGAGGAAAGTACGTGAAACGAAGGATTTGAAATTGGAGTTTTTCGTTGATGTCTTGAAGCTCCATTTTCATGCTTTCCACCGACTCAGTGAGTTGGATGAGACGCATATCCGCAAGGAGATTCATCTCAGTGACTTTCTTAACGAGCTCTTGGAGTTTTATGAGAAGCTCGGTTTTATATGTGTCGAGTTTTGTTCCTCGGATGACGAGGAAAAAAATTTTCTTCATTCATCTCAGTAGGCATTTCTCAGGGTAGAGTGTTTGTGTTTGGTGCAAGAAATGCATTGGAAAGAGTTGAAATTTATAGCCAAGCAGTTGTCAGGCACGACCCCTTGCTTGGCGAAGCACGGCCTGTGCTTTTGGCCTGACAAATCTGTTACAAACCAGTCTGACTGAGATTTTTGCAGCGAAGATTTCGACCCGCACTTTGTGGCACAGGACCGTGCTTCTAGAAGCACGAACCCGTGTTTGAGACACTAATATATATATATATATATTGGTAAAACAAAGGAACATATTTAGAAGGCCTAGTTTAACGAGGGTCTTGGCCGAACCCTACTTCCAGTATGTTCATTGGTTTTGGTGGAGGATTACCACCTCCGAGACATCTTCGAATGGTCCATCGATGTATGGTTTTAAACGATGTCCGTTAACTTTGAACTTGTAGCCGTTAGAATTTGAAATCTCGACTGTCCCATAGTCAAAAACTAATTCAACTGTGTATGGACCGGTCCAACGAGATTTCAGTTTTCCTGGGAAAAGACGTAAACGTGTGTTATAGAACAGTACTCGATCGCCTACTTGAAACTTTTTGTTTCCCTTCAAATGGGCGTCACGTAAACGTTTAGTCTTTTCTTTGTAAGACCAAGAGTTTTCATAGGCCAGTACTCTTTTCTTCTAGCTTGTGAATCTGATATTCTCGTTTTTTACCGGCGGATGTTAGATCAAAATTTACTGCTCTAAGAGCCCAGTAAACCTTGTGCTTCAGTTCTACTAGTAGATGACACGCTTTCCCATACACAAGTTTGAACGGTGTTGTTCCTATGGGGGTTTTATAGGCTGTCCTATGGGCCCACAAAGCGTCATCTAACTTTTCTGCCCAATTTTTGCGATTCATTCCTATAGTTCTTTAAAGGATCCTTTTTATTCCTCGATCGAGATTTCTAATTGCCCACTAGTCTGAGGGTGATATGGTGTTGCCAATCGGTGGTTAACTTCATATAGGGCTAAGAATTTGTCCATTAGAGCGTTACAGAAGTGAGTACCTCTGTCGCTAATTAGGGCTTTCGGAGTACCGAAACATGAAAATAGCTTTTTCAGAAAACGTACAACTACTCGAGCATCATTAGTGGAAAGAGCTTGTGCTTCAACCCATTTAGTCACGTACAACTGCTACAAGGATGTACTTATTTCCAAATGAGTTAGGAAATGGGCCCACGAAATCTATTCCTCATACATCAAAGACTTCACATATTTGAATGCCCTTTTGAGCCATCTCAATTTTGGCTGAGATGTTTCCGGCTCTTTGACAAGCATCGTATGCTTGGATCAAAGCATGTGTGTCCTTATATATGGCAGGCCAGAAAAATCCTGCATCAAACATTTTCCTGACTGTGGTGGCGCGACTGTGGTGTCCACCCGTAGGCCCTTCATGGCAGTGTTTGAGAATATCTAAAGCTTCCTTTCGAGATACCCACCTACGAACAACATGATCGACACCTATCCTAAACAAGTACGGATCTTCCCAGAAGTAGAACTCAATATCGGAGAAGAATTTCTTCTGTTGTTGATGAATTATCCCTTTTCTTAAGATTCCACAGGCTAAATAGTTCGCGAATTCGGCACACCAAGGACTTTCAACCTAATCCTGCATGACTGCTTGGATATGCTTGAGTTTTTCATGCTGAAAATTATCATCGATAATTTCCTCGTGATGTTCTTCTGAAACTGGGCATTCTAAGCGTGAAAGATGGTCTGCAGCCACATTCTCTGCTCCTTTCTTGTCCTTAACTTCTATGTCGAATTCTTGGAGTAGTAGAATTCATCGGATGAGTCTGTGTTTGGCATCTTGTTTGTTGAAGAGGTATCGTATGGCGGCATGGTCGGTGTAAACTATGGTTTTGGAAAGAACTAGGTATGATCTAAATTTTTCGAAGGCAAAAACTACTGCTAATAACTTTTTTTCTATTGTTGTGTAATTTTCTTGCACATCATCAAGAGTTTTAATAGCATAGTAAATTGGGTGAAAATGTTTTTCTTTGCGTTGTACGAGTACGACTCCAACTGCAAAGTCACTTGCATTGCACATGATTTCGAATGGAATGGTCCAATCGGGTGTAGTCATGATTGGTGCGTTGACAAGTTTGTCTTTCAATATGTTGAATGATTCAACACATTCTTCAGAGAAGACGAATGGTGCGTCTTTTTCCAGAAGTTTGGTCATAGGTCTAGCAATTTTGTAGAAACTTTTACGAAACGACGATAGAATCCTGCGTGACCTAGAAAACTTCAATTGGCTCTGACTGAAGTTGGTGGTGGAAGTTTCGATATGGTTTTTTGTTTAGCCCTATCAACTTTTAGTCCTGCTTGGGATATCTTATGACCGAGCACAATGCCTTCTTTGACCATAAAGTGGCATTTTTCCCAGTTTAGTACTAAATTCACTTATTCACATCTAGCCAACATTTTGTCTAGGATTTTCAGACTATGATCGAAGGAGTCTCCAAAGACTGAGAAGTCATCCATGAAAACTTTCATTGAGTGTTCGATCATTTCATGAAAGATGTCCACCATACAAAGTTGGAAGGTGGCTGGAGCATTACATAGTCCAAACGGCATTCTTCGGTAGGAGAATCTGCCATACGGACATGTAATGGTGGTTTTTCTCCTGATCTTCAGGAGCAATGGGAATTTGAAAGTATCCGGATAATCCATCAAGAAAACAGCAGAACATTTTTTCTGATAAACGTTTGAGCATTTGATCGATAGAAAGAAGTAGAAAATGATCTTTTCTTGTGGCGTCATTAAGCTTCCGGTAATCAATGCAAACTCGCCAGCCTGTGATGGTCCTTATTGGTATTAGCTCATCCTTCTCGTTCATTACAACTGTCATTCTTCCCTTCTTGGGGACTACTTGAACTGGACTAACCCAAGGTGAATGATGTGGTCTAAAATATACATATTATTATATAAGTATTTCCTACACTTTGAGTACTTTTGAGTCAGACTTTTATTGCATATTATTCTTAATTGGCTCATTTGTGGATTTTTAATGTTCTAAGTGATAATGGGCTAAAATTAAGTACTTTTATTAAACTTGATAATGGGCTAAAGTTTATATATCTAATAAATTAAAGTGTGAGATTTAATGACACTGTTTGATTAAATAGAATGATAATTAAAATGAAGTTATATAACTTAAGTGTTAATAATATGTATTATACATACATATACTATATACTATAATTGATTGCATGTTGTTTGGATAGTATGACAACCACAAAAATTCAACTTTGGTGGGACTCAATTATTTGGGCATTATGTGAAATAAGATCAGTTACTTACGAGACTAGGAGGAATCGCATAAGCCCACAAACAAATGGGTTACGTCTTGAACAAGTTATGGCCCATGTGAACTAATTCTAGAAGTCGGCTGATTGGAGGCAATAAAGAAACTTCACAGAAGAGAAAAGGCAGGGTTGATTATTATTATTATTTATTCTTTGGAGCTGAGCCATAACCCTACGCACAAAAAAAAAGAAAGAACCCTACGTACGCGGAAGGAGATCGCAAGAAGTTTCAAGAAAGAAGAGAAGAAAGGTTTTGTTTCGAGTGGAGATCTTTTGGGTTCAACACCTACTCAACCAAGCATCAACATAGTTCGGTTTGAATTTATTATTTTAATTATGAGCTTGGTTGTTGAACTTAATTATTTTAGTTTCTTTGATTTTAAGATGTTAGGCTAAACTTTTTATACTGCCTAGGCTTGTGATGAACCTTTGTTTGGTTTGATATTATTTGAGATTTCTTTTCGTTATGGATTTTATGTTCTAAGTAAACTTTTAAGTTTGAATTGATTGATGCGTATGGTTGCTTGGTTTTATTTATTTGGATTTATTGTTTCACATTACCCTTGTTAATTGTTTCATAGGATAGGGTTTTGTTAGGTCATTTACTGTGTGTTCTTGGCTAGTTTGTGATTAATATGCATTAAAATCATAGAAACAATAAAATCAAGTAAATATATAAAAGTGAACTGCCAGCTTAGAAAACTGTAAGGTGATAGGCTATTGATAGATCTTTGTTGGTCAGGATTACTAGATTTAGTTCTTCGTAAGGAGTCCGTCTAGATATGATTGTCAGCTTTGTCTATTAAGTTAATTGAGTCTGCTTTGCTATCTTTGAATTCCGCGCTGTAAGGTAGGATTTCTCCATAAAGATACTTAGACATAAATTATTAAATAACCGTAAGGAAGTTTAATTCATAAAACTGGTGAGTCTTAAAACTTGTTAGAAATCCATAGGCGTATTCTTGAAGTTCAAGGGTCATGTTCGGGTTTTCTATCAAGGGTCTATTTTATGATCCCAGTCCCATAACTTAAGTTTCCCACTTAATAAATAACCGTAACTTTGGATTCTAGCCTAGGTAGTTGCTTTCATCATATGAATTAATCCAAGTATTTTAATAGTTTATTATATTTTATTTAATTAGGGTTAAGTTTAATAATATAATAACTAATTAGGTTTAAGTAATCATTTTATTTTGTTATTATTTAATTAGTTAGTGTTTACTTTATAGTTTATTATTATTTAGTTTATACCCCCTTTAATAATAATAATAATAATTAAATAGTCGTTTCAGTAAGTCGAGTCTAATTAGTTAATATACATAATTTAAAGAGTCTTGTGGGTTCGATATCCGGACTTACTTAGCTGTACTAGAGTCGACCGGTTCACTTGCCGGTTAGTAGTTTTAGTTAAGTTAAGAGTCTAGATTTATTACTTAGTGTCTAGATTAGCTTATTTTTAGTTAATAAATATTAGACTACTTTTAGCACATCAGTGAATCTGAGATTGGGTAGATTAATCCGGCGTCAAGGAGTTTGATTACTTCCTTCTTCACCACATCTTTCATGTTGAGATTTAGACGTCTTTGAGTATAAAAGGAAGGACTAATGCCCTTGATATCCATGATCTTTCATGTTGAGATTTAGACGTCTTTGAGTACAAAAGTTGGACCACGGGTTTGTATTCATCCTCCATCAGGATCTTGTGAGTACAAAAGGAAGGACTAATGCCCTTGATATCCATGATCTTCCATGAGATAGCCTTCTTATGGTTTTTAAGAACCTTAAGAAGCTCGTCTTTATCTTCTTTAGAAAAGTGAGATGAAATAATTACTGGGAGTTGAGAGTCTTTTTTCTAGAAAGGCGTATTCGAGATGGTTTGGTAGTTCTTTTAGATTTAAGGCTGGTGGTTCTTCATTTGATGTTTTTGATTTTTCATTGCATTCGGTGATCTCACATACTACTTCTGATGTTTATTGATTGTTATTGATAGTACTAAGATTATCGTTTTCTAATAGGGGTTTGGTGATAACGTCAGTCAAGATTTGTATTTCTAGTGGGGTGTTAATGGAAGATTTCCACACATAGTAACTCACGATAGAATCGATGATGTCAACACAATATAATGTGTCATCATGATGTTGCGGATGTTGCATAGATTTTCCTATGTCAAAAGTGATAGCCTCGTCATTGACCCTGAGAGTGAGTTTGCCGGTGCAAACATCAATAATAGCCTTTGCAGTGGCTAAGAATGGTCTTCCTAAAATCAGAGGTACACTTTTGTCTTCCTCCATGTATAGGATTACAAAATCTACTAGGAAAAAACTTGTCAATTTGACAAGCATGCTTTCAACAATACCATGAGGATATTTAACGGATCGTTCATCCAGGATATTTAACATTCTTCACTCAGGGTGACATGTGAGAGTTCATCCAGCATCCTTTTGTTGGTCAGTACTTCTTTAAGAAATTTTGCATATTTTGGCATCTGAGCAATGGCTTCGACGAAGGGGATGTTGATGTGGAGTTGTTTGAAGAGTTTTAAAAACTTCTCGTACTGAGCTTCCAATCTCTCCTGTTTCAGCTTCCAGGATATCAGATAGGTGGAACATAATTCCGGACTGGTTCCTTAGGTTGTTCGGTTCCTGTTGGAACTAGTATATCCTATGTTTTCTCAGGGGATTCCTTCTCTATAATTGGTTCTGAAGTTGGTGAGGAAACAGTGGTCGTGCCACTTCTTAATGTAACAGCGTTTGCTGTCGCATTTGGATTTGTGATTGTGTTGCTTGGAAGAGCGCCAGGCGGTCTTTCAGACAATTGTCACGCAATTTGTTCGATTTGAGTCTCTAGATTCCGCAATGATGCTTGTTGACTTTTATGGTCAACTTCATGCTTTAGCAATACTCCGCTGATATCGACAGCTCTTGAGTCGGCCTTCTTTTCTGATTCATTTGTCTTGGTCATGATTTGGATAAGAATTTCTTTAACTTTGGAGTAGCTCGGATTTTGATGGCTACTGGAACTTTGTTCTTGGAATTGAGGTTTAGGTTGGAAAGATTGATTCATCGGCCTTTTTTTCGAATCCGGGTAGGGTTTGAGTGTTACCTCCGTCCTTTTAACTGAAATTCGGGTGGTTTCTCCATCATGAATTGTAGTTGTTGTTGAAAGCGTTGTTTTGACGGGCGATGAAGTCAACTACTTCCATGGACATAACAAATTGGTTGCTGTCAATTGTCCTTATGTGTTCCTCCACAGGTATCACATGTGATCTTGGTTTTTGATAGTTCGGCTTAAGTTGTTCGAATTTTTTAGAAAGGGCTTCAAGCTGTGCGATGAAAAGAGTGTTGGAATCGACGTGGTGCATTCCTTTATGTGTTGGTGTAGATCTTGGGGGATTATAAGCATAAATCTTCTTTGCTGCCTTCTCCATGATTTTAAATGCTTCGTTAGGTGATTTGGATCCCAGGTCTCCACCGGCGACTTGGTCGATGGCCTGTTTGTTTTGACTGAATTGTGCGTCAAAGAAAGTTTGTACTTGCAACCATACGCTCAGTCCATGGTGTGGGAATCTTCTCAGAAGACTTTTGTATATCTCCCATGCTGGCTCAATATTTGGCAGTTTTATCCGGCGGAAAGTATTTGTGGAAAAACTGTTCAACCATATGGTCCTAGTTGGTTATGGAACTAGAAGGAAGAGATTCTATCCATTCTAAGGCTTGACCCCTTTGTGAGAAGGGAAAGAGTTTGAGTTTGTTCTGACCTTGTAAACAGTTTTGAATTTTAAAAGTTCCGCAGATTCGTAGGAATCGAGGTATATGAGAAAGAGGGTCTTCGTCGAGGAGACAGTGAAATTGAAATGAATTTTACACCATATGAATGGTGCTTGATTTGATTTCGTAATATTTGGTGATATCGAGTTGGTTTGGCATACTGGCTCATGTTTGGTTCATTGTTTTGTGCTTCCATCATTTCTTCGGTTTGATTTTCTCTTAATGCAGTGGCGTCTACTGATTCGTCTTTGATTGTTTCAGCGGTTTCTGCAGTCCGTTTACATGCTCGTCTACGAAAAAGTCATTTTCGGTTAAGAGTTTGGAGAAACAAGCTCAGGTTCGAATGTAGAGGACATACATTGGGTTAAATAAAAATTAAGCTATTTAAAACTAAAGTTTAGTTAAAGTTAAGCTAAAAGTTTGGCTAAGTTACTAAAACTAAACTAAAGTATAAGTTATTTAAGCTAAAGGTTAGGTTAGGCTAGCCTAAAAAAAATAATTCTAATATAATAATAAGTAGAAAAATAAAATAAAATAAAAGTTAAAAATTTTGTACAATTATAAACAATGATTAAATTAAAACTTGGATCGTTCTAATAAACGTACCGTGTCCCCGGCAACGGCGCCAAAAACTTGATGCGAGCATGCGGTATGGTAAAATTATAATCGATGGGGTTTTAGCTTTTGCACAAGATCGTGTTTTAAATTTATAAAAGTGATTTCTACTAAGACTAAACACACACACAAAATAGACAAGTGTATCTATCATATATGTAGAATAGTATTGGTAAGAACCAAGTATCGATCCGTAGACAAAAATGTTTCTAATAATGAATCTTCTTTTTAGTTCAATCAGAGAGTTTTAATCATTTTGGGGTTGATTTTTAAACTTTTTATAAATTAGAAATATTTATATAATATATAGGTGACAAGAAGAGAATTTTCGAATTAGTAATTCAATTATATGAAGTAAGATCAAGAATCCACTCCATTCTTCCTTGATGATTATTAAATAAACGTGTGATAAACTTGTCCTAATAATATATGATAGAATAGTCCCTTATTCTAAGTGAAAATATTCTATGACATAAAAGAAAGTAGCAAGCGTATTTTCAATTTCATCCTATGCTTAATATCATGCTACCACGAGAATGTCAATTTAAGTAGACAAATAGTTTGATAAAGTAGAATGATTAGGATTGACTTCGATTTCTCAAATACCAATCCTAACAACTTCGAGTGGTTTTAGTTAACTCACACAACCTTCCCTTGGTTAATCTGATTAGGTTATAGTTACACATTCCATTGACATATTATTTCTTTAACTAGCATGATAACCTAAGCAATCGTGTTAACAATGTTATTTTAGAATTATCAAAACTAGAGAAATATATCATAACTTATATCTCATCATTTCTAAGTACAACATAAGGATCCATGTTTTATCTTTAATAAGTTATCAAAGTATTTTTTTTACCATTTCTAGTTTCCAAGAACATGAGTGAACTTAAATGATTTTTAGTCATCAAGTTTGATGTTTTGAATTAAAGTGATAAAACATTTCTTCATAAAAGGATAATTGCAAAATAACCATGCACTTTACCAAACTAAATCACATGTTAAATATAATCATCAAGTAAAACAATGCTTCTTCATAGATTTTAGATGGTAAATGGAGTTTAGCTCATAATGAGCATGATTATGAACATTAAAAGAGATGGAGATAACACACACATGATCAAAGTAGAACAATCTAACCAAATGTGGATGAATCTTCCTTCTTCAATGGTGATGGATGATGATAGCCTCCAAGCCTTCAAACTCTTCACAAGATCTTCAATATGATTGTAATGTGAGTGTTTTTATAATGAAACTCGTATGGAACTTTTCTTCAAGCGCACTTGATTAATGCAACATGCTCCTCTATTTATAGTTAGTTTGGGGAAGCAGGCACGACCCCGTGCTTCTTGAGGCACGCCCCCGTGTCTAGGTGTCCAGTTGCATTAAATGCTATGTCAGATCGTAAATGATGACTCACCACGGGGGCGTGCTCTTTGAGGCACGGCCCCGTGCTTTTGGTGATATGTTATATTTCTTTTGTCTTTTCTGAAAGGTGACCACGACCCCATGCTTACTAAAGCACGACCCCGTGCTTCTGTGTCCAGTGTTTGTCTTTTCTTGAAGATTTTTGTCTTTTCTTGCATTTTGAGGCATGGGGGCGTGTCTAGGGGGCACGGGAGTGTGTCTAGGGGTTTTCTTGGGTTTTCTTTCGCTTTTCTTCTTCTTTTCGCTTTTTTCTTCATTTAAGACTTGGGTTTACCTGAAATTACATTTTAATGTGATAAGTGGCCTTTTGAGCTATATTATTTGATAGAAGTTGTAGTTTTTAGAGATTATTTGATGCTAAAAAGATGTATAATTATATATATATCAGTATATCTGCATTAGTATTTTACTACATAAAAGAATTAGAAAAGATCGATATACTGCATATGTGCATTAGTGTTGTATTATGTATATGCATTAGTGTGCATTGCATACAATAAATAGTGTCGTGTTCGCATATATTCAATAATGTGAATTGTATAATACAATTGTGTTGTATTATATGCAATAAAACACTATTGTATATGAAAAATACACATAATTGCATATATGCACTACATCGACAGTTTTTGTTAGGAACAATATCAACTTGTTAGAAGGAGGAAACATAAAGAAATAAAAAAAATACTTTTTTACAAAGAGTTAAAAATAATTTTTATTAATTTTCTCGTTCTCTCTTTAAGTGGAGTTTTCTCTAGATCCATATATATATATATATATATATATATATATATTTATAGGCTAAGGATTTTAAGAGAACTTTAAGAAAACTTTTGGACCACAAAAAAAATTCCTTAAAAAATTATAAAAAAAATTCTAAAACAAAAAAGCGAAAATCTTAAAAAAGTAAAAAACCAAAAAAAAATTATTTTTCAACCCGGTTTCATATAAAAAAACTTAATTATACACATACGTGTATTTTAGTTAATCTCGATTTACATAATGTAAACATATGTACATTATCATTTATCTTAATTGTACATATGTATATAACGAATAACTTGTATAAAATGAAAAAATACGTATTATTCATATACGTATAATTTTGCTAGACTGAAATTTTCTTTTAATTTTTTTATGAAACCGGGATGAGAAAATAAATTTTTTTGATTTTTTTTACTTTTTTTATATTCACGTTTTTTTTTGTTTTATACATTTTTTTAATTTTTCTTAACAAGTTTTTTTGTGATCCAAAATGTTTCTCAAAGTTCTCAATTGTAAAATAGTTCTCACATGATATATATATATATATATATATATATATATATATATTCTTAAATAATTTAAGAGTTCTATATTGATACTCATCCTATACATATATATATATATATATATATATATATATATATATATATCTTAAAACCAGGTTGGGAGGGACTTAAACCAGGGTCGCCCCATAGCCAGAACTTTAAATACTGGTGCATCAACCACACAAGCTAGTGTCTTACATGGTGGAAAGATAAAAAAGAAAATATTTATGCAATTTTTAGATTAACCCCCTAATTAGGTTTGAACCCTAATCCGTTAATCCCCAAATCAAAGGTCGACCTCCTTCTGCCTATTAAAATTGACAGAGGAATTTTCTTAATCGAATGTTAACGATCAAAAGCCCCATAAAAATTACCTGAGGCGAGAATAAATTAAACGAGATTTAGAAGGCTGGGGTTCGGCTCTGCTTCTAGTACCAATTGAGTATACACGCATCGTGTGAGGGTTTGCTCAATTGAAGTTTTAACATGCATTTTTAGGGTTAAAGAGTCCAAAGTAGCCCGCGCCAAGAGTTAATGTAAACTAATTTGATTTGATCGACTTTGCTGTCAATTAGCCAAATGTCTCCAATTAGATGTTGGCGTGTTGCTTATGGAAGAAGGTTTTGTCGATTCCAAATATCCAAAAAGGATGTACAAACTGAATAAGTTCATTTATGGACTCAAACAAGCATCTTGCAATGGGAATCTTCATTTTGACGAGAAAATCAAAGAGTTTAGTTTTATCAAAAATGAAGATGGGCCTTGTGTTTACAGAAAGGCTAGTGGGAGCACTATATAATTCCTCATCCTGTATGTGGATGATATACTAATAATTGGAAACAACATTCCTATGCTAAAAGAAGTCAAGCACGGTAACATTCATTAATTTATAAACCCAAAAACTTATCCGTTTAATTAGTCGATGTGATCCATTTAGTTTTACATGATCATATGTTACATATTTCGTATGTAATAGCTTTTCCTAAAGTTATTTAAATATATTAACTGTTATTAACACACACACACACACAAACATATATATATATATATATATATATATATATATATATATATATATATATATATAAACAAAATCTATAACACTTATTATATTTCTTTATTCAAATGTCACATAGATAACATTACTTATGCATAACCAAAGTATATTTTTTTATATAATTATGTTACATTTTTTTCTTAGTTTTAAAAGATGAAGGACAATACATTCCTACTACATTTGGTCCAAAATTATTTATGATGATAATAAATTTGTTTGAATATAATTTTTATGTTACAACTTAATTTTTATGACCAATTACAAGCTTTGAATGGTATTCATGATCCATTAAGTATTTTGAATAATTTAATTCAATTGAAAAACCTTTAGCTCAAATCACTTATAAATAGAGCTTCATTCCTTCTCATTTTCTCACAACTCAATTTACAAAAGATTGTTGTTATTCTCTCATTTTGGTGATTTTCACCTACTTTGATTTATGAAGTCAACCCGTGAAGTTCAAGATTTCTTTTTATGTTTTCTAATTTCTTCTTCCGGGTATGTCATGTTTGTATTTTCTGCATGTTCGGGTCATTTAGAACTTATGTTATATTAAAAGTTATCTAACATTAGTGTTAGCTCATCAAAAACGAACTTAACAAGCTTATGTATTTATTCGATTCAGTTTAGTTATTTTCTTCATCCAACATCTAAAATTAATTATTTGCATCTCACTCTCTGAATATAATATTATTACCACGTCGGAAACGAACCCAACCTAAAGTTGAGTTCGGGTCCGACCGGAAATGAACCACTCGCTTAAACTCGTTTTGGGCCCTTTCGGATTTTTCTCAAAATGTATGCAACTTATTAATGTGACTAAGATATAGTAGACCCCAACTTTTTATAAAACAATTAATAGTAACCAACTTATAAAGTTTAGGACAGAAAGTCTAAAATGGAAATTATTGAGTGTGTGTGTATATATATATATATAGTAGGTGTGCCCACGTGTTGCGGAGAGGACGCAATGGGAATGTGGTCGGTATGAGTTTGGTTTGCGGTGCGGGGATGATGCAACAGGATTCAGTCGGTAACTATTTAGCATGTAGTAGCGGATTTGATCAGCTTGCGGACCGTGTAAACGAACAAATGATTAATATAGTTGAATTGGATCTAACGAGTAGTAGAACAGTCATCGCTTTCTGGTGGGTGTTAAAAATGAACAAAATGCTATCGATGCATGTGTTACATTTCATAAAATAATACATAAAATTAAGAAGAGACATTAATTTGTTGGACACAATTTCATAGTCCACAAAGCAATAAGTTTCTTGTGTACACTACAATAAACATATAATAAAAAACCATTTTGTTAATTAAGCAATAACATAGATTTATATCTTAATATTCACATTTCAACAAATTAAGTTATCGATCTGTAACGATTTATATATGACAAATTGGGGATGATAAATTTATGGAGAGAAAAGGGGATTACTATTTTTTGATATGAATCAAAACTATGTAGTTTTGGGGTTTCACATCTAAGTTAGGTGTGTAACAGTCTCATATTCACTTTTCACACACACACACACACACACACATATACCCATAGGAACCTGCACGAAGAAGCGGGATCCGAATACGACTTGCAATGACAATCAAACTATGTATAAAAGTAGCAAAACACATCTTTAATATATGCCAAAGAAAGTTTGATGTAGGAAAATACCTACCACTTATCATCATAAAACACTTTTTTTTGTAAATCTATGTCACACAAAAATAAATAATTGTAAATCTATGTCACGCAAAACAAAATAAGTCTCGTCTTTTATGCTGATGTTATACATCTCAGGCGGGAAATGAAATTACATGCTAATGACTTCTACAAATTTTTGTTGGATTTTGTTAAAAGCTCTCTTGACTCTTATGACTCTTTAGCACTTTTTTTTTTTTGCTAGTTCATGATATGTTGACTTGAAACAACCTTCTTGAAGTAGAAGTTTGGAGCCTATGATACACCAATCTCTTTTAACTCCACCCTGCAAAATTTTGTATTCTTATGGTGACATAAAAGTAGTACAAATGAACCTCCAAAGCTCTCTGAACAGAGACTGCTCCAAGATATAAAGGCGTCAGGGTTGGATGTATATTCACGAGATTTTTTTTTTAAATGTAAAACCCAAGATTAACCAATCAAACCCGTTTAAAACCTTACTTGTAAATCAACAAATAACCTTGTAATTAATATAATAATATGCAACCTATTTGTTCATGTTTATTCAACACTTGTAGTTTGCCTAATAAAAGTCAAACTGTTGACTGTTACCAAATTATCCATGGTACTGCAACAAGATATCCTTGTCCAAGGCCTAACTAATGTTCCCTTTTAAAACTTTTCAATGTATACTCTTAAATATAAACTCCCAGCTTAAGATTTATCTATTCAAATAATTAGTGCATCCGTAATATCATACTCAGGTTCACACCAATACTTTAACGAACTGCATTATTTAATAAAGATTAAATAACTAAGGTCTATCACTTTCACCGGCTTTAGACACTACTTAAAAAGTTTATATAAGAATCTAACAAAGAACAACTAATAATAAAGTAATTATAAATTGTGTAAGCCACCAACAGTCCAACACTACAACAGTGAACATAACAAATCAATCAATGACCAGAAAACACTATAAAAACAAAGGATTGATGAAAATATTCAAATCTTCAAATTTAACCTTCAATAAGAAGAGAAACATAGAGAATGGAAGCCAATGGAGATATTTCATTTACCAGTGTCTTGGCAGTTACTCAAACATGCCAACAAAACATACATCAACAATATGTTATTCCTCCTTCTTAACGACAAAAATCAACCTTTGTTGACCAAACATCTACCATACTCCCTATAATTAACCTTTCCATGATGGACCACCCTGCCAATAGGTCCCAACTAATTGACCAAGTTTGTGCTGCCGGCAACCATGTTAGTGCACGGTTTTGCGTCTTGAGTCTTTGTATTTATCGTTAATGTATTTGTCATTTGTTTAATGTAATAAAAGAATATTATAACATGTAATTCGTTAAGGTTTTAGGCCAGTTCGCTAAGGATGTTTAGCAAACTGGTCCATAAGTTAAGTTTCCCCTGATTCGTTAGGGGATGTTAACGAATCAGGGGGTGGTTCGCTTATTTAATGTATGTAACGAAGTAGGATCTGGTTCGCTAGGGGATGTTAGCGAACCAGACCTATCTTCTATATATAGTGAACATTGTTCACTTGTTATTTAAGTTTTGAGAGTTTAATTAACGATACTCTGTCCAAATCCTCTCTCGATCTTCAACCTTAATATTATTACATATACTGATAATATATAAACATACACAACACCAAATCATACGTAATTATGAGTTAGATCTATTGTTAAAGTATTAATCGATTACGTTTACATCTGAGATCTGTTATTGTTATTATTACTGAGATTGATACACGTACGGGATCCAACAAGTGGTATCAGAGCTTTCGGGCTCAATTACACTTGATTTGGCGTTTAATTGGTATATTATTTTGTTTATGTTCTGTTTTTAGTGAATTTGGATCAATTTGAGGTTAATTGATTGAATTATGGTTGGTTTGATTTGGTTTTGAGTGGATTAAGTATGGTTTTGGATTATGGCCGAAACAGAGTTGAGGTTTTGGGTTATTTGAGTTAGTTATCAAGGTTAATTGGTTATGAGGTTAGTGATTTTGGATTTGTGATTGTGCTACGAGTATTTTGATAGGTAATTTGTGGTTTGGGGTTAAGAATTGAGTGTGTATTACGGATCTGAGTTTTCTGGTGTTCTGGGTTTCGTGTTCATCATTTCCAATTTTCTGGAAATTTCAGTTGAAGATTTGATGATTCAAATATGAAGATGATTCGCTATGTTGATTCGTTATCAATTTCACTTTGATTCGTTCATTATATCTGTCAATTTGTTGCTTATTTCATGTGATTCGCTAGCTAGTTCGCTATATTAGCTGATTCGTGTTATCTAATTCGCTGATTGGAATAACTTATTCGAGAGACACGTGTCCACCTTGGGATTTGTGTCATAACAACCTTTGCCACGTGGCATAAGGTATCAAAGTTTGTTACAAATGGTTGTAACAACCTGATTCATTATAGTTGATTCGCTAAATCAACTGTAGCTGATTCGTTATAGTCTGTTCGCTATCAGATTCGTTAAAAGAAACCTTTAGTTCACTAAGCTTGCAATTCGTGATTGACTTAGTCAATTTGTTAGTGTTGACTAGTTCGTTGATTGATTTGTTAACCATCTGGTTCGTGGTCTGTTCTAATTCGTTAACCATTTAATTCGCTAAAATAAATTCTTGTTCGTTAACATTAATCCTTATTTCGTTAAGGTTTGATACGTTAATTACTGTTCACAGTTTGCTATATATGTTTACAGTTCGTTAATTTTATTCATTATACCCTTGAAGTTTTAATACTTGTCAAAGATGGCTGGTATGTATGCCTTGGCTTCTCAAAACATGTTGATGCAACAAATGTTGCAACTTGATACCGAGATAGGTTCACATTCTAAATGTCCAAGATTGATGAAGTTTAGTGACTTTGCCAAGTGGGAACCTCGGTTTCGTGCTCATTTGGGGTCTGTTCATCCTGATTGCTCTTATTGTCTCGATGAAGTTTATAAGGAACCATTGATTGGTGATGATACTATTGGTTTTGTTCCTAAAGCTGTTTCTCAATATTCACAAGAAGAGAAGAAAGCTTTAGAAATCGAAACAAAAGCTTATTCCACTCTTACTATGGCATTGCTAGAAAATATCTTTCATCAAGTGGTTAACATAAAGAGATGTGCTTCTCTATTCCAACATCTTCATATGAGAAGTATGGGGAACACAACTGAGAGTAAGAAAGTGATGCTCAAGTTTCAGTTTTGAAACTTTAATCTATTGAAGGGAGAAATAGTTGAAGAGATGAGTAAACGTTTTATTCACTTAATTGCTTGAAATGACAAGATGAAGTTAGAAATTTCTGAAACGGATAAAATTGACACTATTAAAAGTGTGCTTCCAAGTTCTTATTCGACATTTCTCATGGTTTTGAAAGAGAATGACTATTTCTTGAACGAAGACTTGACTGCACTTGAATTTTTACAAAAGATCGAAGCCAAAGAATATGATCTGAAGTGTCAAAAATCTTCCAAGGAAAATCAAGATCCAGCCTTCTATGGTGGAAGTATGCCTCTTAGTTCATCGATTTCTCCAATCAATGCTTTTCTTACTCAAGCTGCAAGTGAAAAAGAATCAACTATGTTTAATGATCCAAAAGTTTGTTTTTATTCTACTGGTAATTCTGGATTGTTTGGTGGTTCTGGAAGTTCAACTACTACAAATCCATTTTCTTTACCACCTAATGTTAATATGAAGGAAGCTGAGCAGAACTTTTCTTTTCTGACAACTTTCATGTCTTCATATGAAAACTTGGTAAGTTGTAAGATTGTCACAAGTGATTTAACTGATGAGGACTATGATCAGATAGATCCAGATGATTTGGAAATCATGGATTTAAAGTGGAACATGGCTATGATCGTCCGTAAGGTTAAAAGATTCATGCAGAGAACTGGAAAAGATCTTCCGGCTTTAAACAAGAAATTGGGTTTTGACAAGTTGAAAGTAAAATGTTATAATTGTCAAGAATTTGGGCATTTCGCAAAGGAATGTGACAAACCAAAGAAAGAATACACTGGTTCTCGTGGTCAACATCAAAATTCTTTTACACCACGAGGTAGTGATGCTGAAAAGAAACCATCCTCTTCTACAACACAAGCAATGTTAGCAGATGGTAATGACTTGTCACAACGGTTATTATGTAATGATTCTCAAGCAAATTTGGCTATGTTTGGGTTACATAAAGATTGTCAAGATACAAGTGGGAGTGAGATGTCTTCTGATAATGATTCTGGATCTGATTCTGACGACTCTTGTGACAAGCCTCCAACAGTATTTGCTTGCATGGCCAAGATCAATGAGATTAGTCATTCTATCTCTGCTACTTCATCTGTTAAAGTATCATGTGTTGATTGTGAATCTAACAAACCTAAGTTAGAAGCTTTGAAAAGTCAAAATGATAATCTTGTAAGAGAAATTGCTTCTCTGAAGGATACTTATCGATAATCTCTTGAATCTCAAATGAGATCTCGAGAAAAGATTGAAGCATTGTCGACAAGTAACCATGATCTCAAAGCTGAGTTATCTGTAAAAATGACGATAAATGACCAAAAGTTTCAAGAAATTCTGAAACATCGTTCAAAGATAACCGAGCTTGAGAATGAGGTTCTTGAGTTGAAGAACAAACTGGGAAAGTTTAGAAATTCTTCTTTTCTGTTGAATGAAATTATTGAAGTATCTGGTAAACAAAGGGATTCAAAGAAAGGTATTGGTTTTGTTGAAATTCCACCACCATTTCACAATGATTACAAAATTAATCCTTTTGCTAGAAAAGAAGAGGATTTGATTGAGAAAGAAACTGTGATTTCTAAAAAACCTAAACCAGTTAAAACAGAAAAACCAGTTAATACAGAAAAACCAGTTAAAACAGAAACAGTTAAGACCCAAGTTGCTCCTCAAAAACCTCATGTTCAGAGTAACAAAGTCTTTGTTGAGAATGTTGACAAAGTGATTATCGAGGACGTGTTTGAACCTGAGATAATACACAAGAATAAGAACATTCCAAGTTCTAATCATATTCTTTGTGAACCTCAAGAATTTGAGGAAGCTGTGTATGGTTCATTCAAGTCTCATATGAAAAAGGAAGAACCGGTAAAAACTAAACAAGTAAAGGCAAAGAAGTCAGATAAACCAAAGATTTCTGATGAGCACTTAATGCGGTTTGTTAATCCTCCTAGTTCTAAGCCTTCATCTGTTCGAGTTTTTAAGTTAAATGGGATGGACACAATGTTCACAGAAAAAGATATTCCAGTAAGTATCATTAAACCTAAACTTATTGAGAGTGTCTTTATCAATGAAACGTCACAGATTCAAGATCTTGAACGTCGATATGCTCAAGCAAAAACTTCATTTCCATATGATCCATTGACTAAAGCAAAACAAGTTTTAAAACAAGCAAATAAAATTAAATTTGTGAAGTCAACTGGGACAGATACGTTGAAGAGTTTCTCGAACTGTTCTAATTTGGATTTCTACTTGATAAAGAAGTCTGAATTATCTGATGAGTTTGCTAAGAGCATGACCAAAAATATGAGGCATCATCAAACTTCTGCGTCATTCATTCCAACTACCTCTCAACATCATCGTGTAGACATGCGAAGCTGTTTTGTTTGCGGTCAACATGGTCATGTAGTGAGAAATTGTAGTCAGAAGAGCTATCAGAATCTTCATCCTTTTATCAAGGCCAACTCTAAGTCAATTCCATTGGTAAGGGAGATTCTGAAACGACCTGCGTCGTATGCTGATGACACTTATATTATGTTCTCTAATGTGAATCCTCGAAAGGTTATTCATGTTAATGAGACACATGGTCAGGTTAAACCAAAGTTTGTCCCGCATGAGCCAATTTGTAGGAACACGAATTCAAACATTGTTCTAGCAGCTTACTTAAGACGAAAGTCTAGGAAGCCGCTAACTTATTCACAAGTGGCTGAACAACATTTGAACTCTGTTAAAGTTAATGATCAAAGAGAAAACCAAATGGTGCCCAAGACTGAGGCCTGGGCTGCCTTTTTGAACTAATCATCTTTATTTTGTGTGTAGGGTACATCCAGGACTGTGTCTGGTGAAAACTGGATAATGGATAGTGGATGTTCTCGTCATATCACTGGGAAACTCGACCTATTAACCAACGTGAGAAATATTCAAGGGGGTTATGTGGCATTTGCTGGGAATTCTGGGGGCATGATCACACAAGAGGGTGAAGTGTGACACTCGTCAATTTCAGGTTAACTCCGTTAACTCAAACTCCGTCAATTCAAACTTAAGATCACTTGATCTATAACGCACATCTCATTACATTTAAACTAAGGGTTTAAATGACGCTTGACAATTACTACATGTGTTGTCTTTCGGGAATTGCACTGAAACGCAAACGAGTTGACGCAAACCATTGGTGAATAAACGAAAAACAACAAAACAATAATTATGTGATAATTATGTGTTAGACTTATGTGTTATGTGATAACATTGTATGAAACGTTAACTCAAGATGCAAACAAGTTACTTTAGGCTAGAAAGGTAATAATTAGAAGTTGAGGGGGCCTTGATGTAACATATTATTATTAATAATATTAAAAACCCTAACCCCTCCCTCTCTCCCACTAACCCGATCGGCCAGCCCCCCCCCCTCCCCTCTCTTTGCGATCGGCAGCCACACACACAGACATATCACACCCGTTTTGATCTTATTCTTCATAATCGGAGCATCCCACACTCGTTTCTAAGCACCTCTCACGTTTCTCTTGGTTGTCTCTGCGTTTTTAAGGTATAAATATGAAACCCTAATTATTGAATATCATGTATTAAGTGTTCTTATGATTGATTATTGCTAGAGGATGATTGATTATGTGTTGGTTATTGATATTGATGATCATATGTGATTTTGAACGGTGAAAGATTGATGAATCATTGATTGATTGTAAACCCTAGAGGTTTACTACTGATTTTTATAATTAATAATGTTTATTACATGTTTTGAGTTATGTCGTATGCTTAGGATGCATGTTAGACGATTGTTTGTGCTTGCTGAGTTTTGGACAGCAGAGATTTTTAAACTTGAACGACATGTAACTTGTTGAATATAAAAGAAAAATGAGCTATTTATGAGTCTACAAGGTATTACTCTGATTCTAGTTTTCAGAAAGTCCAACCACGCCTAATTTGGAGGTGTTTTGGTTGCTCAAACGATTTAAATGTGAATAAAGGTCAAAACTGGTACTGGACAGATTGTAAATTAAGTTTAGACAAATGTAACTAAATGTTAATGTAGAAATTGGTAGAGGTTGTTAACACTACAGGGTACTATGATGAGTCTAGTTTCAATAAAGTCCAAGTTTGTAATTTTTGGACGAGTAAAAGTTAACTTTTATTATTTTACAAAACTGAAATGCAAATCTGAATTGTGAGACCTGCTGTTAGGTTGTTTTGTAATTATCATATCTCATGAACTACAAGACCAAATGGGTTGGTTCCACTTCTGGAAGTTAACTTGTTGAGTTAAGAACCAAACCCAATTGGTCTTGCATTAATTGGATTTTTCATTTAACAGGAATGACAAATAAAATTCTGTTGCGCATGATTTTGACTGCTGTGAGTCCGCTGTAATGTTTTGATCATTGTGAGAAATCTATGTAGAATAAAAATGCAATAAAATATGTTCTGGAAACCTAATTCATGTATGCTTTTGTGACGATTTTTGGTGAATTAATTGAGATGCTATGACCTGTTTAATAGAGTAATCTTTCAAGTAGAATTCTGTATTGATGAAACTAGCTGCTGAACTTTGTGAAAATACATGAAACGTGCTAATTGCTAGATAATTGTTATGTTTTGACCAAATTGCCCTTGCGGGGAATTATTGCTAGAAATGTACACTATTAATACTTGACACGTAAATATTTGTTCACACATGTAACGTATCACAAATGTGTTTGTTGAGACACACACGATTCACAAACGAAACATGAAACGTATCTTGTGCATAGGTATTATGTGCCGAGTCTAGAGACTCGATAATAGTTCCGACACTTAGAAAATATCCTTGTTGTTTTAGAACGCTAGCGAGGGTTTTCCGCGACGCACATCACTTGGGTGACTTGTTTTTGGAATTCTTCGCAAACAGTGAGTTTCACGTTCCCCTTTTAACTCTTTTAAACGCTTTTCACTTGGGGGAGAATACATACTCCGAAACGCTTTTAGATTTTGTTATTAGATTATATATCACTTGTAAAGGCTAAGTGGCAAACGAAACAATTGAAGTCCTTCACACATCGAACCGTTTAGTATTGGATAATAGCGAGTCACTGTTGAGTAGTACTACTGGGTTTGACAAACCCCACCCAACGCTAAGCTCGACTGGAGGTCGAGTGGGTGTAATTTTGGCTAACACATTACCATGGTCGGGATAGACCTGGTGGCAAGGCACATGATAAATAGTCAGCTTCGGTGTCGAACACTTAGTAATACTTGCTTTATAGGCTAGCTACCTATAGATATATAATTGATTTAACACTATCTGGTAACGATGAACGCAAAACGCTAAACGCTAAACGCAAACGCTTTATTTTATATACACTTGTGAACTCACCAACCCCGTGTTGACACTTTTAGTATGTTATTCTCAGGTAGCCGAGGCGGGCGCGCGGTATAGGATCATGCATTACTTTGAACGCTTTTGTTTATGCAAACTTGTTTTTAAACTGTTATTATTAATTGGGTTTTAAGTCGTCCTGCGTGACGCAACACTTGGTTTATGGCTTCACGCTTCCGCACTTATTTACACTTAAACGTTTACGTGGTTTGAAAACTTTATTTATGGTTTGATTATAACTAATGATTCCGATCCTGTTAGTTCACACCCTCTGACGGTAAAACTCCGTTAGTGGATTTGAGGGTGTGACATGAAGTTTCAAATGGTCACATCACGTTTGAGAAGGTAAATTATTGTGATAAAGTGGATCATAACTTATTAAGTGTATCGCAGATTTGTGATAAAAAGTACACAACAATATTTACTGACAAAGAATGTCTTATCTTGAAACCGGGTTATGTTATTCCTGAGGACATGGTTGTCATGCGATCACCACGATCGAATGATATTTATGTCTTAAACATGAGCTCTAATATATCCACATCGATCGAAACATGTTTTGTCTCGAAAGCAACAGAGAAAGACTCGATTCTATGGCATCGTAGAATGGGTCACATACATGTTAGAAAGATGAATTATTTGATGGCAAATGATTTAGTGGAAGGTGTCTCGTTGAAGAATTTTAAATTATCTGATCACTGCATTGCATGCAAAAAGGGCAAGCAGAAGAAGAAGTCACATCCTTCTAAATTATTGAATTCCATTAATACTCCTCTTGAACGACTTCATATGGATTTATTTGGTCCTGTGAATCGTGCGAGTATTTCTGGGGATTGGTATTGTCTTGTGGTGACTGATGATTATTCAAGATACTCATGGGTGTTATTTATGAGTTCAAAAGATCAAACACCGGTTTTGGTACATAACCTTATCACCAAGATCGAATCACTGTATAAACAAAAGGTGAGGAGAATCCGAAGTGATAATGGTACAGAATTCAAAAACACTGTATTAGATTTCTTTTGTGTTCAAAAAGGAATTCATCGAGAATACAGTGCACCTTATGTACCTCAACAAAATGGTGTTGCTGAACGAAAGAATCGAACCTTGATTGAAGCTGCACGTACAATGCTCGCTGATTCTAAGCTTCCCGTCCAATTCTGGAATGAGGCTGTGAATACAGCTTGTTATACTATTAATAGGGTTCTAACAGTTAAAAGACTCAAAAAGACAAGCTATGAGTTGTTGAATAATCGAAAACCTAACTTAAAGTACCTGGAACCTTTTGGGTGTCCGTGTACAATGTTGAAGAAGGATGCAGGTAAATTTGAAGAAAAATCTATCGAAGGGTATTTCTTGGGATATGCATCTCCAAAGAAAAGGTTATTTAACTTTACATCCGGTTGTGTTGAAGAATGGTACCATGTGGACTGTCAAAAGTACACAACTCCTCCTCAAGGGAAAGGTCCCGATTGGATGTTTGACTACGATAGTTTATTTAATTCATTTACTCCATCAACTGAACACATTGACGAAGACCTGGTTCGAGCATACTTTGAAGATCATTTGGCAATTCCAAGATTTTCAAGTTCTAATGATGTTGCAGCTCAATCTGATGCTCCAACTGAGGAACCTCAAGTTGCTTCTCCAGTGGCTATCGATAATGTTTCCACTTCTTCTGATGATGATCAAGCTGAAGATCAAGTTATTAACCTTGACAGTGATAATGTTTCATCTACTAAACTTGGTGAACATTACACTAACTTATTTGAAAATGTTGTTCCTGAGAATCCCACTCTTCGAATTCATGGATATCATCCACAGGAAAACATCATTAAAGAACTTGATGTGGGCGTTCGTACACGTCATCAAGTTGCTTCGTCTAATGATAATAACATATTGTGTGCTTATACTGATTTACATTCATCGGGAATTGTAAATCTTGCTAAATTCACTTGTTTTCTATCTCAAGTTGAGCCAACGACAGCTCGTAAGGCACTTGAAGATCCTTCTTGGGTAGAAGCTATGCAAGAAGAATTACATCAATTTGCACGATTGGGTGTTTGGAATTTAATAGACAAGCCTGCTAGAGTCAAGAAAGCGATTCCGACTAAGTGGGTATTTAAGTGTAAAAAAGACGATCGAGGTGTGATTGTCAGAAACAAGGTACGTCTAGTGGTGCAAGGGTTTCATCAACAAGAGGGTATTGATTACACAGAGGTATACGCTCCAGTTGCAAGATTAGAGTCGATTCAAATCTTCCTGGCATATGCAGCTTACAAGAATATCAAGGTCTATCAAATGGATGTTAAAAGTGCTTTTCTCAATGGTGAACTACACGAGGAAGTGTTCGTTTTACAGCCTCCTGGTTTTGAAGATCCTGATTATCCGGACTGAGTTTACCGATTAAATAAGGCCCTGTATGGTCTACATCAAGCCCCGAGAGCTTGGTATGGCACGTTTTCCGACCATCTGACTGATAACGGCTTCAAACGAGGGACTGTCGACTACACTTTGTTTCATAAAACTGTTGGTGACGATCTTCTCCTAGTTCAGATTTATGTCGACGACATTATTTTTGGATCAACAAATGATACATTGTGTAAGGAGTTCGAGAAGTCCATGCAAACAAAGTTCGAGATGAGTTCGATGGGAGAGATGAATTTCTTTTTAGGGTTGCAGGTTCACCAGTCTGCTAACGGAATCTTTATTCACCAGACTAAATATGTGAACGACGTCTTGAGCCGATTCAAGGTCTCTGTCGGAAAAATCCCTTCTACTCCTCTCCCAGTGGGTCACAATTTATCACCGGATGAATTGGAGGATACCGTTGATCCTACCCTCTATCGTGCCATGATCGGTTCTTTAATGTATCTAACGGCTTCTCGCCCTAATATTATGTTTGCTGTTTGTCTTTGTGCTAGGTATCAAGCAAGTCCACGAGTGACTCACCTAGCCGCGGTCAAGAGAATTCTTCAGTATTTGAGGGGAAATCCAGACATCGGGTTGTGGTACCCCAAGGATGATACTTTTGATCTTACTGCTTATTCCGACTCGAACTATGGAGGTTGCAAGATCAACTTCAAATCAACGACTGCAGGATGTCAATTTTAGGAAACTGGCTTGTTTCCTGGCAGTGTAAGAAGCAGACAACAGTCTCTACTTCAACTGCTGAAGCTGAGTATGTTGCAGCCTCGAGTTGCTGTTCCAGGTATACAACAACATCTTCGCGACTACGGTTTAAAGTTTCTTACTACTCCTATCCTGATTGATAATTCTGCTGCAATTTCTATCACAAAGAATCCCGTACAACATTCGAAAACAAAACATATCGAAATTCGATATCACTTTATATGGGATTGCTTTGAAAAGAAATTGATTGACCTTGAGAAAGTACATACTGACTTTCGGAAAGCCGATCTGTTTACCAAAGCTTTTGACAAAACGCGTTTTAAATTTTTGCCTGGTTTAAACGGATTGAAGACCCTAGCTGATATCCTTAAACAAGAATGACTATCTTTATTTTATGTCATTTTCTCTTTTAAAATTTATTTTGGTTTTAGGGGGTGATAAACTAGAAAATACAAAAAGATTGTGTCTTTCGTCTGTATAGATAAAACCCAAAAACATTAGAAAATTGCCAAAAATCAAAAATATTGTGATTTCTTTTCTTTAATAAAAAAAAAACCAAAAACATTTTAAAATTTGAAAAACCAAAAAGAATGTATCTTTTCAGTTTTTGTACAGAAAAATCCGAAAAATCAAAAAAGACTATGAAATTTTTTTGTTTAACATATGTATTGTGTTATAACAAAAATATTGAAAAAGACAAAAATATTGTGTTTTAACATATGTATAGAGAAAAACCAAAAAGATTTTTTCATGCGCTTGCTGAAAATTATGTCAATTATCTATATTTGAAGGGCATGTACGTGTATATGTTTGGTCTTGACATTTACTTGTAAATGTTCAGGTTAGCCATTTACCTGATAATGGAAAATAGTTGGGGCATTCATTATGCGTTTTTAGATTATTTTCTCGCTGAAAATTATGTCGGTTATTTAAGTTTGTGAAGCATGCTTGCATGTCTTGGTCCTATTATTCACTTGTTGAATTGATAGAACAACCATTTATTAATAGACTTAAGTTAACTGGGGCGATTAAATTTATCTTTATTTTTTTTTATGCTCCTCAAAATTTTTGAGTTTTTGAAGCAAAAAGAGAAAACGATAGTACATTGATTATCTTGACTCCAAGTCCAGCAAGAAGTAAGCTTAAAAGACTGTGTGCTTAATTGCATTGGTGCATTGGTAGGTCTTAAAACAACCAAGTAGAGTAAACTATGTGATATAAACATAAAGGAACGCCAAATTGAAAGGGGTGTTAGTCTCTAGCAAAAGTCTCGGTGAGGATGGCAGAAATGTAATAACCAGTCATACTCAAGCCTTATAATTGTTGATCTCCGAAAAATATAATAAAGAAAATAACAAGTGTTAGGGTTCTGGACACGGTGTGTCTTTATGCGGCTTAATCATCTGGGTATTCATAAGCATGAATATTTCACTCGCTTTCTAGAGCAAACCCAAAGTCATTAAACTTGATCACTGCTGTACTTAGTACAAACTTCCAAATTACTGACTTGATCAAAATCCGTTGTTAGTCATACATTTGTTCCTCCCTTGGCGCGTCTTAATACCATTAAGAAACGGACCCCAGGGGATACAATGTATGTAAGCCGACAGATGGACTCGTGCATACTCACTCACAGTAAAGGAAACTTGATGCATTGCTCAACATTTCTACAATTGGTATAAAAAATTTTGATCAACACTATAATGGTTTAAGTCAAGTTGGGGTGACTTGGCAAAAATCAAATTAAGCTTGAACCGAGATTAGAGGCTGATAGTTTCTGATACTCTGTGCTATAATTGAACCAATTAATCATATCACAAAAACACTTGAAAATTTGTTATTAGATTTAAGTGGACAACAATACCAATGACCGACTTAACGCCAGTCATAATATCGCTGAAATATAAAACTGTGATAGAAGGGCAATTTGGTCAATATGATTCTCTGCTCAAACTAAACAACAACACAAAAATATGTATTGCTTTTGTTAAAACATAGAAAAATACAAAAAGATTGTTCAATTTTTAAAAGGTTCGGATATTTCTTTGTACATACATTCTTTATAATTTTTTATAAAATACCAAAAATATTTTATCTTTCTTTCTTTACATATTATTTATATAGTTTAATTTATGTTTCGTAAAAGTGAAACGTTTTTAAAGTATTCAATTATCGGGATAAAAGGTTCTCGGTAATTCCTTTAAGTTAAAATTTTTTAATATTAATTTTATTTATTGGTTTTTATTTAATTTATTTATTTATTTAAGTTAAAATTAAATAAACTTTTTAATTTGTTAAAGGCTACTTCGTTAAAAATGGATAACGAACTAGGTGATTTTGTAGCGAACTGATTTCCAGTTCGCTCACCTAATTCACTTCCGCACTCTGTAACGAATCATCTCTATTTCGTTATACATATTTAACGAATCAGGATATAAGTCATTGTTCTTGGTCGAGGACTGGAGACTGAACTTATCAAGATAATTGACCCGATGTGGTTGGTTAATTTATCTGAAACAGACAATGATGTGCTACACAGGAAGCAGATTCTGATCGAGCGCCATGAATATTACGACCTGGCTATGCAATTCCAACGCGTTGTGCGTGTTTGTCATGAAAATGGAATTCATAGTTGCAGAGACTGGCGGTCCAAGCGCTTCAAGTAACTTAAAGACAAAGAGCTCAAGACGAGGGGGTGTCTGTTAGTGCACGGTTTTGCGTCTTGAGTCTTTGTATTTATCGTTAATGTATTTGTCGTTTGTTTAATGTAATAAACAATTATTATAATATGTAATTCGTTAAGGGTTTAGGCCAGTTCGCTAAGGATGTTTAGCGAACTGGTCCTTAAGTTAAGTTTCCCCTGATTCGTTAGGGGATGTTAACGAATCAGGGGGTGTTTCGCCTATTTAATGTATGTAACGAAGTAGGATCTGGTTCGCTAGGGGATGTTAGCGAACCAGACCTATCTTCTATATATAGTGAACACTGTTCACTTGTTATTTAAGTTTTGAGAGTTTAATTAACGATACTCTGTCCAAATCCTCTCTCGATCTTCAACCATAATATTATTACATATACTGATAATATATAAACATACACAACACCTAATCATACGTAATTATGAGTTAGATCTATTGTTAAAGTATTAATCGATTACGTTCAGATCTGAGATCTGTTATTGTTATTATTACTGAGATTGATACACGTACGGGATCCAACAAACCAACTTGACATCTTTCAGGCTCAATTAATAAAAAAAAACATACATATAGCAATACTTATACATACAGCTCAAAAACAACTTACAAAAATAGATACATAAATATTAAAACAAAATTACACAATCTTAATTAAGACAAAAAAAAGTAAACGAAATATAATATTCATACCAAAAGCAGACATTGTACAGTTCATTTATTTATATCCGTTTACGTTTGTGAACCATTCGTGTGAATAAATTATTTTAACTCATATAGCAATAAGGCCGTAAGGGTGACTGGGTGAGGCCCGTATAACTTAAAACATATTGCATGATTGATAAGATAAGATAAGATAAGATAAGATATGTATTATATAATAATCTTCATTAATATTATCAAACAAATCAACAACATTCGCGGTCTGATGCCTAATTCTTTCATTGGTTGCAAATTGAAGTCGATTGTGTTAAATCGGCGAGTTCGTACCCTAACGCCCCATATCTGAAAATGGTCTCCACTTAAAACACTTTCGTTCTAGTCTCTACCCCCCTCGAGCTACAATTCTGAAAACCCTACAAACAACAATGGTAGACAATAGTCGATTCAAAAGACGAAAAGCAATCATTAAGCGGAAAAAACGTTATAAAAAACTAACCTTGTTCATATTTAGAACAAGATCTCGTAGCTTCCTCACATATTCAAGTTCGTCTTACCTGAAAATATCCAAAAAGAAGTATTAACTATCCAAAATGTCAACTTGCCAACTAAAATGTAAAATTATTTGTTTGCAAGTCGGTCGGGGCGTCGGGTTCATTTTCACTCGTACTAACACAATTCCATTTTGACTCATACTAAGAATTACTCGTTTCAAAATGAGTAAAAACATCATAAACTATGATCATTTACCCTTATCTTTCTCGTTCACTTCAAATTCTCCTATCTTACTACAAGTTTTGAAAGGGAAGTATAAACGTCATTAAATATGACCAAATTCACGCTTCTCTTTCCCGTTCACTCTAAACTCTCATGGCAAGTTTTAAAAGGAGTGTAATGACATTTTGAGCCTAAATATTTTACTTTGTGCCCAAATGGTAAAATTGATAGAATATCAACCGAGCCAAAACCGGATGAACTCAAAACAAATGACCAAAATTAAATTCATGAAAATTCTAAACAAGGACTACACAAAATTTGTGCCCAAATGATAAAACAGCCACCGACTCGTTTAGACCCAAAACAACCATTTATTACATTTAATACATTTATTACCTTAATGATTACTAATGGGCTGTCTCATAACATATAATGTCTTAATAACACACATGTTCAGATGTCGCATATGACCCGTAATGCATTTCTTTTCGTGATAAAAAGACGAAAACAAGCTCCTGTATTCTTTATTCAAAAAATTCGGTACCACACTGGTGCAGCAACAACACACGGTATAAAAACAAGGCGTACTCGACTAAAGTCCCTGAAATACCAAAAATACCCCCATCAGAAAGATGTATCCAATCAGATGTTGACGCGTGTCTCACTTTAAATTACCTGCCTATGGAAATTATAGCCCATGCCATTTATAGCACATAAGTAGCACCAACTTTAAAGTCATAGCTGCCTGCCGGACCATTGTATCTGCAAACAATAATTGATCAAATGAAAAAATGTAACGCTTCAATTAATTGAATTAATTTCAATGTTAATAGTTCATAGTCCGTACCGTATACAATTATTATGAATACAACATACCAAAATGGGGGTACTGTGTTTGGTGGAATCATGAACAGCGAAAAACTAAGACCACCAGTATACTCCGATCACATGAAGCATAAAGATCATAATGTAGCCGATAAGAACATATAATCTTCTTTCGCCCTAAATTTTTACCAGATGATGATTAATTTGAATTATTGGAATACCGGAATTTCAATTATTGTGTATAATCATACCTTTAAAGCTGTCTGCTTTGTTAAAATATCATTTTACTTGTACATGAACACGGTTACATATATTGTTACAAAGAAACCTGAAGTCAACAATGAATAAATAAATAAATATAATAAAAAAAATACAACTGATCGACATCATAAGCTTTAGCCCTAACCGGAAAATCAATCTCATTCAATAGAAGAAACAGGAAATTTGAATGAGACCGTACCTGAATATAATCGAATGATTCGCTAATTCTTCAATCGAATGAGTCACTAAACAGAGTGAGATCGGGGGATTTATGGGGGTTTTAAAGAAAGTGTCCGATGTGGTTTTAATGATTGTTAATGCTCGTAACCGACATGCCTCGAATGCATGCCGGTAACACACATGCCCTTGAATGCCTCCGGAGATAGGAGAATGGCCGGAGAGTTGCTGATAACATAATGACCATTAAATATTACGGCGACTCATGTAGGAAAGATGAATGGTTGCCTATATGTATTATAATGTAATACATAATATATATATATATATATAGGGGATGGTTATCCTAAAAATAAGTAGTTTCTTAGGAAGACTAAGAATAAATCATAACCATTGAATCATATCAATCAATGGTTGAGATTTAAAATTACCAAAAACCGTCATAGTTTCCTAGAATTACTCTTTCACCATTATAACCGACATAGTTTCCTAGAATTATTCTTTCACCATAGGTTTTAGTGCCAAATGTCAAAATTTTATTGGTTCTTACCATTCCTAGGAAACAACTTCTTTTTATTTGAACCATTTTCTATATATATATGTGTGTATATATATATATATATGGGATGGTTCAAGAGAGAAATGAAATTAGTGCGAGAAATAAATATGGGCCACTAGTTTTAGGTTTTAAATGCTTCAATATTAATTAAGAAACTATAAATGCATCTCTCTCTTCAATTAATATATCTATTAAATTAATATAACTAATCAAATTACTATAATTGAAAAATATTAAGAATTCATTTATTTTCTGTCCAAATTTTTATCCTACACAAGTACAATTTATTCATATGTAATTAAAATTTCTTTCTATCTAAATTTCTTCCAACTCAATATATAAATATCCATCAACACGTAGTTACATTGTGATAAATAATATAAAAAACTATTTTACATGTGTTAGCATTAAATATCAACAAAAAAAATATAACATACACAAAAATATATAGCCTACACTTGTTCTGAGAATAAGAAAACATATAACATACACAAAAAATTCATCATCAATAAAATATACATGCATACGAAAACATATAACCTACATATGCAAACTTTATCCTACACATACAATTTATTCATACATTAAAAATAATTTTCTATTTAAAACCAATTTCTTCAAACTCAACTTATCAATATCCGTCAACACGTAGTTACATTGTGATGAATAATACAAAAACCTATCTTACATATGATTGCATTAAATGTGAAATATGCAACCTACACAATACATATAACCCACACTTGTTATAAGAATAAGAAAACATAACCTACACACGAAAAACATATAACTTACACATGTGCAGGATATGTGTATATTTGTGTAGTTTATATACTTGTTGATGTCGAATTTAATATGTAAGTTGTATGTTTTTTTGTATATGTTACGTTTTTATTTCTCAAAACAAGTGTAGGTTATATAATTTTGTGTATGTTGTATATTTATTGTTTATATTTAATAGACACATTTGTATGACATTTTTTTTATTATTTATGAAAACTAAATTAGTGTTTTTATCATTTTAATTATTTTAGTTAAATTATGTAGATATATTAATTAGAGAGAGATTTATTATGGTTATATTAGTTGTATTAATTGGAGAGAGTGTGTGCATTTATTGTTACATTTATATCTTTTTCATTTATATTTAAACTTTTAAAACCTAAAATAAAACTAGCGGCTCATATTAATTTCTCGCAGTAATTTCATTTCTTTCTTGAACTTAAACATATATATATATATATATATATGATTGATTTCTTTTGAGAACCACTTTGAGTTTTAAGAACTCGAAAGAACTCAACGTAACAAAATTTTTTACACATATATAATATGAAAGTGTTAGTAACGTAAAAAAAATATAATATTTTTTTACTCACCGAACAGACTTTGTATATATGTATAACAAACATTTAAACTTGTGTAATTATAAAAAAAATCTTTATTCTCTTTCCTGATTTATTTTTTAATCAAATTTAATCTTAGCCACATATTCTATACTCATTTAATTTAATGTGTGATATTCTTAAAATTCTTACAACTCATCAAGTTTTCAAAATATCCCTCTTATATATATATATATATATATATATATATATATATATATATATATATATATATATATATATATATGGAGAGAATCAATAGAAACTAGAGAACTAATAATGAAGTATTTTTAATTTAATTAAAAAATATTTCTAAATTTTTTTTCCTTCATCCTTCTTATATGTTGTTATTCTTCACCAAAAAAATATAAAAATAAACAAATAATAATAAAAAACTCGTTATAATGCATATATGCAAATCGACTTTTTTATAATGCATATGTGCAATGGTGTGCATTTTGATATTTAAAATAGTGTTAAATAGCATATATATATATAATTGTTTGTATTGTATATTTGCAATAGTGTTATATTATATACATAAAGAAAAAAAATCGATATCGTGCATATGTGCATTAGTGTTGTATTACATATATGCGATAGTGTGTTTTGCATACAATTATTAGTGTTGTATTTGCATATCTTCAATAGTGTGTATTAAATAATGCATTTGTGTTGTATTATATGCAATAAACATTAATGCAGATATGCATTACAACCACATTTTTTTAAAGGAAAAATATCATCTTATTAGAAGGAGAAAGAAAAAAAATCGCAAAATATTATTTTAAAAAAAGTTAAAAATAATTCTTTAGTAGTTCTCCAGTTCTCTCTTTAGAAAGAGTTCTCTCTAGATCCCAACCCAATATATATATATATATATATATATATATATATATATATATATATTTATATATATGTTTAAGTTAATGAGATAAATTATTTTAGTGCAGAAAATACGATAACTTATTCCAACCAATCAAATTATTTCTCATGCATTTTTCTTTTAATTAAATCCAAGGACACAATGATAAAAGTATAAATTATTATATTCAGTAAGTATTAGTTTTTTTTGAAAGTTTCAATTTTATCCTTTAATTACTTTATGTATATGTTTATTTAATTAAAAAAAAAGATTATACTAAACAACTCACATCAATCAAATATATAACGATTTGTTTTCAAAAATTCAGAAAACCCAAATGAAAATTATTGATTAATCTCAAAATTTTACTTTTTATAATTGGATCAAATAATTACGTAGTAGATTACAGGTTGAAAGTACATGTTTTTCAATTAATTATAAACGCTTGGATTATATATATTTTCAAGCTCACTTAATTTTGCTCATTCTTTTTTCAAACATCAGTACATATAACAATACCTCATATTAAACCCAAAAAAAATTCTAGATAAACCAATACTTCAACATAATTCGAAATCCATAAACAATTCATAAACACTTAACAAATTGTAAGTATCCGTTGATAAACCAATATGCTATTCCAACTTAGAAAACCATAATGTTCAATTGTGCAATATTTGTTGCGTATTTTGTATATAAATTGAGTTGTTTTTATCACGTTGAGTCCTCTCCTAAACTTAACTCAATTTGTAATCCAAGTAAATCTCTCAATGTATGTCCTCCACAACAAGTATGACGTTCTTCATATAATTAAACACCACATCTTAAACAACATGATACACATCCGATAAATTAAAAAAATATCATAATTATAAACATGGCATCCTATACAACAAATGATATTTCCTACACATAAAAATTCACTATACATGATTTCATATTTAATACCTGCACAATAATAAAAATCACACACAAATACAAATAGCTCATTCCGAGTTTCATATGCTATACCTACACAACAAAGCATTTATCCTACACAAAGAGCAACTCATACACACCGTTAGTAATCAAAATACGATCAATGAAATTATACCTACACAACTAGTATATGCTCTCCGAAATCAATAATACATGACTTATATATCCTACATAGTATAACTGGTAGATCATATGTTATATACCCTATATCAATGTATTCTACACTAGTATTATACTTCCTACATAAATGTTAAAAACCTTTAAAAGCAATATTTAAATGTAGGCAAAAACTAATTTCATATAATTCCCTCCCTCATATAATTTGTAAGCTTAAAACTTTCAGAATCTTTAAACACTACAAATGAAACTAATATATATTATAACTATTATTAAGACTAGATAATTTTAATAAACACATAACTAATAATAATAATAATAATAATAATAATAATAATAATAATAATAATAAAACGCTATTTGCCCTAACTTAAAATTCATCCTCCACAACGTCTATGTGTAGTTGAGCGTAAGAGTATGTGAAATAATATACAGACAAAGGTATATATTCAGTTGAATTAATAAAAAAACTCAATTAATACCTTTATGTTCGGTACTATCACAAAAATTTAGATGTAGGCATGTAATATTGTAATATAATGTTACAGATTATTTGAGGGTTTGATTTAAAAATAATCACAAATTAGAGCATCTGATAATGATGGAAAATATTTTGAAACATGCCATCTCATAAAAACTAAAGATTAATGAAATTGATGTGTGAGGTCTTCAAAACTGATCAAGGCAACAAAATTGGGAATTGATTATTACGCTTCCTTCTTTTGGCTACATAAGTTAGACAATTTTACCCCTTTCATATAAAATTTAGTTATAACAAGCTCTTTATTATTATGAAATTGCCATTTCTATTATGCACCCTAGAATACATTTAATTAATGGCTACGATTGAGTACGTTGGTTGTTACCAACAAGAAAAAACCCTTACTTGTGTTATTATTTCACAAGTTTCATGGAACTGTATGGTTTTTACGTATTTGTATCAACATTTGTGTGAACTCACCAACTATTCATTTAGTTGACTTTATTTTATATATATGTTGTAGGTACCGTTATTAGAGGATATTTGGAGAAGATATTAGAACTTAGGGTATTTTAATAAGTGGACAAGTTGTTAAATTGTTCTTGTTTTTCTTGTATTTCTTTATCTTTGAACTTGTGTATTTGATGCTTAAATTAATTAATGATAATATTGTCACATGTGTTTTGAGCAATCTATACGTCACGCTTAGGCGTTTCTCCTTAAGCCGGGGTGTTACAAGCACTAGTTGGGATCTTGTTTCGCAGTGAAATATCTTGGTGAAGTTGCTTATATTTTAGGAATCAAGATCAACCGAGATAGGTATAAGCGGCTTCTAAGGCCAAGTCAAAGTACATGTATAGACAAAGTGCTGGCACACTTCTCGATGGAAAACTCCAAGAAATTAGGTGTTCCCATTGCTAAAGGAACCGTGATGAACAAGTAACAATCTCCTTCAATGGACATTGAAACTTACCATATGCATGTAATTTTGTATGATTTAGCGATTGGTTCTATAATATATGTTATGTTATGTGAAACCATCGTGTAAACGATTGATTTAAGTTCATACTTTACGATCTAGTTCTTGAAATGCTCATGTGATAATACGATTACTTGATTACGTTAAGGAGTGTGTGAGTGAATAATCGGGCAAAGTAATGAGATCTCTTCAATAATAATAACACACTTAATAATTAATGAACATGGTACATCCTATATATAGAAGGCGACCCCATTCATTATACATCACATAACTATTGGGGACTGTGACACCCGGTAAATTCCCAATCCCTTAAACTAAGTAATCAACCTAATAATTAGGTGATTGTAAATATTAAGCGCGCCATGTTAGTCAGCGCGTGCATTTGTTATGTGCGCCCTGCGCGAGCGCGCCATGTTAGTCAGCGCGTGCATTTGTTATGTGCGCCCTGCGCGAGCGCACCATGTTAAGAACCAGCATGAGCATATGTTATATGCGCCATGCGCGAATGTTTTGGCTTTATGTTTTCATGTAACTTAACGTTATGTTGTCTATGGGTTGACCATCCCGCATGATGCTAAGGCGGGTGCATCCTAAATCGTTTATGCGCGTGCGGAAGGGAACTAACCTCCCCGCATGGCGGGAACATTGAGAGCTAGTTTGTCTGAAGCTCCAAGATGGAATTGACTTCAACATGACTGATCACTATGTTGAAATACCAAGACCACCTGGAGAATCTACAAATGAAACTCAATATCCCCAACTGCGAGAAGGTTACGCACCTACCCGCAGCAAAGAAATGTCCTTCACGCAGAAAGCTATGCGCACAAAGTGATGCGCACAGAACACTTAGTCTATTCTCCAGACATAAGGAGATTACTCCCGCCCAAAAGGAAACAGTAGCGTGTTTCAGAGATTTTCCACTTTTTTTTACTGTACACTGACAAAAGTACCTGAAAAAACACACTGTAACATGAAAAGTCAACTGTCAGCCACCCTATTCTCACCAACCCCAGACCTGCATGTCCTGTCCAAATCAAATCAAGATCTTTTGTCCACTCCTCCACTTTTAAGTAAACAATAAACAATAATAATTTCCATACTTTATCATCATTACACCTAGATATGAAAAGATTTCAATCCCCTAAAGCAAGGGATTGTGTTCCCTTGAGTTTGCCTATAAATTTGTAACCTAAATTATCACCCAAAACACACTTCAAAGAACTACAAACTTGCACTAATCCTCTCCCAAGCATCCGTTGTTTCCAGCTCCGATCCTGTTACTAGGTAAGCCGAGAATATAACCTTGAGACCTACTATCCAACCCTTATATTCTCCTATTTCTTGATCTTAATATATATACTTGTTATTTAATCGTATTCTAGACCTTCGATTCCGAGGCCAACACCAAGAAAACCCGAATCTCGATTAATCCCTTAACAAGAACCACAGGTGAGTCTCACAGCCCCTATTTTCACTGTTTTCACTATTTTTAAACTGTTTTCGGGGCGAGGGACACGTACTTAAATAATGTTTTATCATGGTATACTTACAAGCTATGCAAGCGATTATGTGTTTAAGTTATGTTTCATGATGAGTAATGCAAACGGTTATCTAAGGTTTTCGATGTATGTGCGCTAGAACTCGAGTAAGTGATCACTTTACCATTGGAACTCTAAGGGTAGGGACTGCTGGTTTGATCCACCCACTCGTAGGGGTCGCACCTCTTTGCATGGACGAGTGCCTAGTATGGTCATGGGGCAGTACTATGGGTTTGAACCCGCTCGTAGGGGTCGCGCCTCTTTGCATGGACGAGCGCCTTGTTTTCCGGCACAACGTCCGCGCGTAACCCGCGGGACGGAATTATTATTTTAGCTCGTAGTGGCAGCGCCACTTTGCATGGACGAGCACATGTTCCTGAAACGTTCGCGCGTAACCCGCGGGACGGTATTACTTATTTTAGCTCGTAGTGGCAGCGCCACTTTGCATAGACGAGCACAGTTCCCAGAAATGTTCGCGCGTAACCCGCGGAACGATTTTATCAGAATATGTTGATATAACTGTCTTACCAAGCATGTGTTTTAATGATGCTATCAGAATTATGTTTCAGAATGATTTGTATCAAGATTATGATGCAATACGATTTATCAAGTTACTAAGACTTGTGAACTCACTCAGTTTATACTGATTCAAATGTTTTTACGTGTCTTTCAGGAGATAACTAGGTAGCGCATGGAGTCACACTTAGAGCACCTCACGCTGAACATCTAAACTAGCTTTTTGGAAGATTTTAGTTATATCCCTTCGATGCGCGTGGTTGTTCCCGCCGCGCATGGGGATATGGCGTGGAAATCTTCAATAATTTTTATACTTGGATGTTTTTATAATTTTTAATCAATGTAATGTATTTGTATTAAACTTTTCATGCGCAATGAAAATCTTACTTTGAATGTTTGCAATGGCCCGTGCTTAAGTATCAATTCCCACTCGCGCGCGCCCGGCTGTTTCCGCCGCTCAGGGCCGGGTGTGACAGATTGGTATCAGAGCACTGGTTATAGCGAACTAGGAAAAGAAGTTTTAACCTAGACTATAACCGTTGGGGAATCGCATGAAATATTTTTCAAAGAAAATACTTTCAAAAGAAACTATACACACACTTAGGAACACGGGTCACACTGTCTAGTAAATAATGATAACATTATGTGCTCAGAGTACATGCGCTAAGTCTGATATTTTCACTCTTTTAAAGCGAGAATGCCTCCAACTAAAGCCAAGGGAATTACCATGACACCCGAGGAACTCGCGGAAATAATCGCGCAGGCGATTGCGACACATGAGGCCAGCAAGGCCGAATCAAGTCAGGGTCGTCAGAATGAGACCCCAGAACCCGAATCAGGAGCCTTGGACAAAGGATGCTCCTATAAGACATTCATGGCCTGTAAGCCTTGGCCATTCAAGGGAACCGAAGGAGCCATTGGGCTCTACAACTGGATTGACAAGATGGAGACAGTTCTCTCCATTAGCGGATGTAGTGAGAACCAGAAGGTCCTTTACGCGACCTGTATGTTCCAAGAGGCAGCTTCGTCTTGGTGGAAGCTTCAAACGAAAACATTGGGGCGAGAAGTTGCTCTCCACAAGACCTGGGAGGAACTGAAGGAGATGATGATGAGGAAGTTCTGCTCTCGCGCAGAAATCCAGAGTCTACAACAGGAATTCTGGAACCACACCATGGTAGGAACGGATATCGACGCCTACAACAACCGGTTCAACGAACTTTGCCAGTTGGTGCCAGACATGGCAAACACGGAGGAAAAGAAGATCGAGAGGTATATTTTTGGGTTACCTCCTGTTGTTAGGGTTCCGCTCAACGCCGCAGCGCCTCCAACCTTTGATGAGGCGGTAGCGCGGGCCATTACCCTTACAAGGGATACGATCCGTGCGGGTATGTTGACTACGCGCGGAATCGAGCAGCGAACCTCTGATCCCAAGAGGAAATGGAACTCTCACCACCGAGGGTCTGACTCCAAGCAACCACCGTTCAAGAAGCAGGAAAGCGCAAAGGTTTACGCGATTCAGGCCGCGGAGCCACCACGAAAAGGATACAGCGGGCCTCGCCCATGGTGCAACAAATGCAAGTATCACCACGAGGGTGAATGCGCAAGAATCGAATGTGCCAAATGTGGCAGACCAGGGCACAAGACGATGAATTGCCGTGTCAGAGAAGCTGGAGCAAGCGACAACTGCTACGCATGCGGGAAGCCAGGGCATTTTAGTCGGGATTGCCCGCAAAAGGGGAACCAAGCTCGCGGGAGAGCTTTTGTGATCGGCGCAGGCGAAGCTAAAGAAGAGCCGAATGTGGTAACCGGTACGTTTTTGCTTAACGGACATTTTGCATCTGTCTTATTTGATACTGGCGCTGACCTAAGTTTTATATCCGCTGAGTTTAAAGACTCCCTAGGCCTAGCAACCAGTAGGCTAGACACGCCATATACTATAGAACTAGCCAATGGTAGGCAGTTATGCGCGAACGAAAGAACTGAACAATGTGTTATAGTCATGGGAGGTCACGGGTTCAATATTAACTTGTTGCCAATAGACTTGGGAAGTTTTGACATTGTGGTAGGTATGGATTGGTTAGTCGAGAACCGCGCGGAAGTTATTTGCCATGAGAAGCAGGTTCGGATCCCACTGTTGAACGGAGAAACCTTGGTAATTCAAGGGGAAAGAAGGGGAGTTGCGACGAAACTGATTTCGTGCCTAAAGGCGCGAAAGTGCCTAAGGAAAGGGTGCTACGCCTTCCTGGCGCATGTCGTAGAGAAGAAAGGAGATGAGCGAAGAATTGAAGACTTACCAGTAGTGCGCGAATTTCCAGAAGTTTTTCCTGAAGATTTGCCCGGATTACCGCCGCCGCGACAAGTCGAGTTTCGTATTGATTTAGTCCCAGGAGCTGCGCCAGTAGCTCGAGCGCCTTATCGACTAGCTCCATCTGAGATGCAAGAGCTATCCAATCAGTTACAGGAACTATTGGATAAGGGTTTCATACGCCCAAGCTTTTCACCTTGGGGAGCTCCAGTACTGTTTGTTAAGAAGAAGGATGGTTCGTTCAGGATGTGTATTGACTACAGGGAACTGAACAAGCTGACAGTCAAAAATCGGTACCCCTTACCGAGGATTGACGACTTATTTGACCAGTTGCAGGGATCCAGTTATTATTCGAAGATAGATCTACGGTCAGGATACCACCAACTTAGGGTCCATGAGGAAGATGTGCCGAAAACAGCCTTCCGAACTAGATACGGCCATTATGAGTTCTTAGTGATGCCTTTCGGGCTAACTAATGCGCCGGCTGTGTTCATGGATCTGATGAACCGTGTGTGCAAACCATACTTGGACAAATTTGTGATTGTGTTTATAGATGATATTCTGATTTACTCACGGACCAAGGCCGAGCATGAGCAACACCTGAGATTGATTTTGGAATTGTTGAGGAAAGAAAAGTTGTATGCGAAGTTTTCCAAGTGCGAGTTTTGGCTTAGAGAAGTTCACTTTCTCGGTCACGTTGTAAACGAGAAAGGAATTCACGTTGATCCTTCCAAAGTCAAGGCCATCGAAAACTGGGAAGCGCCAAAAACCCCAACTGAGGTGAGGCAATTCCTAGGACTAGCTGGCTACTATCGACGCTTCATTGAGAACTTCTCCAAAATAGCTCTACCTCTGACCGCGCTAACTCAGAAAGACAAGAAGTTTGTTTGGGGCGAAAATCAGGAAACAGCATTTCAAATGTTGAAACAGAAGTTATGTAGTGCGCCAATTTTGTCTTTGCCCGAGGGGATGGATGACATTGTTGTTTACTGCGACGCTTCACATCAGGGACTTGGATGTGTCCTTATGCAGCGAGACAAAGTCATAGCGTATGCCTCACGCCAACTCAAGACCAATGAAAAGAACTACACAACGCATGATTTAGAACTTGGAGCGGTTGTCTTCGCGCTAAAGATTTGGCGCCATTACCTCTATGGTACAAAGTGTATAATCTTTACGGATCACAAGAGCCTTCAGCATATATTTGATCAAAAGGATTTAAACATGAGGCAACGAAGATGGGTGGAGTTGTTGAACGATTATGATTGCGAGATTAAGTACCACCCTGGAAAGGCGAATGTGGTAGCAGACGCGCTAAGTAGGAAGGAGCGAATAAAAACGCTACGAGTCAAGGCTCTAAGGTTGACCATTCACGCAAATCTCTCTACCCGCATCCGAGACGCTCAGCAAGAAGCCTTGAAACCAGAGTTTGTTAAAAACGAATGCCTTGGGGGTATGGTTAAGAATTTGGAACTTAAAGAGAACGGCAATCTATATTTCGCTAACCGCATATGGGTCCCTCTCAAGGGAGGATTGCGCGAGCAGGTCTTGAACGAAGCTCACAAGACGCGGTATTCCGTACATCCTGGCGCAGACAAGATGTACCAAGATGTTAAAACGCTGTATTGGTGGCCCAATCTTAAAGGCGCCATCGCGACGTATGTCAGTAAGTGCCTGACGTGTTCGAAGGTAAAGGCTGAATACCAGAAACCATCAGGGTTGCTTCAACAGCCAGAAATTCCCATGTGGAAGTGGGAACAAATCTCTATGGACTTCATCACCAAACTGCCAAGGACACCTGGGGGTTATGACACGATATGGGTTATTGTGGATCGGCTAACTAAGTCAGCGCACTTCCTGCCTATCAAGGAAACCGATAAGATGGAAAAGTTAGCCCGACTGTATATTCGAGAAGTAGTTTCAAAACATGGAGTCCCAGTGTCCATCATTTCTGATAGAGATAGTCGGTTCACATCAAGGTTTTGGAGATCGTTACAAGGGGCTTTAGGTACTCGTCTTGACATGAGTACGGCATATCATCCTCAAACGGATGGGCAAAGCGATGCGAACAATCCAGACATTGGAAGATATGCTACGCGCTGTGCGCAATCGATTTCGAAGGTAGCTGGGATACTCATCTCCCATTGGTTGAATTTTCTTACAACAACAGCTATCACACAAGCATTAAGGCTGCGCCGTTCGAAGCTTTGTATGGGCGCAAGTGTAGATCCCCACTGTGCTGGGCTGAAGTAGGTGACAAGCAAATGACTGGTCCAGAGTTGATCCAAGAAACAACAGACAAGATTTTTCAGATAAGGGATCGCCTTAAGACAGCGCGCGACAGACAGAAGAGCTACGCAGATGTGCGAAGGAAACTGTCACACCCGGCCCTGAGCGGCGGAAACAGCCGGGCGCGCGCGAGTGGGAATTGATACTTAAGCACGGGCCATTGCAAACATTCAAAGTAAGATTTTCATTGCGCATGAAAAGTTTAATACAAATACATTACATTGTTTAAAAATTATAAAAACATCCAAGTATAAAAATTATTGAAGATTTCCACGCCATATCCCCATGCGCGGCGGGAACAACCACGCGCATCGAAGGGATAGAACTAAAATCTTCCAAAAAGCTAGTTTAGATGTTCAGCGTGAGGTGCTCTAAGTGTGACTCCATGCGCTACCTAGTTATCTCCTGAAAGACACGTAAAAACATTTGAATCAGTATAAACTGAGTGAGTTCACAAGTCTTAGTAACTTGATAAATCGTATTGCATCATAATCTTGATACAAATCATTCTGAAACATAATTCTGATAGCATCATTAAAACACATGCTTGGTAAAACATAGTTATATCAACATATTCTGATAAAATCGTCCCGCGGGTTACGCGCGAACATTTCTGGGAACTGTGCTCGTCTATGCAAAGTGGCGCTGCCACTACGAGCTAAAATAAGTAATACCGTCCCGCGGGTTACGCGCGAACGTTTCAGGAACATGTGCTCGTCCATGCAAAGTGGCGCTGCCACTACGAGCTAAAATAATAATACCGTCCCGCGGGTTACGCGCGGACGTTGTGCCGGAAAACAAGGCGCTCGTCCATGCAAAGAGGCGCGACCCCTACGAGCGGGCTCAAACCCATAGTACTGCCCCATGACCATACTAGGCACTCTTCCATGCAAAGAGGTGCGACCCCTACGAGTGGGTGGATCAAACCAGCAGTCCCTACCCTTAGAGTTCCAATGGTAAAGTGATCACTTACTCGAGTTCTAGCGCACATACATCGAAAACCTTAGATAACCGTTTGCATTACTCATCATGAAACATAACTTAAACACATAATCGCTTGCATAGCTTGTAAGTATACCATGATAAAACATTATTTAAGTACGTGTCCCTCGCCCCGAAAACAGTTTAAAAATAGTGAAAACAGTGAAAATAGGGGCTGTGAGACTCACCTGTGGTTCTTGTTAAGGGATTAATCGAGATTCGGGTTTTCTTGGTGTTGGCCTCGGAATCGAAGGTCTAGAATACGATTAAATAACAAGTATATATATTAAGATCAAGAAATAGGAGAATATAAGGGTTGGATAGTAGGTCTCAAGGTTATATTCTCGGCTTACCTAGTAACAGGATCGGAGCTGGAAACAACGGATGCTTGGGAGATGATTAGTGCAAGTTTGCAGTTCTTTGAAGTGTGTTTTGGGTGATAATTTAGGTTACATATTTATAGGCAAACTCAAGGGAACACAATCCCTTGCTTTAGGGGATTGAAATCTTTTCATATCTAGGTGTAATGATGATAAAGTATGGAAATTATTATTGTTTATTGTTTACTTAAAAGTGGAGGAGTGGACAAAAGATCTTGATTTGATTTGGACAGGACATGCAGGTCTGGGGTTGGTGAGAATAGGGTGGCTGACAGTTGACTTTTCATGTTACAGTGTGCCTTTTTCAGGTACTTTTGTCAGTGTACAGTAAAAAAAAGTGGAAAATCTCTGAAACACGCTACTGTTTCCTTTTGGGCGGGAGTAATCTCCTTATGTTTGGAGAATAGACTAAGTGTTCTGTGCGCATCACTTTGTGCGCATAGCTTTCTGCGTGAAGGACATTTCTTTGCTGCGGGTAGGTGCGTAACCTTCTCGCAGTTGGGGATATTGAGTTTCATTTGTAGATTCTCCAGGTGGTCTTGGTATTTCAACATAGTGATCAGTCATGTTGAAGTCAATTCCATCTTGGAGCTTCAGACAAACTAGCTCTCAATGTTCCCGCCATGCGGGGAGGTTAGTTCCCTTCCGCACGCGCATAAACGATTTAGGATGCACCCGCCTTAGCATCATGCGGGATGGTCAACTCATAGACAACATAACGTTAAGTTACATGATAACATAAAGCCAAAACATTCACGCATGGCGCATATAACATATGCTCACGCTGGTTCTTAACATGGTGCGCTCGCGCAGGGCGCACATAACAAATGCACGCGCTGACTAACATGGCGCGCTCGCGCAGGGCGCACATAACAAATGCACGCGCTGACTGACATGGCGCGCATCATATTTACAATCACCTAATTATTAGGTTGATTACTTAGTTTAAGGGATTGGGAATTTACCGGGTGTCACATTCTCCCCTCGTTAAACGAATTTCGTCCCGAAATTTAGGAGACGTTGCTGGCAGAAGCCATGTTCTGAAAGAGGTGTGGGTATTTCTTGCGCATTTGGTCTTCTCTTTCCCAAGTGAATTCAGGCCCACGCCTCGAGTTCCATTGAACCTTTACTAACTTGATTTTGCTCCTGCGTAACTTTTGTTCTTTCCAATCGGTTACTGCTATAGGTTCTTCTACGAAGTGCAGCTGTTTGTCGATGTGAATCTCTTCCAACGGCAAAATCAACGTTTCGTCAGATAAGCACTTTTTGAGGTTGGACACATGAAACGTATCATGAACTCCACTGAGTTCGGCGGGTAAACGGAGCTTATAAGCAACCGGACCGATCCTTTCCAGGATCTCGAATGGTCCAATGAAGCGCGGATTCAACTTTCCTCGCTTGCCGAAACGGGGGACTCCTTTCCATGGAGAGACTTTCAAAAGTACTTTATCCCCTACTTGAAACTCCAATGGTTTCCTTCGCACATCTGCGTAGCTCTTCTGTCTGTCGCGCGCTGTCTTAAGGCGATCCCTTATCTGAAAAATCTTGTCTGTTGTTTCTTGGATCAACTCTGGACCAGTCATTTGCTTGTCACCTACTTCAGCCCAGCACAGTGGGGATCTACACTTGCGCCCATACAAAGCTTCGAACGGCGCAGCCTTAATGCTTGTGTGATAGCTGTTGTAAGAAAATTCAACCAATGGGAGATGAGTATCCCAGCTACCTTCGAAATCGATTGCGCACGCGCGTAGCATATCTTCCAATGTCTGGATTGTTCGCTCGCTTTGCCCATCCGTTTGAGGATGATATGCCGTACTCATGTCAAGACGAGTACCTAAAGCCCCTTGTAACGATCTCCAAAACCTTGATGTGAACCGACTATCTCTATCAGAAATGATGGACACTGGGACTCCATGTTTTGAAACTACTTCTCGAATATACAGTCGGGCTAACTTTTCCATCTTATCGGTTTCCTTGATAGGCAGGAAGTGCGCTGACTTAGTTAGCCGATCCACAATAACCCATATTGTGTCATAACCCCCAGGTGTCCTTGGCAGTTTGGTGATGAAGTCCATAGAGATTTGTTCCCACTTCCACATGGGAATTTCTGGCTGTTGAAGCAACCCTGATGGTTTCTGGTATTCAGCCTTTACCTTCGAACACGTCAGGCACTTACTGACATACGTCGCGATGGCGCCTTTAAGATTGGGCCACCAATACAGCGTTTTAACATCTTGGTACATCTTGTCTGCGCCAGGATGTACGGAATACCGCGTCTTGTGAGCTTCGTTCAATACCTGCTCGCGCAATCCTCCCTTGAGAGGGACCCATATGCGGTTAGCGAAATATAGATTGCCGTTCTCTTTAAGTTCCAAATTCTTAACCATACCCCCAAGGCATTCGTTTTTAACAAACTCTGATTTCAAGGCTTTTTGCTGAGCGTCTCGGATGCGGGTAGAGAGATTTGCGTGAATGGTCAACCTTAGAGCCTTGACTCGTAGCGTTTTTATTCGCTCCTTCCTACTTAGCGCGTCTGCTACCACATTCGCCTTTCCAGGGTGGTACTTAATCTCGCAATCATAATCGTTCAACAACTCCACCCATCTTCGTTGCCTCATGTTTAAATCCTTTTGATCAAATATATGCTGAAGGCTCTTGTGATCCGTAAAGATTATACACTTTGTACCATAGAGGTAATGGCGCCAAATCTTTAGCGCGAAGACAACCGCTCCAAGTTCTAAATCATGCGTTGTGTAGCTCTTTTCATTGGTCTTGAGTTGGCGTGAGGCATACGCTATGACTTTGTCTCGTTGCATAAGGACACATCCAAGTCACTGATGTGAAGCGTCGCAGTAAACAACAATGTCATCCATCCCCTCGGGCAAAGACAAAATTGGCGCACTACATAACTTCTGTTTCAACATTTGAAATGCTGTTTCCTGATTTTCGCCCCAAACAAACTTCTTGTCTTTCTGAGTTAGCGCGGTCAGAGGTAGAGCTATTTTGGAGAAGTTCTCAATGAAGCGTCGATAGTAGCCAGCTAGTCCTAGGAATTGCCTCACCTCAGTTGGGGTTTTTGGCGCTTCCCAGTTTTCGATGGCCTTGACTATGGAAGGATCAACGTGAATTCCTTTCTCGTTTACAACGTGACCGAGAAAGTGAACTTCTCTAAGCCAAAACTCGCACTTGGAAAACTTCGCATACAACTTTTCTTTCCTCAACAATTCCAAAATCAATCTCAGGTGTTGCTCATGCTCGGCCTTGGTCCGTGAGTAAATCAGAATATCATCTATAAACACAATCACAAACTTGTCCAAGTATGGTTTGCACACACGGTTCATCAGATCCATGAACACAGCCGGCGCATTAGTTAGCCCGAAAGGCATCACTAAGAACTCATAATGGCCGTATCTAGTTCGGAAGGCTGTTTTCGGCACATCTTCCTCATGGACCCTAAGTTGGTGGTATCCTGACCGTAGATCTATCTTCGAATAATAACTGGATCCCTGCAACTGGTCAAATAAGTCGTCAATCCTCGGTAAGGGGTACCGATTCTTGACTGTCAGCTTGTTCAGTTCCCTGTAGTCAATACACATTCTGAACGAACCATCCTTCTTCTTAACAAACAGTACTGGAGCTCCCCAAGGTGAAAAGCTTGGGCGTATGAAACCCTTATCCAATAGTTCCTGTAACTAATTGGATAGCTCTTGCATCTCAGATGGAGCTAGTCGATAAGGCGCTCGAGCTACTGGCGCAGCTCCTGGGACTAAATCAATACGAAACTCGACTTGTCGCGGCGGCGGTAATCCGGGCAAATCTTCAGGAAAAACTTCTGGAAATTCGCGCACTACTGGTAAGTCTTCAATTCTTCGCTCATCTCCTTTCTTTTCTACGACATGCGCCAGGAAGGCGTAGCACCCTTTCCTTAGGCACTTTCGCGCCTTTAGGCACGAAATCAGTTTCATCGCAACTCCCCTTCTTTCCCCTTGAATTACCAAGGTTTCTCCGTTCAACAGTGGGATCCGAACCTGCTTCTCATGGCAAATAACTTCCGCGCGGTTCTCGACTAACCAATCCATACCTACCACAATGTCAAAACTTCCCAAGTCTATTGGCAACAAGTTAATATTGAACCCGTGACCTCCCATGACTATAACACATTGTTCAGTTCTTTCGTTCGCGCATAACTGCCTACCATTGGCTAGTTCTATAGTATATGGCGTGTCTAGCCTACTGGTTGCTAGGCCTAGGGAGTCTTTAAACTCAGCGGATATAAAACTTAGGTCAGCGCCAGTATCAAATAAGACAGATGCAAAATGTCCGTTAAGCAAAAACGTACCGGTTACCACATTCGGCTCTTCTTTAGCTTCGCCTGCGCCGATCACAAAAGCTCTCCCGCGAGCTTGGTTCCCCTTTTGCGGGCAATCCCGACTAAAATGCCCTGGCTTCCCGCATGCGTAGCAGTTGTCGCTTGCTCCAGCGTCTCTGACACGGCAATTCATCGTCTTGTGCCCTGGTCTGCCACATTTGGCACATTCGATTCTTGCGCATTCACCCTCGTGGTGGTACTTGCATTTGTTGCACCATGGGCGAGGCCCGCTGTATCCTTTTCGTGGTGGCTCCGCGGCCTGAATCGCGTAAACCCTTGCGCTTTCCTGCTTCTTGAACGGTGGCTGCTTGGTGTCGGACCCTCGGTGGTGAGAGTTCCATTTCCTCTTGGGATCAGAGGTTCGCTGCTCGATTCCGCGCGTAGTCAACATACCCGCACGGATCGTATCCCTTGTAAGGGTAATGGCCCGCGCTACCGCCTCATCAAAGGTTGGAGGCGCTGCGGCGTTGAGCGGAACCCTAACAACAGGAGGTAACCCAAAAATATACCTCTCGATCTTCTTTTCCTCCGTGTTTGCCATGTCTGGCACCAACTGGCAAAGTTCGTTGAACCGGTTGTTGTAGGCGTCGATATCCGTTCCTACCATGGTGTGGTTCCAGAATTCCTGTTGTAGATTCTGGATTTCTGCGCGAGAGCAGAACTTTCTCATCATCATCTCCTTCAGTTCCTCCCAGGTCTTGTGGAGAGCAACTTCTCGCCCCAATGTTTTCGTTTGAAGCTTCCACCAAGACGAAGCTGCCTCTTGGAACATACAGGTCGCGTAAAGGACCTTCTGGTTCTCACTACATCCGCTAATGGAGAGAACTGTCTCCATCTTGTCAATCCAGTTGTAGAGCCCAATGGCCCCTTCGGTTCCCTTGAATGGCCAAGGCTTACAGGCCATGAATGTCTTATAGGAGCATCCTTTATCCAAGGCTCCTGATTCGGGTTCTGGGGTCTCATTCTGACGACCCTGACTAGATTCGGCCTTGATGGCCTCATGTGTTGCGATCGCTTGCGCGATTATTTCCGCGAGTTCCTCGGGTGTCATGGTAATTCCTTTGGCTTTAGTTGGAGGCATTCTCGCTTTAAAAGAGAATGAAAATATATCAAACTTAGCGCATGTACTCAGAGCACATAATGTTATCATTATTTACTAGACAGTGTGACCCGTGTTCCTAAGTGTGTGTATAGTTTCTTTTGAAAGTATTTTCTTTGAAAAATATTTCATGCGATTCCCCAACGGTTATAGTCTAGGTTAAAACTTCTTTTCCTAGTTCGCTATAACCAGTGCTCTGATACCAATCTGTCACACCCGGCCCTGAGCGGCGGAAACAGCCGGGCGCGCGCGAGTGGGAATTGATACTTAAGCACGGGCCATTGCAAACATTCAAAGTAAGATTTTCATTGCGCATGAAAAGTTTAATACAAATACATTACATTGTTTAAAAATTATAAAAACATCCAAGTATAAAAATTATTGAAGATTTCCACGCCATATCCCCATGCGCGGCGGGAACAACCACGCGCATCGAAGGGATAGAACTAAAATCTTCCAAAAAGCTAGTTTAGATGTTCAGCGTGAGGTGCTCTAAGTGTGACTCCATGCGCTACCTAGTTATCTCCTGAAAGACACGTAAAAACATTTGAATCAGTATAAACTGAGTGAGTTCACAAGTCTTAGTAACTTGATAAATCGTATTGCATCATAATCTTGATACAAATCATTCTGAAACATAATTCTGATAGCATCATTAAAACACATGCTTGGTAAAACATAGTTATATCAACATATTCTGATAAAATCGTCCCGCGGGTTACGCGCGAACATTTCTGGGAACTGTGCTCGTCTATGCAAAGTGGCGCTGCCACTACGAGCTAAAATAAGTAATACCGTCCCGCGGGTTACGCGCGAACGTTTCAGGAACATGTGCTCGTCCATGCAAAGTGGCGCTGCCACTACGAGCTAAAATAATAATACCGTCCCGCGGGTTACGCGCGGACGTTGTGCCGGAAAACAAGGCGCTCGTCCATGCAAAGAGGCGCGACCCCTACGAGCGGGCTCAAACCCATTGTACTGCCCCATGACCATACTAGGCACTCGTCCATGCAAAGAGGTGCGACCCCTACGAGTGGGTGGATCAAACCAGCAGTCCCTACCCTTAGAGTTCCAATGGTAAAGTGATCACTTACTCGAGTTCTAGCGCACATACATCGAAAACCTTAGATAACCGTTTGCATTACTCATCATGAAACATAACTTAAACACATAATCGCTTGCATAGCTTGTAAGTATACCATGATAAAACATTATTTAAGTACGTGTCCCTCGCCCCGAAAGCAGTTTAAAAATAGTGAAAACAGTGAAAATAGGGGCTGTGAGACTCACCTGTGGTTCTTGTTAAGGGATTAATCGAGATTCGGGTTTTCTTGGTGTTGGCCTCGGAATCGAAGGTCTAGAATACGATTAAATAACAAGTATATATATTAAGATCAAGAAATAGGAGAATATAAGGGTTGGATAGTAGGTCTCAAGGTTATATTCTCGGCTTACCTAGTAACAGGATCGGAGCTGGAAACAACGGATGCTTGGGAGATGATTAGTGCAAGTTTGCAGTTCTTTGAAGTGTGTTTTGGGTGATAATTTAGGTTACATATTTATAGGCAAACTCAAGGGAACACAATCCCTTGCTTTAGGGGATTGAAATCTTTTCATATCTAGGTGTAATGATGATAAAGTATGGAAATTATTATTGTTTATTGTTTACTTAAAAGTGGAGGAGTGGACAAAAGATCTTGATTTGATTTGGACAGGACATGCAGGTCTGGGGTTGGTGAGAATAGGGTGGCTGACAGTTGACTTTTCATGTTACAGTGTGCCTTTTTCAGGTACTTTTGTCAGTGTACAGTAAAAAAAAGTGGAAAATCTCTGAAACACGCTACTGTTTCCTTTTGGGCGGGAGTAATCTCCTTATGTCTGGAGAATAGACTAAGTGTTCTGTGCGCATCACTTTGTGCGCATAGCTTTCTGCGTGAAGGACATTTCTTTGCTGCGGGTAGGTGCGTAACCTTCTCGCAGTTGGGGATATTGAGTTTCATTTGTAGATTCTCCAGGTGGTCTTGGTATTTCAACATAGTGATCAGTCATGTTGAAGTCAATTCCATCTTGGAGCTTCAGACAAACTAGCTCTCAATGTTCCCGCCATGCAGGGAGGTTAGTTCCCTTCCGCACGCGCATAAACGATTTAGGATGCACCCGCCTTAGCATCATGCGGGATGGTCAACTCATAGACAACATAACGTTAAGTTACATGATAACATAAAGCCAAAACATTCACGCATGGCGCATATAACATATGCTCACGCTGGTTCTTAACATGGTGCGCTCGCGCAGGGCGCACATAACAAATGCACGCGCTGACTAACATGGCGCGCTCGCGCAGGGCGCACATAACAAATGCACGCGCTGACTGACATGGCGCGCATCATATTTACAATCACCTAATTATTAGGTTGATTACTTAGTTTAAGGGATTGGGAATTTACCGGGTGTCACAGAAACCATTGGAGTTTCAAGTAGGGGATAAAGTACTTTTGAAAGTCTCTCCATGGAAAGGAGTCCCCCGTTTCGGCAAGCGAGGAAAGTTGAATCCGCGCTACATTGGACCATTTGAGATCCTGGAAAGGATCGGTCCGGTTGCTTATAAACTCCGTTTACCCGCCGAACTCAGTGGAGTTCATGATACGTTTCATGTGTCCAACCTCAAAAAGTGCTTATCTGACGAAACGTTGATTTTGCCGATGGAAGAGATTCACATCGACAAACAGCTGCACTTCATAGAAGAACCTATAGCAGTAACCGATTGGAAAGAACAGAAGTTACGCAAGAGCAAAATCAAGTTAGTAAAGGTTCAATGGAACTCGAGGCGTGGGCCTGAATTCACTTGGGAAAGAGAAGACCAAATGCGCAAGAAATACCCACACCTCTTTCAGAACATGGCTTCTGCCAGCAACGTCTCCTAAATTTCGGGACGAAATTCGTTTAACGAGGGGAGAATGTGACACCCGGTAAATTCCCAATCCCTTAAACTAAGTAATCAACCTAATAATTAGGTGATTGTAAATATTAAGCGCGCCATGTTAGTCAGCGCGTGCATTTGTTATGTGCGCCCTGCGCGAGCGCGCCATGTTAGTCAGCGCGTGCATTTGTTATGTGCGCCCTGCGCGAGCGCACCATGTTAAGAACCAGCATGAGCATATGTTATATGCGCCATGCGCGAATGTTTTGGCTTTATGTTTTCATGTAACTTAACGTTATGTTGTCTATGGGTTGACCATCCCGCATGATGCTAAGGCGGGTGCATCCTAAATCGTTTATGCGCGTGCAGAAGGGAACTAACCTCCCCGCATGGCGGGAACATTGAGAGCTAGTTTGTCTGAAGCTCCAAGATGGAATTGACTTCAACATGACTGATCACTATGTTGAAATACCAAGACCACCTGGAGAATCTACAAATGAAACTCAATATCCCCAACTGCGAGAAGGTTACGCACCTACCCGCAGCAAAGAAATGTCCTTCACGCAGAAAGCTATGCGCACAAAGTGATGCGCACAGAACACTTAGTCTATTCTCCAGACATAAGGAGATTACTCCCGCCCAAAAGGAAACAGTAGCGTGTTTCAGAGATTTTCCACTTTTTTTTACTGTACACTGACAAAAGTACCTGAAAAAGCACACTGTAACATGAAAAGTCAACTGTCAGCCACCCTATTCTCACCAACCCCAGACCTGCATGTCCTGTCCAAATCAAATCAAGATCTTTTGTCCACTCCTCCACTTTTAAGTAAACAATAAACAATAATAATTTCCATACTTTATCATCATTACACCTAGATATGAAAAGATTTCAATCCCCTAAAGCAAGGGATTGTGTTCCCTTGAGTTTGCCTATAAATTTGTAACCTAAATTATCACCCAAAACACACTTCAAAGAACTACAAACTTGCACTAATCCTCTCCCAAGCATCCGTTGTTTCCAGCTCCGATCCTGTTACTAGGTAAGCCGAGAATATAACCTTGAGACCTACTATCCAACCCTTATATTCTCCTATTTCTTGATCTTAATATATATACTTGTTATTTAATCGTATTCTAGACCTTCGATTCCGAGGCCAACACCAAGAAAACCCGAATCTCGATTAATCCCTTAACAAGAACCACAGGTGAGTCTCACAGCCCCTATTTTCACTGTTTTCACTATTTTTAAACTGTTTTCGGGGCGAGGGACACGTACTTAAATAATGTTTTATCATGGTATACTTACAAGCTATGCAAGCGATTATGTGTTTAAGTTATGTTTCATGATGAGTAATGCAAACGGTTATCTAAGGTTTTCGATGTATGTGCGCTAGAACTCGAGTAAGTGATCACTTTACCATTGGAACTCTAAGGGTAGGGACTGCTGGTTTGATCCACCCACTCGTAGGGGTCGCACCTCTTTGCATGGACGAGTGCCTAGTATGGTCATGGGGCAGTACTATGGGTTTGAACCCGCTCGTAGGGGTCGCGCCTCTTTGCATGGACGAGCGCCTTGTTTTCCGGCACAACGTCCGCGCGTAACCCGCGGGACGGAATTATTATTTTAGCTCGTAGTGGCAGCGCCACTTTGCATGGACGAGCACATGTTCCTGAAACGTTCGCGCGTAACCCGCGGGACGGTATTACTTATTTTAGCTCGTAGTGGCAGCGCCACTTTGCATAGACGAGCACAGTTCCCAGAAATGTTCGCGCGTAACCCGCGGAACGATTTTATCAGAATATGTTGATATAACTGTCTTACCAAGCATGTGTTTTAATGATGCTATCAGAATTATGTTTCAGAATGATTTGTATCAAGATTATGATGCAATACGATTTATCAAGTTACTAAGACTTGTGAACTCACTCAGTTTATACTGATTCAAATGTTTTTACGTGTCTTTCAGGAGATAACTAGGTAGCGCATGGAGTCACACTTAGAGCACCTCACGCTGAACATCTAAACTAGCTTTTTGGAAGATTTTAGTTCTATCCCTTCGATGCGCGTGGTTGTTCCCGCCGCGCATGGGGATATGGCGTGGAAATCTTCAATAATTTTTATACTTGGATGTTTTTATAATTTTTAATCAATGTAATGTATTTGTATTAAACTTTTCATGCGCAATGAAAATCTTACTTTGAATGTTTGCAATGGCCCGTGCTTAAGTATCAATTCCCACTCGCGCGCGCCCGGCTGTTTCCGCCGCTCAGGGCCGGGTGTGACAGGGACCATTTGTGCTCATTCCCTAACAATACTTTAAGCAATAGCGAATAACTCATTCGTTGTGCCTCATTAGTGAAACATGATTAACGCATGGCGTAATAACTTAACGAATGGACCTTACATTAACGGATGGACACATTCGTTATACATAACATAACAAATGGTCTGTTATATAACGAATAACATATATAAAATCCCCAAAATACCATTTACATTAATAATCAATAATTACAATAGATAAACAAAGACCAAGACAACAAAACCATGTACTAACAAACTCCCCCTCGTCTCGAGCTCTTTGTATTCTGTTACTTGAATCTCTTCGTATTCCAATCAGCGCAACTATGAATCCCAAACGCATGGCAAACACGTACCATGTGCTGAAATTGGATAGCAAGATCGTAATCCTTCATGTCAGCCCATCTGATCTCGTTGTAGAATATAGCATCATTGTCCAACTCTGATAAGTTAACTAACCACATCGGATTGATCATTCAAATGAATTTTGTCTTCAAACCTGTACCAAGTAGGATGACGGCTTCACTGGTGCGGTTGTTATAGTACCATCGATTTAGAGTCTTGTAAAGACTTTGGGGAAACATCTTTACAGGCACTCGCTTCAACATTCATGGCGGCTTTACCTCTAAAACGAGTTTCCTCCAACTATTCCTTGGATCTATCTCATCAATATATTTTACGTGTTGGGACCTGAGGTTTAAGTAAATTGAAACAATGACGTACCTCATACAATAAATGTCGATAGAACCAATCCTCCATCTATTTTCCACCACGATTTACGAATGGCCTATTTTCTAATGTACGCACGTCCCACCTCGGCAAAGTAAGAACATTGGCAATATGTTGATAATATTGTATGTCGTGTTCCCACTTGATGATGCATACTTTAAGCTCAGAGTCATATAGCCAAGAGACAATATCACCTTTAACAGTCCTTGAAGCTTTAAATGTAGTCATTCGGTGAGCAGTTGCACGAGCTTTGATTTGCCTATCTTCCTTTTGCTCCGCATACCTTAACACATCAGTAAGCTTCGAGATCAAACCTTATTGTGTCCAAACATACCTTCAAACCCTGGATCCTTTGAACCCAACCTAGTCTCCCTTACTTTATCATTCTATTTCTTCTTCCCAAGACTTTCTTCAACCGCTTGTACATGCTCTGTTGTGAAGAATTGAACCCCTTCATCTGCATGAGTACGCGTGTACAGATCAAGGTATTCCTCGGCTATCACATCTTCAATCTCAACCTCGTCATAATTAAACGACGTATCCTGAGACGGGATACCCTTTTCAAAGTTGACCTCATCATCATCTATCACCTCAACATCCTTTTCGTGTTCCAATTTATCCAACTCATCGTCATTCAAGTCGAGCAGTAACGCGATCCGTTCTCTAGATAAAAAGAAATCAATGAACTCTCCTTCTTTAATCTCATCGGCGTTTACCATACTCATAAGGACACCCTTCTCGATGATGCATACTTTAAGCTCAGAGTCATATAGCCTTCTCCGGTCTTTGGTTGATACTCACCACCACTAGTTCCTGCATTAGGGTCTTGATCATCATCATTTCCTTTGAGCTTTTTTAGCATATCTTCTTTACACGTTAGCTAAAGGATGACGTTCTCTTGTTCTTTTATCCTATCCCCCTGAGCAGTAACTAAAGGCCGTAGCTCACGATTCTCACTTTGATATAAAGAAATGTATCTAACCATCTTCTGTTGATCTAACCTCATTTGATCTTGAAATTGGCAGTCAGCGTCCATATGGCTCTCTTGAAGATGTATTAAGCTTAACAACATGTTCATTTGTTGAAGAACAGTCAAAGTGTGAAATGACAGAGGAATCAGCTGCACTGGACCTTGAGGAAGGTTAAACATCAAGTACGAGAAGTCCATTGGTTGCATAGCCATCTGCATTGGCGTAGGACTTGTAGCAACAGTAGTAATATGAGGTGTTGACATCGGGGATGACATCGTTTGAGGAATAGATGTAACCTCGGATCAGACGGCAGCGTTGTCGCAATGTAACAATCGGGGTAATAACTATAGTAGTAGCCACCAGTGCTTGTTGTGGAACAGACGACCTTGGTACAAAAGGTCCAATCTTCACTCCACCACCCGTACGTGTTCTTGTCTTCTTAGGTTTATCTGACATCTTTGTTTTGCCTTTCTTTTCCCTAAAGCATCATCAACATGATTTGCTTCACTGCCATCACCACCATTTCCTCCATCACCACCATATCCAACATCGTTCCCACATGGTCCACCTTCACGTTCCAAATCAGAATCATTATGAATCCAACGATCATTAGGTGGACATTCATAATTAGGTCTCGCCACGTGACCTATCATCCTCTTGTATTTCGGCCTATTCTCCGGTGTTTGGTTACGATATTTCCTCGACCGTTTCATCGTTTCCTCATAATTACATTCCAAAACCATCACATCATCCACCAACTCCGGATCACGTATCAAATCAGGCTCCAAGTGATCGATAAGTAACTGCAAGAACGTTGGATTCATAAGGAACTTCTTCTTGCGATGGCGTGTTGTGCAGTTCTCTTTTTAATGATAAAATACCAAATCCGAAAAGTTGAATGGCTTGTTGAGAAATAAAGCCACAAAAGCATATTGCAACATGATTTTGCATTCATCAAAGCCTTCCTTTCTTCCCCCAAGCCAGTGTATAAGCACGTGTAATAGGTACTTTATATTGTTCACATAGATACACCTTGTTTGTGACTTGTCTAACACGCATTTGTACTTCAATATCATAAATAGCCCTTTGATCAAATCCTTGTCGAGATTGCAACGGTCATCTACGGTATTAGGTAACAGTAGTACCTTGCGTATCACGTCCACATCAACGATGAACTTCTTATTATGAATTTCAACCTCAATATGCTTCTCGGCATCAATGAATTTAAAACTATCCAAGAATTGGCGGATAATGCTAAAGTGATCATGTATGTCAATAGAGATGGCATAATGGATCCATGAGCGGCGAAGAAACGCAATCATATCATCGAATAAGTCTCGTCTAATGAAATCATCGAGCAAGAACACACAAATGTTGTGTTTCTTGTCGTATGTCAGCTTCACAACCTAAACCTCCTTATCAGTAGGTGAATTCTATCCTTGATCAGCTGGTTTCTCTTAAGCCAGAGCATCCTTTTGTTGTTCTTCAGCCATATCTATAAAAACGAGCATTAGAAACTTAATCAAAATACATTAAAAAAAAATTTCACCAAACTTTGTGAATAATTACAATCTGTTTAAAATTCCAAGTCTCATTCGCTATTCATTCATTATATGTTAAGTTACGAATGAGTCCATTTATTGTATGGAATATTAACGAATGATCTCATTCGTTAAGATTAACGAATGTTCACATTCGTTACGTGTTATTTACGAATTCTTCATATAAGTTCACGAATGGTCTCATTCGTCATCAGTATATACAAATGGGATCTCATTCTTTATACCTAACGAATGTGAAAAGACGAATATGCTATTTGACTCAAAAATGTCAAGTTCAAAATCATGATGAACACTCAAAGTCAAACATGCAGTTTGGAATTCAATTAATACATCATGATTTGACCTAAAACTTATACCATTAGGATCAAATTATCATCGATAACCAAACCTAATCAACTCATTGATTAAATGTTAATGTTTATATCATCAATTAGGCTTAATTAAAATCTGGTCAGTTCATTCCCTAAATAGCCTATCAATTGTTGTTCAAAATCAATGAATCTTATATTTTTGAACTCGATAATACCTTAGGAACAATGTTCAATCAACAAAAATTTGTTTTATAGATATTTGGATTTTTAGGAAATTTTGGGACAGTTTCTTTTTGGTTTTATCTCTTTTTATGGTTCGCAGATCTAAACGAATGAGAACCATTCATTTAATCTGGGCTCTTATACATGATAGTTTTCACGCATACTAAGGCGCACAAATGAGCTTATTGGTTAAGTTTAAACTAACGAATGAACACCCATTCGTTAGTTCATTCATTAATTAAAATTAACGAATCAATTCATACGTTATGACCTAACAAATAGCCATCAATTCGTTAGCCAACCGTTATCCATAATGAATGATTGATGTCCATTCGTTATTAGAACAGCGGAAGTGAATATCACAATAACGAATGTGTTCCTTTTGTTATCAATACACAGCGAATGATCATCATTCGTTATTTAAATTTAATGAATGAGTTCCCATTCGTTAAAACAATGAAACGAATGGATGGATTAAATAAAAATGGAAATATTACCATTTTACCAAATAAATAACTGTCAAAACCCACTGTCAAAACCCAAGTTTTGATAATCAATACATTAAAATTTACCCCAAAATGTAAAAACAATTATTTAACGTGTTCTACGTTAAAAAGACATAACTTATATCGTGGCAAATTCCTTTTTGATTTTCATTTCAAAATATTATCCCATAGCTCGAAAATCAATAATAAAATAGAAACACAATATTTTTTATTTTTCTTTTTTTAATATTTTCGAATTAAAAAACAGAGTCAAAATTAAAAATAAAACTAATATAAAATGTAATCTATGAAAGTAGTACATATTTTTATGAGTTGAGCAAAGAATCAGATCAAGAAATCTTCCATAACAAGTTTATTCTTTGGCATTAATTATGAATGGCGTTAACTTGGTCATTGATATTGTTGTCCACTTAAAACGTATCACAAATTTTTCGAGCTTAATTTGATTTTTACCATGTCACCCCAACTTGACTTAAACCGTTAAGCCTACTGATAAGAAAATATATATGATATATAGTATTTGAGAAATCTTAGCAAATAATCCCCACTACAAGGTATACCCCCGTTATCAAACAATACACCAAGCTTACTTTACTATGAATGAGTGTGCACGAGTTCATATGTTTGGCTTGAAGACATTATATCCCCTGGGGTCCATTTCTTATTGGTATTAAGACGTGCGCAAGGGAGGAACAATGTATGACTAACAACGTGTTTGATCAAGTAAGTAGTGAATTTGTACGATGTACAACTGTGATCAAGTTTATTGACTTATAAGGGTTCACTCTTAAAGCATTTTTTAATATTCATGTTTATGAATACCTAGATGATAAACCACATAAAGACTCATAATGTCCGGAAACTTGACGCATCTTATCAATATAGGATTTGAGGCCATAAGACCATACACCATTGAAGTGTTAACCATTAACTAGACGCTTTTATTTTGTATTTTTGATTTTTGGTGATCAAACAGACATAAGGCTTGAGTGTGACAGGCTATTACATTTCTGCCTTCATTACCAAGACTTTAGGAAGTGACTAACACCTCTTTCAATTTGGCATTTTTTCATGTTTATATCGCATACTTTACCCTACTTGTTTGCTTACGACCTATCAATGCACCAATACAACTAAGCACACAGTCTTGTATACCTAAATTTATAATGAAATTTCAGAATAAGATGATTAATTTACTATCATATTCTCTTTGAGCTTCAAAACTCATTTCGAGGAGCATAATTTTTTTATGTTTTTCGAATTTTGAAATATTTGAATGTTTTTGGATTTTATCTATACAAACAAAAGGCACAATATTTTTGTATTTTCACATTATCCCCCCCCCCCCTAAAAATCATATATTAAATAAAGAAAAATAAGACACAAAATTGTAAAAAAAAATGATTACCCGATAAACCAAGCAAAAATTTAAATCTTGTTTTATCAAATGCTTTGGTAAAAAGGTCTATGTTTTGAAGTTCCATGTGCACTTTTTCTATGTCAATTAGTTTCTTTTCATAGCAGTAACAAATAAAATGATAATTAATCTCAAAATGTATTTTTTTAGAGTGGTCCACGGGGTTCTTCGTTATACACATGGCAGCATAATTATCAATAAAGATGAGAGTAGTAAGAAACTTCAAACTGTAATCCCGCAAGTGTTGCTGGATTCATAAAACCTGTGAACAGCAACTCGAGGCTGCCAGGTATTCGGCTTTGACGGTTGAAGTGGAGACCGTTGTCTGCTTCTTACACTACCAGGAAACAAGTTAGTTTCCTAAGAATTGACAACCCGTCGTCGTAGACTTGTAGTTGATCTTGCATCCTCCATAATCAGACTCTGAAAAAGCAGTAAGATTGGAACTGTCGTCCTTGGGATACCATAACCCGATGTCAGGATTACCCCTCAGATAGTGGAAAATACAATCTCACAGCCGCCAGATGAGTCACTCGAGGACTCGATTGATAGCTAGCACCCAAGCTAACAACAAACATTATATCAGGATGTGATGCAGTCAAGAACATTAAAGAACCAATCATAGCTCGTAAAGGGTTTGATCAACAGTATCTTCCAGTCCGTACGATGACAAATTGTGACCCACGGGAAGAGGAGTAGAAGGGACTTTTCCAGCAGTTATCTTGAATCGGCTCAAGACATCGTTCACATACTTCGTCTGGTGAATAAAAGTTGCTACTTCAGACTGTTCAACCTGCATCCCTAAAAAGAAATTCTTTTCCTCCATCGAGCTCATATCGAACTTGATCTGCATTGACTTCTCGAAGTCCTTACATAACTTGTCGTTTGTTGAGTCAAATATAATGTTATCGACAAAATCTGGACAAGGAGCAGATCTTCTCTGACAGCCTTAGGAAAAAGTGTACATTCCACAGTCTATCGTTTGAAGCCACTATCGGTAAGATGGTCAGCAAGCGTGCTGTACCAAGATCTCAGTGCTAGGTGTAGACCATATAGAGCCTTAATTAATCGGAACACAGTCTGGATCCTCAAAACTAGGAGGTTGCTTCATGAACACCTCTTCATGAAGTTCTCCATTAAAAAACACACTCTTAACGTCCATTTGATGTACTTTAAGATTCTTGAAGGCAGCATAGGCAAGAAATATACGTATAGCCTCCAATCTTGCAACAGGAGCATATACTTCAGTGTAATCTATGCCTTCTTGCTGATGAAAACCTTGCACAACAAAACATGCTTTATTTATCATAATGACCCCACAGTCATCTTTTTTACATTTAAACACCCATTTTGTCGGGATAGGATTCTTAATCCATTCAGGCTTATCAATGAGATCCCATACACCCAGCCGCACAAACTGCTGCAACCCCTCTTGCATTGCTTCAACCCACGAAGAATCTTGAAGTGCCATTGGGACACTCGTCGACTCTACTTGAGATAAGAAACAAGGGTATCGGGCGATACTCACGATTAGCGAATTATGCATATCAGCATACGCACACAATACATTATCTTCACTTACATTAGCAATTTGATGTCGCGTACGCATGCCTACATCAAGATCACCAATGATGTTATCTTGAGGATAATAAGGATTAATCTGAAGAGTCGGATTCTCAGAGACAACCACATTATCAGTTAAATTAGTGAGATTTTCTTCATCTTCTACAGTTTGAGAAGAATCACCAGCAGCTACCTCAGTAGCATCAATAGTGTCAATAAATGGGACAGAAGAAGAATCTTCAAAGTTACCATTATCCGAAGAAACAAAAAAATCATCCGATGTCTCCGGTTGATCATTTACCACATTATGATCATAAATAGAAGATCTTGGTGTGGAAAACAATTGTTCTTCCAAATAATCACGCACCAAGTATTCTTTTGGTACTTCAACTGAAGGAGTAAACGACTTAAACAGTTCCTCATAGTTGAACATCCAATCAGGCCTCTTGCCAGCGGGTGGTGTAGTGTAGCTCTTACAATCTACATTGTACCATTCCTCTACACAACCCGAGGAAAAGTTAAAGACTTTTTTCTTAGGCGACGCATAGCCCAGAAAATAACCTTCAATAGCCTTCTCATCGAATTTACCCCCATCATGTTTCAGCATTGTACAAGGACACCCGAAAGGTTTGAGAAACTTTAAATTAGGCTTAAGGTTGTTCAAAAGCTCATAACTTATCTTTTGAAGCTTCTTAACCATCAGAACAAGATTGAGCGTATAACAAGAAGTGTCCATAGCTTCGAACCTGAATTGAACAGAAAGCTTTGAATCTCCCAGCATTGTTCGTGCAGCTTCAATCAATGTTCGGTTTTCCTCTCAGCAACATCGTTCTATTGTGGTACATAAGGAGCACTATGTTCTCAATGAATACCTTTCTGAATACCAAAAATTCCAATTACTGTATTTTTAAACTCCGTACCATTATCACATCGAATTCGTCCGACTTTATGTTTGTAAAGTGATTCAGTCTTGGTGATCAAATTTTCCATAAGAACCGGTGTCTGATCTTTCAAACTCATAAATAACACCCATGAGTACCTTGAATAGTCATCAGTCACAAGTAAAGAATACCAATCCCTAACAATACTCCCACGATTCACTGGACCAAACAAATCCAATTGAAGTCATTCCAATGGAGTGTCAACGGAATTAAATATCTTCGTTGGGTGTGACTTCTTCTTCTGTTTGCCCTTCTTGCATGCAACATAGTGATCGGTCAATTTGAAATGCTTTAGTGAAACACCATCCACCAAACCATTAGCCGTAAGATGGTTCATCTTTCTGACATGAATATGACCCATACGCCTGTGCCACAGAACTGAGTCTTTCTCAGTTGCTTTAGAGATAAAACATGTTCCACAGAAGTTGAAGATGATACTTTAGTACTCATGTTAAGTACATAAATATCATTAGATCAAGGACATAAGCTGGTTTGAGAATTATGCACTCTTTTTCGATGAATATTGTGGTGTACTGTTTATCACAAATTACACTCAGCAAGTTGTGATCCACCTTATCACAATAATTTACTTTCTCAAACGTAATGCTACCATTTGAGACATCTCCTTCTTTGGTTATCATTCCACCTTGATTCCCAGCAAAATCCACATAATCTCCTTGAATATTCTTGATGTTTGATAAAAGGTTAAGATTGTCGGTAATTTTCCGAGAGAATCCACTATCCATATTATATATGTCTCTAGATATAGTTTTGAATGGACTCTTCATAATCAAGATAAGTTATTAGGCCAAAAAGGCAGCCCATGCCTCAGTCTTGGACAACTCTGTCTTTTCATCATTAGATTTAATCACTTCAGACTCCAATTTTGATTGATGCACCTAAGAATACGTTACTGGTCCCTTCGATTTTCGTCTTAGGTATGCATATTTGATGACATTTGTGTCTTCGTTCTTGCAAATTGGTTGTGTGGGTACAAACAATTTGTTCTTTAATTTAAGGTTGTTGTCATTAACATGAACCACCTTGTGTGGATTCACATCATGAAACATGATATGGGTCTCATCAAATTGAGCTCGAATAGGCTATCTCTTTAGAATTTCCTTAACTAAAGGAACCTTTGATGGTTGTTCCTTGGTTACAAGCTTAACATTCTTAAGACCCCTAGTTCCACATTTTCTAGAAACGTGACCACGTTCACCACATGAGAAACAAGCTCTCATGTCTACAAAAGTACGTTGTGGTTTAGCATTGGCTTGTGAAACATCGGGTTGAAAAGATTCAGCCAAAACCTTTACATCACCCAAATTATCAAAATTTACGACTTCTTTTTCATATTGAAATCAAGATGTGAACAATTTGAAAAACTCTGTAAAGTATCAGTTCCCATGGAACTAACAAATTTAACCATTTTAACAGGGTTTAATTGATGTTTTTCTTTAGATGATGAAGCTGTTTTGTTCAATAACTTGGATCTTGCAAAAGCTTGTTCAAGATCATTCAACTTTGAAGTTTCATTGTGAGAGACATCTCAATCAATTTGGTTTGATCAAATGTAGTTGAATGTCTTTTTCATTGAAAACCTTATATTAGGATTAATTAAGATCTTAGTTTTGGAGGGGAAAATTGTGATAATTAACCAAAAGATGACAAGTGTCAATAGTTATTTTACTTTATTAGAATATGGAGATTTGGCATTAAAATGGTAATGTTATACATATTTATATAAAACAAGTTTAGAAGAGATGTACGTTGCCACATGCCCCTAAAAGTCAAATAGTTGCAAGACTTTTAAGACTAATTGAAGGAAATCCAAATTTTATGAAATTAGAATATAACACTACTTTATAAATCTCGAACATTAAATTTTCTATGCTTTAAAATTGGTATGTATCTTAAAATTTGTATGATACAAAAAATAAATAGTAAAAACTTAGACCAATTATTTAATGCATGTTTGAATTAATATATTATATAATAATATTTAAATAAATTTATAAATATAGAATTTATTAAAATTTAAACAAAACATATTGTACTATCAAAACTAGTGTGTTCCCTACACGCGTTGTGCGGGAACCCATATATTTTAAACGTGGATATTCACATACATCATAACGACTATCACTTTGACAAAAAAAATTGTCTAAATATCAAAAGAACTTAGTTGGTATCAGTTTGGCTCATTACGGTGTCGATGTGGAACTGGCACTTGTTAGCTTACGATATAAAAAACACTCTATTATAGTATTATGAACACAACTTTGTTTTCATCCAAACTTATATGCTTTATTGCAACTACATCTCCGTTTTAATAGCGTGACATAGATTAAAATAAACATATCATAACGGCATACTAAAAGATTTTTAAAAAAAGAGGAAAACAAATGTTATGAGACAATTTAAAACATTGATGTTTAACCATGTAATTTGTATTTATTATAGTAGAGGGTTGTAAGTGTAATAAGTTGCTCTATATAATGAGCTCTTTTATAACTTATCTATTCATTTAATAAATCAACAACCTTTCATTGGTCTAATATGGTGTCACAGCCAATGTAACTCAACAGCCTCATCTTCCCTTACCTCTGGTTTTTTTTTCTGACCAAGAAATTGCCATGGCTGCAATTGCTGCCTTTACAACAGCAGAGAAAGCTGCTCATAATACACACAAAGTCGCCTTCATCATCTCCCCAACAAACTATGGGTATTTGAAGGCGATGATCGAGCCTTTCCTCATCACCATTTATCTGTTTTACTATGTTGATGGTATCATACCCTGCCCTGAAGCAAAGATTTCAATTCAACCTATTAAAGCTGGTGAATCTTGAACAACTGATAACCCAAGTTATTCCCAGTGGATAGACGACAACGATGCTCATGTCCGGATGATCATCCTATCCACCATCTCTGAAGCATCCTTTCAACATGTTCAACGTACGACTTCTACATATCTTTGGCTTTCTCTAGAAGGTGATGAATATACGTTGAAAACACAATTACTCCGAATAATGATGAAGGGTGATGAAGCCCCTATCACTTATTTAACCCGTGTTATGGAAAATGCTTATGTTTTAGCCAATATTGGCGAACCCATGAAGGATAAAGACCTTGTTATGCTCACCGTCTCTGGATTACGAGATACTACAATGGTTTAAAGTCCACTCTTATGGCCTGTTACCCACCAATAACCTTCAACGAGTTTCATGGTCTCTTATCTGCCATGATTACATGGTTAACTAACCCCATCCTAACCATTCCGTCCCAACACCACAAGACTTTGCTGCCACTGCTGGTAACCCTAATATCATCCGACCACAACTAAATAATTTGTAGCAGTTGACATCACAATTGGGTTATCAGTTAAGCCTTACTACTTCACCCAATCTTCATCCACGGGTGTTTTAAGCTTCTCGGCCATCAAATAACAAAGGCAGTCGTCGGGGTAATTCTCGAGGAAACCGTGGTATATACAATAACCAGAACTATGAAAACAATCAAGCTCCATCTACTAGGCAATTTTCTTGGGCATCAATCAACTCACAATCTGGTATACGGCCACTGTAACTATTGTTGCATTGGCCATGTCCCATCTGAATGTCCGAACCAATCTACATATGTTGCTCAGTCTGTACCTCAAGCCAATTTTACAAATTTATCAAATTTTGGCTCGACATCAGGACCCACTTGGTTGCCAAACACTGGTGCTAACAGCCACACTAATCCTGACTTATCAAACCTTGATAGCTCTGAAGTTTACCAAGGTGATGATTCCCTCCACATTGGTGACGGTAAGCCTTTACCTATTCTTCACATCGGTTCATCTAAATTTTTTACACCCAACAAAACATTTAATCATTGTGATATTCTTCATGTTCCTTCAATTCAGAAGAACTTATTATCTGTTAAAAATGTTTGTGTTGATAATAATGTTTATTTTTAATTTCGTGCTTCTTTATTTGTTGTAAAGGACGAGCATTCACACAATATCCTTCTTATGGGCCCAAGTGAAAATGGTATATGCTCCATCCAGCTTTCTCAAATAAAAACAATTCCTAAGCAGGATTTCACAGCCACAAAAGCTTCCTTAACTGTCTGGCATCAACGTCTTGACATGCACATGAACGTTTCTTTCATTCTGTTATTTCACATTGTTCTTTACCAGTTTCTACAAAATTATGTTCTACTTTATTAATCCCTTGTCAATTGGGAAAATCTTCCAAACTTTCTTTGGATAGAGAAGTTTCGAAGTAATACTATTTTGGATTTAATATACTGTGATGTTTGGGGGCCCTCGCCTATTATATAATTTTACGGGCATCGGTTTATTTTTATTATGTGTTGATCATCACACCTGTTATATTTGGTATTAACCCCTTGCACAAAAATCCAATGCATACACCACATTTACACATTTTGTAACAATGGTAGAACGACAATTTAACACCAAACGGAAAAGTGTTCAAAACGATTGGGGAGGGGAGTTTCGTAACCTTTCTCCCTTCTTCACGAAACTTGGAATTATTCCTCGACGCTCATGTACCTATACTAGTGAACAAAACGGAATTGTTGAGCGTCGTAATCGTCACATTGTGGAAACCGGGCATGCCCTTCTTGCCCATTCTCATATTCCACAAATATTATGGCATTTTTCTTTTGAATTCGTTGTTAATCTCATTAATCGGTTACCATCCAGAATTTCCTCAAACAAATCCCCTTTTCAACATCTCTTCAACCGCAAACCAGATTACTCGTTTCTTCGTGTCTTCGGGTGCCAATGCTTTCCCTACCTTCAACTGAACAACCATCATAAAATGGACTTTTGCTCTACACCATGTGTTTTTCTTGGGTATAGTCCCACTCATCACAGTTATTCTTGCTTAGATCCAAAGACCGGGCGGATATATATCGTAAGACATGTCCATTTTAATGAACATGTCTTCCTGTTCCAAACCCTTATTTCTCAACGGCAACCTCCTTTGACGTCCCCGTATATTTTTTTTTTACTCACTCCAATTCCAAACCCTTATCATGAACCTACCCAAATCGACCCATTCAAAACCTATTACCTCCGCATCTCCAACACCACCATAATCACCACCATAATCTCCATCAAATATTTATGTACCTTAAAACACATATTCCTCTCCCTCAAAACATTCTGATCCTACATTGCCCCATCCTCCCCCTCGGCCTCAGGCATCCCACCTTTGACAAAACCCTAAAAAAACCGCTCCCTATAATCCCTCTGCTTTCTCCACTACTCGTTCTTCTCCTAATGTCGAACCTACTTCCTTTTACATTACTAACAAGTCAACGGAGTGGAGCCACGCCATGATTGAGGAGTTTGTAGCGATTCATAAGAATGAAACATGGTTGTTAATCCCTCCTGTCAACAATACTAATATTATTGATTGTAAGTGAGTTTACTGGTGAAAGAAGGATTCATGGGGCAAAGTCACTCACTATAAAGCACGGCTCATTGCCAAAGGCTTTACTCAACAACCTGGAATTGACTACCATGAGACGTTCATCCCTGTGATCAAAGCCACCACTATTTGGGTACTTTTGTCTCTTGTTGTGACAAGCAACTGTCTCTTCGTAATCAGACGTGCAAAAATGCCTTTTTACATGGTGAAATGGAAGAAACAGTTTACATGATACAGCAACCTAGTTTCATTGATCTAAGCAAACCGAATCACGTGTGTCACCTTCACAAATCTCTTTATGGGCTTAAGCAAGCACCACAGGCCTGGTTTAACCGCTTGTCGATAGTTCTCTTGTGACACTCGTCAATTTCAGGTTAACTCCGTTAACTCAAACTCCGTCAATTCAAACTTAAGATCACTGGATCAATAACGCACATCTCATTACATTTAAACTAAGGTTTTAAATGACGCTTGACAATCACTACATGTGTAGTCTTTCGGGATTGCACCGAAACGCAAACGAGTTGACGCAAACCATTGGTGAATAAACGAAAAACATCAAAACAATAATTAGGTGATAATTATGTGTTAGACTTATGTGTTATGTGATAACATGGTATAAAACGCTAACTCAAGATGCAAACGAGTTAATTTAAGCTAGAAAAGTAATACTAAAGAGTTGAGGGACCTATGTGTAACATGTTATTATTAATAATAATATTAAACCCTAACTCTCTTCCCTCTCTCTCTCTACCTGACGGCAGCCCCCCCCCCCCCCCTTCTCCTTTGCGATCGGCAGCCCACACACACATATCACCTTGTTTTGATCTTGTTCTTCATAATCGGAGCATCCTACACTCGTTTCTAAGCATCTCTCACGTTTCCCTTGGTTGTTTCTGCGTTTTTAAGGTATAAACATGAAACCCTAACTTTGTAAATCATGTATTTAGTGTTTGCATGTGTAATTTTGATTAGATGATGATTGATTATGTGTTAGTTATTGATATTGATGATCATATGTGATTTTGAACGGTGAAAGATTATTGAATCATTGATGGTTTGTAAACCCTAGAGGGTTACTACTGATTTTTGTGATTTATTATGCTCGTTACATGTTTTGAGATATGTCGTATGCTTAGGATGCATGTTAGACGATTGTTTGTGCTTGCTGAGTTTTGACAGCAGTGATTGTTAAACTTGAACGACATGTAACTTGTTGAATATATAAGCAAACTGAGCTAATTATGAGTCTACAAGGTAGTACTCTGAGTCTAGTTTTCAGAAAGTCCAACCACGCCTAATTTGGAGGTGTTTTGGTTACTCAAACGATTTAAATATGATTAAAGGTCAAAACTGGTACTGGACAGATTGTAAGTTATGTTTAGACAACTGTAACTAATTGTTAATATGGAAATTTTCTGAGGTTGTTAACACTACAGGGTACTATAATGAGTCTAGTTTCTATAAAGTCTAAGTTTGTAATTTTTGGACGAGTAAAAGTTAATCTTTGTGATTTTACAAAACTGAAGTGCAAATCTGAGTTGTGAGACCTGCTGTTAAGTTGTTTTGTAATTAGCATATCTCATGAACTACAAGACCAAATGGGTTGGTTCTACTTCTGGAAGTTAACTTGTTGAGTTAAGAATCTAACCCAATTGGTCTTGCATTAATTGGATTTTTCATTTAACGGGGATAACAAATAACATTCTGTTACGCATGAATTTGACTGCTGTGAGTTTGTTGTAATGTTTTGATCATTATGAGTAAACTATGTAGAATAAAAATACAATAAAATATGTTCTGGAAACCTAACTCATGTATGCTTTTGTGATGATTTTTTGGTAAATTAATTGAGATGCTATGATCTGTTGGATAGAATAATCCTTCAAGTAGAATTCTGTCTTGATAAAACTAGCTGCTAAACTTTGTGAAAATACATGAAACGTGCTAATTGCTAGATAATTGTTATGTTTTGACCAAATTGCCCTTGCGGGGAATAATTGCTAGTAATGTACACCATTAACACTTGACACGTAAATAGTTGATCACACACGTAACGTATCACTAATGTGCTTGTTGAGACACACACGATTCACAAACGAAACACGAAACGTATCTTGTGCATAGGTATTATGTGCCAAGTCTAGAGACTCGATAATAGTTCCGACACTTAGAAAATCTCCTTGTCACTTGGGTGACTTGTTTTTGGAATTCTTCGCAAACAGTGAGTTTCACTTTCCCCTTTTAAACTTTTTAAACGCTTATCACTTGGGGGAGATAACATACTCCGAAACGCTTTTAGATTTTGTTATGAAATTATATATCACTTGTAAAGGCTAAGTGGCAAACGAAATAATTGAAGTCCTTCACACATCGAACCGTTTAGTATTGGAAAATAGCGAGTCATTGTTGAGTAGTACTACTGGGTTTAACAAACCCCACCCAACGCTAAGCTCGACTGGAGGTCGAGTGGGTGTAATCTTGGCTAAACACATTACCATGGTCGGGATAGACCTGGTGGCAAGGCACATGATAAACAGTCAGCTTCGGTGTCGAACACTTAGTAATACTTGCTTTATAGGCTAGCTACCTATAGATATATAATTGATTTAACACTATCTGGTAACGCAAAACGCTAAACGCAAAACGCTAAACGCTTTATTTTATATAAACTTGTGAACTCACCAACCTCGTGTTGACACTTTTAGTATGTTATTCTCAGGTAGTCGAGGCGGGCACGCGGTATAGGATCATGCATTAATTTGAACGTTACTGTTTATGCAAACTTGTTTTAAACTATTGTTATTGGGTTTTAAGTCGTCCTGCGTGACGCAACGCTTGGCTTATGGTTTTACGCTTCCGCACTTATTTACACTTAAATATTTTCGTGTTTTGAAAACTTTATTTATGGTTTGATTGTAACTAATGATTCCGATCATGTTAGTTCACACCCTCTGACGGTAAAACTCTGTTAGTGGATTTTGAGGGTGTGACATCTCTATCTACTTGGTTTTTGGGGATCCAAAACCGATCCCTCATTGTTCATACTTAACTCTGGTGGTACACTGTTTATATCCTTGTTTATGTGGACGACACCATCATTACCAGCAACAACAGCTCAGCCATTAATAGTATTGTTCATCGCTTGAGTTCCATCTTTGCAATAACTGGTCTTAGCCAACTCAACTATTATTTGGGAATTGAGGTGATTCATCATAACAAGGATATTATCTTATCACAACGAAAATACATTTTAGATGTCCTTCATCGTTCAGGTCTCTCTAATTGCAAACCAGTAAGTTATTGTCACACCCCAACCTACGGCGGAACATTTCGGGGCGCGACAATATTGTATCATAGCTCAGAAGACGCTAAGTAAAATACACGTGTCAGTATCTAAGTTATTCATTCATATAACAAATTTTAAAAGCACAAACATTGCCCCAAAACTACCATTACAAATAAATATTCAGATCATAAATAACTTAAAACAAATGTGTTCTTCATTCATCAAAGCAACCTAAGGTATCATCTAACTTCAATACTTCATTCATCCAATAAAGCTACATGTGTCATGCTTGAAAATATATATATTTGTCAACATAAATTTGAGCAAGTAAATCACAGTTTTGTGTATATATAATATTTAAAAACACAATTCCATGCTGTAATCGTAAATCACTACAACTAGTATAACAATAAATAAAAGTTTTTTCACCCGAATCATATTGATAACGAGTTATTTCGACGGCGTATGATCATACTATTGAGGATGAGGATGAGATGCCAACCACCATAACAAAGTGAACACATAGTCACATTCACACGTATCAACTAATCAGGCAATTTCAATAAACGCATATATTGGAATCGTAGTGAAAATCTATAATAAGTTTGATTGTGAACGCATAACGCCCCCAAAAATGTAAAATGGTAAAAAGGGGGATGTGAATTTACTTACCTTATAGAGTAGGATAAGCGAGGACGAGATAAAAAGAACTAGGATGAAAATGGTCAGGCTCCTCGAGGTTTGCCGACAATTATTTCTAGATGTTAATGATAAAGTGAGTTAAATATAAATGACAAAATAATATGACGGGTATTGGGTCTTGATTGGGTTATTAGTTTTTATTGTCATATTATTATGGTTGTTGTGATTATTATCATTAACATTATTATCATTATTATTATTATTGTTATTATTATTATTATTATTACTAGTATTATTTATGTTTGCTTTCTTTACATTAATAAAATAGATATTTAATAAAGTAATATGTGCATAAAGTCGTAAAAGCTAAGACGAAAATGAGTCTCATAAAAAGAATATATATATATATATATATATATATATATATATATATATATATATATATATATATATATATATATATATATATATATATATATATATAGGGGTGGGATCTAGAGAGAACTCCTTTTAAAGAGAGAACTAGAGAACTAGTAAAGAATTATTTTTGACTATTTTTAAAAAAATATTTTGTGATTTCTTTTTCTTTCCTCCTTCTAATAAGATGATATTTTTCCTAAAAAAATTAAAAATAAAATAAAAAAACTTGTCGGTGTAGTACTGTAGTGCATATGTGCACTAATGCCTATTTCATATATACAATAGTGTTTTATTGCATATAATACAACACAATTGCATTATCCAATACACATTATTGAATATATGCGAATACAACACTAATAATTGTATGCAAAACACATTATCGCATATATGTAATACAACACTAATGCACATATGCACTATATCGATTTTTTTTAATTTTTGTATATAATATAGCACTATTGCAAATATACAATACAAACAACTATATATATGCTATTCAACACTATTTAAAATATCAAAATGCACACTATTGCACATATGCATTATAAAAAAAGTTGGTGTATTGCATATATGCATTACTCGTTAATTTTTTTTATTTTTTTTTTATTTTTATATTTTTTTGTTGTGAAGAATAACAACATATAAGAAGGATGAAAGAAAAAAAAATTTAAAAATATTTTTTTTAATTAAATTAAAATATTTCATTATTAGTTCTCTAGTTCTCTCCATAAAAAGGATTTCTCTCATGATCCTCTCCCTATATATATATATATATATATATATATATATATATATATATATATATATATATATATATATATATATATATATATATATATATATTCATCTTATTTATGTATGTGTATAAAGTAAATAGTTATACACACACACACACACACACATAATTACGAAAAAAAAAATTGTTTCGGGGTTCGGTTCATCAAAACAATGTTTATTTAATGTTGTATATACATAATAAATTAAAAATTGATTAAAAATGGATTTAAAAAAATATAATTCAAAAAACCGGGCTTGGGGACTCGAACCCGCGCCCCAGGCCGGTTCAAGCTTTAAGAAAAGATGCGCTGGTCATCAGGCCAGCACCTTAATTTGTTAAAACAATGAAACTGGTAATATATACATATATATATATACTGTATGCAGTTTATGTTCTTCCCCAAATCAAACCCTAGACTTTAAATCGGTTCAATTGGTATTTGTTTGTTGAAATTGAATTTGGGTTAATGTTTGTTAGGCAAAAATGAATTGAATGCATCTTATAATTACCTTGTATGTTAATGAATTGAGGGAGAACGGCTAATTAGGGATTTCGGCTCAAACTTGATATCCAACAGGTTCTTGACGGCTTCTCGAATGTTATAATTGAGTTAGGGTTTGGGTTTGCGGTGGTGCGGAGGTGGTGTGGTGTCATTTAGTTGAATTATAACCGAGCTCATACATGGGGAGATAGTTGTGGCTCAACATCGACTGCTAGTGACAGATATAGGCTTCAGAAATAAGCTGACTGTTTGCGAGATGAAAGGTACGCCTAGAATTCGATGGGGAAATTTGAAGGACGAAAATCTCCAACTGTTTAAGGATAAACTAATACTGCATATGCGGGATCGACTAAATGGGGACTTAACTCATATATGGGAAGCTATGGTGTCAAAGATCATTCAAGTAGAAAAGGAGACTCTCGGGGTCACAACAGGAAAGGCAGGTGGGCATAAGGAGTCTTCGTGATGGAATGAGGTCATACAAGACAAGATAAAGAATAAACAACGATGTTTTAGGGAGTTTATGAGGTGCACGAATGGGGAGGAACGAGTGGAATTGAGGGAGACCTAAAAAACGGCAAAGAGAGAGGCGAAGAAGGCAGTGGCGGAAGCAAAGAACGAGGCTTATGAACGAATGTATGAACGTTTAGAAACAAAAGAAGGGGAACATGCTATGTTTAAGATTTCCAAAGCCAGGGAGCGTAGAAGGCAAGATCTAGGGCATGTGAAGTTCATAAAGGTTACAGATGGGCATGTACTGGTCAAGGAGCTACAAATCAAGCTAAGATGGAAAACCTACTTCCACAATCTTTTTAACAATGGGAGAGCTTACCAAGAAGAACATGACAACACAACCTCCCAACGACAACAACTGAATAACTGCTACTGCCGACGAATCACGCGAGAAGAGGTGCAAACTGCACTTACGAGAATGGGAAGGGCTAAGGCAGTTGGCCTAGACAACATACCCATCGAGGTGTGGAAGTGCCTGGGAGAGGAAGGAGTCATGTGGTTAACTACTCTGTTCAATAGTATCCTCAAATCTGGTAAGATGCCAGACTAGTGGAGAATCAGCGTTGTAGTTCCTATCTATAAGAACAAAGGAGACGCCCAATGTTGTGGTAACTACCGAGGAATCAAACTACTAAGCCATACTATGAAGTTATGGGAAAGAGTGATTTAGGTTAGACTTAAACGAGAAACTCAGGTTACGGTGAACCAATTTGGCTTCATGCCGGGTCGTTCCACCACAGAGGCAATACACCTTATAAGAATATTGATGGAAAAGTATTGGGAGAAGAAGCGTGACCTGCATATGGAGTTTATTGACCTAGAAAAGGCCTACAATAGGTGCTTTAGGAGTGCTATAAGGGTAGAGGAGTACCCAAGAAATACATAGAGATAATTATGGATATGTATACCAGGAGTGCAACAAGTGTCCGTGCGCCAGTGGGGGATATTGATTTCTACCCTGTAGAGGTAGGTCTTCACCAGGGATCAGCGTTGAGTCTGTTTCTTTTTGCAGTAGTCTTGGATGAGTTGTCAAAGTTGATTCAGGGGACGCTCCCGTGGTGCATGATGTTCGCAGACAATATTGTGTTACTTGCTTAGAGAAAACAAGATCTAAACATGAAGCTTGAGGAGTGGCAAACAACCTTAGAGACAAAAGGTTTAAGGATTAGTCGCTCTAATACGGAGTACCTCCACTGTGATTTTGGTGGGGTAAATGACAATGAGGACGCACAGATCACCATTGAAGGGCAGGTGGTTCCGCAGGTAAAGAAGTTCAAGTATCTAGGATCATTTGTTCAGAGTGATGGGGAATTAGACAGCGATGTGACCAATCGAGTTCAGGTAGGATGATGTAGATGGAAAGCAGCCACTGGTATATTGCGCGACAAAATTTTCCCAACTAAACAAAAGGGAAATTTTATAGGGTTGCAGTTAGACCTGCAATGCCATATGGAACAGATTGTTGGGCCATCAAGAAGGCACAAGTGCGGAAGATGGAGGTAGCAGAAATGAGAATGCTACGTTGGATGTGTGGGCACACAAGGTTAGACCGAATAACAAACATTGTGTTTCGGGAGAGATTAGGGGTAGCGAACATAGCAGACAGGATAAGAGAGTGGAGATTGAGATGGTTTGGACATGTGAAGAGAGACAGATGATGAATCATGTTAGATCTGTAGAAAACATTACTATAGAGGGGAGGAGGGGTAGAGGACGACCTAAATTGACCTGGGACGAGAGGATTAGGCATGATTTGATACACCTAAACCTCTCTGAGGACATGGTTGAGGATAGGAATTCTTGGAGAAGTAGAATTAAAGTTAAGGATTTTTAGGGAGAAAGGAATACCTTAGGGCTTCTATTTTCCTTATTATGGTCACACACCAGAATGGTATTTTCTTTACATATATATAGTATTAGTATTATTATTACTATTATTATTATTAGTATTATTAATATTTTTATATTAATGTTGAACTTTGATTTCCTTTGTATTGCATCATACATATGTACTTTAGCGCTGAGGGTCTCTGTGGAAGCCATCTCTTTATCCTTTTGGATAGAGTTACAGTGTGCCTACATCCCACCCTCCCCGGACCCAACTTATAGCTTTGCTGTTGGAGGGACTTCACTAGGTATGATTGGTTGATTGATTGATTATATAGTGTTTTAGGAATCGGTCAGCCATGGTTAATTTTTGGTATTGTTAGCTGTCAATTGGTCATACATTCTACAATTAAAAGCGTCGGTGTACACGATTTAGGTTAAAGATTGAATTGGCAAGATCATCAACTTCAATGATTATTCCGTAAATTAATGTTCGAGAAAAAGGTGGGTGGGGGGTATGTCGATGGTGGTGGTAGAGAAAGGAGAGAAGGATATTATTTTTTTTTTGTTTATTTACAACTTGGTGCTTGATCTATGGTGTTGGATGCAAAAGTGGATAAATTGTTACCTTGGGGTGGATTTTGTACAAGTCTCATAGTTATAATCAATTATATATAAAAAAAGAAATAGATAAAAATATTAAACAAATACGGGAATTTATTGATATAATACCCGAACCCGGGTCGGGTAATCATTACAAATACGAGAGATTCGAAAACCCGAAATGTTACAGCATTCTCTACTTTTGGAAATTTCGTCACGAAATTAGAGATTAAGCTGTAATGAAGAGGTGCGGGTACTCGGTCATCATTTGGTCTTCACGCTCCCAAGTGAATTCGGGACCACGTTTAGATTCCCAGCGAACCTTGACAAGCGGAATACGACTACGTTTGGTTTCTTTGTCCATATGATCCACAATTTGAACAGGCTTCTCTATAACGCGCATAGATTCATTAATTCGGACTTCATCGAGGGGTATGTGAAGATTCCCCTCGGCTAAGCACTTCTTGAGATTGGAAACATGAAAAGTTGTATGAACATTGGAGAGCTCTTCGGGGAGATTGAGACGATACGCAACTCTGCAAACCCTTTCAACGATCTCAAACGGGCCAACAAAATGAGGAGATAGTATATTCCTTTTGCCAAAACGAACTACCCCTTTCCAAGGAGATACTTTAAGGAGAACTCGATCACCAACACTGAACTCAAGAGGTTTATGGCGCTTATCGTCGTAGCTCTTTTGACGGCTATGAGCGGCAAGAAAATTTGACGTATAAGAATTCGATCGAAAGTTTCTTGAACAAGCTCGGGACCGGTGATTTGCGATTCACCAATCTCGTTCCAACAAATCGGGGAACAACATTTTCGGCCATGGAGAGCTTCAAAAGATGCCATGCCAATACTAGTGTGAAAATTATTATTGTAGAAAAACTCTACAAGTGGCAATTGAGTATCCTAATTTCCACCAAAATCTAGTATGCAAGAGTGGAGCATATCTTCAAGAGTTTTAATTGTTCTCTTGGATTGACCATTGGTTTGCGGGTGACATGCGGTGCTTAGATCAATACGGGTACCCATGGCGGTTTGCAACGATTTCCAAAAATGAGAGGTAATCCGACCATCGCGATCGGAGATAATGGTTAAAGGTGTTCCATGGCGACAAATGATGTTCTTGACATAGAGTCGGGCTAATTCTCTTATGGAGGACTTTTCACGGAACGGTATGAAGTAAGCCGATTTGGTTAACCGATCAACAATCACCCAAATACTATCATTGTGGCTTTGAGTAGTGGGGAGTTTGATAATGAAATCCATGGCTATGTCTTCCCATTTCCAAACGGGGATCGGAGGCTGCTCGAGCAAACCAAATGGCTTTTGATGCTCGCCTTTAACCTTGGAGCAAGTGAGGCATTTAGATATATACACCGCGATATCTTTCTTCATTCCCGACCACCAAAACATTGAACGAAGATCGTTATACATTTTATCCGCACCAGGATGAATATAGTATCATGACTTATGAGCTTCATCGAGGATGAACATGCGAAGACCGTCACGATCGGGAACCCATAAACGGTCTAAATAATAGAGTAAGCCATTAAGTTTGGTTTCAAGTTGGAGTTCGGCGCCACACGACATCTCGTCATGTAAGTTACCCTCGGTGACGGAGACGTGTTGTGCGTTGAAGATGCGGTATTGGAGGTCAGATTAGATGGTGGCACAATGGAGCAAGACGGATTTAATATGACTCTTAAGACTAAGAGCATCGGCCACGACATTCACTTTCCTGGGGTGGTAGAGAATTTCGCAATCGTAATCTCTTAACAATTCGGCCCATCGTCTTTGTCTCATATTGAGGTCCTTTTGGTCGAAAATGTGTTGTAAACTTTTATGGTTGGTGAAAACTACGCATTTCGTGCCATAAAGGTAGTGTCTCCAAATTTTCAAGGCGAACACGACCGCACCAAGTTCGAGGTCGTGCGTCCTGTAATTTTTCTCGTGCACCTTGAGTTGACGCGAAGCGTAAGCAATGACCTTGTCTCGTTGTAGAAGAACACAACCAAGACCTTGAATATAAACGTCACAAAAGACAACAAAGTCGTCTTCGCCCTTAGGAAGAGAAAGTATTGGAGCATTGCAAAGCATGTCCTTAAGAGTTTAAAGAGCTTCCACTTGTTCGAAACCCCATTCGTAAACTTTCCCTTTGTGGGTTAGTGCGGTAAGGGGTGAAGCAATCTTCGAAAAGTTGCGGACAAAACGATGGTAATACCCCGCTAAACCAAGAAATGAACGAACCTCCGTTGGAGAGGATGAGGTCACCCAATTTTTAACGGCCTCGATTTTAGCGAGATCAACGTGAATATCCTTTTCGTTAACAATGTGGCCCAAGAATTGAACTTGCTCTAGCCAAAATTCACATTTGGAGAACTTAGCGTAAAGTTGTTCCTTTCGTAACAAGTCGAGAATGGCGCGCAAATGGTCTTTGTGATCGGTCTCGGATTTAGAGTATATCAAGATATCGTCGATAAAAAAACACGAATCTGTCGAGGTAGGGTTTACAAACACGATTCATAAGGTCCATAAAAACGGCAGGAGCATTAGTCAACCCAAAAGGCATAACTCGGAACTCAAAGTGGCCATAACAAGTATGGAAGGCGGTCTTGGGTATGTCATCTTCGTGGATATGCTGTTGGTGATAATCCGAACGGAGATCAATCTTAGAGAAACATGTGCCCCCCTGAAGTTGATCGAATATATCATCGATACGGGGAAGGGGATAACGGTTCTTGATAGTGAGCTTGTTAACTCACGATAATCGATACACATACGAAGAGTAGCGTCTTTCTTCTTAACAAACAAGATGGGTGCGCCCCATGGAGACGAACTCAGGCAAATGAAACCCTTGTCCGTAAGTTCTTGGATTTGGTTAGAGAGTTCTTGCATCTCGGAAGTTGCAAGGCGGTAAGGTACGTTGGCTACGGGGTTTTCTCCAAGTACGAGATCAATGCGGAACTCCACTTGACGAATGGGATGGAGTCCGGAAACGTCATCGGGAAAAACTTCTGGGAAGTCGCGGACAATCGGGATGTCTGAAAATTTCTTTTCTTCGTCGGATTTTTTGGTGACGTGGGCTAAGAAGGCGACATACTTCTTGCGTAAGTAACGTTGGGATTCGAGGCACGACATGACGTTTAACTTCGATAAGGGTCTTTCTCCAAGAACGTTTAGAATCACGCCCCCATCGATAGGGATTCGGATGAGTTTCTAGAAACATAAAATTTCGGCATGATGGAGAGAGAGCCAATCCATACGACTGATAACGTCGAAGCCACCCATTTTCATAGGGATAAGGTCGATAGAGAACTTTTGCCCATTGAGAGTAATCGTGCAATCTCGAATGACGGAGTCAATAGTGATCGAACTACCATTGGCTATCTCTATCGTGAAGGGCTTAGATAATTTACTAGGGGGCACATCAAGTATGTATTCAAAATCAAAGGAAATAAAGCTCCTATCGGCTCCCGAATCAAATAGTACCGAAGCATGGTGCTTATTAATTAGAAACATATCGTACAGCACATCATTCGAGTTTCGGCCTTGATGAGCATTGATGGTGAAAGCTTGTCCTTGAGTTTCTCAAGGTGCATGGGTTTGAGAAGTCGAAGCTTGAGGTGTTGGAGCTTGATAGTCTTGCATGACCATGGATTGAACTTGAAGAGTTGGAGGAGCCATGAGTTGGGGTACTTGGGGTTGATAAGTTTGCACTTGATAGGCTTGGGAGGTGTAGTAAGGTTGTGGTGCAACATAGGCTTGGTGAGCTTGGGTGAGTCAAGGACACGCGTTGCGAAGGTGATTTGGGTCACCGCAATTGTAGCAAGCCCTAACTGAGTTAATGATTGGGGCATGAGGGACGGCTCGGTTGGGTTGGTTTGACAGTGCGAACCGCAGTGGAGCGTCTTGCACACAAGGTGCTTCTCGACAATATTGGGTAAGGTGGCCGAATTGTGGCAATTGGTGCACACCTGGAAAGTGGCTTGGGCTGGGTGGTGGTGTAGGCAAGTGTTGCAATACGGGTGTGGTCCGGTCTAGGGCTTCTTGGTTAGAGGGGATTTTTGGGCTTGTGTTTGGGCTAAGACATAATTTTGGGAGTTGGGTTTTCTCTTGTTGTTGCGGTAGCGGGATGAATTGTTGTGGTTATTATTCTTGGAGGATTCAGGCTTAGAGAGTTCGGACTTAGGTTCCTTAGTGGGCTCAGGTGTGGGCTTATCATTGGGTTTCTTAGAACTCTTCCGTGTCAAGGTCTCGGCCTTAACGTGGTTCTCGGTGAGGGTACCGACTAGAGTGATGGCATCATGGAGGGTTTGAGGGTCACGACTTAGGACAGAATCTTGGATTTGCATAGGCAAACCCGGGATGTACTTGTCAATTGAACGTTCAAGGGGAGTAACCATGTGGGGGATGAGAAGGCTCAGTTCATGGAAACGGTCATTGTAGATGGTGTCATTACCACTTTCTTGTTTCAAATTCCAAAATTCTTCTTCCAGCTTTCGAAGTTCGTGTTTAGGACAGAACTTCTTAAGCATTTTCTTCTTTAGGTCGTCCCATGGCAAGGCCATGGAAACCTCAGCGCCAAGCGTGCGCTTCTCACCGTTCCACCAATTGAAGGCATTCTTCTTGAGTACGCTCGAGGCGTAAGTGGTTTTCTTGTCCTTGGGACATTCACAATGAAGGAACACGCTCTCCATTTCTTAGAACCATTGGAGGAAAATGGTAGCACCGTCGATACCGAAGTATACGGGCGGGTTAGCACTCTTGAATTGCTTGAGGGAGCAAGCAATGTGGATGATTTAGAAGCATTCACAGTTTGCAATTGAGAGATGATCGTTGGGAGGGCTTCCACGATGCCCTTAGAAATGCGGGCAGACATGCCATGGCCAGAACTTCCGACGTGATGGTTGCGGTTGAGGAGGCGACAAGACATACTGCAGGGGTAAAGGGTGTAAAGTTCGTGAGACTCGAGTAAATGTCGTAATATAATAATCGTTAACTGAGGATGGGATTGTGTTTGTATCATAGCTCAGAAGACACTAATTAATATACACGTGTCAATATCCAAATTATTCATTCATATAACAAATTTCAAAAGCACAAACATTGCCCCAAAACTACCATTACAAATAAATATTCAGATCATAAATAACTTAAAACAAATGTGTTCTTCATTCATCAAAGCAACCTAAGGTATCATCTAACTTCAATACTTCATTCATCCAATAAAGCTACATGCGTCATGCATGAAAATATATATATTTGTAAACATAAAGTTGATCAAGTAAATCATAGTTTTGTGTATATATAATATTTAAAAAGACAATTCCATGCGATAATCATAAATCACTACAACTAGTATAACAATATATAAAAGTTGCATTTTCAACCGAATCATATTGATAACGAGTTATTTCGACGGCGTATGATCATACTATTGAGGATGAGGATGAGGATGAGGATGAGATACCAACCACCATAACAAAAGTAAACACATAGTCACATTCACATGTATCAACTAATCGAGCAATTTCAATAAACGCATATATTGGAATCGTAGTGAAAATCTATAATAAGTTTAAATGTGAACGCATAACGCCCCCAAAAAAGTAAAATGGTAAAAGGGGATGTGAATTTACTTACCTTATAGAGTAGGATAAGCGAGGACGAGATAAAAATAACTAGGATGAAAATGGTCAGGCTCCTCGAGGTTTGCCCGACAATTATTCCTAGTTGTTAATGATAAAGTGAGTTAAATATAAATGACAAAATAATATGACGGATCTTGGGTCTTGATTGGGTCATTAGTCTTATTGTCATATTATTATGGTTGTTGTGATTATTATCATTAACGTTATTATTATTATTATTATTATTATTATTATTAATATTATTATTATTATTTATGTTTGCTTTCTTTACATTAATAAAATACATATTTAATAAAGTAATATATACATAAATTCGTAAAAGCTAAGACGAAAATGAGTCACATAAAAAGAATATATATATATATATATATATATATATATATATATATATATATATATATATATATATATATATATATATATATATTCATCTTATTTATGTATGTGTATAAAGTATATAGTTATATATATACACACACATATAATTACGAAAAAGAAAAGAGTTGTTTCGGGGTTCGGTTCATCAAAACAATGTTTATTCAATGTTGTATATAATAAATTAAAAATTGATTAAAAATGGATTTAAAAAAATATAATTCAAAAACCGGGCCTGAGGGACTCGAACCCATGCCCCAGGCCGGTTCAAGCTTTAAGAATAGATGTGTTGGCCATCAGGCCAGCGCCTTGATTTGTTAAAACAATGAAACTGGTAATATATATATATACACACACACACTCTATGTAGTTTTTGTTCTTCCCCAAATCAAACCCTAGACTTTAAATCGGTTCAATTGGTATTTGTTTGTTGAAATTGAATTGAGGTTGATGTTTGTTGGGAAAAAAACGAATTGAATGCATCTTATAATTACCTTGTATGTTAACGAATTGAGGGAGAACGGCTAATTAGGGCTTTCGGCTCAAACTTGATATCAAACAGGTTCTTGACGGCTTAGAATGTTATAATTGAGTTAGGATTTGTATTTGTGATGGTGCATAGGTGGTGTGGTGTCATTTAATTGAATTATAAACGAGCTTATATAGTGTTTTAGGAATCGGTTAGCCGCGGTTCATTTTTGGTATTGTTAGCTGTCAATTGGTCATACATTCTACAATTAAAAGCGTCGGTGTACACGATTTAGGTTAAAGATTTGATTTGGCAAGATAAATTTCATTGATTATTCCGTAAATTAAGGTTCAAGAAAAAGGTGGGGGTATGTCGACGGTGATGGTAGAGAAAGGAGAGAGGATATTATTATTTTTTTGTTTATTTACAACTTGGTCCTTGATCTATGGTGTTGGATGCAAAAGTGGATAAATTGTTAGCTTGGGGTTGATTTTGTACAAGTCTCATAGTTATAATCAATTATATATGAAAAAAATAGTTAAAAATATTATACAAATACGGGAGTTTATTGATAAAATACCCGAACCCGAACTCGGGTCGAGTAATTACAAATACGAGAGATTCGAAAACCCGAAATGTTACAGTTATCCAATGAGTACCTCTCAGGTACCGACCATCGATGATAGTCCACTACTTCCAGATCCGATGAAGTATCGTCAAACTGTGAGAGCTTTGCAATATGCCACTCTCTCTCGACCAGACATTGCCTTTTTTGCCAATCGTGTGTGTCAATTCATGCACGCTCCAAAAAACAACCATTGGTCAGCCGTTAAACGTATCTGACATTACTTACAAGGGACAACTGATTAAGGACTCTTTATACGTCACTCCTCGGGATCCTCATTACAAGCCTTCACTGATGTTCATTGGCAAAATGTCCTCTCCTCCCCAGTTCAAGCCAACTCTGATTCTGATTGGGCAGGATATCCAGTTGACCGTCAATCCACAAGAGGGTTTGCCATCTATTTGGGATCCAACCTCGTCTCCTGGTCTGCTCGTAAACAACGCACCGTTTCGAGGTCTTCAACTGAATCTGAGTAACAACGCACCGTTTCGAGGTCTTCAACTGAATCTGAGTACAAGGCACTTGCTGATACTGTAGCGGAATTAATTTGGTTAAAGTCTCTTCTGCATAAACTAGGCATATATCTGAAAATAGCTCCTACTCTTTGGTGTGACAATCTGGGAGCCACCTATCTCTCAGCTAATCCCGTATTTCATGCTCATACAAAACACATTCAAGTAGATTTCCACTTTGTTCGTGAACAAGTAGCTCAAGGACATATGATGTTCAATTTATCTCTACGAGTGATCTGATCACGGACATCTTCACAAAGCCTTTACCGTCCCAAAGATTTCTATTCTTAAGATCCAAGTTACAGGTCGTTCCCTACCCTCAACTTGTGGGGGAATGTTAAACCATGTAATTTGTATTTTATTATAGTAGAGGGTTGTAAGTGTAATAAGTTGCTCTATATAATGAGTCCTTTTGTAACCTATCTATTCATTCAATAAATCAACAACCTTTCATTGGTCAAATAATTGAAAACTTTGAGGGAGTAAATTGCAAAGTAAACTAAGTTTTAAGAAAGAAAATATTAGGGATCAAGCTAAAATAGTTTAAAAATTTAGAAGATTAACTGAAAATAATCTAAAACTGAAGGGACTGAAATTATCAAAAGTCTTTACTCTACTGTAGCAAATAGGTTCTACTTTAATTTTAGTATATAGTATGTGTAACGTCCATAGAATCGAACCATTTTGGTAAGTTGTCTTTGTTGACTCAACCCATTTAACTACAAAGCCTCGGTGTTTTTTGAAAGTTGTGTATGAGATTGTACATATCAATAATTACGTTTTACCTTATTTATTTATTTCAATGTTTTCAGACCCGACCCGGACATCGACGGACGCCTTACCGGATCAAAGGTCAGGCCGACCCGGTAGGTCGGACCGGTATTTGACCCGGATGACGTAAATATATAATAAATTATATAAATGTATATATACATATAAATAAATGACTTTTAGATCAGTTTTTGTCGATGATGATTCTCCCCAAGTTAAACGATGATTATTGTCTCAACTAGCTTCTTAGCAGTTCAGTTTGCTTCTCTCTTTCTTTGTTTGTTTAAATCGGAATAACGGCAGCGATGGGTGAAGTTGAGAACAGAGAGAGAGATGGATTTTAGTCTAGGGTTCATGCATTTACCATTTAAACCGGCGGGTCACCAGGCCGACCGCCACCACAAGACCCGGCCGGATTTTAGAAAACGGCCCAAATACCCTTACCGGGACCGGTCAACCGGGTTGGGTTTCAAAACACTGATTTATTTGAACTTCAATTTATGGGATTACAACCGATAGTGTCAAGATCAACGAATACCATATCATAATTATATTGTGCATATTATATTGGTCAATACCTACTTTGTGTTAAAATTGTTTATTAACTTGATTATAAAATTGTATATATATTAACTTTATTATGTCTTGTGCTTGTGGTAAAAAAAATTTTAAAAAAATATATATATCAAAACATAGATTACATAGTATATAGTATATACACAAATAATATGTAAAACAAAAACATGTATATTTATGAGATCAATGCTATATAAGTAAACCACATATGGCTGATTCTGTGAAATGAACTAATGATTCAAATCTATACAACCTCAAAATTTATACTTGCTATCATGAGAGAACGTCGAATGGCTGAGCCTCGCGAGCCACTTTGATGAAAACATCCTCTAAAGTCGTGTCTGCAAGCCCCCACGCCTGAACTTGGAACCTATTTTTAGCATTTTCAACTGCCCGAAAAACGTCTGCTATTTTGATGGCTTGCTTTGGCAACTCAAATTTCTGTGTCCCGGATATTTGGTATATTTTATTCGCATTTGGTGAGAGACCCTTTACTAGGTTTTCTACATCTGCCTCAGGAGTTGCGGATGTTGTCATTGTGAATACATATGAACCTCCATATCTACCCTTCAACTATCATCATTCCAAAAGAAAATAACAAGATGGTAAGATACGTGTATGAACTGTCATATGACCCGTAACATAACCCAAGTTGACATGTTTGCATATAAATGGGTCACTTCTAGTAGCTCTGTTTTTAAACTCAAGAGAAAAGACTAGTGCTATATGTGGATTTAGTTTTTATAAAGACTATTAAATGACATAAATATAAATTATTATTAATTTAATACCTCTTTAGGATTTCCAACACACTGCAAGCTTCCATCCACAAAAATTCCTAACCTATCACACAAATGTTCTGCTTCCTCCATAGAATGTGCTAAAACATTACATCAGCCAAAAATTCCTAACCTATCACACAAATGTTGTGCCCTGCTTGCGGTGCGCGCATATAATGTATATATGTGTGAACCCTCGGGTGGGCAAAAGTAAAATTGCACTAATTTTGACGTTATTTTACTAATTTTGTGAAAATAACGTTAAAAGTGATGGAAGGTTAATCAGGCATCATGTGGTGGCGTTGATAGCCGAAAGACAAGGGTACATGCACCAATTAGCCGGCGTCCCGATGATTGAGTGCTATGTGCCTTATGTAATATGTCCAAGGCTTGATGCAAAACTACTATCGAGCCGGGGGTCTCACCGGAAGCAGCCTCTCTATCCCCATGGGGTAGAGGTAAGGCTGTCTACATCTTACCCTCCTCAGACCCTACCATAGCTTTGCTATTGGTGGGATATACTGAGTACGATGATGATGATGATGATGATTTTAAAGTAAGAAAACAATTTTAAAAATATGTTCCCTTTTTTTAAAAGAAAACATACCACTCATGGTTTCCGGTTAAGACTATTGAACCATTCCCCATTTGAACTAACCGGTTACCGTTCGGACCGGTGAACCGTTTGATCCAGAGCGGGTGCTCAGACTGGTTTTTCAATTTTTTTCTTCAAAAACTCATACTTTATTTACTTTAATCTTAATATATTATTAAAAATACAAATTCACAACAAAAGCTGAAGTATATTCATAGTTTGTTTTGTATTAGATACATAAATGCTGTCTTAATTTCATATTGTTTATACTACAATTGAACCAGTCCGACCAGTGAACCAGTAAGCTGGCTAGTTCACTGTGTGACCCTTTCCCCTTTCAGCTATTGTGTTTTTAACTCGTTGAGATAAAACATAGCTGAAATCGACCCTTCATCATAACTATCACCTACAACGCTTCACCAAGTAAAGAAAAATCGGTTAAGAGAATTACTGGTGAGAATAATTGCACGGTTTTGTTTAGCCCGTTTAACCACATTCCATAGATTGTTTCTAGAAGCCGGGTCTAATCCGGTACTTGGTTCATCCATGTACACAACCTACACAATTAAGTTGTTGAATACCAATATTAGCAAGGCATGTGAAAGGGAAGTCAAGTAGTCAACTCAATACATGGACCGCTAAACATACCTTAGGATCACCAATCAATGAAATGGCTACACTAAGCCGACGTTTCATGCCACCACTGTACTTCCCAGCTTGCTTATCAGCAATCCCGCCGTAAAAGAGATTTACACTTTTAAGAGATTCTTCTACCGCCTAATAAAACCATTTAGAAGTAAGTTTGAGAAGCACTAAAACACCAATGATAATACTGGTAGATAAGGTGCCTATGCGGGCCCGTTACTTCTGAATGATTCGCTGGTGCATGAAACCGAAAAAAATGAACCCAGACAAAAGCCGACGCTTTGGTTTATGTTTTCATTGGAAACTGAACTTTCAGTTCGGTTTGGTTTTAATTTTGCATGTAACTAAAGACCGAAAAAGCCGATTTGTAACTAAAGAAACATAAAAACCAAATCACAATTACCGAACCCAGACAAAAACCGACGGTTTGGTTTTATGTTTTCATAAAAAACAAACTTTTGGTTCAGTTTTGGTGTTACGTGTATTTAAAAACCGGAAAAATGAACGGAACCAAATTTATGGATTTTCATTTATAAATTTTAAGTTTAAGAATCTGTAAAAATTTAATAAATAATGTAACCAAATTATTACAGCCCAAATGTATAAATGTATAATAATTATTTAGTTATTAATTAACAAAAAGATTAGGCCCAAAATCATTAGTTTGGGCATTTTTTTCAGCCCAAAAAATTCAAGCCAGATAATGAGATTGAAAATGAAAAAAACGAAACCGAAACAACCAAATTTTGAAGCTTTTTGTTCAATTTGAGTCCAAAACCGACCCATGAGGTGTGTTTTTACCTCAAATGGGTCAAATAAAATGTTTTAGCTAAAGTGGAACGGGCCGAGAAGGTTGAAAGTTACCCAAAGTCTTTTGTTAATGTATATTGTTAAACCCTCCAAAATCGTTTTAATATTCATATTTTGATTAATAAGTATATATAAAAGAAAGTAAGAAAAGGACAAAAATGTGTTTTTAGAGTCAACCTGACCGAACAGAAGTCAAAGATGACCCATTTCAATAACTCAATCCAAACCTGTTCTGCCCGTTTTGACCCATTACCCAGCCATCTTTCCACATGAGAAAGTGAAAGTCAACTTACTTGTGTCAAGGTTGAACCTTTGAGGTTCTTAAGCCTTCCATAAAAGAGAAGATGCTCTCTACCAGTTAGTGTTTCCCATAGCAAACTAGATGGTGATTAACTGATAAATTAACCGTTCTAACCAACATACATAGTAAATGCTAACGACTTTTAAAGGAATCTTGATACTTACTCATGCTGAGGACATACGCCCATGTTGGCATATATCTGGTCCATGTTGGTTGTTATATCCAGACCCTCAACATATGCTGTACCAGAACTTGGTTTAACGAGCCCGATCATCTGTTAACAACAATGAAACAAATCAATTTGGTTTAGAGAAAATGATAGGGAAAATAGTTTTAGTTACGCATGAGTCCGTCAACAAGTTAAATTTGAACAAACGTGTGAAAAAAAATACTTCAATCAACTTGGAATTGGTGCATCCTGTTGTTTTGGTTACGTTTTTATTTTTTCTTCTTAAGTGGGTTTAAGTGAACATATAGTGAACATATGTATTATTGTGCAATACTGTTGTATTACACATGTGCAATAGTGTGTATTTTTTATGTTCAATAGTGTTTAATTGCATATATTTAATATTTGGGTGTTGTATATGTACAATAGTGTTGTATTATTTGCAAAAATATATATATAAAAAAGTCGATGTGGTGCCCATGTGCATTAGTGTTGTATTACACATACGTACTAGTGTGTATTCGATGTGTGCATTACTCTTATATTATTACTCTTATATTGCATATATACAATAGTGTATCAAAAATGTGCAATAGTGTTGTATTCTATTCAATACAACACTCATGCATATATACACACTATTGCTATTGCACATATGCACTACACCGACGGGGGTTCTTTTTTTTTAACAACATATAAGAATAATAGAAGAAAAAGAAACTATATAATATTTTTTTTAAAGGTTAAAAATAATTCTTTAGTAGTTTTTATTTTTTCTCTTTAAGAGGAGTTTTTACTTGATCCCACCCCTATATATATATATATATATATATATATAGAAAAGAGTTCAAATAAAAAACAAGTGTTTTGTGAGAAGTGTGAGAAGAGCTTTAAAATAAAACAAACCACCTAAATATGACACTATACAATGTAAATATGAAACAATACAATTATTTAGAAACTACCAATCTCAACCACTAGATCATAGATCCAAGTGCCTAGATCTATTCTTATTCTTCTCACAAAAATATTGTTTTTTACATTAACCCTACCCTATATAGATATATATATGTGTGTGTGTGTATATATATACATATAGGGGGAGGTTAACGTACAATAATCAGTTATCGTACATTAGGTACGCGAGCTTTTTGAACGTCGATGTTAATTTCACGCGGTGGCAGTTTCGTAAATAACCCAAACAGTAGTTCGTGATCAAATTCAACGATTTAAAATCGATTCCGATCCAAATTCTGAACTCCTTAATCTATTTCATCCAATTTCTAAACTCTAATCACAACTTACAATATGAAATCTCAAAAGTCAAAAACCAAAATTGAAATAGAACGTCACTGGACATTAAAAATCTTCAAATTGATCAAAAATTGATTATTTAATCAATCGAATTGATGTGTAAGAGGTTTTAGAATCATCAATCGATTATGAAAATACAGATTAACACGCTTAATTGAGTTATGATTAGGGTTCATGTTTAAACGTTCTGCTCAAAGTTTAAACGTTCTGACCAAAATGAACACCAAAATGACGATTTAATCAATTCGATCAATCGAATTGATGTGTAGAAGTATTTAGATTCATCAATCGATTATGGAATTGCAGAAATAATGCACTTAATCGAACTCTGATTAGGGTTCAAAATAATATGTTTAAACATTCTGAAACAAAACTGAAGACCTATAAACGTTTAATACGTTCAATGAAGTTCTAAGTGTTCAAAAAAAATGAACATCATTAAACGTTCTAATACTTTCAATGAAGTTCTGGGTGTTCAAAAAAATTAAACACCTTTAAACGTTCTAAGAAGTTCAGGGTGCTTAAAAAAGTTTAGAAGTTCAACTTCTAAACAGAACTTCTAAACTAACCAAAAATATTAAACACCTGAAGTTCAGAACTTCTAAAACTAACAAAAAAATTAAACACATGCAACATGAAATTGAACACTGAAATCACTTCATATAATCTCGTAATCATCAAACAATTATCAATCGACCGTCAATTTGATCATCGATCATATGAACAAAATTTGGAACATCTGCAATTGGGTTTCAGCAAATGGCGTATTTCAATTCAAAATCAATTGAAGTGTGTGTCTGCAAATGACGCCGGTGACGATGGTTAAATCGATGCATCGGTTAATTAGGATGGAAACGATTTGAAATAATTTACAAATTTGCCACCGAGTGTTTTTTGAAATCTAGGGTTGATGGTGTCGCGTACGTAATGTATGATAAACAATTTTCGTATTTGATCCTTTATATATATATATATATATATATATATATATACAGTTTGGATCAAATACAAATGAAATTAGCATGTTAATTGTGAGAATCAAGTAGAGTCAAGGTTTAAAAAGGCAGAAACAGGCCTCGAGGCATTTTCTGTTAGACTCTCGAGGCGGATCGAGGCGTAAGCCTCGAAACATAATTAAAAATAATATATATATATATATATATATATATATATATATATATATATATATAATCTATAAAGTCAAACTTTTAACATTAAAAAATAAAAAATGTATATATATTCTATATAAATAATGTTAGTTTTATAAATTTTATGTAAAAGTTTGTAAGTTTATGGATCAAATATAAACTAGTGAAGATAAACGGGTTAGTGTTAAGGTACGCAAACTAAATTTACACTTTTTATGTAAAAGTTTGCAACTTTTAGGGACTAAACGTAAACTTGTGTTAGATAGAAAGTTAAATATTAATATACCGATACTTTGTTAAACCTAAAAGGCTAAAACGCTTCTTCACGCAGCTTATACTTCTTCCTGCAGCCACTCTTCTTAATTTCCGGTAGGTTTCCGACATGCTTCCGGCGCCGGAATTAGCCTTCGGAAGTCGAGAAGTGTCTTGTCTCTCCATTAATACCATATTCAACAAAAAAAGTCCAAAAATTAAAAAAAAAATGGCATATTTTACAACTTCTAGTGCCTCGCCTCGACGCCTCACCACCTCGGACCGCCTCGCAAAGGTCGAGGCTTAGGTTTTAGTATACCCTTATGAGGCTAAGCCTCTGAGGCGTTTTTCCACCGAGGCTGTCGAGGCGTAAGCCTCGAGGCTCGCCTCGGAACGCCTCTTTAAAGCATAAGTTACATAATTACTCTATTTAATTCTCACAATTAGCACTTTAATTTCATTTGTACGTTAATTTTCCCCTACATATATATATAGGGGAAGGTTAACTAAAAATGAAATTAACGTGAGAATCAAGTAGAGTAATTATATATACAAGTAGAGTAATTATGTAATTACATCATAATTCTCACATTTAATACATTAATTTCATTTGTATTTGATCCAAACCCTATATATATAGTTAATTTCATTTGTATTTGATCCAAACCCTATATATATATATTAACGTATTAAATGTGAGAATCAAGTAGATTATTATATATACAAGTAGAGTAATTATGTAAGTACTCTATAATAATTACTCTATGATGTAATTACATAATTATTCTACTTGTATATATAATTACTCTACTTGATTCTCACGTTTAGCACGTTAATTTCATTTGTACGTTAACCTCTCTCTCTCTCTATATATATATATATATATATATATAAGAGTTCAAATAAAAAACAAGTGTTTTGTGAGAAGTGTGAGAAGAGCTTTAAAATAAAACAAACCACCTAAATATGACATTATACAATGTAAATATGAAACAATACAATTATTTAGAAACTACCAATCTCAACCACTAGATCATAGATCCAAAGGCCTAGATCTATTCTTATTCTTCTCACAAAAATATTGTTTTTTACATTAACCCTACCCTATATATATATATATATATATATATATATATATATATATATATATATATATATATATATAGAGAGAGAGAGAGAGAGAGAGATAGGTTCAAAAGAGAACTCCAAAAAAGTGGGAAATTGGGGAACACCCTTCCCAACCCTTGATCATTTCCCCACATCCTTATTGTATTTTTGTAAGGGGAAAAAAATCCTAAAAAATCAAAAAAATAATTTAAAAAAACGAAAATATAAAAAAGTAAAAAAAAAAAACAAAATGTTTATCTAGTATCCCCCGTTCAAAAAAAAATCTTGGAAGCCTTTGGGTTAGTTTAGCTTTTAGGGGGGTAAGGTTTTGTTAGCTGATTGGAGGGGGGGTAACACTTTTCATTAACATTTTACACGTAAAACAACAAATCTCGTTAACATTTTACATGTAAAACAATAATTCTTTTAAGATTTTACATGTAAAATAACACTTTTTATTAACATTTTACACGTAAAACAACAAATCTCATTAACATGTTACATGTAAAACAATAGTTCTTTAAGATTTTACACGTAAAAATTAATATTTCACATGTAAAATAACACTTTTTATTAACACTTTATAAGATAACACTTTTCATTAACATTTTACACGTAAAACAACAAATCTCATTAACATTTTACATGTAAAACAACAATTCTTTAAGATTTTACATGTAAAATTTAATACTTTACATGTAAAATGACACTTTTCATTAACATTTTACACGTAAAACAACAAATCTCATTAACATTTTACTGTAAAACAACAGTTATTTATGATTTTACATGTAAAATAACACGTTTCGTTATAATTTGAATGTAAATTCAATAATTATATATATATATATATATTAAGGGATGAGTTCATTAGGGAACTCAAAAAAAGTAGGAAACAGGGGAACACCCTTCCCAACTCTTGATAATTTCCCCACATCTTTAAGGTACACCCTCAATCACCTACATCACATCATTTTTATAAGGGAAAAAAACCCTCCAAAAAAATCAAAAAAACAATTAAAGAAATTATAAACCAAAAAAATGAAAAAATATAAAAATTAAAAAAACCAAAATGTTTGTCTAGCATCCCCTGTTAAAAAAAGAAAAAAAAATCTCAGTTTAGCCTTTCTGTCTACTTTAGCTTTTAGAGATAAGTTTTTAGGGGGTTTAGTTTTTCCAGGTTGAGGGTTAGGTTTTCCTAGGGTGGGGGCTTTTCTTTTACACGTGACGGTGGAAAGACAACAGGAAAAGAAAAATGCATATATATATTATAACTGCCTTGGTTTAAAAAAGCGTTAGGGCGGGGCGAGGCGAGGCAAGGCGTTTTGGTCCAAAAGACCAAAGCGCTAGGCGCGAAGCGAGAGCTTCACGTACGTGAGGCGCTCAGTACAAAAAATACTAAAAATTAATTATACATGACATATTCTACTTCTTAATCAATCATAAAGATAAAACATATTTATAAAACTAAACATGAATACTTTATACGTAGTTTAAACATTATAAAAACATACTTAAAGTTGCAAAACACTTATACATTCTTAAAAAATGAGCTGCTTAAATATAAAAAAATCAAGCGTTTAATAATAAATGAAAGTATAAATGTATAGTAAAAAGGAATAATGAAGAAAACATACCTCGAGTCATAAAAAAGATGTGTAATAATTAGGAGAAGATAAGTTTGAACTGATTAAAAATGATGGGAGCAATAATCGAAGGGCAGATAAACTTTGAATATGAAAATTAAAGAGTGATTTGAGTTGAAGATAGAACGATAAATATATATAATATGACTGGTAATGTTTTACAAATGGGCCCCAACGTTAATATTTTAAGCAAATGGGCCCAAAAAAAGTTACATTTTTAATTTAATTCAGACTACATCACATGAAGCGGTGCCTCAAACACCTCACCCGCTGATGCGCCGCTTCAGGAAGCTTAATGTTATTTCTCGAGCGTTTTACATAACGCCTCAAGCGCGCCTTTTTAAACCAAAATAACCACCACATTGAAACATAACTTAACTTATTAGCTCGAGCCGAGCTCGAGCTTTAGAAAAATGCTTGAAACGAGCCGAGCTCGAGGTCTAAGTCAAAACTAGCTCGGTTCGGCTCGTTTACACCCTAATGTAGAGGGACCTTAATATATAGAATATCGTTGAGAATTTTGTAAGGAAAAACCAAAAGTATGTTTTTATGGTATTTGTCCATAATGATATTCATTATAGTTACATGTTTATAATCTTAAATGACTCGCCAGCTATTTGTAAACAAAGAACACAAGAATGTGCGCGATACAACCCAATCTGACCAAGTTTGTACAGATAAGCACACATATGTTGCTGGATGTTACGGAAACAAATGCGACAAGTTGTTGTAAATTAAGGTGGTTTTAAACTGACCATATTAATGAAGGAAGTTTTGCCAGCACCATTTGGACCAAGCATGCCAAAGCATTCTCCTTGAGATAATGCAAGTGACAACCCTCTAACTGCCATTTTCTCAGGGTTTCTGTCGAAACACGAAATGAAATCTGACCTGATCCATGACGATGTTTCCACGGATTTTGAGATGAACGAACCACGTCTTGATCTTCTTCTTCAACTGCTTGAGACCTGCAATGGTTTTTTGGGGGTGTGGAGGTGACTGCTAAGATATCCTGAGGATTTCTTGTTCACAGACACAAAAAGTGGTGGTGGCTCTTATTGAGCATGACCCCCTAATAAGGAGGTGGAGACCTCCTTATATAGAGAGCCTCATGGCCACCATCATGATACCCTAATGGGCCTAGCCCAGTTAGGGTTACCTCCACAAAACCCCCTCAGCCCAATAACATTGTATTAGTCCATGTAATAAAATAAGCCAAACATAATAGATTTAGGGTCGTAGAACCGGGTTTTAGTACCATACCCCTACAGTTTCCATCCCGTCCCGGATACACCTTTTTCAGGTTATCACACACGATTGCATGGCTCGTGTCATGTTCAACAAGCAACTGCTCCACCCTCTCTCTCTGTTAGGACATGAACGATAAGAACTAATAATCAATAAGATTAAAGACTATAAAAACTTAACTAGAGAGGGGGGGGGGGGTAGGGTAATAATGTCCAAACAGATCGGGTCGGGACTTCCCGTCATCAATTTTACGTCCATCTTTTCTATAGAACTTTAACAGCTAAAGGTTTAAATAAAACTATAGAAACTTAAATGAGCAATAGTATTAATAGAACTATAAAAACTATTTTGTTTGAGCAGTTATCCAATTTAATAATGAAATACTGTGTGCACTATATTCAAAGAAAAAAAACAAAAAACACAATTTTCACCATGGTTTTAAAAAAACATAACATTATCTCACTTTAAGAGAGGTTAGTGGCAACTTATGGTATCTCACTACGCATAACTGGTTGAAACAAGTCATTTTCTAACACGGATTGAGCCGACACGCTTTTAATAAACACTTCATACATTTTTATAGATACTTGATGAGTTGATTACAAATATTAGATTGTTTAATAAACATTTAAATTTCTGAATATAATGATATAGAAGGTTTTATCATATGCGTTAAAAGCAGACTTTGGTTGACCATATGAAATATAACACAGTCCCATTCGAATAAATGAGCCAAAATTACCACCTATGATTTTGTTACTTGAAACACTATATCAAGAAATTCTAAACTAACAAATTTATAATACTTGCCTCTTGGATAACATCAGGTTTCTCCAGTTGCACATATACTTTTGAACCCTGCCTTTGTATACTTCGTTTCCTGAACGATGTCAAACGCTTCTTTTTTAACTTCTCCAAGAAAAAAAGTGGACTTTTTCGGAGCCCACTTCCTGATGATACAGCCTGATCATTATAATATGAAATTAAGAAAACAAACAACCATTCCACAAGCATGATTATTAACACGTGACGCATCTCATTATTGCTGTCACTTATATCTTTCCAACGCATTCCATCAATCCCCATATAATTTCCAGTAAAAGCATACTGTGAAAATTCATATAATCCAGCATATAGAGAAAATCCTGGATATAACTCCATCACCACAATCCAAATTCCTACAAAAAAAAAGTATGTACATTTAGAAAAGCATTTAAACAGAAATATTATATTTGAATTGTCTTTTATCTCAAACAGACCCAAGATAATTTTTTTTATTTATTTAAATGGGAATTGCTCTAGTGAGATAAAAAAGAGTAAAAGGCAATGTCAAGCTTTTAATGCACACAACCTCCTGAGTCATTTTATGCAACTAAATATTAACGTAACAATACTGTTTTCATAGTCATAAATAATGTAACTTATCTATAAAACATAAACACATTGTTTTCACAGATCAAGTGGTCAGTGGCTAGCCCAACGTGTCGAGTACTAAACATTGACCAATTACTCACCCCACCCTGTTAAACTTACTCGTTTGGTTCGCATATGAAACTGTGAAATGTGTCAGAATCTCGAATGGATTCCGATTTGGGTTAAGAAATCTTCTAGACTTTTTTTATTATTATTATTAATAAATTTAAGGTTTGTTTATTTATGGAGATTTATTTTAGGAGTCATAATTTAGGATTTACATGCTGATCTTTATTTAGTTTCCTATTTGAGTCAATGTAGGTTTCATATTCTCCAAATTCGGTTTTATTATAGATCGGTCAAAGTCTATGTGACGATGTATTATTTTTCTGGTTTATATAAAACAAACGGGTCGATCAGTTGTGTTCTGCATTTTTTTTTCTGTTTATTCTTGATAAATCGATCTGGGGCATCTTGCCACCAAAACATCATATAGCTCTTAAAAAACAAAAAAAAAGCTCTAAACAACTCGATATCAATAGTCGCTATATATGATTTACAAACGATTGTGCAAAAATATCTGATAAAGACTAATTATTAGCATCTTTGCTTACTTGAAAAAGATTTATCTTGAAGGAAGAACGCAAAAAAGAAACCTCCCAAAAGACCAGTAGCAAAAACAGTAATGTACCCAACAACTGCCATAAACATATTCATGCAAGTCATAACCAAAATGTAGCAGTGTTACTATTACAAAATATAGTAAACCAATCCAAATAATTTAAAAAATAAGGCAACGAACCTGCAGCGGTCTTCACATTAGAAAAAATAGCAGCCACTAGAAACGCCAATGAAATTTGTAAATTTATGTAAATGAAATAAAATACAAACTGGACGCTGTAATCATTCAATGTGAAGAATTTTAACCCTGCAACGATGTGAATGGCGTTAGTTAAACGATTTATAAAGTTAAAAAGGGTGTAAGCGTGATTCAGTTGTTTTCTAATTTGTACCTACAGCTGAGCCAAATATCACAAAACAGAACATATAAACCAAAGATATGGCAAGAAAGTATGCATATGAAATTATCCAATAAGGACCGTTCCCAAGTCCGTGCATTTTCATCATAATCCTTAAATGTTGTTGCTTCTCATACACCAAACCTGTTAGTACAATCTGCATGAAATAAGCTAATTAAAAGCTACTTCAAAGAAAAAACTTCTCGTTAACAATTCAGTTTGAGATAATTTTGAAACTTCGGTTACTAACAGGGAATAGTTGCAAGATGACCCATGTAAAAAACAATGGTCCAAGAAGAGAAGAGAAATCAAGCCTAATTTCAGTTTCAGGTTTAGGCATCTCTTTTACAAAATCAAACAGCATTTGTGTGGAAGGCCCCATCAGTAGCTGTAGGAAAGCATTTGACACCTGCATGCATACATGTTCTAGAACTTAGAATTTGCATTATGGTTTTTTTTTTAATGATAATCAGTTGACTCCAATTTGAGATAAGCAACATGAAAAATCCACAATTTGAAAGTCATATGATTAAAAAAGAAACAAGTAATATGTTCACATTTAAAAAATAAAAAAAATTAGTATGTATAGCAGGTTTTTGCATGCTACAAGTTTAAAATGTGTACCAAATTTATTGAGCGAGGAACTCGGACAATTCCAAGAGGACCATTTCCTGTATCATTCTTGTAAGTAGAGTTGTACCATACTGTCACATTATAATTATTCATATTCGAATTCAAGAAATCATAGCCTGTGGAGAAGATAAAATAAAGTTTAAATGTTAATAACTACTATCAAGCTTTAGATCATTTACCTTGAAAATCTTAAAAAAGAAGGTTAAAATCAAAGCTTGAATTTTTATTTTTATTGTTTTTACGTTAACATATCACACTTATCGTTCAGTACATAAGAGTTATACCATTAAGCTTGAATGATATAAATATTCGCATCAAAGCTTAGATCACATAATTTATAATTGCAACCAAATTATGTTTGAACTGTCAAACCTGCTAATATCTCATTGATTTTCTCCTCAGGGTTTCCCTTTCTGTATCCCGCATATAGTTCAGTGTTAATAGCAGACGAGGTGTTGCGCCATAAATGTTGACCTTGAACACATCTTAATTCTACAATAAAAATACAAAACATAACAGGTTTACCTTTCCATGGCCATCTTGACCATAAGATTGTTTTAGTTGTTGTTCATCATGTTTACTACAAAATTCAAGGTACTCAAAATCACCCAACAGTAGTTACAAATACTTACCTTTATCCAAATCCAATGATGCTATTGGGACCGAAATAGAGAATGTGGAGTTGGCTCCACACTGAGATTGAACAAAGTATATAGGAAAACTAGAGAAGAAAGCGGAGTCGAGAAAGTTTGATATATCAGTGTTTGAAGCTGAACCCTGATGATGTTTTAAAGATCATTTGAGAAAAACAAAAGCCAATGCAACTTTGATGACATAAATCCAAATAACTGACCAATACAACACCAGAGAGGCCATTGGATGAGTTAAAATTAGATGAAGTTGGGAACATATTTCTAGCCAAACCTGTAGAATATCATACAAAACATCAAATTATTCAGAAAAACTAGGACTAAACGTGCAATCCGGTCACAAATTAGTACATACTTTGGGCAAAAGAGTGATTAGTCCCAGTGATCAAGACAGTAACAGGACGAGAAGATTGAGCAGGCAAATCCCCAAACTGAGCACGAAAGTGCGGAGCAGGTAGCTGCAAAAGCGGAGGCCATTCTGGTGGAGTGGGAATAGAGCAGGTGGCGACCTGGTCGGAATCCCGCACACTCGTCGCTGGCATTGACCGTCTCCGTCTTGATGGACACAGGTGCATCCACACTTGTTTTGAGGCTTATCCAGCTCCTTGTTGATCACTGCTTAACAAGCAGAGAACCATGGGGAATAATACCAGCCGTAGATTCGTCCTCAAGTTCCTCCGCTGATATGATATGAAATGAATTACAGTATATATTTTTATTTTAATAGAAGATGAAAACCTATTAAAACAAAAAACGAATTGATTGCCGGTGAACCTGATATGTTAAATTCTTTCGGAGTAATGCGTTGGCCTGCTATAGTTACATTCAGATAGATGCTTTTCGTATGTATTATTATATAGGGTAATTATGCTGAATTAAATGACGGAATTGTCCTTGTGTGATTATTAACTTATATACCCTTTGATGATGCGCGGGTTTTGGTAAGTAAGTTTTCCTAGGTGTTTGACAAAAATAACTTTTATTCCAATTGTCAGACGTTCCATTAATTGGATTATATGAAACAAATTGAAATTAAATTAAACAAGATAAGAAAAATAATTAGGGATAGCAGTGGGTCGGGTTTAGGTATTCTCAAACCCATACCCGATTATGAAAGTACATCCCAAACCCGTCGGGTTTTATCGGGTAATTACCCGTCGAGTTTCGGGTTTTCCCATCGGGTTTCGGGTTTCCAATCGGGTTTTGTCAAAAGACTCGTTGGGTATACTCAGCCTAAAACCCATCGGGTTTCTATCGGGTTTTGACAAAATATAACTAACCGATCACAAATAATGATTACCATAAAAATAAAATGTCTCATATATTGTTATAAACAAGTTTCAACATATGATATATTTAAAATATTTAGAGTATACTATATAAACATAAAAAAGTTATATCGGCTATATTGGGTATATAATCGGGTAAATGGGTTAATGTTATCGAGTAATTGGGTCGGGTAATCAGGTATATTACAAATCCCAAACCCGTCCCAAACCCACGAAAATTTTCAAAGTTAATCCCAAACCCTAATGGGTCGGGTATTACCCGACCCAATTATGTTGGGTTTCGGGTTTCCCTATCGGGTTCGGGTTTCATTGTCATCCCTAAAAACAATTAAGACATTGACAAGTTTTGACCTGACTCGATTTTGAGCGAAATTTATATAGGCATGTAGATAAAAAAAAAATAAAGACGTCTCAACCAGTATATTGTAACACCTTATATTTTAAAAGTTATATAAGAAAAATCAATTATAATAATTAAATATTAAAGAAAACAAAACAACTAAGTTTGGTCGTCCAATATAGATTTCGATCAAAACTTGCCCATGAAGACGGATTTAGAACACTTTTGATTGGCTCAAATAAAACTCGTCTACGAAGACGGATTTCATTTAAAATTCGTTTTTGTCAACGGATTTTAAATGAATCTTTTAAGAATATTCAAAAAAGTAACTGACATTTTAGGACTCTCTCTCTCCAAAAAGGATATTTTGTAAATTTTCTCTTCATTTTAGGATCTATCTTCAAAAGAACATTTTGTAAATTTTTCCTTCATTTTAGGACTCTCTCTTCAAAAGGACATTTTGCAAATTTTCTCTTCTATATAATATTTTGATATTGGCCTATCGTTTATCTTCAAGATGCTAGGGGTACCCTCAATTTCATCATGGAAAGCACAGCCTAAATCTTCATTGGCGCCCCTAACTAATTACGTAAACTGTGAATGTTTTGGAATTCAATTTGATGAGCTCAATCACCTAAACACATTTATGTGGAATCTCCCATCAATTTCCGCCCTTACAAATTTTACATACTTTTGGGTAACTTAGTAAAACTTTAAGGTGTTCTTATTTGATTGAATGATGTGAATAAGATTATTTGAGTACATCTTTATGCGCCCATGCTATTCTTAATTCAAACTTTTTGTGATTTAGCATTTCATGCTTAATCAGTTTAAAAAAATACTAAGAAACGATTCTAGAGCATTCCCATTGGCGCTTCAATATCTACATTTATAATTTAACTAAAATCACAAAATGTTTATTTTTCAAAAACATCTCACATTCTAACTCTCATTTTCTATCTTTCTGACAAACACTAATTTTATTATTTTTCATTTTTATACACTTACAACAATACATAAAACTGAAATGAGCATTTAAATATAAATGTGTAATTTGGTTTTATATATTTTCTCTATTATAGAAAATCTAAAAATGTAGTGTTGTTTTAGTTGTTTTCTTTAAAAAGGAATTTTCTAGAATATTACGTAGAAAATATGGGTGTAAAGTTTCATACCTTAGCATGATGATTTTTCTCCTTTTTTTTCCTTTCTCTTTCATTTTTTGGCTTTGATATTAATATTACTAGTTTCTAAATTGTTACCGTTGTTATTATTATTACTGCTATTACTTATCGTCATCTTTGCTATTATTATTTTTCATTCTTAAGTAGTTGTGTGCTAGCTACAAAATGCTAATTAAAGAGCCATGTTATTGTTGCGCTGAGAGTGGGACGTCAACTAGCTCATTCTTAACCAAATTGTTGTAGTTTAACTAACATTTAAATAAAAAGAACATAAATAAATTGTTTGTGTGACTGTGTGTACTTGTGCTTGCATATGATTGATGGGGAGAAGTTGACCAAACACCTATAATATGAAAGGGCGTTAAGACGATGATGTCAACGGGGCTAATGCCCTTGATGATGGTGGTGTTGTCAATGGGACTACGCCTAGATATTCTTTAAACGAGTTATAACATCTTATTAAATTAGAAAAAAAAAATCTCAACAAATATATAATATGAAAATCCTATAAATAAGGATATGCTAAAACTAATATCTGATATGAAAATCCTACAAAGACTTGAGCGTTAAAATGTTTGTGAGGTGGCAGAGGCACCACCCCACAATGCATGTTCTTATAACTATTATTGGTGTTATTATTATAAGTATTATAATTGATTGTTTTTGTTTTTAAACCACCACATATAAAAATATAAAACCTAATACGATGCTAGTTATTATTTAAGTTTAATAATGGGTCCTATTAGAGACACCATCCAAAAACAAAAACACCCACCCAATATGCGGCGGATCGTCCGATACGCGGCGGATCAGAGTTTTTTTGTCCTATTATGTCAAAAGCTTTTGTCTTATAATGTTTGTACCCTATACGTGGCGGATTGGGCGATACGCCGCGTATTGAGTACATGTCAACCTCGGCGGATCAAATCAGTCATAAATCGTACACGATACGCCGAGGATTGATCGATCCACCCCGGATCAAGACAATAATTTAATGTTGGCACATCCGTCTCCCTTTCTCTACATATATCATCAATTTATTGTCGACATTATTTGTCTTTGTGAAAATATAGAAAGTATATGTGTTTTGTGTTTGTTAAAATATAATGGATTTATATGATATTTTGTTTGGTGACGGGAACGACGAGCAGTCGGGCTACGCATAAAACGATCAGCCGGAGCAGTCGGGCTTGCCAGATTTGAATGAACTTCCCGACTCGAACCATGAGCCGGGGTATGGAAATATCGAGCAGTACGACTTACCAAATCCTGACCAGGTTATTTAGTGTGTTTATATAGTACAATAACACGTTAGTTATTTTTTAAATATTATACGTTTCCTTGCCAATATTTTTTATCAGGGGTATATCATATACGGCGGTAGTCACCCTTCGTGACCGGAGGATAATAGGACATCGTCGAATACATATGAGGCCAGAGTCGAGGAGCCTTATGGTCAGTCTTCGCAGCAGTTACATGTAGACGGTTCGTATTACGGAACCCAGAATTCGTACCAGTTACCTTTAGGAGAGCAACCATACATGTCAAGACCAGTCACAAGCAACGTCGTTGATGGCATTCAAGAGGCTCACGGCGAAGGAGGCGATTACGATGTTGTTGTTGATGATGATGATGATGATGATGATGATGGTGATCGTTACATACGGGAGACGACATTTTCTTATGTAACTAATAATGTATGACCTATTTTAAAAAATATATATATTATTATTCTTTTTCAACACGTTACTAAATATAACTTTATTTACATTGCTTGATATCAGTATTTTGATTCTGTTGCTGAGTTGGTGGATTGGGTTAAGAAGACAGGACGTGAGCATGGTTGTGTTATCTCAGTCCAACGTTCAAGGGACAGAGGTGTTGAACTTGTATGCAATCGAGGTGGGGAACCAAAACTTAAGGCAACGGCGAGGCATACCGGGAGTATTAAAAGGGGTTGTCCATTTAAACTTGTCGGGAGGTACAACGCACCAGGTCGTTGTTGGAAGCTAGAGGTTGTCAACGAGACGCACAACCACGATCCCGTTTTGTTTGAGGAGGGGCACCCGGCACTAAGGAAACTGACCGACGAGGAAATTGATATGGTTGCGACGTTGCATAGGCAGGGTCTGAGGCCTGCTAAAATTAAGTCAGCCATAAAGAAACGCTTTCCCGGTAACAAATGTATTACTAGGGATATATACAACGTCGTGAAGCTTGTTGATGACCAAGATAAAATTGGTGACACCCCCATGCAGGTACTTGTTGTTAGAATATTATTATTTTGTAAAACTCTTTTTAATATATATTATTTTTTTTATCATATATAAAATATATATATTCTGTAAGATTTAATAAGAATATTATTTATAATATTATTTTATTATATTAATTTTATTATAATTCTGATGTGTAATAAGAATATTTGTAATATTTATTAATTTTTTGTTGAACCCAACGTAGGTACTTGAAAACTTTCTTCAAACCCATGGGTTTACCTTTTACACATGGGAGAATCCTTCCACCAATAGGACGGAGAATGTTTTCTTTAGTCACGAGAAGTCGCATACCATGTGGCGTGCGTTCCCAGATTTGTTGCTGATTGACACGACGTACAACACCAACATGTACAAGTGGCCGTTTGTTCAGTTTGTTGGTGTGACGTCGACATCAAAGTCTTTCTGTATTGCGCACGCGGTTATCTTTAGGGAGCAAGAGTGTACCTTCACATGGGCCCTGGAACGACTTAAAGGCATGCTCGTCGATTGTAGGGAGCCGCGTGTCATTCTGACTGACAAGGACCAAGCCTTGATTAAATCTTGTGAAAAAGTCTTTCCCAATGCTACCAAAAACCTTTGTAGGTGACACATATTCCAGAACATAAAGAAAAAACATAAGAGTCTTTTTCAGACAGATATCTTTGAGTCCTTCTCTTACTGGTGGAAAGTACTGTACTCGTCGCCAACAAAATCTATGTACGAGTACAACTGTGATCAAATGGAAGCAATGTTAGCTGGACACGGCAGACGTGGTAAGTATTTGTCCCGTATGTACTCATGATTTTATATTGTAGTTGTACATTGCCTAAATTGTTTTTTTTTATTATTTGTTTGTAGAGGCTTGGTATTATATTCGCAACAACTGGCTGGTACCCTACAAAGAGAAGTTCGTGTCCTGCTGGATTGAAGACCGACTAAACTTCGGCGAGCATACAACAAATAGAGTAGAGGGCCAGCACGCGAACTTGAAGAGATACCTTGCGGGGCCGAACAATTCGCTGGACTCTGTTGCGGCGTTTGCCCTTGAAGTGGTGAATTCCCAAATGGAAGAAATCGGTGCGACCCTTGAAGACTCCCGTGTTAGGGTCAAGAAGTACCATAAGTTGACTTTGTTTGAAAAGCTACATAATAGGGTGTCACTTTTTGCTATCGCTAAACTTGACAAAGAGCTGACTTTGCTTGACACATTGCAAGATACGGGGGCAGAGTGCGACCACCGGTTACAAACATCAAGGGGCTTGTCGTGTGCTTGTAAGCTTAACTGGTGGAACAATATACGTATTCCATTAAAATACATAGACCCCTTTTGGAGGAAGCTCGATTTCAGTCCGGCGTTTGTTTGATACCAAGAACCAGACTATGAAGCAGTACTGGAAGATGTGAAAAAACAAGTTCTAGGACTAAACAACCGAATGCAAAAAAAAATTCTATTCTCAAAGATAATGTCTGTTCTTCCTGGGAAATTAAACAAGGAGGAGCCTGAGAAACGAGAGGACCCTAGGGTGCGTCCAAATCTAAACCAACAAGCCAAGAAAAGAGAAACCCCTAGACAGAGCTCGTACTCCCCGTCCCCGTCAACTGATCCCCACAGACACAGCTCGTACTCCCCGTCCCCGTCAACTTATCCACACAGACACAGCTCCTATGCCCCCTCCCCATCTTTTGATCCCCACAGACACAGCTCCTACGCCCCCTCCCCGTCTTTTGATCCCCACAGACACAGCTCCTACGCCCCCTCCCTGTCACAGGAACCAACACCCGAAACCCCCACCCATTCGTTGTCGCGTTCCCAGTCTCAGTCTCAGGCCCGGTTTAAGATACCTAAACCACCGAAACGCTCATCTAAAAAGCAAGAGACTCCAACCGAATTTGCTTTTCCATTACTGCGTGACTCAAAGGACGTCCCAATTATAGAACGTTATAGGCCCATCATTCCCACCTGGGCATACCCGTTCATTTCAGGAATAACATATGTAAAGTCAGATGGTAATTGCGGTTTCAGAGCAATCCCTGTCGGCTTAGGCATGCGTCAAATGAACTGAAGGAGGTTAGAGCAAACATGAGTAATGAGATGGACACTAACATATCGTGGTGGACGCATAGGTTGAACTACGATATAACCGGTAATTATGACACGGTTCGTGATTCGCTGGACTACTCAACGTCTGCTTTATTCCATTAAGCTACCTGGGCACGGACACGTAGTGGCTCAGACATATGACTATGTTTTAATCAATCTCCATCTGACTTCCAGCGAGAGTTACTTCCCAATGAGAATGAGTCCGGAACCACTATCTCAGATCCCGGTAATAGGAGTCTTAAATGTTAAGGATAATCATTGGCTCAACACACAATTAGAAGGGAATTTCCCCGTGCCGCTACCAGTACGTCAATGGGAAGGATACGCCAATGAAGCGGCGCACCAATGGAGGTCTTTGTACGAAGATCGTATAAAAGAGTATATGCGAATAAGGGAAACTTGGCGAGTGCAAACTGAAGAGCCAGTTTATTTAGGATGATTTGTAAAATGTTTGAAATACAATCAATAAAATGTTTTGTATTATTATGAATAATTAGGAATAAAATGTTTGTGTTATCAACAAATTGTAAATACAAATAACTTGATAAAATGTATAATTTAAAGATAATATATTTTTTAAACAAATATATTTGATAATATATTTGTTTAAACAAATATAAATATTTGTTTAAACAAATAACTTAAAAATAATATATTTTTAACATAATATTTTCGACATTCAAAAATATAAAACATGATAAAAAATTATTTAAAAATATAAGAAATGATATTTAAAAAAATACTTTTGATAATATATTTTTTTTTAAAAATTATTTTTAAACAAATTATTAGATAATATATTTGTTTAAAAAAATAAAACATGATAAAATATATAACTTAAAAGTAATATATTTTTAACATAATATTTTCGATATTTAAAAATATAAAACATGATAAAAAATTATTTAAAAATATAAGAAATGATATTTAAAAAATACTTTCGATAATATTTTTTTTAAAATTAAAATTATCATGATAAAATATATAATTTAAAAATAATATAAAATAGTACCAGAAATATTAAAATAAACATAAATATCTTCAAAAAGTAGATCAGATCCGCCGAGGATCGATCGATCCACCGCGGATTCTGCTGTAGATCAGATCCTCGGCTGATTGATCGATCTGCGACGGATCTGATCTATTTTTTGAAAATGTTAAATACCCACCGGTTCTAACCGTTCAACTCTTCAAAACCACAATAAACGCTCAATCTTTCACTCAAAACATCACCAGATTATACCACCAAAACCACCACCACCACCAGAAAATAATGACGACGGGGTCCGAAAATAGCATCTACACAGCCATAAGAATTTCGTTCTGAAATAGTGGTGGCTGTGTGAATGTTATTTTGGAGTCCGTTATTATTACAAAATAAAGGCCCATATAAAACCATATGTTGGCAGAAAATAATGACGACGGAGTCCGAAAATAGCATCTACACAGCCATAATAATTTCGTTCTGAAATAGTGGTGGCTGTGTGAATGTTATTTTGGAGTCCGTTATTATTACAAACTAACAATAATATATATATAATAGATTTTAAAAATATATATTTATCAAATTACATTTATATTAAAAATAATAGTGTTGACCGTATAAAATAGAAAATATAAAATAAAATATATAAAATAGATTTTAAAAATATATATTTTTCAAACTTGTTTTTTTTTTGCATTCGGTTGTTTACATATATTTTAAAAATAATAGTGGTGACTGTGTAGATGCTATTTTGAACTTTTGAGCTACCAGTGCAACTGCCGCGAGCATGCGGAACACTTTAGTAGTCCCCCTCCATAAATCCCAACAGTGTCCTTTACTTGGGATTTTGGTGATTGTGGGGAGAAGCACTGGTCAGCCACATAATAAAGTCCCGTATCAACCTCCATGGGGTTTCCAGTATCAAGGAAGATGGCCCCGATCTTTGGTTTTTGATGAATTTGGTGTCACCCCAAACTGTCGCCTTGCTGATGTAAATTCGTCATAACTACATGATAGATCGCAAGGGTTAAACTAGCTGATGGAGGAAATATGCAGGCATAACGATACCTGTATAGGGTACTAGTTCTGGTGTATCCAAGAGTGCTGCGGATTTGACATTCCAGGTGACTGGAGTGCTGCGACCGACAGAGATACACGGACATAATGATTATACCCCATTTTTAGTGGGGAAAACCCGTTGCTGTGGGCCGACACAGATTCCGGTGACTTGCTTGCCGGTGAGTGGAGAGCCGCATCAAAGAGCTGCTGTGTTGATGCTATTTTTGGAGTGTTTATCATAAGATGATTAGAAATTAGTCTCTGTATAGAATTTTATGTAATATCCAGTGCCTTTTGATGTATTTATTCAAATTTGTAATTTATTATTGGTTTAATATCAAATATGTGTTGTTATTAGTTTAAATCCGTTTATATATTCAAATTTGTAACTTAGTATTGGTTTAATATCAAATTTGTGTTTTTATTAGTATAAATCCGTTTATATATTATGAATATATAATATTATTTGATATAAAATATATTTATACCTTTGATGGTTAAATAATAAAAAATATCACTAAGCGGCGTATCGGGCGATCCGTCGCGGATCCACTCATAAACAACCCTAACCCGCCGTCCCCCATCTGGTTACACATTCAAACTCAAACATTACCACATTTCAAACACAAACCCTAACTCGCCGTCCCGAACTTTGTCTTTCTTTAACAACACCAAATCCGACCCGGCAACAATAAGGTAAGTATGATACTTCTATTTTACTCTATTTTGATATAGGTGTTCATTTAGGGTTTGAACATACCTATCGGGTTTGGATTAAGAATTGAAAACTGGTTGATTTAAGGGGTTGGATTCGGGTTTGGTTTATGGGTTTGTTAATCAAACTGGTTGATTTAAGGGTTTGGATTTAGGGGTTGATAATCAAACGGGTTTGGTTTACGGGATGGTTAGAAAACGGGTTTGGGTTACGAGTTTGATGATGAAACGGGTTTGGGATACGGGTTTGGTTTACGGGTTTGCTGATGAAACGAGTTTAGGCTACAGGATGGTTAGAAAACGGGTTTGGGTTACGGGTTTGATGATGAAACGGGTTTGGGTTACGGGTTTGACCCGGAAACGGGTTTGACCCGGAAACGGGTTTGGGTTACGGGTTTGATGATGAAACGGGTTTGACCCCCAAACGGGTTTGGGTTACGGGTAGAGATGGTCAAAAAAACCGGTTGGGGAACCGGTTTGCCGGTTTAAACCGGAAACCGGTTTTTACGAAAACCGGTTTTTTAAAAACCGGTTTGACCGGTTTACAAACCGCCGGTTCGTATTTCGGTTACAAGTTTTAGATCCAAAACCGGTTAACGAACCGGTTAATGGAAAAACCGGTTTTTTTTAAAACCGGTTATTATGATAAAAACCGGTTATTAACCGGTTATTTTTAAAAAAAAAACGGTTAACCGGTTATTAACCGGTTCTAACCGGTTTCTAAACCGGTCCTAACCGGTTAGACCGGTTAGGGTTTTGACATACAAAAACCGGTTATTAACCGGTCCGGTTATTAACCGAACCGGTTTTTTTCCGGGCAAAAAAAAACCGGTCCGGTTAATAACCGAACCGGTTTTTTTAAAAAAACCGATTTGTGCACCTCTAGTTACGGGTTTGACAATAACTCGTTATATTTATATGTTAAACATAGATGGCGGATAGATACATTGAAGGGGATCACCTACTTGATGATTACGAGCATTTGAGGTTTGACCCCCAGTCCGATTATCATGTAAGGTTTACGCAGCTTCGGAGAATGGAACCACGACCTTCCTCGACCTTGTCTGAGGAGTTTATACAAATGGTTCGGGCGGAAGACAGGATAGAAAGAATTATTGGGAAGGATACACCGTGGGAGAGATTGTTTATCGCCCTGCAGCCAGCGTACCGGGCTCTCAAGCTAGAGTTTTACTCTACGTTCGTTTTCAGGTATTTTTTTTCTTTTTCAATTAACTTATAAATAAAGTAGATTTAACCAACATGTAAATATTGTTTCAGACACGCCCGGAGGGAGATCCGCAGGTCGAAATGCTGGTTGAGGGTGCGGATACCAATCGGGCGGAGGTTCAGTTCCGTATTTTCGGGAATTGGCATTATCTGTTGATGGAGAAGTTTGCCAGGGCGTTGGGCATGTACACACTTCAGGATTTAACCGACCCTGTTTACACGGAGAGCATACACGAAACACCAGATGACGTGTTGAGACGTTTTTAGTTGGCGATTAGCGATACACCTTGGCCTAGAATCCGCGGAGAATACGCGGCAGACTGCAAAACCTCAGCCATCAGGGACTTGTTGCACAGGTTTGTATATTATATTATATTATATTATATTATATTATATTATATTATATTATATTATATTATATTATATTATATTATATTATATTATATTATATTATATTATATTATATTATATTATATTGTTTTTTTTGTACACGTACCTACACAGCTTATTGCTCATACCGTACAGGGTCGTCACGGGGGGACAGATCACTGCAACCTTCGTGACCTTTTTTTTTGCGATGTCTGCTTACGGGGAGACACTGCAACCTAGCTCGCGGTTTCGGCGACTACTTCGCCATTTACTGGCACAGGCAGGGCCGCGGGAAATTGGTCGGTGGCACGTTCGTTACGCGGATTGCGATTTGTTTGGGCTACGAGGACCGACTAAAAGACCTACCCATTCATCCGCCGCTTCCGCCACGAGAGCTGGACCGTGGACGGGCACAAGGTATGCAAATCGTCAAGAAGATTAACGACCGGTATATCCTGGTCACTAATTTCAATTGTGCCCCATACGTAGAGGTCCCACTTGTTGAGCCTCCGCCAATCAAGGAGCCGGAGGTGGATATTCAGGGCGCCGAGGTTGACGGTGATGAGGGCGATGAGGACGGTGATCAGGTACGTTATATTTTATCGTTTATTTTTTTGTATCTTCGTCTTATTAACGTTAATTTATCGTGTTCATAACAGCTACCGCATCAGCACTTGCAGCACGTTCCGCGTACACATCGCGCCGTGCGTTTGGATGCGGCCACTGACTCCCGGCTACGGAGACTTGAGCGTGACGTGTCACATATATGCGGTCACATTGCCTGGATGGTTGGGTGTATGTCTGCCCAGCAGCATGGAGCCCAGTACATAGTACCAGCGCCACGTTTCGACGATGAGGGGAACGATGACGACGCGGGTGGTGCCGCATTTTAGATATCTTTTTTGTATGCTGTTACTTTTTCCCCGAACTCGTTTGTTTTTTTTTCGAACTCGTAATGTATTAATTATTATTATTTTATAAATCTGGTTATGTGTTATGCTTATTTTGTTCGTTTTCAATTTTAAAATTGTTGTTTCGTTATTAGTTTGAAACAGACAAAAAATCTGTTACACTCGACATACAAAAAAAGAAAACAAACATAAGTCTTTATGTACTAATTATTATATAAAAGTCGTTCGCTTTATTTTGTTCGTTTTTAATTAAAAATTGTTGTTTCGTTGTGACCTTCCAAAACCGATCAAAAAAGGGTTACCCGACCCACAAAAATACAAAACAAACAAAAGAAAATAAAAGACAACAAAAAGACAAAAACATAATTAAAAAAAACAGCAAAATGACAAAAAAACATAAGTTTCCAAAACACCCAACCAATATGCGGCGGATCGCCCGATCCGCGGCTTAGTGGGTGGGTGTTTAGAAAACACCCCACGGTGTATCTAAAAAATCCCTTAATATACTCATTAAGTTTATCTATTATTTAGTTTTCTTAATTATTATACTCTAATAATATTTTTTTTCTTGTTTATCTTTTTCTACTTTTATGTATTGGTTTTTTTATAAATTGTAATCATTGTTTGAGAAAAGGAAATAAGAAAAATAATCAGATAATTGTTCCAACTTTCAACTTCCTTTTCTCTTTTTTTTTCTTTTTCTTGAAGCTTAACCCACTTTACGAGTCTACAATTAGATTGACCACATATTCATCTCAAATGAGTCTCTATCATGTCATCTTTCATTATCATATCATCTTTCATTGACCAACACAATAATAAATTTGCCATTGCATCATGCGCGTATAAAATTTCTAGGTAGTTTAAAGATATTTTAAACAACTATTAGAGTTACTTGACCTTTTTTTCTAGTTAATCTTGTAAAACATTTAAATAAACACTCGTCAACTCATAATTTTTTTGTTTATCTTTTAACTTATTAAAATAAAACTTATAACACTTGTCACCTTATTAAGTGAATGAAAAGGCAAGTAATAATGACCATGGTCGTTGGCAAGCAAGAGATGACTTGTATCTTTAACGTCATTTAACCGGAAATTTCTTCGTAATTTGATAGACTATGTCATTGTGAATAAGTGAAGACACGACTTACAACATCTACAATGTAGTTTCTTTTGTGATTATAAAAACAGTTTTATTGGTATTATGATAGTTTATTCCCGGTAAGTGAAAATAAGAAGACAAGTAAGTAATTTTAATGTTGGTTTAGATTTTTAGCGTCCGATAAACGGATGCAAGATTAATATTTATATTAATCAATCAAATGACACTAAATCCTAAAGCTTAAGCGATATTTCTGGGGGGGGGGTGGTATTTTTTTTAAAACAATGACAATGGAGTATACATTTTATTTTTATTTTATTTTTTTTTTACTCTTTTAGTTTTTAATATATACTTTATCTTTTTTTAATTATTATTTCGATTTTTTAGGGGGTTCTATTTATCCCAACCATTTAAAAGCCACAAATTCTTCGCATTTTTTTTATTTTGTGACATTTTGTATAACCTTTGCCTGTACTATATTACTATATACATACTTTTATATTTAGCTATCTGCATATTCAAGTAAAGTAAAATAATTGTAGACACGTGTCAGCTTGTGGTTAATCCTTACAATTTTTCCTTCCAGAATTAATATATGACATAGATCAATAATTATTTACTTTCATTTTATGATAATCCTTCATTTAAGAATAAAGCAATATGGTAATTTAAAAGAATTTAAAGAGTTTTCATTTATATATATTTAAGGTTTTTTAAAAAATTTCGAGCCTCTAAAATAATTGGCCTAAAACGATCGGTCTCAATGAGTTCATTCCAGTAATATTTTAAATTGTAAAAAGTATATACAAAGATTATCTATATATAGTAAAACACAATTTTGGTGCCGAAGATATCTAATTGGGCCAAGTGGCGCTCTGCCAGTCTGCCACTGGTCCATGCAATTTGTTTTTTTTTATTTTATGTTTTAATTCTGGTACCGTAACGAATATAATGAAAAATACTAATATTATACAGACTCGATGCCAACAAGTGAGTTGGCATCGGTCACAGAAACCCGGACATTAGTAAAACCCGAGTTTTGTCACTCCCAATTATTTTGTTTTTCTATATTAATAATTAAACGATTATTCGCGCCGTCTCACCACCATATAGGACATACAACACTTAGGTTTTACCCGACACACCACGACAAAACCGGGAATGACAAAGATCCGGTTTTACTAACAACCGGGTTTTACAGACATTTTTGTTTTAGTTTCGGTACCATAATAAACGCACCTAAAACCGACCAAATTCGCGTCGACTCTTCATCGTAACGCCCACGACTGAAAACACTAGGGGTTTCCCACTGCCCCAACGCCCGACACCGACAACGGTCGGGTTCAACCAACGTCCGGGTTTTACCGACCGAATAAACATGGTTTTAAATATTTTATTTGTTTATTAATTTCAAGAATTTAATTTTAGGTTTTAACGCTTGGGTTTTACAAACGTTGGCTATACTGGAAAGAACATAATTAATATTGGCCGAATTCGCGTCGACTAACTTTCCTAAAACAACTGGTTAATAAATAGATCCGACCTGACCCGGACTAGTTATAACTAAATGTACCACTCATGGCCATTCCAATCAAACCATGAACATTTGTAGATAAAAAAGTTATTTGATCAACTATATAAATCTTTATTAATCTTAAAAAAAGCTACTGCAATTGTAATGAAAAAATATAAAAATTTGAAAAAGGTTAGGAATTTGTTAAAAAATAATTGTATTTTGACAAATGTGCAATCACATGTATATACCTTAAGTCAAAATCAACACCCAAAAATAGTTGTTCATCTATTAAATTAATTAAGAAGCACGTTGTAATCTTTAAAGAAGCAAACATGATAGAGGAAAGATCTTCATGTCACAAGTCGCAACCTATAAAATAAAAATTTGTAATTTAAACCAACCAAAAAGAATTGATTAATTTAACGTGCTGTATATATGATTGGCAAATTGGATTTATAAAATTTTCAACTTTTGTACTGTTAGCCATTGATATTCCAACTAAGAATATCGTTGCTGGTGGTTCTACCTTTTAAAAAAAATTCTTAATTACTGGACATCTGTTAAAAAGTTTTACCGCCGTCAAGTTATATTCGAATTTCAAACTATTGTTTTAGGGTTTTTTATCTGAAGGAGAATGCGAGGTGATTAATGTATAACTTATCTTGAAATTACAATTTAAAACAAACCATAAAATAAAAAGTAAAAGAAATAGAAGAAGGAAAATCTCATCCCACATTGGGGGAAGAAATAAATGAGGAAGGTGTAACAATTGTGAATTTTGAAACCCGATAACCCAGTCCGCCTTAAGATTTTTAGAATCGAAATGCCATTTAAATGAGGAACTTCATGTCAATAAATTTATTTTATTAGTCCATATTTCGTCATTTGTAAAAAACGTAATTAAAAGTTGTAACTAATTACGGTGTAGTTCTCGTCAAAGTTCTCTAAAGTTTATTAAAGTAGTTTTTTTTTCATCATTTAAAAGGTTTCCTTAACCCAAAGGGTCATTCGATAAATTCTAATAAGACTTTGTAATACTTTGTTTAAGTTTTTTTTTTCTTTCTCTTGTACATTCTAAACTCCAGGGGCTGGTTTTGTCAAAAAAAAACTCCAAACTTTCTTTTTCTTCTTCCTCACTCATCGACATGTGCAGACCACCATTTCCCAATTTTATAATCACACCCAAAATCTAATTTAGCACCATAAATTTTGATTTCACGCGTTAGTTGACCTGCTTGATGATAATTATCATTTCCAAAACGGTTCTCCCAGCTTAATTTTCGCAATCAACTCGTAATCATCCCTTGTTGACTAAAACTCTTACCCGGCTTCTAAATCCATCATTTGGACTCTTTAAACTTCATTATAAATCAATTAGACTCGGATAAACAATCCTCGGTATACCTCTCACCCATTCATAGAATTAATTTCACCAATTACTCTCTGCATTTTGGAATCGATCTCAGTGACGAACTTGAAACACCGAACCCTTGTTCCTCCTTCAACTCATCGTCTTTTCGGGTAATTTAAGGTAGTTGTTTGTTTTGATGTTTTAATAAGAAGTCCTCTATCAAATCTTATTGACAGAGGCTCGACCCATGTCAATTTGATGATTCGAGATACATATACATTTGGGGATGGATTTTGAATTTTGCATATAAATAAATTGGAATGAACTTATAACAATTCACCATTTTAGCTCATATGGGTTTTGTTGTTTGTGAGAGCTCCTGAACCTCCCTAAATCCGGGTTCAAACCTCGCAATACCCGGGTTGGGTGGTTATTATTTTTTTGTCCTAACCATTATTATTATTATTATTATTTGCTAAAACAAATATGAAAATTATTTTTATTTTAACCTTTTTTTACCACTAATAATTCTTAACCAAACCAAAGTTGAATAATAATTCGTTTGATTTCAAACATTAAAATGTCATTCTATTATATATATATATATATATATATATATTTTGTTACCTCAAGTTATCTTTTTATTAAACCAAGTTCATTATCAAATCCCCAAAATTCATGTACGAACCCCTAATCCCAATTTGTTGTAGATTCCATTTCGTTTAGTTTAGTAATTGTTTTATGATACACTTGTTTAGGATAGTTCGTTGAGTTTCACCGAACCACCTCTTCAACTCGTTGAAGCTATAATCAAAAATCGTCCTCATCATCCGTGTGAGTTTACATATCCCCCTTTTTCATCTTTTAAGTTTTGGGGGTGTCATGTATACCCTATTTACATTACACATTTTTATTTCCACATCTATTCAAAACACAATTCAATATATGTTTATGTGTGACTATTGCATGCTCTATGATAATGCTCTATGTGTTTAATTGTTTATTTTATGTTTGGTGGTTGGTATCTTATCCTCCTCTATCCTCATCTAGTATGATCATACATTTACCCAAGTACTTTGATTTCGTATCGGTAAGAACGGGTCCACATCTATTTAGTTTGTTTACATTTTCATAAGAATTGTAATACTCATCATTTACATATGAATTGTGATTTATCTATATATATATATATATATAACTAAAACTTATGTATTCTCACCAACATTCGTGTTGACAAACTCTATTTTTATACATGCTACAGGTACAAGTAATTTACATTGATCAAGTTTGAAGATATTAGTTTTTACCTTAGGATATTTATCCAAACAATAAATACGATGTAATTGTTTTGATTATTATAAGTGTGTACTTGTTTTGATATTAATGAATTAAATAATTATTGTCACTTTAATTAGTGTCTTTAGAGCTACTGTCCAATCAATATGTTACGCCCCGGCATGTTCCGCCTTTGGTCGGGGTGTGACCGAAGGTATCACCATAGTATAAATAGGTTTGTAAGTTTCTTGTCCCACATCGCTAGATTATAAAATTAGTGAGATCTTTATAAGAAAGAAAATTCCTATGTTAATGTTCTTATAAGACATATCATACCCAGTGGTCCTAGCTGAGGGTGCGAAACACCCGAACGCGCACGTGCACGGGCGACGTGCGATGGGCGCAATGTGGCGCTTTGATGGCGCACTTCGCACGCTCGCAGCATTAAGTGCCGCCTTAATGTGCCATCGTGTAAAGTTTATACTCTCGTGATTATCGTTATGATTATTGGTTTTATACTAATCTAGGTATACTACATTGTGTTTATCCTAGGTGCTTAATACCAGGAGGTGTTATTTAAGTGTAAACTTGCAAGGTGAGACATTCGAGTTTTGTACCACTTACATTTGTGTGAGACAACTGTTTTTCCGACACTGTCATGATGATTTCAAAACATGTAAAACTCATGGCAGATGGTCTAAATGTTTTCAAATATATTTTTAAAGTATTTCAAATACATTACAGTGATTAAGTCTCTGTAGACTTACGGGATGGTTACTACTGGTATTGTGGGGTTTTGTATACAAGGCTTGCCTACTGGGCTATTACACGTTACTTATTGGACAAGTGTTAGCCAATAAGTAATATGACCACAGTCATAGATACGGTCGCGTGACAAGTACCTTTCGGTAATTTGTAAGCAGTCAGGTGTAAAAACGTCTTAATGCTGTAATTGTAAAAGGTGTCATTTACAAATGAATGTACTCACCAGTATTTCTTGCTGATCAAATATTCTAAACATGCTTCAGGTGACTTGTTAGAGACAAAGGAATGATGCATGCGGGCTTCCAGCTTAAATAAGTGGCTTGTCACCAAAATAAATAAACGTGTTTTGTAAATTAGGGTTTGACCCTATAAAACTTATGTTTGTATAAAAAGGGATTAAATCCCCGGTTTATTATAATAATAATCATGGTGTTTTTTTTATAACTCTGATCATTTTTCCTAACTACGTTTCTGATGAAATATTCTGCTGCAAAATAATTTAATAAACACCGATACCATCAATCAATGTTCACGGCTTCCCTCCCAGGATATAGGGGTCGGGGGCTTTGACACAATTATAAACGAACACAAACTTCTATTTATCTATTGAATATAAATGATTTGATTTTTGTTAATTAGAAGTTCAAACACCTAAATTGAAGCACCGTTTCGTCGTTTGGATTATCATTTCGATATAACTTTCACATCAATCAACTCGTATCCTCCTTCCAATCAAAAGCTAAAAAACAATTTAAAATTCAGATAAAACTTAACGTTGTTAAGTTCTTTTTAATAAGGGTTAAATGAGAAAATTTTTAAAATGTGAGATCTTTGACAGGGATATTCTCATTTAAGATTATTAATTACTAATTACGTAAAGATGAAATTACTAAAATTCAATTTGCCTTTATAATTGTAATTTTTTTACATTTATTATTCTTTTTGTTTTCATATTTAAATGTTATTTACCAGTTTCAATTTCAGTATTTATTTCTTATTTTTATCTTTAATTGACTTTTAAACTTAACATTTTTACTTTATATTAATTTAACTGCGCTGACTTAAAGAAGGATTTGTTTATGTACATTGATCTAGTTATGACTAAAGAAGATTTGAAGTACAAACTTCACGTTAAATTTCCCAGAATATTGCGCCCTCTGACTTTGTGTTGCATACGTTTGTGGTGACGCATTTGAACAAATTACGTGGCACGTTATATTATATATTTTTTGTAATTTGAAATTTTAACTAAAAATATTATAAAAGTTGCAATGCCTTATATATTTTTTTTCTTGTGTTTTCTTTTTTGTTTCTTTTGTTCTTTTGATTTTCTGTTTTCATTTTGTTTTTTTTCTATATTTATTGGACGAATTTATTTTTTAAGTTTAGTTCATAAACTTGGTTCGTGACAAGTATCCGTTGCAATGACCGGGTTTTATCAACACCCGGATTCAATCAATTTTTGGTTTAAATATGTTTCTTTTTTTTAAAAAATGTTCAGCTGACGAAGTTATTGTTTGCGTTTAGTTCCAATATCGTAACAAACTTAGCCGATACCAATTGCATTCGGGTCGACTATTACCAGTGCCTAGATTAGATATATTATTTTTTTATATAGAAAGTTATACGAGTCTCAATATTATTTTGAAAAATTACTAATTTATTTTTTGGGTTTAGTGTCGTTGCCATAACGAATCTAACTGATACCAATCAATTCTGTGTCATTTTGATCATACGTGTGATGATACTGTTATGGACGTTTACAATTTATTATTTGAATTTAGTGTAGGCATCGTAATAAACTAAACTGATACTGATCGAATTCGTATCGATGTGCCACCGTAACACTGCGTGTTTTGTTAACTAGTTGATCTTTAATAACAATATCAAATGTTGTCTTTTTTATTTTTTCCCTTCTTATATTTATCCTAGATTCCTGCTTATAGCGTCGTTTGAAACAAGCACAACTTAACATCTTCTAGGGTTTGATGCAAAATTTTAATTTCAAGGTTTTTTTCCTATCAATTTTTTAACACAACCATTTTATTATGTGTAGTTACTAATAGTATAAAAGCATACAAGTAAATATTGAACTTACTCTTATGAGATTTATTTTTACCCATCTAAATATTTTATCAATGTAAATGACTATCTACAATAAAGCAGCAGTTAAAAGGGTAACAAATTATGTCACAACCGTATTTTTGTTTTGAATGACAAAATAGATCTTATTGGAAACAAAGTTATGGTTTTTCAGCATCGATGAGCGATCGTGCATGATCTGTTTGACTCTTTTTAGGACAACAGCTTCAAGGGTATGAGATCCAAACAGGGCCGTCTCCGAGAATTTATATGCCTCGGCTGAGCCGAAATAAAAAGGCACGTAAACTCTAACGAGTAACGAAATATTATAAGCAAAAAAAATTTTAGGCCTTATGTAAATATGTTTTTTGTTTGGTTTAAACAATTAAATATTTAAATTGGCTTGCTTGGTTATGATTTAGGTTGTGTAAAAATCTTGCGTATAAAAATAAACTTAAAAATGTCTTAAGTGAGACTATAACTTGCAACCTTTTGATTGAAAGTCATACCCCTTTACCACTAGACCAACCTAGTTGTTGTATAATTAGGGTACAACGTTAAATATACAAATTTATTTTTCATATATATATATATATATATATATATATATATATATATAAATTTGTGCCCCCGAAAATTAAGTGTTCCGGTCGGTCACCCTCGTTGCCCTACGCCCAAGCCGCCCATGAATCTGAATGTATGAAAATAAAAATAAATGAAGACGTGTTTATCCTTAACACAGACTTTCTCATCGCCTGCTAGCAACAAACCCGATGTGATAAGATAGATTTAAAAATATATATATGATTAATTTTTAAATGGAACTACAAGTTACCATTCTAAATTGGCAAATAAGAAAGTTTCAAAGAAGAATGAAAATTGTAGTAAATAAATATATTTTCAAACCTACGGGTCTGAACTAAAGTGAATGCAAAAAAAAGAAAAGAAAACTTAAATAATTACAAGGTCGTTATCCGTCATGATCTTAACCTTATTAAATTCAGTTATTCGAACTTCCACGTTAGTCGTTCTCATAAGCAATTAGAGGTGTGTTTCATTCATACATTTTCTAATTTAATATTTCATGTAGGGGTGGCAATCTTGACTCATGGGCTGAATGGGTTGTATCAAAATGTATAATATGGGTCAGAATGGGTCAAATTAAAAAAAGAAAAAAGAAAATGATTGAAACGGGTCAAAACGGGTTGACATTTCTCGGGTTTTTATTTTTTTATTTTTTTTTATAGAACGAGAAAAACGGGAAAAACTTTTTGGTATTTTTACTTTTTACGTTTTTGATTTATATATCGAGTTATAATTTTTTAATTATTTTTTTTGAATTTTTTGGTGAGGGGTTTTGAAATGGGTCAAAATGGGGTGAGATTTCAAAACCCATTTCAAAACCCCTCACCAAAAAATTCAAAAAAATTAATTAAAAAATTATAACTCGATATATAAATAAAAAACGTAAAAAGTAAAAATACCAAAAATTTTTTCCCATTTTTCTCGTTCCATTAAAAAAAAACCCCGAGAAATGTCAACCCGTTTTGACCCGTTTCAATCATTTTCCTTTTTTAGTTTGACCCATTCTGACCCATATACATTTTGATACAACCCATTCAACCCATGGGTCAAGATTGCCCCCCCTAATTTCATGGCATGACGATATGTGCTGTGCACATAGTTTATGGCTTTTGGAGCTAATAAAATATGTGAACTACAAGTCTACAATCGACTTCCATGAAATCTCTTGGAAATGCCATTGCACATGCTTGCGGGTTGCCAAAGTATTTATTATAAATCTAAATCAATAATATATATATATATATATATATATATATATATATATATATATATATATATATATATATATATATTGGTTGCCTTATTTTGCCTTATTTTGATCATTTAAGACTAGTTATGAAAAATAATGTTTTAACCAAGTCATTATTAGACGGGTAAAAACGAGATCCAATAATGATAAACGATTTACACTTACAAGTCTCGGATCGATAATCAAACACCAACTAAACGAATAACTCTCGTTTATATTAATCAGAAAATCTAACTCTAAAAACTGATTACAACTCTATCAAACCCTAACTCGGTTGCATCTAGATGAACCCTGACTCGGTTACATCTCGTGTGTGTCTCTAGATGAACCCTTAACTCGGTTACACCTCACAACACCATCTATAATGTCTAACCATAACATGTTTTTATAGACTAACCCTAACTTACTAGTCAAGACATTACCCTTTATAATTACAAGACAATTAGGAAACATAACGACTATGACCTACTTGTCAATATTGGTCCCTCAAGTTCAACGACTTGTGACTTGGAGTCTGAAATTACTTCCAACACACTTTACATATTTATATATTTCTAAATATTTACATTTTTATATGCCCTTCAAAAAGAAAGTACCTTGTTTGATAAGATGAAGGTTAATCATGGAACTTAAAAATAGTAGGAACCCGTTTAAACAGATTTTAATTTAGCTCGTTCTAACGACGTTGTAACTGGCACGTTAATGGTTTAGTTTTTAAAGTTTAGCGTTTAGCTTTTATTGTTTAACTTTAGCATCTAGCTTTATTGGCAAATGAATTGAGTCGGGCGGGTCGGGTCACGGGTCAAAACATGTGTAGGGCCAGAGCTAGTCAATTCAAAAAAAGGGTTAATTTAGTTCGCATTGAGATGTAGTTTAGAACAAAATTTTAGGTTAGATAGGATTCAGGTCAGAACATGTTTCGAGTCAATACATGTTGGTTTAAATCTGGACCCTTTTTTTAAATTATTGTACATTTTAGCTCTGCTTCTAGTTTCTGACATCCATTACGTGTGTTCTAACATTGGTTATGCACGAGACGTAGGATATGCGTTTAGCAATAGCGGTTACACACATTCTGGTTCTGATTACGTGTACCGAACTGAAAAAGACACGACGCCACATAACGCGCATAACCTGGTCTTGGTAGTTGGTATGCATTTAACTCAGCACTTTACATGTGACTAGCTCCGCGTGAGTAACCAGTGCTATAAAGTTACACGAGACTTCGTTACGTGCATTTAATGTAAGTGTGCAATTTGGTGATAGTTAAATTCATTTAAATAGCGCTTATGATCGAGACGATTGTGACACATGTTTAGCGTTGGTTATTGATGACCTTCGTTTGAGTCATGCAAAAACCTAATTAACCTAAGTAACTAGAATAAGTAAGGTATCGTATCCACCAGGAGTATGTGGTCAATGCAAATCGTGTAACAGATTTAATATTATGAAGTAGCAAGTTTTATTGCTGATCACACAAGCAAATAGGATTGGTTTTAATGATTAAACAAGCAATTAACAATTTCTCAAACAATTAAAAGGAACAGATCACACCCGGGGTTCAAGTAAGCATATAACAGTAATATCATATTAATTTAACTGATTATTTATCAAAGACCAACACAGACTGATTAACTAGACAAACCTTAGGCATCAACAATCGCTAACACAAGGCACTGGTTATCAAACAAGCCCTACCGGTGTGACCCAACTAAAGGCAATTGTATGATTTATCATATTCATACTAGTCAAACAACCCTATAAGCAATTATCATAGCAACCAACAAACTAATCGTTTAGATAGACATAAACCTAAACCGACTGAATGCAAGACAATACTAGTAATCAATACTCATAGATTACTCAAAGATAAATGCAATAAAGTTGTTCTTTAACACATGAGAAAACTGAAATAATACAAACTTTACATCCCGGATATGAATCTAGAAGATTAGCCACTCATGGTCATCGTATGATCTTCAATTCTTGATTCTGGATGATGAAACATGGATCTTGTAGTGATTGGAGGTGTTATGGAGCTCCCAAAATGGCCAAAGTTCGTCCCCAAAACGGTTGGAATCCGATACCTTACGATTTAGGGTTTTATCCTTTATATAGCAGCCGGGCCCATGCTTTAAATCTGAATTTCGCGTATAAGTGTAAGCTACTCTGACCCCTGGCATAGCTTACTCTGGGTGGAAATCCCTTACTCTGAATCTGACTTCCTTACTCTAAATTTGACTGCCTTACTCTGAGTTAATTTGGCATCCGGGGTAGGTTACTCTGATCCCAGAGTAGCTTACTCTGGGAGCTGAATTTCAACCAACTTGTTTCTTTTCATTTCCAACACTTGTGTAGTGGCTCCAATCTTCCCGAGACTTCAAATCATGCTCGTAAATGTCTTCAAATAGTATCTTTAACTCTCACAATCCTATAACTCAAAAGCATACTTGAAGTACCATTGTTCCAATGAAAAACTAATTAAAAACTACAAAATTAAAGAACTATTATACAAGATTTATACCCGACCATCACATCCCCACACTTATATTTTGCTTGCCCTCAAGAAAAACTCTAAAGTAAACATTAACCTCCATCATAGGTATGTGAATTATCGCCATTAATACTAGTAAGGTTTAAGGTCATACCAATTTCCCAGACTGACACTTTCTAGATTGTCATCCCACAAATAAGGTTAAATGATGCTATAAAAACAATAGAGCCGCCCAGACGAGTGTACTTTATTTCCGGTTAAGGCACACATGCTTATACCACTCATAATATAACATCTCTCCTCTCGGTTTAATATCTGGACTAGCAAAAGATGTGCTAGTATCACTCTGCTCTCAATACCAAGTATCAACAACTGTCCACGCATATAACTGCTTTGACACAAATGCAAATCAAGAGGACTTAATGGGTTGTAACGGGGCTAGGTGTAAGGGTATGGAAGGGAATTTTTCAAGTAGCTCAAACGATCCGACCCAGCTTATTTCATAACAACTAAATAAACAAAACTAACATAAACACTGATTTCATCTTTTTTTATAGACACAAACGAACTACTAATTACGTAACTGAATATAAACAGACATCTTTTTGGCTTTTTGTTTTTTAAAGCATAATAAACGTGATGCTTAATACTGGACAAATACAAATACAAATACAAATACAAATACAAAGAAACCTATTAAGCCGGATCGTCTCGCAATATAACATCGGGGTTAATCAAATGAAAGAATAGGTCAAAGAAATGTTTTCTAAGGGAACCAACCCCCCGCCCCTCACATTACCCACGCTCATATGTATAATGTATGAGGCCCAACCCCCAGTACCCACACTCTCACTCATCCAGACGAGTCTTAACCTAATTGCCTCTATCACTTTCGCATTTATGTCAAAATACGATCCCGATCCATGAGATAATCAAATCACTCTCGAATAAAGCACTCAAATGACATGTGTGTACTATGTATTATATGTTTATTATATATATGTGGTCAAACTCACACACGTACCAGAGGAATTAGGCTGCCGACATGAACATGTGTACCTGTTCCCATGACTCGTTATCCGCGCCTAAACGAACTCATTTTCAACTTCTCTTTTTGAAAACATTTGTGAGTAAGACTATCGAGAAGCTGAAAAACCAACCATAACCAGAAACCTATAACTTGACATTAATGACAATAATTAACAGTTAACAACTTTGGTTTCCGAACACTCTTCGAGGTACTATTGGGCTAAAATTTTCAAATTCCCCCCATCCCCACACTTGAGGTTTACATTGTCCTCAATGTTAAAATATTTAAACAATTAATGAACATTTGAGGGACGGGGTTGAAATTGACTGTTAAACAATTTTAAAACTCGGGGCTCAAATGTGACGGTTCTACTAGCAATTATACAATTACACTTTTAACATCTAAACTAATAAAAACAAAATAGATTATGAAACTGAAATCACCCGATATCAATTGGAATGGACCAATCGGCTCGTGAACTATCGTAAACACTCGTACACTCTCGTGTCAACCAAGTACTAAAACTGACAACTGAACCTGCAAAATCTTGAGACGTGTAGAAGCAAGCTTCTCACAAGTGTAATACATAGGTCTTTTACGAGTTAAGAAAATGATATTATGTTAATTTTTATTAAAACAATTACCGAGCCGAATTAAGCCGTTTCATAATAAATTTTGTTAAATAAGTTAAAAACGTTAAAAGACCTAGCTCACTTTCGTAGGAATCACGATAGCATTTAGTGTATGCAACAAGCCCTTAAAACCTCCCGGTAGACGGGAGGACGAGTGGGGTCTCGTGAGGGTTTATAGTGAACTACACCCACAAAGTTCCAAATACAACAAAATATACACGTACCTGGATTAACCACAACAAAATAAATATGAAAGCACTCTGGGTAGCTTAACTGAAACCTCGTTTTCTGACAAAAACTTTATCAAACACATCAAAATCCAAACTTTTCTTGTTAGGTATCCCCACACTAAGCTTTTGCTATGATGGTACGCTTGAAATACAATTAGTAATATAAAAAAATGCAAACTAAAAATATACCAAATGTACAATTACCACCCTTTTGAAATTTTTATGACATTCAAAGTGGGCGTCTAGCCTGCCTCCGTGCAGCTTTCTCGTTACATGCACGCTCCTCAAGAGATTCCTCCCAACCTTTTGGCACACCATGATCCTGCCATTTTTCATTTAATTCTGGCGGTTTTTTTTACCTCTTTCTTTTTCGTCTTCTTTCCTTTTCTTGTTGTTGCTTCCTCACCATCTCTAACTCCATGCAACATCTCATTCCATCCTTTCACCTCCATGCTACCCTTTAGCTCATTTCTGTCAGTCACAAAACCTTTCTCTTTTGTGTGATCCTTGCTCAAGGATTCACACTTGTCAACAAGAGGGTTAGTAGCATTTTCAAACAATAATAAGCGTTTATCACGGTCTCCACACTTGATTCCCAAAACCCCCTTAGCACAATCAATTATTGTATGTGCTGTGACAAGGAATCGCCTACCCAATATGACTTGTGGTTGTGTATTATTGACACGTTTAGCATAGTCAAGTACAAGAAAGTCAACTGGGTAGAAAAAATCCTCTACCTGAACCATTACATTAGTCACCATGCCCCGAGGAAGTGTATGAGTTTAGTCCACCAACACCACGGTGGTGTTTACCCTTTCTAACGGGCCAAATTCATCCTGATCATATAAACTACCGGGAATGATACTAACACATGTTCCAAGATCTAGAAGTGCCCGATCAGTTTTAAATTTTCCAATTTGAATTGATAAAAGCGGCACTCCCTGTGAAATTTGTCAATTTTTATTCGTATTCGTATTTGTATTTGTATTTGCTAAACCGCCCCGTTATGTCGTTTCAATAAATTCGTGTTTGTCGTTTATCATTTAATATTAATTACAATGATTTATAGTTATATTCGTTCATTTTCTATCCGTTTAGTTCAAATAACGAATCTCCGAGCTATAAAAGTCTAGCAAATAATCAAAGTTTAAATCTATCGAGTATAAAACGTAAACAATATAAGGATATTAAAAATATAAAAAGTTTTAATCAATTATGTATAATTATAAATTTAAAGGGTTAAAGATTTATAAGTTTTAAAACAATATATATATACTAATTCAAACTTAAAGGATTTAAAGTGTAAATGGAATTTAAGTTATAATATAATAATAATAAACCCAGCCGGTCCCACCCTCCCTCTCTCCTTTCCACGTTTTTCCGGCAGCCCATATTCCGGCGATGGCAGAAAACTTCCGGCAACCATCAAAACCACTTCAAAACGCCATATTAACCCAATTTTAATGATATAAACTCGTTTCTTCATCATCTTAACACCTAATAAATACCCATTTACGCGTATTAACACCCCAACGTTCGGATTTCAATTCCTAAACCGCCGGATAATAATTGACATTTCAATAACTCGAATTAATCATCCAACGTAACAATTACAACTATAAATAGCATCCATAATCGCTTCTAAACGTGATACAGAGATAAAATTTCACAAACAAACTCCCTAATATCTCTAAATCGTTCGTCCAAGAGACATCCGGCCAACTCGTCGTTCACCCACTTTACGGCATCAATAGAGGTAATTGATAGGTGGGTTTTCATTGTTTAGACCCGACAAACAAAACCCCTAACCTATATCTATCAAACATGAAACGAATCTAGAGAATTGAGAACCTAGGGTTTTGGTGTAGAAGATGAAGTTGAGTTGTTGTTTATAATTATTAGTTTCCATCTTTTAACAATAATAATGGTTTGCTCCAGTGGTTATGTATGTGTTGTGTGGGCATGGAGACCCGGGTTCGAACCCGGGTCACAGCAAACCTGTTATATATTTTTGAAAACCATTTTTATTAGTTATAATAAAGTAAATATATATTTATAAATTATACAAAAATAAATAAAATTATTTTTATAGTTAAACAAAAGATGTTTTAACTTCCGTTAGCAATTTCGTTCAAGAATCAACTTTTACAAACCCGGCAACACTCGTTAAAACTCGTATAATAATTATATAAATAATATATATAATAAATCCTAAATCGACAAACGCTTATACTAATAAAACAATACCGGCAACGCTAAATTTCCGTAAATATTATTATATTCAGCTTATAAGTAATATTATAACTTATTAAAATCCGTTAGACTTATTTATTAAAAATACTTTAAAATGGGTAAAAGTATATATAAATAATAATGCATGTACCTTAAAATCAACCCTTTATTTTCCATAAAATTAGTTAGTAATTATTGTGTTTTTATTATTTCTAGCTTATGAGATTCGATCGTTTGGTTTCATATAACTCGCTTTCGTTTCATTTTCAAGTTTGTCATCCCAATTCAAAGGTGAGTTTCTCACACCTTATTTTTACCCTTTTTAATTATTCTGGGGGTAGCATATATATATCCTATCAACAATTAAATTTCATTTATTTATTATTACAAACTACAATTCGTTACATGGACTTGTGTGCTTATTTGTTTACTTGCTCAAAGACTACTTGCTCATGGTTGCCTCAATAAGTATGATCATACGCCCACCTATGCACTCAGGACCTCGATGTTATGAGTGGAACATGGACCCCCGATCCGAGTACATTTGGTTGTTACAGAATGGAAAAGACATTGCTTGCGCTATTACTACACCATGTTTCATGGAATTGTATGGTTTTTATGTACTCGTATCAAACTTGTGTGAACTCACCAACTATTCAATTAGTTGACTTTATTTTATATATATGCTACAGGTACTTACATTAGAGGATGAAATGACGAAAGACACTAGAAGTTAGGTTATTTAAAGAATAAACAAGAAGATGTGTTTTATTGTTTTTCCTTTATATTTGTCTTATTGAACAACTTGTGTACTTGGGATTTGAATGAATTAATGATATTATTGTCACTTAATAGTGTCACATGTGTTTTGGGCACACCCGGGTGTATTCCGCTAATGCCGGGGTGTTACAGATTGGTACCGTGACCATAAGATAGGACATTAGACGTAGTGTTCTAGATAGTTATAGTTTATTTGCTTAATTGTTTAGGTTGCATGATTAGAAAATTATGTGGGCCTTATGTGATTGTTCAATGCACTTGCTTAATATTTTATTGTCAATTCATTTACGCCTCATGTACACAAAGCACACACAAGTCCAAGGCTTATGCCTAAAAGCAAAGATCCAAACATTTTCAATAATCAATTTTTATTGTGGTGTTCCGATATTTCGTTTTCTTAAAGATGGTTCGTTATGGCGGATATGCAGTAATTGGAAGGGGGACGTGCTTTTTTTCCGAAACTCTTGACACCAAGGTTATTGAAACCTAAGGATAAGCAATGCGTATAAATCCCAATCAGACGCGGGACCCGGTTGCTTACCTGGAGAGTTAGGAAAGGGCATGAATCCTATTAGGCCAAAGCATACCACTTTCAACGCCATATGAATCACAACTTTAAGTTTTCACCGCCATCATATTCTTTTCTCTTTGTGAAAAGAATATGGTTTCACTCCTTTATGTTTTACAATGTGTTTTAACTGGAAGTCTGTATACGAATACCCAGCTTTCGGTTTGATTTCGAGTTTCTTAAGTTCCACACCATATTTATTACCATTGTTATGATTTTTTTTATTTAATTTTTTTATGTTTATTTATTTATTTCTTTTAAAGCAAACTTTAACAAGGATTTTTTTTATACCATACCCTATTCCGAGTCTCACTAATTCAGTTACTATTGTTCGCAGAATGTCTATCCATTTCAACAAGCGCCGTTCTTCCAAAACCTCTAGTCGCAAGTTAACTGCACAAATCACCAAACAACTTGCCGCGGTCATTCCCGATATGATGACCCAAATTCACCAGAACCTTTCCGCTAGTATCGCCGCTGCTTCAAGCGAGCCTAAACCATCTCACTGTTCGTTTAAGACTTTCACCAGCACAAAACCCCCAGAGTTTGACGGGACTGAAGGTGCCACTGCCCTACTTCAGTGGTACGAACAAATGGAAAGCAAATTCCTCCACATTGAGTGTCCCGATGATAAGCGAACCCGTTTTGCTATAAGTGTCTTTGAAAAGGGGCACTTACCTGATGGGTGAAAGAAAAGACAACCCGTGGTGCCGAAGCTGCCATGGCTATGCCATGGGACGAATTGAAAGAACTGATGACCAAGCAGTTCTTGCCTCCAAGTGAGCTTATGAATTTGGAAGCTGAGTTTTGGAATCTCAAACAAGAGAGTGGTGAGCACGCAACTTACACTCCTCGCTTCAATGAACTCAGTGTGTTGGTACCTCACCTTGTTATCCCAACTTCGCGTGCCATCGATAAGTACATTCGGGGACTACCGAGACAAATCCAAGATAGTGTTTTGAGTAGTTTTCCCAAAGAACTTGGTGACGCAATCAACCTTGCTTCAACTTTAACTGATAATCATGTTAAAGCTGGGACTTTGACATTGAAGGGATCAAAGAAACCTACTGATAAACCCACTACCGAGTCCAAAGAATCGAAACCCGAGTCGTCCAAGCCTGCTTTCTCCTTTATATTTGTCTTATTGAACAACTTGTGCACTTGGGATTTGAATGAATTAATGATATTATTGTCACTTAATAGTGTCACATGTGTTTTGGGCAATCTGTACGTCACACCCAGGCGTATTCTGCTAAAGCCGGGGTGTTACATTCTCGGGTCTTGCAGTTTACTTGAGGTGGTATTATTCTCCACATCCTCATCTCTCATGGTGGTCAATTTACCATCTAAACATTTTTCACATGTGCAATTTTCACGAAAAAGACATTTAATATGTTTTTTGTTCTGATTCATTTTGGAAAATTGATTCATTTTGACTGACACAATCACTCTCACCACTAAAATCTTCCACCACCCCCCTCAACAAACTGTGGTGGTGAATCAACTTCAACACCAGAAATTTCAAAATGAGGTAAAAGACTTACAGCATTGATGTGCACATTATTTCCCTTCTTAGAGCTTGAGCAGTAATGGTTCGGGTTGACTGTAGTATCACTCGGGAGTTGACCTGCACTCTTTTGCAACCTTGCCATATCTGCTGCGAGCTGACCAATCTGCTTTGACATTGCCTTTGCTGACCTATCATGTAACTCAAATTGTTTCTTCATGTCAGCCTTATGATCTGCCATAATCTTCATCAATGCATCCAACTTTGAGTGCACCGACTCATCCGCATTTCCTGAGGACCCTTTCTGCTGGTCCTGACTACAAGATGAATTTCCAACCTGGTTACCATCTCTGTTATACCACTGATTCTGATTATACGAACCCTGCTGATGACCGCCCTGGCGGTAATTTCCCTGCGATATAGTCTGGTTCGATCCCTGAAAGTTCGGGTTCAACTGTATAGGCGCGTTCCCGTAACGAAAGTTCGGGTGATTCCTCAGGCCCGGGTGATAAGTGTTTGAATTGAACCCTTGACCCTTGGAACCCCCGTAAGCATAGTTAACCTCTTCAGTCTCATCCTCCTCGTCATCATAGAACTCGGGACAATTTTCTGCCTTATGCCCGAGTTCACCACAATCATCACAAACTGGGAATTTTACCCCAACTTTCCCGACTTCTTTCTTTTTACCCTTTCTGTACCCAGCCAGTACACGTTCCAATTCAACAATTTGTTCAGACTCACTCGTGGCTGACTTAACTGACCTGGAAGAAGTACCCTGTCTTCGCCTTTCAGCTGTTGCTTCTGCTTTGGAATCCTCACACATAAATTCTAAGAAATCCCAATCATCTTCCTCAGCTTGATTCAACAACTGACCATTACACGAGGCTTTCAGATGTTTTTGGTCCGCGTATGTTAACACGTCTACAAAGCATTTCACAAATTCCCACAATTCAATCTAGTGGTGTGGGCATTTTCTGATCATCTCCTTATACCTGGTAAATGCTTCGTGAAATAACTCGCTCGATAACTGTGAAAAGTTACGGATTTACATTCGGGCCTCACTCGTCTTCGTTTGCGAATAATACTCGTTTAAACACAGCTGCTGCATCTTGGCCTTGTTCCCAATATTGTGCATCGGTAGAGAGTTAAACTAGTTCTTTGCTTTGTCTTTTAACGAAAACTGGAACAACCGCAACCGAACCTCGTCCTGATCATAAGTACCATCACCAATCGACTCACAGATAGCCGAAAAAACAGTCAAATGAGAATACGGGTCCTTAGAAGCCATACCGTGAAAATGAGGCACGATGTTAATGTATGATGGCCGGGACTTAAAAGTCGGATGTCTTGCACTCACACCTGTGGAACCAACGGGGATGCTCCATCTGATATAGCCGGTTTGAACCGACTGTTAACACCATGAACCGGGGCTACCAAATTCCTTCTCCCCCGGGATTTACCATACCACCCCTGTTCACCTGAATGTTTCGAACTCTTTCAGGCCTTTCCACCCGGTTAAACCTGTTCTGACCCATGTCATACCTTTCCCTGTTCCTGTTAACCGCATCACCCCGTCTCCGAGTTGCTGGTTCTTCCACCTCTGCATCCAAATTCTTATTCCCCTCATCTTCCGTCTCATATCCCTCGTTCTCGGGCTCAACTGCCCGATTCATTCTGACCCACCGGTTAACCTCTTCCTTAACTTTCAAACCCTGGTTCACATCATTTTCTCCCCCCTCTTCTTCATCCTCTGTCGGAATGCTAGGAATAACATCATCAAGGTTATGCCGAACTCTGCGGTTAGGGGTGTTATGTGGGACTGAATGTTCAGCCTGGTCAAGGTTTCGGTTTCAATTTTGGTTCGGGTTCTATAAGAATGAGCTGAGTTGTTATGATTGTTTTGGTTATTGAAAATTGGTGGTGGAGGCATGTTGTCTGGGTGAAACGCGTTATTTTGTGGGAGTGGGTCTTGGTTTTGGTTTTCGTTCTGGTTCTGGTTTTCGTTTTGGTGTTGGTTTTGAATCTGATCTTGATTTTCCATATATGAGGTTCTGTTCTGCCGAGCTAGTATCTCAATCTCGGACTCGAAAATTAACGGGGACTGTCTGCCGAGTGGCGGGTGTGCATAAACCTGTTATCTGCACAAACAACATACCCCACGTAAAATAGAAAAATAAAATTTAAACAAAAACTGAAAACAAAAATTGACACTAAGCTTAAAATTAAAATTAAACACAAAAATCAAAAAACACGAAAAACACTAAGCGCACTAACTCCCCGGCAACGACGCCATTTTGATGACTGTCGTTTGAGTCATGCAAAAACCAAATTAACCTAAGTAGCAAGGATAAGTAAGGTATCGTATCCACCAGGAGTTTGTGGTCAATGCAAATCGTGTAACAAATTTAATATTACGAAGTAGCAAGTTTTAGTGCTGATCACACAAGCAAATAGGATTGGTTTTAATGATAAAACAAGCAATTAACAATTTCTCAAACAATTAAAAGAAACAAATCACACCCGGGGTTCAAGTAAGCATATAACAGTAATCTCATATTAATTTAATAGATTATTTATCAAAGACCAACACAGACTGATTAACTAGACAAACCTTAGGCATCAACAATCGCTAACACACGACACTGGTTATCAAACAAGCCCTACTGGTGTGACCCAACTAAGGGAAACGGTATTCCTTATCATATTCATACTAGTCAAACAACCCTATAAGCAATTATCATAGCAACCAATAAACTAATCGTTCAGATAGACATAAACCTAAACCAACTGAATGCAAGGCAATACTAGACATCAATACTCATAGATTACTCAAAGATAAATGCAATCAAGTTGTTCTTTAACACATGAGAAAACTGAAATAATACAAACTTTACATCCCGAGTATGAATCTAGAAGATTATCCACTCATGGTCGTCGTATGATCTTCAATTCTTGATTCTGGATGATGAAATATGGATCTTGTAGTGATTGGAGGTGTTATGGAGCTCCCAAAATGGCCAAAGTTCATCCCAAAAACAGTTGGAATCTGATACCTTACAATTTAGGGTTTTATCCTTTATATAACAGCTGTGCCCATGCTTTAAATCTGAATTTTGTGTATCAGCGTAAGCTACTCTGACCCCTGGCGTAGCTTACTCTGGGTGGAAATCCCTTACTCTGAATCCGACTTCCTTACTCTAAATCTGATTGCCTTACTCTGAGTTAATTTGGCATCCGGAGTAGGTTACTTTGATCCCGGAGTAGCTTACTCTGGGAGCTGAAACTTCAACCAACCTGTTTCTTTTTATTTTCAACACTTGTGTAGTGGTTCCAATCTTCCCGAGACTTCAAATCATGCTCGTAAATGTCTCCAAATAGTATCTTTAACTCTCGCAAACCTATAAACCAAAAACATACTTGAAGTACCATTGTTCTAATGAAAAACTAATTAAAAACTACAAAATTTAAGGACTATTATACAAGATTTATACCCGACCATTAGTTACGTTATGCATGTTAAAAACCAAATTACGCATACTGACACCAGTCACGAGTTCGATGTGGCTTAACGCGAGCACCACCACTGGTGTAAGTCCCAATTCCGTGGATCTTGACAATATGATATCAATTAATGATGTGTGCTGTGCATGCGGTTAAATATGAAAGAGGTTGAATGATTTGCTTTTGCACAAGATCATGTTTTAAATTTATAAAAGTGATTTATACAAAGACTAAACAAACACAAAATAGGCAAGTGTACCTATCGTATAAGTAGAATAGTATTGGTAAGAACCAAGTATCGATCCGTGGGCACAAATGTTTCTAATAATAAATCGTTGTTTTTACTTTAATCGGATGTTTTAATCATCTTGGGGTTAATTTTCGAACTTTTTATAAAATATAAATACTTATATAATATATAGGTGACCAAGACAAGAGATTCAAAATAAGTCGTTCAATTATGTGAAGGTTACCATCTAAGATCAAGAATCCACTCCATTCTAACATTGATAGTTAATATTTAAATACGTGATAAACTTGCCATAACAATATATGATAGATAGCTCCTTAACCTTAAGTGAGCATCTTTGGCACTAAGAAGATAGCATGCGCATTTTAAAGTCCACCCTTTCCTAATGTCATGTCATCTCAATGATGTCAATTTAAGTTGGCAAGTAGTTTCATAAAGCAGAAAGATTAGGATTGACTTCGAATTCTCAAATACCAATTCTAACAACTTTGGGTGGTTGTAGTTCATCACACAACCTCCCCTTGGTTGATTTATGTAGGTTATGATTACACATTCCATTAACATATGATTTCTTTAACTAGCATGATATCCTAAGCAAAGCTATTTTCGGATTACCAAGACATAGAGAAATACATCATAACTTATATCTCATCATTTCTAAGTACAATATAAGATCCCTGTTTCGATAATGTATCAAAGTATTTCTATCTTTCAAGAACTTGAATCGATCATGAACGATTGCAAATAGAATTAACAACCACCAACTTTGAATTAATGATTTAAGATGGTGAAACATTTCTCATCAAAATATACTTGTAATATAACCATGTACTTTACTTGACTACATCACATGTTTTATATAACTATCAAGTAGAACAAAGCTTCTTCATAGATTTTAGATGGTAAAAGGAGTTTAGCTCATAATGAGCACAATGATAAACATTAAGATGAATGATGATAATAAATACATGATTAAACTTGGAATGATCTAACAAAATGTAGATGAATCTTCCTTCTTAATGATGGTGATGATGGATGATGATGATGGTTGATGGTGATGACCTCCAAGCCTTCAAACTCTTCACTAAATCTTCTATGAGAGTGTTAGTGCGTAGGGCTGTGCAACGGTTCGATACCGCAAGAACCGAACTGGAACCAAACCGAAACCGAAAATGGCTGAAAAATAGAACCGAAACCGGAACCTATTACAATAAACCGGTTCGGTACTAGAACCGCTAAAGACGGTTCTCGCTAATCGGTTCTAGTTAGAACCGGTTCGGTCGTTTATTTGTCAAATGAGTTGTGCAAACTTTGCAAATTGCAAAACAAGTTTATATATTTGTATATCTTCTTTCAAGGTAAAATTAATTTAAATTACAACATAAACATCCGTTATATTTTTGATTAAAACCTAATTGTTTAAGTTAAATAAATCATTGGCAACGATAGATTAAAGGAAGATCAAATAATTTTATATCAAATTTCATTGATAGCTTAAATAAAAAATTGATCAATGTTACTAGGTCTGGAACGTAAAGAATGAATAATTAAAATAAAGAATGATTGAATAGATGCCGGTTAATAATTTACTCTATAAAAAATAGGGATTGGTAAATTTAGTTAAAACTTTTTAATATTCCGGTTCTTCGGTTCCAAGTCTAGAACCGCCGGTTTAACCCGGAACCGAACCGTAAACCGTTTAATGCAAATCTGAAAAACCGAGAACCGTAAGGTAACACACGTTAGCGGTTCTGAGGCACCGGTTCGGTTCCGGTTCCTCGGTTCTAGCGGTTCCGAACCGTTTTTTGCTCACCCCTAGTAGTGCGTGTTTTTATAAGAGAAAAATGAATAGAATTCTTTTCAAGGCACACTCTTCAAATGGTACAAGGGCAACTATTTATAGGGTGTCTGGAGATAAAAGCACGGCCCCGTGCTTTATTAAGCACGACCTCATGCTTACGTGTCCCAGTTGCATGTTTTCAGATCGTACATGATGACTCACCACGACCCCGTGCTTCCTGAGGCACGGCCCCGTGTCTTTTTATGACATGTGCTAATTTCATTTTGTTGTTTCTGAAAGGTGACCACGGCCCCGTGGTTGAGAGACACGGTCCCATGCTTTTGTTTCCAGTTTTTTTGTTTTTTCTTGTAGATTTTTGTCTTTTCTGGTGTTCAGAAGCATGGGGGCGTGTTTCTTGAGGCATGGGGGCGTGTTTCTTTGTTTTTCTTGTGTTTTCTTCGTCTTTTCGCTTGTTTCTTCGTTGTTTCACATGAAATTACCTTTTATTATGATAAGTAGCCTTTTATGCTATGTTATTTGATAGAAATTGCAGTTTTTAGAGATTATTTGATTCCGAAATGATGTATAATTTTATGTACATCAAACAATACCACACTTGAACATTGCTTGTCCTCAAGCAATCTTTTTATGAATCTTCTCTTAAAAACAGCAAACCTGGATTATAGCCATCCCTTAAGCGAGCTCCGAGAAAATGGAAACAAAATAACCAATCTTAATTGGTGATAAATAAAAAGAGAATTTTGTTTTTATGAGCTTCCGTTTATGCAAAATGTCACGTTCTCACAATGTTCACTCATACTCGGGTTTTTTTATCTGATCATACCTGTGATGTATGTATGTGAACACTCTTAGTCAGAATGCAACCTGTGATAAATAAGCTTGTAACACGTTCAAATCTCCACCTTTGTGAAGGGTTACATAAATCAGAAGGTAATACGGGTTGGTTTTGTGTGAGTTGGATTTTTGGTATTTTGTGATGAATAAGGGCTCTTGGTAGGGGATAGTAAATACGAATTTTCTGGTAATCGGGGATTCTGAGATGTCTTCGATAGTTAGCTTTTCATCCCGATTTTGTTTTGAGACCTAGTAACTCTTTTAAGGTCAGATCGTCAAGACCAGTTTTGTCGAGGATGTGGATCAGTTCTTCCTCAATCCTGTTATGTTCTGAACATAACTTCCAACTCCAGTGGACCGTTCGGCTTTGAGCCTAATAGCCCCCATCCTCATTAGTTTGGTATATTCATGCTGAGATTGAGTTTGACACCTTCTATATCTTCCTTCGTGAGACCAGTTTCCGCAACCTAAGCATCGTTCGTATCATTTTGCTCCTCTCTTCATTGCGTTATTGGAAATTCCACAGAATGGTGGCCTTTGCTCTTCTTGGCGCCACTTTTTGCTCACCTCATTGCTAAAGAGAAAGATCCTCTCCCTAAGTTCTAGAGGCAACCTAGGTTTTGTGAAATGTATGCATCAAAGGAAATTGAAATTGAAAGAATGCATTTTCAGTTCTTTAGGGTCTGCCGGTAAAAGACCAGTGTTGTATTTTACTGGTGATATGGATAAAGTGGTAGAGTTTAGGTTTAAGGTTTTTGGGATTTTGTAATTTGGCGAATGGTTTGATGGAATTGTGACAACATTACCTTCTTCCTTATACAACGCTTCGTGCGGTCTTGAAATGAATAATTGCGACAAGTTCTAAATCACACGAAACATATGACTCACTCAAAGCTTCTAAAAAAATATTTATATGGCATGAGGTTTATCTCACAGTAACACAGGAATTGGGTAAAAAGGCCATATTTGCATAAATTTATTCTCAATATTAACTTCTTTTTACTTTTTCACTTTCCTTTGTTAACTGGTTATTTGCGAAAAAATTTCTTGGATTTCTCTTATGGTTTTCTAAAAATAATCTTTGTTTGGTGCAAAAATATTTGTTGATTTAGAGAATTTTTATAATTATTTGAATAAACAATTGGTCAAGTAATTCCCCTTCCCACACTTGAATCTCACATTGTCCTCAATGTAGAAAGATTCATGAAAAAGATCAAATTCTGATTTGGTATAGGGGGTTAGAATGGAGAGTTACTTCCCCACGGGTTAACGAAATTTCGACAGAGATTCCCCTGTATATCGTCCGTTTTCCTGTTTTTGTACCTGTATAATTCAAAACTGCAAACAACCACAAACAAACAGGCATAAACTGCTGAAAATTGGGTATGGAATCATCCATCCCTAGCCCTATCGGGATAAATTAGTTCCTACCATAATGTCTTGGAACATATGGCCATAAAAGTATCCAAACCAACAAATAAACAAACACAAGCAAGACAGAAAGTAAATTGTTTTAAAACACACATAATAATATCATAAAGTACCACCAAACCATGCCCTTGCCCATGCCCATGCCCGACCTACCAGTGCCGCTAGTCATCAGTTACCCGTGTTCGGGTCGAATGGTCCCCACTGTCTGTCCATGCGATAGCCTAAACGATCAATCTCTCGCCTCGTCTCTGCAAATTCGGCTGCTCGCTGTGCATCTGAGGCGGTCATTTGCTCTGTAATCTTGTTAAATGAGGCGGTAATGTTAGCTGAGAATTGATCAATGAGTCTATATATACCATCGAAAGAGTATCGGCTATCGTGTGACGAGCTGGGGCCGGCTCCAGATGAAGATTGGCCTCCTCGCTGATGGTAGGTGCAGCGGCGGTACTTTCTGGGCGGTGATCCTCTCCTCTCATGCGCATCCTGAAGCATCATCTCTGCAGGGTCTTCTGGGTCCCAAACCTGGTTGTATCTGTCACAAAATCTCCACACATATGGGTTCTGCCCGATTCGTTGAATCATCTGCATGCTATCACAATAAACAAGGTTGAGGGCTATCGGATCTGGGCTTTGGGTTCCTTCCGTATCCACACGATAAGCTTCATAGAGGTTGTAGACCCAAGGCCCGCCAAAGATCGGTATATTTCCTTTGGCATTTGCATTTGTCGTGAACAATTTGCAGAATAACATCGTGATGTTACACGGGACATCATTCTTCATGCAGTAAAGTGCCCAAAGATCCCTTAAATTAACAACCCCCTCTCTTTGACCTCTGGCAGTAACACTGTGACTGAGCAAACGGTGAATGTATCTCATGAGCGGGTATCGTAGCGTTGTGCTCTTTGAGACGCTTGCATTGTATGATTCCGTTCCATAACTCAGTTGCTCCCAAGCCTCTAATCGTGTGTTTCCTGTCTCAGCTTCGTCATCAGCATCTTCATCTGCAAATGTTGTTTTAGCATTAAACCAAATGTCCGAGTCAGTTTCCTCGGTCGTGTAAATTCCCAGATCAATTCCCAGTTGGGTGACAGAAGTTGTGTGTCATTCACCCCTATACCTAAACTCAATTGCATCCTCATCCCACATGTCAAATTTCTTCTTCCTTGTGTTGAAAGAGGCCAAAAACTCCTTTGTCAGTTCTGTTACCGCCTCTCCATTTTGTTCAAACACCCTTTTCCATGGCCCTTTTACAAACGTGTTGTATCGGTCCCATTGGTTACCTTGGCGCAACGTGCCTTCACAAGCGTAGAAATTTGGTTCTGGGAATCGGTTGTTTAGGTAGCTTAGCAGTGCATTAGCTCGTCTGTCTCTTGTTCTTCGTCCGGAAAAGACTAGGAACGCATGAACATCGTCTCCATACTCGGCCATCTACAAATCATACCCAAATTGGTCAAAATTTGATAAAAAATTTAAATTTGCTGGAACAGAGAGCAAAGCACGGCGGCGTGCTTTCAGAGACACGGCCCCGTGCTGTTGCTGCTGTTCATTTCCTGTTGATTTTTACTTTTGGTTGACTTATGATTGACCACGATTCGTGTTGTTTAGGGCATGGCTCGTGTTTTTAATACTAATTTCTACTCTATTCAGATTCGAACTCTCGTTTCTAACCGGTTATAACAATTGGGTTTAGTAGTTTGTTGAAAATTTATTTCAAGACCCAAAAAACCCGAATTGTTCCTTTCAATTAAACATTAACAATCAAACTTTTAACAATCCAATCATTCTATACTCATAAAGTAACCCATATTATTTTCGGGTTTAGACCCGATTTGGTCAATTTAATAGATTTTAGGGTTAAACTAAACCTAGAGTGATGAACTTGAATAATATAATTGTTAATTTAACATACATTTGGTTCGAAATTGATGAATTGATGAAGAAATCAGTGTTATATGGAATGGTCAGCCGTTTTTCGTCCAGAAACGAAGTGGATGTTAGGGTTAATGTTTTGGAAAAGTTATTTTAATCATTTAAAAATAGTAACTGTTCAGAAGTCAAAAGCACGGCGCCGTGCTTTTGGAAGTACGGTACCGTGCTGCATGACGCAGACGGTATTTCTTTTGAATTTTGTTTATTTGTCGAGCTGGTTCGTTTTTTTAACTGATTTTCTTTGCTGGTTAGTTTAAGATAATAACTAAAGGTCCTAAATTTCATTAAAACATAGAACATAAAAACATAAAAACATAACGGAAATGAAAAGTACAACAACAATTCTTGATTATAACACATAACACTAGCGGGAGCAACTTCATCATGAAACAAAGTCGGGACTTCAACGAACACCATTCCCGAACAAGTCCTGGATGTGGGGAGGTGCTCGTTTGGCTTCCAATATATCGGAGAGCTTTTTGTCGAGCTTAACGATTTCTCGGTTGAGAAAGTTGAGCTTTGAGGCCACATCTTTGTGGTGGACATCCACAACATGGAAGTTTTCGAACCTCAGTAGTTCGACTTTGTTGATTAGCTCGATTACGCGAGCTTCGGTTTGAATGTTGCTTTCAACTTAGTCTCTCATGATGCATTGTAGCCTCATGACCTCATCCTCAAGATTTGAGGATGATTCATGTTGCTTGCCCTTCCTCACTGATCTCCATTCAACCTTCTTGCTTTCCATTTCAGTAATGTTGTGTTTGGTGTGAATGGAATATTGAGTTTATGCATGCATTATATAGAGGCTGGAAAGTTTAACACAACCCCGTGCTTATAGAAGCACGGCCCCATGCTGCTAGGGGAATAAATGTTTCCGAGTCAGAGAATTGTACGGAGTCAGCCCGTATCATGCGGAAGATTCTAGGGTGACCACGGCCTCGTGCTTAGGGAAGCACGGCCCGTGCTTTTTGTCACAGATGATTTTCTTGCAATTTTTGGCAAAACGCGAAAGCTGGAATTTTTAGAATGATGTTTAGTATGATAATTTAGAAGTTTAGTCATCCTAAAAATTACTTTTCATTAAATTAAAAGGTCCTAAAAACAAATACGGGATAAGTCCGGTTTTCCTAAAAATAAGAAAATAATCAGGTTAAGCCCGAAATCCTAACACATTGTGCATAAAGCACTTGTTTAAACATAAAAGTAGAAAATTAATTTTCCTAGATGTTTCCAAAATGCTCTCCTCCTCCGAATGGTCCTGGTGGTAGAAAGTACGTGAAACTGAGAACTTGAAACTAGAGTTGTTCGTTGATGTCTCGAAGTTCCATTTTCATATTTTCCACTGATTCGGTGAGTTGAACGAGGCGCGTCTCAGCAAGGATGTTCATTTCGGTGAGCTCCTTGACGAATTCTTGAAGTTTCAAGAGAAGCTCGGTTTTGGAAACATGGCGGGCTTCGTTTCTCGGGTGTCGGGAAACGGGGATTGCTTCACTCATCTCAGTTGGCATGTTTGAATTTTCAGAGACTATTGGTTTGATTTTTGGTTGGTGCAAGGAATGTAATGACACAAGGTGCCTTTTATAGCCAACCAGTATCTTAAGCACGACCCCGTGCTTTTAGAAGCACGGCCCGTGTCTTTGCTCTGACAAATCTGTTGCAAACCAGTCTGATTGAGATTTTTGCAGTGAAGATTCTGGTCCACGATTTTTGGCACGGGACCGTGCTTTTGGAAGCACGCCCCCGTGGTTTTAGTTAGTTTTTTTTTGTTTTTTTATTTTTAAATATTTTATTTACAAGGCCTAGTTTTTGCGAAGGTCTTGGCCAGACCTTGTTTCTTTCCTATTCCGGGAGTTGGAGGGTTAATACCTCTAGAACTTCTTCAAATGGTCCATCGATGTATGGCTTTAATCAATGTCCATTTACTTTGAATTTTTGGCCATTTGAATTTGAGATCTCAACTGTCCCATAGTCAAATACTGATTCAACTATGTATGGACCTGTCCAGCGAGACTTCAATTTTTCTGGAAAAAGACATAAACGAGCGTTCTATAGCAGTACACGATCTCCCACTTGAAATTTCTTGCTTCTTAAATGAGCGTCTTGCAGACGTTTAGTCTTTTCCTTATAAGACCAGGAATTTTCATAAGCCAACGCTCTTAGTTCCTCGAGCTTGCGAATTAGATATTCTCGGTTTATGCCGGTGGACGTTAGATCAAAGTTTATTGCTCTGAGAGCCCAGTAGGCTTTGTGTTTTAATTCTACTGGTAGATGACATGCTTTTCCATAAACGAGCTTGAAGGGTGTCATTCCTATGGGTGTTTTGTAAGCCGTCCTGAGGGCCCACAAAGCGTCATCTAATTTTTCTACCTAATTCTTTCGATTCATTTCTACAGTTCTTTCTAAAATCCTTTTAATTCCTCGATTTGAGACCTCCACTTGCCCACTAGTCTGAGGATGATATGGTGTTGCCAGTCGGTGGTGAACCCCATATCTTGCTAAGACTTTGTTCATCAGAGCGTTACAGAAGTGGGTACCTCTGTCGCTGATTAGGGCCTTCGGAGCGTCGAATCGTGAAAATAACCTTTTTAGAAATCGTACGACAACTCGAGCATCGTTAGTGGGGAGAGCTTGTGCCTCTACCCATTTGGATACGTAATCGGCTGCTACAAGGATGTATTTATTTCCGAATGAGTTAGGAAATGGGCCCTTGAAATCTATTCCCCATACATCGAAGATTTCACAAATCTGGATGCCCTTTTGAGCCATCTCATTTTTGGATGAGATGTTCCCGGCTCTTTGACAAGCATCGCATGCTTGGATCAAAGTATGTGTATCTTTGTATATGGTGGGCCAGAAGAATCCTGCATCAAACACTTTTCTGACTGCAGTGGCGGTACCGTGGTACCCACCAGTTGGTCCTTCATGACAATGTTTGAGGATATCTAGGGATTCCTTTCCTGCTACACACCTACGAATAACTTGATATGCACCTATCCTAAACAAGTATGGATCTTCCCAGAAGTAGAACTTAAGACATGAGAAGAATTTCTTCAGCTGTTGATGAGTAAGCCCTTTTCTTAGGATTCTACAAGCTAGGTAGTTTGCGAAGTCGGCATACCATGGACTTTTGTCTTTCTCCTCTATGACTGCTTGGATATGCATGAGAACTTCATGTGGAAAATTATCATTGATGATTTCCTCGTGATGTTCTTCTGAAGCTGGGCATTCTAAGCGTGAGAGATGGTCTGTGGCGACGTTCTCTACTCCTTTCTTGTCCTTGACCTATATATCAAATTCTTGGAGTAGTAGGATCCATCGGATAAGTCAGGGTTTGGCATCCTGCTTATTGAAGAGGTACCGTATGGCGGCATGGTCGGTGTATAGTATGGTTTTTGAAAGGACTAGGTAGGATCTAAACTTTTTAAAGGCGAAAACTACTGCTAATAACTCTTTCTCTGTTGTGGTGTAATTTTCTTGTGCATTATTAAGAGTTTTACTTTCATAGTAAATTGGGTGAAACTGTTTTTCTTTGCGTTGTCCGAGTACGGCTCCAACTGCAAAGTCACTTGCATCGCAAATGATTTTGAATGGAAGGGTCCAATCGGGTATAGTCATGATTGGTGCGTTGACAAGTTTGTCTTTTAATATGTTGAATGATTTAACACATTCTTCAGAGAATACGAAGGGTGCGTCTTTCTCCAGAAGTTTGGTCATAGGTCTAGAAATTTTGGAAAAGTCTTTTATGAATCGGCGGTAGAAACCTGCGTGATATGGCTTTGACTGAAGTTGGAGGTGGAAGTTTGGATATGGTCTCTATTTTAGCCCTATCAACTTCTAGTCCTGCTTGGGATATCTTGTGACCTAGAATAATGCCTTCCTTTACCATAAAGTGGCATTTTTCCCAGTTGAGTATTAAGTTTACTTCTTCACACCTAGCCAACATTTTGTCGAGGTTGTTTAAACAATGATCGAAGGAATCTCCAAATACTGAGAAGTCGTCCATGAAGACTTCCATCGAGTTTTCGATCATTTCATGAAAGATGAGAATACGTTAAACTAACCTCAGATCTCAGATCTGATGTATATAATTAGTACGATTAAGGATCTAGTTGATGATCACACTTGATTATATGATATGCGTTAACTGTATATGTTAATTGTATGTATAATATTAGATTAAAGCTTGAGAGAGTAATTCAACAGAGATTCGATAATATAAACTCAAAACTTAAATTAACAGTGAACAGTGTTCACTATATATAGAAGATAGACCTAGTTCGTTAACATTCCATAACGAACTAGAGTCTACTTCGTTGCATACATTTAATGAAATAAACTTAACGAATCACCCCCTGATTCGTTAGACATCCTTAACGAATCAGGAGGGAAAACAACTTAGATCTATTTCGCTAAACATCCTTAGCGAACTAGATATTACATTAAAGAACTCAAGATAAATTAATTGTTTATTACATTAAACAAAACGACAAATACGTTAAATACAAAGACTCGAGACGCAAAACCGTGCACTAACAGACACCCCCTCGTCTTGAGCTCTTTGTCTTTGTCTTTTTCTTTACTTTACTTGAAGCTCTTGGACCGCCAGTCTTTGCAACTATGAATTCCGTTCTCATAACATACACTCACAACGCGTTGGAATTGCATAGCCAGATCATAGTCTTCATTGCGCTCGATCAATATATTATTCTTGTGTAGCACGTCGTTGTCGGTCTCAGTTAAGTTAACTAACCACATCGGATCGATGATCTTGATTAGCTCAGTCTTTAAACCTGTACCAAGAACAATGACAGCCTCGCCAGTTCGATTATCGTAATACCAGCGGTTGAAAGATAAATACATTTGTTGGTTCATCGTCTTCACCGGCACACGCTTCATCGTCTTCGGCGGCTTTACCTTAAGTACCAACTTCTTCCATCCTGTTTTTGGATCGATCTCATCGATACGCTTGCAGATAGGAATTTGTGGTTTAAAATACTTAAAACCATGGTTCACCTCAAAAACCAAGTGTTGGTGAAAGCATTTTGCATGATAGTCCTCACCACGATTAATAAATGGACGATACGCCAAAGTGCGCACATCCCATCTCGGTAATGAGAGAAGATCAGACATCCTTTCGTAGTACTGGACGCCCTTCTCCAATTTAACAATACATACCTTAAGTTCAGAATCAAAAAGCCAAGAAATGATATCACCTGGCACTTTCGACACGGCCTTGAAAGTAGTCTTTTGGTTGGCTTTGGCTCGTGCAACAGCTTCTTCTTTCTGTTCTTGATCAACATACCTAAATGCCTTGATGATCTTACTTGCTTTCTTATGTCTGAACCAACTCTGAATTTCCTCAAGAGACGGATCGAGAAGCGAATCAGATTTCATATCAAAGACATTCTTGCCTTTGGAATTCTTCTCAAGATGGTCTTCTGCTTCTTTGACCGTTTCTTCATTAAAAATTGGAGCACCCTGATCAACATTGGTGTGTTGAAACAGATCAGGTTAATCCTCAGCAGTCACATCCTCTATCTCAACCTCCTCATTCTCATAAATAAATCCCGTACTCATCTCAACAGTAGGATCATTGAAGATCTCATCATCATTAATTACCTCAACATCGAGCTCAGTTTCTAACAATGTCATTTCGTCTTCATTCAGACCAAGCAAGATAGCAATCTGCTCTCGTGTCAGCGAATTCTCAACAAACTGCCCTACGACTATCTCATCCGCATTCACAATACTCCTAACCATCCCCTTTTCATCAACGAAAATAACTGTATTGGCCTCGATCATCTCAATTGGTTTTGCAGCCGAGTAATCATGATAAACAACAACCTGCTTGCCCGAATCATCAACAGAACTCGTACCCGCACCAGAAGCTGGGTCTTGATTTAGTTTAATCTCACCACTAGCACCAGACTTATCCGGATCCTCATCATCATTCTTAAGCTTTTTCAGCGCGTCATCTTTGCATGTAAGTTGCAGAATAAGCTCCTCTTGTTCCTTGATTTTCACCCCCTGAGACTCAACAATCTCACGAAGGGCCTTTGTTTCTTTCTGATAGTAAGAAACATAGCTGAGCAGCTTCTTCTGATTCTCCATCATACGTTCTTGATTCAGACGATCAACAGACATTTGATTTTCATACAAATGCAAGAGACTCAATATCATACTCATCTGCTGATCGTGCGGTGAAGTAGCAAAAGAAGGAAGAACTAGCTGAACCGGACCCATTGGTCGACTGAGCCTTAAAAATGAAATATCTGGTGGAGGCATCATCGTTGGTGTAGGAGGAATCCCTGAAGTAGCAGTCGTCGGCCTTGGTATAGGAGATAAAACAGAGTGAGGAATCATACCAAGTTGTGGATCCGACGTAAGCGTAGTTTTCAGAGTAAGCTCCAGGGTGCTAGTACTGAGCGGCACCGCCGGGCGTTGATGAGTGGACGAACTTGGAGGTTGAACTCCAAATGAAATGCCAGCCCTAGCTGACACTCGACGCTTTGAAGAACTTTCAGTTGCCAGCTCTTTACCCTTTCGTTTACGTTCTCGTTGAGCTGCAATAGTAGCAGCTAACGAAGCTTCAATTGCAGCTTGTTGTTCTTGAAGAGCAGTATTACCATTACCACTATCATCTCCATCATGACCATCATCGTTCCCACCTTCACCTCCCTCACGCTCGGAATCCGAGTTATCATGGATCCAGCGATCCTCGGGAGGACATACATAATCAGGATTTGCTAGATGACCAATAAATCTCTTGAATCTGGGAGGAGGAGATTGACGATACTGTTTCATTCTTCGCATTGTATCTGCCTTCATGTTATCCAACTTAAACTTATCATTCTCATCATTTGGATCAAACACCAAATCCCCGATAGCATCGTTGACAAACAATTGAACAAAATGTGGATACATCAAGAACTTCACGCGTCGTTTACCAGGAATAGAATTTTCTTTCATATAATCGAAGATTAATTCAGAAAAATTGTAACACTTGTTCAGAACAAGTGCAACAAATGCCGATTTTAACGCAACGCGGCATTCGTCAAACCCAGCCTTACGTCCACCTAGGCAGTGAATAAGAACATGAAGTAAATGCTTGTATTGGGGACACAAGTATGCCTTGTTATACATAGACGCAGTAAGACTGCTAGCATAAAACAATCGTCTAAACAATCCCTTGATCAGTTCTTTATCATATTCACTTGGATCATCAATGGTATCATCAAATTGTAACACCCTTCGAACTGTTTCAGCTGAGACGACAACTGGTTTGTTATTAACCACAACAACAATATGGTCCTCAGCTTCTACATATTGAGCAGTGTTCCAGAATTGACGAACGATGCTGAATCGAATATTTGGATTAGTAGTAACAGCGTAATAAATACGAGAACGGCGTATAAAAGCCAGTATATATCCAATGACATCCTCATCAGGAAAGTTTGTATCAACGAATGCACACACATTATGCCGAGGGTCATAAGGAAGTAAAGGAACTTCCTCACCTGGTTGATCAGCATCTTGAACTTGTTGTACATCCTGAACTTGTGGTGGTGCATCAACAGACGGATCTTGTTCCATGTTATCAGCCATAAGTCTAAAAATAATGATAACGAGAATCAGTAAAATTCAATAATCATAACAAAAACTCTTTTAAATTTAGCACTTGTAACATTAAGAAGAGAATAAAATTAATATGAAAATTGAATTTAAATATGGCATTCGTTAGGGAAATAATCTGATTCGCTACAAAGTGTCTAACGAATTAGCTAAGTCGCTATCAAGTAAATTAGAAACGAATTAGAAATAGCGAATTACTATTGAGTGTTGACGAATTAAACTTTATTTCGTTATAAAGAAACGAATTAAACTTTAGTTCGTTAAGAAATTAACGAATACACATCTGAGTCGTTAACCAAATGATTCTCTATTCTAGTTCGTGTGATTTACTTAACGAATTGGATACAAATGAATTCCAATTCGCTAAGTATAGCGAATGGCCACAAATTGGCTTAATCTTTGACTATCTTGGTCAAGGTCAAAATTGGCAAGAACACTGAAGGTCAAATTTGCAAACCAGAATTCAATTTATCTATAATTATCGTTAGATAATCGAATCAACAATCGTAAAGGTCCCGGAAACACAATGCGAAGCAAATGGTAGAGATCTGAGGTTCAACGACATGAAATAAGTTAATCAAATTAGGGTTTTAACCACCATATAAACCCCGATAATTATTACACATAATCAACCCCAACAATCAGTATTCAAAAAAATAATCAAAGGGTACCATTGAACTCGGAATCCTATTCCGATAATCATGAGAATCGATTCATGGTCCATTACAATATAACATCAAGGTTCAAAGAAACCTCAAACAACAATAACCATATTAACTTAATTACCCTATTCAAACTGTATGATTTTTGACGAAACGTTCAAAGAAATGATCGTCTAGACCTTATAACCACACTAGTATAATCAAAACACAGAAAATCAAATATTGAAGATTCTGAAAAAAAAATTTGGCAGAGTAACTTTGTAAAGAAAGAAGATGAAGAAGATGTATAGGACGGTTCGTATGCACGCCGTCCTATATACATTGTCCTTTCACGTTTTCCAATGTACGAATTAAACGAATCAGATGATTCGTTTGAAATTTGAAATAACGAATCAGATGATTCGTTATCCGAACTGAATACGTGGCATAACGAATTAAGTTTGATTCGTGTCTTGATTCGTTAAATATGCATAACGAACTGGGTGTGTTTCGTTACAGAGTGCGAAAGCGAATTAGGGAACGAACTAGGATGTAGTTCGTTAAAGACAGCCTAATTCGTTATCCATAATTAACGAATTTTGCTTTATTTAATTTTTACTTCAAATAAATAAATAAAAAAATTAAATTAAATTAAAACAATTAAATTAAAAAAAATAATTAACAATAACTTAAATGAATAACCGAGAACCTTTATCTCGATAATCGAATAACTTAAAACGTTTCACGTTTTGAAAACCAATAATTTAAAAGAATATAAATAATTTCAATTGTATCAAGGCAGGAGCTGCTCTCGATGCATCAATAATAAGGTATTTAAATAATATGTGAAAAGAAAAATGTAAACTCTTTTTGTAATTTTGAAATTTTCGACATAATACTAAATATTTACCAGAAAATTATCCGAAAAGTAAAATGTAAACAAGAAAATCTTTTTGTGGTTTTGAATGATTTTTCAAAAGCAGTACATATTTTTGGATTTTTGTTGAGTTTGAGCAGAGAATCATATTGACCAAATTGCCCTTCCATCACAGCTTTATATTTCAGCTATATTATGACTAGTGTTAAGTCGGTCATTGGTATTGTTGTCCACTTAAATCTAATAACAAACTTTCAAGCATTTTGTGATATGATTAATGGTTTAATTAAAGCACAGAATATCAGAAACTATTAGCCTCTAATTTCGGTTCAAGCTTAATTTGATTTTGCCATATCACCCCAACTTGACTTAAACCATTATGTTGTTGATCAAAATTTGATTTCTATAGAAGTTTATGAGCAATGCATTGTTTTTCTTTTACTATGAGTGTATGCATGAGTCCATCTGTCGGCTTATATACAATGTATCCCCTAGGGTCCGTTTCTTAATGGTATTGAGACGCGCATAAGGGAGGAACAATGTATGACTAACAGCGGATTTTGATCAAGTCAGTAATTTGGATTTGTACGAGGTACAACAGTGATCAAGTTTAATGACTTTGGGTTTGCTCTAAAAGCGAATAAAATATTCATGCATATGAATACCCAGATGATTAAACCGCATAAAGACTCACAGTGTCCAGAACCTCAAAGCATGTTATTTGCTTTATTTTATTTTTGGGTGATCAAACAATTATAAGGCTTGAGTATGACAGGTTATTACAATTCTGCCATCTTCACCGAGACTTTTGCTAGAGACTAACACCTCTTTCAATTTGGCGTTTCTTTATGTTTATATCACATACTTTACTCTACTTGTTTGTTTTAAGACCTACCAATGCACCAATGCAATTAAGCACACAGTCTTTTAAGCTTATTTCTTGCTGGATTTGGGGTCAAGATAGTCAATGTACTATCATTTTCTCTTTTTTCTTCAAAAACTCAAAATTTTGAGGAGCACAAAACAAAATAAAGAAAAATTTAATCGCCCTAGTTAACTTAAGTCTATAAATAAATGGCTATTCAATCAATTCACAAGTGAATAATATGACCAAGACATGAAAGCATGCTTCACAAACTTAAATAACTGACATAATTTTCAGCGAGAAAATAATCTAAAAACACATAACGAACGCCCCAACCACATTCCATTATCAGGTGAATGGCTAACCTGATCATTTACATGTAAATGTCAGGACCAAACATATACATACAAGTACATGTCCTTCAAATGTAGATAATTGACATAATTTTCAGCGAACGCATGCAAAAAACTTTTTGATTTTTCTCTATACATACTGTAAAAACATAATCTTTTTGTCTTTTTCAATTTTATTATAAAAATAAACTTCACAATCTTTTTGGATTTTCGGATTTTTCTGTACAAACAGAAAAAACAATCTTTTTGAATTTTCTAATTTTAAAATGTTTTTGGTTTTTCAAAATATTTTAAAGGAAAAACATTAAGAAAAGAAATCACAATATTTTTGATTTTTATAAATTTTCAAATGTTTTTGGATTCTAGATTTTTAATGTTTTTGGGTTTTATCGATACAAACGAAAAACACAATATTTTTGTATTTTCTAATTTTTTACCCCCTAAAACCAAAATAAATTTTAAAAGAAAAAATGATAGAAAAGAAAGATAGTCATCTTTGTTTAAGGATATCAGCGAGAGTCTTCAATCCATTTAAACCAAGCAAAAATTGAAAACGCGTTATGTCAAAAGCTTTGGTAAATAGATCGGCTTTCTGAAAGTTAGTATGTACTTTCTCAAGATCGATTAAGTTCTTCTCAAAGCAATCCCGTATAAAATGATATCGAATTTCGATATGTTTTGTTTTTGAATGTTGTACGGGATTCTTTGTGATAGAAATTGCAGCGAAATTATCAATCAAAATAGGAGTAGTAAGAAACTTCAAACCGTAGTCGCGAATATGTTGTTGTATCCACAAAACCTGGGAACAGCAACTCGAGGCTTCAACATACTCAGCTTCGGCGGTTGAAGTGGAGACCGTTGTCTGCTTCTTACACTGCCAGGAAACAAGCCGGTTTCCTAAAAATTGACATCCTGCCGTCGTTGATTTGAAGTTGTTCTTACAACCTTCGTAGTCCGAGTCTGAGAAGGCAGTAAGCTCAAAGTTATCGTCCTTGGGGTACCATAACCCGACGTCTGGATTTCCCCTCAGATACTGAAGTATTCGCTTAACCGCAGCTAGGTGAGTCACTCGTGGACTTGCTTGAAACCTAGAACAAAGACAAACAGCAAACATAATGTCAGGGCGAGAAGCCGTTAGATACATTAGAGATCCGATCATGGCACGATAGACGGTAGGCTCAACGGTATCCTTCAATTCATCCGGTGATAAATTTTGACCCACATGGAGAGGAGTAGAAGGGATTTTTCCGGCAGATATCTTGAATCGGCTCAAGACATCGTTCACATACTTAGTCTGGTGAATAAAGATTCCGTTTGCAGACTGGTGAACTTGCAACCCTAGAAAGAATTTCATCTCTCCCATCGAGCTCATTTCGAACTTCGTTTGCATGGACTTCTCGAACTCCTTACACAACGTGTCGTTTGTAGACCCAAAGATAATGTCGTCGACATAAATCTGAACTAGGAGAAAATCATCACCAACAGTTTTATGAAATAAAGTGCAGTCAACAGTCCCTCGTTTGAAGCCATTATCAGTCAGATGGTCGGCGAGCGTGCCATACCAAGCTCTTGGGGCTTGATGTAGACCATACAAGGCCTTGTTTAATCGGTAAACCCGGTCCGGATAATCAGGATCTTCAGAACCAGGAGGCTGTAAAACAAACACTTCCTCGTGTAGTTCACCATTGAGAAAAGCACTTTTAAAATCAATTTGGTAGACCTTGATATTCTTATAAGCTGCATACGCCAGAAAGATTCGAATTGACTCTAATCTAGCGACTGGTGCATACACTTCAGTATAATCAATACCCTCTTGCTGATGAAAACCTTGCATCACCAAACGTGCCTTGTTCCTTATGATCACCCCACAATCGTCTTTCTTACACTTAAATACCCACTTAGTCGGAATAGCTTTCTTGACTCTAGCAGGTTTATCGATTAAATCCCAAACACCCAAACGTGCAAATTGCTGTAATTCTTCTTGCATAGCTTCTACCCAAGACGTATCTTCAATTGCCTTACGAGCTGTTGTCGGTTCTACTTGAGATAGAAAGCAAGTGAATTTTGCAAGATTTACAATGCCTGATGAATGTAAATCAGCATATGCACACAATACGTTATTCTCACTTGACGAAGCAACTTGATGACGGGTTCGTACGCCCACATCAAGTTCTTTAATGATGTTTTCCTATGGATGATAGCCATGAATCCGTAGAGTAGGATTCTCAGGAACAACAACGTTATCAAATAAGTTAGTGTAATGTTCACCAAGTTCAGGAGATGAAACATTATCACTGTCAAGTTCAAAAACTGGATCATCAGCTTGATTGTCATCAGAAGAAGTAGATATATTATCAATATTAGCTGGAGAAACACAACTTGGTTCTTCAATTGGAGCATCATTTTGAGCTTCAACATAATTAGAACTTAAAAATCTTGGAATGGCCAAATGATCTTCAAAGTATGCTCGAATCAGATCTTTATCGATGTGCTCAGTTGAAGGAGTAAATGAATTAAATAAGCCGTCATAGTCAAACATCCAGTCGGGACCTTTCCCTTGAGGAGGAGTGGTGTACTTTTGACAGTCCACATGATACCATTCCTCAACACAACCAGAAGTGAAATTAATTACACGTTTCTTTGGAGATGCATATCCCAAGAAATAACCTTCGATAGCTTTTTCTTCAAACTTACTTGCATCTTTCTTCAGCATTATACAAGGACACCCAAAAGATTCCAAATACTTTACGATTATTTAAAAGCTCGTAACTTGTCTTCTTGAGTTGTTTAACAGTTAAAACTCGATTAAGCGTATAGCAAGTTGTATTCACCGCCTCATTCGAGAATTGGACGGGAAGCTTAGAATCAGCAAGCATAGTTCTTGCAGCTTCAATCAAAGTTCTATTCTTTCATCCAGCAACGCCGTTTTGTTGTGGTACATAGGGTGCACTGTATTCTTGATGAATTCCTTTTTGAATACAAAAGAAATCCAAGACAGTGTTCTTGAATTCATTACCATTATCACTTCGAATTCTCCTCACCTCGTGTTTGTATAGTGATTCGATCTTAGTAATAAGGTTTTGTACCAAAACGGGTGTTTGATCTTTCGAACTCATAAATAACACCCATGAGTATCTTGAATAATCATCGGTGACAACAAGACAGTACCAGTACCCAGAGATACTCGCATGATTCACAGGACCAAACAAATCCATATGAAGTCGTTCAAGAGGAGTATCAATGAAATTCAATAATTTAGAAGGATGTGATTTCTTCTTCTGCTTGCCCTTCTTGCATGCAATGCATTGATTAGATAATTTGAAGTTCTTAAATGAGACACCCTCAACTAAGTCATTAGCCATTAAATAATTCATCTTTCGAACATGTATGTGACCCATTCTACGATGCCATAGAATAGAATCCTTCTCGGTTGCTTTGGAGACAAAACATATTTCAATAGACGTTGATACTTTAGAACTCATTTAAGACATAATTATCATTTGATCGAGGTGATCGCATGACAACCATGTTCTCGGGAATCACATATCCCGGTTTCAAAATAAGACACTCTTTATCAGTAAATACCGTGGTATACTTCTTATCGCAGATTTGCGACACACTCAATAAATTATGGTCCACCTTGTCACAGTAATTGACTTTTTCAAAAGTAATGTGACCATTTGAAACTTCACCCTCTTGTGTGATCATGCCCCCAGAATTCCCTGTAAACGATACATAACCCCCTTGAATATTTCTTACGTTGGTCAATAGGTTGAGATTTCCAGTGATATGACGAGAACATCCACTATCCATTATCCAGTTTTCACCAGACACAATCTTGGATGTACCCTACACACAAAGTAAAAGTGATTAGTTCAAAAAGGCAGCCCAGGCCTCAGTCTTGGGCACCTTTTGGTTTTCTCTTTGATCATTAACTTGAACAGATTTCAACTGTTGTTCAGCAACTTAAGAATATGTTGCCGGCTTCCTAGACTTTCGTCTTAGATAAGCAGCTCGAACAATGTTTGAATTTGTATTCCTACATATGGGCTCAGTTGGAACAAATTTTGCTTTCACATGACCATGAGTTTCATTCACATGAATTACTTTACGAGGATGCACGTTTGAAAACATGATATGTGTATCATCCTCACATGACACAGGTCGCTTCAAGATCTCCTTTATCACAGTAACCGGTTTTGAATGGTCCTTGACAAAAGGATGGAGATTTTGAATTTTCTGTTGACCACAGTTTCTCACTACATGACCTTGTTGACCACACAAAAAGCAACTTCGCATGTCAACATGAACATGTTGAGGTCTGGCAGAAACATATGCAACCGAAGGTTGATAACTTACATTTTCAGTGAATCGTTTGGCCAAATCATCAGAAGTGACAGACTTCTTTTTCATATAAAAGTCAAGGTTAGAACAATTGGAAAAACTTTTCAATGTATCTGTTCCAGTTGATTTGACAAACTGAACCTTTTTAGCTTGTTTTAACAATTGTTTTGCTTTAAGTACCGGGTCTGATGAGTTCGATGTTTTGGCACAAACATATTGACATTCCAACTCTTTCAACTAGTCAGTTTCATTGTAAAAGATGCTCTCAATTAGTTCTGGTTTAATGATACTAATCGGGATATCTTTTTCAGTGAACATCATGTCCATACCCTTCAACTTAAAAACTCTAGCAGATGATGGCTTAGAACTAGGAGGATTAATGAAATGCATCAAGTCCTCATCGAAAATTTTCAGTTTTTCTGACTTCTTTGCCCTCACAGGTTTAACTTTCACTTGTTCTGCCTTTGTCACATGAGGCTTGTGTGAACCATACACTGCTTCCTCAAATTCATGAGGCTCGCAAAGAATATGATTAGAACTTGGGATGTTCTTATTCTTGTGTATAACCTCTGGTTCAAACACATCCTCAATAATTACTTTGTCAACATTATCAACAAAGACTTTATTGCTTTCAACATGAGGATTTTGAGGAGCAAATTGGGTTTTAGCAGTTTCAGTTTTAACAGGTTTAGTATTTTCTGAAATCACAGGTTCTTTCACAATTACCTCTTCTTCCCTTTTAGCAAAAGGATTAATTTTATAGTCATTGTGAAAAGGTGGCGGAATTTGAACAAAACCGATACCTTTCTTTGAATCCTTTTGTTTTCCAGACACTTCAATAATTTCATTCAACAGAAAAGAAGAGTTTCGAAATTTACCCAATTTGTTCTTCAACTCAAGAACCTCATTCTCAAGCTCAGTTATCTTTGAACGATGTTTCAAGATTTCTTGAAACTTTTGGTCATTAATTGTCATTTTCACAGATAACTCAGCTTTGAGATCGTGGTTACTTGTCGACAGTGCTTCAATCTTCTCACGAGATCTCATTTGAGATTCATGATATTGTCGATAAGTATCCTTGAGTGAAGCAATTCCTCTTACTAAATTATCATTATGATTATTTAAAGATTCTAACTTAGGTTTGTTAGATTCTCATTCAACACATGTTACTTTAACAGATGAAGTAGCAGAGATAGAATGACTAACCTCATTGATCTTAGCCATGCATGCAAATACAGTTGTAGACTTGTCACAAGAGTCTTCAGAATCATTGTCAGAGGATATCTCACTTCCAGTTGCATCTTGGAAGTCTTTTGTTATCCCAAACATAGCTAAATTAGCTTGGTTATCATTACACAGCAGTCGTTGTGACCAATCATTTCCATCAGCTAACATTGCTTGTGACCCAGAAGTAGACGGTTTCTTTTCAGCATCATTACCTCGTGGTGTAGAAGAATTTTTATTTTGACCACGAGGACCAGTATACTCTTTTTTCGGTTTGTCACATTCTTTGGCAAAATGCCCGAACTCTTGACAATTGTAACATTTCACCTTTAATTTGTCAAATCCCAATTTCTTGTTCAAGGCAGGAAGATCTTTGCCAGTCCTTTGCATGAATCTCTTAACCTTACGAACGATCATAGCCATGTTCCACTTTAAATCCATAATCTCTAAATCATCTGGATCAATATGATCATAATCCTCATTAGTCAGATCAGTTGTGGCTATCTTACTACTCACCAAGTTTTCATATGAAGACATGAAAGCTGTCAAGAAAGCAAAATTTTGTTCAGCTTCCTTCATATTGACAATAGGTGGTGGAGCAAATGGATTGTAGTAGATGAATTTCCAGATCCAACAGATGCACCAGATGATCCAGAATTACCAGCAGTGTAAAAACATACTCTTGGATCATTATAAACTGTTGTTTCATTTTCACTTGCATGCTGTGTGAGAAAAGTAGTGATAGGAGATATGGTAGAACTTAGAGGCATACTACCACCATAGAAAGCAGGATCTTGGATATCCTTGGAGGATTTCTGACACTTAAGATCATATTCTCTTGCTTCAATCTTTTGCAAGAATTTAGTGGTAGTCAAGTCTTCATTCGCAAAATAGTTATTCTCTTTTAGAACCATTAGAAATGTCGAATAAAAACTTGGTAGTGCACTCTTAATCGTGTCAATCTTGTCAACCTCAGAAGTTTCCAATCTCATCTTTTCCATCTCAGCAATCAAGTGATTAAGTCTAGTGGTCATCTCCTCAACTGTTTCTCCTTTCAATAAGTTAAAGTTTCAAAATTGAAACTTAAGCATTACCTTTTTACTCTCAGGTGTGTTCCCCATATTTCTCATACGAATATGTTGAAATAAGGAAGCACAGATTTTTATACTTCCCACTTGATGAAATATGGTTTCGGGTAAATCCATAGTAAGAGTAGAATAAGCTTTAGTCTCAATCTCCAAAGCTTTCTTCTCTTCTTGTGAATATTGAGAAATAGCTTTAGGAGTGTAACCAATAGTGTCATCACCAATCATTGGAACAACATATACCTCATCTAGGCAATATGAACAATCAGGATGAACAGAACCCAAATGAGCACGAAAACGGGGTTCCCATTTAGCAAAATCGCTAAATTTCATCAACCTTGAACATTTCGAGTGTGAGCCTATTTCGGTATCAAGTTGCAACATTTGTTGCATTAACATGTTCTGTGAAGCTAGTGCATACATACCAGCCATGGTTGAAAAATGATAGATTTCAAATCCTAAGGATCAGAATTGAAAATTAAGATTAACGAATGATGAACAGTAAGTTTAACGAACTGTGAACTAGCGAACTGTGAACAGTAGTTAGTGAATCACAATTTAATGAAGTAAAGAGTGATCAGGTAACGAATCATAATTGATTTTAATGAATTAGAAACAGTAACTTTGACGAATTAGAAAGATTATATGACGAACTGGATAACGAACTGAGTCAACGAATCAGGTGATTGTCTTTAACGAATCACTAAGAAAGGCTTAGCGAATTAGATAACGAATTGCTACAGTTGATAACGAATCAACATATAGCGAATGAGGTTGTTACAACGGTTTGTAACAAACTCTGACAACGAATGCCACGTGGCAAAACTTGTTATAACTCAAATTCCGAGGTAAGACACGTGCCACACAAGTTATTTGACACGAATCAGAAAGTATAGCGAACTGGTTAACTAATCAACCAAAATTCATAACGAATTAGCTAAATATGTTAACAAATTGAGTTAAATGAGTTAACGAATTAAGCTAAATTTAACGAATCAGACTTGAATATTCAAATCTTCAAACGAAGATTTCCAGATTTCTGGAAAATGAAGAACATCAATACACACACTTAAATTTGTTATACTATGTCAATACTTAACCATATCGCTCATATAGCCGATCAAAACACTCGTAAACACCATGCGAATCCAATTCAACCTCACTTGTAACTTAATTAACCATCGATCAAAACCAATTTGACCAAACCAATCCTCTGTTTTCGGCCAAAACAGATCCAATACCAATTCAATCCAAAACCAAACCAATATCCAATTCCAAATCACAATAACCTTCCAATACCTTAACAACCACAAATCTAATCCAAACACTCCTTAATTCATTAAATTAACCTCAATTTGATTCAAAATTAAATCAAACAGAGACTTAACACTAAATATTATCAATTAACAATCTGATAACATCAATTAACCATCAAATCAAGCGTAAATGAGCACCGAAAGCTCTGATGCCACTTGAGAATACGTTACACTAACCTCAGATCTCAGATATGATATATATAATTAGTACGATTACGGATCTAGTTCATGATCACACTTGATTATATGTTATGTGTTAACTGTATATGTTAATTGTATGTATAATATTAGATTGAAGCTTGAGAGAGTAATTCAACAGAGATTCGATAATATAAACTCAAAACTTAAATTAATAGTGAACAGTGTTCACTATATATAGAAGATAGACCTAGTTTGTTAACATTCCATAACGAACTAGAGTCTACTTCGTTACATACATTTAATGAAATAAACTTAACGAATCACCCCCTGATTCGTTAAACATCCTTAACGAATCAGGAGGGAAAACAACTTAGATCTAGTTCACTAAACATCCTTAGCAAACTAGATATTACATTAACGAACTACAAGATAAATTAATTGTTTATTACATTAAACAAAACGACAAATACATTAAAGATAAATACAAAGACTCGAGACGCAAAACCGTGCACTAACAAAAGATGGCCACCATGCAACGTTGGAAGGTGACTGGAGCATTACATAGTCCAAATGGCATTCTTCGGTAGGCGAAGGTTCCATACGGACATGTAAAGGTGGTTTTCTCCTGATCTTCAGGAGCAATAAGAATTTGGAAATATCCGGAAAATCCGTCAAGAAAACAGTAGAACATTTTTCCAGATAATCGCTCAAGCATTTGATCGATGAAAGGAAGTGGAAAATGATCTTTTCTTGTGGCATCATTAAGCTTCCGGTAATCAATGCAAACTCGCCAGTCTGTGATGGTTCACATTGGTATCAGCTCGTCCTTTTCGTTCATTACGACTGTCATTCCTCCCTTCTTGGGTACTACTTGAACGGGACTTACCCAAGGTGAATCCGAGATCGGGTATATTAATCCGGCATCAAGCTGTTTGATTACTTCCTTCGTCACCACATCTTTCATGTTGGGATTGAGACGTCTTTGATGTTGGACCACGGGTTTGTATTCTTCCTCCATGAGAATTTTATGAGTACAAAAGGAGGGACTGATGCTCTTGATATCCATGATCTTCCATGCGATGGCCTTCTTATGGTTTTTGAGAACCTTAAGAAGTTCGTCTTTCTCTTCTTTTGAAAGGTGAGATGAAATAATTACTGGGAGTTGAGAATCTTTTTCAAAAAAGGCGTATTCGAGATGATTTGGTAGTTCTTTTAATTCTAAGGCTGGTGGTTCTTTGATTGATGGTTTTGATTTTCATTACATTCAGTGATTTCATATATTACTTATGATGCTTCCTGATAATTATCTTTGATATTTTCATTTTCCAACATGGGTATGTTGAGTGTTTTGTCTAAGACTTGTGATTCTAGTTGTGTATTAGTGGAGGAATCTCGCATATAGCAACTCATGATGGAATCTATGATGTCGACACAATATAATGTGTCATCGTGCTGTTGCGGATATTGCGTAGATTTTTCTATGTCAAAAGTGATTGCCTCGTCATTGACCCTGAGAGTGAGCTTACCGGTGCAAACATCAATAATAGCCTTTGCGGTGGCTAAAAAGGGTCTTCCTAAAATCAGAGGTACACTTTTGTCTTCCTCCATGTCTAAAATCACAAAATCTAATGGGAAAACAAATTTGTCAATCTTGACAAGCACGTTTTCAACAATGCCCCTAGGATATTTGACAGATCGGTCAGCTAATTGAATGCTCATGCGGGTGGGCTTTGGTTCTCCTATCCCTAGTTTTGCAAAAACCGCATAAGGCATTAAATTAATACTAGTTCCTAGGTCAGCCAGGGCATTGCTAACAGACAAATTTCCTATAAGACAAGGGATAGTAAAGCTCCCTGGATCGGTCATTTTAGCCGGTAGCTTGCTTTGGAGGACTGCTGAACATTCTTCACTTAGGGTGACATGTGAGAGTTCTTCCAGCTTCCTTTTGTTTGTCAGCACTTCTTTGAGAAACTTGGCATATTTTGGCATTTGAGCGGTGGCTTCGACAAAAGGGATGTTGATATGGAGTTGTTTGAAGAGTTCTAAAAACTTCCCGTACTGAGCTTCCAATCGTTCCTGCTTCAGTCTTCCAGGGTATGGAATAGGTGGATTATAAGTTCGGACTGGTTCCTTGGGTTGTACGGTGCCCGTGGGGGTCAGTCTGTCCTGCGTTTCATTGGGGGACTCCTTTTCCGTAACTTGTTCTGAAGTGGGTGAGGTAACAGTAGTTGTACCACTTCTGAGTGTAACAACGTTAGTTGTTTCATTCGGGTTGGTGATTGTGTTGCTTGGAAGAGCGCCAGGTGGTCTTTCGGATAATTGTCGGGCAATTTGTCCGATTTGAGTTTCTAGATTCTGAAGTGATGCTTGTTGACTTTTAAGATCGGCTTCATGCTTTAACAACACTCCACTAATATCAACAGCTCTTGAGTCGGCCTTCTTTTCTGCTTCATTTGTTTTGGTCATGAGTTGGATTAACATTTTTCGATCTTTGAGTAGCTTGGGTTTTGATGGCTACTAGAACTTTGATCTTGAAATTGAGGTTTAGGCTGGAAGGATTGATTCATCGGTCTTTTTTCGAATCCTGGTAAAGCTTGAGCGTTACCTCCGTCTTTCCAGCTGAAATTCGGGTGGTTTCTCCATCCTGGATTGTAGTTGTTGTTGAAAGCGTTGTTCTGACGAGCGATGAAATCGACTTCTTCCATGGCCATCAATTTTGTAAAAGTAGGTCTATAAGGTTGACTACTCTCCGAGTACTCGCTACAAGGTATGGTGCCGAGGGGAGTTTCTTTAACTCCGCATAGTTACTAAAAATTGTTCAAAGGTGGTCAACATTAGCCAGAATCGCATCTAATCGGTTAACTTGGGTCTATTTTAATTTAAAAAATACAACATAATTCGTATTTTTATAATATTAAAGAACAAATATCATTTTTTTAATTAATGAGTAACATTTTTTAGAATAACTTAGTGTTTAAAAATGTATTTCACTTATTTATATTGATATTCACTTATTTTGTTATAAGTACTATAAAATATATATATTACCCAAAATTTAATTTTCTTTATATTTATCATGTCCGAGTACTCTCCGAGTACTCCCCGAGTACAACGAGTACTCCCTCCAAGGGGGTCGGCCGCCTAGGGACCGCCTAGCGACTTTTGCAACATTAATGGCCATAATTGTTGGGTTTTATACAAGGTTATCAAAGTTTCAAGTTAACCATTTTAACATGAAAACGCAACGGAAGCTTAGATTTTAAAACTTGTTAATGAACATACCATTATGTTAAAACTAAAACCCGAAGCCAAGGATCAAAATTACAAGAACAAGATGCTCACAAAATGTAAATTGTACCTTCTTATACCTTATGAGAAGATGTAGGTGGATGAAGAAGATGATGTCTTCAAATGGCAAGGTTGCAAAGGAGAAACCCTCAAGCTTTTGATACCCCAAGCTTTTAAACAACAACACCAACTTGTTGCTAGGATTAGAACACTTGAATCAAGCTCACAAAACACCCCTTTTCTTTGGCCAAAGTGGCCGTGAGTTTTGGAGAGGAAGAGAGAGTTTTTTTTTTGCTTGTTTCAACACTTGAAATTCAAAATGGAAGATACACAAATGCATGTCTTGTGAATGGAGGATGATAAAGTGGTCAACAAAGCTTTTGATTGGACCAAAACCTCCACCCACATGGGGTGGCCGGTTTTATTATTTATTTATTATTATTTTTTTTTTTTTTGTGTTTTGATTTAACCATTTAAAACATCTCCATTTATTTTATAAAACTCATTTTTATAAAATGTACATACATTTATATAATTATTTAACCAATTAAATAATTAATTTATATATAAACAAATTATCCAGATAATTTATTTAAATCCTCAAGTGTGTTTGTTTAGAAAACCAATTTTTCTAAACATGTAGTGTTCGGTATTCGTTTAAATGATCAAATCATTAAAAGAATACATTTGGTGTTGTCTAGCTTGTTATTGGGTATGACCCGACTTGGATCAAACACAGTTAGCCACATTAGTATAAGTATGTGTCTCGGGCATACGTAATTCCAACAATCTCCCACTTGCACGAGATACATAGAAAATTAATGCAAGTGGTAAATACCGCCTAACAACAGTTCACCATCCCTAACGTGTTTGACGAAGTGCCATTCAATAACATCATCCCTTCAAGTTCCTTACTTGATATGATTTAGGTGAATCTATCATTATATCCCTTTGTTACTAGATGTCATGTTGGATCTAAGAGACATAGGCGATCATTCTCTTTACAATTCAACTTTATCAGGCCTTAGACATCTAAACTCTCAACACATAAGAGGAACAAATTCCTTCTTGACTGTATACGCCTCTCACTATCACTTTATACTCCACCCGAGCTCATCCTTATGTACCATCTTTTACGAATAGCGAAGGGGAGAGTCAAAGTGTAATACTTGGTGAAAATCAAGACCCAGTATACATCTCAGGTCTAAGGATAATATGAAATTCTCCTTTACTCAAAATTACTAATGATCAGGTCAATCGACTCCATGTAGTAATATTGAGAGCGGGTCAGTCCAATATTTGTATCCCACAAATATCTATGAACCTTGGCAGCATACCTATGTTCTATATTCATTCCTTATGAATATCCACCAATCCTAGTTCATAATAGTCTTGCTTCATATTTGTTCCCACAAATGTGATCGACTACGGACTTTTAGAATAAGATAACTTATTCATGGATTAAACATGCAAAATTAGAATTTAACTCAAGATTCCATAATCATATAAAAGAGTTAAATTACAAAAGTCTTTTAAACTTTAATACAAAATAGATCAAATCCAATTACTAGAATATCGAAGTCCTAAGCCACTCGCATGACGCTCATGTTTCGGTCTTTCTAGGAGCTTCGTGAATGGATCCGCAAGATTTTGATCAGTTCCAACTTTGCGAATACATATCTTTCCCTTTTCAACTTCATCCCTTATGTAGTTGAATCTCCGCTCTATGTGCCTTGTCTTTTGGTGCGAACGAGGTTCCTTGATTTGTGCAATCGCACCCTCGTTGTCACAAAAGATTTCTAGTGGGTCTTGAATGGAAGAGACCACCCCTAGATCAGTAATGAATTTCTTCAACCATGCAGCTTCCTGAGCTGCCAATGAAGCGGCGATGTATTCTGATTCTGTAGTGGACAATGCTACCACTTCCTGTTTTGAGCTCTTCCAAGAGACAGCTCCTCCATTAAGAGTGAACACATACCCAGATTGTGATCGAGAATCATCTCGATCAGTTTGGAAGCTCGCATCCGTGTAACCTTTTATAGCGAGTTCCTCCTCACCAGATCCATATATCAGAAACATATCCTTAGTTCTCCTAAGGTATTTCAATATGTTCTTAACAGCCATCCAATGACTGTTTCCTGGATTTTGTTGGTATCTGCTTGTCATGCTCAAAGCGCATGACACATCCGGTCTAGTACATATCATCGCATACATGATGGATCCTATAGCAGAAGCATATGGGATTTGTTTCATTGTTTCTTGCTCACCCTTTGAGCTTGGACATTGAGCTGAACTCAATATAGTCCCTCTTTGAATAGGTACAAAACCTTTCTTGGAGTTTTCCATCTTGAACCTTTTCAAGATTTTATCAATGTATGTACTTTGGTTCAAACCTATCAAGCGCCTTGACCTATCCCTATAGATCTTTATTCCCAAAATATAGGCAGCTTCACCAAGATCCTTGATGGAAAATCTACTTCCAAGCCAAGCCTTAACGCTTTCCATGGTTGGAATGTCATTTCCAAATAGTAGAATGTCATCGACATACAATACTAAGAAGGTAATTATACTCCCACTAGCCTTTTTATACACACAAGCCTCATCAGCGTTCTTGATGAATCCAAAATTTTTGATTTCTTCATCAAAACGATGATTCCAAGTTCTAGATGCTTGTTTCAATCCATAGATTGATTTCTTTAACTTGCATACTTTATTAGGATGTTTCGGATCGACAAAACCTTCAGGCTGAACCATATAGACATCTTCCTCAAGATATCCATTTAGGAAAGCGGTCTTGACATCCATTTGCCAAATTTCATAATCATAATATGCAGCTATGGCAAATAATATCCTAATAGACTTTAGCATTGCCACAGGCGAAAAAGTTTCATCATAATCAACCCCTTGAGTTTGAGTGAAACCTTTAGCTACAAGTCTTGCTTTATAAGTATCCAAGTTTCCATGCATATCAGTTTTTCTTTTGAAAACCCACTTACTTCCAACAGCTTTGGAGTTGAGTGGTAGTTCAACCAATTCCCAAACTTGGTTGTCATACATGGATTGCATCTCAACGTTCATGGCTTCAAGCCATTTGTCACAATCATTCTTGGACATTGCATCACGATATGTGGTTGGTTCATCAGAATCTACCACGTAGCAACCTTCTACAAAAAATCCATATCTTTCAGGTGGATTGCTAACTCTACCAGATCTGCGAACGTTTTGTGTGTTTTGATCAACCACTTGATCACTTTCAACAACCTCTTGTTGAGTGCTAGTATCAACCAATTGTGTATCATCTTGTGATTCTTGATCCTCATCAAATTTCACTGTTCTACTATTAGTTCCTTCCTCAAGGAACTTAGTTTCCAAGAACTTACCCTTTCGAGCAATAATAACATTTTGCTCACTAGGGTCGTAAAAGTAATATCCTATATCATCTTTAGGATAACCTATAAAGATACATTTAGTGGATCGGACTTCTAATTTGTTTGGGGTGTATTGCTTTACATAAGCTTCACAACCCCAAACTTTTAAGAATGATAGCGATGGAGCCTTTCCATGCCATATTTCAAAAGGTGTCTTCTCCACTTTCTTGGTTGGAGCCATATTCAATATGCGAACAGCGGAAAGTAAAGCATAGCCCCAAAATGATAGAGGTAAAGTGCTTCTAGCCATCATCGATCGAACCATATCTAATAGGGTACGATTTCTCCTTTCAGACACACCATTATGTTGTGGTGTTCCAGGTGGAGTAAGTTGTGAAATAATTCCACAACTCTTAAGATGATCTTGAAAAACACCACTTAGGTATTCACCTCCTCTATCACTACGAAGTACTTTGATTGTGGTCTTGAGTTGTCTTTCTACTTCAGTTTTGAAGTCTTTGAACATTTCAAAAGCTTCATCTTTGTGTTTCATCAAGTACACATAACCATATCGACTATAATCGTCAATAAAGGTAATGAAGTATCTTTCACCATTCCTAGTCATTGGTCTAAAAGGACCACATACATCCGAATGTATGATACCCAATAATTCTTTTGACCTTTCAAAAGTTTTATTAAAGGGTTGCTTTGTCATTTTGCCTTGTAAACAAGATTCACATACATCAAATGAATCATACTCATTTGTTTCTAGAATACCACTCTTGCGAAGAGTTTGCATGCGATTCTTGCTTATATGTCCAAGGCGACAATGCCAAAGATAGGGATCACCCAAGTCCTTCTTGAGTTTCTTGGTGTTGACATTGTACATTGAACTACTATGTGACATACCACTTTGATCTATTTCATATATACCATTCATGGGTATAGCTTTAAAATAAAATATGCCATTCATCAAAACATGAATATCATAATCCATAAATTTAAAATCAAAGCCACATTGTTTTAAAAGGGACACGGAAATAATGTTTCTCCTTAACTTAGGAGCATACAAAACATTCTTCAAAATTACTTCCAAACCACTTGGAAGCTTTAACAAGTAGTCTCCTTGAGCTTGGACTTCAACTTTTGCTCCATTGCCCATAAAGAGACTAATGTCCCCTTTGTTGAGTTGTTTACTTCTTTTGAACCCCTGCAACAAATTGCAAATGTGAGTTCCACATCCGGTATCAAGTACCCATGTATTTGAAGAAATAACATTCAGTTCAACATATATAGTAAAGATAATACCTGAGGTATGCCCCGCATCCCTCTTATCTTTTAATGCATTGAGATAGGTCGGACAATTCCTTTTCCAATGACCTATCTCTCCACACTCAAAGCATGGATCTTGCGTCGCAACCTTTTGCTTCTTTTCCTTCGGTTTGGTGGGCGTGATGGCTTTCCTCTTTCCCTTTCCTTGGACGTGGCCCTTGCCCTTAGCAACACTTGCTTTGGGGTTGGAGTTATGTCCCCTTTTTCCTTCATTGATTGTTAGAACGGGTAAAACCCTTTTACCCATTCCCGCTTCGGCCGTTCTTAGCATTGCGTGAAGCTCACCAATGCTTTTGTCCCACCCATTCATGTTATAATTCATGACAAAGGTTTCAAACCTTTTGGTCAAAGAGTTGAGGATCAAATCCGTAGCCAACTCATTAGACACGGGACAATTCAACCTACGAAGCTTTTCGATGTAGCTTTTCATCTTTAGGACATAAGATGAGACGCTTTGGGTTTCCTCCATACGACATGCATGAAACGCTCGAACCGTTTCGAAACGTTCCGCTCTAGCTTGTTGAAGGAACATTTCCTTCAATTGAGTTATCATGTCGTATGCCCCATGATGCTCGAAATCCTTTTGGATTTCGGGAATCATAGTCCCCAACATGAGGCAAGAGGCTTGCACCGAATCTTTGGTGTACTTGACCCAATTGTTATACGCCTCCTCATCTTCCACGTTAGGCTCATCGGGAATGGGATCGTCTAAGACATATGATATCTCTTCTTGTTTGAGAACTATTCTCAAGTTGCGATACCAATCCATAAAGTTATTATGGTTTAGACGATCCTTTTCAAGGATGGTTCTTAAGGATAGGTTACGGGTGTTATGGGTAGAGGTGTTAGCATTGTTAGCGGCCATCTACAAAATTTAACAAAGTTTTATTTTAGTATTATAAACAATTTAATTATTAATACCCTTTTATTCCAAATTTTAAAATAATAATTAAATTCTAGAATCCAACGATAAATCAAATTTCGGTTAGGTGACCTTTATCCCGTTATTTGATTTAACAAGGTAGTCAATCTTGACAATTGCAACCCTTTGCAACTTCTAGAGGTATGGGACCATTCGAAATCCTTATTTCGTGTTGGCATGTTTATCCCATCAACACCATTGGACCCCATGCTTAGGTGACCTTTATCACATGGTTTCCAATTCAAGTCGTCCTACTTGTATAAACATGTAAGATTAACATACAAGTGGTTAGGTGACCTTTATCCCACAAATATGTTAATATTACCCTAAGTATATTAGTTTGCTCAAAATGGTTAGGTGACCTTTATCCCATTTAAAGTTCCCTAATACGTTAAGTGTCATACAAAAGGATGGTGTTAGACTTGTTTCCTTGGTAATTATGAAAAAGGGATTTTTAAGTTTTCCAATATTCTAGTTTGAAAAACATTATGCCATATCCTAACATGCATTTAGTAATATGGCGATTTTGAAAACCAATTTTCAAGGTTCAAGTTATAATAAAACCAATTTTATTATATGTGAGTAATCGCTTAGTTTTAATAAACCCATTTAATTAAACTAATTGACGTGATATTACCAAATATATATTAGAACCCGTTTCATGCTTGTTGTCGTTCCTATGTGACGGTTTGGATATCCTAATATCTATCAACCACACATTACATAAAGTAAAACAAACAACCAAGCATACACATGCAAAATATAGTCATAACCGAAAACCGCTAAATTTGACCATACTTGTTAGCCGAAACAAGTATAGGTCATAAGTCACACCTAAGGGACAAAACATGACACAAGGATGGAATGTTGACTCCCACTTGACCTTGCATCCAAATGCTTCAAGTATCCTCTCCAAGTTGTTGTGTTCTTGTTGGGCTTGTTAATGGGCTCCAAACTTCCAAAAGTCTTCTTGGGCCCAAGAGTGAAATTTATGGGCCTAATGGGCTTGAATCCCATGATGGGCCGGTGAGGCCCAACAAGCCCAAAATTTCGGTCCAAGGCCCAAATCCACCAATTCTTGCATCTTCAATTTTTACAAAATGTATCCTAATACATATTTTTCTAAAAAAAAGAAAAATGCAACTAATCTATTTATTACATACCAATTTATGAATAAATAAATTACACAAGCCTAAGATTATGAATTATTACAACCATATTGAATAATAAACATAATCAACATACACAAACAACAATCAACACATCCAAGGTCTAGGTTTCGGTTATGACACAATCAAACATACCAAATGTTCTAAGCATGCAACCTAAGCAACCAATGCCCAAAATCACCAAATAAAATCGGCCCCCCCCCCCCCCAAGAGGCTACGGCCCAAAATTTTTTTATTATTTTTTTTTATTTTCAACATCCAAATGTTAATAATGGTTTCCTAAGATCTTTCCATGCATGTCAAGATCTTACAAATCCATGAGGGGTAAAATCCACCAAAATTTCGGACCCCTTTTTCACCCATGAAAAACCCGAAATCTATGAACATGTAAGAAGCATAAGTCCTTGTAACCGGCTCTTGATGCCATTGTTGGGTTTTATACAAGGTTATCAAAGTTTCAAGTTAACCATTTTAACATGAAAACGCAACGGAAGCTTAGATTTTAAAACTTGTTAATGAACATACCATTATGTTAAAACTAAAACCCGAAGCCAAGGATCAAAATTACAAGAACAAGATGCTCACAAAATGTAAATTGTACCTTCTTATACCTTATGAGAAGATGTAGGTGGATGAAGAAGATGATGTCTTCAAATGGCAAGGTTGCAAAGGAGAAACCCTCAAGCTTTTGATACCCCAAGCTTTTAAACAACAACACCAACTTGTTGCTAGGATTAGAACACTTGAATCAAGCTCACAAAACACCCCTTTTCTTTGGCCAAAGTGGCCGTGAGTTTTGGAGAGGAAGAGAGAGTTTTTTTTTTGCTTGTTTCAACACTTGAAATTCAAAATGGAAGATACACAAATGCATGTCTTGTGAATGGAGGATGATAAAGTGGTCAACAAAGCTTTTGATTGGACCAAAACCTCCACCCACATGGGGTGGCCGGTTTTATTATTTATTTATTATTTTTTTTTTTTTTTTGTGTTTTGATTTAACCATTTAAAACATCTCCATTTATTTTATAAAACTCATTTTTATAAAATGTACATACATTTATATAATTATTTAACCAATTAAATAATTAATTTATATATAAACAAATTATCCAGATAATTTATTTAAATCCTCAAGTGTGTTTGTTTAGAAAACCAATTTTTCTAAACATGTAGTGTTCGGTATTCGTTTAAATGATCAAATCATTAAAAGAATACATTTGGTGTTGTCTAGCTTGTTATTGGGTATGACCCGACTTGGATCAAACACAGTTAGCCACATTAGTATAAGTATGTGTCTCGGGCATACGTAATTCCAACAATAATGACTTGTTTACAATCACTTGCTTTATGACTTCCTCCACAAGTATCACAGGTGAGTCTGGTTTTTGATAACTCGACTTGAAGTTGTTAGAATTTTTTAGAGAGGGCTTCAAGCTGTGCTGTGACAAGAGTATTGGAATCGACGTGGTGTATTCCTTTATGGGTAGGAATAGATCTTGGTGGGTTGTAAGCGAAACTCTTCTTTGCGGCCTTCTCCAGGACTTCAAATGCTTCGTTTGGTGATTTGGGTCCCAGGTCTCCACCAGCGATTTGGTCGATGGCCTGTTAGTTTTGACTGGATTGTGCGTCAAAGAAAGTTTGTACTTGTAACCATACGCTCAGTCCATGGTGTGGGCATATTCTCATAAGACTTTTGTATCTTTCCCATGCTTCGTGTAGCGATTCATCATCATCGGTCCGGAATCCGGTAATGCTGGCTCGGTATTTGGCAGTTTTATCAGGTGGAAAGTATTTGAGGAGAAACTGTTCGACCATCTGATCCCAAGTAGTAATGGAACCAGAGGAAAAGGATTCTATCCATTATAAGGCTTGACCCCTTAGAGAGAAAGGAAATAGTTTGAGTTTGATTTGATCTTCAGAACAATTTTGGATTTTAAAGGTTCCGCAGATTCGTAAGAATCAAGATATGTGAGAAGGAGGGTCTTCGTCGAGGAGACCGTGAAATTGAACTAAATTTTCCACCATGTGAATGGTGCTTGATTTGATTTCGAAATGTTCGGTGATATCGGGTGGAGCCACTCCATTGCCGTAGCCTTCGAGAGTTGGCTTGGCATATTGGCTCATGTTCGGCTCATTGTTCTGAGCCGCCATCAATTCTTCGGTTCGATTTTCTCCTGATGTGGTGGCGTCTACTGATTCGTCTTTGATTGCTTCGGCGGTTTATGTTGTCCGTTTACGTGCTCGTCGACGAAAGAGTCGTTCCGGTTCAGAAATTGGAGAAACAAGCCCAGGCTCAAAAGTAGAGGACATACATGGGACTAAATCAAAATTAAAACTAAGGCAAAAGTTAGCTAAGATTAGTCTCAGTTAAACTAAATGTTAGGCTAAGCTATTTTAAACTAAACTAAACTAAAGTCTAAATTAATCTAAAGTAAGTAAGGTAAATAAAGGTTAAAATTAGGCTAGCCGAAAAATTATATAGTTTAATAGTTAGTAAAAAAAATAAATGAAATAAAATAAAAGTTAAGAAAAATTTGTACAATTATAGACAATGATTAAATTAAAACTTGGATCGTTCTTAGAAACGTACCGTGTCCCCGGCAACGGCGCCAAAAACTTGATGTGTGCTGTGCGTGCGGTTAAATATGAAAGAGGTTGAATGATTTGCTTTTGCACAAGACCGTGTTTTAAATTTATAAAAGTAATTTCTACAAAGTCTAAACACACACAAAATAGGCAAGTGTACCTATCGTATATGTAGAATAGTATTGGTAAGAACCAAGTATCGATCCGTGGATACAAATGTTTCTAATAATAAATCGTTGTTTTACTTTAATTGGATGTTTTAATCATTTTGGGGTTAATTTTCAAACTTTTTATAAAATATAAATACTTATATAATATATAGGTGACCAAGACAAGATATTCTAAACGAGTCGTTCAATTATGTGAAGGTTACCATCTAAGATCAAGAATCCACTCCATTCTAACATTGATAGTTAATATTTAAATACGTGATAAACTTGCCATAGCAATATATGATAGATAGCTCCTTAAACCTTAAGTGAGCATCTTTGGCACTAAGGAGATAGCATGCGCACTTTAAAGTCCACCCTTTTATAATGTCATGTCATCTCAATGATGTCAATTTAAGTTAGCAAGTAGTTTCGTAAAGCAGAAAGATTAGGATTGACTTCGAATTCTCAAATACCAATTCTAACAACTTCGGGTGGTTGTAGTTCATCACACAACCTCCCCTTGGTTGATTTATGTAGGTTATGATTTCACATTCCATTAACATATGATTTCTTTAACTAGCATGATATCCTAAGCAAAGCTATTTTCGGATTACCAAGACATAGAGAAATACATCATAACTTATATCTCATCATTTCTAAGTACAATATAAGGATCCCTGTTTCGATAATGTATCAAAGTATTTCTATCTTTCAAGAACATGAATCGATCATGAACGATTGCCAATAGAATTGACAACCACCAACTTTGAATTAATGATTTAAGATGGTGAAACATTTCTCATCAAAAGATAATTGTAATATAACCATGTACTTTACTTGACTACATCACATGTTTTATATAACTATCAAGTAGAATAAAGCTTCTTCATAGATTTTAGATGGTAAAAGGAGTTTAGCTCATAATGAGCATAATGATAAACATTAAGATGAATGATGATAACAAATACATGATTAAACTTGGAATGATCTAACCAAATGTAGATGAATCTTCCTTCTTAGTGATGCTGATGATGGATGATGATGATGGTTGATGGTGATGACCTCCAAGCCTTCAAACTCTTCACTAAATCTTCTATGAGAGTGTTAGTGTGTGTTTTTATAAGAGAAAAACGGATAGAATTCTTTTCAAGGCACATTCTTCAAATGGCACAAGGGCCACTATTTATAGGCTGTCTAGAGATAAAAGCACGGCCCCGTGCTTTATTAAGCACGGCCTCGTGCTTACGTGTCCTAGTTGCATGTTGTCAGATCGTACATGATGACTCACCACGACCCTGTGCTTCCTGAGGCATGGCCCCGTGTCTTTTTATGACATGTGCTAATTTCATTTTGTCGTTTCTGAAAGGTGACCACTGCCCCGTGGTTGAGAGGCACGGTCCCGTGCTTTTGTTTCCAGTTTTTTTGTCTTTTCTTGTAGATCTTTGTCTTTTCTGGTGTTCAGAAGCATGGGGGCGTGTGTCTTGAGGCATGAGGGCGTGTTTCTTTGTTTTTCTTGTGTTTTCTTCTGTTTTTCTTCGTCTTTTCGCTTGTTTCTTCGTTTGGGGCTTGGTTTCACCTAAAATTTCCTTTTATTATGGTAAGTAGCCTTTTATGCTATGTTATTTGATAGAAATTGCAGTTTTTAGAGATTATTTGATGCCGAAACGATGTATAATTTTATGTACATCAATTAACCACAATCAATAGGCAGGGAGCAGCTGCTCATCCAGAGTTTAATCTTTGATATTGGGATTGAATACATGCAGAATTACAGATGCTATCCGAGAAAATCTAGTTATCATTAAGGATGTGATTACTGATATTTGGAGTTTGCTAAGCACAATCCACAAGGAGCAGGATGAGCTGGTGCTATATAGGCCACAATCAGGAGGCAAAATGTTGTGATAAGAGAAATCTATCAGAGACTCATTACTATTTGGAGATTTGCAAGATCATCTTATAGAGTACCCTAAAGAGGTTGTTATTGCAGTATTACAGAGAACGGGTTATGAGGGAACTTATCCTCCGGTCAACAAGAGAATACTACATTCGTATTAGAGATATTTGTTCCACGTGTTTTTTATGTGTTTGGCTGGGAATAAGTGAGGAACTGATCAGATGAATCAAGTGCAGTCATCAACAGTTATTGCAATAATCATGGAATGGGATTATAACTTTTTAAAGTTCGTTTTTAATGAGATGGTTGGGAACTTGAAAGGAAAGAAGAATGATATGTTCTTGATGTATCATAGATTCAATCAGATGATTATAGATGTTCATTATCCAAATCTAGAGAAGACAATAGAGACTCTATATATCGAAAGAATGGGTCCGAACAACTTTAGGTTAATGAAGCAGCAATGAAAAGGGGCTAAAGTGATGTATAGAGAAATTCATGCATTAGAGAAATTTAAGAAGTTTGCTGAAATAGAGGTTGTGGAAGAACTTAAACAAGAAGCTCAATTGAATGCTAAGGTGGAGGAAGAGCTTGATTTACCTCCTCAAAAAGTTATTCTGGAACATGAGAATGTCAAACTTACTGATTATGAGGAAGATATTCATGAAGAATCTTCGGTGCAACCAATGGACATGTCTCATCAAGTTAACATTCAACAAGAAGTACCCACACCAGAGCAGATCGATGCTATTAAGGAAATGTTGCAGAGAACAACATTAAAACCTCTTCAACCTCTTCCTAGTAGTCAAAGTGATCGTGATGAAGTTGTTGAAGAAATAGACACTCGTCTCATTCCACGAAAAAGAAGAAGAAGAAAAGATATATGATCAGGTGTCTTAGTACAAAGCTAGAACCAAAGCCAAAATATACCAATATCAATTACTTGTATCTGTAGCATGTATAAAAATAGAGTTTTCAACACGAATGTTGGTGAGAATACATATGTTTTAGTTATATATATATATATATATATATATATATATATATTTAAATAGGTAAATCACAATTCATATGTAAATGGTGAACATTACCAACCTTATGAAAATGTAAACAACTAAATAGATGTGGACCCATTCCTATTGATACAAAATCAATGTACTTGGGTAAATGTATGATCATACAAGATGAGAATAGATGAGGATGAGATACCGACCACCAAACATAAAATAAACATTTAATCACATAGAGCATAATCATAGAGCATGCAATAACCACACATAAACATATACTAAATTGTGTTTTGAATAGATGTGGAAATAAAACATGAGTGAAATTGAACAAAATTATAAAAAATGGAAAAAGGGGTATGCAAACTCACCTTAACGAGTGGATTAACGAAAACAAGGTGGTGATAAAAGTTAAGATAAAAGCGGTTGAGCTCCTCGGGATACGTCAACAAAAGTACCCTAGTTGTTATTGATAATATTAATTAATTTTAACGAAAAAAAAGAAATAACCAAACTTATGACAGATTTGGGATTCGATCGAGTTTTAAGTAAAATTGCAATTAAAATATTATTAGTTTAAATATCATTAAATTTGTGAATTATATAGGTAAACTAGAGAATATAAACAAATAAAATATGATTCACGACATACTATCGGTTTTTAAAAGAAAGGATTTGGAGTCCTTTTAGGGTTTAAACTATTATTATTATTATTATCTGTATTTCGGTTTGACTTTCAAATAAATAAAATAAATATCGATTGTTTATAAATATTATACACACAATCAAATATATATATATATATAAGGGTTTAAATAAAAAACAATTGTTTTGTAAGAGATGTGAGAAGACTTTAAAATAAAGTACACACCTAAATATAACACTATACCATGTAAATATGAAACTATACAACTTTTAGGAACTACAATCTCAACCACTAGATCCTAGATCCATAGGTTCACATCTATTCTTATGTTTCTCACAAAAATATTGTTTTTTTTATGTTAAACATAACCTATATATATATATATATATATAATATATAGTGAAAAGATCCAATACACTAATCCTTAACGTACATTAACGTACGCGAATCCCGTTTTTAACGAATCGATCCATGAAATCACATCCCAACATCTCGGAATCGTCAATACATATCCAATTAATCATTGGTTAACAGAAAAAACAGTTTTGGATCGTTAATCGATGAATTTTTACCTTTTTCACGAAGATCGTTTTTTGAGCATTTTCTGAGCATTTTAGGCTTTTGGCTGAGTGTTTAAGTTTTTGTGAGTGTTTTCTGAGCGTTTTAGGTTTTTGCATTTGTTTTTTTCCTTTGAGTGTCTCGTGTACCTCTCATACGTTAAGATATTAGCGTACAATATCTTTACCCTATATATATATGTGTGTGTGTGAAGAGGATCAAGAGAGAACTCCTATTTGAAGAGAAAATTACAGAACTAATAAAAAAATATTTTTAATTTAAATAAAACAAATTTTTTTTCTATCATCTTTCGTATATGTTGTTATTATTCACCAGAAAAAAAAACATAAAAAAACCTCGTTGTAGTGCACATATGCAATACATCGACATTTTATTTATTGCATATATGCATTAGTGTGTATTTTATTTGTACAATAGTCCTGAATATCATATATGCAATTTTTTGTATTGTATGTGTGCAATAATGTTATATTATACGCAAAAATAAAAAAAAAATGAATATATAGTGCATATGTGCATTAGTGTTGTATTACACATATGCAATTGTGTGTATTGCATACAAGCAATAGTGTTGTATATGTATATATATAATAGTATGTATCGTATAATGCAGTTGTGTTATTTTATATACAATAAAAAACTATTGTATATATGCAAATAGTGTTATATTATACGCAAAACTAAAATATCGATATGGTGCATATGTGCATTAGTGTTGTATCACATATATACAATAGTGTTGTATTATATGCATTAAATAACTATTATATATATGGAATGCACACTATTGCACATATGCACTACGTCGACAATTGTTTTAGGAAAAATATTAACTTATTAGAAGAATGAAAGGAAAAAAAAAGTACAGAATATTTAAAAAAAAACTTAAAAATAATTCTTTATTAGTTCTTCGGTTATCTATTTAAGAAGAATTCTCCCTAGATCCTATCCCTATATATGTGTGTGTGTGTGTGTATTAATGGGAAAGTTAACCAAAAATTTATTTGAATGTCTAAAAGTTCGGTTCTTTAGCGAGTTAAATTTGAGGAAACTGTTTAATCATCTAGCAGAATCTAATCGCATAACATGATACGTACACGAGACGACTATGTTAGCAATACTTTATTGATATACGATACTGTTCATACATTGCATACGTTAATCCTAGAGAGAATCCGACATGGTAACGTTACACGGGAAATAAATATGGCACAGATCTCTATGCATATTCACTATGGAAGGCATATTTATAGGCTATTCTCATTCGTTAATCATCATTAACAAATGAGGCCTCTTATTCATTAGACACCTAACGAATAAGGCTTCCCATAGGAAATGACCTCCTATTCGCTAAACATCCTTAGCGAATGGGCATTACATTAACGAATGAGCCTTCATACGCTAAACATCCTTAGCGTATGAGCTCCTAACTTAACGAATGAGCCAGGTAGTCTAATGAATGAGCCTCATGCGTTATATAATCCATAGTGAATGGGCCATGTTACAATTACTATAAAGACTAAACTACACCTAGCCTATTCAGTCAACTACAGATAACAAATATGCACTAACATAATTTAATTAAAAGGATTTAAAATTTATATATGAAAGAAGCTATCCTTTTTAAATAAAACAAAGGTAATAAAAAAATTAAAGAAAAATACCCAAACAGCTTAGAGTGGGACTCGAACAAGGGCGGTTGGCTGGTTCAATACACACACACAAACACACTAACCAGCTGGGCTACCATGCTTGTTGGTTATCATATGGAAACAAATATTTTAAACACTTATTCACAAATCCCCAACTGATCGTTGATTGCCATTTGCCAATCAAAATCGACAGAGGGTTTTGATTGTACATGAGATTTCGACCCAAGTGCATGAACAATTACCTGAAAAGATGTCTAATTGGGAGAAAAAGAAGAACTAGGGTTCGACTTTCATAACAAATAAAAGAATGTGCCGTTTTGTGTTTCTGGACAAGAACTGGATGATGGGTTTTGTTCGCGAGGTGATGATGTAGCTGTGTAGTCAGTTGAAGATTTAACATGTATTTATAGTGATAATTAGTCCAAAGCAGCCCGCGTGATGAGTTATTGATAAATGATTCGAATTAGTCAAGTTTGCTGGCAATTGACAACATGTTTCCAAAAAGTAATATCACGCGTCGAGTAAGGGATTATGTCAAATCACTGAATATCTGGCTGATTGTGGGGGGGGGGGGGTGACCTCGATCAAAATCGTGAGGGGGGGGGGGGGCTGGTATGTGACGGGGAAGGAAGAGAAGGGGGAAGAGTTTGGGTAATTGACAGAATTGGTCTTTGGTTAATGGTTGTTCGATCACAAGTGGGTTTAAGTTAAATAGAGGGTTGAAGAAGTAAATACCCAATATTGTTAAAACTCGTTTATGAAATGCATGAATCTAATGACGTGTAATAAATATAGACCCAATAAATTAAATAAAATTTATCGATTTAATAATAACGAGGATCAAACATTTAGAATTTAGAAGGGAAAGAAAAACAAATGAATGAATAAATAAACAAAAAAAGACGGGTCGAATTTCGGGTTTGAAAAATAACAAATGTTACACATATCAACTTAATTTTGAGATGGCGGGTCAAGATTGTCAAGCATTGTATTTAGTATTTAGTTTTAGGGTCTGATTTTTTCTTTCGGAAAAGGCATTACATTGGTTAATAACATAACAACCCCCCCCCCCCCCCCCCCCTCATGGACATTTTACCATGGAGGGAAAAAGACCATGAAACGAGAAACAAAACAAACATATTAGCAAAAGACCATAAAAAGACTTAGTAACATCCATAGCTATAAGTCGCGAACATATACCTCTATTGTGTGTAGTAGAGTGTTCAAACATTTCTTTCCCAAACTATGTTATGTGTGGTGCGTAAGGATTTATATAGCGTGCTTTTTTTAACTTATCAATAATATATTACAAATTTTAGTGACACAATGATATACAAGTGTGACACATTTTTATAAATTTACAAGTGTAAATACATCACAAATAAGTAATAATAGATTAAGGTAATGAGACTTGCCTTTTATGTATAACTTTAAAATGCATGTCGTTGTCGCAAACATCACACCACATGTTAAGTCCTGATTATGCCACATCATCAGTTTTTTTCTTTTTTTTTTTTTGTAAAACGAAGCTAACCGAAATTTTGTTATGTTACTTTTTATGTAATAGACCTAATTGATAGCGCCGATTTTGCTTGAGCCCGCCGTTGCAACGCGTGGGTTTAATCGGCCGAATAAACGTTATTTTATATAAATTATTTTTTAATCATAAGTTATACGAGTGTCATTAGACTCACTACTGTTATAGGTGTTTATCAATTTATTTGTTTAATTTAGTTTCGGTATCGTAACGAACCTAACTGACAACGACGATTTGACCTCGGTTTTATCATAAGTTGTACATGTACAAGTGCAGATATTGTTCCGGCCTTTTACATATTATTTTTTGAATTTTGTATTGGTATTTTAACGTGATCTATTAATGCCGATTGAATTCGTGTGTCTGTGGGTTTGTTACCAAGTTATACTTTTATAATAAGTTTTTTATGTTTTGAAAATCATATCATTTAACGTGTCGTAATTTAAGCATCCTAATATTGTTCGAATCTGTGGTCACAAATGGCACAACCATAATTAATTTGACCTAGCAATTTGGCACTCGTTGACCATATTTACTTCACATAGTACCTATTTTCATATTCGTTTTTTATGTTTTGAGGTATACAAATTGTCGACCGCATATTTTTTATATTCCTAACGTACCCTTGTTGTTTTTACTCACAATTCCTAAAATGCCATTTTCGCATTTTGGCACGGGTTGACTGTATTTTTTTTGAACGGTAACTTTCGCAGTTAAAATATATCATACTCCTCGGTCCAACAGGAGGAGGAGCCCCGCTACCCCACTCGGGCCAGACTATGTTGACATAATCGGGATCCACGCTGGCATCCGAGTTTGGCTTGGCCGTTCCCGGTAAAACCCAGTTTGCTCACCCCGCCTGAAGGCACGCCATGTTTTTTTGCTCTGGGAAAATCCGGTCGGAATCAGGACTCGAACCCGGGATATCCGGGTCATCCATCATGTTCCTGGCCATTGGGACAAGCCCCGCTGGTTGACTGTATCACATACAAGTAATTATTATCAATTATTTTTATATGAAAAGAAATGATTTAAATTAGGGGAAACAATCAGGTTGTAACATATCGTGTTAACGAGTTATTTTTTTTGTCAGGTTCACTTGAATACGATTCATAGCCTTATTTGAGTAACTTGAACACACACTCGCTTAAACTTTATATCTAATCATGTCAAATGAGTCGACAAGTAAAAACCAAGTTGTCACGTGTTTGACAAAAAAATGACTCGTTTATTTAGATAAGTTAATTTAACCTATTTGTTAAAAATGACTACAGAAAATATGTTTAATTTTGTTTGATTACCCAACATATGTGTTTTGGATTACTTTTGGGGTTATTGCAACTTGCAACTAGCGGTGTGCGCAGTGCAGTTTTGGGCTAAAGCAAACCGAAAATCAAAGTCTTGTTTTTTTTTTCAAAACCGTTCGGTTTTGATTCTTCGGTGCAATTTTGGGCTAAATCCAAACCAAAAATCAAAGTCTTTTTGCTAATCGGGCTAGTAGTATTTAGCCAAGGAAACCTCAAAAAATTGATTCGATAACAGTACCCGTTACTATTTGGTCGTTCATACTATCACAAAATATGTCTTTGAGCTAGTTTTGGGGGTTATTGCTAGGGCTGTCACTTTGAATTGAAACTCGATACCCGGCTTGAGAAAACTTGAACTCGAAAAACCCGAACTAAAGTAACTCAGGTTGGTTCTTGTGTTTGATTTCTAGGTTTCAGGTCAACCCGAAAAACCCGAATAAATTATTTGTTTAAAAACATGGTATTAGTATTAGATATAGTCAACATAACATTATTAGGTACACCATATATGGAATACTGCTTACATTCCACATGTTCCTATTCCACCTGTTATTGTTGATCGACGATTTAGCGTTTGAATATCTTTTCTATTTATGGCTGATGACAACCGTAATCGAAGAATATTATGCTTTATTGGGTTATGTAAGTTTATTATTTGATTATTTACGTAACGGGTAAAGAAGAATATGTTACTTATGTTTTATGTTTAAGCGTAGATGCTTTATTTTACTTTTATTTTTGTATTATTCCTTTTGTTTTCTTAGATAAGTGAACCTTGATTAACCTAGAAATAAAAAAAAAACCGAACTTGAATGACCCGAACTCGAAAAAACTCAAGAATCGGATCCGAAAAACACAGCTTGGTAGTTATTACAACTTGCAGCAACACTCGTGGCACATATGGTAAATATATCTATATAAAGCAAGTAGTGGCATTCGTAACCAGCAGTTTGCAGAATTCATCTCCTCCCAACACACACAGCAGCGGACTACTAAACTACACGTGTGTGTATATATATAAATGAAATGGAATCACGATTGAAGCTTGTGGTCCAGCAATACAAGGCTTTATTCACTAAAAACTTGTTACTGGCATGGCGGAACAAGCGAGCTACATTCCTACAAGTGTTTTCATCAGTTATCTTCATATTTCTGCTTTTCATCATCCAAAAGGCAATCGCATTCGAGAGCATACGCGATCCTCAGCCGATCCTCCGATCCGGCCGTGTGAGGATAAGTATTACGCCAAGCTTCCCTGTTACGACTTTGTTTGGAGTGGAAGTGACAGTGACAGGATTCGATCCATTGTTGATCGAATCCGGGAAGGCCTATTCCTTCTAACAAGGTAATCATTGAATTTGTTTCTAGATCATAGCTTTTAAATAAAAATCCATTCCTATCCTGCCAAGTATTTGTTTCTAGGTCTTACCATTTAGAACTAAGAATGACGTGGACGCGTGGCTTTTTGCAAATCCTATGTTCTGTCCTGCAGCTCTGCATTTTGTAGAGAGAGATTCAACTGTAATTAGTTACGGTTTACAAACGAATTCTACACCCATTGCAAAAAGAGGAGATTTTGAAGATCCAACATTCAAATTCTAAATTCCACTCCAAATTGCTGCTGAACGTGAAATTGCCAGGTCTTTAATTGGAGGTATAATATATGATTATAATCCCTGTTTATTCTTTATTGCCAATATCTGATCTCAACGACATGTAACAGATCCTGGTTTCAGTTGGGTTGTCAATCTCAAGGAATTTGCACATCCGGTTGTTGAAACATTCTCTTCCGTGGGGACCGTTGGACCGAGTTTCTTTCTGGCAATTGCAATGTTTGGTTTTGTGTTACAAATTACTTCTTTGATTCTTGAGAAAGAACTCAAGCTTCGACAGGTACTGAATTCTTATTTATTTATTTTAACTTTCTCTTAATGTTGTTTACATATGAAGTAAATTACAAAAATCTTCCTTTAAGTATAGTTATTTGACAAGTTCTCAGGCTTTCAGTCCTTTCGACTTATTGGTGTTAATGGGCCGATCACGATATCTCTTAAGTTTAATAAGCCAAGAACGAGCTTAGGCGATGTCGGGCTTGGCTATTTGCACCCATAAAATGATTGATTAAGTTGTTTGAAAATAAAAAGAAAGAGAAAAGTGAATAATTTATCAAACAAACAGAAATAAATTAATAAATAAGAAATATATTTATAAAAAATAAGTTGATTAATTATTAAAAATTTTAAAAGAGTTATCAATAAAAGTGATAACAAGAATAAAATAAAAAGAGAAAAAATAGAAAAGGAAGATAATTGTGGAAATTACTCGGTTTGTCCTTTAACTGTAAGGGCAGCATGGTCATTTTTTGATAAAAACTAAAAGCATGACAACTTTTCAAGTAAAGGACTTTCTTTGTAATTACCTTAGTTTTAAGGACATAATCTGCAATTCTAGGTATACTTAAAAGGACAATTTGTGTAATTTACTCTCATATATATATGAATGAGTTTCTCATAATTCGGCATGGTTTTCTTTATAGGCAATGGCTATGATGGGCCTTTATGATACAGCTTATTGGTTATCGTGGCTTACATGGGAAGGAATTATCATCCTACTTTCATCTCTGTTCACAGTTCTCTTTGGAATGATGTTTCAGTTTGATTTCTTCTTGCACAACAGTTTTGTAGTTGTGTTTTTTGTGTTCTTTCTTTTCCAATTGAACATGGTTAGATTTTTTGCTTTTCTTAATTTATATTTTAGTAAAATTGTTAGGTGTGTTTTGTTGGATAACCATTTTCTAGCTTTCTCTGTCAGGTTGGTTTTGCGTTTATGTTTTCATCATTCATCAGCAAGTCTACTTCATCTACGGCTGTTGGCTTCTCTGTATATATAGTTGGCTTTTTGACACAAGTAAGTTTGTTTTTTTATTAAGTTTACCAAAAGGTAGATGATGCGGTTCGACCCGTTTGACTTTAAATGGGTTAATTTAAGTTTTCTCTCCCCCCCCCCGGAAATCGGCAATATAAGAAAATCAGCTAAAAGGAAGACGGACTAAACGTGCCAAAAACAGGTTGAAAGTAGCTTACGGGTTGATGGTTCATTGGTTCCAACCGAAAATCGTGTCAGACACGTGAACCCAAACACGACACGCATATTCGCTGGTTGACCTGACACGCCCTGTTTGTCCCAAAGGTTGAACATGTCAATTTTTTTTTTCCAGTTTTAAATTTTGGCATTAGATAACCTACCAATTTGTATAAAACACAATTACAAAAAATAAAATAAAAAATAAATGCGTTAAACAGGTCAACCCGAGAACCCGCTGGGTTGAGCCAGACCCGTTTATACCATACCCATTATAATGATATTGTTTTCTGATTATTGTTAATGCATTAACTACCCACAAAAGAGATGGACGATTGTTGACTGGTCAACCCAACTTAATATGGCACCATTTGACCTGTTCTGGCCCAAACCTGTTTCGACTTTTGACCCAGCGTGTCTGATCTACGGATGTTGCCACCTCAGCAAAATTCTACTGACTTCACATTTTTGCAGATTGTTACCGCATTTGGATTTCCTTACAGTGACAACTACTCTGGCACATACAGGGTAATATGGTCTTTTTACCCACCTAATCTTCTTGCTAAAGCCCTTCAATTGCTTTCTGATGCCACTTCCACTCCTCAAGACCCGGGTATCAGCTGGGCCAGTAAAGGGAAGTGTGCACCAAATGACACTGACTGTTTAATAACATTGGTATGTATTTATATGGCTTTTTATGTGCCGCATGTTCTGTCTTTTGAAGCTGCCATAATATTATCTTATTTGGAGCTGACCCACTTTTATATATTCTGTCTTTTTGGTAGAACGGTATCTATATATGGCTCTTAGCAACATTTGTTTTGTGGGTTGCTTTGGCAATATACTTTGATAATATATTCCCCAACTCATCAGGCGTTAGAAAACCGGCTTTTTACTTTTTGAACCCTGGATACTGGTCAGGGGAAGGTGGAAATCAGGTCAAAGGTAACTGAGTGAACCATTGATTATATATTCTTTGTGCTAGGCCTATAAATGAACCGAACTATCATAAACAAAGCATGTTTGGATTCGTTTGTTTAAAGTTAAACGGACGAGTGGTCGAACTTGAACATTTAAACGAATGGGGTTTTCTTGTTAATGTTCTTCCGTTAAGTAAATGAACGTGTTCGTATTTGTTTATGTTTGTTTGTTAACAATATAAACGAATGGGATTTCCTTGTTCATGTTCGTTTAGAAAATGAGCGTTTTTGTTTATGTTTGTTCATTAACAATTAAATGAACGGGGCTTTCTTGTTCATTAATCTTTTGTTCGTTAAGAATATGAACATGTTAACATTCGTTTATCTTCGTTCGTTAGCAATATAAAAGAACGGTTCACAAACATAAATGGATGAATATAACTGAACGTAGATGAACGAACATAAATGAGCTAAAGTCAATTAAATGTAAGTGTAAGCAACATAAACGAATATATTAAACAACCGAATTTAATGAATATATTAACGAACAAACTTAAACTAATGAACATATGAACAAGCATAAACGAATGAACGTAAACTAATGAACATAAATTAGAGTAAGCGAACGTAAACAAACGTTCACAAACATAAATGAACGAACGAGACATTTGTTCATGTTTGCTTGTTTAAATAAATGAACAACTCTCTTTATTATGTTCATTCGTTTATACATAAAAAAATTTCGCGCTGAACGATTCACGAACAGTTTGCTAAAGGTTCGGTTTGTTTACCGATAAACATTGCAACCACACAAAGTTTTCACTAACTCGTTTTTAATCCATGTTTCTTTAAGAGGGTGGGATATGTAGTTGCATGCGCTCTCCTCCACCGTTGGATCAAACGTCTCCAGATGACGAGGATGTACTTGAAGAGGAAAACATTGTTAAACAACAACATAGAGAAGGTGTTGTTGACCCAAATCTTGCAGTTCAAATACATGGTCTTGTGAAAGTATATCCAGGAAGAACTAACATTGGCTGCTTCAGTTGCAAGAAAACTGCACCTTATTATGCACTTAAGGTAGATAATTAGTTTCATTTAAAAAAAGATTTTTTTTTTAGTTTGCAAGTTGTAACAATAAAGTTATGTTCAGGGTTTATGGGTGAACTTCCTAAAGGATCAACTCTTTTGCCTTCTAGGACCAAACGGAGCCGGAAAAACTACAGCAATTAATTGCTTAACTGGCATCACACCAGTCACTGAAGGAGATGGTAATAATATGTTTTTTTAATTGCTTTTAATGAAAATATATTTATTCAAAATTTTAAATGTTTTATTAACAGCTCTCATATATGGACATTCCATCCGAAGCTCTGTTGGCATGTCAAATATCCAGAAAATGATAGGTGTTTGCCCCCAGGTTTGTTACCTTTTTCCCCATTTCGTTGTTAATGCAGTTTTTAGTTGGGACTTAGGGTACGTTTGGTTAAACATTCCATTGAAACCAACGCCCCCCTAAATTCTAATTGCATTGAATTCTGCGAGCTAAACGCACCCTAAAATTCTGTCTGTCGATTGCAGTTTGATATTCTTTGGGATGCACTAACTGGTCAAGAACATCTCTATCTATTTGCTAGTATCAAGGGTCTGCCCCCTTCTTCACTTAAAATGGTTTGTCCCAATATATTGTTTAATTTGGATTTTCGCGTTAATCTGTTGAACAAATTAGAATGTATCCCCTATTGTGCTTTCAGAGAGTATTGAAATTTTATCACTATCCGACTGTTGTACAGGTTGTGCAAAAATCATTGGCAGAGGTGCGACTTACCGAGTCAGCCCGAGTGAGAACTCGTAGCTACAGTGGAGGAATGAAACGCCGACTCAGCGTTGCAATCGCTCTAATCGGTGAACCCAAGTTGGTCATCTTAGATGAACCGGTAAACAGAGTTGACTTTCTTATTTTTCAAGGCCTTCAACCATTTGAACCATTTCCCTATTATTCATTGTTTTTTGAACCGTATATAAGAAAATGTTCAACCACATTTTGTATTAATAAATAATAATTCATACAATATATATACAATGGAGAAACATAACATACGTATAATAAATACTAATAATAACATTTGACTAGGACTTTTGACTACATAATACATATTCAAAGTATACAATTAATATGTCTCTAAATCTCTAATACCGTAGACCACCGGTATGGACCCGATAACTAGAAGACATGTTTGGGATATTATTGAAAACGCAAAGAAAGGTCGAGCCATTATTCTGACTACGCATTCAATGGAAGAGGCTGATATTTTAAGTGATAGAATCGGAATCATGACAAAAGGTAGGCTTCGGTGCATCGGAAATTCAATCAGATTGAAGTCAAGATTTGGCACCGGTTACATTGCTAATGTAAGCTTCTCGGGGACCACTGCTGATGTCTCCACTCTTGAGGAAGTCAAAATGTTCTTTAAAGATGTATGTTGAGTTACTAGTTACTACAACTTGTTTTGAGATATAACTGTGTTATACATTCTAGTTATTGATTTGAGGATTGTTTTTGCAGCGGTTAGATGTTGTTCTGAAAGAGGAAAACAAATCATTTCTCACTTTTGTTATCCCACATGAAAAGGAGAGCCTGCTAAAAGATTGTCTTTTTATTCTTGTTAATCTGGTTTTTAATTAATTAATGTTAAAAATGGTTATTATATTAGAACTTTTTTGAGGAGTTGGAGAAAAGAGAGGAGGAATTTGGTATATCGGATATCCAGCTCAGCCTTACAACTCTTGAAGAAGTCTTTCTCAACATTGCAAAACAGGCTGAGTTTGAAAGTGCTGCAGCCGAAGGTAGATTCACCATGTTGACTTTGACCTCCGGAACGTCTCTTCAAGTAAGTCGTTTTCACTTCAATATTCTATCTTCTTTCTTCCCTTTTTTAGAACTTTAGCTGGTTGTCCGTTCGGGATGAGTTGATCATTAGTTCATCTTTTTAGCTTTGTAAATATTTAATGCATTGATTATGATTTAAAAAGTATTGTTATGATAATGATCTAAATCTTTGATAGAAATACTAAGATTGAATGCTTAAATAATAGACCTAGCGACTAGGGGTGTAAACAAGACAAGCCGCTCGTGAGGTTGTCGGGATTCGTTCGCAAAAATCTCGAATTGAGCCGACTACTGAGCCTTAACGAGATTGAGCATAAAAGTAAGCTCGTTTAATGAATGAGCTTGAGACCATGCTTCATCTACAGTGCTTGTCAAACGAGCCTAATATCTTTATAAATATGATAATTGTTGTGTAATATAATAAACGTATATTACATAATTCAACTAGTTATATTATACATACAATTATGATGACATAGCTACATAATTAATATACATATATGTTATATATTTGAAATTATAATTATAGCTATTAAGTAATTAAATATGCATGTATCGAGCTCGAGCCTGAAAAATTGCTCACGAGCCGAGGTCGAGCACCAGACATAGAGTTCGAAATGAGCTCGAGCTCCGCCCATTTGAACAAGCAAAGTCTTTTGTTCAATCCATTTGAGATAAAAACATAACCCAAATCAACCAATTTATTAGTATACGGGTCAAAATCCCCACCCATGTAACATGACATGGTATACAACTATTGACATTGTGACAATTAACACGCAGATACCAGTTGGGGCAAGATACATAGGAATTCCAGAAACAATTTCAACAGGATATCCAAGAGGATCCATGGTGGAGGTTTTCTGGGAGCAAGATGATGCAGGTGCTCTCTGCATTTCAGGCCACTCAAATGAAACACCGATACCGCCTCATGTCCGGCTCGGCGATGTTCCTTCGAGAAGAAACTTCTTCGGTCGATCTGAGCTAGTTCGTGGATTCGTTATTGACCTGAATGAAATTAATTCAACATCTTGAGTAATTGCTATATCTATATGTATGGTTTTTGTAGATTACCACAATCATGTTGTATTATATTATATTGCATTGCATTGTTTATACTTTCTACTTTTTATCATTCTTATAGAGTAGTATTGTAAATATACCAGTGATTAATAAAGAGAACACTTCCTTTTTACATAAAAAAAAGTAGGTAGTTAATTGTTGGGAAAATGAGAGTTTAGTTTTTGGGTTGGGTTTGTGATAAAACAAAAAAGAAGAGAAACATAGATAGATCTGATCTGATCTGATCTGATCTGATCTGTGTTGGTTGGCTCCATAAACCCAATGGAATCGTCATCAAGGCCGGCCTGGCCGAAAAGAAAAAACCCAATGAAACCCTCGCCAACAACCACCACAATAAATAAACCCATTTGACACACCCGGATACCTTCCACTATTTCTAAACGACCCACCATCGTCAAAATGTGGATTCACAACTCGGAAGACCCGATCTTAAGCAACAAGTGAACTCGCGATGGGTTTTGGAAAAAAGGTATATGTTTTACAATTTATATATTTTTTAGTTAAAATGTTTATATATATTAACATTAGCTTTTGAAACCATGTCTTTAGGGATTAGCATTTTGTCCCAAATACCCGTATTTGTACCCGTACACGTACATGTACCCGTACCGATTTAGAATATTCGGTACATGTGTTGGTACTCATTTTTGTTGAATTTTGGTACGGGTACACTCGAGTACAGGTACGGGTACAGTACGAGTACATTTGGTATTTTGTACCTGTTTGGATTATATAAGGGCTTAATTGAGATTCTTCATATTTAATATATAAATTAAATTCTCCAACCATGTTATTATTGAACAACTACCAAACGTTTCTTCAAAATTAAATAATATAACATCCAAGACACGAACCAACAAACAAATCAGTTAAAGTCGGCGACCGAGTTAGGGTTCTTCAATACTATCTTATCATTAAATTGATGGTCAATTTGGTACCTGTACTAATTTGGTACCCGTCACGTACCTGTGCAAGTACCAATGTCTGGACTAATTCAGGTTGTTTGTTACTTGTACCGGTACCAGTTTCAAGATCGCCGAAAATTTGGAAATAAAAAAGCAAAGTGGTACAAAAACGAGTATTGTACCAAAATACCCGTACCCATACTCGTACCATACTGAAAAATTTGGTACAAGTATTGGTACGTGTTTTTATTGATTTTTGGTACGAGTACAAATGGGTACAAGTACGGGTACGGATACGGGTACTGTCCCACGCTCATCCCTACATGTCTTACACGGAATTTGTCAAATGATAAAAAATAAATAAGGTTCGTTATTTGAAAGAAAAGAACAAAATTAAAGGTAAAAAGATTAAATAAATAAGGTCTATTATTTCAATTAAAATTGCGTGTAACTTAGCTTACCATAAAATAAATATAAAAACTTCGTTGATGATTATAAAACCGAGCTACCACAAATGAAATGTCCTTCATAGGCTTTTGAGGCAATTTTCCTCCGCAAGTTGTATACCTGGTGAATAAATATATAAAATAAAAAAAAATAGTGTTGATATGTAAACTTACATGTAAAGCTTTAATATTTCAATTTTAAAAAAAGTTGTAAAGCTTACCATCCATTCCAATTTTAGGTCCAGAGTACTGGTTTTTGTTAAGAGTTAATATAAAACCATCACAATAGTATCCATTATATGCATCTATCTACAATAAGGATGGATACAATTATCACCCTACTATATAAAAAGTAAAGGGTTAGGCTAATGTACCCCCTGGTTGCTTGTCATACCTCTCCTTCCTTGGAAAAACCAACTTTCATATTAACCATTGAAATCATATAATTACCAAATTAGCACAAAAGTAAGGATTTAATATTTTTTTTACAAGTCGCGTTTTCTTTTTATGATTTCAAGTTTAGGGTTTTGGGTTTCGGTTTTAGGGTTTAGGTTTCGGGTTTAAGGTTTAGGGTTCGGTTTCGGGTTTAGGGTTTCGGTTTTAGGGTTTAGGGTTTAGGGTTTAGGGTTCGGTTTCGGGTTTAGGGTTTAGGGTTCGGTTTCGGGTTTAGGGTTTAGGTTCGGTTTCGGGTTTAGGGTTTAGGGTTCGGTTTCGGGTTTAGGGTTTCGGGTTTAGGGTTTTGGGTTTAGGGTTTCGGGTTTAGGTTTTTGGGTTTTTGGTTTATTTTGTAAAAGATAAAGTGGTAAAATAAGGATATTATAAATATATATACTATTAAAATTAAAAAAAGATATTATAAATATTTGAAATATTAATATTAAAAAAATAAATTAATAGTAATATTTGATAGTTTTTAATTTGATATATGTAGTGGAGGTTATCAAATGAAAGTAATGTTGTAGGGACTAATATATATATAAATAATGTCAAGAGCTAATTGTAATTTATGTAATAAGTTCAGGGGGGAGTATATTTAGTAAAAATGGAGTCGGGGGGGGGGGGGTACGTTTGGCAGCACCCAAAGTATGTTAATGAGCACAATTAATAATCAATATTAATCAAATGAGTTGACCAACATGTATTTTGAACCATAGATTGTTTTTCATATGCACACCTCCACGCACTAAAATTTTAACTTCATGTATGTGACACCTGACATTTTTAGGTTATCTCCGTTAACCAAACTTCATTATGTCAGTTAAGTCAACTTAGTTGTGCACACATGTCACACCCCCATCTACGGCCTAAGTGTGTGACCCATAGTTGATATCGTTTTTGTAAATAAACCAGAGTTACGGTTTATTAGCGGAATTTTAGCGTGGATAATATTAACATATTTATATATAAAACACGGGATTATAAAAATATCCGTTTAAAGTTTACAAATGATTTTTTGTTCATTAAACCACCATTTACATATATTTATCAAAAAGACTTATTTGAGCCATCAGATCGCCTAATGGCTACTTCGTCCCTAGGAACCTATCCTTCGTTACCTGTAAAGCAGTTTAAAAAAATACGTCAGCAACACATGCTGGTGAATAAGCTGACGCAAAATATTTTATTTAACTAATTACCCCTCGAGACATAACTTGGGTCTCGGCCCATCGTGGCTTACGAATAACCAAGTTAAAAACTAAATCACAGTTATAAACTTAAACTCAACTCGAAACCGCTCAGCAAACACCGCAACATTCGAGATTACTTAGCTACCATCAGTATACATGTGATTACCCTCTCTCGGACATTACTTAGGTCCAGACCGTCATGGCGGAGGCATGGCCAAGTGTCGTGTGGTGTGCCCACCGTCTAACCACATATGAAAGGATCTAGACAAACGTACACGGCAGCCTAAGGGCCAGCGACTACTTTTGTTCATAATGTTTTAGAGATACGTAATCTCATGTAATCAATTTGAATGACTCGATTAAATTAGTTATAAAAGAGTGAGGCGTACTAAGCTTTTGTTTTATCAGCTTCACTTCACTGATTTGCTTTGTCTTTCTTGTTATCTCGGACCTATAGTACGAGTATAACTATTCGATATTACTAAATTAACAATCTAGTTTTAGACCTTTAGTATTTTTTGCATAATCTTTACCTCGATTATATTTTCTTTTAGAACCTTTAGTTCAAATTGTCTTTTCTTTATTAAACATGTCCGAACCTCTAGTTCGACTACTTATCTTTATAAACACTACGGTTCTTCTTCTCGAAGAAACGTATACTTTATTTCTTCATTTATTTAAGAAACTTAAATAAAATTTTTATTTAATAACAAAGAATTATTTTATCTCGATATCCTCTATTAAATTATATTTTTCTTTGTTTATACTTTCGAGGTATCGAGTATACCATCGACTAGGGTTTAAGCCCATTTTAATATTATAATTGTAACATCGTGAAAATATCGGATCAAAAATACCAAGTTCCAATAGTCAAAGGACCAAAACTGACAAATTCTAAACCCTAGGGGTAAATATGAAAAATCTGGTTTCCTGATCCATCGCGATACACGATGGATCAGAAGGGAAACCCATCGCTTATCGCGATGGGTTGTCTGACAGGCAAGACACGTGGTCTGCCACGTGTTGCCACGTGGCACGCCTACAGGCGTGTCATTGCTCTACGTCGCGATACGAGACGCCAGAGCCAAAGGGCCAACACGTATCGCGACGGCCTTACTGTTTTGCCTATAAATAGAAGGCCATGACCATCTCCCACTTCACACCAAATTTTCACATACATCTCTCTAAACCCCATAGAGGCATACCTTCGATCACCTCGTAAAACGTGCCCAAATTCCTCGAAATCCGTGCCCAAAACCTTGACATTCCTCGCAGTATGTGCCACAAACCGACGACGTTATTACAAAAAAGGTGCTGCCAAGACGTCCCAACGACCCGCCTCGATAAGCGTGCTGGCGTGTGGAGAAGTATTAATGCGTCTCGATTTGTGTGCAAAGGATTAGGTGTCGAAAGAAAGGTGTTTGATCAAGAAGATAAAGAAAATGAAGCGGTGTCGAAGTGCTGCTCGAGTGTGTATGGTTTCTATAAACCAAACAAAGGTAGGCATAATGCCCAAATGTAATAAATTATTAAAAGGCATAAAACCCTAAGTCGAGGATATACTCGATACCTCGATAAATAAAATAAAACATAAAAAAGAAAAGAAAAGAAAAGAAAAGAATATGATATCTATGTGAATATTATATAATTCTTTGTTATAAAATATTATTTAAGTTATTAAGATTATTCTTAAATAATAAAGAGAAGAAAAGTATACGTTTCTTAGAGAAGAAGAAATGTAGGGCTTTAAAGAAAAGTAAGATAAGATTAACTAAATGTTTATCTTATAAAAGAAAAAGAAAAGTAAATAAGTTAAAAGAAAGACTTTTAATTTATAAAAGAAAAGAAAGAAAGAATACTTTTTAACTAAGGTTTTAAAGTAAAGAAAATATAATCGAGGTAACGATTATAAAATGAGACTAAATGTCTTAAGCCGGATTGTATATCTGACTAACAAAAAGTTATACTCGTACTATAGGTGCGAGATAGAAAGAAAAAGGGAAAGACCCTCGGACAGTGTATTGAAGCTGAGCCAAAGAAGAAGGTGAATATGCACCAACTTTACAAACTTGTTTAATTGAGTCAAATATTAAATGAAAAGAATTACATGGGTCTACATGTCTCTAAAACTTTATAAACAAAAGTAAGCGCTAGCCATCAGAATGTCGTGTACTTTTGTTTGGATCGTTACATATGTGGTAATAAAGTTGGTGGGCACACCGCGCCACACTTGGTCATGACCTCCGCCACGATGGGCCGGACCTAAGTTACGTCCGAGTGAGACTGACCATGTGTATACGTATGGTACCTAAGTAATGTCGAACGCTGCGGTGTTTGCTGGGGTTCTTTGTGTAGAGACTTGAGTTTTTAATTGTGTTTGTTTTAAAGCTTGATTATTCCTAAGCCACGATGGGCCGGACCTAAATTATGTCTCGAGGGGTAATCAAGTAAAAGAAAATATTTCAGCGTTAGCATATTCACCAGCATGTGTTGCTGATGTATTTTCTTAACATTTTGCAGGTAATCAAGAATAGGAGCTTGGGATGCCGAAGTGCTTAAGATATCCGATGACTCGGATTATTATTGTTAAAATATGAAATGGTGGTTTGTAATGAACAAGTAATGTATTTTGTTAAACTTAAAAACGGGCGTTTTATAAATCCCGTCTTTTGATTGTAAATAATAATATTTTTAATCCATATATTTATAACTTCCGCACGTAACTCTGATATATTTACAAATGTGGTAACAACATATGTGTCACACGCCTAGGCCGTGGTTTGGGGTGTGACAAGTGTTGGTATCAGAGCCATCGATCTTAGCGAATTAGGTATTAAAAGATAATACCTAAGCTTTGATCCAAGTGACAGGAAAAATATTTTTTATTACTTGTTTAAATTTAAAATAGGGATAAGATAGGCTGGTAAACCTTTTTAACCCCTCCTCAATCTAAACCACCCAACCTATAGATGTCGTTCAAAAAGATAATGGATGGATTCATGAGAGACACGAGAAGAGCTGAAATTCCCGAACCCTTACCGAAGAATAACATGAGCGAGGATTACTACGAGTCCTTCTTCAATCAAGACCACCTGATTGACCGAACCAAACCGATATACTTCCCTGGAACCGAGCAATGTCCAATCAACTTACCCGATAGTCCACCAATGCAAATGAATGATCCCCCAAGACACTCAAGCTATCATCCATCAAGTATACCAATATACCATACATCCGACATCCCGACGTATCATCCATCTGAAATCCCAACATATCATCTGTCTGATGTTCCGACGTAGCAACCACCCAATCCTCATCCGTCGTATGCATTCCTCTCCAACAAACAAATTAAGGAGGAACCCGAGCCCGACTCGTCCGATTGGATGCAATACCACTCCGACCAACGAAGATGGCACACTGGAACTTCTGCATTTGACTCAGTTGAATCCCACCCCAACACCTATGACGGATTATCCCGAAAGCCAAAGTGAGAGTTATGATGCCGTATGAGAGTTTTTGTATGCAACCGATAGTGAAAGAGACTGCCCAATTGATGGAGGAGGAAGATCTTGAGGAGGAGAAAGATCTGGAAGAGGAAGACGAGGACCCCGAGGAAGAAAATCCCAATGAAGTAACAACGCCAATGGAGGAACCATCCGACTGTGACTACCCGCCTGGACAAGGATGTGTGCAACCGTTCTTCCACAAGAATCTGATTTATGGCTCTGTTGATCCCTATGTGCAATACTTACAAGAGATCAAGAACAAGACATCATCAAGCTTCCCGCCATATCAAGGCAAGATCCCATCCACCGAGGAAAAAGCAAATGAGATACATGAGCAAGATGAAGCAGCCGAGGCTTTGCTCGTGACTCATGTCACAAACCCGGCCAAGCCACTGCTGATTGTTGGAAGAAGACAATGACTTGATTTAACTGCAAGGAAATGGGGCATCTCAGCTTTGAGTGTCCTAAGAACAAACCCGTTGCTGGTGTTGCGGGTGGAAGTGCCAAGGAAAGAAAGGGAATGCAAGAGTTTTCATGTTAGACACCAAAAAGGCGGCCGACATGCCGGAAACCATCACCTGTACATTCCTAGTTAACGACATGTATGCTAGAGTTTTGTTTGATTCTAGAGCCAACTTAAGTTTCATAGATTATAATTTTTGTAGTCTATTAAACGAACCATTAACTAAACTAAATAAAACTCTAAGCGTCGAGACCGCTAGTGGTGAAATCATTAAAATCTCCGAAGCCCTAGAAAATCGAAAAAAATATTATTAGCTGGTTATATTCTGCCCATCCAATTACTACCAATGACTCTTGCTGGCTTTGACATTGTACTTGGTATGGACTGGTTATCCAACAACCATGCTCGTATCATTTGCAATACCAAAACCGTCGAACTTCGAGCCCCTGATAAACGAACCATTTGAATTGAAGGGGACAAAGACGCTGGCCAAGTTAGCATAATTTCCATGATTAGGGCTAACAAATGTTTAAATCAAGGATGCTTAGCATTCATGGCCTACGTTATCGAATAATCCAAACCGAAGGAGATAAAGGACGTGCCTATTGTCTCCGACTTTGCCGATGTCTTTCCCGATGAACTTCCTGGAATCCCTCCTGATCGTGAAGTAGAGTTTAGGATCTATCTTATACCCGATACTGCTCCAATCGCCAAAGCCCCATATCGTTTAGCACCAACTGAGATGAAGGAGTTGAATAAACAATTAGACAAACTGCTTGAGAAGGGTTTCATTCGTCCGAGTTCATCACTGTGGGGAGGCGGATTCTATTTATCAAAAAGAAAGATGGGTCAATCCGCATGTGTATCGACTAACGAGCCATGAACAAAGTCACAATCAAGAATCGTTATCCACTCCCTCGAATCGACAATCTTTTCGACCAACTCCAAGGTGTGAGCTATTTCTCAAAAATCGATATGCGTTCTGGTTATCATCAACTTAAAGTCCAATCCGAAAATATCCCGAAAATCGCATTCCGAACAAGGTATGGAAATTATGAGTTCACGGTTATGCCCTTTGGTCTCACTAATGCGTCAGCCGCGTTCATGGATATGATGAATCGAATCTGCAAGCCTTACTTGGATAAATTTGTTATCGTATTCATCGACGACATACTTATTTTATCTAAGTCTTAGGTTGATCATGAAACCATCTTCGAACTTTACTTAAAATACTTAAAACCGAGAGGTTGTACGCCAAGTTCTCGAAATGTGAATTTTGGCTGCACGAAGTGCAGTTTCTTGGTCACATCATAAACGTCAATGGTATTCAAGTGGACCCCGCTAAGATTGAAGCTATCTCTAATTGGGAGATTCCAAAGTGATGTGGGCCCAAGTGTTGAAGACCGGGCTATTATGTTTCTAGAGGCCCAAGATCGCGCTACAAAAGGTGGTCCATGAAAACGGGCATAAGTCGGCCCACAAAGCTTCGTTGCAGGCCCATTACCAATCAAATTGAAGCTTGAGACGAGGAGCACGTTATGGCAAACGCCTACGGTGGTTTGGCCGCTGTTCGATGCCCAAAAACTCCATCTAAATAAAGTTATGGGCCTTTTATTGTTTTTTTTGTCTTTTTATTTTTGGGTTTGTGTTTGGCCCATGACCTTTTTTGGGCCCATTTCGTATTAGAATGTATATTTGTATCTTTCTTATGTAATCTGAAGAGTTAGACTTGAATTTCAGAAATAAATATTTTCCTCTTCATTTTCCCTAGCCTTTTGGGTGGAATTTGGGAGTTTGGAAGTTCAACACGGGAATTCGTAGAATCAACGTGTTTTGATCTTCATTTTCATTTTACCGCTGCATCACAAAGTCACCAACCGAGATCCAAAGTTTCTTGGGTTTGGCCGGCTACTATCGTAGGTTCATCGAAAACGTTTCTCGTATAGCCATTCGCCTAACTTCTTTGACTCTCAAAAATATCAAGTATGAATGGGGAACTAAACAACAAGAGGCGTTCGATATACTTAAACAGAAACTCACCCAAGCACCTATACTGGCCTTGCCAGAAGGTACCGAGGATTTTTTTGTCTTTAGTAACGCATCCCATTCTGGGTTAGGATGCGTTCTAATGCAACGAAAGAATGTAATCGCATACGCCTCTCGTCAACTCAAGGTACACTAAAAGAACTACACAACTCACGATCTAGAGTTAGGAGTCATAATCTTTGCTTTAAAGATATAGAGGCACTATCTCTATGGAGTAAGATTTATCCTGTATACCGATCACAATAGTTTAAAACACATCTTCGAACAAAAAGAACTCAACATGCGTCAAAGACGCTGGATGGAAACTTTGAATGACTACGATTGTGAGATCGTCTATCACGAATGTAAAGCCAACGTTTTGGCTGACGCCTTGAGTCGTAAAGAACATGAAAAGCCAAGGAGAGTTCGAGCGTTAAGATTAGAACTCCAAGTTGATCTCATGGAACAAATCAAATCCTCTCAAATCCAAGCTATCAATGAAAACAAGATCTCCGACGAAAAACGTAACGGCACAATTGACTCGCTAGTCAAAGGTGACTATGGTATACTTAGAATGGGAAGCCGGATTTGGGTACCAATCATTGGAGACTTGCGTGAAAAGATCATGACCGAAGCTCATAAGTCCAAGTACATAATGCACCCATGTAGTAACAAAATGTATCAAAACCTAAAACTGCACTACTGGTGGAATGGAATGAAAAAGGATATCGCTTCGCATGTTGAGAAATGTTTAACGTGTTTGAAAGTCAAGGCTGAACATCAAAAGCCATCGGGATTGCTTCAGCAACTCGAACTTCCCGTTTGGAAGTGGGAGTTAATAACCATGGACTTCATCACTAAACTCCCGAAGACGACTCGTCAACATAATGCTATTTGGGTTATTGTGGATAGATTAACAAATCCGCACACTTTATACCTATCAATGAATTATACTCAATGGATAGATTAGCGCGTATCTATGTAAACAACATCGTTGCTTTGCATGGAGTACCGTTATCTATTATTTTTGATCGAGACAATCGTTTTACGTCTCACTTCTGGAAAAACTTCCAACAAGCGTTAGGCACAAATTTGAACCTTAGCACCGCCTATCATCCACAAACTGATGGGCAAAGCGAAAGGACGATTCAAACGTTGGAAGATATGCTCCGCGCTTGTGTGATAGATATAGGTGGAAGTTGGGACGACTATCTACCCCTAATGTAATTCTTATATAACAATAGCTATCGCACGAGTATTCAAGCCGTACCATTCGAGGCGTTGTATGGTCGTAAATGTAGAACGCCTGTGTGCTGGTCCGAAGTCGGAGATAATCAATTGTCTGGACCCGAGATAGTCCAAGAAACCACCGACAAAATCTTACAAATCGAAGAACGACTTAAGACGACACGTGATCGCCAAAAGAGTTACGCCGATGTCCGTCGAAAGCCGTTGGAATTAAATGTTGGTGACAAAGTTCTTTTGAAAGTCTCGTCATGGAAAGACGTCGTTCGCTTCGGTAAGAAAGGAAAACTTAGTCCTCGATTCGTAGGACCATTCAAAATACTCGAGCTAATAGGTACTATTATTGCATATAGTTTGCGACTACCCGAAGAAATGCAAGGGATACATGATGTATTCAACGTCTCTAATCTGCGAAAATGTCTAGCCGATTAATCTTTATCTATGTCGTTAAAAGATGTTGAAATAAATGAGAACTTAAAATTCGTAGAACGACCAATTCAAATAAGATTCAAAAACAAAAAATTGAAGAGACGGACGTTGAAAATAGAAAAGATAAAGTGGGACTCACGAAGAGGCCCCGAGTATACTTGGGAACTTGAATCTGAAATGAAAAAGAAATACCCCCACTTGTTTTAAATAAGCAATCTCAAGGACGAGATTTATTACAAGGTGGGGAGGATGAAACATCGTGAAAATTTTGGATAAAAAATAACCAGTTCCAATAGTCAAAAGAACAAAAATGACAAATTCTAAACCCTAGGGGTAAAAATGAAAAAACTGGTTTTCTGACCCATCGCGATACGCGATGGATTAGAAGGGAAACCCATCGCATATCGCGATGGGTTGTCTGACAGGCGAGACACGTGGCCTGCCACGTGTCCACATGTGGAACACCGCTCTCCACGTGGCATCACATCTGCCACTTGTCGCCACATGGAAATCCTACGGGCGTGTCATCACTATACGTCGCGATATGCGACGCCAGAGCCAAAGGGCCATCGCGTATCGAGACGGCCTTCCTGTTTTGCCTATAAATAGAAGGCCACGACCATCTCCCACTTCACACCAATTTTTCACATACATTTCTCTCTCTAACATCTCACTAAACCCCATAGAAGCATACCCTCGATCACCTCGTAAAACGTGCCCAAGTTCCTCGATTTCCGTACCCAAATTCCTGACATTCCTCAAAGTACGTGCCACTTACCGACGACGTTACTACAAATAAAGTGCTGCCAAGGCGTCCCTATGACCCGCCTCGATAAGCGTGCCGGCGTGTGGAGAAGTATTGGTGCGTCTTGATTTGCGTGCAAAGGAGTAGGTGTCGAAAGAAAGGTTTTTGATCAAGAAGATAAAGAAAACAAAGCAGCGTCGAATTGCTGCTCGAGCGTGTAGGGTTTCTATAAACCAAACAAAGGTAGGCATAATGCCCAAATGAAATAAAATATTTAAAGGCTTAAAACCCTAAGTCAACGATATATTTGATACCTCGATAAATAAAAGAAAACATAACAAAGAAAAGAAAAGAAAATAATATGAATATGATATCTATGTGAATATTATATAATTCTTTGTTACAAAATATTATTTAAGTTATTATGATTATTCTTAAATAATAAAGAAAAGAAAACTATACGTTTATTAGAGAAGAAGAAACGGTACGTTTCTTAGAGAAGAAGAAACGTACGGCTTTAAAGAAAAGTAAGATAAGATTAACTAAAGGTTTATCTTATAAAAGAAATAGAAAAGTAAATAAGTTAAAAGAAATCTTTTAATTTATAAAAAAAAAGAAAGAAAGAACACTTTTTAACTGAGGTTTTAAAGTAAAGAAAATATAATCGAGGTAACGATTATAAAAGAAACTAAAGGTCTATAGCCGGATTGTATATCCGACGAACAAAAAGTTATACTCGTACTATAGGTGCGAGATAGCAAGAAAAAGGGAAAGACCCTCGGACAATGTATTGAAGTTGATTCAAAGAAAAAGGCGAATACACCCCAATTATACAAACTTGTTTAATTGAGTCAAAAATTAAATGAAAAGAATTACATGGGACTACGTGTCTCTAAAACATTATAAACAAAAGTAAGCGCTAGCCTTCAGGCTGTCGTGTACGATTTTTTGGATCCTTACATATGTGGTAATAAAGTCGGCGGGCACACCGCACCACACTTGATCATAACCTCCGCCACGATGGGCCGGACCTAAGTTACGTCCGAGTGAGACTGACCATGTGTATACGTATGGTACCTAAGTAATTTCGAACGCTGCGGTGTTTGCTGGGGTGGTTTGTGTAGAGACTTGAGTTTATAATTGTGTTTGTTTTAAACCTTGATTATTCCGAAGCCACGATGGGCCGGACCTAAGTTATGTCTCGAGGGGTAATCAAGTAAAAGAAAATATTATAGCATCAACATATTCACTAGCATGTGTTGTTGACGTATTTTCTAAACGTTTTGTAGGTAATCAAGAATAGGAGCTTGGGATGCCGAAGTGCTTAAGATATCCGATGGCTCGGATATTTTTGTTGAAATATGAAATGGTGGTTTGTAATGAACAAGTAATATATTTTGTTAAACTTAAAAATGAGTGTTTATAAATCCCGTATTTTGATTGTAAATACTAATATTTTTAAATCCACATATTTATAACTTCCGCACGTAACTCTGATATATTTACAAATGTGGTAACAACATATGTGTCACACGCCTAGGCCGTGGTTAGGAGTGTGACAATAATATAATAATATTTTACTTGGGCATAACCCCTACCTCGATTAGCTTAATAAACACTTAAACTTTTGCCAGCAATTCCGCACTTGCACGCTTATCGAGCTATCCTTGATCATTTATTCTTGGCACGCAAATTGAGGCGACATATGGTGGTCGCCGGGACGTGCATGTACTTCGGGGGGGGGGGGTCGAGTTACTTTTTTGTGGCACGAACTTCAAGGTATTGTCGGTGTTGGGCACAATTTACGAGGTAACGGTCGTCGGGTTGAGGTCACGGAAAACGAGGCAGGGAGAGAAAATATACTTGAGAGATTTGAAGATGGAATGATGAAATGAGAGGGCTTGATGCCCAATTTATAGAGCTGATTAGCCAACCCATCGCGTATCGCGATGGATCTGGCGGCAGATTTAATGAATATTAAAATCCATCGCGGTACGCGATGGACCGTTGGTAGGCCATCGCGTATCGCGACTAGCCTTGTCGCGTCACCACTAGCTTTGTCACGTATCCCACGTGGTGCCACGTAGCGTTACACGCGTCTTGAGCTGTCAGACCATGTCATCGCGCTACGCGACGATGTAGTGGCTTGGGGGACGCGTATCGCGACACCGCCCATTTTTGGGACTTTGTGACATACCTATCGCGGTACGTGATGGACTGTCTTTCTGATCCATCGCATATCGTAATGGGTCAAGAAAACATATTTTTCAATCTTGGTCCCTTAACTTTGATATCTTGTCACTTCTTGGTCTTGCTTCCACTCTCCAAAAACATTAAGGCACCTCTCTAGCGACTCACAGCGATGCGAGCTAGCGAAGTGCGCCATCAAAGCACCACATTGCGCCCATCTCTCGAGCACGTGCGCGTCGGGTGCTTCGCACCCTTTTCTAGGACCACTGTGCATGCATGAAATAAAAGAATATTACTATGGAATGAATTCATTTCATTCCTATGTGAAAGAGTTCCATTTCATTCCTTCTTTCCATGTGGGATGGATTCATTTCCCCCATTTCCTTAATATGTTATTCTTCTAATTTAATACATACATATATATATATATATATATATATATATATATATATATATATATATATCTTATTATTTTTTTATCATATTTATTATTAAAATATTTTTGGGTCCTTCTATTTTCAAAGTTGACATTTTTAACCCAAATTAAATATGGTATATTTTGAGATGTCACATCCTCCCAACTTAGGATAAATCTCGTCCTCAAGATTCGTTAATATAGGTGCGGGTATTTCTTTCTCATCTCAGATTCCAATTCCCAATTAAATTCCGGTCCTCTTCCTGAATTCCATCTTATTTTGACTAACTATAGTTTTAGCCTTTTATGGTTCTTAACTTTAAAATATTCAACTTGTAAAGGTTGTTATACAAATTTCAGATTTTTGTTGATTTCAACATCTTTTAAAGGCATAGCTAAAGTTTCGTTAGCCAGACACTTACATAGGTTGGAAACATGGAATACGTCGTGTATTCCTTTCATTTATTTGGGCAAATGTAAGTGATAAGCTACAGTGCCGATTCGATCAAGCACTTCGAATGGTCCAACAAAACGTGGACTTAGCTTTTCTTTCTTACCAAAGTGAAAAACACCTTTCCATGGTGATACTTTCAATAACACCTTATCGCATACTTGATATTCCAACGGCTTACGACAAACATCAGCATAACACTTTTTTCGATCTATAGCCGTCTTAAGTCGCTCATGGATTTGTAACACTTTATCCCTGGTTTCTTGGATTACTTCGGGTCCAGACAATTGATTGTCTCCGGTTTCAGACCGGTATATCGACGTTCTACATTTTTGTTCGTATAACGCTTTGAACGGTGCAGCTTGAATACTTGTGTGATAACTATTGTTATACGAAAATTTCATTAGGGAAAGATGGTCATCCCAACTTCCACCTAGATCGATCACACAAGCGCAAAGCATATCCTCAAGCGTTTGAATTGTTCTTTCATTTCGCCCATCAGTTTGGGGATGATAAGCAGTGCTAAAGTTCAATTGAGTTCCTAACGCTTGTCAAAAATTGTCCCAAAAGTGAGATGTGAATCGGTTGTCTCGATCATAAATGATAGATAGAGGCACACCATGCAATGCAACACATTTGTTTACATAAATTCGCGCCAATATATCCATCGAATACGTGTCGTTGATAGGTATGAAATGAGCGGATTTGGTTAACCTATCGACGATAACCCAGATCGCATTATGTTGAGTTGTTGATGTAGGGTCTTTGGGAGTTTTGTAATGAAATCCATGGTTATCATATCTCACTTCCAAATGGGAAGTTCGGGTCGGTGAAGCAATCCTGAGGGCTTTTGATGTTCGTCTTTGACTTTCAAACATGTTAAACATTTTGTTACATGCAAAGCGATATCCTTTTTCATTCCATTCTACCAGTAGTTCGGCTTGAGATTTTGATACAATTTTTCACTACCATGGTGCATCATGTACTTGGATTTATGGGTTCGCTCATTATATTTTCTCGTAATTCTGCGACGATTGGTTCCCAAATTATGTTTCCAAGTCTAAGTATACCGTCGTCTCCTTCGACTAACGATTCAATGGTACCGTTACGCTTTTCATCGGAATTTTTGTTTTCTTCATTTGCTTGGTGTTGGGATAATTTGATTTGCTCGACTAAATCTACTTGGAGTTCTAGTCATTGCGCTCGTACTATCTTGGGTTTTTCATGTTCCTTACGACTTAGGGCGTCAACCACGAAGTTGGCTTTCCCCTCGTGATAGATGATTTCTCAGTCGTAATCGTTCAATGTTTCCATCCATCTTCTTTAATGCATGTTGAGCTCCTTTTTATCAAAGGTATGTTTCAAACTTTTATGATCGGTGTAAGCGACAAATTTAACTCCATAGAGATATTGCCTCCATAACTTTAAGGCAAAGATTATGGCGCCTAACTCTAGATCGTGAGCTGTATAGTTTTTTCGTGTACCTTGAGTTGTCGAGAAGCGTAAGCGATCACTTTCTTTCGTTGCATTAGTACGCAACCCAAACCGGAATGGGACGCGCCGCTAAAGACAATGAAATCCTCAGTACCTTCTGGCAAGGCCAGTTTAGGCGCGTTGGTGAGTTTTTGTTAAGCAAATCGAACGCTTCTTGTTGTTTGATTCCCATTCGTACTTGAAATTCTTACGGGTTAATGAGGTTAGAGGAACGGTTATACGGGAGAAATTTTTGATGAATCTTTGATAGTAACTGGCCAAATCTAAGAAACTTCGGATTTCGGTTGGCGATTTTGGAATCTCCCATTTTGAGATAGCTTCGATCTTTGCGGGATCTAATTGAATTCCGTTCGCATTGATGATGTGACCAAGAAATTGTCCTTCGTGAAGCCATAATTCACATTTCGAGAATTTGGCGTACAACTGATATGCTTCAAATTATACATAAATATTATATATATTCTTACACTTTTTAATACTTTTGAGCTAGTTTTTTATTAAATAATATTCTTAAATGACTCATATTTTGATTTTAATGTTTTCAAAAGTTACTGAGTTAAAATATTAAATTTTTATTAACTTGTTATTGATGGAGAAGCTTTAAATTAATGTTATATATATTATTTGACTTAATGCCAGATTTATATATACATATAAAAGAAATAAAGAAAAGAAAAAAAAAACACATGAAAGTATGGAATATTGAAATGCATTTGACTAATATGAGTGCTCAACTTTTGTTAGGTCACGAGAGAAACAGATGGAGTGTGGATTTGCACCTATCATTCATTTCAATTAATATTTAAATGGGCTAGTTTAATACTCATGTATTTGAGTTGGGCCGAGGATAGGTATTATTGCAAAAGGGAAGCCCACGTGAGAGTTGGTTTTAAACCAACTCCAACGAATTAATAAAAAGAAAAAGGGGGTTTTTACCCTACTTGGGAGTGGACGCAAGGCAGGAGAGCCATCCCGAGGCTGCTACTGCACGAAGAACAAGAATTAATATAACTAGCTAAGCACGTCAAAAGAAGACAAGTCTATATCTTCAAAAGTGAATTAATAAGCAAGCAGGTAGGCTGCTCAATTAATTTAAACTCACAGGCTAGCAGCTCAACTATATTTACTTCTTTTTCTATGAACTTCAATAATTATTATATCTTTGTTTCGTCGAATATTATTATGAGAGGCTAACCTGTTATGCTGCCTGGGTTTGGATGAATACTTTTTAGACTCGTATTATTTTCGGTTTTGGATTATTATTGATTGGTTCATGCTTTGGTAATGTTTTTAATTTAATTGGTTGTGATGCATATGCGTATTTGGTATTAATTTATTATCAATTTTTGTTCCATATGCGTCTTTGTGAATGTCTTTCATGTATGGATGCGTATTAGGTTACTTACTGTGTGTTTGTAACTAGTTTATGGTTTATAGTTAACGTATTCCATAGGAGCGGCAATTGAGAGTTTAGAGATACCTTATATTCTGTCACTTGAGAAACCGGGAGGTAATTAAGTGTCGTTTGTTTTGGTCTTTTGCGGGTTTGGGTAGTGATTGCACGGGAGTGAGTTACCCTAGATTCATTTAGATTCTTACAGATCTGAATTATAACCGAATTTAATAAGAATACCCCTTTACGCCTTAGAGTGTTTTGTGATTAGAGAGACCAGGAGGTGATTTAATCTTTGGGTACCTTAGCATAGTGATGGTCGGGCAAAAATCGTGTATATTATTATAGTTTTTGTTTACTTTTAATTTAAATATTATGTGAACTTTGGTACTTCAAGCGTGTTTATGTGTTTCAGGATACTTGACGTTAAGGACGCTTATCAGGATGAATTACGGGCTTGGAACGAAGATATAGAAGACTCATAATGATTGGCACGCTTTCCTATGCAAAATAAATGAAGATAATAAAGAAAATTATGTCAGACGCCTTTAGCGCGGTGCTAAAAGGTCCTGATGGTGATGTCAGCGTATCTATTAGATCATCAGAATTTTGAGTTTTTAGCGCAGCGCGAAAATCACACCCCTGGGATGTTAGCGACGCGCTAAGATCCTCCTGACGGGAAAAATAACCCTAACTTTGATATAATCAGTTTTCTAGCCCCCATTCGACCTATCATTCATTCCTTCAACCAAGTACAAGCCCTAGGACGATTCTCCACCATCCCGAAGCCTCCGGTTCGTCCGTTTATCGCATGCTTTCATCCACTCATCAGATAAGCGAATCTTTCGTGATGCCGATGTCAGGCTAAAACCATTGTATTCACTTTAGGCTAGGGTTTTGTGCAAACTAACTTTGATCAGATTCTATGTTTTGAATGATTATAAACTTGATTGATTATTTTTAATCTTGTTTTACATTACTAATTGATTATTTAAACAGTTTATGATTTTGATTGTCAAACTTTGCATCACTTATCTAGTTGTGTTCATAACATGTAGGGTTAGCTCTTATGTCATTGAACCAATAATTGTTAGTCATTGCTTATAACTGATTTTCATATTTTAAACTGGTAATTGGGTAAACCGGAGTTCAGTTGTGTCAACAATTCGGTTAGGGTATCGTTTGTCCTCACAACCCAACTGTTAGGTTTAGTAATTACTGCGCAATTAATCTCAAAGAATCTGTGATTAGTCGGTCATCACTTTACCTGAACCTGAAGTGAATCTTTCTCTCATAATTGTTTGCAGCTTTAAAAGTAATCGTGTGTTCTTATAATCATCTTTACAAACTACTTGACATCGACTGTCCGCTTTAGTTAATTAATTAATAATCATGAACTTTACTTGCACTTTCCACTGATTCCCTGTGGAGACGACCTTACTTACCCATACTAGTTATAGGTATTTAAGTTTTATAAATACTTATTTTTGATTAGAGCACGACATCTACATCACATAGTCAGGTAAGGTGAGACCGGGAGGTGATCCGAACCATTAAAACGTTGAGCTTACATGATATTTAGGGTTCTTAGGTATTGTTGGTGAGACCGGGAGGTGATCTAGCTTACTATAGTTATTCCTTAAATTTCATATTTTTAGAATACGGTACCAATCATAAATCCAATTCCGAGAGTTTACGAGTTGACTAGTGGGATTCCTTGCCTAGGTAGTTATTTCCCATATTTGAGTTCTTGTCCGTTTCTAGTTTTAGAGTAAGTATTATTTAGTTTTATTTAATAATTAAAAAACACAAAAATCAATTAAATCAATTTAATTAACTTATTAGTCAGAGTCTAGTTTAGGTGTCGCTAGTGTCATTTGGGTTCGATATCCGGACTTCGTTAGGCTTTACTACAGTCGATAGGTACACTTGCCTGTCTAGTGGTCTAGCATCAGGAGAGTCTAGATTTATAAGATTAAAACTAGAGTGTCTAAGTTAGGTTAGGTTTTTATAGACCGTTTTGCACATCAACAACTTCTCGTTTCTAAGTAAATTAAGCAAAATTCTAAGATGCACTTCGTGCTCTTCCTTTAACTTAGTGTAAATAAGTATATCGTCGATGAATACGGTAAGCTTAATAACTTCACCCGTTAGGCACACAAAAACAATTTGTCTATCATTTTCCAAAGGTTGGATCAATTTTCATTTGAAAATATTTTTGATGCTTCTAAAAAGCTGTTAACTGAATAGTAATATCATTTCCCAAAGCAGATTACAAAAAAACGTGTTAAGTATTCAGTCACCCCGGTCACTATCAAGTTTTTAGGTAAATGGCTATCCCGTATGACCACAAGTGGTTAACCGGACCAACCATGCATATATGTGCATGTCCTTCCAGCTCAAAGTTGCCGATATAATTTTAAGTGAAAGAGCACAGAACACAAAAACACATCATAATCGCCCCGGGTGCTTTCAGTCATTGGGTAAATGGCTATCCTGTGAAACTACAAGTAGAACACCGGACCAACCATATACGAGTATATGTCCTTCAGACTTGAGCAACCGACATAATTTTAAGCGAGAATGAATTATATTAATATATATATATATATATTTAATAAAAACAACACACGCACACTATTTTTTTCTTTTTGATTTTTCTCCCCCTAAATTTGTGCAAAAATAAACAAACTGTACAAATTTATCCCCAAAAAGACTCAATCCTCGAAACGAAGCATTTTAAGAAAACTCACAAGCACATTAAATTTTGCTGTTCCAACCGGTTTTGTAAATAAATCCGCCACGTAGTTATCGGTGTGGACTTGTTCAAGACGAATCAATTTTCGATCGAAACAGTCAAGAATAAAATGAATTTTGATATCGATGTGCTTGGTTTTAGAATGTTGGACAGGGTTTTTCACAATAGCAATGGCCGCATCATTATCACAGAAAATAGGAGTGTCAAGAAATTCCAAACCGTAATCCAGCAACTGATTTTGCATCCAGATAATCTGAGAGCAGCAAGCGGATGCGGCAACATATTCTGCTTAGGCGGTTGAGGTGGACACTGTTTGTTGTTTCTTACACTGCCATGAGATGAGGCGGTCTCCGAGAAACTGGCAACTGGCTGACGTGGATTTTCTGTCAATGTCATCTCCACCATAATTGCTTTCAGCAAAAGCATAAAGATCAAATTCTGATTGTTTGGGATACCAAAGACCTAACTTCAGTTGTCCCTTCAGATATCTAAAAATACGTTTAACAGCAGTTAAATGAGAGAGTTTAGGATTAGCCTGGAAACGAGCACACTGACAGACTGCAAACAAGATGTCAGGACGACTTGCCGTCAAATACATCAGAGACCCGATCATCGATTTGTAGTATGTTTGATCTACGGGACTCCCATCAGGATCAGACGATAGCAGTGGTCTTTCCGCCATGGGAGTATTGGCACTCTTTGAATCTTGAAACTCGAACTTTATTAGCATATCCTCAACATATTTCCTTTGATGGAGTAAAATTCCTTCTGAACTCTGACGAACTTGTAACCCCATAAATGTAGTCATCTCACCCAACGAACTCATTTCAAATCTCTTCTTCATTACACCCTCAAATTCTGTACACAACTTAGTGTTGGTGGATCCAAAGATGATGTCATCAACGTAAATCTGTACGAGAATCAAATCTTTTCCGACAGTTTTCCGGAACAAAGTTTGATCTATGGTTCCCCGCTTGTACCCATGATCAAGAAGGTGCTTGGTCAAAGTAGCATACCACGCTCGAGGAGCCTGATGTAACCCGTACAAGGCCTTGTCTAGTCTGTAGACGTGATCTGGTTTGTTGTAGTTGACAAAACCAGGTGGCTGATCAACATAAATTTCTTCTTTAACTTCTCCATACAGAAACGCAGTCTTGACATCCATCTGATACACAGTGAACCCCATGAACGAAGCATATGCCAGGAAAATTCTAATAGCCTCAAGTCTAGCTACTGGGGCATAGACTTCAGTGTAGTCTAATCCCTCAACCTGGCGAAATCCTCGAACTACCAATCTAGCCTTATTACGTACAATAACCCCTGTGTCATCTTGCTTGTTTCTGAAAAACCATCTAGTGTCAAGAGCTTTCTTTCCTTTTGGCAATTTAACCAATCTCCAGACCTTCAACTTATTAAACTGTTTCAACTCTTCATGCATCGCATCGACCCAACTTGGTTCTTGAAGAGCCATTTCTACATTTTTAGGTTCAATTTTTGAGATGAAACACGAGAACATACAACTGTTTATGTGTCCGGTTTGGCTTCTGGTGGACACTCCTGCTTCAACTGGACCTATGACATTCTCAATCGGATGATCTTTCTGAATTCTTGATGGAATTACATGTTCAGATACATCACCGTTGGGTTGAAAGTTTGACAAGTTCTCGATATCATCAACAAGAGGGTTTTTCTATCCAGATGCTGTCGTACTGTGAGAGTATGAGGTGCCGGCGACATATTCATTTGGAATGTTATCGGGAACAAGGTGCCCCCGAAGATCTGGCGAATAGAACTCTCCCCCTCATCATTTGTTGCAATTTCACTCGGGTTTGACGAACATACAGGTCCTGGATTTTTGTTGGACTGACTGTTAGTAGCAGGTGAAACCACATTCGATTCTATAGCATCATCATCAATCAGTGGAGAAATATGAGACACAGTCTGTGGAATTTCTGTTGCAACTTCCACCGTGGAATTACATGGAAGTTCGGAGCTGATGACTGGAAACATATTGAATGGTTTGAAAAATTCATTGTAATCGAATAACCAGTTGGGACCGACACGGGCATCAGTCTCATTTTCTTCCAACCAACGAACTTCATAAGACTCTATAATCTATTTGGTGGACTTGTTGTAAACCCTGTAAGCTGTATTTCCCGCATACCCAACAAAATAACACTAATCGGCTGCAGCCCCAAACTTTGGTGTGGTTTCAAAATTTAGTAAAGTACATGGACAACCAAACGCTCTGAAATGTGCAACCGTGGGTTGATGACCGTAAACAATCTCATATGGCGTCTTCATCTTTGACTTGTTGATTATTACCCGATTCTGAACATAACATGCCGTGTTAACAGCTTCTGCCCAAAAGAACAGTGGCAATTTGGAGTCACACAACATTGTTCTAGCAACTTCGATAAGGGTTCGGTTTCTTCTTTCAGCCATACCATTTTGTTGAGGAGTACGTGGGGCGCTGCACTGATGAAGCAACCCATTTTCTGAGCAGAAATGATTCAGAGTCGCATTCTTGAATTCTGTCCCGTTGTCACAACGAATTCCCTTTAGCTTCAGATTCAGTTGATTTTCCATGAGCACAATAAACCTCTTGATAAGATCTGAAGTTTCACTCTTGTTTGACAAGAAAAATACCCATGTAAAACGTGAGTAGTCATCAGTAATAACAAGACAATAAGAGCTACGAGACAAACTAAGAACATGAACTGGCCCGAAAAGGTCCATATGAAGTAGTTGAAAAACAGATGAAATGGTGTTAATCAATTTTGGCTTGTGAGATTTTCGATGATGTTTTCCCAAAGCACAAGCCACACATTTTTCAACGGTCACAAAATCCTTGATTGGTAAACCACGCACTAAATTGTTTTTAGAAAGACGATTCAAGTTTTTAGTATTAGCATGACCAAGCCGACGATGCCAAAGCATCGTATTATGTTCCGACACTTTTGAAAACAAGCATGTTATTTCGTCAGGAACATTTTTGTTCATGTCGATCACATAAGCATTATCTTTTCGTTGTGATCGAACAAGAACCCAATCTTCAGGTATGATTATACCAGGTTTCAGAATTAAGCACTCCTATTTAGTAAAATGAGTTGAAAAATCTTTGTCACAAATTTGTGACACGCTCAAAAGACTATGCTTCAATTCTGGAACAAAATTAACGTTTTCAAACTTTAAAACTCCGTTACTTACAGTATCCTTCTGAGTGATCTTTCCTTTTTCACCTCCCGCAAAAGACACATACCCACCGTCAAATGTTTGAATGTCGTGTAGCTGGGTAATGTCTCCTGTCATGTGCCTGGAACAGCCACTATCAACATACGAAGGTCTAATGATATTCCTCCATAGATGTCCCTGCACAAAGTGCGGGATTAGTTAGTTTTTGGTACCCAGTCCATACTTACACTGGGTAACCCTGACTCATCAATAGTTGTCACAGACTGCCATGACATATCCTTTTTATCATCAAAAATGGAATGAGTTGACACTTTTGACGAAGATTTAGGCAACCATTTATGTCTATATGATTTAGAATTGTATGTATGAATGGTTGTCATAACCTCCGGTGTGTTAAGTGTAGACGAAGAAGAATCAGTCTTCTTATCCTGTTTTTGTCTCGCCTTGGTGTTTTTGTGAGAATTTGAATTTGAAACACTATTTTTTACTTTTCTGTTTGACATATTAGATTTGGTCTGATGAGGACTAAACCTGCTAGATTTGTTTCTGTTCCAATCATCGTCAAAGGAACTAGCTTGATAATGCTTGAATCCTTGCCTGTAAGCATTGTGGGGCATATATGGCATATTCCTTTAATAAATTCCGTAATAAGAAATGTACGGACGATGTGGACAGTTTCTGGAAATATGACCAGGAGTGCCACAGTTAAAACATGTTTGACGTTTTATGAAAAACTCATTCTGGGCAGCTCCTTGTCTGGACTGGTTGTGTGGACCAGTCTGCTTAGATTAGCGAGAATTCATATTCCCCTTTTTGAACTTATCACCTTGTTTGTCATTAGAGCATCCCTCCTTAACAAACTTTGGTGCAACATACTTTTTTTATTTTTTTGAAATTTTTGAAGTTTTGTTTTTATTAGAAACCACATTATTAGAGTTTAAAATCTCAACCGAGTCAACCACACAAGAATCCTTGCTCTTTAAAACAGAGCCCACACAAATAGTCGGAATAACAGAATTCAAAACAGGAAGTTCTAAAGAAATATCAGAAACAACATTATTATCAAAATCAAAACATGGGTCGTCATCCTCATCAGTCCATTCCTTCACAATTATTCTTTCTGCACACGAAGTAGATACATTAGAATAGTTCATAATTAAAGTAGATGAACCAGCATCAGCAGAGCTGGTTCCATCACCTTTGTCTTGTTTACCATACTTCATACCCTTTATCATTTCTTCTTGTTCTTTGGTGACAGGAGTAGGAACATAATTGTGATTATATGGTGGGGGAACCTGACTATATCCTATGCCTTCACCTTCATTTTCTTTCCACCACAGTTGATTTTCAATCATTGAATCAACTACTTTACTGGAACCATCGAATTTTTAAAATCAAGTTCAGCCTTTTCAAACTTGCTAGTGAGTTTCAAGATTTCTAGCTTGGAGGCTTCCAGTTTAGCAGCTAATTCAACGATTTCTTGTTTGGCATCAAGGTGATGACAACTTTTTATACTAAAATCAGACTTAAGTTTTTTAATGTCCTTGTTAAGAGATTCTATTTTGTCTAGAAATCCCTTTTCATTTTTCTTAAGTTTAAAATTTTCTGATTTTATTCTCTCCATATCTCTACTCATACTGTCATTATGAATTTTATACATCTCTATTTTCTCACCACAATTCAAAGAAAATGGTTGAAAATGTACCTCAGTTAAATCCGGAGAAGTGAACGCCATGTATGCAAACTGAAGTTCCTTGACCTTCTCCTCAGCAGTGTTTTCATCTTCAGAGTCTTCAACAGTTGCGAAATTCGCAGTCTGATTTTCAATGTTCAGCGCAGCCATCTGACCTTCCCAAGAGAACGTTTGAGCAACCATACCCCTTTCACCATTCCCGAACTACCTCCAGCTTCACCCCGAGCATTTCCAACTGGAACCAAAGCCCGTTCCGTATTCCCATCCTTAGCCGAATTAGTGCATTCACGAGCAAAATGACCCGGCTCGTGACAGTTGTAACACCGGAGAGTCTCTTTGTTAAAACCCACCTTTTGATTATTTGGCATGTTCCAATTATTTCTACCCGTCCTTTTGGTAATATTCTTTGCACGGAAAACCACCATGCCGATTTGCCAAGAAATGTCCATTTCTTCAACATCATCAGGATAAATCTGATCTAGTTCAGTAGCAGCCATGGGTTGAACCAAATCTCCGGGCAGATATGCATGGTAACAATTCATAAATCCCACCATTAATGCTATATTCTCCTGAGTTTCTTTTGGTATAGTGGGAATCTGGCTGAAGTTCTGACTTGAAGTGGTTTTACCAGAATCATTTGTAGACTGACTAGATTTGGTGAAAAAGGCTGGGGCTGGATTAGGTGAATTTGATGATGACGATTGACCGAGGGTAGATGAAAACATCTGGAAGTTTCCCTGTGGTGGTTGTTGAGTGGGCTTGAACAGTGAAAAACTATCTTGAGACATGAGAGCACTGTTAGACGCAACGTTATATCCAGCAGCACTATAAGAACTGGCATGATTTATTGCACGTTGTTTATCATCCATATCACAGGCTTTAATAGTGGCAATCATTTCAGTCATGCTCATTCTGTTAAGGTCTTTAGTCTTTTTGATAACTGCAACATTCATGTCCCAATTTTTAGGCAGAGAGTTAACCAACTTGTTGTTTATTTCTGAGGTTTGCAGAAAGATTCCCGCAGTTCTCATTTCAGTTACAAGAGATATAAACCTTTGAAGTTGGGATTCCAACGTATCTCCCAAAACATGATTGAACATATTGAACTTCTGTCGCAGCAGGTCTTGACGACATCTCTTCATGTCCTCATTTCCTTCATAAACTTCTATCAGTGCGGCCCACAACTCTTTGCTGATTGGAGTTCTCTAAACTGAAGGGCAATCTCGGGTGAAAGTGCCATAGTTAGAGTTGAAAGAGCTTTCCCATCTTCCTCAACTTTTGCAAAGTCATCATCATCATATTGCGCAACTGGTTTCACAAGAACCTCGGTTGAACCATCTCTTTGATAAATGATTATTTGAGGTCCCCTCACAATGCTTCTCCAAATTTTTGCATCTTTCATTTTGGCATAGTTTTCGAAGCGGAACTTCCAATCACTAAACCCCTCGTGGGACAATAAACGGGGTATACGAGTAGCAGTGCCCATGATATAATCAAGTTCTTGGTGAAGCGATGAATTGATGGAGCTACTACCATTAGTGATCTGTGCCATTTTAAATTGAAATCAAATTAATTCCAATTAAGTTATTAAGTCCAGTAAAAGTCCAAGTCCAATACAAACGGGGCCCAAAAAAGTAAACTGGGCTGAGAGTTATATGAAACACGTTGACCGAGAACTTGAATGCTGACCAAATCCTGACCGAGAACTAGAATGTTGACCAGAATTTTGACCGAGAACTAGAGTGTTAACCAAAACCAGACCGAGAACAAGAATATTGACCAAAGTTGACCGATAACAAGCAGCTACCGAAAACAATCCTCAGCCGAGAACTGATTATTATCAAGAGCTACAGTGGCCGAAAACCAAATGAAATCTTCAACAAACTTGTAACAAACTTCCAAAAATATGGGATTCGATTTTAATTTCAAATCAAAGTCAATCTTTGCAAAAATAACTCAGTCTTCTTCTCCAATAAGTTTCTCGCCAGAAAACGTATTATACCCTTGTAGTCCCGATTCGTTGATATCACAATAACGAGCCTGAAAAGGTCTAAGGCTCTGATACCAATTGTAAGTCCTGAATCTGGATCACTACAATATGATATCAACCAAACGAGTATTGGTGCGGAATACCAACACTCGGTGATTCAAGAACACAAATAAGAATAGTAAAGGTAACACGGAATTGCTTCAAAACACACGTATATTATTGAATACGTCGGGTACTTAAGCACTTACAATACTTCAACACAATACTTGGAATGAACAACCTTTAACCCTATGCATAACATCACTATATATAGGGACATTAACCAACTAGGCCGGCCCAAAGAACCACCAAGCCCACCGAGAACACATAAGTGTTCTCGGTTTACATATGAATTAACAACCCGAGCCCAAAGACAATTAGAATTAACACAGACTAAGCTCAAACCACAAAACTAGGCCCAACACTAACTCTTTTGATAAAAAACCTTTTTGTGCATGATTCGACTGTTAAAAACCGATTAAACGAAAATGCACAAACCATATTTAAACTTCTCCAAATTATCCCAAATTTATACGTGTAAGTGTTAAAACGTATAAGATACTTATACGCCGTATAACTACTGATTTTATTGATTTACGTGCAATTATGGAGGAAATGAATGCTTTCGTGACATAACCTTCGACAATACTTCAAAACATCACTCTAGAGAATGAGATGGGCACATCTACTAAGCCACCTAAGCTTTTAAGAACGGATAAATTTGAGACATACATGCAAGCTGTTAATTACGATGCATGGGAAGCAGTTGAAGTGGAGTACATCATTCCACGTAACGAGAACGGTACCAGCTATCGTTTATCCCAAATCCCTGAGGGTGATAGAGCCAGATTTCTTTGAGAAAAAATGATGAATCTCTTTCAACAATCCATTAATTCCGAGACTATCCAACTGTTACAGCACAAAGGGTCCTGCTATTCAATCTGGGAAGCTTTACTTAACAAGGATAGAGGGAATCCAGACATGAGGAAATCTAAAATGGCTCTGTTAAAGAAGGAATTTAATATCTTCACCATGGTCAAAGGAGAAACAATGACACAATTAATCGAGAGGTATTGTCATCTAGTTAATGAATTGAAGAGGTTGGGTATTGAGAAACAAGAGTATGAGTATATTGATAAACTTGTTGATTCTCTATCTGACGAATGGGAGACATTCATCATGATTCAACAGTCAAACCCGATTGCATACGCCAGATTGACTCTAGCTCAATTCATTGAAAAATTAGAAGCCCAAGATCCCAAGAAGCAGGAAATTAAGAATACTGCCGTAACTCAAGATATGGGGCTATACTTCAATTCATCATAATCTGTGGTGGCTCTAGCCCGAAAATCCAAACTGTTTTTGTCACTAGAAGTAGCTGTGGTGGTAGTTCATAACCAAGTCAATTTCAACCAACTAACATACCACACTACACAAGCAACTACACTGGAACCAACTCTACTCCTGATCAATCCTCAAAACCTATGAGTCCATCATCCGATGTTATGCAATGCAACACAGCTGTTAACATCAATAACATCAATGGATTTACTGCTGAGAATGTTGAAGAACATATGGCTTTTCTAGGATCCGTCCTCGAGTCATTTGAATGTTTAATAGTGGGGCAAATTAGAAACTATAACATGACAAAGGAGGATTATGATCAAATCGATCCATAAGAGATGGATATGTTGGATATCCGTTGGTGTATAGATAGTGTTGTCAGAAGAGCTCAAAGATTTAAGGAAATTACTGGAAAGAATTGTCTTGATGGGACGATTTCCAAACTAGGATTTGACAAGTTAAAGGTCCGATGTTTTCGATGTAAGGAGAAAGGGAATTTCAAGAGGAAATGCACTAATCAATTAGTTGGTGAAAATAGTCCGAATCCTTTTGGTAGGGACTACGATAGACAGATCATTTATCATTAAAGCTCTCCTGCACCAGCTGAATCATCAAAGAAACCCGAGACCTCGTTATCAAAAGCGTGTCACGCACAATTGGATGAAGGTTTCAATTGGAACTCTATTGTTCACCGGGCAAATGTAGCTGAAGTAATTGGTGAGGATCAACAAGCTGGAGAACATGTAAATGTTGTGAATGCAGGTGAAGCTGTGGAAGATGTGGAAAATGATATTGAAGATGCTGCTGAAAAGGATGAGATCAAAGCAACTGATTTCACTAATGTTGAAAAGACTGAGTGTGATGTAATATGTGATGATCAAGAGGAGAACAATACTTAGGAAATGTCAAGTGTTCTGGAGGAGACTGAATCTTCTAAGAGTTTTGATTCAAATCCAAATGAATTTTCAAATCGTTTTTCCACCTGATGTGTTTGAAAGTTTTGCAGGTTGGTTTAATGGAGAGGAAGTGCCTAATGGAAAAATTGATGTTGGAGTTGATGAATAAGAAGAGACTGTGGCAACTGATGAAATTCTTGTGGCTAAAAAGATTGAAGAAATGAGTGATGCAATTGCGCCAGCTAAAGGTGTTGTAGCGACAGTTGATGAAGTGAGTAATGAGGATGTTGAAGAAGAGTCCACTCATCATGCTTATATGGCCGGGCAGGTAACATTTTCTACTCAAGAGGTTAAACATATTTGTGAGTCGTGTGATGAAAAATATTTTGTTATTAACACATTAAAAACCTACTACAATAATATGTTTCATGATTATAAAAGTATTAAAGAAGCATATGACAAGCTTCAATCGTGTGAGAACAACTTGTGGGTGAAAATCCTACAAGATGAGAAAACAACTTCTATGCTTAAACACACAGTTGAGGATAAACAGATTGCCATTAATAGGCATATTTATGAGAAAGCGGAACTTAAAAAAGAACTTCAACTGATAAAATTTGAAATTGAAAAGGTTGAAACTAAACTAAAAAGTTATTCCGCCTCATCATATGTCCTTGATCATATTGTCCCAAAACCAAATGTTGATATTTTTAAGGAACATAAAGGATGATCCGAAATGTCATTATGTACCTCCTCCTATTTGGACTCTTATGTTCCAAAAGAACTAGAAGGGTTCTTCATGGTGATGAATGTGGTGACCGGTTCACCATATAACGAGTCACACACATGAGTCTGTCAGTACACGTTGGTGATTAATATCGAGTTTGATATGTTTAAGTAACTCATATATAATTGTTATGTGCTAGATGATTTTATGTGTTACACGATTTAGTACATTAAGCTCGCTTAACATGCAAGAATTATTTGTTACACGATTAGTTATTATATAAGAAGATACTATCTCAGGCATATTTTTATAATATTATCTATGTGAAAATACATGCTAAATGATTACGTGTTTAATTCATACCTTGTTTCATAATATTGCGATCGATTGCGCGTAATTTGTATGTTTTCACCTTTTATGAATTAATATTTATGAAAGAAAAACGAGGGTTAGGTTTATTAACTTGGTTTGGTATTTTATTCATAATGATTCATTATAATCCGGGTTGGGTGTTATATAGTTCGTTTAAAGCCAAAACTGATTCTAGAAAGACCTTTCTTGTAAATATGAATAATTATAATGTTAATAAAATAAACCAAACCCTAACACACCAAAAAATTAGTAGACTCCTGCCCTCTCTTCCCCTTCCATGACCTCTCATCCCCCACACACACATAACTTTCAATTTAACCTTAATTCCTGCAATTAGTGTTGTCTTTGAGAGATTCACATGATTCCTAATGTTAATTGGTAAGTTTTATATATCAATTTTATGTTTTGATGAGTTATTGTGAAACCCTAGATGTTCGAACTCTGTAACTTTGATGATTATAATGTTAATTGACGAATTAGAACCTTAGGGATGACATAAACATGTTAGGGTTTGAGTTTTGATGACAACGGTTTGCTGACAGATTCGTTCTCGTTTATTGATTTCTTTGTAACTTGATGTTAAATGATGGTTATTGATCTATTATTGATTCTAGGATATCGTATTCAGAGTCTAGTTTCCAGAAAAGTAAAATTTGTAATTTTTGGACACGTTTTGAATTGTTTTTATGATTTTACAAAAACATGTGTCAAAGCTGATGCGGGGATTCAAATTCTGGTTTGTCTTCCCGACATCATTTCTTGAGATTAACAAAACCAAATGAGTTGGTTCCACTTCTGGAACTTAGAATTATGAGTCTAAAATACAACCCAATTTTCCTTGCACAATTTGGTTAAAGAGTTGAGAGACCATGAAACAACGTTTTGTTGCGCAATCTGCTGAACTGTTGGTATCTTTCTCCAATGACTGAATTATTGTGAGTTTTTTTTGCATGCGAAAATATAATAAAATTTTTGTGAGAAACTTAATTCTTATATGCTATTGTGGTAAATTTTGTATAATTTATCCTTAAGTTTTACCTAGTGAATAAAATCAGTTTGTACATGCCATAATCTGTCTCGTGAACTGAATGATCATAAGTTGAGTTGTATGATGAATATTATGGTTTATTTGCCATGATATGATGTGTGGATACATTTTAAGACTTTTTGATACAGTTGACATTACTTATTATCACCATAGAGTCATCGTGTCAAGTTTGTGTGTGAGCCCATACTTGGGTTTTAGAGTCATGTGTTGTTGAACATATTCTCATAACTTAACACTTGTACTAGGTAACGATTAGCGAGTCAAGTGCATCCTTTTGGTTTTGAGAAAAGTCTATTACACGGGGCACCAGGTGAGTTCATGCATTTTCACTTCTTGTTTTTTGGATTGAAAACACAAAACTATTTTTGTAAACTTGTTTTCTGGATTGAAAACACAAAACACTTCTCATAGTTTTATGGATTAAAAACACAACTATTTTCGTATACTTGTTTTCTGGATTGAAAACAAACCATTTTCCTATACTTTTCTTCGGGGAGAAAACATGAGTATACTTACTTACTGGTTTTCTGGAGGAAAATGTAGCGACTTGTTTTGGATTTATGTAGTTTCTTATATATCACAAGTTTATACTAGATGCCTTTATATCACTTAAAGTCCTTATGTTACCTTGAACCGATAGGATGGGATCGCGAGGTTATATGGAGTAGTAATACTGGGTTTGACAAACCCCACCCGGGCTAGTCGCGCTAGCACGACTGTGCTGTTGTAAAACGGGTGTTTTAATTACCTAACTTTTATATGCCAGTGTTGGTGATAGACCTGGTAAGAAGGTACACATACAGTCAGCTTCCGTTCAAAAATCTAGTAGCTTGTAAATGGGTTAGCTACCCTTGTATATTTGAAAAGTGCTAAATCTACTTATACATACACTACTTATGCTACACATACTATCTATAATGTATATACTACTTTTACTACAACTTATGAATTCACCAACCTCGTGTTGACCCTTGTGTATTTATTCTTGCCCAGGTTGCTAGATGTGCTAAGGAGTGGGTTGCATTGCCTATGTCAGGAGTCACAGTTGTCGCATGAACTTTTATTTCACATTGTTTACATTTGATGGGTTGTGCATGATTGAGCACGTGGTTTATTATTTTTAACCATTTACTTTACGCTTCCGCAAAACTTTAAATTGTATGGTTTGGTTTTTGTTTTCTCATGTTTGAATGAGACCTAAATAATATTTTGAATATTTTAATTGGATGTTTTGGTATAACAAATGAGCTAGATCCTGGTATGTTACACGCCTCGCGGTTAAACTCCATTAGTCAAAATTTGAGGGTGTGACAAAAGAGGTTACATCCACTGGATTTAACAAAGAGTCTGTAAAATCGAAAAATGGTTTTCAAAAGATTGTTTTTGTTAAAGGTGAGACATCTGAAGAAGAGAAAGAGGCCATCTTTAGAAAACAATATAATGATGAGTTTTATAGACTTAAGGCTGAGAGAGACCGGAAGGAGAATCAAGTTCTTCCAGTTAACAAGTTTGTTGACCGGAGGAAATGTTTTTGTTGTAATGAGGAAGGACATTTGTTCTACTCATGTCCAAAATGATTCTCTCATTCCCAAGATAAAAAACCTGTGGTAAAAAAGAAACCACATGTGAATGTTTCATTTGTGAGACCTACATCTCCACCCATAAAGATTTTAAAACGGGTTGTGGAGAAGGAACTTTTCAAAAACAATTATGAGGTCGGTGAGTCTTCAAATATAAAGGTAACTAATGAAAGTTTATATAAGAAAACAAGTTCTGTTGGGAAGAACTGGGTGGTAAAGGGTAAAACAAAAGATAAACCTATTAATTTAACCATTGAGAAAGATGTTGAGTCTTCTAAATCTAGTTCGTTTAAGACATGCTCATCAGTTGAATCATTGACTGATTGTGAGCATGATAACTTTGAAGATTGTTTTTATGATAAAATAAAACAACCAAATACCAAGAAGGCTTGGGTTTCCTTGTTTCACTAATCACATAACTTTTGTAGGGGCTTCCAAGATACAATGACTCATGTTGGATTATGGATAGCGGAGGATCTCGACACATGACTGGAACTCTCCATTTACTGAAGAATGTCAAATCAATTCGGGGAGGTTATGTGGGGTTTGTGGAAAATCAAGGTGGTCAGATAGTAGGTGAGGGTACTTTGTCAAACGGGAATGTGATGTTTGATATAATGAACTATATCACTGAGTTGGAGAATTATTTGTTGAGTATTTCACAAATTTGTGACAAAGGCTTTTCCACTCACTTTACTAGTCAAGAATGTTTGATTTTAAAGCCAGGATTCAAGATACCGGACGAATGGGTACTAATGAAGGCACCACGGGAGAACATTCTATATGTTAAAAATATGGGTCTGGCATCAACAATTCAGGGAACTGTTCAGTGCTTTGTCACCAAGGCATCAGAAAAGGAATCTGTGTTATGGCATCGACGGATGGGTCAGATCAGTATTAGTAAGATGAACTATCTAATTCACAACCATCTTGTTGAAGGAGTAAATGTCAAAGGGTTTCACTTGAGTACTGATTGTTTGATTTGTAAGAAGGGAAAATAAAAGAAGAAGTCTCACTCGATGAAGTCTATCAACTCAATTAGCTTACCTTTTGAGAGGCTACACATGGATTTATTTGGTTCTGTGAATGTCAAAAGTATCACTATCAAACTCTATTGCTTGGTGGTTACTGATGATTACTCACATTTCTCGTGGGTGATGTTTCTTGAGTCGAAAGATGAAACGTTCAACAATTTAATGATCTTATTCAAGAAACTAGAGATGTTATATAGTCTGCCAATCAGAAGAATCAGAAGCGACAACGGTATCGAATTCAGGAACGATCGAATGCTTCAATATTGTGATGAGCGTGGAATTTTGCATGAATTCAGTGCTCCTTATATTCGACAACATAATGGAGTTGGTAAAAGAAAGAATATGAATTTGATTAAGAATCAAGGGCTATGTTGGCTGACTCTAAACTACCAGTTAGCTTTTGGTCAGAAGCTAGCAGTTGCCTCAGCTTGTTATAATCTCAACCACGGTAAAGAAGTATGGCAAAACTTGTTTCGAGTTTCTTAATCAACAAAAACCAAACTTGAAGTGGCTTGAGACGTTTGAATCACAATGTACAATTCTTTGTCCTAATGGTAAATTTGGTGCTAAGACTGTGGAGGGATTCTTTGTTGTTATGCTAGTCCACTACGACGAGTTTTCTTACCTAGCATTAACCGGATTGTGCAAGTGCAACATGTTGACTATCAAAGTTATGCTACTCCAATTTAACGAATGGGCGATTCGTGGATGTTTGATTATATTATGATAGCTTGTGGAGTTGTTTCTCATTTCCTGAAGAGTAATTCTCAGATGAAGTAGCCACACTGTTATTTCAACAACATTTGGGTGAAGGAATTAATGAAGAAACTACATCACAAGAAGTTCCACTATTCACTGATGACCCGACACCATATGCTGATGATCCTTCTGAAGATACGCCAGTTACACCATCCTTTGATGATGATGGTGAAGATCTCGATGATGTGATTGAATCTTTGGTCCAACCAACACCTTATTCTTATGAAGTGGTTGGAGAAGAAAATGTCAATAATCTTCCAACTGATGTGATGGTTCTTGTTCAAGTTACTCCTCGAACATTGTCATATCATCCGGAAGAGAACATTATTGGTGAATTTAATACTAGAGTACAAACTCGAAGTCAAATCGACAAGAGCCTTCAATGTTACTACACACAAGTTACTCCTCTTCAAAATCAGTTCTCGTTTAAATGTTTTATATCGCAAATCGAACCAAAAACCTATAAGCAAGCGTTGACTGAAGAGAGTTGCGTCAATGCAATGCAGGAGGAGTTATTACAGTTTGAGAATCTCGGTGTGTGAAAACTTGTTGGTCTACCTGATGACAAAAGGTATATAAATACCATGTGGGTTTTCAAGTGTAAACGGGATGAAAATGGAATCATTGTCAGAAACAAAGCTCGATTGATGGTTCTTGGATTTAACCAAAGGGAAGGAATCGACTATAATGAAGTCTATGCTCCCGTGGCTAGACTTGAAGCAATCAGAATATTCTTGGCTTTTGCATCTTGAAAATGATTCAAGGTTTATCAGCTAGATGTAAAGTCTGCTTTCCTTAATGGCAAATTGGGTGAAGAAGTCTATGTAGGAGAATCACCGGGATTTGTCGATCCGATCCACAAAAACAAGGTGTACTTGCTAGACAAAGCTCTTTATGGATCATATCAAGCTCCGAGAGCTTGGTATGAAACATTGTCTCAAACACCTGTTGGACAATAGCTTTGTTCGTGGCCCAGTTGATTGTACACTCTTCACAAAGGAAGTAGATGATCATTTACTGATAGTCCAGGTCTACGCTAACGATATCATCATTGGGTCGACTAACGATGTTCTGTGCAAGGAATTTGAGGATGTAATGAAATCAAAGTTTGAGATGAGTGCAATGGGAGAATTGAAGTTTTTCTTGGGTTTACAAGTCGAACAACTGTCTGATGGTATCTTTATTCACCAGATGAAGTATGTTAAAGATATCCTAGAGAAGTTCAATATGGTTGACTTAACGCCGATAAATCCTCCTATTCCTCTTTGTCATGGAATCGGTCCTGATCCCACCGTGGGAGAAGGTTGTCAAGAAACTTTACCTTTCATGATTGGTTCTCTCATGTATCTCACACATCAAGGCCAGACATCATGTATCCTACATGTTGTGGGCCTGATATCAATCCTATCCAAAAGTCTCTCACTTGACGTTACTGAAGCAGATACTTCGATATCTAAAAGGATCTCCAGGTTCGGTATTTGGTATCCAAGAGACGATGATTTTGAGCTAAGAGCCTATTCTAATTCAGATTATGGAAGCTGCAAGCTAAATGCTATGCCTACCACCGCCGGTTGTCAATTTTTTGGCAGCAGGTTTGTGACATGGCAGTGTAAGAAGCAGACAACTGTATCACACTCCTGTTGTTGGGTCTTATATTTTAGACCGACGCATCGAATTAATATTGTTGGAATCGATCTACCCAAGACACATATTTGAGTTGATGTGGCTAGTACATATTGATCCAAGTCGGGTCATACCCAATAACAAGCTAGACAAACGCCACGATACTTATTATTAGATATGATCTAAGTAATAATTATCAACACTTATATTATTTGGAAAATGGGTTTTCTAAATATTTGCATTTGTGTGTTAAATAAATTATATGGATAATTTATATTTGAGAGGAATATTATTTATTTGGATAAATAATAAATATTGTTAAAAAGAATACACAAAAATAGAGTTTGGGTTTTGGGGGGAAAACCCCTTGGTGGGCCGGCTTCCTCCTCTCTCTCTCTCTCTCTCTTCTTTTGTTTCTTCCAATACATGCAAAGTTTGTAATTGGTAAATCATGATTCTTGGTTGTATCAACATTTTACACCTTCTCTCACACACACTTTCTTCTCTCTTCTTCTTCCTCCTTGCCGAGAACAAGAAAAGAAGAACAAGGAGATTGGCAAGAGTGTAAAGGACCCTAGCAACCTTGGTGTTTGTTGAAGCTCATTGGTATACAAGCTTGAGGTTTCCTCCATTGGAAGCTCGTCATACAATCATTCATCTCCTTCAAATCCGAAGACTTGAGGTATGTGTGTTAACACCCTATGGTTGTTGTTTGATAGCATGCATAATCGTATTTGGATCCTGGATTGGGTTTAACATAAATAGATTTATGTGTAATGGTAAAACAAGATTTAAAACTCTAATTTCTGCTGTGTTTTCCTAATAAAAGGGTTTATTTGGACTTTGATAATCTTGCTAAAACCCAACAATGGCATCAAGAGCCGCTTATACGATTACATGCTTCAAAATGGGATCTAAAGTGTTCGGGTTAGATGGTTTTTTTTTTTTACCATATTGGCTGAAAACTTTAGGCATTTGGTTGGCCCTTGATTTTTCAAGACTGTACCATACATGCATATGGTAAATCTGGAAAAATTGGTTATTTGGTTGCCAAATTTTGTTTGGGCTGAAACTGTGTTCTTCAACTCTGGCCGTGAACTCCATGGTTGGAAACCATGGTTCTCGGTCTGGCCGAAGACACCCGAAACCCTGTTCTCGGTTGGCTGAGAACTCTTGGTTGGGAACCATGAGAATTCGGTTCACTGAAAACATGTTCTCGGTTGGACCGAGAACTCATGGTTGAGAACCATGGTTCTAGGTGTTGACCGAGAACACCAGGTTCTCTGTGAACCAAAGTTTTCGGTCCGAAAACTCTGAAACTTTGGTTTTGGCCAAGATCTAAGTGTTCTATGTTTTAAGCCGAGAACTAAAGGTCCAAAGAGGAACCACTCTGGTCAAAGATTGACCTGTTTGTGTGGATATTCATAACCTAGCCCATGATCTTGTGTATATTGAAGAGACTTGTTGTGATTTATTCATTTGTTTGTAATATTCTTTATTCGGGTTTGTAGTCTATTTATTCTTTCAAATGGTTTGTAATAATAAGTAGAATAGTTGTATTTCTTCTATTAGACAAAATGTATTAGGATATATTTTGTAAAAGAAGATGCAACTACAACACCATTTTGGTTGGAGCCCAAGTGGAAGCCCAAGTAAAGAAGAAGGATCACAACAAGAAGTGAACGCTTGAAGCATAAGGATGTGGAGTCAAGTGAGAGTTCACCATCTCATACCTTGTGTCATGCTCGTCCCTTAGAAGAGAGCTTATGACACACTTGTTTCGGTCAACAAGTGTTGACAAATTTTAGGTGGCTAAGGTTATAACCATGTGATTGTATTTTATGCTTGTGTGGTTGATTTATGCTTATTGTTTTTATCATGTTTGGATGTTAACAATTATAATCGACAACTAGCATAAAAGTGATTCTTTTGAAATTATTAAGTTATAAAATTGGTTTTATTTACTATTAATGATTTCGTAATAAAATGGGTTTTATTTAAGGGAATTTGAAAATTGGTTTTCAAAAGTTGCCATACATTTGAATGCATGCAAATGGAAGGTACATCAAAAGTTGCCATACATTTGAATTTTGAAAACATAAATCCCTTTTAAAAACAAGTTGAACACCATCCTTTTATGCGACACTCGAGTCACTTGGAGACTTAATGTGGGATAAAGGTCACCTAACCACATTAAGAAAACTTAAGATTTGAGGTGGATTTTCAATACTTGTGGGATAAAGGTCACCTAACCACTTGTATGTGTAAACTCACACGTGTGTGTAAGTAGGACGACTTGATTGGGAAACCATGTGAATAGGGTCACCGAAGCATGGCGTACAAAGGTGTTGATGGGATTAAACATTCCAGCTAAACATATAATGTTTAACCGATCCCATAAAACTAGAAGTTGCAAAGGGTTGCAATCGTCAAACGTTGACTACCTTGTTAATTTGAATAGTGGGATAAAGGTCACCTAACTACTATTTGAATGAAACGTTGGGCTCTATATTTTAATCATTAATTGTCTTGGAGACGTTAAAGGGTATTAACGATTAAAATTTTATTGATATTAAAAATACTAAATTGAACTTTGTTAAATTCTTTATAGATGGCCAAAAAAAACCCCAGAACGCTATTATCCCACTTGTGCATAATCTATCACTGAGATCCATTCTGGATAAGGATCGTCTGAACTATAACAATTTTATGGATTGGTATCGAAACTTGAGAATTTTTCTCAAGCAAGAGAAGAAATCCTACATTTTGGACGATCCTATTCCCGATGAACCTGATGTCAATAACTTGGATGCCTATGCGGATTGGTTAAAGTACACCGAGGATTCGGTGCAAGTTTCTTGCCTCATGTTGGGGACAATGATTCCCGAGATCCAAAAGGATTTCGAGAATCGTGGAGTGTATGACATGATCACCCAACTTAAGGAAATGTTCCTTACTCAAGCAAAGGTGGAACGCTTCGAAACGGTTCGAGCGTTTCATGCATGTTGTATGGAAGAAACCCAATCTGTCTCATCTTATGTACTTAAGATGAAAAGGCACATTGATCGACTTGAACGGCTAAATTGTCCTATCTCAAGAGAGTTAGCCATAGATTTGATCCTCAGTGGCTTAACTAAAAAGTTTGAGACGTTCGTCATGAATTACAACATGAACGGATGGGATAAGAGCATTGGTGAGCTTCATGCAATGCTCAAAACAGCCGAAGCCGGAATTGGTAAAAAGGTTTTACCCGTTCTTGCAATCAATGAGGGGCTGAAGAAGAGGCATCATCCAGAACCCAAGGAAAAGGTTGCTAGTGGAAAAGGACAAGTCAAAGGCAAGTTCAAGGGAAAAGCAAAGACGGAACCCAAACCCAAGAAGCTAAAGGTTAACTCCGAGGATCCGCGCTTTGGTTGTGGAGAGATAGGTCACTGGATGAGAAACTATCCGACCTATCTCAAGGATTTGAAAGCTAAGAGGGATGCGGGGCAAACCTCAGGTACAACTTTCATGATCCATATTGATCTTAATATTGTTTCTTCAAACACATGGGTATTGGATACCGGATGTGGAACTCACATATGTAATTCATTGCAGGAGTTCAAAAGAAGAAATGATTACAAGAAAGGAGATATTAGTCTATTCATGGGCAATGGAGCAAAGGTTGACGTCCAAACTCGAGGAGATTATGTTTTAAAGCTTCCAAGTGGTTTGGAAGTTCTTTTGAAAAACATTTTGTATTCTCCAAGTTTGACTAGGAATATTATCTCTGTTTCTTTATTAAGACAATTTGGTTATGATTTTAAGTTTTAATCAATGATATTTGTGTTTTCATGAATGATGTCTTTTATTTTAAACCGATGCCGTCTAATGGCATTTATGAATTAGTTCATGATAATACATCCATTGATAACTCGTTGTACCAAGCTTACACCAAAAGACTCAAATTGGATTTGAGTGAAACTTTTCTTTGGCATTGTCGCCTTGGTCACATTAACAAGGATCACATTAATACACTTCAAAAGAAAGGTCTTTTGGAATCAAATGATGATTCATTTGATAAGTGTGAATCTTGTTTATTGGGAAAGATGACCAAGGAGCCCTTTAGTGGAACTAATGAAAGGGCAAAAGACTTATTAGGTATCATACATTCGGATGTATGTGGTCCTTTTAAGACAATGGCAAGGAATGGTGAAAGATACTTCATTACCTTTACCGACGATTATAGTCGCTATGGGTATGTGTTCTTGTTAAGACACAAATATGAAGCCTTTGAAATGTTCAAAGTATTCCAAAATGAAGTACAACTCAACAAAACAATCAAAGTACTTCGTTCCGATAGAGGATATGAATACCTCAATAATGCGTTTCTAGATCATCTTAGGAGTTGTGAGATTGACTCACAACTTACTCCACCTGGAACACCGCAACACAATGGTGTGTCCGAAAGGAGGAATCAAACTCTATTGGATATGGTTCAATCTATGATGGCTAGAAGCACATTACCTCTATCATTCTGGGGTTTCACATTGATCTCCGCAACCCGTATTCTAAATATGACACCAACCAAGAAAGTGGGTAGGACACCTTTTGAAATAAGGCATGGAAGGGTTCCATCATTATCATATTTAAAGGTATGGGGTTGTGAGGCTTATGTCAATTAAAACACCCAAAAGAAACTTGAAAGCCGATCCACTAAGTGTATCTTTGTAGGATATCCCAAAGATTCGATGAGATATTATTTGTACAATCCAAGCGAGCATAAAAGTGTTTATTGCTTGAAAGGCTGAGTTCTTGGAAGAAGGTTCCTTATGGAAGGAACCGAAAGAACTGTGGAACTCGAGGAGGATCGAGAACCTCAAGCCGATACACGTTTGGTTGACACTAGCAATCAACAAGAGGTTGTTGAAAATGATCAAATGGTTGATCAAAACACACAAAACGTTTGCAAATCTGGTAGAATGAGCACCCCACCTTAAAGATATGGATTTCTCATGGATGGATGCTATGTGGTAGATTCGAATGAACCCACCACATACTGAGATGCAATGTCACAATCTGATTGTGATAAATGGTTGGAAGCCATGAACGTTGAGATGCAATCCATGCATGACAACTAAGTATGGGACTTGGTTGCACCTCCTCTTAATTCCAAACTGGTTGGAAGTAAGTGGGGTTTCAAGAAGAAAACTGATATGCATGGAAACTTGGATACATATAAAGCTAGACTTGTAGCAAACGGTATCACTCAAACTCAAGGGGTTGATTATGATGAAACTTTCTCGCCTGTGGCAATGCTAAAGTCTATAAGGATATTGTTTGCCATAACCGCATATTACGACTATGAGATATGGCAAATGGATGTCAAAACCTCTTTTCTAAATGTACACATTGAGGAAGATGTCTATATGGTTCAGCCTGAAGGATTTGTCAATCCTTAACATCCTAATAAAGTGTGCAAGTTGTAGAAATCAATCTATGGATTGAAGCAAGCTTCTAGAAGTTGGAATCACCGTTTTGATGATGAAGTTAAGAAATTTTGGTTCATCAAAAACGCTGATGAAGCTTGTGTATATAAGAAAGCTAGTGGGAGCATCATTACCTTTCTAGTATTATATGTCGAAGACATATTACTATTTGGAAATAACATTCCAACCTTGGAAGGTGTAAAAGCCTGGCTTGTAAATTGTTTTTCCATAAAGGATCCTGGTGAAGCCGCAATATATTCTGGGAATAAGGAACTATAGGGATAAATCAAGGCGGTTGATAGGTTTGAATCAAAGTGCATACATTGACAAAATCTTGTAAAGGTTCAAGATGGAGAACTCTAAGAAAGGTTTGGTACCTATTCAAAGAGGAACAATATTGAGTGCATCTCAATGTCCAAGCTCAAAGGTTGAGCAAGACAAAATGAACGGAATCCCATATGCGTCTGCTATAGGATCCATCATGTATGCCATGATATGTACTAGACCGGATGTGTCATGCGCTTTTAGCATGACAAGTAGGTACCAACAAAATCCGGGAACTAGCCATTTGATGGCAGTTAAGAGCGTATTGAAATACCTTAGGAGGATTAAGGATATATTTCTAATATATGGCTCTGGTGAGGAGGAACTCGTTGTAAAGGGTTACACAGATGGGAATTTCTAAACTGATCGAGATGATTCTCGATCAAAATCGGGATATGTCTACGTTCTAAATGGTGGTGCTGTCTCTTGGAAGAGCGCAAAACAAGACATGGTAGCTTTGTCCACCACTGAATCAGAATACATCGCCGCCTCCTTGGCAGCTCAAGAAGCTGTGTGGATTAGAAAGTTCATTGCCGACCTAGGGGTAGTCCGTACCATTCAGGACCCTCTAGAAATCTTTTGTGACAACGAGGGTGCGATTGCTCAAATCAAGGACCCCGTGCACATCAAAAGACTAGGAACATTGAGCGGAGATTCAACTACATAAGGGATGAAGTTGAAAAAGGAAATATATGTATTTGCAAAGTTCACACTGATCAAAACATTGCGGATCCACTCACAAAGCTCCTCGAAAGGCCGAAGCATTAAGGTCATACTTATGCCTTAAGACTTTTGTTTTTGGGTAAAGGGTTTTACCCGGTTAAATTCATTCCACACAACCAACAAAGTACAAGTAATATGACAAAGTGCCATATTAGTTCTCATGTATGACATGCCATACAAGAGTAAACAAAACCAAAACCACCAAACAATGGTAAACATTGCTAAAGCCTACACAAGAACCAAAGAAACAAACATAACAAAAACAAATCAACCATTATCATTAATTTGGTGGGAAACTCCTCTCGGAAAGTGCCAATCTTCGAGAACCCCCGTTCAGAATTCTTGAACTTTAGTGTCATTAGCCTTAGGCGAGTACCCTTAATGATTTCGTCAGCAACAATCTTTGGAGTCTTCAAAGAGTTCCTGAAAAGCCGGTTATTTCGTTCCTTCCAAATTACGTAAACCGAAGCCCCAAGTAACAGCCGGTTAATAACATTATCAATAGAGTTGGACATTCCAAATTGAGACACATATTGAAGAATATTCGCCCAACCATTCGTGCACCCCTGAAACTTACCTTTCATTTTGACAATACTCCAAACCTCAGAAGATAACTTACACTCAAAGAAGAGATGATTACGAGAATCCGGCTCTCCATTACATAAAAGGCAGCAATACAGTTTATGATTTGGATACCCACCAATTTTCCACCCCATTAAACGATTCTGCGTGCTTAATCTATCATGAAGCACAATCCACAACATAAAGGAGTGTTTTGGAACACATTGAGAGAACCAAACAACATGCATCCAAGAAACCTTATCAGCCGGTATTCGAAGAAGTTGCCATATTCCTGAAGCCGAGATATTCATTGAAGTCCCATTCTCATCCATTACCACGATCTTGTCCCTCTTTTCCGGATAAATACTCACCTCCTTTAAGTTCGAAAGAATTGGGAATCTCGAAATCCAATCAGGCGGCCATCCCCAGTTATTATGATGAACAACATCATTGACACAGGTCTTTAAAGTCAAACCAGCCCCATGTATTGCTCTCGGGTTAATATAATCACTTAAAGGACATAAATCATCCCATTTATCATACCAAACTGAAGTAGATCTCCCATTACCGATTTCATGCCATATAAAATGTCTAATACGGGGACGAAACTGAAGAATTTTCCTCCACCCCCAAGTACAAGAGTTAGGAATCTGCAAGCTCCAAAAATTTCGCCCCTTCATTTTATACTCATGCATCCATTTAACCCACAACGAATTACGAACATTGATTAAACTCCAAATATGATAAACCAGAAGAGAGTTATTGACATCCCGGATACGCCGAATACCCAAACCACCTTCACTTTTCGGCTGACAAACAATATCCCAAGAAACTTTATGCTTTCCCTTTTTGTGTCCATAGTCCCAAAGGAAATTTTTAATCCGTTTTTCAAGATCAGCAATAAGTCTAGAAGGAAGTGAGAAAACAGCAGACCAGTAAATATATAAGGACGACAGAACAGACCTGACCAGCTGAAGTTTACCCGCAAAAGATAATGTTTTATTCTTCCAATCTCCAATCCGATTATCCATACGATCCAGCAACCTCTTACAATCACGGTAATTTAGCCTCGTAGAAATAAGAGGAACTCCCAAGTATTTAACCGGGAGCCTACCTTCAACGAAGGGCATAATATTCAAAATCCCACTTTTAACGCGATCCGAAACATTACAGAAAAACGCGGTACTTTTCGGTACACTAGGAGTAAGCCCGGACATATCTTGGAAATCATTCAGAGCCCCCATAATAGTTTTAGCAGAATCCACATCGCCTCGAGCAAACAGGAACAAATCATCCGCAAAGCAAATATTGATAATATTTAATTTTTCACAATGACGATGAAAACGAAACGAGCGTTCAATACGTACCTTTCGATGCAGAATTAACGTGAGAACTTGCATAACCAGCGTGAAAATATAAGGAGACATCTGATCACCTTGTCTTAGACCTCTTTTACCACTAAAGAACCCGTGTAAGTTCCCATTTATGGATATCGAAAAAGAAGAAGTGGTTATGCATTCCATTATCCAATGAATCATCCTATCGTGGAAACCATACCCATATAGAATATCACGAATGAAGTCCCAACTGACCGTATCGTAAGCTTTCTGAATATCAACTTTAAAAGCACATCTAGGCGGACCGTTATTAGTGTGATAATTATGCATTAATTCTTGGGTCAAAAGGATGTTATCAGAAATTCTACGCCCAGGAACAAACGCAGACTGATTGATATCAATTAACGACTCCAAACCCTTCATCATACGAACCGAGATAATCTTGGTAATGCATTTATATAAAGTGTTGCAGCACGAGATGGGACGAAAATCATTAGGAGTAAAAGTGGTGGTCACTTTGGGAATAAGGGCAATAATAGTGTGGTTTACCTGTTTAAGGAGACTTCCTTTTCTGAAAAATTCATGAACCGCCAAACAAACATCTTTCCCAACAATATCCCGAGAACTTTTAAAGAAGGCCGAGGAAAAACCATCAGGCCCCGGCGCTTTGGTATTCCCAATAGAGAAAAAAGCTTCCTTGATTTCCAAATCGGATATAGGTCTAACCATCAGCTCCGTCTGAGAGGCCGAGAGCTTAGTAGTAAAAATCTGATTATCTGGTTTTCTCAATGGTTGCATATCCGAACCAAAAATGTTCATAAAATGATTAACAAACACCGAAGGAACATCCGATCCCTCATATAATTGGCCCTGAACATCACTTATAGTATCAATACGACATCTATGGTTTCGCATTTTCAAAGAATTGTGAAAATACGCAGTGTTAGAATCACCAAGCTTTAACCAATCAACTTTAGCTTTTTGTTTTAGGAATTCTTCCTCATCTTTAGTTGCCTCATGATAAGCCTTAAGATAACTACTCTGCTCCCGAATCAACTCCAAATTAGTAGGGTCAATGTCAAGACGGGTTTGACAAGCATCAAGAAGGGTTCTTAGATCATTAACTTTCTTGTGGAGATTGCCTTGTCGGTGCCTTAAGACTTCGATATTCTAGTGATTGGATTTGATCAAAATTATGTATTTGGATATCGGAACAATTTTATTTTAACTCAATCATATGGTTTTGGTTATGGTTATATATTTTGAGTTATGTTCCATCTTAGCATGTTTAAATCCGTGAATAAGTTTATTATTCTAAATGTTCATAGTCGATCATAGTTGTGGGAACAAATATGAAAGTAAGACTATTATGAACTTGGATTGTTAGATATACATGAGGTATGAATATAGCAAAGGGTTTGCTGCCAAGGTTCATAAATATTTATGGGATAAATATTGGACTGACCCGCTCTCAGTTTTACTGCATGGAATCCTTGTGATTTGTGATCATAAGTAAATTTGAGTAAAGGCGAACGTCATAGTATCCTCCGACCTGAGATACTTTGGTCTTGATATTTACCGACTATTATACTTTGACTTGGTTCTTCGTGGCTCTGAAATATGTCAGTACATAAGGCTAAGCTCAAGTGTAATACAAGGTGATAGTGAGAGACGTATGTAGTCAACATGAGATTTGTCCCTCTTATTCATTGGGAGTTAAATGTCTAAGGCCTGATTAGTTAAATCAACAGAGAATGATCACTCTGTTTCTCTGGATTTAACATGACATTTGTGGCAAAAGGATAAATGGTAGTTTCACCTAAATCATTTTCAAGTAAGCGACTTGAAGGGGATGATGTTATTGAATGGCACTTCGTCATGCGTATTAGGGATAGTAAACCGTTGTTAGGCGGTATTTGCTAATTACATCAATCTTCTATGTATCTTGTGCAAGTGGAAGATTGTTGGAATCTATCTGCCCAAGACATATATTTGAGTTGATGTGGCTAGTACGTATTGATCCAAGTCTGGTCATACCCATTAACAAGCTGACAAACGCCACGATACTTATTATTAGATATGATCTAAGTAATAATTATCAACACTTATATTATATGGAAAATGGGGTTTCTAAATATTTGCATTTGTGTGTTAAATAAATTATGTGGATAATTTATATGTGAGAGAAATATTATTTATTTGGATAAATAATAAATATGGTTAAAAGGAATAAATAAAAATAGAGTTTGGGTTTTGGGGGGAAAACCCCTTGGTGGGCTGGCTTCCTCCTCCTCCCTCTCTCTCTCTCTCTCTTCTTTTGTTTTCTTCCAATACATGCAAAGTGTGTAATTGGTAGATCATGATTCTTGGTTGTTTCAACATTTTACACCTTCTCTCACACACACTTTCTTCTCTCTTCTTCTTCCTCCTAGCCTAGAACAAGAAAAGAAGATCAAGGAGATTTGCAAGAGTGTAAAGGACCCTAGCAACCTTGGTATTTGTTGAAGCTCGTTGGGTATACAAGCTTGAGGTTTCCTCTATTGGAAGCTCGTCATTCAATCATTCATCTGCTTCAAATCCAAAGACTTGAAGGTATGTGTGTTAACACCATATGGTTGTCGTTTGATAGCATGCATAATCGTATTTGGATCCTGGATTAGGTTTAACATAATCGGGTTTATGTGTAATGGTAAAACAAGATTTTAAACTCTAATTTCCGCTGCATTTTCCTAATAAAAGGGTTTATTTGGACTTTATTAAACTTGCTAAAACCCAACAAATATGTGGGTGAAAATATTTTGTTTGGTCTCAACCAAGGGTGGATGGCTTGAAGACCAAGTCATGCTAGACTAGTATAAATAGATGTTTTTATTCATTTGTTTAGTATGATTGAGTGCATTGTGTATTGTGTGAGATCTAGGGTTTTGTCCCTGGGAGAGAGTCTCATCCCCGGGATGAGTTCTCCCTGGGTGGATGATATTTCTTGTATATATATGAATGTATGTATGAGTGGTTCACCTTTATGAGAATCTTTCGACTAATGATATCATACTACCATTTATATCTATTGTGTTTCAATTACATACAATTGTTTATCCTACTTTAGTGATTATTGTTAATCTAAACGAACTCTCCACATACGTCCATTAGATCATTCAAGAGTGAATACGTATTGTAGATTGATCCTGAACCGAGCTCGTTTATCACCGTTCGACACGCTTCCGCACTGGGGCTCGGTTATGTCAATTGGAATCAAATAGGGTTACCGAATCGTTCAGACTAACCGCTGAATTTGATTCAATTCGCTCTTGAATACGCTATGGACGTTAAACTTGAAGTTCGTTGAAGTTTCGTTGGTTTTTGCAAGTATTTGGACGAAATTTGATGATTCGAAGATGATTTATGTGAATTGATGCTTGAGTTGATGATTAGTTCGGAGATTCAACATCGATTTCACGTTTATATTTTTATTTCGTCCAGATCTACAATTTTCGGTTCGTTTTCAGTCGAACTCGTTTCTATTGATGTTCTAGATCTGAGTGTTTGATGAGATTGGTGATAAATTGGTGTTAGAATGATAATTTTGAAATGATATGAGAGATTTACAATGCTCAGATTCAAGCTACAAATGCCTAATTTCAAATCAAAGTTTTTAGGGTTCATATGATCAAATTTTGGAGAAATAAATGGGGATGGAAACTGTGTTCGAGCTGCTGCTTTTTTTATTAACGAACAATTAAAATTTGCCTCGAGTTTGGTCATGAAAAGGCTGCAAATCAGAAAGTTATGTGTTCAAAGTTAAACGACCTGCTTTGAGAAACAAATACAAAAGATTCAGCAGCCGATATGATGGTGCTCGAATAGATGTTGGCTTATTGTATTTCATGAACAAATGCTGACAAATAAACAGATGATACAGCTTGCTACTGAACAGATTATTCACGAGCATACGTGTTCGAATTGTTTGCCAATTTACAAGTATTTCACTGCACAATCTTTAAATGGGGCTGAATGAAGTACCAATTGCTGCTACACTATTAACAAGTTTAGATATTTCCCGAGCACTTAAGAGTGCAGCTGCTAATACATGTTTAATGCTGCTGATTTTTATACACGAACAGATAATTCAACAAGTTAATTTCTGAAATTTGGAAAATGATACGAAGGTCCTAAAGAGTTGCTGTTGTTACTGTTTGTTGCGGATCTTTTTCCTGCTGCAGCACAATTTTGCAAAGGACACAATGCTTTTGTTAATGAGCAGTTAGGATACGGGATTGAAACAGTTGCAGCTGCAAACATGATATACACGAAGAGTTCTCGAATTTATGTGTTTGAGAGGGATGTTGCTGCTGCAAGTCACATGCATTCGATGTTAATTAAGCATATACGATCAGATTAAGGTTATTTTGCTGCTGATATGATATTATTTGCGAAAAAAGGGTAGATTGGTAAATTTGCTGCAAAGTTAAAATAAAGACAATTTTGCTACTTTTGTTGTTGCTGATTTATGCTTATCTTTGCTGTTGATGCACTATTGAAAGAAAGGGTATTGTACTCCTTTTGCTACATATTACATACTATTGCTGCTGCACACTCGTTTATAGGCCAAAAATAAATTTTAAGTGTTGTTGTAGCTTGTACGGATGATGGTATACGGGGTTATTAGCTGCAGTTGTTGTTTAGTTACAAGGGTAGTTTTGTAATGTTGATTGATGATATGGTCTTAACGAATAAATAATACTCGAATTGTTGTTGCTGATGTTCATCACGAACAATTAAAAGTTGTTGCAGCTGCAAAATTGTTTAAGGGGATTTTGTTATTGCAGTTGCTGTTGATTCTGTTAACGCACAAACATTTAGATGCGGCTGCTGATGCAGAATGTACAAGTAGCTACTGCCGATGCTACAGTACACAAAAAAATATACTGAACAATACAAGTTACTATAGCTTTGGTACATGTCTGAAATGCAGAACTAGCAAGGGCGGTTTGGGAAAGTTTGTACAAGTTATTTATACAGTGTTACAACAGTTTACAACTGCTGGTACAAGTCTTATATGCAGAAAAGATAAGTTTTCCCCGAGCATATAACTTTTTCTCGAGCACATCTTATTTGTATTCAAGCAAATCTTTTCGAGCAAACTTTGTTTTGACTTGAACAATTAGAATTTTGTCTCGAGCATATCTCTTGCTTGAAAAATATTCTAAGCATACGTGATTGTGGAGGTAAATCTCAAGTTTATGTCTCGATAACACTTTTTGCTCACGAGCATGCTTGGTGCTCGTAAAGAAAACCTTCATGACAAATCATTGCATTTCTTTGTTTGTCCCGAGCACACTTTTTACTCTCGAGCGCACTTCTTACTCACAAGCATGACTATGGTCTAGCATGCTCGTGAAGGGAAATATGTGTGCTTGTGAACACAAAGTTTGTGTTTGTAAAACATTTCAAAGTTTTTGGAAGAAACTTTTGGATATTTGATGTAGTTGACTTTCAAAAGTCAAACGGGACAAGATGAAGAAAGGAATGTATACTTGCTTATCCGTTGACTTTTTGACCATGTGCTCTAAATGAAAGATGTTTGCCCAAGTATGTTTCACTGGTTGGAAGTGATTTTTCTGGTCAACTCGGCTGTTGACTCTGTCTAGTCAACGAGGGGTATTTTGGCCATTTTTGAGCAAAAATTGGGTAGTATTAACCAAAAATTCATGATTTCATAAAGAGCTTTACAAAACAAGATGATTGATTTTCTGGATCATTTCATGAGTTGACCAAGTCAAAAATTGTTGAAATTGAAGATTTTCATGTTTTCACCCAAACTTGATTTGAAGACACTTTTATTAAAGACAATTGCAACGAATTGGGGGAGTAAAATTCTTTGAATTACATTGCAAATTGATTGCTTCAAATAAAGTAAAATACCCAAGTTAAGGAAAAGTTGATCAAGATCTATAATCCAAAGTTTTTCAAAGATGTGGAGGATCTTGATGACGTAATCAGATGGACTCTACCGTCTCAACATCCACCCCACAAACGGGAAAAATTGTAGATTTTTTTTGATGATCACATTGAGTGTATTTCCTTTTATGATGACCTTGTTACCTGATGTTAATCATTGAAGTTCAAAGCCGCCTATAGAAAGGGGGGGAATTTAAATGAAAGACAACGGGTTATGAAGTAATCATGGAAGTAATTCGATGGCATCGGTCTAAGGGGGATACTGTTGGGTCTTATATTTTAGACCGACTCATCGAATTAATATGTGGGTGAAAAATATATCGTTTGGTCTCAACCAAGGGTGGATGGCTTGAAGACCAAGTCATGCTAGACTAGTATAAATAGATGTTTTTATTCATTTGTTTAGTATGATTGAGTGCATTGTGTATTGCGTGAGATCTAGGGTTTTATCCCTAGAAGAGAGTCTCCTTTCCGGGATGAGTTCTCCCGGGGTGGATGATATTTCTTGTGTATGTATGAGTGGTTCATCTTTATGAGAATCGTTCGACTAATGATATCATACTACCATTTCTATCTATTGTGTTTCGATTACATACAATTTTTCATCCTACTTTATTGATTATTGTTAATCGAAACGAACTCTCCACATCCGTCCATTAGATCATTCAAGAGTGAATACATATTTTAGATCGATCCTGAACCGAGCTCGTTTATCACCGTTTGACATGCTTCCGTACCGGGGCTCGGTTCTGTCAGTTGGTATCAGAGCGGGTTACCGAATCAGTCAAACTAACCGCTGAATTTGATTCAATCCGCTCTTGAATCCGCCATGGACGTTAAAATTAAAGTTCCTTGAAGTTTTCGTGGGTTTTTACAAGTATTTGGACGAAATTTGATGATTCTAAGATGATTTATGTGAAATGATGCTTGAGTTGATAATTAGTTCGGAGATTCAACATCGATTTCACTTTTATATGTTCATTTTTGTCCAGATATACAGTTTTCTGTTCGTTTTCGGTCGAACTCGTTTATAATGATGTTCTTGATCTGAGTGTTTGATGAGATTGATGATAAATTGGTGTTAGAATGATAATTTTGAGATGATATGAGTGATTTACAATGCTCAGATTCAAGCTACAAATGCCTAATTTTTAATCTAAGTTTTTAGGGTCATATGATCAAATGTTGGGGAAATCAATGGGGAAGGAAACTGTGTTCGAGCTGTGTTGTGTTGTAAAACACACTTACTTTCCGTATCGTTTTATCATGTTTTAAGTACTTTATTAGTGTAATTGTTAAGAGTTTTAGCTTGTTTTTGCTTAATTTTACAAAGTTGGATTGATTACTTGTAGGTTTCGTGTTTTAAGGATGAAAGAGTAAAGTTTGGAGACTCCAGGGGCTTATTTGATCAAGTTTTAATACTACAACTCAAGGCCCGACCCAAGCTCACAAGTTACAAGCCTTACATGCATATTATATTAAGAAAAATAAAAAAAAGAACCCTAACTCCACCCACCTAGGGCCGATCGGACAGAAAGCAAGAAAAAGACAAATTGAAGCAAGTTGTTTGTGAGATTGGTGGCTAGAATTAGATTTATTGTTTGTTGGGTTTAAGGAAACAAGGGTGTTTCTGGCTGTGATTTCTTCTAGGGAAGCACAACACACAAATATATATCAAGACTAAACCAACACCAAAAATAACCCTACAATAGTTTCGATCGAGATTTTGGACAACAAGGGAAGAAAAGAAAAAAGTGTTTTGTGAGCTTGTTGGTGTCTAGGAAAGGAAGGAAATCGTTAAGGAACACTTGGTACAACAGCTACGGGTTATATTCATCCATAAACTCAGCCATAATCCATAGTATTACATCCATAAACTTTGTTCTATTGTTCAAGATTCATAACTTGTTTATTTGATCTTTTACGTTGGATTGTTTTGCAAGTAACTTGAAGATTGACTTGTGTTTGATTGTTATTGAATCTTGAATGAGTTTACTTATGTTTATATTGATGTTTATGATGTTTAACTTGAATATATGCTGCTGTCCAAAACTAATGTTAGGCTAAACTAGTTAGTTCTACCTAGGTTAGATAATTATTGTTAGGTTTTAGTATGTAAATTGGATTGTTGATGATCATGACTTGAATTGTTAATGAAAAGTTTGGTTTAATATTGAATTAGATTGTGTTTATTGGCTGTGTTTTGATTAATTACACTCAATTACCTCTTTCTTTGATTGATTGAATCGGTTTTGGTTAATTTTAGCTTGTTTGAACTCTTTACTTTGTGTTTAGAGATTGTTTGCGGGGTGATCAACCGTAGGGTTTAAGTGGGCAGATTAATTAGTTAAAATCAGCGGGTAGGAACCTTCTTAGAGACTGAGAGGTGATAGGAAGTAGGGTCTTCTCATAGCTTTTACTTGTTAAGATTAGGATCGAACGAGAGCGGGTTCGGTTCTTGTCGGGTTTGGGTTTGTGAGAGATTAGTTGACCTAGTTTAACTAAATTGTTCCTCTATCCTTGGTTGCGTAGTATTCGTCTCCATTAGAGTAGCGTGTCGGTGAGACCGAGAGGAGAGTCGGCATTAGAGCACTTTAGCAATTCGTTACCCGGTTAGTTCTTAAAATCAACTAAGTGTAGGTTAGGGTTTGTTAGTGAGACCGAGAGGTGATCTAGCTTTCTTTAGTGAACCTTAGTTGTGTCATCCTTAGGAACCGGTGTCGTGAGATTCTACAATCCATTAGCTTATTATACCTTCAATAGGATTCTTACCTAGGTAGACATTTTCTCCATTGATAAATCTTATTTTCAAAGTTTCGTCTAGTTTTCTTAATTTAAGTATTTTAAGTTAATTTAAATTAGGTAAAGTAGTCAATAATTAAAATTCATTTAAAATATATTATTCTTAGGTGAGTCTTATTTAGGGTTAAGTATTAAGTACGTTTTCATGTGTCCTTGTGTTCGATACTCGGACTTCCTTAGGTCTATACTATTATTGATCGGTACACTTGCCAGTTGTGTGTGGATTCGTTAGGATTTTCATTTAATAAATTTAAAGCTAGTTGTGAGTCATTTAAAAGGAGCACCATCTGTCACACATCAAGTTTTTGGTGCCGTTGCCGGGGACACGGTTAGAGGCATATTGAGAACGACCCGAGTTAGGATTTACCAATTGTATTTTCGTATATTTAGATTAGATTAGTTATTTTAATTACTTTAGTTTTAGTTTAATTTTATTTTTAGTATTTTATTCTATTTTTATCTGGTGCCCGTGATCCTTTTCTTTTGAGTGTTCTTTAAAGGAAATATGTTTAGACGACACGTTGGAACGCCATGGTGCAAAGTGTGTGGCGGAGATCACTAGGTACATGATGCTTATGAGCGAAGGAGGATAGAAACCGAGGCACGAAAGGCTGACTTCGAATCACTTTGGGTAGAACCTCCATACCATTTCGCATATGATCTGATGGGGAACTTCTTAGGGTATACAGATTCATTGGGAAATATATTAGAGCCCACCCCAGAATTGGAGGCAATAATGAACGATGTACTACATGCTATTGTGAATGACTCGGTATATATTCCACCTCTGAGTAAAACGTTTATCGAACCCCTAAGTGAGATTGAGGATTCAAGAGCAAGGTAAGAGATAGAGGAGGAGCATTTGTCCTCATTGGATGAAGAAGGTGAGAATCCACCCGGCCATGAAACAGATCCACTTGATGCATCACACTTGTCTTGTGAGAATGATATGATTGAGGATTTAGAAGGAGAACATCAAAAGTCTGAGCTGATTAAAGAGGCGAATGTGGTTGTCTTGGATATTGAGGGTTGTCATGAAGAGATTGTGGAGGATACCTCTATGGAAGTAGATGATATGCAATTTGACCCGGGAGGTGACATTGAAGGAATAGAAAGATTAATTTTCAGAGAGACACCACAGAAGAGGGAACATGTATACTTGGATCAAACGAAATTGAAGGTGAGGATATGACATACGAAACAACATAAAAAGTTGACACACAGGAAATGTGACATCCTCCTTCATTACAAGACTCGTATAAAGTTTGGTCCGGGTAAGTATAAGTCTTGGTGGTCCGACCCGTTTCAGTTTTTCAAAATCTCTCTAAACTTTTCTGTTAATTTTTTCCCAACTAATAGTAAACGGATAAAACGAAACGGGTCGAGTGGGAAACGGATAAAAGAGAAGCCACCTGATTAAAATTGAGATTTGGGGTCAGGCTGAGGACCCGTTAAACTAAGCACTCTTGGGAGACAGCCCGAGTTGTATAGTGTGTATTATGATTTTTTTTCTTTATTTTCTATTTAATTTTTGTTATTTATAAAAAATATTAAAAATACCAAAAGATTAAAAAATTAATAAAAATAAAAAAAATACAAAAACACAAAAATATGTTTATTTCTTATGTTTTTGCTTTCTGTTTTGTACGCCGCTACATGCGAGCGAATTTGAGTTATTGTAGGTATTATTATGCGCATGGTAGCTCTGATGGCGTTTTGGATCAGGTTCTCCCGAGGTTGCGGCCGCGAATGAAATGCTATACGGTCGTTTGATTGATACACAGCAGGTGAAGATTCTGCATATAAATAAGGGGAGTAACCCATTCTCTGTTTTACATTTTGCTTTCAGTTTTATTTTTATTTTATTTCTTATCCTTGTTCTCATCGAGGAGGATTTCGTTCTAAGTGTTGGGATGGGAATTTATTGTACTTAGTTGTAAAAAAAAATGTTTTAAAGAAAAATGTCCCTTGATTTTAGTTCTTTTTGCGTTAAAGTGGGAGATGATGATATTTATCGGAATCGGTTTTTCAAAATATTAATAATATGAGATAAATAAAAGAAAACGCACTTAACTTGGGATGTGTCGGTAGGCTCAGCCTTGAAAATGAAAGGGCAAATTTGATAAAATGGTTAAAACGGAAATGTTTTGTGGGTAAAGGGTTTTTTCTGTGGAAAATAAGTAATGAAAGGTCGGGCCATACTCAAGCCTCAAATTTTGGTATGGAAAAGTGGAAATATCATGAGTTTTAAAAATTTGAATACGTTATCATATGATGCTTGGGTTGGTTTAACGTTAGAGTATGCCGTGTAGCCTGTAATATTAATCTTAAACTGCTAGTTTAGTGTTTTACACCTCATTGGCATATGGTCTTATAACCTTAAATATTGTATTGATGGGATGCTTCGGGACCAGTGACCATGGGTCTGTATGCAATCTATTCATCTGGGTATTCACAATTCCTAAGTGGGGTTGTGGATATTTAAAATAAATCCAAAAAAAGCAAACCCTTATAAGTCTATAAACATGATCACAAAAGTACAAATACACTACAGACTTGATCATCCACGCTGTTAGTCATGTGGGGTCCCCTTGCTCGTGTCTCATTACCATTAAGAAATGGACCACAAGGGACACGCTACATGTAAGCCCTACAGATGAAATTTTGCATACTCACCTATGGTGATGGTTTCGGTGTATTGCTTGATAACGGGGGTATGTCATGTTGTGGGTAACACTAGCTATTAATTAATTGAACCTTAATCGTATCTAATGGTTGCTTGGTAGACTTTGATGCTTAAGCTTAGGTGGATAAACAGTACCATTGATCATCTTAACTATTCATGAAAAATAGAGCAACAAAAGTTTTAATTCTGCTAATTTTGAGGTTTAAGTCAAATTGAGGTGGTCTGGTCCGGTAAAAGCTGAAAATAAGCGGGGGTCTTAATTGTGTAAACCACTGAGTAATATTATTGTCGGATCTTATTTGTCCCGGTAAAGATTAAGGCATGGGTTTAAGTGGACAACAATATCGGTGATCATGGTTTTTGCGTTCTTCTAAGCTTTAAAAAATTAACCTATATGTTTTTAAGACTGTATTTTCCGATTATTATCCAACTGCATTAGACTTTTTCAGGGACGAAAAAGACTTAAGTGTGGGGATGTTTGTTGTGTTGCAAAACACACTGACTTTCCGTATCGTTTTATCATGTTTTAAGTACTTTATTAGTTTAATTATTAAGAGTTTTAGCTTGTTTTTGCTTAATTTTACAAAGTTGGATTGATTACTTGTAGGTTTTGTGTTTTAAGGAAGAAAGAGTAAAGTTTGGAGACTCTAGGGGCTTATTTGATCAAGTTTTAATACTGCAACTCAAGGCCCGACCCAAGCCCACAAGTTACAAGCCTTACATGCATATTATATTAAGAAAAATAAAAAAAAGAACCCTAACTCCACCCACCTAGGGCCGATCGGACAGAAAGCAAGAAAAAGAAAAATTGAAGCAAGTTGTTTGTGAGATTGGTGGCTAGAATTAGATTTATTGTTTGTTGGGTTTAAGGAAACAAGGGTGTTTCTGGCTGTGATTTCTTCTAGGGAAGCACAACACACAAATATATATCAAGGCTAAACCAACACCAAAAATAACCCTACAACAGTTCCGATTGAGATTTTGGACAACAAGGGAAGAAAAGAAAAAAGTGTTTTGTGAGCTTGTTGGTGTCTAGGAAAGGAAGGAGATCGTTAAGGAAGACTTGGTACAACAGCTCCAGGTTATATTGTCACACCCCAACCTACGGCGGAAATGCTGGGGCGAACTATTGCTCACAGCTTTTCAAAGGTTGCTATCAAGCAAGATTAACAAATGACAATATCTAATTAAGTTATTAATTGTCAACGAACATTTAAGTACAACAAAAAAATAGAGAAAATTACAATACAAAACCAACTATTCTTGTGTATGTTTAACTTCCTAAGGTCATCCCTACGTGAGCTTCAGTTCGATAAGCAATCCAGTCTATAACCTGCAAATGCATACAAAATATATATATTTGTCAACAACACATGTTGAGTGAGTAGATTCACCAGTTTTGACACAAACAAAATGATAATATATAATGATATAAATAATAGAGTAAAAATAAGCAAAACTGTTATCTGTGAGTATAAACAATGAAAGTGTTAAGCAAGTAATGAGTGTCGGTGAAACCATTGCCAATGCGATCGGGCTCAGGCCACTACGACGGTCGTATGATCTTTGCTGAGCTTTCAGATGCTGGTGCTTTACCCTTACGTTTAGGTTCACATTGAGCTGCAATAGTAGCAGCCGACGCAGCATCAACTTCAGCCTGTTGCTCTCTAAGAGCTGCATCACCATTACCACCATCATCACCATGACTACCATCACCTCCATGACCACCATCACCTCCGTCACCTCCATCATTACTGTCATTGTTCCCACCTTCTCCTCCCTCACGCTCAGAATCCGAGTCATCATGGATCCAGCGATCCTCGGGAGGACATACATAATCAGGATTAGCAGGATGACCAATCAATCTATTGAATCTGGGAGGACGAGCTTGACGGTACAGTTTCATTCTTCTCATGGTGTCTGCTGTCATATTCTCTAATTTAAACTTATCATTCTCATGATTAGGAGCAAGCACCAAATCCTTAATAGCATCATTGACAAATAGTTGAACAAAACGTGGATACATCAAGAACTTCACACGTCTTTTTCCAGGAATACAATTTTCTTTCATATGATCAAAGATTAACTCAGAAAAATTGTAACGCTTATTCAAGATAAGTGCAAAAAATGCTGATTGTAGTGCAATACGAAATTTATCAAACCCAGCCTTACGTCCACCAAGGCAATGAATAAGAACATGAAGTAAATACTTGTATTGGGGACACAATTATGCCTTGTTATACATAGACGCAGTAAGACTACTAGCATAAAATAAACGTATGAACAGGCCCTTGATCAGTTCTTTACCATATTCACTCGGATCATCAATTGTATCATCAAATTGTAACACTCGTCGAACTGTTTCAACTGAGACGACAACTGGTTTGTCATTTACCACAACAGCTATATGGTCTTCAACTTCCACATACTGAGCAGTGTTCCAGAATTGACGAACTATGCTGAATCTAATATCTGGATTAGCAGTAACAGCATAATGGATACGAGATCGGCGTAGAAATGCCAGCATACCACCAAACACATCCTCATCTTGAAAGTCTGTATCAACAAAAGCACACACATTGTGACGAGGATCATAAGGAAGTAAAGGAGCTTCCTCACCTTGTTGACCAACATCTTGAACTTGTGGTGGTGCATCAATAGGAGGAACTTGTTCCATGTTATCAGCCATAATTCTGAATAAATAATATTGAATATCAGTAATATGGAAGTTTAGAAGTCACACAAGTGTTATATACTTTAAGCATTAAAATGTAAATTATATATAATCATGGTTTAAACCCGTGTGTATAATTAATGTGTCGACGCGGTTAGACCCTTGGACTATTTTATTACACTACATAATTAAATTATATTAATTAAATAACTATTTTTTTTTAAAAATGTCATTCGTTAAAACAGTCTGATTCATTACAAAAGGATAACGAATCGACTGATTTGCTATCATGCAAATATTTTAACGAAGAAGAATTAGCGAACCACTATTATAAAATAACGAACTAACTTCTAGTCCGTTTCAGATTAACGAATCCACATGTGATTCGTTGAGTGAACGATTCGCTGATCTAATTCGTGTGAAATCCTTAACGAGTTAAACACGGAGGAGTTACAATTCGCTAAGGTTAACGAATGGTCAATAATTTAGACTTAATCTTTGACTCATAAAGTGAAAATTTACAAGAACACAGTTGGTCAAAGTAACAAATCATAGATCAATTAGTCCATAATTTACGATGAGTAGCCAAAAAAACGACTCTATGAGTCTTGGAAACTCATTGCGAAGCCAATAATACCGTTTACGAGGTTCTAAATCAATAAATAAGTTAGGATTTTCATGGTGTGTACAGTGTATAAACACCTGAAACAGTAATCAAATAATAAACCCGGCATTCAATAATCAAATTCTGATTAAAGATCACCAAGGGTATCGGAACTCTTTTCCGATCAAAATGAGATCAAATTTAAGTGTATTAACAGAGTATTAATCGATTATACAGGGTTTCAAAAACTGTAAAAACCCTGATATCAAAATCATATAATTACCCTATCAAATCTGTGTCATTTTTGACGAAAATCACAAAGAAATGATTATCTATACCTTACGAACACAATGATATACTCAAAAGCCCAAATTTCGATGATCGAAAAAATATGAAAAATTTGAGCTAGGTAACGTTAAGAGTAAGGAAGAAAGGTGAATAGTATAAGACTATTCGTTTCACGCCGTTCTATATACCCAGTCCTTACACACTTCCCAATGTACGAATTAAACAGATTCGTTAAAAATTTAAATTAATGAATCTTCCAATTCGTTAAAGGAAACATAATACGTGGCATAACGAATTAGAATCAATTCGTGTCTTGATTCGATAAAAATGTATAATGAACTAGATGTGTTAAGTTACAGAGTGCGGATGCGAATTAGGTGAAGAATTAGACTGTAGTTCGTTAAAAAAACCCTAATTCGTTATCCATAATTAACGAATTAAACATTATTTAATTTTAACTTTAATTAAAATAAATCAATGAATTTTAAATATTAAAATAAATTAAAGATTTTATAAAATTTATATAATAAAAAAAAATTACCGAGAACCTTTATCTCGATAATCAAATACTTTAAGATTCGTTTCACGTTTTGAAACCGAAATTGGTATCAAGGCAGACTTTGCACTCGTACATTTATTAACTTAAAAATTTTTTTTGGAATTTTAAATTTTTGTTAATACGAAATATTTACAAGAAAATTATTCGAAAAAGTTAAAATGTAAAATATTTTTGTGTTTTTGTATGATTTTTCAAAAGCATTACATATTTTTGGATTTTTGTTGAGTTTGAGCAAAGAATCATATTGACCAAATTGCCCTTTCATCACAGTTTTATATTTCAGCGATATTATGACTGGCGTTAAGTCGGTTATTTCTATTGTTGTCCACTTAAATCTAATAACAAACTTTCAAGTGTTTTTGTCATATGATTAACGGTTCAATTAAAGCACAGACTATCAGATACTATCAGCCTCTAATCTCGGTTCAAGCTTAATTTGACTTTTGCCATATCACCCCAACTTGACTTAAACCATTATATTGTTGATCAGAATTTGAATTTTATAGAAATTTATGAGCAATGCATTGATTTTCTTTTACTATGAGTGAGTATGAACAAGTCCATCTGTCGGCTTACATACATTGTATCCCCTGGGGTCTGTTTCTTAATGGTATTAAGACGCACGCAAGGGAGGAACCATGTATGACTAACATCGGATTTTGATCAAGTCAGTAATTTAGAAATTTGTACGAAGTACAGCAGTGATCAAGTTTAATGACTTTGGGTTTGCTCTAAAAGCGAGTGAAATATTCATGCTTATGAATACCCAGATGATTAAGCCGCATAAAGACTCACAGTGTCCAGAACCTCAAAGCTTGTTATTTGCTTTATTTTATTTTTGGTGATCAAACAATTATATGGCTTGAGTATGACGGGTTATTACAGTTCTGCCATCCTCACCGAGACTTTTACTAGAGACTAACACTTCTTTCAATTTGGCGTTTCTTTATGTTTATATCACATACTTTACTTTACTTGTTTGTTTTAAGATCTACCAATGCCCCAATGATTAAACACACAGTCTTTTAAGCTTACTTCTTGCTGGACTTGGGGTCAAGATAGTCAATGTACTATCATTTTCTCTTTTTTGCTTCAAAAACTCAAAATTTTGAGGAGCATAAAACAAAATAAAGATAAATTTAATCGCCCCAGTTAACTTAAGTCTATAAATAAACGGCTAACCTATCAATTCAACAAGTGAATAACAGGACCAAAACAAGCAAGCATGCTTCACAAACTTAAATAACCGACATAATTTTTAGCGAGAAAATAATCTAAAAACACATAATGAACGCCCCAACTACTTTTCATTATCAGATGAATGGCTAACCCGATCATTTACAAGTAAATGTCAGGACCAAACATATACAAGTACATGCCCTTCAAATGTAGATAAGTGACATAATTCTCAGCAAACGCATGCAAAAATCTTTTTGATTTTTCTCTATACATACATTAAAAACACAATTTCTTTTTTGTCTTTTTCTCTTTTCTTATAAACAAAATAAATGTCACAATCTTTTTGGATTTTCGGATTTTTCTGTACTAACTTAAAATACAATCTTTTTGGATTTTCAGATTTTAAATTGTTTTGGGTTTTTAAAGGAAAAATATTTAAGAAAAGAAAAACACAATATTTTTGATTTTTCTAAATTTTCAAATGTTTTTGAATTTTCATGTTTTTGGATTTTATCTATACAAGCGAAAGCACAATCTTTTTGTATTTTCTAGATTTTCATCCCCTAAAACCAAAATAAATTTTAAAAGAAAATTGACAGAAAATAAAGATAGTCATCCTTGTTTAAGGATATCAGCGAGGGTCTTCAATCCATTTAAACCAAGCAGAAATTGAAAACGCGTTTTGTCAAAAGCTTTGGTAAACAGATCGGTTTTTTGAAAGTCAGTATGTACTTTCTTAAGGTCAATCAACTTCTTCTCAAAGAAATCCCGTATAAAATGATATCAAATTTCGATATGCTTTGTTTTTGAATGTTGTACGGGATTCTTTGTGATAGAAATTGCAGCAGAATTATCAATTAAAATGGGAGTAGTAAGAAACTTTAAACCCTAGTCGCGAAGATGTTGTTGTATCCACAAAACCTGGGAACAGCAACTCGAGGCTGCAACATAATCAGCTTCGGCGGTTGAAGTGGAGACCGTTGTCTGTTTCTAACTGTGCCAGGAAACAAGCCGGTTTCCTAAAATTTGACAACCTGCAGTCGTTGATTTGAAGTTGATCTTGCAACCTCCATAGTCCGAGTCTGAGAAGGCAGTAAGCTTAAAGTGATCGTCCTTGGATACCATAACCCGATGTCTGAATTTCCCCTCAAATACTGAAGTCTTCGCTTAACCACAGCTAGGTGAGTCACTCGTGGACTTGCTTGGAACCTAGCACAAAGACAAACAGCAAACATAATGTCGGGCGAGAAGCCGTTAGATACATTAAAGAACCGATCATGACATGATATAGGGTAGGATCAACGGTATCCTCCAATTCATCCGGTGATAAATTGTGACCCACGGGGAGAGAAGTAGAAGGGATTTTTCCGGCAGATATCTTGAATCGGCTTAAGACATTGTTCACATACTTGGTTTGATGAATAAAGATTCCGTTTGCAGACTGGTGAACTTGCAACCCTAGAAAGAAATTTATCTCTCCCATCGAGCTCATCTCGAACTTCGTTTGCATGGACTTCTCGAACTCCTTACACAACGTATCGTTTATAGACCCAAAGATAATGTCATCGACATAAATCTGAACTAGGAGAAGATCATCACCAACAGTCTTATGAAACAAAGTGCAGTCGATAGTCCCTCGCTTGAAGCCGTTATCAGTCAGATGGTCGGTGAGTGTGCCACACCAAGCTCTCGGGGCTTGATGTAGACCATACAGGGCCTTGTTTAATCGGTAAATTCGGTCCGGATAATCAGGATCTTTAAAACCAGGGGGCTGTAAAACAAACACTTCTTCATGTAGTTTACCATTGAGAAAAGCACTTTTAACATCCATTTGATAGACCTTGATATTCTTATAGGCAACATATGCCAGGAAGATTCGAATCGACTCTAATCTTGCAACTGAGGCATATACTTCTGTGTAATCAATACCCTCTTGCTGATGAAAACCTCGCACCACTAAACATGCTTTGTTTCTGACAATCACCCCTCGATCGTCTTTCTTACATTTAAATACCCACTTAGTTGGAATAGCTTTCTTGACTCTAGCAGGTTTGTCGATTAGATCCCAAACACCCAAATGTGCAAATTGCTGTAATTCTTCTTGCATAGCTTCAACCCTAGAAGGATCTTGAAGAGCCATACGTGGCGTTGTTGGCTCAACTTGAGATAAAAATCAAGTGAAATTAGCAACATTTACAATTCCAGAGGAATGTAAATCAGCATAGGCACACAATACAGTATTCTCACTTGATGAAGCAACTTGATGACGCGTTTGAACTCCCACATCAAGTTCTCCAATGATATTCTCCTGTGGATGATATCCATGAATCCGAAGAGTGGGATTTTCAAGAACAACAACATTATCAAATAAATTAGTGTAATGTTCACCAAGTTCATGAGATGAAACATTATCACTGTCAAGTTCAATACCTTAATCTTCAGCTTGATCATCATCAGAAGAAGAAAATAAATTATCAACAGTAATTGGAGAAGCAACATGTGGTTCTTCATTTGGAGCATCAGGTCGAGCTTCAACATCATTAGAACAAGAAAATATTGGAATTGTCAAATGATCTTCAAAGTATGCTCGAACCAGATATTCATCAAGGTGTTCAGTTGAAGGAGTAAATGAATTAAATAAGCCATCATAGTCAAACATCCAGTCGGGACCTTTCCCTTGAGGAGGAGTGGTGTACTTTTGATAGTCCACATGATACCATTCCTCAACGCAACCGGACGTGAAATTAAATACACATTTCTTTGGAGATGCATATCCCAAGAAATAACCTTCGATAGTTTTTTCTTCAAATTTACCCGCATCCTTTTTCATCATTGTATACGAACATCCAAATGGTTCCAGGTACTTTAAGTTAGGTTTACGATTGTTCAAAAGCTCGTAACTTGTCATCTTGATTCGTTTAACGGTTAAAACCCGATTAAGTGTATAGCAAGCTGTATTCACCGCCTGATTCCAGAATTGGACGGGAAGCTTAGAAACAGCAAGCATGGTTCTTACAGCTTCAATCAAAGTTCTATTCTTTCGTTTAGCAACACCGTTTTGTTGAGGTACATAGGGTACACTATATTCTCGGTGAATTCCTTTTTGAACACAAAAGAAATCCAATACAGTGTTTTTGAATTTAGTACCATTATCACTTCGGATTCTCCTCACCTTTTGTTTGTATAGTGATTCGATCTTAGTGATAAGGTTTTGTACCAAAACAGGCGTTTGATCTTTCGAACTCATAAATAACACCCATGAGTATCTTGAATAATAATTGGTCACCACAAGACAATACAAATCTCTAGAAATACTCGCACAATTCACAGGACCAAACAAATCCATATGAAGTCGTTCAAGAGGAGTATCAATGGAATTCAATAATTTAGAAGGATGAGACTTTTTCTTCTGCTTGCCCTTCTTGCATGCAATGCAGTGATCAGATAATTTAAAGTTCATCAACGAGACACCCTCAACTAAGTCATTAGCCATTAAATAATTCATCTTTCGAACATGGATGTGACCCATTCTACGATGCCATAGAATAGAGTCCTTCTCGGCTGCTTTGGAGACGAAACATGTTTCGATAGACGTTGATACTTTAGAACTCATATTTAAGACATAAATATCATTTGATCGAGGTGATCGCATGACAACCATGTCCTCGGGAATCACGTATCCCAGTTTCAAGATAAGACACTCTTTATCAGTAAATACCGTGGTGTACTTCTTATCGCAAATTTGCGACACACTTAATAAATTATGATCCACCTTGTCACAATAATTGACCTTTTCAAAAGTAATGTGACCATTTGAAATTTCACCCTCTTGTGTGATCATGCCCCCAGAATTCCTAGCAAAAGCTACATAACCTCCTTGAATATTTCTTACGTTGGTCAATAGATTGAGATTTCCAATGATATGACGAGAACATCCGCTATCCATTATCCAATTTTCACCAGACACAGTCTTGGATGTACCCTACACACAAAGTAAAAGTGATTAGTTCAAAAAGGCAGCCCAGGCCTCAGTCTTGGGCACCTTTTGAGTTTCTCTTTGATCATTAATTTAAACATCCTTCAACTGTTGTTCAGCAACTTGAGAATATGTTGCCGGCTTCTTAGACTTTCGTCTCAGATAAGCAGCTTGAACAATATTTGAATTTGTGTTCCTACATATATCTCAGTTGGAACGAATTTTGGTTTCAATTGACCATGCGTATCATTCACATGAATTACCTTTCAAGGATTCACATTAGAAAACATGATATGTGTATCATCCTCACACGACATTGGTCATTTCAAAATCTTCTTTATCACATGAAGCGGTTTAGAATGATCCTTGACAAAAGGGTGGAGATTTTGAACTTTCTGTTGACCACAGTTTCTCACCACATGACCTTGTTGACCACACAAAAAGCAACTTCGCATGTCAACATGACCATATTGAGGTCTGGCAGAAACATATGCAACCGATGGTTGATAGCTTACATTTTCAGTGAATCGTTTGGCCAAATCATCAGAAGTGACAGACTTCTTTTTCATATAAAAGTCAAGGTTAGAACAATTGGAAAAACTTTTCAATGTATCTGTTCTAGTTGATTTGACAAACTGAACCTTTTTAGCTTGTTTTAACAATTGTTTTTCTTTCATTAATGGGTCTGATGACTTTGATGTCTTGGCACAAACATATTGACGTTCCAAATATTTCAACTTGTCAGTTTCATTGTAAAAGACGCTCTCAATTAGTTCTGGTTTAATGATACTAATCGGGATATCTTTTTCAGTGAACATTGTATTCATTCCTTTTAACTTGAAAACTCATGCAGATGATGGCTTAGAACTAGGAGGATTAATAAAACGCATCAATTCCTCATCAGAAATTTTTGTTTTCTCTGATTTCTTTGCCTTCACCGTGTTAACTTTCACTTGTTCTGCCTTTGTCACATGAGGCTTGTGTGAACCATAAACAGCTTCCTCAAATTCATGAGGCTCGCAAAGAATATGATTAGAACTCGGAATGTTCTTATTCTTGTGTATAACCTCTGGTTCAAACACATCTTCAATAATTACTTTGTCAACATTCTCAACAAAGACTTTGTTGCTTTAAACATGAGGTTTTTGAATTGTAGATTGGGTTTTAACAGTTTCAGGTTTTACTAGATTTGCCTTTGCAGAAATCACAGATTCTTTGACAATCACATCCTCTTCCTTTCGAGCAAAAGGATTTGGTTTGTAATCGTTGTGAAAAGGTGGAGGAATTTCAACAAAACATATTCTTTTCTTTGAATCTTTTTGTTTACTTGAAACTTCGATTATCTCATTTAGTAAAAATGAAGAATTCTGAATTTTCTCAATTTGTCTTTAACTCCAAAACTCATTTTCAAGCTTGGTTATTTTGGTTCTATGTTTCAAGATTTCTTGAAACTTTTGATCATTGATCGTCATTTTAACCAATAACTCAGCTTTAAGATCATGATTACTTATAGTTAAAGCCTCAATTTTCTCTCTTGAATTCATTTGAGAAGTTAAGGTTTGCCTATAAGTGTCTTTTAAAGAAACTATTTCTTTTAACAAATTATCATTTTGAAGTTTTAAGGAATCTATCTTAGGCTTGTTGATTTCACAATCAGCACATAAAACATTAACGGAGAGTTTAGAATTAGAAGCACTAACCTCATTTTGTTTAGTCATGCAAGCCGAAGAGGTTGAGTCACAGATTTTAGCCATACATGCAAAAGTGGTTGGAAGCTTTACACTTGAATCATCAGAATCAGACTCAGTATCAGCATCAGAAGATAGCTCGCTTCCACTAGCATCTTGAAAATTCTCAGTAAATCCAAACATTGCCAGATTTTCTTGATTGTTGTTACACAGCAATCTTTGAAACCAATCATCTCCATCCAGGTTAGATAACAATGCCTGACTTCCACAAGACGATGGTTTTGTACCAGAAGATTTGCCCGCATCACTCCCACTTTTACCTGATGAATTCTGATCTTGCTTTCTAGGACCAGTGTACCCTTTCTTTGGCTTATCACATTCCTTTGAAAAATACCCAAACTCTTGACAATTGTAGACCTTTAACTTATCAAACCCCAATTTCTTGTTCAATGAAGGAAAATCTTTACCCGTTCTCTGCATGAACTTCTTCACTTTCCTGACTATCATAGCCATATTCCACTTTAAGTCCATAAGTTCTAGATCAACGGGTTAAATTTGATCATAGTCTTCATTGGTTAAATCACTTGTTGCAATCTTGCTACTAACTAAATTCTTGTAAGAATACAAAAAGGCAGACAAGAAGGCAAAATTTTGTTCAGCCTCGTTTATATTTACATTTGTTTAAGACAAGAATTGATTTGTGGGTGATGAATTTCCAGATCCCCCAGATGAACCAGAAACACCAGAATATCCAGTGTTTCCAGCTGTGTAGAAACAGGCTCGTGGATCACTATACATTGTTGTTGTATTCTCACTTGTATTTTGTGTGAAAAAAGCTGTGATAGGATCAATTTGATCATAGTCTTCATAAATTAAATCACTTGTTGCAATCTTGCTACTAACTAAGTTCCAGATCATCGGGATCAATTTGATCATAGTCAGGATCAAAGTCCCTCAGATAGAAGTAAACAGACAGACACTCATATCCCACATATTCAGGATTCAATTTTGAACAAATCAATCGCCAATCGAAGAACAATTGCAGTCTTGAACTCAGTTAAACGTAGCTTTGGTAGCATGAATTACCACCCGAATTGCAGTAATGTATCAAGAAACCATGCAAATGTAGGAAGATACAAGCTAAATAAACTCTATGAAAGTTTTATCTCCCCCTTTTCTTGACAAATTCAGTAAGGTCTTGAACAATATTCAAAACTCACAAACAAACTCCTCTTTAAATTACACTTGGTCTCCCCCTCGACTAGCCGAAACGCGTAAAAAGTTGGCCGGAAAATATATTACCAAAATTTGCATGAAGAGTCTCCAATACAATAGGAATATCCCAAAAAAATTTCGATAAAGGAAAAACAATTCCGATATTCCCGCCAAAAAATCACCGAAAATTATCGAAAAATAAATATTTTCGTCAAAATTTTCAAGAATTAAATACCACTTGAGAACACCTAACAAGGATCTAGCCGCGTCGATACATCAATTAAAAAATACGAACATGAATACGTTATATTACATTAAAGGTGGACTAGATACATTATAGTGTTAATAATAACTTATGGAGAGAATACATTATAGCTAGGATCTCACTCACTCTCATATGTGTGATCACACTACAAATGAGCATGGATCTGCCTATAAGTAGGAAATATGCTCCCATTCGTTAAGTTAAGTCTAATTCGTTATATCTTCCTAACGAATTCGACTCCATTCGTTATGATTCAATAATGAATGGTAATAACTTAACGAACTAGCCCTCATTCGTTATGCTTCCATAACGAATGGGCTTATACCTTAACGAACTAGTCTAGATAACTAACGAATGGACCTCATTCGGTATACAATCCATTAAGAATGGGTCATTTTACGTTAATAAACAACCTAGATTAGTTATAAATTATTCGATTGCTACGGACACCAAAACCGTGCACTAACAGACACCCCTTTTCCGTAGCTATCGAATACTTTAATCTAGCATGCTTTAACTGCAAATCACCAGTCACAAAATCGTGCACTAACAGACACCCCCTTGACTGTTGATTTTCGGGCTTGTAAAGACAGACAATCTTTAAATCTTTTCAGCAAACCAACAACTTGTAGCCTCTCATATCAGATCATCCACACAAAGTGAGCAACTCTTGGAGATCATCTCGATCATCCATTGGCATATGATATGGTTCAATCTTTCCACAATCTGCAACAAGTCATCAGCTATCCGTCAGCACCGGTAAAGAAAAACATATCTTTACGTTTAACCTCATCACACATATTCATGAAAAACCCTATCATTCAACATCTTTCACTTCGGTTTTCCCTCTCTTGATAACGCGTATCCCAAATATACTCTTTGAAACTCTTCCACATCTCATTTGCAAAGATGCAATATTATTTGGGCATATAATCCAGAGTTCCAACCACCATTAATCAATCCAGAAGGATCAAATTTTTCAATCTAATGACAAGACTCGTATATTTTTCAATAAGATCAACCCGTTCGAGAATCGTCCCCCCTCAACAGAAGTAATCTGCCTTATACCTTGTAGCCAACATAGTTAGGATCAAAGTCCCTCAGATAGAAGTAAACGGACAGACACTCGTATCCCACACAGTCAGGATTCAATTTTGAACAAATCAATCGCCAATCGAAGAACAATTGCAGTCTTGAACTCATATAAACGTAGCTTTGGTAGCATGAATTACCACCCGAATTGCAATAATGTTTCAAGAAACCATGAAAATGTATGAAAATGCAAGCTAAATAAACTCTATGAAAGTTTTATTTCCCCCTTTTCTTGACAAATTCAGTAAGGTCTTGAACAATATTCAAAACTCACAAACAAACTCCTCTTTAAATTACACTTGGTCTCCCCCTCGACCAGCCGAAACGCGTAAACAATTGGCCGGAAAATATATTACCAAAATTTGCACGAAGAGTCTCCAATACATTAGGAATATCCCAAAAAAATTTCGATTAAGGGAAAATATTTCCGAGTTTCCCGCCAAAAAATCACCAAAAATTATCGAAAAATAAATATTTTTGCCAAAATTTTCAAGAATGAAATACCACTTGAGAACGCCTAACAAGGATCTAGCCACATCGATACATCAATTAAACAATACGAACAAGAATACGTTATATTACATTAAAGGTGGACTAGATATAACTTATGGAGAGAATACATTATAGCTAGGATCTCACTCACTCTCATATGTGTGATCACACAACAAATGAGCATGGATCTGCCTATAAGTAGGCAATATGCTCCCATTCGTTAAGTTAAGTCTAATTCGTTATATCTTCCTAAAGAATTCGACTCCATTCATTATGATTCAATAATGAATGGTAATAACTTAACGAACTAGCCCTCATTCGTTATGCTTCCATAACGAATGGGCTTATACCTTAACGAACTAGTCTAGATAACTAACGAATGGACCTCATTCAATATACAATCCATAGAGAATGGGTCATTTTACATTAATAAACAACCTAGATTAGCTATAAATTATTCGATTGCTACGGACACCAAAACCGTGCACTAACAGACACCACTTTTCCGTAGCTATCGAATACTTTAATCTAGCATACTTTAACTGCAAATCACCAGTCACAAAATCGTGCACTAACAGACACCCCCTTGACTGTTGATTTTCGGGCTTGTGAAGACAGACAATCTTTAAATCTTTTCAGCAAACCAACAACTTGTAGCCTCTCATATCAGATCACCCCCTCAAAGTGAGCAACTCTTGGAGATCATCCCGATCATCCATTGGCATATGATATGGTTCAATCTTTCCACAATCTGCAACAAGTCATCAGCTATCCGTCAGCACCGGTAAAGAAAAACATATCTTTACGTTTAACCTCATCACACATCTTCATGAAAAACCCTATCATTCAACATCTTTCACTTCGGTTTTCCTTCTCTTGATAACGCGTATCCCAAATATACTCTTTGAAACTCTTCCACATCTCATTTGCAAAGATGCAATATTATTTGGGCATATAATCCATAGTTCCAACCACCATTAATCAATCCAGAAGGATCCAATTTTTCAATCTAATGACAAGACTCGTATATTTTTCAATAAGATCAACCCGTTCGAGAATCGTCCCCCCTCAACAGAAGTAATCCGCCTTATACCTTGTAGCCAACATAGTTAGGATCAAAGTCCCTCAGCTAGAAGTAAACGGACAGACACTCGTATCCCACACAGTCAGGATTCAATTTTGAACAAATTAATCGCCAATCGAAGAATAATTGCAGTCTTGAACTCAGTTAAACGTAGCTTTGGTAGCAAGAATTACCACTCGAATTGCAATAATGTTTCAAGAAACCATGCAAATGTAGGAAGATGCAAGCTAAATAAACTCTATGAAAGTTTTATCTCCCCCTTTTCTTGACAAATTCAGTAAGGTCTTGAACAATATTCAAAACTCACAAACAAACTCCTCTTTAAATTACACTTGGTCTCCCCCTCGACCAGCCGAAACGCGTAAACAATTGGCCGGAAAATATATTACCAAAATTTGCACGAAGAGTCTCCAATACATTAGGAATATCCAAAAAAAATTTCGATTAAGGGAAAATATTTCCGATTTTCCCGCCAAAAAATCACCAAAAATTATCGAAAAATAAATATTTTCGCCAAAATTTTCAAGAATGAAATACCACTTGAGAACGCCTAACAAGGATCTAGCCCCGTCGATACATAAATTAAACAATACGAACATGAATACGCTATATTACATTAATGGTGGAATAGATACATTATAGTGTAAGTAATCACTTATGGAGAGAATACATTATAGCTAGGATCTCACTCACTCTCATATGTGTGATCACACTACAAATGAGCATGGATCTGCCTATAAGTAGGCAATATGCTCCCATTCGTTAAGTTAAGTCTAATTTGTTATATCTTCCTAACGAATTCGACTCCATTCGTTATGATTCCATAATGAATGGTAATAACTTAACGAACTAGCCCTCATTCGTTATGCTTCCATAACGAATGGGCTTATACCTTAACGAACTAGTCTAGATAACTAACGAATGGACCTCATTCGCTATACAATCCATAGAGAATGGGCCATTTTACATTAATAAACAACCTAGATTAGCTATAAATTATTCGATTTCTACGGACACCAAAACCGTGCACTAACAGACACCCCCTTTTCCGTAGCTATCGAATACTTTAATCTAGCATACTTTAACTGCAAATCACCAGTCACAAAATCGTGCACTAACAGACACCCACTTGACTGTTGATTTTCGGGGTTGTGAAGACAGATAATCTTTAAATCTTTTCAGCAAACCAACAACTTGTAGCCTCTCATATCAGATCACCCCCTCAAAGTGAGCAACTCTTGGAGATCATCCCATCATCCATTGGCATATGATATGGTTCAATCTTTCCACAATCTGCAACAAGTCATCAGCTATCCGTCAGCACCGGTAAAGAAAAACATATCTTTACGTTTAACCTCATCACACATCTTCATGAAAATCCGATCATTCAACTGCTTTCACTTCGGTTTTCCGTCTCTTGATAACGCGTATCCCAAATTTACTCTTTGAAGCTCTTCCACATCTCATTTGCAAAGATGCACTATTATTTGGGCATATAATTCAGAGTTCCAACCACCATTAATCAATCCAGAAGGATCAATTTTTTCAATCTAATGACAAGACTCGTATATTCTTCAATAAGGTCAACCCGTTCGAGAATCGTCCCCCTCAACAGAAGTAATCCCCCGTATACTCGTAGCCAACATAGTCAGGTCAAAGTCCCTCAGATAGAAGTAAACGGACAGACACTCGTATCCCACATAGTCAGGATTCAATTTTGAATAAATCAATCGCCAATCGAAGAACAATTGCAGTCTTGAACTTTGTTAAACGTAGCTTTGGTAGCATGAATTACCACCCGAATTGCAGTAATGTATCAAGAAACCATGAAAATGTAGGAAGATGCAAGCTAAATAAACTCTATTAAAGTTTTATCTCCCCCTTTTCTTGACAAATTCAGTAAGGTCTTGAACAATATTCAAAACTCACAAACAATCTCCTCTTTAAATTACACTTGGTCTCCCCCTCGACCAGCCGAAACGCGTAAACAGTTGGCCGGAAAGTATATTAACAAAATTTGCACGAAGAGTCTCCAAAACATTAGGAATATCCCAAAAAAATTTCGGTTAAGGAAAAATATTTCCGATTTTCCTGCCAAAAAATCACCAAAAATTATCGAAAAATAAATATTTTCGCCAAAGTTTTCAAGAAAGAAATACCACTTGAGAACGCCTAACAAGGATCTAGCCGTGTCGATACATCAATATAACAATACGAACACGAATACGTTATATGACATTAATGGTGGAATAGATACATTATAGTGTAAATAATCACTTATGGAGAGAATACATTATATCTAGTATCTCACTCACTCTCATATGTGTGATCACACTACAAATGAGCATGGATCTGCCTATAAGTAGGCAATATGCTCCCATTCGTTAAGTTAAGTCTAATTCATTATATCTTCATAACGAATTAGACTCCATTCGTTATGATTCCATAACGAATGGTAATAACAAAAAGAACTAGCCCTCATTCGTTATGCTTCCATAACGAATGGGCTTATACCTTAACGAACTAGTCTAGATAACTAACGAATGGACCTCATTCGCTATACAATCCATAGCGAATGTGCCATTTTACACTAAATAAACAACCTAAACTTGCTATAAATTATTCTATTACTACGGACACTAAAACCGTGCACTAACAGTTTTATATTAATCTATATAACAAGATTTAAAACTAATTACAACATGAAATGATGGGAAAAGAGCATTGGTGAGCTTCACGCAACGCTCAAAACGGCCGAAGAGGGAATGGGTAAAAAGGTTTTACCAGTTCTCACTGTTAAAACCTGGATCAATCCTTAAACTATAAACAGATCTCAGATCTGTATGAATACGATTAATCCTAAATACGGATCTAGCTCATTTTCACATTTGATTGCATGTTATATGTGTATAGATTATCAGTAGTAGTATGTGTATGTATGTATAATATTACGATGAATATCGAGAGAGATTCGGACAGAGGTTCGTTAATTAACTCTCAAAACTTAAATTAAACAGTGACAAAGGTCACTATATATAGAATATAGATCTAGTTCGCTAACATTCCATAGCGAACTAGAGTCTACTTCGTTACATACATAAAACAAAAATAAACTTAACGAATCATCTCCTGATTCGTTAAACATCCTTAACGAAACAGGAGGAAACTAACATAGATCTTGTTCGCTAAACTCCTTAGCGAACTAGACTCTTACATTAACGAACTACAATATAAATTAACTGTTTATTACATTAAACAAAACGACAAATACGTTAATGATAAATACAAAGACTCAAGACACAAAACCGTGCACTAACAGACACCCCCTCGTCTTGAGCTCTTTGTCTTTAAATTACTTGAAACGCTTGAACTAGACTCTTACATTAACGAACTACAATATAAATTAATTGTTTATTACATTAAACAAAACGACAAATACGTTAAGATAAATACAAAGACTCGAGACACAAAACCGTGCACTAACAGACACCCCCTCGTCTTGAGCTCTTAGTCTTTAAATTACTTGAAACGCTTGGACTGCCAGTCTCTGCAACTATGAATTCCATTTTCATAACAAAAACGCACAACGCGTTGGAATTGCATAGCGAGATCATAGTCTTCATTGCGCTCAATCAAAATCTTATTCTTGTGGAGCACGTCGTTGTCGGTCTCGGTTAAATTCACCAACCACATCGGGTCAATGATCTTTATCAGCTCAGTCTTCAACCCTGTAACAAGAACAATGACGGCCTCGCCAGTACGATTATCTTAGTACTAGTGGTTGAAAGATAAATGCATGTGTTGATTCATCGTCTTCACCGGCGCACGTTTCATCGTTTTCGGCGGCTTTACTTTAAGGACCAACTTCTTCCAACCCGTTTTTGGATCAATCTCATTGAGACGCTTGCGGATAGGAATTTGTGGCTTAAAATATATAAAACCATGATTCACCTCAAACACCAAATGTTGGTGAAAACTTTTTGCATGGTAGTCATCACCGCAATTAATAAACGGACAATACGCCAAAGTGCGCACATCCCATCTCGGTAATGAGAGAAGATCATTCATCCTTTCGTAGTACTGGACTCCCTTCTCCCATTTCACAATGTATACCTTAAGTTCAGATTCAAACATCCAAGAAACAATATTACCTTGCACTTTTGACACGGCTTTAAATGAGGTCTTCTGATTGGCTTTGGCTCGTGCAATACCTTCTTCTTTCTATTCTTGATCAATAATCCTGAATGCCATGATAATCCTACTTGCTTTCTTGTGTCTGAACCAACTCTGAATCTCCTCAATAGATGGTTCGAGAAGCAAATAGGATTTCATGTCAAAGACATTCTTGCCTTTGGAATTCTTCTCAAGATTGTCTTCCGCTTCTTTAACCATTTCTTCATTAAACAGTGGAGCACCCTGATCAACATTTGTGTGTTGAAACAGATCAGGGTAATCCTCAGCAGTCACATCCTCCATCTCAACCTCCTCATTCTCATAAATATAATCCGTACTCATCTCGACAGTAGGATCATTAAGTATTTCATCATCATTAATTACCTCAACATCGAGCTCAGCCTCTAACACGGTCATCTCGTCTTCATTCAAATCAAGCAAGATAGCAATCTGCTCTCGTGTCAGTGATTTATCAACAAACTGCCCTTCTTCAATCTCCTCTCTATTCACCATACTCCTTATCATTCCCTTTCCATCCACAAAAATAACTATATCGGCCTCGATCATCTCAATCGGTTTGGCAGCCGAATGGTCATGATACACAATGAACAGTTTGCCCGAATCATCAATAGAACTAGTACCCGCACCAGAAACTGGTTCTTGAGTTTGTTTAGGCTCACCTCCAGCATCAGATTCATCAGGATCCTCATCGTCGTCATTCTTTAGCTTTTTCAGTGCATCATCTTTACATGTCAGCTGCATAATAAGTTCTTCTTGTTATTTAATTTTCACCCCTGAGACTCAAAAATCTCACGAAGGGATTTTGTGTCATTTTGACAAAAAGAAACATAACTGACCAGCTTCTTCTTGTTCTCCATCAGACGTTCTTGATTTACACGATCCGCAGATATTTGATTTTCATATAAGTGAAGAAGATTCAAAAGCATGTATGTCTGACGATTCGGTGGCATAGCATATAAAGATGGATGAACTGGTTAGGTTGGTCCCTGAGGCCTTGTAATTCTCATAAATGAGACATCACTAGGTGGAGGAGGCCCCATGGACGGTGTTGGAGGAACAGTAGAAAGTGTAGCAGAAGGCAATGGTATTTCAGCTAAGGCCTATTGTGGAATCATACCAAGCCTGTCATGAGGAACCATCGTCGTCGTCAAAGTCATCTCCGGAGTGCTAGTAGTAAGCGGCACTGCCGAGCATTGAGGAGTTGCAGGACGAGATGGTTGAACACCAAAAGAAACCCCAGCTCCAGCTGATACATGTCTTTTTGCTGAGCTTTCAGAAACAGGTGCTTTACCCTTACGTTTACGTTCACGTTGAGTTGCAATAGTAGCAGCCAACGCAACATTAACTGCAGCCTGTTGCTCTCTAAGAGCTGCATCACCATTACCACCATCATCACCATAACTACCATCACCTCCATGACCACCATCACCTCCGTCACCTCCGTCACCTCCATCATTACCGTCATTGTTCCCACCTTCTCCTCCCTCACGCTCGGAAACAGAGTCATCATGGATCCAGCGATCCTCGGGAGGACATACATAATCAGGATTAGCAGGATGACCAATCAATCTCTTGAATCTAGGAGGACGAGCTTGACGGTACAGTTTCATTCTTCTAATGGTGTCTGCTGTCATATTCTCTAATTTAAACTTATCATTCTCATGATTAGGAGCAAGCACAAATCCCTAATAGCATCATTGACAAATATTTGAACAAAACATGGATACATCAAGAACTTCACACGTCTTTTTCCAGGAATACAATTTTCTTTCATATGATCAAAGATTAACTCAGAAAAATTGTAACGCTTGTTCAGGATAAATGCAACAAATGCTGATTGTAGTGCAATACGACATTTGTCAAACCCAGCCGTACGTACACCAAGGCAATGAATAAGAACATGAAGTAAATACTTGTATTGGGGACACAAGTATGCCTTGTTATACATAGACGCAGTAAGACTGCTATCATAAAATAAACGTATGAACAGGCCCTTGATCAGTTCTTTACCATATTCACTCGGATCATCAATTGTATCATCAAATGTAACACTCGTCAAACTGTTTCAACTGAGACGACAACTGGTTTGTCATTTACCACAACAGCTATATGGTCTTCAACTTCCACATACTGAGCAGTGTTCCAGAATTGACGAACTATGCTGAATCTAATATCTGGATTAGCAGTAACAGCATAATGGATACGAGATCGGCGTAGAAATGCCAGCATACCACCAAACAAATCCTCATCAGGGAAGTCTGTATCAACAAAAGCACACACATTGTGACGAGGATCATAAGGAAGTAAAAGAGCTTCCTCAGCTGGTTGACCAGCATCTTGAACCTGTGGTGGTGCATCAATAGGAGGATCTTGTTCCATGTTATCAGCCATAATTCTGAATAAATAATATTGAATATCAGTAATATGGAAGTTTAGAAGTCACACAAGTGTTATATACTTTAAGCATTTAAATGTAAATTATATATAATCATGGTTTAAACCCGTGTGTATAATTAATGTGTCGACGCGGTTAGACCCTTGGACTATTTTATTACACTACATAATTAAATTATATTAATTAAATAACTATTTTTTTTTAAAAATGTCATTCGTTAAAACAGTCTGATTCGTTACAAAAGGATAACGAATCGACTGATTCGCTATCATGTAAATATTTTAACGAAGAAGAATTAGCGAACCACTATTATAAAATAACGAACTAACTTCTAGTTCGTATCAGATTGACGAATCCACATGTGATTTGTTGAGTGAACGATTCGTTGATCTAATTCGTGTGAAATCCTTAACGAATTGAACACAGAGGAGTTACAATTCGCTAAGGTTAACGAATGGTCAATAATTTTGACTTAATATTTGACTCATAAAGTCAAAATTAACAAGAACACAGTCGGTCAATGTACAAATCAGAGATCAATTAGTCCATAATTTACGATGAGTAGCCGAACAAACGACTCTATGAGTCTTGGAAACTCATTGCGAAGCCAATAATACCGTTTATGAGGTTCTAAACCAACAAATAAGTTAGGATTTTCATGGTGTGTACAGTGTATAAACACCTGAAACAGTAATCAAATAATAAACCCGGCATTCAATAATCAAATTCTAATTAAGGATCACCAAGGGTATCGGAACTCTATTCCGATCAAAATGAGATCAAATTTAAGTGTATTAACAGAGTATTAATCGATTATACAGGGTTTCAAAAACCGTAAAAACCCTAATAACAAAATCATATAATTACCTATCAAATCTGTGTCATTTTTGACGAAAATCACAAAGAAATGATTATCTATACCTTACGAACACAATGATATACTCAAAAGCCCAAATTTCGATGATCGAAAAAATATGAAAAATTTGAGCTGGGTAACGTTAAGAGTAAGGAAGAAAGGTGAATAGTATAAGACTATTCGTTTCACGCCGTCATATATACCCAGTCCTAACACACACTTCCCAATGTACGAATCAAACAGATTCGTTAAAAATTTAAATTAACGAATTATCCAATTCGTTAAAGGAAACATAATACGTGGCAAAACGAATTATAATCAATTCGTGTCTTGATTCGTTAAAAATGTATAATGAACTAGATGTGTTTCGTTACAGAGTGCGGAAGAGAATTAGGTGAACGAACTAGACTGTAGTTCGTCAAAAAACCCTAATTCTTTATCCATAATTAACGAATTAAACATTATTTAATTTTAACTTTAAATAAAATAAATCAATGAATTTTAAATATTAAAATAAATTAAAGATTTAATAAAATTTATATAATAAAAACAAAATTACCGAGAACCTTTATCTCGATAATCAAATACTTTAAGATCCGTTTCACGTTTTGAAACCGAAATTGGTATCGAGGCAGACTTTGCACTCAGTACATTTATTAACTTAAATTTTTTTTTTGGAATTTTAAATTTTTGTTAAAACGAAATATTTACAAGAAAATTATTCGAAAACGTTAAAATGTAAAATATTTTTGTGTTTTTGTATGATTTTTCAAAAGCATTACATATTTTTGGAGTTTTGTTGAGTTTGAGCAGAAAATCATATTGATCAAATTGCCCTTTCATCACAGTTTTATATTTCAGCGATATTATGACTGGCGTTAAGTCGGTCATTGCTATTATTGTCCACTTAAATCTAATAACAAACTTTCAAGTGTTTTTATGATATGATTAACGGTTCAATTAAAGCACAGACTATCAGATATTATCAGCCTCTAATCTCGGTTCAAGCTTAATTTGAATTTTGCCATATCACCCAAACTTGACTTAAACCATTATATTATTGATCAGAATTTGAATTTTATAGAAATTTATGAGCAATGCATTGATTTTCTTTTATTATGAGTGAGTATGAACAAGTCCATCTTTCGGCTTACATACATTGTATCCCCTGGGGTCTGTTTCTTAATGGTATTAAGACGCACGCAAGGGAGGAACCATGTATGACTAACATCGGATTTTGATCAAGTCAGTAATTTAGAAATTTGTACGAAGTACAGCAGTGATCAAGTTTAATGACTTTGGGTTTGCTCTAAAAGCGAGTGAAATATTCATGCTTATGAATACCCAGATGATTAAGCCGCATAAAGACTCACAGTGTCCAGAACCTCAAAGCTTGTTATTTGCTTTATTGTATTTTTGGTGATAAAACAATTATAAGGCTTGAGTATGACAGGTTATTACAGTTCTGCCATCCTCACCGAGACTTTTACTAGAGACTAACACATGTTTCAATTTGGCGTTTCTTTATGTTTATATCATATACTTTACTTTACTTTTTTGATTTAAGATCTACCAATGCACCAATGATTAAACACACAGTCTTTTAAGCTTACTTCTTGCTGGACTTGGAGTCAAGATAGTCAATGTACTATCATTTTCTCTTTTTGCTTCAAAAACTCAAAATTTTGAGGAGCATAAAACAAAATAAAGATAAATTTAATCGCCCAGTTAACTTAAGTCTATAAATAAATGGCTAACCTATCAATTCAACAAGTGAATAATATGACCAAAACATGCAAGCATGCTTCACAAACTTAAATAACCGACATAATTTTCAGCGAGAAAATAATCTAAAAACGCATAAGGAACGCCCAACTACTTTTCATTATCAGGTGAATGGCTAACCCGATCATTTACAAGTAAATGTCAGGACCAAACATATACAAGTACATGCCCTTCAAATGTAGATAAGTGACATAATTCTCAGCGAACGCATGCAAAAATCTTTTTGATTTTTCTCTATACATACATTAAAAACATAATTTCTTTTTTTGTCTTTTTCTCTTTTCTTATAAACAAAATAAATGTCACAATCTTTTTGGATTTTTGGATTTTTCTGTACTAACTTAAAATACAATCTTTTTGGATTTTCATATTTTAAAATGTTTTTGGTTTTTAAAGGAAAAATATTTAACAAAAGAAAAACACAATATTTTTTATTTTTCTAAATTTTCAAATGTTTTTAGATTTTATCTATACAAGCGAAAGCACAATCTTTTTGTATTTTCTATATTTTCACCCCCTAAAACCAAAATAAATTTTAAAAGAAAATTGACAGAAAATAAAGATAGTCATCCTTGGTTAAGGATATCAGCGAGGGTCTTCAATCCATTTAAACCAAGCAGAAATTGAAAACGCGTTTTGTCAAAAGCTTTGGTAAACAGATGGGCTTTCTGAAAGTCAGTATGTACTTTCTCAAAGTCAATCAACTTTTTCTCAAAGCAATCCCGTATAAAATGATATTGAATTTCGATATGCTTTGTTTTTGAATGTTGTACGGGATTCTTTGTGATAGAAATTGCAGCAGAATTATCAATCAAAATGGGAGTAGTAAGAAACTTTAAACCGTAGTCGCGAATATGTTGTTGTATCCACAAAACCTGGGAAAAGCAACTCGAGGCTGCAACATACTCAGCTTTTGCGGTTGAAGTGGAGACCGTTGTCTGCTTCTTACTATGCCTGGAAACAAGCCGGTTTACTAAATTTGACAACCTGCAGTCGTTGATTTGAAGTTGATCTTGCAACCTCCATAGTCCGAGTCTGAGAAGGCAGTAAGCTCAAAGTGATCGTCCTTGGGATACCATAACCCGATGTCTGGATTTCCCCTCAGATACTGAAGTATTCGCTTAACCGTAGCTAGGTGAGTCACTCGTGGACTTGCTTGGAACCTAGCACAAAGACAAACAACAAACATAACGTCGGGGCGAGAAGCCATTAGATACATTAAAGAACCGATCATGACACGATATACGGTAGGATCAACGGTATCCACCAATTCATCCGGTGATAAATTGTATTATCGATAATTGAATACTTTAAAAACGTTTCACTTTTACGAAACATAACTTAAAAGAATATTAAATAATATGTAAAGATAGAATATTTTTGGTATTTTATAATAAAATTTAAAGAATGTATGTACAAAGAAGTATCCGACCATTAAAAAAATGGATAATCTTTTTGTGTGTTTCTATGATTTATCAAAAGGAGTACATATTTTTGTGTTTTTGTTGAGTTTGAGCAGAGAATCATATTGACCAAAGTGCCCTTTCATCACAGTTTTATATTTCAGCGATATTATGATTGGCGTTAGGTCGGTCATTGGTATTGTTGTCCACTTAAATCTAATAACAAACTTTCAAGTGTTTTTGTGATATGATTAACGGTTCAATTATTGCACAGAATATCAGAAACTATCAGCCTCTAATCTCGGTTCAAGCTTAATTTGATTTTTGCCATATCACCCCAACTTTACTTAAACCATTATATTGTTGATCAAAATATATTTTAAAGAAATTTATGAGCAATGCATTGTTTTTCTGCTACTGTGAGTGAATATGCACTAGTCCATATGTCGGCTTACATACATTGTATCCCCTGGGGTCCGGTTCTTAACGGTATTAAGACGCACGCAAGGGAGGATCCATGTATGACTAACAGCAAATTTTGATCAAGTCAGTAATTTGGATTTGTACGAGGTACAGCAGTGATCAAGTTTAATGACTTTGGGTTTGCTCTAAAAGCGAATGAAATATTCATGCATATGAATACCCAGATGATTAAGCCGCATAATGACTCACAGTGTCCAGAACCTCAAAGCTTGTTATTTGCTTTATTTTATTTTTGGATGATCAAACAAGTATAAGGCTTGAGTATGACAGGTTATTACATTTCTGCCATCCTCACCGAGACTTTTCTAGAGACTAACACCTCTTTCAATTTGGCGTTTCTTTATGTTTATATCACATACTTTACTTTACTTGGTTGTTTTCAGACCTACCAATGCACCAATGCAATTAAGCATACAGTATTTTAAGCTTACTTTTTGCTGGACTTGGAGTCAAGATAATCAATGCTATCATTTTCTCTTTTTGCTTCATAAACTCAAAATTTTGAGGAGCATAAAAAACAAAATAAAGATAAATTTAATCGCCCAGTTAACTTAAGTCTATAAATAAATGGCTGTTCTATCAATTCAACAAGTGAATAACAGTACCAAGACATGCAAGCATGCTTCACAAACTTAAATAACCGAAATAATTTTTAGCGAGAAAATAATCTAAAAACGCATAACAAACGCCCCAACTATTTTCCATTATCAGGTAAATGGCTAACCTGATCATTTACAAGTAAATGTCAGGACCAAACATATACACGTACATGCCCTTCAAGTGTAGATAGTTGACATAATTTTCAGCGAACGCATGCAAAAATCTTTTTGGTTTTTCTCTATACAAACTTTAAAAAACACAATATTTTTGTCTTTTTCAATTTTTCTTATAAACAAAATAAACTTCACAGTCTTTTTGGATTTTCGGATTTTTCTGTACAAACTGAAAAATACATTCTTTTTGGATTTTCAAATTTTAAAATGTCTTTGGTTTTTCAAAATATTTTAAACGAAAACATTAAAGAAAAGAAAGCAATCTTTTTGGATTTTTAGGAATTTTTAACGTTTTTGGATTTTTTCTATACAGATATTTTATCTATACAGACGAAAACACAATCTTTTTGTATTTTCTAGATTTTCAAATGTTTTTGGATTTTATCTATACAGACGAAAAACACAATCTTTTTGTATTTTCTAGATTTTCACCCCCTAAAACAAAAATAAATTTTAAAAGAAAAATTACATAAAATAAAGATAGTCATCCTTGTTTAAGGATATCAGCTAGGGTCTTCAATCCGTTTAAACCAAGCAAAAAATGAAAACGCGTTTTGTCAAAAGCTTTGGTAAACAGGTCGACTTTCTTAAAGTCAGAATGTACTTTCTCAAGGTCAATCAACTTCTTCTCAAAGCAATCCCGTATAAAGTGATGTCGAATTTCGATATGTTTTGTTTTCGAATGTTGTACAGGATTCTTTGTGATAGAAATTGCAGCAGAATTATCAATCAGAATAGGAGTAGTAAGAAATTTCAAACCGTAGTCGCGGAGATGTTGTTGTATCCATAAAACCTGGGAAAAACAACTCGAGGCTGCAACATACTCAGCTTCGGCGGTTGAAGTGGAGATCGTTGTCTGCTTCTTACACGCCAGGAAAAAGCCGGTTTCCTAAAAATTGACATCCTGCAGTCGTTGATTTGATGTTGATCTTGCAACCTCCATAGTGCAGTAAGATCAAAAGTATCATCCTTGGGGTACCACAACCCGATGTCTGGATTTCCCCTCAAATACTGAAGAATTCTCTTAACCGCAGCTAGATGAGTCACTCGTGGACTTTCTTGAAACCAAGCACAAAGACAAACAGCAAACATAACGTCAGGGCGAGAAGCCGTTAGATACATTAAAGAACCGATCATAGCACGATAGAGGGTAGGATCAATGGTATCCTCCAATTCATCGGGTGATAAATTGTGACCCACTAGAAGAGGAGTAGAAGGGATATTTCTGGCAGAAATTTTGAATCGGCTCAAGACGTCGTTCACATACTTAGTCTGGTGAATAAAGATTCCGTTAGCAGACTGGTGAACCTGCAACCCTAAAAAGAAATTCATCTCTCCCATCAAACTCATCTCGAACTTTGTTTGCATGGACTTCTCGAACTCCTTACACAACGTGTCGTTTGTTGACCTAAAGATAATGTCGTAGACATAAATCTGAACTAGGAGAAGATCGTCACCAACAGTTTTATGAAATAAAGTGCAGTCGACAGTTCCTCGTTTGAAGCCATTATCAGTCAGATGGTCGGCAAGCGTGCCATACCAAGCTCTCGGGGCTTGATGTAAACCATACAGGGCCTTGTTTAATCGGTAAACTCGGTCCAGATAATCAGGATCTTCAAAACCAGGAGGCTGTAAAACAAACACTTCCTCGTGTAGTTCACCATTGAGAAAAGCACTTTTCACATCCATTTGATTGACTTTAATATTCTTGTAAGCCGCATAAGCCAGAAAGTTTCTTATAGCTTCCAATCTTGCAACCGGAGCATATACCTCAGTGTAGTCTATACCCTCTTGCTGATGAAAACCTTGCACCACTAGCAGTGCTATGTTTCTCACGATCACACAACGATCGTCCTTTTTATCCTTATGAGCAGCATATGCCAGGAAGATTCGAATCGACTCTAATCTTACAACTGGAGCATATACTTCTGTGTAATCAATACTCTTTTGCTGATGAAAACCTTGCACTACTAGACGTGCTTTGTTTCTAACAATCAACCCTCGATCGTCTTTCTTACACTTAAATACCCACTTAGTCGGAATCGCTTTCTTGACTCTAGCAGGCTTGTCTATTAAATCCCAAACACCCAAACGTGCAAATTGCTGTAATTCTTCTTGCATAGCTTCTACCCAAGAAGGATCTTCAAGTGCCTTACGAGTCGTCGTTGGCTCAACTTGAGATAGAAAGCAAGTGAATTTTGCAAGATTTACAATTCCCGATGAATGTAAATCGGTATAAGCACATAATACGTTATTATCACTTGACGAAGCAACTTGATGACGTGTACGGACGCCCACATCAAGTTCTCTAATGATGTTTTCCTGTGGATAATATCCATGAATCTAAAGAGTGGGATTCTCAGGAACAACAATAATATCAAATAAGTTAGTGTAATGCTCACCAAGTTCAGGAGATGAAACATTATCACTGTCAAGTTCAATAACTTGATCATCATCATCAGAAGAAGTAAAATTATCAACATTAACTGGAGAAGCAACATGTGGTTCTTCAGTTGGAGCATCAGGTTGAGCTTCAATATCATTAGAACTTGAAAATCTTGGAATTGCCAAATGTTCTTCAAAGTATGCTCGAACCAGGTCTTCGTCTATGTGTTCAGTTGATGGAGTAAATGAATTAAATAAATTATCGTAGTCAAACATCCAATCGGGACCTTTCTCTTGAGTAGGAGTTGTGTACTTTTGACAGTCCACATGGTACCACTCTTCTATTCAACCAGATGTAAAATTGAATACCCTTTTCTTTGGAGATGCATATCCCAAGAAATACCCTTCGATAGTTTTTTCCTCAAATTTACCCGCATCCTTCTTCAACATTGTACACGGACACCCAAAAGGTTCCAGGTACTTTAAATTAGGTTTTCGATTATTCAATAACTCATAACTTTTCTTTTTGAGTCTTTCAACGGTTAGAACCCGATTAAGAGTATAGCAAGTTGTATTCACAGCCTCATTCCAGAATTGGACGGGAAGCTTAGAAACAGCGAGCATTGTACGTGCAGCTTCAATCAAGGTTCGATTCTTTCGTTCAGCAACACCATTTTGTTGAGGTACATAAGGTGCACTGTATTCTCGATGAATTCCTTTTTGAACACAAAAGAAATCCAATAAAGTGTTTTTGAATTCAGTACCATTATCACTTTGGATTCTTCTCACCTTTTGTTTGTAAAGCGATTCGACCTTGGTGAGAAGGTTTTGTACCTAAACCGGTGTTTGATCTTTAGAGCTCATAAATAACACCCATGAGTATCTTGAATAATCATCAGTCACCACTAGACAATACCAATCCCCATAAATACTCGCACGATTCACAGGACCAAATAAATCCATATGAAGTCGTTCAAGAGGAGTATTAATGGAATTCAATAATTTAGAAGGATGTGTCTTCTTCTTCTGCTTGCCCTTTTTGCATGCAACGCAGTGATCGGATAATTTAAAACTCTTCAACGAGACACCTTCCACTAAATCATTAGCCATCAAATAATTCATCTTTCTAACATGTATGTGACACATTCTACGATGCCATAGAATCGAGTCTTTCTCTGTTGCTTTTGAGACAAAACATGTTTCAATCGGTGTGGATACATTAGAGCTCATGTTTAAGACATAAATATCATTCTATCGTGGTGGTCGCATGACAACCATGTCCTCGGGAATAACATAACCCGGTTTCAAGATAAGACATTCTTTGTCAATAAATTTTATCACAAATCTACGATATACTTAATAAGTTATGATCCACCTTATCACAATAATTTACTTTCTCAAACGTAATGTGACCATTTGAAACTTCACCCTCTTGTGTGATCATGCCCCCAGAATTCCCAGCAAATACCACATAACCCCCTTGAATATTTCTCACGTTGGTTAATTGGTCGAGATTCCTAGTGATATGACGAGAACATCCACTATCCATTATCCAGTTTTCACCAGACAAAGTCTTGGACGTACCCTACACACAAAATAAAGATGATTAGTTCAAAAAGGCAGCCCAGGCCTCAGTCTTGGGCACCTTTTGGTTTTCTCTTTGATCATTAACTTTAACAGACTTCAACTGTTGTTCATCCACTTGTGAATAAGTTACCGGCTTCCTAGACTTTCGTCTTAAGTAAGCTACTTGAACAATGTTTGAATTCGTGTTTCTATAAATTGGCTCATATGGATCAAACTTTGGTTTTACCTGACCATGTGTCTCATTAACATGTATAACCTTTCGAGAATTCACATTAGAGAACATAATATGAGTGTCATCAGCATACGACACAGGTCGTTTCAGAATCTATTTTACCAAAGGAACCAGCTTAGAGTGGTCCTTGATAAAAGGATGAAGATTCTGATAGCTCTTTTGACTACAATTCCTCACTACATGACCATGTTGACCGCAAAGAAAACAGCTTCGCATGTCTACACGATGATGTTGAGAGGTAGTTGGAATGAATGACGCAGAAGTTTGATGCTGACTCACATTTTTGGTCATGCTCTTAGCAAACTCATCAGATAATTCAGACTTCTTTTTCAAGTAGAAATCTAAATTAGAACAGTTCGAGAAACTCTTCAACGTATCTGTCCCAGTTGACTTCACAAATTGAATTTTATTAGCTTGTTTTAAAACTTGCTTTGCTTTAGTCTATGGGTCAGATGGAACTGATGTTTTCACTTGAGCATATCGACGTTCAAGATCTTGAATCTGTGAAGTTTCATTAATAAAGACACTCTCAATAAGTTCAGGTTTAATGATACTTAATGGAATATCTTTTTCTGTGAACATCGTGTCCATCCCTTTTAACTTAAAAACTCTAACAGATGAAGGTTTAGAACTAGGAGGATTAACAAACCGCATTAAGTCCTCATCAGAAATCTTTGGTTTATCTGACTTCTTTGCCTTTACTGGTTAAGTTTTCACCGGTTCTTCCTTTTTCATTTGAGATTTGAATGAACCATACACAGCTTCCTCAAATTCTTGAGGTTTGCAAAGAATATGATTAGAACTAGGGATGTTCTTATTCTTGTTTATTATCTCAGGTTCAAACACGTCCTTGATAATTACTTTGTCAACATTCTCAACAAAGACTTTGTTGCTTTGAACATGAGGTTTTTGAGGAACAATTTGGGGCTTAACAGTTTCTTTTTCAGTTTTAACTGGTTTAGATTTTTCAAAAATCACAGATTCTTTTTCAATCAAATCCTCTGCTTTTCTAGCAAAAGTATTAATTTTGTAATCATTGTGAAAAGGTGATGGAATTTCAACAAAACCGATTCCTTTCTTTGAATCCTTTTGTTTACCAGATACTTCAACAATTTCATTCAACAGAAAAGAAGAATTTCTAAACTTTCCCAGTTTGTTCTTTAACTCAAGAACCTCATTCTCAAGCTCGGTTATCTTTGAACGATGTTTCAATATTTCTTGAAACTTTTGGTCATTAATTGTCATTTTCACAGATAACTCAGCTTTGAGGTCATGGTTACTTGTCGACAATGCTTTAATCTTCTCATGAGATCTCATTTGAGACTTAAGAGATTGTCGATAAGTATCCTTTAATGAAGCAATTTCTCTTACATGATAACATTGTGATTTTTCAAAGCTTCTAACTTAGGTTTGTTAGATTCACAATCAACACATGATACTTTAACAGATGACGTAGCAGAGATATAATAACTAACATCATTGATCTTGGCCATGCAAGAAAATACTGTTGGAGGCTTGTCACAAGAGTCGTCAGAATCAGATCCAGAATCATTATCAGAAGACATCTTGTGGTGTAGAAGAATTTTGATGTTGACCACGAGAACCAGCGTATTCTTTCTTTGGTTTGTCACATTCCTTTGCAAAATGCCCAAATTCTTGAAAATTATAGCATTTTACTTTCAACTTGTCAAAATCCAATTTCTTGTTTAAAGCCGGAAGATCTTTTCCAGTTCTCTGATCTTTTAACTTTACGGACAATCATAGCCATGTTCCACTTTAAATCCATGATTTCCAAATCATCTGGATCTATCTGATCATAGTCCTCATCAGTTAAATCACTTGTGGCAATATTACTACTCACTAAGTTTTCATATGAAGACATGAAAGTTGTCAGAAAAGCAAAGTTTTGCTCAGCTTCCCTCATATTAACACTAGGTGGTGAAGCAAATGGATTAGTAGTAGTTAAACTTCCAGAACCACTAGACAATCCAGAATTACCAGCAGAGTAAAAACATACTTTTGGATCATTAAACATAGTTGATTATTTTTCACTTGCAACTTGAGTAAGAAAAGCATTTATTGGAGAGATTGTTGAACTAAGAGGCATACTTCCACCATATAAAGCAGGATCTTGACTTTCCTTGGAGGATTTTTGACACTTAAGATCATATTCTCTGGCTTCAATCTTTTGTAAAAATTCAAGTGCAATCAAGTCTTCATTCAAGAAATAATCATTCTCTTTCAAAACCATTAGAAATGTCGAGTAAGAACTTGGAAGCACACTCTTAATAGTGTCAATTTTATCAGTCTCAGAAATTTCCAATTTCATCTTGTCCATTTCAGCAATTAAATGATTAAACCGTGTAATCATCTCTTCAACTGTTTCTCCCTTCAATAGATTAAAGTTTCGAAACTGAAACTTGAGCATCACTTTCTTACTCTCAGCTGTGTTCCCCATACTTCTCATACGCAGATGTTGAAATAAAGAAGCATGTCTCTTGATACTACCCACTTGATGAAAGATATTTTCGGGCAATGCCATAGTAAGAGTGGAATAGGCTATTATCTCGATTTCTAAAGCTTTCTTCTCTTCTTGTGAGTATTGAGAAACAGCTTTAGGAGTATACCCAATAGTATCATCACCAATCATTGGTGCCATATAAACTTCATCTAGACAATATGAGCAATCAGGGTGAACAGACCCCAAATGAGCACGAAACCGAGGTTCCCACTTGGCAAAGTCACTAAACTTCATCAATCTTGGACATTTCGAATGTGAACCTATCTCTGTATCAAGTTGCAAAATTTGTTGCATTAACATGTTTTGAGAAGCCAAAGCATACATACCAGCCATTTTTGACAAGTTTCAAAAAATTTAAGAGTGTAGCGAATCAACTATCGAATAAGATTAACGAATGGTAAATGTAACGAACTGTAAACAGTTGTAACGAACTGTGAACAGTAGATTAACGAATCAAATCTTAACGAAGCTAAGATTGATCAGATAGCGAATCAAGATTGAGTTTAACGAATCAATCTAACGAATCAGAAAGTCAATGAATCAGATTTAACAGTAAGTCAAACTAACGAATTGACTAACGAATTAGCTAGCAAATTGATAAGAGAAACTTAAAGAATTAGAAAGTATTCAGTAGTGAATCACTAAGAAAGACTTAGCGAAATATAAAATGAACCAGCTACAGTTGATTAGCGAATCAACTATAACGAATCAGGTTGTTACAACGGTTTGTAACAAACTCTAACACCTTATGCCACGTGGCAAAGGTTGTTATAACACAAATCCCAAATTGGACGCGTGTCACACGAATCAGTTAACCTAAATAACGAATTGGATAACACGAATCACAAATTATTACGAACTGGCTAGCGAATCACTTGAAGTTTATAACGAATCAAGGTGAATAATATAACGAATCATAAGAAATATATGATAGCGAACCATCTTCATCTTCAAATCTTCAAATCTTCAAAGATAAAATTCCAGATCTTCTAGAAATGAAGAACACCAACCCAGAAACATAGATCTGTAATACAATATCAATTCTTAACCAAAACTCACAAATAAACTACCAAACGACTCGTAAATCGATCATGAATCCAAAACACCTAAACTTGTAACCATTTAATCCCAATTACCAGTCCAATTATACTAGAACATAAACCCTGTTTCGGCCACACACCAAAACCAGTACCGAATCAATCCAAAACCAAACCAAACTTCAATTCCGATTCACAACACCATTCCAATACCTTAACCAACTCAAATCCAATCCAAACCTATCATAATTCAACCAATTCACCTCAAATTGATCCAAATTAACCCAAACAGAACATTAACAAACCAATACTTTAAATAACCCCCAAATCAAGTGTAATTTGAGCCCCGAAAGCTCTGATACCACTTGTTGGAACCAGGTGTATCAATCCAATAACAATAACAGATCTCAGATCTGAATATAATAGATTAACACCTTAATATAGATCTAGCTCATAATTACGTATGATTAAGTGTTATATGTGTATTATATATTATCAGTATGTATATATTAGTAGTTGTATAATATTAAGGATGAAGATCGAGAGAGAGAGTTTGGACAGAGTTTCGTTAAATATCTCCCAAAACTTAAATTAAACGTGAACAGAGGTTCACTATAAATAGAAGATAGGTCTGGTTCGCTAATATTTCCTAGCGTACCAGACACTACTTCGCTACATAATAAATAAACAAAATATATTAACGAAATACCCCCTGATTCGTTAACATCCCCTAACAAATCAGGAGGGAATAACCTTAAGTCTTAGTTCGCTACACAACTATAGCGAACTAGATATTACATTTAGAGAACTAGAGAATAACTTAATTGTTTATTACATTAAACATAAAACAAATATGTTAACGATAATTACAAAGACTCAAAATAAAAAACCGTGCACTAACAAATACGTTTCATCTTATGTGCTTAAGATGAAAAGCACATTAATCGGCTTGAACGGCTTAACTGTCCCGTCTCAAAAGAGTTAGCCATGGATATGATCCTTAATGGCTTAACTAAAAGGTTTGAGACATTTGTTATGAATTATAACATGAATGGATGGGACAAGATTATTGGTGAGCTTCACGCAATGCTCAAAACAGCCGAAGCCGGAATGGGTAAAAAGGTTTTACCCATTCTTACGATCAATGAAGGCGGTTTGAAGAAGAGGCATCACCCGGAACCCAAAGCAAGGGTTGCTAGTGGTAAATGGCAAGTCAAGGGAAGGTTCAAGTGTCACACCCTGACTAGGTAGTTGCGGAAGCGTAATACGGGAATGTAACAGATAACACTGGTATCAACCACATTGTTTATAAAGAAATTCAACAACTAATTTACATCATATTACATTGGTAGGTACTATGTTTACAAACTAGATGAAAAACACATAACCGGTTTACGAGCTTCTTATTCAACATTATATATCTGCGTCTATTCACAGCTATTCAACTTCATTCCTAACACCAAAAACGTAAGCAAATCATTCCACCTTTGCTTTACCTGAAAAGCATGTTAAAACGGGTCAACTACGTCTAGTTGGTGAGTTTCAAGTTTCACGAGTATCAACGAAATCAGTATACGAGTTCGTAAAGTTTACAGTGTGTATGTATACATGTATGTGTATGATGTATTATACTAAGCCACAAGTGAAACCGAAACGAGCTAAAACACATGGCCACCCCTGCCCATTCACTCCCGTTGGCATTTAACAGCCACTTTGCCCCAAGTATGTACTATGTCTAACACCACATAGCAGTATGTAACAAGTTTAAATGACAATGTGCAACTGGGTTAACATGTTCCGGCATACCCCACCGGCTCTGTCAGTTGGGTTTGTCAAACCGATAGTACTATCCACACGTCACCGGCACGAAGTTAATCACTTGTGTTTGTGGGGACTTTCAAGTGTTAGTACTTAGATAATCCACATCATCACACGTTTTCAAATATATAAGTATATGTAAACATGCTTTCCACCCCAAAAGTTCGTAACACAGTTTAGAAAGTGGGGTCATGAAACTCACCTTATCGTAGTTCGCACAGAAATTATGTATCAATAGGTCAGGTGCCTCGCTTATAGCCTGATTTCTATAAACGGTATCGTACTGTTAATACTAGTACAGTGTTTAAACCCAATTGGGCTGTATAACTAGTTTGGTTATAGCTGTTAGGCCCAGAACATGACCTTAGTCTTAGATTGTGACGTTGTATACTATGAAATGATTAAAATCAGACTTGGCTCAGTTTCACCGTTTCCCGAGCCTAGCCAAGTTGATCGTTTACGCGTTTAGGGAATAGGTAAGATCACACAAACTTAATTAAACATGTTGATTGTTAAAATGATTTGATTTATGAAAGAATTTTAAGGTTTCGGTATCTGGTTTGATCGCAGGGTTCGTTTCCGTTTTCACACGGGTTTGATTATACAAAACGCGTACAATCCACCCGAATTGTCCGGAATTCTCGTAAAAAGTTCGTTTTAATCAATGTCATTCAAAAATATGATATTTGACCACTTTTGACATTTTGACATACCAGTCAGTCCGTTAAACACAAAACTGCCGGTTTCGTTAAAACAATTATAATTCAAATATTTGATTAATCATAACTAAATATGTACTTATATATAAATTATGTAATTTTTTGTAAAAATAAATTAAAATATGGAAAATTTTATAAAAATATTTTCTGAAATTTTATGATTAATTATTTATTTATAAAAATTCATTTAATAGGTTATAATCGTGTAATAAATGGCCCGTTTATATCAAACGAGCTCCGAAAAATCCGATAATTTTTACAAATGGCCTCAATATTATTACATAGCCCCTGAAAAATATCTAGAACCTGAATCTTTTGAAAAAATGCCTTTTTGTGTGTTTTTCGGCTGTTAAAATTTGGTTAAATCATAATTGCACAAACCATACTTAGGCATTTCCAATGGTCCCCAAACTTTACCAGTGATCTTAGTATAAAATTTAAGGGTTCCAAACAAAAGTTCATAATTTTTCATGAAGTTTACATATTTTTCCAGAATAAACGCCAATAAACAGTAATAAATTTGCCAAATATTCTCCGTTTATCGAAAAATTACCAAATTTGAACAGGGACTCATTTAAATGATCCATAATGTCACTGAATATTTTCACAAGCTAACAAAAAGCACATCACAACCTAATACTAAACAACCCCTAAACGAGTGTTACGGGTTTACCTTGTCGGTTTTCGATGAGTTTTGCTAGCTTAAACGACTTCCCGGGTCTCGGGTTGCAAACTCAGTGTATCTACATATCATATAACATCAAACCAAGCATAAATCATCCATGTGACAGCCTTGATAATTAGGGTTTCGGTTTTGTGTTCAAACCGAACTTTCAAACCGTAAAAACGCTGTATTCATGTTATAATCCGCGTTTTTGACCAAAAAGTATATGTTCCTGGGTTGTAAACATGTTTTACATCAAAACATGGTTTTACTTGATTTTTATGGTTTTTGGATGGTTAAACTATGTTAATTAAGTATGAAATCAATGAAAATTAGAGGGTTTACCTCAAAACTTTGGCTGAAACTTGAAGAACACAGCTGAGAGGTTTCTAGGATGTATTTGGAATAACTTATATTTGTAAGGCCTAGCTTATTTAACAAGCTATACAAAGGGGGGTCCATCCCTCCTTCTTGCGGCCGCAACTAATAAGGGCCCATTGGGCCTCCTTTTGGCCCAATGGTGCCTCGGTTTTCGTGCTACGCGTAAACTTCGTTTCAAAATTTAATTCGGGTCTGGTTTTTCATAAGAAAACTAGTTTGAGTGCGAAAACCAGCGCGAAAACGAGTGTTTTTCAGCTTCTTTTTGTAAAATAAGAAAAACGTACTGACTCATTGTAAAATTCCAAAATATTTTCACGGATTGCTTAGAACATGTCATATAAGTGTTTTATAAATCTTTTTCGGCTTAACGGATGCTACAATGCTCGTTTTGATATTAACGATTGCGTTTAAGCTTATTGCGTATCGATAAACGAAACCTTTTTCGTTTAAAGAGTTTTAAACGTACTGGGGCCTAAATATTAATATGTTAGCCTCTATAATATATATATAACTCGTATATGACCCCTCATTATGTATACGGGTCATAATTAATATCGGTCGGTTACTCGTTTAAGCACTACGAATTAACCGATTTATCGTTTACTTGTTATGTAGTGAATATAGTATACCTCATTTTGTCACGAATGTCACATCAAGGGAAAGAAAAAGGTTAACTCAGAGGACCCATGCTTTGGTTGAAGAGAGATAGGACATTGGATGAGAAATTGTCCAACCTATCTCAAGGAGTTGAAAGCTAAGTGGGATGCAGGGAAAACCCCAGGTATAAATTTCATGATCCATATTGATCTTAATATTATTTCTTCTAACACATAGGTATTGGATACCGGATGTGGAACTCATATATGCAATTCATTGCAGGAGTTCAAAATAAGAAGTGATTACAAGAAAGGAGATATAAGTCTCTTCATGGGCAATGGAGCAAAGGTTGACGTCCAAGCCCGAGGAGATTATGTTTTGAAGCTTCCAAATGTTTTGAAAGTTATTTTCAAAAACATTATGTATTCTACTAGTTTGACTAGGAATATTATATCTGTTTCTTTGTTAAGACAATTTGGTTATGATTTAAAGTTTGTAAACGACGGTATTTATGTTTTCATGAATGATGTCTTTTATTTTAAAGCGATGCCGTCTAATGGAATTTATGAATTAGTTCATGATAACACAGCTATTGATAACCCATTGTACCAATCTAGCACCAATAGACTCTAACTGGTTTTGAGTAAGACTTTTCTTTGGCATTGTCGCCTTAGTCATATAAACAAGGATCACATAAATACACTTCAAACAAATGGTCTTTTGGAATCAAATGATGATTCATTTGATAAATGTAAATCTTGTTTATTGGGAAAGATGACCAATGAGCTCTTTAGTGGAACTAATGAAAGGGCGAAAGACTTATTACGTATCATACATTCGGATGTATGTGGTCCTTTTAAGACAATGACAAGGAATGGTGAAAGATACTTCATTACCTATACCGGCGATTATAGTCGCTATGGGTATGTGTTCTTGTTAAGACACAAAGATGAAGCATTTGAAATGTTCAAAGTATTCCATACTGAAGTACAAAATCAACTCAATAAAACAATCAAAGTACTTCGTTCCGATAGAGGAGGTGAATACCTCAATGATGCTTTTCTAGATCATCTTAGGAGTTGTGGGATTATCTCACAACTTACTCCACCCGGAACACCGCAACATAATGGTGTGTCTAAAAGGAGGAATCGAACTCTATTGGATATGGTTCGATCTATGATGGCTAGAATCACATTGCCTCTATCATTTTGGGGTTTCGCATTGATCTCCGCAGCCCGTATTCTAAATATCGCACCAACCAAGAAAGTGGAAAGGACACCTTTTGATATATGGCATGGAAGGGTTCCATCATTATCATATTAAAAGGTATGTGGTTGTGAGGCTTATGTTAAGCACAACACCCTAAACAAACTTGAAAGCCGATCCACTAAGTGTATCTTTGTAGGATATCCCAAAAATTCTATGGGATATTATTTCTACAATCCAAACGAGCAAAAGGTGTTTGTTGCTCGAAAGGCTGAGTTCTTGGAAAGAAAGTTCCTTATGGAAGGAACTAGTAGAACCGTGGAACTCGAGGAGGATTGACAACCACAAGTCGATACACGTTTGATTGAAACTAGCAATCTACAAGAGGTTGTTGAGAATGATCAAATGTTTGATCAAGACACACAAAACGTTCACAAATTTGGTAGAATTAGCACCCCACCTGAAAGATATGGATTTTTCATGCATGGATGCTATGTGGTAGATTCGGATGAACCCATCACGTACCACGATGCGGTGTCACAATCTGATTGCGATAAATGGCTGGAAGCCATGAACGTTGATATGCAATCCATTCATGACAACCAAGTATGGGACTTGGTTGCACCACCTCTGAATTCCAAACTGGTTGGAAGTAAGTGGGTTTTCAAGAAGAAAACTGATATGCATGAAAACTTGGATACTTAAAAAGCAAGATTTGTAGTAAAAGGTTTCACTCAAACTCAAGGGGTTGACTATGATGAAAATTTCTCGCCTGTGGCGATGCTAAAGTCTATTAGGATATTGTTTGCCATAGCCGCATATTATGACTATGAGATATGGCGAACGGATTTCAAAACTGCTTTTCTAAATGGACACCTTGAGGAAGATGTCTACATGGTTCAGCCTGAAGGTTTTGTCGATCCACAACATCCTAATAAAGTATACAAGTTAAAGAAGTTAATCAATAGATTGAAACAAGCATCTAGAAGTTGGAATCACCATTTAGATGATGAAATTAAGATATTTGGATTCATCAAGAACGCTGATGAAGATGTGTGTACAAGAAATCTAGTGGGAGCATCATTACTTTTCTTGTATTATATGTCGATGACATAATACTGTTTGGAAATGACATTCCAACCTTGGAAGGTGTAAAAGTCTGGCTTGGAAATTGTTTGTCCATCAAGGATCTTGGTGAAGCCGCCTATATTCTGGGAATAAGGATCTATAGGGGTAGATCAAGGCGAATGATAGGTTTAAATCAAAGTGCATACATTGACAAAATCCTGAAAAGGTTCAAGATGGACAACTCTAAGAAAGGTTTGGTACATATTCAAAGAGGAACAATATTGAGTGCATCTCAATGTCCAAGCTCAAAGGATGAACGAGCAAGATAAAATGAATGGAATCCTATATGCATCTTCTATAGGATCCATCATGTATGCCATGATATGCATTAGACCGGATGTGTCATGCGCTTTGAGCATGACAAGTAGATACCAACAAAATCCGGGAGCTAGCCATTGGATGGCGGTTAAGAGCATATTGAAATACCTTAGGAGGACTAAGGATATGTTTCTAATATATGGCTCTGGTGAGGAGGAACTCGTTGTAAAGGGTTACACGGATGCGAGTTTCCAAACTGATCGAGATGATTCTCGATCACAATCGGGATATGTTTTCATTTTAAATAGTGGAGCTGTATCTTGGAAGAGCGCAAAACAAGATTTGGTAGCGTTGTCCACCACTGAATCGGAATACATCGCCGCCTCATTGACAGCTCAAGAAGCTGCGTGGATTAGGAAGTTCATTACCAATCTAGGGGTAGCCTGTACCATTTAGGACCCTCTAGAAATCTTTTGTGACAACAAGGGTGCAAGTTCTCAAATCAAGAAGCCCCGTGCACATCAAAAGACAAGGCACATTGAGTGGAGATTCAACTACATAAGGAATGAAGTTGAAAAAGGAAAAATTTGTATTCGCAAAGTTCACACTGATCAAAACATTGCGGATCCACTCATGAAGATCCTGGAAAGGCCAAAGCATGAAGGTCATACTTGTGCCTTTGGACTTCGATATTCTAGTAATTGGATTTGATCAAAATTTTGTATTTGGATATCGGAACATTTGTTATTTTGACTCAATCATATGATTATGGTTTATGATTATGACTTTTGAGTTAAGTTCCATTTTAGCATGTTTAAATCCATGAATAAGTTAAGTATTCTAAACATCCATAGTCGATCATATATGTGGGAACAAATGTGAAGGTAAGATTATTATGAACTTGGATTGGCAGATATTCATAAGGTATGAATATAACAAGGGTTTGCTGCCAAGGTTCATAGATATTTATGGGATAAAAATTGGATTAACCCGCCCTCAAATTTTAATGCATGGAATCCTTGTGATTTGTGGTCATAAGTAAATTTGAGTAAAGGTGAATATCATAGTATCCTCCGACCTGAGATATATATTGGGTCTTGATATTCTTCAAATATTATGTTTTGACTTAGTTCTTCGCTGCTCTGAAACATGACGGTACATAAGGCTAAGATTAGGTATGATACGAGGTGATTATGAGAGACGTATGTAGTCAATAGGGGATTTGTCCCTCTTATTCGTTGAGAGTTAAATGTCTAGGCCTGATAAGTTAAATCAACAGAGAATGATTACCCTGTGTCTCTGGATTTAACATGACATTTATGGCAAAAGGATAAATTATAGTTTCACCTAAATCATTTTCATGTAAGGGACTTGAAGGGGATGCTATTATTGAATGGCACTTCGTCATGCGTATTAGGGATAGTAAACCATTGTTAGGCGGTATTTGCTACTTGCATCAATCTTCTATGTATCTTGTGCAAGTGGGAGATTGTTGTAATCGATCTGCCCAAGACACATATTTGAGTTGATGTGGCTAGTACGTTATGTACCAAGTCGGGTCATACCCAATAACAAGCGGGACAAACACCATGATATTTATTATTAGATATGATCTAACTAATAATATCAACACTTATAATATTTGGAAAACTAGTTTTCTAAATATTTTCACTTGTGTGATAAATAAATTGTATGGATAATTTATATTTTGAGAGATGTTATTTAAATTGGTTAAATAACATTTTGCATGTTACATGTTTTATGTCATGTTACAAGTTTATTATGTAACATGGACATAGATAATAAATAAATAAATGGAGTTTGAAATTTAGGTGGGAAAGCCCCACTTGGCCGGGCCCCTCTCCCCTCTCTCCCCCTCTTCTTTTATAGTTTCAAAACATGAATGTGTTGTGGTTGAAGGATCATAATTCTTGGACAATTCACAACACACTTTCTCTCAAACAAACAAGTTTCTCTCTCCCTCTCTCTTTTCGGATAAACAAGAGGAAGAACACAAGGGAGATTTGCAAGAGTGTAATTCCTAGCAAATAGGTGTTTGTTGGAAGGATTTAACGGGTATAAAAGCTTGAGGTTTTCTCTTTTGAAGGTTTGTCATTCACAATATCATCACCTTCTAGTTTCTGGAAATTTGATTGTATGTATCCAAACACACTATGGTTGTTATTTGATAGCATGCAAATCGTATATGGATCCCGGATTGGGTTTTAACATAAAATGGGTTTTATTTGTATTGGTAAACAAGATTTAAAACTTATTATTTCTACTGCGTTTTTCACATATAATGGGTTATATGGACTTTGATAATCTTGTGATAACCCAACACTGATACCACTTGAAAAATCGTTTTATGGATCAAGATCACGTTATGTTTACTCTATGATGATTAATGGCGGAAACACTATTCAAAGGGATAAAGACATAGCAATTCACACAAGTACTCAATATTATTAATATGAGATGAAAACTCTCTCTCTTTCTCTAGATTACAAGATATGACTCTCTAAGAATTGTTACAAAATATGACATGTAAACTCTTACTTATACTAAAACACTATGGACTGTATAAGTGGGTGTGGTGTATAAGCTTATACATTTATCAAATTATACGTTCCTTACAACAATATTATCTCGTTTAACTCGTTTAACCAATCCAAGACCTAGCGATAGACAAAAAATGCTCTAACACACCTTTAAATTATGTTGACACACATAATATTGATAGATGTCTATTTGATCCCCCTCCAACTCACAAGGAGTTCAAGTCTATGATTGTGGGGCTGAATACATGTAGGATTTCTCACGCCTTACGAGAAAATCTTGTGATCCGCAAGAAGATGGTGACTGATTTTTCGGACTATGCCTCTATCAATAAAAGAGGTGACGGGGGAGCAGGCACTATAGAGTTAATGATCTAGAAGAAGCCAGTGATTATCGCTGAGGCTATTATTCATAAAGTGTTGTTGTTCGGTGATCAACCTGATTACCCTGTATAATATTCTACTAGAGGCTGTGGCAGAGATGGTGCAACGAATGGGATACGAGAGAACCTATCCTCCAGCCATCAAGAAGTTGTTTCATCCATATTGGAGGTTCTTGATTCACACCTTCTTTACATGTGTCTCGGGACTAAAGGGGGGTTCTGACAAGATTAGCCACACCCAGAAGTCAGTTGTGGTTGTTTTGATCATGGACTAGAACTACAACTACTCAAAGTTTTTGTTCGATGAGATGATAAGCAACCTGAAAGGGAAGAAGAAGGAGATGCTCATGATGTATCTGAGGTTTCTACATTTGATCTTTGATTCTCATTATCCTGATTTGAATTGATGTGTAGTGACGCTAGATTTGAAGGCCATGGGACCGAATACCTTTGGTTTGATGAAGCAGTCGAGAAAAAATGCTAAAGTGGTTTATCAGGGACTTCATCCGCTGGTAAAGTTTGGTCGATTTTCAAAGACTGAGGCTGCTGCTATTACTACTATTGCTGAGGAACATGTTGTTCATGTTCAAAGGTCTACAACTGCCTTTGAAACCATTTCCGATGGTGAATCTAATAGTTCTCCATCACAACCTTTGGAGACTGAACACCAGGTGCAACAATCTGTACTCACTGCTGAACAACTTGAAGCTTTCGAGACGTTTAAAAAAATCTCCGGTCATCTTCATTGAAACCTCCTCAATCAATTGTTGTAACATATTATAATTATGATGATGTTGAAGATGGTCCGTGTAAACGAAAAAAGAAAGATCCAAGACCGGGTGTGCTGGCTTAGTAATCTTATGCCAACCGTTCAATTGACACCAAATGAGCCCGTCATTGTTGAGACCTAAACTCAACAAGGCCCATCTATTAAAGCCCAACATACTTAAGATCAAATTTTTGATGATATTATGCAAGAGTTTGAGTTTGAAGCCCATATCCAGTTTACCATTGAACCCTCTGGATCGTTTGATCCGACTGGTTAAGAAAGCTCAAGTGCAGCTGAGAAGATTGCCCACATTCTTGCCATGCAAGACAAATTTTTACAAGGGTAAAGGGATTGCTTTGGAAGCTGAACCAGTTGATGTACATTCTTTACAACGCAAAGTGTTTGAGCTTGAACAAGACTCTGTGGTGAAAGATTTACGCATTCAAGATCTTGAAGCCAAAAACGCTGATAAATACTCAAATATTCAAGAGCTTCAAGCGAGCATGGGTGGTCTTACCGCTTTGTATTTTGATCTCCAACAAAAGATTGTTAAAAGATTTGGAGATAAATTTAAAGGGGGTGATGATAGAGATGAAAATATTGTTGGTGATAAGCAAGATGCTCTTGTTGATAGCGTCTCCAGTTTGCGCCCTGCCTCAAATATTGATACTTCTGTGCAACTGGAGAAATACTTATCCGCTCTACCCAAGACCGCTGAACAGATGGAAAGAATCAAAAGAAATATGTTGATCAGGAAGAATTCTAATCAGAACATCGTGTCCTCTAACCATCCAGATAAATTTGTGATGGAACTTCAAAAGGGATTTTCTGATTAGCATGGAGATCGTTCTGGGCTCATTTCTTGGGGATACGATATAGAAAAAGAAATGGGTGGGTCAAACGCAAATCAAGAAATATGGGATATTACAAGAAGATGAAGAATTTTGGGTCGTGGATGAAAGTCGATTTGAGTGATTTTAATACAAGCTCCCTTCCACAACCCGAATCATGATCCAAAGGCCATCAATTTCTGGAACTTCTTGTGCAACCAAGTTGAAAGAAGATTTCCCAATATGCCTACTGTTGAATCATTTGTCAAGAAAGCTAAGGGGGTACGTGATCCTTATACGAATAAGCCAATGTTGAATGCTATGTGGCCTCCGACTGCTAAAGTGACGTCCATTCCGATCACCAAGAGATTTCCTAAAGGTGCTCTTGATGAGATGAAGTTTTGGACTTATGATGGTGAGACAGCTACTGTTAATATACGGTTGAAGAAGGCACAATATCGTGTTGTTGATCCGCGAGACTTGTTGAAGTTCGGTTAGAACGACATCAAGACCCTCTGCAGCTTTCAGATTATGGCAGAACCACTGTATGAGCCAGCTTCTAAGGAGTATACTGGTACGGTGGGATCGACTGTTCGAACAAGTTTATGGACATGTGCTTACAAAGAATCTGATGTTGAAGTAATGGAGCACGAGTGAAGATCAAGCTATAAACCAACAGGGAGATTGTTGGGCTACACTAGATAGTTTATGCTTAATATATATGGGCTTGGTTTTGGGCTAACATGTAACACCGAAATCTCTTCATTTCGGTGGGCTTTTGGTACGGGTTTGGGCTTAGGGTGTTTGGTGCATTATATATATCTTGTAATTAGGTCTTTTGAGGGCAGGTCATTCATAGAATAGTGAGAGACGAGAGAGTCTTTTTTATCATTTATATTGTCATCATTGTTAAGGGCTTAACCACCCGACGTTGAATATAATGTGTGTTTTGAAGTTGTTCTGTGTGTTTATTGTGTTTGTTCGTATTTGTACTGAATCAATTCATTGTTATATTCCGCCTAACAATGGGTTTAATTAATATCACATTAAAAAATCTTTCATTGGGACTTACAGAGATGGAAGGGCGATTTGGTCAATATGATTCTCTGCTCAACTCACAAAAATATGTACTGCTTTAGTAGAATAGATTTCATATTTGTCTTGGTTTATTTTTTAATTCAAAAATATACAAAATCGAAAAATATTTTGTTTTCTTCTTTATTTTCAATTTCCGAGCTGGAAGGTAAAATTTGAAAAAGAACATACCAAAAATATTTTCCCACGTTTTTAAATTTATTGTTTTTAAGTTATTTTTTTAACTTATGTGTTTGTCACGTATGCTTCTGTTAAGGTATTGATTTTACCCCAGTGGTAAACATTTTAAGGTAAAGATTATCGAGACACATTTTTCGATGCATATTTAATCATTGGAAAGCCGAAGATGAATATTTTTCATTTTTACTTTGTTATATAATTCTCCATTCGTTACTTTGATTGTAACGAATGGAACCCATTCACTATCATTATTGATAATGAATGAAGGTCATTCGCAAGGAAACTAAATAACGAATTACGTTCTTACACCTATTCGCTTTCGTTGGCCTTATAACGTATGATCTAATTCGTCATTGATTATGATAACGAATGAAGAACGAATAACTTGCTATACGTTATGATTTTTAACTTATTGATTGATTCTTTAATTGTCATTAAAGAATGAAACAACGAATGAAGGCCATTCATTAAATTGAAATTATAGAATGAGCTCATTCTTTTGCATTGGGAAGTGTGCATATATGAAATTATATAATCTATAGTGTTAAATGAATCATCTCATTCATTCATCTTAATTATCACCTTCCTAACCAAACTCTTGCAAATTTTTCAAGAATTTCCAACACTCATTAAACTTCGTTTCATCAATCATTCTATATTCACAAGGTAATGACGATTCTAACGCGATGATTTTTAACAAAACTGATGTACATTTGATGGGCTAATCATAAACTTTATATAACCGACTTATGTATTAAACTAACGAGCCAATTAAACATGCTTGATTGTCCTATCTGTTGATTGGGGTTGGATAGTGATACCATTACCATTCAAAAATTATCAGTTGTGTATTGATTCATTGAGTATTTGACTCAATTGTAGATTTCACTAGCATGTTTGACTATTAAATATTAATGATTTTGACTTTGACGAATGGAGTCAAATGATAATCTTTATTGATTCTATTCGTTATGAACAACGAATGGAGGGTCATTCCCATCAACCGTGGCCGAATGAATCCATTTGTTCTGACTTGATAACGAACAAGTATATTCGCTTGATTTTATGTCGAATGAAACCTCATTCGTTTCAATGTTCAACGAATGAACTCATTGGTTACTAAGACATTCATTATTGTGTTATTCGTTAGTGCATTGATAACGAATCATCTCATTCATTATAACGAATGAGGCCATTCGTCATAGTGAATGAGATAATGAATAAGCTTATCATTTTTAGAATTTCAAACATAATCAATTTTCACTAAGTGTTTTTAGTGAAATTTGTATAATTTAAATGGTGTTCGGGTTTACTCTTGTTCGGGTTTTATGTTACAGAAATAGCTAATGAGATCATGGTTGATGCTCCGACACCACAGGACCCTAATGTTCAAGAGAACCATGTTGTACAAAAAGATCTTGTTATTCAAGAGGCACCACAAGCACAACAGGATCAAGCACCACAACAACAACAACAAACACAAGCACCACAACAAGCAGCACCGGCCGTTGCAGAACTCACTTATGATAAGAAACACAATATTTGTGCTTTCTTGCAAGAAGACTTTACGGATCATCACATGCTTGGAGACGTAATTGCATTCTTACGTCGTTCACGCATTCATTTTGCTATTTCGGCTTATTCCCCTGTACATTTTAGCGTGATTCGTCCTTTCTAGGTATCTTATGCTGAAAAGACTATTATAGCAGAAGTGCAGAAGAAGACAATAAATATTGACGCTAATATGATTCGTCGTGTTCTCGTTTTGCTGACACGAAAGATCATCCTTGCGAGTTTGACAAGACGCTTATCTGTGGTTTATTTCGACGATTATTTTACAAAGGCGATCTTGAGCGTTCCCAATATAACAAGGCATACGTGTGCGATAAATACAAGTATCTGCTTCATGTTTTTATACGTTTCCTTGGGGACGCAAGGGTGGTTTCAAAGAATGCAGGATCATGCTGCAATCCTCGTACGTCGCATCGATATTGAACAAACCATTCAATTTCTCTGATCTTATATTTTATCACCTACAGGAGAATTGTTTGGTCAAGCATCAAATTAACAAATTTCTTATGTATCCGCGCTTCCTCCAGCTCATCATTCAGGATTTGTTACCTAATTTCTTGATTGATCAAACATTGATGGATAATGTTTTAGTCTTGGAACATATGACAGCTGACACCATGAAACGTATGAAGACATATCGGAAGTATACAACTGAGGATAGACCTAGGGCTAAATGTTTGATTGGTCATCTAGAGACTCCAGACTATGCATGTCCTTCTAATGATTGTTGGATCCATGATGATTCGGATTCTAAACGTGAAGAGGGACCAGGTGGGAACAATGGTGGTGATGATGGTGTTAATTGTGGAAATAGGGGAGATAGGAGATAGGTTGTGGTTGAGGCAGCTGCTTCTCAGGCTGCTCACCGAAAGAGGAAAGGGAAAGCTGTTATGAAAGACCAACCACCAAAACAAAGAGTTACGAGGGGAAGAGGTGTGAAGACTTGTCCTCAAGTACCAAGGTCGTCTGCTCAACAAGTACTGGTGATGTCGCCTACTGTTAGCACCCCGGTTATTACTCTTGAGACAACGGCTTCCACAATTCTGAGATTCGCGTCATCAACAAGATCAAATGCTGATGAATCAACGAAGAATGGTGAGCCATATATCGTATTTCCAAAAGGAGAATCGAGAACTACGTGACCTTGTTACTGCTCAGGGGGAGAAGATCAAGGCTCAAGAGGAAATTATTCTTCAACTAAATTTTAAGGATGATGCACTGAAATAGTTGAAGAACGATGATGATGATAAGATCCTGATGAGGCTGGATGGGGTGGTAGTGAGCAAAAACAATCTTCGAGTACGTCATGTTCCGCTACTAATATTGACGGAAATGATCGATAGTTGGTAGTGTATCAAGATACTACCAATGTTACTCAAATCGAGATGATCAAAGCCAACACAACTTTATTTACGGATTATAAAAGGGGTATTGTTATGAGTTCGGGGAATGCTGATGAGATCGAGGAGGGAGAGTTTGTAGACTTTGCCCTGTCTCGAGATCAAATTTCGTTGTTACTGGGTTTGAATGATGAAGAATTGGATGTGTTGGAAGCCGAGGAGGATTTTGAGGTAGTTGATGATGATGAGGTACGATTTGACATGAGTATTCCATCTATGGATACGTCGTTTATTTATGAGAACATCGAGGTTGAGGATGTGACTGCAGAGGAATACCCTGATCTATATACGCATTCTAATGTTGATTAGGGTGTTTCATTCTTCACTGATGAACATGCTAAAGTTGCTGAAGAACATCTGGAGAAAACCATGAAGAAGAAATAAAAGGTCTCGGAAAGAGGATCCGGTTGAAAGGATCCTACTTTCGTGGGCATTTCAGGGTACTTAAAAAATCCCACTTTCTAAGATTATTGAAGCATACAGGTACGTCGACAAAGAACAAGAAATGGAAGTCAAAGCACGTGCAAAAGCTCACCAAAAGACAACTTTCAAAGCATCGAACACCGTCAAAGGTGACATTGTATCATGGCAATATGATTCAGACCTGAAGGTATGCATAATTAAATGGGAGAACGACATTTAGTACTATCAATACATTGCTGATGTTCTCACATTGCCGAGGTGGGATGCGCAGAGTGTCGCTAATCGGCCATTTGTAAATCGTAGTGGATATCAACCGGCAGGATGGTTTCATCAACATCTTCTATTGAGAGTCAATCACGGGTTTAAGTTTTTGAAACCGCAAGTGCCAACCAAAAAGTATATAGACGAGATAGATCCAAAGATAGGTTAGAGAAAGCTCGTACTGAAGGTCAAGCCTCCACGCACGATGAATCAAGTCCTTACTATACATTCAACATGTGGTATTATGACAAACGAACGGGTGAAGCGGTTATCAATCTGGGCATAGGTCTGAAGACGGAATTCATACGAGTCATCGATCCGATGTGGCTCGTTAACTTATCAGAGACAGACAATGACTTGCTGTTCAAGAATAATATTTTGTTTGCTGACGTTGAAGATTACGATCGAGCTATGCAATTCCAGCGCGCTGATTGTATTTGTCACGCGTTTGGAGTTCATAGTTGTGTTGATTGGAAGACAAAGCGTTTCAGCTAAATTAAAGACAACGAGCACGAGACGAGGGGGAGTTTGTTAGTACACTGTTTTAGTAATCTCGGTCTTTGTAATAATTATTTTTTATTTATATTAATGTAAAGGGCATTTTGGTAATTACTATTCCCAATCATTATGTTTTTCAGCTCATTCATTAAGGATGTTTAACGAATGATTCTATATGTTATTATTATTGTTCATTCGTTAAGGATGTTTAACGAACGAACCTAATCGTTATTGTTTAATCACTATTCGTGATGTAATGTTGACGAATGAGGTATAGCGAATGAGTCATTCGCTATACTCATTAACTTATGTAAATAATTAAGACGAATGAATCCATTCGTTACGGGATGGGTAACTAATGAACTTCATCTTCTATATATAGGATGTTAAGCTTCATAATTTAGTATGTGTTCTAATTAATTCTTTGTGAGTCGGAACTTCGTTTAATCTAACCTATTGTTCACCTACACATATTAGTAACTAGATCTTAGATCAATATCGATATGAATTGATTAAGTATTAAGCTCTATCAAGCTCTCTCAAATCTTCCTTGATCATCATTTAGGACCAACACAATATATTTTTAGAAAAATGGATTAAAGTTAAGTTATTTCAGTAAAACCAAGGTTATTACCTTGAACTTGATCAAACGCATGGGTGTGAATGTTTGGTTGTTGAAAATTTTGAAATTTGTCAAAATGCAACGTATAAGTTGAGACAGATACGCCGCATAAGTTAATACTTATACGGGGCATAAATTTGTCCAACTTGCACGTCGCATATCATATTTTATGTCTTATACGGGTATAAGGTATCACTATATCTACATCTCAATAGACGTACATGCATAAACGGTTCAGTTTCAACTTATACGCTTCACTTTTCTCTCAATTTATAAAATTGATTTTATTCTGTTACGCTGCCCAAATTTTTTGTTTTCCCGGTGATTCACACATCACGAAAACGTTTAAAGGTATATCATTTTTCTGACTTAATGGTTTTAATTATGCAGGAGTGACGGAATGATCAATTGAACCAATTAGGGTTCTATATGGAAGACAATAGACAAACAAAATTTTATATGGACTTAATTAATAATAAATGAATACGAAACCCTAAATCTGTCAATTAGTGTTCTTAACAAATTTAAATGTCAAAATTTATTGCTCTATTATGAATATCGACATGATGAGAATGTTAATCAATAATCATTTCATGATAGTTATTAGGTTCGGATTGAAAGTTGGGATCTGCATTGAGCGTATACGACATATATGTCGTGTAAGTCAAACTGACTTATACGTTGTATAAGTCTAAATAAACATATACGCCGGGTAAGTCTAAAGTGAATTATACGGCGCATAAGTAAATTTGACATATACGCTATATAATTGAGTTTTTGACTTATGCGCTGCATCTTACGACTTAAATGGTGCATATGTCAAAACATACTTTTACGGTACTTGGCTTAAACGCTGGATATCCAAAATGACATATAAATTAAAGTCTTATATTCATTGTATTGTATTATACGCAACAGCAAGACATATACGTTGTATACATTATTCAGTTTGACATATACGCTAGATCAATCAAAAGACTTATACGCTGGTTATACATTTAGTCATTTTCTAACTCTAATATCTTGTGTTTTTATAGATGGTGAAGAATACAGCTCCAAAGCATAATATCGTGGCATATCTGATTGAGGCAGATCCTATAGTGAAAGAGTTTAAAGTAATGATACCGTTTTTGAAGCGATCAAGAATTTTCAAGGCAATTACGGAGCATTGTGATCCATACGAGTCTATTATTGAAGAATTCTGGAATAATGCTAAGGTTGAAGGGATTGAGATTCAGACTACCTTTCAGAGAAAGAAGATTGTAGTATCTGAAAGTGTGATCGGGAACGTTTTGAATTTTGGAGATGCTGGAACAAATCCAGTTGCACTTGAAGAAAAGATGCTAAAGGGTAGTATCATGAGGATGGGGTTTAAGGGTCTGGTGAACACAATTTCTTATTTAAAGAGAAGTTTATCCAGGTCGTACAAGTTTCTGGTTCATGTGGTAGTTCATTGATTGGGACATATAATAGGGGGTATGAGGAGATATTAAATTATCAGATGTGTACTGTGGATGCCTTATGTTTGAACTTGAAGTACAACTTCCCTCGGATGATCTTTAACAATATGAAGCTCAACTTTGGAAAGGATAAATGGTTTATGTACCCGAGATTTATACAGATGATTATTGATAACTAATTTCCTAATGTGAAGGAGGGTGATCAGGTTTTCTTGGATCATATGACTGTAATTCTTGTGCTAAGCTGGTTTCCTACCATTTGAGGAAAGAGAATCTAATTTCAAAGTTCAGTGGACTATTTGTACATTTGAAGAATGCTGAGTATGTGGCTCTTGAAAACAATCAATGGAAGAAAGATGACAATGATTCAGATGAAGAAGCTGAAAATTTAAAGATGTCTAAGTTTGATCCGATGGTTTGATGTAAAAGTTACATTAATATAGAGAGTGATGTTGAAGAAGAAACCTCCAAAACACAAAAGAAGAAAAGAAAGAAGGTGGTTAAGGGGGGAACTCAATCACTTAAAGTAACTCATGCTGAAGCTCCAGTATATTCAGTTATTTTGATTAAGATAAAGCAGGTAATAATGAGGATACATAATTTGATAATGAAGAAAGAAGGAAATTATTTCATGATCCTCAAGCGATGTATGAGCTTAAACAACAGGAGAAACAAATGAAATCTATTGATGATTTTATATATACCAGAGGAAGTAACTTAGGTGCCTATTAAGAAAAAGACTACAGGGAGGAATAAACATATGGCTAAGAAGAAGAAGTCTTCTATATTGAGGTTAATTGATATAGATGATACTGTACCGATGAGGAATAGACTGAGGTGGTTGAATCTCCTTTTATTCAGGAAATGATGATACAACAAGTGCATGCTGCGGATTTAAGCAAGGATGATAATGTTTTGAAGGCTCCTACTGTACAAGACACACCACAACCTCAACAACAAAAGTATGCTCCACAAAAATTAGAATTGTTTGGAAGCATTCCTGATATTAATTTCAACATCTTCGAAGATTTTCCTACAAATACATAATTTGATGAGTTAAAAAAGAACGTGGAAGATCAGAATGTGATCATTAATAGTATTACGATGGAGAATGAGCTTTTGAGGAAGGAGAATGTGGAACAACAGAAGAAGATTGAGGAAAGTGAGTCAAGGAGGAAGATTCAGGTAGATCCGATCAACCAAAATATGATGTATTTTCTGGTGATCGAAGACAAATTGAGTATTAATTTGGTGAAAGAATTGGAAAGTATTGAAGAAAAAATTTATCAGAAGTTTAATCAAGGTTGCATCTCAAGGAGAGTTGGCTTTCAAAACAGTATTTGTTAAAGATAAAACTAAAGCAAAAGGCAGGGACAGAGTTGTTGATGTTGTTATGAAAGATGTTATTGGTGCTTCTAAAACTGTTGAGGTACTAGTTATTTAACTAGTATTTGAAGATAAAGTGACTGAAGAGGCAGAGGAAGAAGATGAGGAGAAAATTTATTATGAAGATTCTCCTACTGATAATGTTCAAGGTGATGATGGTGATGATCCAAATGCGGGTGGTGGTACTAGAATTCTTGTTGGTTTTGAGTCGACACAAGAAGTTGTGGAAACTCAACCAGAACTACAAGTGGAACCCGAGCAACAAAAACAACAACATGAGGGTTCTGGAGCTGAAAAAGTGAATGATATGGAGGTATTGTATGTTGATCCTATATCAAGTCATCCTCTAGTGGCATTTCACTTCAACGAGTTTATCATTTAGAAGAAGAGGAGATAGTTAGTGATAGAGCTGAACTGGCTAGAATGTTGAATGTTACTGAAGAAGAGTTCAGCTTTGATTTTGAGAATGACTCGATTGCTGATCCGTGATGTGATAACAAACAAGAGCTTATTTGTACTGATAATTACGTATTAGAAGAAGCCATTGAGAAGGAGCATGTACAATATGTTAATGACGAGAATCAAGAATGAGTTTGATAAGGAGATTGAGATGTTAAGTCCGAAATTTGATGAACAGGTGCTCTGGTGGTAAATGCAGAGGAAGTTGATAGTGAGAAGAAAGATCGGTTTAGTAGACAGAAGATTGAGCCTATGAAGCAATATCTTAAACCATTGAATTAATACAAGAAGAACAAAGAGGTTTCTTTCGGTGATTGTTTGATTATTGCATACTTGAAGAAAACTAGGAAGATAGTGGTGAGAAGGGAATTTGATGTTCATTATTTTGAAAGTTTGGTGGAGCTCAGATCTATACCGAGGATTGATGTAATGAAGTTTTGTAAGATGGAATTGTTATATGAACCAAAGAAAGGCTGGATTCCCGAAGTTTGGGGTTTTATTGTGAGGTAGTCAAAAGGTGGTTTTAAGAAGTGGACTCCACAATAGCCGACACTTCGCATTTCAACAAAGAAGATAGATCCTGAAACAAATGATTTTGTCAACAATTTGAGGTGTCGCAGACCATAAACGTTGAAGATCATACCGGTTTATCCTATGGAACAAGACTTTCACGTATAGTATGGCTGTTCTTTGATAGGAGAACTAGTAGGCGGTGATTGTATTGAAAAGAGATTAGAAGACATGGGATACCGTGAATATGTGGCTGATGAACTGGTTGGAGAAAGATATTGAAGTGTTAAACTGCAACAAGATTAAGATTCACAAAGATGGAGTTATAAATCAAGCACAACAATATCAACGGATGATAAATGTTTTCTTTCTGTACAAGATCCATTCTAGGAAGGTTTGGAAGAGCAAGTGGAGGAGTTTGGCTGATGAACAAGGCAAGCAGGAAGAGGATCTCAAAGCTGAATGTGAAGAGAGGATGAAACGAGCTTCGTGGTCCAAATTTCAATACAAACCTAGTGTCAGGCCAGTTAATACATCTCAAGAGAAGTCAAAGGCACGATCTTTTGAAGAATATCGAAGTGAGTGTGGTAAAAGGGTCTTTGGACAAAATGATTGTACTTTTTGAAGATCTGTTTGAAGATCAAGACTAAGAAACATCAAGGGGGTGTTTGTTAGTACTTAAATGTCTATTGCTTTGGTCTTGTATGTATTAGATAACAGTACTAGATGTACTGTAATGTTTAAAACGTATAAGACCTTATACAACGTGTATGTTGTTACACGACGCATATTTATGTGTCATATAACTCACTTACACGGTGTATAAATGCCTTGTGATGTCAATAAATAGTTGTTTAGGCTTATAGGTGTAGGAATCGGTCTGCCCAAGACACATATTAGAGTTGATGTGGCTAGTATGTTTTGATCCAAGTTGGGTCATACCCAATAACAAGCTAGACAAACACCATGATATTTATTTAAGATATTATCTAACAAATAAATGTCAAACACTTAGAATATTTAGAAATGGGTTTATAGATATTTGCACTTGTGTAATATATAAGTTATATGGATAATTTATATTATGGGAGAAGACATTTCATGTTGTTGTTTAAGTTGGTTAAATAACTAGCATGAAAAATATGTCACATAATGCATGTCACAAACTATGCAATGTTACAATATATATTAACATGACATAGATAACAAATAATAAAGGGTCGAGATTTGAAATTTGAGTGAGAAAACACCAGGGGGGGGTCACTTTCCCCTTTCTCTCTTTTGCCTTTATTGTTTTGTTATTACCCAAGACATGCAATGAACCTTGTTGGTGAAGAGTCATTATTCAACTCACTTTCTCTCTCAGACACACAAGAAGCAAACTCTCTCTTTCTATCTTCCTAACTTCGGCCAAGGAAGAACAAGAACAAGAAGGAGGCTTTCTAAGTACAAATCCTAGCATACAAGGTGTTTCTTGAAGGCTTGGAGGGTATACAAGATTAAGGCTCTTCTCCTTTGAAGGCTAGCTATTCAAACCGTCATCTCCTTCATCTTCTTGCTTCTTGAAAGGTTGTATTACATAAACCCCCTATGGATGTTGGTTTTGATAAGCATGTAAATTCGTATATGGATCCGAGGCTTGGGTTTTACGTATAAACGGGTTTTATATTAATCTCTATAACAAGATATTAAACTAATTAATCCGCTGCGTTTTTCATATAAAAGGGTTTATATGACAATGATAATCTTGGTAAAACCCAACAATATCATCAAGAGCCGCTTATACGGATACATGCTTCAATAGATCTAAAACATTTTTCGGGTTTTATGGTGTGGTTCACCATATGGCCAAAATTTTTGGGGTTTTTGGTTACCCCTTGGTTTTTTAAGATTATACTTTACATTAATGTGATAATCTTGAAGAATTATGTCATTTGGATGATTGCTTGTTTTGTTTAGACAAAACCCGAAACTTTCGGTTTTACTTATCCTTGCCCGAAATTTTGAGGTTCAAAAGGGGAACCATTTTAAAGATGTAATACTTGCATATTTGGATGTGCATTTGGATGTTCATAACCTAGCCATGACCTTGTGTTTGGATGTGTGTTTGTGTTGTGATTAGTTTAAATATTCAGTTTGGTTGTAATATTCTTTTATTTGGGGTTGTAATCTTTTTTTTTCTTCATATGGGTTTGTAATAATAAGCAGATTAGTTGTATATATTTTACTAGAGAAAAATGTATTAGGATATATTTTTTGTAAAAGAAGATGTAACAAAGTTAGGGTTTTTGGTTTTGGGCCTTAATGGACCTCATAGTCCAAGATGGGATTCAAGCCTAAAGGCAAAAGCCCAAACTTGGAGGCCAAGATAGCTAGGAGCTGAAGTTGGAGCCCAAAAGGAAGTCCATATAAAGTGCAGAAGTCACAACACAAAAGTGGACACTTGAGGAGGCATTTGGATGCTGAATCAAGTGGGAGTTCACTGACACATGCCTTTGTTCACCAGGACATGCCTTTGTTCACTTAGACAGAACTTTGTTCATTTGGTCATGCCTTTGTGCATTTGGTCCCTAGGAGAGACTTTTGGCACACTTGTTTCGGTTAACAAGTGTGGCCAACATTAGGAGGCTATGGTTATGAACTTGCGTTTGTTTATTTATGCTTGCATGATTGACTTATACATTTGTTTTATCTTATTTGGATAAGGATAATTAACAAACTTAACATCAACAACTTGCGTAAAATTGGTTCCTTAGAAATCATTAGGTAATAAAATTGGTTTTATTAAAGGTTAATGATTTCACAATAAAAATGGGTTTAATAAAAGGAACTTTGAAAATTGGTTTTCAAACAAAGTACCATACATTTGAATGCATGCAAATGCAAGGTACATAGTTTTCCAATCTAGAATTTAGAAAACTTAAATCCCTTTTAAACAAGTTTAACACCATCCTTTTATACAACACTCGAATCACTTGGGAACTCGATGTGGGATAAAGGTCATCTAACCACATTGGAGAAACCTTGTGAGTTTGAGGTGGGTTTGCCATATTTGTGGGATAAAGGTCACCTAACCACTTGTATGCCAAATTCACATGTATGTGTAAGTTGGACGACTTGATTTGGAAACCATATGAATAGGGTCACCAAAGCATGGCGTACAAAGGTGTTGATGGGATTAAACATGCCAACTAAACATATGATGTTTAACCGATCCCATAAAACTAGAAGTTGCAAAGGGTTGCAATTGTCAAACGTTGACTACCTTGTTAATTCAATAGTAGGATAAAGGTCACCTAACTACTATGTGAATGTAACGTTGGGTTCTAGATTTTAATCATTAATTGTCTTAAAGACATAAAGGGTATTAAAGATTAAAAATAGTTTAATTGATATCGTAAATACAAAAATTGAGCTTTGTTAAATTATGTAGATGGCCGCAATCAACAATCCACCTAAAGCAATTATCCCACCCGTGCATAACCTATCACTAAGAGCTATACTTGATAAGGATCATTTTAACTATAACAATTTTATGGATTGGTATCGAAATTTGAGAATTGTTCTCAAGCAAGAAAAGAAATCCTACATATTGGATGATCTTATTCCCAATGAACCAAACATTGACGATTTAGATGCCTATAACGATTGGTTGAAATACACCGAGGATTCGGTGCAAGTTTCTTGCCTCATGTTGGGAACTATGATTCCCGAGATTCAAAAGGTTTTTGAAAATCGTGGGGCATATGACGTGATCACCCAACTTAAGGAAATGTTCCTTACTCAAGCTAGGGTGGAACACTTCGCAACAGTTTGAGCGCTTCATGCATGTCATATGGAAGAAACTCAATCGGATTCATCTTATGTGCTTAAGATGAAAAGCCACATTGATCGACTTGAACAACCTAATTGTCCCGTCTGAAGAGAGTTAGCCTAGAATTTGATCCTTAATGGCCTAACTAAAATATTTGAGACTTTTATCATGAATTACAACATGAATGGATGGGACAAGAGCATTGGTGAGCTTCACGCAATGCTCAAAACGGCCGAAGCGGGAATGGGTAAAAAGGTTTTACCAGTTCTCACGATCAATGAAGGTGGCAATAAGAAGAGGTATCACCCAGAACCTAAGGCAAAGGTTGCCAAAGGTGGGTAAGTTCAAAGAAAGAGTAAAGCGGAACCAACAAAACCAAAGGAGAAGAAGCTAAAGGTTATCTCGGAGGACCCGTGCTTTGGTTGTGGTGAGAAAGGACATTGGATGAAGAATTGTCCAACCTATCTCAAAGAGTTGAAAGCAAAGAGGGATGCAGGGCAAACCTCGGGTACGACTTTCATGATCCATATTGATCTTAATGTTATTTCATCTAACACATGGGTATTGGATACCAGATGTGGAACTCATATTTGCAATTTGTTGCAGTAGTTCAAAAGAAATAAGCATTACACGAAAGGAGATACAAGTCTCTTCATAGGCAACGGAGCAAAGGTTGATGTCGAAGCCCAAGGAGACTATATTTTGAAGCTTCCAAATGGTTTGGAAGTTGATTTGAAAAACATTTTGTATGCTCCTAGTTTGACTAGGAATATTATCTCCGTTTCTCTTTTAAGACAATGTGGTTATGATTTGAAGTTTGTAGACAATGGTATTTGTGTTTTCATGATTGAAGTCTTTTATTTTAAAGGATGCCGTCTAATGGCATTTATGAATTGGTTCATGATAACACATCCTTTGATAACATGTTGTACCAATCAAGCACCAAGAAACTCAAAATGGATTTGAGTAAGACTTATCTTTGGCATTGTCGCCTTTGTCACATAAACAAGGGTCACATTAATACACTTCAAAAGAATGGTCTTTTGGAATCATATGATGATTGATTTGATAAGTGTGAATCTTGTTTACAAGGAAAGATGACTAAGGAACCCTTTAGTGGAACAAATGAAAGGGAAAAAGACATATTAGGTATCATACATTCGGATGTATGTGGTCCTTTTAAGGCAACAACAAGGAATGGTGAAAGATACTTCATTACCTTTATCGATGATTATAGTCGTTATGGGTATGTGTACTTGTTAAGACACAAATATGAAGCCTTTGAAATGTTCCAAGTCTTCCAAAATGAAGTAGAAAATCAACTCAATAAAACCATCAAAGTACTTCGTTCGAATAGAGGAGGTGAATACCTTAGTGATGATTTTCAAGATCATCTTAGGAGTTGTGGAATCATCTCACAACTCACTCCACCTGGAACACCACTACATAATGGTGTGTCCGAAAGGAGGAATCGAACTCTGTTGGATATGGTTCGATCTATGATGGCTAGAAACACATTGCCTCTATTATTTTGGTGTTTCGCATTGCTCTCAGCAGCCCGTATTCTAAATATGGCACCAACCAAGAATGTGGACAATACAACCGAGCAAAAGGTGGTCATTGGTCGAAAGGCTGAGTTCTTGGAAACTAATTTCCTTATGGAAGGAACTAGTAGAACGGTGTAACTCGAGGAGGATCGAGAACCACAAGCCGATACACGTTTGGTTGATACTAGCACTCAACAAGAGGTTGTTGAGAATGATCAAATGGTTGATCAAGACACACAAAACGTTCGAAAATCTAGTAGAATTAGTAGTCCACCCAAAAGATATGGATTTTTCATGGATGGATGCTATGTGGTAGATTCGGATGAACCCACCACATACCACGATGCAATTTCACAATCCGATTGTGACAAATGGCTTGAAGCTATGAACGTTGAGATGCAATCCATGCATGACAACCAAGTATGGGATTTGGTTGTACCACCTCTTAACTCCAAACCGGTTGGAAGTAAGTGGGTTTTCAGAAGGAAAGCCATATGCATGGAAACTTGGATACTTATAAAGCAAGACTTGTAGCAAAATGTTTTACTAAAACTCAAGAGGTTGATTAAGACGAGACCTTTTCACCCGTGGCAATGCTAAAGTCTATTAGAATATTATTTGCCAAAGCCGCATATTATGACTATGAGATTTGGCAAATGGATGTCAAAATCGCTTTTCTAAATGGACATATTGAAGAACATGTCTATATGGTTCAGCCCGAAGGTTTTGTCTATCCACAACATCCTAATAAAGTATGCAAGTTAATGAAATCAAGCTATGGATTGAAACAAGCATCTAGAAGTTGGAATCACCGTTTTGATGAAGAGGTCAAGAAGTTTGGATTCATCAATAATGTTGATGAGGCTTGTGTGTATAAGAAAGCTAGTGGGAGCATCATTACTTTCCTAGTATTGTATGTTGATGACATACTTTTGTTTGGGAATGACACTCCAACTATGGAAGGTGTAAAAGCCTGGCTTGAAAGTTGTTTTTCCATCAAAGATCTTGGTGAAGCCGCCTATATTTTGAGAATAAAGATCTATAGGGATAGATCAAGGCGGTTGATAGGTTTTAAACCAAAGTGCATACATTGATAAAATCTTGAAAAGGTTCAAAATGGAGAACTCTAAGAAAGGGGTACCTATTCAAAGAGGAACGATATTGAGTGCGTCTCAATGTCCAATCTCAAAGGATGAGCAAGAGAAAATGAAAGGAAACTCATATGCTTCGGCAATAGGATCCATCATGTATGCCATGATATGCACTAGACAGGATGTGTCATGCGCTTTGAGCATGACAGTTCGATACCAACAAAATCCGGGAAGTAGCCATTGGATAGCGGTTAAGAGCATATTGAAATACCTTAGAGGAGGAACTCGTTGTAAAGGGTTACACGGATGTGAGTTTCCAAACTGATCGAGATGATTCTCGATCATAATCGGGACATGTTTTCGTTATGAATGGTGAAGCTGTCTCTTGGAAGAGAGCAAAACAAGATGTGGTAGCATTGTCCACCGCTGAATCGAAAGACATCGTCGCCTCATTGGCAGCTCAAGAAGTTGCGTGGATAAGAAAGTTCATTGCCGGTCTAGGGGTAGTCCATACCATTCGGGACCCTCTAGAGATCTTTTGTGACAACGAGGGTGTGATTGCCCAAATCAAGGAACCTCGTGCACATCAAAAGACAAGGCACATTGAGCGAAGATTCAACTACATAAGGGATGAAGTTGAAAAGGGAAAGATATGTATTCGCAAAGTTCACACCGATTCAACTACATGAGAGACTTATTTGTCAATAGGGGATTTGTCTCTCTTAATCGTTGAGAATGAGATGTCTAAGGACTGCTAAGTTAAATCAACAAAGAATGATCACTCTGTGCCTTTGGATTTGACATGACATCTGTGGGAAAAGGATAAATGATAGATTCACCTAAATCATTTCAAGTAAGGGACTTGAAGGGGATGATATTATTGAATGGCACTTCTTCATACGTATTAGGGGTAGTAAACCGTTGTTAGGCGGTATTTGCTACTTGCACCAATCTTCTATGTATCTTGTGCAAGTGGGAGATTGTAGGAATCAGTCTGCCCAAGACACATATTAGAGTTGATGTGGCTAGTACGTTATGATCCAAGTCGGGTCATACCCAATAACAAGCTAGACAAACACCATGATATTTAGTTAAGATATGATCTAACAAATAAATGTCAAACACCAAGAATATTTAGAAATGAGTTTCTGGATATTTGCACTTGTAATATATAAGTTATATGGATAATTTATATTATGAGAGAAGACATTTCATGTTGTTGTTTAAGTTGGTTAAATAACTAGAATGAAAAATATGTCACATAATGCATGTCACAAACTATGCTATGTTACAATATATATTAACATGACATAGATAACAAATAATAAAGGGTCGAGATTTGAAATTTGAGTGAGAAAACACCAAGGGGGGGGGGGTCACTTTCCCCTTTCTCTATTTTGCCTTTATTGTTTTGTTATTACCCAAGACATGCAATGAACCTTGTTGGTGAAGAGTCATTATTCAACTCACTTTCTCTCTCACACACACAAGAAGCAAACTCTCTCTTTCTCACTTCCTAATTTCGGCCAAGGAAGAATAAGAACAAGAAGGAGGCTTTCTAAGTATAAATCCTAGCATACAAGGTGTTTGTTGAAGGCTTGGAGGGTATACAAGCTTGAGGCTCTTCTCCTTTGAAGGCTAGATATTCAATCCGTCATCTCCTTCATCTTCTTGCTTCTTGAAAGGTTGTATTACATAAACCCCCTATGGATGTTGGTTTTGAAATGCATGAAAATTCATATATGGATCCAGGGCTTGGGTTTTACATATAAAACGGGTTTTATATTAATCTCTATCAGAAGATATTAAACTAATTAATCCGCTGCATTTTCATATAAAAGGGTTTATATGACTTTGATAATCTTGTTAAACAACAACAATAGGTTCATAGTTAGTGATCCAGAAGTACTTGTAGTGTAATATTGTCATATCATCATTATACTTTGGTTGTTATCGGTAATATAAGAAGAACTAAAGAGATTTCTTGTTTCTTTCACCTTGTTATGGATTCCTCACTTAACATTGAAAAGTATATATCACTGTACAACTCACTAAAAGTCTATCATACGATCCTACCAGTCTCTAACATTCATAAGCAGGAACCTCTTTTTCAATGTCAAAAGGATCAATATGTTGAAGATCTGCCTTCGTTACTTTATTTTCTTTAGCTAGAACCGAGAAGAAAGGAATATACTCCAAAAAGTTACATGTCATGAAACTTAAAGTTTTTGACTTACAAGGTCATAGAAATGATAACCTTTATGTCCAATACCATACCGCAAAAATACGCATATACCTAATTTGGCCCCAACATATTCCATTCAACAAGAGGGCTAAGCACAAAGCAAGTACATCCAAAAACTTGTAATGTAGAGTAGTCTAGTATATGAGTATGGAACTTCTCAAATGGAGACATCCCTGAATTCATTGCAGTGGGATTTCGATTAATCAAATATATGGTGGTTAAAACAGCTTCTCCCCAAAAGGTACTAGGCACTTTAGCATATACAGGTAAAGAACATGATGTCTTGGTAACATGACGGTGTTTCCTTTCAGCAACATCGTTCTGCTCAGGGGTGTCAGTACAAGATTACTAGGGGTGAGTCCATTAGAGATGTGTTCTCCCGTTAAGTCACACCTAAAACACACGTCTTAACATGAGCTCTAAAGTTGTTGTAAATGCCAAGAAAGTCATATTTGTGTTTCATAAGATACACCCAGGTATAATGAATACTCTCATATGCAAACGATACATATTGTACCCACCCTTTATGGATACTGGTGATGAACTCGACACATAAGAATGAAGAAGATCAAAAGGAGCAACAGAAGAACAAACATTATTATTAAAAGGTAAAGAGAGAAACTAGTTGGTTTACAACCATTACAATATAAAATAACGCAATCAGATGACCCAAAGCACCGGTGGAGGCTAAAAACTATAAATGTGACGCTAACACGTCCAAAACAAGAATGTCAAACATAAACTTGTGAAGACAAAGGACACAAACAAAAATAAGACAAATCAATACTAGAGGCAACAACATCGGGAACTTTAAGTTCCTCCAAGACATAGAGCTCCCCTAGCCTACAATCATCCCAATCACCCTTTGAGTGTGTTGATCCTGTAAAACACAAACATAACCAGAAAAGAATTTCCACTGATCAGACTTATACAACTGACTGACCAAAGCAAGATTCATAGTAAATTTATGAATATAATAAAAATTAGAGAGAATAATGTGAGGGCTAGTAATAGAAACAACACCCTCGACTAACACAGATACAGCACTTGCAGACATAGCATAAACCGGTGAAATAGGTGATAATGAACCAAGCCATGACAAATAAGGCGAGTTACGATGAGATGCGCCATAATCCAAATTCCCTAAGGATGAAGATATACCTGAAGTACTAGATGAAGATAGGCTTGAATGAGACATGGATATTGATATGGCAGCAGGATTAAAGGCTAAATGATTTCTGAATTGCTTGAAAATTTGGGGATCCAACACACAAGGTGGCATGGTGCTTATAGGCTTACTATAAACTGTTGGTACAACAGCGAAAGTGAACTATGGAAAATGGGATGACCATGAAGGAAGACCATAAGAACGTGGTTGAAACTCTATATCCGATCTATTATGTTGCTCGTACTTTTGTTGTTTCCCCGATTGTGGTTGTTTAGCTCTATTAATTAATAACGGGCAAGGAGCCTTCCAATGATTTTTCTGTTTACATAATGCAAACTTATCAAATGCTACTTTAGGGGTTTGTCTAGATGGATTTGAAAGCTGATATCGTGGCGGTATAGACTACCCAATTGGAATGGCAAACACAGCAAGAGCAACTAAGGTTTTAGATCCCTTATCACCTTGAGACATGATACGAGTCTCCTCTAAAATTAATTCATGAACAACTAACTCAACTGTAGGAAGAGGAGATTAATGAAGGATTGTCCACCCAAACCTTTAAAATCAAAATGTAACGCTATCAAAAATATAACCAAGCATTATTCTTCCCTCCTAACAATGTATTCTGCAGATTTTGTAAGGCCAATTGGTCCTATAAATCAAACGTGGTAGAATAAAAATCTTGAATACTCATATCACCTTGTTGAAGAGCACGTATATCATATTCTAACTGGTACTAATTAGCAAAGTTAGAATACATAGACAGTCTATCCAAAGGATCCCAAACTTCCTTTGTCATGTCATACTTAACCAATTGAATGAAAATTAACTTAGTTACAGAATTGTTGATCCAAGTGATAACCGAAGAGTTATTAGTTTCCCATGCATCAAGTTTCATTACATAATCAATAGCCTTTGTGTCTACCGGTTCCTCTATTATACCCCATACATAACCCCGCATGTGTTTTCCACGCAAGAAATTCTTTCAGGTCTATATCACACGTCCTAAACGTGCATACATTTTATGAGTTTCTATTTTGCTTAAATTGCCTTAACTAGATTGTATAAAGTATAGTGAAGCCATTCATACCATTATCATACGTTGGGTAATTTTAGAAATTACAAATACGCGTAAAAAAGTTAGCCCAACAAATATGATCGTTGGCGACAAGTTTAATAAGACCAAAGCAAGATTCAATAGTCCAATATATAAACTTTATATTTTTAGAGCACTAGTGAGGATTTATTTTACGCACGCTTTTATCGGACTACCGTAACTTCGCAAATAGTGAGTTTCACGGCCCCTTTTACTCCTTAACGTTTTTATTAGGGGAAGATAACATACTCCAAACGTTTTAGATTTTGTTTATTCTATATATATCACTTGTAAGGCTAAGTGGCAACAAACCAACTAAGTCCTTCTGAACAATCGAACCGTTTAAGTTAATATTGGATAATAGCGAGTTAGTGTTGAGTAGTACTACTGGGTTCGACAAACCCCACCCAACTCTAAACTCGACTGTAGGTCGAGTGTGTGTAATTTTGGCTAACACATTACCATGGTCGTGGTTGACATGGTGGAAAGGCAAACGTATAATCAGTCAGCTTCGGTGTCATAAACTTAGTAATACATACTTTATAGGTTAGCTACCTATTGATATATATTGATATTACTCTATCTGGTAATGCTAAAATGCAACGCTTAATTTACTTACACCTGTGAACTCACCAACTTTGTGTTGACACTTTTAGTATGTTTATCTCAGGTAGTCGAGGCGGGCGAGCGGTTTAGGGCATGCATGCACTATACACTTATGATTTAAATTACTTTTAATTTTATCATGACAACTGTTGCTTTAAGTCGTCCTGTAAGACGCAACAAATCACTTTTATTGTTTACGCTTCCGCATTTATTTCAGACTTGTATGTCTTTGGTTGCTTTTAAAAGACTTAAATAATGGTGTTTGATATAACTAATGACTATGATCTTGTTAGTTCACACCCTCTGACGGTAAAACTCCGTTAGTGGATTTTGAGGGTGTGACATGCTACATACATATACGGCTACATATACATATACGCCATATGCATATACGGCTACGTATACATATACGGCATGCATATATACATATATGTTATATACATACACGGCTACATATACATATATGCTATATACATATACGGATACATATACATATACGCCATATACATATACGCTATATACATATACGTCATGCATACATACTTATACGACCATGTACTTATACACATACGTACTTATACGGATACACACACTTATACGCTAGCATCATATGCGTCCAAACACTTATACAACTTGTTTATGTTCAAGTTTACATTTTTCTTACATAATAAGGTCCGATTTACTCTCCCTCCAAGTTTCATGTAAACCCGACTTCGTTTTCCCGTTCTTTTCACAAACCGAACACTACTCGTTTTACCCCAACTAACTCGTTTACTATCAAGTTCATTACTTTATCAATAATCATGACCCAATATATCATCCTACCAAGTTTCATGCAAATCCGTGCACGGAAATTAAACTTTTTTAACAAAAACGTACCTTTGAGGTTTTTGTCTGAAATCACTCGAGAAGCCCAAAACCATATCAAACAAACTCCGATTTGAGTGATTCAAGTGGCCACGGAACCGTCTCACCCCGATCTACCAACCCATCAGCTCTCCTTCGTCTGAAACCGCCGCTACAGTCGCCGAAACAGCTGAATAGTTTCCAGAATCTTCACTTTTGAGCTGCTACGATTTTGCTGGTAAAAACCAGACTTCCCGACCTGTGGTAGAAGATCTAATCAGTGTAAGTCTTCATTTATATACCATGAACACACAGTTAACATTTGAGACCGATCCGACGGTTAGATCTCCGGGAATCTTTGTGTCTTTGTGGGTGGTTTCTTCTCAAAAACGGAAATTGGAGAAGTGTGTGTTTTTTTACGGTGTAGGCTATGGTGTAAAGATGTGTGAAAATGGAAAGGATTAGGGTTTTAAGGGGTAATTTATACTCTCTTAAACCCATGGACCTTAGGCCTATCTTTCCTTCTTGGTCCATAATCAATTACATCTAATTAGCCTATTTATCCTTTCATCTTTATTATTTTATTATTTCTCTACTAACTCAAGTAAACTTTTCCACCATAATTTAATAATATATTAAATATTATTCTTAGAAATTTCAGGATGTTAAAAACGGGGTCTCAGTTGATTTCCCTTCCTTTAGCTATTTAGATGTTTCAGTTCGCTAAGTTTGAAAAGTCCAAAGAGCGTTGACTAGCCACGGAGCTTGGATACGATTTCCCGATCGGAGATCCAAGGATCACAGACGGTATCTCCCCATGGCCTTTCCCCTCTAAAAGTGTCCTTCCTTCTCAATGCTCGGGCGTCCGTCCAATGCATTCTTTTCGATCTTGAACCCACTGAGTATCACTTAACAAAAATCTTTGATGGAAAGTATGTGGTTCTGACCAAAACCAACTTTAATGGGGAGTAAGTATTATAATTATTGGCATGATGTGAATTAATGTTACTATATGTAAAATACATGTACCCAAATACAAACATGAATTGTTGCTCTTATGATCACTTTCTTTTAAATCAATTGCAGATGTTCAATGATTGTTTCAACAAAAGCAATTTATGTGTGAACATAATCTATACGAAGTTCAATAATTATTCCAATAATTATTAATAACTTGGGAATTGAATTCATTATTATAACTAAAAATAAATATATCAATCTGGAAAATATGTTTTCTATCTTATTAGCTAAGCCATAATCATGCAAACTTGAAGTTGCGAATTTGATAACCATTTAGACGATGCATCAGTTTAAAACACTAAATGGTATCATATTAGGATACGTGTATCATTTTCTCATTCCATAACATTTAGGGATACACACCCTCTTTTAGTTGGTAAATAAATAATTCCTTTTAAGAGAATATAACATGTATAATTATGAGGAAGAATCTTTTGGTTCTTCAATAAATTTCATATTATTGACTCAGTGTGGTCAAACCGGTCATGCCATTAGATTATCATGATCTATAAACTTCATGTTTATGATTGTATATGTATTATGTTTCTACAATAAATGTAACATCTCATTTTCTCGTTTCGGTTAATAAAATGAAAACATGAGTTATTATGAGTCGGGCTAGTGTTGGGTTAAATGGATATGGGATTATGGACTTGGATTAAGAAGGAAAAAGAAAAATACCATGGTCTTAAGCCCATGATCCATAATTTTATAAACCTTAATTACCCATTTAATTCATTCATTTACACATATTCCATACACCACCAAAACACACACTTAAGCTCTCTCTCTAGTTCCTCTCTTTTCTCTAGCCGAACCAAGAAGGAAAACCGATCCCGATCCAAGGTAATGATAGTATGATATTGTATGAACTCAAAACCGTTAGATTTAGTAACGAAACGATGAGCCGACACCTTTAAACCGTTAAAGTTGCCAGATCCGGGTGGAATCGGGTATGAATCGAGCATAAGATGAGCCTAGGGGTCACCCTAGCTCAGATCTGGATCGAATGGGACGAAAAACGGTGGAAAACGAGTCAGATCTCGTTTTTCCGGTGAACCCGCGGTTTTCCGGCGACGAAGGCGCCGGAAAGGCGGGGGGTACGAGGTTGATATGTCAGAAAATGTTTATGACATTCTCTTACCTAACCCTGATTCGTTAACGGGGAGTTAACGAACTAGAGGTAATTCGTCAGGTGATTCGTTAAAACGGAAGCTTAACGAACTAGCCTTAGTTCATATCCAAATTCGTTAAGGAAAAGATAACGAATTAGCCCAAATTCGTTATGACCATTCGTTAAAAAGAGATAACGAATTAGAAAGTTCAATTCGTTACAGAGGGGTCATTCGCTATGAAGTTCAATTCGTCAAAGTACCAGTTTGCTATAAGGTCCAGTTCGTTACAAGGAGCAGTTCGTTATAAGGTCCAATTCGTTACAAAGTGACGAATGGGTCATTCGTCATTAACCCAATTCGTTAAGAACCAAGTAACGAACTAGAAGTTTGATAAAATGACAAAATAGTCCCTGGACTTAGAAAAGAATGATTTAATTGCAAAACAGCCCTTGAACTTTATTAATTTATATAAGATACCTTAAAGGATTGAGAGGTTAACAAAAAAATATTTTTATAAAATCCTAATGGAAAATGTGTTTAACCCCAGCCAGGGGCTCAGCCCCTTGGACCCCGCTAGGAGCTGTCGCCCCTAGAACCTCGCTTCCAGGGGCGCTGCCCCCGGACCCCGTTCGTTGAGGGTTGTAATTAAACTTGAAACGTAATATGGGTAGCGATAGGTAATTGATACATGTAATTGTTATACAGTTAGTCGTGCACAACTCAAGAAAGGAATAACCATAAACGGTGAACGTAATCGCGTTCAGGTGAGTTTCTAGCCCCACTTCCTTGTTATGTTTTTAGGGCTGTGTGAATACTCGATGTGATAGTTAATACACTTACTTTAAGTTGTAAGTGTATGCCTTGTATGATTCATGTATGATGATAGCTTGACGGTGCGTGAAAGATCTTCGGATATTGCATGTACCGCAAGGTGGTAGTTAAATATATGATTGATATATATATATATATGAAGTATGAATGATGTATGTATGTTATGTTGATAGTACGTGAATGATCTCCATATATTGCACGTAGTGTTAATGGAAGTATGTAAAGACAAGTATGGTACAGTTGCACGAAACATTGGGACCAGACCCTAATAATATCTGTGAGGATAGGGACCAGACCCTAATAATGTCTGTGAGGATAGGGACCAGACCCTTATAATATCTGTGAGGTTAGGGACCAGACCCTAATAATAATTGTGATGTTGGGGACCAGACCCTTATAATATATGTGAGGTTATAGGGCGGAAGGCTATTTACGTAGTATGGATAGTTATGTATGTAAAGTAAAGTATGAATGATGTTCACACCTTCGGGCATGTGTGCAAGTATGCGAACTGATTGTATGTTGTATGATTAACTAGAACTCACTCAGCGTAGCTGACTTTTAGTATGCACGCAGGTGAGTAGAATGAAGCAGCTCGCTTGAGGGGAAACACATGGCATGGAATTGAAGACACTGGCATCTCAAGGAAATGTTATGTTATTTAAAAGACAATGTTTTATGTTTAAATGATTTGAATGCTCGTTATGACAAGAATTGTTGGTTATATAATATACTGGTTTGAAGTTTTTATATTCCACGTAAAGTTTTAATTAACTCTGATATTTAGAACTATGTTAATGAGTAAGTCCAACGTCCAATGTAGGGCACCGGGAACGGGGCCTTACAATAAAAGGTTATAAAATATGATAAAACAATTTGTTATTATTTTGAGGATCATGTTCTATCACTTTATATCTCAATCTTTAGTTCTCATATATGATTAATCTCTTTGCCACTTATGATGGTCGATCTCATTATTAACATGAATATAAATACATATTCGACAGACGATCTTACTATTAACATGACAATCAATCCATAGTTACATTTACTTCAGAGAATGAAGTAAAAGTAAACAATTTTATGGTTTTAATTATATATGTAACACATGATATGAAATCATCAAACATGTTATACTCGTTCAAATATATTGCTACTCCAGAGTATAATTAAGGTGTGACAAAAATTTTCTTTTCCAGTTTTCCCTCATAAATAATTTTTCCCATAACATTGATTGAGAAGTAATTATATGTCTGAATCATGTATGGTTATTAAACTAATATTTTACAACCTTCAATAATGGGATTTAGAAATGATACCATTTCATGTGTTTTATCCAAACATATTTATGCTTCATTTTCAATCAAGAGATGATAAAACAAAGTTTACTTTTATATTTGCTAAATATTTCATTTTCAATCAAGAGATGATAAAACAAAAGTTTACTTTTATATTTGCTTCATTCGATGCTATCTATATTCTATTTAAAAAATTGTATAACATATAGAGTACAAAGATTACAATGAATACATAAGGTTAATTTTGTCATCGTATAATCAAAGATATGATAAGTTCTAAGAAATAAAATTTTACATCATTATCAATCAAAGATATATTTAATTAATAACCAAAAGATCCAAAATCATATTATTTTAAACTAACTTATAGGTATTCAAAGCATGTACTCAGTGTGATATGTGAAGAATATCATATTAAATATGCAATCATCAATGATCTACCCTTCCATAAAAAGAAATCATAAACTAAAAAAACTATCACGAAATAAATGATCAATTTAGTTTCTTTCTTTTATTAAATGAAAAAAAAAATCTAAGGAAATATGGATACAGATAACAATTTATAGCATAGAAACTATATTAAACTAAATAAGTAATAAAAACGTAATAACTTTATATTCATCTTCACAATTTTTGTGCCGTTGTTCCAATTAACCAACGAGAAACCAGGAATGTTACCCATATTGTCAAACTTTATTATGGCAACTATTAACCTGTCATATAACTTCTATAACCATCTAGGTTATTGACCTGTGTACGACTTAAGCAGAAATATATAAATCGTCAAGTACACACATATATAATTTGAAATGGTAATATGTTTTTTGAGACGGGAACATGATTTAAAATTGCAATTCATATTTATACGAAAAGAAGTATTGAAAAACATAAACTTATAAAAAAATGAGGTTACATAGTAGAATGTTATAATAATACTAATTTAAATTGCCTCACATCATATGTGGTTCCTTAAAACCAATTCATACATGTTTAATCAAATGTTTGAGTGGCAGCTAACACCTATAAATGTCACATATTTCTTAACAGCCTAAAGTTATAGTAAAGGACATTATAATTCTTGAAAACTAAATTCCCAACTACATATCAAATCCCCTAAATTGCTTCATTTGCATGTATGATTTTTTAGAAGGCATACCTATACGTTGGTTGTCATTATTAAAGTAAAACCAAAGATGAAATAAAATCGTTGATTGTCGTTATTCAAGTAAAACTAAAAATGCAATGAAAACATACCATATTAATTGCATTTGTCAGCATTTTCGCATTGCAGCAGTATATTCTGTTGGTTTCATTTTGAAGAGATGTTGTTACAAAGTAATTATTTGTAGCATGGTTAGTCATAGCTTGCACCTGGAAAACAAATACATTTAGTATGATATCATTAGTATATTTCAAATTCGGAAACAAAACCTAATAGATAATAATCGAACCTCTTGACATAATCAAAGACAACATATCCAAAACACCTTCGTTGCATTGTGAGAAATCTTCTAATTCAGTCCTAATTCCACCAACAAATTAAAAAGCATCAATTTATTACTCAATCAACAAACACACACACACACACACAATTAAACCTATATTTAAAATTTAATCTACTACTGTTAGGAGAACCAGATAAATCAATGTATATGCTCATATCATTTGGGTGTAGGATCTGTGCAAACTGAACTGTGTGTAAAAGTTATCATATAAATTAATTTAAATCAAATAAACAATAAATTAACAACGTATATGAACTAATAGTATGTTGGAATGGGGATGTGAATGATTATAAAACATAAACCCATTAAGCAAACAATTATGTCAATAATGACTGTTATTCTTTAACCATTAATAAAGCACGATCTAAGTTATTTTCCCATTTTAAGCAAGTATTAAGCATCAGAGATTATTAAAAACAACCATTAAACTGATTCTCAAAAATGGTAGAAATAAAACCAAATGAATGAGATGTAAAAAATCTATAGGTGGTAGCGAGTCTAATCTAATTGTGTGTGTGTGTGTTATATACCTCTAACGGGTTAAAAGGGTCAATATTAAATGTTAAGAAACAAAATAGCTGTTAGGGTGGCGTGTTCTATGTTTGTGGTTTGCTTTTTAGTTGGTTTTCGCATTGGTTGTGGTATGTCACACCAATGAACTAGAGTGGTACTCAGCCCTCTACTTGTGTTTATGTTTTGAAAGTAATACAAATCACCATGGTATACCCTTTTACCAAAAAAAAAACAAAACAAAACAACTTTATAATCATATTTGATGTTTTTTATGTATAAAACAAGTTATACTCCCATATTTAAGCAAGTAATAAGGTTATTATTTTTGTACATACTTATCTTCTTGCATGGCCCAGAAATAATATCACTCTCAGACTACAGCTCAATATAGTTCTAGGCTTCTTGCTACTTAACTATGCTTTTACGCTTAATACTGGATATCCAGCCAACAATTTACCTAAAATATCATATAAACAAGAAATACAATATGTTAATATTTAGCTTTTATTTAACACTAATTTACCCACCGAAATGGTTAAAAATATACAGCTGATCTTGGTCACTTGAAATGTTAATTGTTAACATATAATTAATCTAAATGAGAATGAAACATCCTAGGCACCAATAACTTAAAATTTTAAATTATTTTCCTATAAATGTAAGATTAATGAGGTTTAATACAAATTTGAATTTTCTTAAAACAAGTTTGTTTTTTTTTTTTTTTGAAACAAAAATTTCATTCAAAAAACGGAGAAGGCCTCAAAACAGACCAACCCACGACCACCACTTACAACATGTACAACGGGTATTTCACCCAGTCTTTCCAATCAATCCTATTACATTTCTTTCTATATTTTAACCATACGAACGCCAAGGACTTAACTATGGAAACAACCTCTACCACCTTCGGATCGGAGTCTTGAAACACCACCTTGTTCCTTTCTTTCCATAGAGCCCAAATAGTCACCATGAAAATACCACGAATACGCTTCTTCTTCGCAGCAGAAATATTTCTCGAGTTCGGCCAATGTAACAAGTTTGTTAGTTATAGGAAGTAATAAAATCATTGAAAAATTAAAAACATTAATGTTTTTCAATATAGTTGACTTTTTTTTTTTGTTAAAAATGTAACAGACTTTTAAAACAATTAATATTATTAATATGTATTTGGAAATTTTAACATAGTTATGACTTCATATTAAATGTTAGGCTCAGTAATTAAAATTAAACGTTGATTTATTAAATGTCTCATTAAGTTGTTTCTTTAACACGGGAGAGAACATGACACGGAAAAATAATATTATAATAAATAAGAATTAGAACTATAGTTACCTAAAAAAACCGGATTTTTTAAATTTAAACTGAATTAATTGAAATGAAACTTATAAAACTGAAAAAAATAACCAAAAGTCGATAAAATAAAAAAACCAAAAACAATATCTAAAACTAAAAAGAAACCTAAAAAGACTTAAACAACATTCCTAAAAAAATAAAATCGGACTGAAACGAAAAAACAAAAAATTAACCCCGATCAAAACCAACAACAAATGAAACCATTAAGAATAAAACCAAAAACCGAAGTGAAACTAAAAAAATTAAAACTGAAACAAAACCAAAAACTAAAAAAGAAATTGAAAAACTAAAACTAAACAGAAAGGCAAAAACCAATACACCCAAAACTGAACCAACACCAAAAATTGTAAAACCCGAAGCAAACAATTGATTAAAGAGAAAACAAACCAAAATAAAATTAATAAACAAAACGAAACTAAAAACAAAAGAGAACCGAACCCAAAACTAAATAAACTGAAACAAAACCCACAACAACAAAAACCAATAAAAATAAAAAACTGACCAAAACAAAACAAAAACTTTGGATTTATAAATAAAGGTAATAACTTTGTTTACTCATGGATGTATGACAGTAAAAAAATATTAATCGTTGTCGAGCGTTACAAACAACTATCTATCATAAATCTAATGAAGAAGTGACCTTACAAAATGTTAAAGCTTTTTTTCTTATCAAACTTATAAAAGCTTTCAAGTAGATAGGTAACTTTAAAGGTCAGAACCAAGCAGTTTCTATACGAAATGTTTCATTTTGAATGAAATATGCTCATTAATCTAGAAAATGAATATCATATAAGTTTTACAAAACCATGTGTGTTAGACTATAACCAGTAATAACATTTAAATGGGTTATTTTGGGTAAAGAGCATTTCATCAAACACTTGATGGGCATGATATTAAAATCATTTCAGAAAATCCATTAACAGTCAATTTAGGTCTTCATAACTAAAATGATAATGGATACACATGGATATACATATTAGAAGCATTGTGATCGAATATAATCCATTTAGAAAAGTATCCTTAAAATCCATAAAATCAACCAAGATAAAAGAAATCTATGAAACATAATTATTATTAAAACTTACTATTTCATAATTATTAAAACTTACTATTTCAGTATTGGTTGAATCAAATTGAAGTTGGAAATGCCATAGAACTTCTACATTCAACGGAATAGAAGATGGCGAGCGTGAAAGCCGTTTGGAGAGAACGTTATTTACATTCATTAGGGATTGTTTGGTTTACAACCAAATGAATGGTTTTTAATATTTGTTAAAATAAATAACAAACTTAAATAATCAAACATTAATATCTTTACTTTTTAAAGTTATTATTAATAACGTTACCTATAAAAATCTAACCTATTTATATCATATTTGATCTGGCGTTAACTATTTTTTTTTTGTAAGTAAAATAGAACTTTTGCTTATTAAGATTTCTTTTGGTAAATTATTATTTTCTTTTTGCATTATTTTATTATAAAGAAATTCTAAGAATGCTTGTTGTTTTTAAAAATTAACTAAATCAACTGATAGAAAGAGATTATATTGTATTATTTTAATAGTAGATATAGATATGATCACCGATATTGTGTTAGAAAATATACATAAATTGAAACTTTTGAGATCATATGATAGCATTAATTTAAATTTAACTTATTGTTAAGGTTAAAACAATTAACATTACTTAATAAAGAGGCTAAACATGAAAGTTAACAATAAATTATTAACTTATTTGTAATAAGTTAATAAATATTTTAATAAAATAGGCTAAACATGAAAGTTACCATTTGGTCAACAAAGTACGCCTAAGTAAATTTGCAATCAAATTAAACACAAAACAGTTCAACAACAAAGGAATTATGGTTTTTTTCCGCTAGTTTGCTATCTAGACATGTATATATTTAACCGGATATGCGAGTTATTTGATTCGCTTTTATAACGAAAATATAATTGTTTTCTATTAACATGCTCATACGAGACATATTCAATCAAGTAATCATTAAAAATGTCATGGTTTAAAAAACACAAAATTTTAAGATAAATTGAATGATTACTTTTTTTGCTTCCCTAATGACAATAAAGCCCTTGAAAATTGGTATCATCGATATTGTTTATTAATGTTAGTTGTGTGTGTTTAAGGATAAACTTGAAAATTGGTTAATAAATTTTAAGAAGGAACATTTATAATGAGATAAATAAAAAAGAAAATATTGACACTTTCAATGAAATGAAGGTAGTATATAGTTTTATCATAAGTCCGATATAGGTCAAAACCGAGCATCTATTATATTGATTTAACTAGGGTATAGGCCCGTGTTACACACGGGTGGAAAAACATGTCAATAAACATAATAAATTTAAAAAACAGATTCAAGTAACACAAAACCTCTTCAATTTTCGGACCAAAATGTTAACCATTTACAATGTCTAGATATTAAAAGTTTAAAGTTACAATAAGTTAGTGTACACCAAACCACCAAAAATAATCAACAAAAGACCTAAACATGTTCTTTCATATTAAACCACCATCGAGTTCATCAAATATTCTAATAAAAAAAACTCATTTTGCTTCACGATGGAAAATATACTAAAAGTAAACAAAATATTATATTAAATTCAGTTATTTCATATAATAACTTTTATTTATGAAATTTTTAATAAGTTTTCGATATATTTATGCACTGTTCACTTAATTGCAAACCAGATTTTAACGTTTAATACACAACATTTGTAGTCCTAATTATTGACTTCCATCCTTTAATTGTACATTGACAACCAATATACTACAAGGGATAGACAATGTAAAACAATATAGTTCATTCAATATAAATAGATGCACTAATGACATCTAGCATTTTTTCAATTACATTACAATGATGGCCCCTAACACTTACAAAAATTTGTTAAATTTTAGAAAGATAAGAAATTTGCAAAAGGATAACAAAAAAAAATGATAATACAACACACTAAATAGAAAAAAGATTGCATTATACCTACTATGCCTTCATAAAATTGAGACAAAAAAAAACTTCGATAAAACACCTCAATTTGTGCTTCTGGCCCATTTGCACCTTCATACGTTACCAAAAGATTGATCTGAAACCTTTTACAAAACTTTTACTTGTCAAAAATACCATAATAAACTCTCAAATCTGCTAAAATCCTAACCTGGTAGTCAAAACAAATATACTTCAGTTTCATGTTAATTAACTGTAAGGCCCCGTTACCGGTACCCTACTTGGACGTTGGATTTACTCATTAACATAGTTCTAAATATCTGGGTTAATAAAAACATTCGCGGATTATTAAAAACATTCAAACCATTACATTACATGACCATTAATCCTTGTCTTAACGAGCATTCAAATCATTTAAACATAAAACATTGTCTTTTAAGATAACATAACATTTCTTAAGATGCCAGCTTCTTCAAGATCATGCCATGTGCTTCCCCTCATGCGAGCGGCCTCAATCAACTCACCTGCGTGCATACCAAAAGTCAGCTACGCTGAGTGAGTTCTAGTTAATCATACAACATACAATCTGTTCTCATACTTGTACACGTGCCCGAAGGTGGGTACACTGTTCATACTCTTCTTTATATACCTAACTATCCATACTATATAAAGAGCCTTCTGCCCTATAACCTCACATATATTATAAGGGTCTGGTCCCCAACATCACAGATTATCATTAGAGTCTGGTCCCTACCATCACAGATATTATAAGGGTCTGGTCCCTATCCTCACAGATATTATTAGGGTCTGGTCCCTATCCTCACAGATATTATTAGGGTCTGGTCCCTATCCTCACAGATATTATTAGGGTCTGGTCCCTTTGTTTCGTGCAACTGTACCATACCTGTCTTTACATACTTTCCATGACAACACGTGCAATATCCGAAGATCGTTCACGTACCATCAACATATCATACATAACTTATTCATACATCATATATATTCATACATCATCCATACATCATATATATCAATCATATCTTTTACTTCCACCTGACGGTACATGCAATATCCGAAGATTGTTCACGCACCGTCAAGCGATCATCATACATAAATCATACAAGGCATACACTTACCACTTAAAGTAAGTGTATTAACTATCACATCGAGTATGCACACATCCCCGAAAACATAACAAGGAAATGGGGCTAGAAACTCACCTGAGCACGATTACGTTCACCGTTTATAGTTAATCCTTTCTTGAGCTGAGCACGACTAAATGTAAAATCATACATATATTAAATACGGCTCTAGCTCTTCTTATCATCTACTTAATTGATCTCATGTATCTAAGCCGGTTTTACTTCATTGGATCATTACCGATTAGTTAATCGTTACTCGTTAACCTTTAAAGGTATCTTTTATAAATTATCAAAGTCCAAGGGTTATTGTGTAATTTTCTCATTCTTTTCTAAGTCCATGGACTGTTCTTTTCATTTACTTAACTTCTAGTTCGTTACTTATTCTTAACGAATTACCTTAACGAATTGGTCCTTGTAACGAACTGGACCCTCTAACGAACTGGTCCTTATAACGATTTGGACCTTATAACGATCTGGACCTTATAACGATCTGGACCCTTGACGAATCAGTCCATTTAGCGAAATAGTCCATGTAGCGAATTGGATCTTCTAATTCATTATATGAATGATAAACGCGAATCGGGAGCTAGTTCGTTATCTCATGCTTAGCGAACTTGAACACGACCTGAGTCTAGTTCGTTAGGTTAACTTTAACGAACAACTTGGCGAATCACCCCTAGTTCGTTAACTCCCCACTAACGAATTAGGGTTAGGTCAGAGAATGTTAGAGGCATTCCCTTACCTCGTACATACTTTCCGGCGCTGTCGCCGGAAAAACGCGTTTTCGCCGGAAAAACGAGTTTTGACTCGTTTTTCACCTTTCTTCGCCCCGTTCGATCCAGATCTGAGCTAGGGTGATCCTTAAGCTCATCTTAGGTTCGGTTTATACCCGATTCCACCCGGATCTTGTGACTTAAAACGGTTTAACGGTGTCGGCTCGTCGTTTCGTGACCATATCTAATGTGTTTAAGCTCATACAACATTATACTATCATTACCTTGAATCGGTATTGGTTTTCTATCTTGGATCGGCTAGAGAAAGGAGAGAAATTAGAGAGAGAGTTTAAATGTGTGTTTTGGTGGTGTATGGAATATGTGTGAAATGAAATTAAATGGGTAATTATGACATATATTATTATGGATCATGGGCTTAAGCCCATGATCTTTTCTTCCTTCCTTCATAACCCAAGTCCATAACCCTTGTCCATTTAACCCAACACTAGCCCGACTCATAATAACTCATATTTCATTTTGTTAACCGAAACTCGAAAAACGGGATGTTACATTAACTTTCACTTTTGACTTTTAAACATCTTTACACGTTGACCTTTTTTATTGCAAAATAAACTACAGCTCCAAAAAATAGCACAAACGAAACTGGTCTATAAAATCCAAAACTACTACATTTTTTACTAGTATCAAACTTTGATTTTCTTGAAGAAACATCCCTTTTTTATTTGAAACAAAATGTAAAGCTTTAACCGGTAATCACAATCTAATAGATACCTACTCTTGACCAATTTATACCTGCACCAAGTCTGAAACATGACTCGTATTAGCAATTTGACTTTTTCAATATGCTATGTAACCAAATTAATTCCCAGAATACCCTTGCAAGACTTTTGTTTATTAAAAACTGAAACCAAACAAATAAAATATAAATTGAACCAAACTAAACCGTAATTAGCAGGTTCAAGTTTGGTTTCAGGGTTTGGTCTTTACAGGATGAATGAATTAGGTTCATCTAGATTTGCTACGGATGATGGGACTTGAATGCAAATCAAATTTTACATGGACTGGTTGGTAGATGATTAAACACAACTCTACAAGAATATAGAAGATATATTTATTTGTGGCATAAACTTTTAGTTAATCAATATTTATTAAAACCAATAGCTACTTAGAAAAAAAAACAGAAGCAGTACCATGGCCAACACAAGATCATTATATTTACATATTGACCCACATTTTTCAAAAATGTTAAACAATAAGCAAATTAGTCTGCTTTTTTATTAAACTGAAAACTAAAAGATATAAACTACACAAATATAATCATAGAGGACTAAAATTAAGCTTACCTGAGTAATGAATGACAATAGAACCCCTTTTGACAAATTTAGAGTTTTTAGAAAATTCCAAAATTGCCCTTGATGCAAAATAATTCAACAAATCAAATAGACCATAACAATCATCATAGTAAACATATAAGAATAGTAACATATAAAAATCATAGTTAAGTAAACAATATATTTTATGAAAAAATAAGGAATATTCATAATCAACTTTATGAAATATCTTACTAATATGAAATAACCAATAAGGTTAATGTTAAAAGTAAAGTCATAATCAACTGTCAGGCTCATCTAGTTGAATGTCATATGAAGCATTGTATTGATTTAATAGTATTATAAGATATGAAGAATGCTATTTTTGTTAAACCTCGTAAATTTAGAATAGTTTAACAAAATAATCAAATTGAATAAAGCATATACAATAAAATATTATATTTAGTATATAAAAAGACTATAAATAACCTATAATACAAATATATATACCATATAATATAACATGTATAACATATACATGTATACAAAATAGTTACACCGTATATATATATAAAATCCGCGTATAATTATATGATCTAAAAATTAGAAACAAAATCCTGACCATAATTTTTGGAATTACCAAAAATTACAAACGCTTTAAAGTTTAAATTTGAATTGCAGTCAAATGTTAATTAAGGCAGGAAACTGTTATTAAATAAAATTGACTAATCATTACATTTAAAAAAACAAATCAATAAAATTAAAAGGTTGTCAAATTATAAGAGGAAACAACATCATCAATACAGTTATTTTAAAATTTAAAATTTCTAATTATACTTAAATTCTATAAAAACATATAATAGGTTTTAATTTACAATCTTTTAATATAATTGAGGTTTTAATTTACAAACCTTTTAATATAATTAACTAACATAATTGAACAAATTAAAATTGCAGTAAAACAAATAGGTTTTATTTATAAAGATACTAAAATTCCAATTAAATTAAATTATTTTATATAAAATAAATAATTAACACAATTTTCAAACAAATATTAGGTAAATAAAAATGAATAAAATACAAAAAAATAGAAAAATCAAGAATTAACATACCTGCAAACATATTTGATGGAGAATATAGACATTTTGAAATTGGAGAAGACGATGATTGTATCTGCATCAACTGGCCGGAATAACAAATTAGGCTTGTTTACGTATTGAGGAAGACGAAAATCGTTGCTGCATCCATTGGGAGGAGAAATTAATACAACAGATGTATTGAAGACGACAGTCATCATTGGCGCACCAATTTCATGAATAAACGATTTACAGAAAGGAGTTATTGGAGAGAAGGTTGTCATGAATGTAAAACAATAGTGGCTGGATAAACAAATTAGGGTTTATATAGCTGATAACAAAACAACGGGTGTAATATTAGTGGGTATCGGGTTAAAACAGAAAACGGATCGCGCCTCTTTTGGATTTAATACTTAGAATAAAATCAATAGTGCATATGTGGAATTAACATAAATGGAAACATGATGAGTTGGATGCATAGGTGGATAGCCTAGTTGATTGTCATGTGGACAATTGTAATGCTTTAATAGTATTGTTAAATCTGTTTCAACTACAACCACACACATAGCCGAAAACTATGAAAAACATTGTTGCTTATGGATTTTGGACTTGTTATTCACTATAAAAATCATAAATAAATTGAAAATAGAATGATACAAATCTCTATTTGACCCAAATTGTAAAAAAATTAAGAATTATTCTGAGAGATTTTTAAGAAAAATAAACGAATTGTTAACACAACCTAAAATTGTATATGTGACAATATGGTTTATGTTTTAAAGAATAAAGAACAATGATAATACCAACTTACCTGATATTGATATCATCCAACTCTAAAAGTAATCGTGCTGATAACTTGTTGTGAAACTAGCATACTAGCATAATAATATGAGAGAGATGTATAGAGAAAGAGAGTATTTCATTAATCGGATGTGTAATACAATGAGGTACAATATGATGTATATATAGGAGATGATAACTAGGAGAAAAAACATAATCTATATTAAGTATTGATAACCACAATTATATATATTTATAACAAATATCTTTTTGATAAATGAAACTCACATTAAATCTTCTATTTATCTATATTAATGTCTATCAAAAAATATTATGTGCCATTCTTTGGGTGCTTTCCATCCCCTCTCAATCAATCAAATTTCTTGATTTGAGACTTATCTTACGCTTGACCTGAATTCGCGGGTGTGAGTCTCACCAAACCAGGATAGCCCATAAATTTGTCATAACATGACATCTCATTTATTTATGAAACCATTTTCTAATCAAATAATACTTTTTGCGGGTTATGGGTCTCACCAAATCCGAATAACCCTTAAACGGGTTATAACATCTCATTTATTTGTGAAATAACCTGTTAATCGTCAAAAAAAAAAATATTTTCACATGTCATGGGCTTCACCAAACCCGACTAGCGGGTTATAACTTTTCATCTATTTGTGAAACACTTTTATCATCAAACCCTAATTTTATTTCTCTCATCAACGTATTCTTCGTCGCTGGTGTGACATTCGTTAATTTCGGGTCCTATTTGTATTCGTTTGTGTATTCGTTTATCATGTAAACCGACCCGATTTATATCCCGAACATTTCAAATATATAAAATACTGGGTTTTATGTTACCAAATCATTCCCATTTGTTCAATTTGAAAAACCCTTTTTACGGATTCGAAAACGGCTTTAAAAAGATCAAAATACATCAAAAACGAACTTCCGGACGCGACACAAACCACACTAGACGAGCTGGACCAACCCCACCCCTAGGAGGCATTGCGCCGCGCGGCCACCAAGGGCCCGGGGGTCACGGGTGGCGGCCTTAGGTCTGCATATATTCGTTTTTCTTGTTGTTTTGTGCTTTGCTTGTTTGTTTAACCAACCTATTTACATATAAACATAAAAGAGAACCTTGCAAAGAAGCTTTGACCTTACCCTATATATACACACTCATCTTCTTCATTTTACTCTTGCTACATCTCTAAAAACTCTCTCAAAACTCCATAGATTCAAGGTTGTTATTTTCTTAGTATTCTTGAAGTTTTGACTTCCAAATGTTAAACTAAGTTTAATCTTTCTTTCTAATTTGTTCATCTAACTTTACTAACACTTGTTTATGGTTGTACAACATATATATAATAATACTCCTTGTTACCTTTGGTAGTTACTTCTTCGACTCCGGTTGGTTATGTTTCGGACCTCGTAAGGCAAGGCTTCATGGAGAACTTTGTGTTCTTGATATATATATATATACTTATATAACTTGTTTACACATACTAACCATGTTTAACTTATGCTCTTTTTATTTTGTTTGTCATATTTATGAAGTTCCACGGTGGGGGTTTTGTAACATCCCGTTTTCTAGTTTTGGTTAATAAGATGAGAATATGAATTATTATGAGTCGGGCTAGTGTTGGGTAAAATGGATATGCGATATGGACTTTGGTCATGAAGGAAAGAAGGAAAAGACCATGGGCTTAAGCCCATGATCCATAATTATATAAACCTTAATTACCCATTTTTCATTCATTTACACATATTCCATACACCACCAAAACAGACACTTAGCTCTCTCTCATCTTCCTCTCTCTCTCTCTAGCCGAAATCACCAAGGAAAACCGATCCCGATCCAAGGTAATAATAGTATGATATTGTATGAGCACAAACCCGTTAGATCTAGTTGCGAAACGACGAGCCGACACCTTTAAACCGTTAAAGTCACGAGATCCGGGTGGAATCGGGTATAAACCTGACCCGCGGTTTTCCGGCGACGACGACGCCAAAAAGGCGGCGTCGGAAAAGCGGCGGGTACGAGGAAGGGAATGTCAGAGAATGTTTCTGACATTCTCTGACCTAACCCTAATTCTTTAACGGAGAGTTAACGAATTAGAGGCAATTCGTCAGATGATTTGTTACAAGAAGCTTAATGAACTAGCCTTAGTTCGTATCCAGATTCGTTAATGAAAAGATAACGAATTATCCCTCAATTCGTTATAGTCATTCGTTAAAAGGAGATAATGAAGGGAATGTCAGAGAATGTTTCTGACATTCTCTGACCTAACCCTAATTCTTTAACGGAGAGTTAAAGAATTAGAGGCAATTCGTCAGATGATTCGTTACAAGAAGCTTAACGAACTAGCCTTAGTTCGTATCCAGATTCGTTAATGAAAAGATAACGAATTAGCCCTCAATTCGTTATAGTCATTCGTTAAAAGGAGATAACGAACTAGAAGGTCCAATTCGTTACAGGGAGGGGTCATTCGCTATGAGGTTCAATTCGTCAAAGGACCAGTTCGTTATGAGGTCCAATTCGTTAAAAAGACCGGTTCGTTATAAGGTCCAATTCGTTACAAGGACCAGTTCGTTATGATAACCCAATTCGTTAAGAACAATGTAATGAACTAGAAGTTTAACAAAATGACAGAATGGTCCCTGGACTTAGAAAAAGAATGATATAATTACAAAGAAGCCCTTGAACTTTTAAGTTAGTAAATTAATTAATGATTTAAAATTCTAATGTAAAATGTGTTAACAGTTAATGGAAATAATATTTTTCATTAACTGACGAATTGCCTCTAAGCCAGGGGCCCTGCCCCTTGGACCCTGCTAGGGGCTGCCGTCCCTAGACCCCGCTGCCAGGGGCGCTGCCTCCGGACCCCCGTTCGTTGAGGGTTATAACTAGACTAGAAACACGATGTGAGTAGTGATAGTTAATTGATACGTATAATTGTTATACAGTTAGTCGAGCACAGCTAAGGAAAGGAATAACAATTAACGGTGAACGTAATCGAGCTCAGGTGAATTTCTAGCCCCATTCCTTGTTATGTTTTCGGGGTTTTGTGCATACTCGATGTGATTAGTTAATACACTTATCCTAAGTGATAAGTGTATGCCATATATGTTTTATGTGAAAGGTATGATTGACTGCTTGTCGGTACATGAACAATCTTCGGATATTGCATGTACTGCCAGGTAAAGGTTTGATGATAAAATTGTTGTATATGAAGAATGAATGATGTATGTATGTATGAAACTTACAATTATGTATATAGAAAGGTATGGTATGAAGGTATGGAAGACAGGGTGATCGGACCCTAATAATATCCGAGGATGGAGGGTACCGGACCCTAATAATATCCGAGGATGAAGGGAGACCGGACCCTAATAATATCCGAAGATGAAGGGAGACCTGACCCTAATAATATCCGAGGATGGAGGGTACCGGACCCTAATAATATTCGAGGTGTGTAGGGTGAAATGCCCTTTATAATGTAAGGTTAGCTATAAATGTGTATGGACGAATGAAGTACAGGTTATGTATGTAATGCGTAACTTCGGGCACGTATATGTGTATGTAAAGTAAGTTATGTGATTAACTAGAACTCACTCAGCGTAGCTGACTTTTAGTATGCACGCAGGTTAACAGATTGAGACAGCTGGTTTGAGATGGACACATGGCAGGATTGAAGAGGCTGGCATCTGAATATTGTCATGATGTTTCGAATGTTATATTTTATGTTATGTTTTAAAAGACAAATTATGGATATTTGTAATGAATGGTTGATGTTTTATATTATTCAGCGAAGTTTTTAATTAACTCTGATATTTGGAACTGCGTTTATGAGTAAATCCAACGTCAAAAGTAACAGGGCCTTACAAGTTGGTATCAGAGCAAAGTTCGAGAGATTTAAGTATCCTACAAGCTTATACTCGAACAGAGAATGGGATTAAAGTAAGAAAAGAAAGAAGATGCCAGTTAAAGATAGCTATGTGTCACTCAAGCAAGTTTAGTAACGGTAAAGTGTATGGTTAAATAATGAATGTTAATGTTAGCCTAACTGCTAAATAAAGGATATGTGTATGTAGGGATAGGATTTCTTGATTGTTTGATTGATTAACTGTTTAAGAGTAGAATTAGCATAAATAGACTCATAAGAGGAAGTGTATAGGACACGAAAAGTAACGTGATCAGCTAATCACAGCTGGCCACTGTTATTACCTGTTAGCCTTACTATCCTTGTACTAAATAGTTCCTTGAGTAATGACGTTTGTGTTTTCCCTTCCAGAATACGATGGCTGGATCTAGGGCAGTTTCTGGTATAGGAGGCCGCACTGGACGACGTGGCAGGCCTCGTCGTGTTCAACAACCTTCGGTGGAAGAAGCTTCCAACACAGGAGATGAAGGAAGCGCTGCTGGACGAAACCCAAGCTACAATGAAGGGTTTTAACTTGACCCTGCTATTCAAGCAGCAATTGTTCAAGCTGTAGCCACTGCTGTGAAGAACTTGAATCCTGAAGGGTCTGTTGAAGGCCGTGAAAGAACGACTGAAAGGGCAGAAGGAGGTGGTAGGAAAGATGATGAAAGGGAGAGGGAGGCCTCGAGTGTCGTTAAGTCAGCGAAGATTGATGATCTGAGGAGGGGCCGAGGTGGGTGCAACTACAAGTCATTTAAAGGTTGTGACCGGCCGAAGCTAACTGGTTTGGGAGACGCAATCGCTACTCTTCAATGGATAACCGCCATGGATAAAATTATCCGAATTAGCGAGTGCCGTCCCGACCAAGCTGTGGGATATGCTACCCAATCGTTTGGTGAGGAGGCAATGTACTGGTGGGAGTCGGTGGAGCAGAGAAAGAGTCGGGAAGAGATAAAGGCGATGAGGTGGGATGATCTGAAAAAGTTAGTAATGAAGAGGTTTTGTGCTGATGCGTAGGTCGAAAGGGTTGAAATGAAGTTTTTATGTCTGAAGGCGGGAAAGATGACACACTGCGAGTACACCACTGAATTCAACCGCATGTCTAGGCTGGTGCCAGACATGGTGAACACTGAAGCCAAGCGAATTAAGTGTTACTTCAGGGGACTGCCACAAAACGTTCACGTCTTGGTCAAGGCTAGTAGACCCGCTACCTTTGATTCTGCTGTGGGACTCGCAGAAATGGTTTACAGCGACTTGGCGACAGACGAAGTGGTGGCGAAAGAGAAGAAGGATAAGAAATGGGTTACTCCTGTCAAGCGACCAGGTACTCAGTTATGGAACCTTAAGGACAAGAAGCAGAAGGTGTGGGAGAGAAGGACATGCAAGACATGTGGAAAGGTGCACGGTGGCGAGTGCAAGTGGGGTACTGGTTCGGATGTTTGTCACAAATGTGGAAAGCCTCATGTTGGAGAGTGTAGGCTTAGAACAAATGCCTATTATAAGTGTGGGAAGGTGGGGCACTATGCTAATGAATGTGATGCAAAACCCGCATGCTACAAATGTGGTAAGATGGGTCATATGGCAAGGGAGTGTACTGATGGTGGAGCTGGAAGTAGTGGAAAAAAAGATTCCGATCAAGCTAGGCCAAGGACTAGAGCCTACATGCTGACCCAGGAACAGGCTAAACAGATTCCGGATGTTGTGACTGGTACGTTTTTAGTAAACGGTATTTCTGCTTCAATATTATTTGATTTGGGTGCGAATAGAAGTTTTGTAGCTACGACATTTAGTAAACTAGCTAAAATGAAATGTTGCCGAGTGTCTGAAACTTTTATAGTAGAAGCCGCTAGTGAAGCCTCGGTTAAAATAATGAAAATGGTTAAGAATTGTAAGATAGAATTAGAGGGACATGAGTTCCCTGTTACTTTGTATGTTATGACCTTAGGAGGGTTCGATGTAGTTTTGGGAATGGATTGGTTGTCTGATTATGAAGCTCAGATAGTGTGTAAGAGTAGGATAATAAAGCTAAAATCCTTGGATGGTAGTGCGGTGACGGTTTATGGTGATAAGGAAAGTTTAGGGCTTAACGTCATTTCGATGATAAAATCCGAAGGGTTACTAAGACGAGGGTGTGGTGCCTACCTGGCGTATGCTATCAACGCTACGGTCGAGACAAAAGAAATGAAAGATATTCTTATCGTGCGCGACTATCCAGAAGTATTCCCTGAGGATCTCCCGGGGTTGCCACCGGAGCGAGAGATAGAATCCCAGATAGATTTAGTACCAGGAGCCCAGCCCGTTGTGAAAATGCCTTACCGTCTAGCGTCGTCCGAGATGAAAGAACTGATGTCCCAACTGTAAGAATTCCTCAACAAAGGTTTCAAAAGACCAAGTGTTTCCCCTTGGGGCGCGCCAGTGTTGTTCGTGAAAAAGAAGGATGGAAGTATGAGAATGTGCATAGACTATCGCGAGTTGAACAAGCTTACGGTAAAGAATAGATATCCTTGGCCAAAAATTGATGATCTGTTCGACCAATTGCAAGGTTCAAGTTGGTTCTCACGAATAGATCTCAGATCAGGCTTTCATCAGCTGAAGGTGAAAGAGTCAGACATCCCTAAGACAACGTTCCGAACGCGGTATGGACACTACGAGTTTCTCGTGATGTCATTTGGTCTAACAAATGTTCCTGCAGCTTTTATAGATATGATGAATAGGGTGTGTCGGCCGATGTTGGATAAGTCAGTTATCGTCTTCATCGATGATATACTAATCTATTCAAAAAACGAATCTGATCATGCCTAGCACCTGAGGGAAGTATTGGAGACTCTGAAGAGAGAGAAGTTGTATGCCAAGTTTTCGAAGTGCGCGTTTTGGTTGCGAGAAGTGCAGTTTCTGTGACATCTGCCCCGATCCGACCCGACCCAGGTACCCGTTTCTCCGATCCGATCTCTTTCTTTTATGATTTAATATTTATTTATACTTATACTTTACTTTTAATAATAATAATATATTTTCCTTCCTTTTTCTTCTCTCTTTTCCTTCCCGCCGTCCCGTCCCTCTTCTTCTCTCTTTCCGCCTTCTTTTCCCTCTTGTTGCCATCCCGCCTCTTTCTCTCTCTTGTCGTTGTTCTGCCCTTAAGCCTTGAACCCCTAACTGTCCTTTGTTCCTTCCCGCCTAAGGTTGTCTGCGCAGCTCCACGCGCCAGACTCCTTACAAGGAAGCCTGCGCGAAGACCAGTTGTTCCTGCGATACGCGAGGCGAACTGTTCTCGCAGCGCGCTAAGAACGGAAGTTCTTCCCGCAGCGCGCTAAGAACGGAAGTTCTTCCCGCGACGCGCTAAGAATTGTAGTTCTCGCAGCGCGCTAAGAATGGTAGTTCTTCCCGCGACGCGCTAAGGATTTTAGTTCTTCCCGCGGCGCCCTGTGGACTGTTCTCTGTCTGCCTTCGCCCTCGCGCGTGCGCTCGATGCCTTCTCGCGCTAAACCCTTTAAGTCTTCTGTTTAATCTAGCCGTTTACTTTTTTGATGTCTTATCTCCTGTGTTGTTGACCTGACCTATCTTGTGTCTGAAAAGCCACTTTTGGCGCAGCATGCGCACCAACCCCATTGGTTGACAGAAAAAGTGACTGACATTATCTTTTGAGATCTGCTTTTTCCATGCTTGACCTGTACCTTTATCTGACCCTCCCATGCCTGTTTACTGTTACCTGTCAGCTTTTCCTTTGCCCCCTGCAGCTGCCATATCTTTTGATATCTTTTGCTTTTGGAATCTTTTGCTTTTTGGAGATCTTTTCCCCTTTTCTAGGGATTGTGTTCCCTAGGGTTTCCCTATAAATAATAATGCTATTTTCTTAACACTACACACACAAATACTTACTATCTTTCTCTTCCTTTGCTCCTTGCCGTTGTTCTTCCTCTGCCGTCTCCTCTCTCTTTGCCTTCGTCTTCTATCCTGTTCTGCCCTGCTTTTCCGGTAATATATATATTATATATAATAATTTACTTATTAATTATGCTAACTTATAATCAAGACTTAAATCAAATCATTAAAACAATAATCTTATTTATAGGTTAACTTGTGCTTGTTTAAAGTTGATTCTTGCTTTATCTTACACCGCATCGTTTATCAAGTGAGTAATCTCGTACCTAATCCCTTTTTATTTTTAATGTTTTGGGATGTTCATGTGTTCATACAAACTTAGAGTCTTAAACTTATTTATGAACTTTAGTCGCGCAGTATCCCATGTGTTGAGGACGTAGACTTGGCTGTTTATTTGTATGTGTGGATCATTAACCGTCTTGTCGGTCTATTCCGCAGTTCTCATGGTACCATTAGATGAACACGGGAGAACTATCGTTTATGATTTTCTCTTTTGTTTACACTTGCACAGTCTTTCTTGTTTGTGAGCTCAATTGTGAGCACTGGCAGTCTATGAGTATGAATCTTAGAGTTGGTCCTGATCGGATTACACCCTTGTTGAAAACCAGACATACACATGTTGCGCGCAGATTTATTGTTATCTATGTATTGTATTAAACTTGATTTCTCACCAACACGCAAGTGTTTGACGTTTTATTTTAACACATGTTCAGGTTTGCTGTAGCTACATTTGGAGCTTGTGGACACGTAGGACGTTTTTACTTTTGGACCTAGATTAAAATGTATCAAGACAAGTTATTGTTGTTCGAATATTTTGCCTTATAATATATTGATTTATGTTATCTCGTGTTTACGTTGCGCGTGCGTGAATGAATATATTTATTAAATATTGACACCCAATAGTGTCACGAGTAATGAAACAATATGTGGCGCCCCAATGTATAATCCGCCTTTGGTCGGGGTGTTACAGATTGGTATCAGAGCTCGTTGACTTTAGGATAGGTGGTTAGACGTAACGGCCTAGAATACCTAAGAGTCCCTTCTCGCGCATGAGAGAAATCTCATGTTTGCGCGCTTATTGTTAATTACTCGTTATTTATAAATATGCTTGCGCAGACGCAGCGTATGGTTTTATGTTTTATTTCGCGATATTTCGATTTTTGCTGAATTTCGATTTTTAATGATTTTACTTACATATTCGTTTGTTGGGATTGAAAATCCGAAAAGTCATGGTGATACATGAATAGTTGATTTTCAATTTCCATTTACGATTATGTTCTGAGGTTGGAGACTTGAAAAGTCATGGTGATACATGAATTGTCAACCTCCAATACTCATTTTCTTGTATATTTTATATTGAGGATTGAAAAGTCATGGTGATACATGAATCGTCAATCTCCAATACTCGTTTACTAGTCATTTTAAATTGAGAATTCGGAAAGTCATGGTGATACATGAATTGTCGATTCTCGATTCGAATTTGTTATCTGTAATAAGTTTGCATTCAAATTCATGTTTTACTTTAACTGTTGATGGTATCTAACCCCGCGAAACCAAGCTTTATAAGATTATACCTTGCGCTAAGATATTAACAAAACTAAAACTTTTATAGAATGCCTCCGCTATCTCGCCGTCATCAGAGGAGAGAAGCCTCGCGCAGGCGTAGACAGCAACATTCCCAGGAAATGGCCGCCGCAATAGCCCAAGCTTTGAGCCAAAACAATACCTCCGGTTACAACATTAAGTCCTTTAATGCGGGTAACCCTCCGAAATTCACAGGGCTTGAAGGAGCCACCGTGATGCTCCAGTGGCTTGAGAAAATAGAAAACACTTTCCTCCACACCCAATGCCCTCCAGACAGACGAACCCTATATGCTTCCAGTGTCCTGGAATCTAGAGCGCTTACATGGTGGAATGGAGTAGCTCATGCGCGTGGCGCAGAAGCTGCTTCTAGCATGACATGGGAGGAATTCAAGGAAATTGTGACGCGAGAATTCTGCCCTCCCAACGAAGTTAAGCGCCTGGAGGAGGAATTTTGGAATCTTAAGCAATACAACGGTGAAGCGCGCGAGTACGCGACGCGCTTCCATGAACTAAGCCTGCTTGTCCCTCACCTTGTTACCCCTTCCCGCCGAGCCATAGAGAAATTCCTTGGGGGTCTCCCCATGGAAATTCAAGATTCTGTATGGGCCAGAAACCCAGTTACCCTCTCTGACGCCATCGAATTGGCCGCTGTGCTCAGCGACAACCATGTCAGAGCAGGAACCCTGTTCCTGCGGGGAACTAAGAAGACCAAACCCACCAAAACTGTCCCTGAACCCGCAGAAACCAAACCAGAACCCTTAAACCATAACCAGAAACGTAGGCGCAGACAAGTCTACGCACTTACCAGCCCGCCCATAGTCCAGCAACCCGCCTACCAACCTCTAGTATACGCGCCTAACCCACTGTCAGCCTACCCAACTCCCCCTGTAGTCCACAACTATGCCCTAACCAATCCCGCACTCCCTGCCCCGTCACCTAAGAAACCTTACACAGGAAACCACCCCTTTTGCCCAACCTGTAGACTTCACCACCCAACCCAAACCCCGTGTCGACAATGTAACCGATGTGGCCGCGTTGGTCACTCTGCTGAGTACTGTAGAGTCCCTCCCGCCAACCCCATCGCGCAAACACCACCAGCCTACCTGCAGAACCCACAACCAACCTACCAAAACCCACGACCCAGATCGTGCTTCAACTGCGGTGATCCCAGTCATTTCCGGAACGCATGCCCGAGGCTACAAGTTCAGATTACGCAAGCGAATCCGGTGAACCAGATTTCGAACCAAGTGATGCGTGGACGAGCTTTTAACATAACCGCGCACCAAGCGCAAGCGAATAATGACGTAGTTAATGGTACATTTTTGCTTAACGGACATTATGCTTCCGTACTTTTTGATACTGGCGCCGATCGAAGTTTTATTTCTCGCGCGTTTGAGCAGAAGCTTGCGCGACCGCGCAACGATTTAAAAGAAAATTTTTTAGTTGAATTGGCTAATGGTGAAACTGTTTTAATTAACTCCGTGATTAAGGATTGCACGCTTAACCTTAACGAAAATGATTTTCTGATCGACCTCATCCCCATGCCTCTTGGAAGCTTTGATGTTATTATTGGTATGGACTGGCTCTCGAAGAATCGCGCCGAAGTTATTTGCGCCAAGAAGTTGATTCGCATTCCTCGAGAAAATGGTGATCTTCATATCTACGGCGAGAAACCCTCCAGTGGTCTTAAGCTTATGACTTGCGCCGAAGCCCGAAGGCTCATGCGGAAAAGGTGTATTGCATTCTTAGCCCATGTGGTTAAACCTGCTGAAGAAAAGAAGCTTCGCGATATCCCTGTTGTGCGTGATTTCCCTGAAGTTTTTCCTGATGATCTTCCTGGTATCCCTCCCGCTCGTGAAGTCGAGTTTCGTGTTGATCTTGTCCCTGGTGCTTCCCCCGTAGCCAAATCTCCTTATCGTCTTGCACCCGCTGAGATGCAAGAATTGGCAAGTCAACTTCAAGAGTTGACCGCTAAAGGATTCATTCGCCCTAGCTCTTCGCCCTGGGGTGCTCCGGTGTTGTTCGTTAAAAAGAAAGATGGTACGTTTCGCATGTGTATCGATTACCGCGAGTTGAACAAACTCACCATTAAGAACCGGTATCCCTTACCGCGTATTGACGACCTTTTTGATCAACTCCAAGGTGCCTCTTGTTTCTCCAAGATTGATCTCCGCTCTGGCTATCACCAGTTGCGCATTCGCGATGAGGATGTTCCGAAGACTGCTTTTCGAACTCGTTATGGCCATTTTGAATTCTTGGTCATGTCCTTCGTTTTAACCAACGCACCCGCCGTTTTCATGGATCTAATGAATCGGGTGTGTAGGCCTTTCTTGGATAAATTCGTGATTGTGTTTATCGATGACGTTCTGATTTATTCTAAGACCAAGGCCGAGCATGAGCAACATCTTCGGTTGGTATTGCAAAAGCTTAGAGCCGAGCAGCTATTTGCCAAGCTCTCCAAGTGTGAATTCTGGTCGGATGAAGTACAGTTTCTTGGTCATGTTGTAAACAAGATGGGTATTCATGTCGACCCATCCAAGATTGAAGCAATCAAGAACTGGAGTACGCCATCCACTCCTACCGAAATCCGTTCCTTCTTGGGCTTAGCTGGTTACTACCGGCGATTTATTTCGAACTTCTCAAAGATCGCATTGCCTTTAACAGCTCTAACGCACAAAGGTAAACCGTATATTTGGGGCTCGAAGCAAGAAGAAGCCTTTCTAACGCTCAAGCGTTTGTTGTGTGAAGCTCCTGTCCTTGCGTTACCTGAGGGTAATGATGATTTTGTCGTGTATTGCGATGCCTCCAACCAAGGTCTCGGTTGTGTACTTATGCAACGAGGCAAGGTTATCGCTTACGCGTCAAGGCAACTTAAAATTCATGAAAAGAATTATACAACTCACGACCTCGAACTAGGCGCAGTTGTTCTTGCCTTGAAGATCTGGAGACACTACCTTTATGGTACTAAGTGTATCCTCTACACTGACCATAAAAGCCTTCAGCACATCTTTGATCAAAAGGAACTCAACATGAGGCAACGCCGATGGAACGAACTCATCAGCGATTATGATTGTGAGATCCGGTATCATCCTGGTAAGGCTAATGTGGTAGCCGATGCGCTCAGCCGCAAACCCTGCCAGCTTAACTGTATCTTGCCGCGCACGCAGCTTCACTTTGCGCCGATTCAGAGCAATCTTGAATCACGCATTCGCGACGCGCAGCGCGCATCCATCAGTAATGATAACCTTCGCGCCGAGTTAGCGTTTGGCGCGGAAGCGCACTTTGTCCCTAATCTAAGTAGAATTCTCTGCTATCTCAATCGCATCTGGATTCCCTTTTATGAGAATCTTCGCGCTGATATCCTGAGTGAAGCGCATAAATCTCGGTATTTTATTCATCCCGGCGCTGATAAAATGTACAAAGATTTGCGCATCACTTATTGGTGGCCCGGTATGAAAAAGGATATTGCTGTGTTCGTAGCTAAATGCCTGACTTGTTCTAAGGTAAAAGCTGAACACCAACGCCCATCTGGTTTGCTCGAACAACCAGAAATTCCTACGTGGAAATGGGAAGGTATAGCGATGGACTTTATTACCAAGTTACCTTTGACAGCAAGCAAACATGATAGCATTTGGGTAATAGTGGATCGTTTGACTAAGTCGGCTCACTTTCTGCCCATTCGTGAAAACTACCGTGTTGAGCAACTCGCGCAGCTTTATGTCAAGGAAATTGTCTGCCGCCATGGTACTCCTTTGAGCATCATATCCGATCGCGATGGCCGTTTTATATCTCGCTTTTGGAAATCTCTCCAATCTGCGCTAGGAACTCGCTTGGACATGAGTACGGCATATCATCCTCAGACTGACGGTCAGTCTGAGCGAACTAATCAAACTCTTGAGGATATGCTCCGATCTTGTGTTCTTGATTTTGGAGGTAATTGGGATTCGCACCTGCCTTTGATCGAGTTCTCTTATAATAACAGCTATCATTCCAGTATTGGTATGGCCCCATTTGAAGCACTTTACGGTCGTAAGTGCCGCTCCCCGATTTGTTGGAGCGAAGTGGGTGAAGCTCAAATCACAGGACCCGAACTTGTTCAAGAGACAACCGATAAAATCGCCAAGATCCGTGATCATCTGCTGACTGCCAGAAGCCGACAGAAGAGTTACGCAGATCGCAGGCGAAAGCCTCTCGAATTTCAAGTTGGTGATCTTGTTCTCCTCAAAGTGTCGCCTTGGAAAGGTGTTGTCCGCTTTGGGAAGAAAGGTAAGCTTGCTCCTCGTTATGTTGGTCCATTCAAGATTCTCGCGCGTGTGGGAAAAGTTGCCTACAGACTTGACCTGCCGCCCGCGCTCAGTAATGTGCATCCAACGTTCCATGTATCCAATCTCAAGAAGTGTTTAGCTGACGAGAACCTTCACATTCCACTTGATGAAGTTCAAGTTGATGAATCTATGCATTTCGTTGAGAAGCCTGTTGAGATTATGGATCGCGAGGTTAAGCAAACCAAGCGCAGTCGCATCCCTATCATGAAAGTTCGCTGGGAGTCCAAGCGCGGAGCCGAGTTTACATGGGAAAGGGAAGATCAAATGAAGATCAAGTACCCGCACCTGTTCTCTGTGCAACCTACTTCGAGATAAATTTCGGGACGAAATTTCTTAAAGTAGGGGAGACTGTGACATCTGCCCCGATCCGACCCGACCCAGGTACCCGTTTCTCCGATCCGATCTCTTTCTTTTATGATTTAATATTTATTTATACTTATACTTTACTTTTAATAATAATAATATATTTTCCTTCCTTTTTCTTCTCTCTTTTCCTTCCCGCCGTCCCGTCCCTCTTCTTCTCTCTTTCCGCCTTCTTTTCCCTCTTGTTGCCATCCCGCCTCTTTCTCTCTCTTGTCGTTGTTCCGCCCTTAAGCCTTGAACCCCTAACTGTCCTTTGTTCCTTCCCGCCTAAGGTTGTCTGCGCAGCTCCACGCGCCAGACTCCTTACAAGGAAGCCTGCGCGAAGACCAGTTGTTCCTGCGATACGCGAGGCGAACTGTTCTCGCAGCGCGCTAAGAATTGTAGTTCTTCTCGCAGCGCGCTAAGAACGGAAGTTCTTCCCGCGACGCGCTAAGAATTGTAGTTCTCGCAGCGCGCTAAGAATGGTAGTTCTTCCCGCGACGCGCTAAGGATTTTAGTTCTTCCCGCGGCGCGCTGTGGACTGTTCTCTGTCTGCCTTCGCCCTCGCGCGTTTTTCTCTCGATGCCTTCTCGCGCTAAACCCTTTAAGTCTTCTGTTTAATCTAGCCGTTTACTTTTGTGATGTCTTATCTCCTGTGTTGTTGACCTGACCTATCTTGTGTCTGAAAAGCCACTTTTGGCGCAGCATGCGCACCAACCCCATTGGTTGACAGAAAAAGTGACTGACATTATCTTTTGAGATCTGCTTTTTCCATGCTTGACCTGTACCTTTATCTGACCCTCCCATGCCTGTTTACTGTTACCTGTCAGCTTTTCCTTTGCCCCCTGCAGCTGCCATATCTTTTGATATCTTTTGCTTTTGGAATCTTTTGCTTTTTGGAGATCTTTTCCCCTTTTCTAGGGATTGTGTTCCCTAGGGTTTCCCTATAAATAATAATGCTATTTTCTTAACACTACACACACAAATACTTATTATCTTTCTCTTCCTTTGCTCCTTGCCGTAGTTCTTCCTCTGCCGTCTCCTCTCTCTTTGCCTTCGTCTTCTATCCTGCTCTGCCCTGCTTTTCCGGTAATATATATATTATATATAATAATTTACTTATTAATTATGCTAACTTATAATCAAGACTTAAATCAAATCATTAAAACAATAATCTTATTTATAGGTTAACTTGTGCTTGTTTAAAGTTGATTCTTGCTTTATCTTACACCGCATCGTTTATCAAGTGAGTAATCTCGTACCTAATCCCTTTTTATTTTTAATGTTTTGGGATGTTCATGTGTTCATACAAACTTAGAGTCTTAAACTTATTTATGAACTTTAGTCGCGCAGTATCCCATGTGTTGAGGACGTAGACTTGGCTGTTTATTTGTATGTGTGGATCATTAACCGTCTTGTCGGTCTATTCCGCAGTTCTCATGGTACCATTAGATGAACACGGGAGAACTATCGTTTATGATTTTCTCTTTTGTTTACACTTGCACAGTCTTTCTTGTTTGTGAGCTCAATTGTGAGCACTGGCAGTCTATGAGTATGAATCTTAGAGTTGGTCCCGATCGGATTACACCCTTGTTGAAAACCAGACATACACATGTTGCGCGCAGATTTATTGTTATCTATGTATTGTATTAAACTTGATTTCTCACCAACACGCAAGTGTTTGACGTTTTATTTTAACACATGTTCAGGTTTGCTGTAGCTACATTTGGAGCTTGTGGACACGTAGGACGTTTTTACTTTTGGACCTAGATTAAAATGTATCAAGACAAGTTATTGTTGTTCGAATATTTTGCCTTATAATATATTGATTTATGTTATCTCGTGTTTACGTTGCGCGTGCGTGAATGAATATATTTATTAAATATTGACACCCAATAGTGTCACGAGTAATGAAACAATATGTGGCGCCCCGATGTATAATCCGCCTTTGGTCGGGGTGTTACAGTTTCTAGGTCACGTGATTAATCCAAAAGGGATTTCAGTGGACCCAGCTAAGATTGAGGCGATAACAAATTGGAAGACTCCGCAGAATCCGACTGATATAAGAAGCTTCTTAGGGTTAGCTGGCTACTATAGGAGATTCATCGAAGGTTTCTCCAAGATAGCCGCACCGTTGACCGATATAACCCGAAAGTCGATAGTATTCAGTTGGGGTAAGTTTCAAGAAGAGGCTTTCAGGAGTTAAAGAAAAGACTCACGCAAGCTCCAATCCTTGCCTTACCCGACTGTGACGAGGATTTGGTTGTTTGTATTGATGCTTCACATCGTGGGATAGGTTGCGTGTTGGTGCAACGAGGAAAGGTGATAGCTTATGCGTCTAATTAGTACATAATCTAGGTTCAATCTGCATGTGCCAAAGTTTAAACCAAATCATGAATTAGTACATAACTGTAATTACTTATAAGTGTTATTAGGTGTGTTCTGTAACAGACCTCAAATCTAGGTTCAATCTGCATGTGTGGTCATATACATTTGCTTTAAACTGAAAGGATGACAAAAATTAATAACAAAAGTTACGATGGCATCAAAAGATATTCGTTGGCAGCTGTATACAATGCATAAAAGATTCATGCATATGTTTTGACCCCAAACCAGTTATGATTGACTATTATACCTCCACAGTTGAATAAATTATGTACATGTTTCACAATGATTCCCTCCATGCCTACAGGAATACAAAAGAAACACTTTTTTCAGTTAAAGGTTAGAAAAAAAAAGCAAATATACAAAAAATAGGTAAAGCAGAATACGTAACCACTTTTAAAGAAAACGATAAGAAAATATTAGCCCAACTATTCTAAATCTTGCATTCGAAAATGAAATTATATAAAAAACACATAACTGTTTCCAAATTGTATCTTACTCCTTGTGTGATTCTATTGTGACTCCTAAAAGGCCCCACTTTGCTCATAACAAAGAGAAAAAATATCTTATTCAAATATTAATTAGCAAAAAATTCAGTAAATTATCAAACCGGAAAAGAAAAACTAGTTTGCTACACAGTTTGAAAATCACATTCGTGCAATAGTCATGCATCAAACTAAGAAACAGAAACTATTTCATAACACAACTATATATACAAAGGCAATAATTTATCTTCTTAGACCGAATTATTCAACTTAGATCACATTAGCACCTCTAACATTACTTCTTTTTGAATGGATAATACCAACAAATTAATAAACAAAGTTATTATACATGAGCAAATAACTCTTATAAGTATCGGAGGATGTTGCTTGAAAGAAAAGGAAAATATAGAGATATTAACTAACCAAAATTCTATGTGGCATTCTATCAAATAGTTTTTGTTTAAACACAAAATAACATTTTAATATGATTTGAGAGACAACCCTTTTTTTTTAATCATGATTTATATATAACACAAACCGAACTACAAACTTAAGATTACAAACCTCTGTTCCAATTGTTTTCTCAATAAATAGATCCAAAATAACATGAAGAAAACACGAATGGAAACAAAAAAAAATCTTAAATTTCTTAAGAAAATCAAAAGATCAATTTGAAAGTGTGTTACCTGTTCTGTGCACTGTGCAGAAGCAGTATATCATCAATAATACCACCACTAAGTGTGACCTATAATAAGAAATTACAACACACAGAATTTAAGAATTTAGTTCATAAATTTTTCTTGAACACATAAAAGAACCAGTGGATTCGAAAACGAAAATTTTGACTACTCTTAGACTATAGCTTTGATAATTAATTACAAAACCTAACTTCAATCGAAGTAATTTTGCAAAGAAAATTCTTTGGAAATAAAACCAAAACTGATCGCCAATTCAGTTGCAATGAACACTAATACAACTCATAACTAATAAAATGCATCTTATCGGAATGCTGGTGAGAGGGTTCCGTCCCCCAAGTAATCGAAAATCACCAACCGTTGATATAGAAAACATAAGTCTTATCGAGTAAAATTAGCATAACATACCTAGATCGAGTGGTGCAGAGCGGCATAACCAATAGATCGGTAGTGTGAACACCGAATGGTGAGTTGTAAATCCACTTTTCATCCTTCTTATTACTCTTACTCGACTCTGAGCATAAGGGAAGTAAGAAAACTGAAAAAGAGGTGAGATATATTTTGTGTTGGCGAGTTTTATGTAAGAAGATAAAAGAAAGGGAAGAGAATTGAAAGAGAAAAGAGAGGGGACGAAAATGTGTGACTTCATTTCATGTTTCCGAGTTTAATGAAAATGAAAGAAAAGAAAAGAAAATTTGGGAGTTAATAGGTAGTTAATGTTATACACACACATTTTCTCTCATAATCTCTCAAATTTGAAAGGATGAGTATAGACTTAATTTTTCTAGCATTTTCTCTCCCCACCCCTCCCCTTCCCTTCTTAAAAAATCTCTGAAACATGATTCCTTCACATTTTCTTCTCATTTCCTTCTCCTCCCCTTGGGAGGATGAAAAAATTTGTGGAGGATGAAAAAATTTGGGTGGGAAGTTTTTTTTTTTTTAAAAAGATGTTAATAATAATAAAATAATATATATACTTAAATAAATATAATAATTACATTAAAATATAGCAATAAACTAATAATTATCAATTATCTAATAGGACATGGATTACTTTGATTGATCATTATTCACGATTCTATCATCATCAACAACCTTAATTGACCATCAATAACTAACCATCATTAACCTTAACTGACTATCAATTGCCATACTCGACTAACAATAACCCCAATTAACTTTTGAAGACCTAAATGATAACCAATGCCTTTATTTAATTATTTAGTAATCGGTAACTCTAATTGGTCATTGGTGACCCTAATCAACCACCATCATTTATCCTAATTGACCATCATTGATCCCAATTAACCATAATAACGTTATAACTATCAACAACATCTATTACTTTAGTTAAATATATCATTAAATATATTTGCCCAATATTACCTGAATTGATCATGAATGGACGTAATTGACCATCAATGGTCCTAACAGGATATCTTTGACTTATTAACCACAATTTATTCTAATAGATTACCAATGGCCATCGACATCTCAAACAGGCTATTATTGACTCTAACGGGTCATTAGTGACTCTAATCGGCCATCATTAACGCTATATGAATACCAATGAAAATAACTTACCATCAGTGACATTACGATGTGTTCCCGAGTCTTATTTTAAGAGGGGAGGGGAATGAAAGGAGAAGAAAAGGTGAAAGAATCATGTTCCAGAGATTTTTTAAGGATGAGAGGGGAGGGGAAGGGAGACAAAAGACTAGAAAATTTAAGTGTATAATCATCTTTCCAAATTGGAGAGATTAAGAGAGAAAATGTGTTTGTATAATTAACTGTTTATTAACTTCTACATTTTCTTTCCCTTTCCTTCCATTTTCATTAAGCTCGGGAACACGAAATAAAGTGACACATTTTCCTCCCCCTCTCTTTCTTTTCTCTTTTAATTCTCCTCAATGTCTAATATATTTTTAAAACGGTAGAATATGTGTCTATTATAAAGTAGTAAATAACGGGCCCTAATCTTTCGTCTAAAAAACACGTTAGATTGAATAAGGTCCTTTAAGACTAACTACCGGTCCTTAATAAGGAGTCTAAAAGTAATTGTTAAGACTATGTTTATGTCTCCAATATACTTCTTTGAAACGGTAGAATATGCATTGATTATAGGATTGTTAGAGATAGAACATTAGTTTATAATTATTGCATCCACAAATAAGTTTCCTTCAAAATCGTTATATTGTCGACATATTTGTTACTAATTTATAGTCTAAGAAGATGTTGAAAAATTAGCAATTGATTATAAATAACAATCATATTAGTTCTTCTTTCATATACAATAGCTTTAGAGACTAAATATCATAAACTATTACTAATTCTGAAAAAGGTCCCTTATATAATTTTTGTGACTGATGTTCATCTGTTACTTTTTTATAATGCTTTAATTTGTGCCAAATACTTAAATACTGAAAATCAGTCTTTGATCCTTACATATATAAAAGACATTTAAGAGTGAAAATCAATCCCTAATTATATTCGTTTTTACAAATATTAAGAACTGACTTTTAGTCTCTAACATGTTTCATCCATGTTAGAGACTGAATAACAGTCGTACACTTGCGCCATTTTTTTACTATGTATGTGGGACCGAAACTCAGTCGCCATTATGTCTCCTTCCGGATCTTATATTTCCTAAACAAATTCGGGACTGGAATTTAGTCTCAAGTAAGGTGTTAGAATTTTGGCGACTGATTATCAGTCGCTAACACTAGTCACATATAAATCAGTCTCCAATGTTATTAGTGACTGATAAATCAGTCTCTAATATAATGTATTCGAGACTGATTTATCAGTCCACGATAATTTAGTCTCTAATGACCACTTTTTTTGTAGTGCAAGGTGTAGCTATATGTTGATGAATTCTGATTTCAGTTAACCAGATACTAATAATTAGATGGTGGATAGTATGATTGTGTTTTTGAACAATCTTTGCTTCAAATGCATGTAATTTAAATTATTATTATTATTATTATTATTATTATTATTATTATTATTATTATTATTGTTATTATTATTATTAGACAATACATTTACCTCATTACACTAAGATGCATATCTTTTGGTAGTGGTGTCGTTATTTTACATCATACACTTTCCAGTTATGCCGATATAGCTTAACTTGGTTGCTTTGAAATGCAGGTGTAACATTGATGGTGATGTGATTTGGGAACAAAGTACATCAATGGACTAAGATCCTCTCTGTAACACTTTTGAATATCTTCCTATTTAAGGGTAATTTTATGAATTTTAAGCCGCATCCATTATGTTCGCAAACGCACAAACATGGTGCATCACTCCCACTACTTGGAAGGTGAACATGAGTATAGGAGTATACTTCTGGATTGTAAATGTAACAGGTGATATTCATATGTTGTATGCTGATGATTTTGTTGTATACATACATAATCATATTATCTATCGTCATATGAAAAATTATCACCATTTGCTGTTTTTATTCCTTCTCACAAGGTTTAGCTATATGTTGATGAATTCTGATTTCATTTGACCAGGAACTAATAATTAGATGGTGGATAGTATGATTGTGTTTTTGAACAATCTTTGCTTCAAATGCATATAATTTTAATTATTGTTCTTATTGTTATTATTATTTATTAAATTGGAGTTATTATTATTATTATTATTATTATTATTATTATTATTATTATTATTATTACTATTAGACAATACATTTCCTCGTTACACTAAGATGCAGATATTTTGGTAGTGGTGTCATTATTTTACATCATCAACTTTCCAGTTATGCCGATATAGCTTAATTTGGTTGCTTTGAAAGGAAGGTGTAACATTGATGGTGATGTGATTTTGGAACAGAGTACATCAATGGACTAAGATCCTCTCTGTAACCCTTGTGAATGTCTTCCAATTTAAGGGTAATTTTATAGATTTTAAGCCGCATCCATTATGTTCAAAAGTGCATCACTCCCACTACTTGGAAGGAGAACATGAGTGTAGGAGTATACTTCTGGATTGTATGTAACAGTTGATATTCATATGTTGTATGTTGATAATTTTGTTGTATACATACACAATCATATTATCCATCATCATATGAAAAATCACCACCATTTGCTGTTTTTATTCCATCTCACAAGGTTTAGCTATATGTTGATGAATTCTGATTTCCTTTGGCCAGGTACTAATAATTAGATGGTGGATAGTATGATTGTCTTTTTGAAAACAATCTTTGCTTCAAATGCGTGTAATTTTAATTATTGTTCTTATTGCTATTATTATTATTATTAAATTTGAGTTATTATTATTATTATTATTATTATTATTATTATTATTAGACAATACACTTTCCTCATTACTCTAAGATGCAGATCCTTTGGTAGTGGTGTCGTTATTTTACATCATCAACTTTCCAGTTTTGCCGATATAGCTTAACTTGGTTGCTTTGAAATGCAGGTAACATTGATGGTGATGTGATTTGGGAACAAAGTACATCAACGGACTAAGATCCTCTCTGTAGCCCTTTTGAATGTCTTCCTATTTATGGGTAATTTTATGGTTTTTAAGCCGCATCCATTATGTTAACATATGCACAAACATGGTGCATCACTCCCACTACTTCGAAGGAGAACATGAGTATAGGAGTATACCTATGGATTGTATATGTAACAGTTGATATTCATATGTTGTATGTTGATTATTTTGTTGTACACATACACAATCATATTATCCATCATCATATGAAAAATCACCACCATTTGCTGTTTTATTCCGTCTCACAAGGTTTAGCTATATGTTGATGAATTCTGATTTCATTTGACCAGGTACTAATAATTAGATGGTGGATAGTATGATTGTGTTTTTGAACAATCTTTGCTTCAAATGCGTGTAATTTTAATTATTGTTATTATTATTAAATTGGAGTTGTTATTATTATTATTAGACAATACACTTTCCTCATTACACTAAGATGCAGATCTTTTGGAAGTGGTGTCGTTATTTTACATCATCAACTTTCCAGTTATGTCGATATAGCTTAACTTGGTTGCTTTGAAATGCAGGTTTAACATTGATGGTGATGTGATTTGGGAACAGAGTACATCAATGGAATAAGATCCTCTCTGTAACCCTTTTGAATGCCTTCCTATTTAAGGGTAATTTTATGGATTTTAAGCCGCATCCATTATGTTCGCAAACGCACAACATGGTGCATCACTCCCACTACTTAGAAGGCGAACTTGAGTATAGGAGTATACTTTTGGATTGTATATGTAACAATTGATATTCATATGTTGTATGTTGATGATTTTTTTGTATACATACACAATCATAGTATCCATCATCATATGAAAAAACACCACCATTTGCTGTTTTTATTCCGTCTCACAAGGTTTAGCTATATGTTGATGAATTATGATTTCATTTGACCAGGTACTAATTGTAGGTTCCTAGTCGGATCTACACAGGAGTATCTCGTAACACGAGGGTGCGGAATCCCCTCCTTATACGATACGAGTGCTATGACGATGAACACGTAAATCACACGTAAACACATGAGTATAAAGGAATACTTGTTATATTGCAAAGGTAATAACCAAAGATCAAACACGTGACACAGAGAGTCACCAAAACCCAGCCGTCAAAGTTATGTAGAATGAGCCGAAGTTAGATACTATATAGCACGAAAACTTCGCCTAACAGACTAGGCGAAGTTGTCTTAACTTCGCTCACCACCAAGTTCGCTAAAACACTAAACAAAACAAGTTCAAACAAGAACAATGTAACGATTACAGACACAAACAAACATGAGACAAATGAACTACTGGCATCAGGCACCAACAGACTCCCCCTTGGCAGTAGCTTCATATCTCTAACATCTTTTTCGTGTCCTGTAATCCAAAAATCATGTACCCACCGTCTTCAAGCATGAACTCCCTTTCTCACACAGACAGAGACCACCCTCTGGTACTTCTTTGCTTCTTCTTTCCACGCAGGAATATAGAAAATCTTCTTATCATTAAGTACCTGCAAATCAGCTTGAGACAAGTTAACCAAGTGCATTGGATCATACACTCTCAGGATCTCCTGTTCGTCTTCATCTTCCATCACAACTTCAGCGGTTTGACAATCAACATACCACCACTTGAGATCCTTCAACACATCCTTGGGCATTAGCTTTATAGGAACTTCTTTCAAACAACGAATCAGCTTGTACTTCATCACCATCCAGGGCTTACCATCAGCCTGCATACCACGTTCCTTATCTTCAACCAGCTTCCCCTTCTGAGGCTTTAGTAACTCAAACTTTTTCTCTTTAACACTCTCCTTCCACACAATCTTTCCAACCCATCTTGCAAAATCATCATCACTTCTATTTATTAATCTCAACCGAGCCAAATCTTTTTCCTCGCACTCAGGCAAGGTGTTGAGAGATCTCAATGCCTTATTAAAATACTGAACCCCATCATATCGCTTTATCACAAACAACTTCAACTGTTCATCATATATTCAGCAAATGATACCTTTCTTCGACTCAGCATAACCTTTGATATTGTAGCTTTTCTTGAACATTGTGGGTATCACTAGCTTCTTTGTCTTGAAGAACCACTGAGCACAACCTTCTTTCCATCTTGGCTGTTCTTCCCATTCAGAATCACCTGACACATTTTCATCTTGAAATGCCTTTTCTTGATCAACACCTGGAATATCGTGCTCAACACTATCATCAACTATCTCTCCTTCCTCTAACCCACTGTCAATCTCTATCTGTTCCCAGATTTTCTCAATATCACTAACCGTCAACTCATCATCACACAACTCATCGTCTTCATCTACGACCACTGTCTCATTATCTGCACTGCTCGACGGACCAGCAGACTCCCCCTGAGATGTAGAGGCTCCAAGAGTTTGTTCAGTTCTTGGCAACTCACCACCTGCATCTTTTGATGCATTGGGATCATCGTCTCTGTCTTGTCTATTCTTTGTTCTCAGCTCATCACCTTTGCAAGTAGTCTCCCCCCCGAGATGCTAAGAACTGCTTCAGCTGATCAAACAACTTACCATGCTCAACAAGCAGTGCAGTCTGAAGTTGATTCTCTGCCACCAGACGATTAATAGCCTGAGTCTGAATAACATTTACCCTTGAATGTTCAGCAACCACCCTTTCAAGAGCCGAAATCCTCTCAGAATCAGACAAATTTGGATCAAAATCAGAGTTCATGTGAGAGGTATCCTGAGCATACGGTGGTGGAATTTCCAAGCTTACAGGAATATCAAATGTAGATTGAGTAGTAACTGGGGGTGGCATAGAGACAGATAACCCAGCAGTCGCTACCAGTGTTGACTTAACAATTCTAGCAACCACCTCTGATGGTGTAAGAGTAGGAGGTGGCAAAGAAACAATCTCCGGTGTTGATAACTGGACAGTAGACGGGGCAATACCAGATGACGAAGATATGGGCACCAAAGGTATACTCGAGGTCACCAGCATTGGAACATCCGAAGAAGCAGGTAACATAGACGTATCAGATAACGATGGCGGAGAGAAACGGACAACCCTTGAACTTTCACCAACCTTTGCTTTCTTTGATCTACGTACCAAGCGATACAAGTCCTCCTCATAGTCCGACTCACTATCATCTGAGTCTTTCTTTCGTTTGCCATGGATTTTTTCTTGTCTTGCAAGAACTTGCTGTGCTTCAACAATTTCATCAGTAGAGGAATCTGATAAAGTCTCCCCATAATCCTCCACACCGGCAACAGACGGACCCACATTCACACCAGAAACTGCTGCTATTGAGGCTTGAAGTTCAGCAGGATCTATCGTACCCATATCAAAGAAATCATTCCCTCCAAAGGCAACGTCAAGATCAACCTGATCTGCAGGGGCTGCAACTGGATCAACAAGAGGAGCTTATTGTACCACGGGTGGTGGTTGTATCACAGGAGGTGGCTGAGGAATATCAATTTGTTGCGGAGCCGGATCATTGAACTCATCGCCTGGTGGAGCAACATAAGCAGGGTTTACAAGATACCCGAATAGAGCAGTGTGTCTTGGACGAAGTTCAGGCTTGCTCCGAGCACTAGAGGACCGACACTGAGCAAAAATTCTCTTGTTGATGCTTTCCACAAAGGAGATAGGACGACGTTGGGGCAAATTGGGAGCAACATGATTAAGAATCATCTGTAAGAATCGTGGATACATTAAGAATCGTTCTCGTGCCACTGCTCGTCGCTGGAGATCGATCTCATAAACTACCATCTGACTGAAACTGTAAGGCTTGTTGTAAGTCAGAGCAGCCATTGCAGATTGCATTATCGCACCCATACCATCTGTACCAGCCTTGCGGCCAGACAAGCACACAATCATCACGTGCATCAAAAACCTCCACTGATCCAATAAAAACCCCATACGCCTCTGAGAATCCTCCAAAGGACCTGAATACCCCATACGAACAAACGCACCATTCCTGAAGGTAGCCGAAAAGTCAGTGGGATCCTCAGTCGTCTCACCCCAAAACTGTAAAGCTTCCCTTATCTGATTTGCTGAGAACTGTACCACCTGATTGTTAACGGTAGCATGCATCACTGGGGGTTCAACCCAACAATCATATTCCACTGTTCTCCAGAAGTCTTCGATATTTGGCAGTGATATCGGCAGAGTTTTAGTGATTGCATGAAAAATTCTTGAGCGAATGAGGAACGTGATGATCTCCGAGAAATCGTCTGCTCCACGAGCATCTGGATCTAACGTCACATACATGTTATGACCCGGGAAGAACTGTCTCTTATCACCGTCTCCTTCGTCACCACCAGTGCCACCAACACCTGCCACAACAGCCATATCTGCACAAACAATGAGTTAAGTCAGACAAGTATGGAAACAGGTTACAACTTCGCTGATTTTGAGTTGGGCGAAGTTGTGGATGTAGCGAAGTTAGTAAGTTCGTTTGAAACACAACTTCGTTGGGAATGTAAAACTGATACACATAGCAGTACATAAGAATACAGTAAACAAGTAAAGATGATGATGCTAGATCTAAGTGTTTTAGGCAGCGAAGTTATATTGTTAGCGAAGTTAAGATTAACTTCGCCCTAAACCTAACTTCGCCACATGAACTGTCCATCATAAACTCCCAGTTAGGTTGAAGGATGAACAATCAGAAGTCGATCGCCTGTATATTATTGTGCGATTAAGAGTTTAAATAACCAATTAACATCAACAGAACCTCCAATCGATCATGACCAAAGCTTCAATTGTTTTCGAAACAAACCGAATTAAAACAAACATTAGAGACCAGATTAACACACAAAAGATATGAATTAAATCACAATAGAGGCCGACGAACCTTAAAATAAGACCAGAAACTATTAAAACCAAGTTTGATTGAAAGTGCAACTTCGCCGAGGGTTTAAGAAGAAAAAGTTAGACTAATTTTGATCATAAGTGCGCCTTTTATAGTTTTTGGAAAAACCCAGTGGCGAAGTTAAGAAAACTTCGCCTAAATGATAAGTTCGCTTAAAAGATAAGCTCGCCTGACAGACAACTTCGCCATAGCGAAGTTAATTGTTTACAAAACTATCAAAAACGAGTAACCAAGAGTTTAAAGAAGAAAAACCATAAACAAACTTCATAACAAATATTAAAAACAACGGGATCAAATTTCAGTCTTGAAGAACCCAACATGTTTTTAGAAAAGATCCGAACAGGAATCATACTGATTAAGAGGCTGTCACACAGATCCATGTTCAGCGTTATTATGACATAGAGAAACAGGTTGTAGGCAGGTATATGACTTAGTATGGTTTTCATTGCTTCTGTGATACTGATTAAGTTCAATTAAGCTCAAAATTTAGATGAACATCACTTGAGAAATTGTGATGCCTCCTATCTATTCTCAAGGCGTATTTGGCTTTCCCCAGATCACCCCGATTTGACTTCGACCCGTAGTGTCTGATCAAACAATCTTTAAGTGTCGACTCTCCGACCTTTCTGATACTTTGAATATGCTTTCACTATTCTCATTCGATGCCTCTTCCTTTATATATTTGAGAGCCAATAATCTTTGTAAGACTCAACGATAAAAATTAATTTTTATTTTGTTTGTAACAAATGCCTGCAAGTCCCGAATCTGGATCACTGCGGGAAACTAACACAATCTTTGCGGGGGATCAAGACACTCAAGGGCTCGTGTATGACTGGGTAATCACTTTCCTGCCTATCATTCGGAGAGATATATGTGGAGACATGCACAAATCAAAATGACACTCCACAGTAAATCGAGTCATTTTAGTTTGTATCACATCCACTCTTACGCACCATAGAAAGCTACCATAACATACAATGACTGTTCTAGAGTCTTTTAGGCCTAATTACTTCACCGGTTAGGCACACAAAATCAGTTTATCTAGCACTTTCCAAGGTTGGAACAATTTTCACTTTTAACACCAATAATGAAACTTCTTGCGAAGTTATAGACTGAAAAAGTATATCATTTCCCAAAAAAAAAAATTTAATTCAGACGCCCCGATCAAGTCAAAATCTTTAGGTAAATGGCTATCCTGAAGATCCAGTGGATCAGCAGGACCAACCACATATAAATATGTGTCCTTCCGACTAAGTATGATCGACTAATTTTCAGTGAAGGAATAAAATCCATCATAACCGCCCCGATCGCTTTCAGTTATTGGGTTAATGGCTATCCTTATAGTCTACACGTAGACGTAAGGACCAAACATATTCAAGAATATGTTCTTCAAACTTAAGCTACTGACATAGTTTTCAGCGATAGTGATGTTTTTTTTATATAAAAACACAAGGAAAACAAGGTTACTCGGGATTGATCATCCCATTAAGCTCAATCAGGTTTTGGAAACGGGACTGGTCAAACGCTTTTGTAAAAAGATCGGCAAAATTATCCAGTGAATCAACCTTTTCAAGCACAATTAATTTCTTCTCAGCACAATCCCGTATAAAATGATGACGAATGTCAATATGTTTAGTTTTACTATGTTTAATGGGATTGTTAGTTACTGAGATAGAAGCAGTGTTATCAATGCAAATAGGAGTTTGAGTGAAATTCAGACCATAATCGCGCATTTGTTGTTGTATCCATAAAACCTGAGAGCAGCAGTTCGATGCTGCCATGTATTCTGCTTCACAGGTGGACATGGCTACAGAGGTCTGCTTCTTGCACTACCATGAGACCAATATTCCTCCAAGAAACTGACATCCACCGGTGGTTGACTTCCTGTTCTGATTACATCTTCCATAGTCAAAGTCAGTGTATGCTTCCAGATCCAGTTCACCTCCTTTAGAGTACCAGAGACCCAACTTAGGCTTTCCTTTAAGGTACCGCAAGATCCTCTTCACTCCTTTCATGTGTGATTCCTTCGGGTTGGCCTGAAAATGAGCACAAAGACAAACTGCAAACATAATGTCAGGTCTAGAAGCAGTTAGATACATTAAAGAACCTATAATTGCCCGATACTGAGTGGGATCCACATCTTCATCACTGTCGGAATCAACACCCAGTTTGTGGTTGACGCAGATTGGAGTGTCAAACGGGGTACTATCGTCCATCTTAAAGCGCTTAAGTACATCGTGAACATACTTATTTTGATGAATGAACATGCCATCCTTCTTCTAATCAACCTGTAATCCCAAAAGAAAGTTAATTCGCCCATGGCGCTCATCTCAAACCTTTTCTTCATGACTACTTCAAACTCATGACACATAGAACCTCGGGAGGCAGCAAAGATAATGTCGTCCACATAGACCTGGACGAGAAGAAAATCACCCCCTTTTCTTTTTACAAACAAAGTACTATCGATCTTACCCCTCTCAAACCCATTCTCTAGCAAGTAATCTGACAAAGTTGCATACCAGGCTCAAGGTGCTTAATGTAGACCATATAATGCTTTGCTGAGTTTGTACACGTGATCAGGAAAATCTGGGTCAGGGAAACCTGGAGGTTGTTTTACATATACCACCTCATCGACTTTTCCATTAAGAAACACACTTTTAACATCCAGCTGGAACACTTTCATCTCTTGTGTGCAGCAAATGCCAGGAAGAGTCGAATTGCCTCCAATCTTGCCACATGAGCAAACACTTCGTTGTAATCGATTCCTTCCTGTTGATTAAACCCTTTGACTACCAATCTTGCCTTGTTGCGAATGATTACTCCCTTCTCATCTCTTTTACACTTGAATACCCACTTACTACCGATAGCATTCACATCTTCTGGATTTTCAACTAACTGCCATACTTCCATTTTTTCAAACTGTGCCAGTTCTTCCTGCATGGCTTCAACCCATGAGCTATCCTTCAGTGCCATTTGATAATTCTTTGGTTCTATCTGACTGATGAAACAGGCGTACAAGCATTCATTTATATTACCAATGTCTTTAATGCTTGCATACACACATGTGTTTTCATCCAAACTTCTTCTAGTACGCACACCATCAGAAAGATTACCGATCACATTTTCTAAAGGATGATTCTTGTGAATTCTGGTAGTTTGTTCCGGACCAACTTCCAGATCATTCTCAAGATTTGAAGAGAGTTCATCTGAGTGATGTTGAGTGTGAAATGGATTAAAGAAATCATCTTCAGTCGAGACAGATGGAGTTTCAACTGCACCTGACGTGAGAGGTTGATTTTCATTATATTGGGGACGTTGCACAGTGGCCTCCTCTTCGTCTAACAGCATCTGAGTGGCCATCTTCTCATCTATGTTTGCAAAATCCAAGTAAGGCACATTAAAAGATTTGAATAACTTATCATAGTCGAAAGCCTCTGCTGGTCCCATGCTAGGTTTTGGTGATTTGTAACTAGTAATGTCAGTGTTACAGACCACTTCAACCTTGCTGTTTGATGAATTAAAGACTCTTCTGTTGGGTGTCCCAACCACATAGCCAACTAAAATACATTCGTCAGCTTTCTCACCAAATTTAGAGTTAGTCTTTAATATCAAACACGGGGACCCTAAAGGTTCAAGACCTTTCAGTTTTGGCTTTCTACCATGCATAAGTTCATAACAGGTTTTATTTAATCTTTTAACAGTTAAAACATGATTAAGGATATAACAGGTGGTAGCAACAGCCTCAGCCCAGAACACCACGGGAAGTTTAGCTTCTGCTAGCATAGTTCTGGCTCCTTCAATTAGAGTTATGTTCTTCCTTTCAGCTACTCTATTTTGTTGCAGAGTATATGGTGCGCTATACTGATGTTCTATCCCTTTATGCAAACAAAACATCTCTATTTGGCAGTTCTTGAAATCCGTTCCATTGTCACTTCTGATGAACTTTACTTTTCTCCCAACAATATTTTCCACTTTGGTAATCAAGTTAATTACCAACTGAACTATTTCATCTTTTGCCTTCAGAAAATAAACCCATGAGTACCGCGAGTAGTCGTCAGTTACTACCAAACAATACGATGTTCCTCCTAGACTCTTGACATTTACCGGACCAAAAAGATCCATGTGGAGCAAATCCAAAGTGCTGACAATAGAGTTAACTTTCTTGGAGTGATGTGGCTTCTTGTGCTGCTTTCCTTTCTTGCATGATAAACATTGGTCTTCAAAGTTGAGTTCTTTAGAGGAACCACAAGAACCTGCCCATTCTTGACAATGTAGTTCATCTTACGAAGGTGAATATGACCCATTCTTCGATGCCACAACTCTTACTCGGACTCTGTAGCTTTTGACAGAAGACATGACTCTTCCGTCGCCATCTCGGTTGACCGCATGTCCATTACATATATGTTCTTTTCTCTTGGAGCCTTCATCACAATCCAGGTTTCAGGAATCCTGAAACCAAGATAAAGAATGAGTGCCTCATCTTTTGTAAAGTGCACGGTGTATTCTTTGTCACAAATCTGAGAGACACTCAAAAGATTGTGTTTTAACTCTTCCACAAAATTAACTTTTTCCAACTTTATTCTCCCATTGGTAACAGTACCAATGCCAGTAATTCTTCCTCCACTTTCTCCTGCAAAACTAACCCTTCCTCCTTGAGCGGTCTTCCAATCACGTAACAATTTCTTGTTACCAGTCATGTGCCGGGAACATCCATTGCCGCATCCATTATGTTCGCAAACGCACAAACATGGTGCATCACTCCTACTACTTGGAATGCGAACATGAGTTTAGGAGTATACTTCTGGATTGTATATGTAGAAGTTGATATTCATATGTTGTATGTTGATGATTTTGTTATATACATACACAATCATAGTATCCATCATCATATGAAAAATCACCACCATTTGCTGTTTTTATTCCGTCTCACAAGGTTTAGCTATATGTTGATGAATTCTGATTTCAATTGACCAGGTACTAATAATTAGATGGTGGATAGTATGATTGTGTTTTTGAAACAATCTTTGCTTCAAATGCAAGTAATTTTAATTATTGTTATTCTTATTATCATTATTGGAGTTATTATTATTACTATCAGATAATACACTTTCCTCATTAAACTAAGATGCAGATCTTTTGGTAGTCGTGCCGTTAATTTACATCATCAACTTTCCAGTTATGCCGATATAGCTTAACTTGGTTGCTTTGAAATGCAGGTGTAACATTGATGGTGATGTGATTTGGGAACATAGTACATTAATGGAATAAGATCCTCTCTGTAACCCTTTTGAATGTATTCCTATATAAGGGTAATTTTTATGGATTTTAAGCTGCATTCATTATTTTTGCAATCAAACAAACGTGGTGCATCACACCCACTACTTGGAAGGCGAACATGAGTATAGGAGTATACTTCGGGAATGTATATGTAATAGTTGATATTCATATGTTGTATGTTGATGATTTTGTTGTATACATACACAATCATAGTATCCATCATCATATGAAAAATCACCACCATTTGCTGTTTTTATTCCGTCTCACAAGGTTTAGCTATATGTTGATGAATTATGATTTCATTTGACCAGGTACTAATAATTAGATGGTGGATAGTATGATTGTGTTTTTGAAACAATCTTTGCTTCAAATGCAAGTAATTTTAATTAGTGTTCTTATTGTTATTAAATTGGAGTTATTATTATTATTATTTATATTATGTTTTCGTTAAAATGGTTAAATCTTCATATATAGCTTTACACACCATTATTTTGATGGATTATTTGGTTTACTTTAAACATATAAAGAATACTTTGTATGTATATTTATAAAAATTTGAATTATTTTTATATTTTTATCTTAACCACAGTATACAAACGGTAATTTAGACCTAAGACAAAATTTGCACCTGGTCAACTGTAATTTCATATAATTGGAGAGGTATTCCTATAGTCTCAAATAAATTCGTTGGCATATTTTTTGTTGGAACCCAGTGAATCAAATCAATAACAATAACAGATCTCAGATCTGTATATAATAGATTAATACCTTAATATAGATCTAGCTCATAATTACGTTTGATTAAGTGTTGTATATGTATATGTATTATCAGTATGTATATATTAGTAGTTGTATATATTAGTATGAAGATCGAGAGAGAGAGAGTTTGGACAGAGTTTCGTTAAAGATCTCCCAAAACTTTTTAATTAAATGTGAACAGAGTTCACTATATATAGAAGATAGGTCTGGTTCGCTAACATTCCCTAGCGAACCAGACACTATTTCGTTACATACATAAATAACTCAAATAGCTTAACGAATCACCCCCTGATTCGTTAACATCCCCTAACGAATCAGGAGGGAATAACCTTAAGTCTTAGTTCGCTAAACAACTTTAGCGAACTAGACAAGACATATAACGAACTAGAGAATAACTTAATAGTTTATTACATTAAACATAAAACAAATATGTTAACGATAAATACAAAGACTCGAGATGCAAAACCGTGCACTAACAAATACCCCCTCGTCTTGAGCTCTTTGTCTTTAAATTACTTGAAGTGCTTGGACTGCCAGTCTCTGCAACTATGAATTCCGTTTTCATAACAGACACGCACAACGCGTTGGAATTGCATAGCTAGGTCATAGTCTTCATTGCGCTCTATCAGAATCTGATTCTTGTGTAGCACGTCATTGTCTATTTCAGATAAATTAACCAACCACATCGGGTCGATTATCTTGATAAGCTCAGTCTTCAGTCCTTTACCAAGTACAATGACGGCCTCGCCAGTACGATTGTCATAGTACCAGCGGTTGAACGAGAGATGCATGTGTTGGTGCATCGTCTTCACTGGCACTCGTTTCATCGTCTTCGGCGGCTTTACTTTAAGGACAAGTTTCTTCCAGCCAGTCCTTGGATCAATCTCGTCAATACGTTTACGTCTCGGGACCTGGGGCTTGAAGAACTTGAACCCATGATTGACTTCGAACAGCAAGTGTTGATGAAACCACTCATCTGTCCGGTTGCCACCACGATTGATAAATGGACGCCTCGCGAGGGTACGAACATCCCAACGCGGTAGTGTAAGAACGTCCCTTATCTTCTCGTAGTACTGAACTCCCTTTTCCCATTTAACTATACATACCCTAAGCTCGGAATCATATAGCCATGAGACGATATCACCATGAACCTTGGATACAGTCTTGAAGGAAGTCACTTGGTTTTCTTTGACCCATGCAGCTGCTATGTCTTTCCGTTCTTGATCAACATATCGATACGCCTTGATAATCTTACTCGCAGCTTTAAATCTGAACCACTTAGCAATATCGGCATCAGTTGGGTTCTCAAGTGAGTCAAAGCGAGTATCCACAACCTTCTTTCCCTTAGTTATCTTCTCCAGATCATCCTCTGTTGCTTTAAAAGTCTGCTCATTAAATGTCGGAGCACCTTGATCAACGTTTGTGTGTTGATACAAGTCAGGATACTCCTCAGCAGTGACGTCTTCCATCTCAACATCCTCATCTTCATAAATAAACTCCGTATTCATTTGAATAGACGGGTCATCTGTTAAACCTTCCTCATTCACCACCTCAACGTCTGGCTATGTCTCTAACACGGTTAATTGTTCATCATTTAACCCTATCAGTATGGAAATCTGCTCTCGTGTTAGGGACCTATCAACGAACTCACCAACTTCAATATCTTCCCTGTTCACCACACTTCTAACCATACCCGAACCATCCACAAATATCACAGTGTTGGCTTCAATCATTTCAATTGGCTTAGCAGCAGTTGGATCGTGATACACAACAACCTGTTTACTCGAATCATCACCGCCACTTGTACCAATACCAGAAGATGAGTCGTGTGCTTGTTTAGGCTCACCTCCTGCACCAGACTCGTCAAGATCTTGATCATCATTCTTGAGTTTCTTTAAAGCATCTTCTTTGCAAGTCAACTGCAAGATTAGATCTTCTTGTTCCTTTATCTTCACCCACTGAGACTCAAAAATCGCACGCAGCTCTTTAGTCTCTTTTTGACAGAATGAAATATAACTCATCATTCGTCGTTGATTCTCCAATAAACGTTCTTGATTCTGACGGTCGGCAGACATTTGATTTTCATACAGATGAAGAAGATTTAACAACATATTTGTCTGACGGTTCAGTGGCATGTTGTACAGGGATGGATGAACTGGTTGGATTGGACCTTGAGGCCTTGTAATTCTCATGAATGAGAGATCACTAGGAGGAGGCCTCATAGACGTTGTTGGAGGAACTGTAGCCACTGTAGCAGTCGGCAAAGGTATTTTAGTTAAAGTTGATTGAGGAATCATACCCAACTGCTCATGTGGAACCATCGTCGTTGTCAAAGTCATCTCCGGAGTGCTAGTTGTAAGCGGCACTATCGGGCGTTGAGGCGTTGTTTGACGAGGTGGTGGCACACCGATGATTACACCAGCCCCAGCTGAAACACGTCTCTTCTTTGAAGGTTCACCAGTTGCCACTTCCTTGCCTTTTCTCTTTCTTTCTCATTGAGCTGCAATAGTAGCAGCTAATGCAGCTTCAACTGCGGCCTGTTGCTCTCTAAGAGCTGCATCACCATTACCACCATTTCCATCTTCATTACCACCATCATCTCCATCATCACCATCGTTCCCACCTTCTCCTTCCTCATGCTCGGAATCTGAATCATCATGAATCCAGCGATCCTCGGAAGGATATACATAATTAGGATTAACGATATGACCAATCATTCGTTTATCCACTGGCTTCTCCTTTCTATTAATCAACATTCTATGAACGGTATCAACTTTCATGTGTTCCATAGGAAGCACATCATTCACCTGAGTTTGATCAATAGCTAAATTGGGAATTAAGTCTTGAATGATCAGCTGTAGGAAGCGAGGATACATTAAAAATTTCTTCTTTTGAAGTGTTTGCTGAACTTGTTCTTTCAGATGATCGTAAACTAGCTCAGAGTAGTTAAAAGGCTTGTTGAGAATAAGAGCAACGAAAGCTGACTGTATACTACTTCTGCATTGATCAAAACTACCACGACGACCACTCATACAATGAATTAAGACATGGAGAGGATATTTGTATGGTGGACATAAGCCATTCTTGTTCAGCATAGATTCATCAATACCCCCACCATATCGTAGACGAGTAAACAAGCCCTTGATCAACTGCTTGTCAAATTCACTCGGGTTGTCATCATTGTCTCCAAATTGAAGCACACGGCGAACCACTCCCACATCAATTGTAATAACAGTTCGATTAATCGTGGCTCTAATGTGATTCTCCACATCAACAACCTTAGCAGTATCCCAAAACTTCCTAATAATACTCAGATACACTTTAGGTCGAGCAGTGATTGCATAACTAATCACCGAGCGTCTTAAGAATGCTAACATGTCTCCGAACACATCAACGTCAGCAATATCTTGAACAATATAAGCACAGATATTGTGTTTTGGATCATAAGGTAATAAAACAATATCTTCCTGCTGTACTTGAGGTGGTTGCTCTTGTGGTGGTTGTTCTTGCTGCCCTTGATCAGCAACCGGTGGATCTTGATTTACTTGATCAGCCATTATTACTGAATAGAGTTTAGAACATATATTAGTAATATAAATAAATAATACAATATGTCGTGTGTAATTAATGTATTTACGCGTTTATACGGTTGAAATAATTTATTGAATTCAAAAGGTAATTTGAATTTAATTAAATAATTAAAAATAAACGTCATTCGTGTGATTATCACTCTGATTCGTTACTATCCAGTAACGAATCAAGTGATTCGCTATCATGTAAATAGATTAACGAAGTAGACCTAGCGAATTACTATTTAAAAAAGGACGAACTAGAATCTAGTTCGTTATAATATGACGAATCCACATCTGATTCTTTAACTAACTTATTCGCTTAATCTAATTCGTTTGAATTCTTAACAAATTGGACACCATAAAGTTCCAATTCGCTAAAGTTCACGAATGGTCAGTAATTTAGACTTGATCTTTGACTCACACATTCAAAGTCAAAATTAATATGAACATCGAAAGTCAACAACACAACCCAGCTTCAATTAATCCATAACCATCGTTGGATAATCGAAACATTATGTGTAGTGATCTCGGAAACCTATTATTGAACACATGATGTTGAGATTGAGGCTCAAGACCAAGAACTAACTTAGGTGAACCAGAGTATAAAAACTCCGAAACTATAAACACTCAATCGACCCAGCAAACAAGAATCATACTTCGATTAAAGTCTACCTAGGGTATCGGAATCGCATTCCGATCACAAATGATTATACATCAACTACATAAACACCGTATATCATAAATAAATCAGGGTTTTGAACTCGGAAAACCCTTAAAACAGAAATATACATAATTAGTCTATTCAAATAACACAATTTTTGACGAAAATGACATAGATATGATTGTCTATACCTTAGCAACACAAAGATATTCGTAAAAGATCGAAATTTCGAAAGTCGAAAATCAGAAAAATTTGAAAAAGGTGACTTTAGGTGTAAGGAAGAAGATGAATAGTGAAAGGACGGTTCGTGTTTCTGTCTTATATGGCCTTACACGCTACCCAATGTACCATATGTACGAATCAAGCGATTCGTTTGAATTTTGAAGTAACGAATCAGGCAATTCGTTAATCCAATTCGTTATATCAGAATAGCGAACAAGACATGTTTTGTATTTTGATTCGTTAAATATGTATAACGAAGTAGAAGTGATTCGTTACAGAATGCGGAAGCGAATTAGGTGAGCGAACTAGAAATTAGTTCGCTAAAGAATCACCCAGTTCGTTATCCATACTTAACAAATTAACTTTTAACGAATTAAAAATTTTATTTAATTTTAACTTAAATAAATAAATGAATTAAATAAAGAATAAATTTAACTTAAAAGAATTACCGAGAACCTTTATCCCGATAATTGAATACTTTAACAACGTTTCACTTTTACGAAACATAATTTAAAGAAAATATTAAATAATATGTAAAGAAAGAAAGATAAAATATTTTTGGTATTTTGTAAAAATTTTAAAGAATGTATTCACATGAAAAGAATCCGAAACAAGAAGTATAAAATCTTTTTGTGTTTTATATATGTTTTTCAAAAACAGTACATATTTTTGTATTTTTGTTGAGTTTGAGCAGAGAATCATATTAACCAAATTGCCCTTCCATCACAGTTTTATATTTCAGCGATATTATGACTGGCGTTAAGTCGGTCATTGGTATTGTTGTCCACTTAAATCTAATAACAAACTTTCAAGTGTTTTTGTGATATGAATAACGGTTCAATTAAAGCACAGAATATCATAAACTACCAGCCTCTAATCTTGGTTCAAGCTTAATTTGATTTTTTCCGTATCACCCCAACTTGACTTAAACCATTATATTGTTGATCAAAATTTATTTTAAAGAAATTTATGAGCAATGCATTGATTTTCTGTTACTGTGAGTGAATATGCACGAGTCCATCTGTCAGCTTACATACATTGTATCCCCTGGGGTTCGTTTCTTAATGGTATTAAGACGCACGCAAGGGAGGACCATGTATGACTAACAGCGGATTTTGATCAAGTCAGTAATTTGGAAATTTGTACGAAGTACAGCAGTGATCAAGTTTAATGACTTTGGATTTGCTCTAAAAGCGAATGAAATATTCGTGCGTATGAATACCCAGATGATTAAGCCACATAAAGACTCACAGTGTCCAGAACCTCAAAGCTTGTTATTTGCTTTATTTTATTTTTGGATGATCAAATAAGAATAAGGCTTGAGTATGACAGGTTATGTAACGATTCCGGCAAATCCAGGTATACCCTAGCCGGTATATACTATTTGCGTGTTATTTAATATTGATTATATGAGTTATAGCACGTTTATACGAATATATATGGTTCACAGTATGAATCATACTCAATTATATAGTGAATCGTATTGGAATTACAATCAACCAATGAACGATTATTGAAACCCGAACGAATCGGGAATTACATTATAGACGAAGTATATAATGTTTAGTGATATTTACGAAGTATTAATGCTTCGGGATAAGTAAATTATAGCACAGAAAAAGGATTTCGATTTAATGGTACGTCGGTACGCTAAACGACACCTTTAACACCAAATCAAGCAAGAGACGATCAATCAAGCCGAAAAAGATGCGTAATTATTAATAATATGATGTTTTAATGTCATGGGTTAAGTTTTTAAAGTTTTTAAATCAGTTTTATATAAATTTTATGTTAACCCGAAAAACAACCATTTTAGGCCCGTTTTAAGCCGAATTACGAGTTTAAACGAGAAACGAACTGAACCAGATTATCCACAACATTATCCGGATTGTGTAATCCAAATATGTGGCTATGGTTTGAACTTGTGGGGCCCCCCACACCACCTCATTAGGCCGGCCACCCCCCCCCCCCCCACACCCTTTTACACATTACATTTTCTTTTTTTTACTTCACAAACTCTCTCAAAACTCTCTCAAACTCTCTCAAATCTCTAACTCTTTCAAGTTTTCTTCCAAGATCATCACATTTTAACCAAGATTTTGAAGGTATAAGCATATTACAATACATAATCTTTGGTGTTAATTACTTAGTTTGAGTTGTTTTTGCAAGAACAAAAGGTTCCAAGTGAAATATGGGTGAAAACCCGAGATGGAACCGGTTCTCGTATGATCAAGGGATGTATACAAGTTATACAAAGGATCTTGATCCAAGTAATTAGTTAAAAGTGTTTAGAATGAATTTTTACGGTTGAAATCTTGTCAAATGAATTTTCCATGTGAAAAACGGGTGAAAATCCGAGATGAAACCGACTCTTGCATGACCAAGAGATGTATACAAGTTATACAAGGGATCTTGGTCCAAGAAATGAGTAAAAAGAGTCGAGAACGGATTTTTACGGTCAAAATCGTTGTTTTGATGTTTTAACCGACACTAGGAAAGAAATGGCTTGATTGTGGGTATAAATTGCTTGGTGTGGTGTTGATGTGCTTGTAAGTGTTGTATCTAGCGGCTAGCAAAGGCTAGAAACCGAGATCCTTGCGATCTAAAGCTAGAAAACACAAAATAGTTCGGTTTTCGTGTGTTTATGAAATTTGGACAGATTGTCGTGTGCTTAGAGTCGGGTCACGAAATTTCACAGAGATGATCTACACATGAAAATATGAGATCTGTGAATTTTTGGTAATTTTTGGATAAAAGATGAATATTTGGTGAATTTAATGCTCGGTTTTGGCCAAAAATAGAGAAAAATAGCAAAACATGATGAAAAATCCCAGAAAATTTAAGATAAGTTTTTTATAACATATAACAGTCACCCACAAAATTTGAGCTCAGTTGGAAAAGTCTAAGTAGGCTTTTCGGTGAAACGAGTTCTAGGGCTTTCTAGCTCGGTTTTTGGTGAAAATGGCTTGAAAAATAAGTTTTAAATTCTGGAAAAATTCCAGGAAGTTATGAGGGTGATAGAGATCATCCCAGAAAAATTTGGGATTTTTCTAAAGTGTTTTGGTATTTTTGACATATTTAGTGTTTTAATAAGATTTAAAAATAGATAAATAAATGTAAATATAGGAAAATAAATCTGGAAAAATTCCAGGAAGTTATGAGGATGATAGAGATCATCCCAGAAAAAATTGGGATTTTTCTAAAGTGTTTTGGTATTTTTGATATATTTAGTGTTTTAATAAGATTTAAAAATAGATAAATAAATGTAAATATAGGAAAATAAATCTGGAAAAATTCCAGAAAGTTATGAGGATGACAAGGATCATTCCAGAAAAATTTGGGATTTTTCTAAAGTGTTTTGGTATTTTTGATATATTTAGTGTTTTAATAAGATTTAAAAATAGATAAATAAATGTAAATATAAGAAAATAAATCTGGAAAATTTATACAAAATTCCTTACTGTCAAATTAAGTTTTGTGCAAAATTTCAAGACCCGAGACTAATCGGGTAATTATTTGTGCTAAAAGAACATAAAAACAAGTTTTTAAAGCTTAAAACGTGTAAACCGGCAAAGTTCGCATAAGCGAGCTGACTGGTACATGAAAACTCTAAAAATGGACTATTTCATAAATCTAAGTAAATTAAGTAAAAATAAATCATCCGAAAATAATTCGGATGATTTGGGTAATTTTACCCGATTTTACCGTTTCCGGCACCGAAATGACGGAAACGGGCCCCACGGCCAAACGGGGTGTCAAACCGAGCTATAATTTCATCACCTTAATTAAATTGACTGTCAAACTCTAAGCAATGTCACAATCTGAGTCCTTAGAAGTGTCACGGGGTTAACATTGTCCCCGAATCGAGTACAGTACTTGGTTAACAATGTTCCCAGATGTACCGATTGATACGTATTTAAGTTATGGGAATTATATAGTAACGACTAGATATTATATTACAGATCCAGGCACGTAGCTGTTCCTTATATTACTCACCGACTCACAAAAAGGTGAGTTTTCACGAGCCCCTTTAAATGAATTGTTTTAATTATATTTTCCCGGGGCGGAAAACATGTCTTATTTAAAGTATTTAAGTACATACCGATCGTATGGAAATACTTGTACATTTATATATATATGGTCTGATGCACAGAATATATAAAATGTTTATCATGTGTTATTGTTCTGGGGTAACATAGTTCCCAGGGGTTATTATTGTTCTGGGGTAACATAGTTCCCAGGGGTTATTATTGTTCTGGGGTAACATAGTTCCCAGGGGTTATTATTGTTCTGGGGTAACATAGTTCCCAGGGGTTATTATTGTTCTGGGGTAACATAGTTCCCAGAGGTTGTGATTGTTCTGGGGTAACATAGTTCCCAGGGGTTATTATTGTTCTGGGGTAACATAGTTCCCAGGAAGTTAATGGAAATGTTCTAGGGTAACATAGTTCCCAGCATGATTATATTGTTAATAAATGATTATTAAAATGATTTGTCAGTGTTTATTTAAATTAGTGAAACTCACCAACTATTCGTAGTTGACCCGTTTTCTTTACATGTTTTCTAGGTATGCCCAAGTTGGATTGATTGATGTGTGCTTAACTATCTGTGCTACCTGTTGGAAGCTTGCTGCTCTATGTTTTGTAATGAATTTATTAATGTCTTATCGGTAAAATATGTGTGTAACACCTAGACAGTAATGAAACTCGCAACAATGTAATATGTTATAAATTAATGTAGTGGTATTTTCTTTATAAGCAATGCTGTTGATATCAGATGTGTCTGTTGCATCCCGTGTACGTTTCCGCTGCGGTTACGGGGTGTTACAGAACTTGGTATCAGAGCCATTGGTTATAAAGAATTAGGATGTCTGAAAAAGATACCTAAAATATAACCAGTAGCTCAAGTATTATAGGATCTGAATATCAACTAATAATATATTGTGACGAGATCGGGATGAACTTGGATGGACAAGTGGGTTATTATGGTCCGGAACATAATAACAGACTTGTCTGCACGAGGGAATTCAGGGGAAGTCACGGGGAATTTAAATAGGTAAAATTGGCAACATATGTGTAAGTATATGATAATATTATTATGTGGTAAAATTGTATAAGTAAGTGCATGTTAATTTGATTTTGAATTACACTATAAAAAGGGACTATATGTTTGTTAACTTGTGTGCAGGTAAAAATGGCAAGAACACCTAGTGTGTCGACGGAAGAGGACCCGGAAGAGGTCAGTTCCGGGGCCTCTGGAAGCCCAAGTGTAGCACCCAGCTCCGAGCCTTCGGAGGCTAGTCATAGTACTTCTAGACAGACCACCCCAGCTAGGAGTGCTAGTTTACCCTCCCCTGCTAGGGTTACCAGGTCTCCTACCCCGCCCGCACCACAGACCGCTCTGATTCCCCCCAGACACAGTCCCCGCCTCACGGCGCGGATCAGTGCCCCGTATGTTCCGCCCACCGTTACCCCACCCAGATCCACATACCACCGGGGCGAGTCTTCCCGCCCCCAACCCGAGCCTGCGACCCTACCTGTGTGGGGTCTTCCGAAGCAGGAACGGGACTTGGCGGCCTGGCTACGTGTTCTCACCGAACAGGTGAACGAGCACTCTGCCGCCCTGGTCGTGGGGGTACAGAGGCGAGCGTACCTCGGGGATAGCATACAGGACCACCAGTATGCTATTAACCAGTTAAAGAGGGAGTGCTCATACTCCCACTGGTTGATCGACCAGATGGAAACCCGAATGCGGGTTATGGTGGCGGTGTTGGTGGTGCTGGTGGCGGTGTTGGTGGGGTTGGTTTACCACCATGTGTAGATGTGTTAGATGGTAGAATCTTGAACCGCTTTTTGATACTCCGTGTAAGTAGTTAGTGGTGATACTAACACGGAGTGAATCTTGTTTAGTTATAGTACAACCACTGGCCCATAGGGGGTCTCTTGTAGGGCATATCATTATCGATACTTTTGGGTATCATTCAAGCACTGACCCATTGCGGGTTATGTCGAGGATGATACCAACATAGGCCCTTTGTATTAAAACCTAGTTATGTAATGTTGACTGAAAGTATGTAAACTGATGTTTGTGTAATATGAATCAATGTTTACTAATGAATGAAATATGTATTGTGTTTTATGATTTGAGATGGTATTGATTATATGTATTTCTTTGATGATTGTGTAGAATGGCACCGAAACGATCTACGAAAATATCGGAAGTAGATGTGAGCCGTTTGATTGCTCAACAGTTGGAGGCGGCGATACCAGATATAGTATCGCGCATCGCCGCCAGTATTAATAACTCGACCAATCCAACCCCTCCGAGCAATCAAACGCCCATAAATAATGACGGGGAACAAAATGCTAATCCTCCAAGGAATGATAACACTATTCCGAGTAATGACGCACCGCCTAGGGTGGTCGTTACTGACAGCAATGGCCCTATACCTACGGTAGAGACAAACCGTAAGGAACCAATTCGTGCATCCAGGGGATGTTCGATCAAGGATTTCATGTTGTGCAAGCCATTAGAGTTTAGCGGGTCGGAAGGACCGAATGGGTTAGTTAAATGGATAGAGAAAATCGAATCAGTGGTGAATATTAGCAACTGTCCCGAGGACTGTATCGTTAAGTACGCCACCTGTACATTCACCGACCATGCCTTGACATGGTGGAACACCATAGTACAGACTCGAGGTCAGGTGGCGACAAACCACATGACCTGGACGGAGCTTAAGGCTCTTGTGTTGGAACATTTCTGTCCAAAGAATGAATTGCAGAAACTGGAAAATGAGTTGTGGAATCTGGAGATGAAGGGGGCGGACCACTTGGGTTATACCAATAGGTTCAATGAACTGTCACGATTAGTACCATGGTTGGTCACCCCGGAGACGAAAAGGGTGGAACGTTATATTTGGGGACTTACTCCAGTAGTGAGGAGTATAGTCAACGCGGGGGGACACCGGACGTATGAAAGTGCAGTGACACAGGCTGGCATAGTCACGTATGATTTCTTGCGGAGCGGATCACTAAAGGTGACAGGAGAATCCGCTGGGGGAAAACGGGGTGCGCATGATCATAGAATCCAAGAAAAGCAGCAAAGCAAACGAGCTAGGCCCGCTGCCCAGAGCTATGCCATGACTAGTTCGGGCGGAAGGCAAGAACCGCAGAAGGGAACGTTTCCTAGGTGCGGGAAATGTGGTTACCACCATAGTGGCGTGTGCAAGGAGGTGGTGTGCCACCGGTGTGGCAGGGTTGGACACTACGCACCAAATTGTAAGACAAATCTGAACAACCTGAACCGACAACCACAACCTATTCGGGCGCAACCATTTAGAACTCAACCAGCCCGACAGCAGAACCCGCAAGGAAACCAGATGGTGACCACTAGCCGTGCTTGCTACGAATGCGGCAGCACGGATCACTTCAAAAGGAACTGCCCGAAACTGAATCAGGGAGGAAACGGGAGACAACTCGCGGGTCAGCCATCGTCGTCCAATCCGGCGCGAGGCCGAGCATTTGTGATGGGAGCGAACGAGGCGCGCCAGGACCCCAGCGTAGTGACAGGTACCTTCCTCGTCTCTGATCATTACGCTTCTGTATTATTTGATACAGGCGCCGATAGAAGTTTTGTCTCCGTTAGATTCCTTTCGATAGCAAACCTTCCTATTGGTGAAACCATAGAACCCTACACCGTAGAGGTCGCTAACGGTAAAACCATGATAGTTAATCGGATTATTCGGAATTGCCCTTTTATTCTGAGCGAACAATCCTTCCTGATTGACTTGTTACCGGTAGAATTGGGTAGTTTTGACGTGATAGTGGGAATGGATTGGTTGGCACGTAACAGGGTAGAAATAAACTGCGAAAAGAAAACCGTCAAGATCCGGGTGTCGGATGACGAGGAGGTATTAGTACATGGAGAAAAATCCGGCACCATGATACCATTCATATCCCATCTCAAGGTGTTTAAATATATACGTCAGGGATGTGTGGCGTATCTAGCGAGCCTGACGGCCGCTGATTCTGAGGAAAAACGGGTGGACGATATTCCCGTGGTACGCGAATTTCCACAAGTTTTTCCAGAGGAACTTCCTGGTTTACCGCCAACCCGACAAGTCGAATTCAGAATCGATTTATTACCTCAAGCCGGCCCTGTTGCTAAGGCCCCTTACAGACTTGCACCGTCCGAGATGCAAGAACTATCCAACCAGTTGCAGGAATTGTTGGATAAGGGGTTTATACGTCCCAGTTATTCCCCGTGGGGTGCACCTGTACTATTTGTGAAAAAGAAGGACGGAAGCCTTCGAATGTGCATTGACTACAGGGAATTGAACAAATTAACCATCAAAAATAGGTATCCTCTTCCCCGAATCGATGATTTGTTCGACCAACTACAAGGTGCGAGCTATTTCTCAAAAATTGATCTTAGATCGGGATACCACCAAGTTAGAATTCAAGAGGAGGATATCCCAAAAACCGCGTTTCGGACTCGCTACGGCCACTACGAATTTTTAGTTATGCCTTTTGGGCTAACAAATGCGCCAGCGGTGTTCATGGATCTCATGAACCGAGTCTGTAAACCCTACCTCGACAAATTCGTCATTGTATTTATTGACGATATTTTGATATATTCAAAAAGTAAAGAAGAACATGAGCGACATTTGAGGTTAATTTTGGAGCTTTTGGATCAGGAGAAGTTGTATGCAAAATTCTCCAAATGTAACTTCTGGTTACAAGAGGTGCAATTCCTCGGTCACGTTATAAACCACCAAGGAATACACGTTGATCCGAGTAAGGTTGAAGCTATTAAGAATTGGCAAGCGCCTAAATCTCCGAAGGAAATCCGCCAATTCTTAGGCTTAGCTGGATACTATCGTCGATTTATAGAGAACTTTTCCAGCATCGCCCAACCTTTAACCCTCCTGACTCAAAAGGATCGGAAATATGAATGGGGTGAAGAGCAGGAAACGGCGTTTCAAACGCTAAAACAAAGATTGTGCCAAGCGCCAATCTTAAGTCTTCCCGACGGAGACGATGGATTTGTTGTATATTGTGACGCATCCCGTAAAGGGTTAGGATGCGTGTTAATGCAAAATAAAAAGGTCATAGCCTATGCGTCTCGACAGTTAAAAGTTCATGAGAAAAACTACACTACTCATGACTTGGAACTGGGAGCAGTCATCTTTGCACTTAAAATCTGGAGACACTATCTCTACGGTACAAAGTGCACCATATTCACTGATCATAAAAGTTTGCAACACATATTCGATCAGAAAGAACTGAATATGAGGCAACGAAGATGGGTCGAGTTGCTGAGTGACTATGACTGTGACATACGATATCACCCTGGCAAGGCTAACGTTGTAGCCGATGCCTTGAGTAGAAAGGATCGAGTCAAGCCACTACGCGTGCGAGCGTTGGGGATGATAGTCCAGTCGAGCCTTTCGGATTTGATTCGAGTCGCTCAACGCGAGGCGTTGAAAGAGGGCCAATTGATAAAGAAGGGCTTTACGGGAATGAGAAGAATTTCGAACAGCGTGTGGACGAAATTCTCTATTTCAAAAATCGGATTTGGATCCCGACCCTCCATGACCTTCGTGATTTGATCATGGATGAAGCACATAAATCGAAATATTCCATACATCCGGGATCAGATAAAATGTACAAGGATGTGAAAGAATTTTACTGGTGGCCAGGAATGAAAAAGGATATAGCCACATACGTCGGCAAATGTACGACGTGTGCGAGAGTTAAGGCGGAGCACCAGAAACCTTCGGGAATGTTGCAACAACCGGAAATTCCGGAATGGAAGTGGGAGCAGATCACAATGGATTTTGTGACACACCTCCCCAAGACGCCCCGAGGTCATGATGCAATTTGGGTAATCGTGGATCGATTAACCAAATCAGCACATTTCATTCCAATTAGGAATAATTATAACACTGAGAGACTTGCGCAAATTTATATAAATGAAATAGTGTCTCGTCATGGCATCCCCATCTCGATCATCTCCGATAGGGATAGCCATTTCACCTCCAAACTTTGGCAAGCTGTCCAAGAAGCGTTGGGAACACGTATTGACCTAAGCACAGCTTACCACCCTCAGACCGATGGCCAGTCTGAGAGGACCATTCAAACTTTGGAGGATTTGCTTCGTGCCTGCGTACTGGACTTTAAGGGAAATTGGGATCAACATCTCCCACTCGTTGAATTTTCCTATAATAACAGTTACCATAGCAGTATAAAGGCAGCACCTTATGAAGCATTGTATGGGCGGAAGTGCCGATCACCACTTTGCTGGTCTGAAGTGGGAGATCCGCAGATCATTAGATCGGATCTGGTCCAGGAGACGACCAGCAAGATTCTTGAAATTAAGAACAACCTAAAAGCCGCGCGGGACCGGCAGAAGAGTTATGCCGATACCCATCGAAAACCGTTGTCATTTGAGAAGGGTGAAAAAGTATATCTAAAAGTATCACCCTGGAAAGGAGTGGTCAGATTTGGAAAGGCGGGGAAGTTGGCCCCTAGATATATTGGACCATTCATTATTACTGCAAAGATCGGTCCGGTAGCTTACCGACTAGAACTGCCTGAGGAACTAAGTGCAGTTCATAACGTGTTTCATGTGTCGAATTTGAAAAGATGTCTGGCGGATGAGACATCGGTGTTACCCTTAGAGGGTGTGCAAATAAGTGATAGGCTCAACTTCGTAGAGGAGCCCGTCGAAATAGTGGACGGTAAAATCAAGCAACTTAGACACAATAAGATCTCGTTGGTCAAAGTTAGATGGAATTCGCAACGAGGCCCAGAATTTACTTGGGAACGAAAGGACGAATTTCGGAAGAAATACCCCCACCTATTTCCTCAAAAGGAAGTAGTTGACGCGTAAAATTTCGAGGACGAAATTTTTATAACGGGGGGAGAATGTAACGATTCCGGCAAATCCAGGTATACCCTAGCCGGTATATACTATTTGCGTGTTATTTAATATTGATTATATGAGTTATAGCACGTTTATACGAATATATATGGTTCACAGTATGAATCATACTCAATTATATAGTGAATCGTATTGGAATTACAATCAACCAATGAACGATTATTGAAACCCGAACGAATCGGGAATTACATTATAGACGAAGTATATAATGTTTAGTGATATTTACGAAGTATTAATGCTTCGGGATAAGTAAATTATAGCACAGAAAAAGGATTTCAATTTAATGGTACGTCGGTACGCTAAACGACACCTTTAACACCAAATCAAGCAAGAGACGATCAATCAAGCCGAAAAAGATGCGTAATTATTAATAATATGATGTTTTAATGTCATGGGTTAAGTTTTTAAAGTTTTTAAATCAGTTTTATATAAATTTTATGTTAACCCGAAAAACAACCATTTTAGGCCCGTTTTAAGCCGAATTACGAGTTTAAACGAGAAACGAACTGAACCAGATTATCCACAACATTATCCGGATTGTGTAATCCAAATATGTGGCTATGGTTTGAACTTGTGGGGCCCCCCACACCACCTCATTAGGCCGGCCACCCCCCCACACCCTTTTACACATTACATTTTTTTTTTTTACTTCACAAACTCTCTCAAAACTCTCTCAAACTCTCTCAAATCTCTAACTCTCTCAAATCTCTAACTCTTTCAAGTTTTCTTCCAAGATCATCACATTTTAACCAAGATTTTGAAGGTATAAGCATATTACAATACATAATCTTTGGTGTTAATTACTTAGTTTGAGTTGTTTTTGCAAGAACAAAAGGTTCCAAGTGAAATATGGGTGAAAACCCGAGATGGAACCGGTTCTCGTATGATCAAGGGATGTATACAAGTTATACAAAGGATCTTGATCCAAGTAATTAGTTAAAAGTGTTTAGAATGAATTTTTACGGTTGAAATCTTGTCAAATGAATTTTCCATGTGAAAAACGGGTGAAAATCCGAGATGAAACCGACTCTTGCATGACCAAGAGATGTATACAAGTTATACAAGGGATCTTGGTCCAAGAAATGAGTAAAAAGAGTCGAGAACGGATTTTTACGGTCAAAATCGTTGTTTTGATGTTTTAACCGACACTAGGAAAGAAATGGCTTGATTGTGGGTATAACTTGCTTGGTGTGGTGTTGATGTGCTTGTAAGTGTTGTATCTAGCGGCTAGCAAAGGCTAGAAACCGAGATCCTTGCGATCTAAAGCTAGAAAACACAAAATAGTTCGGTTTTCGTGTGTTTATGAAATTTGGACAGATTGTCGTGTGCTTAGAGTCGGGTCACGAAATTTCACAGAGATGATCTACACATGAAAATATGAGATCTGTGAATTTTTGGTAATTTTTGGATAAACGATGAATATTTGGTGAATTTAATGCTCGGTTTTGGCCAAAAATAGTGAAAAATAGCAAGACATGATGAAAAATCCCGGAAAATTTAAGATAAGTTTTTTATAACATATAACAGTCACCCACAAAATTTGAGCTCAGTTGGAAAAGTCTAAGTAGGCTTTTCGGTGAAACGAGTTCTAGGGCTTTCTAGCTCGGTTTTGGGTGAAAATGGCTTGAAAAATAAGTTTTAAATTCTGGAAAAATTCCAGGAAGTTATGAGGGTGATAGAGATCATCCCAGAAAAATTTGGGATTTTTCTAAAGTGTTTTGGTATTTTTGACATATTTAGTGTTTTAATATGATTTAAAAATAGATAAATAAATGTAAATATAGGAAAATAAATCTGGAAAAATTCCAGGAAGTTATGAGGATAATAGAGATCATCCCAGAAAAAATTGGGATTTTTCTAAAGTGTTTTGGTATTTTTGATATATTTAGTGTTTTAATAAGATTTAAAAATAGATAAATAAATGTAAATATAGGAAAATAAATCTGGAAAAATTCCAGAAAGTTATGAGGATGACAAGGATCATTCCAGAAAAATTTGGGATTTTTCTAAAGTGTTTTGGTATTTTTGATATATTTAGTGTTTTAATAAGATTTAAAAATAGATAAATAAATGTAAATATAAGAAAATAAATCTGGAAAATTTTTACAAAATTCCTTACTGTCAAATTAAGTTTTGTGCAAAATTTCAAGACCCGAGACTAATCGGGTAATTATTTGTGCTAAAAGAACATAAAAACAAGTTTTTAAAGCTTAAAACGTGTAAACCGGCAAAGTTCGCATAAGCGAGCTGACTGGTACATGAAAACTCTAAAAATGGACTATTTCATAAATCTAAGTAAATTAAGTAAAAATAAATCATCCGAAAATAATTCGGATGATTTGGGTAATTTTACCCGATTTTACCGTTTCCGGCACCGAAATGACGGAAACGGGCCCCACGGCCAAACGGGGTGTCAAACCGAGCTATAATTTCATCACCTTAATTAAATTGACTGTCAAACTCTAAGCAATGTCACAATCTGAGTCCTTAGAAGTGTCACGGGGTTAACATTGTCCCCGAATCGAGTACAGTACTGGGTTAACAATGTTCCCAGATGTACCGATTGATACGTATTTAAGTTATGGGAATTATATAGTAACGACTAGATATTATATTACAGATCCAGGCACGTAGCTGTTCCTTATATTACTCACCGACTCACAAAAAGGTGAGTTTTCACGAGCCCCTTTTAATGAATTGTTTTAATTATATTTTCCCGGGACGGAAAACATGTCTTATTTAAAGTATTTAAGTACATACCGATCGTATGGAAATACTTGTACATTTATATATATATGGTCTGATGCACAGAATATATAAAATGTTTATCATGTGTTATTGTTCTGGGGTAACATAGTTCCCAGGGGTTATTATTGTTCTGGGGTAACATAGTTCCCAGGGGTTATTATTGTTCTGGGGTAACATAGTTCCCAGGGGTTATTATTGTTCTGGGGTAACATAGTTCCCAGGGGTTATTATTGTTCTGGGGTAACATAGTTCCCAGAGGTTGTGATTGTTCTGGGGTAACATAGTTCCCAGGGGTTATTATTGTTCTGGGGTAACATAGTTCCCAGGAAGTTAATGGAAATGTTCTGGGGTAACATAGTTCCCAGCATGATTATATTGTTAATAAATGATTATTAAAATGATTTGTCAGTGTTTATTTAAATTAGTGAAACTCACCAACTATTCGTAGTTGACCCGTTTTCTTTACATGTTTTCTAGGTATGCCCAAGTTGGATTGATTGATGTGTGCTTAACTATCTGTGCTACCTGTTGGAAGCTTGCTGCTCTATGTTTTGTAATGAATTTATTAATGTCTTATCGGTAAAATATGTGTGTAACACCTAGACAGTAATGAAACTCGCAACAATGTAATATGTTATAAATTAATGTAGTGGTATTTTCTTTATAAGCAATGCTGTTGATATCAGATGTGTCTGTTGCATCCCGTGTACGTTTCCGCTGCGGTTACGGGGTGTTACAGGTTATTACATTTCTGCCATCCTCACCGAGACTTTTCTAGAGACTAACACCTCTTTCAATTTGGCGTTTATTTATGTTTATATCACATACTTTACTCTACTGTTTGTTTTAAGACCTACCAATGCACCAATGCAATTAAGCACACAGTCTTTTAAGCTTACTTCTTGCTGGACTTGGAGTCAAGATAATCAATGTACTATCATTTTCTCTTTTTTCTTCATAAACTCAAAATTTTGAGGAGCATAAAACAAAATAAAGATAAATTTAATCGCCCCAGTTAACTTAAGTCTATAAATAAATGGCTGTTCTATCAATTCAACAAGTGAATAATAGGACCAAGACATGCAAGCATGCTTCACAAACTTAAATAACCGACATAATTTTCAGCGAGAAAATAATCTAAAATCGCATAACGAACGCCCCAACTATTTTCCATTATCAGGTGAATGGCTAACCTGATCATTTAGAAGTAAATGTCAGGACCAAACATATACACGTACATGCCCTTCAAGTGTAGATAATTGACATAATTTTCAGCGAACGCATGCAAAAATCTTTTTGGTTTTTCTCTATACAAACTTTAAAAACACAATATTTTTGTCTTTTTCAATTTTCTTATAAACAAAATAAACTTCACAGTCTTTTTGGATTTTCGGATTTTTCTCTACAAACAGAAAATACATTCTTTTTGGATTTTCATAATTTTAAAATGTTTTTGGTTTTTCAAAATATTTTAAAGGGAAACATTAAAGAAAAGAAAGCAATCTTTTTGTATTTTTAGGAATTTTTAATGTTTTTGGATTTTATCTATACGAAGGAAAAACACAATCTTTTTCACCCCTTAAAACCAAAATAAATTTTAAAAGAAAAAATGACATAAAATAAAGATAGTCATCCTTGTTTAAGGATATCAGCGAGGGTCTTCAATCCGTTTAAACCAAGCAAAAAATGAAAACGCGTTTTGTCAAAAGCTTTGGTAAACAGATCGGATTTCTGAAAGTCAGTATGTACTTTCTCAAGGTTAATAAACTTCTTCTCAAAGCAATCCCGTATAAAGTGATATCGAATTTCGATATGTTTTGTTTTCGAATGTTGTACAGGATTCTTTGTGATAGAAATTGCAGCAGAATTATCAATCAGAATAGGAGTAGTAAGAAACTTCAAACCGTAGTCGCGGAGATGTTGTTGTATCCACAAAACCTGGGAACAGCAACTCGAGGCTGCAACATACTCAGCTTCGGCGGTTGAAGTGGAGACCGTTGTCTGCTTCTTACACTGCCAGGAAACAAACCGGTTTCCTAAAAATTGACATCCTGCAGTCGTTGATTTGAAGTTGATCTTGCAACCTCCATAGTCCGAGTCTGAATAAGCAGTAAGATCAAAAGTATCATCCTTGGGGTACCACAACCCGATGTCTGGATGTCCCCTCAAATACTGAAGAATTCTCTTAACCGCAGCTAGATGAGTCACTCGTGGACTTGCTTGAAACCTAGCACAAAGACAAACAGCAAACATAATGTCAGGGAGAGAAGCCGTTAGATACATTAAAGAACTGGCACGATAGAGGGTAGGATCAACGGTATCCTCCAATTCATCTGGTGATAAATTGTGACCCACTGGAAGAGGAGTAAAAGGGATTTTTCCGGCAGATATCTTGAATCGACTCAAGACATCGTTCACATACTTAGTCTGGTGAATAAAGATTCCGTTAGCAGACTGGTGAACCTGCAACCCTAAAAAGATATTCATCTCTCCCATCGAACTCATCTCGAACTTTGTTTGCATGGACTTCTCGAACTCCTTACACAACATGTCGTTTGTTGACCCAAAGATAATGTCGTCGACATAAATCTGAACTAGGAGAAGATCATCACCAACAGTTTTATGAAATAAAGTGCAGTCGACAGTTCCTCGTTTGAAGTATCAATCAGATGGTCGGCAAGCATGCCATACCAAGCTCTCGGGGCATGATGTAGACCATACAGGGCCTTGTTTAATCGGTAAACTCGGTCCGGATAATCAGGATCTTCAAAACCAAGAGGTTGTAAAACAAACACTTCCTCGTGTAGTTCACCATTGAGAAAAGCACTTTTAACATCCATTTGATAGACCTTGATATTCTTATAAGCCGCATATGCTAGGAAGGTTCGAATCGACTCTATTCTTGCAACTGGAGCATACACCTCTGTGTAATCAATACCCTCTTGCTGATGAAAACCTTGCACCACTAGACGTGCCTTGTTTCTGACAATCACCCCTTGATCGTCTTTCTTACACTTAAATACCCACTTTGTCGGAATCGCTTTCTTGACTCTAGCAGGCTTGTCTATTAAATCCCAAACACCCAAACGTGCAAATTGCTGTAATTCTTCTTGCATAGCTTCTACCCAACAAGGATCTTCAAGTGTCTTACGAGCCGTCGTTGGCTCAACTTAAGATAGAAAGCAAGTGAATTTTGCAAGATTTACAATTCCCGATGAATGTAAATCGGTATAAGCACACAATACGTTATTATCACTTGACGAAGCAACTTGATGACGTGTACGAATGCCCACATCAAGTTCTCCAATGATGTTTTCCTGTGGATGATATCCATGAATCCGAAGAGTGGGATTCTCAGGAACAACAACATTATCAAATAAGTTAGTGTAATGTTCACCAAGTTCAGAAGATGAAACATTATCACTGTCAAGTTCAATAACTTGATCTTCAGCTTGATCATCATCAGAAGAATAAGTTAAATTATCAACAGTAACTGGAGAATCAACAAGTGGTTCTTCAGTTGGAGCATCAGGTTGAGCTTCAACATCATTAGAACTTGAAAATCTTGGAATTGCCAAATGTTCTTCAAAGTATGCTCGAACTAGGTCTTCGTCTATATGTTCAGTTGATGGAGTAAATGAATTAAATAAACTATCATAGTCAAACATCCAATCGGGACCTTTCCCTTGAGGAGGAGTTGTGTACTTTTGACAGTCCACATGGTACCACTCTTCAACGCAACCAGATGTAAAGTTGAATACCCTTTTCTTTGGAGATGCATATCCCAAGAAATACCCTTCGATAGCTTTTTCTTCAAATTTACCCGCATCCTTCTTCAACATTGTACACGGACACCCAAAAGGTTCCAGGTACTTTAAATTAGGTTTTCGATTATTTAATAACTCATAACTTGTCTTTTTGAGTCTTTTAACGGTTAGAACCCGATTAAGAGTATAGCAAGCTGTATTCACCGCCTCATTCCAGAATTGGACGGGAAGCTTAGAATCAGCGAGCATTGTACGTGCAGCCTCAATCAAGGTTCGATTCTTTCGTTCAGCAACACCATTTTGTTGAGGTACATAAGGTGCACTGTATTCTCGATGTATTCCTTTTTGAACACAAAAGAAATCTAATACAGTGTTTTTGAACTCAGTACCATTATCACTTCGGATTCTCCGCACCTTTTGTTTGTATAGTGATTCAATCTTGGTGATAAGGTTTTGTACCAAAACCGGTGTTTGATCTTTCGAACTCATAAATAACACCCATGAGTATCTTGATTAATCATCAGTCACCACAAGACAATACCAATCCCCAGAAATACTCGCACGATTCACATGACCAAACAAATCCATATGAAGTCGTTCAAGAGGAGTATTAATGGAATTCAATAATTTAGAATGATGTGTCTTCTTCTTCTGCTTGCCCTTTTTGCATGCAACGCAGTGATCGGATAATTTAAAAACTTCAACGAGACACCTTCCACTAAATCATTAGCCATCAAATAATTCATCTTTCTAACATATATGTGACCCATTCTACGATGCCATAGAATCGAGTCTTTCTCGGTTGCTTTCAAGACAAAACATGTTTCGATCGTTGTGGATACCTTAGAGCTCATGTTTAAGACATAAATATTATTCGATCGTGGTGATCGCATGACAACCATGTCCTCGGGAATAACATAACCCGGTTTCAAGATAAGACATTCTTTGTTAGTAAATATCGTTGTGTACTTTTTATCACAAATCTGCGATACACTTAATAAGTTATGATCCACTTTATCACAATAATTTACTTTCTCGAAAGTAATGTGACTATTTGAAACTTCACCCTCTTGTGTGATCATGCCCCTAGAATTCCCAGCAAATGCCACATAACCCTCTTGAATATTTCTCACGTTGGTTAATAGGTCGAGATTCCCAGTGATATGACGAGAACATCCACTATCCATTATCCAGTTTCACCAGACACATTCTTGTATGAACCCTACACACAAAATAAAGATGATTAGTTCAAAAAGGCAGCCCAGGCCTCAGTCTTGGGCACCTTGTGGTTTTCTCTTTGATCATTAACTTTAACAGACTTCAACTGTTGTTCAGCCACTTGTGAATAAGTTACCGGCTTCCTAGACTTTCGTCTTAAGTAAGCTGCTTGAACAATGTTTGAATTCGTGTTCCTACAAATTGGCTCATATGGATCAAACTTTGGTTTTACCTGACCATGTGTCTCATTAACATGAATAACCTTTTGAGGATTCACATTAGAGAACTTAATATGAGTGTCATCAGCATACGACACAGGTCGTTTCAGAATCTCTTTTACCAAAGGAACCGGCTTAGAATGGTCCTTGATAAAAGGATGAAGATTCTGATAGCTCTTCTGACTACAATTCCTCACTACATGACCATGTTGACCGCAAAGAAAACAGCTTCGCATGTCTACACGATGATGTTGTGAGGTAGTTGGAACGAATGACGCAGAAGTTTGATGATGACTCACATTTTTGGTCATGCTCTTAGCAAACTCATCAGATAATTCAGACTTTTTTTTCAAGAAGAAATCTAAATTAGAACAGTTCGAGAAACTTTTCAACGTATCTGTCCCAGTTGACTTCACAAATTGAATTTTATTAGCTTGTTTTAAAACTTGCTTTGCTCTAGTCAATGGGTCAGATGGAACTGATGTTTTCACTTGAGCATATCGACGTTCAAGATCTTGAATCTGTGAAGTTTCATTGATAAAGACACTCTCAGTAAGTTCAGGTTTAATGATACTTATTGGAATATCTTTTTCTGTGAACATCGTGTCCATCCCCTTTAACTTAAAAACTCTAACAGATGAAGGCTTAGAACTAGGAGGATTAATAAATCGCATTAAGTCCTCATCAGAAATCTTTGGTTTACTGACTTCTTTACCTTTACTAGTTTAGTTTTCACCGGTTCTTCCTTTTTCATATGAGACTTGAATGAACCATACACAGCTTCCTCAAATTCTTGAGGTTCGCAAAGAATATGATTAGAACTAGGGATGTTCTTATTCTTGTGTATTCTCTCAGGTTCAAACACGTCCTCAATAATTACTTTGTCAACATTCTCAACAAAGACTTTGTTACTTTGAACATGAGGTTTTTGAGGAACAACTTGGGGCTTAACAGTTTCTTTTTCACTTTTAACTGGTTTAGATTTTTCAGAAATCACAGATTCTTTTTCAATCAAATCCTCTTCTTTTCTAGCAAAAGGATTAATTTTGTAATCATTGTGAAAAGGTGGTGGAATTTCAACAAAACCGATTCCTTTCTTTGAATCCTTTTATTTACCAGATACTTCAATAATTTCATTCAACAGAAAAGAAGAATTTCTAAATTTTCCCAGTTTGTTCTTCAACTCAAGAACCTCATTCTCAAGTTCAGTTATCTTTGAACGATGTTTCAGAATTTCTTGAAACTTTTTGTCATTAATCGTCATTTTTACAGATAACTCAGCTTTAAGATCGTGGTTACTTGTCGACAATGCTTCAATCTTTTCTCGAGATCTCATCTGAGATTCAAGAGATTGTCGATAAGTATCCTTAAGAGAAGCAATTTCTCTTACAAGATTATCATTGTGATTTTTCAAAGCTTCTAACTTAGGTTTGTTAGATTCACAATCAACACATGATACTTTAACAGATGAAGTAGCAGAGATAGAATGACTAACCTCATTGATCTTGGCCATGCAAGCAAATACTGTTGGAGGCTTGTCGCAAGGTGTCAGAATCATATCCAGAATCATTATCAGAAGACATCTCACTTCCACTTGCATCTTGACAATCTTTATGTAACCCAAACATAGCCAAATTTGCTTGAGTATCATTACATAGTAACCGTTGTGACCAGTCATTTCCATCTGCCAACATTGCTTGTGATGTAGAAGTAGATGGTTTCTTTCAGCATCACTACCTCGTGGTGTAGAAGAATTTTGATGTTGACCACGAGAACCAGTGTATTCTTTCTTTGGTTTGTCACATTCCTTTGCAAAATGCCCAAATATTTGACAATTATAGCATTTTACTTTCAACTTGTCAAAACCCAATTTCTTGTTTAAAGCCGGAAGATCTTTTCCAGTTCTTTGCATGAATCTTTTCACTTTACGGACAATCATAGCCATGTTCCACTTTAAATACATGATTTCCAAATCATCTGGATCTATCTGATCATAGTCCTCATCAGTTAAATCACTTGTGGCAATCTTACTACTCACTAAGTTTTCATATGAAGACATGAAAGCTGTCAGAAAAGCAAAGTTTTGCTCAGCTTCCTTCATATTAACACTAGGTGGTGAAGCAAATGGATTAGTAGTAGTTGAACTTCCAGAACCACCAGACAATCCAGAATTACCAGCAGAGTAAAAACATACTTTTGGATCATTAAACATAGTTGATTCTTTTTCACTTGCAGCTTGAGTAAGAAAAGCATTTATTGGAGAGATCGTTGAACTAAGAGGCATACTTCCACCATAGAAAGCAGGATCTTGACTTTCCTTAGAGGATTTTTGACACTTAAGATCATATTCTCTGGCTTCAATATTTTGTAAAAATTCAAGTGCAGTCAAGTCTTCATTCAAGAAATAGTCATTCTCTTTCAAAACCATTAGAAATGTCGAGTAAGGACTTGGAAACACACTCTTAATAGTGTCAATTTTATCAGTCTCAGAAATTTCCAATTTCATCTTGTCCATTTCAGCAATTAAATGATTAAACCGTGTAATCATCTCTTTAACTGTTTCTCCCTTCATTAGATTAAAGTTTCGAAACTGAAACTTGAGCATTACTTTCTTACTCTCAGTTGTGTTCCCCATACTTCTCATACGCAGATTTTGAAATAAAGAAGCACATCTCTTGATACTACCCACTTGATGAAAGATATTTTCAGGCAATGCCATAGTAAGAGTGGAATAGGCTTTTATCTCGATTTCTAAAGCTTTCTTCTCTTCTTGTGAGTATTGAGAAACAGCTTTAGGAGTATACCCAATAGTATCATCACCAATCATTGGTGCCATATAAACTTCATCTAGACAATATGAGCAATCAGGGTGAACAGACCCAAATGAGCACGAAACCGAGGTTCCCACTTGGCAAAGTCACTAAACTTCATCAATCTTGGACATTTCAAATGTGAACCTATCTCGGTATCAAGTTACAACATTTGTTGCATCAACATGTTCTGAGAAGCCAATGCATACATACCGGCCATTTTTGACAAGTTTTAAAAATTTAAGGTTGTAGCGAATCAACCAGCGAATAAGATTAACGAATGGTAAATGTAACGAATTGTAAACAGTTGTAGCGAACTGTGAACAGTAGATTAACGAATCAAATCTTAACGAAGCTAAGATTGATCAGATAGCGAATCAAGATTGAGTTTAAAGAATCAATCTAACGAATCAGAAAGTCAACGAATCAGATTTAACAATAAGTCAAACTAATGAATTGACTAACGAATTAGCTAGCGAATTGATAAGAGAAACTTAATGAATTAGAAAGTATTCAGTAGCGAATCACTAAGAAAGACTTAGCAAAATAGATAACGAACCAGCTACAGTTGATTAGCGAATCAACTATAACTAATCAGGTTGTTACAACGGTTTGTAACAAACTCTGACACCTTATGCCTTGTGGCAAAGGTTGTTATGACACAAATCCCAAAGTGTACGCGTGTCACACGAATCAGTTAACCCAAATAACGAATTAGATAACACGAATCACAAATTATTGTGAACTGGCTAGCGAATCACTTGAAGTTTATAACGAATCAACTAATCTTAGATAACGAATCAAAGGAAACAGGATAGCGAATCAACATAAAGATGATAGCGAATCATGTGCATCTTTGAATCTTCAAATCTTCAACACAAATTTCCAGAAATCTGGAAATTATGAACACCAAAACACAGAAACCCAGAAGCTTAAAATCCTTAATACAATCTCAATTCTTAACCAAAACTCACAAATTACCTATCAAAACACTCGTAATTCGATTGCGAATCCAATACACCTAAACTCGTAACCGAATTATTTCCGATTACCAACTCAATTATACCAAGACATAAACTTTGTTTCGGCCACAAACCAGACCAATACCAAATCAAACCAAAACCAAATCACTTATCAATTCCGATTCACAACACCTTTCCAATACCTTAACCAACTCAAATCCAGTCCAATTCGTCCATAATTCACTCAATTAACCTTAAACTGATCCAAAATCACCCAAACAGAACACTAACAAACCAATACTCTAAATAACCACCAAATCAAGTGTAATTTGAGCCCCGAAAGCTCTGATACCACTTGTTGGAACCCGGTGAATCAATCCAATAACAATAACAGATCTCAGATCTGTATATAATAGATTAATACCTTAATATAGATCTAGCTCATAATTACGTTTGATTAAGTGTTGTATATGTATATGTATTATCAGTATGTATATATTAGTAGTTGTATATATTAGGGTGAAGATCGAGAGAGAGAGTTTGGACAGAGTTTCGTTAAATATCTCCCAAAACTTTTTAATTAAATGTGAACAGAGTTCACTATATATAGAAGATAGGTCTGGTTCGCTAACATTCCCTAGCGAACCAGATACTACTTCGTTACATACATAAATAACTCAAATAGCTTAACGAATCACCCCCAGATTCGTTAACATCCCCTAACGAATCAGGAGGGAATAACCTTAAGTCTTAGTTCGCTAAACAACTTTAGCGAACTAGACAAGACATATGACGAACTAGAGTATGACTTAATAGTTTATTACATTAAACATAAAACAAATACGTTAACGATAAATACAAAGACTCGAGACGCAAAACCGTGCACTAACATTTTTGTTGGGTAATCCGGTCAATTGATTGTTATATAATCAGCAATTTAATATTTGAATTAGAAGTCAACTCTAATAACATGGTGCATCACTCCCATTACTTGGAAGGCGAACATGAGTGTAGGAGTATACTTCTGGATTGCATATGTAATAGATGATATTCATATGTTGTATGTTGATGATTTTGTTGTATACATACACAATTATATTATCCATCATCATATGAAAAATCACCACTATTTGTTGTTTTTATTCCGTCTCACAAGGTTTATCTGTATGTTGATGAATTCTTCTTTCATTGGACCAGGTACTAATAATTAGATGGTCGATAGTATCATTGTGTTTTGAACAATCTTAGCTTCAAATGCGTGTAATTTTAATTATTGTTCTTATTGTTATTATTATTAAATTGGAGTTATTATTATTATTATTATTATTATTACTATTAGACAATACACTTTCCTCATTACACTTAGATGCAAATCTCTTGGTTGTCGTGTCGTTATTTTACATCATCAACTTTCCAGTTATGCCGATATAGCTTAACTTGGTTGCTTTGAAATGCAGGGGTAATATTGATGGTGATCTGATTTGGGAACAGAGTACATCAATGGAATAATATCCTCTCTGTAAGCCTTTTGAATGTCTTTCTATCTAAGGGTAATTTTATGGATTTTAAGCCGCATCCATTATGTTTGCAAACGCACAAACATGGTGTATCACTCCCGCTACTTGGAATGCGAACATGAGTTTAGGAGTATACTTCTGGATTGTATATGTAGCAGTTGATATTCATATGTTGTATGTTGATGATTTTGTTGTATACATACACAATCATATTATCCATCATCATATGAAAAATCACCACCATTTGCTTTTTTTATGCCGACTCACAAGGTTTAGCTATATGTTGATGAATTCTGATTTCATTTGACCAGGTACTAATAATTATATGGTGGATAATATGATTATGTTTTTGAAACAATCTTTGCTTCAAATGCATGTAATTTTAATTATTGTTCTTATTATCATTATTAAATTGGAGTTATTATTATTACTATCAGACAATACACTTTCCTCATTACACTAAGATGAAGATCTTTTGGTAGTCGTGTCGTTAATTTACATCATCAACTTTCCAGTTATGTCGATATAGCTTAACTTGGTTGCTTTGAAATGAGGGGGTAATATTGATGGTGATGTGATTTGGGAACATAGTACATCAATGGACTAAGATCCTCTCTGTAACCCTTTTGAATGTCTTCCTATTTAGGGGTAATTTTATGGGTTTTAAGTCGCATCCATTATGTTCGTAAATGCACAAACATGGTGCATCACTCCCACTACTTGGAATGCGAACATGAGTATAAGAGTATACTTCTGGATTGTATATGTAGCAGTTGATATTCATATGTTGTATTTTGATGATTTTGTTGTATGCATACACAATCATATTATCCATCATCATATGAAAAATCACCACCATTTGCTGTTTTTATTCCGTCTCACAAGGTTTAGCTATATGTTGATGAATTCTTATTTCATTTGACCTGGTACTAATAATTAGATGGTGGATAGTATGACTGTGTTTTTGAAACAATCTTCGCTTCAAATGCGTGTAATTTTAATTATTGTTCTTATTGTTATTATTATAATTATTAAATTTGAGTTGTTATTGTTGTTGCAGAAGAAAGGCTTAATGATATAGTTGGAAGTACGTATTATGTTGCACCGAAAGTGCTGGATATATCGTAATGTATGGAAGCCAATATATGGAGTATCGGTGCTTCTTGCGGTTTTGGAGAGGTACTCCTATAGGTCAACCCTACTTCTCTAGCAATAATTATGATTGTGTTTTCGTTAAAATGGTTAGATCTTCATATATAGCTTTACACACCATTAATTTTTATGGATCATTTGGTTTACTTTAAACATATAAAGAATACTTTGTATGTATATTTATAAAATTTTGAATTATTTTTATATTTTTAATTTAATCACAATATACAAATGGTAATTTAGACCTAAGACAAAATTTGCACCTGGTCAACTGTAATTTCATATAATTGGAGAGGTATTCCTATAGTCTCAATTAAATTCGTTGGCATATTTTTGTTATATAATCTGGTTAACTGATTGTTATATAATCTGCAATTTAATATTTGAAGTAGAAGTCTACTCTAATAAAAAGGATACCTATTTTTGCCACTTGTCACTTTTAGAACACTCCTCATCTTTTTAACCCGTTTTCAAGACATGGTTTATTTTCCGGATCGGTCAGGGTCTTTACCCGACTCAACAATGGATTTTCGGATCTACAATATCGTTAAAACCCGGTTTGCTTTCACCAAACACAATTGTAACCCCTCCTCAATTACAAACCCTAGAACTGGAGATTATGAGAATGGATTATGAGCAGATGAAAATGGACCAGCAATAGGCCTCACAACTGGTGATTTGTGTTCATTATTCATGAATCGAGGTAATAGTTGATATAATATATTGTTTTACGAATAGACGAGATTATAAGGTTTAACCAAAAGCAAAAATCATATCGTTTTTTTTTGTTCCATGTTCAAACCTACATGATTTAAAAGTGGAATATCGAAACATTTATTTTTTCCTTATATGAAGATTACTGGTATTTAATAGATCAATTTCAACAAAATACTGATTAGAAGAGGGTAGGGTTGGCCCCTTGACTTCTAGAATAATTCATTGACTATGTTCCTTTATGTAAAGTTTAAAAGGTTGGATTTTTTTTTTGTTGTTCTGGTTCCTAGTGTATGATAAATAGATTATGTTGGTAAATGAAAATTTTTTATTGTAATCTCTTATTAATATGATTTCAACTTAATTGGTGGTCTATGATTAAAAAAAAGATTGTTTTTACATATTGTGTGAGTATGGGGAAATTGTGTTCAGACTTCAGAGTTGTGACAATATTCAGCATATCGTAAGTTGTTCATCACTGCTTGTATTAGGTCTTTTTTCCATTGCTGGTAATATTGTGGTATAAGTTCATCATTGTTAGTAATATTGCATTGGGTCTGATTTTTTTCCATTTTGGTTGTGCTCACAACCTGCTCGATGAAATGCTTCTGCTACTGAGTTTAATTTTCTTGCATGCATCTGGGCGTTGGTTCTTTGTCAGTTTGTCATTATTGTTTACTATATGTGGTCTGTTTGTATTAGGTTTGATTTCCTTTTGCTGATAAGGTGCTCAATGAAATGTCTCTGCTGTGGAGTTTAATTTGTCTTTGGTACGATTGGGTGTTGTTTGTTTGTCATTATTATTTTGTTTACCTTTTCGTTTCATGAATTTGTTTTTTGTTTCTTGCAGCCAATACACATCTTGTCTTTTACCAGATACTATCTAACCAATATAGTTCTCTGTTTAGTCTACTTTATCCTAGGTCATACATTAAGTTGTGCATGTTTCGGATTATCATCACAGTTGTAGGCTGATATTTTAGCCATGATTCATTTGCTTACATTAAGCCTCAGAACACTAGTTATCAAGTATGTATGCGGCTAAAGGCAAATGGGATGAGGGTGTCCATTATGTATGGGTGTTGATTAGGGTTGAAGAAATATAAATTGATAGCTAGCCAATTAGCCATCCAAATCTAAACTCTAAATATTTCTTTTCTTTTTAAATTTTTTTTAATGAATATAGCGTTTCCCTTAAAATAATAAGTGATTCAGTGATTACTAAATATGCGAATATTTTATTTTCTTAATTCAGGTTCTTTACCGCCTGCATGAAACAATAGTGATATATACTTTTGGTGTTGTAATTTAGATAGTCAGTTGCTTTAGTTATCTTTTTTTTTAGAATGTATTCTTAATAACACGTGTTTTCTTCTTACTTCAACAGCAATCATATCATCTTGCTTTCATGTCGTGTTCATTTTCTTTCAATGTGATTGATGGCTGCTTTGTTTAAGGTATTTGTTGTTCACCATTTGTGTTTATGCCATGTCTTAGATTAACTTAGATTAGGTGTATGAATTGTGTTGTTACAGTGTTTTGGTTAGCATAACGTCGGCTGCTGTTAATTAGGTTATAGTTGTCTTCTTCACGGGTTAGTTAGTGTTTTGCTTGGCATAACATATTAACAGATGTCTTTATACTTATAAATTTTTTTTCTTACATGTAGGTATGGAGAGATTGTTTGTGTCAACTTTTTTACAGATAAATGCAAACAAAAATCTTTAAGGCATTGCTTTGTTGCTTCTAAGATCCTAAGAGACATTTTTAAAATTGAAAACTTTGAGAATCATTTTTAACAAAAAAAACCTCTTAAAAATATAAAAAAAAAACAAAAAATTTTGAAAGGTAAAAAAAACCAAAATTTTTTATTTTTCATCCTGGTTTCATAAATATATGTATAATATTTATTTTTTTAATTTTATACATGTTATTCTTTATACGCATATGCACAATTAAGATAAATGATAATGTACATATGTGTACATTATTTAAATCGAAATTAAATGAAAATATACATATGTGTATAATAAGTTTTTTTTATGAAACACGATAAAAATCGCAAAATTGGTTTTTTTGCCTTTTTAAGGATTTTTTTTTGTTTTATATTTTTAAGAGGTTTTTTTATAGAAAAAAGTTATCAAAGTTCTCTTAGGATCTTCATCCTATATATATATATACACATATATTCATTTACAATTTCAATAATTGTTACTTAATCGTGTTTCTATTTACATTTTCAAATATGTTCCATTCACACGAATGGCTATATATTGTCCTATCAAGAGTTACAAGCAGATATGGATTAAATATTTCGCTTTTTTAATAAACAAGGTGATTTGACCAATACAATCACAAATGTAGTGTACAAGAAAATTTTTACTTATTTTTAATATATTTGTGTATTGTTTGTTTTGTAACTCACTTAAATTTAATGTATATTGTAGTTGTATTAATAATATATGTTATTTTTTTTGTTAATTGTATTTCTCTTAATGGTTAAAGTTTAAAATTTTAATAAATTACCCGTATAATACACGGGCCTCAAACTAGTATGTTTATAAATAATGTTAAGAGCTAATAGTAATTGACCTAATACGTTCAGGGGGTATATATGTAGTAAAATGGTATAGAGGGGGTACGTTTAGCAACACCCTTTCTAGAATCATAACCTCATTAATTAATGTTTTCTATAATTATAACAAACTATTTCATTTCAAACGATTTAAAAACCGATTTTGACCACAATTAGTTATTTATAACTAATTTGTGTTCCGTTTTTAGTATAACTATTATTTTAGCAATTCAATGATTTTTATAACAGTTTCTCATTTAACCATTTATACATATTTTTTCTATGTCTTGTGCAGAGAACAATGTAAAGAATTCTTATGAGATATATATATATATACTTGTAACATCCTAAAAATTCAAATATTAAATAAAGAGAGTTGCATTAAATTGTCGTGTGTTAAATAATTAATTAGTATTAAATAAAGAAGAATGATGGACTTGGATAATTAAAGAGGATTAAAGAGTAATGGGCCTTAGGTCCATGGGCTTTAGGGGATATAAATACCCCCTTAAACCATCCTAAAACCCTAATCCTCATTCCATCTTTCCATATTTGCCTACACACTCAAAAACACACACAATCACCGTATATACGCCTGAGAAGAGAGAAGTGAGATCCGAGCCAAACAAACGTCGATTCTTGATAGATCTTCGTAGTACAAGATAGATACAAGATCTAAGGTTCATAACCAAGCTAAACCGTAACCTTAAAACACGTAAAGGTATGTCTTTTATCTTTAAAGTTTACGTTTTTATGAACGGCTAGCCTTGAAACTTGAACCTAGAGTAGATCGGGTATAAACGAGTATTAAAGTAGCAACTTGATGTTGGAAACGAATTTAACGAACTAACGGCTGCATATGACTCGTTTAAAATAAATCCTAGACCTGGTATTGAACGTTTAAGCCTAAAGGTCCAAACTTTATGCTTTTCCGGGACAAGTTTTACCCAAAAAAGACCATGGGAATGATCACGGGTTTGGTTAACATCGTATACAAGAATTTCACGTTGAAAAGGAGATGATTATGGGGATTAAGGACAAACCACGGCTGCTGCTGGGGAACTTCGCCTGCAGCTAAGTTCGCTGCAGCCAAGTTCGCGAACAGCAAACTCGCCAAGCAAAGTTCGCCAGATGATTAAGTTCGCCGGATGTCAAGTTCGCCTGATATATAAGTTCGTTGGATATTTAAGTTCGCTTATATATAAGTTCGCCGGATATCTAAGTTTGCTTATATCTAAGTTCGCTTACATATAAGTTCGCCTGATATCTAAGTTCGCTTATACCTAAGTTCGCTTATATCTCAGTTCGTTTAAATGGAGACCCGGATACATGGCGACCTGTATATGTATACCTATAAATGCATACGCGTGAAGGTATACAATGTAAGGACCTAAGAGATAAAGTACTAGAATGCTAAAATAAAATAATAATTTAAAATCCTAATAGAAAATGCGTTAAGGCAGTTACTGGAAATAAAATTTTTCCAAGCTGACCTGGCAGCTTAACCCCAGCCAGAGGCTCTGCCCCTTGGACCCCGCTAGGGGCTGCCTCCCTTATAACCCCGCTGCCAGGGGCGCTGCCCCCGGGCCCCCGTTGGTTGTGGGTAATAATTGAACTAGAAAGATGATATGGGTAGTGATAGTTAATTGATACGTGTAATTGTTATACAGTTAGTCGTGCAAAACTCAAGAAATGGATTACTATAAATGGTGAACGTAACCGCATTCAGGTGAGTTTCTAGCCTCACTTCCTTGTTATGTTTTCGGGGTTGTGTGCATACTCGATGTGATAGTTAATACACTTACCTTAAGTGGTAAGTGTATGCCTTATATGAATTATGTATGATGATTTCTTGACAGTGCATGAATGATATTCGGATATTGCATGGACCGTCAGGTGGTAGTTAATGATATGATTGTTATATAGGATGTATGAATGTTGTATGTATGAATGTATATGATGTATAATGATGTATGAATGATAAAGTATGATGTAAGCATGATATGTTGCTGGTACGTGAACGCTCTTCGGAGATTGCCCGTATCGTCAAGGAAAGTATGTAAAGGACAGGTATGTTATAGTAGTACGAAACAAAGGGACCAGACCCTAATAATATCTGTGATGGTAGGGACCAGACCCTAATAATATCTGTGATGGTAGGGGCCATACCCTTTTATAATATCTATGATGTTGGGGACCAGACCCTTTATAATATCTGTGATGTTAGGGACCAGACCCTTATAATATATGTGAGGTTATAGGGCGGAAGGCTCTTTAATAGGATGGATAGTTAAATATGAAGAGTATGATTAATGTACACCCCTTCGGGCACGTGTGCAAGTATGTGACAGATTGTGTAATGTATGATTAACTTGAACTCACTCAGCATAGCTGACTTTTAGTATGCACGCAGGTGAGTAGAATGAGGCAGCTGGCTTGAGAGGGGCACATGGCAGGAGAATAAAAGTCTGGCATCTGAAGACTCAAGATATTTTATGTTTATTTATGTTTAATCTGAAAGACAAGAATGTTTGTTAAGACATGTTTTTGAAGTTATATGTAATGTTTAATGAAAGATTTATATTCCGCGAAAGTTTTAATTAACTCTGATATTTAGAACTGTGTTTATGAGTAAATCCAACGTCCAATGTGAGGCACCGGTAACGGGGCCTTACAATACTAGTTTTTATCCCCCGTATTACAGGGGTTGTTTTTCATTATTCGTTTATAATATTTATATATTTTTTGGATTTTAATTTTATTTATTGTACAGAAGTTAATAAGATATTGATGATACAAGGGTTTCACAAATAAATAAAATGCTATAACCCGGTTTAAAAGCTATTTGAGTTTGGTTAGACCCATGACCCGCTTTTTTTAACTATAAAATTTATTCTTAATTATATATATATATATATATATATAGGTATTGGATCATTTCAGAAGTTTTTTTACAGCGGGAAGTGCAAGAAGTGAAGGTGTAACTCCATTAATCCCTAATTTCACTCCATTTCTTATGCGTAGGTGCGTTATGTAGATGCATATGTATGTGTGTAGGTACGTATGTTTGTATATGTGTACATATGTTTGTATATGTGTATGTATGTTTGTATGTGTGTAGGTACATAGGTTTGAATGTGGCTCGGTACATTTATATGTTTGTAGGTATGTTTGAATGTTTAATTACGACATAAATACAACCAACCTACATATATGTATGTAACATCATATGAAAAGGAGTGAAATTGGGGATTAATGGAGTTATACCTTCACTTCTCGCACTTCTCATTGTAATATCACTTCTCGCAAGATCCATCCCCTATATATATATATATATATATTTAATATATCAAATATTATTTTTTTAGTATATCCCTATTTTATATGATTTTCATGTCAAATATTTAGTGAGATTAATTTTTAATTTAACGGGATGCTATAACCAGTTTAAGGAATATCTGGTTTGGTAAGACCCATACCCGTGAATTCGGTTCAAATGTATGAGAAACCTCCATTTGCAAATAATGCAATATGATGGCTTGAGAGAATTTAGGAATCAACCAGAGAACTTTTAAAGGTTTCGTTTATATATATTATAGATGGATAGATTAATAATCTTTATATATTCAAATGTTCGGTATATGTAGATGTTAATTAATTAAATTTTCAGTCTATTGTAGTGTCAAAATTCAACACCATAAACATGACCCGTGAACAAAGAAAAATAGATTGATACACATAATAATAAAAAAAAAACATAAAAGCTAGACTATAAATTAAAATATTTTATAATGAAATTGTATGATTGCAAGTAATTTACACAATCTTGGTTTTTATAGTTTACGTATAACAATTATATCTTGTATATCTTGTTATAACAACAATTACTAATATATGTTTACATTTAAAGGGCAAATATATTACTTTTTAGTATATCACTACTTTATATGATTTTTATATCAAATATATGATAAGATTAGTTTTTAATTTAATGAGATGTTATAACCCGTTTAAGAAATATTTGGGTTTGATAAGACCAATACTCGTGAATTCGGGTCAAATGCATGAGAAGCCTCCATTTAAAAATCAAGCAAATCTGGTGACTCCAAAAAAAGGGGAGCGACCACATCGCGACACATAAGATTTTTATGTTTTCGTTTATATATATATATATATATATATATGGGATGATTCAGAAGAAAAATGATTTTAATGCGAGAAATAGATCCAAACCCTTGATTAGATTTAATCAAGGGTACACAGCAAAAATGACAGTTTTGTAATTACATGATGATTATATTAAGTGTTTATATATATATATATGGGATGATTCAGAAGAAAAATGATTTTAATGCGAGAAATAGATCCAAACCCTTGATTAGATTTAATCAAGGGTACACAACAAAAATGACAGTTTTGTAATTACATGATGATTATTTTAAGTGTTTTTATATAAAAAGGGTAGAATTGTCTTATTTATGTAGCCATAAATGAAGGAAACGTAAAAATGTAAATCAAATACCACTTTCTTCGTCAGAATAATCTCATAATTTCTTACCTGCCTAATTCGTCTTCTTATGAGGACAAACTGGGTTCTTCTTTTTTAGGTTAACGTTACATGAGCTTTAAACAAAAAGTTAGTTAACTAATTTGTGTTTTTGTTTAAATCAAACTCTCAAATAATATATGGCATTACATCCACAGTCATCTTTTTTTTTTTTTTTTTTTTTTGTGATAGTGTTGAAAATAAAGGAATATAATTGGTTTTAACAAAAGTTAGGTTTTTTTCTAGTTCAATTCACTATATTGTTTTATCAGTGTATTATAATTGGGCTAATTGTATTGTTGACGAATTACAATTTAGGATAATTGTGTGTTGGTATTTTTTTTTAATGTTGATGATAGATTATTCAAAACAATGTTCTTGTGTAGGGTGCTGTTATGGTGGTTTTTTGTATGTAGGATGTCATGTTTTAGATTTATAGAAATGATGTATATCTCTACTAATAATGTTGATTGTTAATTAGGCTAATTTATATGTGTAGGATGTAAATTGTATGCTCTGTATGGTGTGTATTAATAAAACATAAACTGAAATACAAGTTCTACACATAATAAAAGAGGAATAAAATTTATTATCTAATATAGTTGATTATGTAAGGCCTACATATTACTACGGTGCACATACGTAGTTGGTTGATTAAACTCTATGTTTGGTTGAGTGTAGGTTAACTGTGATTAGTTATGTTATTATATTTTGAAATTTGTTTGTGTAGGTTACTATGAAATTATTATAGTGTAGGATGGTGTGAAATTGTTATAGTGTAGATTATTGTGATGCTATGTATGTTAATGTGTAGATAGGCTATAGTGTAGGCTATTGTGAAACGGTGGTATGTTGTATGATCCCATTTGATGATCTGCTTGTATATATTTGTGTATGGATAACCGGATAAACCACATGTACGTGTTTATGTATTATGATAGTATGTTGGTTGTGTATGATGCTTCGTGTGGAGTGTAGGTGTTTTATATATGTGTAGGGATAAGTTGAATGCGCAGTTTTAGTTTAATGATATGTTTGTATATATATGTGTAGGGATAAACCACTGTTTTAACTTGTAAGTTTTTATGTAGTATGCTGCTAGTATGTTGGTTGTGCATGATGCTTCGTGTTTTATGTATGTGTAGGAATAAGCTAGAAATTAAAACAAATATCATGATGAACAAAACCATTTTGATAAAATATATATATTTAAAAAAAAGAAATAGTCTGAGTCTTAATTGAAATAGATAAAGAGAGAAACGATTTTCATAAAATATAAAAAAATATATGTGGTTTGAATTTTATACGGAATATCGACCAGCAATGCAACACAAATGGTTAACTACAATATAAAAAACTAGAAAAGTAAAGAATAATAAAATCTGAAACATATTAAGTCTTTATTAGTTACCATAAAAAAGAAATTAGAATGGGACTAATTTACCCTTCAAATATAATAAATGAATATATAAAAAGAAAATTTCAGATTAGCTAGATTGACTTCTCACATTTCTCGTAATAACTTGATTTCTCTTATGAACTTAAACACACACACACATATATATATATAACGTTTGAAAAAATTTTCACCTGTGTATAACACGGCCAGTATTATAGTACACTAATAAATCTTGAAGTTATAAGTTAAACGAATAAAAGTTAATTAAGACATTTATAATACACGCAAACTAATAAAATTCATGTGTTTTCATAGTTAAAAGTAATTCTATCAATGAGATAAGATGATCTCAAAACAAATAAAAGATGTCGTATCATGGTGATTATTTTTTCTTTAAATATCTATTTATTAATGGTATTTGAATGAATACAGGGCACCTTACATATCATCAAAAATTTGGTCAATGATTCGCAGTTTAAGTGATTAACTTGAGACACTTACATAGTTGCATATTTTAATATAAAAAAGGGTTTTAAGGTTCAAGTTTCACTGATAAAAAATATATAGGTTTTAAGTTGAGTTAGAGGATTTTCTATTAATGGTGAGTTTCTTTTTAGATGTGACATGAATATGATCATGTGAGTCAAAGGCGCATTAGTAATCCAAATACCGTTCAGAAAAGGTGTACGAATATTCGGGTTCTAAGTGTATTTTGTGGGACACATCTTCATTACCTTTCCAAAGATGGGTCCTGCATCCATTTAGGGGGTGTTTGTTTGGGTATGAGTGGACCCATTCAGAGATGAAGGTCTGACTCGGTAAGTGATAGGCATGTTTGGTTCGTGAAAATAGAATATCTGAATGGTTCAGCCACCTCTTAATCGTACAGCCTCAAAATCATCGCTGAACCATTCAGCACACACATATACATACCCTTCTTAACCTCCCCACCATATCCTCTTCTTCACCACAAATCATCAACACATCTCTTCTCTTCCGCATTGTCTACCAAATTCTTCTTCACCACAAATCTACAAATCATTGTCTACCACCACCAGACCCAAACACAAATTTTATTTTTATCCTCGTCCCTAAGCATGTTCAATCTCTATTTCTGATTCAACTGATTATTTCATTCTCAATCGATTTCTTTTTAATTGATTTATATTTAATTGATTCAGATTCAATCTGATACCTCACACTGACTTCATTCGAAATTGTTTTTGTATTCTTTCATTTTGGAAGTTTTGTATTTTTAGGATTTTGATTTCTCTTATTTCTATTGACAAGAGCTTTCTTGTGGTAATTGAAACTATTTAACAACTTGTTAATTAGCTTGCTTGATGAGTACATTATGTTTATGCTTGTAGGTTTTTTTGTTTAATCAATAGTTGGCAAAGCTATTGGGTGATCATTGTCTTTGGTCACCTATTCAGACTTCGTCTTCTTTGTATGAACCCTAATTCGTTATTTACTATATTTTATTTTTTGTTATGATTTCCACTCTGTTGTTCATGCATTTTTTAGTTTTTTTGTTTAGTTGTGTTTTGGAGTTGTTGAATTTAATTTATTTGTGACCTGACTTTCATAATGTTTGGCAATGGTTCATGCTTATTCTATGTTTTTACTGCATCTATCTTAATTTGCATAGTGATTTGCTTTGATTCGGTTCATTGTGTCACGTTAAGTTCATTGCAAATGCATGTGAGTTGATATGTTTTGGCACCAGCCAAGATTTGTTTTTTTCTTTGTTTTTTTTTTTTTTTTGCTGCATTTTTTAGGCTTTTGAACCAACTGTCTTGATTTTTGACTCACCGTCGATTTCCTATTAGAGTTCGTAGCCGGCTTACAAAAGAGTTTGTATTGGAATGCAATCTTTGTTTATTCATTTACCATTATCTTTTGTGGTTGATTAGAATTGTGGCTTGGTTGTCTACAATGCTTGATTTTTCCTTTTTTTGTGATTTTGGTCACAACTCTTTCATCATTGTTACACCATGAATCTTACTTGGTTTAAGTTTTTTTTCGTTGTGCTCATAATATGTTCGGGCATATGATTGAGTGTTGGTTGTATGCCATTAATGCTCGCAATCTGTTCGATGAAATGTCTATGTCGTTCTTCTCTTTGTGCACCAATGACAAGAGTTTCTAATGCAGAATGAGTTGCTTATTGGTGTGGCTTGATGGTCTAATATTATTTCAACTAGTATATAGTACCCGCGCATTGCGCGGGTCCGTGATAAAGAAAAAAAGCCATAAACGTTTGAAAATGTCAACAATCTAAAACAACAATATTAGTTGATTGATATGATAAGGATAAACATTTAAAATCAAATGTAAATATTAATAAGAATAAAGTTCAAAGAGGTTTAGATTTGCTAATAACACTCAAAACATAGACGAACAAAACCGCCATGGCTGCAAATATCGCGGCTGCTTTAGCGGTAAAAACACCAGTTTGGTAGTCTCTACCACGAAACCTCTAGATATATGGTAAGTCTCAAGCTTTGTTCGATTCACTCAGACGGCAAAATCATCATCATCATTGCCTCTAAACATTGCTTGTTTGCCTCATAAACTACGACAAAGTCGTCGGGCCATCGGACAGCGAGGCAACGCACTCCACCACAGACGGTCGCAACACCCCGTTTTGCCTCTGTTTCGCTCTAAATAACCAACGTTTAAAAGAACTCAGGTGTGAAACTATCTTAGTTAGAAAACGCTAGCAAACATATTCACACAAAATAAAACATCAAGCGCCAAGATGGGCAACAACGACCATTAGGCCACACTCGAAGACCAAGCAAACCCCCACCACCCTGTTGGGATTCAACGGTGGTTCGAGAAAACGGTTAAAACAATTATAACCCGTTTTAATATATAATTTTCGTTTAAGTAAATATTAATCATTTAATATTTATAAACTAATCAAATAAACGCAGTGAATAATGTGAACGACCATTGAACCAAAACCCGAACTTGGATCCGATTACAACTAATACAAGTACGATATATATAAACAAACAATCATAGATAAAAGATTATAGTTTATACCTCGGTTATACACAACCGGGAAGAACACCGAGATCTAACGAACGATGTTGTAATCAACACAACAAAAATCCAAAAATTCCGGCGACACAGTGGCGGCGGATGACGGCGGCGGCGGAAATGGACCTGGCGACGATAGCTCGCTGTGGTGTTGGTGTTATGTGGTTTGCAGCAGGAAACGGCAACGGTGGCAGCCCCGTAGCAGAAACACAACAGCACAGGAGGTGGCGGCCGGAGAAGAGGGTCGCCGGAAAAACGGTAACAGCAGTCAACAGAGGCAGCGGACATCAGCACCGGCGTCTGTGGAAGGACGGTGGTAGTGAATCCGGTGGCTGGAGAGCGGCTGCACGTCAGGGAGGTGACGACGGTTTTCCGGTGGCCGAAAAACGACCGGCAGCTGGGATGGTGTAGATAATTAGGGTTTTGTTGGTCAAGATGATTGTTATTATTATAATAATATATCTTATACTATATATATAAGTAACATTAGGGTTTAAACAATTTAAACCCACTGGGATCACCAAGCTAAAGCCTAATTCACCATCCAATCTTTCTAATTGAGTGTGTCGGCTCAGTTAACGATTAAGTGAGCTTAAGGTTCGTTATCCTCGGTGTAACTCATACCGGGTCACAATCGGGTCGGCCCGTGTTGACTTGACCCGAACCGACCATATTTTCCAACAGTCTCCCACTTGGACGGATTTGGATCAAGTAGCACAACGCTGACAGCTAGAGGCGTTCTAGCTACACATAGCTGTCCCAAACTAATTATGACATTTTAAAATCCATAACCAAAATATCTTGAAATACCTTATTGCAAGATAATGAATTTATAGTAATCGTTGTCATCTATCATTTATGTATAAGACATCAATTGAACGATGAGACATGGATCAAATCAATCTCATATAGTGTTCAATTGTTGTAGTTCTCGATATAGAGTCAAAGTGGTCCAATCAAACACACCTAAAGTTTGGGTGAGGCCTCATATTTTACCAATTTGAATCAACGAGGGCGCCAAGATGTCTAACTGTTACATTTTCATGTAAGAGTACATAATCCCATCTTGACTACATACAACTCCCACTGAACTTCAGAACATTCCCAATCAATGCCTTTATGGCTGGCAGTTACGCAACAGGGGTTAACATGATCAAAAAATATTCCTTGGTAAAAGAAAGTTCCAATATGTATCTCATATCTAAGGATAGTAAATGAGCATACTATTATCAAAACATCTTATGATCAAGATCCATGAAGATGATATGATGCGAGTTACATCCAACGTCATTCATAATGAGGTCTGTGAGTTTGGAAGTCAACTGCTTGAGTCCAAAGTCAGAATAGTCTTAATTCAGAATCGTTCCCACGAGTCTAAACAACTACGGATAATTTAGAATATAATATTCACGGATTAAACGTATTAAAAGAACACGGTTGTAGCATTCAACGTTTGCATTTAACCATTAAATCAAAGGTGAACTTAAAAGTACAACTGTTTAAATGTTCATACATCCAAATACTAAATCAAAATAAATCACTAGCAGATCTAAGCCCGATAGCATCTCTATGCTGATCATGCTTATCCTGAGTCATCGGCTTAGTGGACGAGTCAGCTAGATTTTTATCTGTGTCTACTTTGCATATTATGATGTCACCTCGTTCCAGTATTTCTCGTATATAGTGGAACTAAAAATGTGCTTGGCCATGTGATGATAATTGGGCTCTTTGGCTTGAGCAATAGCACCTGTGTTATCACATATTACATCGATCATTTTCCTAAACTTTGAACCAGATCGAGGTTGGCTATGAATTTCTTTATCCAAGCAGATTATGAGCGAGAAACATCTTGGTCACTCTGGAAGTTAGCATCAGTGTAACACCTTATCTTCTAATCCTCCAAACACCAAGAACATGTCTTTGGTCCTATTCAAGTGCATAACATAGCGTACATGATAGAGCCAATTGCTGAAGCATATGGAATTGCTTGCATGTGCTTTGTCTCAATTTTCGTTGCCGGATATTGCAATTTGCTTAACACGGTTCCTTTAGCAATGAGAATAGCTCCTTTCTTGGATTTAACCATTGAGAAGCGTGCCATGTCCTTGTCTATGTATATACTTTGACTTAGCCCTAGAAGTCGTTTAGATCTATCTCGGTAGATCTTTATTGCCAGAATATACACGACTTCTCCAAGATCTTTCATTGCAAAACAAGATTCCAACCGGTGCTTAACTTCTTTAAGCATAGGAATGTTGTTTCCAATGATCACTATATCATCCACATATAAGATGAGAAATGATATAGTGCTCCCACTAGCCTTTCTGTAAACACAAGACTCATCTTCATTTTGATAAAAACCAAATTCTATGATTTTCTCATCAAAATGTAGATTCCGGTTGCGAGATGCTTGTTTGAAAATTCACTTGCTCCGTACTGCCCGACATTCGAGGGGTAGCTCAACCAAGTTCCAGAATTGATTGTCATGAATAGATTGCATCTCGGCGTTCATGGCATCTCGCCATTTCTCAGATTCCGGATCCAAGATTGCAGATTTGTAGTTAGTAGGTTCGTCGCCAGACTCGGCTATAATAAGACTTCGGGAGTATCTAAATGCCATAGGTATTTAGAATTTGGTACGGGAGTCCTACTACTTCTGCGATCGCTCGTGTTTTTTTTCTGATGTATTAGCAGCAACAACTTGTTGATCAGACGCTCCAGCTTCCTCGGCGGTTGTTTGTGGTTCTTGAATTTCTTCAAGATCGACAATGTAATCTCCAGTTCCTCGATCGAGAAATTCTTTCTCAAGGAAGTGGCCTTTCCTCTTGATAGAAATCATATTTGTATCAGGATGAAAGAAGCAATAACCGCTTTGGTTGTAGTATTTGACGAATGCGGGAGGCGGTCATAAGGGCGAAACTCCAAAAGGAGTGAGGCAAGTTAGTTCTACACATCATCGTTCGAACCATGTTTAGCAAAGTTTGATTCCTCCTCTCGCTCATTCCATTATGTTGGGGTGTGCCAGGTGGAGTGAGCTGTGAAACAATTACACACTCTTTTAGATGACTAATGAACTCTGAGCTGAGATACTTTCCACCTCGATCTGATCGAAGTATCTTAATAGTTTTACCAAGTTGGTTTTTGATGTGGTGAAAATAGTCAATAAATTATTAACTAAACTAAACAAGTAATAAAAACTAGACTTAAGACTCAACTACACAAAACACGGCAAGTGAACCGATCAATTGTACTAAAGCTAAGTAAGTCCGGAATATCGAACCCTCATGACTCTATAAATTACGTTAATTAACTAATTAGACTCGACTTACGACACGACTGTTTATTATAAATGTTTTAAGGGGGTTTTTAAACTAAGATTACGCTAAGAAATTAAATAAACAAGTAAACGAGAAATAAGCAATTAATCACGAGATCGAAAGCAATCAGAGAAGGAATCTACCTAGGTAAGAATCCCATGTATCAACAATCATCCAGCAATGGACAACTAATATGATTATGGAAACTGATTTCTAAACATATTCATCTAACAAACCCTAAGGACCATTGACTGAATCAAACGAACTCCCACTAACTCCAAGAAATCCTTGAGCTCGTCCTCGGTTATCTTCGCGTCTTCTTTATTACAAAAGTTATAAGACTAACAATAATTTCCTATTACAAATTTAAAGCATCCATATGGCCAAAAGAAAACCGAAAATTAAAATAATAACCGTTTACAACTTTGAACAATCCATATGGCCAAATAACAAGCTCAACAACCAAACAAACATAGGTCGGGGCCGGATTTACATATTCAAAATAAATAATATTCGGGTCGTTTTGACTTGGTCAAATAAAATGAACAAAACTTTGACCGAATCCAAAATTACCCGAAATTAAATCTAGATCAACAAACTTTAAACGATTTAAAGTTTGTGATGTAGATCCGGTTTAAACGAACCGGTATCGACCCGTACGTTGTAACCGCGGCTCTGATACCACTGTTGGGATTCCACGGTGGTTCGAGAAAACGGTTAAAACAATTATAACCCGTTTTAATATATAATTTTCGTTTAAGTAAATATTAATCATTTAATATTTATAAACTAATCAAATAAACGCAGCGGATAATGTGAACGACCATTGAACCGAAACCCGAACTTGGATCCGATTACAACTAATACGAGTACGATACATATAAACAAATAATCATAGATAAAAGATTATAGTTTATACCTCAGTTATACACAACCGGGAAGAACACCGAGATCTAACGAACGATGCTAGTAATCGACACAACAAAGATCCAAAAATTACGACACAGTGGCGGCGGATGACGGCGGCGAGGCAGCTTGCGGCGGAGGAAACGGATCTGGCGACGGTAGCTCGCTGTGGTGGTGGTGTTCTGTGGTTTGCAACAGGAAACGACAACGGTAGCAGCCCCGTAGCAGAAACACAACAGAACAGGAGGTGGCGGCCGGAGAAGAGGGTCGCCGGAAAAACGATTTCGCCGGAAAAACGGTAACAGCAGTCAACAGAGGCAGCAGACATCATCACCGGCGTCTGTGGAAGGACGGCGGTAGTGAATCCGATGGTTGGAGAGTGGCTGCACGTCAGGGAGGTGACAGCGTTTTTCCGGTGGCCGGAAAAACGGCCGGTAGCTGGGATGGTGTAGATAATTAGGGTTTTGTTGGTCAAGATGATTGTTATTATTATAATAATATATCTTATAATATATATATATAAGTAACATTAGGGTTTAAACAAGTTAAACCCATTGGGCTTTAAGCCCAATTACCAAGCTAAAGCCTAATTCACCATCCAATCTTTCTAATTGATTGTGTCGGCTCAGTTAACGATTAAGTGAGCTTAAGGTTCGTTATCCTCGGTGTAACTCATACCGGGTCACAATCGGGTCGGCCCGTGGTGACTTGACTCGAACCGACCATATTTTCCAACACACCCAAGCGTGAGGGGCAATTTGGGGATTTAGGTCACAAACCCTAACCACCGCATCCAAAACATCAGACCACCGGCCTGCTAGCCAACATCCGTACCAGACGACACGCGGTCATGAGGAGCGCCGCCGCCTAGGGTTCCAAAAAGGAACCCGGCAACGACGACGACACTACCGTCACCTAGGGTTTCAAAATGAAACGTAGGCGGGGTTAAAGACGTTGTACTGGAGCTCGAAGATCATCTGGCGATGGTAGCATACAGACGAAAGAAAGAGAAAGAAGGCAAACTTGATAAAAAAGATATTTCCTGTAAGGTGAAAGACATGGAAGAAGTAGGTGGCAGTGGCAACGGGTAGGGGGAGTTTGAGTAACGAACACAATGACATTGGTTGTGATCAGTGATGTCTCTCGCCTGGCAATTTCTATCCCTCTCCGCTGATATCTCAGGTTGGAAAAGATTAGGATTAACAGGTGTGACCACGTGTAAAGATATGATGATAACAAATATCCAAAGTGCTAAACTAAATGACACGTATAAATGGAAAATAAAGATACAGCATAAGAGTAATGTAAGTGAAGCTCTTACAACTATTAAAGCGTAGAGTATTTGTCATCATGCGTCAAGAAGTTCAAAATTAAATATACTTATAATATAATATTCCTTTTATTTGTTTGGGATTTTAGTTATCTATTAATGGCTTTTATTATGTTGAGTAAAGTCATTTTTGATTGTTGCGTATATGCATAATGCTAAATTTTATTAAATTGTATGTGGTCAATTAAACCACAATCATCATAATTTTAGTATGCCATGATAGATTATGAGATAAAACTCAAAATGGCGTGTATAATACGCCATGATGATCAAAATGGTGTATCTCACAGCAAAGTAATAGAAGTGTTGGAACCAACGCACCCTACGCATATGTATATATATGGACCGGACTGGATATCACACACCCATCTTAAGCCTAGGTGTGTGACTCAACAGTTGGTACCACATTTGTAAATAAATCAGAGTTGCGGGTTATTAGCGGAAGACTTTACAAAACATGTGGATTTAAAGTTAAAATATTTACATTACAAAAGACGAGACGAAAGTCTCGTTTAGATTTACTTGTTTATGAGTTTAACAAAAATCATCATATTTTTATATTCAAACAAAATATCCGAGCCATCGGATTCTTGAGCCTCCGTCCTTCAAGCTATATTCTTGGTTACCTACAAAATGTTATAAAAATACGTCAGCAAAAATTTGCTGGTGAATATGCTGACGCTAAAATATTTTCTTTTACTTTGTCACCCCTCGAGGGTTACGCAAGCCTCGGCTCATCTTGGCTTAGGAATAACAAAGTTAAAACAACATCATTATAAATTCGAGTCTCTACACTAGGTCACCCAGCAAAACACCGCAGCGTTTCGACGTACTTAGGTGCCATAAATATACACAAGTTTGTAAAAGTGGGGCGTATTCACCTTTGATTGGGATCGGTTTCCAACACCGTACTTGAGTTCTCTTTCTTGCTATCTCGCACCTATAGTACGAGTATAACCATTTGTTAGTCGGATATACAATCCGGCTTAAGACCACTAGTCTTTATTTTACCTCGATGAACCTTTAGTTCATTTCTCAATTACTTAAAAACCTGTAGTTTAAAAGTATTGTTTATAACCCTTTAGTTTATTATAAAAAACCCTGCGTTTTTTCTTCTTAAAGAAACGTATTCTTTTTTTTATTATTCAAGAATACTTATTATACTTAAATAATAATAGTTATAACAAATAATTTATATAACACACATACATTTCTTTTCCTTCTTTCTTTTCTTTGTTATTTCTTTTATTCTCGAGGTATTAATTATAATTTCGACTTAGGGTATTAAGCCTTTAATAAAATATTATATTTTATTCATTTGACATTACGCTTAACCTTGTTGGCGTATTGGAAATCCTAAAGATTCGAGCAACACTCCCACGCCGCTTGATCAACACTTCTTACGCCAAACGAAATCACCAATCTTTATCACTTGTTGGCACGCTTCTCGAGTCACCAACACTTCGCGGCACGCACTCCAAAATGATGGTCGGGACGACGGTATGGTGTAACGATTCCGGCAAAATCAGGTATACCCTAACCGGTATATACTATTTATGAGTTATTTAATACTGAATATATGAATTATAATGTGTTTATACGAGTATGAATGATTCACAGTACGAATTATACTCGATTATACAGTTAATCGTATTAGAAATACGATTAACCGATTAACGGTTATTGAAGCCCGAACGTATCAGGGATACATTATAGACGGGATATATGATATTTAGTAATGTTTACGAAGTATTAAAGCTTCGGGATGAGTGAATTAAAGCACAGAAAAAGGATTTCGATTTAATGATACGTCGGTACGTTAAACGAAACCTTTAATACCAAACCGAGCAAGAGACGATCGATCAAGCCGAAAAAGATGCACAATTATTAATAATATGATGTATTAATTTAATGAAAGTCATGGTTTAAGTTTTTGAAGTTTTTAAATCGGTTTTATATAAATTTCATTTTTAAGCCGAAAAACTACCGTTTTAGCCTCGTTTTAAGCCGAATTAAACGTTTAACCAAAAAACGAACTGAACCAGATTATCCAAAACATTATCCAGATCTCCGATATCCGAATGTGTGGTTAGAAATGGAGAGGTAGGTCCCACCCCACCTCCCTCTCACTCCGGTCGCAATAAGGGGTAACCCCCCTTTTGCTTTATCATTTTTTTTAATACACCACATTCAACCTTCATCATTCTCTCTCAATCTCTTGAGCTAAAACCCGAGTTTTGAAGCAAGAACAACGATGTAAAGATCGAATTATAGTCGTTTTCATCTACCTTTCTCGAGTTATTTGCAAGAAAATGAGGTTTCAATGATGAAAACCGATTCTTGCATGATCAAGTGATGTATACGGGTTATACAAGGGATCTTGGTCCAAGAAACGAGTTAAACGAACCAAAAACGAATTTTTACGGTTAAATCTTTGTTTTTAAGCAATAACCGAAACTATAGTGTAAGAGGCTTGATCGTGAGTGTAACTTGCTTGGTATTGTGGTATGTTGTTTGTAGGCTCTGTGTTTAGTGGTAGATAAGGCGGAAAGACGAGTTTGTAGCTTGTAGTGGCGGAAAACGAAAGGTATATTCGGTTTATGTCGGTGTATGTGTTTTTGGACAGATTGTTGGTCGTTTAGAGTTAGGTCATGAAATTTTACAGAGGTGTTAAACACATGAAAATATGAGTTCTGTGAATTTTTGGTAATTTTTGGATAAAGGATGAATATTTGGTGAATTTAATGCCCGGTTTTGGCCAAAAATGGTGAAAAATAGTTAAATATCATGAAAAATTCTGGAAAATTGCAGATAAGCTTTTCATATCATGTATAAGTCACACACAAAGTTTGAGGTCCGTTGGAGAAGCCTAAGTAGGCTTTTCGGTTAAACGAGTTCTAGGGATTTCTAGCTCGATTTTAGTAAAAAGGGCATGTAACAGAAGATTTTGGTTCTGGAAAAATTACATGGGACTATGTGGATTGCAGGGGACATCCAGGAAAAATTTGGGATTTTTCTAAGATCGTTTGGTATTTACGACATATTTAGTGTTTAAATGGTGTTTAAAAATAGATAAATAAATTTTAAACATAGAAATTAATTCTGGAAATATTTTTATAAAATTCCCCACTGTTAAAAAGTGATTTGTGCAAAATTTCAAGATCCGAGAGTAGACGGATAATTATTTGTGCTAATTATCAAACTTTTAAAGTTAAAACGCGTAAACCAGTGAAGTTCGCTTAAGCGAGCTGACTGGTGAATAAAAACCCTAAAAATGAACTATTCTCATATAAATGAGTTAAACAAGTAAAAATAAATCATCCGAAAACAATTCGGATGATTTGAGTAATTTTAACCTATTTTAACAAGTTTCCGGTACGCTAAATACGGAAACGGGTCCCGCGGCCAAACGGGGCGTCTAAACCTTGCTCAAATTTCACAACTTTACTTAAACTATCAGTCAACGACTATTTTCGGGTCGTGTGTGACCAAACTCATTTTTGAAACATAAAAACGAATAACCGTGCTAGGCACGCAAAACGAGAAAAAACGACTAATAGTAATTGGGACCATGGAACTCTAAACGACATCACAATCTGAGTCCGGAGAAGTGTTTCTGGGTTAACATTGCCCCCGGAACAGGTACAGTACTGGGTTAACAGTGTCCCCAGATGTACCGATTGATAAGGTTAAAGATTATATAAACATTAATTGTATAATAACGATCGTAGGGATCATATTACAGATTGGACGTGTTAATTGATAATGATTGTTGTTACCTGCTTGCATGTGCTAAGGTGAGTTTCACGAGCCCCTTTTTACTGAACTGTTTTAAATATTTTCCCGGGGCGGAAAGCATGTTTCTATCAAAATGTTTAAGTACATGCTGATCGCATGGAGATGAATGTATTTATATAATGTTTATTGTACGGGAATCGTACGGTAATGTATTAAGATGGTAATTGTCTGAGTTGCTAACATTGTAAGACCCGAAACAGTGTTCTGGGTTAAAAGTGTCCCCAGAGGTTATTTGATGTGTCTCTGGGTTAACAGTGTCCCCAGAGGTTATTGGATGTGTCTCTGGGTTAACAGTGTCCCCAGAGGTTATTTGATGTGTCTCTGGGTTAACAGTGTCCCCAGAGGTTATTTGATGTGTCTCTGGGTTAACAGTGTCCCCAGAGGTTATTGGATGTGTTTCTGGGTTAACAGTGTCCCCGGAGTGAGTACAGTACTGGGTTAACAGTGTCCCCAGATAATATTATATTATGATATGGATTTATCATGGTTTACTAAAATTGTGAAACTCACCAACTATTCGTAGTTGACCCGTTTTCTCACATGCTTTTCAGGTACAACTAAGATAAGGTGATTGCTTACGTGCTAAGTGCTTGATGTGTGTAAGATTTGCGTGCGGGATGTTAGGATACATTATAACAAATAGAGTTATGTATCGTATGGTATGATGTGTGTATCACCTAGACGGTAATGAAATACGAGATAATGTAATTTTGAAGTATATTAATGCATTCAGTTTTCTTTATAAACAATGTGGTTGATATCAGAGGTGTCTGTCACATCCCGTTTACGTTTCCGCTGCGGTTGCGGGGTGTTACAGAACTTGGTATCAGAGCCATTGGTTATAAAGAATTAGGATGTCTTTAAAAAGATACCTAAAATATAACCAGTAGCTCAAGTATTATAGGATCTGAATATCAACTAATAATTTATAGTGACGAGATCTGGATGAACTTGGATGGACAAGTGAGTTATTATGGTCCGGAACATAATAACAGACTTGTCCGCACGAGGGAATTCAGGGGAAGTCACGGGGTACATTAATAGGTAAAAATGGCAACATATGTGTAAAGTATATAATATTATTTATACATGCTAAGGTGTATATACATATGTGCGTATCTTGTGGGTACAAGTATTGAGAAATAGGACCCGGATAAGGAACCGGGGAAGGAAATAATAAAAAGTACCGAGGATGCTGAGATTTCTAGAGCATCGGTTGATAATGAGTCTGACTTATCGGGCCATAGTTATGATAGTACCAAGTTAGATCTTCCGTTTGACATTAACCAGAAATATCTAGTAACCGTCACTCCCAACCAAAATTGATGAATCCCTTACCCTACCAACACCGGTACCGTATATCCTAATAACCCCAGATGTTCACCCGAACCATCGACCCTCACGTACGGACGGATCCGTACCTGAACCTATTCTTATTCCATTAAGGTAAATAAATAAATAAAATAATAATAATAATAATAATAAATTTGATAATAAATCAGCAGATAAAAATAATATAAAGAAATATATATATATGTGTATTTCTCACTCCCAAACTTATGAGACATACCTCCTCCAGATCGAGAACTACCGATTTCAGCGAACCTAGAACGCCTGAGGACAGTGACTGAGCCAGTGATAGAGTTCCCATAATAGTAATTAATACTATTTGAAGGCAACCCATGTCACGCGATTACCTTGAACCTTGCAACTCCCTATGTCATCCTTACATCCGATATATGCCTATACCCATGTATACTCGAATAGAATGATTACCCATACACGAAGAGGTGTTGGAATCATTGTAGCATAGTTGGTTATTCGTTCGTAGGTGGTATACCGTGTATGCCGGATATACGAATAGACACGGATATTATAATTCCGTAGTATGTAATCGTTTGGTGCTCACGGTGAGCATGTATCGGTTATGCTGCCATGCAGAAGGATATCGAAATCAAGCATGTTAAACATTAATCTTTGTTGAGAAAAATCTATATGTCAGTTGGCGACAAGGGTTATGAAACATATTCAAACGTTAACCGACGTCAGGTTAAGTTCATATGTTATTATATTTGTGGACATATATACTAAATACTGGTATGTGTAATATGTGTGATAATATTTGGTGTGAATGTGTACCTGCTGTTATGATTGAGCTGGTAACGAGATATACGGTGAGATTAGTGTTGATTACTGCGTACGGGATGAGTACGGCAGAATGACATAAAAAGAGTAACTCCAATGATGGAGATTGATATGATTCAGTTGAATGCTCAAAGATAGCAGATGATGATACCGAATGTCGTATCACAGATCACTGCTAGTGTTGATGCAGATGTGATCGCGGAATTATAGATCGAGCAATCACATGAATATGAATATTTAAATTCTTAGTGGTATTATTAAGAGTGATAATGTCCCACTGAATACAATTATGACTACAAGTATTAGTTATAAACTAAACATGAATAGTAGTTGTAATGAACTAGATCCAGTATGAAGGATATGTTTGTTGATTGTGTTAAGGAAATTATTAATAATTTACTGATGGTAAAGGGAGGAATAGATTAGCGAGTGGATAGAAAAGATCGAAAAGGTCAAGGATTTTGGTAAGAGCCTAGAACATTGTGTAGTGAAATATGCTACAGATATGTTGGTAGATTATGTGGTATCGTGATGGAACACGATGGTACAAAATTATAGTTAGAAAATTTTTACTCAGATGTTATGGTCAGAATTTGAAATTCTTGTGCTAGAGCACTTGTATTCGAGTAATTAAGTTCAGAGATTGGGAACCGAGTTATGGAAGATAGAAATGTTGTGTGCTGATCACTTAGAACACGCTAATTGTTTGAAGGAATTGTCATGTCTGGTAACATGGTCAATTACTCCTGAAACTAAACGAAGTGAGCGCTATATTGGGGACTAACTCCAGCGATAAGGAGTATAGTCAATCCTGTAAAATATACAACCTTTGAAAGGGTGGTGTCACAAGCCAGCATTGATGTATTTGACTCTATGGGAAGCGGACTGGAAGGACGTTGGGTGAGACGTCGAGGGTTAAAGAAGAAAAGTGATAAAGGCATGGTGCAAGATAGACTTTGAATAAGTAGGAAGAAGAATGTCGAGTGATAGTAGGCCACAGGTGTGGTAAAGATGGACGTAGTGCCCCAATTATAGAACCAATTGAAGCCATGTGAACCGGCAACCCCAACCTATTCGTGTACGACCACTCCGAAACCAACAATCTCAATAACAACCCATTCAAAGAAATCAAATTATGCCAAACAGTTGTACTTGTGATGAATGTGGCAGTACAGAACGTTTCAAGAGAAATTGCCCAAAGTTGAACCAAGGTGTCATTGGAAGACGAACCTCAGGACAAGCATTAACTTCTGATCAAGCAAGGAGCCGAGAATTCGAATAAAGCACGTCATGATCCAAAAGTGGTATTAAGTATGTTATAGTTTTAAAGCAATAGGCTTCAGTGATATTTTGCGGTCGCCGACAGAAGCTAGTTCCTGTTAACCTCCTATCATTTGGAAAGATACCGATTAGTGAAACTATAGAACCCTATACTGTAGAATCGCTAACAGTAAATCCCTAATGGTTAACTAAATTGTACGGAATTGTCCTATTATTCTGAACGATTAACCTTTCCTTATTGACCTACGACCAGTAAAGGAAAGAAGTTTTGACGTAATAGTTAGCATGGATTGGCTAACTCAACATGAAGCAGAAATCAAATATGAAAAGAAGATGATTAGAAGCTCTCTTTCGGACGATGAAGCGATTAAATACAGAGAAAAGTGTACGGTATTATGTTGCCACTCAAATCTCATCTTGAGATGTTATAATATTTACGACAAGAAGACGTGGTGTATTTAACAAACGTGATTGCCAAAGTATTTAAAAGAAAACATATAGAAGATATCCCGGTGGTACGCAAATTTCCACAAGTTTTCCCAGAAGAACTCCCTGGATTACCGCCAACCCGACAGGTCGAATTCAGAATCGATTTAATGTCTCAAGCTGGCCCTGTTGCTAAAGCACCCTACCGACTTGCACCATCCGAGATGCAAGAATTATCCAACCAGTTACAAGAATTGTTGGATAAGATTTTATACGACCTAGTTAGTCACCATGGGGTGCACCAGTTTTAATTGGGAAATGAGGACGGAAGTGTTAGGATATGTGTTGATTAGGGAGAATTGAATAAAGTGACGATCAAGAATAGGTATTCACTTTTTCGAAGTAAATGATCTGTTTAACCAACTGCAAAGGGCGATTTATCTTTAGAAAATTGATCTTATATATAGTTAACACCAAATGAAAAATCCAAGAGGAGGACGTTGCAGCAACAGCGTTGCGGACTCGTTACGGCCATTATGCATTCTTATTCATGCCGTTCGGGTTAACAAATGCGCAGGCAGTATTCATGGAACTCATGAATCGAGTCTGTAAACCTTACTTTGACAAATTTGTCGTAGCATTCATTGATGATATTTTGATATATTCGCAACGTAAAGAAGAGCACGAACGACGATTAAGGAAAATTGTGGAAGTGTTAAAACAAGAAGAGCTATACGTGAAGTTTTCAAAATGTGATTTTGAATAAAGGAGGCAGAATCCCTTGGTCATGTTGTAAAGCAACAAAGATTTCACAAAGATCCAAATAAGATGAAAACCATTAAAATTGTGCCAAGCGCCGATTTTAAGTCTCCCCGATGGAGACGATGGTTTTGTCGCGTATTGTGACGCATCGTGTAAAGGGTTAGGATGCGTATTGACGCAGTATATTAAGGTTATAGCCTATGCTTCCCGACAGTTAAAAGTACACGAGTAAAATTACACTACTCACGACTTAGAACTGGGAGCGGTTATCTACGCACTTAAAATGTGGAGACATTGTCTCTACGATACGAAGTGCACCATCTTCACCGATCATAAAAGTTTGCAGCACATGTTTGATCAGAAGGAACTGAATAGGAGGCAACGAAGATGGGTCGAGTTGTTAAGCGATTATGACTGTGACATCCGTTATCACCTTGGCAAGGCTAACGTCGTAGCCGATGCCTTGAGTAAGAAAGATCGGGTTAAGCCATTGCGAGTGCGAGTGCTGGGGATGATAGTCCAGTCGAACCTTCGAACCTGATTCGAGTCGCTCAACGTGAGGCGTTGAAAGAGGAACAATTGGAAAAGAAGGAATCTTACGGCAATGAGAGGAATTTCGAACAGCGCGTGGACGAAATTCTCTACTTCAAAAATCGGGTTTGGATCCCGACCCTCCATGACCTTCGTGAATTAATCATGGACGAAGCGCATAGATCGAAATAATCCATACATCCGGGATCGGATTTGACTATTGATGATACGGATATCTGAAAGGATTTTTATTAATGGTCGAGTTTGGAGAAAGATATGGTTACGTGTGTTGGTGAATATTGAGTTATGCAAGAGATAAGGCTGCACACCGAAAACCCTAGGGAACGCCACAACGACAGAAAAATTCGCCAATGATAGTGGGAATAAATTACAATGGATTTCGGGACGCAAATTCCTAAGGTATAGCAAAGGCATGATGTAAATTGGGTAATCGCGGATCGATTAACCAATCCTCACATTTCATCCCAATCTATGACGATTACCACAATGAATTCTCGCCCAAATTCATGATGATGAAATGGTAACTCGTCGTGGAGTACCATTTTCAATGATCTCAGATCGAAATAGTCATCCTACTTCCATTATTGGAAGGAGGGGAAGGAAGCATCGAGAGCTGGAAGCTTTCTATGGGTGAAGTAGTTATCACCAATTTGTCAAATTGAAAATGGGCTTCAATCAAGCCATAAGATTTGAATTGATTCGAGAAACAACCAATCGGATTTATAATATTTAAGATAAGTTGAAAGCAGCGCGAGATTGGCAAAAGACTTATGCCAACATTCAAAGGAAACCATTGTCGCTGGAAAGAGGTGACAAGGTATTCTTAAAGGCATCACCTTCGATAAGTGATATAAGGTTTGGCAAAACCGAAAATAGCCCCTTAATATATTGGACCTCATGAGACTATCTCCATGATTGGTCATTTAGTTTATCAATTAAAGTACTCCAGGGGTTAAGTACTATACATGATGTTTTGCCATGTATACGGATTGAAAAGTACCTAAGTGGTGAGGCAATGAAAATACTAGTAATGGAAGTACTCATAGAAGACATGCTTGATATGATAAATAATTCCGTAGAGATAGTAGACGGGAAAACTAAACAGTTTGGACATACCAAGCTTTATTGATTAAGATTAAGTGGAATTCACAGCGAGGACCAGATTATACCTGGTAACGCGAGGGTGAATTCTGAAGGAAAAACCCCCCCACCTTTCTCTCGAAAGGGGATAGTGGGCGTGTAAAATTTCGAGGACGAAATTTCTTAACGGGGGGAGAATGTAACGATTCCGGCAAAATCAGGTATACCCTAACCGGTATATACTATTTATAAGTTATTTAATACTGAATATATGAATTATAATGTGTTTATACGAGTATGAATGATTCACAGTACGAATTATACTCGATTATACAGTTAATCGTATTAGAAATACGATTAACCGATTAACGGTTATTGAAGCCCGAACGTATCAGGGATACATTATAGACGGGATATATGATATTTAGTGATGTTTACGAAGTATTAAAGCTTCGGGATGAGTGAATTAAAGCATAAAAAAAGGATTTCGATTTAATGATACGTCGGTACGTTAAACGAAACCTTTAATACCAAACCGAGCAAGAGACGATCGATCAAGCCGAAAAAGATGCACAATTATTAATAATATGATGTATTAATTTAATGAAAGTCATGGTTTAAGTTTTTAAAGTTTTTAAATCGGTTTTATATAAATTTCATTTTTAAGCAGAAAAACTACCGTTTTAGCCTCGTTTTACGCCGAATTAAACGTTTAACCGAAAAACGAACTGAACCAGATTATCCAAAACATTATCCAGATCTCCGATATCCGAATGTGTGGTTAGAAATGGAGAGGTGGGTCCCACCCCACCTCCCTCTCACTCCGGTCGCAATAAGGGGTAACCCCCCTTTTGCTTTATCATTTTTTTTAAAACACCACATTCAACCTTCATCATTCTCTCTCAATCTCTTGAGCTAAAACCCGAGTTTTGAAGCAAGAACAACGAGGTAAAGATCGAATTATAGTCGTTTTCATCTACCTTTCTCGAGTTATTTGCAAGAAAATGAGGTTTCAATGATGAAAACCGATTCTTGCATGATCAAGTGATGTATACGGGTTATACAATGGATCTTGGTCCAAGAAAGGAGTTAAACGAACCAAAAACGAATTTTTACGGTTAAATCTTTGTTTTTAAAGCAATAACCGAAACTATAGTGTAAGAGGCTTGATCGTGAGTGTAACTTGCTTGGTATTGTGGTATGTTGTTTGTAGGCTCTGTGTTTAGTGGTAGATAAGGCGGAAAGACGAGTATGTAGCTTGTAGTGGCGGAAAACGAAAGGTATATTCGGTTTATGTCGGTGTATGTGTTTTTGGACAGATTGTTGGTCGTTTAGAGTTAGGTCATGAAATTTTACAGAGGTGTTAAACACATGAAAATATGAGTTCTGTGAATTTTTGGTAATTTTTGGATAAAGGATGAATATTTGGTGAATTTAATGCCCGGTTTTGGCCAAAAATGGTGAAAAATAGTTAAATATCATGAAAAATTCTGGAAAATTTCAGATAAGCTTTTCATATCATGTATAAGTCACACACAAAGTTTGAGGTCCGTTGGAGAAGCCTAAGTAGGCTTTTCGGTTAAACGAGTTCTAGGGATTTCTAGCTCGATTTTAGTAAAAAGGGCATGTAACAGAAGATTTTGGTTCTGGAAAAATTACATGGGACTATGTGGATGGCAGGGGACATCCAGGAAAAATTTGGGATTTTTCTAAGATCGTTTGGTATTTACGACATATTTAGTGTTTAAATGGTGTTTAAAAATAGATAAATAAATTTTAAATATAGAAATTAATTCTGGAAATATTTTTATAAAATTCCCCACTGTTAAAAAGTGATTTGTGCAAAATTTCAAGATCCGAGAGTAGACGGATAATTATTTGTGCTAATTATCAAACTTTTAAAGTTAAAACGCGTAAACCAGTGAAGTTCGCTTAAGCGAGCTGACTGGTGAATAAAAACCCTAAAAATGAACTATTCTCATATAAATGAGTTAAACAAGTAAAAATAAATCATCCGAAAACAATTCGGATGATTTGAGTAATTTTAACCTATTTTAACAAGTTTCCGGTACGCTAAATACGGAAACGGGTCCCGCGGCCAAACGGGGCGTCTAAACCTTGCTCAAATTTCACAACTTTACTTAAACTATCAGTCAACGACTATTTTCGGGTCGTGTGTGACCAAACTCATTTTTGAAACATAAAAACGAATAACCGTGCTAGGCACGCAAAACGAGAAAAACGACTAATAGTAATTGGGACCATGGAACTCTAAACGACATCACAATCTGAGTCCGGAGAAGTGTTTCTGGGTTAACATTGCCCCCGGAACAGGTACAGTACTGGGTTAACAGTGTCCCCAGATGTACCGATTGATAAGGTTAAAGATTATATAAACATTAATTGTATAATAACGATCGTAGGGATCATATTACAGATTGGACGTGTTAATTGATAATGATTGTTGTTACCTGCTTGCATGTGCTAAGGTGAGTTTCACGAGCCCCTTTTTACTGAACTGTTTTAAATATTTTCCCGGGGCGGCAAGCATGTTTCTATCAAAATGTTTAAGTACATGCTGATCGCATGGAGATGAATGTATTTATATAATGTTTATTGTACGGGAATCGTACGGTAATGTATTAAGATGGTAATTGTCTGAGTTGCTAACATTGTAAGACCCGAAACATTGTTCTGGGTTAACAGTGTCCCCAGAGGTTATTTGATGTGTCTCTGGGTTAACAGTGTCCCCATAGGTTATTGGATGTGTTTCTGGGTTAACAGTGTCCCCAGAGGTTATTTGATGTGTCTCTGGGTTAACAGTGTCCCCAGAGGTTATTGGATGTGTTTCTGGGTTAACAGTGTCCCCGGAGTGAGTACAGTACTGGGTTAACAGTGTCCCCAGATAATATTATATTATGATATGGATTTATCATGGTTTACTAAAATTGTGAAACTCACCAACTATTCGTAGTTGACCCGTTTTCTCACATGCTTTTCAGGTACAACTAAGATAAGGTGATTGCTTACGTGCTAAGTGCTTGATGTGTGTAAGATTTGCGTGCGGGATGTTAGGATACATTATAACAAATAGAGTTATGTATCGTATGGTATGATGTGTGTATCACCTAGACGGTAATTGAATACGAGATAATGTAATTTTGAAGTATATTAATGCATTCAGTTTTCTTTATAAACAATGTGGTTGATATCAGAGGTGTCTGTCACATCCCGTTTACGTTTCCGCTGCGGTTGCGAGGTGTTACATATGGTATCACCTTCTTGATATACACGTTGTCGGAAAATGGCACGATTATCGAGGTATGGCACGGAAAACGAGGAATCGGGCACGTTTATCGAGGTGGATCGAGGGTAGTGAGAAGTTAGTGAGAGAGATATATGCTGAAACTTGGGATGGATTGTGAAGAACCCGGACTTGCTATTTATAGGCAAGATTTTGGATCCCATCGCAGTACGCGATGGGTTCCTTGCCTGGCCCGTCGCATTGCGCGACGTAGGCCTGGCCGGTCACCCAGTAGACCTGCCACGTGTCGCCACGTGGCAGGCGTTGTGCCACGTGTTGACACGTGGCGGAGGTGTTTCCACGTGGTGACACGTGGCGGCAGGCGATGCCACCGCGTGCCACGTGGCACACGTGAAACTTTCAAAAGAACTTTATCACTGACACTAAACTCTAACGGCTTACGACGGACATCGGCGTAACTCTTTTGGCGATCTCGTGCCGTTTTAAGTCGTTCACGGATTTGAATGACTTTGTCGGTGGTTTCTTGGACTATCTCGGGTCCAGATAGTTGATTATCTCCGGTTTCAGACCAGCACACGGGGGTCCTACATTTTCGACCATATAACGCCTCGAATGGTTCGGCTTGAATACTTGTGTGATAACTATTATTATACGAGAATTCCATTAGGGGTAAGTGATCATCCCAACTTCCCCCCTAAATCAATCACACAAGCTCGGAGCATGTCTTCCAATGTTTGAATTGTCCTTTCGCTTTGCCCATCAGTTTGTGGGTGATAGGCGGTGCTAAGGTTTAACTTCGTACCAAACGCTTGTTGGAAGCTATTCCAGAAATGAGACGTGAAACGGCTGTCTCGATCAGAAATTATGGACAATGGTACTCCATGTAAAGCAACAATTTTATTAACATACATACGAGCTAGTTTGTCCATCGGGTACGACTCATTGATGGGTATGAAGTGCGCGGACTTTGTTAATCGATCCACAATCACCCAAATTGCATTATGTTGTCGAGTCGTTTTAGGGAGTTTGGTTATGAAATCCATAGAAATCAACTCCCATTTCCATACGGGAAGTTCGGGTTGCTGAAGCAATCCCGAAGGCTTTTGGTGTTCAGCCTTGACTTTCAAACACGTCAAACATTTCACAACATGCGAAGCGACATCCCTTTTCATCCCATTCCACCAATAGTTTGCTTTGAGGTTATGGTACATTTTGTCGCTCTCGGGATGCATTATGTATTTCGACTTACGAGCTTCGTTCAAGATTTTCTCACGCAAGTCCCCAACAATTGGTACCCACATTCTATTTCCGAGTCTAAAGATACCATCGTCACCTTTGACTAACGAGTCAATGGTGCCGTTACGTTTTTCGTCGGAGATTTGGTTTTCATTAATTGCTTGAGTTTGCGCGGATTTGATTTGCTCGAAGAGATCAATTTGGAGTTCTAGGCGCAACGCTCGGACTCTTTTTGGTTTCTCGTGCTCTTTAAGACTTAAGACATCAGCCACGACGTTGGCTTTGCCTTTATGATAAACAATTTCACAATCGTAGTTGTTAAGAGTCTCCATCCAGCGTCGTTGGCGCATGTTGAGCTCTTTTTGATCAAATATGTACTTTAAGCTCTTATGATCAGTGTACACGGTAAATTTTACTCCATAGAGATAGTGCCTCCATATCTTAAGTGCAAAGATTATGGCGCCTAACTCTAGATCGTGAGTCGTATAGTTCTTCTCATGTACCTTCAATTGGCGAGAGGCGTAAGCGATCACTTTCTTTTTTTGCATTAGTACACACCCTAAACCAGAATGGGATGCGTCACTAAAGACAACAAAATCTTCAGTACCTTATGGCAAGGCCAGTATAGGTGCTTGGTAAGCTTTTGTTTAAGTATATCGAACGTCTCTTGTTGCTTTGTTCCCCATTCATATTTGATGTTCTTACGAGTTAAGGAGGTTAAGGGAACAGCGATTCGGGAAAAGTTTTCGATGAACCTTCGATAATAGCCGGCCAATCCCAAGAAGCTTCGAATCTCGGTTGGCGACTTTGGGATCTCCCACTTAGAGATAGCTTCAATCTTAGCGGGGTCTACTTGAATACCTTTGACGTTGATAATATGACCAAGAAATTGCACCTCGTGCAACCATAACTCGCATTTCAAGAACTTAGCATACAATTTCTCGGTTCTAAGAATTTCAAGTAATGTTCGAAGGTGATTTTCATGATCGGCCTTAGACTTAGAATAAATTAATATGTCGTCGATGAATACGATCACAAATTTATCTAAGTAAGGCTTACAAATATGATTCATCATCTCCATGAACGCAGCCGGCGCATTAGTAAGTTCAAATGGCATAACAGTGAACTCATAATGGCCGTACCTTGTTCGAAACGCGGTCTTCGGAATATCTTCGGAGTGAACTTTGAGTTGGTGATAGCTGGAGCGAAGATCAACTTTGGAAAAGAAGCTAGCACCTTGAAGTTGGTCAAAAAGATCGTCGATTCGAGGAAGTGGATATCGATTCTTGATTGTGACTTTGTTGAGAGCTCGGTAATCGATGCACATTCGCATAGATCCATCCTTCTTCTTGACAAAAAGTATCGACGCTCCCCATTGTGATGAACTTCGTCGTATGAATCCTTTCTCGAGAAGCTCATCAAGTTGTTTCTTCAATTCTTTCATCTCGGTTGGTGCGAGGCGATACGGAGCTTTGGCGATCGGAGAAGTGCCGGGAATAAGATCGATTCTAAATTCTACTTCGCGATCGGGAGGAATACCAGGAAGTTCATCGGGAAAGACATCGGCGTAGTCGGATACAACGGGAATGTTTTTGATTTCTTTGGGTTTTGATTCTTCGGTGACGTAGGCCATGAATGCAAAGCATCCTTGATTTAAACATTTGTTAGCCCTTATCATAGAGATTAGGCTAACCTGGCCAGCGTCTTTATCCCCTTCAATTCGAATAGTTCGTTCATCAGGGGCTCGAAGTTCAACGGTCTTGGTATCGCAAAGGATACAAACATGGTTGTCAGATAACCAATCCATACCCAATACAACATCAAAACCAGCAAGAGTCATGGGTAACAATTGAATAGGCAAAACGTAACCAGCTAATAAGATTTTTCCGTTTTCTAGGGCTTCAGAGATTTTAACAATTTCGCCATTAGCGGTTTCGACGTTTAGAGTTTTATTAAGTTTGATTAAAGGTTCATTTAGTAGACTACAAAATTTATAATCTATAAAACTTAAATTGGCTCCTGAATCAAACAATACTCTAGCATAGGCATTGTTAACAAGGAACGTACCGGTAATGGTTTCCGGCATGTCGGCCGCTTTCTTTGTATCCAGGACGAAGACTCTTGCATTGCCCTTCTTGGGCTCATTCTTTTGACCGCTACCACCCGCACCACCAGTCGCGGGCTTATTCTTGGGGCATTCGAAGCTAAAATGTCCCATTTCTTTGCAATTGTAGCAAGTCATCTTCTTCTTCCAACAATCGGCCGTGGCGTAGCCGGGCTTGTAACACGATTCACAAAGTCGTGGAGTTAGATGGCATTGACCCCTATGGTACTTCTTACAAACTTTGCATTTTGGGATGCTGGGGTTGAAGCCAGACCTTCGTAGGTCAACTCCTTTACCCTTGAAACGGGTATTTCCTTCCTTCTTCGGGTCTTGCGTTGTCACGACCCTCTTGTCCTCTTCTTTGTTGCGGATCATTCTGCCCATTAAATACCCAGCCACCTCCATCGCGGAGACAACGGTTGGCAAGTGTGACCTTACCATGTCACGAATCTCTCGTGGTAGTCCCCATATATAGCGTGTGACTTTGATGGATTCCAGGGTAACCAGCTGGGGAACTAAGCGACAGTATTCGTGGAATTTTGTATTATACTCACGAAGGTTCGTTCCGAAAACCTTGTGAGATAGGAATTTGGTTTGAATTTGGTCCGTCTCGTGCATCGGACAGAATTTCGACATTAGCAACTCTTTGAACTCATTCCAAGTCATGTTATACAACACCTCCCTTCCTTTACTCAAGATCAACGTGTTCCACCATTCTAGAGCCTCGCCTTTAAACATGAGAGCGGAATACTGAATCTTCTCTTCATTCGAACACTTGCTTGTAATTACTATCGTCTCCATCTTTTCAAGCCACCTTACAGTCGTGATGGGGTGTCACCATGGAACTCCTTCGGTCCATAGTACTTGAAGTCTTTGAACGTACACCCACCTATTTTGAGTTTCTTGAATTCTTGACGAACCCCACCATTAGCGTTTGATTCATGTACACTTTCATCCATATGTGAAGGTCTAGAACGGGGTTTAGAAACGAATTTTCGAGAAGGATGAACGTATTGTGAATGTTTTGTTTGTCTCGATTGGGATCTAAATTTAGTTTCGGCCCTTACAGCATCTTTTACTAACTTTTGAATTTGTTTCATGTACTTATCAGGGATCGGTTCTTCTTTTTCGTTTTCGGGTCCCTTTCCTTTTTCTTCTTGTTTTTCGGCTTCCTTTCGGGAAGCCTCAAAGTTATTACTTTGTTGAGACATTTTATCTTTTTCTTTTTATTCTTTAGATCTAAAATTTTAACGAATGTTTTTTATTAAACATACATTTTATTTATTTCAACATTTGTATATACCATACAAGGTATATATATAGATTATTACAACACACGCATATATATATACATTCATACTAGATGTATATATATTCAAATCCATACATCACATAACACATAATACTACATTATATATAACATCACATAAACTTCATCTCTCGAAAACACGCCATCATCACTATCTTCTCAATCCTTCATAAACTTCTTAACAACCCATGTCAGTTTGTTGCACTTACGAAGAAGCTTCTCTCCCATCTTCTACTTTTTCTTCCCTTCCTCAACCACCTTCTTTCTCCAATCATCAGTCTCGTGCAGAGCGCGATCCAGGTGTTCTTCATATGACTGCGGGACAACGTCGGGGTATCCATATTGTGGAGGTGGGTCGCTGTAACCCAATGTCACCATCTCATAGTGATTCCTCGGTTCAGGATAAGGCCTTAGCGGTTTTGTTTTGCTCGCGAATCTCATTGGCTTGTTCTTCTTCAGTTGGAATGACACCTTGGAACGGTGGAAAGCTTGACGAAGATTGGTTCTTGATCTTCTCAAGCACCTGAACATACGGATCGACGGAACCGTAGCTTGGGTTGTGGGAAGTGAGTGATCCACTCATTGATATCTCATTAGGATTGTCGGGATGCTCTTCTTCTGGTTCGGACTCTTCCACGGGATCCTCCTCTTCTTCGGGGTCCTCCTCCTCTTCCTCCATAGGTTCTTCCTCCTCTTCCATATCTGGGTGGTCTCGTTGATCATTGAGGGCATTTTAAAACTTTCGTAAGGCATCTACACCCTCATTCTTGGTTTACGGAATGACCCTTCGCCCTTGTTGGGTTGCGAGTTGACTTCGAGAGTGGTGGAGCTTCCAGTATGCCACCTTCTTTGATCAGAGTGGCATTGCATCCAGTCAGAGAATGGGGATTTTGGTTCTTCCTTGATTGGTCGGTTTGAAAGGAAGGCATAATACGGGTGTGAATTTGGTAAGTATCCGGTGGGAAAGTATTGAGGTATCTTCGATGGTTGGTAAGTGGGGATCTCTGATGGGTGATACGTCGGTATTTCAGATGGATGATATATAGGCATTGTTGGTGGATGATAACTCGAGTGTCTTGGTGGTTCGATTATTTTTTTGGGTGGGTTGTCGGGTAACTTAATTGGACATTGCTCAGTTCCAGGGAAGTATATTGGTTTGGGTCGTTCAATGTATTGATCTCAGCTGAAGAAAGCCTCAAAGTAATCTTCACTCATGATGTCTTTTGGGAATTTGTAGTATTTTCTTGCCCTTCTTGCTTCACAATCATAATACTCCATTAATTTCTCATAAGACATCTTGATGGGTGATTTAGAATGTAGAGAGGGAAAGAAAGGGTTACCAGCCAATCTTATCCCTATTCAAATAAACAAGTAAATTATTTTCCTATGCTTGGATCGAAGGTTAGGTATTGTTTTATGATACCCAATTCGCTAAGATCGATGGCTCTGATACCAACCTGTCACACCCCCATCTTAGGCCTAGGTGTGTGACTCGACAGTTAGTACCACATTTGTAAATAAATCAGAGTTGCGGGTTATTAGCGGAAGACTTTACAAAACATGTGGATTTAAAGTTAAAATATTTACATTATAAAAGACGAGACGAAAGTTTCGTTTAGATTTACTTGTTTATGAGTTTAACAAAAATCATCATATTTTAATATTCAAACAAAATATCCGAGCCATCGGATTCTTGAGCCTTCGTCCTTCAAGCTCTATTCTTGGTTACCTGCAAAATGTTATAAAAATACGTCAGCAAAGATTTGCTGGTGAATATGTTGACGCTAAAATATTTTCTTTTACTTTGTCACCCCTCGAGGGTTACGCAAGCCTCGGCTCATCTTGGCTTAGGAATAACAAAGTTAAAACAACATCATTATAAATTCGAGTCTATACACTAGGTCACCCAAGCAAAACACCGCAGCGCTTCGACGTACTTAGGTGCCATAAATATACACAAGGTCATTCTCACTCGAACATACTTTGGTTCAGCCCATTGTGGCTGGAGTTCGTGGCCAGGCGTGGTGCGATGTGCCCACCGCATTTAACCACATATGTAAGGATCCAAACAAACGTATAGTACAGCCTGAGAGCTAGGCTCATACTCTTATTTACAATGTTTTTAGAGACACGTATCCTCATGTAAAGTTTTACACATAACACGTTTGATTTGTTTGAAAACAAGTTTGTAAAAGTGGGGCGTATTCACCTTTGATTGAGATCGATTTCCAACACCGTCCTTGAGTTCTCTTTCTTGCTATCTCGCACCTATAGTACGAGTATAACCATTTGTTAGTCGGATATACAATCAGGCTTAAGACCACTAGTCTTTATTTTACTTCGATGAACCTTTAGTTCATTTCTCAATTACTTAAAAACCTTTAGTTTAAAAGTATTGTTTATAACCCTTTAGTTTATTATAAAAAACCCTGCGTTTTTTCTTCTTTAAGGAACGTATTCTTTTTTTTATTATTTAAGAATACTCATTATACTTAAATAATAATAGTTATAACAAATAATTTATATAACACACATACATTTCTTTTCCTTCTTTCTTTTCTTTGTTATTTCTTTTATTCTCAAGGTATTAATTATAATTTCGACTTAGGGTATTAAGCATTTAATAAAATATTATATTTTATTCATTTGACATTACGCCTAACCTTGTTGGCGTATTGGAAATCCTAAGGATTCGAGCAACACTCCCACGCCACTTGATCAACACTTCTTACGCCAAACGAAATCACCAATCTTTATCACTCGTTGGCACGCTTCTCGAGGCACCAACACTTCGCAGCACGCACTCCAAAATGATCGTCGGGACGTCGGTATGGTATCACCTTCTTGATATACACGTTGTCGGAAAATGGCACGATTATCGAGGTATGGCACGGAAAACGAGGAATCGGGCACGTTTATCGAGGTGGATCGAGGGTATGTTTTTCGAGGTGTAGTGAGAAGTTAGTGAGAGAGATATATAATGAAACTTGGGATGGATTGTGAAGAACCCGGGCTTGCTATTTATAGGCAAGATTTTGGATCCCATCGCGGTACGAGATGGGTCCCTTGCCTGGCCCGTCGCGTAGCGCGACGTAGGCCTGGCCAGTCACCCAGTAGACCTGCCACGTGTCGCCACGTGGCAGGCGTTTGCCACGTGTTGACACGTGGCAGAGGTGTTGCCACGTGGTGACACGTGGCGGCAGGCAATGCCCCCGCGTGCCACGTGGCACACGTGTCACAACGTGTCAGGCCACGTCATCGCGGTACGCGATGACGTAGGCTCAACAGCGATCGCGTATCGTTGTTGACTTCTTTCAAAAGTTTTGACAAAGCCCCATGGCGGTATGCGGTGGGCTTGTCTTTTGTCCCGTCGCGTAGCGCGAGAGGACAAGAAAACAGATTTTCATTTTAGTCCCTGGAGTTAGGATTTTGGCAGATTTGGTCCCTAACTTTGAAAAGTTGATATTTTTGGCTCGAAATTTCCCTGATGTTACACTGGAACCTTATAAGGTTGAAACTCATACCCGTAAACCGGACCGTCTGCTAAGTATACCCGGAACTGTTTGGTAAGAAAAATAGAGACATTGACCCATTTAAGTTAAAATACACGTATGGGGTTCATGGGTTTCGCGGGACGGTTTCACAAATCAAACCCATTTCATGCACACTCTACATTTTCATATATCTTTTAAGCTTCATTTATTAATAACTATGTTTTGTTAGGCAAAATCTACAATTTAGGTGAAGACACCGGTTCAGGTTGCAAGTATGAAGACATCGGTTCAGGTTGCAAGAATGAAGAAATCGGTTTAGGTTGTAAGAATGAAGACGTTGGTTAAGTTATTGTATATAACTTTCATGTTTAAACATATATATCTGTGGTACATTGAATTTTTTTGTTTATATATTTAAAACTTTTTTGCAAATTCTCTGAATGATTAAGAGAGATTGACCCGTTTTTGTTTATATATTTATTTGCGTATATTGGAATGAAAAGGGGAAAAAAATTCTGCTAGTTCATCCTTGCACGAAATTGTTCAGAGGGGTAAAATAGTTATTCTGCACACTTATTCAGAGGTTCTATCAAACAACACTTACTGATTCTTTACTGTTTCAGAGTCTCTTAATCATTCAACCATCTTTCTGATTCAGCACTTAATGATTCAACATTTGTCAAACAGCTCCTTAGTCTTCCTATCACAAGTGAAAGCAAAATGTTGACTCATAAAAATATCGACCGCTTAGTTGCCCCAAAACCAATCTTGTTGTATAATTAAGACATCAAGAAAAAATCAAAATCTAATTTTGGTGAAAATATACACAAATATCATAGTTTAGATTGGAATGGATAACGTGATTTTAACTTTGGAGATGTAATAGTGTAACTTTGTATAATTTTTGGCTACCTACTAAGAGGGGTGTGCGTGGTGCGGTTTGGTACGGTATTTAATTAAAACCAAACCGAAAACCAAAACTTTAGTTTTTGGAGTTTTTGAAACCGTTCGGTTTCGGTTTTTGGGTTTTCGTTTTAGTTTCGGTTTTTCCGTTTTTTGTCATTTGAGCTTGAAAATTTTAAAACTAAAAAAAAGTTGGCAAAAAATAATGAATTTAGGTATAAATAATTTTGTTAATTTTAAAATAATATACTATTATATATTTGATCAAAATATTGGAGTTACATATTTATTAAATTCTTATAAATTACTTAATATAAAATATAGAAAAAACAAAAATTTAAGATCGGTTCGGTTCGATTTTTTCGGGTTTTTTACATGCAAAACCAAAACCGAACCATTAGTGCAGTTTTTACAAAAACATAAAACCAAACCGTCAATTTTTGTTTCGGTTCGGTTTTTTCGGTTTGGATTTTTCAGTTTCGAATCGGTTTTTCGATTTCTTGCACACCCCTACCTCTTATAGCTTGTGGAAGGTAGTTTCACTTGTTTTATAAGATCATCTTTGTTCAAAATTTAATTAATTAATACTATTACCATTAATCTCTCATATGATGTTTGTCATCATAGTTTATTACTATTAATATTAATATTAAATCGTGTTGTATTCGCTATTACACATGTTTTGTTTGAACGGCAGAGATATTATAAAGAAAAACCAACTAGTAAGAACTAGACAGGGCTATATGTGCACAAATCGAGTAACTTTAAAACCTGGAACCGGGTAGAAACTGGGTATTTTCAAACCGGTTCTAGTCAAGAACCGGGTTTATGAATAATTTGTTTATTTCTTTGGTTTTGTTAAAACTTTTAGTAGGCTTAATTTGTTTATGTTTAGGTTTTGGTTTTATTGTTGATTAATGTTAATTGAGGTTTTCTATTTGTTAAGAATTTTAATAGGTTTGATTACCATTAGTTCGTTCGGTTCGATTTGTTTATGAATAAATTGTTTCTATCTTTGGTTTTGTTAAGAATTTTTAGTAGATTTGATTTGTTTATGTTTAGGTTTTGTTGTTGATTAATGTTAATTTAGGTTTTGGTTTTGTTGTTGATTAATGTTAATTGAGCACTTGAATATTGTTTACGTTTTGGTTTGGTTGTTAATTAATAGAAATGAGAGATAAACAACAATGGTCAAATGAGCATCTAAAATGCTTATTAGAGACTTCCATTGAAGACAAAAGATGGGTAGAAAAGGTTTGAGTTTGCAAAATATTCGTGTGCACGTTGATGCTGAAGAAGACGAGGTTGAAGCACATGGCATTGCATCATATTAGAAATATATAAAGCAGTTACGAGATGAAATTATTGAGTAGTTAATGCAAAGTACAGAACAAATTATTTAAAAAAGTAGTTATTGTGGTTTTATGAATATTATTTCAGTGTTGTTTGACTATTATATAAATTCCTATGTTGAATGATTTTTTTTATTTAAATTTCAGCTTATTTAAAAATTTCTGTTTTATGTTAGCAGTATGCAGACGTTAGAAAACAAACAGTCTTCTTCTTGCAGACTGCAGAGATTTGGTCCACCTCTTCTGCTACAGATGCCTGTAGATGTGGTCCGTAGACTGCAGACATGTTACATCTTAAAAAACAAACAACACCTTATCAATATAGTTTTGGTAACTTGGCCTCGAATGATAATACATCATGGTCATGTGTACTTACCTCAGAAGTCTCGTGTAACAAAACTATATCCACGAGCCTCCTCCAGCGAGCACATATAGACAATATTTTTTGACACCTATGTTATCAAAAGTGTGCCCAAGCACCCATCCTCGCCACCTCCCCAAACTTATCAAGAGGTCTATTAATTGTGAGTTTCTCTCACCCAAACACACTTAACATTGGAGTCAACAACTTCCTATGACTGTTGACTTCTAAATAGGATCTCTTAATGACTTAGAAAGTAACAAGTCAATAATAAAGAAAGTGTTGTAAAGGGGCATCTTTACTCTTAAAACTTTTACACTTTTTTTTTTCTTTTCTATTTCAATAATGTAAATGCAGTTTTAATATGTTTGTATGTACAATATGTGGGGCTCCTTACCAGACCAGAAAATAAAGATAAGACATTCGAAAATCATAAAAAGCCCTAATCATGCAAGCGACTCAAAAAAATCAGCAGATACCATCCTGCTAGCTATGGAATAGAAAAAAAATAATAATAATCAAATTAATGTCGTTAAAAAGAAAGATTGGTTACAAAAGTTATGTTGACATTTTGTTTGGATGTGCATTTTTGAAACTGATTTGTGTAGAAAATAGTGCTTGGATGTTCTGCCATTTGGAGTGTTGAAAATCATATGATAAAAATTTTAATTACATGAAGATATTTGATTATTTAATATATTAATAAATAGATGAAAACTAGTGTTTGGATTTTACTTATGCTGTTTAAACTTTTAAGCTATCCAAATTAATATAATCACTTTAGAAAGTTATCCAAACACGCTCTAATTACCAAACCTGGACATGCTTAATTATCCAAGTATGATTATGAATTTATGATGAACTAAGAAACAAAAAGTAAAAACATTTACCTGAAAGAGACTTTTAAGTTTAATGTCATGAATCAACCAACACCTTCATCAAGGCCTTTAGAACCATTCATCACATTCGAATTTATCTGTTTATCAAACTTCTTTTTCCTACGAGCTTCAAATTCTTCAAACCCTTCCATCTGAAATCATTAATTTTTATAAACAAACAAAGTTGACTCCTTTGACTAAATTGCAGAACTTAATAATTGTGAAATTTACCGATTGGAACTGATCCATAGATATGGGATTATTATGCAATGAAATATTGTGTAGAGTCTTGCATGCCTTTAATAAACTCGGAGGTATCTGTAGTGTAAATTCCATTATTTTTGGTTATCATGATATTCTGTTGAGAATACTTGTGGGCCCCACCAATAGTTGCTAAGTAGTGGGACCAGGCATGTGGGCTTACAGTAGGAATGTTCAGAGAGCTCACGGCTCGTTTGAAAATGTCTGCTGGAGATTGGCTCGTTTGTAAATGATCCAAGCCGATCCCGAGCCAAGGTCCGATCGGCTCATTCACTCACATCTTGATTCGCTTGCTGGCTCGTTTACATTAAAGCCCAAGTTTATATATATGTGTGTGTGTAACTTAAAGCCGTATTAATGTATAAAATTAGTAACATACTGAAAATTCTTGTTCAACTCGTTTACTATATATGTTGTGAATTATAACCCATATTTTAACAAAATATAAATTGTGAATTTTGTAGCTTATAGATTCTGCAGCATATACATGTTAAAAATACTAGCTTAGGTTTCTACATATAATAATGTGTAAAATGTAAAAAGTTTTAACTTAAAAATAAACGAGCTAGCTCGACAAGCCACAAGCTGGTCTGAGCTCAACATCGTAAGATAAACACGCCGAATCAGCTCGGCTGGGTTTGTAAATGAGCCAAGCCACCCGAGCTCACAGTGGCTCGGCTCAGCTCGTTTACAGCCCTAGCTTCAAGGGGTTTGTAAACAAGCCGAACCCGAGCCCACACCGGCTCAGCTCTTTACAGCCCTTGAAGGTTGTAAAAAATCTTTAGCATCAAAAGAAATGTGATTTCTTGAACTAGCATTGATTTTTTAAAAGATGCAAAAATGGATTACTTGTACAAACATTAGTTAGTAACTTATCATGAAAAACCAATGTACTTTATCTTTATCTTCATAAAAGTCACTCGAACAACTTTTTGCACACTAAAATCCCTCTACATGTTATTTTTGAATAAAATTGTTATTTAAAAAAAAAAAATGATGTTTGACCATGTTACAACTTTAGTTCACAAGTTCAAAACGTTACAATTTAAGACCGATTGTTTGTATAACTATTTCCATTAAATGAAATCCCCCTAAAATAAACTTAATGTGACAAAATATGTTTCCTAGCTCCATCCAAAACAATAGAAGGCGATTATATAATTCATATATGAAGTGAACCCACATGTTTGAAGGTAAACCCCACCCCAATAGTGGAACTTGAAGTCGCTTGTTCATCGCCCCTTTGCAAGTCCGGTATCTCCTTCCAGGCAGGCGACTCGACACCACCGCACCCAAACATCATTGCCAATGTGTGAAACAAGTCAGTTGGCTTGACCAAAGCTGGCGAAAACATGGATACCCGCGTCGCTGGAAATATGAGTACGGTGACAATTGGTAGGCGTCAGCCGGTGAACAAGATGATCGAGGGTGGTGGTAAATAGTAATATAACACTTTATTTGAATTCTAGTTAAAAAGGATTTTATCTACTCCATTGTTTTAACTAACTTATCATATTTTATTTTAATTTATTTATGTGAAGGGTATTTTGGTGCATACTTGTTTAACGAAAAAAAAATAGTTAAACCCCATCTATTTGAAGACTAAAGGATTTTTTTTTATGTTCATCCAAACAATTGGTCTCAGATTGTAACGTTTTGAATTTTAGGACTAAAGTTGTAACATGGTCAAACCTCATAAACATCAATTTTTAAAAACTCGCGACTTTTGTGAGATAAAACAGAAAGTACATTGGTTTTTCAGATAAAGTTAACATACAAATGATATTAATGTGTTAAATGTGATAATCAAGTAGAGTAATTATATATACAAGTATGATAATTATGTAACAACATTGTTATATTATTATCCTACTTGTATATAATTACTCTACTTGATTCTCACAATTAGCACGTTAATTTCATTTGTATTTGATCCAAACTTTTTCATGTATTTCCCCTCAATTAAATTACAATTGTTCAAAAATGTCTTGGAACTTATAAATTTAGGAGTTTCCTTTGTACTTCATTTCAAAATAATAAGAATAAATATTTGGCAAATGGAAGCTACCTGTTTCACCTTGTTGTGATCCAAACATAACGACTTCAAGTGAATAAGATTACAAACGGAAGATGGAATTTCTTCAATTGAATTTTCTAAAAAAAAAAAAGAAATAAAAAAAATTAGAAACACAAAACGGGTCAAATTGAAGAATTTTAGCTAAAAGAATCAGGTCAAATTAAAAATATCAGCTAAAACATAAACGAGTCTAAAGTAGCCCAACATGCATTTTATTGCAAACAGTACAAAAAAAATTTTAAGTCAAAATTTAAAATTACTATCATAAAATTACAGTTTTTAAAAAAGCATTATTAACACACTAACTGCTTGTTTAATGGAAAAAAATGGATGCGGTCAATCCAATTAGGGGTGTTAAACGAGTCATGTTTGTGAGGGTGCAACCTAACACGAACACGAACATGGCCCAAACCTGAAAACCATGTCAAATACGTAAACCCGAGAACGACCCATATGACCCGAAAGTTTTATGTATTTTTCTTATTGTTTTCACATATTAATACTTAAAATTTACATTTTTACCACAAAATATACAAATTTATATGAACAATTACATTTAATTATAAATTCTTATGTCAATTTCCTTTTTAATTTTAAATTGTAGCACAAGATATCCAACCAATCTAACTTATTACATAAAACACATTTAAAAAAAACTAAATGGGTTAAACGGCCCCCTAAACCCAACCCATGCATAAAACTACTTGTGTTAACACGTTACCCAAGACTTGCCTGTTTTACCAGTTGCCACCCCTTGTGCAAAACTAGCAATCCTTTTTTTTTCCCAACAAAAATGGACAAATTAATAGAAAATTAACACCAAAAACAAAATTGATATCTTTATCACTGCACAAACTTTAATGATTAAAAAATATTATATTATACTATAATAAGTACCATCTGCTTGTAGTTCTTCTAATGAATAGCAGCTTCCAATAGATTCGGGAAGATACTTCAGCTGATTTTTAGACCCATTTAACAGGAACAACTGCATTTTCAATAATTAAACTTTAAAATCAGAATAAAATAAATAATATTAAAATTCAAAAATACTTGGAAGTTGGGGGCATCGCTGAGCCAAGCTAGCTTGTGATGTGATGTGAGCTACTTGAGATCGGCTCGCTAAAAGCTCGACTCAGACCGGATTTAAATGAGTTCGAGCCTTAAAATAAGCTTTTTCAATAAACAAGCCTGAGCCCGAGCTTCACTTATCAAGCTCAAGCTGGCTCACGAACCTATTATGTATATAACTTTTATTTAATGTAGTAAGTATAAATTTATATTATAATATATATTATATATATAAGTAAGATAAAAATCACTGAATTAAATATATAATGTTACCATATAAATATTATAATTTTAATATATATATAAAGATTATTAGAAATGTATATAAACTAATTAATCAATAATAAACGAGCCAAGCTCAAGTTTTAGAAAAAGTGCTTGAAACGAGCCGAGCTCGAGCTCGAGATCTTGTGAGTCAAAACAAGCCAATCTCAGGCTTGATTCCTTTTGCAAGTTCTTAGAGAAAGTCACTTACATTGCGCAAGCTTCCAATAGTTTCTGGTAGGGTAGTTAACCGGTTACCTGAGATGGATAATCTTTCAAGTCTCACCAATTGTTCCACTGAACAAAAAAACTATAAAAAATCAACAAAATTTGTAAAAAAATGTAAAAATTTAAGAATAAAAGAGACAAGACAATTGCAACATTTTAGTTTAATAGGCGGATCGGGTAACGGGTCAAAAGCGTAATTATTAGATGTTGGTCAGCACAGGTCGGGCCACCTATAAAACGTTTTTGTCCAAAATTAATTTTATTTTGTTTGTAAATTAATAGCGCATCAATTATGATAAAAAAAGGTTTATTGGATTAAAATAATCTCACTTTTAATGTGTTGCCCAATAATAATCTCACTTGAGTTATTTCCCTCTAGCAGTCTCACATTTTCCATATTTTTTGTTTTATGATCCCCCGTTAAAAATAAATAACGGGGTTAGTTTTTGGCTGATGTGGCTTGATGAGTTGGCTTAAAAATCCTACCTGGCTTTTTTTTTGTCTTCCTGGGCAAATTAACTGGAATCCCTCACCCATTTAACCCCCAAATGATCAATTGGAGCCCTAATTCCACATCCAGATATCACAACCACCCGTTCTTCGGAACCCGATCCAAATGAAGGGTGTTGTTTCAACCATTAATTTCTCTTTTCATCCCAGTTTTAATCCGGTTGTTGATAGTGTACCCCAACTGTCGGGTCGTCATAGAAATTCGGGTCGGTTCTTGGGTTTAAACCAGTAAAACTGCCGACACAAACGTTACCCGTGACGAAAACTGAGGATTTAGGATCAGAAACAGGTCTTTCATAGTTTGGTGTTGTGGGTGTTTGAGGGTTTGAGAAAGTAGAGAAAGTCCAGACGAGAAGCAACGCAGCGACGGCGCCGGAGAAGAAGATGAAGGCGTTGGAAGCGTTGGCGAACGACGACGAAACCGCCATACCCCGCCATTGTTTCTTGCCGGCTGAGCTGAAAATGGTGAAGAAAAAACCTCCGGTGACTTCATTGGGTTCTCATCGTTGGAGGTCCGGCAAGGTTAAGTTGAAGTAAGTAAGATTTTTAAATACCTAAAAAGAAAAAAAAAAGTCATGTAGGATTTTTAAATGCCAACTCATCAAGCCACATTAGCCAAAAACTAACCCCGTTAGTTATTTTTAACGGGGGATCATAAAACAAAAAACATGGAAAATGTAAGACTGCCAGAGGGAAATAACTTTGGTGGGATTATTATTGGCCAACACATTAAAGGTGAGATTATTTTAATTCAATAATCCTAAAAAAATATTATATTGTTTCTTATATGGGATATTGGTTTTTAATACTCCTAACTTTCACTCGTTGATTGATATCACTCCCAACTTTCGATTTGCTACCCACCACTCCCAGCTTTCACCCTATTTGTTTTTGTCACTTCTTCATTTACAGACGACTAACGTCGTTAATCAAGATGCTGATTTGGACATTTTGTGGATGAGCTTCCATGCCTAAGTGGAAAATACTCTGTTTAAAAAAATCATAATTTCATCTCACCACCTTTTAATAATAATAATAATAAGGTCCCACCCACCCTTCTCTTCTTCTTCCTCTATTCTCATCATCCACTTGCAATCCTTACCAGCCATCTCCTCATCCTTCTTCATTTACGAATTTCAGGAAATCAAATAAAGTGGACATAAGAGCAGGTTTTTAAAACATTTTCACATCCAGGTTTTGTTCATGAGAAATCCCAAATTCAAAATTCCAAATTCAAAATTCAAAACCTTGCCCTCAAATCCATCCTATCACCGTTGAGTTCCACCATTTAACTAATTCTCCATTTCTATACATCATGTTTATGTAACTCAAACCTTAACACCACCATGGTGATCGAAAAATCGTCCGCCGCTACAATCCATCACCACCGACAACATCCAACCCACCACCAAAACCTTCAAATCAACCAAAACTGTCGAAGAAAACTACCGGAAGAAAACTCAACTCGAACACATCATCCTCCGTCCCGACACCTATATCGGATCCGTTAGTTGTAGGTCTGCATAAGTGAAGGGGATGGGGGTAATGGAAGAAGAAAAGGGTGACAGGGTGGGACCCACTTATTGTTATGCCAAGTTGCCAACTCATCCACAACACATCCACATCAGCATCTTCACTAACGACAAAAACAAATAGAGTGGAAGTTGGAAGTGGTGGGTAACATATCGAAAGTTGGGAGTGATGTATCATCTAACAAGTGAAAGTTGTGAGTATTAAAAACCAATATCTTAATAAATGACAAATATGGTGAAAGTTGAGAGTGGTGGGTAACTAATAGAAGGTTTTATGAATCAACCAGTCTATAAGAGAAAGTAGTTATATTATCTGGTTTTTAGGGCTTCAAAAAAGAAGTGAAATTGTTGCAGGGATGAACTTTTGTCGTTATTACATTCATCAGGCAAAATAGAAACTCTATTTTGATCGAGATTAATCAGCTTTAATGACTGTAGTTTGCCCGTGTTCGTTGGAAGATGCTCGATAAGATTACCAGCCAAAATCTGGAAGAAAAAAAATATGTGTAAGATATTAATATTTTATAAATTAAACAAATTATCATGAAAGCACAAACAGAACATATCTTAATAAATGACAAAAGTCAAATCACAAACTTGGGCCACTTGCCAATAAATTCAAGAAAACCATATCAAAATTGAGGATCAAATAATACAGAAATATGTACACATAAATAAAAAGAATAGTGGTAGCTTATAAAACATACCAGGCTTTGCATGTTTGTTAGTTTGCTGATCTCCTCAGGAATATCAGCTGTTCAAAAAAAATTATCAGAATTTTATTAAAAACTATTAGACTGATAAAATCAAACACAAACGACCATCAAGATTGATAACATCCAATAAATACATATGACAAGTTCACACACCATAAAATACAAAATTATCAAAAATAAATAAATAAACATTATAGAAAACAACCATATGATAGCAAGCAAAAACATGAAGAACACATAACACAATTTGATTAAAAAGAGAAATAAATACCTATTTTGTTGTTTGTTAAATCAAGCATTCGTACAGATCGATCCAGCTCAATAACTTCATCTGGAAATGACTGTTTCATTAAATAAACTAAATTATATCTTTAAACACCCGAATCTCTTATCTTCCTTAACGGTGGCAATTTTGGGTTGCCAAAACACAAACACAAACATAACTAGGTTTTGGGTTGACATATCTAACGGGTGGACCTGTTAACCCGTTTAGTAAACCAGGTAGACCCATTAACTCGATTATCAAGTTTAAAAATTGGTCGTCACCTGCCAATCCGTTTGACATGTTTAATAAACGGGTTAAACGAATCGTGTTTGGGTTACACGATTTTAATTTTTAAGTGTGTGCAGGTTTGGGTTGTTATCTTTTACACAAATAAAAATATGGGTCCTCTTCATGCTGACCTATTTAACTCGTTTACTTAAACAAGCCAACCCACTAACCCGTTAATCCACCTTTATTACAACCCACCAACTTGATTAACACGTTTTTATTCCATTAAAAGGTAGCGTTTACAACGTTACAGAAGGCACACGGGCAACAAGTTGCGCCGCTAGCCCTTTTAAGATAGCAAAACTAATAGAGCGTGGGATATAACTCTACGGCTTCAGGTGCGAAGAAACCAAAAGTATTAAATGTGAATGGAATAAACAAGTGTTGGTTGTCAAGACACGTTTTCTCGTGTTTGGTCACTTTCGGACCGTCAACCCTACACCTTTAAAATTATTCCCCATTGTTTAAATTGTTGGAAATTTTTGGACTAATAATAATTATTAATTATAAATATGTGCTAGTGATAAACTAATTCTATACGAGTCCAAAGACACGTTTATCCACCTTTATTACAACCCACCAACTTGATTAGCACGTTTTTATTCCATTGAAAAGTAGCGTTTACAACGATACAGAAGGCACACGGGCAACAAGCTGCGCCGCTACTCCTTTCAGGATAGCAAAACTAATAGAACGTGGGATCAACTAAGTAGCTCTACTGCATAAGGCACTAAGAAACTAAAAGTATTAAATGTGAATGGAACAAACAAGTGTTGGCTGTCAAGACACGTTTTCTCGCATTTGATCACTTTCGGGCCGTCAACCCTACACCTTTAAAATTCTTCCCCATCATTCAAATTGTTAGAAATTTTTGGACTAATAATAATTATTAATATGTTTTAGTGATAAACTAATTACTAACAAGTCCAAAGTGTAAAGATGAATGCAATATAGATACTCTAAAGTGTGTAGTTGAGAACTTGAACATTGGTAAACAGGGATATGGGTTTGTCTCATAATGGTAGAACGCTTGAGAGACGCCTTAGTATTTTTGTGTGGTTTGACCGGGTCATGTAACAAGTGTCATGATTATTGCCAAGTGTCGATGTGAGTGGTGAGTCACCTGCTACGTGTCATCCTTTGAAGAGTTGTGTGCACCAACCGACACTGTGACAAGTGGTGCCATGTTGTGACAAGTGGCGCCATGTTGTGACAAGTGTCAGGTGTGATGACGAGTCAACTGCTCGGTGTCTACGCTCCATATGCTACCAAGTGTCCGATGACTCACCATGTGCTCCTACTATATATAGGAATTTCGGGTGACCAGATTTAGACACAATAAAAGCTAGAACCAGTTCGTTCACCAAAAACAATGAACCAAACGGTTCCTATCAATGATACGTTCTCTCATTTCCAACTCTCATTCGATCCCAAACTCGCGTTACAAATACAGTTCGGGTGTTAGGGTAATCTCTGCAGTACACACTGCTTCGGCTGTTGTACCCTGGGAAACAGAGGGGCTCGCAGAGGTAGCCCCAAATATGTTTTAAGGGACCTCTGTTTAACAGAAACCCTTAGCCACAACCGAGAACAATGTTTGGTGATCAAGGCGACTCCGACTCGTCTAAAGTTGCTCGAGAATTCGATAGGCAAGCACAAGCGAAGGACCAGGGTATGAATAAGGTTTCTTTCATACTTATATTGGATTATTTTTGTAATTCTTGTTGTTTATATTTGTATAGGGTAATTGTAATGCGGTTTTCCAAGTGTACAAAGAGATCCTCTTTGTTTGTTTTGTTAATATGTTTTTTTTTAAATAAAAAATCGTGACAAAAATGGGCAGAAATGAAATCTCTATTCATACATAGATTATCCATTTGATGATGGATCACATCACATGTTTAATAAACCCTGTTTTTTAATCATTAATTTAAAAAAGAAAAAAGAAACAAAGAAAATGGAAGAAGGAAGATATTACCTTCATTACCTTCAGTTTGGCGTCACGCAAGCCGACAATGCCGGTGGCTTGCCAGCGTGAGAGGCGGTCGGCTTTAGAATCAGCCGAATTACTGGCTGCACACCCCATTAATCAACCAGAGAAATTCAAATGGGAGACACTTTTTCAAGGACAAAACGATCGATCTAATGTTGGAAAAACATATGTTGTTGTTTTGCTCCTTTGGTAAACAACATATGATGATGGCTTTTGTTTTATTACGCAACCCCACGGTTTGTTTACAATTTACAAATGATGTACGTGTTTATATCAATGTTACTAGTGTTTTTCATTTTTATGATACCTAATTCGTAATATACAATATTACAATGTTATGTTTTTTTTTAAAGGCAATATACAATGTTATGTAAAAAATACAATTTACTAGTGTTATTCATTTTTTCATTTAATAGTATTATATACTAGGTTTGATATCGTGTGTATTACCTTAAATTCACTACATTACATTTATCTCTAATGTTTAATTAAATATTAACTTTTTATATTTATTATCATAGTTTCTCTTTTTCCTACTTAGAACCAATTCTAACAAACACTAAAAAACAAATGAGGAAAATATATTTTCCCAAATTTTCAAAAAAATAATCACTAATTTTTCGCTTTTCTCTACTCACAACCATTCTTAGCTCTATTCTACAATTTACAAAAATATCTCATAAAATTTAAAAGATTTATTGAGAATGCTCTAAAGTGTTGAAAGTTTATATAAACTTATATAAATTATAATGACATGGATGGGGACACCACCAAAAGACCAAAGCCTCAAAGTTCAATACTCATGGCATATTCATACATTCAATGTTTGAATGCTCTAGAGAGTCGAAGGACATCATTCTAGCATTACAACTACATGGCATCACCAAAAGGAGGGTCTCTTCACTTCCCCAACGTAGTAAGCCTTATGTGCAAAGGTAGAAAGCATCTGGCAGCAAATCCCTTATGGTCTTCCGGTTATTACAAAGAGTTGACTAATTCAACAACCCTCTATATATAGGGTGCATTTGGCACACTTCAATATCATCTGCACCTATCTCTCACCTATTATATCTACATAGCTGTAGAAATAGTCTATGAGCTGATGAAGAATTTCATCGCTAAGGAAAGCAGCCACGTGACTATGTTTTCATGCTCTTTTTTTTTGAACGACATAGATTTTATTAAAAAAACGTTGAATTCGGCAAGAAGCCAAAAACAAAACAAACAACTTACATCGAGAGAAGAGGGTTTTTTAACCACTCGTCCCAAGAAAGTAAAACTTTACGGTTCCTATAAGCATACCATAAATACGAATAGTACAAAATAGTGTAAAAAATCTCTCCGCTCCTTAGCATGTCGAGAAAACAACCGCCTCAATAAGCCTTTTCTTCTTAGCGTTAATCCCCATACTATCAAGCAACTCCATCAATGTTTTAGGTCGTACTGCCACCAGATAATCAATGTCTAACCAGGATGCAATCAAGCTCCACGCCCTAGAAGCGACATCACACGAACCAAAAACATAATCGTTGTCCTCAACCTTCATACTACAAGAGGGACAAAAGATATATTGAATATCGAATGCACGCCGACTGAGATTCCATTTGGTGGGCAGTCAGTCCCGAAGCACCCTCCAAGCCATGATATTAACTTTTTTTGGAACAAAAGAATTCCATCGAGTAGGGAAGGAAGGAAGGCTCAATGAATATGCTTTCAAAGATCCTTAATAGAAAATTCTCTGTTATTATGTAGAGATCATGTTTCCTGTCAAAGAATGGAAATCTGAATAAACTTATATTGATTGTATTATTTCTACAGAGAAGAAAAACTAACTCTTAAATACTTAAAACTCTTGTTCTTTTACAAAGGAAAATAGAAATAAAAAGGAAAGGAAATCCTTGATTTTAGCACTCCAACGGTCCAAAGTTGACTTGTGATCTTTGTATATTTAGAGTCACTAAATAGGTAGAGGATATGAATAATGATCTCTAACATGTTTGTTTTATTATTTTTCTAACACTCCCCCTCAAGTTGAGTAGTGGGGTCTCCGGTGCTTAACTTGCCAAGACACTCGCTGAATATTATTCCGTTGACGACCTTGGTTAATATATCTGCTAATTGGTCTTCTGATCGGACGAAAGGTAGTTCTATAATTCCTGCTTCAAGTTTTTCTTTGATGATGTTCCTATCAACCTCAATATGCTTTGTTCGATCGTGTTGAACCGGATTTTTTGAGATTTGGATTGCAGCTTTGTTGTCTCACATAATCCTACTAGCTTCAGTTTGGGGAAAGCCAATTTCAGTCATAAGTTTACGTATCCACAAAACTTCTGCCACGCCCCGTGCAATCCCTCTGAATTCTGCTTCGGCACTAGATAGTGCTAATACTTTCTGTTTTTTGCTTCTCCATGTAACTAGATTTCCACCAACTTGTGTGAAGTATCCCGATGTTGATCTTCCATTGTCTTTGTCCCCTGCCCAATCTGCATCAGTGTATAGTTGGATCTTTAGGTGTTTGTTGGGTTGAAAGAGAACCTCATGACCTATTGTTCCTTTGAGATATCTAATAATTCTCCATACTGCTTCCATGTGGGTGACTTGGGGTTGGTGCATAAATTTACTAACTACCCCTACAGCGTATGCAATGTCTGGTCGAGTGTGTGAGAGATATATCAATTTTCCTACCAAGCGTTGGTATCTTCCTTTGTCTACCAGTTCTCCTCCTTCTTCCATATGGAGTTTATGATTAACAATGATTGGTGTGTCAGCCGGCTTGCAGTCGATCATTCCTGTCTCAGCTAAGAGGTCAATGATATATTTTTTCTGGCATATAAAGACACCCCTTATTGACCTTAGTACTTCAATTCCAAGAAAGTATTTTAGTCTTCCTAGGCCCTTCATTTCAAATTCTGAAAATAGGCTCGCCTTCAATTTCTTCATTTCTTCTTCATCGTTCCCTGTAATAATCATGTCATCAACATATATGATTAAACAAGTTACAAGGTTACCTCTGTTTTTCAAGAAGAGTGTGTGATTGGAATTGCTTTGTCGAAAGCCGTATCCCTTCATTGCTAAAGTGAATCTGCCGAACCAAGCTCTTGGAGATTGTTTAAGCCCGTAAATAGTTCTTTTTAGACGACATACTTCCTTTGCTTTAAAATTTTCTGTGAACCCTGGTGGAGCTTCCATATAGACTTCTTCTTTTAATTCTCCATGAAGGAATGCATTCTTAACATCAAATTGATGAAGAGGCCATCCTTTATTGGCAGCGGTCGAAAATAGGACCCTGATGGTGTCAATTTTAGCTACCGGAGAAAAAGTTTCTTGGTAGTCAATTCCATACGTTTGGGTATAGCCTTTAGCCACCAGTCGTGCTTTGTATCTCTCAATGGTTCCGTCTGGTTTGTGTTTAATAGTGAAGACCCATCGACATCCTATTGGTTTCTTCCCTAGTGGACGGTTACATGTTTCCCATGTATCATTTCTTATCAATGCCTTCATCTCTGTCTCCATTGCATCCTTCCAGTTCTTTGATTTTAAGGCTTGATCTACAGAGTTTGGAATTTGTTCAGCATATAAGGAAGCGTTAAAGGCTTTGGCTTCTTTAGATAGATTTGGTTCGGCTATGTTTGCCATAGGGTATCTGGAGAATTTGGATTGTTTCTCTAGGGAATATCTTTTCGCATGTATTCCTCTGTTGACTCTTGGTGTGTAACATCCCGAAATTTCCAAAATGATATTAATTATATTACTTATTAATAGTGGGAAAGTTTACTCGGGTTATCGGGAAATAAATAAATAGAGTAGGAGTTGGTATGTGTCGGGCTAGTGTTGGGTAATGGATATGGGTTATGGACTTGGATTACTTGAGATGGGTTAAATGAGAATGGGCCTTAGGTCCATGGGATTTAAGGGATATAAATATCCCCTAAATCCTAAAATATCTTTCATTTCACCTTATCCTCTAAACACTCCAAAACACACACACCACACACCAACACCGCCGCCGGCCGAGGGAAGAACCGAGCCAGATCCGAGAGAGAGAGAGCGATTAGTTGTGATAACAAGTTAAACAAGATCCAAACAAGCTCAAAAAGGTATGATTCTTGATCTTTGAAGTTTAAAGATCCAAGCTTTATAGTGTATAAACGACCGAAAACGGTTGGGGAACGTAGTGGGTGATGTTGAACCATAACAAGGGTGTTAAAATCGCCATAATGATTGATAAAACCAACACAGCGGCGGAACTGGACAACTTCGCCTGCAACTGGGCAACTTCGCCTTCAAAGCGATAACTTCGCCTTCAAAGCGATAACTTCGCCTGAAGCCAAGTTCGCCTGATGACAACTTCGCCTAAAGCTAAGTTCGCCTAAGGTTTAACTTCGCCTAAAGCTAAGTTCGCCTAAGGTTTAACTTCGCCTAAAGCCAAGTTCGCCTAAGGTTTAACTTCGCCTAAAGCCAAGTTCGCCTAAGGTTTAACTTCGCCTAAAGCCAAGTTCGCCTAAGGTTTAACTTCGCCTAAAGCCAAGTTCGCCTAAGGTTTAACTTCGCCTAAAGCGAAGTTCGCCTAAGGTTTAACTTCGCCTAAAGCCAAGTTCGATTAGAAAATAAGTTAAAACGATAAGTAAAAGTATGCTAATACTAGGCCACCAGATTGGATCAGGCGAGTATTGATACGTGTAACTTATACAGTCAGCCGAGCTCAGTTAAAGAAGGGATTTACAGCTATCAGAGGAAGAAGCAGAGTTCAGGTGAGTTTCTAGCCCTATTTATGTGTTATGTTTTCGGGGCTGTGTGCATACTCGATGTGTTGTTAATACATTTATCCTAAGTGATAAGTGTATGCCATATGTGATATATGTGATGGATATGAATGATTGCTTGTCGGTACGCGAACGATCTTCGGATATTGCGCGTACTGTCAGGTCAAAAATAAAGGTAAGAATATTATATATCGAAGATGTATGAATATTTCAAATGAATACTTGTCGGGGCGTGAACGATCTTTGGATATTGCACGTATCGACAAGGGGTATGGTTGTTAAATGAATGATGTAAAGAACGCCTAGAGTGTTCTTATGTTATAATGTAATTATTGTATATGTGAAGTATGTGTATATAGGTACACGAATGGCATGTGAGTTCTACGTTCGACATAGTAAGTTAGGATGGCAAATCCCTCTAGCTTCTGTCGGACATAGACTCGGCTGGTGATGGCGTATTTAAGGACTGCGAGCCTTATACGTGATGTAGATGATAGATGTAAACGTAGATAAGGACTGCGGACCTTATACGTAACATAGATAAGGACTGCGGACCTTATACGTAATGTAGATAAGCGTCAGCATAGGAAAGGACTGTGAACCTTATACGTGCTGTATTTGTAGCATAGGGGAGGACTGCGGACCTCGTATGTGCTATGAATTAGGTTGCAACATAGGGAAGGACTGTGGACCTTGTACGTGTTGTGGATGTATTTCAGCATAGGAAAGGACTGTGAACCTTATACGTGCTGTAATTGTAGCATAGGGGAGGACTGCGGACCTCGTACGTGCTATGAATTAGGTTGCAACATAGGGAAGGACTGAGGACCTTGTACGTGTTGTGGATGTATTTCAGCATAGGAAAGGACTGTGAACCTTATACGTGCTGTATTTGTAGCATAGGGGAGGACTGCGGACCTCGTACGTGCTATGAATTAGGTTGCAACATAGGGAAGGACTGTGGACCTTGTACGTGTTGTGGATGTATGATGGTATAGGGAAGGACCGCGGACCTTGTACGTACCATAAATGGTGAACATAGGTAAGGACTACAGACCTTGTACTTGTTCACGACCCTGAGTACAGGTATAGACGGCGGACTATGAACGTACTCTCGGTAGACTGAGGTTAGTGATTGTAGATATGTATGTATGTATGGTAGCAAGTATGTACGTAGAACAGAAGGGTAACTAGTAAAGTATGGATATGTATCTACGGATGTGTATGTATGTGTATGTATTGTATGGCGTTCAATTAACTAGAACTCACTCAGCGTAGCTGACTTTTAGTATGCACGCAGGTGAGCTGATTATAGAGTTAGCATGAGGATGGCACATGGCATGGATTGAACGGCTGGCATTTGAAGAAAGAAGAAAAGATGTTTTAAACATAAAGTTTTGTGTTATGGTATCAAAGAAAAGATTTAATGTTTTGTAACAAATGATTGATGTTTTATATTCCGCGAAAAGTTTTAATGAACTCTGAATTGTAAGAACTATGTTTATGAGTAAATCCGACGCTAAAGTAGGGCTACCGGGTTCGGGGCCTTACATGGTGGGAGGACATATTTCTCACCCATTTCTTCTTCTCTTGTTTTTTCTTGTATAGATTTTTGTTCCTCCTGCACCGTTTCCTGAACTATTTGTTCTTTTTCTACTTCATGAATGTTAGATATATCAATATTTGCTTGTTCGTTCTGCACGGTTTCCTGCACTATTTGTTCTTCTTCTATTTCATGAATATCAGATACATCAATATTATCATGAGTTATATTTTCAGGTATTTGAGAATTACATACACCGGAAGTAAGTTCGGGAGCATTTGGGTCTGGAACACTGATTGAAGGCTCACTTGATTGATGTGAGGTATGTGACTCATCTGGGGTACCATGATTAATTTCTTCAGATGATGAGGTCCACTTTGGAACCCATTGTAACCAACTCAAGGTGTCATGCTCTCTCTCCCCCTCACCACTGTGTTGGGAGGTATAAAAGAGCTCTGTTTCAAGAAAGTCACAGTTCATAGTAGTGTATATATGACGTTTTGTTGGGCTATAGCATCGATACCCCATTTGGTTGACCCCATAGCCTATAAAAACACATTTTTCAGCACATGGGTCAAGTTTGCTTCGATTGATTTTGGGTATGTGAACAAAAACCGAACACCCGAATATTTTTGGTTGAAGTGTAAGGGGTGGTGATAATTTGGTGAATTCTGAAAGGGCTTGAAGAGGGGTTTTTAGGTCAAGGGCCTTTGTTGGAAGTCTGTTGATAAGATACGTAGCGGTAGCAAGAGCTTCGGGCCAGAAAGATTTTGGAACTTGGGACTCGATCAGAAGAGCCCGGGTTATTTCTAGTAAAATACAGTTTTTTCGCTCGACGGTGCCGTTTTGTTCGGGAGTGTGGGAGCAAGATGTTTGGTGGATAATTCCTTTTCTTTGGCAAAATTGTTTCATAAAATCGTTTACGAATTCTCCCCCATTATCAGACCAAAGAACTTGGATATTCGTTTTGAATTGGGTTTGTATCATGCTATAAAACATAGAAAATTTATCAAAAACTTCAGATTTTTATTTTAAAAAATAAATCCATGTCATACGAGTACAATCATCAACGAATAGAACAAAGTAACGAAAGTTTTGTCCTCACATAATTTTTGTTGGACCCCATACGTCAGAATGGATAAGTGAAAACGGGGAATTGACTCTTGTGTTGGTTGGTTTAAAAGTATGTCTATGACTTTTGGCCAAGGCACAAGTTTCACAATTTAATTTGTCATTAATAGGAAAAAGTTTTGGAAATAAAATATGCAAATAACCAATAGACGGATGTCCTAATCTTCTGTGCCATAACCAAGCTTCTCTATTTATTTTTCCATGGGCTAACGTCACAGTACCATGATGAGTCACTTCTTCCACATAGTACAGTCCATGGTGTTCAGTACCACGCCCAATAATCGCTCCTGTCCTGATATCTTGTAAGATACAGAAGGTCGGGTGCATTAAAATTGTGCAATTTAATTCCTTTGTCACATGACTAATGGATAATAATTTATGTGACAAGGAAGGAACGTAAAGGCAATTTGAAAGTTTTAATATGGGCGATATTTCAATAGTTCCTCCTCCTTTTACCGGAACCACCCCCCATTAGCGGTTTTAATATGATTAATTTTCGGTTTAGATTTTGAAATTATGTCGGAGGGATCGAAAGTCATGGTGTCAGTAGCACCGCAATCAAATATCCACGATTTACTAATTTTTGTACATGTTTCGGCCATATTGATTTCCCCTGTAATTTTATTTGTGCTATTTTTGTCAAAAACAGAATCCTCGGGGGCTTTAGTGTTACTAGTTTTAAAATTATGGCATGTGTCTAAAATATTGGATATTTTAGAGGGGGTTTTAGAAGTAATAAGTTCTTCAGGGGGGGGGGGGGGGACTTCTAACAATTGCAAAATTATAGGGTCTATAAAATTATAACTACAAATAAGGGGGTTTGAGATGGGTTTCTCAAACCCGTTACCTGAGAGAGCGGCACAATCATGCTGTTGATTTAGGGCTCCATCTCCGGCGAATCATCTAGTATCACTTTAGTAATCTCTTATTTCTAGAGTTCCGACTGTGGCGGCGCTTATTTCCAGATTTTCGGTAGCGGCGGCTTTTGCCCCTCCTCGGTTTCTTTTTCTGTGTTCGTAATGACATCTTTCTTGTCCTGGATCTTCGTCTTCACGTTGTTGATCGTGTCGGTGGACTCCACCTCCAACGTGATTGTTTTGCCCTTTAGGGTTTGGTTTTGGGGTTTGATGTTGGCTGTTTTGGTATTCTAATGTGAGTCATCGCTACTATTTTTCTCGATCATGGTGTTTTGATTTTGACAGGGTATGATGGATTTTGATGGTGTTTTGATGGATTTTGATGTTGGCTGAGATTGTTTTGTCTTGGGGTTTTGATTTTTATAGGGGCTGGATGGATTTGAGAAAGAGGTAGACTAACGTTTTTTAGCAGGTTGGTCCTAAGACCGTAAGCTCTGCTTTGATACCATGTAAAAGAATGGAAATCTGAATAAACTTTTATTGATTGTATTATTTCTACAGAGAAGAAAAACTAACTCTTAAATACTTAAAACTCTTGTTCTTTTGAAAATAGAAATAAAAAGGAAAAGAAATCCTTGATTTTAACACTCCAACGGTCCAAAGTTGACTTGTGATCTTTGCATATTTAGAGTCACTAAATAGGTAGAGGATGTGAATAATGATCTCTAACATGTTTGTTTTATTATTTTTCTAACATTTCCATGCTCTTGATCTTATACATATACTTATATATGTTTGTCTTACTTATATTCTCATGTGACATCTATACTAATATTGAGCGTCAGAGATTGGTCAAGAAACCCCAATCTTCTGCCCGTTTTCTAAGAGTTCTTTCATGTTTCCAGAGGAATCCAAGGTGACAAACCAACAATCCCATAGATGTATACGTCCCTTCTCATTATTTTTTGTAGCAACAAATTATAAATTATGTGTTTTATATATATTATATAAAGATGTATTATAGTTGGAATAAATTACACACTACACCATATGATAAATAATAATTATATTTTTGAAGCTTCATAAATCTCTACATATTTCTTTCTATGCAACATATGTAGTTTTATTTGAAAATTTACCTCCACTATTGAAATTGAGTAGTTTAACTTTGTCTCTGCTTTTAAAATTTTGATAGCACAACATGCAGATAAACATGACTTAACACGGGTTCTTTCAAATATAAGCTAACCCTCGATAGTGATTGGCCTTCTCTTTTATTAATTTTCATTGAAAATAAACACACTTGACGATTATCAAACTCACATGATATTATAAGACCATGCGTTGTGATAAGGGGAGAATTGGAGGTGGGGGGGGGGGGGGGGCACGTGGCACCCAATCGGCAAGAAGATGGATTGTATTTTAGTGGTGTAGTGGTGTGAGAGAAATTCAGGAGAGAGGTGTCACAATTTTACTGGTTATGTAGATACAAAATTAATAAAATTGAGGTGAGCCCCCAATCTCCTTAACAATTTCACCGAGAAATATTTCTCCATCATCCACTTTTTGGTCCACTTCTCAGAAAAGAGGGGGGTTCCTCCCCAATCTCCCTCACTATATGCACACATCTTAAAACTACTTTAATTCATTGACCAATTTAAAAGTTAAACGAAAGTTCATTTACTTGAACTTGTTATACAAACTTCAATTTCTAGAAAACGTTTACAATAAAGTGGCAGGCAAACGGGAAACAAGCTGCGCCGCTACCCCTTTTGAATAGCAAAGCCAATCCTACTAAAACGAAGCTTTGAGACCTAGAAGTTGAAGAGGTTCCATGTACGACACGCTGAACCCTAATCAAAAAATTTACAGCCTCTAGGGCTAGGAAACCAAATGTATCAAAAGCAAATGGGAGAATAACATGTTGATTCTTTAAACAAGCTTTCTCGTGTTTAAAAACTTTGTTTGATTCAGCCTTCAACGTAGCCTGACCCACAACAAACCCACGGTCCCTGAGCCCAACAAGTGGAGATGTCACACCCCGACCAAAGCCGGTGGAACACGCCGGGGTGCAACCGATTACCCAAATACACAAGACACTATTTAAAGTGACAATATTTAATCAACTCATTTTATTTCATTAATCAATAAACAAACACATCGCGTTCATATAAACAAATTTGAAAACAAGTAGTAATCATATTGTTCGTTTTACTAATATCCTAATAGTCTTGGTAACGTTTTTCATCAAGTCCTCGAGTCAACAAAAGTCAAACCTGTAACATTTCATAAAATAAAGTTTGTCAACACAAAGGTTGGTGAGCAATTCATAAGTTTGAGAATATAAGTATATAGTAATAAAAAGCCACAAAACTTGTATACAAAACAATAAATAAAAACTGTAAACTTGGATAAAATAGTTATCGCTAACCAAGTTAGCGACACCTAGCTAAAAGGGGATGCCAAATAGTCTAGGATTTTATTGACAAACACATTAGCACCACCTAGCTACAAGAGGTTGCCAAGTAGTCTAGGATTTTATAGTTATCGTTAATTACATTACGTTAACGACACCTTGCCATGAGGGGTTGCCAAATGGTCTAGGATTTATAGTTCCACCATCCAAAAGCGATAAACACATAAGCATGTAAGCATAGAACACCAAATCGAGCAATTATTTAAGTAAAGTATACAATCACGTTTGTGGGTTTAAAGATTCAAGTAAATAAAGCATTTAGTTTGATAAGTATGAAATGTCACCCCAAAACGAAAGATGGAAAACGGGGTATGAAAGTACTCACATCGATTGACGAATTGAGAAACTAATAGATAAATAAATGAAGCTCGAACGGTAAACGAACAGATCCGACTTGAAAGCTAATTGAAAAAGAATAAATAATATATTAATGAACTTGAACTTTAGTTGAAACTACATTGAAACGTTGAACGAGAAGGTTCGGTTGTTAGTCGGGGTACCGGTTAATTTGTTAACGATTAGGGACTCGTACTTAATTGATAATTTAGAATAAAATGATATTATTTTATGGGGCTTTTAAATAACTAAACCAATATTAAATAGAAACAAGACGGGTTTAATTCAAGAGTTTGGTTTTAAAAAATGAATATATAATAAAGCTTATAATGATGTTATTAATGATAAGATAGTAATGATAATATTAATTTTAAAAAGATATGTTGGATATATATATATATATACATACATATATATATATATATATATAGATATATAAGATAATGATGTTAATAATAATAACAATAATTATTTTTAATAATATTAATATAGTATAATAATTATAACAATAATTATTATTAATAATACTAATATTAATAGCTATAGAATAGAAATTTTGGTATTAATTATAATGTTGATAATAATAATAATAATAATAATAAATAATATTGATAGTAATAACGATACCATACTCGATGTTGGTTCGATTTTTAAACGAGTTCAAAAAATAAATATAATAATATTATTGTTAATAATTAATGATAAAAATATGATTTTAATACATAGTAATAATTTGGTATTTATTAATAATAATAACTTTAATATTTATAAGAATAATGATAATAATAATATTAGTAATGAATACATATAATAATAAGTTAAACATAATAATACTAATAATAATCTTTAAGTAGTAATATTAGTATTAATAGTAATAAAAATTTTTGTTAAGTACACAAAAATAACACCGAAACCGGTCTAGGATGAGACTTGAACCCGTGACCTCTCGTTTAATAACTAACGTACAAATCAACCGAACCAAAATAACGATTGTTAAATAAACCCATAATTAAACCCAAAATTGTTAAGTTACCTATTAGGTGTTCACGAGTCGTCGGAGGAAGGTTGTCGGAGACGTGGTGGGTCACCGGAGCCAATTCCGTCCGCCGGAGGTGCGCTGGAAAATCAAATCAGAGAAAGAGAGAGAGAGACGCTGGGAGAGAGAGAGAGAGAGAGAGAGCCGAGAGAGGTGAGAGATCCGAGAGAGGTGAGAAAGCTGAGAGAGCAGAGAGAGGTGAGAGAGTCGAGAGATGTGAGAAAGACGGAGTGAGACGACAGTACACCGGTGGCCGGTTTTCCGGTCACCGGAAAAACGCGTAGAGAGAGAGACGTTGCCGGAAAGAAGAAACGAGGGAGAGAAGGAGGGTTCGGTGGTGGTGTGTTCGCCGGAAAACGGGGGAGGAGGGTTATAGGGTTACCGGAGATCGATTCCGGTCTTTTTGCAGGAAAAACGTGTCCGCCTGAAACGGCCTGGGGGGTGTCGGCTGAGTTAGATGAGTTAGGGTTAGGGTTTGTGGTGGTGCTTCGGAGGTCGGTGGTGGTGTCGTCGGTCGCCGGAAACGGCGCCGGAAATCGGTCGCCAGAAATCGGCTAAGGAGGGAAGTGGTGGCTGGTTATATGAGATTAGGGTTAGGGTTTTTGTTCATTATATATGCATAACATATTTTCAAAAATGGCCCCTCAAGTTTGGTATTTAGTTTATAATGATTTAAAACTTGTATAACTTTAAAGAAATCCACTTTAGTCCCTAAAGTTTATTTAACCGAGCTTATAAACTATAAATAACTGTACTTTGACAAACCTAGCACACGCTAGAGTTATATTATCAATGATTTGATAAATTTTCGGTTCGGATTTACAAGCTTAACCAAAATTACGAAGAATAAATTATTAAATAAAACGCGAATAACAAACAAAATAGACATGTTACAAAATGATTACAAAAATATATATAAAACGAGACCCTAAATTGACGAATGTCACAGGAGACACTCCTGTAAGATCCACACAAGCGTGTTTCCCCTTGCCACCCGAACACAAGAATATCAGCTGATTGTAAAGTAGACCTCCCTTAAAGAGAATCCGTGAGAAAGTTAACAGGGGCCTCCTTTTTAGCAGAAATCCCCGCCCGTTTAAGAATATCACACAAAACATCCCTAACCAAATCATGTCTGTACTTAAAGCCAAGCAATTCTTTGCAATGCACCGCATAGTCTCCAAAAGAATCCAAACAGACCTTGCGACAAATTGGGCAAGGCTCATCAGTCGGGAGCATCGGTATCATTAACCGGTACTTAAGAATAGCCCGATACTCCAAACCCGACATATGTTGCCCCAATCCTACAATGGGGATGGCCGTTAGAAAATCCTGAGCTCGAGGAGCCCGAAGGCATTCAAACATCGCCTTTTGGCGAGGGGATAGATTAAACTTCACTTCAAAACTTTGGACGATTCCACTAAATAAGGCACTCGCCACAACATGTTGGGCCTTAGGGGGGGGGGTGTCCTTATTAGAGAACCCGCTAAGATCAAAATCTGGAAGTGAAGTACGTAAACAATCCATCGCACACCCATAATCAGAGTCCAACCCATAAATATCACAACCCTGAAGAATATGGTCTTGCAAACACCACGGTTATGCTCTCGAAGCCACAAAAGCATATGTGAATACATCCTCGGCCGAAGATAGACCCAACCCCCCAAAACGGGTTGGAAGTGACGTCAACCTTCATTGGAGATCCCCAAAGAACGGACCCCCACAAACCACGATGTCCTCAATCTCCCTTCGAAGGCCATTGTCAAATATAGAAACAACTTCCCCCACATACATAGGTTGGCACGTTCTCAAACCGAACAAAAGCTTTGTGACTCCCATACATGAGCGAAGCAAAAGAAGCTCTCATTGAGGATCCCAGAGTCTTGGGAGACGGCTCATCAGTTCCACAACGCTAGATGCCCTTTTCATAACCAAACTGCTGATAAACCCCGCATCCCGGCTTACATTATTCCATAGCCAAACTGCTGATAAACCAGTTGAAAAAACAAGTAAAAATTACATTATTCCATCTTCTTAGATTAAATATAATCTAATCATGCCTAGTATGGTGTTTAGGATTCCTTATTTCAACCTCCTCAAAAAGTCACAAAATTATCTATACATCTATACATTACATATAAAGCATATTTGATGGGCAAGGTTGTAATTTAACCCATTTAAGACGCCACGCCGTTAAATTTAATTCACGACGTCTTACAATTCATCTCAGGCGATAAGTTACAATTCATCTCCGGCTAACATTCAATGGCAGTCAATGTGAAACCAATTCAAATGAACGGTTATGCAATTAATTGATTTATTGTGCATCATAATACTTACTTGATTGATGAATTGAACGATTCATTATCATATCAATCTCATCCACTGCTGCTTATTTTCAATATAAAACACGATGACAGAGAGATTGACCGATGATGATGGGCCTAAAAGTCCGGCATAAGCCATTCTGGTCACACCAGGTACATTATAGACTTTTAGGTTTCTGATTTCTAATAGTGCTATTTCGTGCTATTTGATTAATTTGGTGTCTCTTGTTACTTGGAGAACGGTTTCAATTAGGGTTTTAAATTGACACATGGTCTCCTATGATATATATTCAAGGCTCTGGCTCGGTCTTTTAATTTGTTAATTGAAGATTGTTATGACTGACTTATGATTTGTTATCATGTGATGGTTTTGTACTTGGTCGTTCTACAACATGCTCTTCATAGGGGGGTTCCTACAGATCACCAGTTAAAGCGCCACTGAGGTAAAATATTCCTTTACTTATCATGTAATTTTAGTGTTTTGTTATATATATTCATGGACAAAACCATAATATTCTTCTAATTACATTTTCTTTTTTTTATGTTACTGTCAGCAAATCCGTACATGTTAATACAAACTCAGTTGTATTTCTTGTCACATGTACATGTTGGAAGTTTTATAACTTACTTTTTATGTTGCATTTCACATATAATTAATGGTTGTAGTAGATTTACACTTATTACACATCTTTCATGTTACAGTTCTCTTTTTGTTCATGATAATGAACTCCCACCAATGCCACCATGTTTCCTGGTAATTATACACAAAAACTATTGTATAATTACCGATCATATTTAATCATCTTTCATATTTAATTACCGAATAAAGTATTATACACCACTTATTACATCTTTCACGTTACAGTTCTCATATTTCATGATAGTGAACTCTCACCATGTTTCATGGTTGTACTATTTTATGCAATTGCAGCTTACGATCTCCTCGGTCTCAGGCACAAGACAATGCAGTTGTAGCTAACGGTCTCCTCGGTCATACAAGTTGTGGTTGAAAACACCACCTGCGGTAATACGTACTATTTTGAAAATTATTCTTGCAAGTTTTCTTATGGTTCTATTAAAAACTAAAACCAAAATGAAACAAAAAAACTTGAGAAAATCAGTTGCATCTGAAGGTCTCCTCGGTCATACAAGTTGTGGTTGAAAACACCACCTTCGGTAATACGTACTATTTTGAATATTATTCTTGCAAGTTTTCTTATGGTTCTATTAAAAACTAAAACCAAAATGAAACAAAAAAACTTGAGAAAATCAGTTGCATCTGACGGTCTCCTCGGTCATACAAGTTGTGGTTGAAAACACCACCTTCAGTAATAAGTACTATTTTGAATATTATTCTTGCAAGTTTTCTTATGGTTTCATTAACAACTAAAACCAAAATGAAACAAAAAAACTTAAGAAAATCAACCCAAAATGAAACAAAAACACTTTATATGAAAATAAAACCCAAAATGAAACCAAAAATGAATAAACTAAAATCAAACTGAAATTGAAATTGAAATTGAAATAAAAAACCGAAATTGAACTTACAAACCGAATCCAAAAACCAGAAAAACTGAAATCGAACCAAAACCAGCAACTAAAAAAATTGCATTGAAACCAAACCAAACACTGAAACAGCCGAAATAAAAAACTGAGCAAACTGAAATTGAAACAAAAAGAAACGAAACCAAACACTAAAACAGCCGAAATAAAAAACTGAGCAAACTGAAATTGAAACAAAAAGAAACGAAACCAAACACTAAAACAGCCGAAATAAAAAACTGCGCAAACTGAAACCGAAACAAAAAACCAAATTCGAAACCTAAAAAAACTGAAACTGTAATGAATCAAAAAACCAAAATAATATCGAAACTAAAACCATAACCAAATAAACTGCACTCATGTTAAGATTCATTGTCCCCGCCGTGTAGCTCAGTTGGTTAAGGAGGCGTAAGACTTGGAAAAATGTTAATATTCATTAGTACTTTGGTCAAGGCTGCTAAAATGATTTTAAATTTGACTTTTTGTATAGTACTCGTATTGGGTACTTCACATTTTGTTCAAACAACAGTGTCTCGACTGCTACTAATTGCAGTTGGTGCTGGTGTGTGTTTAGTTGTAAATATTTTTGTGTATCCCATTTGGGCTGGTGAAGATCAGCATAAACTAGATGTCAAGAATTTTAGGGGCGTTGCGACTTCTTTAAAAGGTAATATAACGTTTTTTGTGTCTGCGTGTTTAGATTATTTTGTAGTTTTGTTAATATTCTTAATGTTTTTTATAGGTTGCGTTAATAAATACCTTTAGCATTTTGGATATGAAAGGATACCTTCGAAAATACTTGTGTATCAAGCGTCCGATGACCCTCTTTATAGTGGTTATCGGTTAGCAGTATAGTCAACAAGTCAAGAAGATGCGTTGGTACGCTTTTCTTTTTCTTTTTATATATATTGTTATAAAGACATATGTCAATAAATAGTGATCAATTTTCACCATTGTTCTTCCTTGATCACTCAATTAGCTTTTTTAGAAAGTTTAGCTTTTATTTAAATGTTGTAAACATTTTTTTGAAAATTGACGGTTTGGTCTTATCTTTTATTAAAAAAATCGTGTTTTGGGTTTTGATTTTGCTGTTAGCCAAAAACTGAAAACCGATCTTAAGTAATTTAAGAGATTAATAAATGATGTAGCCCAACAAATTTAGGTTCAAATGCTTAATAATTAATTAATCATTAGTTAGAAAAATAATTTAGGGCCAAATTCATTGTTTTGGGTTATTTTAGCCCAAAATTTTCAATCCTAAATGGTAAAAGCGAAAATAAAATTTCTGGTATTTATTCGGTTTGACCCCAGAACCGACCCAACATGACTCTTAGTGTGTGTGTGTATATATATATATATACACATACTTAACTAGGAAATGTCATTAGTGAGTCTTTTAACATGTTTCATTTTCATTTTACAGATGCGTTTTGCGGTTTGGGAACCGCCACACAAGAGTTACAAAATGTTAAACTATCCTTAGAGTAATTATGTTAAAGTTAGCGGTGCACTTAAACATTGTGCTTTTATGGTCATGGAAATGCATGGTTGTATACTCACAGAAATTCAAGTACTTATTAAACTTTTTTCCTTATTTTTGTTTTTATTGACATGGCAATCCTTAATTTTTTTTGCTGACATGGCAATCCTCAATAGGCACCAGCTGAAGTGATGCACTAAGAAACATGTTCAAAAACGAGATCCAAAAAGTAGGAACCAAAGGCGCAAAAATACTGTGCGAGCTAGATAATAAAGTCGAAAAGATAAATCCCGATATCAACTTACCGGAAAAAGTGCACGATGTGACGTACACCTGGCTAAAAATTAGCATAATTCCGTGACTAATATATCCTTACTTGCGTAAATAAAATGATTATAATAAACATAGGATATTATTTTAGTTCAAAAACTCCAAAAATACATGAGATATAATTAATCAAGTTTGAAAAAGTCCAATTTTGTCGCGTAACGAACACTACGCAAAATGACCTTGGGTGACGACTTAGAAACAGATATAATCATAAACGTGTCTAAATGGCCTCGAAAAATTAAAATTCTTATGAATATATCAGTGATAATATATAAAGTAATTTTCGAATCGCGGAATTTAGAAAATAAGCGACCAAAGGCCAGTGTAGGACACCATATGAGCCCGAAATCAACTATTTCCAAATATTAGTTACTTAGGCTTGTATTATTTGGAATTAAATATCGAATCAAACCTGACAAAAAAATATTAGAAACGTGATTCGTCTGATTAGCCAAAGTTCGTTAGACGTTAAAACGAAAACTTAAGATTAGTGTTTAAATACCCACTTACCAACCCAACCATTTCCCCTTCCTCCTTGGACCGGCCACCTCACCCCCCCCCCCCTTCCACCTCTTTTTCCCCCAATCACCTTTCACCAAATCAACCTTCCAATCATTACTCCCTAACTCCTAGGTCATGTGTTGTAAACATTTGAGATCATCCACTTAACATTCTAACACCCAACTCACCTAAGCTACACTCACCCTCACTCTCTCTGTATCTTACGACACACACACACACACACACCCACACCACACACCACACTCATTCACATTTCAATATTCAAATCATACACACACACTCATATTCAAGTAAGATCAAGATCAAAGGGTGATTAGCAACTAGAAAGGAGTATTAGAGGAAGGAACACCACACACACAACCACCACATTCTCATCTTCATCCTAAGATCTTCAAGAACTCAAGTAAGTTATGATTATGAGTTAATTTCTACGGTTAAATAAGTTAGATTAAGTGTTCTTGAGTTGAGATTGACCTTAAAGGTTGGAAATTATGGATGCCTGTGTGTGTGTATGCGAGCCATGTGTGTGTATGTGTTTAAGGGGAGGTATTGAACCCACTCATACATGCATACATTCATCTTGAAGATCATATTTGGATTGTTAACATTGATTATAAGTGTTGTTAGAATATTTGATATTTAGGTGAAATCATGGATGAATTTGATGTTTGAGTTTGATGTTAGGATGAATTTTGGGTAGTTAATGATCAATAGGATTAATGGATTGAGTATAATCTATTGAATTGCTATGTTGAAATTGAAATTGGCAAAAACTTGTCCGTAGTTTGCAATTTTGGGATTTTTGAATTACTTGGATTAATTGATGATTTTGATGAATTAATGAAATTTAAAAGGGATATGGATTGATATTAAGTGACGATATTGAATAGGATGTATGCTAGTTGAATCATAAATACTATTAGTTTGAAAGGTAATACTTGAAGATTGTTGAAATTGTTAGATTGCCAAATAAGGAAACTTTGTCGAATGAATAGTTGAATCTTTGATTATGATATGAATACTTAGCATATGTGTATTTGATAGATAATGAGTTACATACTTGAATTAGGATAGAATGCATTGTTAAAGTATATATTGGATTATCATATGGATCAGTTGTCACTTACTTGCTAGAAATAGAAACTTTGAAAACTTGAATAATGGAATAATCAAAATCTAAATAGAACAATAGGATGCATGAAATTATGTCAAACTAGTTGAATGAGATAAACAATATTCACACTTAATCATGTTTGAAAGATTGAATTAGATAGCATTATTAAATATTGAAAGTTACTATAATAGGAAACTTTGTTGATTAAACACTTAGGAAATTCAAAAAAAGTTGATTAGTTAACAATGAAATTCTTGAATTTGTGCATAGATGATGATATGATTTGATGATTTGATGATGATATGAATGATCATATGATTGTTGGATTGATTTAGAAAGAACATATATGATTAAACACACATGTTAAGAATATTCCAAATAGGAATAAAGAATACAGTTGAAAAGTGTTAATTTGGCTTGTTGTGGAAATCATGAAGATGGTTAATTTTAGGTATTATTATGATGTTTTTTCATGTATGAAATGATAAGTTTGATTATTGTCATTATTAATAGACTTATGTTATGAAATAGGAGCTTACAATTGGTTTAAATGTGTTATATGAAATTATGTGATCAAATCTAGAAATAAGGATGAATTATATGTTATAATGTGTATATTTAGTTCATAGGATAATTAGTATGGACTTAATTGGTTTATTTTACTTGTCGGTAACTTTAACGGTCGAAAAATCAGCTTTTAATCGTAAACCGACACGACGGTTAGGGACTGTTTTATAACAACCCCTAAAGTTATAAAATACTCATATATAACATAAGTTAGTATATGAGAAGAGGACAATATAACAAAACTTGGTCCTAAACGGCTCGGTCGCGAAAACCGAACGGTAAGAAAAGATTACTGTCCTTGCATATGGTAATAGATTATGTAAAAAATGGTCGATGAACCATTTTATGGTGAGATTTATAAGTATTCATTTATTATATTACTTGATAAATTTATATAATGTTGTTTACTATGATTTTCATGATGAGTTGAATTGAATTTTCGTTTGCCATACTTTCATAAATATATATATATATATATATATATATATATATAGAAAAGGGTTCAAATAAAAAGAAATAGTTTCCTAAGAATGGTAAGAACCAATAAGATTTTGACATTTGGCATTAAAACCTATGGTGAAAGAATAATTCTAGGAAACTATGTCGATTATAATGATGAAAGATTAATTCTAAGAAACTATGACGGTTTTTGGTAATTTTAAATCTCAACCATTGATTGATATGATCTAATGGCTATGATTTATTCTTAGTCTTCCTAGAAAACTACTTGTTTTTAGGATAACCCTCCCCTATATATGTGTGTGTAAATATATATATATATATATATATATTAATTTCAATAAAGAGACATCACCAACATTTGTGTTGACGTTTATTTTAATATGCTTTTCATGTAAATAAACGAAGTATTGAAGCTTCGTGAAGAGCGCGTGAAAATAGTGAAGTGTGTTTAAATGAAAAATGTTGACTTTATGTTGAACTTGTAGTTTGAATAATAATTGTGTAATATGACACGTGTAATGACTCTAATGGTTAAACAAAGTTCAACTTTTATTATAAATGTATACTTAAATGTGATTGGCTGAAACGGCGTCTGTCACCACCCGAATGACTTAGTCAAAGTCTTCCGCTGTTTAAATTAAGATTTACGGAGTGTGACAGAAGTTAGTTCAGAGCCAATGGTTATAGTGAATTAGAAATTTTGGATAAAAATTTCTAAACTATACCCCGTATGTTCAAACACACAATTTTCCCTCCTCGTGAAGAAAATGTATAAAAAATTAAATGATTGTATTTTATTTTTAATAATAAAAATATTAAAAATAAATAAATAATAATAGTAATAATAATAATAATAAGTAAATAAATAAATAAAATTGTAAATTTTAAAGTTTTGTCTATATGATTATATATATTTTAGTGACTAGCGATTACATAGTATAGATTCTGTTGCATGTCACAAAAGCCTAGTTCACACACTATTATCAAGATTCGCAACATCAACAATAGGTCAAAGGATCGCCCCCAACGACCTCTGTTGTGCCATCAATCTTGCACCGCGCTAGTGCCTTTTCTGTGAATCTTAATATTCCTTTTAGAGAAATTATTCACACACACTCGCAGAGCCTATTTCCTAATAACCTTAGGCCATATTTTATCTTCCTACGCAAGATCTGTTTGAAATCGTTAAAGGATGACGATGCAACCCTACCTCTCCAGAGTCTCATGATGTGTAACTCCGTTAATGATGTTGTTGTTTTAGCTCTTAGAACCTATTTATGGAATACTTGGACTTCTAGTAACCCCTCTTATTACTCTAGTTAGATACCCTACAACTTAGATATTTTGGTAATGAAAAGTTGTAAACTTGTGATTGGTGCTGATGTGTATTCACACCTATTTAGTAGTTATTTTAGTAACTCTAAACAAGTAAGATAATTTTCCATTATCACAATGATCTTTTGAGTTGATTTATTGATTATTATGTGGATGTGAATATTTTCTATGTTTATTCACACGTCTTCAATACTTAATAATGACCCTTGTCTATTTCTACTATTAAAAAAATAATAGAAATGATAATAAACCACCCAAATTAAGAAAAACACCCGCCATTAGAAAATTTAACTTATCGACCCTATTTGAAAAATTAGCTCAATAAATCATCCAATACATTAACATTACGTTGAAGCAACAATCAAGGACGTAGTGCAAGAAAATACACCAGCAATAGAGCCACTAGTTGAAATGCACTAGGAAGAATAAGATTGAAGGTGTCTGTAATGATTCCAAGAGTTATTATAACCCAATAGTATACATTAAGTTGAATATTAGGTAAACAAGAAATTTGGTTGATAACGATAAGCAAATCCAATGTTGAACAAGAAAATCGATAGCTAGCAATAAGCAAAACCAATTTTGTTTTGATAAATGAGCGACACACCCGAAAAGGATTGTCCCAAATTCAAAAAGTAGAATGCTAGAGAAAGATCCATGAAAACCCGTAAGGATTCAACTATTTATCTATACTAGAGCCGAGGTTAGTTCCTAAACGATTAGGGTTATCTCTTGTGTCACACCCCAACCTACGGCTATACATGCCTGGGCGCGACAATATTGTATCATAGCTCAGAAGACACAAAGTGAAATACACGTATCAATATCTAAATTATTCATTCATATATCAAATTTCAAAAGCACAAACATTGTCTCAAAAGAAATACCGATACAATTAAATATTCTAAACATAAATAAATCATAATAAATGTGTTCTTTATTCATCATAGCAACCTACGGTATCATCAAACTTCCATACTTGATTCTTCCAATAAAGCTACATGCGTCATGCGTGAAAATATATATTTTTGTCAACATAACGTTGAGTAAGTAAACCATAGTTTTTGAAATACATATAATACTAAAATGACAATTCCATGCAATAATCGTAAATTACTAAAACTAGTAAACAATAAATAAAAGTTTTCTATTCACCCGAATCACATTGATAACGGTTTACTCCGACGACGTATGATCATACTAATGAGGATGAGGATGAGGTACCAACCAACATAAATTAAACACATAGTCATATTCGCACGTAACAACTAATCGAGCAATTACAATTATGCTTATAGCGGAATTGTAGTGAAAACAATAAGTTGATTTTGAACGCATAATGCCCCCAAAATTGTAAAGCAGTAAAAAAAGGGGATGTGAATTTACTTACTTTATAGAGTAGGATAAGTGAAGATGTGTTGGCGATAGAAGATTAAATAAACAACGATTTAACTCCTCGAGATACGTCGAAGAAAGGCCCTATTTGTTACGATAATATAAAAATAGTTATAAAAATATTTTATTACAAGACTTATGCATAAACCCTAGGTTCTAAATCCCTTTAGTTTCAAGATGTTGATTAAAATTAAGATAGGGTTTTAATTCGGCATGCAAAGATAACCAGAAAGCATGATTTAATTACTGAAACTTGAGATGGATTGAAGGAGAACGACAAACTAGGGTCACGATTCTTAACTTGTATGCAAACTGGATCTTAACAGTGGCGTAGGATTCAATTAGTTTAGAGTTTTGATTCGCGAGGTCGAGGTGAGTGTGTGTGCAGTTTTAATTGAATTATAAGCGTGTTTATATAGAGATTTAGGAACGAGGCCAGCCACGGTTCGTTTTTGGTATTGTTAGCTGTCAATTGATTGACAATTTCCATGATTAGGGTTTCGGTAGGATCGGATTAAGGTAAGGAATGATATGGCCATATTAATTTCGTCAATTAGTCCGTGAATTATGGTTCAAGAAAAGGGGGGGGGGGGTCTTTTCCCGCGATGGTGATGAAGGAAGGAGGAGGGAAAGGTTTTTTTTGTTAATTTGCAATTAGGTCCTTTATTTATGGTTGTGGGTTCAAAAGTGGATAAATTGTTAGTTTAGGGGTAGATTTTGTTCAAGCCTCATAGTTATATATAAAATTAAATGAAAATATTAAGCAAAAACGGAACTTTATTGATAAAATTTCCGAACCCGAACCCGGGTCAGGTAGTGATTACAAATACGAAAAGGAAACGGAAAACCCAAAATGTCACAACATTCCCTACTTTTGAAAATTTAGTGCCGAAATTAGAGATTAAGCCGTAACGAAGAGGTGCGGGTACTTGGTCATCATTTGGTCTTTACGCTCCCAAGTGATCTCGGGACCACGTCTAGATTCTCAACGAACTTTGACAAGCGGAATACGGCTACGCTTGGTTTCTTTGTCCATATGATCCACGATTTCAATAGGTTTCTCGACAACGTGCATAGATTTATTAATTCGAACTTCGTCGAGGGGTAAGTGGAGATTCCCCTCGGCTAAGAACTTCTTGAGTTTGGAAACGTGAAAAGTTAGATGAACGTTGGAGAGCTCTTCGGGAGATTTAGACGATACGCAACTTTACCAACCCTTTCAACGATATCAAACGGGCCAACCAAACGAGGAGATAATTTATTCCTTTTGTCAAAACGAACTGCCCCTTTCCTAGGAGATACTTTAAGGAGAACTCGATCACCAACGTTGAACTTGAGAGGTTTACGGCGCTTATCAGCGTAGCTCTTTTGACGACTACGAGCGACAAGAAGATTTTGACAAATAAGAGCGATTCGGTCGGAAGTTTCTTGAACAAGCTCGGGACCGGTGATTTGCGATTCACCAACCTCGTTCCAACAAATCGGGGAACGACATTTTCGGCCATAGAGAGCTTCAAAAGGTGCCATGCCAATACTAGTGTGAAAACTATTATTGTAGGAAAACTCTACTAGTGGTAGGCGAGTATCCCAATTCCTACCAAAGTCTAGTATGCAAGAGAGGAGCATATCTTCGAGAGTTTGGATGACCATCAGTTTGCGGGTGATAAGCGGTGCTTAGATTAATACGGGTATCCTAAGAGGTTTGCAACAATCTCAAAAAATGAGAGGTAAACCGACCATCACGATCGAAGATAATGGTCAACGGGGTTCCATGGCGGCAAATGATGTTCTTGACATAGAGTCAGGCTAATTCGCTTACGGAGGACTTTTCACGGAACGGTATGAAGTGAGCCGACTTGGTCAAACGATCAACAATCACCCAAATGCTATCATTGCGGCTTTGAGTAGTGGGGAGTCTAGTAACGAAATCCATGGCCATGTCTTCCCATTTCCAAACGGGGATCAGAGGTTGCTCGAGCAAACCAAACGAATTTTGTTGCTCGGATTTAATCTTAGAGCAAGTGAGGCATTTAGATACATACACTGCGATATCTTTCTTCATTCCCGGCCACCAAAATATGGAAAGAAGATATGCATATATTTTATCCGCACCGGGATGAATTGAGTATCGTGACTTATGAGCTTCATCGAGGATGAACATGAGAAGGCCGTCATGATCGGGAACTCATAAACGGTCCAAATAATATAGCAAGACATTACGTTTGGTTTCAAGTTGGAGTTCAGCGCCACACGACATCTCGTCATGTAAGTTACCCTCGGTGACGGAGACGTGTTGTGCGTCGAAGATGCGGTATTGGAGGTCAGATTGGATGGTGACACAATGGAGCAAGATGGATTTAATGTGACTTTTATGATTAAGAGCATCGGCCACGACGTTCGCTTTCCCGGGGTGGTAGCGAATTTCTCAATCGTAATCGCTTAACAATTTGGCCCATCGTCTTTGTCCCATATTGAGGTCCTTTTGGTCGAAAATGTGTTATAAACTTTTATGGTCGGTGAAGACCACACATTTCTTGTCGTAAAGGTAGTGTTTCCAAACTTTCAAGGCGAAAACGACCGCACCAAGTTCGAGATCGTGTGTCGTATAAATTTTCTCGTGCACCTTGAGTTGACACGAAGCGTAAGCAATGAGCTTGTCTCGTTGTATAACTACACAACCAAGACCTTGAATAGAAGCGTCACAAAAGACAACAAAATCGTCGTTGCCCTCGGGAAGAGCAAGGAATGGAGCATTGCAAAGCATTTCCTTAAGAGTTTGAAATGCTTCCCCTTGATCGGAACCCCATTCGTAACTTTCCCTTTGTGGGTTAGTGCGTTAAGGGGTGAAGCAATCTTCGAAAAGTTGCGGATAAAACGACGGTAATACCCCGCTAAACCAAGAAATGAATGAACCTCCATTGGAGAGGATGGGGTCAATCAACTTTTAACGGACTCGATTTTTGCGGGGTCAACGTGAATACCCTTGTCGTTAACAATATGGCCCAAGAATTGAACTTGCTTTAGCCAAAATTCACATTTGGAGAACTTGGCGTAAAGTTGTTCCTTTCGTAACAAGTCGAGAATGACGCGCAAATGTTCCTTGTGCTCGGCCTCGGATTTAGAGTATATCAAGATATCGTCGATGAAAACAATCACGAACTTGTCGAGGTGGGGTTTACAAACACGATTCATAAGGTCCATGAAAATGGCGGGAGCATTAGTCAACCCAAAAGGCATAACTCGGAACTCAAAGTGGCCATAACGAGTATGGCAGGCGGTTTTGGGTATGTCCTCTTCGTGGACACGGAGATGGTGATAACCTGAACGGAGATCAATCTTAGAGAAACATGTGGCTCCTTGGAGTTGATCGAAGAGATCATCGATACACGGAAGGGGATAACGGTTCTTGATAGTAAGCTTGTTGAGCTCACGATAATCGATACACATACGAAGAGTACCGTCTTTCTTCTTAACAAACAAGATGGGGGCGACCCATGGAGACGAACTCGGGCGAATGAAACCCTTGTCCATAAGTTCTTGGATTTGGTTGGAGAGTTCTTGCATTTCAGAAGGTGCAAGACGGTAAGGTGCTTTGGCTATGGGGTTTGCTCCGGGTACAAGATCAATACGGAACTCCATTTGACGATTGGGAGGGAGTCCGGAAACGTCATCGAGAAAGACTTCAGGGAAGTCGCGAACAATCGGGATGTCGGAAAGTTTCTTTTCTTCGTCGGATTTTGTGGTGACGTGGGCTAAGATGGCGACATACTTGTTGTGCAAGTAACGTTGGGCTTCGAGGCACGACATGAGGTTTAGCTTTGAGGAGAGTCTTTCTCCGAGAATATTTAGAATCACTCCCCCATCGATAGGGATTCAAATAAGTTTCTCGAAACATAAAATTTCGGCATGGTGGAGATAGAGACAATCCATACCAATAATAACGTCGAAGCTACCCATTTGCATAGGGATAAGGTCGATAGAGAACTTTTTCCCATTGAGAGTAATCATGCAATTTAGAATGACGGAGTCAATAGTGATCGAACTACCATTGGCTATCTCTACCGTGAAGGGCTTAGATAATTTACTACGGGGCACATCAAGTATGTATTCAAAATCAAAGGAAATAAAGCTCCTGTCGGCTCCCGAATCAAATAGTACCGAAGGATGGTGCTTATTAACTAGAAACATACCGTTCACCACATCATTCGAGTTTTGGGCTTGATGAGCATTGATAGTGAAAGCTTGTCCTTGAGTTCCTCGAGGTGCTTGGGTTTGAGAAATCGAAGCTTGAGGGGTTGGGGATTGATAGGCTTGCATGACCATGGGTTGAACTTGAAGAGTTAGAGGAGCCATGAGTTAGGGTACTTGGGGTTGATAAGTTTGCACTTGATAGGCTTGGGAGGTGTAGTAAGGTTGCGGTGCAACATAGGCTTGGAGAACTTGGGCGAGTCGGGGACACGCGTTTCGGAGGTGATTTGGGTCACCGCAATTGTAGCAAGCCCTAACGGGGTTAATTATTGGGGTATGAGGGATGGCTCGGCTGGGTTGGTTTGTCGATGCGAACCGCGGAGGAGCAGCTTGCACACGAGGTGCTTCTCGAAAATATTGGGGGAGGTGGCTGAATCGGTGGCAATTAGTGCACACCCGACAAGTGGCTTGGCCCGGGTGGTAGCGTTGGCAAGTGTTGCAGTACGGGTGTGGTCCGGTGTAGGGCTTCTTGTTTGGAGGGGCTTGTTGGGTTTATGGTTGGGCTAAGACATAATTCTGGGAGTTGGGTTTTCTCTTGTTGTTGCGGTAGCGGGATGAGTTGTTGTGGTTGTTATTCTTGGAGGATTCAGGCTTAGAGGATTCGGGCTTAGATTCCTTAGTGAGCTCAGGTGTGGGCTTATCATTGGGTTTCTTAGAATTCTTTCGCGTCAAGGTCCCAGCCTTAACGTGGTTCTCGGTGAGGGTACCTGCAAGAGTGATGGCATCATGGAGGGTTTGAGGGTTACGACTTAGGACGAGATCTTGGATTTGCATAGGAAAACCCGAGATGTACTTGTCGATTGAACGTTTAAGGGGAGTGACCATGTGGGGGATGAGAAGGCTCAGTTCATGGAAACGATCGTTGTAAATGGTATCATTACCACTTTCTTGTTTCAAATTCCAAAACTCCTCTTCCAACTTCCGAAGTTCATGTTTAGGGCAAAACTTTTTGAGCATGAGTTTCTTGAGGTCATCCCATGGCAAGGCCATGGCAACCTCAGCGCCAGGCGTGCGCTTCTCACCGTTCCACCAATTGAGGGCATTCTTCTTGAGTACGCTAGAGGCGTAAGTGGTTTTCTTGTCCTCGGGACATTCACAGTGGAGGAACACGCTCTCAATTTCTTCGAACCATTGGAGGAGAATAGTAGCACCGTTGATACCGAAGTATTCGGGCGGGTTGGCACTCTTGAATTGTTTGATGGAGCAAGCAATTGGGTTCGGAGTTGTGGATGATGTAGGACCATTCACAGTTTGCAATTGAGAGATGATCATTGGGAGGGCTTCCACGACGCCCTTAGCAATGTGGGATGACATGTTTCGGCCAGAGTTGCCGGTGCGACGGTTACGGTTAATGAGGCGGGAAGACATACTGCAAGGGTAAAAGGTGTAAAGTTCATGAGACTCGGGTAAATGTCGTAATATAATAATCGTGAATTGAGGTTGGGATTGTGTTTGAGGTTGAGAATTTCATTACTCAGGGAAAACTTTTGATTATACAAGTCCTGTCATTTTATTTAATATTATGAAAACATATCTTAAAATGTAAATGGGTTCATTTGTTGGTTAGGGCTTTATGAATCACCATGGGTCCTTCCAACAAAATGAAAAACATTGAAAACTCAATTAAAATCATTTAAAATCGAATTGTGGGGGGTGGGGGTGTTGAGTTAGACGGTTGAAGTAATTCGGGAATCACCCCGTATTTACATACTTCTCCCATCAACTTCTTCAAAACACAATACAGAAAAACCGAGTTTAGCCACGTACCACCGTGAATTCAGTTATAAATTTAAGGATGTGATCGTCACATGACCACGTTTGATACAATGAGGGTAGTATATTCGGGTACGTTTGGTGTGATATGCTTTGGCCGAATAAGTTCCACACCCTTACCGAACACTCCATGAAGGCAACCAGGTCTCGCGGTTGATTGAGTTTTATGCGCATTGCACTTACTTAGGCCCGCAAGCCTTGGTGTCAAGCGTTCGGTAAACAAGTGCGTCCCTCTTACAGTTACTACATATCCATCCCATGAATCATCCTCGAGGAGAGGGGAGTAAAAAGGTGGGATTTCTTAAGGAATTTCCCGATTAAAAATCGTCCTAGAGTTTTAAAAATAATTTTTAGAAGTGAGGCATAGCCTCGGAATAAGTGTGTGCTTTTGTGTACAATTGTATATGATAAAAAATTTAAATATGCTAAGTTATGTGTAAAAATTTAAACAAGTAGGGTGCACGTATAGGAACACGTATAGGGGCCCTAAGCATACTACTAGGTCGTTACGTCTAACCACCTATCTTATAGCCTTCGGATCTGATAACAATATGTCATACCATAACCTATGGCGAAACATGCCGGGTCACGACAATACTAAGTCAATATCTAAATTATTCATTCGTATATCAAATTTCAAAAGCACAAACATTGTCTCAAAAGAAATACCGATACAATTAAACATTCAAAACATAAATAAATCATAAAAAATGTGTTCTTCATTCATCATAGCAACCTAAGGTTTCATCTAACTTCCATACTTGATTCATCCAATAAAGCTACATGCGTCATGCGTGAAAATATATATTTTTGTCAACATAACGTTGAGCAAGTAAACCACAGTTTTTGAAATACATATAATACTAAAATGACAATTCCATGCAATAATCGTAAATTACTACAACTAGTAAACAATAAATAAAAGTTGTCTTTTCAACCGAATCGCATTGATAACAATTTACTCCGACGGCGTATGATCATACTAATGAGGATGAGGATGAGGTACCAACCAACATAAATTAAACACATAGTCATATAAGCTTGCATTCGAATAGGAGGTCGAGGAACATGATTCATCGCACACTTTCATGATCACATATACCAGGGGAGTCTGTTCCACTTTATTTTTCTTTATGTTTAGTTTTGTCTTTTGCTTGTCTCACATTGAGGACACTGTGAAATTTAGTGTGGTGATGGGGAATTGACGTTTTCATTTTTAAGAAAAATAAAAGAATATTGAAAATCTTGGGAGTTAATATTTAAAAAAAAAGTTTTAAAGAAAAATGTCCCTTAAAAATTGTTTTTCTTCTACGTTAAGCAAAAAATGATATTATTACCGTTGTTTTAACGAACTCTCAGAACTTTTGAGAAATATAATATAATAATAAAAGAAGAGATTGTTTGCATATCTGATTTGGGATGTGTCGGTAGGCCCAACTAGTTTTGATAGTTCTCTTTAGCATATTTTTTATATATAATAATTTGAAAAACGGTGAGACCGAATTTCGATGCTTAGGGAGGATTACCATAATCTAAAAACTTTGAGATGGTAAGACTTATATGCACTCAAACCAGCACACCACCACATGTCCATCTTTTTACGAGCTTAGAAATAGTTATACACTTTAGGGTGATATAAAAAAAGAAGTATGTTACGAAAATTCCGAAAAGTTGCTCAAAAAAAAAAACAAATGATTGTGAGAAAGTTATGTACTGTAAAATGCCAAAGAAGCATTCTTTATAGTTAGTAAAAGAGGCCAAAGATGCACATACTAGACGAGACTTAGAGTTTACGTGTTGCCAAGGGGATAGTGACTCTGAGGACACACTATTGGGGCTCGAAGGTTCTTAGTCAATAAATATCAAATAGGAATTTATAGGACAAAGTCTAATAATATTTAGGAATAGCTCATAGGACCTCCACAGGACCATTCATCCATCAAATTTCACCGAGTGCATCTAATTAGTACAATGAACGAGTCTTTGGCTTATGGTGATTTGTCGAACCAGTTTGCTTCTACTATAGTTCTTCTAGCTCTCTTTGTCTGAGATGGGGTAGGTGTAGCCTTGATTTTTGGTCTTAAAACGATTAATGCAATTGGGGGCTTGATTGGTTAGTGGCTGGGTTTAAGTGGACAACAATACCGACAATCGTGGTCAATATGTCGAGCTGTTTCTTGTGCTTTACTAATGTTAAATAATCTGGGAGTTTGTTGTTTTTCACTTGGTTATGATCCTGTGTAGATTTATTTTTTAGGGACGAAAAAGGTTCAAGTGTGGTGATATTTTATGTGTTGCAAAACACATAGCGTTTTATCCCGTTTTTGTGTTGTTTTGTGCGTAAACCGTTAACGAATATAACTTGTTCTTGAATGAAATTAAACTTTTGTGTATAAGATAGTTCCCATGTTGAAGAGAGCGAAAAAACGAGTTTAATGAAGAAAGAATCGGCTCAAACGGGATTCGGATGAAGCCGGTATGCGCGTTTGAAGATAAACGAGTCAAAAAACGAAGAAACAAGCACCCAGGACCTGGCGTCGCTACGCGACCAGGTCACGCATCCATGCCCATGCTACACGACATTCCACATGTCCCCAAGGCTGCCAAGAATGTTCAGGAATCAGTTACCCCGTCTATTTTGTCTTCTTGTGGGCTTGTTTTAACCTATTTTATATTAGGAAGGAGGTGTTTAAACATCTATATATTGAGCATAAACCCTATGAACGATTTTTAGATCATTACAGCCGTCCAAGACCTGTTCCAGACGAAATTCCAAGGAGGGGGAGCAGCCAGTTCGTTATTTCATCACACGGTTGTCGGTTTTGAGTATTTTAACGATTGTGTGTTCGTTTTTGAGTTTTAGACATTCAAACAAGTTGTAATCAGATTCTAATGAACAATTTTATCATATTTATCTATTTTATCTGTTGTTCATTCATTATGCTTGGCTAAACTTATTTAAATCACCTAGGTTTGATGTTTAACGGTTGATTTATCACTTTTCGGTGCTAATTTCGAGTTTGATTGTTTAGTTATTGTAAAGTTCATAACTTGTGATACTATTCCATGAACCTTGCTGCCATTAGATGTATTCTAGGTTTCATGGTCCCTGAGTATTTGATTATTGCATGAATTTGTTTCGTGTAGTCGTTAATTGCTAGTTCGGTTAATACTGAGTGTGTTGATTGATTTTGGTAGACGCGTGCCATTAGGGTTTTTGTTTCTTGAATCATTTAGGTCAGTAGAATCATCCTCTTTGAGTTGTACCAAAACCTTAGGGGTTAGCTTATCTATCTGCTTTAGTTGATTTAGTTACCCGATGCGAGACCACGTGCGGTTTTCTAGCTATCGACTAGATTAGTTTGTAAGTTGAGTTATTTTGTCCTTATTATTGATTTAGCCCTCTCTTCCTAGGTTTGTAATTAGCTCGAGCCTTAGTGAGGATTGTGATTTTGATACGGACCAAGTAATAAATCATCAGGGTATGTAAATAAACAACCGTAAATTAAAAGCTAAATAGACGTTGTTAGGTTTTCTGGTAAAACTGACCGTAGGGACCCAGTTGCCTTGATTACATATATCTTAGTTCATCTTTAGAAGCTGGATTCAAACACTTGTTAGCACATAAGCCATCCTATACCCGTTAAGTCATCTTACCTAGGTGATTCGTTTTCTTATTATCGTTAAATCCCATTAAGTTTCCAGTTAGTTTCATTACACCGCTCGTTAAGTTAAGTTAGTTTAGATATATATGTTAAAACAAATATATTATTTAGGCATGACTTGAGTAGGGTTAGTAATCTGAGCCACTTTGTAACATCCTAAAATTTTTATATTGATAAATAAAAGAAAGTTATGTTTAGTAAATTCACGTTTTAGTTATTTAATGTCGAGTAAGGAACGGGTCTTGGGCTTAGTCATTTTATGAACTCGGCCTGTCTCGACCCGTAGGAAGCCAACCCGAGCCTAACCAAACCCGTAGTATATAAACGAAAGTTCTTGACACTTCCACCATTTTCACCATCTTCCTTCACTTACACCCACCCAAACACTCTCATTTCTAGAGAGAGAAGCTAGAGAGAGAAAGTTCTCAAATCACAAATCCGAGTCCACAATCTTGTTCCTAATCGTTTTTGGTAAGTCCCTCTCGAAAATCATCCGTTTTCATAACCATTTCGGCCTCAAATCGAGCAAAAACGTAACTTGAGTTTTCGGGTCAAAAACCGCCTTGTTTTGGTGTCAAAATGCAAGCTTTTGTGTTTAAAAGTACTAGGAATCGATAGCCCTTTCAATCCCGAGCATTTCCATGTCAAAAACTTCGATTTTGGGTCAAAAATCTGGAAAATCTGGAAAACCCGTGGGTTTCTCCGTCGCCCAGCTTGAAGGAGTCGAATCAGACTCATTCGATCGAACCAGTCGATCGAATCAGTCCATTCGATCGAATGCGTAGATCGAACAAGTCCAGTCGACCGAATAGGGAAGCAACCGAATGGTCTCCAACTCATTCGATCGAATGAGTTTTGTATTCGATCGAATGAGTGTTATATTCGATCGAACGTGTTCCTATTCGATCGAACGTGTTCCTGTTTGATCGAACGTGTTCCTATTCGATCGAACGTGTTGTATTCGATCGAACGTGTTCCTATTCGATCGAATCAAGCCAGAACCAAGTTGTTTCCAAGATTCGCCTGAAGTGAAGTTCGTTTATGATATAAATTAAAAACCTAATGGAAAATGTGTTAAGACGGTTATCGAAAATGAGTAGTAGTAATAGTGGTAGCAGTAATTGATATATGTAAATATTATACAGTTAGCCGAGCCCAGTTAAAGAAAGGAATTACAATCAACGGCGAGCGTAACAGGATCCAGGTGAGTTTCTAGCCCCATTCCTTGTTATGTTTTCGGGGCTGTGTGCATACTTGATGTGTTGTTAATACATTTATCCTAAGTGATAAGTGTATGCCATATGTGATATATGTGATATGTATGAATGATTGCTTGATGGTTCGTGAACGATCTTCGGATATTGCACGTACTGTCAGGTTGTAACGTTATAAAGCCATATGCGATATATGTGATATGTATGAATGATTGCTTGATGGTTCGTGAACGATCTTCGGATATTGCACGTACTGTCAGGTTGCAACGTTATAAATATGGCAAGTATGATATGTATGTTTATGTGTATGAACGTAATAAAGTTAATAAAAGAAGGAAATGACGGTTGTATGGTTGTATGGTTACGAAAAGGGTACCAGACCCTAATAATATCTGTGATGTTAGGGACCAGACCCTCATAATATCTGTGATGTTAGGGACCAGACCCTTATAATATCTGTGATGTTAGGGACCAGACCCTTATAATATCTGTGATGTTAGGGACCAGACCCTTATAATATCTGTGACGTTAGGGACCAGACCCTTATAATATCTGTGAGGTTATAGGGCGAAAGGCTCTTTAAAACGTATGATTATGAATGTAAAGAAAGTATGTAAGTAAGAAAGAAAGTATGTAAGTAAGAATGAAGGTATGAGTACTTATGTGTGTATAAAAGAAAGTTATGAGGTTAAGTACGTATGTATGTAACAAGGTATTGTATGGTAGTGTATGATTAACTAGAACTCACTCAGCGTAGCTGACTTTTAGTATGCACGCAGGTGAGTAGGATGAGACAGCTGGCTTGAGTGGAGGACACATGGCAGAAGACTAAAGCCTGGCATCTGAAGATCCGATATGTTTTATAAGTTACGTTTTGATTTTGAAAGACAAGAGGAATGTTTAAAGACATGATTATGAATTGATATGTAATGTTTTATGAAAGTTTTATATTCCGCGTAAAGTTTTTAATTAACTCTGATATTTAGAACTGTGTTTATGAGTAAATCCAACACGCAAGTAGGGTTACCGGTAACGGGGCCTTACAAGTTGGTATCAGAGCAAAGTTCGAGAGATTTAAGCATCCTACATGCTTAGACTCGAACAGAGAATGGGATTTAAGTAAGAAAGGAAAGAAGATGCCAGTTCAAGAATGCCATGTGTCGCTCAAGCAAGATCAGTGAAGGTAAGGTGTATGATTAAATGATATATATTAATGAGAAAGGAAAGATATGTGAACGTCAGGGATAGGAATAATTGATTGTTTGATTTGACAAACTGCTTAGGTAGAACCAGCACAAATAGACTCATAAAGGGAAGTGTATAGGACACGGAAAGTAACGTGATCAGCTAAACACAACTGGCCACTGTTATTACCTGTTAGCCTTACTATCCTTGTACTAAATAGTTCCTTGAGTGATGATGTTTGTGTTTTCTCATATAGGATACTGATGGCTGGAGCTGGAGAATTTGTTGAAACTGGGGGTCGCACTGGGCGTCGTGGCAGGCCTCGTCTTGTCCGGCAACCCTCGGTGGAAGAAGCTTCCCACACCGAAGATGAAGGAAGCGCAGCTGGAGGAGACCAGAACAACAACGAAGAAGTTCAACTTAGCCCCGCAGTTCAAGCAGCCATCGTTCAGGCTGTAGTTGCTGCTGTGAAGAACCTGAATCCCGAAGGATCTGCTGGAAGCCGTGAGCGAACTGCTGAAGGGGCGGGTGGTGATGGTAGAAGGGATGGGGAAGGTGAAAGAGGGGCCTCGAGTGGGGATAAGTCTGTGAAAGTCGATGATAGGAGAGGAGGACAAGGTGGGTGCAGCTATAAGTCCTTCAAAGGTTGTGACCCGCCTAAGCTGACTGGTTTAGGAGACGCAATCGCTACTCTCCAGTGGATAACCGCTATGGACAAGGTTATCCGCATTAGCGAATGCCGTCCCGACCAAGCTGTGGGTTATGCTACTCAGTCATTCGTAGATGAGGCTATGTATTGGTGGGAGAGTGTGGAGCAGAGGAAGACCCGTGAAGAGATCAAAGGGATGAAGTGGGAAGATTTGAAAGAGTTGGTAATGAAGAAGTTCTGTGCAGATGCCGAGGTTGAAAGAACGGAGATGAAGTTACAGAATTTAAAAGCCGGTATGATGACGCATCGTGAGTATACCACGGAGTTCAACCGACTATCTAGGTTGGTGCCTGACATGGTTGACACTGAAGTCAAGAGAATCAAGTGTTATGTGAGGGGGTTGCCACAAAAGGTCCGCATGTTAGTCAGGGCGGTTCAACCTGCTACTTTTGATTCGGCTGTTGGACTCGCGGAAATGGTCTATGCTGACGTGGCCGCGGATGATGGGGTGGAAAGGGACGAAGAGAAAGAGAAGAAAGGGGTCACTCCTGCTAAACGACCCGGTACTCAGTTATGGAACTCCAGGGATAAGAAACAGAAAGTGTGGGAGAAGAGATCGTGTAAGACCTGCGGAAAGAGGCATGGTGGTGAATGCAAGTGGGGTAAAAGTTCTAATGTTTGTCTCAAATGTGGAAAGGCTCATGGTGGAGAATGCAGAATGGGGTCGAATGCCTGTTATAAGTGCGGGAAGGTAGGGCATTATGCCAATGAGTGCAGTGCGAAGCCAACATGTTACAAATGTGGCAAGACAGGCCATATGTCAAGGGAGTGCACTGAAGGTGTAGCTGGAGGTAGTGGAAAGAAGGATGCCGATCAAGCTAGGCCCAGAACTAGAGCCTACATGCTGACCCAGGAACAAGCCAGGCAGATTCCGGATGTCGTCACAGGTACGTTTCTAGTGAACGATGTTTCCGCTTCTGTATTATTTGATTCTGGTGCGAATAGAAGTTTTGTAGCTACGACGTTTAGTAAACTAGCTAAAATGAAAGGCTGCCGAGTGTCTGAAACTTTTGTAGTAGAAACCGCAAGTGACACTTCGGTGAAAATAACAAAAATGGTGAAGAATTGTAAGATAGAGTTAGAGGGACATGAGTTCCCTGTTACTTTGTATGTTATGGCCTTAGGAGGGTTCGATGTAGTCTTGGGTATGGATTGGTTGTCTGAGTTTGAGGCTCAGATAGTATGTAAAAGTAAGATGATAAGGTTAAAGTCATTGGATGGTAGTGCGGTGACGGTTTATGGTGATAAGGAGAGTTATGGGCTTAATGTCATTTCGATGATAAAAGCCGAGGGTTTGTTAAGGCGAGGGTGCGGTGCCTACCTGGCGTATGTTGTCAACGCTACGGCCGAGACGAAAGAAATGAAGAATGTTCCTATTGTGCGCGACTACCCAGAAGTATTCCCTGAGGATCTTCCGGGGTTGCCACCTGAGCGAGAGATAGAATTTCAGATAGATCTAGTACCAGGAGCCCAGCCCGTCGCGAAGGCGCCTTACCGTCTAGCACCGTCCGAGATGAAGGAATTGATGTCCCAACTGCAAGAACTCCTCGACAAGGGTTTTATCAGACCGAGTGTTTCTCCGTGGGGCGCACCGGTTTTGTTTGTGAAGAAAAAGGATGGAAGTATGAGAATGTGCATAGACTATCGTGAGTTGAATAAGCTTACGGTAAAGAATAGATACCCCTTGCCTAGGATTGACGATCTGTTTGACCAACTGCAAGGTTCGGGTTGGTTCTCACGAATAGATCTCAGATCAGGCTACCATCAGCTGAAGGTGAAAGAGGTAGACATCCCTAAAACAGCGTTCCGAACGCGGTATGGACACTACGAGTTCCTTGTAATGTCATTCGGTCTAACAAATGCTCCTGCAGCATTTATGGACATGATGAATAGGGTGTGTCGACCGATGTTGGATAAGTCGGTTATCGTCTTCATCGATGATATATTGATTTATTCAAAGAGTGATTCTGACCATGCCGAGCATCTGAGAGAGGTATTGGAAGTTCTGAAGAAAGAAAGGTTGTACGCCAAGTTTTCGAAGTGCGCGTTCTGGTTAAGGGAAGTGCAATTTTTAGGTCATGTGGTTAATCCGGAGGGGATTACCGTGGACCCAGCTAAGATTGAAGCGATAACGAATTGGAAGACTCCGCAGAATCCGACTGATATACGAAGCTTCCTAGGGTTAGCTGGCTACTATAGGAGATTCATCGAAGGTTTCTCCAAGATAGCCGCACCGCTGACCGGTATGACCCGTAAGACGATAGTATTCAATTGGGGAAAGTTTCAGGAGGAAGCCTTTGAAGAATTGAAGAAGAGACTCACGCAAGCTCCAATCCTTACTTTACCCGATGGTGATGAGGATTTTGTTGTTTGTGCTGATGCCTCGCATCAAGGGTTAGGTTGCGTGTTGATGCAACGAGGGAAGGTGATAGCCTACGCGTCTAGACAGTTGAAGGTCCATGAGAGTACTTACCCGACGCATGATTTGGAGTTAGCAGCTGTAGTGCATGCTCTTAAGATATGGAGGCATTATCTGTACGGCACTAAGTGTACTATCTATACAGATCATAAGAGTTTAAAGTACTTCTTCGAGCAGAAAGAACTGAACATGAGGCAGAGAAGATGGTTAGAATTGATAAAGGATTACGACTGTGAGATTAAGTATTACCCCGGTAAAGCTAACGTGGTCGCTGATGCGTTAAGTCGGAAGAATGAGGAAGTCCTTGCAACAGTGAAGTCATACAAGTTGATCATGAACTCAAGTCTTTTTGAAGAAATCATCAAAGTGCAGTCAGAAGTGTTAGTAGACGAAGGGTTAGTAAAGAAAGAAAGGATTTATGGCCAGCAAGATGAGTTGATGGAAAACACTCATGGAGTTAAAACTAGATTTGACCGTTTGTGGATTCCACGCCATGGTGATCTTAGAAGTCGAATCTTAGATGAAGCTCATAAGTCAAGGTACTCAATCCATCCTGGAGCTACAAAGATGTACCAAGACTTGAAAAGAGATTACTGGTGGCCAGGAATGAAGAGTGATGTAGTGGATTATGTTAGTAAGTGCTTAACTTGCTTACAAGTCAAGGCCGAGCACCAAAAGCCTTATGGGAAGATGCAACCGCTAGAGATACCTGAGTGGAAATGGGAACACATCACCATGGATTTCATAACTAAGCTACCTCGTACAGCTAAGCATCATGATACCATCTGGGTGATTGTGGACCGTTTGACCAAGAGTGCTCATTTTCTGCCCATACGAGAGGCCATCTCGTCAGAAACGTTAGCAAGCTTGTTCATTAAAGAAATTGTAACCAAGCATGGAGTACCGTTATCGATCGTGTCTGATGGGGATACACGGTTTACTTCGAGGTTCTGGAAGAAATTTCATGAAGCTATGGGGACGAGGTTGAACATCAGTACGGCGTATCATCCTCAAACCGATGGACAGTCTGAAAGGACGATCCAAACCCTTGAGGATATGCTACGTGCTTGCGTTTTAGATTTTGGTGGAAGTTGGGATGATCATCTGCATCTGGCAGAGTTCTCCTATAACAACAGTTACCATTCGAGTATTGGTATGCCACCGTTTGAGATGCTATACGGTAGACGATGTAGAACCCCGGTGTGTTGGGGTGAGATTGGTCAGAAGGAAATGGGAAGTATAGAAGTGGTTCAAGAAACGTCTTCAAAGTTCGATCAGATCAAAGCAAGAATGAAAGCCGCTCAAGACAGACAAAAGTCTTATGCGGATAAGCGGCGACGACCAATTGAGTTTAACGTTGGCGACTATGTGATGCTTAAGGTCTCGCCTTGGAAGGGGATTATCCGTTTTAGGAAAAGAGGAAAGTTGAGTCCGAGGTACATTGGACCGTTCAAGATTGTAAAACGTGTGGGTGAAGTAGCTTACAAACTGGATTTACCCGATGAGTTAGAAGGAATTCATTCAACCTTCCATGTTTCTCATCTGAGGAAGTGTCTAGCTGATGACACGTCTCACGTGCCATTAATGGACATTGAGGTTGATGAACAATTGAACTACATCGAGCAACCGATAAAGATCGTTGATCGCAAGGAGAAGCAGCTTCGTCACAAGATTATACCCTTGGTCAAAGTGATATGGAAACACCGCAAGGGATCTGATGCTACTTGGGAAGTCGAGGATGAGATGCGCAAGTTTTACCCTAGTTTGTTTATGTAATAGTTAGGTTTCGGGGACGAAACCTCTTTAAGGGAGGAAGACTTGTAACATCCTAAAATTTTTATATTGATAAATAAAAGAAAGTTATGTTTAGTAAATTCACGTTTTAGTTATTTAATGTCGAGTAAGGAACGGGTCTTGGGCTTAGTCATTTTATGAACTCGGCCTGTCTCGACCCGTAGGAAGCCAACCCGAGCCTAACCAAACCCGTAGTATATAAACGAAAGTTCTTGACACTTCCACCATTTTCACCATCTTCCTTCACTTACACCCACCCAAACACTCTCATTTCTAGAGAGAGAAGCTAGAGAGAGAAAGTTCTCAAATCACAAATCCGAGTCCACAATCTTGTTCCTAATCGTTTTTGGTAAGTCCCTCTCGAAAATCATCCGTTTTCATAACCATTTCGGCCTCAAATCGAGCAAAAACGTAACTTGAGTTTTCGGGTCAAAAACCGCCTTGTTTTGGTGTCAAAATGCAAGCTTTTGTGTTTAAAAGTACTAGGAATCGATAGCCCTTTCAATCCCGAGCATTTCCATGTCAAAAACTTCGATTTTGGGTCAAAAATCTGGAAAATCTGGAAAACCCGTGGGTTTCTCCGTCGCCCAGCTTGAAGGAGTCGAATCAGACTCATTCGATCGAACCAGTCGATCGAATCAGTCCATTCGATCGAATGCGTAGATCGAACAAGTCCAGTCGACCGAATAGGGAAGCAACCGAATGGTCTCCAACTCATTCGATCGAATGAGTTTTGTATTCGATCGAATGAGTGTTATATTCGATCGAACGTGTTCCTATTCGATCGAACGTGTTCCTGTTTGATCGAACGTGTTCCTATTCGATCGAACGTGTTGTATTCGATCGAACGTGTTCCTATTCGATCGAATCAAGCCAGAACCAAGTTGTTTCCAAGATTCGCCTGAAGTGAAGTTCGTTTATGATATAAATTAAAAACCTAATGGAAAATGTGTTAAGGCGGTTATCGAAAATGAGTAGTAGTAATAGTGGTAGCAGTAATTGATATATGTAAATATTATACAGTTAGCCGAGCCCAGTTAAAGAAAGGAATTACAATCAACGGCGAGCGTAACAGGATCCAGGTGAGTTTCTAGCCCCATTCCTTGTTATGTTTTCGGGGCTGTGTGCATACTTGATGTGTTGTTAATACATTTATCCTAAGTGATAAGTGTATGCCATATGTGATATATGTGATATGTATGAATGATTGCTTGATGGTTCGTGAACGATCTTCGGATATTGCACGTACTGTCAGGTTGTAACGTTATAAAGCCATATGCGATATATGTGATATGTATGAATGATTGCTTGATGGTTCGTGAACGATCTTCGGATATTGCACGTACTGTCAGGTTGCAACGTTATAAATATGGCAAGTATGATATGTATGTTTATGTGTATGAACGTAATAAAGTTAATAAAAGAAGGAAATGACGGTTGTATGGTTGTATGGTTACGAAAAGGGTACCAGACCCTAATAATATCTGTGATGTTAGGGACCAGACCCTCATAATATCTGTGATGTTAGGGACCAGACCCTTATAATATCTGTGATGTTAGGGACCAGACCCTTATAATATCTGTGATGTTAGGGACCAGACCCTTATAATATCTGTGACGTTAGGGACCAGACCCTTATAATATCTGTGAGGTTATAGGGCGAAAGGCTCTTTAAAACGTATGATTATGAATGTAAAGAAAGTATGTAAGTAAGAAAGAAAGTATGTAAGTAAGAATGAAGGTATGAGTACTTATGTGTGTATAAAAGAAAGTTATGAGGTTAAGTACGTATGTATGTAACAAGGTATTGTATGGTAGTGTATGATTAACTAGAACTCACTCAGCGTAGCTGACTTTTAGTATGCACGCAGGTGAGTAGGATGAGACAGCTGGCTTGAGTGGAGGACACATGGCAGAAGACTAAAGCCTGGCATCTGAAGATCCGATATGTTTTATAAGTTACGTTTTGATTTTGAAAGACAAGAGGAATGTTTAAAGACATGATTATGAATTGATATGTAATGTTTTATGAAAGTTTTATATTCCGCGTAAAGTTTTTAATTAACTCTGATATTTAGAACTGTGTTTATGAGTAAATCCAACACGCAAGTAGGGTTACCGGTAACGGGGCCTTACACACTTCACGTGTCTTTGTGTACGATACTCGGACTTCCTTAGCCTTTACTACATACGATCGGTACACTTGCCGGTTGTGTGAACTTAAGTTAGGATATTTCGTTTGAATTTAAAGCTTAGTTGTGAGTCGTAGTTTTCGTAGATACATTTTCTCACATCAACAGCGGCGTAGGAGTCAATTAGTTTAGGGTTTTGATTCGCCAGGTCAAGGTGAGTGTGTGTGCAGTTTTAATTGAATTATAAGCGTGTTTATATAGAGATTTAGGAATGAGGCCAGCCGCGGTTCGTTTTTGGTATTGTTAGCTGTTAATTGATTGACAATTCCCATGATTAGGGTGTAGGATCGGATTAAGGTAAGGAATGATATGGCAATATTAATTTCATCAATTAGTCCGTGAATTATGGTTCAATAAAAGGGGGGGGGGGGGAGGGTTCTTTTCCTGCGATGGTGATGAAGGAAGGAGGAGGGAAAGGTTTTTTTTTTGTTAATTTGCAATTAGGTCCTTTATCTATGGTTGTGGGTTAAAAAGTGGATAAATTGTTAGTTTGGGGGTAGATTTTGAACAAGCCTCATAGTTATATATAAAAATAAATAAAAATATTAAGCAAAAAGGGACTTTATTGATAACATATCCGAACCCGAACCCAAGTCGGGTAATGATTACAAACACGAAAAGGAAACGGAAAACCCAAAATGTCCCGTCTTGCCAGAAGACCAATAGATTTAGATAAAAGGTATTCATTAGGTTTGTTTATTGAAATAAAAACCGCTATAGTCATCCGTGACCGTAATCTATCGATAGAGGCCTATAATCTCTGTAATGATCTATATACCTATCGAATTAGACAACCTCGATATAGGCATAGGCTAATTATCTGAATAACATGCGAAGATCGTGAGTTCGGAAAGGCTAGTACATATACCACTCGACAATGGTGAAACTCTTGTAATACATGGTGACTAGTGTGATACCAAATTGATGATTGTTGCCAAGACACGCAAGCTTTTTCATGAAAAATACCCTATGCCTTGAGATATACCTACAATTCAAGATTATGTAGAAGTTTTCCCCGTAACTTTTCCTAGATAATTCCCGTCAAAACACATTGAGTTTAGACTAGATCTTGTACAAGATGACGCACCGATATCTAGATCTTCGTACAGATTGGTGTCATCAGAAAAACAAAATCTATCCAAACAACTCCAGGAACTAGAACTGAACAAACCGATCATTAAAATTCGGTGCCCAGTATCGAGAATTGATGATTTATTTGATTATTTGCAAGGACCTGATCTATGCCCGAAGATCGATTTACCAAATGGATATCAACAGAAGAAGACTTTCTGAAGACATTTAGCTCCTCTAGTTATTCATTACATAACACATTTCAAATTTTTCTTCTTATTCGAAAATCCAGTTACCATAGCTCTTAAAGATGAACGAAAAAAATTCGATTTTGTTCTTTGTGCACAAATATGGATGGAACATTAAATTATAAGCTCACGCCATTTTGTCATTCCTTTGAGTTCTTTGAATCCTTAATAAGCGCATCATGAGCTTCAAGAATTAATGATCGCGCGTTCGCTATTTCTACAAGTGTTTGTAGGGCTGCAAAAGAAACAATAGTTTATGTTATTGAAACCCACGACAGGAAAAAAAATGAAGAGCAAGATGTTATTTTAAATAGCATTTGAAATTTCACCGGTCTCGAATGAAAGTTGAGACGCACGAAGCTTTGGAGAAACCAAAGTCCCAAACATCGATAGTACCTTTGCTCGTTCTTTCTGGAACCTCAAACATAAAAATTCGGTTAAAATAATTAAAATAAATTAAATAAAAAAAATGTTAGGACACAACAATAATATACTTTATGATATTGTTTCACTATATATAATATATAACATGAAGATTTTTTTTTTTAAGCTAGACATAATTTGTTACAGTAAATTTCACATACAACAAGCTATTGGTGGGGTCTTAGACCCCAGATAAGACGTGACTGCTAACCAAATGTCTTAAAATCTCACATATGTATTCACTCACATAATCAGTGATAACTTTGAACCCATTACCCATAGAAATTTTACTAAACACTCTTTTATATAACTTTAACTGAATAAAAAAGTTATTGTTGTCGTTTAACCAATTATACCATTAGTCTTAATTGTTTAACCTAAGTTCCAAAAAAATATCCGATTGAATTAGTGAAAGCAACAAACTAGTGACTTGCGACCATCGTTTCTGTCTTTCTGATTTTTGCAATGTGCGACCACTTGACCAGGCGCACCAGCAGTGTTTGGCGGGGGGCTAGCCACAGCCAACAATTACTAAAGTGTTTTCAGTATTTTAAATGAGTATTTTTATTGACAGTGTATTTTTATTACGACTCTCTTTTATTAGGTGAACTGACCCAAAAAGTTTGTTTAAATACCAACACCATAAGAAAAATATCCTAGCCTCGCCATTGGTTCACACCCGTAAAAAGGGGGTGCAACCTCTCTATCCTCTTAGGACATATTTTACAGGGTACATTTGTTTATTTATTTCTTTAATTATTCACTCACATGTTTCTCTGTTTTTTGGGGTGATGTCAAAGTTTCAGATCCTTTGCCACTTTCCAGTGTACTCTCTTCATTTCCTAATAAGAATAAACAAAAATAATCAAGGTAAGGTTTCTTTTAAGTTGTAATCCTTAAAAAGTATAAAAAAAATTATATCATTATGCATTGCAAAAATACTGAAGACAAAAACGGTTACCAGAATCCTGACTGCTCAGATTTTCATTTAACTGTTCGATGTTTTCGTTCTTCAACGAGACGGTTTTATCATCAGTAGATGTCCATTTACATAAACTGAACTTTGGTGACTTTGTTGTAGAGCCAGCTGGGAGATTAATGAACAATTTTAAATACCCATGATTTGTAACCATGAAATTTTTAGATGACATTTCAGAAATACTCGATCTGCCACACACAATTGTGACAGAAAGAACTATAGCAGCAATAATAAGGATCTATAAAAAATATAAAAATTTATTTCTTATTATTGGAAAAATAGTTGAAGCATTGGATATCTCCTAAACAAAATACATACATTAAAAATGATATCGTTGTGAGCATCTAAGCATATGATTTGTAGATGTTTCTGTAGAGTATGCATGCAGCTGAAAAATCAAGAAAACCGAATGGTAGCATTTATCAGTTTTGTCTATTTGAGTTATGTTTTATATTTAACGGGTCAAATGGGTTGACGATGAAGAGATGCTAAAAAAATGGCAACCAGTCCAATGGACTGAAGTCAGTTAAATTGTAATTTTAAAGCATAGAACATCCTAAATATATATATTTTTAAATTTATATTATTACTTTTATTAGATTTTTGTAATCCTATTTTCCTAATTAATAATTTAGTCAAAATTTGCGAATTTAAAACATAAGTGTTCCGGTCAATCCCGACTTGTTTCAACTAAAACAAAAAATCTGGGCTGGCAATTTCACGACTCAGCCTTAAAATAATTAGGTTTTGGGTTGACACATCTAACCAGTTTAAAAAAGGGGTTGGGTTTGGGCGGACCTGTTTAACCCGTCTAGCCCACCACCCTGTTTAGTTGAACAAGTCAACCCACCAACCCGTTTAAATAAACAGGTTTAAATTTATTCACACGTTACCGTTTTTTTATTTGGTCCAAACCGTATTAAAGCAAAACCAAAAAATCATTCAAGAATGAAGGTAGTACATACCATTGTCACAATAATCTAGTTCCACTGTTGTAGCAGCAGAATGGGGTTTAAGGCTAAGCAAGGTGGGGTTTACACGCGAACCACCCATTGAATGCCGAGCACTAGCTAACTCCAGCCATCCCTGAAATCACATCACATCGTTACAAAAATATGATTACGCCCACTTTCTACAAATACAAGCATAACAATGAACACAAAGTATTCAGTAATATTCAAATCATAACATTAGAATAGCATAAAATGTACAACGAAGGGAAAAAACAACCCCGAATAATACTTAAAAGTACTTTGGGAATTTGGTAAGGCAAAGGAAATATGAAATCCAATTATTCTTTAGTGATAATCAGTTTCATATATTAGCTTGAAAAAAATCCACCAAATAAATAAATAATAACCAAGATTCATGTTGCAGTTACCTCATTAACAAGACCTAATCTTGATAAACAGTTGAATATCTATATAACTAAAATGAAAGAAAGAACATCTCCAATATTGAATTGGTTTAAGGAACACTAGTACCTGGCGAAAGGTGGAAGATAATGTTTCGATCAAGACGAGGTAATTGTCGAGTGAATCAATAAACATCAATGTTTTGTCGTCTGTCTCCGTTGCTGATAGTTTAGAAACTGAACCTTCTTCCATGGCGGCAAATCTATCAATCACATCGGACGTTGGCTGTTCCTAGGGGGGATGGAACGCAAGAGAAAATGTTACAGATTTTAATTTTGAAAGGCTCTAACTGTAATAAATTGAAGTTGTAGGGCCATAATTGTAAATGCCAACTAACTATTCAAAGTTTTCATGAACCATTCACTCGGAAGTTTGTTTGTGTCGTTTGTTTAATAAATGAATGAACATAAACAAAAAAATTGTGTTCGCTATCGTTAAATTAAACGAACGAACATCAACACATGTTTCTTTTGTTTATTTATATCTGTTCGTTTACATGTTAATAGAAAATAGTTATATATTATGTTGAAGAGTCATCTACTTAATGGTATTATATGTGTTCATTCATTATATCCGTTTATGTTTGTTTGCGTTCACTTACATTTATTCATTTATGTTTGTTTACCTTTGTTCAATTATGTTCATTTATGTTTGTGAACTTACACAAATAAACATAAACGAACACAGACACAAAATATGTGTCTGTTTAAGTGTTCGGGTTCGTTTAAAGTTAAATGAATAAACACGAACACGCCCTTGTTTGTGTTCGTTTACACGCCTAATAAACAGAAATTTTCTCACTGTTTTCTCTATTTTATCTTTTTCTTTACAAGTGGTATTAAAGCATCGGTTCGTTCGAACTCCGATCGCCAGAAAAAATGGCGAGCAAGCCAATTCATACGTCAGAAGAGTATGATCCAGATGACATGATTGTCAGCTTAGTCAAGTTCCCCTTTAGGATGTATAGTTATTGATGATATTAGGGTTCTTGAGAGAACCAATTTCGAGACAGGAAAGAGGGTCACAAATGTCACACCCCGAAAATCTTAATTAAGACAGCGGAAGACTTTGACCAAGTCATTCGGGTGGTGACAGACGCCGTTTCAGCCACTCACAATTTAAGTATACATTTATAATGAAAGTTGAACTTTATTTAACCATCAGAGTCATTACACGTGTCATATTACATGATTATTATTCAAATTACAAGTTCAACATAAAGTCAACATTTTTCATTCAAACACACGTCACTATTTTTCCGCGCTCTTCGCGAAGCTTCCATACTTCATTTTAATTACCTGAAAGCATATTAAAATAACGGTCAACACGATGTGTTGGTGAGTTTCCCTTATATATATATATATATATATATATATGGTAGAGATACTGTACGCTAATGCCTTAACTTACGAGAGGTACGCGAGACGCTCAAAGGAAAAAACCTAAAACGCTCAGAAAACACTCACAAAAAAAACGCTCAGCCAAAAACCTAAAACGCTTAGAAAACGCTCAAAAAACGGTATTCGTGAAAAAAGTAAAAAATTGATCGATTAACGATCCAAATTTAACTATCTCTTTTCATAGGTATTAGCATTCTTATGTAAAGACACGATCTGTATGCTAATATTTTCTTTATATACATTAGGGATTTAAATACCCTTATATGATTACAAAATTTCTCTTTTGAAACTAGATTACAAACACTTTACAAGAGTTAACTAAACTATTAGTTACTTCTAATGCCTTTAGATCTTGACTTTCGTTGGCATACTCTTGTCTACTTCTATTCTTGATTGTCGGATGCTTCTTGTATGTTTAACATATTAGCCTTTCCTTTCTTAGCACCACTTCCACTAACGTTATTGGTCTTATTCGGACATTCTGAGCCAAAGTGTCCGTTTTCTCCACAGCTAAAACATACAATTGTTTTCCTTCTGCAATCGTCTTCCGAATGACCGAGTTTCTTGAAAAAGTTGCATGTGATCAATGGAATTTTTTTGGGAAAGTTAGATGGTATTAAACATTTCCCGTTATGTCTTTTGCCACAGTTTTGGCAGATTGGTCTTGTATATTTAAAAGATCCTTCCTCATTTTCTTTGCTATTCCTTGTTTTCTTTTTCCTCGGTTTCTTCTCTCTTTCCTTTGTTATTCTTATCATCTTCTTGATTTCTGATAAGACCATTCATAAGATAACCGGCTAATTCTATGGCTAGATCCGCGGTTTGAGGCAAATGGGACCTTACCATATCTCTAATTTCCCGAGGTAAACCCCAAATGTAGCGGGTTACTTTGTTGGATTCGGGTATTACCAAATGTGGTACCAATCTACAATACTCATGAAACTTAGATTTGTATTCTCTGAGATTAGTGTCTTCCACTTTGAGTTTCATAAACTTAGTTTGAATAAGATCGGTTTCATGCTTGGGATAGAACTTCCGTAACACCAGTTCTTTGAATTCTTCCCACTTTAATTAGTACATAGTTTCTCTACCCTTTGACATGATCAGGGTATTCCATCATTCCAAAGCCTCACCTTTGAAGTATTGAGAGGAGTATTGAATCTTTTGAATCTCAGTACAATTGCTGATGATAACAATGGACTCGATTTCTTCAAGCCATCGTACAGCTGATATGGCACCTTTATCGCCATAGAATTCTTTTGGTCCAAATTCTTTGAAGTTCTTAAAACTACTACCTTGAATTACTAGTTGTTTCTTGAATTTGTGATTGAATTTGCTCTCAGCGTTGGAGCTATGAACACTTTCTTCATGATGAGAAGGTTTTCGGTAGGGGTGACTTCTAGAAGATTTATTTGAATGCTCTATTTTATGTTTGTGTGACCCTTCTTTCATTGCATCGATGAAGGGAGTCATTGCATTATGAATCATATCTTGGATTTTGACCAGATACTGCACAGAAATCTCCTATGCAGGTTTTGTTACATCCTTGTTGCTTCTATGAGTTAAAGCTTCATCATTATTCTCTTGATTGTTTTGGTTCGGCATTCTGTATACATAATAGATTTTAGTATGAACGAAATTATTTATTTATATACTAATTATTGAATATTTACAACAGAGGTGTGACATTGAACAATTGATATAAGTACGATAGATTGATTTGTTTATGAAATGTTTAATTAAGCTTGTCGCATTTCGAGAGGATTTTTCTAATCTTTCTTGAGATTGTTCGTCTTGTAATGACGCAATCTAATTGTTTATTCTTTATTTGAGAACTTGATGTTTGAGATAACCGCATGAAACGATAATTATTTTATATTATTTTTCAAGTATTTTAACGATGATAGTCGATGGGGTTCTTGAGAGGTATCAGTACTTTCTTGTGTATTCTTGAAGTGGTTAGTACAAACCTTGTGTATAAATAGACCACGAGAATTTCTATACTTATCTTTCTAGGTCTGTTTCTTTTAATCTTAGCTTACTTGTCCAACTGGACCTTTCCTTTCTTTCTAGCTATTACTCTCTTACTTCCAGATGTACTTGGAAGAATTATCTTGAGAGTTTTTGCAATCTTTTCTTGACATAATTATTTGAAAAGATACATTAATAATTTCGAGGAAAAATATATCACTTATTTATGTTGTTACAAGATTGCACGACATTTATTACAATTGCATTTGTTTACAACTATTCTTATTTCTTCCATCGAATAATCAACCTTTTGATCTTATTGTCTTTGTTGGTGTTTTCTCCTTTCTCTTTTTCTTTTCGCTTTTCCCCAGCATCCATTCCTTCCTTGAGCATTGCTTCAGTTAGTTTGGTGACATTTATTTCATAATGAGTTGAATCATCTTCAATGTCATGCATTTCCATGTCTTGACGTTCACCATCAGTATGGGTAAAGTATAGATCTTGCATCTTTGAATAATATTCTTGTCCCTGAGGATTTTCTTTTGAATAAGTCATTACTTTCTTTCCTTTCAACACCATTGGTTTCTTGGATCTACTTGATACGTCTCCATACATGTTTTGATTTGGAATAATCTGGGCTAGCAGGATGTTAGAATCAAACGAATCTGAATCTTTCTCCATTGCTGTTTGGTATGAACTTTCGTTGCTAGATATAGGAATTGGGAGAAAAGATGTTCCCATATAGCCTTTCCCTTTACGGGATCGAAGCTGAACGTATTCTTCGCTAGATTGACGATCGGACATCTGTACGAGGTTATATTAAGGATAGGAGTGTGTTTTTCTATCTTATTGATATTTGTTTATATCTTATCCGTAACAATTTTTAATCATTCAATTTATTTCTTTGATATCATTAATTGAATACTAATGGTTATTATAAACTTGAATCTGATTAAAGCCTAGGTATGATTAAATACCTAATTCACTAAGATCGATGGCTCTGATAGCAACATGTCACACCCCGACCTAGGGGCCTAGGTGTGTGACCAATAGTTGATACATGTTTTGTAAATATATCAGAGTTTTAGCGAAAGTCTTTATAAAATATTAATTTATATTTTGAATCATTAGTTTATTTGTAAAGCCTTTGTTTATAATAATAACTAGTTGGCTTACCCGCCGCAACGTTTAGTTATCCGGTGTTGTTGTAAATGCAAGTTTGGTCAAATAATGTTACAATGAATCATCCACTTGCCATAAAGTTTTTGTCACACCTTGTTATTCACCACAAAGTCACAAACAATGAAATTGTACAAAGCACAACAAATGCTGCAACCAAATAGCAGTTTGCGAAAATTTAGTTATACCAAATAAACAATAACAGACTACAAACGACACACAACCAGTAGCAATGCATCAACACACGACAACCTAATGCATATTCTTGATGGTGCTAAAGTTGTCAAAGTTGACTACGACAATTGGCATATGTTATTTATGATGGTTGAAAACAACGGCTACATGCGAAGAGTGTTCTAGATAATACCCGTATCCCACTTTTATCACAAAATACGGTCTTTTGAAGACATGTCTTGGTCCTTCCAATAGTTAGTTTTTATGCCATTCAACACTCTTGTCATCATGTGCTGTGTATTAGTTTGTATTTTTTTCAACTTCTATTAGATGGTCCCAAAATGCTCGTCTCCGCTCTATATCATTTGTTTCTTTTCACCAATACATGTAGTATACAACATTAAGTAAAAGTGTTTTAAATTGTACGTACGTGTCTTAAGAATATAACCAACTATTTTCATTCTGGCCCGTTTGGTTAGATGAGCCACATGAATGCATGAACAAAAGTTCATTAGACGATAACATTACTACACATACAATTACCATTATTGTTTGAATATCACACGCAATTGAAGTTGCAAATTATGGTTATTTTGGTAAGTTGGTCAATTGTTAGAAGTAACAAAAAAGACATCGGATGTTACTTTGTTTTAGCAGAATATGTATATGGATATGCATATGTGTGGATAAAATACCATTTTCTGCTACCTTTTGATTTTTGTTGCGTGTATGATAAAAATTTTCAAAGTAGAAAACCGACACTGCATTCCACAAAACTGAAGAGAGAAATGATATTAATATTTACCTGATGGTTGTCCTAACGTAAACAAACTTGAAATCAGCAACCTGTGGCAATCAATATGAAAATATAAGAATACTTTCCAACAACGCAGCAAATTCATAAAACAAAACGTGCAACGTAAAGCTCCACAACAACTAATTTTTCCAGCACCTCTGTACCGCCTTTCTTATGGAGCAGTCCCACTTTTGGCAATTTCATGGTCACTATCTTACTAAATTCCTCATGATTGTCGTACACAAAGAAGCACCGAATCTAATCACACTTGCTAGTTGCTGCAATCGTCAGCAATGTTGCATTCGCCTTCAAGCTAAAAAAAAGCAAACACATAATGAAATTTAAAACTATAAACTAAACAACAAAATGAGTCAAGTACTTTAAATAAGATTAAATTATCAAAGATAATCTGTCATGGATACCAAAGTCATGTTACAGCCAAATATAATATGACGATCGGCTCCATGCATAGCTTGATATATTGTAATGTAACTAATGTCATTAAATGGTTAAATAGAAAAGAATACATTTATTTTGGTAAAATCTGTGATAAGCAAAAAAAATAAAAATACATAAACAATATTGAAACATCGTTAAACGATGCGGCGTCAATATGTAAGATGTTAACAGCATAAGTACCTTAGTAGCATGAATCTTCATTACCTGATCATCATTAAACCCCATCGATGTGCAGGGTAAACGGTAAAGGTTGTGAGTTGAAACACAAAGTTCCATATAAACTGTATAACTCGTGAAGAAAGTTGAATCCTACCCAAAATCCTTTTAAACTAACAATTGCTCAGCAGCTGTATGGGGCTAGAAGCCTTCCATCTACATATTCATTATTCACCCATGAACTACCAAAACCCAAATTACAACTAATCGAAAATAAGACACATGCATTTATTAATAATTTTAGCATGTGAGAAGGAGTAGGGCTTACTATATTGAGGCTAGAAAAGACCCTCTTCATGACAATCTATCCTGTAAGAAACATCACAATAAAAAAAAAATCACAATTAAAAAAACTGATCTTAGTTAGTGTAATTTTTAGGTCACTCATTATATATCATAAACATCATAATCTGAATCTCGCAATTAGGCTAAACCTAATCTTATACAACTAAACCTTATCAATTATCTTCAGTTGAATCAAAAACAGAGAAAGAGCAATACATGCAAGATATTTAGACATGGCAAACCTCGTCATCGTAGCCTTTATCACCCAAACACACAAAATCCGTCGCCACCATCTACAAAACATCCCTGTCTAGTTCCGTCACCGCCATACACAATCGCAAATGTTCGATCATCGACAGAAGTCGATAAGTCAACCACGAAGCTGGTGACCTAACCTTGTGACGATCTCTCAAACAAAAGAGAGATCGAAAGAGAGACAAAGTCGGTGAGGAGAAAAAGAGAGAGACAAACAACAGAGATGAAAGGGACGATGAAGAAAGAGAAGCATGGGGCAGCAACAACTGACAAAGAAAATAAAGGGAAATGTTAGAGGCACCTTGGGTTTTTCTAAAAAAACCTCTTAATAGGCGGCCTATAGCACTGTATGCCGCTTATTAAGGGGTCTTTTTAGAAAAAAAACCCACTTGTTGTCTTATTATGTTTTTTTAGTTTATTTTTTGTGTTTTTTTCTTTAAATTTTATGTCTTTTTTTTCCCTTTTTTTATTGTTTTTATATAATAAATTTTTAAAAACAATAAACATTATTATATACAAAGTTTCTGTAATAAATGTTTTTACCAAAACAATAAACACGTATATACACCAAACCAAAACATTATTATATACAAAAACATCGAGTTTTTACATAATAAAACAAAATACACACAAACTATAAATACAGAGTGTTGTCGATGTCGGCGGCTGTAAACGTCGCATCATGAACATCGACGTGGTCGTCGACCCTCCGTCTAACGCTTGATCCCTGACCATCGTCGTCCACGTCGTCACCCCGTCCGCGTCTAACGCCCGACGTGTTGGAATATCGTATGCCCGAGACACATAATTAAGTTAATGTGGCTAGTTATGTTTGATCCAAGTCGGGTCATACCCAATAACGAGTTAGACACACACCAATTATGTATTTGTTAAGATAAGATCTATAAGACAAATACAGAACACGACACTTTCAGAAAAATGGGTTTCTGAATAATTACTTGAAAGTATTAAATAATTAATTGGTTAATTTATTTATTTAAATAATTATTATTGGAATGATTATTTAACTATGTATTCTTTTATAAAATGGTTTATAAAAGATGGGGTGTTTATATATTTTATAAAGTATAGAATATATAAAATAAATAAAAAAAAAAAAAAAAAATAATAATAATAATGTTGGGGCCGATTTTGGGTGGGCCCCACACCCCACCAACTTGGTCATATTGTCAACATGCAAAAAGAGATTGAGTGTGGACTTGTATATAACTAAATCTTATGTATGCATGTGAAAAAAAAAGTTCTTACAACTTTCAAGTAACCATTTTGAAAAACAACACCCATTCTCTCTTTCTCTCTAGCTCACGGCCAAAGGAGAAAGATTTCGGGTCTCGGGTTTTTCGTGTTCAAGCTCCCTAGCATAGCTCGGTGCGTGTTGGAGGCTCGGGGTATATTCCGTTTGAGGGTTTTTCTTTGAAAATCTAGCATTCACATCATCATCTTCTTCAACATCCACTAAACTCTTAAAGGGTTAAGATTGTAAGTGTTTATATGCTTTGATAGTTTAGTTGTTCCCGTATCATTTGATCCTAGCTTCGGGTTTCTAGTAAATAGATTATTGGTAATCTTGAAATGAATAAACTAGGTTGTTCATATGTTTAGTTTGTCTATCACGTTTCCGCATATATTATAACTAGTTAATCGGTTAACTAAGTTTGTTAAATCCTATAGAAACCCAACAAATGGCATCAAGAGCCGGGATACGGGAAACTAAGCTACGGGTTCTCGGTTTTTTATTTTCCCCTTGAAAGATTTATACAAAAATTAACATGCATGATATTTTTGTATTTAATCTTGTTATTGTTTTTGGCTTAGTTCAAAATTCAAAAAAAAAAAAAAAAAAAAAAAAAAAAACCGAGCAAATGGGCCGAAGCCCAATTCGGGTGAATTTGGGCCGAAGCCCACTTGAAAAAGGGTTATTGGGCTAACCGGTTTTATAAAAATTTTTGGGCCGAGCCCATAAGGATTTTGGGCCGAGCCCATGGGTTTTTATATTGGGCCGGGCCCATAAGTTTTGTTTGGGCCGAGCCCATGCAGTTTTGATTGGGCCGAAGCCCATAATCTTGGTATTGGGTCAAGCCCAAATGGGTTGGGCTAGGCCCGATAAAGGCAAGGGGTTTTGGAACGGGTTCCTATGACATAACGGGTTATGTTTGCTAATACTAGACCGAGCCGTAGACCAATGTGGATGTTTGTTTGTGGTTGATGTTGTGATTGTAGTTAATTATTCAAGTTTCGGTTTGTAATAATTAATTATGGGCAATTTTGTAATTTTGTAATTATTTATTCATATGGGTATGTAATAAATAGGTTATTTGTAATTTCTTTTTTTTATAGAAAAAATGTATTAGGACATTTGATTTTGTAAAATTAAAGAAGATTGCAAAATTGGAAGTTTGGGCCTAATTGGGCCGGGTATGGTGATAATGGGTTTCACAAGCCCATTAAGGGATTCAAGCCCAAAAGGACCTAAGCCCACCAATTGAGCCCAAGTGGAAGCTTATGGAAGCTAAGGCCCAAGTTCAAGCCCAATGGATCACAACAAGGTTGAAGAAGATGCTCGAAGCATTTGGATGCGGGATCGAGTGGGAGCTACAACATCCATGTGTCATGTGTCCCTTAGGATCGGACCTAAGACACACACTTGTTTCGGCTAACAAGTGTGGTCTAACTTAGTGGCTCGTGTCTAGTATAATTGTGTATGCTTGTTAATTGATTGTTTGATTGTGTGGTTGTTAGATATTAGGATATCAACTTCGTCACATAGAATTAATTAACAAAGCATAAAACGGGTTCTAATAATTATCGGTAATTACGTGACACATAGTTTAATAAAATGGATTTATTAACTAGCCGTCTCACGCCCATAATAAAATGGCTTTATTATAAATTAGAATTTTGAAAATGGTTTCAAAATATCATGTTACTAAATGCATGTTAGAACATGATTTAAAGTTTTACAACTAGAATTATTAAAACTAAAAATCCCTTTTTTTTAAATTTAAGGATAATAAGTTAAACACCATCCTTTTGTATAACACTTAACATATTAATAAGCTCTTAGTGGGAAAAAGGTCACCTAACCGCATAGAGTAAATTAACATGTTGAGGTAATATTGGCATAAAATGGGAAAAAGGTCACCTAACCGTTTGTATGTTAATATTACAAGTTGATACAAGTAGGACGACTTAAATTAGAACCATGTGAAGAGGGTCACCCAAGCATGGGGTCTAATAGGTGTTGATGGGATAAACATGCCAACACGAAATATGATTTCGAACCGGTCCCATAAATTCTAGAAGTTGCAAAAGGGTTTGAAATTGTTATGAATAACTACCTTGATAAACCGACAATGGGAAAAAGGTCACCTAACCGGAGTCGGGTTTATCGTTGGATTCTAGATTTTAATTATTAATTATATTTGCATATATAAAAAGGGTATTAATAATTAAAAGGTAAAACACTAAAATGAACTTAATTAAAATTCTGCAGATGGCCGCACACGTCGACGACAACATAATCCCTAACGTCCAAAACGTATCTCTCCGATCTATTCTCGCTAAAGACCGTCTTAACCACAATAACTTTTCGGATTGGTTCCGAAATTTAAGGATTGTTCTAAAACAAGAAAAATTATATCATGTTTTGGAAACACCTATCCCCGAAGAACCGGAAGAGGGAACTGAGGTCGAATACATGAATTGGGTCAAACTCACGGAAGATTCCATTCAAGTATCATGCCTCATGTTGGCGACTATGGTTCCCGAAATCCAAAAGGATTTCGAAAACCATAATGCGTACGACATGATTACTCAACTTAAGGAAATGTTCCTTAAGCAATCGAGAGTGGAAAGGTTCGAAACGGTTCGAGCCTTGCATGCATGTAGAATGGATGATAATCAACCAGTTTCAACTTATGTACTTAAGATGAAAAGTTACATTGATCGCCTCGCCAAGCTCAATTGTCCCATCTCAAAAGAGCTAGCAACGGATTTGATCCTTAACTCTTTGTCGAAAAGGTTCGACACTTTCGTGTTAAATTATAACATGAACGGGTGGGACAAAACCATTGGAGAACTTCACTCAATGCTTAAAACAGCCGAGGCGAGCATGGGCAAAAGGGTTTTACCCGTGTTTGCGATCAATGAAGGTAGATCCAAGAATCGATCTCAACCCAATCTTAAGGCTAAGGTAGCAAAAAGAAAGGGTCCCCCTATGCATCTTAAGGGTAAGGGCAAATCACCGGTTATGGCAAAGAAACAAAAGGTTATGGAACCGAGGGGTCATAAGGATGATCCTTGTTTTGGTTGTGGGGAGACCGGACACTGGAAACGCAATTGCCCGGTCTACCTAAAAGAGCTAAAAGACAAGAGGAATGCGGCGCATACCTCGGGTAATGTCTTTATGATTAATGTTGAGCTAAATCTTATTTCTTCTAACACATGGGTATTGGATACTGGATGTGGAACTCATATTTGCAATTGGTTGCAGGGGTTCAAAAAGAATGAAGACTTAAAGAAGGGCGAAGTGAATCTTTTCATGGGCAACGGTGCAAGAGTACACGTGGTCGCTAGAGGAGACTTCACTTTATCACTTCCAAGTGGTTTGGAAGTTGTTTTAAAAAATGTTTTGTATGCTCCTAGTTTGACTAGGAACATTATTTCTATGCACCTTCTTAGACAATGTAACTTTGACTTTAAATTTGTAAGATCGGAAATGCATGTGTCATCTAATGGTATCTTTTATTTTAAAGCTGTACCAAACAACGGTATTTATGAATTGGTTCATGATAATACCTCAAATAGCTCATTATATCAAACTTCTACTAAAAGACTCAAAAGGGGTTTGAGTGATTCCTACATTTGGCATTGTCGCCTTGGACACATAAACAAGAATCGTATAAATACTCTCCAAAAGAAAGGTCTTTTGAAAACAAACGAGTTAGGTTCGTTTGATGAGTGTGAATCTTGTATTCAAGGCAAGATGACCAAAGAGCCTTTCAAAGGTACAAATGAAAGGGCTAAGGATTTGTTAGGTATCATACATACGGATGTATGCGGACCTTTCAAGCCAACTAGTAGGAATAGTGAAAGGTACTTCATTACCTTTACCGACGATTTTAGTCGATATGGGTATGTTTATCTAATGAAACACAAACATGAAGCCTTTGAAATGTTCAAAGAATTTCAAAATGAAGTGCAAAATCAGCTCAACCGAACAATCAAGGTACTCCGCTCCGATAGAGGAGGCGAATACCTAAGTGATACCTTTCAAAGTCATCTTAGAGATTGTGGAATTATTTCACAGCTCACTCCTCCTGGAACTCCTCAACATAACGGAGTATCCGAGAGGAGGAATCGAACACTGTTGGACATGGTTCGATCAATGATGGCACGAAGCTCACTACCGCCATCATTTTGGGGATATGCGCTACTCACAGCGGCTCGTATTTTGAATATGGCCCCGACCAAAAAGGTGGATCGAATACCCTATGAAGTGTGGCATGGAAAGGTTCCATCCTTTTCATATTTAAGGGTATGGGGATGCATAGTTTATGTTAAACGTGACACCCCAAATAAGCTTGAGGCTCGATCCATCAGGTGTGTCTTCATAGGATACCCAAAGGATGATATAGGATATATATTCTATGATCCTAGTGAACAAAGAGTGTTTGTTTCACGCAAAGGATACTTCTTAGAAACTAGGTTCCTTATGGAAGGACCTAGTGAAAAGAGAGTGGAACTTGAAGAGGTTCAAGAATCACTGGATGATACACAGTTGGTCGATACTAGCTTTCAACACGAGGATGTTGAAGATGATCAAATGGTTGATCATACACACGTTGCTCGCAGATCTAGTAGGGTTAGTCAACCTCCCAAGAGATATGGATTTCTTGTGGATGATTGCTACTTGGTCGATTCGGATGAACCGATCTCCTACAAAGATGCTATGTCACAACCTGATTGTGACAAGTGGCTTGAAGCCATGAGCGCCGAGATGCAATCCATGCACGATAATCAAGTTTGGGAATTGGTTGATCGTCCACTTAACTCCAAACTGGTTGGATGTAAGTGGGTCTTCAAAAAGAAGACCGATATGCATGGAAATTTAGATACTTACAAAGCTCGACTTGTCGCAAAAGGTTTCACGCAAACTCAAGGGATTGATTATGATGAAACCTTCTCGCCAGTCGCGATGCTTAAGTCGATCAGGATATTGTTTGCCATTGCAGCTCATTTTGATTATGAGATATGGCAAATGGATGTCAAGACCGCTTTTCTAAATGGATACCTTGAGGAAGATGTCCATATGGTTCAGCCTGAAGGTTTTGTCGATCCATCTAATCCTGATAAAGTTTGTAAGTTAAAGAAATCAATCTACGGGTTGAAACAAGCATCACGGATGTGGAATCATCGTTTTAATGAAGAAATCAAAGCGTTTGGTTTCGTCCAAAACGGTGATGAGGCGTGTGTGTATAAATGGGCTAGTGGGAGTATAATCATGTTCCTTATTTTGTATGTCGATGATATACTTTTATTTGGAAATGATATACCAAGTATGGAAAACGTTAAAGCGTGGTTAAGTAGTCGTTTCTCAATTAAGGATCTTGGAGAAGCGACATATATCTTGGGAATAAAGGTCTATAGGGATAGACAAAGGAAATTGATCGGACTCAATCAAAGTGCGTACATTGATAAAATCCTAAAGAGGTTTAGGATGGAAAACTCTAAGAAAGGTTTGGTGCCTATTCCTAGAGGAACCGTATTAAGCTCATCCCAAAGTCCTAGCTCTAAGGAAGAGCAGGATAGGATGAAGCATGTTCCTTATGCTTCGGCAATAGGATCTATCATGTATGCAATGATGTGCACTAGACCGGATGTCTCGTATGCTTTAAGCATAACAAGTAGATACCAGCACAACCCAGGTGACAGTCATTGGATGGCTGTCAAGAATATATTAAAATACCTTAGAAGGACTAAGGATATGTTTTTAATATATGGGTCTGGTGAGGAGGAACTCGTCGTAAAGGGTTACGTGGATGCGAGTTTCCAAACTGACCGAGATGATTCTCGGTCACAGTCGGGATATGTTTTCATCTTAAATGGAGGCGCTGTCTCTTGGAAGAGTTCGAAGCAGGATGTTGTCGCGTTATCCACTACAGAATCTGAGTACATCGCCGCTTCAATGGCAGCCCAAGAGGCTGCATGGATGAAAAAGTTCATCATGGATCTAGGGATTATCTCTTCCATTCAGGAGCCCCTAGAGATATTCTGTGACAATGAGGGTGCTATTGCACAGATCAAGGAACCTCGTGCTCATCAGAAAACGAGGCACATTGAGCGCAGATTCAACTACATAAGGGATGAAGTTGAAAAGAGAAAAATATGTATTCATAAAGTTCATACCGATCAAAATATTGCGGACCCACTCACGAAGCTCCTCGATAGGCCAAAGCATGAGGGTCATGTTTGTGCATTAGGACTTCGGTATTCTAGTGAGTGGATTTAAATCCGTGTTTAGTGTTTGTATAAGAACGAATGTAATGGGTATCTCATGAAATTAATTAAGTTTTAATTATTAAATGAGTTATGTTCTAATTTTGCATGTTTAATCCATGAATGACTTATGTTATTCTAAACGTCCGTAGTCGATCATGCTTGTGGGAACAAGTATGAAGGTAAGACTATTATGAACCCGGATTGGTTGATATTCATGTGATGAATATAAGGCATAGGTTTGCCACCAAGGTTCATAGATATTTGTGGGATACAAATATTGGACATGATCCGCTCTCAAGGATCACTGCATGGAGTTAGTGCAACTGATCATAAGTAATCCTTGAGTAAAGGCGAGTATCATTGTGTCCTTTGACCTGAGATGCATATTGGATCTGGCTTTTCATCAAGTCTGATAACTTGACTCTCTTCTTTGTTTTTCGGTAACACGATGACATAAAAGAAAGAGCTCAGATATCATACGAGATGTCAACAAGGATGTATGCAGTCAAGATGGAATTTGTTCCTCTTATGTGTTGAGAGTTTAGATGTCTAAGGCCTGTTAAGTTAAATCAATGAGAGAATGATCAATCTGTGTCTCTCCGATTTGACAGGACATCTAGAAACAAAGGGATGTAGTGATAAGACTTACCTATATCATATCAAGTATGGACTTGAAGGGGATGATGTTATTGAATGGCACTTAGTCAAACATACTAGGGGTGGTGACCTGTTGTTAGGCGGTATTCACCATTAGCATTAACTTCCTATGAGTCTCGTGCAAGTGGGAGATTGTTGGAATATCGTATGCCCGAGACACATAATTAAGTTAATGTGGCTAGTTATGTTTGATCCAAGTCGGGTCATACCCAATAACGAGTTAGACACACACCAATTATGTATTTGTTAAGATAAGATCTATAAGACAAATACAGAACACGACACTTTCAGAAAAATGGGTTTCTGAATAATTACTTGAAAGTATTAAATAATTAATTGGTTAATTTATTTATTTAAATAATTATTATTGGAATGATTATTTAACTATGTATTCTTTTATAAAATGGTTTATAAAAGATGGGGTGTTTATATATTTTATAAAGTATAGAATATATAAAATAAATAAAAAAAAAAAAAAAAAAATAATAATAATAATGTTGGGGCCGATTTTGGGTGGGCCCCACACCCCACCAACTTGGTCATATTGTCAACATGCAAAAAGAGATTGAGTGTGGACTTGTATATAACTAAATCTTATGTATGCATGTGAAAAAAAAAGTTCTTACAACTTTCAAGTAACCATTTTGAAAAACAACACCCATTCTCTCTTTCTCTCTAGCTCACGGCCAAAGGAGAAAGATTTCGGGTCTCGGGTTTTTCGTGTTCAAGCTCCCTAGCATAGCTCGGTGCGTGTTGGAGGCTCGGGGTATATTCCGTTTGAGGGTTTTTCTTTGAAAATCTAGCATTCACATCATCATCTTCTTCAACATCCACTAAACTCTTAAAGGGTTAAGATTGTAAGTGTTTATATGCTTTGATAGTTTAGTTGTTCCCGTATCATTTGATCCTAGCTTCGGGTTTCTAGTAAATAGATTATTGGTAATCTTGAAATGAATAAACTAGGTTGTTCATATGTTTAGTTTGTCTATCACGTTTCCGCATATATTATAACTAGTTAATCGGTTAACTAAGTTTGTTAAATCCTATAGAAACCCAACACGACGTGCTCGCCTCGTGGTCAAAAGTAGGTGGAGGCGGTACCCCACGCTGAGCGGGGCCGAGGTAACTGACGATCCCGTCAATCTGACGCTGCATCTCCAGCTGCACCCGCTGCATCTCCAGCATCCCTCGCTCTATGAGTTGTAACCTGGCGTCAGTGCCGGTATCCAAACGCACTGCGATAAGTACGACGGACGTGCTGTGGCGCTGGCTAATATCAAAACAATAACTAATTAATAAAATAGATGAATTAAAAATAAAAATTAAACGATAATATAAATACGTACCTCATGTGCGTCAACATCAGCATCAGCATCCGCGTCACCACCTGAGTCCTCCTCCTCGTCGACAGGCTGGTCAACAACCTGGAACTCCGCCGCTGCTATCGGGGCAGGCTCGACTAAAGGCACCGGGACGTAAGCAGCGCGTGCCTACTGGCCGGACACGAGTCGGTCTACCGGCTTACCATCAGATCCTCGAAACGACTTCACGATATGCATGCTCGTACAGCGGGGGCGATTCAGCGGGCACGGGCCGATCGCTGGGATACGTAAATCAGCTAGCTGATCTGCGTAGCCCAACGAAATCGCAAGCTGGGTGACGTACGGACCACCCAACAATTTTGCACGCCACTATCGGTGGTAGTAACCGACAAAATAATCTGCAAAACCTCGTGCGAGGTTGCAGTGCGTGTGGGTCAGCAGACACCGCAAAAAAAAAAACAGATCACGGAGATGACGATGAAGTTGATGGTGTTGAGGAATGCGACGGTGGTGGTGAAGAACGGGGACGGCGGTGGTGATGGTGTTACGGGACGGCGGTGGTGGAGACGTTACGGGAATGCGGTGGTGGTGCGTTACGGGAAGGTGGTGATGGTGTTACGGGACGGACGGCGGTGGTGGTGATGTTACCGGCGGTGGTGGTGACGTTACCGGCGGTGATGGTGACCTTACCGGACGGAGGTGGGTACGGAGGTGATGGTGTTTGTGATGGGTTTGTTTTTTGTGAGATGGGAGGCATATGAGGAAACGTGTGGTGAAAAAGGCTCTTATAGGCCGCGTATAGAACTATACGCGGCCTATAGATCTTCGTTTGACCCTCCATTTTGGTAAAAGGGGGCTGCATATTCAATATTTATTATTATTGTTATTATGTAGTATTATTGTTATTCATTTTTATTGTTATTATCGGTTATTATTATTATTATTATTATTATTATTGTTATTTAATATTATTATTATCATATGTTATTTAATTTATTGTTATTAATTTTTATTGTTACTATCGTTTATTATTATTATTATTATTATTGTTGTTGTTGTTGTTGTTGTTCTTCTTCTTCTTCTTTAATATTATTATTATTATTATTATTATCATACAAACAAACACCCACTCGTTTTACAACTTTTTACATAAATACGTTTAACGATATTCCAACTTTTTATATAGAATTATGTCAATCTAAATACAATTGCACAGGCGGTACGTGCCAAGCTTGACTTATGTTGAGATACTGGTTTATGCGGTCTTCGAAAACTTTTTGCCATTCTAGTGCATCCGGTTGCGCGTATGTTGCCCAATTCGATACTGGCCACGACATTGGGAAATCCCCTTCCAATTTTACATAGATCCAATGATTACCTCCAACATTGACGATGGCTATAACCGGAATATCAGACAGCTGGTTAGGACTGCCTCTCGTTGGGAAATAGGATTGACTGTCAGTGCCATGTAGATTGACCAGAACACACCCATATGCCTGAGCAACCAAGTGTCCATGAGGGGGTACGTGAAACCAATGAGTACTTGATGCCGGTTTAACCGTATTAAACCAGTTTAGCCCTGCTTGCGGTGCGCACATATGATGTATATATGTGTGAACCCTCGGGTGGGCAAAAGTGAAATTGCACTAATTTTGACGTTATTTTACTAATCTTGTGAAAATAACGTTAAAAGTGACGGACGGTTAATCAGGCATCATGTAGTGGCGTTGATAGCTGAAAGATAAGGGTACATGCACCGATCAGCCGGTGTCCCGATGATTGAGTGCTATGTGCCTTATGTCCAAGGCTTGATGCAAAACTACTATCGAGCCGGGGGTCTCACCGGAAGCAGCCTCTCTATCCCTATGGGGTAGAGGTAAGGCTGCCTACATCTTACCCTCCTCAGACCCTACCATAGCTTTGCTATTGGTGGAATATACTGAGTACGATGATGATGATGATGATGAAACCAGTTTAGTATGCTACGCCACATATCATAACGGTCGTCAACCTCTCTGTTGAAATGTAACCTCCAGAACGCTTCGTTCGTATCCATCTCGTTTAGGTTGGCTCATCGTCAGGTTGACTCTCTTAAGCGAAATACTCCTGAAAAACGTAACGCTAACATATATTAGTTAAAAATAAATAACGACTTTATATTAAACATACATTACCTGGTTCATATTTGGTAGCCCGGGCGTGCTAGGCTTATCATATGATTGTTCAGCCCGACTATCGTAATGATGATACTCCTGACAAACGTAATGGTAACCTATTTTAGTTATAAACAAACTAACAAATTTATATTATATAAATATACAACAAAACCTGGTTCAAATCAGGTAATCCCGACGAGCTAGGCTGATCGTTAGGTGCGTATCCCGGCTCCTGCTCGTTGTCAGGAAACATATTGTCGAACCACCACATTTTATTTTTTGGTTTCGACTCTCGAAAGGTGTTGGTGAAGTGTGTTGCATGTGTTAGTATATGTATAATATATATAATAAAGTGAAGAAAGGGGGAGCCTGGTGAGCTTAATTATTCACAACGGACCAATAGGCCCCGTATAGGGCTATAGGCGGCCTATATGGTACGATATGACAGCTTTACCAGTCCGATGATGTCAGTTGTACTTGATAGGCGGCCTATAGCTATATATGTGGCCTATCAAGTACATCATATAAGACAAACACCCCTTAATAGGCCGCCTATAGCACTATAGGCCACCTATTAAGGGGTGTTTGGGGTGTCTCTAACACAACCCAAAATAAACTTGTAAAGCAACATGACTAAAGACATAGAATACATAACAAAAGAAGCTGAATCAGAGGACACGTGTATTACAACAAAGATTTAACAAAGAGTATACAACAATAAAAGCAGAAAGAACAATATTTTGAAGCACAATGCTCCCATTTTTATAATTATAATAATAATAATAATAATAATAATAATAATAATAATAATAATAATAATAATAATAATAATAATTGATTCATTAGAAAGCCTTTCGAATAATAAATATTCGAGAGTTTGATTTATAAACCTCGTTTGATTTATAAAACTCGTTTAAATATTGTTTGCAATATTTTAATAATTTTAAACTGAGTCATCTCTACCTTATGAGCGTCTATCTCCTTGAATGGCTCTAATTCCTTGCTACATGTACTAACTTTTATTTCCTGTAACATGGGGGGTAAAAACACGCTAGCGATATGCTGGTGAATCGTTGACTCTAAAAACATTTTGTAAATCTTTCTTTACTTGACAAGATAGTTTTCGTGAAACAATCTCAGCAGAAACGTCTATTATTTCTGGATTGTGCCACTGCCATACACACACAGTTACGGTTCTCCGGGAACTGACACACTTTGAAGAAATTTTATTATGACCTCTACTCTGCGGCCACGTAGCCTTGACTGATAGACTAGATTGATTATGTTTGGATCCAGACACATGTGTACTCGGTCTGAGTTGCCTTTATTTTCTATCTTGTATTTTATTAGGGATCACGTAATCCCATAAATCTTTATTTGATTTTCTTTGTTAAGATAAACAATCCGTTTATCTTGAATGAAAAAGGTTTAACGTATTCACATGTGACTGTTTGTTCTGAATGATGTGGTGATCTCGTTTGAAAACCTTTGTGAATGAATGAATGGTTGATTGATTGATTGAATGATTGACCTATAATAAAATAGGTTTATGTAAATACCCGAATCGTCTCTTAATCCGGCTACAGACATTTAGTCTGGTTTTGATAGTTTAAACCTTGATTTGAATGAAATCTTTCTCTTTATTTTCTAACCATGCACTATGTTTCTTCTTCAAGAAGAAACGTCATTCGTCTATAACCTTTGTATATAAAATCTCATGTTTCTTAATAATAAAGAAACACATTTTTAACTATACCTATTGTAGGTAAAACTTATCTTTCTTATTCTTGAAGAAATATTATTTTAATTATATCCCCATGTATATGAATACTTATATTTCTTAACCATAAAGAAGTTATGTTTTAGTTACAACATTTGTTTATATAAAATTTTGTATTTCTTTAATTATAAAGAAATCTTATTTTATTATTATCTTTTAATTTGATCAAGGTCTATGTTATACCCCTGACTAGGGTCATAGCATTTATTATTTTATTAATATTTTATTCGGCATTATGCCTACCTTTTTTCGCTTATAAAATCCTAGAAATTTCGGCAGCACTTCGACGCCTTTACTTCTCTCGAGTTCTTTGATCAACACCTCCTCGGCACGCAAATCGAGGCACGCCCGCCTTTAAAACTCGTCGGTACGCGCTTCGAGGCGGAACGTCGGGTCGGAACGGTTTACGAGGTCGTTACGCGTTACGAGGTCGTCACGCAAAACGAGGTGCGCCGGTCATCGGGATTTTCGGTACAAACTTCGAGGTGTCGTCGGTATATGGTGCGGATTACGAGGTCATTATTTGTCGGGTCGCGTCACGAAAATCGAGGTAGAGAAAGAAAGTATTTCTAGAGAGAGAAAGTGAGTTTGAATTTGGGTGATGTGAGAATGGGTGGTCACCCCCTATTTATAAGTTGATCTGGGACCCATCGCGATACGTGATGGTCCCTTGAGCATACCATCGCGTATCCCGATGTAGGCATGATGAGTCACACGTAGGTCTGCCACGAGGCGGACGTAGTGCCATGTGGTGACACGTGGCGGGTCATAATGCCAACGTGTGACACGTGGCGGACACGTGTCATGCAGTCAGACCACGTCATCGTGTACCGCGTGACACGTGGCCGTCTGCCCACTTCTTGGGTTTTGAAAACATACCCATCGTGATGCGCGATTGGCTTGCCTTCTGTCTCGTCGCGTATCGCGACCAGACAGGAAACCAGAATTTTATATTTTAATTCCTTGTACTATTGGAACTTGGTATTTTTAACCCGGTATTTTCATTATGTTTCAATGCCGCTTAACAAAGTGTTAGAGCTTATTTATGTTCACTTTTAGGTAATTATTGATCTGGTATGTTAGGGTTTCTTTTACATCCTTCAAATTTGGTGTGATTTCAGTGATTTTAGAATGTAATGGGGGTAATTTGGATATAGGATTTGTTCAGGAAGGGATTTTGTTATAACCCATGAAGCTCATAGACAATGTTATCTTAAAATGGAAATTGCAGCAAGTAACACAAGTGATTTATATTTCTATTGGTTCAGGTATAAACAAAACTAGGGTATTTTTTTTTGCAATTAGTAAATTATTAAGGGAATTGTAAATAAGGATTCAATTATGTAAGTGTTTTTTTGTCACGGGACATTATCATTCAGAATTTATACTCGAAATCGTTTTGTTTATTTGCATGCCCTAATTTTCATCAAGATGTTGTAAAGGAAGTGGTGAATAAAGTATTTCCTGATTTAATTTTGTAACGTGTATGGGGTTTGCACACTTCGGAGTGGTGGAAGATGGCCATGGCCTTCATAGTTGATGGGTTGTTTATCTTCAAGGTTGGTAGATTTCTTCTTTTGAAAGTTGCATTGTTTGATCTTTTGTTTTGTTGAAATTTAATGAAAATTGTAGCAGTGCTATAATAAAGACTAGGATCTTCATGCAATCAATCAATCTGCTTGTTTGTTTTGACAAATTAGCCAAAGGGATTATAATATCATGAAAACAGGAGCATATAACACAAAACTGGAAAAGACAACATGGCGTCATAGAAAGATAATAATCATAGCTTTTCAGGAACACAACGGCTTTTAATCGTTTGCTCTCAAACAGAGGGCAAATTTTGTTTTAGCTAGCAAGTGTAGGTACTTATAAGTGGGTTTTCTTTTTCTGTTAATGTGCATCAAGGTGAGTTCAATTTCCTAGCCTTGTTTATGTTCTTCAGAATTAGAGAAAGAAAGAATCGTTGGTTTTTGGTAACAAAATCGAATTTAGGGATCTCTCACGTTAGTCTCCCTATTCCAAGTATCCCTCCAACGAGTTATATCGAATATGTTTGCTTTGTCATCACATCTAATTACCGGGACAATTGTTTTAGTATATGAATAATTTAAGTTATAGGTTAATGATCATATCTTCTTAGTTTTGCTGCAATGAGCCAATGATTACTTAAAAAACCAAAAAGATATTGATGCTAGTAATTACTTATTAATCATGCATGCAGGGGAACTTAAAAACAATAATATGTTTGAGTTTGTACAAATATCTGAATATGTGGTTTTTAACAAAGAAAAATGCATATCAATCATGTCTCTTAAATCACATTTGTAACTATGCTACTGTAAGGCAACAACTAAAGTGTAAAATGGCAAGGTCAACAACTAAAGTTAATAGCCCCAAATATATTGTCGTGATCTATAAAGACATCTTTATAAAGAATGTATTCTGTTTGAGTTAGATCACTTAACAACATGCGTATTATGTTTGAGTTTGTACATATATATCAAAATAGTTACTAATTATGTATCTATCATAAAAGCACCACTAGAATATAGATTTTAATTTTCAAGATCAACTTCCCATATAGATTTCCTTGTATTATATTCTGTTTGAACTCCATGCTTGTGATTGATGGCCAGGAAATATAACGTTTGTGACTTAGATTTGGTCATTTCCTTTGAAAATTGAATATTTGAAACTATTACATGTTTATTTGTTGTTTATGCTTTGTGGGCTTGTGCTCAAATAAAATAGAACCTCATCCTCTTGAGAGATTACATGTTGTTTGGCTTTTCTATTCTTGCAGGTTCTGGGCAATTCATTACTTTTCTACACGAAACACCTGTTGGGCGAGACAATGATCAAATGGAACCATTGCGTGTCATTAAAGTTGTTTTTTCTAGTAGTGATATACGCACATTCATTGGCATAAAATGGGTGCTGATCAGTTATGTATTGGCTACTATGATCGATTTACATATTCAAATGCGGTGCAAAGGTGTCATATTTGTTTATATGGTGTAGTAGTTAACACTTTGGACTTTGAATCTAGTGACCTGGGTTCGACTCCCGGTAGGACCTATGATATATCAACTTAATAACTTTAAGTGTGTGTGTGTATAATATACTGCTTGAGTTGATATATGTATAAAAATAAATTTAGTTTTTTAAACACCCAAAACCATGACACGCGTAAATGCGCGTTGTAAATGTATGTCGTAAATGTGTGTAGTAAATCTGAGTTACAAATGCGTGTCACAAAAAGATGACACACGGTTGCATGTCATCTTCATTTTATGACAAGGTCGGCAAGCATTGCGTGTCATTAAAGGTGTTTTTTCTAGTAGTGTCATGGGTTGTAATATTGTAGCAACGATTGAGGACACGATCGATGTAGGCCCTTTGAGATAATCCTAAGATCCATTTGTATCTGTTTCGAAGAATTTCGATGCCAATAACATAAGAAGCATCTCCGCGATACTTCACGTAGTAGTTATGGGAGAGTAATCGATTCCACTCATGCAACATGTCTAAACTATTAGTTGCCAATAAAATATCATCTATGTAAACGACAAGTATAGTCAAGTTGCTCCCCCTCATTGAGGTAGGTGCATTGACCCACTTGATTCTTTGCAAAACATTGTTTCTTCATGACTTCATTAAACTTTAGATACCATTTACGTGATGATTTCAACCCGTATAATGATTTCTTCAACTTATAGACTAGATGTCCTTGACCTTCACGTTGTTTGATGTACACATCTTCGTCTATATCGCCATTAAGGAAAGCGGTTTTTATGTCCATCAAATGTAGCTTTAAATCAAAATGAACCACTAGGGACATAACGATCCTTAATGAATCCTTTCAAGAGACCAAGGTCTCAAGGTCTCTTGATAGTAAATTCCCTCCTTTTGAGTTTAGCCATTTGCAGCCAATCTCACTTTATAGCATTCAACGTACCCATTTGGACCCCGTTTCGTTTTGAACACCCATTTACATCCTATGGATTTAACACCATGGGAAAATTCTTCCAAAACCCATACTTTATTCTAAGAAGAAGACTGTTCACTGTAGATGGCTTCATTATAAGAGATATGATCATTAAGCTTTTCGGCGTCCGCTTCAGTCATGTAGATAACATAATCATTAAAGTTAGTAGGTATCTTGGACCTGGATGACCTCATGAGTTAATTAGTTTGTTCAGCGTTGTCTTCGTTTTGATGTTTGATGTGCCTTCATTTTCTGTTATAATGGGTTATTAGTGTGGAGAAGTGGGTGCAATAGGTTAAATTGCATTTGTACAAGAGGAATAACCGGAATTACAATAATCGGCGAGTTTCCCCCAGCTTCTTGTATTTCTTGCAATTCTTCATAAGGGATGGAACTTCTCCCACTAATCTTAAAATCCTCCAGGAATGCGACAAACTTGGTTTCTACAATACGAGTGACATGGGAAGGACAATACAAACAATAACCCTTTGAATTTTCAGGATACCCGATAAAGAAGCATGTAGCAGTTTTAGGTTCAGATTTCCTTAGGGTATGTTTGGTTGGAGGTAATGGAATGAAGGGGGAATGCAAAGGGAAAAGGAATGGAACGGACAAAAGAATGAAATGGATCATTAGCATTCCTTTGTCTTGTTTGACCTATGGGAATGAAATGAATTATTAAATTATACTGTTTGGTATCCAGAATTTTATAGGAATGAAATAGAAATAAAAAACACCCTTATCTCAAAATAATTTTTTTACCCTAAAAAACATGCAATGGCGATGGTGGTGGTAGCACCGGAGACGAAAATGGTGATGGCGGGTGGCGACGGTGGTGGCGGTCAGGCGGTGGTCAAGCGGTGGTAGCATTGGTAGTGATGACAATGGTAGGGTGGCAGCAGTAGTAGTGGCGGTGGTAGTGCTGGTGGTAAGGTGGTGGTGGTGACGGTGGCGGTGGCGGCGATGGTGGTGATGGCGACGGTGACGGTGGCAGTCAGGTGGTGGTTGTGGCTATGGTAGTGGTTGTTGTTAGGTGGTGGTGTTGATGAGAAAGTAGGGTGAAGGAGGAATGGAATGGAAAAAAAGAAGGGAGCGGGGGGGGGGGGGGAAGGATTGGATTTGATTGAATGAGATTCCATGTGTAATGGATGATTCCATTCCATTGAGCAACCATAACACCACTTTTTTCATCCCCACGCAATGAACCATACGATTCCCCTTGTCATTATTGCATACCAAACGCCGCTACCTTAGTAAATGGTTAAAAAGTTTTGCCTCAGCAATACAACCCCATACTTTCATCTATCATAGACTCAGTTTCCTTCCTATCCAGAGTTTATAATGAGTTTTAGGTACATACTTAGAAGGAACTCTATTGAGTATATGAACGGCTGATTTTATAGCTTTAGTCAAGAGGAATAGAGATAAATTAGTGTTGGCTAACATACCGCGTACTATGTCCATAAGGGTTCGATTTCTCCGTTCAGAGACCATTTTGCGGAGGAGTATCTGGCATGGTGTATTGATTAACGATCCCATGGCCCATACAAAACTCATAAAATGGACCAGGAGCTTAACCCACATAAGTATGTCTTCCATAATAATCACCTCCTTTATCAGATCCTTACAACTTTTATTTAACTATCTATTTGTTTTTCAACTCCAATTTTATAATTTCTAAATGTTGTAACTGATTCAGATTTCTTAATAAGATACAAGTACATATAGCGGGAATAATCATCAATGAAAGTGATCAATGAAGTATGTCCAGTTATGCCAGTGATGAGGTAAGGACCACTATTATTAGTATGAATGAGTTCTAATAATTTAAAGCTCCGAATGTCTCCTTTCTTATTCGTTGATGTCATTTTACCCTTAAGGAATTTGACACATGTTCCAAAATCAGTGAAATCAAGATGTGGTAAAACTTCATTCTTTACGAGCCAGGGTAATCGTTCTCGTGAGATGTGGCCTAAAAGTTGATGCCACAACATATATGGGGTCTAAGTCACGTTTCTCCTTCATCTTTGTGAATGATTCATTAATATTATATGACAACAAAGATTTAGAAAAATTATCATCTAGATCTAATATATAAAGACCACTATCCAATAAGCCATAACCAAACACTTGGGAATTAAAAGTAGCAGTAAGTTTGCCATGACCATGAGAAACATCAAAACCGTGCAAATCTAACTTTGGTCTTGATAGTATAATCTCGGAATATATAAGGTATCATAAAGATTAATATATAAACCCGTTTTCATTATTAATTGTAAGGTTCCCATAGCATTGAATTCAAGTTCTTATCATTCCCCAGTCTTAGTGTTCTTTGGTTTCTTGCCAGCTTTCAGATTGTAATGAATCCCAGAGTATAATTGATAACATGAACCATAGAACCAGAATCAAACCACCAAGTGTTAAATGGAACATTTAAATTTTATTACTCAAGTATCATAAAACGATCATTACCTATCTTAGCCAACCACTCCTTCTAGTCTGGGATGTCTTTCTACTTATGAATGTACTTCTAACAAAACTTGCATATAAATGCTTTTCAATGGAGTTCTGAGAGCTAGATGAATCACCTAAATTAGTCTTCTTCTGGATCTTAGCTAACTCCTTTCTTGAATGGGTGTTCTTCCTTTTTATGGAACTAGTGGCAATGTAAGTAACTTCAAGTTTGTCCATCTTCATACGCTCTTCCTCTTACACGCACATAGCAATCAACTCACTCATATACCATTTCTTCTTCTAAGTGTTGTAATTGATCTTGAAAGCTTCATAGGCAGCTGGAAGGGAAGTCATGATGAAGTTCACCAGAAAACCATCGCTGATCTCCATGTCTAAGCTCTTCAGCTTATGGGCCATGCCATTCATCATCATAATGTGCCCACGAATTCCACTTCTTCCATCATACGTAATAGTTACCAGCTTGAGAATAAGAGTACTAGCATGTTCCTTAGACGTTCCATTGAATTGCTCCTTCACATAAGCAAGATAGGCTTTAGCATTTTTAGAGTCTGGAATGGAACCTCTTAGTGGCATGCTAATGGAGTTTTTCATAAGCATTGGAAACACGCGGTTTCACCTCTTCCATTTGTCTAACACTAAGTGTTGAGCATGAGTGCTTTCAGCGGTTTGTGCTGGAGGTTCATTGTTAGTTAGAGCATAGTTGAAATCCAGGAAAGCAAGGTTAAGCATGAGATAGTCCTTCCAGGCAGCAAAGTTATCTCCAGTTAATTGTGTGATCCCACCATTTGGAGCTACTAATTGAAATTAGAAGAGAAAATTAAGATATGAAATCAAAAGAAACTTAAGGTGATATAAGGCAACTTAAACTAAGGCATGCATAGATAAGGACCATTATAATTATGAAACTGAGATAATAAATCTCTATTATTGACGTCAAACTAATAGACTGTATTAATTAAAATTCTACTTAAATAAAAAATAAATCACCTTTGGGCTGAATTAAAATTTATTTATGTATGTGTTCAAGGCAACTGTAACACATCACCTTTAGGCAGAAGTGAAACAATTATTTTAATTATGCATGAGATAGTTCTACTAGATATAAATGTAATACATCACCTTTGGGCAGAAATGAAATATTTGTATCATGTTAGGTAAATCTAAAAAAGCTTGTAGTTAGACTTGAATGATAGGGGTAGATGTAGTTATGTAACACATCACCCTTAAGTAGAAGTGATACATCAAAAAATTCATTCTAAGTTAAGTTTTTTAGTTTTGTAAAAAAAATGATGTTTAAGTGTTTTACAATTGTTGTTTAGTAAACAATTTATGAGAATTAGTTATCGGGGAAATATGAGTTCTCGTGAACTTGGTGTTTACGAGATTATGGGGTTTCAGGTATTAGTGTGTTCAGCTTTTATGACTACTCGTTAAATGACGAGTGTTTCCGGGTTTTGATAAGTTTTCGGAAACACGTTGAACCCACAAACTGGTTTAACTCATGTTTGTTTTTAACCAGTGAATTCGTGAACAATTATGATCTGTAAAACATTTTAAGAGATAAGATTTAGTCCAAATTCTAAGGGATTGACCTTATCTCCAAGATGTAGTTATTTTCGAAAATATATTTCTTAATAATTATTCAGATTTCAAAATAACTTGGAGATAAAATTTAGCCAAAATTCAGAAAAACACATGTGAATTCGAATTCTGAACCAAAATATGTTAATCTTAAAAAAAACCTTGATGAACACGAAGAACATCAACAAAAATTAACCGCAAGTTTATGAAATCGAAACTTTGATGATGATTTCTAAAATATGCTACGGTTAAAATATGGTTTTAATGGGTTCTTTGATTTAAACAGTTTATTTAAAACATGATTTGATTAGATCTAAGAACAATGAAACTGAAAATTAGGGTTTATCAAGTTTTAGTTTATGTCTACCGTTTTAGATTCGGTTTTATGGAAAACATGAAGAACTGATTAATTAACATTGCTATGATGCCAATTAGCACTGAAAAATATCTATACATACTATTAAAGCAAACCTTAATTTCCACTTGTCAACATTCTAGGCCCTCCACCTCAATGCCACCTCAATGCCATGTCACTAATTGCCTTTCTTACTCATGCCAAGTCATCCATTACCCTATATTTAAACCTTAACAATTCACAATTTTTACCCTAACATACTTTTCTCTCTTTCTCTATTAGTCAGATCTCCTTTCACCCTCTCATATATTCCGGCTAATCTAGATCTAGATTTGTATTAATCATTTTCCAGTAAGTTTATATTTTATAATAAACTTCTGAATGTTAATATATGTATTTCCGGCAACATTATATTTTCTTCCGATTATTGTTTCCTCTAACCTTTTAATCTTTATTTTCATTGTTAACTGATTTTATTAAAATCGGTTTAGGTTGTAAATAAAAAACGACGATGAAGCTGATATGTGGACGTATGTGTTATACCTATAACAATGGTTGTTTTATATTTATTTGAGGTTTTATATTTTTCATGTTTTTTTGTTTTACATGTTGTTCTTTTAGGTTCTAAATAAAAATCAGCTTCATCCATGGACCGTATCATTATTTAGTTTTTCCGGTAAGACACATTTAAATTATCTGATTATAAATTATAATTCTAATCTTCCATAATATCAATGTTATAACAAAACTTTATTATTTCAGGTTATTTACCCGATTGATTTACAGAAGATTCATTTTACTTTCTTAATCAAAATCGGAGATACCATGGTTATTATCATTATTTGTTATTTTCCGGTAAGACATTTAAATTTTCCGTTTATAAATTAAATATCAAATGTTTCATAATATCAACATTAATATTCTACTTTATAATTTCAGGTAAATGTCACTACCGATACAAGCTAATTTCACTTTAAATTCTGCAAAAAATTCCGAGATACCATGGTCATTCTCACAATTTCATTTTTCCGGTAACACCTTTAAAATTTTCTGGTTATTAATTATAATTAAAATAACCCATAATATCAATATTAATATTCAATTTTATTATTTCAGGTTATTGTCCGACTCATATAATCTAATTTCACGGATTGAGCATGAATTTATTAGATGTATTTTTTTTATATTGATATATATTTCTTTTTTGAATATTCATGTATATTCATTTTCATTACTTTTAGATAAAAGGAAATATTCATGTAATTAAAAAAATTAATAAGAAAATGTACATTTATATATTTTTGTTTTAAATAATATCCTTAAGTTATGCTTAATAATTATAACAAATTTAAACTCCTTTCAAATTTTGAATTTGACCAATCTTTCAACAAAGTTTTAAAGGTTTTAATACTCTCCATAACTTTAAACTCATTTCAAATCTTTCTATAATTTTTTGAAGTTTTCAAATTAACCGATTTGATTTTCATTTTGGTAATCATTTTTAAATTAATTAGTCATAATAGTAAAATTAGTACCGATTTGATTTCAATTTTTGTGATTGGCATTAACTTTTGTAATTATCTCTCTATATATAAATTTTTTGAGAACAATAAACTATTCGTTACTATAAAAATGATGTTGTTTTAGTCATCACCAAAATATATTAGGTATGAACTTCTGGTCATTATTTCATGTTTTAAATATTATGTCTAAGGTAACTCGCATTACAATTTTTTTAACCAAGCTTAGGTGTTACAAATTTATTTTGCTGTTAATATTGATTTTAATCTTTTTAATATTATTATATTTGTACCTTAATGATAATTTAAATTATTTTAATTGTGTATAGTTTTCATAACAAAATTTTACTTTTTTTAGTTTATATATATTTTTAATTATGTGTTTTTAACTTTCCTCAGATTTAACTTATTTAATAAACTAGAATAAATTATCATTTTCATATTTAAAAAACTGACTGTCAAACTAAAAATACTTGCCATAATTGTAATGTAATCTTAGTTTAATTTACGTGAATATTAATTATTAATTAATACTAGAATAATAACCGCGTTATTTTAGAACACAATATTCAAATTGACATAATTTCTAATAATCAATACTTATATCATAAATTAAATAACCATTTCATCATCATTTGTTAATATTATTCGGCACATATGATTTAGTGAATATTATTAAACATGACAACTTTTTATAATTTATTAATATTATTATTCCCATAAATCAAGATATTTCAAATTATTTCTCTCTTTATATGGAAGACCAAATTTAAACTTATATTTCGGTCACCTATAAGTTTACCATTCGATATCGTATTCTTCATTGCTATTCCATCATAACTACATCCAAATTTCAATATTTTCGCTGCAACCATGTAATTTCTTCAACGAATTATTAATATACATTTCACTTTGTTTTTCAAAAGTTAAATTAATCACATATTAATTTCTTATTGTTATTATTTATAGTAGATTCAATTGATTATGGGATTCCACACCCAAAACATAATTTTCTTTTTATATTCACCGTTTTAAATTTGGTTATGTATGTTCAATTTTTTTTGAAGTTGTGTTCCTAATATTTTTACAATTAAATTGTTCTTACGTTTGCAGTTAAGTAGGTCCAAGAGATTCAAAATACAAAGTTGATCAAAGATTTCAAAGTTTTTGTTAGGATAAAGGAGACGAAGGTTGTGGGAGATACAATAGGGAATTTCTTTAGGTTGTATATCAAAATGTGAATAATAAAAAATATTCATTTAAACCATTTTGAAATTCGAATTATTGACCACTTATATTAATTTTACAAAAATAGGTTATATAGTTGGACTTTGACCATATTTTAAAAAACCGAATTTTAATAAGTTAATAATTTTAATGAATTTGACTATTTTTATTAATATGACTTGACTCTAATTTTGGTAAATGTGTACGTTATTATAATTTTAATAATAATAATTATTTATCCTTATTTCTATTTATATATTTGTTCTCATTGTTCTTATCACTTTACATATTGATTTACATTTATATGTATATAAATTATTTTCAAATTTGAATTCGCAACATTTATATGAAGTTTAAAAAAATATGTTACACAGTTGGACTTTGACTATATTTTAAAAAAACCGAATTTGAATAAATTAATCATTTAAATTCAAAACATATATGTATATTTTAGGTTTTCTATAATTCCCGCCCATGTGTTACACGGGCCACTCATTAGGTTATTTAATTCAAAAGTGTTTTTTTTTTCAAGATGGTAATTTACTAACAATATATATATTTTTTTCAGTCTAACATTTGTTAGAAAGAATTCGAATTTGCAGCAGCTAAGCAACTCCAAAAGACTCACAATACAAAGTTGATCATTCATTTCAAATTTCATATCGCATCAAGGAAATGGAGATTGTGGGTTATAGTTTACTTTTAATTCGTAGTTTGGTATTATATTGTTCTTTTGTATTATTAGATTATAAATATGTTTTGGTATATTGTTAGTTCAAATACTAGCTGGATTATTATGGATTTGGAACTATGACTCGGGTTTGAAAAATTAAGTATAATTTTCACAAGTTCTTATATTATTGTTTTTATATTTTCAACCGTGTGTAACACGGGCTCAAGTTGTAAAATGGATTTGGAACCATGGACTCGTGCTGCAAGTTATAAAATATTTTAACTTTTCATTTATCTTTGTTAGTCTTTGTATGATTTTGTATTTGATTCAAATAAGTTATGATATCTTGTAATTCATATAAAATAATAATTTATTTATAAGTACGACATTTGAATTTCAATAAATTTATATGATGTTACATATATATAATGTTTTTAAATATGTTCCACCATATGTAACACGGGTACTATCCTAACTTATGTTTAATATGTGTGTTTGTTTAATAAGATTATGAAAAAATATTATGATTTTGATAACCAGTTTGTTGCATTTTTTTTAAAACATCGGGATTTTTAAGATTGTGGTTATAAAGTTATGTTAAAATTTATGATTTATTAAATTATTTTCTTGTGAAATTTTATTATTGTCTATATTTATATGGTAATTATTACATTCACACATTTTGTTTTTAGTTTTACATAATTCTCTAGATATTAATGTTAACAAAATTACATATACTGATTATGACGTACATTAACATTTTAGTTTATACTTAATTTTTAGTTTAATACTTAATTAGTTTGCATGGTTTTCTTTGTTTTTCAGGTTCTAAAACAAAATGTTTTTGTTTTTGGACGGAAATTTTTGAAGTTCATATTAGGATAATATGGTTTAAACATTTTCATGACTTTGCTAATATAGACAAGTTTGTGTAACTATTAGCGTTTTATGTAGACAATCTTACTATTTAATATTTTTGTTAGGCTATTTTAATGTTAAATATTTGTTTTCTTTAATATGTTATTTATGAAATTTTATGGTTGTCTATATTGTTTTTTTATTTATCTGTTTGCAACCCGTGTGTAACATGTGTACTATCCTAGTGATTTATTTGACAAACCTATAAAAACATACTTGTTATAGAGAGAGGGTAGTCACGATAGAGGAGTTTGATCCATGCGATATGATTGTCAGCTTGGTCGAGTTCCACTTTAGGATACATAGTTAAGGATGACATTAGGATTTTTGAGAGAACCAATTTCAGGAGAGGAAAGAGGGTCACAGATTCTATGTTTTGTGATTGTGTTATGATGTTAATTCTAATCTCTCCTTTATATACATTGAAGGAGAAACCCTTTATTAGCTAGTAAGGGTAACGTGGTCCATTAACAATTACCAATGTAATATATATAATAAGGTACAATTTCAACTAATTTTGATATATTATTATATAAATGACAATGACTACCATATACATGAAGATGTCATATATATCTGTTCTTACATGTAGTTCTTCAAATCAGGTGAAAAAGAGCTTTAGATAACAACAATTTGAACGATCTAATTCAAATGAAATTTTCATTACAAGATATCGGAACTGATTCCACTAAGCATGGTGAATTTAGAATTTCAAAATTATGTGTAAAAGATGTTGAGGTGGATGAATCCAGGGCCAGCCCATAGGGGTGGCAGGGTAGTCGACGATCACAGGCCCGACACCCCGTTTGGCCCGAAACTTTTTTTAAAATAATAATATATGTATATTTATTAAATTCAATATGTATATTTAATGTTAAACTCAATTACATAACTACTAGTTTGATCTAGTGGCAAAAGAGTATTACTCCCAACCAAAAGTTTTTGGGATCCAGTCTCATTTGAGACATGTGTAGTCCTATTTTTATACAAAAATTTTTTACACAACCCAAATTATAACCAACTAAACCCATATAAAAATTAAAATGTTTAAACCCAATAAAATATTCCCTTTACTTAAGTCCAAAAAATTTTTCGCATTTGGCCCAAAATGTTTTTGCTTCTCAGAGCCAGCCCTGGATGAATCTCTAGAATTTATTAAGCATGGTGAAATTAGACTTTCAAAATTTACCTTTAAAAGATAGGGGCGATAAATCTGTGGATTACAATGAGATTGAAATCACACAAGTTTCACAAGATAGAAAAGATACAAAGTAGAGGAGCTTTGTTTTTCTTGTGGATTCACATGTAAACATCACTTTATGTAAAACTTGTAGCCATTGAAGACAATCCTTTACAAATATTATTTGTAAACGTTAAGTGTACACTCTTCTCATCTCTGTTAGTTACGAATTATGTATGATGCTCATAGCTATTTATACGGTACCTCCGCATAAACAAAATTTTTATCTTCAGTTAAACAAGATATCTCACTGAAAACAAGCTCAATGAAAGTTGCATGCCTCCTCTTTTTTGAATCGACATACCTCCTTCCATCCGTGTAAACAAATTAATTTGTTCCTACTCAATTTGTGGGAGATTACTTGATCACATTTCTTGGCAAGACTTATGTATGAAAATATGACTCTCACTTTCCAATAAACATAAGGAGAATCACAAAGGCTACGCCATATGAACACATTAGAAGCGGTAGGCGGATAGCAAAACTGCCAAACCCTACACTAGGCCAGGAAGTTTTATGGATAAATTGATACCAAATGTAAGCATCAGAACATTATTGATAAAAATAAGTTATAACGTTTGCATAATGTATTTAAGACAAGATTTAACCACAAAAACATTTTGACAACCCGTAAAATAAAACGATGTATTATATTCATAAATCAAGATTAAAACGTGTTTAAACTGGATTATGTGAGATTTAAAACTCGTAAGTGAAAAAAATTATTTTATTCTAACAATAACGGAAGTATTTTTAATGGAAAACACATGCGAAGTCAGACCGAGAAAAGGAAGTTTGGCGATAAGTTATGAAGAAACAAACATTTTCAGTTAAACGTGTGAATATTCTACCCGACATTTGAGAATATGTCCATTGTTTAATTCAATTGAATATTTTAGAAGATTGAAAATCGAGAACGCAGGTGAAAACGTGCCAAAATTCCGAGTTATCACGAAACGGGAAAATGAACATTAGTATTTTGACAACGGTCGTAATATCACACATATTAAGGAGAGAGTAAAATATATATTCTTATTATACATGAGAATTGTTATTTGAATAAGATAACTCGAATATAGACCATAAGTTTGGATGAGTTGTTTTTTAGAAAAATAACTACACTATTTTTTAAAGCTCGGAGCAACGTAGAATGACATTGCGCATCGATCGAAAATAACTTATTATCAGGAATAATAATTTAATTCGAGAACAAATAAACAATTTGACAAAAAATATAACGTCACTTTAAGTAACGGGATTGTTGGAGCAAGAGACCAACACGCGAAAGGAGGCTGCAACATAAATTCTGGTTATATAAAGCCCATTTCATTACTCCCATCTTCATTTATAAAAACTAGGAAGATAAATTAGAGAGAAATAGAGAGAGAAGAGGGGCTGTAAGTTTTCTAGCGGCAACTGTGGTGGTCCGACGGTGGTCTGGCGAGGCAGCGAGCGGCGGTTCAGTGACGGCCGAAGGCGGTAGAAGCCCGTTTTCACTAGGGAACCATTTCTCGACCTCCCGGACGCGAAGGTAAGCTTTGTTTGTCCTAAATTTAAGCTTAGGCTTGTTAAAAATGAGTTTTAAAATCTGGCAGATTGTAATTATTTTGCGGTAGAAGCCCGTTTTCACTAGGGAACCATTTCTCGACCTCCCGGACGCGAAGGTAAGCTTTGTTTGTCCTAAATTTAAGCTTAGGCTTGTTAAAAATGAGTTTTAAAATCTGGCAGATTGTAATTATTTTGCATGTCTCCAAAGATCGATGGTTTAAAATCTTCAAATGTTTCTGGTTCAGTTAGTATGAGTTCCTCAGTAGCAGCACCTTCATCCATCAGAGCATCTGTTTGCACATCAGTTGTTGTCATCATATCTGTCATTACATCAGTTGCTATATCTGTTGCAATCAGAGGATCTACTGCAACATCAGTTGGTATATCAGTAGCAACATCAGTGGTAGCTACATTATCATCAATCATATTTTCAGCTTTATCCTCTATCCCCTTCTCAATTCTAATCACATCATCCTCATCTCTTTCAACAATGTTTAATACTTCATTGTCTGCATCATAATTTTGCTCTTCATCCCCAGACAAATCAACTTCATAATCTTCTTCTGATATCCTTCTTTCACTACTTTCCTCATTATCAGAGATTTCATATGCATTCAAAATGCTTGTTAAACCATCAGCAATCACATTCACTTCAGTTACATCTCCAGTTGCCCTTTCATTTGAAACATTCTCCCCTTGTTTTGGGGCAGCCGAGGTCTTCTCAACCTCCTGCTCCAGGTTTTGAATTCGTGATTGTGTCCGGGCCAACTGAGCTTTCAATTCCACATTCTCACATCTCAATTCTTCATTTTCTCCCCCCCAATCGTACAGCCTCAATTATCAAATCAAAGTTTCTTTTGTAAAGGTTGGAAATATGGGGAGGTGTAGTGGGTGGTGGTGAGGTAGGAAACGGTTCTGGAATAGGATCTGTGGTTTGGGTTTGGGGTGGAGGGATTGGGTTATTTTGTGGGATGATGTATTCAATGATGTTTTCACTTGTGGAAGGTAAAGGGTTAAGGGTTGAAAATGTAAAGGTTTTGGATTGAGTACTTCTATTGATCTCTGAAAGGTTTGCTCTGAGGTTTGTGTTTGGGATTGGTCTTGTGTGGGGATGTTTTCTGGAATGTATGGTTCATTGTCATGGGTTTGGGTTAATGGTTGGGTAATGGTTTGGGTTGGGTTTAAGTTTAGGTTGTCAGGTGGGGTTTGATTTAAGTTTTCATGTGAGTCGTGGATTAGGGCTGGTAGTGGGGATTGGGTTAGAGTAGGTGGTGAGAGAGGTGGTTATTGGGTAGTTTGGTTAGTTGGTGATGGTGGGTAGGGTGGTGTTTGTGGTGGTGTTGACATGGGTTGAAACTCTCCCTGAACTTATACTATATCATCAATGTTACCGTCACCTCCTCCTTCATTACCATCATCATCAATTTCATCATCCCCTGAATCATCATCACCACCTGAATCATCATTGTCACTCTCACCATATTCTTCTTCCTCCTCTGAGATTAACTCAGGTATTGGAACATGTCACACCCCGACTAGGGGGCTGGACGGGACGATTGAATACCAACCAAAACACAACGGAAATAGGGTAACTAACTTATATTAAGACACTAGTTCAAGGTTACAATCAAATGTTTTACAAAGCTAGAATTCTAGCTACAATCTAATTAGGTGAAAATGCTCTATTATCCATCATGGCTTCTTCGGGTTACGCTCTACGGTTCGACATAAGTCTTCTAAAAGTATCTTCTATCTCCAAGCGAGCTCTTGTCTAAGATTCTAAATCTCCGTATCCGAATAAAAAGTACCTAAACACATGCTTAAAATAATTGGGTCAACTAAAAACTTGGTGAGTTCATGAGTTTAAGTTATGAAAACATTCAAATAAAAATAATCTAAATAGTATGGTGCACATTAAGCAAGTTCACAATCAAACCTGTATCCACGACCTATGAACATCTAAAATATATATACCCCTTACCCATACCCCTTATTGTTATGGGTCAAATTTACTTATGTCTGCCAACATAAGATACAAAAATGCGTAGATATATGTCACAAGATAACCATTTATCATCCAGTGGGAGGTCTTCCATGATATAGGCCCACTGTGTGCGGGGGTCTCCCAGATAGTACTACCCATATATCCCGTGGCTCCTTTCGGAGTTAATGATTGTGCTACAAAGTCGGGGATTGTTTTTGGCAGCTAAAATGGTCTTGATTAATAATACACCAATAAGTTTAGAAACATATAGAAGCATGTATCCACCCAAAAATTAAAAAAAAGGGTAGTGCATGAACTCACATTGGTCTATGCGTATGAGTGAAGATAAAAATGCTAAAGAATCTTGTATGCTATGCCATAAACATCTCCAATTGATAGACATCCCTAAATGCATATAACATGTCACTAAACGTGATATGCTTCATATTATACGTGCCCGTGACCTAAGTTGCATATGTTAATACTTTAACTAAGGTTGTTTGGGATTGTGTTGCTTTATTGTGTCAAGAGTTGTGACAAAGTTTCCTTATTTAGAAAGTTGCAATACTATGTGTTTTGGACTCAAGTTATATTACTATATTTTATTATTAGTCATGTGATAAGATAAATAACAAGTTAGATAAATAATATCTTACCAAGTTAATGTTTCTAAAATTATGAAGGTTCGGGTTTTCAACTTAGTAGAGTTAGCTTAATAATTGAAAATATTATTTAGGGTAGTGTTTTACGTATAACAAGTATATAGCTCATACTAATAAATTAGTTTAATTCCAACCAATGGATCACTTTAGTTTCGTTGGCACCATAAGGTTTTTCAGTTTGGTTTAGCACAAAACACATGTTCGTAGGCTTCTATATATCTATGCTTATGAATACTTAAGGATAGGTGTTCACGTATTTTAAATAATAGGGTTTACGGCCAGATTGGTCCCTAGGTTATCACCATAAGATATTGGCAAAGCCAGCACCTTGGTTACGGGGTTATGTTTAAAGTTTACTAAAGAATATACTTTCTGGTATTCAAATAATTAGAAACTATGGTTACAAATTATCTCAGGTTATGCAAAGTTAAAGATACATATCACGAGTTTAAGTATTATGTAGATTTTATATGGTTCAAAACATACGTTTTCAATTGTTGGGCTCATTTATTAATAGTAAAATTAAATGACTTAAAAAAACATGAAACCGGAATTAATGTTGTTAGGGTTGGTTTTGGGTTTTAACAAGTTACTATTAGGTTTTGAGACATAATTAAGTCTTATAGGCCTTTATTTATAACACTATGTAAATTTATAACTTATGTAATCTTTAAATTTACTCTTTCATCATATCATTATTTATGCACAAATGTCACTATATATCGGGTGGCTAAACGCAAGGCTCGGTTTTCATGTATTGGGTTCAAATACACTTTTTGGGCAGGTTATAAGATTTGTATATATGTTTATAAAAAGTCATTTTAGTTTGTTAAAGTTGTGTTGTTTTTTTTAAATAACTAAGTTTATTAATATTGCTTTTACATGTTTTCAACTGGTTAACGTGTTTATTCATGACTTATACCGAAGGTTAATAGATTAATAAGGTTTGGTTACTTTAAGTTTAGTGGTTCTAGGTTATGGGTATCATTGCTCGTGCCTAATTAGTGTATAAAACTCAAAAATTAACGTTGTAAATGCAGATTTTTGGGTTTGTTTTTGTGTACCTTAAGTTAGCGCTGATTGTACGCACGAGTGGAAGGCTTAAAAAGAGTCCAAAGAGCTGTGGAAAATAAGGTCACGATAGGTTAGAAAATTTAGGACAAAGTCTTGGTTCTAAGTGAGAAAGTGAAGATTTTTAATAAGGGTCCTCGCGAGGACGATATGAATGATCTTGGGTCCATGTATAGAGTCAATCAATTGAGTTTTTCACTGCCAAAAGATGGTAAAAAGATTAGAAGGAAGAACAATGAAACGAGGTTACAGAACTTACGGAAGAAAGTAACGTCTTCACCATCAAAACATTAGTTGTTTGGAGGAGATGAGGAGACTTCTTGGTATCCTAGTTCCAGCGGATTTTGGAGCTTCAAAGCGGACACTTGCTTTGGGAATCCGTGAAATACAGGAAGGTAAGGCTGGAAATTTAGGATTAAAAGTACTTGGATCTTGCAGCACATGTGTAGTTCCAACAGTTGACAATCCTTCCAACTCTTGATTAAAAGTAATTTGTAGAAACCTGGGATAAGCCAAAAATTTCTTATTGTTTGGTTTCTTCAAGTTGCTCACCAGTCCTTCCAAGATCATTTTAGAATAGTTGAACGGTTGATTGTACATAACCGCAACTGTGGCGTTGGCCAGATCCCCACTCATCAGAGTCCATGAGCCTTTTCTTGGGGCAAACCCCTGAATGATGTGGTGTATCAAGAATCTGTATATTATGGGGAACATTCCCTTTTGGAATTGTCCTTCATGCACCGTCCCCTGATAACCCATTGTTTGAACAAACACCTTGAGTAAGTGCTCTGTTGTGAAGTGAATATGGTTGGGATTATCATCATTTAACTGCAAACATCTCCTTATCAACCCCTCTGTCACACGTATCTCCTGATTTGCAACTGTGGCTTCTATCCTTCTTCTATTAACATCATCATAAAGCCTCGCTGACTGCCAAAAATCAAGCGAGTGATTCCTGTATATCACTGGTGACTCTGTCAAAGCAAAACGTATGTTTGACCGTTGAAGCCATGTAATCATTGGAGCAACATCCTCATTGTCAGGAGTAATCTGTAACAAAGCGCACAAATTGTGCTTATGCTCAAATGGATATCTCGGATTATCTTGATTTGCCATATATGAACACATAAACAAGACATATTCAAAGCCGAAATTAGTCATAAAGTTCACAACTTTAAGTAATTTCAAGTTATAATTTAAAGAATATAAGAAGAAATTTCATTAAAAACCTGATCTTCGACAAATTTATAACCTACACGCAATAACAGAGAGTTTGTAAATATGCATAATCAAAGCCCATTATTACTTAATCGTGGTCGGAATACACTTAATTAAAGCTTACCGAGTCTATAAAAAGTGGGCTGGTAAATTAGGGTTAGGGATTTGAGATTATCGCACTTTGGCGGTTGGATTTCTGAAACGTGGGTGAGAGAGTGGAAGGTGAGAGAGAAGAGTGGGAAAAATTTCTCTAACTCCCTCATATATACCTTTTGAAAGTGGGTTTTAAATGCATTTTGTCGTGTAGTGAGTTAATAGCTGTCAAACAGTACTATCAACAATTTAAAACATTCTCATTTAAAAACCTTGTTTGTTAAAAGTTCATTTATAATACCTTACTCGGAAAACTTCATCTATCAAACCTTGCTCGGAAAAGTTCATTTGAGTTTAAAGGTTTTGTTAGTGCACGGTTTTGCGTCTTGAGTCTTTGTATTTATCTTTAACGTATGTGACGTTTTGTTTAATGTAATAAACTATTATTGTTAAGTTAGTTCGTTAAAGTATTAGTCTAGTTCGCTAAGGATGTTTAGCGAACTAGAATTAAATTAAGATCTCCCTGATTCGTTAAGGATGTTTAACGAATCAGGAGATGATTCGTTATGTTATTTATGTTTATGTATGTAACGAAGTAGTGTCTAGTTCGCTAGGGGATGTTAGCGAACTAGACCTATCTTCTATTTATATGTGAACCCTGTTCACAATTAAGTTAAGTTTTTGAGATAATTATCGAACCTCTGCGCAAAATCTCTCTCAATTCTTCATACTGATATTATTAATATACAATCAATACATAGTAATATATATATATAACGTATTAACGATAGATCTATAGCAATCATGAACTAGATCCAAATATTGATTAACTTATATACGATTCAGATCTACGATCTGTATTAAGTTAGGATAATCAACGAGATCAAACAAGTGGTATCAGAGCATTCGATGCTCTTTTGCTATTGATTTTGTGTGTTGATTCGTTATTATAGAATAATAAGTGTTATTTTATGATAATTTTTATAATTCGGTTTGTTTTTGATCGATTTGAGGATAATTGATTGAATTATGGAAGGATTGGACTGGATTTGAGGTGGTCAAGGTATTGGTGAGGTATTGTGATTTGGAATTGTGTTTTGAATTATGTTCGGATTGATATTGGTGTGGATCTGGTGTTAGACGAAACAGGGGATTAGTATTGGTATAATTGGATTCATGAGATGTGTTAATTGGTTACAAGGATTGACGATTTGGTTTCGTGTGGTGATAACGAGTAATTTGGTAGTTGATTTGTATTAGTTGGTTGAGAATTGAACGTGTATTACGAATCTGGGTTTCTGGGTTTGTGTTCTTCATTTCCAGATTTCTGGAAATCTTCGTTGAAGATTTGAAGATTTGAATACGAGATTGATTCGTTACCATATTTCACACAGTTCGCTATGAGTTCTAGTTGATTCGTTATTCATTCGTTATGAACTATAGTTGATTCGTGTATTCAGTTCGTTAATCTATATGATTCGTTTCCAACAGTTTGTGTGACACTTGTCTGCTTTGGGATTTGTGTTATAACAACCTGTGCCACGTGGCATTAGGTGTCAGAGTTTGTTATAAACGGTTGTAACTGCCTGATTTGCTATAGTTTGATTCGCTATCAAATGTAGCTGGTTCGTCATCTTATTCGCTACCTTTGTCTTAGTGATTCGTTATAGAATACTCGTTAATTCGCTAAGCCTGTACTTCGTGCTTTGCTTAATCAATTCGTTAGTTTGACTGATTCGTTGACTCGTTAGTCTGACTGATTCGTTGACTCATTCGTTGACCATCTGATTCGTTAACCATTATATTTGTTATATTAATTCGTTAAATCTCAATTCTGATTCGTTACCTGATAAACCTCAACTTCGTTAAGGTTTAAATTCGCTATAACTATTCACAGTTCGTTAGACTGTTCACAGTTCGTTAAACTCTTTTAATTTTAATTCTTAAGGTTTCAAATTTTACAAAAATGGCTGGTATGTATGCACTAGCTTCTTAAAACATGTTGATGCAACAAATGTTGCAACTTGATACCGAAATAGGTTCACATTCGAAATGTCCATGGTTGATGAAATTTAGCGATTTTGCTAAATGGGAACCCCGTTTTCGTGCTCACTTGGGTTCTGTTGACCATGACTGCTCATATTGCCTAGATAAGGTATATGTTGCACCAATGATTGGTGATGGCACTATTGGGTATACTCCTAAAGCTGTTTCTCAATATTCACAAGAAGAGAAGAAAGCTTTAGAGATTGAGATAAAAGCTTATTCTACTCTTACTATGGCATTACCTGAAAATATCTTTCATCAAGTGGGTAGCATCAAGAGATGTGCTTCTTTATTTCAACATCTGCGTATTAGAAGTATGGGGAACACAGCTGAGAGGAAGAAAGTGATGCTCAAGTTTCAGTTTCGAAACTTTAATCTATTGAAGGGAGAAACAGTTGAAGAGATTATTACATGGTTTAATCATTTAATTGCTGAAATGGACAAGATGAAATTGGAAATTTCTGAGACTGATAAAATTGACACTATTAAGAGTGTGCTACCAAGTTCTTACTCAACATTTCTAATGGTTTTGAAAGAGAATTATTATTTCTTGAACGAAGACTTGAATGCACTTGATTTTTTACAAAAGATTGAAGCCAGAGAATATGATCTTAAGTGTCAAAAGTCCTCCAAGGAAAGTCAAGATCCTGCTTTCTATGGTGGAAGTATGCCTCTAAGTTCAACGATCTCTCCAATAACTGCTTTTCTTACTCAAGCTGCAAGTGAAAAGGAATCAACTATGTTTAATGATCCAAAAGTATGTTTTTACTCTGCTGGTATTTCTGGATCGTCTGGTGGTTCTGGAAGTTCAACTACTACTAATCCATTTGCTTCACCACCTAGTGTCAATATGAAGGAAGTTGAGCAAAACTTTGCTTTTCTGACAGCTTTCATGTCTTCATATGAAAACTTGGTGAGTAGTAAGATTGCCACAAGTGATTTAACTGATGAGGATTATGATCAGATTGATCCAGATGATTTGGAAATCATGGATTTAAAGTGGAACATGGCTATGATCGTCCCTAAAGTTAAAAGATTCATGCAGAGAACTGGAAAAGATCTTCCGGCCTTAAACAAGAAATTGGGTTTTGACAAGTTGAAAGTAAAATGCTATAACTGTCAAGAATTTGGGCATTTTGCAAAGGAATGTGACAAACCAAAGAAAGAGTATACTGGTTCTCGTGGTTAACATCAAAATTCTTCTACACCACGAGGTAGTGATGCTGAAAAGAAACCATCTACTTCTACATCACAAGCAATGTTGGCAGATGGAAATGATTGGTCACAATGGTTACTGTGTAATGACACTCAAGCAAATTTGGCTATGTTTGGGTTACATAAAAACTGTCAAGATGCAGGTGAAAGTGAGTTGTCTTCTGATAATGATTCAGAATCTGATTCTGACAATTTATGTGACAAGTCTCCAACTGTATTTGCTTGCATGGCCAAGATCAATGAGGTTAGTCATTCTATCTCTGCTACTTCATCTGTTAAAGTATCATGTGTTGATTGTGAATCTAACAAACCTAAGTTAGAAGCTTTGAAAAATCACAATGATAATCTTGTAAGAGAAATTGCTTCTCTGAAGGATACTTATCGACAATCTCTTGAATCTCAAATGCGATCTCGAGAAAAGATTGAAGCTTTGTCGACAAGTAATCACGATCTCAAGGCTGAGTTATCTGTGAAAATGACAATAAATGACCAAAAGTTTCAAGAAAATTTGAAACATAGATCAAAGATAACCGAGCTTGAGAATGAGGTTCTTGAGTTGAAGAAAAAATTGGGTAAATTTAGAAATTCTTCTTTTCTGTTGAATGAAATTATTGAAGTGTCTGGAAAACAAAAAGATTCAAAGAGAGGTATCGGTTTTGTTGAAATTCCGCCACCTTTTCACAATGATTATAAAATTAATCCTTTTGCTAGAAAAGAAGAGGATTTGATTGAAAAAGAATCTGTGATTTCTAAAAAATCTAAACCAGTTAAAACAGAAACTGTTAAAACCCAAGTTGCTCCTCAAAAACCTCATATTGAAAGCAACAAAGTCTTTGTTGAGAATGTTGACAAAGTGATTATCGAGGACGTGTTTGAACCTGAGGTAATACACAACAATAAGAACATCCCAAGTTCTAATCATATTCTTTGCGAGCCTCAAGAATTTGAGGAAGCTGTGTATGGTTCATTCAAGTCTCATGTGAAAAAGGAAGAAACTGTGAAAACTAAAACAGTGAAGGCAAAGAAGTCAGATAAACCAAAGATTTCTGATAAGGACTTAATGCGTTTTATTAATCCTCCTAGTTCTAAGCCATCATCTGTTAGAGTTTTCAAGTTGAAAGGAATTGACACAATGTTTTCTGAGAAAGACATTCCAATTAGCATCATTAAACCAGAACTGATTGAGAATGTATTTCAAAATGAAACATCACAGATTCAAGAACTTGAACGTCTTTATGCTCAAGCAAAAACATCAGCTTCTTCCGATCCATTGACTAAAGCCAAGCAAGTGTTAACACGTGCTAAAAAGATTAAATTTGTAAAGTCAACGGGAACAGATACTCTGAAAAGTTTTTCAAATAGCTCTAACTTAGATTTTACTTGAAAAAGAAATCTGAATTATCTGAGTTTGCTAAGAGCAAGACCAAAAATTTGAGCCATCATCAATCTTCTGTATTATTTGCTCCAACTAATTCTCAACATCATCGTGTGGACATGCGAAGTTGTTTTCTTTGCGGTCAGCATGGTCATGTAGTGAGAAATGTAGTCAGAAGAGCTATTAGAATCTTCATCCTTTTATGAAAGACCATTCCAAACCGGTTCCTTTGGTAAAGGAGATTCTGAAATGACCTGTGTCGTATGCTAATGATACTCATATTATGTTCTCTAATGTGAATCCTCGGAAGGTTATTCATGTTAATGAGACACATGGTCAGGTAAAACCAAAGTTTGATCCATTTGAGCCCATTTGTAGGAACACGAATTCAAATATTGTTCAAGCTGCTTATCTGAGACAAAAGTCTAGAAAGTCTGCAACATATTCTCAGGTTGCTGAACAATAGTTGAAGTCTGTTCAAGTTAATGATCAAAGAGAAAACCAAAAGGTGCCTAAGACTGAGGCCTGGGCTGCCCTTTTGAACTCATCATCTTTACTTTGTGTGTAGGGTACATCCAAGACCGTGTCTGGTGAAGACTGGATAATGGATAGTGGATGTTCTCGTCATATCACTGGGAATCTCGACCAATTAACCAACGTGAGAAATATTCAAGGAGGTTATGTAGTGTTTGCTGGGAATTCTGGGGGCATGATCACACAAGAGGGTGAAGTTTCAAATGGTCACATTACTTTTGAAAAAGTAAATTATTGTGACAAGGTGGATCATAACTTATTAAGTGTGTCGCAGATTTGTGATAAAAAGTACACTACGATATTTACTGACAAAGAATGTCATATCTTGAAACCGGGTTATGTTATTCCCGAGGACATGGTTGTCATGCGATCCCCACGATCAAATGATATTTATGTCTTAAACATGAGCTCTAAAGTATCCACATCGATTGAAACATGTTTTATCCCGAAAGCAACCGAGAAAGATTCGATTCTATGGCATCGTAGAATGGGTCACATACATGTTCGTAAGATGAACTATTTAATGGCTAATGATTTAGTGGAGGGTGTCTCATTGAAGAATTTTAAATTATCTGATCACTGCATTGCATGTTAAAAGGGCAAGCAGAAAAAGAAGTCACATCCCTCTAAGTTATTGAATTCCATTAATACTCCTCTTGAACGACTTCATATGGATTTGTTTGTTCCTGTGAATCGTGCGAGTATTTCTGGGGATTGGAATTGTCTTGTGGTGACTGATGATTATTCAAGATATTCATGGGTGTTATTTATGAGTTCGAAAGACCAAACACCGGTTTGGTACAAAACCTTATCACTAAGATCGAATCACTATACAAACAAAAGGTGAGGAGAATCCGAAGTGATAATGGTACTGAATTCAAAAACACTGTATTAGATTTCTTTTGTGTTCAAAAAGGAATTCATCGAGAATACAGTGCACCTTATGTACCTCAACAAAATGGTGTTGCTGAACGAAAGAATAAAACCTTGATTGAAGCTGCACGAACTATGCTCGCTGAGTCTAAGCTTCCCGTTCTGGAATGAGGCGGTGAATACAGCTTGCTATACGCTTAATCGAGTTCTAACTGTTAAACGACTCAAAAAGACAAGTTATGAGTTGTTGAATAATCGAAAACCTAACTTAAAGTACCTGGAACCGTTTGGGTGTCCATGTACAATGTTGAAGAAGGATGCGGGTAAATTTGAAGAAAAAGCTATCGAAGGGTATTTCTTGGGATATGCATCTCCAAAGAAAAGGGTTTTTAACTTCACATCTAGTTGTGTTGAGGAATGGTACCATGTGGACTGTCAAAAGTACACAACTCCTCCTCAAGGGAAAGGTCCTAACTGGTTGTTTGACTATGATAGTTTATTTAATTCATTTACTCCATCAACTGAACACATAGACGAAGACCTGGTTCGAGCATACTTTGAAGATCATTAGACTATTCCACGATTTTCAAGTTCTAATGATGTTGAAGCTCCACCTATAGCTCCAACTGAGGAACCTCATGTTGCTTCTCCAGCTGTCTTTGATAATGTATCTTCTTCTTCTGATGATGAGCAAGTTAATGATCAAGTTATTGAACTTGATAGTGATAATGTTTCATCTCCTGAGCTTGGTGAATATTATACTAATTTATTTGATAATGTTGTTGTTCCTGAGAATCCTACTCTTCGTATTCATGGTTATCATCCACAGGAAAACATCATTGGAGAACTTGATGTGGGCATTCGTACACGTCATCAAGTTTCTTCGTCAAGTGATAACAATGTATTATGTGCATATGCTGATTTACATTCATCAGGAATTGTAAATCTTGCAAAATTCACTTGCTTTCTATCTCAAGTTGAGCCGACGACGGCTCGTAAGGCACTTGAAGATCCTTCTTGGGTAGAAGCTATGCGGGAAGAATTACAGCAATTTGCACGTTTGGGTGTTTGGGATTTAATCGACAAGCCTGCTAGAGTCAAGAAAGCGATTCCGACTAAGTGGGTATTTAAGTGTAAGAAAGACGATCGAGGGGTGATTGTCAGAAACAAAGCACGTCTAGTGGTGCAAGGTTTTCATCAGCAAGAGGGTGTTGACTACACAGAAGTATATGCTCCAGTTGCAAGATTAGAGTCGGTTCGAATCTTCCTGGCATATGCTGCTTATAAGAATATCAATGTTTATCAAATGGATGTTAAAAGTGCTTTTCTCAATAGTGAACTACACGAGGAAGTGTTTGTTTTACAGCCTCCTGGTTTTGAATATCCTGATTATCCAGACCGAGTTTACCGATTAAACAAGGCACTGTATGGTCTACATCAAGCCCCGAGAGCTTGGTATGGCACGCTTGCCGACCATCTGACTGCAACGGCTTCAAACGAGGGACTGTCGACTGCACTTTATTTCATAAAACCGTTGGTGGCGATCTTCTCCTAGTTCAAATTTATGTCGACGACATTATTTTTGGGTCTACAAGCGACACGTTGTGTAAGGAGTTCGAGAAGTCCATGCAAACAAAGTTCGAGATGAGTTCGATTGGAGAGATGAATTTCTTCTTAGGGTTCCAAGTTCACCAATCTGCTAACAGAATCTTTATTCATCAGACAAAGTATGTGAACGATGTCTTGATCCGATTCAAGATATTTGCCGGAAAAATCCCTTCTACTCCTCTCCTCGTGGGTCACAATTTATCACTGGATGAATTGGAGGATACCGTTGATCCTACCCTCTATCGGCCATGATTGGATCTCTAATGTATCTAACGGCTTCTCGCCCCGACATTATGTTTGATGTTTGTCTTTGTGCTAGGTTTCAAGCATGCCCACGAGTGACTCACCTAGCTGCGGTTAAGAGAATACTTCAGTATTTGAGGGGAAATCCAGACATCGGGTTGTGGTACCCCAAGGATGACACTTTTGATCTTACTGCTTATTCAGACTCGGACTATGGAGGTTGTAAGATCAACTTCAAATCAACGACTGCAGGATGTTAATTTTTAGGAAACCGGCTTGTTTCCTGGTAGTGTAAGAAGCAGACAACGGTCTCCACTTCAACCGCCGAAGCTGAGTATGTTGCAGCCTCGAGTTGCTGTTTCCAGGTTTTGTGGAGACAACAACATCTTCGCGACTACGGTTTGAAGTTTCTTACTACTCATATTTTGATTGATAATTCTGCTGCAATTTCGATCACAAAGAATCACGTACAACATTCAAAAACAAAACATATCGAAATTCGATATCATTTTATACGGGATTGCTTTGAGAAGAAATTGATTGACCTTGAGAAAGTACATACTGACTTTCAAAAAGCCGATCTGTTTACCAAAGCTTTTGACAAAACGCGTTTTCAATATTTGCTTGGTTTAAACGGATTGAAGACCCTTGCTGATATCCTTAAACAAGGATAATTATCTTTATTTTATGTCATTTTCCTTTTAAAATTTATTTTGGTTTTAGGGGGTGAAAAACTAGAAAATTCAAAAAGATTGTGCTTTTCGTTTGAATAGATAAAACCCAAAAACATTAAAAAGCTCTTAAAATCCAAAAATATTGTGATTTCTTTTCTTTAATGTTTTCCTTTTAAAATTCTCTTTGAAAAACCAAAAACATTTTAAAATTTGAAAATCCAAAAAGATTGTGATTTAAGTTTGTACAAGAAAATCGAAAATCCAAAAAGACTGTGAAGTTTATTTTTGTTTATAAGAAAATTGAAAAAGACAAATATATTGTGTTTTTAAATTATGTATAGAGAAAAACCAAAAAGATTTTTGCATGTGTTTGCTAAAAATTATGCCAATTATCTACATTTGAAGGACATGTACTTGTATATGTTTGGTCCTGACATTTACTTGTGAATTATCAGGTTAGCCATTCACCTGATAATGAAAAATAGTTGGGGCATTCGTTATGCGTTTTTAGATTATTTTCTCGCTGAAAATTATGTCCGTTATTTAAGTTTGTGAAGCATGCTTGCATGTCTTGGTCCTATTATTCACTTGTTGAATTGATATAACAGCCATTTATTTATAGACTTACGTTAACTGGGGCGATTAAATTTATCTTTATTTTTATGCTCCTCAAAATTTTGAGTTTTTGAAGCAAAAAGAGAACATGATAGTACATTGACTATCTTGACTCAAAATCCAGCAAGAAGTAAGCTTAAAATACTGCGTGCTTAATTGCATTGGTGCATTGGTAGTTCTTAAAACAAACAAGTAGAGTAAAGTATGTGATATAAACATAAAGAAACGCCAAATTGAAAGGGGTGTTAGTCTCTAGAAAAAGTCTCGGTGAGGATGGCAGAAATGTAATAACCTGTCATACTCAAGCCTTATATTTGTTTGATCAACCAAAAATAAAATAAAGCAGATAACAAGCTTTGAGGTTCTAGACACTGTGAGTCTTTATGCGGCTTAATCATCTGGGTATTCATATGCATGAATATTTCATTCGCTTTTAGAGCAAACCCAAAGTCATTAAACTTGATCACTGCTGTACTTCGTACAAATTTCCAAATTACTGACTTGATCAAAATCCGCTATTAGTCATACATTGTTCCTCCCTTGCGCGCGTCTTAATACCATTAAGAAACGGACCCCAGGGGATACAATGTATGTAAGTCGACAGATGGACTCGTGCATATTCATGTATAGTAACAGAAAATCAATGCATTGCTCATAACTTTTATAAAAACAAATTTTGATCAAACAATATAATGGTTTTAAGTCAAGTTGGGGTGATATGGAAAAAATCAAATTAAGCTTGAACCGAGATTAGAGGTTGATAGTTTCTGATATTCTGTGCTCTAATTGAACCAATTAATCATATCACAAAAACACTTGAAAGTTTGTTATTAGATTTAAGTGGACAACAATACCAATGATCGACTTAATGCCAGTCATAATATCGTTGAAATATAAAACTGTGATGGAAGGGCAATTTGGTCAATATGATTCTCTGCTCAAACTCAACACAAAAAGATATGAAACACAAAAAGATTCTTTATTTCTTGTTTCGGATTCTTTTCATGAAAATACATTCTTTATATATTACAAAATACCAAAAATATTTTTCATTTCGTTTTTACATATTATTTAAATGATTTATTTATCGGTTTCAAAAGGAGAAACGGTTTTTAAAGTATAGATTTATCGGGATAAAGGTCCTCGGTAATTCCTTTCTAAGTTAATTAATTTGTTAATTTGGATAATGTTTAATAAATTAATTATTTATTCAATTAATTATTTATTTATTATTTTAAAATTAAATAATGTTTAATTCGTTATTTATGGATAACGAATTAGGGTATCCTTTAACGAACTACAGTCTAGTTCATGCCTCTAATTCGCTTCCGCACTCTGTAACGAAATGCATCTAATTCGTTATGCATATTTAACGAATCAGGACACGATTTGAATTTTAATTCGTTATACCACATATTCAAATAAGGTGAACGAATCAGCTGATTCGTTATTTAAATCTCTAACGAATCTGTTTGATTCGTACATAGGGTACTTTGGGAAGCGTGTAATAGTATAAGACAGGTTACACAAACCGTCCTTCACTATTCACCCTTCTTTCTTATACCTAAAGAAACCCAGTTCAAATTTTTCTCTGATTTTCGACCTTTGAAATTCGAACTTTTGAATACACCAGTGTGTTACTAAGGTATAGATGCTCACTTCTATGTGATTTTCGTCAAAAATGACACTGTCTTGATAGGCTAATTATGCAATTTTTGCTATAAGGGTTTTATGAGTTTTAAAACTCTGATTTATCTAGGCTATACTGTGCTGATATGGTTTATGTATAGTTCATTGTAATCAGAATGCGATTCCGAGACCCTTGGTAGACTTTAATCATTGTTTGATTCTTATTTGCCGGGTCGATTGAATGTGTATGTTATCGGGGGTTTATGCTCTGTTATAACTCCGAGTACACTTAACTTATTTCATGGTGTTGAGCCTCGATTTCAACATCGTGTGCTTCGTATTGTATTTCCGAGATTGCTACGCCTGTTGATTCGGTTATCCTACGATGATTATGGATTAATCAATACTGGTTTCATATTGTTGACTCTCAGTGTTCTTAATTTTGACTTTGACTATGAGAGTCAAAGATCAAGTCATTATTGACCATTCGTTATTTATAACGAATTGGAACTATTTAGTGTCCAATTCGTTAATAAGTTACATGAACTAGTTTGGCGAACAAGTTAATCAACGAAACAGATTTGAATTCGTTAAATAATAACGAACTGGTTTCTAGTTCGTTCTTTTGAATAGTAATTCGCTAAGGCTATTTCGTTAACATATTTACCTGATAGCGAATCAATTAATTTGTTACATATTTGTAACGAATCAGATTGATAATTAAACGAATGACATTTCAATTTTAATTATTTAAACTAAAATTTACCAACCATTGTAAATTAATCAAATATCCCAAAGGTCTACATGCGTCGATACATCGATTACACACAACATTAAAATACACCATCACTAATATAATACACAATACGAAATCAGATTGATACATTAACTATAGATTTTACTTATAAATGCTAAATGGATTTACATCTTCTCATCACTTATGACCGCTTATATTTATTTAGTGACATGGCCTATCAAATGGATCAAGATCCACCCGTTGCTCCTCAAGCACAAGATCAAGAACAAACCCAAGATCAAGAACAACCTCAGGAACAAGAGGAAGTTCAATTGCTGTCATTTGACAAGAGGCACAACATCTGTGCCTATGTTGATTCAGACGTTGCTGATGAAGCTCTGTTTGGGGCTATGTTAGCTTTTCTACGTCGTTCGGTGATACGTTATGCTATAACTGCCAAACCTAAGGTTTATTTGAGTATTATTAGGCAGTTCTGGAGTACTGCTGAGTTCGTTGACATCGAGAATCATATTCGTGCAACAATCAATCAAACTCCTATTACTGTGGATGTTGATGTGATTAGGAGGGTGCTTCGGTTTGTGGATAATGATAATAATCCAAGTGAGTTTGATAAGAGGTTAATCAAGGGTCTATTTACAAGGGTATATTATGGTAGAAATATTGACGATTCTATGTTCAACAAGAACGGACTGTGCCCACCTTACAAGTATCTTTTACACGTACTGATTCATTGCATGGGTGATCGTAAAGGTGGTTTTGATGAATGCCGTATGAGTTTGCAATCGGCTTTTGTGGCTCTTATTCTCAACAAGCCATTCAATTATTTAGAAATGGTTTTCGATCATCTGAAAGAACAAGTTCAGCAGACGACTCAGAAAAAAAAGTTCTTGATGTATCCCCGATTTCTACAGTTGATTATTCAAGACCTTATCCCAAACTTGGTGATTGATCGAACGTTAGTGAACGATGTCCTTGATCTAGACCACATGAAGGCTGACACGGTGCATAGAATGACCCTCTATCGTAAGGAGATGCCACATGACAAACGAATGATTGGTCATATCATTAATCCTGATTATGTATGTCCTCCCGAGGATCGCTGGATCCATGATGACTCGGATTCCGAGCGTGAGGGAGGAGAAGGTAGGAATGATGGTGATGATGGAGACATTGGTGGTAATGGAGGAGATGGAGATGGTGGAAACGATGGTAAAGGTGATACAGCTCTGCGAGAACAACAAGCTGCTGTCGAAGCTGCGTTAGCTTCTACCATTGCAGCTCAACGTGAAAGGAAACGAAAGGGTAAAGCACCAGCTTCTGAAGTTCCAGCAAAGAGACGAGTATCAGCTGGAGCTGGTGTGATTATTGGAGTTCCACTGCCTCGTCAACCTATGTCTCAATGTCCGGTAGTGCCATCTACTACTAGCACTCCGGCTCTTACATTGACAACGACAATGGTTCCTCATGAGCAGTTAGGTATGATTCCACAATCGGCCTTATCTGAAATACCATTGCCGTCTGACACACTTTCCACTGTTCCTACAACACCGTCTATGAGGCCTCCTCCACCTAGTGATCTCTCATTTATGAGAATTACAAGGCTTCAGGGACCAATCCAACCTGTTCATCCATCTTTGTATGCTATGCCACCAAACCGTCAGACAAATATTCTTTTGAATCTCCTTCATTTGTATGAAAACCAAATGTCGGCTGATCGGATGAATCAAGAACGCTTGATGGAGAACCAGAAGAAACTACTCAATTATGTTTCTTTCTGTCAAAAAGAAACAAAGGCCCTACGTGAGATTGTTGAGTCTCAGGGGGTGAAACTTAAAGAACAAGAGGATCTGATCTTGCAATTGACTTGCAAAGATGATGTTTTAAAGAAGATCAAGAATGATGAGGAAGATCCTAATGATGATGAGTCTGGTGCTGGTGGTGAGCCTAAACAAACTCAAGATCCAGCTTCTGGTGCAGGTATGAGTTCTGTTGATAATTCAGGCAAACAGATCATTGTCTATCATGATCATTCGACTGCTAAACCAATTGAGATGATTGAGGCCGACACGGTTATATTTATGGATGGTCAAGGGGTGATTAGGAGCATGGTGAATGCTGATGAGATAGATGTGGTGCAGTTTGTTGATAGGTCGCTGACACGAGAGCAGATTGCGATCTTGCTTGGTCTAAATGAAGATGAGATGACCGTGTTAGAGACTGAGCCTGATGCTGAGGTAATCAATGATGACGAGATCTTGAATGATCCTACTGTGGAGATGAGGACAGATTTTATTTATGAGAATGAGGAAGTTGAGATGGAGGATGTGACTGCTGAGGATTACCCTGATCTGTTTCAATACACTAAGGTTGATCAGGGTGCTCCAGTGTTTAATGAGAAGATTGTAAAAGAAGCAGAAGACCATCTTGAGAAGAATTCTAAGGGCAAAAATGTCTAATCTGATTCTCTTCTCGACCCATCTCTTGAGGAGATTAACAGTTGGTTCAGACACAAGCAAGCAAGTAAGATTATCAAAGCATACATATTTGTTGATCAAGAACATAAAGTCGAAGCTATTGCACAAGCCAAGGCCAATCAGAAGACTTCATATAAGGCCTTGTCAAAGGTGCAAGGTAATATTATTTCTTGGATGTTTGAATCTGAACTTAAAGTATGCATTGTTAAATGGGAGAAAGGCGTCCAGTACTACGAAAGGATGTCTGATGTTCTTTCATTACCAAGGTGGGACGTACGAACTCTGGCGTACCGTCCATTCATTAATAGAGGTGGGAATAAACATGCAAGTTGGTTTCACCAACATCTGCTGTTTGAAATAAACCATGGGTTCAAATTTTTCAAACCACAGATTCCCATCCGTAAGCGTCTCAATGAGATTGACCCAAGGACTGGTTGAAAGAAGTTGCTTCTTAAAGTAAAGCCGCCAAAGACGATGAAGCGGGTGCCAGTGAAGACAATGAACCAACACATGCATCTATCCTTCAACCGCTGGTACTACGATAATCGTACTGGCGAGGCCGTCATTGTTCTTGGTACAGGGTTGAAGACTGAGCTGATAAAGATCATTGACCCGATGTGGTTGGTGAATTTAACCGAGACCGACAATGATGTGCTACACAAGAACAAGATTTTGTTTGAGCGCCATGAAGACTATGACCAGGATATGCAATTCCAACGCGTTGTGCGTGTTTGTTATGAAAACGGAATTCATAGTTGCAGAGACTGGCAGTCCAAGCGCTTCAAGTAATTTAAAGACAAAGAGCTCAAGACGAGGGGGTGTCTGTTAGTGCACGGTTTCGCGTCTCGAGTCTTTGTATTTATCTTTAACGTATGTGATGTTTTGTTTAATGTAATAAACTATTATTGTTAAGTTAGTTCGTTAAAGTATTAGTCTAGTTCGCTAAGGATGTTTAGCGAACTAGAATTAAATTAAGATCTCCCTGGTTCGTTAAGGATGTTTAGCGAATCAGGAGATGATTCGTTATGTTATTTATGTTTATGTATGTAACGAAGTAGTGTCTAGTTCGCTAGGGGATGTTAGCGAACTAGACCTATCTTCTATTTATATGTGAACCCTGTTCACAATTAAGTTTAAGTTTTTTAGATAGTTGTCGAACCTCTGCGCAAACTCTCTCTCAATTCTTCATACTGATATTATTAATATACAATCAATACATAGTAATATATATATATAACGTATTAACGATAGATCTATAGAAATCATGAACTAGATCCTAATATTGATTAACTTATATACGATTCAGAGCTACGATCTGTATTAAGTTAGGATAATCAACGAGATCAAACATGTTTGATAGAGATCTTCCACTTTCTCAAAGCTTTCCTGTTTCAATCAATTAAACTATATATTAAAAGTAGATCTAAATAAAAATGAAGAAAGCTAACTTGAAATACAGGATTGCCCGAGAACTGAATCACAAGACAGATAATCAAGTATAAAATATCAAGTAGGCAACCTTGCTAGGAATCAACTAAGATACCCAAATAAATCTGATTTACTTCTAAATACATACCTTACTCGAATAGCGCAACCTATCACAAACTCTACCCGTAAATGTAAAATAGTTCACAAATATTCATTCAAGTATACTTTGATGCAAAGTATGCCCAAAAAATTTCAAGAATACAAAGTGTGCTAGAAAGGGATTCTAAGCACAAAGTGTACTCGAAAAGTCAAGGTTTGAATTTACCAAGTATATTAAGGGAACATTTGAAAATTTCAAAGTGAACCCGAAATATAAAGTGTGCTCGAGAAACATGGTTTGCCCGAAAATACTTGTAAATTCAGTCATAAACACACATAACAAATAGCTTGCTAGAAATGAGTTTAAACAGTAAAACAAGCACCTAAGTGTGCAATACATTTCTAAATCACTAATGCGTGCTAGAGTATCACATCTATTCACAAAGCTAGCTATACCAAACAACCTATAAAACAGTGACAAAGCGTGCTAGTGAATAGTGACACATCAAAAAGCTTGCTAGTAAACAGTTGGATTCCTAAATAGAACAATAAAGTGTGCTAGACAATAACAACTATATAAAAGCATTCTAGAATTATCATATTCAGCATTAAGATGCAAAGCTTGCTAGAAACAAGTCAAATATCTTACAAACCAGATAAGTGTGCTAGAATAACTTGAAGGTGTAAAAGCTTGCTGGAAATACCATATTCAAATTTCAAGTATGCCCGAAGAGGTTAAACTTCTTCTTAAACAGTCAAGTCTACCCGAAATAATGTAAAAACATCAAAGCATTCCCGAAATTGATAAACTTAGATAAAAACATCTAAGTGTGCCCGGAAAGGTTATAAAACATCAAACCTTACCCGAAATTACATAATCAACCTTTTGTAGGTAAAATGCAACACTTTTTGACTTAAACAGAATATAAGTTAAATTTATCAATAAAAATCATTGTTTAAGAGCAAATGGTTCATTTAGAGATCAAATTTCAGTCATGTTTCTTTTTAAAACAATTTCTTTTCTTTTACTGAAAAGATCTCAAGAATGGGATCATATTGACTAAGTAGCTTTCTCAATACTTCATTCTCAGCATTATTATGACAGTATAGACAGTTTTACAACAGGTGTAGACTTAGCATGAATTTCATCTCTTTGGTGATATGATTAAGTTTCAATTAATATGCATAATACTCAATGGATAACACATGTTGTTTTCTGATGCTCCATATCTATTCTCAATGCTTATTTGGCTCTCTCCATATCACCCCGAATTGACTCTGACCCCCGGATATATGGTCAAAATTTTAATGACAGAACATTTTAAAATTCTTAGATATTTCTTTTCAAATTTATAAACATATGTGAGGTTGAACGTTGGACTTACAGGCCACGCAAGTCGGACTTACAGGCCTTTCATTCGGAATGTTTAAAGGACTTATATGATTGCCTCCACCGCTGTAGTTCTAGAATTAACCCTCCTGTTTGCATTTTCTTTATAAAAATTTGTTAACAAAGATCAACTTTTGGTTGATTAAATATTTAAAATAATGTAGTTCACAGTTGTTCTTTGTCATTCTTAAATAAGATATTTCATTTTGGTGACCAAATACCAACGGGCTAGTGTATGACTGGATAATCACTTTTCTTCCTATCATTTGGAAAGATTTATCTTGAAACATGCATAGACAACAATGTAATTCCACATAAGACTTAGTAGTTTCTTTATGTTTATATCACCTTAGATTTTACACATCATGGGAAAGCAACCATACATGTTAATGATTGTACTAAGTGCCTTTTTAGCCTATTAAATCCATATGATTGGCTAAGTAGTCAATGTACTATCATTTCCCAAATTTACACAGTTTAAAATTCAGACACCCCAATATCTCTTATTTGACAGGTAAATGGCTGTCCTGTTTGACCACAAGTGGTCAACATGACCAAACATATATGTGAGTACATGTCCTTTCAAAACAGAGTTATTGACATAATTTTAAGTGAAAGAATAGAAAACAAATTACAATTGCCCCAAATGCTTTCAGTTTTCCAGGTTAATGGCTGTCCTTTCAATCTGAAAACATATGACATGACCAAACATATACAAGTATATGCCCTTCCAACTTGAGCAAATGACATAATTTTTAGCAAAAGTAACTCTTTGAGACTTTTCATTGAAAATTTTCTTTTAAGCTTTTAAAAGGCTTTGAACTGAATAGTATTATCATGTCTCAACACCATTAACAACTTGCTCTTGAATTTTCAAAAGATGTTTTGATTAAAAAATGTTTCTTAATAATTTTTAGTCATGCATATTATTTTGAATCAAAAACACATTTTGACACAATCACAAGCATAGCATATTCAAATCTTAAAAATAAATGACATTATCAAAATAAGCAGACTTCACACAATTCGTAGTCTAACAGATCCTAACAACATCATCTGATCAGATTATTCACATATTCAAACATTCAATCATGACATCAGATAAGCATATAATTAATTTTGACAATTTAAACTACTTATCATGACATCCTATCAGTCAACTGATAAATAATTATAAGCAACGATGATACCTAATTTGCACAGATAATCAATTAAGCACATATCAGTTAACATCAAAAAGGATCATAATCAAACACACATACATAACATTCACTAAGACTTTGAGAAGATAGTCAGTTTGCACAATCAAGCACACATCATCAATCAGACTTCATTAGAGTTGATCATGCCCAGGGCTTTCAGAAGAAAGTTGAACCTGGTTCTATCAAGTGGTTTGGTGAATATGTCAACCAAATTATCACTTGTATAAACTCTTTTCACGTCTATTAAACCTTTTTCACTACAATCTCTTATGAAGTGATGTATGATTTCAATGTGCTTAGTCTTGGAATGTTGCATAGGATTTTTAACAATGAATGATGCACCAGTATTATCAATAAAAATAGGGGTGTTCAGAGAATTCAAACCATAGTCCAAAATCTGATTCTGAATCCAGAGGACTTGTGCACAGCAGGCAGATGCAGCAATGTACTCAGCTTCTGCAGTTGAGATTGACACAGTGGTCTGCTTCTTGCATTGCCATGACACCAATCTGTCACCCAAAAATTGACATCCTCCTGAAGTGGACTTCCTACTCATATTACATCCATCATAATCACTATCTGTGTAGGCAATCAGATCAAATGACTGGTTCTTTGGATACCAAATCCCCAAATCAGGTCTTCCCTTCAAATATCTAAGGATTCTCTTAACTGCATTCACGTGAGAAACCTTTGGACTTGAATGGAATCTTGCACAGACACACACAACAAACATGATATCTGGTCTTGAAGCAGTAAGATACATCAGAGACCGAATATTTGCTCTTTATTCGTGTTCATCCACTGGCTCCCCCTTTTCATCAGCTACCATCTTCTCTTTTGTATCCATAGGAGTTGAAGTAGTCTTCAAATCATTGCATTTGAATTTGTCTAAGATGTCCTGCACATACTTAGATTGGTAGATGAAAATCCCATCAGCTTTCTGTTTAACTTGCAATCCAAGAAAGAAGTTCCTTTCTCCCATTAAACTCATGCTGTACTTGGATTTCATCACCTCTTCAAACTCCATACACATATGTTCATTGGTTGACCCAAAAATAATGCCATACACATAGACTTGCAGCAACAACAAATCTCTTCCTTTCTTCTTGTAAAAGAGGGTCTTGTCAATGGCTCCCCTTTGGAAACCATGTTCAAGCAAATGAGTTGACAACTCATCATACCAAGCTCTTGGAGCTTGATGCAATCCATACAAGGCTTTGTTTAACTTATACACCCTGTTAGGATACACTTAGGATACACTGGGTCCTCAAAACCTGGTGGTTGAGTTACATACGCCTCCTCTTCTATCTTTCCATTTAGGAATGCAGATTTTACATCAATTTGGAATACCCTGATATTCTTTGAGGCATCATAAGCTAGAAAGATTCTTATGGCTTCAAGTCTTGCAACAGGTGAAAAAACTTCCTCAAAATCAATCCCTTCTTCTTGCAGGCATCCAAGTGCAACAAGTCTGGTTTTATTCTTAATCACAATACCCCTCTCATCTCTCTTATTTCTGAAAACCCATTTAGTTCCAATTGCATATCTGTTTCTTGGCCTATCCACAAGCTCCCAAACATGTAGATCTCTGAACTGTGCTAACTCCTCTTGCATTGCTTCTACCCAGCTGTTGTCCTTTAGAGCTGGAACAATGTTCTTTGGTTCCATATGGTATAGAAAGCAGGAGTACAAACAGATGTTTGCAGATTCATAATGACTTCTTGTAACTCTTTCATATATATCTCCAATGATGTTTTCAAAAGGATGATTCTTTTCAACATAAGGGGTTTGAACTATCACATCTGCATACACAGTAGTGTCAAGATTTGATTCATTGAGATCTGGTTCATCAATGATCAAATCAGTTGTTGCAATATTAGCTTCAGGTGCTTCCTCATTGTTATGCCTTGAGGTGGATGCACCATTATTTCCCAAATTCAATCTTTCAAACAAATATTGAATCCTTGCTGTTGAAACTATCTCCTCTTCACCAGTTTGGTTGCTTGGATCTTCCCCATTTTGAACTTGATCATTCTGCACTTCCTGATTGTCTTGACTAGTATCTGCTTGATCATGTTCTGGTCTTTGATTGTTTTCTTGATCATTGTCTTCAACTTGCTCAACATTTGCACTTGAGGGATCCTTTATGAATGCATACTCACTTTCTTTACTTGCAACCTTGTTCCATAACTTTTCCAAGTCCAACGTTTTCTGATTTTTCTCTTCAATCACACTGGTCTTGTAAAATGAATCATCAAAGTCTTCAGGGTAGATCTTGAAAGACTTAACCAATTTTTCAAGATCAAACAGCCATGCTGCACCATCAACTGTGTTGAACTAATTTTCATTAAAGACCATAACAGATGATTCAATCAAAACTAAATGATCTTTCACATATACCCTATAGGCCTTTGAGTGTGTAGAGTAGACAACAAAGAAGCAATCCAAGGATTTCGCTTGAAATTTGTTTAAATAATCCTTGGTGTTCAAAAGTGAACATTTGCATCCAAAAGGCTTGAGAAACTTGATATAGGGCTTTCTGTTAAAGAAGATTTCATAAGGAGTCTTGTTGTGCCTCTTATTAAGAAGTACCCTGTTCTGAACATAGCAGGCTGTGTTGATGGCTTCTGCCCAAAATGTAACTGGTAATTAGCAACTGCTAGCATGGTTCTTGTAGCTTCAATTAGTGTTATGTTTCTTCTTTCTGCAACACCATTCTGTTCAGGAGTTCTAGGAGCTGAGAATTGCTAAAGTATTCCTTTTTCAGCACAAAACTCTTCAATAACTCTATTTTTGAACTCAGTATCATTGTCACTCCTCATCACTTTAACCCTTTTATCCAGTTGATTCTCAATCCTGGTTATACATCCTTTAATCAACTCTGAAGTCTCATCCTTTGTACTCAGGAAATAAACCCAAGTATATCTTGAATAATCATCAATGATCACTAGACAATATCTTTTTCTTCCTATGCTTGGGACACTCACAGGACCAAAAAGATCCATGTGTGAAGCATGTCAAGCACTTGATCAATTGAATTGATGAGTTTTATCTTATAAGAAGACTTGTGTTGCTTGCCCTTTTGGCATGAAATACAGTTATCATCCAATCTGAACTCCCTTGTAGGTAGGCCAATTACATGCTCACCCTTAACAAGTTTGTTCATATTCTTCATATTCACATGACACAATTTTCTATGCCACAATACTGACTCATTCTCAGTGGCTTTAGAAACAAAACATGTACCTCCCCTTGAAACAACATCCTTCATGTTTAATTCATATAAATTGCCATTCCTTGGGGCTATCATCATGATTGTGTCAGGAGGGATCACATGCTCTGGTCTAAGAATGAAACAGTGAGAATCATCAAATCCCACTTTATAACCCTTGTCACACATCTGGGATATGCTCAAGAGGTTATACTGTAATCCCTCAACATAGAAGACATTGTCAAATGTGACTTTCCCATTTGTTAAGATACCATTTCTAACAATTCTTCCTCCATTCTCATCACTACCAAAGGCTACTGGACCTTCAAACTTCTCTTCATAGTTGACAAGTGACCTCTTGTCACAGGTCATGTGCCTGGAACACCCTGTAACACCCCGTAACCGCAGCGGAAACGTACACGGGATGCAACAGACACATCTGATATCAACAGCATTGCTTATAAAGAAAATACCACTACATTAATTTATAATATATTACATTGTTGCGAGTTTCATTACTGTCTAGGTGTTACACACATATTTTACCGATAAGACATTAATAAATTCATTACAAAACAAAGAGCAGCAAGCTTCCAACAGGTAGCACAGATAGTTAAGCACATATCAATCATTCCAACTTGGGCATACCTAGAAAACATGTAAAGAAAACGGGTCAACTACGAATAGTTGGTGAGTTTCACTAATTTAAATAAACACTGACAAATCATTTTTAATAATCATTTATTAACCATATAATCATGCTGGGAACTAAGTTACCCCAGAACATTTCCAATAACTTTCTGGGAACTATGTTACCCCAGAACAATAATAACCCCTGGGAACTATGTTACCCCAGAATAATAATAACCCCTGGGAACTATGTTACCCCAGAATAATAATAACCCCTGGGAACTATGTTACCCCAGAACAATAACAACCCCTGGGAACTATGTTACCCCAGAACAATAACAACCCCTGGGAACTATGTTACCCCAGAATAATATAACCCCTGGGAACTATGTTACCCCAGAACAATAATAACCCCTGGGAACTATGTTACCCCAGAACAATAATAACCCCTGGGAACTATGTTACCCCAGAACAATATAACCCCTGGGAACTATGTTACCCCAGAACAATAACACATTATAAACATTTTATATATTCTATGCATCAGTCCATATATATATAAATGTACAAGTATTTCCATACGATCGGTATGTACTTAAATACTTTAAATAAGACATGTTTTCCGCCCCGGGAAAATATAATTAAAACAATTCATTAAAAGGGGCTCGTGAAAACTCACCTTGTTGTGAGTTGGTGAATAATATAAGGATCAGCTACGTGCCTGGATCTGTAATATAATATCTAGTCGTTACTATAATTCCCATAACTTAAATACATTTCAATCGGTACATCTGGGAGCATCGTTAACCCAGTACTGTACTCGATTCGGGGACAATGTTAACCCCGTGACACTTCTAAGGACTCAGATTATGACATTGCTTAGAGTTTGATAGTCAATTAAAGTGATGAAATTATAGCTCGGTTTGACACCCCGTTTTGGCCGTGGGGCCCGTTTCCGGTCTTTCGGTGCCGAAAACGGTAAAATCGGGTAAAATTACCCAAATCATCCGAATTATTTTCGGATGATTTATTTTTACTTAAGTTACTTAGATTTATGAAAATAGTCTATTTTAAAGTTTTCGTGTACCAGTCAGCTCGCTTATGCGAACTTTGCCGGTTTACACGTTTTAAGCTTTAAATAATTGTTTTTATGTTCATTTTAGCACAAATAATTACCCGTTTAGTCTCGGGTCTTGAAATTTTACTCGAAACTTATTTTGACAGAAAGAAAATTTTATAAAATTTTCCAGATTTATTTTCCTATATTTGCATTTATTTACCTATTTTTAAATCTCATTAAAAACACTAAAAATATCAAAAATATCAAAATACTTTAGAAAAATCCCAAATTTTTCTGGAATGATCCTTGTCATTCTCATAACTCTCTGGAATTTTTCCAGATTTATTTTTGTACGTTTACATATATTTATCTATTTTTAAATCTTTATAAAATACTAAATATGTCAAAAATATCAAAACACTTTAGAAAAATACCAAATTTTTCTGGGATGATCCTTATCATCCTCATAACTTTCTGGAAATTTTCCAGATTTATTTTTGTAACTTTACATATTTTTACATATTTTTAAATCTTTATAAAATACTAAATATGTCAAAAATATCAAAACACTTTAGAAAAATACCAAATCTTTCTGGGATGATCCTTATCATCCTCATAACTTTCTGGAATTTTTCCAGATTTTAAAACTCATATTTCAAGCCTTTTTCACCCAAAACCGAGCTAGAAGCCCTAGAACTCGTTTCACCGAAAAGCCTACTTAGACTTCTCCAATGAACCCGAAATTTTGTGGGTGACTTTTATATGTTATGAAAAGATTATCTGCAATTTTTCAGAATTTTTCATCATGTTTAGCTATTTTTCACTATTTTTGGCCAAAACCGAGCATTAAATTCACCAAATATTCATCTTTTATCCAAAAATTACCAAATTTTCACAGATCTCATATTTTCATGTGTAGATCATCTCTGTGAAATTTCGTGACCCAACTCTAAGTACACAACAATCTGTCCATTTTTCATAAACACACAAAAACCGAACTATCTTGTGTTTTCTAGCTTTAGATCACAAGGATCTCGGTTTCTAGCCTTTGCTAGCCGCTAGATACAACACTTACAAGCACAACAACACTATACCAAGCAAACTATACCAACAATCAAGCCATCTCTTTCAAAATGTCGGTTCTCAAGTAACAATAAAGATTTTAACCGTAAAATTTTATTCTAAACACTTTTAACTAATTACTTGGATCAAGATCCTTTGTATAACTTGTATACATCCTTTGATCACACAAGAACCGGTTCCATCTCGGGTTTTCACCCATATTTCACTTGGAACCCTTTTTGTTCTTGCAAAAACAACTCAAACTAAGTAATTAACACCAAAGATTATGTATTGTACATGCTTATACCTTCAAAATCTTGGTTAAAATGATGGAAATGGAGGATGATCAAGGGTTTGAGAGGAGGTTGAAAGGATTGAGATATTGAGAGAGTTTTTGCTTGAATGTATGAAGATAAAAAAGAAAATGAAGTGTGTATGTGTGTGTAAAGGGAGGCCGGCCATGTGAGGGGGTGTGGGGGGCCCCACATCTCAAACCATGGCCACATATCTAGATTACACAATCTGGATAATGTTGTGGATAATCTGGTTCAGTTCGTTTCTCGTTTAAACTCGTAATTCGGCTTAAAACGAGCATAAAATGATCGTTTTTCGGGTTAACATAAAATTTACACAAAACCGATTTAAAAACTTTAAAAACTTAACCCATGACATTAAAACATCATGTTATTAATAATTACGCATCTTTTTCGGCTTGATTGATCGTCTCTTGCTTGGTTTGGTGTTAAAGGTTTCGTTTAGCGTACCGACGTACCATTAAATCGAAAACCTTTTTCTGTGCTATAATTCACCTATCCCGAAGCATTAATACTTCGTGAACATCACTTAAACATTATATACTTCGTCTATAATGTAATTCCCGATTCGTTCGGGTTTCAATAATCGTTCATTGGTTAATTGTAATTCCAATACAATTCACTATATACTCAAGTATGATTCGTACTGTGAATCATATATACTCGTATAAACGTACTATAACTCATATAATCAATATTAAATAACACGTAAATAATATATTCCGGCTAGGGTATACCTGGATTTGCCGGAATCGTTACATTCTCCCCCCGTTATAAAAATTTCGTCCTCGAAATTTTATGCGTCAACTACTTCCTTTTGAGGAAATAGGTGGGGGTATTTCTTCCGAAATTCATCCTTTCGTTCCCAAGTAAATTCTGGGCCTCGTTGCGAATTCCATCTAACTTTGACCAACGAGATCTTATTGTGTCTAAGTTGCTTGATCTTACCGTCTACTATTTCGATGGGCTCCTCTACGAAGTTGAGCCTATCACTTATTTGAACACCCTCTAAGGGTAACACCGATGTCTCATCCGCCAGACATCTTTTCAAATTCGACACATGAAACACGTTATGAACTGCACTTAGTTCCTCAGGCAGTTCTAGTCGGTAAGCTACCGGACCGATCTTTGCAGTAATAATGAATGGTCCAATATATCTAGGGGCCAACTTCCCCGCCTTTCCAAACCTGACCACTCCTTTCCAGGGTGATACTTTCAAATATACTTTTTCACCCTTCTCAAATGACAACGGTTTTCGACGGGTATCAGCATAACTTTTCTGCCGATCCCGCGCGGCTTTCAGGTTGTTCTTAATCTCAAGAATCTTGCTGGTCGTCTCCTGGACCAGATCCGATCTAATGATCTGCGGGTCTCCCACTTCAGACCAGCAAAGTGGTGATCGGCACTTCCGCCCATACAATGCTTCATAAGGTGCTGCCTTTATACTGCTGTGATAACTGTTATTATAGGAAAATTCAACGAGTGGGAGATGTTGATCCCAATTTCCCTTAAAGTCCAGTACGCAAGCACGAAGCAAATCCTCCAAAGTTTGAATGGTCCTCTCAGACTGACCATCGGTCTGAGGGTGGTAAGCTGTGCTTAGGTCAATACGTGTTCCCAATGCTTCTTGGACAGCTTGCCAAAGTTTGGAGGTGAAATGGCTATCCCTATCGGAGATGATCGAGATGGGGATGCCATGACGAGACACTATTTCATTTATATAAATTTGCGCAAGTCTCTCAGTGTTAAAAGTATTCCTAATTGGAATAAAATGTGCCGATTTGGTTAATCGATCCACGATTACCCAAATCGCATCATGACCTCGGGGTGTCTTGGGGAGATGTGTCACAAAATCCATTGTGATCTGCTCCCACTTCCATTCGGGAATTTCCGGCTGTTGTAGCATTCCCGAGGGTTTCTGGTGTTCCGCCTTAACTCTCGCACACGTCGTACACTTGCCGACGTATGTGGCTATATCCTTTTTCATACCTGGCCACCAGTAAAATTCTTTCACATCCTTGTACATTTTATCTGATCCCGGATGTATGGAATATTTCGATTTATGTGCTTCATCCATGATCAAATCACGAAGGTCATGGAGGGTCGGGATCCACATCCGATTTTTGAAATAAAGAATTTCGTCCACACGCTGTTCGAAATTCTTCTCATTCCCGTAAAGTCCTTCTTTAACCAATTGGCCCTCTTTCAACGCCTCGCGTTGAGCGACTCGAATTAAATCTGAAAGGTTCGACTGGACTATCATCCCCAACGCTCGCACACGTAGTGGCTTGACTCGATCCTTTCTACTCAAGGCATCGGCTACAACGTTAGCCTTGCCAGGGTGATATCGTATGTCACAGTCATAGTCACTCAGCAACTCGACCCATCTTCGTTGCCTCATATTCAGTTCTTTCTGATCGAATATGTGTTGCAAACTTTTATGATCAGTGAATATGGTGCACTTTGTACCGTAGAGATAGTGTCTCCAGATTTTAAGTGCAAAGATGACTGCTCCCAGTTCCAGGTCATGAGTAGTGTAGTTTTTCTCATGAACTTTTAACTGTCGAGACGCATAGGCTATGACCTTTTTATTCTGCATCAACACGCATCCTAACCCTTTACGGGATGCGTCACAATATACAACAAATCCATCGTCTCCGTCGGGGAGACTTAAGATTGGCGCTTGGCACAATCTTTGTTTCAGCGTTTGAAACGCCGCTTCCTGCTCTTCACCCCAATCATACTTCCGATCCTTTTGAGTTAGGAGGGTTAAAGGTTGGGCAATGCTGGAGAAATTCTCAATAAATCGACGATAGTACCCAGCTAAGCCTAAGAATTGGCGAATTTCCTTGGGAGATTTAGGGGCTTGCCAATTCTTAATTGCTTCGATCTTACTTGGATCGACGTGTATTCCTTGATGATTTATAATGTGACCAAGGAATTGCACTTCTTGTAACCAGAAGTTACATTTGGAGAATTTTGCATACAACTTCTCCTGATCCAAAAGCTCCAAAACTAATCTCAAATGTCGCTCATGTTCTTCTTTACTTTTTGAATATATCAAAATATCGTCAATAAATACAATGACAAATTTGTCGAGATAGGGTTTACAGACTCGGTTCATGAGATCCATGAACACCGCCGGCGCATTTGTTAGCCCAAAAGGCATAACTAAAAATTCGTAGTGGCCGTAGCGAGTCCGAAACGCGGTTTTTGGGATATCCTCCTCTTGAATTCTAACTTGGTGGTATCCCGATCTAAGATCAATTTTTGAGAAATAGCTCGCACCTTGTAGTTGGTCGAACAAATCATCGATTCGGGGAAGAGGATATCTATTTTTGATGGTTAATTTGTTCAATTCCCTGTAGTCAATGCACATTCGAAGGCTTCCGTCCTTCTTTTTCACAAATAGTACAGGTGCACCCCACGGGGAATAACTGGGACGTATAAATCCCTTATCCAACAATTCCTGCAACTGGTTGGATAGTTCTTGCATCTCGGACGGTGCAAGTCTGTAAGGGGCCTTAGCAACAGGGCCGGCTTGAGGTAATAAGTCGATTCTGAATTCGACTTGTCGGGTTGGCGGTAATCCAGGAAGTTCCTCTGGAAAAACTTGTGGAAATTCGCGTACCACGGGAATATCGTCCACCCGTTTTTCCTCAGAATCAGCGGCCGTCAGGCTCGCTAGATACGCCACACATCCCTGACGTATATATTTCAACACCTTGAGGTGGGATATAAATGGTATCATGGTGCCGGATTTTTCCCCCTGCACTAATACCTCCTCGTCATCCGACACCCGGATCTTGACGGTTTTCTTTTCACAGTTTATTTCTACCCTATTACGTGCCAACCAATCCATTCCCACTATCACGTCGAAACTACCCAATTCTACCGGTAATAAGTCAATCAGGAAGGATTGTTCGCTTAGAATAAAAGGGCAATTCCGAACAATCCGATTAACTATCATGGTTTTACCGTTAGCGACCTCTACGGTGTAGGGTTCTATGGTTTCACCAATAGGAAGGTTTGCTATCGAAAGGAAACTAACGGAGACAAAACTTCTATCGGCGCCTGTATCAAATAATACAGAAGCGTAATGATCAGAGACGAGGAAGGTACCTGTCACTACGCTGGGGTCCTGGCGCGCCTCGTTTGCTCCCATCACAAATGCCCGGCCACGCGCCGGATTGGACGCCGATGGCTGACCCGCGAGTTGTCTCCCGTTTCCTCCCTGATTCAGTTTCGGGCAGTTCCTTTTGAAGTGATCCGTGCTGCCGCATTCGTAGCAAGCACGGCTAGTGGTCACCATCTGGTTTCCTTGCGGGTTCTGCTGTCGGGCTGGTTGAGTTCTAAATGGTTGCGCCCGAATAGGTTGCGGTTGACGGTTCAGGTTGTTCAGATTTGTCTTACAATTTGGTGCGTAGTGTCCAACCCTGCCACACCGGTGGCACACCACCTCCTTGCACACACCACTATGGTGGTAACCACATTTCCCACATTTAGGAAACGTCCCCCTCTGCGGTTCTTGCCTTCCGCCCGAACTAGTCATGGCATAGCTCTGGGCAGCGGGCCTAGCTCGTTTGTTTTGCTGCTTCTCTCGGATCCTATTGTCATACGTACCTCGCTTTCCCCCAGCCGACTCTCCCGTCGCCTTTATCGATCCGCTCCTTAAGAAATCATATGTGACAATACCAGCCTGTGTCACTGCACCCTCATACGTCTGGTGCCCTCCCGCGTTAACTATGCTCCTCACCACTGGAGTAAGTCCCCAAATATAACGTTCCACCCTTTTTGACTCTGGGGTGACCAACCACGGCACTAATCGTGACAGTTCATTAAACCGGTTGGTATATCCCAAGTGGTCCGCCCCATGCATCTCTAGGTTCCACAACTCATGTTCCAGTTTCTGCAATTCATTCTTTGGGCAGAAATGTTTCAAAACAAGATCCTTAAGCTCTGCCCAGGTCATGCGGTTTGTCGCCGCCTGACCTCGAGTCTGTACTATGGTGTTCCACCATGTCAAGGCATGGTCTGTGAACGTACAGGTGGCGTACTTAACGACACAATCCTCAGGACAGTTGCTGATATTTACCACTGATTCTATTTTCTCTAACCATTTCACTAATCCATTCGGTCCTTCCGACCCGTTAAACTCTAAAGGCTTGCATAGCATAAAGTCTTTGATTGAACAACCCCTGGATGGTCCAGTGCGGTTGGTCTCTACAGTAGGTATAGGACCATTACTGTCGGTAGCGACCACCGTAGGCGGTGCGTCATTACTCGGAACCGTGTTATCGGTAGGTGGAGGATTAGCATTATTTTCTCCGCCATTATTTATGGGTGTTTGATTGCTCGGAGGAGTTGGATTAGATGAATTATTAATACTGGCGGCGATGCGCGATACTATATCCGGTATCGCCGCCTCCAACTGTTGAGCAATCAAACGGCTCACATCTACTTCCGATATTTTCGTTGATCGTTTCGGTGCCATTCTACACAATATCAAGAAAACACATATAATTAATATCATTCCAAGTCAAGAAACACAAAACACATTCCATACATTAATAAACATCATTACATATTACATAACATCAGTTTACATACATCCCATACATCATCACATAACTAAGTTTTTAATACAAAGGGCCCATATTGGTATCATCCTCGACATAACCCGAAAAGGGGTCAGTGCTTGAATGATACCCCAAAAGTATCTATAGTGATCTGCCCTAAAAGAGACCCATACTAGGGGCCAGTGGTTGTACCATAACTAAACAAGATTTACTCCATGTTAGCATCACCACTAACTGCTCACATGGAGTATCAAAAAGCGGCTCCATATTCTACCATCAACACATCTACACATGGTGGTAAACCAACCCCACCATCACCGCCACCAGCGCCACCAACACCGCCACCATAACCCGCATTCGGGTTTCCATCTGCTCGATCAACCAGTGGGAGTATGAGCACTCCCTCTTTAACTGGTTGATAGCATACTGGTGGTCCAGTATGTTGTCCCCTAGGTACGCCCGCCGCTGAACCCCCACGACCAGGGCAGCAGAGTGCTCGTTCACCTGCTCGGTGAGAACACGTAGCCATCCCGTCAAGTCCCGCTCCTGCCTTGGGAGACCCCACACAGGTAGGGTTGCAGGCTCGGGCTGAGGGCGGGAAGACTCGCCCACATGGTAAGTGGATCGGGGTGGGGTAACAGTGGGCGGAATATATGGGGCACTGATCCGCGCCGTGAGGCGGGGACCGCGCCTGAGGGGAATCGGGCCAGTCTGTGGTGCAACCGGGGTAGGAGACCTGGTGACCCTAACAGGGGAGGGTACACTAGCACTCCTAGCCGGGGTGGACTGCCTAGAGGCACTAAGGCTAGCCTCTGAAGGCTCGGAGCTGGGTACTTCACTTGGGCTTCCAGAGGCCCCGGAACTGACCTCCTCCGGGTCCTCTTCCGTTGACACACTAGGGTTTCTTTCCATTATAACCTGCACACAAGTTAACAAATATATAGTCTTTTCCATAGTATAATTCTTAATTAAATAAATCATGCATTACTTATACAATTTAGCCACATAATAATATTATTATACATTTACACATATGTTGCCAATTTTACCTATTTAATACCCCCGTGACTTCCTCTGAATTCCCTCGTGCAGACAAGTCTGTTATTATGTTCCGGACCATAATAACCCACTTGTCCATTCAAGTTCATCCCGATCTCGTCACAATATATTATTAGTTGATATTCAGATCCTATAATACTTGAGCTACTGGTTATATTTTAGGTATCTTTTAAAGACATCCTAATTCTTTATAACCAATGGCTCTGATACCAAGTTCTGTAACACCCCGTAACCGCAGCGGAAACGTACACGGGATGCAACAGACACATCTGATATCAACAGCATTGCTTATAAAGAAAATACCACTACATTAATTTATAATATATTACATTGTTGCGAGTTTCATTACTGTCTAGGTGTTACACACATATTTTACCGATAAGACATTAATAAATTCATTACAAAACAAAGAGCAGCAAGCTTCCAACAGGTAGCACAGATAGTTAAGCACATATCAATCATTCCAACTTGGGCATACCTAGAAAACATGTAAAGAAAACGGGTCAACTACGAATAGTTGGTGAGTTTCACTAATTTAAATAAACACTGACAAATCATTTTTAATAATCATTTATTAACCATATAATCATGCTGGGAACTAAGTTACCCCAGAACATTTCCAATAACTTTCTGGGAACTATGTTACCCCAGAACAATAATAACCCCTGGGAACTATGTTACCCCAGAATAATAATAACCCCTGGGAACTATGTTACCCCAGAATAATAATAACCCCTGGGAACTATGTTACCCCAGAACAATAACAACCCCTGGGAACTATGTTACCCCAGAATAATAACAACCCCTGGGAACTATGTTACCCCAGAATAATATAACCCCTGGGAACTATGTTACCCCAGAACAATAATAACCCCTGGGAACTATGTTACCCCAGAACAATAATAACCCCTGGGAACTATGTTACCCCAGAACAATATAACCCCTGGGAACTATGTTACCCCAGAACAATAACACATTATAAACATTTTATATATTCTATGCATCAGTCCATATATATATAAATGTACAAGTATTTCCATACGATCGGTATGTACTTAAATACTTTAAATAAGACATGTTTTCCGCCCCGGGAAAATATAATTAAAACAATTCATTAAAAGGGGCTCGTGAAAACTCACCTTGTTGTGAGTTGGTGAATAATATAAGGATCAGCTACGTGCCTGGATCTGTAATATAATATCTAGTCGTTACTATAATTCCCATAACTTAAATACATTTCAATCGGTACATCTGGGAGCATCGTTAACCCAGTACTGTACTCGATTCGGGGACAATGTTAACCCCGTGACACTTCTAAGGACTCAGATTATGACATTGCTTAGAGTTTGATAGTCAATTAAAGTGATGAAATTATAGCTCGGTTTGACACCCCGTTTTGGCCGTGGGGCCCGTTTCCGGTCTTTCGGTGCCGAAAACGGTAAAATCGGGTAAAATTACCCAAATCATCCGAATTATTTTCGGATGATTTATTTTTACTTAAGTTACTTAGATTTATGAAAATAGTCTATTTTAAAGTTTTCGTGTACCAGTCAGCTCGCTTATGCGAACTTTGCCGGTTTACACATTTTAAGCTTTAAATAATTGTTTTTATGTTCATTTTAGCACAAATAATTACCCGTTTAGTCTCGGGTCTTGAAATTTTACTCAAAACTTATTTTGACAGAAAGAAAATTTTATAAAATTTTCCAGATTTATTTTCCTATATTTGCATTTATTTACCTATTTTTAAATCTCATTAAAAACACTAAAAATATCAAAAATATCAAAATACTTTAGAAAAATCCCAAATTTTTCTGGAATGATCCTTGTCATTCTCATAACTCTCTGGAATTTTTCCAGATTTATTTTTGTACGTTTACATATATTTATCTATTTTTAAATCTTTATAAAATACTAAATATGTCAAAAATATCAAAACACTTTAGAAAAATACCAAATTTTTCTGGGATGATCCTTATCATCCTCATAACTTTCTGGAAATTTTCCAGATTTATTTTTGTAACTTTACATATTTTTACATATTTTTAAATCTTTATAAAATACTAAATATGTCAAAAATATCAAAACACTTTAGAAAAATACCAAATCTTTCTGGGATGATCCTTATCATCCTCATAACTTTCTGGAATTTTTCCAGATTTTAAAACTCATATTTCAAGCCTTTTTCACCCAAAACCGAGCTAGAAGCCCTAGAACTCGTTTCACCGAAAAGCCTACTTAGACTTCTCCAATGAACCCGAAATTTTGTGGGTGACTTTTATATGTTATGAAAAGATTATCTGCAATTTTTCAGAATTTTTCATCATGTTTAGCTATTTTTCACTATTTTTGGCCAAAACCGAGCATTAAATTCACCAAATATTCATCTTTTATCCAAAAATTACCAAATTTTCACAGATCTCATATTTTCATGTGTAGATCATCTCTGTGAAATTTCGTGACCCAACTCTAAGTACACAACAATCTGTCCATTTTTCATAAACACACAAAAACCGAACTATCTTGTGTTTTCTAGCTTTAGATCACAAGGATCTCGGTTTCTAGCCTTTGCTAGCCGCTAGATACAACACTTACAAGCACAACAACACTATACCAAGCAAACTATACCAACAATCAAGCCATCTCTTTCAAAATGTCGGTTCTCAAGTAACAATAAAGATTTTAACCGTAAAATTTTATTCTAAACACTTTTAACTAATTACTTGGATCAAGATCCTTTGTATAACTTGTATACATCCTTTGATCACACAAGAACCGGTTCCATCTCGGGTTTTCACCCATATTTCACTTGGAACCCTTTTTGTTCTTGCAAAAACAACTCAAACTAAGTAATTAACACCAAAGATTATGTATTGTACATGCTTATACCTTCAAAATCTTGGTTAAAATGATGGAAATGGAGGATGATCAAGGGTTTGAGAGGAGGTTGAAAGGATTGAGATATTGAGAGAGTTTTTGCTTGAATGTATGAAGATAAAAAAGAAAATGAAGTGTGTATGTGTGTGTAAAGGGAGGCCGGCCATGTGAGGGGGTGTGGGGGGCCCCACATCTCAAACCATGGCCACATATCTAGATTACACAATCTGGATAATGTTGTGGATAATCTGGTTCAGTTCGTTTCTCGTTTAAACTCGTAATTCGGCTTAAAACGAGCATAAAATGATCGTTTTTCGGGTTAACATAAAATTTACACAAAACCGATTTAAAAACTTTAAAAACTTAACCCATGACATTAAAACATCATGTTATTAATAATTACGCATCTTTTTCGGCTTGATTGATCGTCTCTTGCTTGGTTTGGTGTTAAAGGTTTCGTTTAGCGTACCGACGTACCATTAAATCGAAAACCTTTTTCTGTGCTATAATTCACCTATCCCGAAGCATTAATACTTCGTGAACATCACTTAAACATTATATACTTCGTCTATAATGTAATTCCCGATTCGTTCGGGTTTCAATAATCGTTCATTGGTTAATTGTAATTCCAATACAATTCACTATATACTCAAGTATGATTCGTACTGTGAATCATATATACTCGTATAAACGTACTATAACTCATATAATCAATATTAAATAACACGTAAATAATATATTCCGGCTAGGGTATACCTGGATTTGCCGGAATCGTTACACACCCACTATCCATATACCACACTTCATTCAGTGAAGTGGATGGTTCTTGCACATATTGAAAGAGTTTGATTAGTTAGGTGATGAAATGCAAGCTTTTTCAACTTGCAAATCATCAGATTCATTAACAGTAGCAGCATTGAGAGTGAGTGTAATAGGTTCAGGATCTTCATGAGTCAACTCAAGATTATCTGAATTATCATTTTCATAACCACATTCTCTTGGAGTTTTCACAAATGATGTTGGGCATGGGCAATCATCCAATACAGTGACACACTCTTGGACTGCATAGTCAATTGGTCTTGGATAAACTTTCACTTCAGTATTCTTCTCCTCTTTAGATTCAACTTTTGGTTTCCAAAGGAATCCTTGAGGTTCAAAACCATTTTTAACAAGAAATTTTCATCATCTGTTAGTTCAGTTGGTTTCTTTCTTGAGAAAACATTTTTCTTCTCTTTCTTATCAACACTTAGTGATCCTTGAGAATCATCAGACTTAACTGAATTTGTGTCTTGTTTGGGGATAATTCTCAAAGGCTGAAAGTTCTTTTTGACAGCAGTTATAGAACTCTTGGGTGATTTGCTTCTTCTGAATTGTTCACCCATATGTTTCCTTGGTTTCACATCATTTTTCTTTTCCTTCTGAACCTTCTCTGCAACATTTTGAACATTTTCATTCAAAGTTTCCTTTTCACACACCTTTCCTTTTGTGACATTCGTGACAAAACAAGGTATACCTTATTCATTACATAGCGAGTAAACGATAAATCGGTTAATTCGTAGTGCTTAAACGAGTAACCGACCGATACTAATTATGACCCGTATATATACTGAGGGGTCATATACGAGTTATATATATATTATAGTGGCTAACATATTGATATTTAGGCCCCAGTACGTTTAAAAACATTTAAACGAAAAAGGTTTCGTTTATTGATAAGCTATGAGTTTAAACGCAATCGTTAACATCAAAACGAGCATTGTAGCATCCATTAAGCCGAAAAAGATTTATAAAACACTTATATGACATGTTCTAGGCAATCCGTGAAAATATTTTGGATTTTTAAAACGAGTCAGTACGTTTTTCTTATTTTAAAAAAATGGACTGGAAAACACTCGTTTTCGCGCTATTTTTCGCACTCGAACTAGTTTTCTTGCGAAAAACCGAACCCGAATTAAATTTTGGACCGACTTTTATGCGTGACACGAAAACCGAGGCACCAATGGGCCAAAAGGAGGCCCAATGGGCCCCATTCAATAGCCGGCCGCAAATAAGGGTATATCCCTTTTGTTTCTAGCTTGTTGTATAAGTTAAAAAAATTAGATATTTTAACACACAAACCAACCAAGATCAAGATCAGCTGATTTCTTGCATCTTCCAGCCAAAACATCCAAGGTAACAATCAAAACTCATGAGATTTTTACTTGATTAACAAAGTTTAACCATGAAAAATTAAGTCTTGATTAGTTTTAAACATGTTTAACCATGTAAAAAACCCTAAAAATCACCTAAAATCATTTTTTGATGTCAAACATGTTTACAAGTCAGTACCATGTGGATTTTTGGCCAAAAACACAGATTAGAACATGAATATGTCATTTTTACGGTTCGAAAGTTCGGTTTGAAACCAAAACCGAAACCCTAATTAACAAGGCTGTTATATGGATGATTTATGCTTGGTTTGATGTTATATGATATGTAGAGACACTGAGTTTGTGACCCAAGACCTGGAGAGTTGTTTAAACCATCAAAATTCATCGAAAACCGACAAGGTAAACCCGTAACACTCGTTTAGGGGCTGTTTAGTATTAGGTTGTGACATTCTTGTTGTTAGCTTGTGAAAATTTTCAGGGACATTTGGGATCATTTAAATGAGTCCCTGTTCAAATTTGGTAATTTCCGATAAACAGAGAATATTTGGCGAATTTATTACCGTTTATTGGCGTTTATTCGGGAAAAATAGTTAAACTTCATCAAAAATTATGAAATTTGGTTTGGAACCCATAAATGTTAGGAGAATATCACTGGAAAAGTTTGAGGATATTTGGAGATGTTTAGGTATTTTTTGTGCAATTGTGTTGTAATCGAGTTTTAACAGCCGAAAAACACGCAAAAAAGCATTTTGGCCAAAGAGTTAGGTTCTGGAGATTTTTCAGGAGCTATGTGATGATATTGAGATCACTTGTCAAAATTATCGGATTTTTCAGATGTTGTTTGGTATAAACGGGATATTTATTACTTAATTATAACACATTTAATGAATTTTTATAAATAGATAATTAATCATAAACTTTCTGAAAGTATTTTTATAAAATTATCCATATTTTAATGTATTTTTACAAAAAAATCCATAATTTATATATAAGTGCATAATTAGTTATGAATAATCAAAGATTTAAACAATATTTGTTTTAACGAAACCGGCAGTTTTGTGTTTAACGGACTGACTGGTATGTCAAAATGTTAAAAGTGGTCAAATATCATAGTTTTAGGTGATTTTGATAAAAACGAACTTTTTACGAGAATTCCGGACAATTCGGATGAATTGTACGCGCTTCGTATAATCAAAACCGTAAGAAAACGAAAACGAAACCTGTGATCAATCCAGATACTGAAAGCTTAAAATTCTTTTATAAATTAAATCATTTTATCAATCAATATGTTTACTTAAGTTTTTATGATTTTACCTATTCCCGAAACGCGTAAACGATCAACTTGGCTAGGCTCGGAAAACAATGAAACTGAGCCAGATCTGATTTTAAGTATTTCACAGTATACAACGTCACAATCTAAGACTATGGTCATGTTTTTGGCCTAACAGCTATAACCAAACTAGTTATACAGCCCGATTTGGTTTAAACACTGTACTAGTATTAACAGTACGATACCGATTATAGGATACAAGCTATAATCGAGGCATAACACTTATTGACGTATATTACCTGCTCGAACTACAATAAGGTGAGTTTCACGACCCCACTTTCTAAACTGTTTGATGAACTTTTGTGGTGGAAAGCATGTTTACATATACTTATATACTTGAAAACGTGTGATGATGTGAATTATCTAAGTACTAACACTTGAAAGTCCCCACAAACACAAGTGATTAACTTCGTGCCGGTGACGTGTGGATAGTACTATCGGTTTGACAAACCCAACTGACAGAGCCGGTGGGGTATGCCGGAACATGTTAACCCAGTTGCACATTGTCATTTAAACTTATTACATACTGCTATGTGGTGTTAGACATATTACATACTTGGGGCAAAGTGGCTGTTAAATGCCAACGGGATGCATGGGCGGGGGTGACCATGTGTTTTAGCTCTTTTCGGGTTCACTTGTGGCTTAGTATAATACATCATACACATACATGTATACATACACACTGTAAACTTTATGAACTCGTATACTGATTTCGTTGATACTCGTGAAACTTGAAACTCACCAACTAGACGTAGTTGACCCGTTTTAGCATGCTTTTCAGGTAAGCCGAAGTTGGAATTATTTGCTTACGTGAAGTTGAATAGCTATGAATAGATGCAAATACGTACTAATGAATAAGGAACTGAGAACTGGTTATGTGTTTTTCATTTAGTTTGTAAACATAGTACCTACCAATGTAATATGATGTAAATTAGTTTGTTGAATTTCTTTATAAACAATGTGGTTGATACCAGTGTTATCTGTTACATTCCCGTATTACGCTTCCGCAACTACCTAGTCAGGGTGTGACAGAAGTTGGTATCAGAGCCATTGGTTATAAAGAATTAGGATGTCCCTTAGGATACCCTAATATAACCGTAGGCTCGATTAGCTCTGGGAATAAAATAATATTAAATAATATATACTGATGATTCTCAGGATGAATTCGAATGGACAATTGGGTTATTATGGTCCGGAACGTAATAACGGTCTTGTTTGTACGAGGGAATTCGAGAAGGAGTCGTTGAACAATCTAATAGGTAAAAACAGTAACATATGTGTATAAAATATAATATTAAATAAATATATATCTATATAAAGGATTATCTGTGCTAATGTGTACGAATACATGTAAGTACTAAACTTTAATTAATATTATACATTATTATAATTAATGTTATCAAGAATTGTTATTATTATAGTAACCTTTGTACAGAGGGATGCCGAGAATCAGATATGATGCAACTGATCAAGTACCAACCCTATCTCTTGAGAAGGAAGAACAAGAAAAAGACTCGGAGGAAAACATATATGTAGAAACAGATGGAAATGAGAGAAATGAGGTGATTCCATATGAGGCTCCATTGATAAGCCTTACTTATCAAGCTATAGATGAGACAGTTATTCCCCTAGAACATCACCTAAGCATGAGGTACGTTCACCAGTACTTACCACTAGAACTCCTAGATCTCCCACACCATTATCACATCATACCACGGTGACTGCATCCACTCATAGAGCTAGTCAGACTGACTGTACGAGAGTACCACCACCTGATAGTATGCCTTCCCCACCCAGATTAACTTATCATAGGGGAAGAACCTTCCGTATCCTAGTTAACTTTACCTACACGGAGTATACCTATACCTAATCAAGAACCTCCCCATTTAGCCGACCCAGCCTGGTTAGCTGTATTGACTAATCAGATACTAAAGCACTTAGTATCTATAATCACCAACATATATAGAAGACGTGAGCTATATGATTACATGCTGGATATACAACAGGTAGTGATGAACACACATTGATCCGATACTCATTATTGACGGCTCTTATACAGAGTGACAACCAAGACATGCGGTTGTCAAGCAATTATTGCAGCTTAAATGGTTGTTTGTGTTGGTTATTGTATTATATACATATGGATAAATATAAATAAAAGTAGTATGGTTTGTTATACATAATTTTTTGATACCCCATGCAGCACTAGTAGTAGCATATTGCGGTGACATGGAGGATGTTTTTAATCTACTATTGTTACAAGCACTGACCCTTACTGGGTTAAGCCTCTATATAGTGACAAATTTTAGTATATCTATTTAAGAGCTGGCCTACACCAGGTTAAGTCTATGTGCTGGGTTTGGATTACATACGTACAGTAACAGTTATGTGTAATACAAATGTGTTCTTTGGCATAGTTGTGTGTTTATGATTATGTTATAGAATGGTCACGGAGAAAACTAATACTATATTTGAGGCGGAGGTGGGCGAAATGATTGCTCGCCAGCTACAAGCAGTGATACTGACTATTGTAGAACAAGTCACTGCAGGCATACGTGCCAACAATATTGTTAACGAACCTACGATCACCACTACGGCCACTGCTAATATACCTCCGCCGGACACTAATGTAGCCCCGGGTGTTACTACCCCGGTGAATACTGATAATGTTATAAACACTAATAATACTCGCCCGACTGTTAATGTTGTTGGGAACCCTGAGACCGTTTTGAACACCGATAATGTCACGAATCCAAACCCCGTACCAGTTATCAACCCAACTGTTAATAATAACACTCAACCAAATACTGGTAATGATCGTAATAATCTCGAACCCCCACGTCAGGATTACGCTTATAAACAGTTCACATCGTGTAAACAACTGAATTCAAAGGTATTGAGGGACCGAACGGATTGGTCAAATGGATTGAAAAGACCGAGTCCGTAATTAATATTAGTGAATGTCCACCAGACCGTATAGTCAAATTTGCTACGAGTATGTTTCTGGATCATGCTTTGATGTGGTGGAACACAGTGGTCCAAATAAGGGGACAGGATGCTATAAACTGTATGTCATGGACCGAACTTAAAACCCTTATGCTAGAACATTTTTGCCCGAAAAATGAGATTCAAAGACTGGAACATGAATTGTGGAATTTGGAAATGAAAGGTGCTGACCATGTGGGTTACACAAACCATTTTAATGAACTCTCTCGCTTAGTACCGTGGTTAGTTACTCCAGAAGCTAAACGTATTGAACGCTACATCTGGGGATTGACTCCTGCCGTGAGGAGTATAGTTAATTCAGTAGCCCACCCAACATTGGAAAGTGCTGTATCTCAAGCGGGTGTTGTTACTTTTGATCTTATGAGAAGTGGTGTGATAAGAATGCCGGGGGAAACATCGAGTTTGAAACGATCTGACTATGGGACAAGGATGCAAGAGAACACTCAAAATAAACGATCCCGTCCGAATACTCGAAATTATGCCATGACCAGTTCGAACGTGAAACAAGAAGCTTATAAAGGGACACTACCGAAATGTGGAAAATGTAATCTTCATCATATGGGTGATTGTAAACCGGTAGTTTGTTACAAGTGTGGAAAAACTGGACATTATGCCCCTAGTTGTAGAACCCCGCCAACAATGCAAACCGACCACAACAACCAACCCAAATACCTCGACCTCAACCAACCCGATCCCAACTCAATCAACAAACCCCACCCACCATGAACCTCCGTACTTGCTACGAATGTGGTAGTACGGATCATTTTCGGAGATCCTGCCCCAAGCTGAATCAGGGTGCAGTGAGAAAGCAGAACCAAGCACAAGCATCAACCTCCAACGCAGCTAGGGGACGCGCGTTTGTATTAGGATCGGGTGAAGCGCATCATGATCCGAATGTGGTGACAGGTACATTCTTAGTTTCTGGTCAGTATGCTTCAGTTTTGTTTGATACGGGCGCCGATAGAAGTTTCTTATTTGTTAACTTCTTACCTTTAGAAAATATGCCGGTTAGTGAGCTAACAAAACCATACACTATAGAACTCGCTAACGGTAAGTCAATACTTGTAAACCGAATAGTCCGAAACTGCTTCCTTATCCTAAACGACCACCCGTTCCTTATTGATTTACTTCCAGTGGAATTGGGAAGTTTCGATGTTATAGTCGGTATGGACTGGCTATCTAAGTATAAAGCTAAAATTGTCTGTAAGGATAAGACTGTTAGGATACCTCTTCTGAATGATGAGGCTATGACTGTTCAAGGTGAGAAATCTGGTACTATGTTGCCTCTCGTATCTCAACTTAAGGCATTAAGATATTTACGCCAAGGTTGTACTTTATACTTGGCGAGTGTAACAGTTAGGGAACCCAAGGAAAAACGAATGGAAGACATCCCAGTGGTACACGAGTATTCAGATGTATTCCTCGATGAGTTGCCTGGTTTACCACCGACCCGGCAAGTGGAATTCCGTATTGATTTGATACCGGGAGTAGCCCCCATTGCTAAGGCACCTTACCGACTTGCACCTTCTGAAATGCAAGAACTATCCAACCAATTGCAAGAATTGTTAGACAGGGGTTTTATCCGACCTAGTTACTCACCGTGGGGAGCACCAGTGTTATTTGTAAAGAAGAAAGATGGGAGTTTTCGAATGTGTATTGATTACCGGGAATTGAATAAAGTGACTATAAAGAATAGATACCCCTTACCTCGAATTGATGACTTGTTTGATCAGCTCCAGGGTGCGAAGTGTTTTTCGAAAATTGATCTTAGATCTGGTTATCATCAAGTAAGAATTCAGGAAGAAGACGTACCAAAAACAGCTTTCCGAACTCGGTATGGTCACTATGAATTTTTGGTTATGCCGTTTGGGTTGACAAATGCACCTGCAGTGTTTATGGACCTCATGAACCGAGTTTGCAAACCTTACCTTGACAAGTTCGTGATAGTGTTTATCGATAACATTTTGATATATTCGAGAAGTAAGGAGGAACACGAACAACATTTGACGGAAGTCTTAGAATTATTGAGGCAAGAGAAGTTATACGCAAAGTTGTCCAAATATGAATTTTGACTACAAGAAGTACAGTTTTTGGGGCACATTGTGAACCATCAAGGGATCCAAGTAGACCCAAGTAAAATTGAGGCCATTAAAAATTGGCAAGTGCCTAAGTCACCAAGAGAAATTCGCCAATTCTTAGGACTAGCCGGGTATTATAGAAGATTCATTGAAAACTTTTCAAGTATTGCCCAACCTCTAACCCTCCTAACTCAAAAAGATCGAGCGTATGAATGGGGAGAAGAACAAGAAATGGCCTTCCAAACGTTAAAACAGAAGTTATGTGAGGCTCCAATATTAAGCCTTCCAGATGGAACTGACGAATTGGTGGTATATTGTGACGCGTCTCGTAAAGGTTTAGGATGCGTACTGATGCAAGGAAAGAAATTAATAGCATATGCCTCCTGACAATTAAAGATACACGAGAAGAACTATACAACCTATGATTTGGAATTGAGAGCGGTTATTTTTGCATTGAAGATCTGGAGACACTACTTGTACGGCACAAAATGTACTATCTATACTGATCACAAAATCCTACAACACATATTTGATCAGAAAGAGCTAAACATGAGACAAAGGAGATGGGTAGAACTGTTAAATGATTATGATTGTGAGATTAAATACCATCCGGGTAAGGCCAACGTAGTAGCTGATGTTTTAAGCCGAAAAGACAGAGTCAAACCATTAAGGGTACGAGCACTCGGAATGATTGTTCAAAGTAGCCTAACCGAACAAGTTCGTGTTGCACATGATGAGGCTTTGAAGGCAGATCAACTAGAAAAAGAAGAACTACATGGGAATGAAAGGAATTTTGAGAAGAAAATTGATGAAGTATATTATTACAAAAACCGGGTCTGGATTCCAACACTTCAAAACTCCGAAATTTGATTCTTGATGAAGCACATAAGTCCAAATATTCTATTCATCCAGGTACTGATAAGATGTATAAGGATGTTAAAGAATTTTACTGGTGGCCTGGCATGAAAAAGGATATAGCTGTGTATGTAAGTAAATGTGCAACGTGTGCAAGAGTTAAAGCCGAATATCAAAAACCTCTGGGAATGTTACAACAACCCGAAATCCCACAATGGAAATGGGAACAAATTATCATGGACTTTGTGACACACCTTCCTAAAACCTCCCGAGGACACAATGCTATCTGGGTAATTGTTGACCGATTAACCAAATCCGCACACTTTATTCCCATCCGTAACAACTACACCACCGAAAAACTCGCTCAAATTTACATCGATGAAATTGTATCTCGACACGGAGTACCTCTTTCGATTATTTTAGATCGAGACAGTCACTTTACTTCACATTTCTGTCAAGCAGTACAAGAATCTTTGGGAGCTCGAATAGATTTGAGTACCGCCTACCATCCCCAAACCGACGGCCAATCTGAGCGAACCATTCAAACCTTAGAAGATCTACTTCGTGCTTGTGTACTTGATTTCAAAGGAAACTTGGATCAACATATCTCGCTTATTGAGTTTTCCTATAATAATAGCTACCACAGTAGTATAAAAGTTGCACCTTATGAAGCTCTATATAGGCGAAAATGTAGATCACCACTATGTTGTACGGAAGTGGATGATACCCAAATTTCAAGGTCAGATTTAATTCAGGAAACCACCGATAAGATTCACCAGATTAAGCAAAAATTGAAAGCTGCCCGCGACCGACAAAAGAGTTATGCCGATGTTCGCAGAAAACCGTTATCTTTTGAAATAGGTGATAAGGTGTTTTTAAAAGTATCGCCGTGGAAATGTGTTATAAGATTTGGAAAGACTGGTAAACTAGCCCCGAGATACATCGGACTTTTCGAGATTATTGCAAAAATTGGTCCCGTGGCTTACCGATTAAAACTACCCTTAGAACTGAGCACTATTCACGATGTGTTTCACGTATCGAATCTAAAAAAGTGTTTGACTGATGAAACGGCAATAGTACCACTGGAAGATGTCCGGATTAATAGCTCAACTTCGTAGGGAAACCGGTAGAAATTGTGGACGGGAAAACTAGACAGTTACGACACAATAAAATCTCATTGGTAAAAGTTCGGTGGAATTCAAAACAAGGACCCGAATTTACTTGGGAACGAAAGGACGAATTCCGAAAGAAATACCCACACCTGTTCCCTAAAAAGAAAACCGATGACACATTAAATTTCGGGGACGAAATTTCTTAACGAGGGGAGAATGTCACATTCGTGACAAAACAAGGTATACCTTATTCATTACATAGCGAGTAAACGATAAATCGGTTAATTCGTAGTGCTTAAACGAGTAACCTACCGATACTAATTATGACCCGTATATATACTGAGGGGTCATATACGAGTTATATATATATTATAGTGGCTAACATATTGATATTTAGGCCCCAGTACGTTTAAAACCATTTAAACGAAAAATGTTTCGTTTATTGATAAGCTATGAGTTTAAACGCAATCGTTAACATCAAAACGAGCATTGTAGCATCCGTTAAGCCGAAAAAGATTTATAAAACACTTATATGACATGTTCTAGGCAATCCGTGAAAATATTTTGGATTTTTAAAACGAGTCAGTACGTTTTTCTTATTTTACAAAAATGGACTGAAAAACACTCGTTTTCGCGCTATTTTTCGCACTCGAACTAGATTTCTTGCGAAAAACCGAACCCGAATTAAATTTTGGACCGAATTTTACGCGTGGCATGAAAACCGAGGCACCAATGGGCCAAAAAGAGGCCCAATGGGCCCCATTCATGAGCCGGCCGCAAATAAGGGTATATCCCTTTTGTTTCTAGCTTGTTGTATAAGTTAAAAAAATTGGATATTTTAACACACAAACCAACCAAGATCAAGATCAGTTGATTTCTTGCATCTTCCAGCCAAAACCTCCAAGGTAACAATCAATACTCATGAGATTTTTACTTGATTAACAAAGTTTAACCATGAAAAATTAAGTCTTGATTAGTTTTAAACATGTTTAACCATCCAAAAACCCTAAAAATCACCTAAAATCATTTTTTGACGTCAAACATGTTTACAAGTCAGTACCATGTGGATTTTTGGCCAAAAACACGGATTAGAACATGAATATGTCGTTTTTACGGTTCGAAAGTTTGGTTTGAAACCAAAACCGAAACCCTAATTAACAAGGCTGTTATATGGATGATTTATGCTTGGTTTGATGTTATATGATATGTAGATACACTGAGTTTGTGACCCAAGACCTGGAGAGTTGTTTAAACCATCAAAACTCATCGAAAACCGACAAGGTAAACCCGTAACACTCGTTTAGGGGCTGTTTAGTATTAGGTTGTGACGTTCTTGTTATTAGCTTGTGAAAATTCAGGGACATTAGGGATCATTTAAATGAGTCCCTGTTCAAATTTGGTAATTTTCTGATAAACAGAGAATATTTGGCGAATTTATTACCGTTTATTGGCGTTTATTCGGGAAAAATAGTTAAACTTCATTAAAAATTATGAAATTTGGTTTGGAACCCATAAATGTTATGTGAATATCACTGGAAAATTCTGAGGACATTTGGAGATGTTTAGGTATTTTTTGTGCAATTGTGTTGTAATCGAGTTTTAACAGCCAAAAAACACGCAAAAAAGCATTTTGGCCAAAGAGTTAGGTTCTAGAGATTTTTCAGGAGCTATGTGATGATATTGAGACCACTTGGCAAAATTATCGGATTTTTCAGATGTTGTGGTATTAACGGGATATTTATTACTTAATTATAACACATTTAATGAATTTTTATAAACAGATAATTAATCATAAAATTTCTGAAAGTATTTTTATAAAATTATCCATATTTTAATGTATTTTTACAAAAATTTCCATAATTTATATATAAGTGCATAATTAGTTATGAATAATCAAAGATTTAAACTATATTTGTTTTAATGAAACCGACAGTTTTGTGTTTAACGGACTGACTGGTATGTCAAAATGTCAAAAGTGGTCAAATATCATAGTTTTAGGTGATTTTGATAAAAACGAACTTTTTACGAGAATTCCGGACAATTCGGATGAATTGTACGCGCTTCGTATAATCAAAACCGTAAGAAAACGGAAACGAAACTAGTGATAAATCCAGATACCGAAACCTTAAAATTCTTTTATAAATTAAATCATTTTATCAATTAATATGTTTACTTAAGTTTTTATGATCTTACCTATTCCCGAAACGCATAAACGATCAACTTGGCTAGGCTCGGAAAACGATGAAACTGAGCCAAATCTGATTTTAAGTATTTCACAGTATACAACGTCACAATCTAAGACTATGGTCATGTTTTGGGCCTAACAGCTTTAACCAAACTAGTTATACAGCCCGATTTGGTTTAAACACTGTACTAGTATTAACAGTACGATACCGATTATAGGATACAAGCTATAATCGAGGCATAACACTTATTGACGTATATTACCTGCTCGAACAACAATAAGGTGAGTTTCACGAACCAACTTTCTAAACTGTTTGATGAACTTTTGGGGTGGAAAGCATGTTTACATATACTTATATACTTGAAAACGTGTGATGATGTGAATTAACTAAGTACTAACACTTGAAAGTCCCCACAAACACAAGTGATTAACTTCGTGCCGGTGACGTATGGATAGTACTATCGGTTTGACAAACCCAACTGACAGAGCCGGTGGGGTATGCCGGAACATGTTAACCCAGTTGCACATTGTCATTTAAACTTATTACATACTGCTATGTGGTGTTAGACATAGTACATACTTGGGGCAAAGTGGCTGTTAAATGCCAACGGGAGTGCATGGGCAGGGGTGGCCATGTGTTTTAGCTCATTACGGTTTCACTTGTGGCTTAGTATAATACATCATACACATACATGTATACATACACACTGTAAACTTTACGAACTCGTATACTGATTTCGTTGATTGTAACGATTCCGACGAAACCAGGTATACCCTAACCGGTAGACGTTAGTTACGTCATATGTAATGTCGGGTACATGAGTTACCATGGTAATTATACGAGAATACATGGTTCATTGTATTGATTGTACGTGAATATATAATTTACCGTATTGAATATGCGAACAAACGATCGATAGTTATTGAAACCCGAATGAATCGAAGGTTCAATTATAGACGAGATATATGATATTTAGTGATGTTACGAAGTAGTAAAGCTTCAGGATAAGTGGATTAAAGCACAGAAAAAGGATTTCGATTTAATAGTACGTCGGTACGTTAAACGAAACCTTTATACCAAACCGTGCAAGAGATGATCGATCAAGCCGAAAAAGATGCGCGATAATTAATGATATGATGTTTTAAGTTAATAAATGTCATGGTTTAAGTTTTTTAAAGTTCTTAAATCGGTTTTATATAAGTTTCATTTTTTAGCCGAAAAACGACCGTTTTAGCCTCGTTTTAAGCCGAATTAAACATTTAACCGAAAAACGAACTGAACCAGATTATCCAAAACATTATCCGGATTACGAGAATCCAAATATGTGGCTAATATTGGAGAGGTGGGTCCCACCCCACCCCCCACACTACTCCGATCGGAATGAGGGGGTTAACCCCATTCCATTCTTTCTTTTTTCACAAACACAAATCCAACAATCCTTCAAACCTCTCAACCTTTGAACTAAAACCCGAGATTCTAGCAAGAAAAACCGAGGTAAAATCGTGTTATTTACGTGTTCATATTCGTTTCTTGAGTTGGTTTGCAAGAAAATGAGGTTTCAATGATGAAAACCGATTCTTGCATGATCAAGTGATGTATACGGGTTATACAAAGGATCTTGGTCCAAGAAAGGAGTTAAACGAATCAAAAACGAATTTTTACGGTTAAATCTTTGTTTTCGGAATCATAACCGAAACCATGAAAGAAATGGCTTGATCGTGAGTGTAACTTGCTTGGTATTGTGGTATGTTGATTGTAGGCTCTGTATTTAGTGGTAGATAAGGCGGAAAGACGAGTTTGTGGCTCGTAGTGGCGAAAAACGAAAGGTATATTCGGTTATGTTAGGTTTTGGGAAATTTGGACAGATTGTTGATGCTTTAGAGTTAGGTCATGAAATTTTACAGAGGTGTTAAACACATGAAAATATGAGTTCTGTGAATTTTTGGTAATTTTTGGATAAAGGATGAATATTTGGTGAATTTAATGCTCGGTTTTGGCCAAAAATGGTGAAAAATAGTTAAATATCATGAAAAATTCTGGAAAATTGCATATAAGCTTCTCATATCATGTATAAGTCACACACAAAATTTGAGGTCCGTTGGAGAAGTCTAAGTAGGCTTTTCGGTTAAACGAGTTCTAAGGATTTCTAGCTCGGTTTTAGTAAAAAGGGCATGTAAAAGAATATTTTGGTTCTGGAAAAATTACAGGGGACTATGTGGATGGCAGGGGACATCCAGGAAAAATTTGGGATTTTTCTAAGATCGTTTGGTATTTACGACATATTTAGTGTTTAAATGGTGTTAAAAATAGATAAATAAATTTTAAATATGAGAATTAATTCTGGAAATATTTTTATAAAATTCCCCACTGTTAAAAAGTGATTTGTGCAAAATTTCAAGATCCGAGAGTAAACGGATAATTATTTGTGCTAATTATCAAACTTTTAAAGTTAAAACGCGTAAACCGGTGAAGTTCGCTTAAGCGAGCTGACTGGTGTATAAAAACCCTAAAAATGAGCTATTTTCATATAAATGAGTTAGACAAGTAAAAATAAATCATCCGAAAATAATTCGGATGATTTGAGTAATTCTAACCTATTTTAACAGTTTCCGGTACGCCAAAGACGGAAACGGGTCCCGCGGCCAATCGGGACGTCTAAACCGAGCTATAATTTCACATCTTTAATTAAATTATCAGTCAACCACTATTTTCGGGTCGTGTGTGACCAAACTCATTTTTGAAACATAAAAACGGATAACCGTGCTAGGCAGGCAAAACGAGAAAAACGACTAATAGTAGTTATGACCATGGAACTCTAAACGACATCACAATCTGAGTCCGGAGAAGTGTTTCTGGGTTAACCTTGCCCCCAGAACGGGTACAGTGCTGGGTTAACAGTGTCCCCAGATGTACCAGTTGATACGGTTAAAAGATTATATAAACAATAAGTGTATAATAACGATCTTAGGGATCATATTACAGATTGGACGCGTTAATTGATAATGATTGTTGTTACCTGCTTGCATGTGCTAAGGTGAGTTTCACGAGCCCCTTTTTCTGAATTGTTTTCAAATATTTTCCCGTGGCGGAAAGCATGTTACTATTGAAATGTTTAAATACATACTGAACGTATGGATTTGCGTGTATTTATAAATATTTGATTGTGCGGGAATCGTACGGAATGGGTACAGTACAGGGTTAACAGTGTCCCCAGATGTCTTTGGAAGTGTTTCCGGGTTAACATTGCCCCCGGAGTGAGTACAGTACTGGGTTAACAGTGTCCCCAGGGGTCCCTAGAAGTGTTTCCGGGTTAACATTGCCCCCGGAGTGAGTACAGTACTGGGTTAACAGTGTCCCCAGGGGTCCCTAGAAGTGTTTCCGGGTTAACATTGCCCCCGGAGTGAGTACAGTACTGGGTTAACAGTGTCCCCAGATAATATTATATTATGATATGGATTTATCATGGTTTACTCAAATTGTGAAACTCACCAACTATTCGTAGTTGACCCGATTTCTCACATGCTTTTCAGGTACAATTAAGATGAAGTGATTGCTTACGTGCTAAGTGCTTGATGTGTGTAAGATTTGCGTGCAGGGTGTTAGGAAACATTATAACAAATAGAATTGTGTATCGTATTGTATGATGTGTGTATCACCTAGACGGTAATGAAATACAAGATAATGTAATTTGAAGTATATTATTGTATTCAGTTTTCTTTATAAACAATGTGGTTGATATCAGAGGTGTCTGTTGCATCCCGTTTACGTTTCCGCTGCGGTTGCGGGGTGTTACAGAACTTGGTATCAGAGCCATTGGTTATAAAAGAATTAGGATGTCTTTAAAAGATACCTAAAATATAACCAGTAGCTCAAGTATTATAGGATCTGAATATTAACTAATAATTTATAGTGACGAGGTCTGGATGAACTCGGATGGACAAGTGAGTTATTATGGTCCGGAACATAATAACAAATTTGTCCGCACGAGGGAGTTCAGGGGAAATCACGGGGTACATTAATAGGTAAAAAATGACAACATATGTGTAAAGTATATAATATTATTTATACGTGCTAATGTGTATATATATAGATGTACATATCTTGTGGGTACATGAATTGGGAAATAGGACCCGGATAAGGAACCGGGGGATGAAATAATAAAAGTACTGAGGATGCTGAAAATTTCTAGAGCATCGGTTGATGATAAGTCTGACTTATCGGGCAATAGTTATGTTAGTACCGAGTTAGATCTCCCGTTTGACAGTAACCAGAAATATCTAGTAACCGTCACTCCTAACCAAAATTGATAAATCCATTACCCTACCAATACCGGCACCGTATATCCTAATAACCCCTGTGTTCACCCGCACCGCCGACCCTCACGTACGGATGGACCTGTACCTGAACCCATTCTTATTCCATTAAGGTAAAGGAGTAAATAAATAAATAAATAAATAAATAAAATAAAATAAAATAAAATAAAATAGTATATAGAAATATATATATATGTATTGCTCACTCACAAACATATGAGACAGACCAACTTCAGATCAAGAATTACCGATTTTAGCAAACCTAGAACGCCTGAGGACATTGACTGAGCAAGTGTAGAGTTTCCCATAATAGTAATTAATAATATTTGAAGGCAACCCATGTTGCGCAATTACCTTGAACCTTGCAACTCCCTATGTTATCCTTACATCCGTTAGATGTCTACACCCATGTATGCTCGAATAGAATGATTACCTATACACAAAGAAGTGTTGGAATCATTATAGCATAGTTGGTTGTTTGTTCGTAGGAGGTATACTGTGTATGCCGGATATACGAATAAACACGGATATTATAACTCCGTGGTATGTAATCGTTTGGTGCTCACGGTGAGCATGTATCGGTTATGCTGACATGCAGAAGGATATTGAAATCAAGCATATTAAACATTGATCTTTGTCGAGAAAGATCTCTATGTCAGTTGGTGACAAGGGTTATGAAGCGTATTTAAAAGTTAACCGACGTCAGGTTGAGTCCATATGTTATTATACTTGTGGGACATATATACTAGATACTGGTATGTGTAATATGTATGATAATATTTGGTGTGTATGTGTACCTGCTGTTATGATTGAACTGGTAACGATTTATACGGTGAGATTAGTATTGATTACTGCGTACGGGATGAGTACGGCAGAATGACATAAAAAGAGTAACTCCAATGATGGAGATTGATATGATTCGGTTGATTGCTCAAAGATAGCAGATGATGATACCGAATGTAGTATCACAGATCACTGCTAGTGTTGATGCAAATGTGATCGCAGAATTATAGATCGAGCAATCACATGATTATGAATATTTCAATTCTTATTGGTATTACTAAGAGTGATAATGTCCCACCGAATGCTATTATGACTACAAGTATTAGTTATAAACTAGACATGAATAGTAGTCGTAATGAATTAGATCCGGTATGAAGGATATGTTTATCGGTTGTGTTAAGGGGATTATTAATAGTTTACTGATGGTAAAGGGAGGAATAGATTAGCGAATGGATAGAAAAGATCGAAATGGTTAAGGATATTGGTAAGAGTCTATAACATTGTGTAGTGAAGTATGCTACAGATATGTTGGTAGATTATGTTGTATCGTGATGGAACACAATGGTACAAAATAATAGTTAGAAAATTTTTGCTTAGATGATGTGGTCGGAATTTAAAATTCTTGTGCTAGGGCACTTTTATTCGAGTAATTAAGTTCAGAGGTTGGAAACTGAACTATGGAAGATAGAAATGTTGTATGCTGATCACTTAGAAAACGCTAATCGTTTGAAGGAATTGTCATGTCTGGTAACATGGCTAATTACTCCTGAAACTAAGCGAAGTGAGCGCAATATTGGGGACTAACTCCATCGATAAGGAGTATAGTCAATCCTGTAAAACATATAACCGTTGGAAGGGTTGTGTCACCAGTCAGCATTGATATATTTGACTCTATGGGAAGCGGACTGGAAGGACGTTAGGAGAGACGTCGAGTATTAAAGAAGAGAAATGATAAAGGTATAGTGCAAGATAGACTTGTGAATAAGTAGGCATGTCCTACAACCCAGAATTATACTAAGACTAGTTCTGGTTTGAAAACATGAACCGCATGAAGGGTCCTTCCCTAAATGTGGAAAATATGGTTATCGGTAGGAAGAAGAATGTCGAGTGATAGTAGGCCACAGGTGTGGTAAAGATGGGCATAATGCCCCAATTGTAGAACCAATTGAAGCCATGTGAACCGGCAACCCCAACCCATTCATGTACAACCACTCCGAACCCAACAACTTCAATAACAATCCATCCAAAGAAACCAAATTATGCCAAACAGTTGTACTTGCTATGAATGTGGCAGTACAGAACGTTTCAAAAGAAATTGCCCAAAGTTGAACCAAGGTTTCGTTGGAAGATGAACCTCATGACAAGCATCAACCTCTGATCAAGCAAGGAGCCGTGCTTTTGTGAGTAATTTGAATAAAGCACGTCATGATCCAAAGGTGGTGTTAAGTATGTGGTAGTTTTAAATCAAACTTCAGTGATAATTTTTACGGTCGTCGATAGAAGTTAGTTCCCGTTAACCTCCTATCATTTGGAAAGATACCGATTAAGTGAAACTATAGAACCCTATACTGTAGAATCGCTAACGTAAAGCAAAGAAGTTTTGACGTAATAGTTAGCATGGATTGGCTAACTCAACATGAAACAAAAATCAAATATGAAAAGAAGATGATTAGAAGCTCTCTTTCGGACGATGAAGCGATTAAATACAGAGAAAAGTGTACGGTATTATGTTGCCACTCTAATCTCATCTTGAGATGTTATAATATTTACGACAAGAAGACGTGGTGTATTTAACAAACGTGATTGCCAAAGTATTTAAAAGAAAACATATAGAAGATATCCCGGTGGTACGCAAATTTCCACAAGTTTTCCCAGAAGAACTTCCTGGATTACCGCCAACCCGACAGGTCGAATTCAGAATCGATTTAATGTCTCAAGCTGGCCCTGTTGCTAAAGCACCCTACCGACTTGCACCGTCCGAGATGCAAGAATTATCCAATCAGTTACAAGAATTGTTGGATAAGATTTTATACGACCTAGTTAGTCACCATGGGGTGCACCAGTTTTAATTGGGAAATGAAGGACGGAAGTGTTAGGATATGTGTTGATTAGAGAGAATTGAATAAAGTGACGATCAAGAATAGGTATTCACTTCTTCGAAGTAAATGATCTGTTTAACCAACTGCAAATGGCGATTTATCTTTAGAAAATTGATCTTATATATAGTTATCACCAAATGAAAAATCCAAGAGGAGGACGTTGCAGCAACAGCGTTGCGAACTCGCTACGGCCATTATGAATTCTTATTCATGTCGTTCGGGTTAACAAATGCGCAGGCAGTATTCATGGAACTCATGAATCGAGTCTGTAAACCTTACTTTGACAAATTTGTCATAGCATTCATTGATGATATTTTGATATACTCGCAACGTAAAGAAGAGCACGAACGACGATTAAGGAAAATTGTGGAAGTGTTAAAGCAAGAAGAGCTATACGCGAAGTTTTCAAAATGTGATTTTGAATAAAGAAGGCATAATCCCTTGGTCATGTTGTAAAGCAACAAAGATTTCACAAAGATCCAAATAAGATAGAAACCATTAAAATTGTGCCAAGCGCCGATTTTAAGTCTCCCCGATGGAGACGATGGTTTTGTCGCGTATTGTGACGCATCACGTAAAGGGTTAGGATGCGTGTTGACGCAGTATATTAAGGTTATAGCCTATGCTTCCCGACGGTTAAAAGTACACGAGTAAAATTACACTACCCACGACGTAGAACTGGGAGCGGTTATCCACGCACTTAAAATGTGGAGACATTGTCTCTACGATACGAAGTGCACCATCTTCACCGATCATAAAAGTTTGCAGCACATATTTGATCAGAAGGAACTGAATATGAGGCAACGAAGATGGGTCGAGTTGTTAAGCGATTATGACTGTGACATCCGTTATCACCCTGGCAAGGCTAACGTCGTAGCCGATGCCTTGAGTAAGAAAGATCGGGTTAAGCCATTGCGAGTGCGAGTGCTGGGGATGATAGTCCAGTCGAACATTCGAACCTGATTCGAGTCGCTCAACGTGAGGCGTTGAAAGAGGAACAATTGGAAAAGAAGGAATCTTACGGCAATGAGGAGAATTTCGAACAGCGCGTGGACTAAATTCTCTACTTCAAAAATCGGGTTTGGATCCCGACCCTCCATAACCTTCGTGAATTAATCATTGACGAAGCGCATAGATCGAAATAATCCATACATCCGGGATCGGATTTGACTATTGATGATACGGATATCTGAAAGGATTTTTATTAATGGTCGAGTTTGGAGAAAGATATGGTTACGTGTGTTGGTGAATATTGAGTTATGCAAGAGATAAGGCTGCACACCGAAAACCCTAGGGAACGCCACAACGACAGAAAATTCGCCAATGATAGTGGGAATAAATTACAATGATTTCTTGCCCAAATTCCTGATGGTGAAATGGTATCTCGTCGTGGAGTGCCATTTTCAATTATCTCAGATCAAAATAGTCATCCTACTTCCATTATTGGAAGGCGGGGAAGGAAGCATCGAGAGCTTGAAGCTTTTTATGGGTGAAGTAATTATCACCAAGTTGTTAAATTGAAAATGGGCGTCAATCAAGCCATAAGATTTGAATTGATTCGAGAAACAACCAATCGGATTTATAATACTTAAGACAAGTTGAAAGCAGCGCGTGATTGGCAAAGGGTTTATGCCAACGTTCAAAGGAAACCATTGTCCCTGAATAGAGGTGACAAGGCATTTTAAGGCATCACCTTAGAGAGAGGTGATATGATGTTTGGCAAAACCGAAAATAGCTTCTTAATAAATTGGACCCCATGAGAACTATCTCCATGGTTGGTCATTTAGTTTATCGATTAAAGTACTCTAGGGGCTAAGTACTATACAGGATATTTTGCCATGTATACGGATTGAAAAGTGCCTAAGCGATGAGGCAACGAAAGTACTAGTAATAGAGGTACTCATAGAAGACATGCTTGATATCAAAACTAATTCCGTAGAGATAGTAGACGGGAAAACTAAACAGTTTGGACATACCAAGCTTTATTAATTAAGACAGTATACAACGTCACAATCTAAGACTATGGTCATGTTTTGGGCCTAACAGCTATAACCAAACTAGTTATACAGCCCGATTTGGTTTAAACACTGTACTAGTATTAACAGTACGATACCGATTATAGGATACAAGCTATAATCGAGGCATAACACTTATTGACGTATATTACCTGCTCGAACTACAATAAGGTGAGTTTCATGAACCCACTTTCTAAACTGTTTGATGAACTTTTGGGGTGGAAAGCATGTTTACATATACTTATATACTTGAAAACGTGTGATGATGTGAATTATCTAAGTACTAACACTTGAAAGTCCCCACAAACACAAGTGATTAACTTCGTGCCGGTGACGTGTGGATAGTACTATCGGTTTGACAAACCCAACTGACAGAGCCGGTGGGGTATGCCGGAACATGTTAACCCAGTTGCACATTGTCATTTAAACTTATTACATACTGCTATGTGGTGTTAGACATAGTACATACTTGGGGCAAAGTGGCTATTAAATGCCAACGGGAGTGCATGGGCAGGGGTGGCATGTGTTTTAGCTCATTACGGTTTCACTTGTGGCTTAGTATAATACATCATACAAATACATGTATACATACACACTGTAAACTTTACGAACTCGTATACTGATTTCGTTGATTGTAACGATTCCGACGAAACCAGGTATACCCTAACCGGTAGACGTTAGTTACGTCATATGTAATGTCGGGTACATGAGTTACCATGGTAATTATACGAGAATACATGGTTCATTGTATTGATTGTACGTGAATATATAATTCAACGTATTGAATATGAGATCAAACGATCGATAGTTATTGAAACCCGAATGAATCGAAGGTTCAATTATAGACGAGATATATGATATTTAGTGATGTTACGAAGTAGTAAAGCTTCAGGATAAGTGGATTAAAGCACAGAAAAAGGATTTCGATTTAATAGTACGTCGGTACGTTAAACGAAACCTTTAATACCAAACCGAGCAAGAGATGATCGATCAAGCCGAAAAAGATGCGGGATAATTAATGATATGATGTTTTAAGTTAATAAATGTCATGGTTTAAGTTTTTTAAAGTTTTTAAATCGGTTTTATATAAATTTCATTTTATAGCCGAAAAACGACCGTTTTAGCCTCGTTTTAAGCCGAATTAAACATTTAACCGAAAAACGAACTGAACCAGATTATCCAAAACATTATCCGGATTACGAGAATCCAAATATGTGGCTAATATTGGAGAGGTGGGTCCCACCCCACCCCCCACACTACTCCGATCGGAATGAGGGGGTTAACCCCATTCCATTCTTTCTGTTTTCACAAACACAAATCCAACAATCCTTCAAACCTCTCAACCTTTGAACTAAAACCCGAGATTCTAGCAAGAAAAACCGAGGTAAAATCGTGTTATTTACGTGTTCATATTCGTTTCTTGAGTTGGTTTGCAAGAAAATGAGGTTTCAATGATGAAAACCGATTCTTGCATGATCAAGTGATGTATACGGGTTATACAAAGGATCTTGGTCCAAGAAATGAGTTAAACGAATCAAAAACGAATTTTTACGGTTAAATCTTTGTTTTCGGAATCATAACCGAAACCATGAAAGAAATGGCTTGATCGTGAGTGTAACTTGCTTGGTATTGTGGTATGTTGATTGTAGGCTCTGTATTTAGTGGTAGATAAGGCGGAAAGACGAGTTTGTGGCTCGTAGTGGCGGAAAACGAAAGGTATATTCGGTTATGTTAGGTTTTGGGAAATTTGGACAGATTGTTGATGCTTTAGAGTTAGGTCATGAAATTTTACAGAGGTGTTAAACACATGAAAATATGAGTTCTGTGAATTTTTGGTAATTTTTGGATAAAGGATGAATATTTGGTGAATTTAATGCTTGGTTTTGGCCAAAAATGGTGAAAAATAGTTAAATATCATGAAAAATTCTGGAAAATTGCATATAAGCTTTTCATATCATGTATAAGTCACACACAAAATTTGAGGTCCGTTGGAGAAGTCTAAGTAGGCTTTTCGGTTAAACGAGTTCTAGGGATTTCTAGCTCGATTTTAGTAAAAAGGGCATGTAAAAGAATATTTTGGTTCTGGAAAAATTACAGGAGACTATGTGGATGGCAGGGGACATCCAGGAAAAATTTGGGATTTTTCTAAGATCGTTTGGTATTTACGACATATTTAGTGTTTAAATGGTGTTAAAAATAGATAAATAAATTTTAAATATAAGAATTAATTCTGGAAATATTTTTATAAAATTCCCCACTGTTAAAAAGTGATTTGTGCAAAATTTCAAGATCCGAGAGTAAACGGATAATTATTTGTGCTAATTATCAAACTTTTAAAGTTAAAACGCGTAAACCGGTGAAGTTCGCTTAAGCGAGCTGACTGGTGTATAAAAACCCTAAAAATGAGCTATTTTCATATAAATGAGTTAGACAAGTAAAAATAAATCATCCGATAATAATTCGGATGATTTGAGTAATTTTAACCTATTTTAACAGTTTCCGGTACGCCAAAGACGGAAACGGGTCCCGCGGCCAATCGGGACGTCTAAACCGAGCTATAATTTCACATCTTTAATTAAATTATCAGTCAACCACTATTTTCGGGTCGTGTGTGACCAAACTCATTTTTGAAACATAAAAACGGATAACCGTGCTAGGCAGACAAAACGAGAAAAACGACTAATAGTAGTTGTGACCATGGAACTCTAAACGACATCACAATCTGAGTCCGGAGAAGTGTTTCTGGGTTAACCTTGCCCCCAGAACGGGTACAGTGCTGGGTTAACAGTGTCCCCAGATGTACCAGTTGATACGGTTAAAAGATTATATAAACAATAAATGTATAATAACGATCTTAGGGATCATATTACAGATTGGACGCGTTAATTGATAATGATTGTTGTTACCTGCTTGCATGTGCTAAGGTGAGTTTCACGAGCCCCTTTTTCTGAATTGTTTTCAAATATTTTCCCGGGGCGGAAAGCATGTTACTATTGAAATGTTTAAATACATACTGAACGCATGGATTTGCGTGTATTTATAAATATTTGATTGTACGGGAATCGTACGGAATGGGTACAGTACTGGGTTAACAGTGTCCCCAGATGTCTTTGGAAGTGTTTCCGGGTTAACATTGCCCCCGGAGTGAGTACAGTACTGGGTTAACAATGTCCCCAGGGGTCCCTAGAAGTGTTTCCGGGTTAACATTGCCCCCGGAGTGAGTACAGTACTGGGTTAACAGTGTCCCCAGGGGTCCCTAGAAGTGTTTCCGGGTTAACATTGCCCCCGGAGTGAGTACAGTACTGGGTTAACAGTGTCCCCAGATAATATTATATTATGATATGGATTTGTCATGGTTTACTCAAATTGTGAAACTCACCAACTATTCGTAGTTGACCCGATTTCTCACATGCTTTTCAGGTACAATTAAGATGAAGTGATTGCTTACATGCTAAGTGCTTGATGTGTGTAAGATTTGCGTGCAGGGTGTTAGGAAACATTATAACAAATAGAATTGTGTATCGTATTGTATGATGTGTGTATCACCTAGACGGTAATGAAATACAAGATAATGTAATTTGAAGTATATTATTGTATTCAGTTTTCTTTATAAACAATGTGGTTGATATCAGAGGTGTCCGTTGCATCCCGTTTACGTTTCCGCTGCGGTTGCGGGGTGTTACATTGATACTCGTGAAACTTGAAACTCACCAACTAGACGTAGTTGACCCGTTTTAGCATGCTTTTCAGGTAAGCCGAAGTTTGAATGATTTGCTTACGTGCTTGGTGTTAGAAGGAAAGTTGAATAGTTGTGAATAGATGCAAATACGTACTAATGAATAAGGAACTGAGAACTGGTTATGTGTTTTTCGTCTAGTTTGTAAACATAGTACCTACCAATGTAATATGATGTAAATTAGTTTGTTGAATTTCTTTATAAACAATGTGGTTGATACCAGTGTTATCTGTTACATTCCCGTATTACGCTTCCGCAACTACCTAGTCGGGATGTGACACCTTTTCCCAGATATTCATCATTGTATAGAAAAAAATCTTGTCCAAATTTTGTCTCATCTGATACATGAAAGGGTTTGAAGTTGAGTCTTTCAATGCAAGAATCAGTGTGGTGACCATATCCATCACATTTTTTGCACCACACTTTTCCTTTGAATCTTTCATGGTCACTTCCCTTCTTGAACCTCTCACTTGGTCTAGGTGTTTTGACACCAAGTGATTTTTGAGTTTTCAGCCCATCAAAGTCAATTATTGAAAAAGGAACAAATTCTTTTATCTTGATATCTTGTCTTTCAATTTTGCTCTTTACGAAAATGATTTTCTTCAAGCTCAATGGTTCTTCATCCAGGCTTCCCTAATGCCTTGATTTTCTCTTCTCATACTCCTCTATGGTTTCAATTTCACCAATATCAAAAACTTCATGGCTTGAGAAGACTGGGTAAACTGGAATGAAGTTGTCATTAATGACTGTTTCAACTGCCTTCTTCAGTTTCTTTTTTTCTAACCTCTTCAATAGAGTACTGCTTGGAGGTCTCACAACATTGTAACTAACCTTTTTCCTTTCACATATGTCAAAGGACACATGTTCTCTCTTCATTCTATCATTTTGTTTCTTCATCTTAGGTGTCATTGGTGGCAATAATGGAAGTTTGTCTACTAATTCTGGTTTCTTCAGTCTTCTGTTCTTTTGAGCAGCTTTGATCTCTTCATCTGTGATCTGATCACTTAAGTCACTTAAATCATCTTCATTTAGATCATCAAAATCAATGTCATCCTCAGAGACTTGTACAACAATAGACTTCTCTTCCCTTACTTCCTCTTTTACCACAAATTCTACATCTTCATTTAATTCTACCATCTTGTACATATCAATGATTTTTTCTTTGTCTTGAAACACATCTCTAAACTGTTGAAGATATCCATCTCTCTTTTCTTTGTCAGCCTTGGGTAAAAAGTTGTTGTTGAATGGTGGAGGAACAACTTTATACTTATCTTCTTCTTTTATTTTGTTCATTATCCCACAGATGTTTCCAGTAGACACCAAATTCTTCAAAAATTCATTTTCAACATGTAGCTTTGTGTTTTGAACCTTCTCTTCAATAATCATCTTTTTCAAACCATCTACTCAGTTATGTATCTCTGCTGAGCTCTATAGCTACTTACAAAGTCATCTTCCAAGCTTTTAATTTTCTCTTCAGTAATTTTATCACTTGCTTGATACCCATTGATTATGCTCTGTTTTTGAAACACTCACTCTCTATCTTGCCTAATTTTACAGTCAAAGCATCAATTGTTTCATGTAAATCAGTTAGAGAGGTTGAGTGTATCTGAGAAGATGATGTTTCAGCCTCCTTTTCAGCAATAGCCATCAATGCAACATTTGCACTTGTGATATCATCAGCATGATCACTCCAGTCAAAATTCCCTTCATGCTGAGTGGCAACAACATTCCCTTGGTTTCTTGGTTGATTGTTTCTGTTTGGATTGTTTGGGGCATTTTGGGTGTTTTGATTGTTTCTTTGAAAGTTTTGGTTTTGTGGCACAACTTGTTGATTGCTCATTGGAGCTTGCTGATAGTTGTTGAAATTGGAATTGTTATTGTTGAAGTTTTTGTTTCTAGGCTGGTTCTGTTGGTATTGCATCTGATTTCTTGGCTGGTTCTGGAACTGGTTCATTTGAAAGTTTCTGGGTTGATTGCATTCTCTGGCAAAATGACCAGGCTGTTGGTAATTATAACAAATGGCTTTAGACTTATCAAAACCAATCCTCTCATTAGGCCCTGATAGAAGTGATCTACCAGTCATGTTGTATAGCCTTTTGCTTCTAAGAGCCAACATAGCTGCCCGCCACTTGAGATCCATGTCTTCAAGATCATCTGCATCTATTTGTTCCAAGTCATCTTGGATGAAACTTGTGTGAAACAAGTTCTTTGCCACAAATGCATTATATAACTCTGTAAACATGGAGAATAGAGCTTGAGTCTCATTCCCTTGTGCACAGCTTCCACCACCATAGGGCACATGTCCACTTGTCACTGGGGCAGATTCATTGTCATCAATAAGTTGGACATTGAATCTTGACTGGTTGCCTTGGTGACTTGTACTCCCACCAATGAAAGATTTAGGTGTTTCAACACCATGATCATTTGGTTCCTCAATGATGAGAATCTGTTGTTGATTCTTTGTGGACAGATTTCCCATGGGTACAATTAGGGCATTTGACACATGAAAGCATGGCTTCTCCTCCTTGATCATTTCATTTTCGATCATCTCAATCTCAGCAGGCTAGAGGAAACAGATCACACCATCCAACTTAAGTTCTTCAAAGTTTGGTTTTTGTAGGATGAATTTGCTGGCTGTATACCACTCCTTTGGCATTGAGTTCAGCAGCTTTGTGGTCAAATCCAGGTCTGTCATCACATAGTCAGTTGTTCTCAGGTTATTCACAATTGCCAAAAATCTTTCAAGAATTGACTTCAATCTTTCTCCATCCTTGTACTTGAATCTCTCAAGCTGTTGCCTGAGTCTTTGTTTCTTGATATTTTTCAGCTCAGTGTTACCTTCAAACATCTCAAGGATTGCATCATACATAGCCTTAGCTGTTGTGTGATGAGCAACCTTGGTTAAGATATCCCATGACACTCCCAGCTTGATCATAGCTAGAGCCCTGTCATCAATATTTCTCATTCTTTCAGCCACAACTTGATTGGGATTTGCACCATCAGCAACATATGGACCAGTCTTAATTGACTTCCACATATCCACATCATTGTAACACACAGCTGCCTCAAACAACACTTTCCATTTGATAAAATTCTCCTGCCCATGCAGTCTCGGAATTTTGTTAGTGGAGACCTCTTGCTCTTCAAAACCAGACATTTTGGTATTTTGAAAAGCAGAAAACAGAGAATAGCTAAAAATCAAGTTTTGAAAATAATCAGATCTGAGAATCAAATCTTTAAATCTGATGTATCTAGTTCGATTGGAGCAAGATTAAGTAATAAAGATGCAAAATTTAATTATAAGTAAAAGAAAACACCGGAAATTTGTAGATCTAGAAGGTAATGAAGAACAAAGCAGCTGACGTCAGACTTCAATGAAACATTGTTCTTCTTACGTCATCTTTCTTCTTCAGATCTTCAAATAGCAACAATTTCTTCACCCGAATCAGCAACGAACAAGCTCTGATACCACTTGTCGGTCCCGAATAATCACTCACACTCACTATTAAATCATAACTCACACAATAAATGTGTCGACAAGAGAGTTAACGACAGTTGCTATTTTGGGTAAGAAAACTGTTTGTTAACGGCGGAATCAGAAACAAACAGAGTTGTTGCTAGAGGATTAATAAAATGTAACAGACAAACAATCACTCAAAAGATTTCCATTTATATTAATGATTCATACAAATGATAACCTATTAGGGTTTCTTGTTTCGGAAGTTTTATCCGTACAATCATAGGACAGCCGTCACACTCAGAAATATTCGCTCAGAGAAAAGTGCTAATCCGTAGTAGGCGTGCCCTAAATTATTCTATTTATAGGCCTGCCACCACTTGACAGCTGTCCCATTTTCTAGATACCCTAATGATTTGATACATATTCAAATTACATATTCAGACTTATACTAAGTGTAAAAACAGATCTTTCGGGTAGACTTTGTATTACTTGTCTTCACCGAGTAGGCTTGTGCCTTTTGTCTTCTACGGGTAGACCTGGTAACCTTTGAAGTGTGCTGGAGAACAGTTCTCCGGGTAGAATTTACTTAGAGTATTTTCCTAAGAAAATACTCACTTAGCAGACTTCAATCTTCTTGATCATATCAAACTTTGCCCGATACAATATAACGAGCAACCTTGTTCTTCAGAGATCCTTTCAACTCCTTGCTAGTGAATAACTTATTAGCAAAGAAAAGTGTGCTGGTAACACTGTAGCTTGCTCGGAGTTGAACCTTTCTCGATAAAGTCCTTAGAGTTATTCTTTTATCTTCCATCAAGCATGCTCGGACCACTGTTTTATTAATGAATACCTTGCTAGATCTTCCAAATCCTTGGCATCAAAAGCTTGGTTAGACAATAGCCTACTCGAAAGTAAACCCTGCTTGGCTATAAAGAACAATCTTGCTAGACATAGTGAACCCTGCTCGGATTGACACTAAAGAAGACTTCTAGAAGATAACCTTGCCCGAAGGACAAAATACCTTGCTAGGTCAAGTAAACCTTGCCCGAGAGTCCAAGTGTGCTCGGATTCCATACTTAGGCATTTCTGGGGAGGTTGAGAAGATTCCAATCTTCCTTAATCTTCCTTAAGTCATTTCAAGTCAAATTCTTAACCCAACATGTGATAAAAAAAACGAACGCGTTGGTATATCCGGATCGTGTTGCATGTGGGCTATGAGTAGATTTTTATATGTGAACCGCATGCAAGAGGGTATAACTTTTATCTCTTTAAGTATTGAAAGAGTTAGATAGCGAGAGATTAATGTAAATATTGTTGTTGGAAATATCTTGGACAACAACAATGTTGATAATGATTATTTAAAGAATACTTAACAAATGAGTGTTAAAAAAGGTATAATCGAGACTGGACGATTTCGTGTATATTTATGTTATATAGACACACATATGATATTTGGACTAAAATAATATATTCTGATAGTGACCACCATTAATATTGAAAATAAATACACGTTTAGAAAATGCAAACCTTTATATTAATTATGAAAATTATATTTTTATATTATATTAATATAATAGGTTTTGGTATAAATAACAATAACGTTTATATTTATTTTGTTATAAAATGGTATATATTTCTATAAAATTTCTAACATGCGTCTAAATGACGAATATTTTATTAATAAAAGAATATAAAATTTAACCATATACTTTTAATTAAATAACGTCCAAGTTTAGTTTCAAAAATATATTAGTTTTACAACGATTATTTGAAACCACGTTGTTCTAAATAATTATAGATTATTTCGAAGCTTCGATTTAGTTACGATTTTCTGATACAATACAAGTTTTAATTTAATTATTAAAATTGTCATAAATGAGACACGTGAGGATAAATGAATTAAGTTAGGATAAGATCATATTTTTATTTATGTTTATGTGTTAATATTGAGAAACCATGTCCTCATGATTACGATTACAAATTATACTATTACGATCAAGATCTAGTCACTTGATATGATTAACTGATCAGGTATACTTGAATATGATTAAGCTAGAGTGTGAGAGAGAATTTGGGTAGCATAACGAGGTGTTTTTGATAATAATAATAATAACTTCTTACTTTAATAATAAGTTACAAACTATTTATAGAAAACGAAACCTTTCGTTATATAAGTCATAACTAATGGACTTCATTCATCATCATACTCTAAGCCTATACTTTAAGACAAAAGAATGTACCATTCATTGTCCTTATTCGTTAACAACCCTAACGAATGGACTAAAATAAACATGTATGAGCTCATTCATTATTATCTACTCTAACGAATGACTCATGTACATAAATACATTTACCAAATGTTCTTTTACATTATAAAGACCAAATACATTATAAACAAAGATCGAGATGACAAAACGTGTACTAAGAAACTCCGCCTTGTCTTGTACTCTTTGTCTTGATCATTTGAAACGCTTGGTCTTCCAATCGACACAACTATGAATCCCGAACACATGGCAAACACGTACCACACGCTGAAATTGCATAGCACTTTCATAATATCTAATCTCGGCCCACCTGATTTGATTGTTGAATAACGTGTCGTTATCATATTCAGATAATTAACCAACCACATCTGGTCGATTACTCGAATAATCCACATCTTCAGCCCCGATCCAAGCACAATCACGGCTTCACCAGTGTGGTTATCATAATACCACTTATTAAGTTTCTTATAAAGACTTTGGGGAAAAGTTTTAACATGAACTCTCTTCAATGTTCGCGGTTGCTTTACTTTAAGCAGGAGTTTTCTCTAGCCAGTTCTCGGGTCAATCTCATCAATGTATTTCCAAGTTGGAACCTGTGGCTTTATAGATTTAAAACCATGATGTACCTCATGTAAAAAATGGCTATAAAACCAATCCGCCATCTGGGTTACACCACAATTCACGAACGATCTGTTGGCCAATGTCCGCACATCCCACCTTGGTAAAGTAAGAATATCGGAAATATTTTGGAAATATTGGATGCCGTGTTCCCACTTAATAATACACACGTTCAGTATAGAATCATATAACCACGAGATTATATCACCCTTCATCGTCTTCGAGGCTTTAAACTTGGTCATTTGATAAGAGTAGCACGTGCTTTGAACTGCTTGTAATCCTCTCGTTCAACATACATTCGAACACCAATAAGCTTGTTCATACACCACTTATTGTGCTCAAACATCCCCACGAATATATTAACATCCGAATCCTTCGATCTAGACCCAACTTCTTTTACTTTAGACTTCTTTTTCTTTGTTTTATCCAAACGTTCTTCGACGCTTTATAATGCTCAGTAGTGAAGAATGAAATTCCTTCATCTATATGAAAACGAGTGTTAGGACCGATCGGGAGACGGTTTCCCAACGATTCTCGGGGGCAACGTGTTAGAGTGCGGAATCCTACTAACACGGCGACTCGGTGGTAATCAACGACACAAACGGTAGCAATTCCTAGGATGATATGACGACCAGGTGCGGAGGAAAGGACCGAAGGGGTTGACGGGCAGAGAGGATTTCCGGGGAACAGGTCGGCTGTGTATGTGTGTTATGTGTGCTCTTCTGAAAATCCCTAAGTAACGTTTATATATCGAAGACTCATTCGATCGGATGAGTCTCTCATTCGATCGAGTGAAGCTTTGTTCGATCGAATGAGCCTGGTTCGATCGAATCAACCTTTTGTTCGATCGAACCAGTTTTCGTTTGACATTTACAATACGTTAACTAGGTTTCACTATCTTTAGTCTCACGCCGACCTACCCTGATAGAACTGGGGACATATATATGACATTTCATGTCCTAACAAACTCCCCCTTGGAGCCAGTTCTATTTATGTTTTAACCAATCGAGATTTCTTGCTCGACTGCAACTCCCCCTTGGAGTTATCTCTCCCTCTCTGTTCTCAAAGCTAGTGGTGCCCTCATTGCATCCACCAAACTCCTGTCTTCATGGAGTTATCTCACGATCCAATGGTGCAGTCCGTCAGACTTACCATAGGTTCCACATATCATGAGATGCTGTCAAATGGAATATAAGATTAACATTTAAGCACAGTTGTAGTAGATTATCAAACATGAAAGTAAAGCATAATCTAGCACAATATTCCAAAGTATATTAAAATCACTCCAAAAACAATTACAACCAGAAGATAAAACTTTGAATTACAAAGAAACCAAATAAACAAAACATATAACAATTAATCACTGGTTCCCTGTGTATATTTCTTCTGTTGTTCCTTCCAGTTAGATCCTGCATGTATGTCATAGGCAAAACAGATCCTAATGACATTTCTGTACTTTAGCGCTTGCTCCATGTCATCGGGGGCATAAAGAATTTCTGTCTTGTATAGAGTAAAAACATCCTCCCTTGACAAGTTGGTGAGCCACATAGGATCAAAAATGCGGATTGTGCTCCAATTACCATTGTCGTTGAGCACTATAACTGCTTCATGTAGTCTTCCGTCGTAGTACCAATGCCTGAACGATTTGTAGAAGTCCTGCTTCATCTTTCGTAGCGGAATCTTCTTCATTGTAAGTGGTGGCATGTACTTCAAAATGACTTTCGGCCTGTTGGTGATCGGATCGATCTCCTTTTTACTTGTATAACGCTTTGGCCTTTGCGGTGTAATCAATCTCCATTTTGAGTTGTATTCCTTTCGTAATACACTCTGATAGTACGATGCGAATGGAGATGAGCTTGCGTATAGCATGTCCAGGTAATTAAGACGATTAAGATCGTAAGTTGGAAGAGTCTTCAAGTCTGTGATTCGTTGATAGTACTCAACCCCCTTTTCCCTTTTGACAGCTACGCAGTTCAGGTCTTTCAGACACGCCCAAGCTAGGATTTCTCCAGAGGTTCTCCGACCCTTAGTATCATATGACTTTGTGTGAGGAATGGTCGGTTTCGCTTGGCGTTTAGACCTGATCTTTTCAAGAATAGCATTGAACGCTTTCTTGCATTCTTCTGTTTTGTCTTTAAATTCGGCTTGATCGGCTTCAGACGGCTGTTTCATAGCATTTGACCTTTCGTCAGCCTTCTTCTGCACTTCCTCCTCGTTTACGTTTTGAAAGAAGCTTGATGAGTTGGGAATATCGTCAGTTTGCGACGTGTAGTACTCAGGATATTCTTCCCTTGTCAAGTCTTCTATTTCGACATCTTCGAAGTGAGGAGGATCGACTTGTGTCGGATCAGCGGCCGTCGGTGATGGTGAGTCGGTTGAAGCAGCTGCAGCAGATGTGGATTCTGTTGAAGGCAACGCCAGAACTTTGCCTGTTTCTTCGTTTGAAAACTCGAACATTTGCTCTAGCTCTTCTTCCGTGAAGTTGTGCGAAATCTCACCTTCTTCCACGTCTCCACTTGAGAAGATTTGCTGTTCATCTGGGTTGTCCAAGAGATACGTGAAAAACTCCGCTGCTGTTTTTGACTGCAGCGGTTGGACATTTGATGTATCAGCATCACCTGCTTGATTAATAATCACAACACAGTAAAAAAAAATTTTTTTTTTTTTTTGTTTTTTTTTTTTTAAATAAACATATGTAATATCATAAACGTTAAGTACAAAACAATTACATATGACAATGGAATATAAATAAGGATTACAAGATTTAAACATTAAAATCCTCACTACATTCACTCAAAAATCACTCAGTTACCTTCACCTTCATCATCATCTGAGTTTAGCTCGTCGGTGTCCACATCAACATTAGCTGGACCTTCCAGACGAAGAACGTCTCCTTTAAGCTCAGTCACCTTAGCTTCAAGGTTTCTGTTTGACTCCACAAGGCTTTTATTGGACTCTACCAGGCTTTGATTTGACTCTTTGAGCTCTGTGATAGCAGATCCCTGTTCAGCAACAGTAGCAGTGAGCTGAGTGTTCTCAATCTTCAACCTGTCGTTGTCAGCTTGAAGTTGAGCCATTTGTTCATCTCTGATTCTGTTATGCTCTTCCTGCTGTGTCCTGAACATGAACATCTGCATCATCGCCTTGTGCAGGTCGGCAATTTCAGAAGCGACCTTGGGAGGGAGGGAGATCTCCTGTTGAGGTTGAGGAGGAGGTGGCGGTGCGGACTGAGGTGTTGGAGGAGGAGCTTGTTGTGCTGGAGGGCAGTAGAAGAGGTCCCAACTGATGGTAACATTGCGGGACGAGGTTGGCTGAGAAATAAATTCCTGTACTTTCGAGTAACCTTCCTCTTTTGTCTCTTCGCCGGCCTTTCTTCACCTGTCGGTTGATCAGCAGGCTGCTCCTCAAACACTACTTCTTCACCGGTTTCCAAATCTTCAACATTTAAGTAGGTATCAGCTTCCTTCTCTGCATCAGTCCTGGTGTCCTCAGGGACTACTTCGTCTTCAGTGTCTGATTCATCACTGGTTTTCTGATACGGAAGGTCCTCGACATCTGAGTCACTTGAGGTGTTCCTCCACTTCCTCTTTGGTGGAGCCTGATAAAACGGATTCGCCACATGCCCAAAACAACGTTTGTGTGGGGGCCTTGTTGGACGATCCTTGTATGACTTGAGACGGTTCAAAGTCTCATTCTTCATGTGGTCTAGCTTTACCACATCTCCGTCATTCTCTTTCAACAGCCCCGGTGCCTGGTCATCAACTATCATCTGCACAAACCTCGGGTACCGTAGAAACTTCTCACCCGCCCCTTGTTTTATGGTGAGGTTTTCCACCATGTGACTGAATGTCATTTGAGAGAAATTGAAGGGGCGGTTCATCACGAGTGCTGCCACGGTGAATTGCATGCTCTCCCTTATCTTATCAAAACTTGTACGTTGAGGACCCAGACAGTGCATCACCACGTGCGCCAGATATTTGAATTCTGGGCACAAATTTGCTTTGAGAAGCAGACCGGCATTGAGATCGCCGTCATACTTCATGCGTGCGAAACATCCTCTCGTTGCTGCAGGATGTAATGTGGTCGGGTCAGAGTCTGTATCTGCAAACCCGCAGACATCTCTAAGAATCTGGGCAGAAACAACAATTTGATGCCCTCGGACTGTGGAGCGTATCACCGACGGCTCGACGGACTTGTCGTGCGTGGCGTTTCTCCAAAACTCCTGTTGAACCGACATTATCGGCTCAACGATCCTTGAGATAGGAATGAATATCCTTGACCTCTTTAAAAACTTAATCATCTGCGCAAAGTCCTTGCCGTGACTTGATTTTTCATCTAAAAATGCCACAATGTTGTGTTTGATCGACGTTTTGTACGGAGCAATAACCTGTGCAGCTTCAGCCATTGAATCTGTATACATAGACATGTTAAAACAGACAGATATCTAAAAGACTGAATTTGTTAAAAAAAAAAAAATTTTTTTTTTTTTTTTTTTTTTTTTTTTTTTTTTTTTTTTTTTAAACTTCTGGACTGGTTCGATCGAATTATAAAGGATTCGATCGAATGAACTAATCATCCGATCGAGTGAGACATATATTCGATCGATTTAGACTGGTTCGATCGAATGGACTCATTCGATTCCTTCAACCAGAACCCAGATTTCAACGAGACCCGAATCGGTTTTTCGACCGATTAACCACAATCAACATGTGCGAAACATTGAAAGATGTTGTTTACATGTTTTCCAATGACCCTCATGACCCGAAAACTCAAAAAAAACTCAGTTTTATTGTCGGGACCGTTTCCGACACCAAAAACGGCCCGAAAACCTATCGAAACGCGGACGAAAATCAATAAAACTTACATTTTTGAAATCTACGCGAAAAAGTGAATAAACTGGTCGGATCAAAAAGAGGTTTTAGCACGATCGATTTTGAGAGGGAAATTTCAAATTCTTTTCGGATGAAAATGTCCGATCGAATGACTTCTGCTATTTATACAGATTTTTGACTCATCCGATCGAATAAACTTGTTCGCTTGACTCATCCGATCGAATGAGACACACTATTCGATCGGATGGATTTCTTCCCTCAAACTGATTTTTCACAATAACTTATCCGATCGATTTGGCACATTCGATTGACTGACTCGATCGAATGGCTACATGTTCGATCGAATGAGGAAAAGTTTTAGAAAAATTTGACTTTTAAACTTCTTATTCCCCGTCATCGATCACGGTGCTTTTGAACCTGCAAGAAAACTTAAACTTTTGACATTTGGTTAGTTAGCATAGAAATTTTCCGATTTTGTGAGCTCAGTTCCTGTAGAACATAAAGATCATAAAACGTTAGTAAACACACAGAAAATATCAGGTCCAACCAACTTCGGTTTTATTGCAACTTCTTCCTTCTCTCATTACACACTTGGTTGCGCAGATAAACGTTTGGCAACCTGCATGAGTTTTTCTTTCATTCCTACACACTGAATAAACATTTAGTAGGAATAGACAGGAATCAGACTACCTGTCACAATGATTTCTCATCGACTTTCAAACATTAAGAATAAAATAAAATAACCAAAAATAAAATCTTAATTATTTATTTACAGGGAGGGACAGGGATCAGACTACCTGTCACAATGATTTCTCATCGACATTAAAGCAGAATAAAATTAAAGAAAAATTAATTCAAATTAAAAATGTTTTTGAATTTTTTTTTCTTGTTTCTTTTTATAATATTCAGACTGAAATAAACATCTGTACAAAAATTTAAAACACATTATTTTTGGTTGAGAAGGATCTATAATAAGAAATCATACAGACGTATATGACTATCTACTGAGACTTTTTGAGATTTTTTTTTTTTTTTTTTTTTTTTTTTTTTTAATATACGAAGTTGAACAAGACATAATGAATATTCTTTTTGTGAGAAAGATCCGAACAGGAATCATACTAATTAAGTGACTGTCACATAGATCCGTGTTGAGCTGTATTATGACATAAAGAAACAGGTTATGAGCATGAAAATAACTTAAAATGGTTTTCATCGTTTCTGTGATACGAGTTAGGTTCAATTATGTCTCAAAATTTAAGTGAATAACAACTCAGAGATTATGATGCCTCCTATCTATTCTCAAAGCGTATTTGGCTTTCCCCAAGTCACCCCGAATTGACTTTGACCCATAGTGTCTGATTAAGGTTGTAAGTGTCTTCATCTGCTTCCCGTTTTCTTTCTTACTCCATAATTGAGAAGTCTTGACATTATTAACTCTAGAATGTTTCAATAACTCATAAAGAATCATTTTTTTTTTTTTTTTTTTTTTTTTTTTTTTTTTTTTTTGAATGTTACATAGACTTCAGAGTAGTAAAACAATTGCAAGTCCCGAATCTGGATCACTGCAGTTTCTTCATGCACTATCTTTACGGGAATCAGAACACTTATGGGCTCGTGTATGACTGGGTAATCGCTTTTCTGCCTATCATTCGGAAAGATATATATGAAGACAAACAAAACTCTTAAGGAGTTTCCACGTAAAATCGAGTAGATTTAGTTTGTATCACATCTACTTTTACGCACCATAAAAAGCTACCATGACACACAATGACTGTTCTAAAGCCTTTTAAGCCTAATAACTTCACTAGTTAAGCACACAGAATCAGTATATCTATCATTTTCCAAGGTTGGATCAATTTCTCATTTTCTGAATATAAATGAATGTCTTTAAAAAAACGTTTAAATTATTTCGCCCCGATCAAGTCAAAGTCTTCAGGTAAACGGCTATCCTGAAGATCCAATGGATCAACTGGACCGACCACATACGAGTATGTGTCCTTCTAACTAAGTATAACCGACTATTTTTCAGCGAAAGAATAAAAACCATCAAAACCCGCCCCGATCACTTTCAGTCATCTGGTTAATGGCTATCCTCATAATCTACTAGTAGAAATAAGGACCAAAACACATCCGAAAATGTGTCCATCAAACTGAGGTAACCGACATAATTTTAAGCGATAGTGATGTATAAAAATTTAATATAAGAAAAATGAAAATAAGCTGTACAGAAATAGCAAATCTTTTTGATGTCTCAGTATGATAGCGTCTGTGTACTATCACCTTTCTTGTAACAAGATCAACTTCTCAAAATTTTGAAAAATTTTTTAATGTTTTTGGGTTTTTGTATTTTATATTGTTTTTGGTTTTTCTTGAACCTTTTCTCCCCCTAGAATTTATAAAAAACAAAATCTTTTTGGACTTTTTCAAATTTTTAAGAAAAGAAAAAATGAAAACAATTTAAATGATATCTTCAGGAACATCATCTGATATACGTTTAACGCCGTTGATCTCTAGTAAATATAAAAACCGTGGTTTATCAAATGCTTTAGTGAAGAGATCAGCGCGTTGTTCCTGAGTGGGGATTTTTATCACATCGATTAACTTCTTTTCGTAGCAATCACGAAGGAAGTGATATCGAATTTCGATGTGCTTCGTTTTGCTAAAATGAACCGGATTTTTGGTAATTGAAATTGCAGCAGAATTATCAATATATATGGGAGTAGTAGAGCATTCAATACCGTAGTCACGCATTTGTTGCTGAATCCAAATAACTTGAGAACAGCAACTGGCAGCCGCAATATATTCCGCCTCAGCTGTTGAAGTGGAGACTGACGTCTGCTTTTTGCATTGCCACGTTACTAAACGACTTCCAAAGAACTGACATCCTGCTGTTGTTGATTTGTAATCGAGTTTACAACCACCATAGTCCGAATCACTATACGCATGTAGATCAAAGTTATCATCATAAGGATACCAAAGACCCCAATCTGGAGTACCCTTCAGATAACGCAAAATTCTTTTGACTGCAATCAGATGGGAGACCTTCGGCTTTGACTGATAACGTGCACAGAGACACGTAGCAAACATTATGTCTGGCCGAGAAGCAGTCAGGTACATTAGAGATCCGATGATCCCTCTATAGTGAGTTGGATTGATCAATTCACCCTTCTCGTCAGGGTTAATCCCGTGATTAACCTCTAAAGGAGTTCCCTGTGAAGAAGAACTCAACATCTCAAACCGTTTCAAGATGTCATTGACGTATTTTGTCTGGTGAATGAAGATACCGGAATCTTTTTGATCAACTTGAAGTCCTAAGAAGAACTTCATCTCACCCATGGAGCTCATTTCAAATTTTTCTTTCATCACTTGTTCGAACTCCTTACAAAGTGTTTTATTCGTGGACCCGAAGATGATGTCGTCCACGTACACTTGTACCATAATTAGATCTCCTTCTTTTTCTTTTGAGAATAGCGTGCAGTCAATGGTTCCCCTTCTAAACCCGTTGTTCAGAAGGTGTTTGGATAGTTCTTTATACCAAGCTCTCGGGGCTTGGTGAAGACCGTACAAAGCCTTGTTGAGCAGATAGGCTTTGTCCTTGTGATATGGGTCTTCAAAACCTGGAGGTTGTGCCACATATACGGTCTCTTCGATGTGACCGTACAAAAAGGCACTCTTGACGTCCATCTGATATACTTTGAATTTCTTGAAAGATGCATACGCCAAGAACATCCGGATTGCCTCCAAACGAGCAACCGGAGCATATACCTCATTGTAGTCTAGGCCTTCGATTTGCCTAAACCCTTGGACCACCAGGCGGGCTTTGTTGCGAACAATCACTCCACGATCATCACGTTTACATTTTAGTACCCACTTAGTGCCAATTTTCTTCTGACCTTTGGGGAGATCCACCAGCTTCCACACACCAAGTCTTTTAAACTGCAATAATTCCTCTTGCATGGCTGTGACCCAGTTGGGATCTTTCAGCGCATCGGTGGTGCTGTGTGGTTCTTCTTGTGCTAAGAAGCATTCATGGGCATTAAGAGCAACTAATCCTGACTCCATCATTTCTGTGTAGAGACCAAAATTCAGCTGTCGACGAGTTTTGACACCCTGTTGAATGTCCCCTATAATGTTGTCTTGTGGATGATCACGTTCAGTCCTAACAACCGGATTGTCAGGAACGACAACATTTTGTTCCAAGTTAGTTAAGTTCGGCTCAGGAACTGGAGCGGTTTGTTCCATGTTGTTTGTGTTCAGCTCAGGAACTGGAGCGAATTGTGGTGCTGCCTCTGAAGTAGACGTTAGAGGCGGATCTGTGATAGACACATCTTGATTTGACGAGGACGGTTGTGAAATAACATGTGTCGGTGCCGGTCGTACAAAGTCTGTTGGTGTTTCATCTTCAGATTCGGAATCAGATGACTCAAGAACTTGTTCTGTTGACTCTGTGGAAGAAGACGTTGACGGACCAGGATGAGATGAGCGTTGCTGTGATTCATCAGGAGGTGCATTTTGCGCCTCATACATCATTTGAATAGCAACATCATTCAGATTGAATGACTTGACCCATTTGTCAAAGTCAAACAACCAGTCTTCACCTGTCCCTTTGGCTGGTTCTGTGTAGCGTTGAACATCGACGTGGTACCATTCTTCAACCAATTTTGTTGATCGGTTGTAGACCCTTTTGAGAGGAACGCTATAACCCAGAAAGTAACCCTTAATAATCTTCTCCTCGAACTTGTTATCAACTTGCCTTTTGAGTAACGTGCAAAGAGCCCCAAATGGTTCCAGGTGCTCTAAGTTAGGCCTTCGACGTTGAAGAAGCTCGAAACTAGTCTTGCCGTGGCGCTTGACAATGCCAACCCGATTCAGTGTGAAACAGGCGTTGGCAATTGCCTCATTCCAAAACGTGACTGGCAACACTGAGTCAGCTAACATGGTTCTTGCTGTCTCGATTAACGTACGGTTTTTCCTTTCAGCAACCCCGTTCATTTGTGGAACATACGGAGCACTGAATTCTTGAACGATGCCTTTTTCTTTGCAGTAAGTATCAACGTTTGCGTTCTTAAACTCTGTACCGTTATCTGACCGAATTCTTCGAACCTTCAGCTTGTATTGCGACTCAAGAGTCGTGACTAGCAGACTAATACACCCAAAAGTTTCAGACTTCGCTTTTAGGAAAAACACCCATGAGAATCTTGAATATTCATCAGTGACCACTAGACAGTATGAGTGCCCAGCAATACTTTTGACGCTGATTGGGCCAAAAAGATCCATATGTAGAAGTTCCAACGGCATATCAATGGAGTGGAAACTCTTAGACTTGTGGGACCTTTTTCGTTGTTTTCCGGCTTTACACTGAACGCATGAATCAGGGAGATGAAAACTTCTTAGATTGACTCCCTCAACCATTCTATTGTGCACCAGCTTGTTCATGTTCCTGACGTTTATGTGTCCCATCCGTTTATGCCAAATGACAGTATCACGTTCGGATGCCTTGGACACAAAACATGTTGCAGTTGGAGATGATGACCCTGCCTTAGCCATATCCAGAATGTAGAGATCACTCTGGCGTGCGGCTGACATTAGAACTTTGTCTTCAGGAAAGTTGACGTCCTTAGACAAGATGTGGCAGTCTCGTTCATCAAACATTACTTTGAAACCTTTGTCGCAGATTTGACTTATGGACAACAGGTTGTTCTCCAACTCTTTGATGAAATTAACTTTCTCAAACGAAACTCGCCCATTAGACACAATTCCTTGGGCCGTGATAAAACCTCCTTGATTTCCTGCAAAGGAAACTGCACCTCCTTTTATTTGTCTGACATTTGAAAGAAGATTCATGTTTCCAGTCATGTGCCTGGAAGCTCCTGAGTCTATGATCCACATGTTGAATCTTGGATCATATCGAGCAACCTGCACACAAAGACAAAAGGTTTAAATATCATTGGAAACCCAAGCCCTTAAGGTCTTGGGTTTTCCATCTTCATCACGAATGAACAATTCAATCCATTTACCCTCATTAACACTGTTTTCAGATTTGACGTTGTTATCAACAGTGTTAGTTTTCTTTGGTTTCCAAAAGTCAGTCTTCTTCTCAACATGTTTGAGATAGCTGGTTGAAGACTGAGTTTCACTTGTCGAAGTGGAAACACTTGGATCTGAGGGGTTTGGGGATTGGTGTGGTGAGGTTGGCTGAGGTTTCCGAGGAGAAACCGACCTCGGTGTGTGAAACCGTTCTTGACCTTGAATGTCAATGGTCGGTCTCCTCCTAGGAGGTGACTTGACATACCTCGGATCCGGAGTCGATATGTACTGCTTAGGATCCGTGTACTTATAGCAAAATCTTGCTATATGCCCTACCTCTCCACACGAAAAACAGTAGTTTCTCCCCCTTTGACTTGGTGGAGAGAAATAACTCTGGTTTTGTCTGTTATCATAGTACCCCCTGGATTTGACATTTTGGGGTGGAGTTTGTCTAGGAGGGTGTTTTGGGAAATTATGTTTTTCATTAACGTTACCCTCCTTTACAAACTGGGTACTATGTTCCACATAGACTTTCTCAGATTTAGGAATAAACTTTTTCTTCTGAGAACTTCTTGTTGTTGTTGCCTTTGACTTAGATGGTGGCGGGCCCGATTTAGTTGTAGAACCTAAGTCTGTGGCATCAACATTTTGTTTGGACTCAGGAGCCGGGTCAATGACTTCTTTACCCTTAGACTTAGAAATTTGGTTTGTGTCCTCGGGTATATAATCATTTGATTCATCATCCGGCACAGCTCCTGGTGTGCTTGCAAATTGATTCAGGATCGGGGGTGGGACATTGTTGTATCCCACTCCTTTTTCCTTTTTGCCTCGGAACTCGGGAATAATGTGTTCTAATAAATAAGATGAATTTGAATAACTTTTTAATTTGAAATTTAATGATTCAAAATCAGCTTTCAAGTTTTCCAATTCTTTTTTCAAAACATTATTCTTATTTATGTGAAAATTGATAGAATCTTGTTGATTAAGAACACATATTTCAAGTTCCTTGTTCTGACGCTTAAGGCCATCAATCTTTTCTTTAAAAGCAGACTCTTTCTGCTTCCAAGCCTTATTCTGTGCAAGCGCGTCAGTCAGTTCCATTAAAGATCTTGAGGCTGCTTGTTTGTAAGCCTCGAGATCTTCAATTCTCTCTTTTAGAGATTGAATTTCTTGTTCATACAACTCACATTTTAAACATTTAACATTTACAGATTTAGGAGTTGAAGGGTTAGAACTTACCTTGGCATTACTTGAAGTGTCTGCCATGAACGCGGAGCATAGTTTCCCCGCTCTACCCAAAAACGATGGAGAAGTTACTTTAATTTCTGCTTCTTTGACTTCTTCATCTTTAGCAGTCTCCTTGTGAATTGTTGAACTTTGAGATGTTTGAGGAGTGTTTGACTCGTTCTCATGATCCTCTTTCATCTCCGTAACTACCACTTCAGCCTCTGCATCTACTACTTGAACTTCAGTAGCTGGTTCCTCGACTATATATGCTTCGTTTTTCGAGGAAACCACAGACCCAGAATCTGAGTCTCCATCTAGATCAGCCATATTTATGTTGAAGTTCCAAGTTTCACCCTCATCTCCTTGAACTGCAAGAGCAGTTTCATTGTTGATGTTGTTTGTTGCTGTTGGGTTTTGAGGGACCTGTTGTCTCTCAAGATTGACATTTGCAGCAGCAGCCGTAGGAGTGGATGTTGAAGAAGTGGTTCGGAAAGGGTATTGATGACCTTCCCGTCTGGGCTTCGAACACTCCTTGGCGAAGTGACCAAGTTCACCACAGTTGTAACATTTGACTTTGTTTTTGTCAAAGCCGAACTTGGATTTGTTGTTGATAGTGAGGGCCTGACCGGTTTTCTTTGTCCATTTCTTGGCCCTTCGGAACGCACTGCCAAGTGCCCACATAATATCTATGCGTTCCATGTCGTCTTCATCCAATTGTTCGTAGTCATCGCTGTCCAGATGACTATTTCCCAACTTTCCAGCTACCATCAAACTGTATGACTCTATAATCGTACCCAGAGTTGCCATGTGTTCTTTGGCAACCTCAACAGTTACAGCTCCCAAGCCCTCTGTATTTAACGTTGCTTTTTCCATGGGCTTGGTTCCGGAGTTTGTACTTGCATTACCGGGAGTTGACGGTGGTGGAACAGACGATCTTGTTTCAGTCCCCTTTGAATTCGACACTGAGGAGACGAAAGCAGTCTTGATCGGTGCATGATCATTTACATCTGACAACGGAGATTTTGACATGTATAACGATTTGTCAGGTGTTGATCTTGGCTTTCTTGAGGAGGCTCTCAGTTCAGCATCCTCTTGTCTGATCTCTTTAATGAAATCAGAGAGAAGAATTGTTTCGAGTTGATGACTTCTTCTCATCACCGTTAGAAAGGTGCTCCAACTGGGTGGGAGACCTTGTGCTAGACATCTCACTTTCTCAGTGCCAGTAGTTCTAACGTTGTAGGCCTTGAGCTCAGACATGAGATGATAAAATCTCGACAGCAGTGACTCGATATCTTCTCCTGATTCCGGACCAAACAAATCGAATTCACGCTTAAGTTCCCTAGCGTGAATATCTCTCAGTGAATCCGACCCTTCACATCTTTCAACCAAGGCGTTCCATAGTGTTGACGCTGTAGTGAATTGGTTGAACTGGTGAAACAAATCGCTGGAAAGGGCTTGTGATAGTAGTGAGAAAGCCTTCTTTTCAGCTTCAAATGCTGTCTTCTGTTCATCAGACAGCCTGAAATAGCTTAAAGCTTCACCATCGTCGTTGGTCGGATGAACCCAAGCTGTCTGAACAGCTTCCCATAATCCAGGATTCACACCGGTTATGTGAATCTGGAATCTAGTCTTCCAAGTGTTGAACTCGTTTAACGCCATTAGCTTAGGAGGCTTGTTATAGCTTCCCGATTCCGAGTCACTTTCGAGGATTGACTGGATCCTCTTGGTTGTGCTTGTACTTGAAGACATGTTTGCTTAACTCCGAGAAGACTGAAAAACACTTAAAATTTGCTAAGTGTTGAAAAAACAGTCTGCTGATCGAATGTGTTGTATTCGATCGGATGAGTGGTCTATTCGATCGGGTGTGAGCTGACTCGATCGAATGTCTGTTTGGGTTAAGGTTCTGGTGTTATGAGGCTGATTCGATCGAATGGGAACTTTTTCGATCGAATAGGGTGTTAGGTTCGGTCGGATAAGTATCTGGTTCGAACGAAACGGGTTGTGTATCTTGTTCGATCGATTGGGAACTAGTTCGATCGAATGGGGTCTTGGTTCGGTTCTGATGTTGACTTAGTCGATCGGATGGGTTATGACAATCGAATTTGACACTGATCGAATGGGTTGATCAAATGGGTGACTAAGTCGATCGGTTGGGTACTGGTTCGATCGAATGATTGGGACTTATTCGATCGAACGAAGGGAGCGTATGTTGAGGCGGGAAAAGCTGGTTCGGTCAACGTTTAAACTTGTTCGATCGAATAGGAGGGCTATTCGATCGAATGGGTTCCAAAAATAGACTGATTCGATCGTGAAATCTGGATTTTCCAAAATTAGAAGATTTTGACGAAAATTCGGATTTTGAAACAAAAACAAGAAATCTTGACGATCGAGGACCACTTTATGACTATTTTTAAACTTATAACATAAACACAACTTAATTCCAACCCAAAAACGGATCAAAACAACCAAAAACTCGAAGAACACGAAGAACGCGAAGAACGTTCTTGACGAAAACCCGAATTTTAACACGAAATCCTTTGATCAAAAACCAAAATATGACAATATTAACTGTTTTTGACACAAAACCGATGAACACAAGACCAAAAACCAAGATTTTACCGGAAATTTTACGTAAAAATAACGAATTTGACTCTAAAAACGCAATTTTTACCACGAATCTACCGAGAATCAAGAACCAAAGGCTCTGATGCCACTTTGTTAGGACCGATCGGGAGACGGTTTCCCAACGATTCTCGGGGGCAACGTGTTAGAGTGCGGAATCCTACTAACACGGCGACTCGGTGGTAATCAACGACACAAACGGTAGCAATTCCTAGGATGATATGACGACCAGGTGCGGAGGAAAGGACCGAAGGGGTTGACGGGCAGAGAGGATTTCCGGGGAACAGGTCGGCTGTGTATGTGTGTTATGTGTGCTCCTTTCTGAAAATCCCTAAGTAACGTTTATATATCGAAGACTCATTCGATCGGATGAGTCTCTCATTCGATCGAGTGAAGCTTTGTTCGATCGAATGAGCCTGGTTCGATCGAATCAACCTTTTGTTCGATCGAACCAGTTTTCGTTTGACATTTACAATACGTTAACTAGGTTTCACTATCTTTAGTCTCACGCCGACCTACCCTGATAGAACTGGGGACATATATATGACATTTCATGTCCTAACACATCAAGCACTTAGCACGTAAGCGAACACTTCATCTTAATCGTACCTGAAAAGCAATTGATAAAACGGGTCAACTACGAATAGTTGGTGAGTTTCACAATTTGAGTAAACCATGATAAATCAATATCATAATATAATATTATCGATGTAATTATACTTAGCCCACAAGTGAAACCTCTGACTATCCACACACAACCCCGTGGCATACTCCGCCCACGGACCTGCCCCAAACCGCTATGTCTAACATTACATAGCAAAATAAATAACAACAAAATAGACATGTGCAACTGGCTGGGAAACATCAGCAAATCCTTGCCGGACCAGTTGGGTTTGTCAGACCAATAGTACTATTCACACTCTACCGGCTTTCAGCTAATCACTCGTGTTGCGGGGCCTTACAATGTTAGCAACTCAGACAATTACCATCTTAGTACATTTCCGTACGATTCCCGTACAATAAAATATATATAAATCCGCGCAAATCCATGCGTTCAGTATGTCCTTAAACATTTCAATAGTAACATGCTTTCCGCCCCGGGAAAATATTTAAAAACAATTCAGAAAAAGGGGCTCGTGAAACTCACCTTAGCACATGCAAGCAGGTAACAACAGTCATTATTAGTTAACACGTCCAATCTGTAATATGATCCCTACGATCGTTATTATACAATTATTGTTTATATAATCTTTAACCGTGTTAACCGGTACATCTGGGGACACTGTTAACCCAGTACTGTACCCGTTCCGGGGGCAATGTTAACCCAGAAACACTTCTAGGGACATATGGGGACACTGTTAACCCAGTACTGTACCCGTTCCGGGGGCAATGTTAACCCAGAAACACTTCTCCGGACTCAGATTGTGATATCGTTTAGAGTTCACTAGTCAAAATTACTATAGTCGTTTTTCCCGTTTTGCGTGCCTAGCACGGTTATCCGTTTTTACGTTTCAAAAATGAGTTTGGTCACACACGACCCGAAAATAGTTGTTGACTGATAATTTAATTAAAGTTGTGAAATTAGAGCTCGGTTTAGACGCCCTGATTGGCCGCGGGACCCGTTTCCGTCTTTAGTGCACCGGAAACTGTTTTATCGGCTAAAATTACCCAAATCATCCGAATTATTTTCGGATGATTTATTTTTATTTGTTCAACTCAGTTATATGAAAATAGTTCCTTTTTAGGGTTTTTATACACCGGTCAGCTCGTTTATGCGAACTTTACCGGTTTACGCGTTTTAAACCTTAAAAGTTTGTTTTTATTTTCTTTAGCACAAATAATTATCCGTTTAATCTCGGATCTTGAAATTTTGCACAAATCACTTTTTGACAGTGGGGAATTTTATAAAAATATTTCCAGAATTAATTTTATATTTAAAATTTATTTATCTATTTTTAAACACCATTTAAACACTAAATATGTCGTAAATACCAAACGACCTTAGAAAAATTCCAAATTTTTCCTGGATGACCCCTGCCATCCACATAGTCCCCTGTAATTTTTCCAGAACCAAAATCTCTTTTTACATGCCATTTTCACTAAAACCGAGCTAGAAAACCCTAGAACTCGTTTAACCGAAAGCCTACTTAGACTTCTCCAACGGACATAAAATTTTGAATGTGAGTTTTACATGTTATAAACAGCTTATCTGGAATTTTCCAGAATTTTTCATGATGTTTAACTATATTTCACCATTTTTAGCCAAAACCGAGCATTAAATTCACCAAATACTCATCCTTTGTCCAAAAATTACCAAATTTTCACAGATCTCATATTTCCGTGTGTAGATCATCTCTGTGAAATTTCGTAGCCTAACTCTAAATATACCACAATCTGTCCAAAAACTCATACTTATATAAAAACCGAATATACCTTTCGATCTCCGCCACTACAAGCTACAAACTCGTTTTTCCGCCTTATCTACCACTAAATACAGAACCTACAACCAACATACCACAATACCAAGCAAGTTACACTCACAATCAAGCCTCTTACACTATAGTTTCGGTTATTGTTTCGAAACTAAAGTTTAAACCGTAAAAATTTGTTTTTGGTTCGTTTAACTCCTTTCTTGGACCAAGATCCCTTGTATAACCCGTATACATCACTTGATCATGCAAGAATCGGTTTTCATCTTTGAAACCTCATTTTCTTGCAAATAAACTCAAGAAACGAAGATGAACACGTAAATAACTCGATTTTTACCTTGATTTCCTTGCTACAATTCCAGGTTTTTGAGTGGAAAGGTGGAGAGAATTGATAAACATGGAGATGTTTGTTTAAAAAAATAACAAATGAATGGGGTTAGACCCCTTTGGTCCGATCGGTTAAAGGGGGGAGGTGGGGTGGGACCCACCTTTCCATTCTTGGCCACTCATTTGGATTTTGGAAATTCGGATAACGTTTTGGATAATCTGGTTCAGTTCGTTTTCGGTTAAATGTTTAATTCGGCTTAAAACGAGGCTAAAACGGTCTTTTTCGGCTTAAAAATGAAATTTATATAAAACCGATTTAAAAACTTTAAAAACTTAAACCATGACATGTTGGTGCATAATGTCAGTAGTTCAGTGTCTAGTGTCTGTAATTGCGTTTGTAATATTTTATGTTTTGTATAAGCGAAGTTGCTAACAAGTTCGCTGATATGGGCGAACTTGTTAGACAAGCGAAGTTAGTGACAACTTCGCCTGAACATGCCAGGCGAAGTTGTCGTGATTATATAAGCCATCTGTTACGGCTTATTAATAAAAAAATTCAGTTTTACAGTTTTCGTGTATTCGAGTCAGAGAGAGTCTGTAATCAAGTGATCTTCGTATCACGTGTTTAAGGTTGGTATACAACGTGTTTGATTATCGTGTGTTAATCGTATTGTTTTCTATACTCGTAACGTCTTACGTAGGGATTCTGCACCTGCGTAGTACGCGATATCTCGTGTAGATCCGGCTGGGAACCTACAATTGGTATCAGAGCGTTTGCTCGATTGTGTGGTTCGGGATTATCACGCGGGTATAGAAATCGTTCCGTTCGACTATTCGCGGGACGAGTTTTCTGAGTTTTTGTGTCATACTCATCTCCTACAAGCTTAAACAACCCATAACACCTTCACAAACCTCGAAAAACCCAGAAATCTAATCTGCATAAACTTCGTGTTCATCAGGCGAAGTTGCCGTCACTGTAAGTAGGGTTTCGGCGAAGATATAAGGTTAAGCGAAGTTATCCACAACTTCGCCTACCTCTTCAAGTTCGCTTACTTCAAGCGAAGTTACCCTCAACTTCGCTTTCCTCCCAAGTTCGCTCAACTTAAGCGAAGTTATTCTCAAGTTCGCCAATCCAGGGAATTTAAGAAAGTGAGCGACGTTACAAATTCACGCGAAGTTAAGCTTTAAGCGAAGTTATCCACAACTTCGCCAACAGTGCTGTTTGAAAATAAAATTTTTATTTTCGGATTTCTTTGAGTTTAGAGAAAGATGTCTTCGATAAACATTACTGAACTAGTAAAGATGGAAGTAGAAGCAGGTTCAGCTACAAAGGCACCCAAGATGCTTAAGAAAACGGATTATGTAGCGTGGAAAGATCGTTTTGAACAATATGTCAAGTATCAAGATGCCAAGATGTGGGTGTGTTTACAAGATGGTTACATTCCACCTACTACTGAGTATGAAGGTCGTGATCAGATCAAAAAGTACAAAGAGATGGAAGATGAAGAGAAGAAGATGTATGAGGCAGAAAGTAAAGCTCATGCAGCAATTACAATGGCTCTTCCACAAGAGATACTTCACACCTTCCGAAAGTATAAGACTGCTAGAGAGCTTTGGGAAGCTCTTGAAAACCGTTTTGAGGGCAATGTGGGAATTCGTGCTTCGAAGATTAAACTTCTAAAAACCCAATTCTCGATCTTCAAGTATCTGAAAAACGAATCACTTGATGATATCATCACCAGATATTATCATCTGATGACTGAACTCAGCAACTATTCAATTGCATACAAAGAAGATGAGATTGTTGAGAAGCTTCTTGATGCTCTCCCACCAAAATGGGAGATGTATACTGTGTTGATGAGAGAAGATAAAGACTTTGCTAACTATGACCTTGAGACAGCAGTTAACAAGCTGAGAACGTTTGAACTGAACATGGTACGAAAGGAGACACCTACCGATCAGGTTCAAGATCCGGGTATGTATGGTGCAAAGGTTAACTCGGGATCAAGTTCGAAAACGGAATCATCTGCTTATTACTCTAAGGGAGAGTCAGGCGCGAGCTCAACACATGAGGGACATGTATCTCTCAACATGAACGGTGATGTGTGCTATGTAGCTGGAGGGTCAAATGCTTCTCAACCACAAGCGACCAAGAGTAGTTATTCCCCAAGTGTTTCAAACAACAACTACTCGAAGATGCCCATGAGTGTCAAATCTGCTGAACAGCAGTTTGCTCTCTATGCATCTTTTATTGCTTCGTATGAGAACTACATTCAGGGTAAGATCTTTGATCCTGCAGTTTTGGATGAAGACTATGACCAGATCGATGCTGATGATCTGGAGGAGATGGATATGCAGTGGCAGATGGCTATGATTGTCAGAAGGGTGAAGAGGTTCATGAAGAAGACTGGCAGGAAGTTTGTCGGTGAGAGGCCAGGGTTTGATAAGTCGAAGGTTCGCTGCTACAACTGTCAGCAGAATGGCCACTTTGCAAAAGAATGCAAGAATGAACGTGTAGAACGCAGTCAGAACAGATCTACACAGCAAAGTGGTAGTGGTAATGACTATAGAGCCATGATTTCCAGATAGAATGAAGAGTACAATTGGAATCTGCATGTTGAAGAAGTATTTGAACAGGCCAACTTGGCAAACATCGAAAATGCAGATAGTGAGAAGGGAACTGGCAAATATGAAGCGTACATGGCAGATGTAGCAGACCAGCTCTCCGAGGTAAGTACCGAACTCCCTTGTACTAAGTGTGAACTTCTGTCTGAACAACTGACAACTCTAACTGATCAGTTTGTTAGTTTGGATGCGCAATATAAAACTTTAAAAGAAGATCATCACTTCACTAAAGCTAGAGAAAATAGTTACAAAGTAAAAATTAAAGCTATTGAAACAGATATTAAAAGTCTTAAAGCAAAGCTTGCTGAAAAAATTAATATGATTGATCTTAGCTCTGAGGTTCTAGAAGAAAAAACCAAACTAATAGCTGAAAGAGAAAAACAGATAGCTGATCACCAGGTAAAAGTGGTGGAACTTAACAGGAAACTGGAACAATTCAGAAATTCCTCCGCTATACTTGATCACCTTGTTAGTGATCAAGGTTCTCCAAAAAGGGGAGGAATTGGTTATCATGAAGTTCCACCACCTTTCAATCATAATTACACTTTTAACCCTAGTAATCAGAAATCTGTCGATGTTGACTATGGTCAGACAGTTCCAGTTCCAGTTACTACTAAAGAACCAGAAGTTAGTAAGCCTGTTGCAAGTGTTAAAATTTCTGCTCCGAGTCCTGTCTCATCTAACTCGGACAAGTCTTCTGAGTCGAGTGAGATAAATCAAGAGGAAGTATTACCAAAAAGTGGAGAGAAAAAGAAAACATCTGAAAAGAAGCTCCACTAAACCCGTATGTCCCACCATATGTGAGACAAACGGGCAGTAATACAGCCTCAACATCTAAGACAACTTTTGATAAGAAAGTTGAAAACAGGTGTTGTTTTAGATGTAATCAACAAGGACATCTTGTTGCTGGTTGCCCTCTGAAGCAAAAATTCAGAGGTGTGAGGCCTTTAAAATCTGAGAAAAGAGCTAACAGTAATCAATTTAATGATAAAACTGAAAACCCATCGAATTTCAGAAAATGGACTAATCCAGGTTTTCAAAGAAATAGATCTCAGTTTTTCACTGGTAACACCCAAACCATAACTAATAATTCATTTAATTCAAGACGGTATGGATGGCCTCATAGACAATCCACAAGAAGGTATCCTGTTAGGACTCACAGAAATGATTATGATACTAACTTTGGACAGCCAAGGTACGGGATGTATCGACCCAAGACCAATCGGTCTTGGGTCCCCAGATTTTAACTCTCTGCTTTAATCGTGCAGGAACAGTTGAACAGGGCTGCCAACAATCAATGGGTTGTGGATAGCGGCTGTTCCCGGCACATGACGGGTAACAAGAAATTGTTACAAGACTGGAAACCTGTTCAAGGTGGTAGAGTGAGTTTCGCATGAGAGAGCGGTGGAAAGATCACAGGAATTGGGACTGTGACTAACGGGAAGATGACGCTAGAGAAAGTTAACTTTGTTGAAGAACTGAAGCACAATCTGCTGAGTGTTTCGCAGATCTGTGACAAGGATTATACCGTGCATTTCACGAAGAATGAGGTGATAGTGTTGTATCCTGGTTTTAAGATACCAGAGGACTGGATTGTTATGAAGGCTCCGAGAGTAAAGAATACGTATATCATGGATATGAGGTCTACTGAAATGGCCACTGAAGAATCGTGTCTTTTGTCGAAAGCGACTGAATCAGAGTCCGAATTATGGCATAGGAGAATGGGGCACATTCATCTTCGTAAGATGAACTACCTTGTCAAAAATGGGCTTGTGTTGGGGGTTCCCTTGAAGAATTTCAACTTCGAAGACAAATGCTTATCATGCAAGAATGGAAAGCAACACAAGAAATCCCATCTCACCAAGAAGGTCAATTCAATTGTCAGTACCCTAGAATTACTTCACATGGATCTCTTCGGTCCCGTGAATGTAAAAAGTCTAGGAGGAACATCGTACTGCTTGGTGATTACTGATGATTTTTCTTGATACTCGTGTGTATATTTCCTGAAGTCGAAGGATGAAACTGTTCAGATGGTAATAAATTTGATTACCAAAGTTGAGAACATTATGGGAAAAAGAGTTAAATACATCAGGAGTGACAATGGGACTGAGTTCAAGAACTATCAGATGGAGATCTTCTGCCTACAGAAGGGGATTGAACACCAATACAGCGCACCGTACACTCCGCAACAAAATGGAGTGGCTGAGAGGAAGAACAGGACTTTGATTGAAGGAGCCAGGACCATGCTGGCTGATTCGAAACTTCCTGTGGTGTTCTGGCTGAAGCCGTTGCAACAGCCTGTTATATCCTTAATAGAGTGTTAACTGTTAAAAGATTAAATAAAACCTGTTATGAACTAATGCTTGGGAGAAAGCCCAACTTGAGTGGTCTTGAACCATTCGGGTCCCCGTGTTCGATATTAAAGACCAATTCAAAATTTGGTGAAGTTGCCGACGAAGGAATCTTAATCGGATACGTTGTTGGGACTCCCAACAGACGGGTCTTTAATACATCGACCAGCAAGGTTGAAGTGGTGTGTAACACTGATATCACAAGTTACAAATCACCAAAACCAAGCACGGGACCCGCTGGGGTTTTTGACTATGATAGACTTTTTAAATCTTTTAACATGCCTTATTTGGATTTTGCAGAAGATGAGGAACGAATTGCTACGAAGATGATATGCGATGAGGAAGACACTTTGGTGCAAAGACCACAGTATGATGAATGTTAGCCTTCCTCGTCAAATGCTGTCAATACCCCTGCTGCCTCTACTGAAGAGGAATTCATCAATCCGTTTCACTCTCAACATCAATCAACCATGGATGAGCTATCTTCGAACTTGGAAGATAATCTAAATGTCAGTTCGGTTCCGACTACGAGAATTCACAAAAATCACCCGTTGGAGAATGTGATAGGTGATCTGTCCGCCGGTGTACAAACAAGAAAAAGCGTGAATGAGCACACCTGTGTTTACACAAGCATTAAAGACACGGGCATTATCAACGAATGCTTGTACACCTGCTTCATCAGCCAGATTGAACCAAAGAACTATCAAATGGCTCTGAAGGACAGCTCGTGGGTCGAAGCCATGCAAGAAGAGTTAGCTCAGTTTAAGAAAATGGAAGTATGGAATTTGGTTGAAAAACCAAGAAATGTGCATGCGATAGGCACGAAGTGGGTCTTCAAATGTAAGAGAGATGAGAAAGGGGTTGTTATCAGGAATAAGGCGAGGCTGGTTGTTAAAGGCTTTAATCAACAAGAGGGGATTGATTACAATGAAGTATTTGCTCCTGTGGCAAGATTGGAAGCCATTCGGCTGTTTTTGGCATTTGCTGCTCATAAAGAGATGAAAGTTTTTCAGTTGGATGTGAAGAGTGCGTTCCTAAACGGTAAAGTCGATGAGGTTGTGTATGTTGAGCAACCTCCGGGTTTTCCTGACCCTGACTTTCCCGATCACGTGTACAAGCTAAGTAAAGCGCTGTATGGACTACATCAGGCACCTCGTGCCTGGTACTCAACGTTATCCGATTACTTGCTTGAGAATGAGTTTGAAAGAGGTAAGATTGATAGCACGTTGTTCTTCAAGAGAAAGGGAAGCGACTTTCTGCTGGTGCAAGTCTACGTGGATGACATTATCTTTGCTGCATCAAAGGTCACCATGTGTCAGGAGTTTGAGGCCGTCATGAAGAAGAGATTTGAAATGAGTGCTATGGGTGAACTAACTTTCTTTTTAGGATTGCAGGTTGATCAGAAGAAAGACGGGATGTTCATTCATCAGACGAAGTATGTCCATGATGTTCTCAAACGCTTCAAGATGGAGGACATCACTCCATATGAAACTCCAGTCTGCGTCAATCACAAATTGGGTGCTGATTCAGATAACGATGCAGACGTAGACCCAACCCAATATCGGGCTATTATAGGTTCTTTAATGTACTTAACTGCTTCTAGGCCTGATATAATGTTTGCTGTTTGTCTTTGTGCACGCTTTCAGGCAAACCCAAAAGAATCTCATTTGAAGGGTGCGAAGAGGATACTGCGGTATCTCAAGGGCAAGCCGAAGCTGGGGTTGTGGTACCCGAGAGGAGGAGACTTGGAGCTAGTCGCTTACACAGATTCTGATTATGGAGGGTGCAATCAGAGTCGGAAATCTACAACTGGTGGATGTCAGTTTCTTGGTGGCAGATTGGTGTCGTGGCAATGCAAGAAGCAGACTTCAGTCGCAATTTCAACCTGTGAAGCAGAATACATGGCAGCATCCAACTGCTGCTCCCAGGTTCTTTGGATTCAACAACAGTTGAACGACTATGGTCTGAATTTCTCACTTACTCCTATTTGCATTGATAACACTGCTGCTATCTCAGTAACTAACAATCCCGTGAAGCACAGTAAAACTAAACATATTGACATACGTCATCATTTTATACGGGATTGTGCTGAGAAGAAGCTGATTGAGCTCGAAAAGGTTGACACGTTAGATAATTTCGCTGACTTATTCACGAAAGCGTTTGACAAATCTAGATTTCAAAACCTTGTTGAGCTGAATGGGATGATCAATCCCGAGTAACCGTGCTTTCTTATGTTTGTTTAAAAAAAAAAAAAATACGTCACTATCGCTTAGAATTATGTCGGTTGCCTCAGTTTGAAGGACATGTCTTAGGATATGTTTGGTCCTCATTTCTACTTGTAGAATATGAGGATAGCCATTAACCAGATGACTGAAAGTGACCGGGGCGGTTTATGATGAGTTTTCATTCTTTCGCTGAAAATTAGTCGATCATACTTAATTAGAAGGACACATACTAGTATGTGGTCGATCCAGCTGATCCATTGGATCTTCGGGATAGCCGTTAACCTGAAGACTTTGATTTGGTTGGGGCGATAGAAGTTAAATTTTTCTTTTCGGGAGATGAAATTATTTTTCAAGTCTACTACTTGGTAAGAAGTTACTTTACTATGTTTAACAGAAAATTGGTCCAACCTTGGAAAGTGATAGATATACTGATTCTGTGTGCTTAACTAGTGAAGTTATTAGGCTTAAAAGTCTTTAGAACAGTCATTGTATGCCATGGTAGCTTTTATGGTGCGTAAAAGTAGAAGTGATACTAACTAAATCTACTCGATTTTTTGTGGAAACTCCTTAAGAGTTGTGCATGTCTTCATACATATCTTTCCGAATGATAGGCAGAAAATCGATTACCCAGTCATACACGAGCCCGTGAGTGTTCTGATTCCCGTGAAGATAGCGTGTCAAGACACTGCAGTGATCCAGATTCGGGACTTGCAGTTATTTTCTACTAGAAGCTGTATATATATGTTAGATTAAAAAAAAAATGTGTGTATTCTAGAGTTCATAAGGTTAATGATTCTCAATCAAGACGCAAGAAGGTGAACGGGAAACAGAATCTAAGATCGAAGAGTAATTACTACTTAATCAGACACTACGGGTTGAGGTCAATTCGGGGTGACTTGGGGAAAAACAAATACGCCTTGAGAATAGATAGGAGGCATCATAATCTCTGAGTTGTTGCCCACTTAAGTTTTGAGCTTAATTGAACCTAACTCGTATCACAGAAACGATGAAAACCATTCTAAGTAGATTACCTGCTTACAACCTGTTTCTTTATGTCATAATACAGCTAAACACGGATCTGTGTGACAGTCACGAAATTAGTATGATTCCTGTTCGGATCTTTTCTAAAACATGGTAGTCCCTGTCGAGACTGAAATTTGATCCCGTGTACCTTTATTTTAAAAGTTTTTTTTATTTTTGGAGTTGTATGATTTTATACCTGGTTACTTGGTCTTGATCGTTTCATTTAACGCTTTAAAGGATGTTTTCTAACTTAGTTGCAAATTGTTCAAATTATGGGGTTTGTTTTGAAAAATTTTTAATTTCAGCGAAGTTCTGCATAACTTCGCCTGATAGGCGAAGTTATCCACAACTTCGCCGATACATCTGTGACCCTATATAAAGGACTTTAAAGGTCAAACTGTTCATTTATTTCAAAACCCAGCGAACTTATACTCACAGAAACCTCGGCGAACTTATCGATTCTATTATCATCAATCATTCTGTGTTTCTTTCTCGATTTCATTGTCGATTAAAGGTGTGTAGGGTTCCATATTCGTATAATCATTGTCGTTAATGATTATCACAGGTCGATACGACCCGTTTCGTGACCTCGATTATTTGAAACCTAAAAACCCGATTTTCAAACTTGTTTTTACGTGATAGTAAACCACTTGAACGTATAAAACTTCATAAAATCATGTATTTCGGAGTCCTTGATCTCCGAAATCATCATCTACACGTCGTTCAAAATCCTAACTGTTACCGATTCAAATTCGGCGAAGTTACAGTTTAGGCGAAGTTATCCGTAACTTCGCCTGAGGTTTAACTTCGCCTGATTATTGATTTTGAAACAGTTTATGAGGCGATGTTGTGATTAGGCGAAGTTATCCGTAACTTCACCTGGACCATTTTACTTAACTATTTTCAGACGAAGTTCAAGTTGAAGCGAAGTTGTTTTCCAACTTCGCCTCACCTTTAGCTTCGCCTATACAGAATTGATCACAACTTCGCTCATGGTAACAGGCGAACTTGTGATTCGCTTTGACGTTTATCTAACTTAACATGTTTGTTGCAGATATGGCTGCTATTGCTGGAGCAGGTGGTGCAGGCGGTGATGACGGAGGTGATCAACAAAGACAGTTCTTCCCGGGTCACAACATGTATATCACCTTAGACCCGGAAGCGAGCGGAGTTGATGATTTCCGCGAAATCATCACCTTTCTTTTACGCTCGAGGATATTCCACGCCATTACAACAACTCTGCCAATATCCTTACCCAACATTGAGGATTTCTGGCAGACCGTGGAATACGACTGTAGAGTCGAACCCCCGGTGATGCGCGCAACAGTAAACAATCAGATTGTTCAGTTCTCTTCTGAACATATCCGGGCGGCTCTGCGGTTTGGAAATGAAACAAGGGATGACCCGACAGAGTTTGTAGCTCCTTTCCATGATGGAGCATTTTTGAGGATGGGTTATTCAGGTCCCTTGGGGGATTCGCAGAGAAGGAAGGGATTCCTACTTGACCAGTGGCGCTTTCTCATGCATGTTATGATAGTATGCATGTCAGGGAGAAAGGCGGGCACTGATGGCATGGGCGCGACCATGCAGTCAGCGATGACTGCTCTGACATACAACAAGCGATTCAGCTTTAGTCAGATGGTCTTTTATGAGATTGATCGTCAACGAAGAGCGATGGCGCGTGAACGATTCATCATGTATCCAAGATTCCTACAAATGATCTTGGATCATGTTGCTCCAACACTTCCTCAGCGCCGTCCGATCCGATATGTTGAGAGTGTGAATAAACGGATCTTCGCCCAGTGTCGATCCTCCAGTGCGAGGAGCAAACCTGAGCTTCGTCCTCGCCATACTCCATTCTTTGGGTACTTAATCAACCCGGAGTATGTGCCTGCTCGTGGGGATGAGTTTAGGGACCCGGCACCACAACAGGCAGGAGCACCTCAAGCTATACCTGCTGCTCCTGTTGTGTCACCGGAGGAGGAAGTGGACCTTGATGCAGAATTTGGTGGTCAAGGCTTCTTTGATATGGATCGGGTGGATCCAGAGGAGAACGCTCAGGTCCCTGTTGAACGTGCCTCGACTGTGCATGTTACTAGGGCAGCTACAACGGTGGCTGGCTCAGATTCTGATGATGAAGTGGCAGAGGCGAGAAGGATTATGGTGACTCGAGAAAGACTACATGGGAAAAGAAAGAGAACAGATGATGATGACGAGTCTGATTATGAGGAAGAGGTACAACAACTGATAAGAAGGTCAAGAAGGGAACGGATAGGTGCAGGATCAGGAGCCGGTGAAAGCTCTAGGGTGGTACGTTTCGCTCCACCAGCACTATCCGGTATGACAATGGTTCCCTCATCCCTACAGGTTACAAGGCCAAGCACTACGGGTGTTCCCGTGGTGGCTACCTCGTCTACATTTGGCCTCCCATCCACTACTTTCCAACTTTCGACTCCCGTGATCGTTTCGTTGCCGCCTCCGACCGTTACTCCATCGGAGGTCGTGGCACGCTTTATCGAGTCGACTGTTGTGACCACTGCAGGGTTATCAATGACGATACCACCTGCGGTTACGTCTATTTCTACTTCTGAGGTCCCGGTGACATCGGAAATCCCTCCTCAGTACACTCACAATTTATCGCATATGAGGTTCGATTTCGATGCAACCCTATCAGACTCAGAACGAATAGCAGCACTGGAACGGGTCGTGGCAGAACAATCAAGGGTGAATCTTATCCAGACCCAGGCTATTCAACGCCTAGTTGCAGAGAATCAGATGCAGTCGTCCCTGCTGGTAGAACATGGAAAGATCATAGATGCTCTGAAGGAGTTCTTGGCATCTCAGGGGGAGACGAGCTGTAAAGGCGATGAGTTGAGGACCAAGAGAAGGAATGATAGAGACGATGATCCCAATGCGTCGAAAGATGCAGGTGGTGAGCTACCAAGAACTACTCAAGCTCTTGGAACTTCCACAACTCAGGGGGAGTCGACATCTGCAGCCGGTGATGATGTGGTGGTGGTGGACGTAGAGGAGATGGTTGATGACTTGGTTGGTGATGATGATGTACTACCAAGTGATGTGATAGAGAAGATTGGAGAAGAGATTGTGATGGATACAGAGATTGAAGAGGGAGAGATAGTAGAAGAGAATGTGGAGCATGACATTCCAGATGTTGAGAAAGCCGATATGAGTGAACAGATTGGAAGCGATGAGTCTGAATGGGAAGAGCAGCCTAGGTGGAAGGAAGGCTATGCTCAGTGGTTCGTCAAAACGAAGAAACCGGCGGTCCCTACAATGTTTAAGAAGAGTTACAACATTAAAGGCTATGCTGAAGCGAAGAAAGGGATTATTTGCTGGATCTATGATGAGCAGTTGAGGCTCTTCGTGATTAAAAGGTATGACGGTGTTCAGTATTTTAAAAGACTGTTAAGATCGTTTAATACACTGCCGGAATGTGAAGTGAAAGACTTAGCCAGATTGGGGTTAATCAATCGAAGTGACGATAATATGGCTAGAGTTATTGGGAAAATTGTATGGAAAGAAAGTATAAAAGAGAAGAAATTTGAGCTGTTAAAACCACAGAAGGGAAAACTTGTTGAAGACAAGGATAGAGGTTTGAGAGCTGATGGAAAGCCTTGGATGGTCATGAAGTATAAACCGATCCGGTGTTTGAAAGAAGTACCGATGAAGCTTATGCCCAAGGATGTGCTTAAAGACCTAAAGTGGTGGTTTGTAGATTGTGAGACAGCTGAGGCAGTGATGGAAGACGAGGATGAACAAGAGGTGCTAAGAGTTTACGATCCGATGCATTTGGTAAACTTATCACAAGCTGATCTGCAGGTGCTCAATGAGAAGAAAATCTTTTATATTCCTGCTTGGAAAGACGAAGCGAGGAAATATCAAAGAGTTGTGTCGGTTTGTGTTCGAGAAGGAGTGCATGCGTGAAGATACAAGGTTGAAGATTACAAGACACGTGATTGAAGCTAAAGAGATGAAGCTACTGCCAAGGGGGAGTCTGTTGGTGCATAATGTCAGTAGTTCAGTGTCTAGTGTCTGTAATTGCGTTTGTAATATTTTATGTTTTGTATAAGCGAAGTTGCTAACAAGTTCGCTGATATGGGCGAACTTGTTAGACAAGCGAAGTTAGTGACAACTTCGCCTGAACATGCCAGGCGAAGTTGTCGTGATTATATAAGCCATCTGTTACGGCTTATTAATAAAAAAATTCAGTTTTACAGTTTTCGTGTATTCGAGTCAGAGAGAGTCTGTAATCAAGTGATCTTCGTATCACGTGTTTAAGGTTGGTATACAACGTGTTTGATTATCGTGTGTTAATCGTATTGTTTTCTATACTCATAACGTCTTACGTAGGGATTCCGCACCTGCGTAGTACGCGATATCTCGTGTAGATCCGGCTGGGAACCTACATGACATTTATTAACTTAAAACATCATATTATTAATAATTGCGCATCTTTTTCGGCTTGATCGTTTGTCTCTTGCTTGGTTTGGTATTAAAGGTTTCGTTTAACGTACCGACGTACCATTAAATCGAAAATTCTTTTTTTTGTGCCGTACTTTACTTATCCCGAAGCATTAATGCTTCGTAAAATCACTAAATATTATAGATATCGTCTATAATTGAACCCTCGATTCATTCGGGTTTCAATAACTATCGATCGATTAATCGCATATTCAATACGATGAATTATATATTCACATACAATCAATACAGTGAACCATGTATTCTCGTATAATTACTATGGTAATTCATGTACCCGACATTAAATATAACGTAACTATTGTCTACCGGTTAGGGTATACCTGGTTTCGTCGGAATCGTTACAGGTGCAATGAGAGCATTGGTTACTTAAAAATATGGCTTCTCTTCTTTGATCATTTCATTCTCAATCATTTCTATTTCTGCAGCTTGAAGGAAACATACTACATCATCCACCTTCAACTCATTGAAATTGGGCTTTTGAATGATGAATTTGCAGACAGTGTACCATTCTTTGGACATTGAATTGAGCAACTTGGTATTTAGGTCAAAATCAGTCATGACATAATCAGTTGTCCTCAACTCATTCACAAAAGCTAGAAAATGTTCTAGTATTGATTTCAGTCTTTCTCCTTTCTTATACTTGAACCTTTCCAACTGTTGCTTCAATCTTTGCTTCTTTATATTCTTCAGCTCAGTATTCCCCTCATACATCTCAAGTATGGCATCATACATTTGTTTGGCAGTTGTATGATGTGCCACCTTGGTCAAAATCTCCCAAGACAGTCCTAGCTTAATCATAGCTAAGGCCCTGTCATCCACCTTTCTCATTCTTTCTCTTACAGCAGCAGTTCCAGCTGTATTTGCACCTTCCTCAACTGCAGCTTGTGGACCATTCTTGATGGAGTTCCACATATCAACATCATTGTAGCATACAGCTGCTTCAAAAAGCACTTTCCACTTGGTAAAGTTTTCCTGTCCATACAATCTTGGTATCTTGTTAGTAGACACCTCTTGTTCCTCATAACCAAACATTTTCAAAGACTTAAAATCAGTTTCTTTGTAGAAAGCAAAGTTTTAAAATAATCAGATCTGAAAACAGGTTGTCCAGATCTGATGTGTCTGATACGATTTGAGCAATATTTATATAAAAAGATTAAAGCTTTGATTGAAATAAGGAAGAGAAAACACCGGTAGATTGTAGATCTGGAAGAAAAATGAAGAACAGAGTTGCTGACGTCACGAATCAATGGAACAGTGGTCTGCTTACGTCATCTTTCTTCAAATCTTCAATCAGCAACAAGAATCTTTCCAAAATAGCAGTAATCAGCTCTGATACCACTTGTCAGGTCCTCGATTTCAGCTGGATCTTACTCAAATCATGTCATAACTCACACAAATAAATGTGCCGACAAGAGAGTTAATGACGGGTTGCTATATTTAGAAAGATTACTGTTTGTTAAAGGCGAAATCAATAATAAACAAGGTAGTTGCAATTAATAAAAAGAGTTAGAAAACACAAACAAGATTCACTCAAAAGATTTCCATTTATATAATATTCATCATACAAAAGGTAATCGATTTAGGGTTTATTTTAGGAAGAACGGCAGTAGCTCAATAAAGATTATCGTATTCCGCTGCCTATTTTTCCGTGTTGTGTCTCTCTCTTCAGGTGTGCCCTAATTATTCCTTTTATAGGCCTGACACCCTTGGACAGCTGTCATTCCTTCTAGAAACCCTAAATGATAAGACATATTCAAGTTACATATTCAGAAATAATCCTAAGTGTAAAACAAGTCTTCTGGGTAGGCTTTGCATCAATCTTGTCTTTCCGAGTATGCTCTGCCATCCTTTATAAATTGGTAATATAGAAGTGTGCTCGGGATCAGTTTCCGGGCAGACTTTACTTGATGAGTGTTTTACCAAGTAAAATACTCACCGGGTAGACTTCAATCTTCTTGACTTTGCCCGACAAACCCTTGCGAGCAACCTTGTTCTTCAATAGTCCCTTCAACCCTTTTCTAGAGAATAGCTTACTAGCAAAGTGTGCTTGGTAGCACTGTTCCTTGCTTGAGTTGAACCTTGCCCGATGATACTTGAGATATATCATTAAATCATCAAGCCTATTTGGACTATACTTATTAATGAATACCTTGCCCGGTCTTTCAATTACTTGGCTTCATGAGCTTGGTTAGCCTAAAGCTTACTCGGAAGTGAACTTTACTTGGCTATGAAGAACAAAGCTGCTTGATACAGTGCACCATGCCCAGACTTGCATAAACTAGTGAACCTTGCCAGGTAATACACTAATTTGCAAACCCTGCTCAGATTTCCACTAAAGAAGACTTCAAGAAGATAACCCTGCCCGATAGACAAAATATCGTACCCGGCTAAGTAAAAGCTTGCTCGGAAGTCTAAGGTGCGCCCGGATCCATACTTAGCAAATTCTGAGGAGGTTGAGAAGATTCCAATCTTCAATATGTTCCATAGAACAAGTCTTTGACTTAACAATATCCCCCTTAGGTCAATTTCTTGACTCAACATTACCAGTGACATTTTGGGATGAAGCCATCAATACTGCATGCTATGTTCAGAACAGGGTACTTGTCAACAAGAGGCATAACAAGACTCCATATGAAATATTCAATAACAGAAAGCCTTATATCAAGTTTTTCAAGCCCTTTGGATGCAAATGTTTTCTTCTGAACACCAGGGATTACTTGAACAAGTTTCAAACTAAATCCTTGAATTGTTTCATTGTTGGATATTCTACACACTCAAAAGCTTACAGAGTATATATGAAAGACCATATGAGTGTCAATGAATCATCTGATATCATCTTTAATAAGAATCAATTCAATACAGTTGATGGTGCAGCATGGATGTTTGATTATGAAAAATTGATAAGGTCTTTCAAGATTAATCCTGAAGACTTTGATGACTCATTCTACAAGACCAGTGTATTTGAAGAGAAAAGGAAGAAAACATTGGACTTAGAAGGGTTATGGAAGAAGGTTTCTAGCAAAGAAAAGGAGTATACATTTATCAAGGGTATCTCAAATGACATTGTTGACCAAGAACAAGATGATGCATATCACAATCAAGACAATCAAGAAGTTCAGACTGAGGAGAACCCAAGCAACCAAACAACTTAAGAAGATGTGACTACTGCAAGATTTCAACATTTGTTTGAAAGCTTGAATATTGGAAACAATGGTGCATCTACCTCCAGACAACACAATGAAAAAGCACCAAAGTTTCATGATGCTGAAACAGAATTGATCATTGAAGAACCAGGTCTCAATGAATCAAATCTTGACACAAATATGTCTGCAGATATGATAGTTCAAACCTCCTATGTTGAAAAGAATCATCCATCTGAAAACATCATTGAAGATATAAATGAAAGAGTCACTAGAAGTCATTCTGAATCTACAAACATCTGTTTATACTCCTGCTTTCTATTCCAAATAGAACCAAAGAACATTGTTCCAGCACTAAAGGACAGTAGTTGGAAGGAACTGACACAGTTTAGAGATCTACATGTTTGGGATCTTGTTGACAGGCCAAGGAACAGATCTGCAATTGGAACAAAATGGGTTTTCAAAAACACAAGGGATGAGAGGGGTATTGTGACTAAGAACAAGGCTAGACTTGTGGCATTGGGATGCTTTCAAAAAGAAGGAATAGACTTTGAGGAAGTCTTTGCACCAGTTGCAATACTTGAGGCAATCAGAATCTTTCTTGCATATGCTGCCTCAAAGAACATTAGGGTATTCCAGCTAGATGTAAAGTCTGCATTCCTAAATGGAAAGATTGATGAAGATGTGTATGTTGCTCAACCACCAGGTTTTGAAGATCCAGTGTATCCAAACAGGGTGTATAAACTAAATAAAGCCCTTTATGGATTGCATCAGGCTCCTAGAGCATGGTATGATGAGCTGTCAAATCATCTTCTTGAAAATGGTTTCAAAAGAGGAGCCATTGACAAGACACTCTTTAACAAAAGAAAGGGATCAGACTTGCTGATATTACAAGTCTATGTTGATGATATCATCTTTGGTTTAACCAATGAACAAATGTGCATGGAGTTTGAAGGGGTAATGAAATCTAAATACAGCATGAGTTCAATGGGGAAATGAACTTCTTTCTTGGATTACAAGTTCAACAGAAAGCTGATGGGATTTTCATCTACCAGTCTAAGTATCTACAGGACATCCTAGACAAATTCAAATGCAATGACTTGAAGACTGCTTCAACTCCTATGGATACAAAAGAAAAGATGGTAGCTGATGAAAAGGGGGAGCCAGTAGATGAACATGAATACAGAGCAAAGATTAGGTCTCTGATGTATCTTACTGCTTCAAGACCAGATATCATGTTTGATGTATGTGTCTGTGCAAGATTCCAAGCAAGTCCAAAAGTCTCCCACGCGAATGTTGTTAATAGAATATTCAGACATTTGAAGGGAAGACCAGACTTAGGGATTTGGTATCCAAAGAACCAATCTTTTGACCTAATTGCCTACACAGACAGTGATTATGATGGATGTAACATGAGCAGGAAGTCAACCTCAGGAGGATTTCAATTTTTGGGTAACAGGCTGGTGTCATGGCAATGCAAAAAGCAGTCAATTGTCTCAATCTCAACTACAGAAGCTGAATATGTTGCTGCATCTGCCTGCTATGCACAAGTTCTCTGGATTCAGAACCAAATGCTGGATTATGGTTTGAATTTTCTGAACACTCCCATTTTCATTGATAATACTGCTGCATACTTTACTGTTAAGAATCCAGTCCAAAATTCAAATACTAAGCATATTGAAATCAGACATCACTTCATTAGAGATTGTAATGAAAAAGGTTTGATTGAAATGCAGATAGTTGACACAAGTGACAACTTGGCTGATCTAATCACCAAACCACTTGACAGAACCAGATTCAACTTTCTTTTGAAAGCTCTGGGTATGATCAACTCAGATGAGGTCTGATTGAGGATATGTGCTTAGTGTGTGTCTCTATGTGCTAATTGACTATTCTTGCTTGAGGTCACATACTTTGAATGTTGAATGAATATGTTATGAATATGTTACTTGTTTGTTGTTAACTGATTAGTACTGAACTGATTATATGTGATATTTATGTGTCATTGATGCTAATGATTGATTATCAGTTAACTGATTTGATGTTATGATAAGCAGTTTGATCTGTCTATATGAATTAAATGCTGATCTGATATCATGAGTAATCACTTGATTATGATTGCTTGAATATGTGTGCTATTTGATCATCTAGATGTTATTAGAATAGGATAGACTATGAATGTTGGAAATGTCTGCCTGTTTCAATTATGTTGAAAAATGATTAAGATTTGAATATGTTACAACTGTTTGTGTTAAAATATGTCTTTATGTCAAATTTAAAAGTTTCAAATGAATTTTGTGCATAATCACAAATTTTGATCAAAACATGAGCAAGTTGTTAATGGTGTAGAGACATGATAATACTATTCAGTTCAAGCTTTAAAGAAGCTTAAAAGAAGGATTTTTCAATGAAAAGTCTCGGGTAGTTATCTTTGCTGAAAATTATGTCATTTGCCCAGTTGGAAGGACATACACCTGTGTATGTTTGGTCCTGCAATCTGAAAAGATTAAAAGGATAGCCATTAACCAGAAAACTGAAAGCATTTGGGGCAATTATAACTTGTTTTCTATTCCTTCACTTAAAACTATGTCAATAGCTCTGACATTGAAAGGACATATATTCACAATGTATGTTTGGTCCTGTTGACTACTTTTGGTCAAACAGAATAGCCATTTACCTACCAATTAAGAGACATTGGGGTGATTGAATATTAAACTGAATATATTGGGAACTGATAGTACATTGACTACTTAGCCAATCATATGGATTTATTAGGCTAAAAGGACTCTTAGTACAGTCATTGACATGTATGGTTGCTTTCTCATGATAGGTAAAATCTAAGGTGATATAAACATAAAGAAAATGCTCAGATTTATGTGGAGTTACGTTGTTGTCTATGCATGTTCCTAGATAAATCTTTTCAAATGATAGGCAGAAAAGTGATTATCCAGTCATACACAAGCCTGTTGGTCTTTGGTTACCCAAAAAATGAAACATCTTTTAAAAGAATGACAAAGAACAGCTGTGAACTACTTCAATTTCAAATGTTTATTCAACATGTTCACAAATTTTTATTGAGAAAATACAAACATGAGGGTTAATTCCATAACTACAAGGGTGGAGGAAATAATATAAGTCCTTTAAACATCCTGAATGAAAGCCTGTAAGTGCGATTTGCGTGGCACATAAGTCCAACGTTCAACCTCACATATGTTTGTAGATTCGAAAAGAAATATCTTATAATTTTTCTAAAAAGTTATGTTCTGTCATTAAAAGTTTTAACCAAAATCAGGGGGTCAAAGTCACATTGGGGTGATCTGGAGAAAGCCAAATAAGCCTTGAGGATAGATAAGGAGAATCAGAAAACAATATGTGTTATCCATTGAATTTTCTGAAAAATTAATTGAAATTAACCATATCACCAAAGAAATGAAAATCATGTTAAGTCTAGACCTGCTGTTGACCTGTCTTTGTAGTCATACTAATGCTGAGAATGAAGTATTGTAACACCCCGTAACCGCAGCGGAAACGTACACGGGATGCAACAGACACATCTGATATCAACAGCATTGTTTATAAAGAAAACACCACTACATTAATTTAAACGAATTACATTGTTCCGAGTTTCGTTACCATCTAGGTGTTATCACATAAGTTTTACCGATAGTACATTAACATATTTAATGCAAAATATAGATCCTTAATCTTCCACAAAATAGCACACATCATCAAGCACGTATCACTTATTCCAATTTGGGTGTACCTAGAAAGCATGTAAAGAAAACGGGTCAACTACGAATAGTTGATGAGTTTCACTGATTTAAATAAACATTGACAATTTATTATAATAAATCATATATTAGCGATGTAATTATGCTGAGCCCACAAGTGAAACCTCTGACTATCACACACAATCCCCGTGGCATATCCCCCGCCCACGGACCCGTGACATATCCCCCGTCCACGGAACTGCCCCAAACCGCTATGTCTAACATTACATAGCAAAATATATATAACACCTAAAATAGACATGTGCAACTGGCTGGGAAACATCAGCAAATCCATGCCGGACCAGTTGGGTTTGTCAGACCAATAGTACTATTCACACTCTACCGGCTTTTAGCTAATCACTCGTGTTGCGGGGCCTTACAATGTTAGCAACTCAGACAACTACCATCTTAGTACATTTCCGTACGATTCCCGTGCAATAAAACATATATAAATACATTCATTTCCATGCGATCAGCATGTACTTAAACATTTTGATATAAACATGCTTTCCGCCCCGGGAAAATATTTAAAACAGTTCTGTAAAAAGGGGCTCGTGAAACTCACCTTTTTGTGAGCGAAGATGTAATACTGTGCACAGCTACCGGTCCGGATCTGTAATACGATCCCTAAATCGTTACTACACAATTTCTATTAATATATCTTAAATTCGTGTTAACCGGTACGTCCGGGGACACTGTTAACCCAGTACCGTACACGATCCGGGGACAATGTTAACCCCGATACACTTCTCAGGACATAGATTGTGATATCACTTAGAGTTCTTTAGTCAAAACTACCATTAGTTCGTTTTCCCTCGTTTTGCGTGCCTAGCACGGTTATTCTTCTTTATGTTTTCAAAAATGAGTTTGGCCACACACGACCCGAAAACAATTGTTATTGATATTTTAATTAAAGTGGTGAAATTAGAGCTCGGTTTAGACACCCCGTTTGGCCGCGGGGCCCGTTTCCGTCTTTAATATACCGGAAACGACTAAATCGGGTAAAATTACCCAAATCATCCGAATTATTTTCGGATGATTTATTTTTACTTGATTAACTTAGTTTCATGAAAATAGTCCATTTTTAGGGTTTTTATACACCAGTCAGCTCGCTTAGGCGAACTTTGCCGGTTTACGCGTTTTAAGCTTTAAAAGTTTGTTTTTATGTTCTGTTTAGCACAAATAAATATCCGTTTAGTCTCGGATCTTGAAATTTTGCACAATTCAGTTTTTGACAGTAAGGAATTTATAAAAATATTTCCAGATTTAATCTCTATATTTAACATTTATTTATCTATTTTTAAACATCATTTAAACACCAAATACGTCGAAAATACCAAATGACCTTAGAAAAATCCAAATTTTTCTGGGATGACCCCTGCCATCCACATAGTCCCCTGTAATTTTTCCAGAACCAAAATCTCATTTTTCATGCCATTTTCACCAAAACCGAGCTAGAAAACCCTAGAACTCGTTTTACCGAAAAGCCTACTTAGACTTCTCCAATGGACCTGAAATTTTGTTTGTGACTTTTATATGTTATAAAAAGCTTATCTAAATCTTTCCAGAATTTTTCATGATGTTTAGCTATTTTTCACCATTTTTAGCCAAAACCGAGCATTAAATTCACCAAATATTCATCCTTTATCCAAAAATTACCAAAATTTCACAGATCTCATATTTTCATGTGTAGATCATCTCTGTGAAATTTCATGACTCAACTCTAAGTCTACCACAGTCTGTCCAAATCTTACAAATCATACGAAAAACCGAACTACCTTGTGTTTCTAGCTTTAGATCGCAAAGATCTTGCTTTCTAGCTTTTGCTAGCAACTAGATACAACACCTACAAGCACAACAACACCACACCAAGCAAGTTATACCCACAATCAAGCCATTTCTTTCATGGTTTCGGTTAAGACATCAAAATAAAGATTTTAACCGTAAAAAATTCGTTTTTGGCTCTTTTGTCACACCCGGCCCTGAGCGGCGGAAACAGCCGGGCGCGCTCGAGTGGGGATTGATAATTAAGCACGGGCCATTGCAAACATTCAAAGTAAGATTTTCATTGCGCATGAAATGTTTAATACAAATACATTACATTGTTTAAAAATTACATAAAAACATCCAATTATAAAAACTGTTGAAGATTTTCACGCCGTATCCCCTTGCGCGGCGGGAACAACCACGCGCATCGAAGGGATAGAACTAAAATCTTCCAAAAAGCTAGTTTTAGATGTTCAGCGTGAGGTGCTCTAAGTGTGACTCCATGCGCTACCTAGTTATCTCCTGAAAGACACGTAAAAACATTTGAATCAGTATAAACTGAGTGAGTTCACAAGTTTTAGTAACTTGATAAATCGTATTGCATCATAATCTTGATAAAAATCATTCTGAAACGTAATTCTGATAGCATCATTAAAACACATGCTTGGTAAAACATAGTTCTATCAACACATTCTGATAAAATCGTCCCGCGGGTTACGCGCGAACATTTCTGGGAACTGTGCTCGTCTGTGTAAGTGGCGCTGCCACTACGAGCGAAACAAGTAATACCGTCCCGCGGGTTACGCGCGGACACATCTGAAAAACCGTGCTCGTCTGTGTAAGTGGCGCTGCCACTACGAGCGAATAATACCGTCCCGCGGGTTACGCGCAGACGTTGTGCCGGAAAACAAGGCGCTCGTCCATGCAAAGAGGCGCGACCCCTACGAGCGGGCTCAAACCCATAGTACTGCCCCATGACCATACTAGGCACTCGTCCATGCAAAGAGGTGCGACCCCTACGAGTGGGTGGATCAAACCAGCAGTCCCTACCCTTAGAGTTCCAATGGTAAAGTGATCACTTACTCGAGTTCTAGCGCACATACATCGAAAACCTTAGATAACCGTTCGCATTACTCATTATGAAATATAATTTAAACACATAATCGCTTGCATAGCTTGTAAGTATACCATGATAAAACATTATTTAAGTATGTGTCCCTCGCCCCGAAAACAGTTTAAAAACAGTGAAAACAGCGAGAATAGGGGCTGTGAGACTCACCTGTGGTTCTTGTTAAGGGATTAATCGAGATTCGGGTTTTCTTGGTGTTGGCCTCGGAATTGAAGGTCTAGAATGTGATTAAATAACAAGAAGTATATATATTAAGATCAAGAATTAGGAGAATATAAGGGTTGGAAAGCAGATCTCAAGGTTATATTCTTGGCTTACCTGGTAACAGGATCGGAAACGAAAACAACGGATGCTTGGGAGATGATTAGTGCAAGTTGCAGTTCTTAAGAGAGAAGTTTGAAGTGTGTTTTAGGTGGAAGTTTAGGTTACATATTTATAGGCAAACTCAAGGGAACACAATCCCTTGCTTTAGGGGATTGTAATCTTTTCATATCTAGGTGTAATGATGATAAGGTATGGAAATTATTATTATTTATTTAAAAGTGGAGTAGTGGATAAAAGATTTTGATTTGATTTGGTCAGGACATGCAGGTCTGGGGTTGGTGAGAATGGGGTGGCTGACAGTTGACTTTTCATGTTACAGTGTGCTTTTTCAGGTACTTTTGTCAGTGTACAGTAAAAAGTGGAAAATCTCTGAAACACGCTACTGTTTCCTTTTGGGCGGGAGTAATCTCCTTACGTCTGGAGAATAGACTAAGTGTTCTGTGCGTATCACTTTGTGCGCATAGCTTTCTGCGTGAAGGACATTTCTTTGCTGCGGGTAGGTGCGTAACCTTCTCGCAGTTAGGACATTGAGTTTCATTTGTAGATTCTCCAGGTGGTCTTGGTATTTCAACATAGTGATCAGTTATGTTGAAGTCAATTCCATCTTGGAGCTTCAGACAAACTAGCTCTCAATGTTCCCGCCATGCGGGGAGGTTAGTTCCCTTCCGCACGCACATAAACGATTTAGGATGCACCCGCCTTAGCATCATGCGGGATGGTCAACCCATTAGACAACATAACGTTAAGGTACATGAAAACATAAAGCCAAAACATTCGCGCATGGCGCATATAACATATGCCCACGCTGGTTCTTAACATGGCGCACTCGCGCAGGGCGCACATAATATGCCCGCGCTGATTAACATGGCGCGCTCGCGCAGGGCGCATATAACAAATGCACGCGCTGATTCTAATATGGCGCGCTCGCGCAGGGCGCACATAACAATTACCTAATATTTAGGTTGATTACTTGGTTTAAGGGATTGGGAATTTACCGGGTGTCACATTCTCTCCCTGTTAAGCAAATTTCGTCCCAAAATTTAGGAGATGTTGCTGGCAGAAGCCATGCTCTGAAAGAGGTGTGGGTATTTCTTGCGTATTTGATCTTCTCTTTCCCAAGTGAATTCAGGCCCACGCCTTGATTTCCATTGAACCTTTACTAACTTGATTTTGCTTCTGCGCAACTTTTGTTCTTTCCAACCGGTTACTGCTATAGGTTCTTCTACGAAGTGCAGCTGTTTGTCGATGTGAATCTCTTCCAACGGCAAAATCAACGTTTCGTCAGATAAGCACTTTTTGAGGTTGGACACATGAAACGTATCATGAACTCCACTGAGTTCGGCGGGTAAACGGAGTTTATAAGCAACCGGACCGATCCTTTCCAGGATCTCAAATGGTCCAATGTAGCGCGGATTCAACTTTCCTCGCTTGCCGAAACGGGGGACTCCTTTCCATGGAGAGACTTTCAAAAGTACTCTATCCCCTACTTGAAACTCCAACGGTTTCCTTCGCACATCTGCGTAGCTCTTCTGTCTGTCGCGCGCTGTCTTAAGGCGATCCCGTATCTGAAAAATCTTGTCTGTTGTTTCTTGGATCAATTCTGGACCAGTCATTTGCTTGTCACCCACTTCAGCCCAGCACAGTGGGGATCTACACTTGCGCCCATACAAAGCTTCAAACGGCGCAGCCTTGAGGCTTGTGTGATAGCTGTTGTTGTAAGAAAATTCAACCAATGGGAGATGAGTATCCCAGCTACCTCCGAAATCGATCGCGCACGCGCGTAGCATATCTTCCAATGTCTGGATTGTTCGCTCGCTTTGCCCATCCGTTTGAGGATGATAAGCTGTACTCATATCAAGGCGAGTACCTAGAGCTCCTTGTAACGATCTCCAAAACCTTGATGTGAACCGACTATCTCTATCAGAAATGATGGACACTGGGACTCCATGTTTTGAAACTACTTCTAGAATATACAATCGGGCTAACTTTTCCATCTTATCGGTTTCCTTGATCGGCAGGAAGTGCGCTGACTTAGTTAGCCGATCCACAATAACCCAGATCATGTCGTAACCCCCAGGTGTCCTTGGCAATTTGGTGATGAAGTCCATAGAGATTTGTTCCCACTTCCACATGGGAATTTCTGGCTGTTGAAGCAACCCTGATGGTTTCTGGTATTCAGCCTTTACCTTCGAACACGTCAGGCACTTACTGACATACGTCGCGATGGCGCCTTTAAGATTGGGCCACCAATACAGCGCTTTAACATCTTGGTACATCTTGTCTGCGCCAGGATGTACGGAATACCGCGTCTTGTGAGCTTCGTTTAATACTTGCTCGCGCAATCCTCCCTTGAGAGGGACCCATATGCGGTTAGCAAAATACCGAGTGTCGTTCTCTTTGAGCTCCAAATCCTTAATCATACCCCCAAGGGATTCGTTTTTAACAAACTCTGGTTTCAAGGCTTCTTGCTGAGCGTCTCGGATGCGGGTAGAGAGATCTGCGCGAATGGTCAACCTTAGAGCCTTGACTCGTAGCGTTTTTATTCGCTCCTTCCTACTTAGCGCGTCTGCTACCACATTCGCCTTTCCAGGGTGGTACTTAATTTCACAATCATAATCATTCAACAACTCCACCCATCTTCGTTGCCTCATGTTTAAATCCTTTTGATCAAATATATGTTGAAGGCTCTTGTGATCCGTAAAGATTATACACTTTGTACCATAGAGGTAATGGCGCCAAATCTTTAGCGCGAAGACAACCGCTCCAAGTTCCAGATCATGCGTTGTGTAGTTCTTTTCATTGGTCTTGAGTTGGCGCGAGGCATACGCTATGACTTTGTCTCGCTGCATAAGGACACATCCGAGTCCCTGATGTGAAGCGTCGCAGTAAACGACGATGTCATCCGTCCCCTCGGGTAAAGACAAAATTGGCGCACTACATAATTTCTGTTTTAACATTTGAAATGCCGCTTCCTGATTTTCGCCCCAAACAAACTTCTTGTCTTTCTGAGTTAGCGCGGTCAGTGGTAGAGCTATCTTGGAGAAGTTCTCAATGAAGCGTCGATAGTAGCCAGCTAGTCCTAGGAATTGCCTCACCTCAGTTGGGGTTTTTGGCGCTTCCCAGTTTTCGATGGCCTTGACTTTGGAAGGATCAACGTGTATTCCTTTCTCGTTTACAACGTGACCGAGAAAATGAACTTCTCTAAGCCAAAACTCGCACTTGGAAAACTTCGCATACAACTTTTCTTTCCTCAACAATTCCAAAATCAATCTCAGGTGTTGCTCATGCTCGGCCTTGGTCCGAGAGTAAATCAGAATATCATCTATAAACACAATCACAAACTTGTCCAAGTATGGTTTGCACACGCGGTTCATCAGATCCATGAACACAGCCGGCGCATTAGTTAGTCCGAAAGGCATCACTAAGAACTCATAATGGCCGTATCTAGTTCGGAAGGCTGTTTTCGGCACATCTTCCTCATGGTATAAGGCGTGTCTAGCCTACTGCTTGCTAGGCCTAGGGAGTTTTTAAACTCAGCGGATATAAAACTTAGGTCAGCGCCAGTATCAAATAAAACAGATGCAAAATGGCCGTTAAGCAAAAACGTACCGGTTACCACATTCGGCTCTTCTTTAGCTTCGCCCGCGCCGATCACAAAAGCTCTCCCGCGAGCTTGGTTTCCCTTTTGCGGGCAATCCCGACTAAAATGCCCTGGCTTCCCGCATGCGTAGCAGTTGTCGCTCGCTCCAGCTTCTCTGACACGGCAATTCATCGTCTTGTGCCCTGGTCTGCCACATTTGGCACATTCGATTCTTGCGCATTCACCCTCGTGGTGATACTTGCATTTGTTGCACCATGGGCGAGGCCCGCTGTAACCTTTCCTTGATGGCTCCGCGGCTTGGATCGCGTAAGCCCTTACGCTCTCCTGCTTCTTGAACGGTGGTTGCTTGGAGTCGGACCCTCGGTGGTGAGAGTTCCACTTCCTCTTGAGATCAGAGGTTCGCTGCTCGATTCCGCGCGTAGTTAACATACCCGCACGGACCGTATCCCTTGTAAGGGTGATGGCCCGCGCTACCGCCTCATCAAAGGTTGGAGGCGCTGCGGCGTTGAGCGGAACCCTAACAACAGGAGGTAACCCAAAGATATACCTCTCGATCTTCTTTTCCTCCGTGTTTGCCATGTCTGGCACCAACTGGCAAAGCTCGTTGAACCGGTTGTTGTAGGCGTCGATATCCGTTCCTACCATGGTGTGGTTCCAGAATTCCTGCTGCAGACTCTGGATTTCTGCGCGAGAGCAGAACTTTCTCATCATCATCTCCTTCAGCTCCTCCCAGGTTTTGTGAAGAGCAACTTCTCGCCCCAAGGTCTTCACTTGAAGCTTCCACCAAGATGAAGCTGCTTCTTGGAACATGCAGGTCGCGTAAAGGACCTTCTGGTTCTCACTACATCCGCTAATGGAGAGAAATGTCTCCATCTTGTCAATCCAGTTGCAGAGCCCAATGGCCCCTTCGGTGCCCTTGAATGGCCAAGGCTTACAGGCCATGAATGTCTTGTAGGAGCATCCTTTGTCCAAGGCTCCTGATTCGGGTTCTGGGGTCTCATTCTGACGACCCTGACTTGATTCGGCCTTGCTGGCCTCATGTGTCGCGATCGCTTGCGCGATTATTTCCGCGAGTTCCTCGGGTGTCATGGTAATTCCCTTGGATTTAGTTGGAGGCATTCTCGCTTTAAAAGAGAATGAAAATATATTAAACTTAGCGCATTTACTCTGAGCACATAATGTTCTTTATCTTTATTCACTAGACACTGTGTGACCCGTGTTCCTAAGTGTGTGTATAGTTTCTTTTGAAAATATTTTCTTTGAAAAATATTTCATGCGATTCCCCAACGGTTATAGTCTAGGTTAAAACTTCTTTTCCTAGTTCGCTATAACCAGTGCTCTGATACCAATCTGTCACACCCGGCCCTGAGCGGCGGAAACAGCCGGGCGCGCTCGAGTGGGGATTGATAATTAAGCACGGGCCATTGCAAACATTCAAAGTAAGATTTTCATTGCGCATGAAATGTTTAATACAAATACATTACATTGTTTAAAAATTACATAAAAACATCCAATTATAAAAACTGTTGAAGATTTTCACGCCGTATCCCCTTGCGCGGCGGGAACAACCACGCGCATCGAAGGGATAGAACTAAAATCTTCCAAAAAGCTAGTTTTAGATGTTCAGCGTGAGGTGCTCTAAGTGTGACTCCATGCGCTACCTAGTTATCTCCTGAAAGACACGTAAAAACATTTGAATCAGTATAAACTGAGTGAGTTCACAAGTTTTAGTAACTTGATAAATCGTATTGCATCATAATCTTGATAAAAATCATTCTGAAACGTAATTCTGATAGCATCATTAAAACACATGCTTGGTAAAACATAGTTCTATCAACACATTCTGATAAAATCGTCCCGCGGGTTACGCGCGAACATTTCTGGGAACTGTGCTCGTCTGTGTAAGTGGCGCTGCCACTACGAGCGAAACAAGTAATACCGTCCCGCGGGTTACGCGCGGACACATCTGAAAAACCGTGCTCGTCTGTGTAAGTGGCGCTGCCACTACGAGCGAATAATACCGTCCCGCGGGTTACGCGCAGACGTTGTGCCGGAAAACAAGGCGCTCGTCCATGCAAAGAGGCGCGACCCCTAAGAGCGGGCTCAAACCCATAGTACTGCCCCATGACCATACTAGGCACTCGTCCATGCAAAGAGGTGCGACCCCTACGAGTGGGTGGATCAAACCAGCAGTCCCTACCCTTAGAGTTCCAATGGTAAAGTGATCACTTACTCGAGTTCTAGCGCACATACATCGAAAACCTTAGATAACCGTTCGCATTACTCATTATGAAATATAATTTAAACACATAATCGCTTGCATAGCTTGTAAGTATACCATGATAAAACATTATTTAAGTACGTGTCCCTCGCCCCGAAAACAGTTTAAAAACAGTGAAAACAGCGAGAATAGGGGCTGTGAGACTCACCTGTGGTTCTTGTTAAGGGATTAATCGAGATTCGGGTTTTCTTGGTATTGGCCTCGGAATTGAAGGTCTAGAATGTGATTAAATAACAAGAAGTATATATATTAAGATCAAGAATTAGGAGAATATAAGGGTTGGAAAGCAGATCTCAAGGTTATATTCTTGGCTTACCTGGTAACAGGATCGGAAACGAAAACAACGGATGCTTGGGAGATGATTAGTGCAAGTTGCAGTTCTTAAGAGAGAAGTTTGAAGTGTGTTTTGGGTGGAAGTTTAGGTTACATATTTATAGGCAAACTCAAGGGAACACAATCCCTTGCTTTAGGGGATTGTAATCTTTTCATATCTAGGTGTAATGATGATAAGGTATGGAAATTATTATTATTTATTTAAAAGTGGAGTAGTGGATAAAAGATTTTGATTTGATTTGGTCAGGACATGCAGGTCTGGGGTTGGTGAGAATGGGGTGGCTGACAGTTGACTTTTCATGTTACAGTGTGCTTTTTCAGGTACTTTTGTCAGTGTACAGTAAAAAGTGGAAAATCTCTGAAACACGCTACTGTTTCCTTTTGGGCGGGAGTAATCTCCTTACGTCTGGAGAATAGACTAAGTGTTCTGTGCGTATCACTTTGTGCGTATAGCTTTCTGCGTGAAGGACATTTCTTTGCTGCGGGTAGGTGCGTAACCTTCTCGCAGTTAGGACATTGAGTTTCATTTGTAGATTCTCCAGGTGGTCTTGGTATTTCAACATAGTGATCAGTTATGTTGAAGTCAATTCCATCTTGGAGCTTCAGACAAACTAGCTCTCAATGTTCCCGCCATGCGGGGAGGTTAGTTCCCTTCCGCACGCGCATAAACGATTTAGGATGCACCCGCCTTAGCATTATGCGGGATGGTCAACCCATTAGACAACATAACGTTAAGGTACATGAAAACATAAAGCCAAAACATTCGCGCATGGCGCATATAACATATGCCCACGCTGGTTCTTAACATGGCGCGCTCGCGCAGGGCGCACATAATATGCCCGCGCTGATTAACATGGCGCGCTCGCGCAGGGCGCACATAACAAATGCACGCGCTGATTCTAATATGGCGCGCTCGAGCAGGGCGCACATAACAATTACCTAATATTTAGGTTGATTACTTGGTTTAAGGGATTGGGAATTTACCGGGTGTCACATCTTTTAACTCCTTTCTTGGACCAAGATCCCTTGTATAACTTGTATACATCACTTGATCATGCAAGAATCGGTTTCATCTCGGGTTTTCACCCATTTTTCATTTGAAACCTCATTTTCTCAAGATTATGGAATCAAAACTATGAATTAATCATTATAACCATGTTTTTACCTTGTGTTTCTTGCTTAAAAATCAAGGATTTAGGATGAATGTATGTAGGGTTGAGAGGATTTGGAGAGTTGGGATGTTAAAAAAAGAAAATGAAATGTTTTGGTGTGTGTATTGGACCGATCGGTCCATGTAAGGTGTGGGGTGGGGCCCACATCTTCAACATTGGCCACACATTTGGATTGTGTAATCCGGATAATGTTGTGGATAATCTGGTTCAGTTCGTTTTTCGGTTAAACACTTAATTCGGCTTAAAACGAGGCTAAAACGGTCGTTTTTCGGCTTAAAAATAAAATTTATATAAAACCGATTTAAAAACTTTAAAAACTTAAACCATGACATTTATTGACTTAACACATCATATTGTCGTTAATTGTGCATTTTTTTCGACTTGATCGATCGTCTCTTGCTTGGTTTGATGTTAAAGGTTTCGTTTATCGTACCGACGTACTAATAAATCGAAATCCTTTTTCTGTGCTATAATTCACTTATCCCGAAGCTTTAATACTTCGTACACATCACTAAACATTATATATTTCGTCTATAATGTAATCCCCGATTCGTTCGGGTTTCAATAACCGTTCATCGATTAATCGTAATTTCAATACGACTAGCTGTATATTCGAGTATAATTCGTACTGTGAATCTTATATACTCGTATAAACACATTATAATTCATATATTCAGTATTGAATAACACGTAAATAGTATATTCCGGCTAGGGTATACCTGAATTTGCCGGAATCGTTACATTCTCCCCCCGTTACAAAAATTTCGTCCTCGAAATTTTACGCATCAACTACTTCCTTTTGCAGAAATAGGTGGGGATATTTCTTCCGAAATTCGTCCTTTCGTTCCCATGTATATTCTGGGCCTCGTAGCGAGTTCCATCTAACTTTGACCAACGAGATCTTATTGTGTCTAAGTTGTTTGATTTTCCCGTCTACTATTTCTATGGGCTCCTCTACAATGTTGAGCTTATCATTTATTTGGACACCCTCTAAAGGTAACACCGATGTCTCATCCGACATACACCTTTTCAAGTTCGACACGTGAAACACGTTGTGAACTGCACTCAGTTCATCAGGCAGTTCTAATCGGTATGCTACAGGACCGATTTTTGCAATAATGTCGAACGGTCCAATGTATCTAGGGGCTAACTTCCCCGCCTTTCCAAATCTGACTACTCCTTTCCAAGGTGATACTTTCAAATACACTTTATCACCTTTCTCAAATGATAACGGTTTTCTACGGGTATCGGCATAACTCTTCTGCCGATCCCGTGCGGCCTTCAGATTGTTCTTAATTTCAAGTATTTTGCTGGTCGTTTCCTGGACCAGATCTGATCTAATAACCTGTGTGTCGCCCACTTCAGTCCAGCAGAGTGGTGATCGGCACTTCCGTCCATACAATGCTTCGTAAGGTGCCGCCTTTATACTGCTATGGTAACTGTTATTATAGGAAAATTCAACGAGTGGGAGATGTTGATCCCAATTTCCCTTAAAATCCAGTACGCATGCACGAAGCAAATCCTCCAGTGTTTGGATGGTCCTCTCAGACTGACCGTCGGTCTGAGGGTGGTAGGCTGTGCTTAGATTAATACGCGTTCCCAGCGCTTCTTGTACAGCTTGCCAAAGATTGGAGGTGAAATGGCTATCTCGGTCGGAGATGATTGAGATGGGTATCCCATGACGAGACACAATTTCATTTATATAAATCTGCGCAAGTCTCTCGGTGTTATAGTTATTTCTAATCGGAATAAAATGTGCCGATTTGGTTAATCGATCCACGACTACCCAAATTGCATCATGTCCTCGGGACGTCTTGGGGAGATGTGTCACAAAATCCATCGTGATCTGCTCCCACTTCCATTCAGGAATTTCCGGTTGTTGTAACATTCCCGAAGGTTTCTGGTGCTCCGCCTTAACCCTCGCACACGTCGTACACTTGCCGACGTATGTGGCTATATCCTTTTTCATACCCGGCCACCAGTAGAACTCCTGCACATCCTTGTACATCTTATCCGATCCCGGATGTATGGAATATTTTGATTTATGCGCTTCGTCCATGATTAGTTCACGAAGGTCATGGAGGGTCGGGATCCAAATCCGATTTTTGAAATAGAGAATTTTGTCCACGCGCTGTTCGAAATTCTTCTCGTTACCGTAAAGCCCTTCTTTTTCCATTTGTTCCTCTTTCAACGCCTCGCGTTGAGCGACTCGAATCAAATCCGAAAGGTTCGACTGGACTATCATCCCCAACGCTCGCACTCGCAATGGTTTAACCCGATCCTTCCTACTCAAGGCATCGGCTACGACGTTAGCTTTGCCGGGGTGATAACGGATGTCACAGTCATAGTCGCTTAATAACTCGACCCATCTTCGTTGTCTCATATTCAGTTCTTTCTGATCGAATATGTGTTGCAAACTTTTATGATCGGTGAAGATGGTGCACTTTGTACCGTAGAGGTAATGTCTCCAGATTTTAAGTGCGAAGATAACTGCTCCCAGTTCTAAGTCATGAGTAGTGTAATTTTTCTCGTGTATTTTTAACTGACGAGAAGCATAGGCTATAACCTTATTATTTTGCATCAACACGCATCCTAACCCTCTCCGGGATGCGTCACAATACACGACAAAACCATCGTCTCCGTCGGGGAGACTTAAGATCGGCGCTTGGCACAATCTTTGTTTTAGCGTTTGAAACGCCGTTTCCTGCTCTTCACCCCATTCATACTTTCGATCTTTTTGGGTCAGAAGGGTTAAAGGTTGGGCGATGCTGGAAAATTTCTCTATAAATCGACGATAATATCCAGCTAAGCCTAAGAATTGGCGGATTTCCTTTGGCGATTTAGGCGCTTGCCAATTCTTAACTGCTTCAACCTTACTTGGATCAACGTGTATTCCTTGATGGTTTATAACGTGACCAAGGAATTGCACTTCTTATAACCAGAAGTTACACTTGGAGAATTTTGCATACAACTTCTCCTGATTTAGAAGCTCTAAAATTAATCTTAAGTGTTGCTCGTGCTCTCCTTTACTCTTCGAGTATATCAAAATATCGTCAATAAACACGATGACGAATTTATCGAGGTAGGGCTTACAGACTCGATTCATGAGATCCATGAACACTGCTGGCGCATTCGTTAGCCCAAAAGGCATAACTAAGAATTCGTAATGGCCGTAGCGAGTCCGGAATGCGGTTTTTGGGATATCCTCCTCCTGAATTCTAACCTGATGGTATCCCGATCTAAGATCAATTTTTGAGAAATAGCTTGCACCTTGCAGTTGGTCGAACAGGTCATCAATTCGGGGGAGAGGATACCTATTTTTGATTGTCAACTTGTTCAGCTCCCTGTAATCAATGCACATTCTAAGGCTCCCGTCCTTCTTTTTCACGAATAGTACAGGTGCACCCCACGGGGAATAACTAGGACGTATAAATCCTTTATCCAACAATTCTTGCAACTGATTGGATAATTCTTGCATCTCGGATGGTGCAAGTCGGTAGGGTGCTTTAGCAACAGGGCCAGCTTGAGGTAATAAATCGATTCTGAATTCGACCTGTCGGGTTGGCGGTAATCTAGGAAGTTCTTCTGGGAAAACTTGTGGAAACTCGCGTACCACCGGGATATCGCCCACCCGTTTTTCCTCAGGATCTGTGGCCGTCAGGCTCGCTAGGTATGCCACGCATCCCTGGCGTATATATTTTAACACCTTGAGGTGGGATATAAACGGTATCATATTGCCCGACTTCTCACCCTGCACTAATACCTCTTCGTCATCCGACACCCGGATCTTGACGATTTTCTTTTCACAGTTTATTTCTACCTTGTTACGTGCTAACCAATCCATTCCCACTATCACGTCGAAACTACCCAATTCTACTGGTAACAAGTCAATCAGAAAGAATTGATCTCAGTAGTAAGTATGTTTGCTCAAACTAAAAGCCATTCTCAGTAGGAACCTGAAAAGGAACCTGAAAAACAAAATGAAGAATCAATTGAAGAGATGTTGGCTAAAGCTTCAAAGATACATGAGAATGTGGGCAGATTTGCAAAGACTTATTCAAGAAAAAGGAAAGCCACTGATCAGGGTATGAAAGAAGATTTGAATGCCAAAAGGGGGAAATGGGATGATAAGAACAAATACTTTGTAGAATCCCCTGATGATGAAGCAAGTCCCATAAGGGTAATTCCTTTGCAAACTTTACGGCCAGATGAACATATGCAAGGAGTGCCTAATGTACCAATCCCTGAAGAGCCAACTCCTGATGAACCAAAAATAGATGTTGTAAATGATACAACTGAGGAGGAAGATGACTCTGATGAAACTGATAATGACAATGATGATCATCAGGGAAAGGATACTGAAGCTGCTAATGTTATGTCCCCACAAGTTACAGTGACTGATGAACAGAGGGAAAACATTGAGCAAAGTCTTTTGGATGCTAAAAGGAAAAATCCTTTGATTGTGAAGCTGAGAATGTATGGCATAAGCTTTGAGAGCTTAGCTGACTTGAATGATGATGAACTGGAGAAAAGATTGAACAAAAAGAGAGATACAATTGAGAAGTTGATACAACAAAAGAACAGGGATCCCCAGAAATACAGTGACTATTTGAGAACTCATGGGTATTCTGACAAAGATTTATCTCATTTCAAGATTGACAAGTTGAGAGAAGCCTATGAAGACAAAAGGAAAGAGATAAAAGAGAAATTTGTTAAAGAAAATGAAGAGGCTGAAAAGCTTGAAGCTTTGAAAGAAAGATTTGGAGGAAAATGTGGCTACTTGTTGGAGAAAGGGATGAAACCTGGAATGGTTAAAGGATTGAATAAGACCTCAGTTGACACAATTTTCAACAAAATGAAAAGAAAAGAAAAACTCAAAAGGCTACAACCAGAGCCACTTGATGAACAGTCAAAAGCTGAACAAGAACCTGTCAAGAAGAAGAGAAGATTGACAACTTTGTGGAAGAAACAAGAGGCTGAAAAGGAAAAATCAGTAGAGGCAACTGCTGTTGAAACCCCAATCCAAAAGGAATTAAATCCTGAACCAGAAGATGAACCAAAAATCCCATGGGAAAATGAAGAAATGATTAAGATATTGAGGGGTATGATGATAAACCAGAGGGGAATGGATGAAGCCACTTTTGATGCCTTAGAAAAGGAAGACTTGAAAGAACTTTTCTACATACAAAAGGCAGAGTGGGAAAAAGTTCTGAGGGAAGGTGAGAACCCTATAAGCTTTGTTGATGGAAGGTTTGTACCTGCAGGATTGTCAAACAATCATGGGATAGAGAAAATGATGATTATTCTTCATAAAGAAGCAGGACAAAACCTTACTGATCTTGCCAACCTTCCACCTGAAATGGTAGAATCAATTTTTATCAAAACTTTCAAGTTGGGGCCCAGCAAACCTAAGAAGTCTATTCCATTCAGACCCCAATCTCAAGAAGACATCAACAAGCAGGTAGAGGAGAATCTAGTAGAACTGGATCACAAAGAACATCAAGACCACAATCCAATGGGGATCTTCCCAGAGATCTCTACTATGATTCTGTCTCTGAGTCGTTAAAAGTGATTATAGAAAGTAGATTGATGAGAGACATAGTCATTAGAAGTGATTTTGCTGAATTCACTGAAGAGCAGTTGGAAAGAATGGCTACACTTGATTTGTATGATTATAGAGACAGAAGTAAGCTAGCAGGAAGACAGCAAAATGATCTATCTAAATTCCTGAGAGATGAAGCTGACAAGGGATTCCTATTTTTTCAAATAAAAGAAGAGCTGGAAAATGATTCAACTTGACAAGACAAGAAGAATTGCAAATATGAAAAAGATGGCCAATGCTGAATTGTATTACCAAATGAGGGTCAAAGATAAGAATCCTGTGTCAAACATGAATACTTACATCAGCTCTGAAAGGAGAATGAGATATCCCAATTATACAGTGCAGAAGAATGGCATCATTGCAATAATTGAATACAAAGAAGGTAATGGTCATTATGTACTGAGAAATTCTGACGGGCTTATCTTGGGGATAATCAAAAGAGATGATGACCTAACCTACCTGCACAATGAAGATCTGACATACATAAGGGATTTACACATACCTGAGAGTAACCCTCATCACCAGATTCTTTCTGTCTTTCAGCAAAGAGCTGCATCAGTGATAGTCAACAGAAGACAAGCCGCCTACAACGTAAAGAAAAGACAAGATCTTTAGAATAGGCTTTACTTTGTAATGTCTTCGGACAGCTTTTGAATATGTAATCATTTGTTTATGTTATTTGAATATGTAATTTAACTTTAATTTGATGTGTATTTTAATCCTGTGTAAGTAACCATTGAGGTGTTTTGGGACAGCTGAGGTGTTCCAATCTAGGGGGAGATTGTTGAGTCAAGATTTGACCCAAAACTGATTACAAGGAAGATTGGAATCTTCTCAACCTCCTCAGATATTGTTAAGTATGGAACCGGGCACACCTAAGACATCCGAGCAAGGTTTTACTTAGCCGGGCATGATATTTTGCCTATCGGGCAAGGTTATCTTCTTGAAGTCTTCTTTAGAGGATATCCGGGCAGGATTCACACTTTAGTGTTTAACCAGGCAAGGTTCACTAATTAGTGTATATCCGGGCAAGGTTCTCTATATCAAGCAGGTTTGTTCTTCATAGTCGAGTAAGGTTCATTTCAGAGTAAGCTCTTGGCTAACCAAGCTCTTGAAGCCAAGTGATTGGAAGATCGGGCAAGGTATTCTTTAATATACAGTGGTCCGGGTAAGCTTGATGTTTTATGAAATATCTTAAGAAACATCGGGCAGGGTTCAACTCAAGCAGGGTACAGTGCATCCAAGCACACTTTGCATATAATCTAATTCCAAGCAAGGAGTTGATGGGACCATTGAAGAACAAGGTTGCTAGTAAGTTTATGTCGGGCAAAGTCTGATATAATCAAGAAGATTGAAGTCTGCTATGTGAGTATTTTCCTTTAGAAAATACTCCAAGTAAAGCATACCTGGAAAACTGTTCCCGGGCACACTTCATGGTTACCAAGTCTAACAAGGCAGGCAGAGCACAAAGTCTACTCGGAGAAGTTTACTTCTACAAAGCCTACCCGGAAGACTTGTTTTACACATAGGATAATTATGAATATGTAATTTGAATATGTACGTTATATTTTGGATTTCAAGGAGAGCGGCTGAATATTTAGGGCACACCTCAAGGAGAGCGGCTGAATACGAAATTAGAAAGAATATTTGTCAAGTGACGGCCGTTCTTAGAATTGTACGGACGAACTTTCCCATCAAGAAACCCTAGATTGATTATCATTTGTATGATTAACTTTATATAAATGGAAATCTTTTGAGTGAATCTTGTGTGTTAGTTAACTTTGTTTGATTGCTCAGCAACTAAGTCGTTTGTTATTGATTCCGCCTTTATCAAACGGTTTTCTTTCTAAATATAGCAACCCGTCATTAATTCTCTTGTCAACACATTATTGTGTGAGTTATGACTTAATTTGTTAACGATCTACCTACAATCGGGGACCTGACAATTCTAGGAAACTATAACGGTTTTTGGTAATTTTAAATCTCAACCATTGATTGATATGATCCAATGGCTATAATTTATTCTTAGTCTTCCTAGGAAAATATTTCTTTTTATTTTAACTCACCTCTATATATATATACATATAGAAAAGGGTTCAAATAAAAAGAAGTTATTTCCTAGGAATGGTAAGAAGCAATAGAATTTTGACATTTGGCATTAAAACCTATGGTGAAAGAATAATTCTTGGAAACTATGTCGGTTATAATGGTGAAAGAGTAATTCTAGGAAACTATGACGGTTTTTGGTAATTTTAAATCTCAACCATTGATTGATATGATCCAATGGCTATGATTTATTTTTAGTCTTCATAGGAAACTACTTATTTTTAGAATAGCACTTCCCTATATATATATATATACTAGTAGGATACCCGTGCGATGCGGCGGGATCCAAGTTTAGCTTGCGACAATCTAGTTATGTTCAAATGAAAAGTGCAAATTTATTAGTACCGCCTACCTTATAAAATTATTCAAACTTTTTTCTTTTTGGAAATTTGACTTTCAAAAGTCCAGCTGTAAAATGGCTTGTTAAATATGCATTGAAATAAGAAATAATGCCAGCTTATGGCAATAACACGTAAAATTTTACCAAGTTATCCTTACATATTTTTCTTAAAGTGAATAATCTTAAAAATGATCAATAAACAGATGAAGTACCCTCCTCTACGTAGATGCTTAATTAAAACCCAACAACACTCAAAACAAATAAACTCTTCTTCCTCGGTCATGTCAATAACACCAAAACGTACATAATCAAAAGCACGACCATCAAATCTACAACATCTTTATCGGCTGCTGGTTGAAGCTCTCTCAATAAGATAGAATCCAAGATCCTAAATAAAGGAAACACCATCTATTAAGTGCAAACAATGCTAATATGATGTTGTAAATAAATATAACAAAGAATAAACTTGAACTAACCTTAAATAGTGTACTGATCACGAGTTTTTTAGCTAATGATTTATAAATAGTAACATTTCTCATATGCCAAAAGTGTAAACAAAAATGCTAAAATCCAGTGACTGGATATCTTCAGGTCAGCTTCCGATATCTTTGATCTTTAGCAACGGGTCGTGTAATGAATTATCTGAAACCCTAACGGCCTAACCTACAAAATACAGCTGATATTACCATCAGTAAGTTTAAAAGGTTTCACAGTTAAGAAAGATTAATATAGTAGGTGTCATACCACTCAATGATGCCCTCATAGTTGCCCGAACAATATCCCCAATCTACCACAAATAAAATAATATATAAAATTAATAACTCAGTTCTATACTAATCTACAAAAAATAAAAAATATATAAAACAAATAATTCACAAACATAACTCCAATAAAGTATCTAAACATGCTAATCTAATTCTGTACCATTTAAAACAAAACTACCTTTTCATAACCGAAACTGGTTTTAGAACGATTAATGCTCTGGTTTGACCGGTTTAAAACCTGTTTGGTTCACGTTTGACCAGATTGAAACCAGTTCGGTTGATTTTGACCAGGTTGAAACTGGTTCGATTGGGTTAAAACCTTTTTAGATGCAACAAGTTACAATGCCTTAATCATGTTTATTAAGTTACAATGCCTTATGGTTGGAGGTGTAAAAGGGCAGATAAGCTGAGACCGTGCTTGTCTAAGCTCGAGCTCAGCTCAGTTAAAAAACATACATGTGTTCTATGTACCTTCTTCGTGCTCGCATTAAACAGCACCTGAAACAAAACAAACACCAATACAATCGCATCTGAATTAATATTAGTACATGACGTTGTATAAACCCTAGAAGGGAGAATTCGAGTACAATCGGTGGTACATTGGCGATGGAGCATCATGAAGCTTCTTCAAATCATCATCAAACCTCATATTTTTCTCCACTTCGACGAAGACCTATCAACGGGTCACACCTATGCCACCTAATCGAACCCAACAAACCCCAGATCGCGAATAAGAGAGTGTGAAGCAGGATGTGGCGATTGTTGATTTTGGTGGCGGAAGAATCGAAGATGGCGGTAGGAAGCATAAGATTAATATTTTGGTGGCGGAAGAATCGAAATTTTTTCTAGGATCTAGGATTTAGGCTACATAGTTTTCTAACTCTAAATTTTGTAATATTTTTGTTCTTCCTATAAAACTATATCTTTTTTATTTTAACCCTTATATATATACACTACATATAAAGCATGAGTGAGGGACCTTTTAAATTTTAAGAGGTACCAAATTTGTTGCTTTTAGTACAAAATATAATACATAAAATTAAGACATTTTAAGGGCAATTTTGTATTTTGACAATTTTGTCTTTTAGCAAAAGCAAAATCTTACGGTTTATTTTTAATTTATTCAAAAATAAATACAAGTTTGGTCCTTTAACTTTAATCACATTTTGTTAATTTATATAATAGTTGCATATATACCCCTTATTTTAAACCAACTACCCCGACGACGTTTAAACGTTTATAACTTTTTCACACGCTAATATTTTTTTTAAAACATTATATCATTAAAACGAGTATTTTATTCTTTTTAATTTGAGTATGGTATTGCTATACCTTTTTTATTCAAAAACTTAACGTGTTACATGATTAATATTAAAGATTTACAAACGAATCGGGCGGGTTCGGCCGTTCGGGTCATGGGTCTAAAAGGTTAAGGTTGGAATGAGTCGATACAAAAAGGTTAATTCGGTTTGGGTCAGGTGGAGTTTGGGTTGAAAGGAGTCGAGTCATAACGAATTTCGGTTAGAAAATTATCAAGCGGAATGGGTTGCGGGTCAAGACGAGTTCAATGTAGCGTTTAGTGCGCACCAACACCTGACTGAGCGTGCACAATCGTTGTGTGACATGCTTACTAACACCGGTTAAGATTCCAATGCCGCAATACGAGTATAATATCGTTGGGTTACGCGCGTTTTATTATGAAGTCACGCACATACAGAGACAGTAACACCAGTTACGCATCCGATGTCATGTTTGCGTGCATACCTCGCTGCATCGCGCGGGCATGCAGCTAGTATATATATAGGGGAGGGTTATACTAAAAAGTAGTTTTTTAGGAAGACTAGGAATAAATCATAGCCATTGGATCATGTTAATCAAACCATTTTGGGTTAAAAGGTCGTGTTTGTGTCAGCCCGCAAAAAAAAAAAATCGTGTTCGGGTTTTTGTGTGTCACATGATTTTGGGTTCGGGCTGGGTCCAACCCTACCAACCTGCTAAAACGACCGTTTAACAGCTCTGCCTAGTCAGGACATGCACTAGCTATAAAACTAAATTTTACATACCAACTATCACACCCCAACCTACGGTGAAAATGCCGGGGCGGACTGATTGCTCATAGATTTTCAAAGGTTACTATCATGCACAATATAAGTTTCAATATCTAATTAATAATTTCAAATAAAACAATTATTCATGTACATCAAATTTATAAATAAACAATTACATTAAACATCCAAAATTAAATTCTTGTATCTTTTCTCTAACATGCATCCTAAGTTGCTTCAAACAATCTTGATAATCATGTCACACGATAACCTGCATATGCGTTAAAAATAATATAGTTTGTCAACACAAGGTTGAGTGAGCAACACACCAGTTTAAATGTACATATAATATATAACAAAATATGTAGTTGCAACAAGTTATATGAGAATAACAAATTAACCAAATGAGCAAGTATAACTGAGATGTCGAGAAGCACAAAGGCTAACGATTGGCGTATGATCATACTAGACTGAGATTATGTTGAACCTCTCCAAATGCGGAAGCATACAAAGCAAATAAGAATATATAAACAAGTAAGGTATAAGTTGTTAACACATAAGACAAAGTTGCAGTTTTGAATATAAGTATATATGAAAAGTAAATTTACGCATATGTCCCCAAAACGTGAAAAACAAGTAAAATAGGGGAATGTGGTACTCACCTTAACAATAAGTAAGAGATAAACGAATGCGGTAAGAATAGTAGTAAACAAGAGTCACGCTCTCCGGAAGTTATTGATGAGAAATCCTAAGTAACAATAGTTGTGGAATAAATACGAATTGAATAAAGAGTCTAAAACTAAATAGATGTTCGAGATTTGATGATCGGGTATGTTCTTACGAAGGTTAAATATTACTTAACTTATTATTACTTTAATTTTGTCAAAAGTTTATAGTAAATAGCATATTTTAATTATATAAAATTATAATTATAAGTAGAATCCTTGAATATATAGTATTTATAATTTTTGATAAATTATATAAAGAGATTCGTTCTAAATGTTTATTTTAATACATATTTTATTATTAATGAAGATTTTTGTTAAATAAATATTGTAAATAATAAAGGATAAATAATAAATAATATTTATATAACATAAAATCTTTTATAAAATGCTTGAATTTATATATTTAAAAAGATTATATTAAATATATTTTAAATTAAAACTCTTTTTAAATATTAGAACTTTTAGTAATCTAATCTAATATATATATATATATATATATATATATATAATATTTAGCCAATGCTCGGAAAAGTGATTAGTTAACATGTCGGTTTTTAACGAAAAATAGATCAAGTACTTATATTATACTTTAATCAATTAAATTAAATAATATATATGTACATAAGTATATAATAAATAAATTTTACAAAAATAAAATCCAAAAACAGGTTGCGTGAGGCTCGAACCTGCACCCCCAGCTGATGCAGTGTCTTAACAGATTGCGCACAACCAGTTGAGATACCCAGTTATTTGCTTAAAACATGAAAACCTTTTCTTTTAAACCAACAGATGAAATAACCATATGAGCTATGAACCCAAGAGATTCAAATCAGCCAAAACGTAACATGTTATGCTGATTAAACTTAGGATTAACGTACAGCAAGTTCCGACGAGTAAAACCATGTATTCAATTACCTTTAACAGTTGCAAATCGAGGGTCAATAGCGACAATGTGAGGCCGGCTAAAACAAGACGAAGGACAGGTATTGCAGATCACGATTATACAATTAAACTTAGGGGTTTTCTTTGATAGTTTCAGAGGATTGTGTCTGCCAATTTAATTGAGTTAATATCATCGTTAAAGGGTATATTGATCAAAAGGGGGTAAGTCGGTTGATAATATAAACAATACGAATCAAATACGATCTGGTTTCTTAAATAAAATACGTCAGTTAGGCCGATTTGGGCAAGGAGAATAATATCTCAGATTATACTTCCAAATTAACGACGAGAATTGTGGCTCAAGCTTGCTAAACGGGCTACGGGTTTGAGAAAACGGGTAAAGGGGTAAACGGGTTAACCAGATTTTGAATGGGTTAAAATAAATTTTGCATTTTAGCCCCTAAAGTTTGAGGATGGAAACACTTGGGGTTAAAGTTCGATTTTGGGTGGTTTTTGCCAAAGTAAAAAAATTATATTTATATCATAAAATTAATTAAACAATATAATAATAATTTAATTAACTAGATAAAAGCAATAAAATTTTCCGAGTATCGAAAGGGGTCGGGTTCTAATATAAATATTAACTTTGAAAAGTTCGAGTTCTTACACCAACAATGCCAAAAACAAATTAAAACCATAAACTTAGTTTATTCAGTTTTGATGTTTATTTTCAGTTGTAAACGAAACTGACACCCAAAAAGATAATTTTAGACCATAACCAAATAAGAAGTTGATTATTGTTACAAACCTAAACCGAACCAGTTCTGTTTTTTTGGTTTAGGTTTAATCGGTGTAACCAATAATTCGGTTCAGTTTTTCTAGTTTTTGATTTTGGGCTTTTTGGTTTTCTTCAGTTAGATTTTTTTTTGGCTGCGTTTAGTTCAGTTTTTTTCGATTTTGGATTCAGATTTTTAGTTTCATTTTGGTTCGGTTTCAGCTTATTTGCTTCATTTCAGTTCGCTTTCAGTTGAATTTTTATAAATAAATAGGTTCAGTTAACTTGGATATAAATACACGATGAACTGAAACCAATTCCGACCCCCAAATCAAAAACATCGTTTTTTTCAAAAAAAAAAAAACAAAACAAAACAAAACAAACTCGTCTGCTGTGAAGCTGCTTGTCAATATATATGTCTTTTAGTAATAACCTGTAAGATCAAGAGTGGGATGTGCAATATTTGATTAATCGATGCATAGTACAGAAAGTAATTATTAAAAGGAATGTAAATAAGGATAAAAGTTAATGCCATTCATAGGCATAGTAAAAAAAACGTAAGAACAGGTTCAAGATAAAGCGAGTAATTTTTAAAGGCAGGTCACGAGCTGAGTCGGTTGTCAACACTGTTACCCAATTTTCAGTTCATAAATAATTGGTATATCAAATATGACTAAAAAAACTATAACGTTTATATAATGTTTAATATTGTGATTTGTTTCGATAAATCAATTTGTTTGAGTCGCTCAACCCATCTTAAGGTAGAAGAATTATAATTCTCACCTTTTGACAGTACTTTGCATAAGGCGAGCATAGTCTTCGGGGTGAATCCAGTTGACATGGCGTCATTAGCCAACTGAAGTTGTTATCCACATACTAATTAATTTAGTCGAAAATGAAAACACATATAAATAGAAGTTACAATAATCATGTTTTCACATAATGACTTAATCATGTTACCTTCATAGGAGAAAAACGTGTAGGTCGCTTTTTTATCAATATTACATATGAAGATGTCATCTTTCAGCGCCAGAAGCGAGATGATTTGGCAAAAGAGAACTAAATTACAAACCACAAACCTTTTATACATTTGGCCAACACAATTCATTTGACAAAAGCTAGAATATAAAGATCCAATCAGAAAACTTGTAGGTTTTGCTATTTTAGCAATATTTAAAAGTTAGTTCCTTTAGTACTCTGTATAGTTTGCAAATAAAAATCTTTAAAATAAGTTTAATTATTAATGGAGCATTTCTATATTGCATGACTATGCAAACTCTAAAGATAAAAAATGACCAACCTTTTTTATTATTTGTGTGTAATCAACAAAAGAGAGTATACACGTGAGCACCTAAAATACAAAAAATAAAATTTAAAAGCCATTCCAATTTTAAGTTATATGGTGATAACAAAGTTCAAAAGAAAAATAAAATCATAGTTACCGTACTGCAAATCCATCTAAAGTCATTAAATGAACATTATCCTTCATTCCTTTTATAATTTTCTTTCTTTCCTGCGAAAAAAGGCACAAAATTTACAAGTGATAAAATATATAAAAGCAATATAATGATCAAAATATTAGAAAGAAATAGTATTAAACCTGAGCATTGCCATGCTTAATGCAAAGAATCCCAATAGTACACTTGACAAATGTTGAATAACTTCTGCTGCAAAGACAAACAGACAAACCATACATTTGGTTTAACAATTTGAGTAATAACATAAAGAAAAATAATAGCTGAAATGTTCTGGTTAGCAATCTTGAAGAACTCCACAAGTACCTTGAGGAAAATAGAGTGATCCACTATCTCATTCTCTAACATTGGCTGAATCACAGCAGACATATGTCTCACTATCGCTGCTTTTTGCAAATTCAACTACATCCACTAACCTATGATTGAAAGCATATATGGTTTGTAGTTTAGTTTAAAATGTTAAAATAATGTGTGAAAACATGTAAAGAATTGTATTTAGGGAGTAATAACCTTCATTTGTTGATCCTTGAATAACTGATGCTCAATAGAAAAGAATATAATTCCATAGTTAGCATGCCTTGTTCATAGACAAAAGAGAGGAAACAGAGGCCAAAACTTCTTACAACCCCCATTTTTAATTTCTTTATTCCATTGCCATATGCTCCAAAGCAACCATGAAATTCAGCCATAATCCATAACTACAATAATCTGTAATTAGCAGATGAAATCGGACCTGGTAAACAAAAAGAAACTGATACGGTCTAGTGGCGAAGATTTGTGTTCAGGTGAGGATTATATGGAAATGGAGATATTTGAGAGGTGTTAAGAGATTGCTTACGAAACGAAAGTGGCATTGTTCCTCCTGCTTTCCACTCATGCTTCTCCATTTTCTGTCATGGCGGTGGTGGAGAACAAACCAATTTAGGCCAAAAAGGGGGAAGAAGGTATATTTGGATTTAAATTTTGAATCCAATGCTTTAACAATTATACATCAAGCTTTACAAATGGTAAAACTCTTATTTTTAAGAGTTTTGGTTAAATGATCATTTTGCTCATTCTATATATAGGATTAAGTTCATGAGAGAAGTGATTTTATTGCAATAAACATAAGAAGTCAATTTAACCAATCAAAAATTTTCTTTTCATTTTATAATTAATTTTATTAGAAGGGTATTGTAGTAAGTTGACTGGCTATATTTAATTTAATTAACTCCACAATTTTAGGCATGTATTTAATCTTATATATTTTATCTATCAAATATTAATTTTAAATTACCACTTGAATTAAACTATACATATTTATTTATATCGTTTGTTTTTTTTTTTGTTTTTTTAGCAATGATTTTTTTAATATCTAACTATATTATTAAATAAAAAATAATTCAGATTATAAAAGATGCTTACCTATTCCTACAACAATTTCAAAGCCATGAGTATCACCCTACACAAGTATATTATCTTGATGTGTTGTAAAACACATAGCGTTTTTATCCCGTTTTTGGGTTGTTTTGTGCGTAAAACGTTAACGAATATAAATTTTTCTTGAATGTAATTACATGTTTGTGTATGTGATAGGTTCCATGTTGAAGAGATCGAGAAAACGAGTCAAATGGAAAAAGAATCAGCTAAAACGGAGCTCGGATGAAGCCGGTACGCAAAAACGAAGATAAACGAGCTAAAAGTCGAAAAACGTCAGAAAATGTCATGTTCGAGCTACGCGACCAGGTCATATCATTCAAGAAGCATGTGGTAGATTCCAACATGTCCCAAGGCTGCCAAGAATGTTCAAGAATCAGCTACCACGTCTATTTTGTCTTCTAGTGGGCCTAGTGGGCTTGTTTTAACCTATTTTATATTAGGAATGAGGTGTTTAAACATATATATAAACCCTAAAACCCTATGAACGAAATTATTCAAGTTTCCAGCCATCCCACACCTGCTCTAGAGGAGAAACCAAGGAGGACAAGCTTACGGTTCCATCTTTTATCCTTCGGTTGTCGGTTTTGACTATTTTAACGTTTGTGAGTTCGTTTTTGGTTTTTAAGCATTCAAACCTTTCGTAATCAGATTTATATGAACATGTTTATCATTTATATCTATTTCATCTATTTTTCATTGATTATGATTGGCTAAACTTATTAGTTCTACCTAGGTTAGATGAATATTGTTAGGTTTTAATGAGTTTTATGGATTGTTGATTATCATGACTTGAATTGTTAATGAAAAGTTTGGTTTAAAATTGAATTAGGTTGTGTTTAGTGGCTGTGAATTTATTAGTTATACTCATATACCTCTTGCTTTGATTAATTGAATAGGTTTTGATTGATTTTAGCTTATTTGAACTCTTTACTTTGTGTCTAGAGATTGTTTGCGGGGTGATCAACCGTAGGGTTTAAGTGGGTATATTAATTGATTAGATTCAGCGGGTGAATACCTTCTTAGAGACCGAGAGGTGATAGGAAGTAAACTCGTCTCATAGCTTTTGCTTGTTAGAATTAGGATCGCGCGAGAGCGGGTTCGGTTCTTGTCGGGTTTGGGTTTTTGAGCGATTAGTTGGTCTAGTTTAAGTTAAACTAAATTGTTCCTCTATCCTTGGTTGCGTAGTATTCGTCTCCATTAGGGTAGTGTGTCGGTGAGACCGAGAGGAGAGTCGACATTAGAGCACTTTAACAATTCGTTTCTCGGTTTGTTCTTAAAATCAACTAAGTGTAAATTAGAGTTTGTTGGTGAGACCGAGAGGTGATCTAGCTTCCTTGAGTGAACCTTAGTTGTGTCATCCTTAGGAACCGGTGTCGTAAGAATCCTCAATCCATTATCTTATTATACCCTCAATATGATTCTTACCTAGGTAGACGTTTTCTCCGACTGCAGTAAAGTTTCCAAGTTTCGTCAAGAGTTTCATTTAATTAAGTTAAGTTTAGTTAACTAATTTAGTTAAAGTAAGTTAGGTTAAGTAGTTAATTATATTAAAAATCATTTAAATATTATTAGGTGAGTCTTGGTTAGGGTTAGGTATCATATACGTTTTCAAGTGTCCTTGTGTTCGATACTCGGACTTCCTTAGTGCTATACTATTAGTGATCGGTACACTTGCCGGTTTTGTGTGGCTTATTTAGGAATTTCGTTTAATAAATTTAAAGCTTAGTTGTGAGTCATTGAGAAAGAGCATCATTATACACACATCATATCTTCCTACACATCTTCAAATTCTTCCTACATATTTTCAATTTCTTCCAACACATTCATAAATTTTTCCTACACGTCTTCAAATTCTTCCTACATATATTCAATTTCATCATATGCTACCATAATTTCTTGCTACACGTCTTCAAGTTCTTTCAACATATCTTCAATTCATGCTACACATTTGCACATTCTTCCTACACACTACATTTTTTTCCTACAAAACTGCATATACGCATGTATACGAGACCAAACACAAAAATAAATAAATAAATAAAATACGTACATACATACACGAGACCAACAAAGATTCTCAAAATGCATAGATATCGTTATATTCCAAACATTCCAAAATTAGTCTTACATAAGAAATCCAACATGATAATAATTAATAACATTTCAAAAAGTGGTTGTCTTAGCTTATTCCAACACAACGAACATGTATTTATACCGACATATAGTTATTCCTACACATTAATAAAATAAATAGATAAACTATAACAAATACCTACATACAAATACTAAATATCCTACACAAATTATTCAGGCTAAAGTTTCCCCCATTTGTCGTATGTGTAGGAAAACCAAAATACGTAAAACTAATAATAATAATAATAATTAGATATAGGCTTACAATAACCATATGGTTTGAAATTCATAATGTATATCTCAACGTAGATAAATTATTTTCAACCATAGCTTTCCTTTCTAAATGCTTGATAGTAAATGTTTTCAAAGATTAATATGGAAATATCTCTCTTAAATTAATGATCCAATAAGCTTAAATTGGAATTATGAATGACAAAAGGAGAAAGTTGAGGGGATTATCATTAACGTATGTATGTTTTGAGTAGAAGCAAAATGACAGCATTGCCCTTTTTTATTATTAAACACTAAAAACAAGGACCCAACAATTACAATAATGCCATAATCATTATAGTCCATAGATCAATCTTAATCAAGGGTTACAATTAATTTCTCTCATTTCTTGCAATAATATGACTTCTCTCTTTAACCATCCCCTGTATATATATATATATATATATATATATATACAGGGTATGGTTATCCTAAAAATTGTTAGGACCGATCGGGAGACGGTTTCCCAACGATTCTCGGGGGCAACGTGTTAGAGTGCGGAATCCTACTAACACGGCGACTCGGTGGTAATCAACGACACAAACGGTAGCAATTCCTAGGATGATATGACGACCAGGTGCGGAGGAAAGGACCGAAGGGGTTGACGGGCAGAGAGGATTTCCGGGGAACAGGTCGGCTGTGTATGTGTGTTATGTGTGCTCTCCCTTTTTTCTGAAAATCCCTAAGTAACGTTTATATATCGAAGACTCATTCGATCGGATGAGTCTCTCATTCGATCGAGTGAAGCTTTGTTCGATCGAATGAGCCTGGTTCGATCGAATCAACCTTTTGTTCGATCGAACCAGTTTTCGTTTGACATTTACAATACGTTAACTAGGTTTCACTATCTTTAGTCTCACGCCGACCTACCCTGATAGAACTGGGGACATATATATGACATTTCATGTCCTAACAAACTCCCCCTTGGAGCCAGTTCTATTTATGTTTTAACCAATCGAGATTTCTTGCTCGACTGCAACTCCCCCTTGGAGTTATCTCTCCCTCTCTGTTCTCAAAGCTAGTGGTGCCCTCATTGCATCCACCAAACTCCTGTCTTCATGGAGTTATCTCACGATCCAATGGTGCAGTCCGTCAGACTTACCATAGGTTCCACATATCATGAGATGCTGTCAAATGGAATATAAGATTAACATTTAAGCACAGTTGTAGTAGATTATCAAACATGAAAGTAAAGCATAATCTAGCACAATATTCCAAAGTATATTAAAATCACTCCAAAAACAATTACAACCAGAAGATAAAACTTTGAATTACAAAGAAACCAAATAAACAAAACATATAACAATTAATCACTGGTTCCCTGTGTATATTTCTTCTGTTGTTCCTTCCAGTTAGATCCTGCATGTATGTCATAGGCAAAACAGATCCTAATGACATTTCTGTACTTTAGCGCTTGCTCCATGTCATCGGGGGCATAAAGAATTTCTGTCTTGTATAGAGTAAAAACATCCTCCCTTGACAAGTTGGTGAGCCACATAGGATCAAAAATGCGGATTGTGCTCCAATTACCATTGTCGTTGAGCACTATAACTGCTTCATGTAGTCTTCCGTCGTAGTACCAATGCCTGAACGATTTGTAGAAGTCCTGCTTCATCTTTCGTAGCGGAATCTTCTTCATTGTAAGTGGTGGCATGTACTTCAAAATGACTTTCGGCCTGTTGGTGATCGGATCGATCTCCTTTTTACTTGTATAACGCTTTGGCCTTTGCGGTGTAATCAATCTCCATTTTGAGTTGTATTCCTTTCGTAATACACTCTGATAGTACGATGCGAATGGAGATGAGCTTGCGTATAGCATGTCCAGGTAATTAAGACGATTAAGATCGTAAGTTGGAAGAGTCTTCAAGTCTGTGATTCGTTGATAGTACTCAACCCCCTTTTCCCTTTTGACAGCTACGCAGTTCAGGTCTTTCAGACACGCCCAAGCTAGGATTTCTCCAGAGGTTCTCCGACCCTTAGTATCATATGACTTTGTGTGAGGAATGGTCGGTTTCGCTTGGCGTTTAGACCTGATCTTTTCAAGAATAGCATTGAACGCTTTCTTGCATTCTTCTGTTTTGTCTTTAAATTCGGCTTGATCGGCTTCAGACGGCTGTTTCATAGCATTTGACCTTTCGTCAGCCTTCTTCTGCACTTCCTCCTCGTTTACGTTTTGAAAGAAGCTTGATGAGTTGGGAATATCGTCAGTTTGCGACGTGTAGTATTCAGGATATTCTTCCCTTGTCAAGTCTTCTATTTCGACATCTTCGAAGTGAGGAGGATCGACTTGTGTCGGATCAGCGGCCGTCGGTGATGGTGAGTCGGTTGAAGCAGCTGCAGCAGATGTGGATTCTGTTGAAGGCAAGGCCAGAACTTTGCCTGTTTCTTCGTTTGAAAACTCGAACATTTGCTCTAGCTCTTCTTCCGTGAAGTTGTGCGAAATCTCACCTTCTTCCAAGTCTCCACTTGAGAAGATTTGCTGTTCATCTGGGTTGTCCAAGAGATACGTGAAAAACTCCGCTGCTGTTTTTGACTGCAGCGGTTGGACATTTGATGTATCAGCATCACCTGCTTGATTAATAATCACAACACAGTAAAAAAAATTTTTTTTTTTTAAATAAACATATGTAATATCATAAACGTTAAGTACAAAACAATTACATATGACAATGGAATATAAATAAGGATTACAAGATTTAAACATTAAAATCCTCACTACATTCACTCAAAAATCACTCAGTTACCTTCACCTTCATCATCATCTGAGTTCAGCTCGTCGGTGTCCACATCAACATTAGCTGGACCTTCCAGACGAAGAACAATTGTAGGACCGGTGACGATCCGAGCGCGTTCGAGACGGAAGGTTTGATAACCAAAGACGGATAAAAACAAACACGAAACAAACGATTTCATTGATAAAAACGAAAGATTACATGCTTGTTTAAACACTGAAATCACGATCTATGGCAGGGGGAGGTCGAGCATGGCCTCCCCCCTCATCCGGACAGCACCTGGGCTCCGGGCACGCAAATCCTTAAACTCTTACCTGTTCACGACTGAAAGCTGGTATTTATACCCGCTGCCATTCGGTCAGGACTCATTCGATCGAATGAGTCCTATTCGATCGAATGGCAGACTCATTCGATCGAATGAGTCCTATTCGATCGAATGGCAGACTCATTCGATCGAATCAGAAACTGGTTCGATCGAATGAGTATCCATTTGAAAATGCTCTTTCAAATGGATCACTTTCAGCGTGAACCACTACCTAGGTGTACAGCATACAACATAAACATTCTAAACTATTCGCCAAGCGACGGCCACAAAATGTGCACCAACAAATTCCCCCTTGGACGTTGCTTGCGAATTGCTGTAGACACCTCTTGCAATCTTCAGTCAAATCTTCTGCTTTATCTTGATAATCACGTTGAAGAATACCATCATTGCAGCAAGATTCCCCCTTAGACTGAACTCTCGGTTAATGATGCAAAGTGTTCTCCATTGCTGACATCTTCAGACTAAATAATCTGTTTAAAACAACCAACTGTAGAAATTCCCCCTCAGACGTTGACGTGTATCCCAATATATAGACATGACAATACATGCACGCTTCCGCTGCGCGACTTACTATCGGCGAATCTTCACCCACACGGTTACTTCACCAACATGTATTGGACAAATGACAGAGGCTTCCAATCCACAGCTACTCCCCCTAAACAGATTAGTTTGTATGCAGATTCATCATCGGAGACAAAGACACATCATTAACTTCGTGATTGCGAATCACCAATTTTCAACAGAATTCCCTCCACAAAGCGGAATTCTCACATGCGGAAAATAAATATTTAACATGATTGGCCCATAAATAGTCAGATGCTCCTGACTACCCCACAATAACTCAAACTCAGATTCTCTCCACAAAGCAGAATCTTCAGAATGCGGACAATAAATTAAACTTGGTTGGCCCATAAATAGTCAGATGCTCCTGACTACCCCACAATAACATCATACCTCATCAGTAATCACTTTTCTCTGTTCTTCTGTGTTCTTATAACAATCACCACTGTAGAAGCTCAATGAACAAGGGGTTATCCATTAAACTTGTAGACGATAATTCCTTCAGGTAATTGTGCTTTGTTCATCTTCAAATTTGCCGCTTTAACCGTTAAACATTTAAACGCTCTGACTTTGCCGGCAAATATCAGTGAAAATTTCACTGTCACCAAACTTTTTCTGGAATGTGATCAACATGTATAGGATGTCCAGAAAAATCTTCATCACTGACCCGACAATTAACCGAAAATTTCCCGGAAATTTTGTCGAAAAAATTTTATTTTCGCCAAACTTTTTCAGAAGACTTCCCGACTGATAAAAATGGCTTGGGCAAATTTTCGTGTAAGCAGGCGTTCCAGACTTTTTTTTTTTTTTTTTTTTTTTTTTTTTTTTTTTTTTTTTTTTTTTGGTCTGGAACATGTTCGATCGAATGAGAACTGGTTCGGTCGAATGAACCACAGATTCGATCGGATGAAGCACATATTCGATCGGATGAAGAACTGGTTCGATCAGCTATTTGAATTTGACACTTTGAGCGGGAAAACCAGTTCGATCGAATACAAATTGATTCGATCGAATGAAGACATCTGGTTCGATCGAATGAACAGGCTGTCTGGGCGGGAAAACTTGCGTTTGAATTTGACACTTTTGAGCGGGAAGACTGATTCGATCGAATCAGTCAATCGAATAGGCCTATTCGATCGAATGGGGAACTCGTTCGATCGAATGTACTGATTCGACTCCTTCAACGCCAGCCCAGAAAACGCGAAGAACACGAAGAACACACCAACAGTTTAACGTCCAGAACGCAGAAAATCAAGAGCTCGGCTTGCTAGATCGGTTGTTAGACCTTTCTAGCGGTAACCGTGGCTCTGATACCAATTGTAGGACCGGTGACGATCCGAGCGCGTTCGAGACGGAAGGTTTGATAACCAAAGACGGATAAAAACAAACACGAAACAAACGATTTCATTGATAAAAACGAAAGATTACATGCTTGTTTAAACACTGAAATCACGATCTATGGCAGGGGGAGGTCGAGCATGGCCTCCCCCCTCATCCGGACAGCACCTGGGCTCCGGGCACGCAAATCCTTAAACTCTTACCTGTTCACGACTGAAAGCTGGTATTTATACCCGCTGCCATTCGGTCAGGACTCATTCGATCGAATGAGTCCTATTCGATCGAATGGCAGACTCATTCGATCGAATGAGTCCTATTCGATCGAATGGCAGACTCATTCGATCGAATCAGAAACTGGTTCGATCGAATGAGTATCCATTTGAAAATGCTCTTTCAAATGGATCACTTTCAGCGTGAACCACTACCTAGGTGTACAGCATACAACATAAACATTCTAAACTATTCGCCAAGCGACGGCCACAAAATGTGCACCAACAAAAATAAGTAGTTTCCTAGGAAGACTAGAAATAAATTATAGCCATTGGATCAATATATATATATATATATATATATATATATATGGGATGGTTATCCTAAAAACAAGTAGTTTCTTAGGAATACTAGGAATAAGTCATAGCCATTGGATCATATCAATCAATGGTTGAGATTTAAAATTACAAAAAACCGTCATAGTTTCCTACAATTATACTTTCACCATTATAACCGACATAGTTTCCTACAATTGTTCTTTCACCATAGATTTTAAATAAAAAGAAGTTGTTTCCTATAAATGGTAAGAACCAATCGAATTTTGGCATTTGACATTAAAACATATGGTGAAAGAATAATTCTAGGAAACTATGTCGGTTATAATGGTGGAAGAGTAATTCTAGGAAACTATGACGGTTTTTGGTAATTTTAAATCTCAACAATTGATTGATATGATCCAATGGCTATAATTTATTCTTAGTCTTCTAGGAAAATATTTCTTTTTATTATAACTCACCGCTATATATATGTATATATATAGAAAAGGGTTCAAATAAAAAGAAGTTGTTTCATAAGAATGGTAAGAAACAATAGAATTTTGATATTTGGCATTAAAATCTATGGTGAAAGAATAATTATAGGAAACTATGTCGGTTATAATGGTGAAAGAGTAATTCTATGAAACTATAACGGTTTTTGGTAATTTTAAATCTCAACAATTGATTGATATGATCCAATGGCTATGATTTATTCTTAATCTTCTTAGGAAACTACTTATTTTTAGGATAACACTTCTATATATATATATATATATATATATACTATATTAAAATACATATAGGAAGGACAACATGGTAATTTTACCAAAATCGCTTAATTTTAAGAGATGTGCAATTCTTTATGCATGTTGTACAATCACTAGAACAATAGTTTGAAGGAGCAAGATTTAGACAGGGGGGTTTCAAATAAATGGATTCAAATTTCAAATTACCATCTTATGTGGCGGCTTAGGTGGTGTCAACTGTAGTGGTGGCTGTAGGTGATAGCCGGAGGCGGATCTGTTAAATAGAGGCACAAATTGACAACTACAATTCGATTCTCTGGTTATCCCTAAGTTTTTCCGGGGACATATTCTTTCTTTAATGGTTTGTTTCTTTCTTTTCTGGACCTCTTTTCCTTTCTTGCTTTCTGTTTTCTCCATTTATGTAATTTATTTTACTTGTCTTAATTAGTTGCCGAATACCACTGATCAATTGAACTGACTTTTGTGTTTACTTCTTCTTGGTCTGTTCATCTATTTTTTTACTTCACAACCTGGAAAGAAAGTCTAAACTTAAAGTTGTTTAATTCGTTTTTTATCATCTTTCTTTGCTAATAAAAAAAAACCAATAACAGACTTTTCTTGTTTTATAGGTTACGTTAACTGAAAAAAATGGTCCATGGTGGTTCTTGCAAGAGATCCCTGAAACCGAGGTTAGTTAATGTGACGAATTGTATATTTGCGTGTCAAAATTCACTTTGATGATGTTATTTTCTTTGAATTCTTTGAAATTCATTTAATTTTGAATTTTACACTGGAATTCTGGACAAATAGGTTTAGGTTTATTTAGTTTTTTGAGTTTGGATTATGCATTTGTAATTCGTTTACTTTGGATTTTGAATTTCGTTTTTAAACAAAAAATTGGGTTAGGCTTTATATAAGACCTTTGTGCCAAATTATGACAAATATTATGGATATAATGGTTGACAAAATAGTCAAATGGGTTTGTAATATAACGAGTAATTTTTATTACGATCCAAAACAGGTTTGTGTCGAAAAGAGTAATTTTTAGTTTGGTTGACATTGAGTTAATTCATTGGTTTACACAAAATACTAATTGTTGTTTTTTTAATTTGAATATTACTTTCAGCTTTAGCTTGATGGGCGCATCTTCAAGGTCTTGTGCATATGTTCTCAACACAGCCATGCAGGTTATTATATGCCTTTAGTATTAAAATTCTAACAGTTTGATTCGTGTCAAAAATGGGTCATAAGCAAAATGAAATTAGTCCATTTGATAAAAAAAAGTTTCAATTTGGTTTGGTTCAAAGCAGGTTATAAGCGAAACGAGTTTCGTTGTTTAGGTCATTTTAAGGTCATTTTAAAAAGCTACCAACTTTGGTTCAGTCAGAGATTGACGTCTTTGACCGGTCTAAATGTGTTCGGGTTAGGACTGCATTTAAGCCAAATGTGTTCGGGTTAGAAATACTACTTATCAAATTGGGTACTGTTTTTAGTTTCCTCTTGTTTGACTTTGATATTACTTTATGTTATGTAAGAATATAGAGCTAGAAGTTCCTGATGTGTTTTAAACTCAAATTTGCACTAAGCTGATATGTTTACCAGCTTGATGGATTTTTTTTGTTTATATCTACAGATGGAGGTTTAACGTGAGTAAACGGGGTCGTACTCTTGTTGGTAGCATTAAATATCTTTTTAATTGTTTAGTAACTAGCCACGTTTACAAATTTTAAGTTTTATACATTTTTGATGTTTGTGTTGTAAATTGTTGGTGTAATAATACAGATTTTGATGTCGAATAATGAGTAGATATTTAGTGTGGGCGGGAAGAAAATGAGACCAACTTGGTTTTCTTGGTGTCAAGAGCCACATGAGTGCTTACGAGTATAGAGTAAGTATTTTATAGTATTATATATATATTTTTAATCGTCAAATGATTTGATATTAAATAGAAAAAGGTATTTTTTGAAATAGTGCACGCAAATAAAACAAAATAGAAAAAGGTATATAAATTAATAATAAACGAGCCAAGCTCGAGCTCAAACTTAAGCTTGATAAACTACTAAAGAGCCGCACACGTTTTTTTTTTTTGAAATAGTGAGTCAAAAAGTCGAGCTCAAGCTCACTCAATCTTGAATAACTAATAACAGGCTGAGCTTGAGCTTTAAAAATAGAGATCGGGCTCTTGTAAGTTAAACGAGCTGAAATCGAGATCAGGCTTGAAAAACTACCAACAGTTGATAAGTGAAGTTTTGGCTCGAGCTCGTTTATTTACCTAGCTTATTTTTAGGCTCGAGCTTGTTAAAGATTGGTTGAGTTTTAGCCATAAGCGAGTCGATATCGAGTAGTTCACGAGCGACTTGGCTTGTTTACACCCCGAACTTATGATGCAATTTTCATGCATTATGGGATATTTGGAGAAAAAGCAACTCGGGACCACCAAAGCTGAATGGCCAGTGATGAGTGAATGGTCCCCTGATGGTCGTTATTTCTTGCTGCCACAACCCTGTGGCTAGAACTGGACAATGGGTATGTTGCTGTTTACCTATATTAGTACCAAAGATCAAACTCTTAAATCATAAATTTAGTATTTTGATTACAATCTTGACCCAACAGATAAGAACATGACCCATTTATAATTGCAGGATCACTCTTTAAAGAATTTGACTAAATTGTAAAGGGTCTTATAAATTTAGATAAATATGTAAACAAACGAACTTGAACGAACGGAATCTAACGAACATAAATGAGTGTAAGTTAATGAATGTAACGAACGTAATTGAATGAACTAGAAATGTGTTCATGTTTGTTTGGTTATTTAAATAAACCAAACAATTGTTTATATTCGTTCAATTACTAAATAAATGAACTTTCCGTTAAATGGTTCACCGAATGCGTGGTTCGTTTACATGCTTACTTCTGTTATTTTTCTAACAGGTTTCATAAAGTTACTAAATTTTTTGTACTAGATAGGAAACTGGGGAATAATTTGTGGAGTTTCTTGAAAAAGAGATGAAATTTATGATTACTGAAGACGAAACTAATAAAGGATATGAAGAACTTGCAACTTTTGGTAAGGGTTTATTCTATTCAATTGCATTTGTGTTTATGAAGAACCTGCAACTTCTGGTTTGGGAAGAATGTGTTTTGACTTTCTAAATTGAAACCGTTTGCAACTTCATGTTTCAACAATTGTAGCCCCGTAAGGGTAGAATCGTCAACGAACATTAGGAGTATGCTAATGTACAACACTCAATATGATGATTTGCTCACAATTGATGAAAAGGACATGGTTGTAGAGTGTTTTGAGGAATAGATGGTGGTCGAAAGCAAGTAAATGGCAAAATTAAACCGGATCTGTTGTTTAATTTTAGGTTTGGTTTTCATGTTAATTAAATAAGAATTGGTTCAAATCAAATAACCTGAACACGCTGAATAAATCGAAAACAAATAATCATTACTTAAGTTTTATCATTTAGTTCAATCAAATATTAACAATAACAGTCCAAAGTAATTTAGAAATGAAAAAAATAATAGCAATAATAGAAGATATACAGTTAAGTTGGCCTTAAACCAATTAAAAAAACAAACTGCAAGACTCACCAAATACAAAATTTCAATATTGCCCTTGAACCAAATAAAAATCAATCTGCACACCAAATACTTTATACTGATTATATTATTTAAGTATCATTAATAATAATAATATTTAGTTAAATTTGTGTAATTTATTTTTTGATTCAGATCAGAAGAAAACAAAGCAATAGAAGGTCCATTTGGGGTGAGGATCATATTGATAGGTTAGTTTTTCTTACATGACGTGAGGTCGAAGACTCACTAAAAAATAAACCGATTACAACTATTAGCTAGCGGTAAGCGGGTATCGAACACAGGGAGTTTGTGGAATTGCTTTACGAAGTAGTTATGAAATTTATCTATATTAAACTAAATACAAAAATTAAATTCAAATAGTTGGTTGTTTGATTTTGATTAACAAAAATAACTAAAACAATTAAACGAGTTTTAATGTAAGGCCCCGTTTCCGGTAGCCCTACTTTAGTGTCGGATTTACTCATAAACACAGTTCTTACAAATCAGAGTTGATTAAAACTTTCGCGGAATATAAAACTTAACCGTTTATTACAAAACATTTAATCTTTTCCTTAAAACCAACTTAAAACATTACTTTTAAAAAAATCATTTCTTTCATCTTCAGATGCCAGTCGTTCAGTCCATGCCACGTGCCATCCTCATGCTAACTCTTCAGTCTGATCACCTGCGTGCATACTAAAAGTCAGCTACGCTGAGTGAGTTCTAGTTAATCAGGTAATCATACATTACATACACATATCATACATACTTACGTATCCGAAGATACATACTCATACTTAACTGGTTACCCTTCTGTTCAGCATACATACTTACTACCATACATATCTACAATCACAATCCTCAGTCTACCGAGAGTACGTTCATAGTCCGTCGTCTATACATGTATTCAAGGTCGTGAACATGTAAAAGGTCCGCAGTTCTTACCTATGTTCACCAATTATGGTACATGCAAGGTCCACAGTCCTTCCCTATACCATCCTATATTAACAACACGTACAAGGTCCTCAGTCCTTCCCTATGTTGCAACCTAACCATAGCACGTACGAAGTCCGCAGTCCTCCCCTATGCTACCACAACACAAATACAGCACGTGTAAGGTCCACAGTCATTTCCTATGCTGCCACAACACAAATATAGCACGTATAAGGTCCACAGTCCTTTCCTGTGCTGACGCCTATCTACAGTACGTATAAGGTCCGCAGTCCTTATCTACGTTGACGTCTATACCTATAACACGTATAAGGCCCACTGTCCCTATCTACGTTTACATCTATCATCTATATCACGTATAAGGCCCACAGTCCTTAACTACGCCATCACCTGCCAAGTCCATGTCTAACGGGCGTTAGAGGGATTTGCCATCCTAACTCGCTACGTCGGACGTAGAACTACCATACTGTTCCTGTACCTGCATACACATTCTTCACATATACAGTTTATAGCATAAGAACACTCTAAGCGTTCTTCACATCATTCTATTAACAATCATACTCCTTGTCGGCACGTGCAATATCCGAAGATCGTTCACCAGCCCCGACAAGCATTCATTCATAACAATCATACATCATCCATATATAATATTTTATATCTTTATTTATAACCTGACAGTACGCGCAATATCCGAAGATCGTTCGCGTACCGACAAGCAATCATTCATATCTATCACATAAATCACATATGGCATACACTTATCACTTAGGATAAATGTATTAACAAACACATCGAGTATGCACACAGCCCCGAAAACATAACAAGGAATGGGGCTAGAAACTCACCTGAACTCGGTTACTTCTGCTAACGGTTACTCCTTCTTGAGCTGTGCGCGTCTAACTGTTTAATAATTACAGTATTAAGTACCGCTCTAGTCATCTCATTGCTACTTAATTAGTCTTACACGTCTAAGCTGTTTTACTTCATTAAATCATTACCTGGTTAGTTAATCGTTACTCATTAACCTTTAAAGGTATCTTTCATAAATTGCCAAACTCCAAGGGCTGTTATGTAATTATATAATTCTTTTCTAAGTCCAGGGACCATTCTGTCTTTATATTAAACTCCCAGTTCGTTACTTTTCCCTTAACGAATTGGGTAAAGAATCATCCTCTGATTCGCTAAGCTCCCATAACGAACTAGCTAACGAATCACCCTCTGATTCGCTAAGCTCCCCCAACGAACTAGCTAACGAATCACCCTCTGATTCGCTAAGCTCCCATAACGAACTAGCTAACGAATCACCCTCTGATTCGCTAAGCTCCTATAACGAACTAGCTAAAGAATCACCCATAACGAATCACCCATAGTTCTTATCCAGACTTTGACTCAAGGGTCAAAGTCAAAATCGTCAAGAACAGCAAATAGTCAACAGATCTTAGATCTGCAATTAAACCTTCGTTTCTTAACCAAATATCACGATTTTGGTATCAACGGAATCGTCTGACCAGCGCTTACAAACCCCAACCGTCAAATCGGCCTAACATCGATGTTTAAGGGGTGCGATTTAGGCATATAGGTTACGGGTTCTTTTAGGTTAACAATTAACCTATCAAATGCTAATCAATTCAAGTAATATTTGTTGTTTTGGGTTCGTTTATAACAAGCTAACACAGATCTATGATTTCCCAAATCAAACCGAACCTATACGAAAGATTTCCAACTATAAACGTACCTTGAACGAGTCGAACTACGAACACGGTTAAGCCTTGATGTTGTTTTGGTCCGTCACGACGTTCCAGCACCAACAAGCTCGGGTTTTCGCCTTCGGATCTTGGTTCGGGTTATAAGATGGTGTTGTGTGTGTTTTTCTAAGGTATAGGCTAGTGTGTAGATTAGGATAAAAATGGAAAGGATTAGGGTTTAAGGGGTATTTATACTCCCTTAAGCCCATGGACCTAAGGCCCATCTTTCCCTTTTGGTCCATAATTAAGTCCATCTAAAAGCCTACTTATCCTATAATATTTTATTATTGTTATTACTATCCGAACGAAAAATTGGGATGTTACATTTAAACAATAAGAGAAAGAATGCTCTCTCCAGATTTCAGGTTTCCAATGTTAATCACGTTAACGCTTATTTGTGGGATGAACTACACGAATATAGTTTGTGAAAATGCAGTTGGTTGTGATAAAAGAGGACTAAGTACTTGGGTTGTAAAAACACAAGGTTATCACTCGATAATCAGTTTAGTATAATTAACCCTAATTCTCTTCTACTAAATCCTGATTGCCTATGGCACCAAGAACGGATAGTCAAGAACACGAATTCAAATCATACTAACAATTACAACACAAACACACAATCACCATAGCACAATAATCATATGATCAAAATACTATCTCACGAATAACATAAACGATGAACAAAAATCCAATTGGAAAACCTTACAATTCGGGAGAGAACATAAAGAGTACTAGCCACACATGGTTTGATTCATCATCACATAAATTGGGTTATAAGAATGAATCCCAAACATCAACTAATGATTAAAATCACCAAAAACTTGTTCTTGGACTCCAAAATTCGTCTCTAAGGTTGTTTTGATGTCATGAAAAGCCAGCCCAAAAACGAGTAATAAACTAAAAAAAATTCGGCAGTTACGATCTGGACCGTGGCCCACGGTCTCCACCGTGGGTCGGTGGTCTTGATGCTGAAAATTGTGCGAAGTGGACCGTGGCCCACGGTCCACACCGTGGGTCACGTTGAGTTTTACAAAACCAAACAGAGATCACTATACCGTGCCTCACACCTACACCGTGCCTTACGATCGCCACCGTGGTCCACGGTTCCAACCGTGGTCCACGGTTCACTATTAAATTTTTTTTAAACGAATTTACAAAAACCAAAGATTACATAAAAACAATAATAAAAACTTATCTACCAAATTAAAATAAAAATTACCCTACCCCCCCCCCCCCCCATGAAAAAACTCGAGTTTTCCTCAACACGGTAAAGAAAAACATAAAGTCTTCCCCACACTTGATTTGGACAAGCTTCAAAACGAGGAAGGTAATTTTTAAAACCAATTTTAAATAAAAACTAAATTAACCTAAACTAAAATATACAACATACCAGGGCCTTTTTAATTCGTTTCCTCATCCGGTGAGTGTAACAAATAACTCACCCGGTCCACATCGAGCATGTTGATGTCCTTTCCATCCAAGTAAGGTTTAAGTCTTTGACCGTTTACCACTTGTTTTGTTTGCTCTTGGACATCTTCTATCTCCACATCACCAAACTTACCCACTTTTGTGATGACATATGGGCCCATCCACTTGCTCTTTAACTTACCTGGAAATAACTTTAGCCTTGAATTATACAACCACACCTTTTGACCCACTTCAAAAGTCCGTTTTCTCAACTTTGCATCATGGACTTTCTTTAGTTTGTCTTTGTACGCGAAGCACATTCATACGCTTCATCCCGGATTTTCTCGATCTCATTCAATTTCAAATTTCTCAATTCACCCGCTTCTTTATAATCCGCGTTAACATTCTTGATCGCCCAAAACGCCTTATGTGCCAACTCCATTGGTAAATGACACCCTTTTCCATAAACTAACCGATAAGGAGTTGTGCCAATAGGAGTTATGTAGGCGGTTCGATATGCCCACAATGCATCATTTAACTTAAAAGACCATTCCTTCCTATCGACCCGCACCGTCTTCATCAAAATTTCTTTAATTTGGCGATTAGACACTTCAACTTGCCCACTTGTTTGAGGATGATAAGGAGTAGCAATTCGGTGGTTCACATTATATCTCTTTAAAAGCTTTCCAAAGTTGAAATTCTTGAAATGTGACCCACCATCACTAATAATAACCCGCGGGATACCAAACCGAGCAAAGATGTTGGATTGAACGAATTTGCAAACTACCGAATGGTCATTGGTTCTTGTTGCTACCGCTTCTACCCACTTGGACACATAATCGACCGCAACCAAGATATACAAAAATCCATTCGAGTTAGGAAACGGGCCCATAAAGTCGATTCCCCATACATCAAAAATCTCTAACACCAAAATTGGTTGCAATGGCATTTCATCCCGTTTCGAGATACTACCCAACTTTTGGCAATTCAAACAATGTCGGGCATACTCACTTGCATCTTTGAAAATCGTGGGCCAATAAAACCCACATTGAAGCACCTGGTAACTCGTCTTTTGACCGCTAAAATGACCTCCACACGCCGATGCATGTGCATGATTCAAAACCTCCAACACCTCAGAATCTGGAATGCATCTCCTTATCACTTGATCTGAACCAATCTTGAACAAATCCGGTTCATCCCAAATATATTGTTTCACTTGGGCCATGAACCGTTGTCTTCTTTTCTTCACCCAATGAGTTGGAATAGACCCCGTTGCTAAATAGTTCACAAAGTGGGCATACCACGGTGTAGTTGACGCGGCTAACAATTGTTCATCGGGAAACCGTTCGTTTATCTCTATCGAATCGTCAATACATTCAAGTGGAATCTGAGACAAGTGACCCGCCACTACATTCTCACAACATTTTTTGTCCCGGATTTCAAGATCGAATTCTTGCAACAATAACACCCATCGAATCAAACGCAGTTTCGCGTCTTTCTTTTCCATCAAATACCTGACCGCACTATGATCCGAGTACACCACAACTTTACTTCCCAAAATATACGACCGAAATTTATCCAAGGCGTACACCACCGCAAGTAACTCTTTTTCGGTAGTGGTGTAATTTAATTGCGCCTCGAATAAAGTTTTGCTTGCATAGTATATTACCACCGGCTTCTTCTCTACTCGTTGACCCAATACCGCTCCAACCGTGCTATCACTAGCATCACACATGATCTCAAACGGGCTTGACCAATCCGGTGATTGTAGAATGGGTGCTTGTACCAACTTCTCCTTCAAACTGTCAAAAGCTTGCAAACATTCATCAGTAAACTCAAAGGGGACATCCTTCAATAAGAGATTACATAAAGGTTTTGAAATTGCACTAAAACCTTTAATGAATCTCCTATAAAATCCGGCATGTCCCAAAAACAATCTCACCCCTTTAACATTTTTCGGGGGTGGTAAAGATGAAATTACTTTTATTTTAGCTTGGTCAATTTCCATTCCCCTACTTGAAACCACATGACCCAACACAATGCCCTCTTGCACCATGAAATGACTTTTTTCCCAACTCAACACCAAGTTTGTCACAACACATCGTTTTAAAACTTTTTCTAAATCAACGAGACATGACTCGAATGTTGAGCCAAAAATAGAAAAACCGTCCATAAAAACTTCAAGTGATTCCCCGACCATGTCAGAAAAAATGCTCATCATGCATCTTTGAAAGGTAGCCGGGGCATCACACAGTCCAAATGGCATTCGCCTAAAGGCAAAAGTACCATATGGACACGTGAAGGTGGTCTTATGTTGGTCATCGGGATGAATTGGAATTTGATTGTAACCCCAATATCCATCCAAAAAACAATAATATTTTTGACCCGAAAGTTTTTCAATTATTTGGTCAATGAATGGTAGTGGAAAATGGTCTTTTGAGGTTGTATTATTTAATTTTCTATAATCGATGCACACTCTCCACCCGGTTACCGGTCGGGTGGCGATTTGTTCACCATTATCACCTTTTATTACCTGGATGCCGGCTTTCTTGGGCACTACCTGTGTCGGGCTCACCCATGCACTGTCTGAAATGGGATAAATGATCCCCGCATCCAACCATTTGATAACCTCCTTCTTCACCACTTCCCGCAAATTCGGGTTCAACCATCTTTGAGTCTCCCTTGTGGGTTTAGCTTCCTCGTCAGTAATTATTTTATGCATAACCATGGAAGGACTAATACCCTTTAAATCCGCCAACGTCCATCCAATAGCAGCCTTATGTGCTCCCAACACTTTTACCAACGCCCTCTCTTGTTCTTCCTCCAAGTTAGAAGCAATGATAACCGGAAGAGTTTCATTCTCCCCTAAAAATGCATACTTCAAGTGACTTGGGAGTTCCTTCAATTCAACCTTTGGTGGACACTCCAAAGACGGC